>NC_134265.1:181589528-184359528 GCF_031893055.1 Leptodactylus fuscus
TAGGAATGAACAGGATATATCTGTAGTCTCTAGTGGAAATGAACATATATTCCATAGAAACAGATGTATAATACTTTTCCTGCGCTAGATACACCAGGAATGAACAGGGATATATCTGTAGTGTATAGTGGAAATGAACATATATTCCATAGAAACAGATGTATAACACTTTTCCAGTGCGAGATACACCAGGAAGTGAACAGGAAATATCTGTAGTCTCTAGTGGAATGAACATATATTCCATAGAAACAGATGTATTACACTTTTCCTGTGCTAGATACACCAGGAATGAACAGGATATATCTGTAGTCTATAGTGGAATGAACATATATTCCATAGAAACAGATGTATAACACTTTTCCTGTGCTAGATACACCAGGAATGAACAGGATATATCTGTAGTCTATAGTGGAATGAACATATATTCCATAGAAACAGATGTATAACACTTTTCCTGTGCTAGATACACCAGGAATGAACAGGATATATCTGTAGTGTATAGTGGAATGAACATATATTCCATAGAAACAGGTGTATAACACTTTTCCTGTGCTAGATACACCAGGAATGAACAGGATATATCTGTAGTCTATAGTGAAATGAATATATATTTCATAGAAACAGATGTATAACACTTTTCCTGTGCTAGATACGCCAGGAATGAACAGGATATATCTGTAGTCTATAGTGGAAATGAGCATATATTCCATAGAAACAGATGTATAATACTTTTCCTGCGCTAGATACACCAGGAATGAACAGGATATATCTGTAGCCTCTAGTGGAATGAACATATATTCCAAAGAAACAGATGTGTAACACTTTTCCTGTGCAAGATATACCAGGAATGAACAGGATATATCTGTAGTCTATAGTGGAATGAGCATATATTCCATAGAAACAGATGTATAACACTTTTCCTGTGCTAGATACACCAGGAATGAACAGGATATATCTGTAGCCTCTAGTGGAATGAACATATATTCCAAAGAAACAGATGCATAACACTTTTCCTGTGCAAGATACACCAGGAATGAACAGGATATATCTGTAGTGTATAGTGGAATGAACATATATTCCATAGAAACAGATGTATAACACTTTTCCTGTGCTAGATACACCAGGAATGAACAGGATATATCTGTAGTCTATAGTGAAATGTATATATATTCCATAGAAACAGATGTATAATACTTTTCCTGCGCTAGATACACCAGGAATGAACAGGATATATCTGTAGCCTCTAGTGGAATGAACATATATTCCAAAGAAACAGAAGTATAACACTTTTCCTGCGCTAGATACACCAGGAATGAACAGGATATATCTGTAGCCTCTAGTGGAAATGAACATATATTCCAAAGAAACAGACGTATAACACTTTTCCTGTGCAAGATACACCAGGAATGAACAGGATATATCTGTAGTCTATAGTGGAATGAGCATATATTCCATAGAAACAGATGTATAACACTTTTCCTGTGCTAGATACACCAGGAGTGAACAGGATATATCTGTAGTGTATAGTGGATTGAACATATATTCCATAGAAACTGATGTATAATACTTTTCCTGCGCTAGATACACCAGGATATGAACAGGATATATCTGTAGTGATTAATGGAATGAACATATATTCCATAGAAACAGATGTATAACACTTTTCCTGTGCTAGATACAGCAGGAATGAACAGGATATATCTGTAGTGTATAGTGGAATTAACATATATTCCATAGAAACAGATGTATAATACTTTTCTTGTGCTAGATACACCAGGAATGAACAGGATATATCTGTAGTGTATAGTGGAATGAACATATATTCCATAGAAACAGATGTATAACACTTTTCCTGTGCTAGATACACCAGGAAGTGAACAGGATATATTTGTAGTGTATAGTGGAATGAACATATATTCCAAAGAAACAGATGTATAGCACTTTTCCTGTGCTAGATACACCAGGAATGAACAGGATATATCTGTAGTGTATAGTGGAATGAACATATATTCCATAGAAACAAATGTATAACACTTTTCCTGTGCTAGATACACCAGGAATGAACAGGATATATCTGTAGTCTATAGTGGAATGAGCATATATTCCATAGAAACAGATGTATAATACTTTTCCTGTGCTAGATACACCAGGAATGAACAGGATATATCTGTAGTCTATAGTGGAATAAGCATATATTCCACAGAAACAGATGTATAATACTTTTCCTGTGCTAGATACGCCAGGAATGAACAGGATATATCTGTAGTCTATAGTGGAATGAGCATATATTCCATAGAAACAGATGTATAATACTTTTCCTGTGCTAGATACAATACTTTTCATGTGCTAGATACTCCAGGAATGAACAGGATATATCTGTAGTCTCTAGTGGAATGAGCATATATTCCATAGAAACAGATGTATAACACTTTTCCTGTGCTAGATACACCAGGAATGAACAGGATATATCTGTAGTGTATAGTGAAATGAACATATATTCCATAGAAACAGATGTATAACACTTTTCCTGTGCTAGATACACCAGGAATGAACAGGATATATCTGTAGTCTCTAGTGGAATGAGCATATATTCCATAGGAACAGATGTATAACACTTTTCCTGTGCTAGATACGCCAGGAATGAACAGGATATATCTGTAGTCTATAGTGGAATGAATATATATTCCATAGAAACAGATGTATAATACTTTTCCTGTGCTAGATGCATCAGGAATGAACAGGATATATCTGTAGTCTCTAGTGGAATGAACATATATTCCATAGAAACAGATGTATAATACTTTTCCTGCGCTAGATACACCAGGAATGAACAGGATATATCTGTAGTGTATAGTGGAATGAACATATATTCCATAGAAACAGATGTATAATACTTTTCCTGCGCTAGATACACCAGGAATGAACAGGATATATCTGTAGTGTATAGTGGAATGAGCATATATTCCATAGAAACAGATGTTTAACACTTTTCCTGTGCTAGATACACCAGGAATGAACAGGATATATCTGTAGTGTATAGTGGAATGAGCATATATTCCATAGAAACAGATGTATAACACTTTTCCTGTGCTAGATACGCCAGGAATGAACAGGATATATCTGTAGTCTATAGTGGAATGAGCATATATTCCACAGAAACAGATGTATAATACTTTTCCTGTGCTAGATACGCCAGGAATGAACAGGATATATCTGTAGTCTATAGTGGAATGAGCCTATATTCCATAGAAACAGATGTATAATACTTTTCCTGTGCTAGATACAATACTTTTCCTGTGCTAGTTACACCAGGAATGAACAGGATATATCTGTAGTCTATAGTGGAATGAGCATATATTCCATAGAAACAGATGTATAACACTTTTCCTGTGCTAGATACACCAGGAATGAACAGGATATATCTGTAGTGTATAGTGGAATGAACATATATTCCATGGAAACAGATGTATAACACTTTTCCTGTGCTAGATACAACAGGAATGAACAGGATATATCTGTAGTTTATAGTGGAATGAGCATATATTCCATAGAAACAGATGTATAACACTTTTCCTGTGCTAGATACACCAGGAATGAACAGGTTATATCTGTAGTCTATAGTGGAATGAGCATATATTCCATAGACACAGATGTATAACACTTTTCCTGTGCTAGATACACCAGGAATGAACAGGATATATCTGTAGTCTATAGTGGAATGAGCATATATTCCATAGAAACAGATGTATAACACTTTTCCTGTGCTAGATACAACAGGAATGAACAGGATATATCTGTAGTCTATAGTGGAATGAGCATATATTCCATAGAAACAGATGTATAACACTTTTCCTGTGCTAGATACACCAGGAATGAACAGGATATATCTGTAGTGTATAGTGGAATGAACATATATTCCATAGAAACAGATGTATAACACTTTTCCTGTGCTAGATACACCAGGAATGAACAGGATATATCTGTAGTCTCTAGTGGAATGAGCATATATTCCATAGAAACAGATGTATAACACTTTTCCTGTGCTAGATACACCAGGAATGAACAGGATATATCTGTAGTCTATAGTGAAATGAATATATATTCCATAGAAACAGATGTATAATACTTTTCCTGCGCTAGATACACCAGGAATGAACAGGATATATCTGTAGTCTCTAGTGGAATGAGCATATATTCCATAGAAACAGATGTATAATACTTTTTCTGTGCTAGATGCATCAGGAATGAACAGGATATATCTGTAGTCTCTAGTGGAATGAACATATATTCCATAGAAACAGATGTATAATACTTTTCCTGCGCTAGATACACCAGGAATGAACAGGATATATCTGTAGTGTATAGTGGAATGAACATATATTCCATAGAAACAGATGTATAACACTTTTCCAGTGCGAGATACACCAGGAGTGAACAGGAAATATCTGTAGTCTCTAGTGGAATGAACATATATTCCATAGAAACAGATGTATTACACTTTTCCTGTGCTAGATACACCAGGAATGAACAGGATATATCTGTAGTCTATAGTGGAATGAACATATATTCCATAGAAACAGATGTATAACACTTTTCCTGTGCTAGATACACCAGGAATGAACAGGATATATCTGTAGTCTATAGTGGAATGAACATATATTCCATAGAAACAGATGTATAACACTTTTCCTGTGCTAGATACACCAGGAATGAACAGGATATATCTGTAGTGTATAGTGGAATGAACATATATTCCATAGAAACAGGTGTATAACATTTTTCCTGTGCTAGATACACCAGGAATGAACAGGATATATCTGTAGTCTATAGTGAAATGAATATATATTTCATAGAAACAGATGTATAACACTTTTCCTGTGCTAGATACGCCAGGAATGAACAGGATATATCTGTAGTCTATAGTGGAATGAGCATATATTCCATAGAAACAGATGTATAATACTTTTCCTGCGCTAGATACACCAGGAATGAACAGGATATATCTGTAGCCTCTAGTGGAATGAACATATATTCCAAAGAAACAGATGTGTAACACTTTTCCTGTGCAAGATATACCAGGAATGAACAGGATATATCTGTAGTCTATAGTGGAATGAGCATATATTCCATAGAAACAGATGTATAACACTTTTCCTGTGCTAGATACACCAGGAATGAACAGGATATATCTGTAGCCTCTAGTGGAATGAACATATATTCCAAAGAAACAGATGCATAACACTTTTCCTGTGCAAGATACACCAGGAATGAACAGGATATATCTGTAGTGTATAGTGGAATGAACATATATTCCATAGAAACAGATGTATAACACTTTTCCTGTGCTAGATACACCAGGAATGAACAGGATATATCTGTAGTCTATAGTGAAATGTATATATATTCCATAGAAACAGATGTATAATACTTTTCCTGCGCTAGATACACCAGGAATGAACAGGATATATCTGTAGCCTCTAGTGGAATGAACATATATTCCAAAGAAACAGAAGTATAACACTTTTCCTGCGCTAGATACACCAGGAATGAACAGGATATATCTGTAGCCTCTAGTGGAATGAACATATATTCCAAAGAAACAGACGTATAACACTTTTCCTGTGCAAGATACACCAGGAATGAACAGGATATATCTGTAGTCTATAGTGGAATGAGCATATATTCCATAGAAACAGATGTATAACACTTTTCCTGTGCTAGATACACCAGGAAGTGAACAGGATATATCTGTAGTGTATAGTGGATTGAACATATATTCCATAGAAACTGATGTATAATACTTTTCCTGCGCTAGATACACCAGGAATGAACAGGATATATCTGTAGTGATTAATGGAATGAACATATATTCCATAGAAACAGATGTATAACACTTTTCCTGTGCTAGATACAGCAGGAATGAACAGGATATATCTGTAGTGTATAGTGGAATTAACATATATTCCATAGAAACAGATGTATAATACTTTTCTTGTGCTAGATACACCAGGAATGAACAGGATATATCTGTAGTGTATAGTGGAATGAACATATATTCCATAGAAACAGATGTATAACACTTTTCCTGTGCTAGATACACCAGGAGTGAACAGGATATATTTGTAGTGTATAGTGGAATGAACATATATTCCAAAGAAACAGATGTATAGCACTTTTCCTGTGCTAGATACACCAGGAATGAACAGGATATATTTGTAGTGTATAGTGGAATGAACATATATTCCTTAGAAACAGATGTATAATACCTTCCTGTGCTAGATACACCAGGAATGAACAGGATATATCTGTAGTGTATAGTAGAATGAACATATATTCCATAGAAATAGATTTATTAGACTTTTTCTGTGCTAGATACACCAGGAATGAACAGGATATATCTGCATTTTTTTTTTCATTATGGCCAGGTAGACCCCAGGTGAAAACAAAAACATCCACTCCCTACCGTGGTTCCAGCACTGACTCCTAGAGTCTGCCGCTCTGGTCTTCATCATTTCCTGGTCTGGGACCTGGCATGTTACACAGCAGTTCTACTCAGGCAGTCATTGGCAGAGTTTGGACACCACTACAACCGTTTTAAGACATGCCCAGTCCTAAGTTCCCCTTTAGATTATGTTCTCACTTGGGAACATTTCAGTGAAAGGCGGTCGTCTCATTATAGACAGCCAAAAATAATGATCATTATTTGTGGTCGTCCATATAAAAACATAAATAACAAAAAAACATGCCATAATTTGGAAAATAGGGGAAAAAATCCTCTATAGCCACATGTGGCTATAGATATATACAGATATATCCTATTCATTCCTACTCTATTTAGCACAGGAAAAGTATTAAACATCTATTTCTATGGAATATATGCTCATTCCACTATAGACTACAGATATATCCTGTTCATTCCTTGTCTATATACCACATGAAAAGTATTATACTCAGTGCCGCACCTCCCATGAGGCGACCTGAAGCGAGCGCTTCAGGCGGCACTGTGCCAGGGCCTCAGGGAGGGCGGCATTTTTGCCAACCTAAGCCAGTCCAGGACAAGCTGTCCTGGACTGGCTTATCACCGAGCGGTGGTTTGGGGAGGCCACTGGAGCAGCGCTGCTCCAGCAGCCTCCCCTCACGCTCAGGCAGAGAGCAGGCAGACTCCGGGCCTACTCTCTGCCAGCGAACGGGGCTAAGCCCCGCCCCTTCACTCGGCCCCACCCCCGATCCACCCGGCCCCACCCCCGATCCGCCCCCTCCTCCCGGCGGGGGGGGGGCGGCTTTCTGCAGTTAGCCTCGGGCTGCGAAAGGAGCAGGCTCACCCCTGATTATACTTCAGTTTCTATGGAATATACACTCATTCTACTACTAGACTACTGATATATCCTGTTCATTTCTGGTCTATCTACCACAGGAAAAATATTATACATCAGTTTGTATGGAATATATGCTCATTCCACTATAGACTACATATATATCCTGTTCATTCCTGGTGTATCTAGCACAGGAAAAGTGTTATACATCTGTTTCTATGGAATATATGTTCATTCCACTATAGACTACAGATATATCCTGTTCATTCCTGGTGTATCTAGCGCAGGAAAAGTATTATACATCTGTTTCTATGGAATATATGTTCATTCCACTATACACTACAGATATATCCTGTTCATTCCTGGTGTATCTAGCACAGGACAAGTGTTATACATCTGTTTCTATGGAATATATGTTCATTCCACTATAGACTACAGATATATCCTGTTCATTCCTGGTGTATCTAACACAGGAAAAGTCATACAAATCTGTTTCTATGGCATATACGCTCATTCCACTATAGACTACAGATATATCCTGTTCATTCCTGGTGAATCTAGCACAGGAAAAGTATTATACATCTGTTTCTATGGAATATATGTTCATTCCATTAATCACTACAGATATATCCTGTTCATTCCTGGTGTATCTAGCACAGGAAAAGTATTATACATCTGTTTCTATGGAATATATATTCATTGTACTATAGACTACAGATATATCCTGTTCATTCCTGGTATATCTGGCACAGGAAAAGTATTTTACATCTGTTTCTATGGAATATGTGTTCATTACGCTATAGACTACAGATCCATCCTGTTCATTCCTGGTGTATCTAGCACAGGAAAAGTGTTATACATCTGTTTCCATGGAATATATGTTCATTCCACTATACACTACAGACATATCCTATTCATTCCTGGTGTATCTAGCACAGGAAAAGTGTTATACATCTGTTTCTATGAAATATATGTTCATTTCACTATAGACTACAGATACATCCTGTTCATTCCTGGTGTATCTAGCACAGGAAAAGTGTTATACATCTGTTTCTATGGAATATATGTTCATTCCACTATACACTACAGATATATCCTGTTCATTCCTGGTGTATCTAGCACAGGAAAAGTGTTATACATCTGTTTCTATGGAATATATGTTCATTCCACTATAGACTACAAATATATCCTGTTCATTCCTGGTGTATCTAGCACAGGATAAGTATTATACATCTGTTTCTATGGAATATGTGTTCATTTCTCTATAGACTACAGATATATCCTGTTCATTCCTGGTGTATCTAGCACAGTACAAGTGTTATACATCTGTTTCTATGGAATATATATTCATTCCACTATAGACTACAGATATATCCTGTTCATTCCTGGTGTATCTAACACAAGAAAAGTCATACAAATCTGTTTCTATGGCATATACGCTCATTCCACTATAGACTACAGATATATCCTGTTCATTCCTGGTGAATCTAGCACAGGAAAAGTATTATACATCTGTTTCTATGGAATATATGTTCATTCCATTAATCACTACAGATATATCCTGTTCATTCCTGGTGAATCTAGCACAGGAAAAGTGTTATACATCTGTTTCTATGGAATATATGTTCATTCCACTATACACTACAGATATATCCTGTTCATTCCTGCTGTATCTAGCACAGGAAAAGTGTTATACATCTGTTTCTATGGAATATATGTTCATTCCATTAATCACTACAGATATATCCTGTTCATTCCTGGTGTATCTAGCACAGGAAAAGTTTTATACATCTGTCTCTATGGAATATATGCTCATTCCACTATACACTACAGATATATCCTTTTCATTCCTGGTGTATCTAGCACAGGAAAAGTGTTATACATCTGTTTCTATGGAATATATGTTCATTCCACTAGAGACTACAGATATATCCTGTTCATTCCTGGTGTATCTAGCACAGGAAAAGTGTTATTCATCTGTTTCTATGGAATTTATGTTCATTTCACTATACACTACAGATGTATCCTGTTCATTCCTGGTGTATCTAGCATAACAAAAGTGTTATACATCTGTTTCTATGGAATATATGCTCATTCCACTATACACTACAGATGTATCCTGTTCATTCCTGGTGTATCTAGCACAGGAAAAGTGTTATACATCTGTTTCTATGGAATATATGCTCATTCCACTATAGACTACAGATGTATCCTGTTCATTCCTGGTGTATCTAGCACAGGAAAAGTGTTATACATCTGTTTCTATGGAATATATGCTCATTCCAGTATACACTACAGATATATCCTGTTCATTCCTGGTGTATCTAGCATAAGAAAAGTGTTATACATCTGTTTCTATGGAATATATGCTCATTCCAGTATACACTACAGATATATCCTGTTCATTCCTGGTGTATCTAGCACAGGAAAAGTGTTATACATCTGTTTCTATGGAATATATGTTCATTCTACTAGAGACTACAGATATATCCTGTTCATTCCAGTTCTTTTAATCCTAGAAAGCTCACTAAATCTTTATTTTACATCTTTCCCCATTGGTAATAATGTTCATTCTTTTTCTTCATTGTTTTTCTTTATTCTTTTTAGTATGTCCCAGAGCCGTACGTTCCCTACCCCTGCTAGTGTGATGTATTTTCCAGTTTACATGACAGTGTCTGCTGTGTGATCCTCAGTACACACTTCTCTGCATTACTGCAAGATAGATATACAGCCCTGCACCCAGCTGCGTGTAATATGGAGGTGTAGACCTCTGTGAAATATGAGCACGGAGTAATTGGGATGTGTGGGGCGAAGGCATTGTGAGTGCTGTAACATGCATGGGGCAGAAATATATGCACAAGGCTCTTTTAGGCTAAGGCTAAGTTCACATTTGCACTAGAATCTTTGCAGATTCTATCTAAAATCAGCAGAGAGAAAATTTCTGCATGGAGGACTTTTTACACCAGTTTTAACCCTGTGAACCCCATTATGGTCTGTTGGGTCCACGCTTCTTTAGCGGACAGGCTCTCAGTCTTCCGGGTCTGAATGATGGAAAGACGTGCTAGTATGAACCTGGCGTTAGGCCCTGAGATGCGAAAAAGCTGCTTTTTTTAATTTAGATTTTGCTGTGTTTTCTTTCGCTTCAAAGCCGAGAGGGAGAAGTATAAGAACTTCTATAGTCACTGCTGGGTTTGGATTAAAAAAAAAAAAATGCAGCAAAATTGACAAAAAAAAAAAAAGCTGCTTTTCCACAATGAGGGGCCTCTGCCTAAAGAGTTTGTTCAATAAATGCAGAGTTGCCAGAGTTACTCTATGTTGCCAGAGTAGGGTATAAAACAAACTAAAAATACTCTCCTATCTCTGTTATACAATCCTAGTCCCCTTTCCTTCCTGTACCAGGAATGATGATTTAAAAAAATTGAGTAGCCAAGCATGGCAGCGCCATTTTAACATCTGGAAAAAAAAAAGAATCGTCAGACTTCTTAAAGGGGAATTAATTTGATTAATTGCCCATCTCTAGCAGTGTGTATAGCCACCAATCATGACTGTGTGTACCCCCGGTAACGTCTGGGCTTCTTGCTGGTGTTGCCCTGGGCAGTCTCTTTACAGACCTAAGCCAGGACATTAGTGGACAGTCAGTGGCACTACTTGGCAGTATAGAATGCACTGATTCATAGTGCCCCAAAAATTCTCAATTGGATTTAGATCTGGAGATTATGAGGTCCAGGCAATGGCATTAATACCCTTGTCCTTTATGAACTACCTACACATTTGGTCCAGACATTTCCTGCGCCAGAAGAAACCCAGGACCCACTGAACAATTAGGGGGTGTTCACATGTAAGAATTTGAAGCAGAATCTTCCTTGAAACCTGCCTCCCATTCATTTCAATGGGAGGCCATAGATGATTTTTTTTTTCAGCTAAAAGAAAAAATAAGTGTCCTGCTCATTATTCAGAACTTCCATTGAGGACTGGCCACCACCATGTCAGTCATGCAGGCAGCATAACATTCACCACAGAGTTTCAAACTTTTTTGTGTATATCATATATGCTCAGTGTGAACCTGCTCTCATCCATAAAGGGAACGGCGTGCAATGGTGGACTTCCCTATTCTGGTGTTCTCTGGCGATTACCAATCGAGTTGCATTGTGTTGGGCTACATGCAGTCTGATTCTAATAGGCTAGGTTTACTTCTGCATGTGGGTTCCGTCCCTGAATCCGCTAGAAAAATGCGGAAAGAAAAGTTCTGCAAGCGAGGCTTTTCTCTCCGCATTTTTCGACGGAAACTTGGTGGACCCCATTATAGCATATGGGCTTTGTGGGTAACCACTTTTTAAAGAGGACCTTTCACCATTTTGCCCACAGGCAGTTCTATATACTGCCGGAAAGCTGACGGTGCGCTGAGTTCAGCGCACTGTCGGCTTTCCCGATGTGGGCCCAGTGTGAAGAGCTTACGGTCCCGGTACTGTAGCTCTTCTATGGTCAGAAGGGCGTTTTTGACAGTTAGCCAGAGACGTCCTTCTTCACAGCACAGCCAATCGCGCTGTACAGTGTGAGCGGGGAGGAACGCCCCCTCCATCAGCTCGCAGTACTCGTCCATAGTCGAGCATTATCAGGGAGGGAGCGGGGAAACGCCCTTCTGACCATAGAAGAGCTACTGTACCGGGACCGTAAGCTCTTCACACTGGGCCCACATCGGGAAAGCCGACAGTGTGTTGAATTCAGCGCACTGTCAGCTTTCCGGCAGTATATAGAACTGCCTGTGGGCAAAAAGGTGAAAGGTTCTCTTTAAGCGGATTTGGTTTCCGCTTGGGGACCTTATGAATGGAGACCCCAACACAGGTGTGAACCTAGCGATAGTTTGATCAGAATCATGCACACCAACAGTACACTGGAGGTCCTTTTGCAGGGATTTGGCAGTGTTATTTCTGTTCTTCTTCACACTAAAAATCAAATACTGGACCAGGTGCTAGGTCCCATTTTCTGGCCCTATCTGACTCTTCTTGTATAAACTGCCAATGTGCTGGTATCTGCTTCATGGTCTTGAGACTTTGCTGGACAACATTCTTGCAGCACATATAGATTTGTGCTACTAGAGAAACTGAACTACCTGTGCAACCTGAAAGGGCCTCCTGCTACCTGTAGTGACAAGCACACTAGCAAGATGTAAAACTAAAGAAGAATCAGTGCTGAATGGTAAGGAAAGTATACAGGTCTGTGGCCACCACCTGCATAACTATTCCCTTAGTGGGGCTTGTCTTGGTGTTGCCTTTCAAGTTTGCGTTTCACTTTTATTTGCACCTGTAGGTGAAATTGATTCATTATCACTAAGGCCGGTTGCAGACGACTCTGAATTAAAAGCACAGGGGAACATGGGGATATCCTCTGTGTGCTGCCCGTGCATGGGTCGTGCTTCTGCGGCTCCTTTAATTAAATTTTATTTTACTTATTTGTAGGGTTGTGTTTGGGGAACATTTTTGTAATTTTCTTTCTTAAAGAGAACCTTTCACCGATTTGGGAATAGGCAGTTCTATATACTGCTGGAAAGCCGATAGTGCGCTGAATTCAGCACACTGTCAGCTTTCCCGATCTGTGCCCCTAGTAAAGAGCTATCGATCCCGGTACCGTAGCTCTTTACAGTCAGAAGGGCGTTTCTTCAATATACTACATATAATCACTTTTTATTCAAATTTTTATCAGAGGCAAAACAGCGAAAAAATGGCAGTTCAGCACTTTACATTTTTTTTTCCCACTACGGTGTTCTTCATATGGGAAAAATATATTATTATAAGTTTATAGACTGGCCATATTCAAACACACGGATACCTAATGTGTATGTGTTTCACATTTTAAATTTTTATATGTATTCTAGTGTAAGGGGATTATTTGAACTTCGTATTTATATATATATTTTTTTCTTGCATTTTATTAGACCCCCTAAGGGTCTAGAACCCCAGGGGGCCTAATCACTAATGCACTATAGTGCCACTGTATTGCAAAATATCAGCATTTGTATGACAGACAAGCCTGGGAGCCTTCAACCTCCCTAGAGGGGCCAGTGATCCCTGGTAAGATGGGGCCTCGGTCAGCCTTGACGGCTACGAATGTGGTTTGGCTCAAACAATATGTCCAAGAAAGAGTCCTTAACCCATTTGTTCAAGCGGTCCAGACACAGTGTGGCATCCACTTCTGTCATACAATCTGATGAGGAGTTCAGATTATATGACATAAGAGGAAGCATATTCTTCCTCTGAGGATTCAGATATGGATATAGCGAAATCGGTCAACAGCCATTCTAAACTGAATGTGCCTGCCACATCATCAGATCGTAGCCACCAAGCAGCTTCAGGCCTGACTGGTACTTGCATGGGAGATTGTCTGAGAATACCTAGTGCCGTTTATTCTTTGCGGGCAGGAATTCGATAAAATTATGGAACGACTAGCGGACAAGAAAGGAACGTCCCTTCCTCACTCCTTTTTTGGATGGGGCAAGTCTTACTGGTTCCTCGGGCAGTCACCATTAGGACAGGCATGAAGGCATTGGGACAGATGTCATCAGCTGCAGAGGCAGTTCCTTGGGCGTTATGTCATCTTTACCCCCTGAGAGAGAAGTCCTGACTGCCTGGAATCCCAAAACCAGTGGTCTTAAATGTTTTTTTTTTTTCCTGTCTCAGGAAGCCTGCTTGTTCTTCAAGTGATAGTCTGCTAAGAGCCAGAAGGTCCATGGTCCAGCCTCACTGGACCCTGTTGACTTCGGGTGCATGACTCACAGGTTGGGGAGACCATCCCTAAACAACATTCCAACCCAAGGGTCTTGGAATTTTTTCGAGAAAATGTCATCCAATTAGAGGAGACTCAGAGCGATGCTTTGATGCTACTTCACTTTGCTGTCCACTTGAGAGGCAAGGCAGTCCGAGTGAGGTCAGACAACCATCCCTTACTTGAACAAGCAGGGAGGAGCTCAGTGACAACCCCTTCTAATTGAAGTGGGGAGGATCTTGAGTTGGGCAGAGAAGAATATAACCCACCTTTATGCCGTACATATCTGAGTCGTGACGTCACTGTTCCAAGGGAATGGCCTCCCTATCCAAAGGTCTTTCAAGTGATTACCTGGAGGTTGACCAGTGCCTATTACTATCTAAGGGACTCTAGGAGCCATCCTAAGTACTCTCTCTCGCTAAAGCAGGGTCTACAAATAAGAACGATGCCCGGATTTGTAAGATCTCCTGGTCATCAAGCAAAGAAATTGAGATTTCTGCTCCTTCAAGTCCAGAGATCCTGGAATTCCTTCAGGATGGCTTGGACAAAGGCTTTAGTCCTTCTATTGGGCATAACCTCAGCTAAGGGTACATTCACACAGAGTTTTACGACGCTGCTTTTGCCACAATAACTCGTGTAAAGAATCAGCACTGCAAAACAGACTCCCATTCAGTTCAAAGGGTTCCATTATTATCCGTTCCGTTATTATTTTATTTACATTTCTTTTCTATTAATTTTTAATTTATTTTTTTACATTCTGTCTCCATAAGGTCATAACAGACCTTTGGGAACATCTGATCACTTTTTTTTTTTTGTATTGGAGACTGATTTCCCCTTCAACTGGGGCTGGTACATTTAGCCCCAGTTGCAGAAGGAATACAGCCTACTGCACACTGTTTTAAGAGTAAGGCTGACAAGCCTGAAACGCCGCAGGAAAAATTGCGGCTTTATACAATAACAGCAAAGTGGATGGGATTCATGCGAATCTCATGCCCACTTTGCGTTAAAATCAGTAGCACGAACACGCGATTTCCAAAACTGTCGCGATTTTGGAAATTGCAGCATGTTAATTATATCTACGGAAATGGCGGTGGCTTTCCCGTAGATATAACGGTAACAGAAAGTCCGTAGAGGAAACCTCCGTGAACTTTCTGTTCAAAGCACTGCGAGAAGAACCGCAATGCGTTCCCGCTGTAGTTGTTCCCGCAGCGCTTTAGCGCAACGTTTCCGGCCTGTGGAGCCTTAGCCTAATAGAGCCGATCTGGGTTTTGTAGGACCCAGCAGCTCTTACAAGACGCTGATCCCGGCGGATCACGCCAGGTCAGAGGGCAGCCGCATCATGACAGCGCCCATAGCTGTGTAGACAGCACTCACTGAGCGCTGTCTACACAGCGATCGAGAAGGCAGGGAAGGTAATACACCTTCCCTGACTTCTCTCTGAAAGCTCTGGCTGAAGTTACAGCCGGCTCCCTGTTTCACCAGCTGTACGATTACTAGCATGGCGGATGTCGGGAAGGAGTTAAACAACAATTCCATTATAGCTATGTTACAACATAACACAAGATATTCATGTAGTTTGTGATAGATAGATAGACAGACAGACAGACAGACAGACAGACAGACAGACAGACAGACAGACAGATAGATAGATAGATAGATAGATAGATAGATAGATAGATAGATAGATAGATAGATAGATTTAAAAATAAACAACTGTAGCAGCACCAGCAAATCTTGGCATCATCCCATAAATTGCATGGCAGAAACCCCTCTCCAGGCAAAAAGGTTCCCAATACAAAAAAACAATCCAGTTTCCAGCAACTTGTATAGATGGAAAATGTCCTTTTATTGGAAAAGCAGTATAGCACATATCGGTCCTCACAGGAACCTTTCTCAAGAGCAGCTGCAGATGATATACAGATATAGCAAGTAGATAAACTGCTGCAGTGTGATACCTTATTACAGAAGACAAAAAAAAAAAAGAAAAGTAATTTAAAAAATGTTTCAATGACTTTTCTTTTTTTTTTTTTTCCCTTCTGTGATAAGATTTCACACTGCAGCTATTTAACAAACTCCAGAAGTTCAGGTTAAATCGAATACTTCTGTATGTGAATATAATTGAAGATAGATAATAAACCTTTACTTGTTTTCACTGGATTTTTGCTGCAGCTTTTCACATATTTAGAGTATGGATAACCTTAGATCAAACTGAAGTTGCTGGCCCCCACTTCACAGATTGCTACTTAGTACTTTTTTTTTTTTTAGATAGCATTTTGATTGATAATTCATAAAGGTTATAGGCAGGCTGTAGGCAGTATATTAAATATATGACATTATTATAGAATATCGTGTTATTCTATTATTCATGTGGCGGTGGTCATCTGGAGAAGGCATCATCTGTTTTCTTTGATTTACTACATTGCTGAGCGATTCTGCATACAATATGAGAAGCGCACACATGTTATTCTATTCTTTTTTAGCTGCCCGGGGCATAATGTTATTCTTTTGAGATAATCTGGTCTCGTCTTGAGCCTTATTAGATTTTTATTTCTTCCTGTATCATTGTGTGTTTCATTACGTTTCATTTTATGGTATGATATAGCTGTGGGCACAGCTGCTATGGAGGTGTATGTAATAAGAGTGGTATTGAGGTTTTTGGTGCTACAAGGTGTCACATATGAATGTTACTTATTTCAAAATCTATGGATTACTAGAGGACAAAGCAAGAAACTTTATGGGCCCCTTCACACGGCGTAAGCGCGCCGCTCATTTAGACACGCATACACGTGTCCGAGTGCGGCGCTTCAAAACAGAGCCCATTGATTTCAATGGGAAGCGTGTGTATATCGGCATATACGCGCGCTTCCCATTGAAATCAATGGGCTCTGTTTTGAAGTGCTCAGACACGTGTATACATTTCTAAATGTTCGGCGCGCTTACGCCATGTGAAGGGGCCCTTATAGTGAAACCGCCGGCATTTCCGTAGGTATAATTGACATGGTGCGATTTATAAAAATGTGTAAGTGTTTGAAATCACAGAATGTCTGCTGCGGATATTTTTCTGCAATGTGAAGATGGTATTAGTGGAAATTTCGGAATTTACGCTACCTAGGGCCCCAACCTAAGACTATTTTGAAAGTTTGCTTTAATTCTTGTGAAAATGCTAAAGGGTTAACACAGTGAACAAACTATATCTAAACTGCTTATCTAAACTAAGATTAGATGATCTAAGAATGCCTGTCTACTAGAGATGAGTGTAACCCCCTCACAGGAGTTACTAATGGTTATTTGGCCATATAAGTGCCTTACATGTTAAGGCGTGGGTGGTCGCAGTTGGCGTCACGAACAGGATTGAAAAAGAAGGGAGGCACTTGAGCTGCTGGCAGGAAAAAGGATCTGTGACTGCGACACTGTGCAATATCGCCATCTTGGCCCTGCATCGCACGCTATACCTGAATCTACAGCACAGGCAAAAGCAGGTGAGCCACGTACCTCCATTATGTTTAGGAACAAAGAAAAAAGGGATTTTGTCAGTTTTAAACACCAAGGGTCCAGTAGTGAGGATGAGGAAGAGGGGTGTAATGTTTCAGCCCCCACAGCTGCAGTAATGCCAATCACAATACCTTATTACCCAGGCGTGCCATGGCTGCCACTCTATGTAGGCGAGCCAAATACCCTAAAGGACTTTAAAGAAAAGATGCAAGCAACTTTCAAAGTTTATCCCCTCACTGCTGAGCAGAAGGTTGCTATCTTAATGGGTCAGATGGGAGGAGCAGCCCTCCGTGAAGTTAAGTCCTGGGATGTTAAGGAGAAACAAACTGTTAAGCAAATATTTGATAAACTGCGCGCCATATTTGAAACTAAGACTCTGTCAGAACTAAAAGCTCGGTTCTTTAGCTGCAAGCAGAACGCAGGTGAAAGTCTTAGAGACTATGCTCTGAGCTTGGATGAAGCTCTCCGCCAGGTTGCGCAACTAGATCCTCATGAGCTTCACAATTATGATTGCACGCTAAAGGAGCAATTCATCGAGGGTGCTACACCTGATGCAGTTAAAATGCAACTACGTATGCTTAACTCTCAAGACCCTGACCGACCCTTCAACCTATTTAAAGAGACAGCCATCCAAATCCTTAAAGTGGACACAATGCCAGAGGAGCAGCATAATGTGCCCTCAGCTTCTACAGCACCTCCGCCCTGTGTAATCCAACAACCCATTGCTCAGTGCGCACAGATCCAACCTTCTGACTCCAACATTGAACTCCAAGGACAAATCGCTGAACTTTCAAAGAATCTAATTAAGCTTTGCAAAAAAATGGATGACCTTCAGCTGACACCACCGAGGTCTCCCTCATCCCGGCACTGGCAGCGACCTTCGCCACGTCAGTATTCACGCAGACCGTTATTCCGACCCGGTCGCAGGGTCACGGACTAGTTTGATTCATCCGGAAGGCCCATCTGTTGAAGTTGTCATTTACCAGGACACGTTGAATGAGAATGCCAGTCTTTAAACTAGGCCGTCCTGGGGCAGAGGACCTACCCCCAGGAGACAACCACCACCATGGTCCACTATCACCTGAATGGGGTCGACGTTTCATTGGAGACCGCCCTATCCTTTCCATCAATATGAACAACATCCCACTGACTGCTCTCTTGGATACGGGATCACAGATGACTACCATGCCCCTTGCCCAGTTTGAAAAATATTGGTCTCGAGATCAGCTACAACCATGCAATCCTCATGAGCATGTGACTCTAATTGCCAGCAATGGACAAGAACTTAAACAGGTGGGATACTTCCTAGCCACCCTTAAGATTGGCAAAACCGAACTGAAGGATCAAGGGATTGTCATTGTGGACGTTGCCAAAGACAGAGACACTCCCTCCATCATCATTGGGACCAATGTCCTAGTTAATTGTTTTGATGAAGCCATTGCTGCCTTGTCTGACACTCTTCAAATAGCCGCTCCAAAAGAGAGACACATCTACCATAAGGCCATTAAGGTTTTGGTC
The DNA here is from genome assembly GCF_031893055.1 of Leptodactylus fuscus. Taxonomy (NCBI): domain Eukaryota; kingdom Metazoa; phylum Chordata; class Amphibia; order Anura; family Leptodactylidae; genus Leptodactylus; species Leptodactylus fuscus. Next base: position 181,608,611 of record NC_134265.1, read on the forward strand.
CAACAACAACAGGTCCAACTTTCCCAAGGTGAGATCGGAAAAGCTAGGGTGACTGACGCTAGACCCATCATCTTACCACCTGGTCATGTGATGATGGTCTGGTGCCGGGCCAGGTTTGGTGTCAAAGGCAGGGATTACTCCATGCTCATCGAGTCAATGCCTACGGATCGTACAGTTATTGATGCCCGTAGTTTGGCTAAGGTGACCCATGGACGAGTCCCTATACAATTGTTGAATTTTGGGGATTCTGAAGGTACACTACCTCGGTATACAGTGGTTGCCAAATTATCCAGAGTTCAGGATGCTGATTGCCTCCAGAGAGTCCATTGTGAAGCTCAGACCACCAATTCACAACCCACATGTAACCCCACTGGGGAGCAAAAAGAATGGTGGCAGGAGATTCACCTTGGAACCCCTGAGACGCCTTCATCTCAGCTGGAAGGGGTATTGCGGGTAGTTCACGAATTCGAACACATTTTCAGCAAGTCCCCTATGGACTTTGGGCATGTCACTGCAGTAGAACACACAATTCAAACTGGTGATCATCCTCCCATCAAGGAAAGACATAGGCCCATTCCCCCAGCACAATACCAACAAGTAAAAGGCTTACTCCAAAACATGAAGGATTCCGGTGTCATAAGGGACAGCCGAAGCCCTTGGGCTGCTCCCTTAGTACTCGTCAAAAAGAAGGACGGTACTATTCGCCTTTGCGTGGATTACCACAAATTGAATGATATCACCCACAAGGATGCGTATCCGCTGCCCCGGATAGAGGAGTCCCTTGCAGCTCTTCAGTCTGCAGCCTACTTCTCTGTCCTGGACCTTACCAGTGGATACTGGCAGGTCCCTATGTCCCCAGCTGATGCTGAAAAAACTGCCTTCTTAACACCAATGGGTCTGTTTGAATTTGACCGGATGCCATTTGGGTTGTGCAATGCGCCTGCCACATTCCAACGGCTCATGGAGTTCTGTTTAGGTCATCTAAACTTTGAGTCTGTCCTGTTATATCTGGAAGATATAATTGTTTACTCCAGGACATATGCAGAGCATTTGGATCACCTTGCGAGAGTGTTTGAGTCTTTGGATCGCTATGGTCTGAAACTCAAGCCTTCCAAATGCCATCTCCTAAAATCTGAAATCCAATACCTGGGACACATTGTGAGCGCTGATGGGGTGTCGCCAGATCCTCAGTACACTGAACGGATACACGACTGGCCAACTCCTGAAACGGTAAAAGACATCCGTAGATTCCTTGGGTTCGCCGGTTATTACCGCCGATTTGTAAAAAACTTTGCCCGGATTGCTGCACCCTTACAGGCTGTACTGGTAGGTCAGTCTACCACCCGATCTGGTAAGAGTCCAACTATCCAATGGACCCCTGAAATGCAAAAAGCATTTGATGAGTTAAAAGCGGCCTTAGTCGGTCCAAATGTCCTTGCTTACCCTGATTACAGTAAACCGTTCATTCTGCAAACAGACGCAAGTAAAACTGGACTTGGTGCTGTCCTTTCCCAGAAACAAGAAGGTTTGGTTAGACCCATTGCATTTGCCAGTCGTTCACTTCGGGCGACTGAACGTAATGACTCTAACTATAGCTCCTTTAAGTTGGAGTTTCTGGCCTTGGTTTGGGCGGTTACTGAAAAATTCCATCATTATCTCACCGCCACTCCTTTTGTTGCATACACAGATAATAATCCTCTGACCCATCTTAGCACTGCCAAATTGGGAGCAATTGAGCAGCATTGGGCTTCACGTCTTGCCAATTATCAGTTTACCTTAAAATTCCGTGCAGGGAGGGAGAATGTTAATGCTGACATTTTATCTCGGTTACCCCAAGAGTCAACTAATGACCTAGATGACCCTGACATATGGGAAGAAATTGAACTCCCTGACTTCTACAACAAAGTCACTCAACGTGTTAATCAAAATGTCCGGACCAAATATTGTAACCTTCAGACCGTGCGAGTTGAGTCCCTCCATCATATGGATTGGGAACAAGTCCAAAAACAAGATCCAACATTGCAAAGATTAAAAGACCTTTTAAAAGATTCTAATTCAATAGGTCCAGATAACAATGCAAGCTCTGAACTTCAAAATCTTTGGCGAGAGCGCGGTCGTTTAACCTATCTGCAGGGAAAACTGGTCCGCCGTTATGTAAATCATCGTACCCATGAGCGAGTGTTTCAGATTGTGATACCAAGACAAGACGATCCTTTGATCTTGGATGCGTATCATAATCAGTCAGGACATTTCAATGCCCAAAAGACAGAACAAACCATTAAGGATCGTTTCTACTGGGTGGGAATGCGCCCTCAAATTGAACAGTGGTGCCGGGATTGTGCACAATGTGCTTTGCGGAGAGGATCTAACCAACGGGCCCCTCTACAGGGCATTGTCACAGTCATACCACTAGAGTTGATAGCACTTGACCACGTCAAGTTGACTCCAAGTCGGTCAGGTTACACTTATGCACTAACAATGATTGATCATTTTTCAAAATTCATGGTTGTAGTCCCAGTAAAAGATCTCACTGGTAAAACAGCAGCTCGGGAATTCCAAAGACATTTTGGGCGACCCTACGGTTATCCTGAAAAGATCCTTACTGATCAAGGTCCTGCATTTGAGTCAGAGCTTTTTCAAGAGTTCTGCAACCTCTATGGGTGTCAAAAGATCCGCACTACAGCCTACCATCCCCAGGGTAATGGGCTTTGTGAAAAAGCCAATCAAATCATTATCAACATGCTGAGAACAGTTGCCCGTGAAAAACGATCTGAGTGGCCAGAGCTATTGCCAGAGATCACTGAGATCTATAATAACACCAGACAGGATTCCACAGGGTACACTCCTGCATACCTCCTTAGAGGTCAGTTAGGACAGCTCCCCGCTGATCACCAAATGGGAGTGATTACAGAGGTTAGGTCCCCACTTTTACCAAATGACACTTGGGTAGCAGAAAGACTAAGGGTTAATAGAGAACTTCAGGAACTTGTGTGTAAATCTCTGGACCAGGCTAGACACAAACAGGCTCTCCAGTATGACAAAGGAGCAAATGCTCAACCCTTGCAACCTGGAGATAAAGTCCTAAAAAGGCGACATGTTAGGCATCATAAGTTAGAGGATCGTTGGGAAGACAAAGCCTATGTTGTCCAAGAGGCACCACATGATAACCCTAAAGTGTGTAAAATTGTTCCAGAGGATGGAGAAGGTCCATCCCAGTTAGTGTCTCGAGATGATCTCAAACTCTGTCCCTCCTCTTATACAAGTCCAAGAGTGACCCGTCGGTTACCGGCTACTCCACACGCTCTGTCACAACCAAGACGGACATTACCCTGTACACCCATTCCTGGCCAACATGGTACAGAATTAGGACTTGCTCTGGCTTCCCCTAACTTATACTTCTTTGTGAGACCTACGGTTACACCATTACAAAGAGAGACTCCTTCTGTGTCAAGGGAAACAAGTGACTCCATTTCCTTAGAGGACTTTGTATCAGAAACTCCGGATACTCAGGTACTCCCTGTTGACAGAGAGGAGGCCTCAGAGCCTGAAACAATTTCTCAAAGGAGATCCCAAAGGGTAAACAAGGGTAAACCCTCAGTTCGCTACAGCCCTTAAAGGAGCATGCCAAGATCAGCCATAGTAGACTGTGCATTTCAGCTGATCATCTGCCTTGGAAACTTTTGTTTATCTTCACTTCAACAAATAAGCCATATACCTGGTGCCATAGTGGCGACACCATGCTTGGACTGCCCAAAGTTCTACCTCTATGTTTATTATTTGTTCCTAACCTATTTAACGTTTATTCCATTTACTTTGGACTATGGGATATTTAAGCCATTGACTGTTTTCTGTGTTATTGGTAGCCCGAGGACGTGCTACATTCAAGAAGGGAGGGATGTAACCCCCTCACTGGAGTTACTAATGGTTATTTGGCCATATAAGTGCCTTACATGTTATGATAGTTTGTATGTGTTGCCATGTTCATTTTGTGTTCATTTGTGTAATGTTGTTAAGCTGTTGTTCTCTGGTTTCACTTGTCCTAGTGAGCTGTGGTCTCCATAGCAACACACACTATGGTGAGTGGATCTGTAGCTGGAACAGGAAATAGTCATAGCAGGGAGAGGAAGTAGTATTCTGTAAGCAGCCAGGGAAGGAGAAGCAAGGAGAAGTGTGGCAGTGGCCATCTTGTGTTTCAGACACTGTGTTTTGAGGATTGCCACAGCAGTAGCAGGACAGAGTAGCTGTGTGACAGCGCCCTGCATCACCATCAGTAAGAGGACAGGATTACATCAGGCTAAGCAGAGCTATAACCCTGGCAGCCTGCACCTACCTCTACAAGGTAACCGAACCCCTGCAGTAGACCAGAAGCTGGATCTGCAGACATCTTAGAATCTCTGCTAATACATGGGAAGGTGTCATCCAGCTACAAGCCACTGTGCCACAGCTCACTGCTACAGGACAAGTGACCAGCAGATGCCTGTTACAATAAAGCAGTGAGTACTTCAACTGATCCTGGCCTGGACATTGCCTTCCTTGCAGCTAAGCCCTGGGCTAAAGCTCTTTGTTGGAGTAGAGCACTGGCACCCACATCACCATCTCCAGCCCAGGGACCAGCGGGTGTCTCAATACTCCAACTGGCGTCACATTTAACTGACTCTGCCTATTTCCCTGTGCACCTCTCCTGGGAGTTCTGGTGCCTATAAGGTCACCGTGACAGTCCAGCCTCCTGCACGGTTCTCCCGGGGTGGTCGCATGAGCAAGTAGTGAAATATTCGAGATTCGATATTCGTTTCGAGTAGAGCCTCAATATTCGTCTACTTGATCAAATATCGAATCCCATTACAGTCTATGGGAAAAAATGCTCGTTTCAGGGGAGACCACTATTCGACAAAGGAGAGTCACCAAGTCCACGAGTAGCAGGAGGAGAGTGTGTAGGAGGAGCGCTGTGCAGTTAAAACACACGGACCCCTTAGACCAGGAGTGCTCACACTTTTTCAGCGTGTGAGCTAGTTTATTAGCTGACCAAGACAAAAGATCTACTAGGGCGGGCCTGTGGGCGGGGGCCAGATGGGTCTATGGGCGGAACTGGGCGGGATTGTGGGCGGGGCGGGCGTCTCTGTGGGCGGGGTGGATCGTGAGAGCAGGAGAAAGCGGGGTTCTGTGGCCGCCCAGGGATCCCCGGTGTCTGTTTGTTCACAGCGCAGACTGAGAGTTATCTCTGGACACTGGCAGGCTGGGGCTGCGGCAGCCTCGCCTGCCAGTGTCCGGAGATGACTCTCAGCCTGCGCTGTGAACAAGCAGACACCGGGAATCCCTGCATCCCGCGATCGACCCATACGTCCTTTGTGATCTACCAGTAGATCGTGATCGACGTATTGGGCACCCCTGCCTTAGACTATAACGGGTCCGTGCGCTTTAAATGCACAGCGCTTGCAGTTGTGCTGATATTCCATTCGGGGGGTCCTCCTGCGCTAATGTAAACTTACTCGTCCGGCAGAATCAGCATTGATTGGCTGAATGCTATACACTGTATAGCATTCGGTAAATCAATGTTGGTTCTGCAGCAGGCTCTTCTTTGCTAGTTGGCAGCTTTCGGTTATGCTGGAGCTGACTTTTTCTAATAGGAATGCATTGACCAGCGTTGATTGGCCAAATACTATAGGGTGTACAGCATTCAGCCAATGAACGTTGGTTCTGCCGGAGGCTCGTCTGTGAGGAGGCAGAGTCTAAGATCGGACCACAGCAGTCTCCATTGTGGTCTGATCTTAGACTCCGCCTTGTCACAGACGAGCCTCCGGCAGAACCAGTGTTGATTGGCCGAATGCTGTACACTGTATAGCATTTGGCCAATCAATGCTGGTCAATGCATTCCTATGAGAAAAAGTCAGCTCCCGCATAACCGAAAGCTGCCAGCTCTCCCAACTAGCAAGGATGAGCCTTCTGCAGAACCAGCGTTGATTTGATTCGGCCAATCAATGCTGGTTCTGAATCGAATCTTTACTGTGAATAGGAGTAGTATTTGAACGAGTACGAGTATTTCGAATACCGTAGTATTCTATCGAATACCTACTCGATCAAATACTACTCGCTCATCTCTACTGTCTACACTAAACTATTAGGAGTAATTAGGAATTTATTTATTTTTGTGTTCACATCTGCGTTTGGCTCTCTGCATGAACTAAAAATCCTCAAAAACTGATTTTGAAGGGTCTGTTTGAAAACCCATCCATTTCAATGGGTTGTAAACCATTCCACATTTATATGTTTGAACCATTTCTGTCTAGTATCCAGTTTTTTGGGCGGAGAAAAAAAAAGTCAGACTTGCATGACTTTTGCTTTGTACAAAAAATAAGGATACCAGATGGAAAGTAGTTGGGCTCCATAAGCTTAGTATTTTAACCCCTTAAGGACGCAGGGTACTTTGGGCCTTAAGGCTCAGACCCTGTTTTTCAAATATGACATCTTTTACTTTACGTGAGAATAGCTTCATAATGCATTTACCTATCCAGGTGATTCCAAGATTGTTTTTTCGTGACACATTGTAGTTTATGTTGGTGGTAAATTTTGGTCATTATACTTTGCGTTTGTTTGTTAAAAAACGGACATTGTACTGAAAATTTCATAAAATTATCAATTTTGAAAGTTTCTGTTATTCTCGTGAAAACACAGACAGTCATAACACACAAAATTCTTCCTAATTAACATTTCCCATATGTCTACTTTATATTGGCATTGTTTCTTCAATGTCTTTTTACTTTTCTAGGAAGTTAGAAGGCTTGTAACTTTAATAGCAAATTGTCAGATTTTCAAGAAAATGTCAAGATTTTGTATTCTAGGGACCTATTTAGTTGTGAAGTGACTTTGAGGGGCCTATATAATAGAAAAGACCCATAAATGACCCCATTTTTGAAACGGTAGTCTTCAAACTATTCAAAATTGTATATAGGAACTTTATTAACCCTTTAGGTGTTCCACAGGAATTAATTCAAAATGAAGGTGAAATTTCCAAAAGTCACTTTTTTATGCACATTTTCCATTTCAAACCACATTTTTCCGTAACAATGAAGGGGTTAACAGCAAAACATACCATAATATTTATTTCTGTGATTCTGCAGTTTGTAGAAATATCCCATATGTGGCCCTACTGTGCAACGTGACTCAATACGTGTCCTCAAAATCAAAGAGCACCTTTAGGGATTTCGGGCAGCAATTTCATTAGGATGGATTTTAGATACCATGTTGCATTTACAGAGCCCTAGAAGTACCACAATAGTGGGAAACCTCCAAAAGTGACCCCATTTTGGAAACTGCACCCCTCAAAGAATTTATCAGGGGGTGTAGTGAGTATTAGTATCCCAAACGTGAATGCACAGCGGATGGTGAAGAGGTAATATGTATGCGGTGTGGAGGACATTGGAAGCACCAAATTCCCTACTATGTCCCAGTAGCTCCTATGATTGGGGGGTCACTTTGGGAGTCTCTTCTATTGTTTTTTTCTTGTAAGCTGCAAAACTGGTCTGTACCCTGATATACGGTCGCACTGCTTATATATTCCCCTTCTGACGCATTTGGCGATTTTGGGTTTTTTTTGTCTTCACATTATTCAAGCTATATTTTTTTTATTTTGTGTTGATGTGGCCATATGAGTGCTTTTATTTTTCTGGGATATGATGCATTTTGTAATGACACCATTTTTGGGTGCCTATAGCTTATTGGCTATTTTTTATTAACTCTTTTTTTGCTGGGTAAAAAGAAATCAATCAATTCTGGCATTGCATTTTACTTTTTAAATGTTTTTCCACATGGTGTACAGCATAAGTATCATGTGCTTTATTCTGCGGGTCGGTACGGTTATGGCGATACCTCATTTATAGGTTTTTTTTCTGCATTAGTAATTTTGCCGAACAAAAATCCATTTGGGGACATAAATCAATGTTTTTTGTATCGCCATCTTCTGAGATGCGTAACATTTTTATTTTTCAATTGACAGAGTTGGTTGAGGGCTTATTTTTTGCGAGACAACCTGTGCTTTTCATTGGTACTATTTTGGTGTACATAGGACTTTTTGATTACTTTTTATAGCATATTTTTTAAGGTGAGATGGCAAAAAAACATTATTTCCGGCGTTTTTTTTCCGTTTTTTTCCCCAACATTTACCATATAGGTGAAATAATGTTTTAGTTTTATGGTACAGGTTGTTACGGACGCGGCGATACCAAATATGCATTGTTTTTATTATTTTTTAGGTGTTTTTTTTTAATAACTCATTTGCTATAGAAAAAGGGAATTTTGGGGCTTTATTAATTAATTTATTTATTTCACACACTTTTTATTTATTTATTTATTAAACTTTTTTCACATTTTTTATTTCTCCTATTAGTGTACTTGAACCAGCAATACTCTGATTGCTGGTCCAGTACTATAGCCTGCAATACACGTGTATTGCAGGCTATATAGGAAGTGTGTCTCTGCAGACGCAGAGACACACTTCCGGGCAGGACGGCACGACAGCAAGGATCCAGCAGGTAAGCAGGGGTCCTAGCAGCCCGGGGTCACTAACCAGACCCCGGGCTACATAAAATTCATCAGGGCACCCTCCGATCTCGCCTCGGGGGGTGCCCAGGGGGGGGTGATGTGACCGAAAACACTCCCGATGTCGCGGACATGCGTCCGCGGCATCGGGAGGGTTAATACTGCCGATCGGAGTGGAGCTCTGACCAGCAATTCACTGGGGCAGCTCGTCCAGGCCCTCGGCTGTGTAATGCAGCCGAGTGCCAGGTGTAATGGCGCAGGAACAGCTTCTGTGCCGGCGCCATTACTGGTCAGTAATAGTACAGACCTGAGCGCTAACGTGCTACTTGCCAGGACGTACTATTACTGACCAGAGCGTTAAGGGGTTAAGGGTGGAATAGTATAGTAGTAGTTGGGGGTTCATTCTTAAATGTATTTAGGGGTTTGTAATTTTATTTTTATTGACTTTAGGTTAAAGGGGTTCTCCCATCTCAGTCTTTCAACCAAGCTGGATGCAGTGTCTGCATCTCACTTCCTGTATTTCTCTTCCTCCCCCCTCCTTCTGAACTGGACACACAATCCTTCTGCAGATCAGATATTATGCACATGCTTGTAGAGAATGGACTTAGTGTTATCTGTGTGTTTACATAGAGAGATAACACACTCCGCTTTATCAGCAAACTGCAATTATCTGAACTATTGTCCTGCTGGCACTCACCTGTCCTATCTCCCAGGTCCATGGTTATAGCAACTCAGTGTAAACAATGGGGGAAATAAATTCACATACCAGGCAAACAAAGCAGAATTTCTAAAGTAATATATTTAGGAAATGTCTTCGATTAACATAAGCTACCAGTACAGATAGGATCCTTGAGATGGGACAACCTCTTTAATTTAATATTGGTTTGGGGTGTGTCTAGATAGGGTTAAAATTGTTTTATTTAGGTTTAGGTAGATCTAGTTGTGGGCTCATTTTTAAATGTTTTTAGAGGTGTTAATGTGTATTTGTTATAGATTTATTGGGGTATTGTGTATAATTAATGTGTTTGGGGTGTTGCTAGATAGGGTTATAATTGTTTTATTTATTTTATATTCTATATTTGTGGCAGGACTACTATTAGTAACGTAGGTCTAGGTATGTAAATACCTAGGCAAAGAGTATTAATAGTGATACCGACACCACCACAAACCATTTTTAAATGTATCTATTACACACGTCCAACACAAATTTTATCCATGTATTTCAATAAAATTTTTTACAAACTTAACAAAATAAATGTATTTTTATCACAAAGAGAGCTTTGTGCATAGATACAGCCTTTAATACAGCAGAAATTTGGCTGGCATCCAACTTTCCCAGAAACAAATAAATATATTTATTGATTTATATATTTGATATTTAGAATATATATTATTTGTGTGGGGTGGGATATGTGAAAACGGCCAAAAATAGGACATGACCTATAGTCTGACAGTCCATGATACAAGTCATGTGACTAGCCCTCATTTAGTGAGGGTAAGTTCACACAGAGATTTTTGGTCAGGATTTTGAGGCCGTATCCACCTCAAAATCCTGATCAAAAAGACAGCTCCCAATGGGAGCTGCTCAGGAGTTTTTTCCGGGAGCTGTTTATTCCGGCTCCTGGGGAAAAAAAGCAAGATGCTCATTCATTGGGCCTAATCTGGAGTGGAGTGCGTGGCTGGATGCTGGTTCAGTGCACCGGCTTTCAGTTACGGCTACCCAGCTTTTGGCCCGGAACCTGAGGTGGCCTCCACCTCAGGTTCCGGACCAAAAATCTCCGTCTGAACTTACCTTCACAGTTAAATTAATGCTGCCATGTGACATCACATGTCCAGTATTCAGTGTTTTGTGAATCTAGCCTAAATGCTTCTGAATGTTCTGCTGCGAGGCACAGCAGCAAAGAAAAAAGCAAAAACAAAATCGTGATACTTTTTGCTATGTCTTAAAATCAGTTTCTCTGCATGTCCGCACAGACTTCAATCTTACATTGTAAAGAATTGAAAGAAGTGAAATCCAACAATGATTGACATGCTCTGGGTTTTAGTTACAGGTTCACAGCATATGGGTGAGATCTGCATAAATCCCATCCATAGTGCTGCCTACTGTAGATTTTGACAGCTAACCCACAGTGTGTGACCCCAACCAAAGTCAGGCTTTTCATTGGTTGTTATACCATTAGACAATTTTAATAAATCTGTGCCAAAGAGTTTAAAAGGTTAATCCAAAGACAAATATACATCACACATGCACAGGATAAATGATAAATGTGTGCCCACTGAAGGGTTAAGTGGTCTGACCACAGGATTACTAGAATGGGGGCATGAACCATGCTTTTGAAGGCATTTGAATGGAGTAGTGGTCACCTATGCACTTGGTGATGTCCCTGCCTATTTCTGTCAGTGCTATAGACTTTGAATAGAGAGATGTCACTCATGTGTGACCATTGTTCCATTCATATACCTACAGAATGGAGGCTTGGAATCCCCATTTTAGTGATCACGGGAGTCACAGCAATGATATATTTAGAATTTTTAGCCCTTGTGGCCATAACTAAAACTTTCTCCTCTTAGGGAGCCTGCACACGGAGTTACGCTCCACTCATTCTGATCATAAAATTCGTTCAGAATGAGCGCGTAAAAACCAGATCCCATTAATTTCTATGGGTGCCGGCATACGCACGTATCACATTGAAAGCAATAGGGGAAAAAAGCCTCCCATTGATTTCAATGGGGAGCGCATGTATGCCGGCACCCATGGAAATCAATGGGATCTGGTTTTCACGCGCTCCTTTTGAACGAATTTTACGTTCAAAATGAGCGGAGCATAACTCTGTGTGCAGGCTCCCTTATATCTGTATGTTGTTGAGGAGTTTCAGTGTGGATTTCACAACTGACACTATAAAGCCGTTTTTTTGGCCAGATTTTGACGCAGAATCCGCATCAGAATCCGGCTCAAAAAACTGCCTCCTATTGAAAACAATGGGTTCTTTTTTCCACGAGCGGTTTATTCCCGCTTGCGGAAAAAAGAAGCGACATGCCCTTTCTTCAGGCGGATTCCACAGCTGATTCAGCCGCTGACATCCACGGTGGTCTGAGGTGGCCTCTGCCTCAAAATCCGGTCCAAAACCCCCCCGTCTGAATCCGGCTTAATACACACGGCACCTAAATGTACATATACACATTTTACCTGGATAAACTGATTTCTAGCCCTCAACAGAAGTAAATCTGCTGTGTAGAAACTAATTCTTGTAGGTGGAAGGTAGGTACTGTACTTTATTGTTAGGTGGAAGCTGGAGAAAGAAATCTTGGGGGGGGGGGGGAATTGGCTTTTCAAACAACAATAATTATGAAAGTGGTAAATTGCTAAAATAGTTTTCCAGTGCTGCTACACAGTGCACATGAGTCTGAGCCACCACTGATTTCACTGAACACTGTGTAACATTGGCTATACGGTAACCCTCAAAACCTCATGACCAGTAACTTGAAGTATGCAATAAACAATAAATGTTTCACTGCATTCAGGGGCAGATTCGCCCCTGGTTCTGTCTCTTATTGTTCTCAGTGGGAGAAAGAGATCAGTGCAGGGTGCTGAAAATAAGCATCCAGCTCAGTCTTGCTGCGGATTCTGCAGCTCAAGTCTCCTTGCTGACTAGGCTCAATCATTTGGGCTTAATCAGCAGTTGTCAAGCCACAATGTAATGCCAATGTTCTGCACAACCATTCTGCCATGGGGAGCTGGGGGTTGAAAAATTAATGTTCGCCTCAAATTCCTCTTCATTTGAAATTTCCCCACTGTGGGACTATTAAAGGATTATCTTATCTTATCTTATTTTCTGCCATGTAACATTCCCTTAGGCCTGGGTTAAAGTGGCAGAATTTTTGCAGTAGAATCGGCTACAGAAATTCCAGCTCCCATTCGTGTAAGGGTGCATTCACACAGAGGAAAATGGTGCTGAATTTGATGTGGAATCCACGTCAGATTCAGCGCTGAAAAAAAAGCCTCCCATTGACTTCATTGGGTCCCTTTTCCTGCTAGTAGTTCTGAACAATAAAGATAGTAGTGCAATGATGGTGATGATCTGTGGTAGGGTATATGGCAGGTGCATCTGGAGAGTAGAGAAGTCTGATATATATGTCTATTCCCTTTCTAGTTTCTCCTTGTTTACAGCTATGAAAATTAGATTTTTGAAAGGTCTACCAACAATATATGCTGCTTCTAATATTATGTTGATAATATAATATCCAGGGACATAGGCAAGTGGGACCTTGGCAGGACTTGTGCTATGGTTGCTTTACACCAAAAAAGGTTCCCACAAGCTATACTGCCTATTAAATACAGGGTTAAGATACAGTAGTTCATTTTGACAAAAAAGCCAAACAGCAAATTTGGATTATGGGACTGTTTTTTGATTTATATACTGTTTCCTTATTGGTTTTTTTTTCTCTCTGTGGCTTATCAATGCTAAACGGAACAAAAAGAAGGAAGAAATGTAAATGGCAAGGTTTACATTATCATATCATAGATTCTATTGTGTTTGTGTATTTCGTACATGCTTGATAGGAATGATTTATACTGTTTGTATTAAAGAGTGTTTAACTGGCTAATTGTTTGATAACTGTGCGTCTAAGCAGTACTGTTGTGGCTCCACATCCTTTATAAGCTCCATTGTCTATCTCTGCGGCTATTCAATGAAACCAGTCAGCTTGGAAGGGGCTTTCTTTCTCACGAGAAGCTTCTAGTGAAAGTGGTATTATAGCAACTTGGCTACAAGGCGAGGAAGAAAATAGAACCCAGAGAAGCCTTTCCTAGAACATCACTGTATCTAATTTGCTGGGTTTATCTGTACATGAATGATAGAAAGAACTGTCCTTTTCCAAACTTCTTTGGCACATGAGTGATCCAGGGGAGTGGCTTCTAAGCCCCAGCTGTCCATGGTCTTACTGTCAGAGCCCATTAGCACTCAGTTAGTTTGGGATAACAGTCACAGGCAGTCACTGAGCACAGTCAGTAGTAACGTGCCAGAGACATGCAGCACCTCTTGTTTTTGCTCCCAGTATCTTTGTGTTTGTTCCAGATACACAGAGTAGGTGCAGTTGGATGTGGCCCTTGTGTCAGGGATGCCTGTAGAGCTGTCACCTGTGCAGCTCCTGAGCTGCTCAGCAAAGATGATTGTGACTGCTGCGACCTTTGCCTCAGCATAGAGGGAGAGGAATGTGGTGGACGAGATGAAACCAGAGCCCGTTGTGCTCCTGGCATGGTCTGTGTAAGCCGATCCAGTTTTGGAAGTGGATCTTCCACTTTTTCTGATGGAACCGGGTTCTGTTTGTGTGAAGAGGATGGCGCTGTATGTGGCTCTGATGGAAAGACCCATTCAAGTGTCTGTGCCCTTCGTCTGCACAGCTGGAAGACACAAAGCCAAGGCATAGGTTCTGTGCACAAGGTCCACGATGGAGAGTGTACATTTGGTAAGATCTTTCTAAATTTATTACAATTACTATTTTTTATTGAGGAGTGAATAATAAAGATAAAAGTATAGAGGAGATACTTTTTCTTTCTAAAAACTACATCCAAAACAGCATGTGTGAATCCAGTCCTACTAATAGAAGTGACGTAAGGAAGTTCTCTGTGACAGATTAAGTAAGACTTATTTCAGAGAGTACATTATGTGCTGAATCTTAATAATACATCATATGCTTTTGTTCCGAAACCACAGAACGATTACATCTATAAGGTTTGTACATTATGTTTATATACCGTATGTTCACAATCCATTTCAAATGGGGACACCCTCAAAGTTTTTATGCTGACCCACCATCTACAACAACTAAAAGTTAACTTTTAAGCTATAGGTTTATTTGCTTAGGGTCTTTATACGTGTAGTTGTGGTCTTGTGGTAAACTTTAGTTTTTGCTTAAGTTGTACTGTGGAAAGCGGAATTGTAAAGAGGAATAGCAGTCAGTATACGGTAATGACCAGACTACGAGTTCCCAGAACTACTAAGAGGGTGGCATGGTGTCAAGAAGCTCTTTTAGAAATGTTGGTGTCAGTCAAGAACTATTTAGAGTGTATATAGGTTAGGTTATTGTTGGTTTACTACTCAATCATAATGCAAAGCTAGCATTCCGTAAATTCACATGATTATGTATTTCATGGTTCTGTTTCTATGTTGTCTGTACTGCTTTTTATTTACTTTGCCTAAGGACTCAGCACAAGTGTTTAGGTTCTATTGTATCTTTGTCTCAGATTTCATTAGTTCTAGAAGATAATACAGTATATCAATATGTATGGCATTTTATGGAACTTGTTTGGCAGCACGTGGACAACGCATAGTTGTATGGAGCATTGCAACCGCCATGTACACAGTTGTTTGAGTGACAAAGAAAACATTGTTCTAGATGATGGAGAAAGTGCAGTATCCGCCTTTGTGGCCCATGTCTGCAGCTTTAAGTGCTGGACATTTTCATATCCTGTATACAAATGTCTAAACCATCGTAATAGTTGCTGTTACACAATGACAGGTCAGATGGCACATTTACAATGGTGCCATCATTTGTATACCGGGAAACCCCATGTTGCGGAAATCCAGAATGATTTTTTTTTCCTGCAGAAATGCAGTACAAAAAAATGTAGCATTTTACAGTAACAGCAAAGTGAATGAAATTCTGACTAATCCCATGCACACATTGCAGAAAAAAATCGCTGTGGGAAAGCTGCATTTTTGAAAAATGTAGCATGTCTGCCTTTTTCCCTATAGATTTAATAAGGGAAGAAAATCCACAGAGAAAAACTCAGCAAAAATGCCATGAAAATGCTGCGCAAAAGGCATGATGCATGATTTCATCTACTCTTTTTTTCCGCAGCATTCTGCAACGTGGGGCTTTAGCCTGAAGGGTTTCCAGCCCCAAATCAAATTTTCATACTGATGACCTATCCACAGGCAGGACTGTAATAGGAAAGGTGTTGCAATTTAGCAGAACCACTGGCTCTGGATAGGAGCAGTGCAGCGCGCGACGCCCGTCCAATGACAACTTCCGGCCCTGAGATGGGCAGATCAGATGATCTATAGAAGGATCTGGTGTCGGACCATGACAGATCACATAACAATGACTTATTCTGAGGATAGGTTATCAGTATGTAAATTCGATTTGCTGATAATGTAAAACACAGTGTTTTTTTGTCACAGCATTTCCGGCCACAATCAAAATAATGCCAACGTGGGGCCCTAGCCTTAATCTAAACTGAAAAATGGCCATTGTACATGTTGGGAAGAGGAGAATGATTATTGCAGCAAACCACTCCGTGACAAATTTTCTTCAAAAGCTACGCAATTTTTCTGCAATTATTTGACTGCATATAATATTTTGCCATATCTGAGATCACGAATGTTGGGTTTATGGTAAGTCCACACAAAACAGAATTGATCTGGGTTTTACTTGGAATTGCACATGAGATGTTACAAAAATCTATTGTTCAGATTTCAAATTATGCAACATGTCAATTTATGTCATGAATTTTACCCCCTTTACACCAGGGCTACACATTGTGCTGTGGGTTTTCTTTGCAGTGTGTAGATAGGAATTGTGTAAATCCATCCAATTCACTGCTACTGTAATACTTATAAGTGTTTTGCAATGAAGACTTGGATCCTACAGTATGTCAATTCTTGCTGTGGATTCTGTTGCGCTTTCAACCTATGCAATGCAAAGTTTGAAAACCTCTCGAACCACAGGCATTATACCGATCCCAAAAAGCAGCCATTTTATTTTTTTTCTGTGGACTGGTTCACTGCAGTATAACTCTCTGTAAACATTTCAAAGTGGACCTCAATTGATGTAGAAGGGATGAAATCTTTGGTAAACCTACATGACACATGAGGATTTTTCAGCGGATTCATTGCTAGATTTGAGGTTGCGACTTTGCAGTGGAAAAATTCCACTCTCACATACATGTAATCGTCTATATAATGGCAAAATAACAATGGTAATCTATTTGTACATCTACAGTCACTGCAGATTGTGTCATTGGACGTAAACCTATACAGAGCGATATGTTCATATTTGTACCATGAAAAGGTGTACGCACAATGTTTTATGGATCATTTCTAAGCTAATAAAAAATATTGCCTCTACAACAATTCTAGATTGACATACAGCACCTGTACTGTTATTTGTGCAAATAACTGGTTAATATACAGTTTATGATGCAATATTGCAAGGTCCTGACCATTAAAGTATACAGAGCTTATTAATAAATCTGCCCCAAGATTTGAGGTAAAACCATCTTTTCCAATGTATGTGTGCCATTTGTCTGCCAGTCTGCCGTGTATTGTGAATAGACCCATTCACAGTGTCATTCTTAGTAATTAGTCTTTAACTCTTTCTTATTGCTACATCACACCCTCTATAGGACACAGACATGCTTGTAGAAAACGGAAATTCTTTGTGCTGTGAATTCTAAGCATTCACTGGCTGAAGAGTATAAAGTTTTGATTTTGCGTCACACTTTCTTTCCTCTGTCAATCTTCTTCTGAGCCTTCTCTAATGGCTGCTTGATACAAAGACTACAGTTTGACATCATCTTGCAAATGGCATGAGTTCTGGATTCCAGCGAGTGGTATGCAATACAATGAAAGCTGAATACAAGAAGAGCACAATGGAAGAAGCTGCTTTTGTCATCACTGACAACACAATGACCCTTTGCATTGTAGGCGAGATCCTTTGTCAGCAGATTATGACTGGGCTATAATCTATTAAATGGCATTTTTCATATATACAAACCTCATCCTATAGCTTTTCTTGCGTTAGAGTATTATATCCAAAAATAAAATATAACACAATATAGCCATAGCACCATTCATTCATTCACACCAGTGTGTTTCAATTTTGTGAAACAGTGACGCTGAAAATAGAGGGCTTAGAGCTTTTATCAGTATGATGACCATCAGCAGTCAGAGACAAAGAAGTGCTTATGTATGCTAATTTAATGAGTGTACTAATTTTGCAAGCACCCCTAGGGAGCTGTGGTCAAAACACAGTGAACATGGGGTTATGTAACGTGCCATCTGCCAACTTATTAATGTCTGCAGAAACAATGATCTTCTCCCCTGGCACTCCCATTTGATTGATTGTCTATAAATGACTCGACTTCCCAAGAGAAGAGATTTAATAGTGCACTTGCTACTAGTCTGTTGTCAGACATGACTTTGAGTGCCTAATTTTTATGCCATTTTGGGTTTAAAAGTGCCAGAAAAGCAAAATGAATTTGTCGGGTAAATCTGTTTGGTATAATGGCATTTCTAAGCTTTGATTTCTTTTAAATCAATATGAGGATATTTAAGATTTCTTCGTCTTTCCTTCATGTGTTTCCTCTTCTCTCCTGTACATACGATAATTTGTAAAAACAATAAGAAGTAAAAAGAGAGCTACTTTTTGTGCTATGGCTTTGAGATGGTAAAGCTGGAGGAATATTGCAGGTAAAATGCTCACCTGTGTAAGTTATGTAGCCAAGGCACAACTCTCATTATAGCATACAGGAGGATAGGTGTGGGTATGCGGTAGATCTCCCATTCCAAGAGACCTTGTTGGTCCTTCACACCATATTCCAAAATATTATACAAATAGTGCAATGCTTTAGGCAAGGTATGAAATTGAAATCATTAGATATTTCACAAAAACTTAAGCGTGATCATTGTACTGTGAAGAGATGTGTGGCTGATTCATAGCACAGATGGGTTTGTGCAGATAAAGGCATCATGAGGAAGGTTTCTGCCAAATTCATCGATTTGAGAGAAGCTGATAAAATACCAGCCAAGACACACATGACTAATTTTGAAACCATATTATTTACTGATGAGGGCCATGCAACGCTGGATGGTCCAGATGAATGGAGTAGTGGATGGCCACTATGTCCCAACAAGGCTGTGATGTCAGCAAGGAGGTGACAGAGTCATATTTTGGGGCAGAATCATAGGGTCTTTGAAGGTGTGAAAATGACCTCTGCAAAGTAAATAGAGTTTGTGACTGACCACTTTCATGCAGAAAAGAATACTACTGAATCATTGGCTATTATGGGCATAAAAGGAGAGAAACTCATGGTGTGGCCACCAACCTTCCCTGACCTCAGCTCCATTAAGAACCTTTGGAGTATCCTCAACCAAATATCTATGACGATAGGAGGCAGTTCACATTAAAACAGCAGCTCTGGGAGGGTATTTTGACATCCTGCAAAGAAATTCAAGTAAAAACTATCCAAAAACTTGCCAGTTTAAAGGATGCAAGAATTATGAAGGTGATATCAAAGAAGGGCTCCTATGTTAACTTGTAACTTGGCCTGTTAAAATATTTTTGATTTAATTAGCTTTTGATTTCAGTAAATCTGACCACTTAATGCTGCAAATGCTGACTATTTTCAGTTCTTTACAACTTATAAAATGTTTAGAAACTCTGTTGTGCATAATAATTTTAAAATGTGGATTTTGTTTTTTTTTTAATTTGTGGAAAGATTTTTTTTTTTTTTTGGGTGGTTTGTCCAATAAAATTTGATTCACATTGTAACAGTTAAAGATTTGAACAGTATGCTGACTGTCATTTGCATCAACCATTTAGGAAGATTAGAGGAAAATATAATTTCCATAATAATTTGGAACGCAGTGTAGTCAATGCAGTGGTGAGTGATTATATATACAGTGTTGGCCAAAAGTATTGGCACCCCTGCAATTCTGTCAGATAATACTCATTTTCTTCCAGAAAATGATTACAATCACAAATTCTTTGGTATTATTATCTTCATTTAATTTGTCTTCAATGGAAAACCACAAAAAGAATTGTCAAAAAGCCAAATTGGATATAATTCAACACCAAACATAAAAAAGGGGGTGGACAAAAGTATTGGCACTGTTTGAAAAATCATGTGATGCTTCTCTAATTTGTGTAATTAACAGCACCTGTTACTTATCTGAGGCACCTAACAGGTGGTGACAATAACTAAATCACACTTGCAGCCAGCTGAAATGGATTAAAGTTGACTCAACCTCTGTCCTGTGTCCTTGTGTGTACCACATTGAGTATGGAAAAAAGAAAGAAGACCAAAGAACTGTCTGAGGACTTGAGAAGCAAAATTGTGAGGAAGCATGAGCAAGCTCAAGGCTACAAGTCCATCTCCAAAGACCTGAATGTTCTTGTGTCTACCGTGCGCAGTGTCATCAAGAAGTTTAAAGCCTATGGCACTTTGGCTAATCTCCCTAGATGTGGACGCAAAAGAAAAATTGACGAGAGATTTCAATGCAAGATTGTGCGGATGGTGGATAAAGAACCTCGACTAACATCCAAACAAGTTCAAGCTGCCCTGCAGTCCGAGGGTACAACAGTGTCAACCCGTACTATCCGTCAGCGTCTGAATGAAAAGGGACTGTATGGTAAGATACCCAGGAAGACCCCACTTCTTACCCAGAGACATAAAAAAGCCAGGCTGGAGTTTGTCAAAACTCAACTGAGAAAGCCAAAAACGTTTTGGAAGAATGTTCTCTGGTGTGGTCCGCAAAGTGGGGATGGAATTCGTATGAATCCCGTCCCCTTTGCTTGCAATGTAAAACGCCACAATTTTTCCCGCAGCGTTTCCACTACGGGCAAATCGCAGTGTTTACGTTCCCTGCTTCCAGTGCTATCAGCAAAGATCGTCTTGCAGAGGACACATTCTGTAAACAGTCTAGGGTTCTATTCAGATCACGGTTTTAACATCTTTGTTTTACATCTGTTTAAGGGATGCAAAACAACGGGTGCAAAAAGAATGGGGGAAACTGATGGTCATCTTTTTACAAAGACATAAATGTTAAAAAAAATAAATAAATAAAAAAAAATCTGTTTTTTTGAAGGACACAAACATAGCATACCATACTTTTGTGTCCTTCCAAAAAAATGGACAGAAACGGATATGTTTTGTTTTTTTTTTAACATTGATGTCTATGTAAACGGAGGACCATAAGATTGCATCCATTGTATTCTTTAGGCCGGGGCCCCATGGGCCGGAAACGCCGCGATTTGCCCACAGCGGAGACGCTGCAGGAAAAATTGCGGTGTTGTACAGTGCTTGCAAACTGGATGGGATTCATGCAAATCCCATACCCACTTTGCGGAAAAGATTGCAGCGCAGACACGCAGCGATTTGCAAAGTCGTTGCGGCTTTGTAAATTGCAGAATGTCAATTATATCTACGGAAATGCCAGCGGCTTTCCCATAGATATAATGTTAAGAGAAAGTCCACAGAGGAAAACTCTGTGAACTTTCTCTTAAAAGCGCTGCGGAAAGAACCGCAATGCGTTCACGCAGCGGTTCTTCCCCCAGCACTTTAGTGCTGCAGATACGGCCCCACACAGATTTAAAAAACATGATCTGAATAGAGCCTTAACTGCTTTTGTCATTTATCATACAAAAAATAAACTCCATATTTGTACTGTAGTTCTGCGGTATTTCATTTTAGCTCACACTGTGTTTACAGACACCACTTTTGCTGTACAAATGGTACATGTGAACACAGCTCAAGAAAACTGTAATTAGTGGGATTCACCTGTCAGTAACATTCTGTATTATGAATTTTTACCTGTCAGTCAGATTGCCCACTGGGCCAGCTAACCATCTGTTATATGGATGTTGACAGAGAAAATGAGCTGGCACAATATTCTTTACCCTGTCATCGTAATAGTGAGATAAGGATCTTTTACTTTTTTTTATCTTTTATTTTTACATTGTATATATCCTATTTTTAGTTTATTTGCAGGTGATGTCAATCTTCTCTAGAACATCACTTCTAATTTAAGCGAGTATCTTGGGATTTGCATGATATGGTAATGTTCACATGTGGCAGACTTGTGCAACTGAACATCATGTCTGTTAGGAGCTGGGAAATCTGTATGGTGCTATTTTAATAGGGGCTTTATTGCTAACTGTCAGGATTCTCAATTCAGCTGCTATTGCTTTAAGGTTACCGTGTCAACCTGAGACGCTTCTGTAGTTTCAGAATTTCACTGGGTTTATCCAATTAGTAGCAGAGGGTCATATTTAATTCCCGCCCTCCTGAAACAGGGGCTTATTTCATTCTCTAGTTTGGCTCTTAGATCAAGTGTATTGGTGTTAGGAGTGGGTCCTGCAGGTTGCTCTCCCGGCGCACAGCGCCACCTGCGGGTCAGTGTAAGTCCAGCTTTCACCTTACTGAGCATGCTCAGACTTTTGGAGCCGCTCATAAGCTAAGTGTCATTTCTCCCCTACTGAGCATGAGCGGTGAGGTCATGACCACCGCCACTATTGGGCGGGGTGTTCCCTTTAAATAGTCTGAGCTGACGCCTGCCGGGTGCTCACACTTTGATTGTAATTTTGACTGAAAGTCCACGGAAGTTGTTAATGACAGTAGTTTCAGGGATAGGCTGCAATATTCAGGCAGGTTGCCAGACTAGGCCCAGTGGCGTAACTACCGTGGTAGCAGCAGTAGCAGCTGCCACAGGGCCCGGGACATTAGGGGCCCGGTGGCAGCCGCTACCGCTGCTTTTTTTTTTTTTTTTAATAGGCCGTTACCGGCTGGAGTTACTCCAGCCGCTAACGGGCCCTATATACTTACCGATCCTGGCAGGGGCCGGGATCGGTAAGTGACACTGCGGGCCCCACAAGCACTATTATACTCGGGGGTCTTTTCGGACCCCCGAGTATAATGATCGGAAGTGCAGGAGAGGTAACTGAACATAAAAAACTGTGTTACCTACCTCTCCAGGCTCCGCGCAGGCTTCGGCCTACTTGTGTGACATCTCAGACGTCACATGATCGGGGCCTGTGTCCTTATGCGTCGCGACGCCAGCGGGGAGACAGGTAAGTTACAGTGTTTTGTTTTTTTTTTAATGTTGTTCTGCCCCCGGGTCTCCGATTATTATACTCTGGGGTCTGAAAAGACCCCAGAGTATAATAATTGTTAATGGGTGTCCACAACGGGGCATAATAGTGGGTGAAGGGGCCACAATGGGGGATAATACTGTGTGTAGGGCCACTATGGGGGATAATACTGTGTGCAGGGGCCACTATGGTGCATAATAGTGTGTGCAGGGGCCACTATGGGGTATAATAATGTGTGCAGGGGCCACTATGGGGTATAATAATGTGTGCAGGGGCCACTATGGGGTATAATAATGTGTGCAGGGGCCACTATGGGGTATAATAATGTGTGCAGGGGCCACTATGGGGTATAATAATGTGTGCAGGGGCCACTATGGGGTATAATACTGTGTGCAGGGGCCACTATGGGGTATAATACTGTGTGCAGGGGCCACTAAGGGACATAATACTGTGTGCAGGGGCCACTATGGGGTATAATAATGTGTGCAGGGGCCACTATGGGGTATAATAATGTGTGCAGGGGCCACTATGGGGTATAATACTGTGTGCAGGGGCCACTATGGGGTATAATACTGTGTGCAGGGGCCACTATGGGGTATAATAATGTGTGCAGGGGCCACTATGGGGTATAATAATGTGTGCAGGGGCCACTATGGGGTATAATAATGTGTGCAGGGGCCACTATGGGGTATAATAATGTGTGCAGGGGCCACTATGGGGTATAATAATGTGTGCAGGGGCCACTATGGGGTATAATACTGTGTGCAGGGGCCACTATGGGGTATAATACTGTGTGCAGGGGCCACTATGGGGTATAATACTGTGTGCAGGGGCCACTATGGGGTATAATAATGTGTGCAGGGGCCACTATGGGGTATAATAATGTGTGCAGGGGCCACTATGGGGTATAATACTGTGTGCAGGGGCCACTATGGGGTATAATACTGTGTGCAGGGGCCACTATGGGGTATAATAATGTGTGCAGGGGCCACTATGGGGTATAATAATGTGTGCAGGGGCCACTATGGAGCGTAATAGTGTGCGTAGGAATGCGGGGGGTGGGGTCGTGCAGGGTTTTCGGCGTTGGTCAGGGTTTTCGATGTCAGCTGGGGGGGGGGGAAACATGTCAAAGGTTCGCCACGGGGCCCCGCCATTCCTAGTTACGCCACTGACTAGGGCCTCTGTGTGGGGTTCCTCTGCTTCATTCTGGGTGCTGTTAGTTAGGACCTGTAAACCCTGAACTGTCAACTCTGCACCAGGGCTACGAGCAGTAGAGACTGTTCCAGCCTGTGGAGCTGCAGCAGGTTTGGTCTCTGAGATAGCCTTATTTAGTCTGTCAAACTTACTTGGTAACTCCTAGCTGTTGCAGGAGAACTCCTAGCTGTTGCAGGAGAACTCCTAGCTGTTGCAGGAGAACTCCTAGCTGTTGCAGGAGCATGCAAACTTCCATGGTGACTCCTAGTTGTTGCAGGAGCATGTGTGTTTGCTGACTGGGGTGAGTTAACCCTTGGCAGCCTTGTTTGTTTAAGCAGTACTGGTGCACCTGGCCAGTGAGCTTAATTGGCAGGGTTTAGTTGCACCCTGTTCACATTGAGTACCGCACCACTGGCCGTGTTTGTTGCACTCTGTTCACAGTGAGTACCACGCTGCACCTTGGCCAGTGTTTGTTGCACCCTGTTCACATTGAGTTCAGACATACAGCCGCCCACTGGGCCTGTGGACCTCGCTGCAGTATTCTGCAGACTAGAGGTTCTGTCGTTAAAAATTTTTTTTTTTATATATATATATATATATATATATATATATATATATATATATATATATATATATATATATATATATAATATATACACACAGAACCACAGAACAATTGGATTTGCCTTATTCTGAATCTCTGCTTGTTTCTGGTTATTCATTTGTCTGCTGAGTCTGCCTATGACATACCTATTTGCAACAGAACTTTGCCTTTGTATTGGATGTCCATTTTATCTCGACTCTGCATCTGGCAACATCTCCTGATATTGACCATTTGCCTGGACATGTATTCGCACGTTTCAGTTCTGTCCTGTAAGTTAATTGTGGGTTCTGGTTTAGACTTCAGTTAGGGGAGCATTTATTTCCTGTACTGTTTCTGGTGGTGATAACTTGGACCCCCAAATTCAGCAAAAGCCTTTTAGCATTGTGGCTGGCGCTGGTGAATGCATTTTGACGGATGGGCCTATCATTGCACTGCAGTACTGGATTTAAATGCTTGTTCTACTGCTCTGCATTAGCATCCAGATTCTGCTTTTACTGATATTTGCTCTTTATATTCAATCATAACACTTAAGAAACTTAAGAAATTCTTAAGAAATTGTAGCCCTCAAATACTGACCAGGCATCTATAATGACAGTTATCCTTGAATACTGTACCTAGTTCTGATCCGCTGCTGCTGTAATATTTGCCCAGCATATACTCTGTGATACATAGGAAAAACCATACCAGGGCTTCTACACCAATTGAGCCCATTGAGAGAAAAATAGTGTTTATGATGTTTCATCTTAATGGATGGTAATATTCCTGTATTTATGCAATAGATTTTTGTGTCTACATGTGATGTAACAGTGTAAGCTATGAACGGTTTACATAAACATATTGGACATACTTTGTAAATAAGTTTCTGAGCTATGGGGCACATCTGGATATACGGGATGTAGACAACTAGTACTCCTTATTCAGATAATGTCATGTATACACTAACAAGTAGAGAATCCTATATAAGATAAATTATTTTTTATAGTGTGATAATGGTGCACTCTGTAATTGTGCCAAGACCTTAAAAAAATCCAACATGTACAGTGCCTATCTCTGGTGCCTGAGGCGTATTATGCTTACATAGGAGACAGCGGTTAGGAAATTAGGCTTTCCCTGACTGCTGTCATGAAGTTGGGGTGGGGACAGCCCCCTCTAAAGGGTTATTCAGGTTGTCTGTAATAGATTATCTATCCTCAAATACACCTGGGTCACCTGTTGATCATCTGGTTGAAATGTCTGAGGCACCTGTACGAGCCATGACCCCTTCACTGTTTGCATCACACATCATCAGTTTATAGTGGCCGTGCAACAGGCTATAATTATTTGCTATAAAACAGCATGCAAGGTAAACAGTAAAGGAGTCATGGTGCTCACACAAGCATCATGGTCCCTTTAAATAACTAATCAGCAGGGTCCTGGGTGTTTGGACCCCCAATGATCTCTTATTGATGACCCATCCTGAGGATAGATCATCAATACAAAGGAACTGGGATAATCCTTTTAAGGCTGCATTCACACTGAGTAACGCTGGCGTTTCTTGTGCTTATTTTTGCACATACGCGGCGCTAACGCGGCGCTATGTGCAAAAATAAGCACAAAAAACGCCAGCGTTACTCAGTGTGAATGCAGCCTAAAAATTGAGGGCCTATCATTAAGATGAGAACACAGCTCCCAGTATTGTTTACATGCCAGGCACTGTGCTGCTCACTCATCGTATTTCCCTATATTATGCCTTTCAAGTTTCTGGAATACTGCTGCAGCACTAATAAGAATATACTGTAGAGAAGTGGAAGGGGGCCCTCACTCAAAGATTTGCATCTGGGCCCACAAGACTTTAGTTAATGCCAAAAGGTTAAAAGCAATCACTCTTTATGCAATTGTATCCTCACCGTCATAGAGGCCTCATATCCAGCCATGTCCAAGTTGATAAGAACTGTCCTTTTTAGTTTCATTTTATTATGTAGCTAGATATCATCGTATTTATTTCCAATGATATAAAGCACATTGTGAAGTCCTATCATATGATGGTGGGGTGGAATCTTTATAATAACCCTTCCGGCATATTACTAGTTATTTAGCAATATAAGGAATGTGCTTGCCTAGGAAATTCTTGAGTCTAAATTAGTGTAGAGATTACAAAAGCATATATGATTAATGTGCCATAAGAAATCCTACGGAAACCATTCCAATATAAAATAATTGAAGAATGGAACGCTAAATGTGCTATTGAAGTATTTAATTTTGTGTCCTCTGCATACATATTTGGCAGGTTCATCTTGTTCTGCCGCCTGACAGGATGTATGATTTGATTAACCCCCTGCACACAGGGAATGGGGCCTCTTGTAATATTCTCCTCTGAGAGGTTCACTGCTACTGATCCTGGCTGTTAATAGACAAAGCTTGTGCCTTCGTATTGCATTACTCCTCTTGAATATTTATTTCTTGCCATCCGCACCAAGGGCTTTCATAGTCATTTTATTCCTAAAGCTCACATAGATCAGTCGGGATTAGGAAAAGCTTTGGTCTGGTCTGTGGCCTGTGCTTCATTGAGATCTATTATTCAAAGCTGATCCACTGCTGAATAGCAAGTGCCTGTGTCTTTGAAGTGTAATTCAACCTGACAGTGCCCAGCACAACAATTTGCAAATACACTGGTTACACTTTGCACCTGGGTCTCGTTCTGTTTGTCCTTTTAGCAGGTTTTTTTAATTATTTTGTTGCAGATAATTACATGAATACAACGGAAATGTGTGGAAATAGTTTATCTATGTATAACTAATGGTACAATGTTTTAATAGTAATTACAGTAAAATGATTTTATTCTCACATCTAATAGTCCAAAAGTTCTGGTTCTGATTGTCTGTACTTTGACACAGTACTTTACAGCCCCCAACCAAAAAGTGCAGTTTCACACCAGCACCCGGTCTCCACTTTGCGTGTTTCTGTTCTGCCCGAGAAACTGGACAAGAGACAGAAACCCAGCAGTCAATTTTCATATCCATTCACTTGAATGGGTTTGCAAAGTGTCCGCCTGTGAGAATCTTGTGCCTCTCCACAGCAAAACCGTTTTTTTTCAACCGGACACAAAGTCCTGCATGTGCGACTTTGTGTACGGTAAAAAAAAAATGGTGCGTTCCCCCTGTGCTCCAAGCACACCCGCATCATCGCCTCTCACTGCCACCTTAGTTCATTCTCTTAATGCCCCCCTTTCCCCATCTCCTCCTGATCTTCTTTCTTGCATAAGCATCCAACCCTACGCTATACGCGGTTGAAACCCCAAATACGTCCAGTCGGCTCTGTTAGTTCAGGTTCGGGCACAGCTGACTGCGCATGCTCCGTCTGCCATTTTGCAGTGGTATGTTACATAAGCACATAACAGTTGGAAAAAATTGGATATACCACCCAGCTATACACTACAGTGAAGAAACTGTCGATTGTAGCTTGCATTGGGACGAGAAACCCTGCATAGAATACACCAGGCTCTGGGACCAGCTAACATAATTTTCACGATTCTGATAAAAATTATCATACTTCTTGTAATGTTCAATTAATCAAATAAACTCAATAAAAGCTCTACTTCAAGCCTAATTACCAGCAAAAAGGATATCCAGTCTCATAATATAATATAATATAATATAATATAATATAATTGCTTAAATTACCCAGGAAGCCAAAACCTACAAATGAATTGTACAATAAATATTCCCAGACAATTGATACCAATAAATAACTCCAAACACAAATCTAGCATTCTAGCAGAATGGGCTGAAATGTGATTGCAGTTCAGACTTTGCAAGGTTTTACATAATCGTACGTGCAATTTATCTGAAATCTAAACAATATGCTGAAAAATCTATATTTTAGATTTTTTTTTTTTTAAATTTCGCCATTCACTTCATTTAAATGTAAGTTTCTATTAAAAAAAAAAAGAGTGGCTGGGAAACCCAATATCAATAATTTTCACTTTCTCCCTATTCTATATATTCACTTGTAACTGGAAGGCTATTAATAAGAAACAGAAAAAGGTTTCTGCTGCTATTCTGATATTGAACAGATCTTATTAAGCAGAGCTTAGTTTCACTAGCCTAGTGAGAGAACAATGAGTGAGGCTTTCCTGCCAAGAAAATGGGTGACCCCTGACTGTTTCCTTGTAATTAAACCTCTGCACTACTGACGATTAGATGAACAAGAAATTAGCTTTATGAAATGCTAGTTGAATTCCAATTATCAAAGTGTGAGGAGAAGCCACAAGTAATTGGAGATCATTAAAATGTGGCAGAGCATTGAAACATCCCGTATGTTCATTTTTCTCAAGGTTTGTACTAAAATGAGTGACATTGAAGGAAGAATACACCCAAGAGTAATGGGATCTACACAGTTACAAATGAATGCGTAATGCCTCCTTTCCTTACGTACAAATACCCCAGTGAATATATTCTGATACTATTAATAAAAAATATAGATATTTGTATACTTTAAGCCAATATTATGAAATACCTAACATGTATAATGGCCAGGTATAGTATATTCCAGTCTGAACAGCTTTGCCACTTGGTTGAATAGACTAGTACTAGCCGTGCTATTTGGTTTACTTGTGTTGTTCACCCTTTGGGTTGGTGAATGCTTTATAGTTTAACAGTGGTGATGTTGTTGTCAGGGCCACATCTGCTATAGGGCAGGAATAGTATCTTGCCTCAGGCAGCAGATTGCTGAATCCCTCAGGGGGCGACAGTGACAGTATTTGTTGGGTGCCCAGGGTTTCATTTGAAGCAAACACATTCAAAATGACACTGCTATTATTCTACTCTGAGGTCTTTTCATAGCCTAGAATATAATAAGCGGAGGCCCAAGGGAGATGGTTAAACACAACAATCTATCTTCCTCACCTCCCAGGACTCCGGTGCAGCTCCCTGTTCTCTTTGGCACTGGTAAGGCTGGATTACACCAGCATCATTTTGTGTCATGATGCCAACGTGACCCCTGAGGTCCAATTGTTTGTTGTGTTTGATCATATCACTTGGATCTATTCTTTATTATACTCTGTGTTCTGAAATGACCCTAGAGCATAATAATAGCTCGTGAGTGGCAAACCACTAAAATTCATATATGCCACTATCAGATACTATACTGTGTAGAGGGGCCAATATAGGACATTATACTGTATTAAGGCCAAAATGGGACATTATATTGTGTGCTGTATTGTACATTATTCTTTTTTTATGTACTGTAGATTGTCAGCCCACATAGAGCTCACAATGTAGATTTTTCCCTATCAGTATGTCAGTTTTTGGAATATAGGATAGAAATCCATGCAAACACGCGGAGAACATACAAACTCCTTGCAGATGGATTTTTGCCCTTGGTGGGATTTGAACACCAGGATCCCAGCGCTGCTAGGCTGCAGTGCTAACCACTGAGCCATTGTGTGGCCCCTGTACATTATTCTTAATGGGGTTTTGCAGGAATTGGATAAACTTTAAAGGGGTTGGGGCAACAAAAAAAATAAAATACATACTTGTCACTGGCGCTGTGTTTGCTACCGCAGCCCATTCGTTGCGCGCCTTGCCTCACTCCCCAGAAACCCTGCACATCGTGTGACTGCTGAGGCTACTGATTGGCTTCAGTGGTCACATGTGGCGCATAGCTTTTGGAGACCAAGTGGGCTTTGGCAACAGACACTGGAGTTACTCCTGCCCAGGGTCCCCCTTTCCCTGGAGTTTGTCTAATTCCTTGACCACCCCTCTATGCTAAGCACTGAGGCTGAGTGGATATATCCAATTTGCCAACTAGCTACAAAGAACACAAAAGCAACAACATTTGTGTACAAGCAGAGTGAGGGAACTCTCTGTCTATTCACAGTGTGATGTCCTATATTACCGTAGAGGAAAAACATATCAGCTAGAATCAATATCCCCGCCATACATTGCTTAAAGCAGGTTATCTTTTAAGTTGTCCATAAACAATAAAAGCAGCTCTACCTGGTGTGTATGGCGCCTCCCTATTACTTCCCTCTCCCAATTCAGAACACATAGGGCAGATTTATTACGACTCGTGTTTTATATGCCAGTCTTTACAGCCTTAAGAAAGGCCCTGACTGATCTTGTGTCTTCATAAATCAGACACAGAGTCCCATGCACCATGATGGCGGTATATGGCAGTTAGAAATAGGCATACAGTGCCACTGTAACTCTTACTATAAAACTGGCATGAGTTGTAATGAATTTGTTAGTTTGAGGCATCCCTGTCTTGGCCTGCCCTGCTCACATTTGCACAATGTTTCATGTGAGGTTATAGAACTGAGGTTGTGGAGCATGGTTGGCATAAGAAGGGCTTTGCGCCAAATGTTCACCACAATCTCATGTAGTTATGTACTATACTGTAGTGAGTGTACTAGAGAGCCAGTCAGTGTATGCACTTCCCTAAGAAAATAGTTTTACCAGTGATATGACCGTGCTGATTTGTTAGAACCTCCAACCAAGCATTGTGTGATGAGTCTTTTTCAAGTTACAGGGGTCCATTCTATGTTGAAATCACTGGAATTTAATAATAAAACTCTATGGAAAACTAGTATTTGGTTGTGAGCACCCCAACGTTTCACCAAAAATATAAAAACATGGAGATAAAGAAACATCAGTAGATATGTAATATAGACATAACAAATTCCACATTAAAATCAGAACTGATTGACGCTATGATGATCACAGGAACTTTTCAGGGTCCTGAAAAGCATACATTGTGCACTCAAAAAATAATATGGAGCTGCTCTCACCGGTGGCGTAACTACCGTAGAGGCAGCGGAGGCGGCTGCCACAGGGCCCGGGTCATTAGGGGGCCTGGTGACAGCTGCTACCGCTGCGTTTTTTTTTTTTTTTTTTAATAGGACGTTATGGGCCCTATTCACTTGCCGATCCTGGCTGGGCAGACCCCCGAGTATAATGATTGGAGGCCCGGGAGAGGTAAGGGAACATAACAAACACTGTTACTTACCTCTCCACAATCCTGCCAGCTGCCGGGCCTCCTTCCTACTTGTCTGACGTCACATGAACCCGGCCTGTGTCCCGGGTCATGTGATGTCTGACGTCATTGCAGAAGGACGGCAGCAGAGAAGACAGCGTAGGAGCAGGGAGACAGGTAAGAAACAGTAATTTTTTATGTTTTTATTCCCCCGGGTCTCCGATTATTATACTCTGGAGTCTGAAAAGACCCCAGAGTATAATAATTGTTTATGGGTGGCCACAGTGGGACATAATACTGTGTGCAGGGGCAACTATTGGGGATGATACTGTGTGCAGGGGCCAGTATGGGCTATAATGCTGTGTGCAGGGGCCACTATGGGGGATAATACTGTGTGCAGAGGCCACTATGGGGGATAATACTGTGTGCAGGGGCCACTAATGGACATAATAAGGTGTGATGATGCTGATAACCAACAGAGAAGTATTGTTCTACACTATAGTGCAGAGGTGGTGCTAGTCACTGCATGCACCTCAAATATTATTTTGGTGGTGCCGCACGGTGGCTCAGTGGTTAGTACTGCCAAGGGCAAAAAAACATCTGCAAGGAGTTTGTATGTTCTCCCCGTGTTTGCATGGATTTCCATCCCATATTCCAAAGACATACTGATGTGGGGCTCACATTCTACATTTAAAAATATATTGTTCTAGTGTAGTGAAATGTCCATGTGCGGGCCATATTTCTGCATATTTCTGAACTCTGCAGTATGAATTGATCTCATTGCATCAAGTGTGTGATGATACATTGAGCTCCCAAATGGCTGAAGCACTACTGTCTCAAGCTCACAATTTTGTCGAAACACGGAAAATCCATATTGCTAAAAACAACATACTGTATGCTTGTATGTATACTTGAGTTACATGTTTATTTTTTTCTTAAACACGAAACAATACCGTAAAGCTAGGATGATATGTAGTCTGACTCTCTCTTGTTTTTAGCTGTCTCTCATTTCTATCTACTACATTTGGTTCAGAGAGATCTCCGATATGCTGTAGGTTTAAGACCATCTCAGAGATAACAAAGGAGGCCAGCAGGCACTTGGCAGGTATTAATGCCTGGTCTCAAGGGGAATAATTTGGGGATTTTGTGAGAGCTGCATCATCTTCCAGCACAGTCAATTAGGCACTTACACATGCAGATATACTTGTTACAATGGTAAATTTGCAGAAGACATGTCTTCTAACAGATGGTCCTTCTTTCCCTCAAATCCTTTTTGGAGAAATGATGTGACCTCTTGCAGCTGCCAATATAGCTGTGGGAGTCCTGGCTCCTGGCGGATTGCTCATTATTCTATGAGCATACAGTATGCCAACAGAATATGCCATACTGCACCACTGTCATTCCCCAGTATAATAGAAAAGCACCAGGGGTGGCTCTCTTATCATGCCATAATTATTTAATGGTGCTCTTTTATTTAGATGTTGGTTTTTGGCAAATCCTACGTTGTCTTTATTGTTATTTGTAAATGTTTGACTGTTTTTGTAACTTCATTTCATTACATTTTGTATAATCTTGATTTAGTGGTTTTATTTGACATTTTTGATGAAAAATATATTATAAATATTAATAACATGATATTAATGTATAATAATCTAGTAACAAATAAGCAGGTGTTCTCTCCCGACCTTCATTACACATTTTGCAACTAAGTCATGGGTTCCTATTTTTGAAGCATTTGGTAATGTGCGTTTTATGCATTTCACATGGAAATATAAGCAAGGCCAAACACAATTTTGGTTGTATTAAAGATGTTTCTAGTCCCTTGAAATGCTTTTTTACCAAATGCTTAATATAGTATAGAATAACAAACGGATTCATAATTTCCTTACTAATCCCCATACACTCCTTAGGGAGCGTTCACACTACCGTCAGTGTCCGACAGGTAGTGTCCACTCCTAGTGTCCGTTCAAAATCTCTCACGGACATTAGGAGCGGACACTAGCTGTGTCCGTGACATCTGTCATTTATTTAAATAGCGATCGGGTGCGTTCTTTTGCACTCCGTGCCCTTCCTTCACTGTCGCATGTAAAGTTGTCCGACTTTTCAAGGGGACAAAAAAACCCGACATGTAGGGTTTTTCTGTCCGCTTGAAAAGTCGGACATCTTTACATGCGGACAGTGAAGGAAGGGCACGGAGTGCAAAAGAACGCACCCGATCGCTATTTAAATAAATGACAGGTGTCACGGACACAGCTAGTGTCCGCTCCTAATGTCCGTGAGAGATTTTGAATGGACACTAGGAGAGGACACTACCTGTCGGATACTGACAGTAGTGTGAACGCCCCCTTAGTCGACACGTCGAGGGTTCCTGCCGAATTTCTGTAGACTAGCCTCCAGAGAGGACATTTTGACACTGACATGTGACTGCTTCAGCTAATGATTGCCTGCAGTTGTAAAATGTCTATGTTAGGTTGAGGCCCCGTGTTGTGCAAACACAGCTTTTTCTGTTGGAGATTTTGTTGCGCTTTTTTGAGCCAAAGCCAGGAGTGGATTGAGCAGAAGAGAGAAGTATAAGAGCTTCCTATATATTTCTGATTCCTTTTGTCGCCATTCTTGGCTTTGGTTCAAAAAACACAACAAAATGTACAACAAAAAAAAGCTGCGTTTCCGCAACGGATATACTGAAGCCTATCTGTGTTTGGAGCATCCATTTAAAGGGATGGATAGCCTTTCTAATCCCTTCCCACTAGTGCAATTTTCAGTATATTAACAAAAATTAACCCTATCATTTACACAGGCTATCATGTTTTCTATTTGTATTTATAACCCTTTTTAAAAAACAATTTATAGACAAACAATATCAAAAAATAATGCATCCAGTATTAGGGATCGTTAACACAGGGGAAGTGGGGCGGATTTTGGCACTGAGAGTGATGCGGGGAGCCGTGTCACTCTCGAGTCAAAACCCGCCTGCCACGACCGTCGCGGTCGCAGCTTCCCCCTCCGGAGTCGGCTCAAACAAATGGGCCAACTCCAGAGGTTGCTGCCGCCAGGCGGAAACCGCGGCTCAACGAGCCGTGGAATCCGCTGGAAGAAAGGGCAGTTCGTTTCTTTTTTCCACTATTGGCAACATGCCGCTAGCGGAAAAAAGAACGCTAGTGATCTCCATAGACAACCATTGTATGGAGGAGGATTTTGAGGTGAAATCCACTGTCAAAATCTGCCTCCTTGCCTCCGTGTGAACTAGCCCTTAGAGTGCATTCACACAGCATTTTGTTTTGCTGTTTTTGCCACAATAACTCGAGTAAAGTATCAGCGCTGAAAAACAGACTCCCATTCAGTTCAATGGGTTCTGTTTTCCGTGCAGTACACATTGAAATCAATGGGAGGCTTTTTTACCCATTGATTTCATTGTGTTCCACATGGGGGTCTGTTTTTCATTGCTGATACTTTACTCGAGTTATTGTGACAAAAACAGTGCCACAAAACTCTGTGTGGATGCACTCTTGTCACATTGCTGCAAAAATCAGCATACAGTTTTGTTTCAGGCAGATTTGTAAGTTACAGGTAGGGTCTGACACTGGCTCTGGCCACAAGAATGCCCCCTGCTTCTCTATGTAAAGGCTCAGAGGATACCTTTGGGTAGTGTGCATCTTGGTGAT
The DNA here is from genome assembly GCF_031893055.1 of Leptodactylus fuscus. NCBI lineage: Eukaryota > Metazoa > Chordata > Amphibia > Anura > Leptodactylidae > Leptodactylus > Leptodactylus fuscus. The sequence goes on from NC_134265.1 coordinate 181,643,426, forward strand.
AGATCAGTGATTGCTAGATATGCCTCTGACATGCTCAAAGACTTTTTGCTCAGTTCACAGACTTCAGAGACAAAGGGTGCATCATTAGACTGAGAGAAGCAGGATGATCATTTCAACAAATTGCCCGCCATCAAGGCCATTCTTAGCAGACTCTTGGGAGCCATGGTTACATGAAGGCACAAATGGGTAACAGGCTCTGAATGGCCGAGACAGACCACCAGTAAAGAGGATCGTTTGACTCATTGAAAAGCACAAATAGGTTTTTTTTTTGTCAACCATACGGACACAAATAGCACCTTCATTAGACTCCACTGTCTCTGCCGGGATCACTACCAATCTTGCCTTTGTTGTTGAGGGATTAGCATACCCATGTTACAACTCCTAGATTTTAAATTATTCATATCATGCAGTTAATGCTATAACAGGGAGAAAAAAGAAATTGAAATTCACAAAGTGGCCTTTTTATTTTCAATTTCACCTTTTGAGTAAAGTAGAATACAAAATGTTCTAAAGATCACACATTCCCCAAAATGGTGTGAATGATAACTATATCTTGCACTACACAACATGCTCAAAAAACTAATTTTTTAAAGTTTTTTTTTTTTTTTACATTAGAGTTTGTATTGATGTTTTTTGTATAACAGTAAACAAGTAGCAACAATAACAACAAAGGTATATACAAAAAGGGTTAAGATGATGGTTTGGGCTAGGGAGTGTAGCGGAGAGGGTGGGGAGGGGACAATACGACACATCAGATGGGTAACAGGGAGGATCTGGGGGGGAAAGGGCAATAACAAGGATTCTGTCGCAGCAGAGTCAAACACTAAAAACCAATAGTAAAAAGCAAAGACAGATACATGTGAGAACAATAAGAGCAAAACTGGATTGAGGAAAGATAAAAACAAAGGGAAGGTTATGAAGAAGTAGAGGGTAAGGCAGACTGAAACTCAGCAGAGTATTAGAAGTGATTCCACAGGAGCACGTTTGTTGGTGGGCACCATCATCCTGCTTCAATTCCTCGAGCAAGTTTTCCACGCTATGAATGCACAAGACCTCCTGAAGTCAAGACAACAGGAAGGAGGGCGTCGTGGATTTCCACAGTCGAGGAATAATGGTCTTTGCTGCTGTTAATAGGAATTCTAACAGTCTACGGGTATGTTTTTTGAATTTTCGTGGGAAGATAGAAAGGAGAAGTCTCCTCTGTCTCATGGAAGACAGAGGGTACTATGATTTGTTTCTTGTGCCTTGGCATGTCTGGAAAGCCAAAGACCAAACATCTGGTAAGAACAAGACCCCCAATTCCCTCTTCCAACCTCTCACACACGCAAGCAGGTACCTGGGTCCTCCATTAGCATTTCATATATAAGTCAGCATGGGATTGGGGACCAGGTGAAAGGCATAGACACTCAAAAGGTAACAGTGCCCTATGGAAATTATGAGACCTCTTAAGCGTAGCGTAGAATTGAGAAAGTCAGGCATGCTGCCAGCAGGAGGTAGTGGATTCAGGGTCTGAAACGAGCAATTAATGCTGAGTGGGGGAGAAAGAATGAGAATGAGGTCACCTGACAGAACCTGAGGACAGGCTGGTCTATGGTATGGGAGAGAAAGGGGAGTGTAGTGTAGCGGGAAAGTCTGGATTGCCTGAGATAGGAGTCATGAGCCCATCATTGATGAACAGCTTGCATACAGCACCATAGAGTCTGTAGGAACATAGAACCTGACTTGTGACTTATGGAAGTACATGAATCATACTGTCAACCCCATAGCGTTTGTGAAGCCATGGGAGGGCAGTGAGAGGGAGTGGGCTCAGAGATCCCTCCAGGGCAAGTGAGCAGAGAGGTGCCAGTCAAAAATACATGCAGTCACTTTGGCAAGGAAGTAACTAGAGCAATCCGGGACCGCCAAACCCCCCAACTCTCTTAGGCCTGATTAGAGTACTCCTCGCAATTCTTGGTGGCCTCGACGCCCGGATAAACTTAGCCTTCTGGACCGTAGCAAAAAAAATGCTTGGGTAGTGTTATAGGTATGGTCTGGAAAAGATAGAGCAACTTGCAGAGTATATTCATTTTCAGGAGATTAATGCGGCCTAGCCAAAAAGAATCCTTTGGTAACCCAATCAGAGAGGTCCGTCTGGAGAGTGTGCAGAATCAGGAGAAAATTTATCAAAAATGTGTGAGATAAGTTACTAGGGATCTGTACACCCAAATATTTAATCACTTTTGGGGACCAAGTGAACGGGAAGAATGAACAAAGATTACAGAGTAAGAGCAGGTAGGGAAATATTGATGGCTGGGCTTTTTGACAAATAAATTTTTTTAGTTACTATAATAACTGATTAATAATTAATAAATAAATAATCTCACAAAGTAGAGAATGGATAGTTGTAAGTGCTGCGTGACAAAAAGCAGGACATCGTCCACCAGTGCTGACATTTTGACACTTCTAATACTGGATGTCCATGGAAAATGGATTGTGTGTGGGCTGTAGTGTCCGGACTGAACTCTGCTGTGTGTATATATGAATCACTGCATCATAGTCAGTTATGATGCAGTAAGCCCTGGATTCCCTGATCGCTACAGTAATGAACTGACCTAATACTACCCACCCAGCCGAATTCAGTCCGGATATTATGTCCCCTACACGATCCTTTTTCCATGTTGTGTAAACTATGTTGAGAATGTTATTCGGATCCTTTGTATACACATTACATATATGTGTATTTTGTGTGTATATAAAGATAGATATAGATATATCTTTTTAGAGATTGTATATAAATATAGTGAGATTATGATTGGGATCGCATTTGCTGGGGCCAAAGGACATGTGACTGCCTCATCCAAACCAGACCAAATAGCAGCAGATAGTTTTAAGTTGACACTGGTTTTATCAATAAGGTTGTATTTTTATAGAAAATAAAACAAAACTAAAGAAAATCCTATACAGCACTCACAGAACATTAAACAACCTTAGCTAGCAGCTGGAGAGCTTCCTGACCGCTCTTAGTACAACAACATCCAGCAACCTTTTGTTCACATGTGTCTCTCACACAGTCTTGGTGTCCCCAGGTAGAAAAAGACCTCCGAGCCTCTCTTGGGGTATGTTCAGACAGCAGAAACGTTTTGTGATGCAGTGCACCGACATCCCATCGCAAAATCCCGCTCCTGTTTAGGCCTCAATGAATGGGCCTAATCGAGTGTGAGTCTCGCACTGTGGACGCCGCGACTGTTTCAGCTGTGGAATCCTCGGGAAGAAGGGGCATGTCGCTTCTTTTTCCCGCTAGCAGAAAAAAATCGTTAGTGGAAAAAAAAGCGCGAACGGCTTCCATTCAAATGAATGAGAACCTTTTTTGCAGGCGAATTGTGAACAGACCCTTAGATTTCAACCCTCTCTCAATTAATTTAAGTAATTAATTAATTAAACTGTTAAGGTCCTCTGCCTACTACTTCACATAGGAGAGGATTCGCTAATAAATATTCCTCATGTCACCATCTCCTTTCAACAGCGGCAGTGTGTAGACCTTATAGTAAGCGTCCTACTGTGGGCTGGCTTGGTGGGTATGTTGTGTGATAGGGTATCTAAACATATATCATATATCATATATATGGTTTAAAAAGGTGATTTATTAAAGTTACAAAAAGAAATGATAGTTTGGCTTCCATGTTCCAAGGGTGCCCATGTTTTTTAAATAATTCCATTATTAAATGCAATTAAAAACTGCTTTGGTGAGAAGCCTATTTTGGGCTTTAGGGCTCAAAATCTGAAATTTTGTGATGCTAGATTCACACTAGCGCTTGCTTTTCATCAATGAGTCCAGAGAGGCAGGCCATTAAAACTCAGAGCTCTGCCGACCCTATTGAATGAAATAGGATCCATCGGGTGTCCGTTGTTTTGAAACTGAAAGCGGCTGAGAAAAAGGTCCTCTGTGCAGGATGAGTGTAAGACGCTGCGTTTTTACAACAACGTTTCTCCCGCGTGGGGCCTCAGCCTTAGGTTTCTGGATTTCAAAACCCATCTCTCTTGCACATTTGGCGCAAAGCCTTTTCTTCTGCCAAATTTGCACCACATCCTTCATTCTGCACTTCATTTGACATTTTTTTGAACGTGAGCAGAGCAGGTTGGGGACACCTTAGGCCAACATATTTCTTATTACTCGCACCAGTCTTCCAGCATGAGCTATACAAGAAATCTACAGCAGTTCCTGGCTGGCATAGATTTCCATACTGGCACATGGGCTTGTAACTGATAATAAGTAGCCAGACTATCAAGAGGGGGATTTAGGAGGTGGGAGTCCCACATTTCTAATCACTTAGATATAGTGATCGGCATTGAAACTGTGATCACTATAATGCCACCAGTAGAAATGGCATAGGCACATCTTGTGTCTGCTTCGTCAATGCTGTACATTATGTTATCCTACTAACCCAAGGGTCAATGTGAGAGAATAGTATGTTGCTAAACATGAGAGGATTAATAAAGTTTATTTTGTGTCATTATGGTGCTTTAATGACTTTTAATTGTGAACTTCTCTGAAGAATAATGAATATTTTTGTTCCATTTGGTACTATTACTAAATAGAGATGAGCGAGTACTGTTCGGATCAGCTGATCTGAACAGCTCGCTCGCATAGAAATGAATGGACGTAGCCGGCACGCGGGGGGTTAAGCGGCCGGCCGCCGTCAAAGCGGAAGTACCAGGTGCATCCATTCATTTCTATGGAGCGTGCTGTTCAGATCGGCTGATCCCAACAGTCAGGGCCGCCATCAGGAATTTTGGGGCCCCATACAGCCTAAGCGGCATTTTTGATTACCTAAGCCAGTCCAGGACAAGCTGTCCTGGACTGGCTTAGCACCGAGCGGTGGTTTGGGGAGGCCACTGGAGCAGCGCTGTTCCAGCAGCCTCCCCTCAGGCAGAGTCAGGTCATCTCCGTGCCTGCTCTCTGCCTGCGAACGGCGCTAAGCCCCCCCCCTTTGCTCCACCACGCCCCTTCCCTCGGCCACGCCCCTTCGCTACGCCCCCTCCTCCGGGGGGGGGGGGGGGGGGCGGCTTTCTGTAGTTCACCTCGGGCAGCAAAAGGGGTAGGTTCACCCCTGCCGTGCAGGGATAAGTGGGGAGCTGATTGTGGCTGGTTACCAACATATCCCAGCAAGGGAGGCCAAAAACGCAATGTGAACACTCCTTTAAAGTGAAAGTCCCACCTCCAAACAGGCTTCTATGCTAGTAGCATAGCCTAAATCATTATTATTCTCCAGCTAATAACTTATATATTATATATTATTGCCCCAGCTCCCTCTCCGCAGTGCCGCACACCCGATGTCCCAACAATCCCCCCCCCCGTCCACCCTCTAACATCTTTCCATTGCCCCCTTTACCCATACCTCCCAACTTTTGAAGAACCAAAGGAGGGACAAAATGTCCCTTTGCGCGCCACGGGAAATTTAGCCCCACCCACTGTTATGTTGACTCCGCCCACTCATTAATTTTTCATGTGCCCGCACACTGTATAATCCTCCTACAGTCACCCATAAATTATATGTCCCCCCTCCGTCTCTCCCCCAGCTTCATATACACCCTTCATCTGCCCCCAGATTCATGTCCCCCCATCTCTGCTCGCAGATTCATGTCCCCTCCATCTCTGCCCCCAGATTCATGTCCCCCCATCTCTGCCCCCAGATTCATGTCCCCCCATCTCTGCTCGCAGATTCATGTCCCCTCCATCTCTGCCCCCAGATTCATGTCCCCTCCATCTCTGCCCCCAGATTCATGTCCCCTCCATCTCTGCCCCCAGATTCATGTCCCCTCCATCTCTGCCCCCAGATTCATGTCCCCTCCAACTCTGCCCCCAGATTCATGTCCTCCATCTCTGCCCCCAGATTCATGTCCCCTCCATCTCTGCCCCCAGATTCATGTCCCCCATCTCTGCCCCCAGATTCATGTCCCCTCCATCTCTGCCCCCAGATTCATGTCCCCTCCATCTCTGCCCCCAGATTCATGTCCCCTCCATCTCTGCCCCCAGATTCATGTCCCTCCATCTCTGCCCCCAGATTCATGTCCCCTCCATCTCTGCCCCCAGATTCATGTCCCCTCCATCTCTGCCCCCAGATTCATGTCCCCTCCATCTCTGCCCCCAGATTTATGTCCCCTCCATCTCTGCCCCCAGATTTATGTCCCCTCCATCTCTGCCCCCAGATTCATGTCCCCTCCATCTCTGCCCCCAGATTCATGTCCCCTCCATCTCTGCCCCCAGATTCATGTCCCCTCCATCTCTGCCCCCAGATTCATGTCCCCTCCATCTCTGCCCCCAGATTTATGTCCCCTCCATCTCTGCCCCCAGATTTATGTCCCCTCCATCTCTGCCCCCAGATTCATGTCCCTCCATCTCTGCCCCAAGTGTCATGCCGTTTTCTCCATCTCTGCCCCTAGATTCATGTCCCTCCATCTCTGCCCCCAGTGTCATGCCGTCCTCTCCTTCATCTGCCCCCAGTTTCACGTTCCACATTACACTTACCTTCTCCTTCGTTCCCCCGCTGCTCTCTGCGCGCCTCTCTCTCTTACTGGCGCACAGTTGTAGATGCGATGTAAAGTCATCACATCGCGTCTACACTGCCGGGTAGCTGGCGGCAGCGGCGAAGCGAGGAGCTGACACAGGTCAGCTCCTCGCTTCAGCCGCATATGTGTCAGCGAGAGAGGCGCGCAGCCGCGTATGTGTTGAAACAAACAGGACATACAATGACTGCTGCCGGCACCAGGGGGCCCGCCCCCCCCCCCATTTTTAAGTTTGGCTGGGCCCCTGACACCAGTAGCAGTAGTACTGGCCTATCGGCGGCCCTGCCAACAGTACTCGCTCATCTCTATTACTAAATCTTTTTTTCTGTCTGTACTGGTATATCTCTGGAAATCAGTCCAGGATATGTGTACAAATAATAGTAATAATCATTTAGAACAAGAATTATTGAAGGCAATGTACTTCATGGCTCTGCACTATTGTTTCTGCTTAAAAAATTAAAGAGGTTCTCAGGTCTAAAGAGATTAATATTATATTATTAATAGCAAATCAAGAGGTACCTCTCTTGACACTCCAGCAGATTAAAGAGTCCACAGTCCCAACACTGTGTCTGTCTACGTCAGTGGTGAACCTAGCCTCTCTGCTGCCTGAGGTGGCCGATCAAAAGGAATTTCCAAAACTAGTATACTGTATATACTCACACATACCACACATATCATACCATATATACTGACACAATCATATATATATATACCATATATACCTACACAGTCAAACATATACCATATATAGTCACACATAACAAGCATACAGTACTCATACAGTATACAAGACACAAACTATAAGCAAATATACACACATATACATAATAAATATTATATTTTACCAAAAAAATATACTTACATTTGTCTGGAGTGAAGCTGTTTCATGGCTTCAGACTTCTTCCTGTCCCACACGCTACGATCAGACACTGCTGTGAGGGGGAGGGAGAAGTCCGGGCTGCACAGACAGGATCTAATAAACTGGTAGGTGTAAGTGCTGCTGTATAGTGTCCGGAAAGGTTAAGCAGCTGCACCCCCCCCCCCTTCTACCCACCACCAATAACGCCGGCCCTGGATGTCTCCAATCCATCTCTCTCCTCCCCTGTGGAAAACACTAAGCCAGCCCAGGACAATTCGCATGCAACTTGTTTTTTTTAAAAGCGGCCTGTCCTGGACTGGCTTAGGTGAGTCAAAATGCCGCCCCCGGCATTACACCGCCTGATGCTATTTCCTCACCTCTCCTCATTAGAGGTGCGGTGCTGATCTATGTCATTGTTTATCAGGCACAGTTCTGTACTGTACTGTGAAGGGAATTGATCTGCAATACCAGGGACAGATACTATACTACTAAAAATACACTATGTGATCAAAAGTATCCGGACACCTGACTGAAAATGACTTACAAGTTCGTGGCGTCCTCGATCGGTAATGCTGGAATTCAATATGGTGTTGGCCCACCCTTAGCCTTGATAACAGCTTCCAATCTCACAGGCATACGTTCAATCTGATGCTGGAAGGTCTCTTGGGGAATGGCAGCCCATTCGTCACTGAGTGCTGCACTGTGGAGAGGTATCGATGTAGGTCGGTGAGGCCTGGCACGAAGTCGGCGTTCCAAAACAACCCAAATGTGTTCTATAGGATTCAAGTCAGGACTCTGTGCAGGCCAGTCCATTACAGAGATGTTATTGTTGTGTAACCACTCCGCCACAGTCCGTGCAGTATGAACAGGTGCTCAATCGTGTTGAAAGATGCAATCGCCATCCCCGAATTGCTCTTCAACAATGGGAAGCAAGAAAGTGTTTAAAACATCAAAGTAGGCCTGTGTTGTGATAGTGCCATGCAAAACAACAAGGGGTGTAAGCCCCCTCCATGATAAACTCCACCACACCATAACACCACCGCCTCCAAATTTTACTGTTGGCACTACACACGCTGGCAGATGACGTTCAACGGGCATTCGCCATACCCACACCCTGATATCGGATCGCCAGATTGTGTACCGTGATTCGTCAATCTGTTCAATCGTCCAATGTTTACGCTCCTTACACCAAGGGAGGCGTTGTTTGGCGTTGACCTGCATGATGTGTGGCACCCAATCACCTGACCACGTTCGAAGTCCGTGAGTTCCGCGGAACACCCCATTCTGCTCTCTCACGATGTCTAATGTCTACTGGGGGTGTCTGGATACTTTTGATCACATAGTGTATGTATCTCTGTGTTGCAAACAATGAGTGATCGGAGGCGGTGCCGAGTAGAACATCCATGATCTGATTCTAAGGATTGCCCATGAATTTCATAGTGTTGCACACACTTTTTTAAATACATACAGGTTGACAAGGTAACAAACAAGTGCTGAGCCGGTTTTCTTCCAATCTCAGAAAAGTGACGGGACTGTGTTCTGTGTTGTTTTTTTCTGTGTAGGGGAGCCCTGGATCCCTATTAGTGTGACATTAGGGAGATGTAGAATTGTATTACTGATAATCACTCCTCAATGGTTAGGTTTGAAAATGGCCACACACCAGGCGGACATGCACAGTCTTCTCTGCCCGAGGCCCGACGGCAGAGCCAACTTGTGCATGCGTAGAAGTTCGACCCCAGCGCCGGAAGAAGACGTGTGAAGAGGCTGTTCCAGAAGAAGATAGAGGTGTCTCTGGAGAGTTCTCTTGCAGCATTGGGGATGCCCCCAGTGCTGTTTGAGCGCAGGGGACTGCCCCAAGTGCTGCGAGAGAACTCATTTGCATACTGAAGAAAACCGTGAACCCATACCGGTCAGTAAGCTGTGGATTATACTAGTGATATGCTGTTTCTTGCAGAAATCCTATCCAGTTAATAGCTGCTATCCATCTACAGTACTTCTCGTGAGTGTTGAGTTTGTATTTTATTAACAGGGTGAAGAAGGAATATCTTGTTGTCCCACTGTACATACACAGCTGTGCAGTTGTATACATAGGGTGTCAACGGTTAAAAACATAGAGGAATTTCAGTTCCTAAAATAACATAACATAACTTATTACTTCCGTTGAATGAAGAACATGAATACCTTTGGCAACTGGAGCTGCCTGTCACCACTGATCTGATATTTTATAACCCTTCTTGCCAGCAGTGTAAAGTTATAACTAAAGCAACAACTTCTCATGATATGTGTAGATCTGTAGATTAGAATTCAGTATGTGATCCAATAGGCTACACCGCAGTAATTCTCTTGTTTTCTTTTAGCTCCTATGATTACTGTGGCACCTAAAAAGATTCACAATGTTACTGGAACTCAGGTTTATTTGTCTTGTGAAGTAAAGGCAGTTCCAACTCCCAGCATCTCCTGGAGAAAGGTAAAATGGACCACAGTGCTTGGTGAAAGCATGTAGTCATATTATACACGTAATCATAATTTATAAGTGAATAACTTTGGAGATACATGTACATGTCATCACTTGGCTCATATTGATCTTAAAGAGGTATTCCCATCACGCTTGTTCACCAACCTGCTTGCTGTGTGGTTTTCACTGCACATTATTGGGTGGGGTTTCACTTGCTCTGCTATCTGCTATGTTTGCAGTCAGTAATGAGGGATTGGTTGTAAATGAATTACCACAGTATGAATCTGATGTAGAGGCTGATGTAGCAGAGCTGGATTTGAATAGTTTGTAATACATACAGAGGTACTGGACTCCCTATCTCAGCCCTTATCAGCCAAATTCAATTAAACCAACTGATAAGTGGAAGAGCAAGGAGATAAGAACTCAGAAATACCCAAGCACTCACCTCCCCCCTCCCCTATCTGAGGAGCTCCGTTGCTTGTCTGTGGCAGAGACATACACAGCTCAGAGCTGCTCCTAGCACTCAGCCCTTCCCTCCTCCCCCTGAGAGCAGGCAGCTATGTCACTTGGGGACTGAGCAGATAAGCCCATGGTCCGGGCCCCGTGGTCATAGAAACGCATGTAAACAATGAAGTGAATAAATTAAGATAGCGGCCAAACAAAGCAGTTTTGATGAAGCAATGTATTTAGAAAAGTCTTATATCCACATAAGCTAGCAGTATAGATAGGATCCTTGTCATGGGACAACCCCTTTAAGTTACAGTTTATATTATCAGTCATAACATTAATAATTCTTGAGTAGAGATGAGCGAACACTGTTCGGAGTGTATGGAAGCACCTGGCACGGCGATCGGCCGCCGGCAAAGTGTACGTGCCAGGTGCTTCCATTCATTTCTATGGGAGCGTGCTGTTCGGAACGGCTGATCAGAACAGTGTTCGCTTATCTCTATTCTTGAGGATTCTGTCTTATTATATATTATGTTTGTTCTTATCAGGCTGTTTCTCTGTACCTTCTGCTAAACTTACTTTATACACTCTGAAAATTCTGCTATAACTGTCTTACAACACACTGCAGGTCACACAGACTACACATGTCTTTATAGGGAAACAATGGTGAGGAGAGCACACAAAGAGAGATAGTAGCAGAAACACAGGTTTATTGCTATGGTGAAGCTAAATAGGAGCTTATCACAACCAAAGCACTTTACTCACATTCGTACATGTCAGTACTTCTCTATGTATATACCTTGCATGATCCTGGGAGCTCAGTGGCGTAACTAGCAAAAACTGAGCCCCCCAGAAAACTTTTGACTTGGGCCCCCAGGCATAGTGCAAACTTTCTTTGCCCCACACAATATAACGCGCCATTTACACAAACTATAATGTCCCAAAGTGGCTTACAGACAGTATAATGTCCCTCCAAATAGTGTAATATCTCATAGTGGGCCCTCCAAACAGTATAATGTCCCACCGTGGCCCTTGCTCACAATATTATGTGCCACAGTGGCTCCTGCACACAGTATTATGCCCCATAGTGTATCGCCCATTAACAGTTATTATACTCTGTGGTCTTTCCAGAGCATAATGATCGGAGGCCCAAGGCCCTCGATACAAACTTTAATAATGACATAATGCATAATGACGCTGGCCAGGCCCACGTGACATCTGTGACGTCACCAAATAGGCCTAGAGGATGCAGAAGCACAGAAGAGATAAGTAACACTGTTTTTTATGTTCCCTCAACTCCCCTGGCCCTCCGATTATTATACTCTGGGTCTGAAAAGACCCTGGAGTATAATGATAGCAATCAGTGGCGTAACTAGGAATGGCGGGGCCCCGTGGCGAACTTTTGACTTGGGCTCCCCCCCCCCGACCGCCACTGACGCCGAAGACCTCGACCCACTCCCTCCTACGCATTCCTGCGCATTCTATTATGCACCATAATGGCCCCTTCACACAGTATTATCCCCCATAGTGGCCCCTGCACATAGTATTATCCCCCATAGTGGCCCCTGCACACAGTATTATCCCCCATAGTGGCCCTTGCACACAGTATTATCCCCCATAGTGGCCCCTGCACACAGTATTATCCCCCATAGTGGCCCCTGCACACAGTATTATCCCCGATAGTGGCCCCTGCACACAGTATTATCCCCCATAGTGGCCCCTGCACACAGTATTATCCCCCATAGTGGCCCCTGCACACAGTATTATCCCCCATAGTGGCCCCTGCACACAGTATTATACCCCATAGTGGCCCCTTCACATAGTATTATCCCCCATAGTGGCCCCTTCACACAGTATTATACCCAATAATGGCCCCTGCACACAGTATTATCCCCCATAGTGGCCCCTGCACACAGTATTATAGCCCATAGTGGACACCCATAAACAATTATTATACTCTGGGGTCTTTTCAGACCCCAGAGTATAATAATTGGAGACCCGGGGGAATAAAAACATAAAAAAAACACAGTTTCTTACCTGGTTCCTACGCTGTCTTCTCTGCTGCCGTCCTTCTTCTATGACGTTGGACATCACATGACCCGGGACGCAGGCCAAACAAGTAGGAAGGAGGCCTGTCAGGATCGTGGAGAGGTAAGTAACAGTGTTTTTTATGTTTCTTAGCTCTCCCCGGTCCGCCAATCATTATACTCGGGGGTCTGAAAAGACCCCCGAGTATAATGATAGCAGCAGTAGCGGCTGTCACCGGGCTCCTAATGTCCCGGGCCCTGTGGCAGCTGCCTCTGCTGCTATGGCGGTAGTTACGCCACTGATAGCAATGTTTGTTCGGGTTTGCGGGCCTACGGTATCACTTACTGATCCCTACTTCTGATCACAGCAGAGGTGGATCAGGAGCGAGGATCGGTAAGTAAATAGAGCCCCTTACCTGCTGAGGAAACTCTAGCAGGTAAGGCCTCTTAAAAAAAAAAAACACACAACAGGGACTCGCTGGGCCTCCTAAGGTCCCGGGCACTGTGGCAGCCATTACCGCTGCTACCCCGGGATTTATGGCATTACTGAAGCTGTTTCTGAGTAAAAGAGACAGTTGCAGAGCAGATCCTTTAATGTGACAGATATTCCCCATCTACCATCTCAGGAATAACTACAAACAACACAGAGTCTGCAGAGGTGAAACTGCTAAAATTGTAGAAAACCCTTTATATAACGGTCATAAATAATGTTATTGCCTTTCTACATACTCTGTACTATTGGCTTATGTAAGGTTTGATTAAAGGTTAAGTATTCATTGTTTCTCAGCTATACTATAAAATATACTAATAAAAGTTGTTCAGAATTCAAACAGAAAATCTGAAATTTCACGTGACTTTACAGCTACACCATACTGTAACCTTAATGTAGCTAATACTGTTTGTTCATTGTTTGGCATGTGGCAATCCTGACATTTTCTTCTATACACTTGTAAGTTTTAGTTGGCTATACTTACAAGGTTATTTAAAGAGGGCCAGGTGATAAGCTGCTACCAGGCACAACCTTGAGATGGTTAGGGCATCTTTATGAAATAAGAGAAATCAAACCCACTAACAATAGTTTATCTTTACACCCAGCCTAAATCTTGCATATAGAATGCAAGATTGTGTAAAGATCTATGATCTAGATCTATGAATCTATTATTTTTACAGTGTCTTCCCTTTTTTGGTTCATTGTGTTTTGATGTTTAATACATATTTCCTTTTTATGGAGGTTACTGAGTCCCCTAAGGGAATACGACTGTTTGAAGAGCTTCCTGGAGACAGGGTCAATGTTGCTGTTCAAGTTCGTGGAGGGCCTTCCCGTCATGAAAGTTCTAGTTGGGTTATGGTGAGTTCAGTGCGAAATGATATGTACATGAAGACTTGTTCATTACCACAGTAATAATCATATTAACATTAACATTAATCTGGTGTTCTCTTTAGATAAAGCCATTGACAAAAGAAGATGAAGGAACATACCAATGTCATGCAACTAATATGGTTGGAGATGCATTTGCTGAAGGGTCTATCAAAGTTTCCGAACACAGCATGCGCAGGATGAAGAAGAATCATCATTCTAGCTCTGAGGTCGTTGTTTAGTCAGGTAATTGTATACTATTATATTTACATGAAATAGTAGTTATGTGAATATCCAATTATAACACTTGCTAGTATGATACAAACATTTTAAAGTATATATGTTAAGTTAACTGAAGTTTTTCAACTCCTACTAACTATCACCAGAGCCGCACCTCCCATGAGGCGACCTGAAGCGACTGCTTCAGGCGGCGCTATGTCAGGGCCCCAGGGAGGGCGGCATTTTTGATTACATAAGCCAGTCCAGGACAAGCTGTCCTGGACTGGCTTAGCACTGAGCGCTGGATTGGGGAGGCCAATGAAGCAGCGCTGCTCCAGCAGCCTCCCCTCACACTCAGGCAGAGAGCAGGTCTTCTCCGTGCCCGCTCTCTGCCTGCGAACGCCGCTAAGCCATGCCCCTTTGATTCGCCCCAACCCCTCACGTTCCACCACGCCCCCTCCTCCCAGGGGAGGGGGGCGGCTTTCTGTAGTTCGCCTCGGGCGGCGAAAGGGGCAAGTTCACCCCTGACTATCACCTTACAGAATTTATCAAAGGCTGCTTGGGTTTCGTTCAAGGTTACCATAAATTCATGAATTTAGATTGCTAGTTAAATGGGGTTTTCTGGTTAATGGCATTTATCCCCTATGCAAAGTTAATGGGATAAATGTCTGATTGCTCGGACTCCCAGCAATCTTAAGAACACGGGACCAAAAGTTCCCCTGTATACTCCATGTGAATGGAGTGGTGGTTTACATGTATGTCTATTGCTTCATTTACTTCTACTGAACATCAGCAGAGACACCACGCTTCAGCAATCCCATAGGCTTGAATGGAGTGGTGGTTGAACATCAACTGAACTGAGTATCATCAATCAGGTGTTTATGTCTTATCCTGTGTCATAAGTTGTAGAAATAATCAGCTTGGTATAGCGCCACCTTTAATTTAGATAAATCACTTTTATTTCATCTGTTTGGACACACAAGCTCCATTTCTTTGCCTTCTCTACACTCAAGTCTCATCACCAGTGTGCAGGAAGTCCAAGTCTGTGTCCAAGATGTGTGTTCATCAGAGGAAATGCTGAGCAAGTGCAATGGCTGTCACCTCCTCTGGTGTGATAAGATCCTCCATAGGCACTGTCAGCTGGATGGACATACCACAGATTAGCAGAGGATCGGAAGTACTATTTTTAGCAGCTTTGGGGAAGGATACTATTATGGGAACTTGGAGCTTCCTGAGAAGGGTAAGGGGAGAAGAGTCAGAAGCATAGGACCTTGATGGCAGTGTTAAGATATGTTCTGCCATACTGTGCTACATACTACCATGACTATAGCAACAGAACCTAAGTTATGAAATCATATGTGTAGCAAAGTAAAACTTAGATGGAAGGAAGTGATCATTTAGGAACAGGGGCGGATCCAGGGCCGGGCGAGCCGGGCAACCGCCCGGGGCCCCGCGCTTAGCGGGGCCCCGCGGCGCGGCCGGGACCTAACAAAATGGTCCCGGTCGGCCTGTCCCGACTCCAACAGAGCTCAGCGTTAAAGCAGGAGCTGAGCTCACAGCTCCTGCTTTAAACGCCTATGTATTTCATCTCATCGGCGGTAGGACGCCGATGAGATGAAATACATAGGTGTTTAAAGCCGGAGCTGTCACAGCTCAGCTCCGGCTTTAACGCTGAGCTCCGGCCTCCGGCATTTGTAGCCGCGATGTGATGACGTCATCACATCGCGGCTACAATATGTGTCTGAGGGAGAGAGCTGCGAGGGAACGAGGAATGGTGAGTGTGTGAGTGTGTGTGAGTGAGAACGGCATGACACTGGGGCAGATGGAGGAGGGAGAACGGCATGGCAATGGGGCAGATGGAGGAGGGAGAACGGCATGACACTGGGGCAGATGAAGGGGGGAGAATGGCATGGCACTGGGGCAGATGGAGGGGGAAGAACAGCATGACACTAGGGCAGATGAAGGGGGGAGAATGGCATGACACTGGGGCAGATGGAGGGGGGAGAATGGCATGACACTGGGGCAGATGGAGGGGGGAGAATGGCATGGCACTGGGGCAGATGAAGGGGGGAAGAACAGCATGACACTGGGGCAGATGGAGGGGGAGAACGGCATGACACTAGGGCAGATGAAGGGGGGGGGAATGGCATGGCACTGGGGCAGATGAAGGGGGGGAACGGCATGACACTGGGGCAGATGGAGGGGGGAGAATGGCATGACACTGGGGCAGATAGAGGGGGAGAGAACAGCATGACATTGGGGCAGATGAAGGGGGGAGAACGGCATGACACTGGGGCAGAGACAGGGGGGGAAATGAAACTGGGCAGATAAAGGGGGAGAATGGCATGAAACTGGGGACAGAGATAGAGGGGGGGACATGAAACTAGGGGTAGATGAAGGGTGTATATGAAAATGGGGGGGAGATATAATTTACGGGTGACTGTAGGAGGATTATACTGTGTGGAATCACATGAAAATTGAATGAGAATGGGTGGAGTCAACATAAAAGTGGGCGGGGCCTAATTTGCTGCGGCGCGCGCCGCACGTTTTGTTCCCTCTTTCTAGTCTTCAACAGTTGGGAAGTACAGGTTAGAAGTGCGAGACCCCCAGTAAGTAGGGCCCCGCCAAAGTCAATTGCCCAGGGCCCCGCAAACCCTGGATCCGCCACTGTTTAGGAAGCTGGAATAAAGCTGGTGTTCAGTCATTATAGAATGTGATTGTCTTTTTATTATATCTTGGGTTAGATATCAATAAACATTTAGTTTAACAGAATATCTATCAATCCATTACATAAGTTAAACATATTTATAACATGTGCAACAAGTGAATCTCCTGCTCTCGCATCTCAAACATATTCAAAGTAATGTTTATCTTCTGGTTGTCTCCTGTATTGTACCATATCACAATGTACATTGATGCTAGATTCTCTTAGTATTGATCTTGTTTTGAGATATTCTGACATTAATGGTGAGAGATTGCTGGTTATAGAAAAAAACACATTTGCATTACTCTGCATTTTTAAATACTAGCAAAGTGAATGAGATTCTGGTTAATCCTAACTACACGTTGTGGGGAAAAAAGACGTTGCAGAAAAGTGAACGGGAGTGCTGCAGATAACCAAGTGCTTTAGTTTGACTACCTCCAGCTCTCCTGTTGAAGTGAATGGATAAATCTACCTTCCTGAACTATAATCATAGCATAGAATTCCAGGATTAACCTTTAAGGATTATGGAATAGCTGGGTAATATACCAAGAAATGCAGTAGGAGGGAAGGCTGAATGCTAAATATACCTCAATAAATCCCCCCTGTTACTCCCAAATCATGCCAAAGCTTGTTTGATTTGCATTTCAGGGTTTTGGAAAAGCTTGATAGCATATCTTGTGGAGCTGTGATAGAAAATACTTAAAACTTCATTGCTGATCCTTTCAAGACTTTTCAATTGGGAATCAACCCAATAACACACTGAGCTATTAGGGAATGTGAGAACAGGATGTAGTTTATAGTATACAAGAAGCAAAATATTTTTACACCACCAGGAGCAAAACAGTAACAATGACAAGAATCAACATAACTAATCATATGCTAAATAGTTACAAGTCAAATTTATGTAAGAAATAGCCAAGATGATTGTCTATAACAGAGGTTCACAAACTTATTTTGTCTACCGCCCACTTCAAGAATTAATTATTTTCTAGCATCCCCCCCCCCAATTTTTTTAGCGGCTAAATTCACTTGTTTTCGTAATATCGTCGAATGACATGACTGGCTGTGACATGATGGCGCATGCGCTTTTATATGAGGCAGCGGGCGGGCCTAGTACTTTCGAGAATGGACTAGAAACTTCTCGCTTCGCATTGGAGCTTACCGCCATCTATGGTACAGTTTGACAACTTTTGGACAGGAAATAGTTACTGTCTAGTCCCCTAGATGGCGTTACACGAGGAAACGCGCGTTAAGCGTAAAGGAGCGGTAAAGTTTGTGTTAAAAGCAAAAAAACAATTTTAAAGGGTTAGCCTCATGAAGCTTGATCTGCCTTCTAAGCTGCCTAAAAATCTTCTTTCTTCCTGTTTGCTCGCGTCAATTAGCCCCACCCCCAAATTAGCGTGTAGCTCTGCCCACCACATAGCGTGATCCTATGGGATGACTGCAGGGCCTGTGATGTCATCAAAAGGTCCTGTAGACTTGGATTTACCTTGTACGGAGTTTCCTAAAGGACCTGGCTCCTCTGCCCACTAGCAGCCTGCTCTATATAATAAAGCTTTATCCTAGTGAACAGAGAGACCAGGGCCCTTAGCCCAGTAGGATTTAGACTGCTTTATATAAGAAAGCAGCACTTATTCCACACACCCCCCTCTATCTCATAGCAGGGAGCTAGGTGATGTGTATGTGTGCAGACATGTGTGGTGCAGACACAGGCTGGCTCGTACACTCAGCCCCCCCCCCACACACACACAGCAGGGAGCTACGTCATGTGGCTCCCTCAGCAATGAGCAGGAGGCCAGGTGATAGTGTCCAAAATGAAGTGAATAAAGTAAGATAGTGGACAAACAAAGCAGTTTTTCTGAAGCAATGTATTTAGGAAAAGTCTTAAATCCACATTAACAAGCTGTATAGATAGAATCATTATTATGATACCACCCCTTTAAATTAGCCATCGCCCCCCTAAACCTCTTCAACGCCCCCCAATCTTCTCTGTGCCCTTTACTGCCCCCCTATAGGCCTCCAGCGCCCACAAGGGGGCGTTATCGCCCACTTTGAGAAAGACTGGTCTATAAAATGATGGAATGTCAATGTAGAGGAACATGAGTGTACACTTTATTCCAAATTGAATCACATATGGCACCCACCACTGCATTTCTATATGTATACAGTATATTTAGCTTTATGCAAATAATGAATAGTGAGCCCTGGATGAGACTAAGTTCTCACTTCTGCTAGGCTTTCCATCGTTCGGGTCCACCTTTGCTAAAAGAGTGGACATTCATGTACCCCATAGACTATAATGGGTTCCACCCGGTATCTGTTGGGTTTCTGCCATTTTTATATTGAAACTGGTGGAGAGAAAAGTCCTCAGTGCAGATGTGAACCTAGTCTAAACTTACTCCACTAGCCATTGTATGTTAGTGTTATTTGTATTGTATATTAGTGTTAGTATGATGCTGCTGGAGTTATTTTTATTGACGTGCAGTGGTGAGCGCCTTACATTTTGTTTGAAACACACATCTCACTGGGCTTCTGTTAAATTAAAGTAAATGTATCATTGAAGCAGATCCTATTTTGAGTTTTCACTAATTTTATGTTCTTCTTTCTCTGCAGGATTGAGGAGCATCTGGGGTTTTGCTACATATTGATTGCTGGATTATGTATAAGACATGTAGAAATAGTTTTATATAGTTATTATGATGTTTTTGTACTATTTTTAAAATAGTAAAATAATGAGATTAATAAAATTTCATACTTAAAACCATTGGTGTCACGAAGAAAGAACTGAAGATAAACTGGGCCTAACCAAAGAATATCCTAAGGGTATATCCACGAGCCTCACTGAGATGAAAGAGACAACTCTTTTCATAACCTGCGAAAAACAACTTTTATACTGTCTGATTTATGTTTCATTTTACCAATACTTTCCTTATACTGTAATCTAAGGTTCAGTGTTGCACAATATTGTGGCTTCGCGAAAACTAAATAATTCTATGTTCCAGGAAATGAAGGGCACTCTTGAGATCCATGCTCTGCAACTAATATGGCCCTACAAAGTCAGTTAGAATTGCATAAAACTATAGATCATTGTTATTATTTATAGAATTACTATTTTGCAGGGTGGCGAGCTTGGGGGCCATGCCAGACACCTCACATATCTTAACTTCGTGTTAATACTCTATCTCTGCCACATGTATTTGAATATTCTTCTTTTGTACTATAGAAAAAGAGAAGATACAGTGGGCATCTGCATATACAAAGAAAAAATCAACAAAGAATAAAACTATATGGAATTATGACTGGAAGTGTAAGCCAGAATAAGAGAACTGCACAGAGTGTGCTAATAGATGGAACTCACAGTGTTATTCAGCAATGGTGTGACCTGGCCACTTAAATAGACCTACCTAGCCACCTTGTAAAGACAGACGTTTGAACCGATATCACACATTTGGAAAGACTTATATAGTGACAGTGTCTGAGAACACGCTATACCTTGCAGCAAGGGGCGTATCTAGCCAAGACTGGGCCCCAAAGCAAACTTTTAACTTGGAGGGCCCATCCACCTCCACACGGCAGAGCAGCCCCTGTTTTGGACCCCACATGGTATAATCCCCTTTTACACAACCCATAATTTCCCACAGTCGCCCCTCCACACGGTATAATGTCCCATAGTGACCCCTTCACATGGTATAATGTCCAACAGTGGCCCATACAGTGTTTGTTGGAAATATTTACTGTGATAAAAAGTAGCCTATGTGTTAATCGAGGTTCCAATCTATCTATGAATAACAAACATCCAAACGTTCACATTTATAATATTAGTAGGAAGGATATAATATTAGTAGGATTGAGAACCATTTACATCATGCATAGTTTTGATATGCAAGGTGCTGACCTGGCACCCCACTTTTTTTTTTTTTATTGTAAGTTTATTGAACTCTCCATGAGGAATACAACATAATCGCAAAACATTTCCAAATTCTGTTGAAAAGGTAACAAATACAAGCAGAGGTATTTAAGACACATATGGGCAAGAGACAAGGGGGAGAAGCAAAACAGAAGGGAGGATAAATGGAGGAGAGAAAGCCCTATACAGGTCTAATTCCCTGGGGGAGGTATGGTCAGAAGCCGTTCATTTATGTAGTAGGCATCCCATGGGGTCGAAATAGATTAAAACATCTCTATGTATAATCAGCGCCGCACCTCCCATGTCAGGGCCCCAGGGAAGGCAGCATTTTTGCTTACCTAAGCCAGTCCAGGACAAGCTGTCCTGGACTGGCTTAGCACTGAGCGGTGGATTGGGGGGGCCGCTGAAGCAGCGCTGCTCCAGCTGCCTCCCCTCATGCTCAGGCAGAGAGCAGGTCCTCTCCCTGCCTGCGAACACCGCTAAGCCCGCCCCTTTGCTTCTCTCCGCCCCCTCGCTCTGCCACGCCCCCTCTGCTCCGCCCCCTCCTCCGGGGGGGGGGGGGGGAGAGTGGCTTTCTGTCGTTCGCCTCGGGCGGCGAAAGGGGTAGGTTCACCCCTGTATGTATTCCAGGTTACAAAGGTATTTTGTACTGGCCAGGAGATCAGCACCTAACATATTCAAGTATAGCAATAAGGATTTTGGCCGCTGTACACAGAGAAAGGAACAACCTGGCCATCTTCAAGTGTTTGGAGGAAAAGTTCAAAAAAGATGTCTAATGATGCCCCCTGTAAAATAAAATGAAAAAAAGTGCACCTCCGTCCAGAAGCCCTTCTGACAGTGAAGAGCTATGGTACCGGCACTGATAGCTCTTCACACGGGGCACAGAACAGGAAACTGTTGGCTTTCTAGCGGTGTATAAAACCGTATGTGACCCAGAAGGTGAAAGGTCCTCTTTAAGAGTGCTCTAAGTTCCCGAAATAGCTGTGGATAGTTGCAGAATATAGATTGGTGTTATAGGTTGGTGTGAGCTAAATCTCCATGTACCAGAAAGAGTACTGTCTAGCTATTGAAAGTCATATACATGAATATACCTGAATCCATCTGGGCCAGGGGCTTTACTATTAGCGAGACCTTTCAGAACTCCTGATGGCTCTTCATCTTTGATAGGAGCTTTGAAGGAGGACAGTGATTCCAGCAGGAATGTGGGTGAGTGACAACCTGCCAGGTATTCTCTTAAACATGCTAGACAGTCAGGGAAGACCAGTGTCAGTGAGAGCACAGATTCAGGTTATCGGTGCCTGCGCCCTACCTTGTCGGTACTTTTTAAGCTAGTATGTGAACGCAATACAGTGCCTGCAAGTAGCTACCTTATGAGCTTTCCATAGGACTATACTTGTAGACACCGATTCTAGATTAGCATGAAAATGATTTGCTAGGTGCTTTCACAGGGTACCTGGGATGTGGGAATTTTAAGGAAGACCTCATTAAGGTGCCAGTGACAACATCAAGTTGGAAATGGAGTAGAAGACAAGGTTACAGAAAACATTCTTAGATGATCTGACCAGGAGAGAAGATGGAGGGCTGGAAAAAAAAGTAAAATGTAACAGTGTGGTCATAGTGTGTATTCTGAAGAAACGCTACATCTGCCTGGAGGGAATAGAGCTCACACAAAATTATGTGGCGCTTGGTGTTAGAGCCCAGGCCCTTCATGTTCAAAGAGACACATCTAACTATGGATAGCTAGGAGGAAGAGAAACCGCAAATGTAGGAGGTGATCTCACTCATCATAGTAGGCAGATTAATTTCTCACATCAGTCAGTGAGGGGGGCTCTCTGTGACAACCCATCTTGTAATAATGGTGGGTGGAAGGGGAGGAGTTAGGGGAGGGAAAAGACACCAACAGGGAGAACATAACATGCAAGCAATTTAGTAACAAATTGTGGGCAGCACTAAATCTCCTGCCAGGGGCTAATCAATAATAGCTATAGGTAGCAAAAACAAATAAACCAAATGAATCCTCAAGTGGGAAACAAAACTAGAAGGGAGCCTTATAGTAGAATAATGGTCTAAGGTAGAGACTGAGTATAGGCAAGGCCTGGCACTGTTATGAAGGGATGTGGGAAATAGAGGTGGGATATAACTCACACTGTAATAATCTAATATGAAAGCAAAAACATGGGGACCTGCATAATTTGCTAATGAAGCAGCAAAACTATAGCATTTAAAGTTATTGCTATGCAAAGGGCTTGCCATGGGAAAGGCAAGAGTTCACTTGGGGGATCCTTCCAGGCAAGGGTTCCAAGTAGACAGCATCGGAGACAACAATTCTCATTGTTTCGGTTTCTACAGTTGCCACACCTTGGTTGGCGGCAGTGGCGGAGCCCAGCTCCCAGTCGGTTAACTCTGGGTGGAGAATCACCATTGTCTCATAGAAGGACTGTAGGTCAGAAAAAGTATACAGCATGGCTGAGCTGCCTACTCCGGGCAGTCAAGACAAAAGGTAAGCTCCATCTGTAAGGAAGCTGCTGGTCTCTCAGTAGAGTAGGGGGCAGAGATGGCATTGCTTTTGTAGAGTGACCCACGAGAGGTCTTGAAACAGCTAAATTTTGTCTCCATTAGGAATCCTACATTTAATTGAGTCAATTGCTAAACATAGTTGAAACCTGTGGTAGTGCAAGGAGCTATGGACTTCTTTCATTGCCATTCTCTCGGCCACATTGAACACTGCACGATATTATCCTCTGCAGCTCATGCAGTAACATATGGATATAACACTGTCTGTGCTGGTGGCCATATTAGCCATCTGGGGAAAAGCCTAAGGTGAATAAAAATATTTTCTGAAAAGAGAAGAAAACAAAACCCAATACATTATTGGGCAGTATTACAGTTTGATAAGTAGGAATAAAATAGTATTGACATAATACAAGTTTTAAGAAGACTGTCTGACGCTAGGTTCACACCTGCGTTCACGGTCTCCGTTCTATGGTTTCCGTCTTCTGCATGCCAGAAGACGGAAACCACAGATCGGGTCCGGCCGTGCGCGGCGGTGAGCGTTTTAGGCTCTCCGCCGCGATACCGGATTTTTTTATCCGGACACAGAGTACTGCATGTCCGACTCTGTGTCTGGATTATAAAACCCCGTTTTACCCCGCAAAACGCTCACCGCCGCGCACGGCCGGACATCTCTCTCACCCATTCAAATGAATGGATGAGAGAGACTCCTGCAGGTTTCCGTCTCCTGCCTCTGTTTTAGGCAGGAAACGGAAACCTCAAGTACGGACACCTGGGCGCGGATGTGAACGAGCCCTTAGCATTATTTAATTTGGTTCCATAATTATTATATATTAGAACACCCTACAATTTTTTTTCACTGATTCTATATAAATTAATGAGAAAAATCCCTTGTTTCCCATCTATAAAATGAGAAATACAGTATGGACCTAGACCAAATTTGTCTCGTCATATTGGGGATCCTTACTACAGTACTTACAAAGTAGAATGTATAATGCTGATAATAAATATAAATAATATATTTTAAGTGGAAGTAGAGTTACTTTTACAATTTTTACATCTATTTAGTCTCTTAAATATCATTTTTAAGATATTGTTTCTTCATATTTTGCATTTCTCCATATTCTTTCTTAATTGTTAAGAATTCTTTTGTGGGATTTTTATTGTGACACATTTCACTTCCATATAAGCTTAAAGTCCATCCTCTCCAAGTTCTTTTCCATTTCCTGATTCTTTATAGCCACCAAATGGTGTCTGACAACTCATCGCGTTATATGTATTGACCCACACTGTACCGGCTTGTAGTGCTTGAGTCAAGTGCATTGCCTTGTCCAAATCTTTAGTAAATATACCTGCTGCCAATCCATATTTTGAGTGATTTGCTCTTGCAATAACTTCTTCTAACTTTCGAAATTTTAATACCGTTTGTACAGGGCCAAATATTTCTTCTTTTGCAATCCTCATGTTATCCTGGACATCAGCAAAAACAGTTGGCTTGATAAAAAAGCCTTTATCTCCATGGCGCTCTCCACCACACATTAATTTAGCTCCTTCCTTTTTGCCAATTTTAATATAGTCCAAAATTTTGTCAAATTGTTCCTTATCTATTTGTGGACCATGTTCTGTGTCTAATTCAAAGGGGTCACCAACTCTCCTTGTTTTGGCTTTCTCAATGGTCCATTCTAAAAATTCATTATAAATAGATTCTTCAACATAGGTTCTGGAGCCTGCTGAGCAACACTGACCCATATTAAAAAACAGAGCCTCATGACATTGCTTTACTGCTTGGCCCAGGTCTGCATCTGCCAGGACTATACATGGGCTTTTCCCACCAAGCTCCAGTGTTACTCTTTTGAGATTTGATTCACCAGCTGCTTGTTGAATTAAGTGGCCAACTTTGGTCGATCCTGTGAATGCAACTTTGTCAATGTCCATGTGTCTTGCTATTGCTGCCCCTGCCGTAGGGCCATAGCCAGTTAAGATGTTCACCACGCCAGGAGGAAATCCAGCTTCCTTTATTAAGGAGGCTACGTATAATGCAGACAGTGGTGTCTGCTCAGCAACTTTCATAACAACTGTGTTTCCAGTAGCTAGAGCTGGTGCAAGTTTCCAGCTTTGCATTACCAATGGAAAATTCCATGGAATAATTTGGCCACAAACACCAACTGGTTCATGTCTGGTATAGCAAAAGTAGTTTCCATCCATAGGAATAGTCTTCCCATGCCATTTGTCTGCAAATCCTGCAAAGTACCTATAAATCTTCATGGTTTCTCCGACATCCATATGATAAGCCATTGAAAAAGGCTTACCATTATCCAGTGTTTCCAAGGAGGCCAGGTATACTTTATCTCTTTCTATAAGATCTGCAAGACAATTTAAAAGCTGGCCTCTTTGTGACGCATCCATACAGCGCCAGGGAGACCCCAGCTTAAAGGCGCACTTTGCAGCACCAACTGCAAGATCCACATCAACCTTGTCTGCTTCTGCAACCTCAGTTATGATAGTTCCAGTAGATGGGTCCAGGGTTGGAAATGTCTTCCCACTGACTGCATTATGCCATTCATTGTTTATGAACAGTTTAGTGTAATAGACTTTTTCCAAAGGCTTCTCTACTTTTGTTACAGAATAATGAGATACAAAATAACGAAAATATGATCTGTAACAGCTGGTCTGGAAACGGAGCATGGCTTCACTAGAAAAGAAATACATTATTAAATACAGCTTACATAATCAAAAAGATTAGTAGATTAGTCATAATCAAAAAGATTAGTCATAAATTTTGCTGAAAATTTAGTTTAGTGTCAAAGCTGAATATAGACATCCTCATTAGAGATGAGCGAACAGTGTTCGATCGAGTACATGTTCGATCGGCTATCAGGCTGTTCGAGATGTTCTATTCGAGTCGAACACCAGGTGGCAAACTCACTAAAAATTTAGATTCCCCTCCCACCTTCCCTGGAGCTTTTTTTGCACCAATAACTGCGCAGGGGAGGTGGGACAGGAACTACAACAATGGAGGCATTGAAAAAAAATCGGAAAAAGTAATTGGCTGGATAAATCAGGTGACCTCCAATTTATACGAATAGTGGATTTAATATCCGGTTCATATGAGACTGTGAACTATGTGACTGTGAGACAGGGATAGATGTACAGGCAGGGTTAGCTAGGGACTACCTTTATTTAGGTGGGGATGTCACTCACCCAGTTCTTTGGGGCTCTATCTGGTCGGGATCCCTGTCAGCTTGCGATATGCGCGAGGTGACCTTTTTCCCATAGGAATGCATTGTCCAGCGTTGATTGACCAAATGCCATACAGAGTACAGCATTCGGCCAATCAACTCTGGTTCTGCCGGAGGCTCGTATGTGAGGAGGCGGAGTCTAAATCAGACCAGAATGGAGACTGCTGTGGACGGACCTTAGACTCCGCCTCCTCCGGCAGAACCAGCTTTGATTGGCCAAATGCTGTACTCTGTATGGCATTCAGCCAATCAATGCAGGTCAATGTATTCCTATGCCGAGATTTAGGAGTGTTGGCCGTGCGCTCAGCACTGCTACACCGGAGATGAAGCAGAGCTGAGTGTGCGCGGAACCCTGCTTCACACTCAGCTCTGCTGAGATGCAGCAGAGCTGAGTGTGCAGCAGGTTTCAGCACACACTCAGCTCTGCTACATCTCTGATGCAGCAGAGCTGAGTGTGCAGCAGGGTTCAGTGCATCTCTGATGCAGCAGAGCTGAGTGTGCAGCAGGGTTCACATCTCCGGTGTAGCAGTGCTGGCCATGTGCTCAGCTCGACTGCATCTCCGATGTAGCCGAGCTGAGCGCATGGCCAGCACTGCTAAATCTCAGCATAGGAATGCATTGACCAGCGTTGATTGGCTGAATGCCATACAGAGTACAGCATTCGGCCAATCAATGCTGGTTCTGCTGGAGGAGGCGGAATCTAAGATCGGTCCACAGCAGTCCCCATTCTGGTCCGATTTTAGACTCCGCCTCCTCACAGACAAGCTTCTGGCAGAACCAGCGTTGATTGGCTGAATGCTGTACTCTGTATGGCATTCGGCCAATCAACGCTGGTCAATGCATTCCAATGAGAAAAAGTCAGCTTGCACATATCGCAAGCTGACAGGGATCCCGACGTAATACAGTGACTTGGGCATGTTAGATGCCCCCAGGCATGCTTCCCCTGCTGTCCCAGTTGCATTCCAGGGTGTTGGCATCATTTCCTGGGGTGTCATAGTGGACTTGGTGACCCTCCTGAGTCGAATAGTGGTTTCCCCCTAAACGAGTATTTATTCCCCATAGACTATAATGGGGTTCGATGTTCGATCGAACAGTTGTGTATTGAGTGGCTACTCGAATTGAACTTCGAACATTTCACTGTTCGCTCATCTCTAATGCTTATATAATCCTCTCACTGCACTACACTACACTACAGTGTTTGGTATTCAAGCACAATCCCATACATGTCTGCGAGGTTACAATGAACTCTCTCTGTACCACTGCTGATTCATAGTGGAACCTGTAATTAGTGGGATCCCAATACATTTATTGATACAGTATCACAGCATTAATAACATCTTTTTTAAAATGGCTCTGTCATTGGGAAAAGTCTTTTTTAGATAAGCACATTCTTGCATAGCCTTTAGAAAGGCTATTTCACACATACCTTTTGTATGTAAACTGCCTCAGTAGTCTTTGAATAAGTCAGTCTTTATTCATATGTTACTTAGGCTTCTTCATGCACTGGAACTGTGCACTCCTCTCTGCTATTCTCTATGTGTATGCACAGCTGTGCTGATGACTCATCTACCTGTTAGCATACAGAGAGAATAGCAGAGGCAGACACTTCCGGTGCACGGGGAAGGCTAATTAGCATATGAATAAAAATGGACTTCTTCAAACACTACTGAGGCAATTTACATACAAAAGGTAGGTGTGAAATAGCCTTTCTAAAGGCTATGCAAGGATGTGATTAGCTAAAAATGACATTTCCCAATGATAGAGCTAATTTAAACCACATATTTCCAAATGCTGTGTTTACATTGTAAGCGATGGACCCTACTGAATTCTAATTGAGTCGGTTGGAGTTCTATGTTTATGTTATTTTGACAGCAAGAACAGCATAAAGACAGAAATCCTGTTTTAAAGACCTAATGGTGATTTATCTGCATTGCAAAGAATCTGAACTATGCAGGGAGCTCTGTTTTATGAATGTGCTCTGTGTTTTCTTTGCATGCAGTCTATTATGATCCTTATTTCAACTTCCTTATTCCTTAGCTAGCACAGTAGCCATTGTAGCAGTGAGGGGACTAATATATAGTCACTGCATCACCCAGACTTTGTAGAAATACATAGTCATATGCTTTCATGCGTGATGCTCTCTCTAGCATGATCTAGGGCAATATACAGTATCAGTAAAAATCTAAGAAAAGAATATATTTCTTAAGATACCTTTCTGAAGACCATCTTGAATTGGAGTTATATATACGTATATAGGAACAAGTAGAGATTTGCTTGCACCGTGCAGGGAGCAGAGCCAAACACAGGTGGATGTTTCACTAAGACAATCTGTCTAACCTGAGACCTCCTTGTGCCCTGTGTTGAACTGTTTTAAATCCATCCTACCAATATGGATATATGTAAGCTTGTTATTCAATTCATTTTTCAGTGGTATTCTTGGAAGGCGATCTATTTTGTCCTGTGTGACTCCAAAATAATATTTGTTCCATCCATGATGTGCTGACTGCAGCTGTGATAAAAATGGTGACTTGACACAATGACGGCTATATAACTCACT
Organism: Leptodactylus fuscus; assembly: GCF_031893055.1. Lineage (NCBI taxonomy): Eukaryota > Metazoa > Chordata > Amphibia > Anura > Leptodactylidae > Leptodactylus > Leptodactylus fuscus. The sequence goes on from NC_134265.1 coordinate 181,672,251, forward strand.
GCTCCATAAAACATTACTGCCGTCTGTGCACATAATAGCATGGCACATCACTGTAAGGCCAATGAGAAATGTTGCTTCCTGCGGCTCTGGAAATGTGTTGTTAGCTTGCTATGAGTTCCTGTGTCTTCAGAAATTGGAGTAATAGCAATAGAAATATCCTGTAGTAATACAAAAGAATACTCACCATGCAAAAGTTCAGTGACAGATGAATGCTTTCAATAAGTCCTTACATCGCTTGTCTCATTTCGCTGGTTATTCTAGTAAACGTTATATGAGGGAGGGGATCTTATTCATTTCCCTCCTCCTCTTTATGTGCATAAGCCAGTAAGGGAAGAGAATCAGCTTTACCAACGCAGTGCTTGTGCTGCATACAGAGAACACAAGATAACATTCAGCTGTCAGATAAATACTGCTTAATGTGTATACAGTTCTGTATAACCAGATCCTCAGAGCACTGCAGAAAAAACATCAACATCTCTTTATAAAATAGCACACGGTACATTCATAAGACCAAAAGGCAGATGATTGTAATGTTGATGACCTATTCTTAGGATAAATCATCAATATCGGATAAGGATGAGCCCCACACCTGGCACCATGACAAGTCGCTTAAAGACCCTCTTCACTGCTTACCAAGCACAACATTGTACAGCTACTGTGCTTGTTCTTACAGCTCAGCCTGATTCAGTTGAATAGGTCATGTGACAAATAAACATATCACTGGCTTACTTTAGGAAAGGGAAGAGTTCACCCATGTGGTTCTGCAACTTTGAATAGCTGATTGGTGAAGTTTCCGAATGTAAGACCCTCACCAATCGGATATCAATGACCCACCCCAAGGTTATGTCATCATTATTTAAGCCCAAGAAAAAGGTTAGTTTCCATTTCTGAACAATGGAAAATAGAGTTACATCCAATGAGCCCCTCTATATAGTATAATGTCTCATAGTGGCCCCTCCACACAGTATTATGTCCCATAGTGTCCTTTCCAAACAGTATCATGTCCCACAGTGGCTCCTCCAGACAGTATAATATCCCATAGTGTTCCCTCCACACAGTATTAAGTCTCACAGTGGCCCACAGTATTATGTCCCACAGTGGCTCCTCCAGACAGTATAATATCCCATGGTGTTCCCTCCACACAGTATTAAGTCTCACAGTGGCTCACAGTATTATGATCCACAGTGGCCCCTGCACACAGAATAATATTCCATAGTGGTTCCTCCACACAGTATTAAGTCTCACAGTGGCTCACAGTATTATGATACACAGTGGCCCCTGCACACAGAATAATATTCCATAGTGGTTCCTCCACACAGTGTTATGCTCCATAGAGGACCAACCACGAACTATTATTATACTCTAGGGTCTTTTCAGATGTCACATGGGCCAGGCCTGGCATCACAACGCATAAAAACGCCAGCCTGGGCCATTTGACATCTAGGATGCCACTAAAGAGGCCCGAAGATCACAGGTAGTCACACTGTAGTGCAGGAGAGGTGAGTAACACTAGTTTTTATGTTTTCTCACCTCCTCTGGGCCTCTGATCATTATACTCCAGAGTCTGAAAAGACCATAGAGTATAATAGAAGTATTTGTTGGGGTTCATCCAACAAATACTCCTGTTGCGGGCCCGAAGCCTCACTTATCATTCCCCACTTCTGCTCAGAGCTGCATTCGCTTCCCCTTCTGCCCTCCAAGGAGCCCCTGTGACATGATATGGGATGCAGAAAGAGAAACTAAGGCAGCTGTGAGCAGGAGCGAGGATCGGCAAGTAAACAGGGCCCGTTACCTGCTGAAGTAATGACCTATTTAAAAAAATATATCATTAGGGGCCTGCCAGGCCCCTTAAGGTCCTGGGCCCTGTTGCAGCCACTATGACTGCTATCCTGGTTCTTACGCCACTGGTACAAACTTGTTTTTTGTGTCATGTGTCATATGAAAGAGGAGATTCTCTTCTTTCGTGTAATAAGGCTGCTGTGCTATCTAAATTATTTTCAGAGATATAACTGATTGAAAACACATTCAGGATTGGGATTTTTATATCATATACAGTCCTATGAAAAAGTTTGGGCACCCCTATTAATCTTAATCATTTTTTGTTCTAAATATTTTGGTATTTGCAACAGCCATTTCAGTTTGATATATCTAATAACTGATGGACACAGTAATATTTCAGGATTGAAATGAGGTTTATTGTACTAACAGAAAATGCGCAATATGCATTAAACCAAAATTTGACCGGTGCAAAAGTATGGGCACCTCAACAGAAAAGTGACATTAATATTTAGTACATCCTCCTTTTGCAAAGATAACAGCCTCTAGTCGCTTCCTGTAGCTTTTAATCAGTTCCTGGATCCTGGATAAAGGTATTTTGGACAAACAATTCAAGTTCAGTTAAGTTAGATGGTCGCCGAGCATGGACAGCCCGCTTCAAATCATCCCACAGATGTTCAATGATATTCAGGTCTGGGGACTGGGATGGCCATTCCAGAACATTGTAATTGTTCCTCTGCATGAATGCCTGAGGATTTGGAGCGGTGTTTTGGATCATTGTCTTGCTGAAATATCCATCCCCGGCGTAACTTCAACTTCGTCACTGATTCTTGAACATTATTCTCAAGAATCTGCTGATACTGAGTGGAATCCATGCGACCCTCAACTTTAACAAGATTCCCGATGCCGGCATTGGCCACACAGCCCCAAAGCATGATGGAACCTCCACCAAATTTTACAGTGGGTAGCATGTGTTTTTCTTGGAATGCTGTTTCTTTTTGGACGCCATGCATAACGCCTTTTTTTATAACCAAACAACTCAATTTTTGTTTCCAAAATGAAGCTGCCTTGTCCAAATGTGCTTTTTCATACCTCAGGCAACTCTATTTGTGGCGTACGTGCAGAAACGGCTTCTTTCTCATCACTCTCCCATACAGCTTCTATTTGTGCAAAGTGCGCTGTATAGTTGACCGATGCACAGTGACACCATCTGCAGCAAGATGATGCTGCAGCTCTTTGGAGGTGGTCTGTGGATTGTCCTTGACTGTTCTCACCATTCTTCTTCTCTGCCTTTCTGATATTTTTCTTGGCCTGCCACTTCTGGGCTTAACAAGAACTGTCCCTGTGGTCTTCCATTTCCTTACTATGTTCCTCACAGTGGAAACTGACAGGTTAAATCTCTGAGACAACTTTTTGTATCCTTCCCCTGAACAACTATGTTGAACAATCTTTGTTTTCAGATCATTTGAGAGTTGTTTTGAGTAGCCCATGATGCCACTCTTCAGAGGAGATTCAAATAGGAGATCAACTTGCAATTGGCCACCTTAAATACCTTTTCTTATGATTGGATACATCTGGCTATGAAGTTCAAAGCTCACTGAGGTTACAAAACCAATTTTGTGCTTCAGTAAGTCAGTAAAAAGTAGTTAGGGGAATTCAAATCAATAAAATGATAAGGGTGCCCATACTTTTGCACCGGTCAAATTTTGGTTTAATGCATATTGCACATTTTCTGTTAGTACAATAAACCTCATTTCAATCCTGAAATATTACTGTGTCCATCAGTTATTAGATATATCAAACTGAAATGGCTGTTGCAAACACCAAAATATTTAGAACAAAAAATGATTAAGATTAATAGGGGTGCCCAAACTTTTTCATAGGACTGTATATTAAGTAGCTGCATATAAATATCAAAATATATTGTATATATTATAAAGCTGAATATAAATATTTCATAGAAACTTTCTATGAAATATTTATATTCAGCTTTATAATATATACAATATATTTTGATATTTCTATTAGAAAGGAGACAAAATTTGTTAGTAAAGTATATTACAAACTTTATTAATGACACAAATACTGCCAGAAATTAAAAGTTGTCTGAATGTTTAGTTACACTTTAATTGTAGTCATTAATGTTCCTTTATCTTCTTTATCTAGACCCATTCATTCCCTTTTTGCCCTACTGTAAAATTGCTCTCATTTTTCCCAATGGTAATAACGTTTCCCCACATCATGATAGATCCACCTTCATACCCCTACTCAGTAAAAAATGAACACACGTACTAATACTCCTTTGTGTACCCAAAAATAATAATATTCATCTATCCCTATTTTCAAGTAGAGCACTTGGCTTATATTCATTGTAGTGGGTTTGTACAGGCAGCATAAGGATGTCACTACATCTTTCTGGTTGCACCACCCTATTTGCCCCTGACACATTGTAGTCCACAGGCTATATCCCTGGTGGTTTAAACCAATGAAAAGATTTGTATCCCTGGTAGTCTAGGGCAGTAAAGGGGTTAATGTCTCTATGTAGGGTTGTTTATGGCTGTAAAGGTGTATAATGTCAGCATCCCTGGTGATCTAGCACAGTGAAAAAGCTAGCCTATATTCCTGCTACCCTAGGGCAATGGAATGGTTAAAATAAGCATACATGACAGCCTAGGGCAATGCAAAGGTTAATGCCAATATATCTACTGGTCTAGGACACTAAGGGGGTTATACTGTAGAAATGGATGCTTGGTGATTAATGTCAGTGTAAGGCTGGTCTTAAACGACCGTAGTTTTGCACCGCAAATGGTCCGCAATTGCCGGTTCAAAATTGCGGACCATTTACGGTCCCATAATTTTCTATGAAGCCTCTTACACGATCGTAGATTTTGTCAGTGGTGTGGCGTGCCGCAACCGTGGTCCGGACAGTATACCGCATGTCCGTAATGGTCATGCTTTTACGGCACGGCACGGCACGGAAGGTCCAATAGAAGTCTATGGGCGCGTGCATTTTTGCGGCTATACACTGAACATACATCAGTGTATATCCGCAATTACGGATATCAACATGTGTGTTTTGTGGTGTGTTTTGTTTTTTTGCGGTTCCGCATAATACTGATACACACGGAACATTGCGGATGCACTTTGCGGATGTCTGCGGAATTAATTTTTAAAGTGAAATTTGTGTTGCGGATCCGCAAATTGCGGACCGCAAAAACCACTACGGTCGTGTAAGACCAGCCGAACTGATAACCTAGAGCAGTAAAGAGGGTAAAGTCAGAATATCTGGTGATTAGAGATGAGCAAACACTGTTCGGATCAGCCGTTCCGAACAGCCCGCTCCCATAGAAATGAATGGAAGCAGCTGGCACGTACACAACGCTTAACCCCCCGCATGTCGGCTACGTCCATTCATTTCTATGGGAGCGTGCTGTTCGGAACGGCTGATCTGAACAGTGTTCGCTCATCTCTACTGGTGATCAAAAGTATGAAAGGGTTAATGTCAGAATCTTTATTGCTATAAAGCCGTTAAGGGGTAAATGCGTGTGTACCCCCTCCCCCCTCTTATTTAGTTTACCATAAGGCAGATCTGCATACATCGTGCTGTGACCTGAATGTGAACAGCTGTTAATACTTTTCCCCACACTGTACTATGAGTTGCTGCTGACAATTTCCATCCACACTGCACTGGGAGCTTTTCATACAATGTGCTGTGAACTGGCTGTGAGTTGCTGTTGATGTTCTTTGCCCCACATGTGCTTAGAGTTGGATGTGAGCTGTATTGAATGCTCTTCCCCAAACTGTGCTGTGACCTTCTGTTGTTAATGTTCCTCTATACAGTGTTGTGATTCACCCTACACCCTACACCATGGGGGAATTCGTCAAGACCGGAATATTTTATGTTGCTGTTGATGTGTCATGTGGCAGTGTGCTTGTGCTTCATCATGAAGCCCCCCATCCCTTCTCCGATGCCATTGTACCTAGGCACAAATTTAAGGCAGCCCCAGGGCTGCTGTAAATTCTGTTGGCTGTTAGGCCACTTTTTTTTGGCATAAATGTTGATGACACAGGCTATAACCACTCCAAGGCCCCCACTCACTTTTGAAAAGGCAGTGAGGTCACCACAAATCCTCCCTTCCAGACTGATTTTTTATTTTAAATTTGATTTTTATTGAAAAGGAAAAGGAAAAATTTTACAGCATGTAAAACAATAATGTATAAAGCCAACAAAGAACCGTACAATAGAAAGCTAAACAAGAATAATGCTCCATTTAGCAGTCCATGTGTGGACACATCAGTGTAGAAAAAAAAAAGGAAAAAGAGATATAACTGCATATAAAGGCCAGAAAGTCAAACATATTTGAGCCTCCCAGACACTTAAGCCACGACAGAGAGAACAAACAAGGTCAGGAGCAAGAGGAGAGAAAGAAGAAGAAAAAAAAAAAAAAAACAGAAAGGAGTGGAGGCAAGGAAGGGAGGAGATAAAGGGGACAAGATAGAACCAAAGAAAAACAAGAAAACAAAACACATAATCGAAAAAACAGTATACCCAGGTACATTGCTAGTGTCACAGAAAATACAACAAATACAAGATAGACAAGTCACAAAATAGAGAAATATCAGCATCCATATCCTTCTATAAAAGAAAAGATAAACCATACGGAGCCACCTGATATCATAAAAACAGTGAAGGTATCGCAATGGGGCCAACCTGAGACTGCAGGGAAGAAGGTGCTTTCCTAGTCTCCATATAAGAGAGCCAAATGGACCATTTGGAGCGAAAGCTGGTATAGGTATGATTCCGGTTAGCCAGCATACGCTCCAAAGTAAATGCTAGATCAACATGGTAGATTAGCTCAGCTACAGTTAGACAAAGAGCGGATTTCCACTGACGAGCGATCATGGACCGAGCCGCCAGCACTATCTGCCCCAATACCACCTGCGTCCCTGAGGGGAAAAGACCAGTGTCCAAAAAACAAAGCAAGGCCGGGGAGGGGCGTATAACAAGACCAGCTACAGTGGACATAAGTTGAAAAACTGCCGGACTACAGGAGGGGTCCATATGCGTCAGTTGACTAGGAGTCCTATACCAACGTAACATTACTTTTAAAGCCGTCTCCCAATGTGCTGCCCCCCTAGACACACGTTTGACAAACCCATGCGCTTCATGCCAGTCCGTCAAAGAAATGGTTCTGGCCAGATCTGATTCCCAACGAAGCAAATGAAGAGGCTTGACCTGCTCAGTGGGAACAGAAAGAAAATTGTAAAACGCGGACATCCCCCCTTTAGCAGGCGAGGCCCGATTCCATAATCTCAAAGCTAATCTAGGGAAGATCAGCCTCAAGGGATCATAGGTTTGAAAAAGGTGACGCAATTGTAAGTATTTAAAGAAGTCAGTTTTGGGAAGATAAAACTCATCTTGTAGCATAGAGAATGATTTAAGCCCCTCCTCAGAATACAGATGGGCAATTTTATATAGGCCTCTAGAGACCCAACCATGAAGTCCTCCCAGATTGATATGAGCAAAATGGTAAAAAAGTTTTATAAAAGTCTATTGTAGATCTGTTTCTTTCATTCATATTCCAACTGCCATACACACGGTCACATGTCTCTTATCAACCAATAGATGCTCTTAGGCGCTTAGTCTCCACATGCACACAGCTTTAACCCAGATTTCCATAGCAACCCAGCCATTTTTCATCACTGCTGTAGGTCAGCTTTAAAGAGGCAGGGCAGTGTGGATAACACTGTTACAGAAGGTCACATACACACAGATTTACTCCAGGTTTCTATAACAACCCAGCCATTTTTCTTCACTGTTGTAAGTCAGCTTTAGTATTTGTTCACACAGAAGAATTTGCCGCAGATTTGGGGAACCCTCTTCATTTTCCACCATGTAAACATGCCCTTGAAGTGGCAGGGCACTATGGATGACACTCTTACACAAGGTCACATGCACACAGCTTTACTTCAGGTTTCCATAACAACTGATCGCAGATTTTTCACTAATATCCAAACTGAGATACATATGATCACATGACACTTATGGACCAATGGAAACTCACAGGTTCTTCAGTCTTGACATATGCACACCTGTACATCACGTTTCCATAGCAACCAACCTATGCTTATGGGGTCACTACACAAAAAATAAAATACCTGCGCAAAGCTGTATATATATGTGAGTGTGTGTTTATATAGGTAAATATATATATATATATATATGTATATCTCTCTGAATTCTTGTCTGTCTGTCCGTCTGTCTGTTCTCTAATGCAAACCGAACACTCGACCGATCTTCACCAATTTTGGTACAGAGATACTTCAGGTATCCGGGAAGGTTTAAGATAAGTCTCCAACTCGCTCGATTGTTGAGATACAGCATTCCAAACACAATGCCCCCCCCCCTTAGCCAATACAAACCTGCAAGTCTTTCACTCATATTCCAACTGCAATACACACAGTCACTCCACGTGCACAATATAACACTGATATCCAAACTGAGATACATGCATCAGAAGATTAGATACACAAATCAGCACACAGTATCACACGCCAGAGGATTAGATACACGCGTCTGCACACAGTCCCACACACCAGAGAATTAAATACGCGCTTCTGCACACAGTTCCACACACTGAAGGTATAGATACGTGCATCTGCACATGGTTCCACATGCCAAAGGATTAGATACACGCGTCTGCACACAGTACCACACGCCGGGGGATTGGATACATGCGTCTGCACACAGTACCACATGCCAAAGGATTGGATACACAGTTCCACACACCAGAGCATAAGATAAGCACATCTGCACACAGTACCACATGCCGTAGGATTAGATATGCACGTCTGCACACAATACCACATGCCATAGGATTAGATACGTGCATCTGCACACAGTACCATATGCCGTAGGATTAGATACGCACGTCTACACACAGTTTCACATGCCGTAGGATTACATACGCGCCTCTTCATACAATACCACACAGGGGAGGATTAGATACATGCCTCTGCACACAGTACCACACGGGGGAGGATTAGATACTCGCGTCTGCACACAGTACCACACGCCAGAGGATTAGATATGCGCGTCTGCACACAGTACCACATGCTGTAGGATTATATACACGCATCTACACACAGTTCCACATGCCGTAGGATTAGATACGCGCCTCTTCACACAATACCACACAGGGGAGGATTAGATACGTGTATCTGCACACAGTACCACACTTTAGAGGATTAGATACATGCCTCTGCACACAGTACCACATGCCAGATAATTAGATACGCGTCTCAGTACACAGTACCACACGGGGGAGGATTAGATACGCGCATCTACACACAGTTCCACACGCTGTAAGATTAGATACGCGCCTCTTCACACAATACCACACAGGGGAGGATTAAATATATGCATCTGCACACAGTACCACACGACCGAGGGTTAGATATGCGCGTTTGTACACAGTTCCACACGCTGAAGGATTAGATACATGTGTCTGCACAAAGTACCACATGGGGAGGATTAGATACGCACCTCTTCACACAATACCACACAGGGGAGGACTAGATACACAAATCTGCACACAGTTCAACACGCTGGAGGATTAGATACGCATGTCTTCACATAGTACCACTGCCAGAGGATTAGATATGCACCTCTTCACACAATACCACACAGGGGAGGATTAGATATGCATATCTACACACAGTTCAACACGCTGGAGGATTAGATACGCATGTCTTCACATAGTACCACCGCCAAAGGATTAGATACGCGCATCTACACACAGTACCACATGGGGGAGGATTAGATATGCGCATCTGCACACAGTACCACACGCCAGAGGATTGGATATGCACATCTGCACACAGTTTCATACGCCAGAGGATTAGAAACACACATCTGCACACAGTACCATACGCCGGGGGATTGGATACACGCATCTGCACACAATACCACATGCCAGAGGATTGGATACGTGCATCTGCAAACAGTTCCACACACCAGAGGATTAGATAAGCACGTCTGCACACAGTACCACATGCCGTAGGATTAGATACGTGCATCTGCTTACAGTTTCACACGCCAGAGGATTAGATTTGCATGTCTTCACACAGTTATACACGCCATAGGATTAGATACACGCATCTGCATACAGTACCAGATGCTGTAGGATTAGATACGCGCGTCTACACACAGTTCCACATGCCGTAGGATTAGATACACGCCTCTTCACACAATACCACACAGGGGAGGATTAGATACGTGCGTCTGAATACAGTACCACACGCCAGAGGATTAGATACGCATCTCAGCACACAGTACCACACGGTGGAGGATTAGATACATGCCTCTGCACATAGTACCACACGCCAGAGGATTAGCTACGCATCTCTGCAAACAGTACCACATGCCGTAAGATTAGATATGCACGTCTGCACACAGTTTCACTTACCAGAGGATTAGATACGCGCCTCTTCACACAATACCACACGGGGAAGGATTGGATAGAAGCATCTGCACACAGTACCACACGCCGGAGGATTAGATATGTGCATCTGCACACAGTACCACACCAACAAGGATTAGATACTTGCGTCTAAACACAGTACTACACGGGGAAGGATTAAATACAGCTTTACTCCAGGTATCCATAACAACTGATCACAGATTTTTCACTGATATCCAAAATGAGATACACATAATCACATGACGCTTATGGACATACACACAAACCACATACAAAATACACAAGTGCAAGATGGACAATTCTTATGGGGCCACTACACAAACATAAAATGTAATATACCCGTGCGAAGCTGGGTCCTCCCTCTAATATATATATATATATATATATATATATACATACAATTTACATACCACTGCAGATTTTCTATTTTGTTAGCCTTTTTTTCAGAACATGAATGATAACACATAAACTTTTTGTCCACTAATGGTTAGTGGTTGGGTGAAGCCATATATTGTCAAATTTCTGTGTTTTCTCTTTTTAGATCATAATGACAACCAAAAACATCAAAATGACCCTGTTCGAAAGTTCACATACCCTAGTTCTTAATATTACGTATTACCCCCTCTAACAACAACGACAGCTTGAAGTCTATTGTGGTGGTTGTGAATGAGGCTCTTTATTTACTCAAATGGTAAAGCTGCCCATTCTTCTTGGCAAAAAGTCTCCAGTTCCTGTGAATTTCTGGGCTGTCTTGCATGTACTGTGGTGCTTAAGATCTCCCCATAGTGGCTCAATGATATTGAGGTCAGGAGACTTTGATGGCCGCTCCAGAACCTTCACTTTCTTCTGCTGTAGCTAATGACAGGTCGACTTGGCCTTGTGTTTTGGATCGTTGTTATGTTGAATCGTCCAAGTACGTCCCATGCGCAGCTTCCTGGCTGATGACTATAAATTTGCCTCCAGTATTTGCTGATAACATGCTGCATTCATCTTTCCTTCAACTTTGACTAAGCTTCCTGTGCCTTTGAAGCTCACACATCCCCACATCATCAGTGATCCACCTCCGTGCTTTACAGTAGGAATGGTGTTCCTTTCATCATAGGCCTTGTTGACACCTCTCCAAATGTACCATTTATGGTTGTGGCCAGAAAGTTCGATTTTTATATCATCAATCCAAATTTCCTTTCTTCCAGAGTTATTTTAGTGTGTGTGTACTGTATGTGTGGGCATTCTGTGCTATTAATTTATACACAGTTTGGGTGCATACACACTACGTAACGCCGGGCGTGTATGAGAGCCGTACACGCCGGCATTACAGCAGACTGCCGAACACTTCCCATTCACTTCAATGGGAGCGCTCGTAACAGCGGCGTTTACGAGCGCTCCCATTGAAGTGAATGGGAAGTGTTCGGCAGCCCTGCTGTAACGCCGGCGTGTACGGCTCTCATACACGCCCGGCGTTACGTAGTGTGCATGCACCCTTAGTTAAGACAATGGTGCCTATTCAAAAATGACAAAAGCCAGCAAGTATTTTTAATAAGAAATAAAAGACTTCTCAAAGTCTGGGACAAGTTCAACCCCTTAACTGCATTTATTCCCTGTAAACTCTTCGCCAAGGATAAACAGTGACTTTAGTGTTTTCTTTATCTGACATGCCTGGGAATCCTAATTACACATTCAGGAGGCCTAAAGTGACAGGCACCAGCAAGATAATGTTAGTGAAAACTGGCATTCATTTCAAGTCTTCCTGAAGCCATCAGAAGCTTTTCAGGACTAATCTTGAAAACACTGATATTAAACAAAAGGATCTGTCTGCTACCTTAAGACAAAATAAGCAGCTGCCTTTATGTGGAAATATCTCTCACTTACAGTCTAATACAATCTAATTCAGGCGACTATTTTGTTTTTCTCTCAGGGAATATACAAAATAATGAAGGGTATAAAAAGTTAACATGTGGTCCATTGTACAATGCCAATACTGTGACACTAAGTGATCAGCTATTGGTGCTGGAACTTATCATGTGTTTGACCAAATGTTACTAAGCCCCATCAATCAGTCTCCCATGTAGAACAAGGACATGTCGAATCTTCTAAACTAATAGAGATGAGCGAACAGTGTTCTATCGAACTCATGTTCGATCGGATATTAGGCTGTTCGGCATGTTCGAATCGAATCGAACACCGCGTGGTAAAGTGCGCCATTACTCGATTCCCCTCCCACCTTCCCTGGCGCCTTTTTTGCTCCAATAACAGCGCAGGGTAGGTGGGACAGGAACTACGACACCGGTGACGTTGAAAAAAGTAGGCAAAACCCATTGGCTGCCGAAAACATGTGACCTCTAATTTAAAAGAACAGCGCCGCCCAGGTTCGCGTCATTCTGAGCTTGCAATTCACCGAGGACGGAGGTTTCCGTCCAGCTAGCTAGGGCTTAGATTCTGGGTAGGCAGGGACAGGCTAGGATAGGAAGGAGAAGACAACCAACAGCTCTTGTAAGAGCTAAATTCCAGGGAGAAGCTTGTCAGTGTAACGTGGCACTGACGGGCTCAATCGCCGCAACCCAGCTTTCCCAGGATCCTGAATGGAATACACTGTCAGTGTATTCCCGTATACCCGATATATACCCCGATACCCGTTCCAACGGTGTGCCCCCCCACCTTCACCCCAGAAATACCCTGCAAGTCCCCTAGCAATAGAATTGGGGCTATATACACCCACAATTTTTACTACTGGTATACAGTGCCATTGTCTGACTGGGAATTCAAAGAATATATTGGGAATACAAATACCCTCATTTCTTGCTACTGCCATACAGTGCCAGTGTCTGACTGGGAATTCAAAGAATATATTGGGGTTACGTGCACCCACAATTTTTACTACTGGTATACAGTGCCATTGTCTGACTGGGAATTCAAAGAATATATTGGGAATACAAATACCCTCATTTCTTGCTACTGCCATATAGTGCCAGTTTCTGACTGGTAATTCAAAGAATATATTGGGGTTACGTGCACCCACAATTTTTACTACTGGTATACAGTGCCATTGTCTGACTGGGAATTCAAAGAATATATTGGGAATACAAATACCCTCATTTCTTGCTACTGCCATATAGTGCCAGTGTCTGACTGGGAATTCAAAGAATATATTGGGGTTACGTGCACCCACAATTTTTACTACTGGTATACAGTGCCATTGTCTGACTGGGAATTCAAAGAATATATTGGGAATACAAATACCCTCATTTCTTCCTACTGCCATATAGTGCCAGTGTCTGACTGGTAATTCAAAGAATATATTGGGGTTACGTGCACCCACAATTTTTACTACTGGTATACAGTGCCATTGTCTGACTGGGAATTCAAAGAATATATTGGGAATACAAATACCCTCATTTCTTGCTACTGCCATATAGTGCCAGTGTCTGACTGGGAATTCAAAGAATATATTGGGGTTACGTGCACCCACAATTTTTACTACTGGTATACAGTGCCATTGTCTGACTGGGAATTCAAAGAATATATTGGGGTTATAAATACCCTCATTTCTTGCTACTGCCATATAGTGCCAGTTTCTGACTGGTAATTCAAAGAATATATTGGGGTTACGTGCACCCACAATTTTTACTACTGGTATACAGTGCCATTGTCTGACTGGGAATTCAAAGAGTATATTGGGAATACAAATACCCTCATTTCTTGCTACTGCCATATAGTGCCAGTTTCTGACTGGGAATTCAAAGAATATATTGGGGTTACGTGCACCCACAATTTTTACTACTGGTATACAGTGCCATTGTCTGACTGGGAATTCAAAGAATATATTGGGGTTATAAATACCCTCATTTCTTGCTACTGCCATATAGTGCCAGTTTCTGACTGGTAATTCAAAGAATATATTGGGGTTACGTGCACCCACAATTTTTACTACTGGTATACAGTGCCATTGTTTGACTGGGAATTCAAAGAGTATATTGGGAATACAAATACCCTCATTTCTTGCTACTGCCATATAGTGCCAGTTTCTGACTGGGAATTCAAAGAATATATTGGGGTTACGTGCACCCACAATTTTTACTACTGGTATACAGTGCCATTGTCTGACTGGGAATTCAAAGAATATATTGGGGTTATAAATACCCTCATTTCTTGCTACTGCCATATAGTGCCAGTTTCTGACTGGTAATTCAAAGAATATATTGGGGTTACGTGCACCCACCATTTTTACTACTGGTATACAGTGCCATTGTCTGACTGGGAATTCAAAGAGTATATTGGGAATACAAATACCCTCATTTCTTGCTACTGCCATATAGTGCCAGTTTCTGACTGGTAATTCAAAGAATATATTGGGGTTACGTGCACCCACAATTTTTACTACTGGTATACAGTGCCATTGTCTGACTGGGAATTCAAAGAATATATTGGGAATACAAATACCCTCATTTCTTGCTACTGCCATATAGTGCCAGTGTCTGACTGGGAATTCAAAGAATATATTGGGGTTACGTGCACCCACAATTTTTACTACTGGTATACAGTGCCATTGTCTGACTGGGAATTCAAAGAATATATTGGGGTTATAAATACCCTCATTTCTTGCTACTGCCATATAGTGCCAGTTTCTGACTGGTAATTCAAAGAATATATTGGGGTTACGTGCACCCACAATTTTTACTACTGGTATACAGTGCCATTGTCTGACTGGGAATTCAAAGAGTATATTGGGAATACAAATACCCTCATTTCTTGCTACTGCCATATAGTGCCAGTTTCTGACTGGTAATTCAAAGAATATATTGGGGTTACGTGCACCCACAATTTTTACTACTGGTATACAGTGCCATTGTCTGACTGGGAATTCAAAGAATATATTGGGGTTATAAATACCCTCATTTCTTGCTACTGCCATATAGTGCCAGTTTCTGACTGGTAATTCAAAGAATATATTGGGGTTACGTGCACCCACAATTTTTACTACTGGTATACAGTGCCATTGTCTGACTGGGAATTCAAAGAATATATTGGGGTTATAAATACCCTCATTTCTTGCTACTGCCATATAGTGCCAGTTTCTGACTGGTAATTCAAAGAATATATTGGGGTTACGTGCACCCACAATTTTTACTACTGGTATACAGTGCCATTGTTTGACTGGGAATTCAAAGAGTATATTGGGAATACAAATACCCTCATTTCTTGCTACTGCCATATAGTGCCAGTTTCTGACTGGGAATTCAAAGAATATATTGGGGTTACGTGCACCCACAATTTTTACTACTGGTATACAGTGCCATTGTCTGACTGGGAATTCAAAGAATATATTGGGGTTATAAATACCCTCATTTCTTGCTACTGCCATATAGTGCCAGTTTCTGACTGGTAATTCAAAGAATATATTGGGGTTACGTGCACCCACAATTTTTACTACTGGTATACAGTGCCATTGTCTGACTGGGAATTCAAAGAGTATATTGGGAATACAAATACCCTCATTTCTTGCTACTGCCATATAGTGCCAGTTTCTGACTGGTAATTCAAAGAATATATTGGGGTTACGTGCACCCACAATTTTTACTACTGGTATACAGTGCCATTGTCTGACTGGGAATTCAAAGAATATATTGGGGTTATAAATACCCTCATTTCTTGCTACTGCCATATAGTGCCAGTTTCTGACTGGTAATTCAAAGAATATATTGGGGTTACGTGCACCCACAATTTTTACTACTGGTATACAGTGCCATTGTCTGACTGGGAATTCAAAGAATATATTGGGGTTATAAATACCCTCATTTCTTGCTACTGCCATATAGTGCCAGTTTCTGACTGGTAATTCAAAGAATATATTGGGGTTACGTGCACCCACAATTTTTACTACTGGTATACAGTGCCATTGTCTGACTGGGAATTCAAAGAGTATATTGGGAATACAAATACCCTCATTTCTTGCTACTGCCATATAGTGCCAGTTTCTGACTGGGAATTCAAAGAATATATTGGGGTTACGTGCACCCACAATTTTTACTACTGGTATACAGTGCCATTGTCTGACTGGGAATTCAAAGAATATATTGGGGTTATAAATACCCTCATTTCTTGCTACTGCCATATAGTGCCAGTTTCTGACTGGTAATTCAAAGAATATATTGGGGTTACGTGCACCCACAATTTTTACTACTGGTATACAGTGCCATTGTCTGACTGGGAATTCAAAGAGTATATTGGGAATACAAATACCCTCATTTCTTGCTACTGCCATATAGTGCCAGTTTCTGACTAGGAATTCAAAGAATATATTGGGGTTACGTGCACCCACAATTTTTACTACTGGTATACAGTGCCATTGTCTGACTGGGAATTCAAAGAATATATTGGGGTTATAAATACCCTCATTTCTTGCTACTGCCATATAGTGCCAGTTTCTGACTGGTAATTCAAAGAATATATTGGGGTTACGTGCACCCACAATTTTTACTACTGGTATACAGTGCCATTGTCTGACTGGGAATTCAAAGAGTATATTGGGAATACAAATACCCTCATTTCTTGCTACTGCCATATAGTGCCAGTTTCTGACTGGGAATTCAAAGAATATATTGGGGTTACGTGCACCCACAATTTTTACTACTGGTATACAGTGCCATTGTCTGACTGGGAATTCAAAGAATATATTGGGGTTATAAATACCCTCATTTCTTGCTACTGCCATATAGTGCCAGTTTCTGACTGGTAATTCAAAGAATATATTGGGGTTACGTGCACCCACAATTTTTACTACTGGTATACAGTGCCATTGTCTGACTGGGAATTCAAAGAGTATATTGGGAATACAAATACCCTCATTTCTTGCTACTGCCATATAGTGCCAGTTTCTGACTGGTAATTCAAAGAATATATTGGGGTTACGTGCACCCACAATTTTTACTACTGGTATACAGTGCCATTGTCTGACTGGGAATTCAAAGAATATATTGGGGTTATAAATACCCTCATTTCTTGCTACTGCCATATAGTGCCAGTGTCTGACTGGGAATTCAAAGAATATATTGGGGTTACGTGCACCCACAATTTTTACTACTGGTATACAGTGCCAATTTCTAACTAGGAATTCAAAATGCGCAAGGCTCCCGGAAAGGGACGTGGACGAGGCCGTGGGCGAGGTCGGGGGAATGGTTCTGGGGAGCAAGGTAGCAGTGAAGCCACAGGGCGTCCCGTGCCTACTCCTGTGGGGCAGCAAGCATTGCGCCACTCCACAGTGCCAGGGTTGCTTGCCACATTAACTAAACTGCAGGGTACAAACCTTAGTAGGCCCGAGAACCAGGAACAGGTCTTGCAATGGCTGTCAGAGAACGCTTACAGCACATTGTCCAGCAGCCAGTCAGACTCTGCCTCCTCTCCTCCTATTACCCAACAGTCTTGTCTTCCTTCCTCCCAAAATTCCGAAGCTTTACAGAACAATAACCCAAACTGTCCCTGCTCCCCAGAGCTGTTCTCCGCTCCTTTCATTGTCCCTCAACCTGCCTCTCCACGTCACGATTCCACGAACCTAACAGAGGAGCATCTGTGTCCAGATGCTCAAACACTAGAGTCTCCTCCATCTCCGTTCGATTTGGTGGTGGATGACCAGCAACCCACCCTCATCGACGATGATGTGACGCAGTTGCCGTCAGGGCATCCAGTTGACCGGCGCATTGTGCGGGAGGAGGAGATGAGACAGGAGTTGGAAGAGGAAGTGGTGGATGATGAGGACACTGACCCGACCTGGACAGGGGGGATGTCAAGCGGGGAAAGTAGTGTGGATGTTGAGGCAGGTGCAGCACCAAAAAGGGTAGCTAGAGGCAGAGGCAGAGGTCAGCAGCTTAGGCGAAGCCAGGCCACACCCGGAATCTCCCAAGATGTTCCAGTTCGTACCCAGCCCCGAAAAACTCCCACCTCGAGGGCACGTTTCTCGAAGGTGTGGAGTTTTTTCAAGGAATGCGCCGAGGACAGATATAGTGTTGTCTGCACAATTTGCCTCTCGAAATTGATTAGGGGCTCTGAGAAGAGCAACCTGTCCACCACTTCAATGCGCCGTCATTTGGAATCCAAGCACTGGAATCAGTGGCAGGCAGCAACGGCAGGACAAAGGCCGCCTGCCGTTCACGCCACTGCCACTGCCTCTGCCACTGCCTCTGCCTCTGCCACTGCCACTGCTGACTGTGCTGGCGATGCACTCCAGAGGACGAGCCAGGACACCACTTCATCTGCCTCCGCCACTTTGTTGACTTCTACCTCATCCTCCCCTGGTCCTGTCTTATCTCCTTCTCCTGCACCATCAAAGGCACCATCAGGCGTTTCTTTACAACAACCCACCATCTCTCAGACATTGGAGTGGCGGCAGAAATACACTGCTAACCACCCACACGCGCAAGCCTTGAACGCCAACATCGCTAAACTGCTGGCCCAGGAGATGTTGGCGTTCCGGCTTGTTGAAACTCCCGCCTTCCTGGACCTGATGGCAACTGCGGCACCTCGCTATGCCGTCCCTAGCCGTCACTACTTCTCCCGGTGTGCCGTCCCCGCCTTGCACCAGCACGTGTCACTCAACATCAGGCGGGCCCTTAGTTCCGCGCTTTGCACAAAGGTCCACTTGACCACCGACGCGTGGACATGTGCATGCGGACAGGGACGCTACATTTCACTGACGGCACACTGGGTGAATGTAGTTGAGGCTGGGACTGCTTCCCAAACTGGCCCGGTGTACCTCGTCTCCCCGCCTAACATTCCTGGCAGGGACACGAGAAGAACACCCCCCTCCTCCTCCTCCTCTACCGCCTCCTCCTCCGCCACCGCCTCCACCTCCGCCACCGCCTCCTCCTCCGCTGTTAGATTGACCCCAGCTACGAGTTGGAAACGTTGCAGCACTGGCGTTGGTAGACGTCAGCAGGCTGTGCTGAAGCTGATCAGCTTGGGGGACAGACAGCACACTGCCTCCGAGGTGAGGGATGCCCTCCTCGATGAGACGGCAATATGGTTTGAGCCGCTGCACCTGGGCCCAGGCATGGTCGTTTGTGATAACGGCCGGAACCTGGTAGCAGCTCTGGAGCTTGCCGGACTCCAACATGTTCCATGCCTGGCCCACGTCTTCAACCTAGTGGTGCAACGTTTCCTAAAGAGCTACCCCAATGTTCCAGAGCTACTGGTGAAAGTGCGGCGCATGTGCGCCCACTTTCGCAAGTCGACAGTAGCCGCTGCTAGCTTAAAATCTCTCCAGCAACGCCTGCATGTGCCACAACACCGGCTTTTGTGCGACGTCCCCACACGCTGGAACTCAACGTTTCAGATGTTGAATAGAGTGGTTGAGCAGCAGAGACCTTTGATGGAATACCAGCTACAAAACCCTAGGGTGCCACAAAGTCAGCTGCCTCAGTTTCACATCCATGAGTGGCCATGGATGAGAGACCTTTGTGACATCCTACGGGTCTTTGAGGAGTCCACAAGGAGGGTGAGCTCTGAGGATGCGATGGTGAGCCTTACAATCCCGCTCTTGTGTGTTCTGAGAGAATCCCTGATTGACATCAGGGATAACTCAGATCACACAGAGGAGTTAGGGATAGCATCCGATCCGTCACAGCTGGAGAGTAGGTCCACACATCTGTCCGCTTCACTGCGTTTAATGGAGGAGGAGGAGGAGGAGGAGGAGGAAGAAGAGTTGTCCGATGATGTGATGGTGATACAGGAGGCTTCCGGGCAACTTCGAATCGTCCCATTGTTGCAGCGCGGATGGGTAGACATGGAGGATGAGGAGGAAATGGAGATTGAACTTTCCGGTGGGGCCAGAGGAGTCATGCCAACTAACACTGTGGCAGACATGGCTGAGTTCATGTTGGGGTGCTTTACAACCGACAAGCGTATTGTCAAAATCATGGAGGACAACCAGTACTGGATCTTTGCTATCCTTGACCCCCGGTATAAAAACAACATCTCGTCTTTTATTCCGGTAGAGGGGAGGGCCAATCGCATCAATGCTTGCCACAGGCAATTGGTGCAGAATATGATGGAGATGTTTCCAGCATGTGACGTTGGCGGCAGGGAGGGCAGTTCCTCCAGTAGGCAACCAAGTTCTCACCGGTCCACACAAACGAGGGGCACACTGTCTAAGGTCTGGGACACCTTGATGGCACCCCCTCGCCAAAGTGCCGCCACGGAGGGTCCTAGTGTCACCAGGCGTGAGAAGTATAGGCGCATGTTGCGGGAATACCTTTCCGACCACAGCCCTGTCCTCTCCGACCCCTCTGCGCCCTACACGTATTGGGTGTCGAAGTTGGACCTGTGGCTTGAACTTGCCCTATATGCCTTGGAGGTGCTGTCCTGTCCTGCCGCCAGCGTCCTATCTGAGAGGGTGTTCAGTGCAGCCGGTGGCATCATCACTGACAAGCGCACCCGTCTGTCAGCTGAGAGTGCCGACCGGCTCACTTTGATAAAAATGAACCACCACTGGATAGAGCCTTCATTTTTGTGCCCACCTGTGTAAAGCACCCCAACATGAAACTCCATGTCTGTACTCAACCTCTCCAATTCCTCCGCATCCTCATACTCATCCACCATAAGCGTTGCACAATTCTGCTAATACTAGGCTCCCTCCAACATGATTTCCCCCAACTCTGCTGGTTAGAGGCTCCCTCCACCCTGATTTCCACCAACTCTGCTGGTTAGAGGCTCCCTCCACCCTGCTTTCCCACAATTCTGCTTTCCCACAATTCTCCTTCCACCATGAATTTGCCCAAACTGGGCTGTTTAGAGGCTCCCTCCACCATGAATTGGTCCAAACTGGGCTGGTTAGAGGCTCCCTCCACCATTAATTGGTCCAAACTGGGCTGGTTAGAGGCTCCCTCCACCATGAATTTGCCCAAACTGGGCTGTTTAGAGGCTCCCTCCACCATGAATTTGCCCAAACTGGGCTGTTTAGAGGCTCCCTCCACCATGAATTGGTCCAAACTGGGTTTTTTAGAGGCTCCCTCCACCATGAATTGGTCCAAACTGGGCTGGTTAGAGGCTCCCTCCACCATGAATTGGTCCAAACTGGGGTGGTTAGAGGCTCCCTCCACCATTAATTGGTCCAAACTGGGCTGGTTAGAGGCTCCCTCCACCATTAATTGGTCCAAACTGGGCTGGTTAGAGGCTCCCTCCACCATTAATTGGTCCAAACTGGGCTGGTTAGAGGCTCCCTCCACCATGAATTTGCCCAAACTGGGCTGTTTAGAGGCTCCCTCCACCATGAATTTGCCCAAACTGGGCTGGTTAGAGGCTCCCTCCACCATGAATTGGTCCAAACTGGGGTTTTTAGAGGCTCCCTCCACCATGAATTGGTCCAAACTTGGCTGTTTAGAGGCTCCCTCCACCATGAATTGGTCCAAACTGGGGTGGTTAGAGGCTCCCTCCACCATTAATTGGTCCAAACTGGGCTGGTTAGAGGCTCCCTCCACCATTAATTGGTCCAAACTGGGCTGGTTAGAGGCTCCCTCCACCATGAATTTGCCCAAACTGGGCTGTTTAGAGGCTCCCTCCACCATGAATTTGCCCAAACTGAGCTGGTTAGAGGCTCCCTCCACCATGAATTGGTCCAAACGGGTTTTTAGAGGCTCCCTTCACCATGAATTGGTCCAAACTTGGCTGTTTAGAGGCTCCCTCCACCATGAATTGGTCCAAACTGGGGTGGTTAGAGGCTCCCTCCACCATTAATTGGTCCAAACTGG
This sequence comes from Leptodactylus fuscus, assembly GCF_031893055.1. NCBI lineage: Eukaryota > Metazoa > Chordata > Amphibia > Anura > Leptodactylidae > Leptodactylus > Leptodactylus fuscus. The sequence continues at coordinate 181,694,245 of NC_134265.1, forward strand.
GCTGGTTAGAGGCTCCCTCCACCATTAATTGGTCCAAACTGGGCTGGTTAGAGGCTCCCTCCACCATGAATTGGTCCAAACTGGGGTTTTTAGAGGCTCCCTCCACCATGAATTGGTCCAAACTTGGCTGTTTAGAGGCTCCCTCCACCATTAATTGGTCCAAACTGGGCTGGTTAGAGGCTCCCTCCACCATGAATTGGTCCAAACTGGGTTTTTTAGAGGCTCCCTCCACCATGAATTTGCCCAAACTGGGCTGTTTAGAGGCTCCCTCCACCATGAATTGGTCCAAACTGGGTTTTTTAGAGGCTCCCTCCACCATGAATTGGTCCAAACTGGGCTGGTTAGAGGCTCCCTCCACCATGAATTGGTCCAAACTGGGGTGGTTAGAGGCTCCCTCCACCATTAATTGGTCCAAACTGGGCTGGTTAGAGGCTCCCTCCACCATTAATTGGTCCAAACTGGGCTGGTTAGAGGCTCCCTCCACCATTAATTGGTCCAAACTGGGCTGGTTAGAGGCTCCCTCCACCATTAATTGGTCCAAACTGGGCTGGTTAGAGGCTCCCTCCACCATTAATTGGTCCAAACTGGGCTGGTTAGAGGCTCCCTCCACCATGAATTTGCCCAAACTGGGCTGTTTAGAGGCTCCCTCCACCATGAATTTGCCCAAACTGGGCTGGTTAGAGGCTCCCTCCACCATGAATTGGTCCAAACTGGGGTTTTTAGAGGCTCCCTCCACCATGAATTGGTCCAAACTTGGCTGTTTAGAGGCTCCCTCCACCATTAATTGGTCCAAACTGGGCTGGTTAGAGGCTCCCTCCACCATGAATTGGTCCAAACTGGGTTTTTTAGAGGCTCCCTCCACCATGAATTTGCCCAAACTGGGCTGTTTAGAGGCTCCCTCCACCATGAATTTGCCCAAACTGGGCTGGTTAGAGGCTCCCTCCACCATGAATTGGTCCAAACTGGGGTTTTTAGAGGCTCCCTCCACCATGAATTGGTCCAAACTTGGCTGTTTAGAGGCTCCCTCCACCATGAATTGGTCCAAACTGGGGTGGTTAGAGGCTCCCTCCACCATTAATTGGTCCAAACTGGGCTGGTTAGAGGCTCCCTCCACCATTAATTGGTCCAAACTGGGCTGGTTAGAGGCTCCCTCCACCATGAATTGGTCCAAACTGGGTTTTTTAGAGGCTCCCTCCACCATGAATTTGCCCAAACTGGGCTGTTTAGAGGCTCCCTCCACCATTAATTGGTCCAAACTGGGCTGGTTAGAGGCTCCCTCCTCCATGAATTTGCCCAAACTGGGCTGTTTAGAGGCTCCCTCCACCATGAATTTGCCCAAACTGGGCTGGTTAGAGGCTCCCTCCACCATGAATTGGTCCAAACTGGGCTGGTTAGAGGCTCCCTCCACCATGAATTGGTCCAAACTGGGGTTTTTAGAGGCTCCCTCCACCATGAATTGGTCCAAACTTGGCTGTTTAGAGGCTCCCTCCACCATGAATTGGTCCAAACTGGGGTGGTTAGAGGCTCCCTCCACCATTAATTGGTCCAAACTGGGCTGGTTAGAGGCTCCCTCCACCATTAATTGGTCCAAACTGGGCTGGTTAGAGGCTCCCTCCACCATGAATTTGCCCAAACTGGGCTGTTTAGAGGCTCCCTCCACCATGAATTTGCCCAAACTGGGCTGGTTAGAGGCTCCCTCCACCATGAATTGGTCCAAACGGGTTTTTAGAGGCTCCCTTCACCATGAATTGGTCCAAACTTGGCTGTTTAGAGGCTCCCTCCACCATGAATTGGTCCAAACTGGGTTTTTTAGAGGCTCCCTCCACCATGAATTTGCCCAAACTGGGCTGTTTAGAGGCTCCCTCCACCATGAATTTGCCCAAACTGGGCTGGTTAGAGGCTCCCTCCACCATGAATTGGTCCAAACTGGGGTTTTTAGAGGCTCCCTCCACCATGAATTGGTCCAAACTTGGCTGTTTAGAGGCTCCCTCCACCATGAATTGGTCCAAACTGGGGTGGTTAGAGGCTCCCTCCACCATTAATTGGTCCAAACTGGGCTGGTTAGAGGCTCCCTCCACCATTAATTGGTCCAAACTGGGCTGGTTAGAGGCTCCCTCCACCATGAATTGGTCCAAACTGGGTTTTTTAGAGGCTCCCTCCACCATGAATTTGCCCAAACTGGGCTGTTTAGAGGCTCCCTCCACCATGAATTGGTCCAAACTGGGCTGGTTAGAGGCTCCCTCCACCATGAATTTCCCAAAACTTGGCTGTTTAGAGGCTCCCTCCACCATTAATTGGTCCAAACTGGGCTGGTTAGAGGCTCCCTCCACCATGAATTGGTCCAAACTGGGGTTTTTAGAGGCTCCCTCCACCATGAATTGGTCCAAACTTGGCTGTTTAGAGGCTCCCTCCACCATGAATTGGTCCAAACTGGGGTGGTTAGAGGCTCCCTCCACCATTAATTGGTCCAAACTGGGCTGGTTAGAGGCTCCCTCCACCATTAATTGGTCCAAACTGGGCTGGTTAGAGGCTCCCTCCACCATGAATTTGCCCAAACTGGGCTGTTTAGAGGCTCCCTCCACCATGAATTTGCCCAAACTGGGCTGGTTAGAGGCTCCCTCCACCATGAATTGGTCCAAACGGGTTTTTAGAGGCTCCCTTCACCATGAATTGGTCCAAACTTGGCTGTTTAGAGGCTCCCTCCACCATGAATTGGTCCAAACTGGGTTTTTTAGAGGCTCCCTCCACCATGAATTTGCCCAAACTGGGCTGTTTAGAGGCTCCCTCCACCATGAATTTGCCCAAACTGGGCTGGTTAGAGGCTCCCTCCACCATGAATTGGTCCAAACTGGGGTTTTTAGAGGCTCCCTCCACCATGAATTGGTCCAAACTTGGCTGTTTAGAGGCTCCCTCCACCATGAATTGGTCCAAACTGGGGTGGTTAGAGGCTCCCTCCACCATTAATTGGTCCAAACTGGGCTGGTTAGAGGCTCCCTCCACCATTAATTGGTCCAAACTGGGCTGGTTAGAGGCTCCCTCCACCATGAATTGGTCCAAACTGGGTTTTTTAGAGGCTCCCTCCACCATGAATTTGCCCAAACTGGGCTGTTTAGAGGCTCCCTCCACCATGAATTGGTCCAAACTGGGCTGGTTAGAGGCTCCCTCCACCATGAATTTCCCAAAACTTGGCTGTTTAGAGGCTCCCTCCACCATTAATTGGTCCAAACTGGGCTGGTTAGAGGCTCCCTCCACCATGAATTGGTCCAAACTGGGGTTTTTAGAGGCTCCCTCCACCATGAATTGGTCCAAACTTGGCTGTTTAGAGGCTCCCTCCACCATGAATTGGTCCAAACTGGGGTGGTTAGAGGCTCCCTCCACCATTAATTGGTCCAAACTGGGCTGGTTAGAGGCTCCCTCCACCATTAATTGGTCCAAACTGGGCTGGTTAGAGGCTCCCTCCACCATGAATTTGCCCAAACTGGGCTGTTTAGAGGCTCCCTCCACCATGAATTTGCCCAAACTGGGCTGGTTAGAGGCTCCCTCCACCATGAATTGGTCCAAACGGGTTTTTAGAGGCTCCCTTCACCATGAATTGGTCCAAACTTGGCTGTTTAGAGGCTCCCTCCACCATGAATTGGTCCAAACTGGGGTGGTTAGAGGCTCCCTCCACCATTAATTGGTCCAAACTGGGCTGGTTAGAGGCTCCCTCCACCATTAATTGGTCCAAACTGGGCTGGTTAGAGGCTCCCTCCACCATGAATTGGTCCAAACTGGGGTTTTTAGAGGCTCCCTCCACCATGAATTGGTCCAAACTTGGCTGTTTAGAGGCTCCCTCCACCATTAATTGGTCCAAACTGGGCTGGTTAGAGGCTCCCTCCACCATGAATTGGTCCAAACTGGGTTTTTTAGAGGCTCCCTCCACCATGAATTTGCCCAAACTGGGCTGTTTAGAGGCTCCCTCCACCATGAATTGGTCCAAACTGGGTTTTTTAGAGGCTCCCTCCACCATGAATTGGTCCAAACTGGGCTGGTTAGAGGCTCCCTCCACCATGAATTGGTCCAAACTGGGGTTTTTAGAGGCTCCCTCCACCATGAATTGGTCCAAACTTGGCTGTTTAGAGGCTCCCTCCACCATGAATTGGTCCAAACTGGGGTGGTTAGAGGCTCCCTCCACCATTAATTGGTCCAAACTGGGCTGGTTAGAGGCTCCCTCCACCATTAATTGGTCCAAACTGGGCTGGTTAGAGGCTCCCTCCACCATGAATTTGCCCAAACTGGGCTGTTTAGAGGCTCCCTCCACCATGAATTTGCCCAAACTGGGCTGGTTAGAGGCTCCCTCCACCATGAATTGGTCCAAACGGGTTTTTAGAGGCTCCCTTCACCATGAATTGGTCCAAACTTGGCTGTTTAGAGGCTCCCTCCACCATGAATTGGTCCAAACTGGGGTGGTTAGAGGCTCCCTCCACCATTAATTGGTCCAAACTGGGCTGGTTAGAGGCTCCCTCCACCATTAATTGGTCCAAACTGGGCTGGTTAGAGGCTCCCTCCACCATGAATTGGTCCAAACTGGGGTTTTTAGAGGCTCCCTCCACCATGAATTGGTCCAAACTTGGCTGTTTAGAGGCTCCCTCCACCATTAATTGGTCCAAACTGGGCTGGTTAGAGGCTCCCTCCACCATGAATTGGTCCAAACTGGGTTTTTTAGAGGCTCCCTCCACCATGAATTTGCCCAAACTGGGCTGTTTAGAGGCTCCCTCCACCATGAATTGGTCCAAACTGGGTTTTTTAGAGGCTCCCTCCACCATGAATTGGTCCAAACTGGGCTGGTTAGAGGCTCCCTCCACCATGAATTGGTCCAAACTGGGCTGGTTAGAGGCTCCCTCCACCATTAATTGGTCCAAACTGGGCTGGTTAGAGGCTCCCTCCACCATTAATTGGTCCAAACTGGGCTGGTTAGAGGCTCCCTCCACCATTAATTGGTCCAAACTGGGCTGGTTAGAGGCTCCCTCCACCATGAATTTGCCCAAACTGGGCTGTTTAGAGGCTCCCTCCACCATGAATTTGCCCAAACTGGGCTGGTTAGAGGCTCCCTCCACCATGAATTGGTCCAAACTGGGGTTTTTAGAGGCTCCCTCCACCATGAATTGGTCCAAACTTGGCTGTTTAGAGGCTCCCTCCACCATTAATTGGTCCAAACTGGGCTGGTTAGAGGCTCCCTCCACCATGAATTGGTCCAAACTGGGTTTTTTAGAGGCTCCCTCCACCATGAATTTGCCCAAACTGGGCTGTTTAGAGGCTCCCTCCACCATGAATTGGTCCAAACTGGGGTGGTTAGAGGCTCCCTCCACCATTAATTGGTCCAAACTGGGCTGGTTAGAGGCTCCCTCCACCATTAATTGGTCCAAACTGGGCTGGTTAGAGGCTCCCTCCACCATGAATTTGCCCAAACTGGGCTGGTTAGAGGCTCCCTCCACCATGAATTGGTCCAAACTGGGTTTTTTAGAGGCTCCCTCCACCATGAATTTGCCCAAACTGGGCTGGTTAGAGGCTCCCTCCACCATGAATTGGTCCAAACTGGGGTTTTTAGAGGCTCCCTCCACCATGAATTTGCCCAAACTCTGCTGGTTAGAGGCTCAATCCACCCTGATTTTCAAAACAAATGTTGGTGCCAACCTCAACTTACTACAAGGGCCAAATTCACTGCTGGTGACAAGCTCTCCTCACTGCAAGTGCCAAATACACATGTTTCAAGGTGTTTTCCTACTGTCAGAGAGGTGGTATTGAGTGTGTAAAGTGTGTAGTTGTTAGGCTGTGATGTTGGGGTAATAGAGGGTCTTTGGTGTGTTAGATGCCCCCAGACATGCTTCCCCTGCTGTCCCAGTGTCATTCCAGAGGTGTTGGCATCATTTCCTGGGGTGTCATAGTGGACTTGGTGACCCTCCAGACACGGATTTGGGTTTCCCCCTTAACGAGTATCTGTTCCCCATAGACTATAATGGGGTTCGAAACCCGTTCGAACACACGAACATTGAGCGGCTGTTCGAATCGAATTTCGAACCTCGAACATTTTAGTGTTCGCTCATCTCTATAAACTAAGGATTCCCTAAAAGGATGCTGAAAATACATTTTCTAAGCCAGACTATTGCTACAATTACTCTATGAAAAAGAGGACATATTAAACTTTTTTAGGGAACCCTGATGATGCCTATGTTTCCTTAAAGGTATTGTCCATGATTTAGGATAGGCCATAAAACCTAAATTCTGGACAGCACCATTAAGGAGAATCAAAACCATGCCTATGTCTTCTTAAATAGACTGTTTCTGCAGGCTACGTTTTCTAGTGTGCAGTCTCTTACAGAAAGTGAATGTCCTTCTAGGAAGTCTGGCTAAGAATATGTGATCAAAATACTGCATGCATTGCGTGCAAGACTCTGCAAACCTGGTAGGATGGCCTGAAAAAGCATTCTCCTTAAGGCTCCTTTCACATGTAGAAAAATGGCACTGTTTATGGCGGCAAATTTTCTGAAAAAAAAGCTTCCCATTGACTTCAATGGGTGCCGCTTGCTTTTTTTTTTCTATGCACAGAATTTACCATGCAGAATGCAATTTAATGTGTGGTAAATTCTGTACGTAAAAAAGAAAAGCGAACGGCGCCCATTTAAGTCAATGGGCCGCTTTTTTTCCACGCAGAAAATTTGGCACCATAAACAGCGCCATTTTGCTCCATGTGAAAGGACCCTAAGGAGACATAGTAACCTGCTAACATATATGGCCTCTCCTCCAGCAAGCCAGACCCTGTTTAACAATGATGAGGTGCATTAACCAAGAAAACAGATGTCAGCTGAGAATCCTTGGGCTACTGTTGACAACTACAACTACTATTAGGGCCCGTTCATATGGAGTAAATGCGTGTGTATTTTGGCAAAATACACGTGTCAAAAATACACGTGTAAAAATAAGACTTCCATTGACTTCAATGACATTTTTTTACACATGTAAAAAAAAAGAAGTCAAAATGCACATAAAAATACACATCAAAATACACATCAAAATACACGTGTAAAATGTCATTGAAGTCAACGGGAGTCTTATTTTAACACGTGTATTTTTTACATGTGTATTTTGCCAAAATACACCGTGTGAACGGGCCCTTGTTATCCGGTTCCTTCCAGCGAGTTGTATGTGGCACTATTAAAGGGGCTCTATCAGCAAAATCATGCTGCTAGAGCCCCACATATGAGCACGCTGGGCGGGCATTCAGGGTGTGTCTTCATCTTCTTCCCCGCCTCTTCTTCCTCCGATGTCCTCCGGTCCCGTCCTCCGGCGCTCCCGGACACTGATATAAAAAAAATGGCCTGTAGCATGCGGCTTCTACTACAGCTACTGCGCATGCGCCCAGGCTATCACTGTCCGTTCGCGAGCGCTGGAGGAAGACATGCACGATCCGTAAGTAGAGAACATTCTTTTTTAGATTATTATTTTAAAACGGGGGGGTAGTTTAATATAACTTTTACGGTGCCTGAATAGCCTTTTTAAAGGCTATGCACGCATATGTGGGGGTCTATCAGCATGATTTTGCTGATAGAGCCCCTTTAAATTTAAGTAATATAAATGTGTATACTCCTATGTGGTTCTAAATACTTGTTGAAAATACTTAGAGAATTTCACTCTGCTGAAAAATTGTAAAGTGTAACTAAACTGCAGTTGCATATAATAGCCCAATCCCAACTTTGTTTTCAACCAATGATATTTCTGGAAATAATAAATGTTCTAAGCTGTTTGAAGTGATCCACCCCACCCTCATTTTCTCCTCATTTCACACAGTCCATACACCATTCAACATAAGAAGCAGTGTATAGCTCTCAATACACAAGCAAGGAAAAGAAATAAAAATTCAGGATTTCACAGAAAGGAGCCAATAAAGTACAGGGTGGCCATAAAATAACCTCAGGTGTTTGGAGTCTTGTGCAGGCTGACCCAATGGACGGAATTGCCTGAAAATTTGTATGTGTGCTAATCAAGGCATAGGGAAACGGACGGCATGAAAAAAAATTTAATACCAAAACTCCCCACCAGGGGATAATGTGGCGCTGTACAGTGAGCGTGCGGCGCAAAACCCATCTGTCGATACTTGGCGATGTCCCATTTGGACCACCAACCAGCATGACTGTTCAATGTGGCTGCCATCATGCATGGTGAGCATGGTCATCTTATGCAGAATGTGCTCGATGCTTGCGTGTAATATCTCTGGTGAGATGCTGCGCACTTCCAACGTGATGCGGTCTTTGAGGTCAGGCAGGGTTTCGACATATCCCCGATAAACACGCTCCTTTAAATTTCACCACAACCACAGAAATCACAAGGAGTGAGATACGGAGAGCGCGGTGGCCACTCTGTAGGGAATGAGTGGCTCAAAATCCTGTCATCGGGAAAATGTGCACGAAGAGCGTTCTTCACAGGATTTGCGATGTGAGACGGGGCTCCATCCTGCATGAAGGTGATCGTCTGCAGACACTGCCGCTGTTGGAGTTGGGGAACGACCACTGTTTCCAGCATTGTCCGGTACCTCGCTGCTGTGACGGAACAGGTGGCAACGCCAGTTGGGCCCAAATCTTCGAAAAAGAACGGTCCGATCATGAACGATGAGGTGAACCCACACCAAACGGTCACCTTGGGCGAATGCAGCGGAACCCCCTCGAGCGCATGCGGGTTTTTGGTGGCCAATATGCGACAGTTTTGTGTGTTGACCATTCCATTCAGGTAAAAATGCGCTTCGTCACTCCACAGGTTATTCCATGGCCAATTGGTATCCACTTCCATTGTGGCCAGAAACATTAATGCACATGTCATGCGGGTGTCATTGTCACGAGGAAGCAGTTGGTGATGAAGGCTAATTTTGTATGGGTATGCCCGCAAGACTTTTCGCAGAACTTTCCACACAGTACTGTATGGGAGGCCCAATTGCCTGGAAACACTGCGTGCACTGCAGTTACCGCTATGACTACTGGTGCTCTGTTCCTCAACAGCTGCAGCAATATCCTCCACAACCTCGGTGCGTACAGGTCGTCGGCCGCGGCCTGGTTGCACTCTCAGTAACCCAGTTGCCTCAAAACGTTTCATCATTTGTCTCAGCGACGTTACAGACATTGGGCCAGAACCTGTATGCAGGTCTTTCAAATGACATGTATTAATGACACAAATACTGCCAGAAAATCAAAATATGTCCAAAAATTTTGTTACACTTTAAGAGCAAATCTTGGGTACAGTAGCCTTACCTTCAACATTGAACTGAACTGGCAGATCTAGGGACATAGCATAAAAAATTATTGTGGAGGTGAATACAACAGCCAACCAGAGAATAAATTCAGTTTAAGTACCAGTCACAATAGCTAAACATTTCCAGTATATTTGATCATCTGTCATGACAAAAAATGTAAATGATGATCTTGCTTGAGATCATACACATTAGAGAATTTAAGAATTGTCCCTATTAGATATCTTTATTAGAGACATGACCAATACATTGTAATATGGAAGAACTCCCCCTATTTAATCCCTCTGGTATTCTTCTTTACACAGGTAAATCTACAACCTTTTACAACACAGTTTCAGCCTCTTGTTATGTTCAGCTTGGATGGATAGAATCCATTACCCAGGCAGGAGTTTTGCCTGGCTGAAGCTGAATAGATGTGCTCAGGTAAATAACTTTAGAATATCAAGATTTTGGGAAGAGAGAGAAAGCATACTTTATCATTGTATTATATTATAACTAGAGATGAGCGAATGGCGTTCGATCGAATTGGTATTCGATCGAATATCAGGCTGTTCGAGGTATTCGATTCCAATCAAATACCACGCGGCAAACGCAGTAAAAATTCGTATCCCCTCCCACCTTCCCTGGTGCCTTTTTGAAACCAATAACTGTGCAGGGGAGGTGGGACAGGAAATACGACAATGAAGGCATTGAAAAAATATCGGAAAAAGCCATTGGCTGCCGAATTCAGGTGACCTTGGAATTGTAAGAACAGTCGCCGCCTTCTCCGTCTAATTTTGCAGCTTGGTGAGAGGTAGGAACAGACGTGCTGCTGAGGGCTAGAGAGGGATTATATTCTGCTAGGCAGGAAAAAACTGAATAACAACAACTTTTCAGAGCTATACTGCAGGTAGAGGAGTCGATAGACGCTCAATCCAGATATCCACGGTGTGTACCCCCAAATGCCAAAGTGGGAAACACAGCAATTAAGTCAGGCTATATAGGCTCAACCCAGCTTTCCATGGTGCATACCCCCAAAACCTAACTGGGATACACAGCAATTAAGTCAGGCTGTATACGCTCAATCCAGTTTTTAAAGGTGTTTCCCCAGAAAACCTAAGGGGGATACACAGCAATTAAGTCAGGCTATATAGGCTAAACCCAGCTTTGCATGGTGCGTAGCCCCAAAACCTAACTGGGATACACAGCAATTCAGTCAGGCTATATACGCTCAATCCATCTATCCACAGTGTGTACCCCCCCAAACCTAAGGGGGATACACAGCGATTAAGTCAGGCTGTATACGCTCAATCCAGTTTTTAAAGGTGTGTTCCCCCCAAACTTAAGGGGGATACGCAGTAATTAAGTTAGGCTATGTATGCTCAATACAGTTTTTAAAGGTGTACCCCCCAAACCTAAGGGGGATACACAGCAATTAAGTCAGGCTGTATTTACGCACAATCCAGTTTTTAAAGGTGTGTCCCTCCCCCCTCCAAACCTAAGGGGGATACACAGCAATTAAGTCAGGCTGTATACGCTTAATCCAGTTTTTAAAGGTGTACCTCCCCAAACCTAAGGGGGATACACAGCAATTAAGTCAGGCTGTATACGCTTAATCCAGTTTTTAAAGGTATGTCCCCCCCAAACCTAAGGGGGATACACAGCAATTAAGTCAGGCTATATAGGCTCAACCCAGCTTTCCATGGTGTGTAGCCCCAAAACCTAACTGGGATACACAGCAATTCAGTCAGGCTATATATGCTCAATCCAGCTATCCACAGTGTGTACCCCTCAAACCTAAGAGGGGTACACAGCAATTAAGTCAGGCTGTATGCGCTCAATCCAGTTTTTAAAGATATGTCCCCCCCAAAAAAAACCTAAGGGGGATACACAGAAATTAAGTCAGGCTGTATACGCTCAATCCAGTTTTTAACAGTGTGTACCCCCAAAAACCTAAGTGGTATACAGACAATCTGTGTATAGTATATATACGCTGAATCCAGCTCCCAAACAAAAGTGGTATACAGCTAAATATGAAATAGCATCTCTGTTTATGGGCTGAAGCTGAATTGTGGGCCTACCACTGTATACGCTGCTGGGGAAAGTGACAACTCCAAAAGAGGGGTAAAACAATTAATCCTGGGGGTGGCACGGCTGAATTGGCACTAATGGGCACAAAATAACATGTCTGTTTATGGGATGAAGCAAAAGAATGGGGCATAAAATAAAATGCAGGGGCCCCAATCTGTCTCTAACTTAAGAGAGCATAGACACGCAGGTGTTATCATGGAGTTACAGTTAGGGCCAGAAATATTTGGACAGTGACACAATTTTCGCGAGTTGGGCTCTACATGCCACCACATTGGTTTTGAAATGAAACCTCTACAACAGAATTCAAGTGCAGATTGTAACGTTTAATTTGAAGGGTTGAACAAAAATATCTGATAGAAAATGTAGGAATTGTACACATTTCTTTACAAACACTCCACATTTTAGGAACTCAAAAGTAATTGGACAAATAAACATAACCCAAACAAAATATTTCTATTTTCAATATTTTGTTGCGAATCCTTTGGAGGCAATCACTGCCTTAAGTCTGGAACCCATGGACATCACCAAACGCTGGGTTTCCTCCTTCTTAATGCTTTGCCAGGCCTTTACAGCCGCAGCCTTCAGGTCTTGCTTGTTTGTGGGTCTTTCCGCCTTAAGTCTGGATTTGAGCAAGTGAAATGCATGCTCAATTGGGTTAAGATCTGGTGATTGACTTGGCCATTGCAGAAGGTTCCACTTTTTTGCACTCATGAACTCCTGGGTAGCTTTGGCTGTATGCTTGGGGTCATTGTCCATCTGTACTATGAAGCGCCGTCCGATCAACTTGGCAGCATTTGGCTGAATCTGGGCTGAAAGTATATCCCGGTACACTTCAGAATTCATCCGGCTACTCTTGTCTGCTGTTATGTCATCAATAAACACAAGTGACCCAGTGCGATTGAAAGCCATGCATGCCCATGCCATCACGTTGCCTTCACCATGTTTTACAGAGGATGTGGTGTGCCTTGGATCATGTGCCGTTCCCTTTCTTCTCCAAACTTTTTTCTTCCTATCATTCTGGTACAGGTTGATCTTTGTCTCATCTGTCCATAGAATACTTTTCCAGAACTGAGCTGGCTTCTTGAGGTGTTTTTCAGCAAATTTAACTCTGGCCTGTCTATTTTTGGAATTGATGAATGGTTTGCATCTAGATGTGAACCCTTTGTATTTACTTTCATGGAGTCTTCTCTTTACTGTTGACTTAGAGACAGATACACCTACTTCACTGAGAGTGTTCTGGACTTCAGTTGATGTTGTGAACGGGTTCTTCTTGACCAAAGAAAGTATGATCGTCCACCACTGTTGTCATTCGTGGACGCCCGGGCCTTTTTGAGTTCCCAAGCTCACCAGTCAATTCCTTTTTTCTTAGAATGTACCCGACTGTTGATTTTGCTACTCCAAGTATGTCTGCTATCTCTCTGATGGATGTTTTCTTTTTTTTCAGCCTCAGGATGTTCTGCTTCACCTCAATTGAGAGTTCCTTTGACTGCATGTTGTCTGGTCACAGCAACAGCTTCCAAATGCAAAACCACACACCTGGAATCAACCCCAGACCTTTTAACTACTTCATTGATTACAGGTTTACGAGGGAGACACCTTCAGAGTTAATTGCAGCCCTTAGAGTCCATTGTCCAATTACTTTTGGTCCCTTGAAAAAGAGGAGGTTATGCATTACAGAGCTATGATTCCTAAACCCTTTCTCCGATTTGGATGTGGAAACTCTCATACTGCAGCTGGGAGTGTGCACTTTCAGCCCATATTATATATATAATTGTATTTCTGAACATGTTTTAGTAAACAGCTAAAATAACAAAACTTGTGTCACTGTCCAAATATTTCTGGCCCTAACTGTACAAGTAGAAGAGTGGCTCTGCAAGTGACAGTTGGGGTTCATTGTGCACACTCTATGCCACCATGATTTTAAGGAGACGTTGAGCAAGGGTTTTTATACTGACTGCCAGATATGGAGTCGGGAAGGAATTTTTTCCCCTGAAATGGGGAAATCGGCATAAGCCTCATGGGGTTTTTTGACTTCCCCTGGATCAACATTGTAGGGATTGTAGGGTTATAGGTTGGACTTCATGGACTAATGTCTTTATCCAGCCTCATCTACTATGTAACTATGTAACCAAAAAAGCTAACTGCGAGGCGTACTTGCACCCCTTCACCAAACTCACCCAAACCTCAGCTGGGGGAAGCCTCCACTCACCTCAAGGGCCCGACTAATGTTAGGGGACATGTGCTGGCGCAAGGCGGGACAGCACAGCAACAGAGGTAGTGACGGCTAGGGGCATCATAGCAAGGTGTTACAGCTGCCATCAGGTCACAAAAGGCATGAGTCTCCACTAGCAGGAACACCAACATCTCCAGGATGAAAGGCCTTGTAACACCAGTTCCTGGTACTCGGGCCTGGTCTGCGTTGTACCCTGCACCCTGCTTAACGCAGCTGTCAAATCAGGAATTATGATGAGCTTATGCTAATGTTTCTTTCGGTTTAAAGTTATGATTCTGTCAATATTAATGTAGAGGAAAGAAGGTTTTCAATTACTTATCCACTTTCATAGAGGTTCTAGGGAGTTTGTAAAGTGTCCAGTGGGAAGGATGAGATAGGATTTCACATAAGTCTGCCATCTATGGGCACTCATGGTGCAGAAACTGAGGGAGCTGACTTTGATGATCCCTTGGGTTTTGGAGATGGAACTCCAACAAAGGTCTCTGCTGCTCACCCAGTGTGGCAGTGTGCTGTCTGTTCCACAAGCTGATGAGCTTCAGCACGGCCTGCTGACATCTCCCCACGCCAGTGTTGCAGCATTTCCAGCTCGTAGCTGGGGTCGATTTAAGGGCGGCGGAAGAGGAGGAGGAGGGTGGTGTTTCAACACTCCTGCCAGGAGTATTGGACGGGGAGACAAGGCAGGTCACCACAGTTTGCGACCCAGTCCCAGCCTCAACTACTGGTGATTAAGTAAAATTTTGTGCAAAGTGCAGAACTTAGGGCCCGCCTGATGTTACGGGACACGTGCTGGTGCAAGGCTCAACTCACCTCAAGAGCCAAAAACACTGTTGGGGCAAGGCTCAACTCACCCAAAGGGCCAAAAACACTGCTGGTGAATTTTGTTCAGTTCCAAACGCCTCTGTGCTTAGATTTGGCTCAGTCACAGCTCCAGAACATGCCTTTAGTGGCTCCATCTCAGCAGGATGATGATGATGATGATAATGATGATGATGATGAAGCTTGGTTAAATCTGGTGTCGGAAGGGAAAGTGGTTTCTGATCTACATCTAAAGTACTGGAGCATGTTGTTTGGACTATTATCACCTGATCAGAACCCTGTAGAGGTAATGTAGAGTCCGATGTTAGAGGACCATTACCGGTAGTAGTGGTTGCAGTCAATTCTCCACCTTTGCGGTCCTCTAAATAAAAGTTACCCCCAGGACTTGATGCCAAAATGTTATCAATTTCCCAATCAAAATCAAGGTCAATGTCTGGGTCCTCAGTCCAATCCACTGCATCAATTCCACACAATGAGAGTGATGGTTTTGGAACCACCGTTTTAGGGGCTAACAAAGTTAAAGGGGCTAACACTAGAGATGAGCAAACAGTGAAATGTTTGAAGTTCGATTCGAGTAGCCGCTCAATACTCGACTGTTCGATCGAACATTGAACCCCATTATAGTCTATGGGGGATAAATACTCGTTTACGGGGAAACCAATATTCGACTCAGGAGGGTCACCAAGTCCACTATGACACCCCAGGAAATGATGCCAACACCCTGGAATACAACTGAGACAGCAGGGGAAGCATGTCTGGGGGCATCTAACATGCCCAAGTCACTGTATGACGTCGGGATCCCTGTCAGCTTGCGATATGCAAGAGCTGACTTTTTCCCATAGGAATGCATTAACCAGCGTTGATTGGCCGAATGCCATACAGAGTACAGCATTCGGCCAATCACCGCTGGTCAAAGCATTCCTATGCCGAGATGTAGCAGTGTTGGTCATGCGCTCAGCTCTGCTACACCGGAGATGCAGCTGAGCTGAGCGCACAGCCAGCACTGCTACACCGGAGATGTGAACCCTGCTGCACACTCAGCTCTGCTGCATCAGAGATGTAGCAGAGCTGAGTGTGCACTGAACCCTGCTGCACACTCAGCTCTGCTGCATCAGAGATGCACTGAACCCTGCTGCACACTCAGCTCTGCTGCATCAGAGATGCGCTGAACCCTGCTGCACACTCAGCTCTGCTGCATCAGAGATGCGTTGCACCCTGCTCCACACTCAGCTCTGCTGCATCAGAGGTGTAGTAGAACTGAGTGTGCACTGAACCCTGCTGCACACTCAGCTCTGACATCTCCGGTGTAGCAGTGCTGAGCGCACGGCCAGCACTGCTACATCTCGGCATAGGAATGTATTGACCAGCGTTGATTGGAGGAATGCCATACAGAGTACAGCATTCAGCCAATCAACGCTGGTTCTGCCAGAGGAGACGGAGTCTAAGATCGGTCCACAGCAGTCTCCATTCTGGTCTGATCTTAGACTCCGCTTCCTCACAGACGAGCCTCCGGCAGAACCAGCATTAATTGGCCGAATGCTATACTCTGTATGGCATTTGGCCAATCAACGTTGGTCAATGCATTCCTATGGGAAAAAGTCAGCTCACGCATATCGCAAGCTGACAGGGATCCCGACCAGATAGAGCCCCAAAGAGCTGTGTAAGTGACATTCCCACCTAAATAAAGGTAATACCTAGCTAACCCTGCCTGTACATCTATCCCTGTCTCACAGTCACATAGTTCACAGTCTCATATGAACCGGATATTAAATCCACTGTTCGTATAAATTTAGCTTTAGCTTAAAATTTGGGTTTCTGTCCATACAATTGTGTAGGAAAAGAAGGTTTCCAGGTATGTTTCCACTCTCATAGTGGGTTTTTTTTTAGTGTGGAGAGTGTATAGTTGATAATCTATGATGGTGGGGTAGAACTGTGACTTGGGCATGTTAGATGCCCCCAGACATGCTTCTCCTGCTGTCCCAGTTGCATTCCAGAGATGTTGTCATCATTTGCTGAGGTGTGATAGTGGACTTGGTGACCCTCCTGAGTCGAATTTAGGTTTCCCCTGAAAGAATGGGTTTTCCCATAGACTATAATGGGGTTCGATATTCATTTGAATAGTTGAATATTCGAAACGAATATCGAATATTACACTGTTCGCTCATCTCTAATTATAACATAAGTCTGTAAGATATATAATTTTGTGAGGTATGTATGATTGATTCTTACTGAAGGTTTCCAGATGTGTGCCGAGAATTATGCATACAGCCACTTCTTATGCAATACAGTCACATAACAGAAATTGTCATTGGATCATTACATTACTTTTTTGGCAAACAGAATTTTTAAATAGATTTAATGTGTTGACATGAAGTTCTACAAAATGTTGTGCTGAATTTTTCAGATACATTAGACCTAGTTATAGCAGGAATACTGCATCCTAGTATACACTGGAGAGCTGATCCGTTGGCTCTAGAACACAGCAGCTCATGCAGTTCCTCAGCACCCGGAGATCACTTGTCCATTGGGCCAGGGCAAACCAGTGCTCACTGAGTACTATGTAAACAGTAAGTGGGAAGGCAAGCACAGTTTATTATGCCTCTATAGGGAGACAAGTTGTCACTGACAGCACTGACACTATTGAAGTTGCTGACTCTGCAAGGACATACCAGTATATCTTTGCAGAGTTAAATACTGACTGCTGAGACATATAAAATCAATGGGTGGTCAGGAAATGGTTAACACCCCCCTATCCTCCCACACACACAGAATTATGAAACTTTGGCTACTGCTCTATCTTTGTGATCATGAATGCAAATATGGCTGTTATAGAAAAAACTGTTACTCCATTTAACCCCTGAAACACTTCTCTTTTTAGGCTAAGGCCCTACTTAAATAAAGAGAGTCTTCCCCAATATGCTGCAGCAAAAGTTGGTGTGCTGATGGCTTTACTTACGTATTGCAAGAATGAAATTATACTGTAAGGAAAATGGGCTAAAGCTAGGTGTCCACATGGTCAAATCTTACTTGCAGTGGATAAAGATCAGTCCATGGTCATGTGATGAGCACACAGCTGCACGGCTTGTTACAGTCACTGCACAGTAATCAGACATCTGCCTGGTAACAAGCTGTGCACCTGTGAATCCATCACATGACCATGGACCGTAAATCACATGACCATGGACTGATTTTTATCCACTGGGAATAAGCAGAATCACAGCAAGCAGAGATCTAGAAAACCTGAGGAAATGATACATATGTATATGTATCAAGTATAATGGAAAATTGTACAAACAATATCATTTATTTCCTAAAATTGGACAATCCCTTTAGGTCTAATTAATATTCTTATAGAGGATTAAAGGTGTACCTTAGTTATCTGAAGAAGTTCAAGAAATAGAGCAATTTGAAAATGACACACCCAATTCCAACCCTTTTCACAAAATTCTCTCTAAAATGAAAGACAATAAAGAGAAAACATACCTCAAAGATTAATAGATAATTGAGCAAGTAAGTGATATAGACAATAAAGTAATATCACACTAAAGTTAAAAACAGCAGAGCTGCAATAGACATGGACTAATAGAATTACTCAAACCAGTGTTTGTCAATATTTTATACCAGGTACGTGTAACAACTTAGCCTGTTTGGGTCTCTGTGTTATCATCCAGTCGCACGCTTCAGCGCAGGAGGTGTGTTCAATTGTGATCCTTTGCACCTGTTGTTGTAGCACAGCTAAGGATCTGTTGCTGTGTGTTAGTACAGCTAGTGCTTTTGTTCCTTTGGCTTCTACGGAGTTAAGTTAGTACTTTTGATTGGCATTCCTCCTGGCCAATTAAGTCTAGGGCAGATTCCTTTAAATATCTTTCAAGCCCACTTCCTAAGGTTTGCTATTGCCTTTCTGTGCGTCCTGACCATATACTGTTTGCATTTATATTTCTGACCCTTGGCTTTTCTTCTGACTACTCTCTTGGATTCCGACTCTGTACCTTGCTGCTTGACTGGTTCCAACACCAGCTGACCTCTCATTTGTTTCTGTTCAATTTGTCTGCGTTATGGGTTATCACAGTCCCTGCTGTTTTTCATCTCTGCATGCACCTCTCCCGCTGTTGCTTTTAATGAAGTGGAATAAAGCCTGAAAAGTTTTAATGAAGCCTTGGGTGAGCGCCCCCATTATTTCTATTTTTGCTACACACCTATATACATATATATATATATATATATATTTATTTATTTACCGTATTTTTCGGACTATAAGACGCACTTTTTTCCCAAAAAATTTTGGGGAAAAAGAAGGGTGCGTCTTATAGTCCGAATGTGGCAGCCGCTGTAATAGAGAGGCGGATGCTGGCGAGGGATAGACGCCGGCACAGGTGCCGGGGCCTGAGACATCGCTACGCTCCTCTGCCCTGCATGAAGCCAGCAGCTGCAGGGGTGATGCTATTCCGCTCCTCCGTCCCCCCGCCGCTGGCTTCATGCAGGGCAGAGGAGCATAGCCATGTCTCAGGCCCTGGCACCTGTGCTGGCGTCTATCCCTCGCCGGCATCCGCCTCTCTAGTACAGCGGATGCCGGGTCTGTATTGGCGGGCCCTTCTCCCCCGGGGCCGGTCCCCACTGGCCCCATACCTGTAAGGTTGCAGGCCGGCTCCTGCGTGGCGATATCACAGGAGCCGACCTGTTCGGGTGACAGCCGGGAGCCTAATGAAGGCTCCCAGGCCTGTCATTGCTATATTAGTATTGCGGCTGGGTCTATGACCCTCCGCAATAGTAATATACAGAATGTCCCATAGACGGCAATACAGTTGTATTGCCATCTATGGGACTTGCAATCAAGTGACTGCAGGTTCAAGCCCCCGGGGGGGAATAAAAATAGTAAAAAAAAAAAAAAAAAAAAGCTTTAAAAATAAATAATAAAAAAATGAAATAAATAAAAGTTCTAAATCACCTCCTTTCCCTAGAATATATATAAAAGTAGAAAATCATATGTCAAACACATACACATTAGGTATCCCTGTGTCCGAAAATGCTACTAATAGTTTTCCTGTACGGTGAACGTCAAAATCAAAAGTGCTAAACCGCCGGGTTTTTTTTTCAATACAAGGTGATCTAAGCAATAAACATTCCCCAAAATGGTATAACTAAAAAGTACATCTGGCCCCGCAAAAAAAAAAAAACACTCTATGCGTCCCCGTACAGCTGCAGGGTCACCTGTCAATGTGGCCTTGCAGCTGTTGCAAAACTACAACTCCCATATATTAAATATTTTACTATTTTTTGCTTCAAAATTTTTTTTCCCTATTTTCCTCCTCTAAAACCTAGGTGCATCTTATAGTCCAGTGTGTCATGTGATGTCCAATGTCATTGAAGAAGGCCGACAGCCGAGAAGACAGCGTAGGAGCCGGGGACAGGTAAGTAACAGTGGTTTATTATGTTTTTATTCCCCCGGATCTCCAATTATTATACTCTGGGGTCTGAAAAGACACCAGAGTATAATGATTGTTTATGGGTGTCCACAGTGGGGATAATATTGTGTGCAGGAGCCACTATGGGGGATAATACTGTGTGCAGGGGCCACTATGGGGCATAATACTGTGTGCAGGGGCCAGTAAGGGACATAATACTGTGTGCAGGAGCCACTATGGGGGATAATACTGTGTGCAGGGGCCACTATGGGACATAATACTGTGTGCTGGGCCACTATGAGACATAATACTGTGTGCAGGGGATAATACTGTGTGCAGGGGCTACTATGGGGCATAATACTGTGTGCAGAGGCCACTATTGGGGATAATACTGTGTGCAGGGGCCACTATTGGGGATAATACTGTGTGCAGGGGCCACAATTGGGGATAATACTGTGTACAGGAGCCACTATGGGGGATAATACTGTGCGCAGGGGCCACTATGGGGGATAATACTGTGTGCAGGGGCCACTATGGGGCATAATACTGTGTGCAGGGGCCACTATTGGGGATAATACATTCTGCAGGGGTCACTGTTGGGGATAATGCTGTGTACAGGAGCCACTATTGGGGATAATACTGTGTGAAGGGGTCACTATGGGGCATAATAGAACGCGCAGGAATGCGTAGGAGGGGTCGGTTGAGGTCTTCGGTTCGGTGTAGGGAGGGGGGGGGCATGTCAAAAGTTCGCCACGGGGCCCCGCTATTCCTAGTTACGCCACTGGTTGTGACACCAGTCTTACCCACGTGACGTCATTGAAGATGCCCAAAGTTGTCTACTGTTTATGATGCCCATGTGGAAAAAGTGACAAGAGGATTATGTAACTGACATTATAACATCAAATGTTTTGAAAAGCAAGAAAAGAAATGTGCGTATATTAACAAATAGTTCATTTCTACTACCATTGTCAGTCACTAGAGATGAGCGAGTAGTACTCGATCGAGTAGGTGTTCGATCGAATACTACGGTATTCGAAATACTCGTACTCGATTGAACACTACTAGCTGTTCGAAGTTAGGATTCGATGCAGAACCAGCATTGATTGGCAGAATGCTATACATTGCCAATCAACGCTGGTTCTTCTCCTACCTTTAGAAGTCTTCTCCCTGCGCAGCGTTCCCGCGTCCTCTTCCGGCTCTGAATTCACTCTGCTTAGGCATCGGGCCTGGGCAGAGCCGACTGCGCATACCCGTGCATGTGCAGTCGGCTCTGCCTAGGCCCGATACCTAGCAGAGTGAATTCAAGGCCAGAAGAGGACGCGGGAACGCTGCGCAGGGAGAAGAATCCAGCCTGACCCTCACTCATGGACTTAGTAAGTAGAATTTGATCGAATGTTGCGTACCCCTGAAACGAACATTTCCCCCCATAGACTATAATGGGGTTCGAAACCCATCCGAACAGTCGAACAGTGTGTGGCTGTTCGAATCGGATTTCGAACCTCGAACATTTTAGTGTTCGCTCATCTCTATCAGTCACTACAAAAGTACTTCAGGGCAAAAGAGAGACAATTTCTCAGTAAATAATAGGGAGATTTAGATGAAATGCTGCATATACTTTGAGCCAATATATGTACATTTCCTATTAAAAACTCGATAACAAAACATTCAGGAAAACACCGATGTTGTAAGGTAAAATCAACAGTGCTTTTCTCTGAATGCTGCTGCAGAAAACACAATAGAGTGTTATTTATGCTGGATTTCATTTAGAATCACTACAGGTATCATGCTGCATCAACATTTTTATTGCAATTTGCAAGCCCTGGTGAAAAACTGCAGCATATATTACCATGCTATGGCAAGGCAGAGAAGATTTGGTGCTATGCTGCTATTGTACATCACAGTGGAAATAAAATAGAGGAAAGTACAGCGACGACCCTGAAATGAATGTGTGAAGGTTATTGTATTCTTAATGTATCGATCAGTCTATGTTCATACTACTCAGAGTCAGCATACATGTATCATTATTTATCTATCTATCTATCTATCTATCTATCTATCTATCTATCTATCATCTATCTATCTATCTATCTATCTATCTATCTCCTATCTATCTATCTCCTGTCTATCTATCTATCTATCTATCTATCTATCTATCTATCTATCTATCATCTATCTACCTACCTAACTATCTATCATCTATCTATCTATCTGTCTCCTATCTATCTACAGTCCTATGAAAAAGTTTGGGCACCCCTATTAATCTTAATCATTTTTTGTTCTAAATATTTTGGTGTTTGCAACAGCCATTTCAGTTTGATATATCTAATAACTGATGGACACAGTAATATTTCAGGATTGAAATGAGGTTTATTGTACTAACAGAAAATGTGCAATATGCATTAAACCAAAATTTGACCGGTGCAAAAGTATGGGCACCCTTATCATTTTATTGATTTGAATTCCCCTAACTACTTTTTACTGACTTACTGAAGCACAAAATTGGTTTTGTAACCTCAGTGAGCTTTGACCTTCATAGCCAGATGTATCCAATCATAAGAAAAGGTATTTAAGGTGGCCAATTGCAAGTTGATCTCCTATTTGAATCTCCTCTGAAGAGTGGCATCATGGGCTACTCAAAACAACTCTCAAATGATCTGAAAACAAAGACTGTTCAACATAGTTGTTCAGGGGAAGGATACAAAAAGTTGTCTCAGAGATTTAACCTGTCAGTTTCCACTGTGAGGAACATAGTAAGGAAATGGAAGACCACAGGGACAGTTCTTGTTAAGCCCAGAAGTGGCAGGCCAAGAAAAATATCAGAAAGGCAGAGAAGAAGAATGGTGAGAACAGTCAAGGACAATCCACAGACCACCTCCAAAGAGCTGCAGCATCATCTTGCTGCAGATGGTGTCACTGTGCATCGGTCAACTATACAGCGCACTTTGCACAAATAGAAGCTGTATGGGAGAGTGATGAGAAAGAAGCCGTTTCTGCACGTACGCCACAAATAGAGTTGCCTGAGGTATGAAAAAGCACATTTGGACAAGCCAGCTTCATTTTGGAAACAAAAATTGAGTTGTTTGGTTATAAAAAAAAGGCGTTATGCATGGCGTCCAAAAAGAAACAGCATTCAAAGAAAAACACTTGCTACCCACTGTAAAATTTGGTGGAGGTTCCATCATGCTTTGGGGCTGTGTGGCCAATGCCGGCACCGGGAATCTTGTTAAAGTTGAGGGTCGCATGGATTCCACTCAGTATCAGCAGATTCTTGAGAATAATGTTCAAGAATCAGTGACGAAGTTGAAGTTACGCCGGGGATGGATATTTCAGCAAGACAATGATCCAAAACACCGCTCCAAATCCTCAGGCATTCATGCAGAGGAACAATTACAATGTTCTGGAATGGCCATCCCAGTCCCCAGACCTGAATATCATTGAACATCTGTGGGATGATTTGAAGCGGGCTGTCCATGCTCGGCGACCATCAAACTTAACTGAACTTGAATTGTTTGTCCAAAATACCTTTATCCAGGATCCAGGAACTGATTAAAAGCTACAGGAAGCGACTAGAGGCTGTTATCTTTGCAAAAGGAGGATGTACTAAATATTAATGTCACTTTTCTGTTGAGGTGCCCATACTTTTGCACCGGTCAAATTTTGGTTTAATGCATATTGCGCATTTTCTGTTAGTACAATAAACCTCATTTCAATCCTGAAATATTACTGTGTCCATCAGTTATTAGATATATCAAACTGAAATGGCTGTTGCAAATACCAAAATATTTAGAACTAAAAATGATTAAGATTAATAGGGGTGCCCAAACTTTTTCATAGGACTGTATCTATCTATCTATCTATCTATCTATCTATCTATCTATCTATCTATCTATCTATCATCTATCTACCTACCTAACTATCTATCATCTATCTATCTATCTATCTATCTATCTATCTGTCTTCTATCTATCTCCTATCTATCTATCTATCTATCTATCTATCTATCTATCTATCTATCTATCTACCTAACTATCTATCATCTATCTATCTATCTATCTATCTATCTATCTATCTATCTCCTATCTATCTATCTCCTGTCTATCTATCTATCTATCTATCTATCTATCTATCTATCTATCTATCTATCATCTATCTACCTACCTAACTATCTATCATCTATCTATCTATCTATCTATCTATCTATCTATCTATCTCCTATCTATCTATCTCCTGTCTATCTATCTATCTATCTATCTATCTATCTATCATCTATCTACCTACCTAACTATCTATCATCTATCTATCTATCTATCTATCTATCTCCGTTTACATATTATAGGTAGTGGCATAACTACCACCATAGCAGCAGAGGCAGCCGCCACAGGGCCCGGTGACAGCCGCTACCGCTTCTATCGTCTTTTCGGACCCCCGAGTATAATGATCAGCGGCCAGGGAAAAGTAAGCAGGGCCAGCGTTGGGGGGGGGGGGGGCAAACTTGGCTATTGCCCAGGGCCCCAGCACTTGCCCCTGTTAGTGGAATACTTTCCCTATATTAATGTATACGTCCGAAGCTGCAGCAAGGGCTGATAAACAGGAGCCGAGGCAGGAGCTGCAGGTCTGGCTCCACTCAGCGCTCTCAGGACGCTTTCTCTCCCCCCCCTCCTCCCTTTCTCTGGCTGTCTTCTGCTCACCAATGAGAGGGCTGAGGAGAGCCCAGGAGGTGGGGCTTATCCCTATACAGAAAATGGACCCCTGCCAAGCCCCTGCTGTCCTGCACACAAGAGAAGGAGCAGAAGAAGCTCCAGGAAAGTGAAACTAAAAAAAAGGAAACACAGGTACACAGGACATACTGGGGTTACTATGCTTATTAATATCAGGCATTTGGGGTGATTTTGTTTTAGTAACTCCATGTGCCTCATATTAATAGCAATAAACCCCATCATGTCCCTCACATTAACCCCTGTGTGCCTCACCGTAAGAGTTACTAATATGTGAGACATATGGGGGTAATAATAATGAAGATACTTTATTATTATCTCCATGTGTCTCACATATCAGTAACTCTTATGTGAGGGACACAAGGGTTAATGTGAGGGACATGATGGGATTAACTGCTATTAATATGAGGCACATGGAGTTAATAAATTGTAATGCACATGACCAGACTTTTTATCCACAATTGTCCTGGTATAGCGGTCAGCGGTGACGTGACAGTATTTAGTCTTGTAGGGGCCACTGAGGGACATAATACTGTGTGCAGGGGCCACTATGGGGGTAATACTGTGTGCAGGGGCCACTATGGGGATAATACTGTGTGGAGGGGCCACTGAGGGACATAATAGTGTGTGCAGGGGCCTCTAAGGGACATAATAGTGTGTGCAGGGGCCTCTAAGGGACATAATACTGTGTGCAGGGGCCACTATGGGGATAATACTGTGTGGAGTGGCCACTGAGGGACATAATACTGTGTGCAGGGGCCTCTAAGGGGCATAATACTGCGTGCAGGGGCCTCTAAGGGACATAATACTGTGTGCAGGGGCCTCTAAGGGACATAATACTGTGTGCAGGGGCCTCTAAGGGACATAATACTGTGTGCAGGGGCCATTATGGGGCATAATACTGTGTGCAGGGGCCTCTAAGGGACATAATACTGTGTGCAGGGGCCTCTAAGGGGCATAATACTGTGTGCAGGGGCCTCTAAGGGACATAATACTGTGTGCAGGGGCCATTATGGGGCATAATACTGTGTGCAGGGGCCTCTAAGGGACATAATACTGTGTGCAGGGGCCTCTAAGGGGCATAATACTGTGTGCAGGGGCCTCTAAGGGACATAATACTGTGTGCAGGGGCCACTATGGGGCATAATAGAGCGCGCAGGAATGCGTAGGAGGGGCTCGGTCGAGATCTTCGGGGGGGAGAGGGCACATGTCAAAAGTTTGCCACGAGGCCCCACCATTCCTAGTTACGCCACTGATTATAGGTTATAGAAGCCCATATCAGAAACTCCTAAAATACTGACCAGGTAGATAGCTATCAATAATAAAGGTTACAGTTTCATTTTTAATTTATCACATTGACCCATTCCTATCTCATGTTTGAATATATTCTGTAGTGCACACCACAATGTGACGGTCTAATGTCTGTGTGCACTATGGTCATTTAATGTCAAATTCCTCTTCTACCCTGTGTTACTCTCAGTATGCACTAGGTGGCACTGTTGTACTCTAGAATACCTGCAATCCTTTTTAAATAATATCATCATGAATTACATTCTTAATGTTCCACAAATTCCATTTGTACTTTAGATGTAGAGGAGATTTATGTTTAATCCAGGAGCTGAGCTATCTCAGCAGGATATGATAGCCAATGTAGTGTAAGTAAAATTAATATATATTGAGATGCTAGCCTGGAAAATTATTTAACATTAATGGAGTCAGGAAGGGGCCAGAAAAATTCATACTACTGTTCACATGGCAAATAACCTCGAGCAGTATCACAGTAAGAAGTATAATATAAGTGGTTATGCAAAATGTGCTATATAAAATGTATACATGGAAATAAAAACAAAATTATTCTAGGGAGGGAGGAAGCCACAGTAAGTAATAACTTCAATTGCTGCTTTATTTCTCTTCCCATTAGTCTTCAACAATGGCCCAGTAATTGGGGTAAGAAGGTAAAAGGCTGTGAAACATGAAGTTCATTGAGTTGTATTGATGAAATTGTTAGCTAAAAAAATTGCTAATGTGCTGAAAACATTAATTACAACAATTCTTTAAACACCGTATGTGGGATAACTGTAGGGGATAATTCACATGAAAGTTCACATTCAATTCACTATATTAGATAACTAAGGATATTACTGTATTACTGCGGAACATTAGGGATATAACAAGTATTCCCTTCACTACTCTAAACTAGGATGTTAATGTAATCCATTTCACTAACAAAGATTTAATTATTAACCTCTTCACCATCCTAGACTAACAGAGATGTTGTGATTAATGAAGACGGTCACAGGCAGTTGCTGTGGGGAAGAGAGCATTGACCCCTTTACCATGATCTGTTTCTTGTTGGAGAATATTCGTACTACCAGACTAGGCTACCACAAATATATATATATATATATATATATATATATATATATATATATATATATATATATATTATTATTATTATTATTATTTTATTTTATTTTTTTTTTAATCCCCTCAACCCACCAGGAATATTTTCATTAGCCCCTTCACTATCCTAGTCCTCCAGGGATGATACCATTTAAGGGGTTATCTCTGAACTATTTCCTGCATACTTTCTGCCCAAGGCTGGTTCAATACCAGGTCACGTGATTAGAAATAGCCCGGAGCACCTTCCTTCCTTCTCTCCATGTTCAATGGTATTATGTGTGTATGGGAGCTGGCTTTACAATTGCAATGATGGAGTTTGCCAGCCCCCAATACACACGTCACACCATTAAGCACAAACAAGATGGAGGTGTGGAAGGAAACCATATGTGAAATGCTAGGTCAACTGACTTGACCTGATTTTGGAATCCGTCTTGATGCATATAAATACTGTGGGCAGGAGGTAAGTAAAAAATAGACACCGAATAATTCTTTTAACCTCATTGCCATTCATTACTATCAGGCAATGAGATGTTAAAATTAACTCTTACACTATCCCAGTCTACAAAGGATGTACTTGTTGAACTAGTTTTCTGGGACTAAAATATTGATGATGTGTACTATACGTCATCAATATCAGATAATCAGATGCAGTATACATCTGTAGGTATGCAGTAGTGCAATCTATCTTTTATAGCATCCATCAATATTTTAGTCCCAGAAAACCCCTTTAACTTCTTCTCTGACTTAGACCAGCATACTTATCACCATTAACTATTTAGATGTTTTATTCACCTGTGTTGTCTGCAGGGCCAGTTTTAGACAAAGTGGGGCCCTGGGCAAAATTAAAAGTGGGGCTCCAAATGTTGAAATATTGTACCTACTATATAGTCATATTGTTAATTTGATGTACTGCACTACCTACTGGTATTTACTGGAGTGTTCCTAAGATCTTTAAAGAGGACCTTTCACCATTTTGCCCACAGGCAGTTCTATATACTGCCGGAAAGCTGACAGTGTGCTGAGTTCAGCACACTGTCGGCTTTCCCGATCTGTGCCCGGTGTGAAGAGCTTACAGTCCCGGTACCGTAGTTCTTCTATGGTCAGAAGGGCGTTTCTGACACTCAGTCAGAGACGTCCTTCTTCACAGCACAGCCAATCGCGCTGTACTGTGAGAGCCGGGAGGAACGCCCCCTCCATCTGCTTGTAGTGCTCGTCCATAGACGAGCATTATCAGGGAGGGAGGGGGGAGTTCCTCCCGGCTCTCACAGCTCAGCGCGATTGGCTGTGCTGTGAAGAAGGACGTCTCTGACTGTGTGTCGAAAACGCCCTTCTGACCATAGAAGAGCTACGGTACCGGACCGTAAGCTCTTCACACTGGGCCCAGATCGGGAAAGCCGACAGTGTGCTGAACTCAGCGCACTGTCAGCTTTCCGGCAGTATATAGAACTGCCTGTGGGCAAAATGGTGAAAGGTCCTCTTTAAGGCCAGTGCTCCACATTGCGAAAACGCAGCTTTTACAGTACCTGCAAAGTGGAGGGGATTCTAGCTAATCCCATACACATATTGCACAGCCTGTCATATATACTGGCGGAAACACTAATGTTTTCCGTATATGTATAATAGGTGCAGAGTGTCTGCAGACGTAAACTCTGAGATAACAATTAGAAACGCAAAGTGCATTATATAGGATATGGCGGTGGGTGCTGCATCATCACATGACCCTTTGTTAGTGACCATATTCAGGCTACCAAGGCTTGGCATTCCTATGTTTCCTTAGTTTAAAATGCATACCCCAATGATAGATTCCCGTTAATTGGCCTCGGGTTTGCCCTTGATGTGTCAGTGCATTTGCAAACACTTTTATGGGCCAACACTTCTGTTTACCCTCCGGTTAATATTTATGTAGGGAAAATGCAGTTCACGTTGGAGTCTTCCAATTGTGGGGAATGTAGCTTGGGAGAAGCAGTGTTGCGGACCCAAACAGTCAAGACAGGGACACAAAATATGCAGCAAACTGGTTTATTTAGAAAAAAAGCAAGAAAACAAATAAACCTTGACTTTAGGCAACCCACTCATTTGAGCGCTAAGTAAACAAAGGTACACTAACTGTACATGTGGCTTACTACCAGACACCCGGTCAAAACAACAACAACAAAAAAAGCTATGATCCACACTGGTCTATCACTAGATGACAGGGTGTTGGGACAGAACTCAGCTCCTCCACTCTCCCCCAGGATCTGCCCTGTAGTGCAGGCTCTGCAGCATTTTATGGCCCAGTAAATGACCCACACCTGGGCTGCAGCTTATTCAAGATCTGCCCTGGACCACACATAAGTCAGGAATCTCGAGGAGATATAGCGTGACTCCAGCACTCTGCCTGTCACCTTCTCACACAATGGACATATATTTTATTATAGCATATCCTATGCAATCTTTAAAAAAAATCAATGCTTTTTGTATGTACTATAATGTATTATTTTATTTTAGATTTCATATGATGTCCTTTAATTAAGAGTATTCTGAGCATGCACTGAGGGAAAAACAGTTTGCAAAACGAACACAAACTGATTGCTAATTGTAATTCATTTGGAACCCTTTTTGTACCAAACCGTTTTTCCTTTAAACAGTTTGCAAGCGGATGGATACCAGACACAGATGTGAACCCAGCCTTAGTACATAGGCAAAGTCCTGCAAGTTCTACTTTAATTTCCAGACAAAAAATAGCGGAAACCAGATGGAAATGGCGCAGACTGATACATGCGGATTACTTTTAAAACCCATTGAAATCAATGGTTTTTAATCTGGACTGTTCAAAATCAGTTTTTGAAGATTTCAAATACTGATTTCGAATGGATTTGACGAATGCAGATGCGAACCGGGCCTTAGTCTCTTAGCTTCTCCTCACACCCACTTCCTCCTTAGGCTACTTTCTCATGGTCAGTGTTTGGTCAGTGATTTTCATCAGTTACTGTGAGCCAAAACTGGGAGTGGGTTAAAAACACAGAACAGGTAGAAATATTTCTATTATACCTGATCTCTGTGTAGTCTCCGCTCCTAATTTTGGCTCACAATCACTGAACCAAATAACTGACCAAACACTGACCATGAGAAAGCAGGTCAGGTCTCCGCACGAGTCATGCGGACAGGAAAGTACATTGTGAACTAATTTTCTGTCCGCATGTTCCGTGCGGAGACTGAGCGGAAAGCACACGGACCACATTATAGTCTATGGGGTCCGTGTGCTTTCACTGCACACCGGTTGCCAATGTGTTTCGTAGTCCCCATGCGGAGTCCCCTGAATGGATTACCGACGCAGATGTGAACCAGGCTTTAGAGGAAAAGAAGACTCCCTGGCTCCTCCCCTTCCCAGAATTTCTGGATTGTACCATCACTCAGCCTCCGTTCTACAGTGGTTTAGTCTGGTATAGATTACACATTTCATATACAACAGTACAATCTGTTTTTGAAAATATTAAAAAGTAAACTTTTTTGTAGTATTCCCAGTGGGACACTACATATACCAATAGGGGAATGACATATACTGAAATATAAATTCTTGGCAGAATGACTTGCATCTTATATTTACTGTACACTGTTGCATGCATCACTTGAGGAATATATGTATTAGAACTATCCATATGCATTAGCTTTACTGATCTCAGAAAGTATTGCCTGAGAAGACATCAGCATTCCTGGTAATCTACATCATCATGGATAATAATAAGACATTCTGTGTCCATAATCTATAGGTCATTCACTCTTAACGCTTGTGTGCATTGACAATCCATTGCTCATAGGGGTCAGTGACATTTCAGATTTACCACTTCCCTTGAACTATATATTTAAACAAGTTACCATTATATTAGTATGCGAAGCTTTGGAAAAATACATCTGTACTTTAGTTCTATAATTCTGCTCGGGTATATTCATACATTTTTGCGAGGATACAAACATGTTTTCAATATGCTTTTGATGCAGTTGTGTTTGTTTAACATGTTTCCCCTTTAAAAACCAAAATACATGCATCAAAAATGTAAGAAAAAATACAAATATTTATTACTATGTGATTTTTGATGGAGTTTTAACTGTATCTCAGCTGCAACATGTGAATATACCCTTTATCGTCTGTACTATGTTGTCAACAATATGAGAGCCATTTGACTTTTTATGTAAAGAACATGAATACATGTTGTAACACTATAATAAATGTTCCATTTCCCTGAAGTTTTGCACCTGCTGTTGTGTAACACTAGTAAATGTCAGTGGATGTAATAGCCATTTTGACAGTGATTAATAAAAAATCCCTTAATGTGATCCAGTAAAGTTATTATCCATACAATTATAGAATACAATCGTTTGCCCCTTTTAAGTTTCCTTACCCCAATTTTTCTTAATTCACGTTGCATGCTTACACTAAACTTGTGTCAGCAAGGTGAACAAGGAAACTGTGGAAGCCGCTTGTGATTGGGCGAACAATCTTGTGTTTTTGCTGTGCTGAGCCTGAAAGCCATGTGTCAATACCTTTATGTAACCACTGCTCCCAACATCTCCTAACAGCTAAGCTAGGAAAACCTAGATGGCGGGCAGTTCATTGAAGCCACCGTCCTGCTTCTCTTGGTCCAATGATGTGCCCCCTCTCAAAGTCTGTCACCCAAGCAAAATATCTTTGAGTGCATCATAGAGGCATGTCTGGCAGTCAGCAATCTCTCACCAAGAAGTACAGCAAGCAAAACCATGAGAGCTTTTTTATAGGGCAATGGGGAAGCACTTTTATGACAAGGCCGAGTACCTAAGAGGACCACATCTATTTCTGTTTACATATATGCCTGAGACATTACAGCATGCAATCTGTGTTATTTTGTTGAGAGTATACAAGAAAATGGGAACTCAATACCAATAGCTAACATGATAGTTAAGTAGTTAGATGTTAGAAGAACTGATTATGTAGTGTAAGCCGAAGGCTGGTCAGGTAGTGGAGGGGGTGTACATCTCATCCAGACTACTCAGGTGGGTGAGATGAGAAAACTCCAGGAATGTTTGTTCTCAGCAGACAGCTTTCGTCTGCTGAGCATTTTGGTAAATGCTCAGTATTGGGCTGGATTTTTAGGAATGACAGGTAGGTTGGTAGTGGGACCTGCCATTCCACTCCCCCCTCCAGTCCACACTTTGGGGATGTTCCGGCAGCGACTCAGCTGCAGAGAGCCTCTTCGTCAAGGAGACTTAAGAAGTTGCTCCAGCAGCAACACTTTGACAGAGCTTGGCTGGAGAGCTGACAGAGAGGTCATATTTTTGGAGCTGTGTCCTGAATGATTCTACTGGCTTTTGATTTCTGTTATTCTAGGTGAGGTAACCTATTCTATGTTTAGTTAGAGCCTAGCCAGGCAGGTATTTATTTTTGCATTGTTTCCTTTTGTTGCTGCACTACCTTTTTGAGTGAAAATAAACTCTACCTTCGTTTTGGACTAAAGAATCTGGACTTTTGGTGTTTATGCCACCCCAAATAGCAACCCCAGACCCTGACAGTAGTCAGATATGATGGTATCAGAAGCTAACAAATGAATGCTAAACTGACCATGACTCTATCGTGTCCCGAATCTTCCACTAGATCTATCTCTAAATGCTGACCCCTATACAGACGGCACTAATGCCCACTGTACCTAAACATATCCTTGATGAAAACCATGTAGATACATACTATCCTCAACACAAGAGCACTAGGACCCAGGGACAAGAAAAAACAAATTACACAGACGTGAAAAACAGCAACTGGACAGGGAATGAATACCTTAAGCAAAACTGGAATAAATCAAACACAGAGCACTAAAAATGCTAGGACATAGTGACATGAAGCATACAGAGGACATCAAGACAAATATACATATCCTTTGCTATAACTAGCACTAAACTGCTGAAACCATCCGTTTTTAAATGGGTATTAATCTGACAACAATAAAAGTACTTCATTATTGTTGAAAGTAATTGGCCAAATTGTACGTCACTAGAAAAAGCCCAATGAAATTTTTCCTTTTCCTACCACTGTTGGAGCACTTTTGCCATTGGCTACATCCTGAAGTCCATCTTCATCCAGGTCAAGCTTGCTTAGTTACTCTTTTTTCTTTCCTATAGCTGTTTATTAGATCAGTGTTTACACCCCTGTAAATATTAATGCAGAGAAAATACAGTTCACATTGAAGTCTTCCAGTGGACACACATTTTGATGAAAGCACATCATATGAAAACTTAAAAAAAATCAATGATACATTCTGGAAAGTTGTGAGAGAGTATCACACACTTGATAAGTAGAAATAGTTGACAGTACAAAAATACAGCATAGGAAATTATGTCTTGTAACAGAATAGTAGGAGAAACACACAGAACCTGACTCATCATTTGTGGTTCACTGCTTTCAAAAACGTCCCTATTCTCATGAAGTGCGACAACACTCCGACAACTGGCAGGGCTGTCAAGACCAGAAGTAGTGTTGCTTTTGCAATCCACATTGTTATTGTTAGTATTTGCACAAGAGTCCCCCCTTCCTCCTTTTGCCTGTCTCCTGCCCTGTTTTTTTCAAGTCAGTTTACTACACACTGATTAAATATAATAGTGAATGCCAACAATTCCTATACCATACTAATTACTGGTACTTCAATCATTCTGATACTGTGTGTATTTTTTTTTGTACAAAAAACTATTTTAAGAAAAATGGCAAATAACCAACAGCACTAAAAGGGTGATCTGGTCAGTGACTATTAGACTAGAAAAAGACCTTAACAAATAGAACAAAAGAAACCCCCTTATGCCAGGGCTCCACAGGATGGAAATGCCATGATTTGCCTGTGGCAGAAACGTCGTGGGGAAAAACGCAGCATTTTACAGTACAGTCAAAGTGGATGGGATTCTAGCAATTCTCATGCACACTTTGCGCTAAAAACCACCATGTGGACACAATGTGATTTCCAAAACCGGTGCAGTTTTGGAAATGGCAGCATGTCAATTATACGCTGGCGGTTTCCCCATAGGTATAATGGTAACAGAAATTTTGTGGAGGAAAACTCCACGTTGCCACCACAGTTTTTCCCACAGCGCTTTATTGCTGCAGCATTTTCTCATGAGGCCTTAGCTTTAAATAGCAGAGTATTTTTCTCGTTATCACAGGCTGCAGGACTGTATATAGCAACAGTAAGTTAGCAACAAAGCCTAGTAACGTGCTCACCAGGATTCCATGATAACTTCCTTGAGCTGTGTCCCATCTATGCACAGAAACTTCTTGTTCTGCTTTTGCCAATTCTCCTCTTGGGAACTACAGCACTACTTCCCTCCTTTATAACCACAAAGTAATAGCCCCCATACAGTAATAATATCCCCACTATGCCTTCCTTTGAGACCCGTGCACATGCAAGTGATAGATTATGCCTTTGTGGTTCTACATAGTAAAAATCCCCCTGAGTGCCCCCCACAAAATAATCATTTCCCATGTGAGACTCACAGCAGCAGTAGTAATACTCTTCTTTTTATTTCCACACAATATTATTCTCCTTTTATGGCCTTCTAAGTAAAATGTCCAATTTGGGTTCATACAAGGTAATAGTGCCTACTTTGTAACATCACAAGGTAATAAAGCTCCTATGTCCCTCTCCCCTCATGGGGTTGCATCCTTGTGTGCTCCCTTTGTGCCCCAGCAAAGTAATAGATCCCTTTAGTGTCCACATAGGTAATAGGTCCTTCTAATGTCTACACAGGTAATTGTCTCCCCTTGAGCAATAGGCAATAGTTTTCCCTTGTGCCCACATACAGTTAGGTCCAGAAATATTTGGACAGTGACATAAGTTTTGGCATTGTATCTGATTACCAAAACATACTCAAGATACAGTCATATAATCAATATGGAGTTAAAGCGCAGACTCTCTGCTTAGTTTGCAGGTATTCACATCCCAATGGGAGTAAGGATTTATGAATTAGAGCTGTGAATTATGTAGCTGGCTCAGTTTCAAGGGCCCAAAAGTAATTGGACAATTATTTCAACATCTATTTACTGGGCTACATGGGCTATTCCCTTATTAATCCAGCATCAATTAAGAAGGTGCAAGCCAACAAACATATCCCCAAAACAACCATTCATTTATCCAATATTCATCTTTATTTAATCAGTATCCATAATCAAATATACTCAATCCAGAAACCTCTGGTGCTGGTCAGTGTGGTCACAGGGTTCTGAATCTAATGGCCGGTGTGTATTGGTTTACATCTCCCCCTCTTATAATTTACTATAGAGGTATTCATTATTTGGATTGGTGATGAGGCATTTAATATGATTTTGAACCATTATGGATTGATTACTATACTTTGTATTGTCTCTTGGTATTTATTTATTTTCGTTACATATTTGTTATTTGGGGGATTATTTATTTATTTATGAATTATATATATGTGACTATGATTAATTAAATTTATTGGGTTCTGTTATTTATATATCTGTATACATGCATTATTTTCTAGGGATATACTTATATCTGAATTACTAGCACTTATTGATTATGGTTGTGATGTTGATGTAAATTGCAGTAGATTGGACAATATTCCAGAATTGTTGTAATTGATTTAATTGTTTCACTGTTTCTACAATTTTATATATCATTATTGAATATATTTAATTATGGATACTGATTAAATAAAGATGAATTTAGCATAAATTAATGGTGTTGTTTTGGGGATAGTTTTTGGCTTTTTTGTAAATAGTATTTTGGTGTTCCCAAGTTATTAAAAAACTATTTAGATTGTGAAACTTGTTATTTCCATTCTGTTAAGTAGGTAAAAGGTCTGGAATTAATTTCAGGTATAGGATTTGCATTTAGAAGTCCCAGAAGTCCTTTCTATTCAGGGTCTAGCCATACTAATGCTGTCCGCAACAGCATTAGACTGGTGAAGCTTGGGTCACTATGGGTGATGATAATTTATACAGAACCTGCTCATGTTCATGTAGGATATATTATCAATAAGACTGCAACCTCTATATCTACTCCACTGATTACCACATTACTGAAAATTGTTAGCAAATAGATGGAAAAGAATAAAGGCCAACATATTTGAAATATTAAGAAATGTAAACTAAGTTTTCCTTTCCTCTTGTGTAATGAGCTTTATTTTTCTTGGAGAGACATCAAATGTTTATTCAGACTTAGCAATATTTCTTAGGACAGTCAAAGCAATCTGATTAAACCGTTTTTTATGTGTTGCTTTGCATCACTGCTTTGAAATGCTAGCTTGATTTTATGGTATGTTTTATTGAAAAGCCAATATCTTTCCACTTGTACTGTGCACATACAGAAAGAGAAAGAAACTTCTCAGGAGCCTTTAGAAAAGGTAACACTAGAACTAGAATTTCAAGGAACAATAATATAAATAGTATTATCCGGCCACAAAGAATTAAGAAAATATATATTTTATCAATTCAAGTTATATAGAACAATTAGAGCAATGGAGACTGGTTGTAGTTGTGATGAAAAAATATTAAGTCAACCTAGTTTTCTATTAATCTACATCTTTAATTTTTTTTTAAAGATCTGTGTAGTAAAATTGTATTAATCTGGGATCAAATAATCCAGAATATTTGATAATCCAGCACCTGCTAGGTCCCCCAAAATATCTGCTTTCTTTCTTAAACCACTACACATCT
Source organism: Leptodactylus fuscus (assembly GCF_031893055.1). Lineage (NCBI taxonomy): Eukaryota > Metazoa > Chordata > Amphibia > Anura > Leptodactylidae > Leptodactylus > Leptodactylus fuscus. The sequence goes on from NC_134265.1 coordinate 181,730,831, forward strand.
GTCCAAGGGTTGTGTCCTAAACTTCAGCTCACCTCTGTTGTCATCCAGTCAATGGGGCTGAGCTGCAATACTACACACACCTTGTGGACGGGTGTGACACTCATTATAAAGGAATTTAGCCATGTTTTTAAATGATATACAACTCCTATAAAAGACTTTGACCATACTCATATAGAAAATTTCAGCTACACCCTCTTTCATCAAATCTTGCTGTACAGTCTCAGGAGATAAAACTTGGGTGAATCACATAAGCCATTCAGTACAATGGCTATAATTTTGGCACTTTTGTTATAATAACAGGGATGGTGACGACACAATGCCCTGAAATTAAGAATGAACTGTTCAGTGTAGGAAGGGATAATATAAGTAACAAAGGCTATGAATATTGAGCTGGAATATTAGTAATTCTAATAGCCATTGTCTGGATTGAGGGCTGCACAATTTTTGCCACAATATATCACTTACCTTATATACTCGAGTATAAGCCGACCCGAATATAAGCCGAGGCCCCTAATTTTACCACAAAAAACTGGTAAAACTTATTGACTCGAGTATAAGCCTAGGGGGAAATGCAGCAGCTACTGGAAAATTTCAAAAATTAAAATGGTCGCACTCGTTGGCTTCCAAAGCTGAAGTTCCACTTGGTTTTATAAATACTTGATTGGTGATAAATCTGGTGACCAGGCAAACGCTTGCTTTGTGTGGGTAGATAGAAGCCCTGAGAGTGAAACATCCCAGTGAACACTGCTAACATTTTTTTTTATTTTATTGTATGTGTCACTGTGTATATAATTTGTGTATCTAATGTATGTTTTTGTAGCTTCCTCATTGTATTGTTTTCGCCTTTATAGGAGTAATCCCTTTCATTTGAAGTGACTTGGACTATTCCCAGCCAATCACTGTGCGGAACCTAGGGAAGGATATGGGAAGTCTTCTGCAACAGTCAATGAATCTAGTGATAGCAGGGAAGCAGTATAGAGCACCTGCTGAAAGGCATTTGCAACCCCTGAGAAAAAGTAGTCTCTTTTTAGAGATGAAGTCTGTTGTGGTTAGAGTCCTTGGAACAAATATTAGTAAATAGCAGGGTCTGGCTGATAACATAGAGCAATATAACTAGCTGTTTAAATCATATACAATGCTTAGAGATAGGTCTCAGATACAAAAATGCCTTCACCAGTGCCAGCTACAAAGCCAGATGGACTTGTGCTGAATTTGGGTTCACCACAGAAATCGTGTAAGAAGTAAGTGCTCCAGAATCCAAAACCAAAAAAGAACCCCTGATAAACTTACAAAGCAGATCAGAATTAGGAGGATGAATCAGGAGAGTGAATGTCTAGGTCAATAGTCATTTCAGGAGGAAACATCAGAGGCAAAATCAGGAGACAAACAGTTTTCCAGTATCAAACCAAGGGTCAGTTCCTAGAGGTCACGTCAGAGACAGAATCAGGAAGCAATTGACTATCCAGTACCAAGTCAGAGGTCAGTATAAAGCTGAGCAGCACAAACAATAAAATCAAGACTAGGTATCTGACTGAAGTGAGTGTAAATATGCCTCCTATGCTTCTAATTGGATAAGCTAAAAAAACTCTGACTCTGCAGAAGGTTCCCAGGTGGGCACAGTAACTGAGATTCCTGACAAAGCCCATAGACCACCATCACAGCCTTGAGACAAGGAAGAATATCAACAGCAAACATTTGTAATGCAAAAATTGGACCCACTGACCATCTTTCATCTGCATGTTTCTTAGAAATTGAATGGGAATTTTTCAGGTTCGAATGAACCTGAGCCCAAGCTGTGCACAGTTTATCTAATTCCATATTGACTTCTAGACTTTCAATAGTCGAGGATCAAACTAAAAAAAATCCATTGAAACCCATAATTACAGAAAAATGGCGAAGTACTCAGAGAGACATAATGATGATTATTAATGGAAAATTCTTTTAAACTTAAATAGGTTACCCACTACCCATTATTCTAGGTTACCCACTCAGAATAATTATCAGTAATTTAACACCTAAGGTATTGTTCCAGGATGAAAAGCAAAATGAGGCTAAGGCCCTGTTTAGCTAAACACAGCAAAAAAAGCTGTGGAAAATACTGTGGTGGAAATGTGTCATATTTTTCTCACAGCGTTTTTATAAGGATTGGAGTCAGGGTCAGGCAGTGCAAAGTGACACAGCTGGAAAGCAACATTGTGCAGCTAATGACAAAAGGGGTCGCAGGCCCTGCAGCTATAACTATGCTGTAATATCTGAGATGAGGCAGACCAATGCACTTCCTAATTGAAGTGCGCCTACCACGGCTCCTACACTTCTATCCGGCGGCTAGGATAAGGGGAGAGGAGGCCCTGAAAGTCCTAGGGACTGGAGTCACGGGGTCACACCTAAACAGAAAGCACAGTGTCAATGCAATGCAAAACAAAAGACTAAACAGCATGGAACCAGGGAGGACCACAAGTCCCAGCAAGACACAGAAGAGAAGGCGAGGTCAGACGAGCAAGAGGTCGAGCCAGGAGATATAATAAAGGTACCAAATCAAAAGACAAGGGATAGTCAAAAATACAAGCCGGGTAAATAAACCAAGAAAACAGACAGAAGACGAACAGACAGGAATCTGACTGAGCAGAGGACCAGGAAACCCAAAGTGAATGGCTGGCAAGGATCCATGCCTGGGTGGGGATTAAATAGCAGCAGAGAACACACCTGATGGCTAACGGCATGGAGACTGAAAGCAAGGAAAAGATTAACCCTTAATGACCTAAGCACACCCAATAGAACTCCTAACACGTCTCCCAGGGAGACGCCGCGCAGCAAGGAGACCGCGGCGACTCCGTATCCTGACAGTTTTTCATTGCATTTTCCTTTGCAAACTTTCTGCTCCTATTATGCCTATACAGAAAACATCTACATTTTTGCAGGTATAATTGACATGCAGATTTTTTCAGCAATATGTGGATGGGATTAGCCAGAATACTATCCACTTTGCAGGTACTGTAAAATACTACGTATTTGCTATATGGGGCTTAAGCCAAAAAAGATAATTGAATCCTCAATTTAGTAGAAAGGCTTTCCAAAATTTAGAGCCAAATTAAACACCTATATCAGAAACTATACTATCTGGAATACCGTGTAAACTAACAATATGGTCGATAAATAATCTGGAGAGGAACTTTAGCATTCAGGAAATTGAGATGCCACATTTACTGAAACGATCTATAACTACCAAAAATATAGATTTCTCCTCAGAGGATGGCAGATCAGTAATGAAACCCATCGAGAGATTAGTCCATGGTCTTTAACCACATGAGGACCGCCGTACGTAAATTTACGGCCTCATGTGCTGGTACCTAAAGACCGGACTATTGCCGAAATACGTCCGGCCTTTAGGTACCTTTCTGGCGGGGGGAGGGGTGCGGGGGGGACAGGGGTTAGGTGTTACTAACACCTAACCCCTTCCTCCATAACGTCCAGTCGGAACTGAGTCCGACTGGAAGTTTTAACCCTTTCGATCGCGCCGTGAAACATCACGGCGCGATCGAAAGGCATCCGCCGACAATTGAAGCTGATCGGCACCCCCCGCGGCGAGATCGGAGGGTGCCGATAGCAGTAAAAGGTAGTCTGGGGTCTGGCCAGTGACCCCAGACTGCCCGGAGCCCCCACATACCTGGTGATCCTGCCAGGACCTTCTGATGTCAGGCTGTGCGTGTACACAGCCTGACATCCTGCTACGGAATGCTATGTGGGACACCTGCAGGCTGTGTCTCACATGGCATTCTATATCAGCAAAGTATTGCTGATTGAAGTGTCCTAAATGGACACATGAAAAAGTAAAAAAAAATGTAAAAAAAATAAAATGAAGTGTATGAAAAAAATTAATAAAGTTATAAAGCCCAAAAATCCCTTTTTCTCAATAGAAAATGAATTATATAAAAAAAGAACTCAAAAGTAATAAAAACAATGCATATTTGGTATTGTCGCGTCCGTAACAATCTGTACAATAAAACTGAAATAATATTTAATTTACACGGCGAACGCCGGAAAAAAAAACCGGAAAAAACTCACCGGAAGTAATGATTTTTCGCCATCTCACCATACAAAATATGCTATAAAAAGTGATCAAAAAGTCATATGCATCCGACAACAGTACCAATAAAAAGCGCAGGTTGTCCCGCAAAAAATAAGCCCTCAACCAACTCTGTCAACCGAAAAATAAAAATGTTACGCCTCTTAGAAGATGCGATGCAAAAAACATTGATTTATGTCCCCAAATGTGTTTTTCCTCTGCAGAACTAGTAACACATAAAAAAATACTATAAATGAGGTATCGCCGTAACCGTACCGACCCGCAGAATAAAGGGAACATGTTACTTATACTGTACGCTGCATGGCGCAAAATTAAAAAAGTAAAACTCAATGCCAGGATTGATTTTTTTTTTTAAATCCAGCAAAAAAGGGTTAATAAAATGTATTCAATAAGATGTAGACACCCAAAAATGGTGTCATTACGAAATGCATCTCATCCCGCAAAGAATAAGCCCTTATATGGCTGCGTCACCAGAAACATAAAGAAAATATAGCATCTCACAATGTGAAGACAAAAACCCTCAAAAATCGCCAAATTATTAGAACACAACTGGGTGCGTCATGTAGGGAATATATAAGCTGTGTGAGCGGATATCAGGGGACACCCCAGATTTACAGCTTATGAGGGAACAGACACCAGAAGTGACCCCTAAAGTGACCCCCAGAGTGACTCCCCCAATCATAGGAGCTACGGGGACATAGTAGGGAATTTGGTGTTTGCAATGTCCTCCGCACAGCTTATACATTCCCTCTTCGCCATCCGCTGTGCAGTCACGTCCGGGATACTAATACTCACTACACCCCCTGATAAATTCTTTGAGGGGTGCAGTTTTCAAAATGGGGTCACTCCTGGTACCCCATGGAATCCACTTTTCTGGTACCTTACAGGCTCTACAAACATGACATGGCGTCCAGATACCAAACATCTGAATCTGTACTCCAAAAGCCGCATAGTGCTCCTTCCCTTCTGCACCCTGCTGTACGTCCAAACTGCAGTTTATGACACATGTATGACACATGTATGACACTGGTGTACCCCCGGATAACGGACATAATGTCATATGTGGGTATAAACTGATACTAGGGCACAGCCGGACACAGAAGGGAAGAAGGGTCATTTGGTTTTTGGAGCACAGACGGTTTGGTTTTTGGATGCCATGACACTTTTGTAGAGCTGAAACGCCAGTAATTTGGAATCCCCTGATAAATTACCTTATTTTGGAAACTACACCCCTGAAGGATTTATCCAGGGGTACAGACAGCATTTTTAACCCCCAAGTGTTGCTATAACTTTATATATATAACTATAACTGTAGTGGATTGTGAGAGGTGAAAATGACCATTTTTCCAGGAATACGTCCTTTCAGTGCGTAATATGTTGTGCCCACCTTGTATCAGAGATGAACGCTCTAAAAGCTGTTGTGCCTGGGATACCCGTTTAACAGTTTTTGGAGTGTCTCTGCTGACATAAGTCGGGCACAACATGTTGCACACTGAAATGGCAAATCTGTAAAATTTTCATTTTTAACTTCTCTATCAGTTGCGATTTCATTTCTGGAAACTAAATAAATGCAACACTCAAGGGTTAAAAATTCTCGCTACACCACTTGATAAATCCCATCAGTGGGGTAGTGTCCAAAATAGGGTGACATGTCTGCGGATTCCACTTTATTGGCAATTCAGGGGCTTTGCAAAAGTGGCAAAAAAAACCAAACTGTGCTCCAAAAACCAAAATAGCGCTCCTTCCCTTCTGTCCCCGGTTGTGCCCAAACAGCCGATTCTACCCACATATGGCATTAAGTACGTTATCCGGGGTACACCAGTGTCATACATGTGGGCATACACTGCTATTTGGGTACCCAGCAGGGTGCAGATGTGAAGGAGCAATATGTGCTTTTGGAGTGCAGATTTAGATTCTTCGTTTTTGGACACCACGTCACATTTGCAGAGACCCTAAAATTGCCCCTACAAAATGGGGTCACTTCTTGGTGAATTCCAGTTTACTGGAACCTCCAGGGCTCTGCAAAAACATCATGGCGCCCAGAGGGTCCCTCTAAATCTGTATCCCAAAAGCTAAAACGCACAGTGGTCCTTCCCTTCTGAGCCCTGCTGTGTGCCCAAGCAGCAGTTTACACCCACATATATAATTTTTTGACCCCCGGGATGGCCCACTTAATAGTTTTAGGAGTGCAGGTCTCTGACAACACAAAGTGGGTGCAACGTATTGGGCACCGAAATGGCATATTTTTAAAAATTTCAATTTTCATTTTGTACATTAATTTTTGGGAAGCATTTTAGGCTCAAAATGATAATACCCCTTGATACATTCCTTGACAGGTGTAGTTTCTAAAATGGGGTCACTTTTGAGGGGTTTCCATTGTATTGATACTTTAGGGGCTCTGCAAATGCGACATGGCACCTCAAAACTATTCCAGCAATATATGCCCTCCAAAATCCAAATAACGCTCTTTCCATTCTGAGCCCCAGCATGTACCCATACAGCAGATTTTGGCCACATATGGGGTATTGCCGTGTTCAGAAGAAATTGTGTAACAAACTGTGGGGGGCTTTTAATTCTTAAACTATTTGCAAAATTAAAACTATGGCGCTAAATGGACGATTTATTGGGAAAAAAAGTAATTTTTCATTTTCACGTCCCAATGTTAATAAAATCTGTGAAACACCTGTGAGGCCAAAATACTCACTCTACCCCTAGACAAATTCTATGAGGGGTGTAGTTTCCAAAATGGGGTCACTTATAGGGGGTTTCCACTGTATTGGTACTTTAGGGGCTCTGCAAATGCGACATGGGACCTGAAAAATATTCCAGCAAAATCTGCCCTCCAAAAGCCAAATAGCCCTCTTTCCATTCTGAGCCCCGCCATGTTCCCATACAGCAGATTATGGCCACATATGGGGCATTTCTGTGTTCAGCAGAATTTGTGTAACGAACTTTATGGAGCTTTTTCTCCTTTATCCTCTTGTGAAAATTAAAATTTTGGGGCTAAATTGACAGTTTGTTGGAAAAAAAGTAATTTTTCATTTTCATGGCCCAATGTTAATAAAATCTGTGAAACAGCTGTAGGGTCAAAATGCTCACTCTACCCTTTAATATGTTCTGTGGGGGGTATAGTTTCCCAAATGGGGTCACTTTTAGGGGGTTTCCACTGTATTGGTACTCTAGGGGCTCTGCTAATGCGACATGGCACCTAAAATTATTCCAGCAAAATCTGCCATCCAAAAGCCAAATAGCGCTCCTTCCATTCTGAGCCCCGCCATGTTCCCATACAGCAGATTATAGCCACATATGGGGTATTGCCGTGTTCAGGAGAAATTGTTTAACAAACTGTGGGGGGCTTTTACTCCTTTAACCCCTTGTGAAAATGAAAACTTTGGAGATAAAGTGACATTTTAGTAATTTTTCATTTACACATCCCAATGTTAGTAAAATCTGTGAAACAACTGTAGGGTCTAAATGCTGACTATACCCCTTGATGAATTCTGTGAGGGGTGTGGATTCTAAAATGGGGTCACTTTTGGGGGGTTTCCATTGTTTTGGTACTCTAGGGTCTCTGCAAATAAGGCATGGCGCTGAAAATTATTCCAGCAAAATCTGCTGTTCAAACACCCAGTGTCGCTCCTTCCCTTCCATGCACTGCCGTGTGCCCAAAAATCAGTTTACACCCACATGTGGGGTATTTCTGTGCACGGGAGAAATTGCACAATAAACTGTCAGATGCATTTTCTCCTTCAACCCTTTGTGAATGTGTTAATTTTGGGTCTAAATGAATGTATTAGTGAAAAAAAATGAAATGTCTAAATTTCACTGCCATATTATTTTTATTCTTATGAAATGCTTAAAGGGTTAACAAACATCCCAAATGCTGTTTTGAATAATTTGAGGGGTGCAGTTTTGAAAATGGGGTAATTTATGGGGGTTTCTATTATACAGGCCTTTATAATTACTTTCAGAACTGAAGTGGTCCCTAAAAAATTGGTTTGGAGAATTTTCTTGTAAATCTGGAAAATTGCTGTTACACTTGTAAGCCTTGTGACGTCCAAAATAAATTAAAAGACAATCAAAATATGATGCCAATATAAAGCAGAGATATGGGAGATAATATTTATTCATGTATTTGGATGGTATGACTATCTGCCTGAAAAGCAGATAATTTCACATTTTGAAAATTGCAATTTTTTTCAAATTTCCATCAAATTTCCTAGTTTTTTTTATAAATAAATGCAAAAATATTGATTAGTGTTTACCACTAACATGAAGTATAATGTGTTACAAGAAAACAATCTCAAATTCATTTGTGTAAGTTAAAGCGTCTCAAAGTTATTGCCATTTAAAGTGACACATGTCAGTTTTGAAAAAAGAGGCCTGGTCTTTAACATACTTTTGGGCCTGGTCCTTAACCGGTTAAGAAACTGGCAATGGAAGAAGATCATCCAACAGGTGAGCCCCAGGGGTCTTGGCCCAGGCCCAAGTATCACAGACAGAGACATAAGCTATGATATCTCAAGAGATTGGCCTCCAGAAATGTCTTGAGACATTTTTTTTATATCAGAGGTCCCGGGATGACCACATAAGTCTGAATCATGTAATTTTTTTCAACAATCATATTCTAAATTGCAGAGGTACAAATAATTTACACCCTGGGGGATTTTGATGGGATAATTGCTAATTCTCCCTGGTCTCAGAAACAAAATCAGAAGACACAGCAAAAACACCAATGCCTTCTGAGATGCCTGTTCAGGCTCTGAATCATAGGTTTGTGAGAAACAAAAACTTCAAGGCAAGGCATCAACCTTAACAATTTTAGATCCAGATCTGTAGTTTATCACTGCTGAAAAATAATGCCCACCTAGCCTGTCTGTGAATGAATCTCTGGGTTGACTTTGAAAATATTAGATTCCTATGGTCTATAAGAACTCCAACATAAAAAATTACATTATTCTTCAAAGCCCATTTAGTAGCTAAAAGTTCACAACTACCTATATTGTAAGTCTGAAGTAGGCATAACAAAGTAAGTTAGACATGGAGGAGGTGCCTTAGGATAACACCACCCCTACACCTACTACTGAGACATCATCTTCAACAACAAATGATCAGATTGAACCAGGACTAGAGCTTTCATAAAACAATCTTAAATGTCTCAAAGGATGAGATAGCATCTGGATTCTAATAACCTAAATCAACCCCCTTTCTATTTAAGTCTAATGGTTTAGTTATGGAAGAAAAATTACAAATGAATTTCTTACAATAATTAGCAAAACTTAAGAAAGGTGGAACATGTCCAATTCACAGTAGTCTGGGACATGGCTGGTTCCATGCAAATAGCAGAAGACAGAATATAACCCAAAAAAGTAAGTTCCTGTAAACCAAAAACATATTTTTCCATTTTAGCATAGAAATGGTTTTCCTTGACTAGCTGGAGAATTGACTGTTAGGAGCTCAGATGCAGGTACAGGGTCCAGAGCAGTTAGAATAGAGAGAAGTAGCAGCACTGAACCTAATGACCGCTAGCGGAGAAACCATAACCAAACTGCTACACACCCAATATGAGCTCCTAGTGGTGGAGATGGACTTTGCAGAATCCCAGACCGGAGTTGACAACACAGAGGAATGTGTCACAAATTGATTAACCGCAAGCAGAAGCCAGAGAGCAGAATCACAAGCAACTCACGAGACAAAAAGTAAATGACTGAGCAGGTTTGGCAGTGGAGATAACAGTGAAGTACAGGAGAAGAAGAGGTCGAGGTATGTAGCCAGAGTCAAATGTCAGAGAGAGTAAGGTCAGCAGAGTCGCAATCCAAAGAGAAGTCCAGGTACACAATCCGAAGGTCAGAGCCAGAGAAACACAAACAGCAACAGTAAGTAACAGGGATGGGAGCCAAAACCAGGTTGAAATCAATAGCCAGCATGGAAGTGAGAAATGGAGGGGATTATAAAGACCCGGATCAGAACATAAATTAAAGCACAGTTTCTTAAAGGGGAATTCATCTCTGTGGATCCGGAAGACTTAAAGGGGCCACAGCAGATATCACAACCCTAACATTGACCTTAAAGCTAAGGCCCCATGTAGTAAGCCGCAACCAAAAAGAATTGCGGATAATACCACGGCAGAAATGCATTCACAGAAAATCTTCAGAGTTTTCCTCTGTGGACTTTCTATCCGTATTATTCCTACACAGAAAATTCCAGCATTTCCATAGGTATAATTGACATGCTGTGATTTACAAAAACGCAACAGTTCTGCTGCGGATATTTTTCTACAATGTGTGCAATGTGGGATCCAGAATCCCATCCATTTTGCAGATACTGTAAAACGCAGTGGTTTTTGCAGTAATAATTCCACCACCAAATCACATTGTTGTCACAAAGTATGGCCCCCGCCTGAATGTTTCACATGAGAGGTTCAGTCAGGGGATAACACAAGTATGTTGTCAAGATCCGCATTTTTAAAAAGAGCCAAACGAAGTGACCTCATATTCATAGTGACCCACTGGGATATTAAAAGCTGTCTTCCACTCATCTCCTTTATAAACACATATGAGATTATAAACTCCCCATGGATTAAGCTTGGAGAACCAGTTTGTTTCAGAAATCTGGTTTGGAAGTCGGGATGAGAGGAAAAGGGTACTGTTTTTAACTGAAATTTTGTCTACATTATGGTAATCAATACATGGTCTCAATTCTCTGTCTTTTTTCTCAACAAAGAAAAGCCTAGCATCCACAGGAGATGTAGAGGGATGGATATTACCTTTTTGCAAAGGCTCTCTTTAATATAATATTTCATGGCCTGTCTTTGGGAAAGATTTTATAGCCATCCCTTAAGAATTTAGAGTCAGGAATAAGATCAATAGCCCAAGCATAAAACCTATGAGATGGAAGCAAATTAGTCCCACACTCAGATATCATATTAAAAACATCTTGAATATAATCGGAGAAAGCCAGAGAAACAAAAGCAATGGTCAGAAATATACAAGATTTGAGACATTCAAAATGCCATTCAACCACACACCCCTGTCTTCAATCCATTATAGAATTATGCATCTGTAACCAAGGAAACCCCAAAACAAAATCCGTAGGTTAATTCTCAAGTACAAGAAAGAAATGGACTTAGAAAGTATAGTACCTACAACAATAATAACCAGAACTGTATTAAACCTAACAGGACGCTGGAAGAGAGGTGTATTGTCAAATGCGGTCACACTGACTGGACTCACAAGAAGAATCAAAGGTATGGCTAATGTCTGAGCAACCAGCAAGTTCAGGAAGTTGGCCGCTGATCTATAATTCAGCAAATGCATTACCAGAAAAAAATTATTATGAAACTAGTTTTTAACTGGTAAGACAATTTTCTTTTTGGAGATGATGGGAAATACCTGACTGCCCAGGTGGTCTTTCTGAGAACCACCGAGGCAGTGTAATTTTCCAGAAGTGGACACTTGGGGCAGCTTTTTAAAACATGACAGTATCTCCACAGTAGATTCACAAACCTAACTGTCTCCAGAATAATCTATTGTAACAAATCAATGTAGTGGTTACTAGATGCATAGGTTCAGGGCATAAATATGTAAGGGACTCAAGTAGAGGCAGAGGAAACGTTTATGCAGTATCAAGTGAAAGGTCAGTCCCTAGGAGATCACTCAGGCGCTGGAGTTTTTCTGCGGTGGTCTTGGTCTGAATGGGCAATCGCTTAAAAAAAGCCTGGGTTTACCACAATACAGGCATAAGGCATTCTCCAAGCGATGCTTCCTTCTAGCAGCAGCTGTGGAGCCCAATATCATGGGTTCCTCTCTAGAGGTCTGAGAGGGAGATGGTGAAGGAGGTTGGGAAGGAACAGCTTTAGCAGAGACAGAAGATTTAACAGATAAACTTGACCTAATCTGTAATATGGATCCTGCTTGCCTTTATCTGCGTCTTTCCCTAAGTCTCCTGTTAATGGTCACAGCCAGTGTCATAAAGTCACCCAAGGACTCAGGAACGGGATGGCATACCATGGCGTCTTTTATCATGTCAGATAATCCTTGTCGGAAAAGGGTCTTAAAGGGTCCGTCAGACCATCCAGTCTGTGAGCACCACTGGTGGAATTTCAGAGCAATATTCTTCAGCTGTGCGGCGACCTTGCTGAATGGACAACAAATGGATTTTTGCTAAAGCTGCGTGGTTGGGGGTCATCATAAACCTGGCCAAGTGACAGAAAAAATCTGTCTAAAGAATTCCATTCAGCGGCCCCTGAAGGAAGGGCTAACGCCCAATCCTGAGGAGCCCCTTAGAGGAGTGATACCACAATCACCACTTTCTCTGCTTCAGAGGGGAAATAATTACAACGAAAATAGAGATGACATGATTCCCGGAATGTCCGGAATCTGTCAGGTTTACCATCAAAGCGATCTGGTAGGAGCATTTTAGAGCCTGGCTGGAAACTGTGCGCAGGGAAGACAGGTGGAGATACTGGTGGGCTCCTGGCGTCTGAAACAGAAGTTGTCAATGCGTCCAGACGCTGTGAGACTTGAGTTATTAACCCAGCCATGCTCTGCACTTGATTTGACAGCTCATCCAGGCGGTCAGTGACCAAGAGCTTGGTACTCATTTTTTTTTTTAATGTAGATTGTGAGCCCCCCATAGAGCTCACCATGTACATATTTTCCCTATCAGTATGTCTTTTTGGGAATATGGGATGGAAATCCACGCAAACACAGGGAGAACATACAAACTCCTTGCAGATTGTTTTTTTTTGCCATTGGTGGGATTTGAACACCAGGACTCCAGCGCTGCAAGGATGCAGTGCTAACCACTGAGCCACCATGTGGCCCCCATTGGTACTTGTTCTGAACCGCTGAACTGTCTGGGATAAGGGCCTGTTATAATGTAAGACACTGACCTGGAACTCCCAGAAATCCATGGCCTAGGAGAGTCCCTGATGTCCCTGCAACCTCTGACCTAGATTGGTTACGGTTGGGTGCAAATCCAGGAACGTGAGCAGAAACAGATTGGGAACTTTCCCTAACAGAACCCCTGACTGAACCTGCCTAACCTCAGAGTAACATCCTTACAAGGACGCCCCTCACAGGAACCTACAATAGATTCCCTATAGTTACTCTAACAGTGGGCTGAGATGTAAAAGAAACAAACCGAGTATTACTAGTAGTGGCAGATAACAGAGAACAATAGCTGTTAAGAGTAGTCAGGCTAGACCAGTGGTGAATATAGGCAAGAAATAGAATACAAACATAAACAAGGAAATTAAACAATTTTTTTATTTTTTTTCTTTAAATGTAGATTTTTTTCCCTATCAGTATGTCTTTGGAATATGGGATGGAAATCCATGCAAACACGGGGAGAACATACAAACTCCTTGCACATGACAAATTTTTGTCACTGGGATCATGTTGACCCAATGAATATAAGGAACATTAAAGGGGTTTTTCCAGGCAGAAAATCTTTTTTATATATAAAGGTTAACAGGTTAGCAGTGTTTGGAGTGATTTCTGGGTGTTTCTGGTTGCTGTTGGCATTCTCTCCTTTGGTTTACATGTTGTAACTTCTTGTTGTGCAGCTTCCAGTGTAGCTGCTGCACTAACTCCCTCTCACTCAGCCCCCCTCCTCCTCTCTCACTCCATTACAAAACACTCCATCTCACTAAGCCTAGCCCCTCCCACTCTGCCTTTCTCACTAAGCCTAGGCCCTCCCAAACTCACTGATTAGCGATCTCACACATTACTAGCCCCTCCCACTTTCCCTATCTCATTAAGTCTATAGATCCCACCCATTACCAGCCCCTCCCACACCCCCCGTCATCCTAGCTAACCTATTCTGCCCACTGCTAGAAGACAGGAATACAAGGTGGAGCAGTCCCTAGACACAGGAAGGCTTGGTAGGTACTTTTTTAAATCAAAGTAAATTAGAAGTTGGGTGGGGGGAGGGAGTTTAGTTTAGGGGTTAATTATCAGTTTACTCAGACAACCCCTTTAAGGGAGCATACACACGATGTTACGCTCCCCTCATTCTGAACGTAAAATTCAGAATGTATTACATTGAAAGCAATAGGGAAAAAAGCCTCCCATTGATTCAAATGGGTAGCGCGCATATGCCGGCATGCCGGCACCCATTCAAATCAATGGGAGTTGCTTCTTACGCGTTCATTCTGAATAAATTTTACGTTCAGAATGAGCGGAGCGTAACATCGTGTGAATGCTCCCTAAGGAACATAACATTTTGTCTGCATGGTGAATGCTGCAAAAACTTATCCTATAACAAAATGATTGAAATGCAGTTTTTCTCCAATTCCATGCTGTTCTAATATTTTTCTAATTTCCCAGTATGTCATATGAGATATTAAACTGTACCATTACAAAGTAAAATTTTAAAATGTGTAATTTAATGTGTTTCTTCCACGGTTTTTCTGGCAGTGCTTTTTTGGCTGTGGCCCGCTATGGCAGACCTTTGCCTAAAGAGGTCTTCCCACAAACATAGCCATATTTAAATTTATAGAAAATAAAAAGTTGATTTTTCAGATTTTCTCTAGTCATTTTAGTGGCGGCAGTTTCTTTGTCTTGGTCGATTTTTCACCCGACCAGTTCCACTGTGATGCTTGGTTCACACATCAGTATGCCATATAATAAATGTCCTTAGCTCTACTCTGTTTACAATTTTCTACTTTTAATCCCCTTATCTGTCCTCTAGGGGACGGACATCCTTTGCTATCAGCATAAAAATGTGTCAGTATACAATCAGTATGTGCATCAGTCCGTTTTTAGTCTCAAACTGAATTCAATGGACGGATGGCATACTGATGTGTGAACCAAGCCTGAGCTTTACCATAGAACCCACCGTGGAATTAGCAAGTTCCGCACCAGCTAGGTGGAATTTTTCTGCCTCCATTTACTTGAATGGGATTTATCAGGTAGAGTCCACCTTAAGCTGGAACAAACCACTCGCGGAAAAAAGAAGCGACATGCCCTTTCTTGACGCAGATTCCGCGGCTGAATCAGCCTCGGACAACCGGGGCGTAACACTCCATCCTAACTAGGCCCATTCATTTGGGCCTAATCCAGAGTCGAATGCCGCAACTGGATGCTGGTGCACTGTATGTACTGCATCGGCATCCAGTCGCGGCTAGCCGGATTCTAAGGCGGCCTCCACGTCAAAATCTGGTCCAAAAATCCCTGTGTGAACCCAGCCTAAGGGTCAAGCATGATGCTTAAAAAATATGCCTCAAATTAAACTTCACACTCAGCCTTGTGAACAAACTCATAGGTAAAGAAACACATTAAAACTCTGCAAAATTAAAACAAAAACTGCAAATGTATTAATTATTGCCATCTGCAAAAATTTTTTTACTTTTAATTACAGTATCTAGAAATGTATCTATATCTATATCTATATCTATCTATCTATCTATCTATCTATCTATCTATCTATCTATCTATCTCTCTCTCTCTCTCTCTCTCTCTATATATATATATATATATATACACCTTTGTAAGTGTTTACCTGTAGTGTCCTTGTGTCACATTTGACAGCCTTTCTAAACCATTTGTATAACTGTTTACCGCAAAAGCCCCCAGAGTGTTTTGTACAAGTTTCAGGTCGCATTTATTTCTCATTATAAGGTCTATTTCCAGAGGCAATCCACACCTTTGATCTAACAAAACCAATACCCTTGAGCTGTCTGCACTGTATGTGTTAAAATATTCTAGCAAACGGCAATACTAGAATGGCAATTTTTGCTGTATTTCTGTAATATTATATCTAGGAAGTAATAGCAATCGCGTAGTTGTAGATTTTTTCGAGTCGGAATTGCAAAACTAAAATATTTTGTTGTCATTACACACACTCTATCTACTGTATCTATCTGTCTATCTATCTATCTATCTATCTATCTATCTATCTATCTATCTATTAGAGATGAGCGAACAGTGTTCTATCGAACACATGTTCGATCGGATATCAGGGTGTTCGCCATGTTCGAATCGAATCGAACACCGCGTGGTAAAGTGCGCCAAAATTCGATTCCCCTCCCACCTTCCCTGGCGCCTTTTTTGCACCAATAACAGCGCAGGGGAGGTGGGACAGGAACTACGACACCAGGGGCATTGAAAAAAATTGGAAAAAGTCATTGGCTGCCGAAATCAGGTGACCTCCATTTTAGACGAATAGTGGATTTCAAATCCGGGTCATATGAGAATGTGAACTTTGTGACTATGAGACAGGGATAGCTGTACAGGCAGGGATAGCTAGGGATAACCTTTATTTAGGGGGGAATGTTATTAAAAATAACTTTTTGGGGCTCTATCGGGTGTGTAATTGTGATTTTTGTGAGATAAACTTTTTCCCATAGGGATGCATTGGCCAGCGCTGATTGGCCGAATTCCGTACTCTGGCCAATCAGTGCTGGCCAATGCATTCTATTAGCTTGATGAAGCAGAGTGTGCACAAGGGTTCAAGCGCACCCTCGGCTCTGATGTAGCAGAGCCGAGGCTGCACAAGGGTTCAAGCGCACCCTCGGCTCTGATGTAGGAGAGCCGAGGGTGCACTTGAACCCTTGTGCACCCTCAGCTCTGCTACATCAGAGCCGAGGGTGCGCTTGAACCCTTGTGCACACTCTGCTTCATCAAGCTAATAGAATGCATTGGCCAGCGCTGATTGGCCAATGTATTCTATTAGCCTGATGAAGTAGAGCTGAATGTGTGTGCTAAGCACACACATTCAGCTCTACTTCATCGGGCTAATAGAATGCATTGGCCAGCGCTGATTGGCCAGAGTACGGAACTCGACCAATCAGCGCTGGCTCTGCTGGAGGAGGCGGAGTCTAAGATCGCTCCACACCAGTCTCCATTCAGGTCCGACCTTAGACTCCGCCTCCTCCGGCAGAGCCAGCGCTGATTGGCCGAAGGCTGGCCAATGCATTCCTATGCGAATGCAGAGACTTAGCAGTGCTGAGTCAGTTTTGCTCAACTACACATCTGATGCACACTCGGCACTGCTACATCAGATGTAGCAATCTGATGTAGCAGAGCCGAGGGTGCACTAGAACCCCTGTGCAAACTCAGTTCACGCTAATAGAATGCATTGGCCAGCGCTGATTGGCCAATGCATTCTATTAGCCCGATGAAGTAGAGCTGAATGTGTGTGCTAAGCACACACATTCAGCACTGCTTCATCACGCCAATACAATGCATTAGCCAGTGCTGATTGGCCAGAGTACGGAATTCGGCCAATCAGCGCTGGCTCTGCTGGAGGAGGCGGAGTCTAAGGTCGGACCTGAATGGAGACTGGTGTGGAGCGATCTTAGACTCCGCCTCCTCCAGCAGAGCCAGCGCTGATTGGCCGAATTCCGTACTCTGGCCAATCAGCGCTGGCCAATGCATTCTATTAGCCCGATGAAGTAGAGCTGAATGTGTGTGCTAAGCACACACATTCAGCACTGCTTCATCACGCCAATACAATGCATTAGCCAGTGCTGATTGGCCAGAGTACGGAATTCGGCCAATCAGCGCTGGCCAATGCATTCTATTAGCCCGATGAAGTAGAGCTGAATGTGTGTGCTAAGCACACACATTCAGCACTGCTTCATCGGGCTAATAGAATGCATTGGCCAGCGCTGATTGGCCAGAGTACGGAATTCGGCCAATCAGCGCTGGCTCTGCTGGAGGAGGCGGAGTCTAAGATCGCTCCACACCAGTCTCCATTCAGGTCCGACCTTAGACTCCGCCTCCTCCAGCAGAGCCAGCGCTGATTGGCCGAATTCCGTACTCTGGCCAATCAGCACTGGCTAATGCATTGTATTGGCGTGATGAAGCAGTGCTGAATGTGTGTGCTTAGCACACACATTCAGCTCTACTTCATCGGGCTAATAGAATGCATTGGCCAGCGCTGATTGGCCAGAGTACGGAATTCGGCCAATCAGCGCTGGCTCTGCTGGAGGAGGCGGAGTCTAAGATCGCTCCACACCAGTCTCCATTCAGGTCCGACCTTAGACTCCGCCTCCTCCAGCAGAGCCAGCACTGATTGGCCGAATTCCGTACTCTGGCCAATCAGCACTGGCTAATGCATTGTATTGGCGTGATGAAGCAGTGCTGAATGTGTGTGCTTAGCACACACATTCAGCTCTACTTCATCGGGCTAATAGAATGCATTGGCCAATCAGCGCTGGCCAATGCATTCTATTAGCGTGAACTGAGTTTGCACAGGGGTTCTAGTGCACCCTCGGCTCTGCTACATCAGATTGCTACATCTGATGTAGCAGTGCCGAGTGTGCATCAGATGTGTAGTTGAGCAAAACTGACTCAGCACTGCTAAGTCTCTGCATTCGCATAGGAATGCATTGGCCAGCCTTCGGCCAATCAGCGCTGGCTCTGCCGGAGGAGGCGGAGTCTAAGGTCGGACCTGAATGGAGACTGGTGTGGAGCGATCTTAGACTCCGCCTCCTCCAGCAGAGCCAGCGCTGATTGGTCGAGTTCCGTACTCTGGCCAATCAGCACTGGCCAATGCATTTCTATGGGGAAAAGTTAGCTTGCGAAAATCGCAAACTGACAGGGATTTCCATGAAATAAAGTGACTTTTATGCCCCCAGACATGCTTCCCCTGCTGTCCCAGTGTCATTCCAGGGTGTTGGTATCATTTCCTGGGGTGTCATAGTGGACTTGGTGACCCTCCAGATACGAATTTGGGTTTCCCCCTTAACGAGTTTATGTTCCCCATAGACTATAATGGGGTTCGAAACCCATTCGAACACTCGAACAGTGAGCGGCTGTTCGAATCGAATTTCGAACCTCGAACATTTTAGTGTTCGCTCATCTCTACTATCTATCTATCTATCTATCTATCTATCTATCTATCTATCTATCTATCTATCTATCTATCTATCTATCTATCTGTCTATCTGTCTGTCTGTCTGTCTGTCTGTCTGTCTGTCTGTCTGTCTGTCTGCCCATTCATTTGGTGTACTGCAATTTCCTTATATTTTTTTTAACACTTCAGAGCCTGGGTTACAGCCCATAGGCCTGGATAGATCACTTTAAAGTCCTTTGTTGCTTCCTTTGGTTCAATATATAACATTGAAGATTTTGTTACAATGGCACTTGTATGGAATATATATGGTATTAGACTTGAAGTCAAAAGTCAGTTATTGAAGTTGATGTATTGAATGCAAGAAAAATTAGCCTCTGATAGACCATGAAAAATTGTGGCAAAGCAGTCAGAACATCTCTAAAGTTGGAAATTTTGTGTGAGTTTCCTGGTTTGTGTCAGGGTAGTCTCAATAGGACCACTTAAGCATATTGGATGATAGTCAAATTTAGAGATAAAGACTCGAGTCAGTGATGCATTCAATAGAGAGACATATTGAACCTGGGTAGAAGCATAGCTTTATTGTGTATATCACACCTTTTTATACACACTGGAGTGGGTGTACATTTACAATTAAACATTAATCATTTGAATAAGCAGTTTTAGGTCACATCTGTCCAACAACCACAGTTGAGGTTATTTCAGTTTAAGTCATCTTGTTACGTGATAGATCAAAGTCCCAATGACTATTTAATTTTGCATCAACTTTATCAAAATAATATTATCTTTAAGGCATGGGGGGGGTGTTGTTGAATTGCCTAATATAAGGCACCCCCCGAAAATAAGGCATGATCAAAAACTATTGCCTCTTCTGTTGTATCCACTGTCCCTGCTGCTGTAGGATGAGCTGGGAGATGCCCGCTGTGCATATGCTGCGGGGAGTCGGTTTCTCCCAGCTCACCCTAGAGGGAGAAGCAGCAGCCGGCATACAGCAGAGGCAGCAGCCAGCTTTACTGTGCACACGGAGAACAATGCACAGCATCCAGCCGGCTACAAAGCCAGTGAAGTGAGGCTCTCCGGCGCGACCGCCGGAAGCCTCGCTAAGCCCCGCCCACCACTGCTGGGACGAACAGCAGCACCAGTGCTGCTGCGAAGATGGGAAAGGTAAGTAGGATACCTCCCCCCTCCCCTACACTACCTATAACCGGCAGTCATGCCGGCACTCCGCTACGGAAATGCCAGCATGACTGCCGGTTGTCATAAAACGTCCCACAAAAATAAGACAGGTCCTATATTTAGGACGACAATTTAATTTAAGACACTGTCTTATTTTCGGGGGAAACATGGTATTATTCTGTTATGCTGGTCGTCCCATATATGAATATTGATTAAGAACTTAAGACCTGAAACAAATTTGGTATCTGAGTCCCCTTGATCCAAAACAAATCAAAACGAATCTTGAGAGGTTTACCCATCTAGTTTAGGTATGATTACATCCACAAAACTATCATTGTGCAAATTCAGACCTCTGAAGAATCCACACAGATGAAACTCTGCATATGGTCTTTTGGGAATTGCTTATAGCCTATAGGGACAGTGCTATAGGGTAAGCCAGGTGGGCATTACCTCACAGACTAATAACGTCGATAGTGCCAGGTCAAACATAGGGCTCGTTCACATCTGCGCTGGTATTCCGTACTTCAGGTTTCCGTTTCCTGCCTAAAACAGAGGCAGGAGACGGAAACCTGCAGGAGTCTTTCTCACCCATTCATTTGAATGGGTGAGAGAGATGTCCGGCCGTGAGCGGCGGTGAGCGTTTTAGGCTCTCCGCCGCGAAACCGGGTTTTATAATCCGGACACAGAGTCGGACATGCAGTACTCTGTGTCCGGATAAAAAAATCCGGTTTCGCGGCGGAGAGCATAAAACGCTCACCGCCACTCACGGCCGGACCCGGTCTGTGCTTTCCGTCTTCTGGCATGCAGAAGACGGAAAGCACAGAACGGAAAGAAGAACGCAGGTGTGAACCTAGCGATAGTCAATAAAAACAGCAATACTCAGACAGAATATCTTTATATCAATAGGTTTCCCTAGACGGGCTCTTAGCGACCATTTTGTGGATTAATTTTAATTATGTGAGTTGTAGATTTATTCCTGTTTTGCACCAATTTGAGACCATGGAGAGATAGTCAGATGAATCGTGATATGTGGATAGTGCAACTAGCTGGCCTACATTTTTCCTTCCTCATAATCCCTATTTTTCTGTAATCTATTATATCACATTGCTGCATATGGCTGGGACTTTCTAATTTTAGGTTGAAGATCCATTTTGCATTTTTGACTCAGTGAAAACTAGAGATGAGCGAACACTAAAATGTTCGAGGTTCGAAATTCGATTCGAACAGCCGCTCACTGTTCGAGTGTTCGAATGGGTTTCGAACCCCATTATAGTCTATGGGGAACATAAACTCGTTAAGGGGGAAACCCAAATTCGTATCTGGAGGGTCACCAAGTCCACTATGACACCCCAGGAAATGATACCAACACCCTGGAATGACACTGGGACAGCAGGGGAAGCATGTCTGGGGGCATAAAAGTCACTTTATTTCATGGAAATCCCTGTCAGTTTGCGATTTTCGCAAGCTAACTTTTCCCCATAGAAATGCATTGGCCAGTGCTGATTGGCCAGAGTACGGAACTCGACCAATCAGCGCTGGCTCTGCTGGAGGAGGCGGAGTCTAAGATCGCTCCACACCAGTCTCCATTCAGGTCCGACCTTAGACTCCGCCTCCTCCGGCAGAGCCAGCGCTGATTGGCCGAAGGCTGGCCAATGCATTCCTATGCGAATGCAGACTTAGCAGTGCTGAGTCAGTTTTGCTCAACTACACATCTGATGCACACTCGGCACTGCTACATCAGATGTAGCAATCTGATGTAGCAGAGCCGAGGGTGCACTAGAACCCCTGTGCAAACTCAGTTCACGCTAATAGAATGCATTGGCCAGCGCTGATTGGCCAATGCATTCTATTAGCCCGATGAAGTAGAGCTGAATGTGTGTGCTAAGCACACACATTCAGCACTGCTTCATCAAGCCAATACAATGCATTAGCCAGTGCTGATTGGCCAGAGTACGGAATTCGGCCAATCAGCGCTGGCTCTGCTGGAGGAGGCGGAGTCTAAGGTCGGACCTGAATGGAGACTGGTGTGGAGCGATCTTAGACTCCGCCTCCTCCAGCAGAGCCAGCGCTGATTGGCCGAATTCCGTACTCTGGCCAATCAGCGCTGGCCAATGCATTCTATTAGCCCGATGAAGTAGAGCTGAATGTGTGTGCTAAGCACACACATTCAGCACTGCTTCATCACGCCAATACAATGCATTAGCCAGTGCTGATTGGCCGAATTCCGTACTCTGGCCAATCAGTGCTGGCCAATGCATTCTATTAGCTTGATGAAGCAGAGTGTGCACAAGGGTTCAAGCGCACCCTCGGCTCTGATGTAGCAGAGCCGAGGCTGCACAAGGGTTCAAGCGCACCCTCGGCTCTGATGTAGGAGAGCCGAGGGTGCACTTGAACCCTTGTGCACCCTCAGCTCTGCTACATCAGAGCCGAGGGTGCGCTTGAACCCTTGTGCACACTCTGCTTCATCAAGCTAATAGAATGCATTGGCCAGCGCTGATTGGCCAATGTATTCTATTAGCCTGATGAAGTAGAGCTGAATGTGTGTGCTAAGCACACACATTCAGCTCTACTTCATCGGGCTAATAGAATGCATTGGCCAGCGCTGATTGGCCAGAGTACGGAACTCGACCAATCAGCGCTGGCTCTGCTGGAGGAGGCGGAGTCTAAGATCGCTCCACACCAGTCTCCATTCAGGTCCGACCTTAGACTCCGCCTCCTCCAGCAGAGCCAGCGCTGATTGGCCGAATTCCGTACTCTGGCCAATCAGCACTGGCTAATGCATTGTATTGGCGTGATGAAGCAGTGCTGAATGTGTGTGCTTAGCACACACATTCAGCTCTACTTCATCGGGCTAATAGAATGCATTGGCCAATCAGCGCTGGCCAATGCATTCTATTAGCGTGAACTGAGTTTGCACAGGGGTTCTAGTGCACCCTCGGCTCTGCTACATCAGATTGCTACATCTGATGTAGCAGTGCCGAGTGTGCATCAGATGTGTAGTTGAGCAAAACTGACTCAGCACTGCTAAGTCTCTGCATTCGCATAGGAATGCATTGGCCAGCCTTCGGCCAATCAGCGCTGGCTCTGCCGGAGGAGGCGGAGTCTAAGGTCGGACCTGAATGGAGACTGGTGTGGAGCGATCTTAGACTCCGCCTCCTCCAGCAGAGCCAGCGCTGATTGGTCGAGTTCCGTACTCTGGCCAATCAGCGCTGGCCAATGCATTCTATTAGCCCGATGAAGTAGAGCTGAATGTGTGTGCTTAGCACACACATTCAGCTCTACTTCATCAGGCTAATAGAATACATTGGCCAATCAGCGCTGGCCAATGCATTCTATTAGCTTGATGAAGCAGAGTGTGCACAAGGGTTCAAGCGCACCCTCGGCTCTGATGTAGCAGAGCTGAGGGTGCACAAGGGTTCAAGTGCACCCTCGGCTCTCCTACATCAGAGCCGAGGGTGCGCTTGAACCCTTGTGCAGCCTCGGCTCTGCTACATCAGAGCCGAGGGTGCGCTTGAACCCTTGTGCACACTCTGCTTCATCAAGCTAATAGAATGCATTGGCCAGCACTGATTGGCCAGAGTACGGAATTCGGCCAATCAGCGCTGGCCAATGCATCCCTATGGGAAAAAGTTTATCTCACAAAAATCACAATTACACACCCGATAGAGTCCCAAAAAGTTATTTTTAATAACATTCCCCCCTAAATAAAGGTTATCCCTAGCTATCCCTGCCTGTACAGCTATCCCTGTCTCATAGTCACAAAGTTCACATTCTCATATGACCCGGATTTGAAATCCACTATTCGTCTAAAATGGAGGTCACCTGATTTCGGCAGCCAATGACTTTTTCCAATTTTTTTCAATGCCCCCGGTGTCGTAGTTCCTGTCCCACCTCCCCTGCGCTGTTATTGGTGCAAAAAAGGCGCCAGGGAAGGTGGGAGGGGAATCGAATTTTGGCGCACTTTACCACGTGGTGTTCGATTCGATTCGAACATGGCGAACACCCTGATATCCGATCGAACATGTGTTCGATAGAACACTGTTCGCTCATCTCTAGTGAAAACACTTCTGCAAAAAATGCTGCATTTTACAGTGCCTGCAAAGTGGCTAATCTGGCTAATCCCATCCACACATTGCAGAAAAAAAATCTGCAGCGAAAAAACGGCAGAAAATTGCAGCATGTCAATTATACCTGCAGAAACACTGCTGTTTTCTGTATAGCTGTTTTAAGGTCAGAAAGTTTGCAGAGGTAATCTCTGTGAAAATGCAATGAAAAACACTGCAGACAAAAATGCAATGCGATTTATCTGTGTTCTTTGCACATCTTTTTTTTTTTTTTTGCTGTATATCGCTACTTGGGGCCTTAGTCTTATTTTAAGGGTAAGTAATAAAGTTTTTTAACATTTTTCATTAGTCATTAGGATCATGAGCAAATTCTATTCCCCCCCCCCCACATTTGGGAGGAAAATGGGAGGTGCTTCTTACAGTCTGAATATATCGTCCCACTCCTGCTGCTACCAGCTTCCTGCAGTAGCAGGAGTGGGGTGATGCTGCAGGCCCTGGGTTTTAGGACAGGGTTTCCCAGTGCCGAAAACCCATCCCGGTAACTGCCGAGCTATTACGGCGAATGCCAGATCTGTAAAGATAATAGCGGCCACTCTGCTGCAGAGAGTTGGCCATAGCTACTGGGTTTCCACTGTAATGTACAGTGGAGACCAAGAGCTATTGCCCGTGATCAGATGCCACTCTGCCCCCCCAAAACTGCCCCCAGGCTCGTGCCACTACTACTCCCATCTTCTGGGATCCTTATCTGTGCTGCAGCAGTCGTATAAATATAGTTTGTCTCGCAGTTGTTGCAGTAACTTGTTAGTTTCACACAATTTTGCATACTAGAGAATGACTGCATTCCTGGAAATTTTTGCAGGCATATAAATTGTCTTCTGCTGACTGGATGATGTTCTAGAAGAGGATATAATTCATAGGTCTTATTTCTACTGTCTAAATGCTGTACATTTCCTACAGCTAGTATTCACAGGTTGTGTTTAATATTATCTGCATTGCATCCTGATATTTTTTTTAATTTTATGAGCTCTTTGCCTTGTTAGTAGATCACAGTTTCCCTATATGCATATTATAATGCTTATCCTTCTAACTAATAGAAATGCTCTTGCAAGTAATTGAAGGCGCTCGGTGTTGGTACTGAGGTCATTTTTAATCCTTCTTCTATTCTTAGCCAGTATCTTAAAATGAAATTACCATAGATTGATCAGTATAAAGAAATGTTTTCTTGTAATTTAATTATTCATAGAGATGGTTTCCTGGAAAATTAATTGCTCCCCTTTTATTCTTTTTACATTTATACTTTTACATAATCTCATCATAATCCATCATTCATACATGCAGTTCAATAATTGCATGGTATTCTTACATCAATAACATATTGTCTGAATGAATACAAAGAAACAGTGACCGCTTTGTATACTGAAGAAAGTGAAAGCAAGGTGGTCACGTTTGGAGAATCTCCTTATTATATGCCATAATAGGAAATATGGATATAATTGGAGATGGTCAATGTTGCTACCTTCTTAGGACTCATTACAACTGGCACACTGCCATATTACTTCTCTGCTTGCACAGAGTTGTAATAGAGCTTCCATAGAGATGAATGGGTTCTCCATGGTACTGCTGTAGGCTGCCAATTTGGTCATTTGGTAGCATGAGTATTTTTTTTTCTGTCAAAATTTTGTTAATATGCGAATGAGCTATTTGAAACTTCTTTGGTGCAATGACAACACCCTTGTTGCTACAATGCAGTCATCTGCAAATTGACAAAAACAGCGTATCTCAGCGATGTAGGCACTGAATCACAAGGGAGAAAACACTTTTAGGTGATCCTAACCTATGTATATGCAGGCTGGTTGATATGTTGGTATATGGTGACAGACTCCACACAGCGGGCCGCAGCCAAAAAGTTCTGTAGGAAACACCGTGGCAGAAACACATTGCAGTTTTTCCTCTAGTGGACTTTCTGCTTCCATTATACCTATACGGAAACCGCCAGCCACTTCCACTTTGCTGGGATTTTTGGCATTTGTGGCAGAGGTTGTGCTACCAAAGTAAGCTATATCTAGTGATGCAGGAATCTTCTGAGTGACTGGGCTCATGACTGGGCTCTCAAAGGTTGTTTTCTATACTCTTCAAGCCCCAAATTTTAACTACTGGAGGGCAGGGAGGGAGCTTAAAAGCAATAATAAAAAAAACCCCATTACTCACCTGTCCTAGGCTATGCTGCAGCAGGTCCTCTTCTTGGTTCTATCCCCTATATTAACAATGTCATTTGGCCTCCATGTCACTGCTGTGACCAATCAATAGTGACTATTTACCTTTATCTCATATCTATTTAGTATATCACCTATGTAATCTTTATACGCATCTACTTAGCTATGTCTATTGTTGACCTTTATGTTTAACCTATCCAGAGGTGGACACAGACAAATGAGAGCCCCTGTGCAAGAACAGTTATGGGCCCTTTCTTTTGCAGTAT
Organism: Leptodactylus fuscus; assembly: GCF_031893055.1. NCBI lineage: Eukaryota > Metazoa > Chordata > Amphibia > Anura > Leptodactylidae > Leptodactylus > Leptodactylus fuscus. The sequence continues at coordinate 181,757,436 of NC_134265.1, forward strand.
CTCATAATATAACACCCCAGATGTTCACCAGTAATATTTAGCCATGAAGTTCACTATCTTAAGCATTTGCTCACAATCCAATAAACTATAGAAAGCTGCTGTTAGGGTGTTAGGGCCCCCTGACCTACTGGGCTCCTGTCCAGCTGCACAGGTTGCATCAACGTCTATCCCTGTAAATACCTATTTATCATTCTATCTATCTTGTGGGGAAGGTAGTTTGGTAGAAGTTGTGGTGCAGACCCAACCAGCCAGAGACAGGGACACAAATCTTGCAGCAAAGCGATTTATTTAAAGGGGCTCTATCAGCAAAATCATGCTGTGTACACATATGTGATTACAAAGTGGAAGGTGAACGGTGATTGTCGAAATGTGCCCCGAGTTTTCAGACCCCCGAAACTGGGAGATAGAGACTGACAAGTGCTGGCCAGAGAAACCGCACCCAACCAATGGCTCACATACACCAGGAGTTTCACCAGGCATTATATATAGGTATTGTGTCCATCAATACCATCCGTAAGGAAGCATCTGCTGGGGTCTACCAACTATTGGATATGAATAAATGTTGTTTTTCTATTCTACCACAGGTGTCCAAATATACTTATTGATAGACAGAGTATTGTATCCTTGTATCTTAGCTATCTATTTATCTATCTATTTAACTCCAAAAAAAGCAGGCGGCACACCAAAAATTGTGAAAAAAGTGAAGGAGGTTTATTGCCTCATACTGCGATGTCATGCTTGAAACAGGCTCTTGGAGCCGTAGCATCGCAGTATGAGGCAATAAACCTCCTTCACTTTTTTCACAATTTTTGGTGTGCCGCCTGCTTTTTTTTTTTTTGCTTTTTTGGAGTTGTATTGAAGGGGACAAATCCTTTTCCCATTGGTGAGCACCCTATGCCTAGACTGGTGCAGTCATATATATGTTTTGTCTATCTATCTATCTATCTATCTATCTATCTATCTATCTATCTATCTATCTATCTCCTCTCTATCATCTATCTATCTATCTATCTATCTATCTATCTATCTATCTATCTTCTCCATCTATCTTAGCTAATAGCTATCTATCTATCTATCTATCTATCTATCTATCTATCTATCTATCTATTATCTATCTATCTATCTATCTATCTATCTATCTATCTATCATATCTAATACATTTTATCTCTGACTAGTCAATCTGCTTCAGCAGTATTTTCCTTTCACAGATGGAATTAAGTGTATTTTATCCAATACTACTTTAATACATAACAATGAAGTTCTCTGTCATTATTTCATTTTAAGTGATCTATTGAAGAAGATTATCTAGATAGTGTACACTTCATAAAAACAAAGACTTCAGTAAGATGAATAAGCCTTACATACTAAGTGATGAAAAAGTATAATGAAATCAACTAAAATCATTGCTGTTGTCACCTTATGGAAAGTGAAGTTACTATACTGTCAAGAAATGTTCTAGTTCTCACATTTACATCGTAATTATCTCTGACAAGGATATGTAGTTAAAATAGTTCAGTGACTGAAGATGAGAGACACAATACTGCATTCAGATTTACAGCTGTTAAAGTCCAGCCAGTCTTTAGCACAGGGGTATATTCAAGATAATTCAACATTTTGATCCCTATAGATCCCTAGATTATGTTGCCCTTGGATCTAAAGGACCTGCATAACCGTCTTATGTTTTCATAAACCAATCTCAATAGCTATAATGAAATGACAAGCCTGGGAGCCTTCAGAAGATTACAGAGCTACAACATCCCAAAGTGACACTGCTTATATCTCTTGTGTTTTATGTTGTTATTTTATGGTACCTCTGGTTATATGAATATGCATCCATTTTGTATGCATTTAAAGAGGACCTTTCACCACTTTTGGGCACAGGCAGTTCTATATACTGCCAGAAAGCTGACAGTGCGCTGAATTCAGCGCACTGTCGGCTTTCCCGATCTGTGCCCGGTGTGAAGAGCTTACGGCCCGGTACCATAGCTCTTATATGGTCAGAAGGGCGTTTCTGACCATTAGCCAGGAACGTCCTTCTGCCTCGCGGCGCCTATCGCGCTGTGCTGTGGAGCGGGGAGGAACGCCCCCCTCCCTCTGCTCACACAGCTTGTCCGTAGACTAGCATTATCAGGAGAGGGAGGGGGAGTTCCTCCCGGCTCCACAGAACAGCGCGATTGGCACCGCGAGGCAGAAGGACGTTCCTGGCTAATGGTCAGAAACGCCCTTCTGACTGTAAAGTGCTACGGTACCGGGACCGATAGCGCTTTACACCAGGCACGGATCGGGAAAGCCGACAGTGCGCTGAATTCAGCGCACTGTCAGCTTTCTGGCAGTATATAACACTGCCTGTGCCCAAAAGTGGTGAAAGGTCCTCTTTAAAGCTTCTCTAATGTGTTTTTCCCCTTGGTTTCTCCCTACTGTTGGGTACCTCTTTATCGTCCTATGGCTTGGTAAACACTGGCCAATCACAGTCCACTGTGTGGGGTTTGGATACTTTGGGTCTCAGTTGGTTTGCAGTGAGTGTTCGCATCAACCCCTTAGGGTGAGGTGAATTTAGTTGGCCAGAACTGGTAAGGCTGTGTTTACACCAGCACATGGATTCTGTTCAAGGATTCTGTCCCCAAATCCACTTGAAAAATGCAAGCAGAAATTTTCTCTCCAAATTTTTAGGTGGAAACGTGGTGGAATTATAGTCTATGCAGTTCGTGGGTTTCTCCAGGTAACCATTTTGTGTGAAGGAACTCATCTAACAGGCAAGTATTTGGGCCCAAGGGACTTCTTCACATTCTGCCTCCAGATCCATATACTGGAGAACTGTAGTATTTATTTGGAGTGGAGTAAAATCCACCCTGTCACCATCACAAGTCTGAGCATCCCTCATCCCAAGCCTGGGTGCAGCCTAACAGTTGGAGACTACTATCCCCATTGGGAAGCTGCACCAGTTCACTGTTGAGAGTTACCTGATTGTTACAGTAAAGTTCACCTTGGTTAAACTGCACCACTGCCTCTTGAAACCGTCCTGCACTTACAATCAGAGCCATTCCGAACCCCACCATATGGCTTAGGGTGAGAGAGGACCCTCTCCAACTGGAAGTGCCCTGGGGGAACAACTACCACTACCATCAGGTACCACGAAGGTCTTCCTCGTCAGTGTCCAGCCTGAGAAGTGGGATGAAGGAGTTTAGATGACTGTGCTCATCCTACCCTGTGACATCACCATCACTACTGCTCCTATCATCTGGTTCCCTCCATCTGGGTTGTGACAGAACTGTTCTGCAACAATAAAGATTTTTTTTTGCATAGATGGAAGGGGGGATGTGCAATTACTAAAATCAGAGCAGACTACAGCAGAGATCCTGCTGCTATAAAGTGGACGCCATTTTTAAAGACCCAACATCAGCTATAATAGCACAGCGAATGTTGGGAAAAGGCTAAAAAGTGGAGTTGAAAGCAGGAGCGAACATACCTTTAAGTAAATTTACTGTAATTTGGATAATGTCTAGCAAGATTGGCCATTTACTTCAGTGTACAGTTTGTTATATGTATGCACTACTGGAGAGTTCCAGGGTGATTACTGCTGTGGCAGATGTGAGCATGTTGCCCATCTGGAATGAGAGATCTGAAACAGCAGAGTGCAACACTGAGAGTGATTAATAATTTTGAGAGGAGCATGTTGCTCAATGTGCAAGCAGTCAGTGGTTTAGATATGGAAGTTGAAGAGCTGTAGGGACATTAGAAAAATCAGGCAAGCAGAGGGGTAAATATGGATAGAAGGGGTGGAAGGGGATCCAAGAAAAGTAAGGCAATCTAAACAAAATTACCAAGTTGGGTGATGATGTGAGGATATCAGTGTCAGAAACAACTGTCCTAGCCGATGCTGCTTTAACTGATATTCTAGAGGACAGTCCGTCTAGTAGTCATGGGAGGGGGGGGCGGCAGTAATACAGATGGAGCAAGGCAATTTGTGGTTATTATTCTGCAAATCTATAATTAGGAAGATGGATAAAATAGTTTGTTGCCAGGAATGCCTTAACCCAATTTGCTATGTCCCTGATGCCAAATTTTGGCATGTGTTGGAACAGATAGACAAATTGCTGGGAGGTACTAGGGAAGACACAGCTGTCGTAGGCCATGTGGGTACCAATGACTAAATAAATGGTAGGTGGAAGCTCCTCAAGAATAATTTTAGAGAACAAGCCCCCAAGCTAAAGTTAAATGCATGGCTCAAGTCTTGGTGCAGGAAAGAAGACTGGGTTCCTAGAGCACTGGGCTGACTTTTCATTGGGATATGAGCTGTTTGCCACAAATAACTTGCATGTGAATGAAAGGGGATCTGCTGTGCTGGGGAGAGAATTCTAGCAGGGGTGGCGGAGCATTTAAACTGTGAATGGGGGAGGGGGAAGGCCAGACATATATTGGGGTAGATTGGTCAGAGAGGAGACAGTCTATCATGGTGGATGGAGAAGAAAATTGTGGTGGGGGGATTAGAATAGTTGATCCGGGGGCGGAATTAAGCTGTTATGGCCATGGACTGTTATGGCTGCATAGTCAAAGCTCTCTAGGATCAAAAGGCAGCTCATAGTGGCTCAACACACTTAAACTACTGCCAGCACTTCTCTAAACACCCCTGCTGGATTGGGGAACTCTCGAGCTATCTTCTGGTACCATTCTGCTCTCAGACCGGACCGCATTTCAACTGTTGCTGGGATGTGTGCGGCAGGAACTACAGGCGAGCTCCATCACCACCTTGTAATGAGGACAAGCAACTCTATCTCTTCTGAGACACCACACCACACACTGACGGCACCACAAAGTGCACCAGTCATGCCAGTCATCCCGGCATTCCCTCCTGAGGCTGCGAGTTACCTCTTCAGCACCTTCTGCTCACATGGACCTTCCTGCAAGGGCGAACAAAGGTAGGGGAACCTCCATCTTGTACTGTCTCAGCCTACTCCCTTCAGTGCTTGTACACCCCTCACTCTAGCACACATATTGGGGTACCATTTCTGTCCTTGCAGTACAGTACAGCCTTTGACTAGTAAGTGGAGTTTTCTGCTCTGCTATACTCATACTGTACAGAAATATGAAACTGTTTTGCCTTTCATAATGACCAGATAGAAAACTAAGTCAGAGGTTCCCAGGAAACTTATTGACTTTTCACCACTTTTTGAGCTTTAGTAGAAGAATCTAACCCACAGGGCTCCAAAAACTCCTATATGCTATGTGACTCTCCACCCTTACAAATGACTTCACAGACTAACTTGGGAGACATTTCCTTGGCTGTACCCTGCTCCCCTGCTAAAAATGACATCTCCACTGACAGTGAGAACCTAAATGCCTTACAGACTTCGACCACTTCCCCTACAAGCAAATGTCCTGCTCTCAAGAGAACACCAACAGAGGGAATCCAGCATTTTCTCAGACTCAGCTCAGTCTGCAATATGACCTGTTCTCCTTCCCTTCTACGAGCAATCTGATAACTGTGGACACTCTTAAGGAGATGCATGTGGTACTTCAAAATGGTATAAACCACAACGTTACTTCCTTAATGAAGCCCTTCCCTCCGGTGACATTTTTCGATTCTTGTTTTTGACTCCCCACCTTCCAAACCGCATGACTTTTTTATTTTTCTATTCACAGAGCCATGTTAGGGTTTAATGTTTGAGTAAGAAAAATAAAGAGACTCCTTCTAGTTCTATCTCTACTGATCATAGGTCCCTCATATTGCTACATGAGAATGTCCTGCTTGTCATGATTACAATCTGGAAGAAAATTTTAGGTTTACATATAAAAGTATATATCTAGGTTACATCACATTATTTGCAACCAAACATTGTTACATCTTATTTTAAGTGGTTAACTTACAGTGGTTGTCGAGAACCTGAACATCTTTGAAACTAATGGCCTGTCCAGAGGATATTTCAAACAAGTGAATCGGAGGGGGGCTTCAGTTCCAGGCACCACTGCTATACTGTACAAAATGGAAGAGCCATACAGTATACAGAGCGCCATACATTGTGTCCATATCATCACTTCCAGGACACCTCCTCCAAAGAATGGTCCCACCAAATATAGATGGGACATAGATTTCTCTTTTGTTCGCTTAATTTTGATAATTGACAAAAATAAACTATTAAGACTTTTTTTTTTAACAGCAATCATATTTTGCTGTATTTTTTAGAAACCTGTAACTTTTGTGTGTATACACCCCAGAGTTATATATTACAGGACACCACCCAGTCTATTGTGGTTTATGAAAAATGTAGCCATAAGAAACTATATTCAATTGGCTTCTAATTTCTTATACGCGGATAGAACAGTCTCTATAATAAGGTTATGATACTTACATAACACAACTGAGCATGGGAGTCCTTGATTCCTTCATCCTTTCCCTCATTAGCTCACATTACAGACCACAGTAACTAAATTGTCTAAAAACGAATAGTGTCACACATGAATCGCTTCAATGCAAACTGTTATTTAGAGAAAATCCTCTGTGAAGCGCATCATTGTGGACTCCATTTATGTCACTGATTTGGTAACTGCAAATCAAATGAGATGATGTTTTATCTAGTGCGCCTGGCCAGATTGCCTGAGGTTTTAACTAGTCTCTTCCTATTTCTATAACTGAGCCCATAGGGTTATTCATTTGCCAAATCCTATTATGAAAAATAGTGAATATCCAGTGCTTGTTCAGTGATTCAATATCTTCATGATTCAGGATGTCAGTTCGTAACGTCTGCTCTAGCCTAATTCTGTTTGTGTTGATATTAATTAATAGGAGACTTCTCATAGGGTGGGAACATAAGAATAGACATAGCTGACCTACTGTTACGATGTCCTGCATTGACCTCCTCAGCATTAATTTAGTAACAGAAACCACTGGTCAAAGTAAAATGTGTTTTTTTAACTGTTGTGCTACATAGAAGTATGGATGTAATAACATACTGATGAGATAAAACTTACCATGACAGCACATGTTAGGGTGAATTCACAAATGGGAGATTTGTTGAAGAGTAGAGATGGGCAAACCTCCCAAGATTCGTTTTGACTTTGGGTTGCTCATGTCCCTTATTCATTTTGGGTTGAACAAGAACTGAAAGTTAAATTATTATTCTCTGGGGTCTCTCCAAAACCCCAGAGTATAGTAGATGGAGGCCTAGGGGACTTCTTTGATAACCCACACAGCAAAGAATTCTTCTTCTACTATTCTATCTAAATAAAGAAAAATAAAAACAGCGATATCTGTCCGGATCTGATACAAAATGCGGCATAATGGACATATCATGATACTTAAAATAATATTAGTCATCATGACTGAGAGCCTGTGTCTATTAACACTGTAATACTATACTCTTTGGAACAATTTTTTTTAAAGATGTATTTTGCCTTTTAATCTAAACTCGCACTGAACACCAGGGACAGCTGAAACCCCTAGTCAAAAGTGAGCCCCCAATATCCCTAATCCTCTATCACCCACTTAAGTGCAGTTTGGCACAATACACTTAGTCAGAGCTGATATCGGATCCAATACCAAAGCTCTTAAACAGAACTTTTTATGTACCCATAATAAAGGGACCTTTTCCCTGTCTTAATTGTCCCCCAATGTGGCAATGTCCTCAAAGGAGGCAAAATTTTGCACCCACACACCAAAGAGGTCATTCTGATATGTGATTTCTTCAAGTGTGACTAAGTACCTGGTGTACTCGATCAAATGTCTATGTGGTCTTCTATATTTTGAGGAGACTTCCCAGTATATACAAGAATGCATATCACAACATAAATCTAATATTCAGTGTAAAAAAACCTCTTACTTTACCATTCCATTTCCACCAGGCAGGACACACAATAGTGCAATTAAGATCACAGGTATTAGGACACATACCCCCTACAGACAATGTAGTGCAAAGGTGAAAGGGTTAAAACTAAGTGAAACCTATTGGATATCTAACTTTAACTCTCTTACACCTCATGGCTTAAATCGTGAATTTTTGAAATTCAAAGTTTCTCCTAAACAGTTTCATTTCATACATCTTCTGATTTGATATATTTTTTCTCCATAATCTGTGATATGCTGTTTTGATTTATTGGATTGCATTCCAAGAATCAATTTGACATTAGCTATCCATCTCTCTCTGTGAGGGAGTTGCTAGAGCGGCAATTCCCCAATAGCTGCTGGTGACCCCTGGGGGAGGGAACAATAGACAGTTAGCCCTAAGCTGAATTCCCCCCGCTGTTCCTTCCAGCTTGCCAGTCCTATCCTAAGCAATAGGTGGCAACTGGTTGACGGGCCCTTCCTATATATGTGACGACACAGAATGCAGACAAGACAAACAACAAAGGGAGAAAAGCTAGCCAAGGGTCCAGTAACCGTTGAGCAAAGCAGTACAGAATCAAAATCCAAGAGAATAGTCAAAGGGTAAGCCAGAGGTCAGAGGTCAGCAATACAATAGTAGCAGAAGAGGAACTTAGCAGAGACAAAGTCAAAATAGCCAGCAGTTCTATGAGGGCTGATCTCCAGTATATAGGAAGCCTAAGATCTGCCCTTGGCTTGATTGGAAGACAGGCTGTCAATCACACAGGGAAGGCTAGAATTAACTTTTTGATGGACATAGAGAACAAGGTGCAGGATATGGGGGTGGTGGAAATTCAATTACAGAGATAGAGCAGTGTTCACACAGTGCGACGAAAAACACTAAGCAAGGAATCAAACTGAAAACGAATCCTGTGCCTCAGTGTGAGAGCAGAGGGTGGCGCAGAGACCCAAACAGGCAGAGACGTTACACTATCCCATTATCCCCTCCCTCCTTTTTTCCCTCTCCTTTTTGCCCATCCTGAGTATGGTTTCCCCCATTATAGTTTTCTGTAGCTTTTCCCTTATTTCCCCTTTTTTCCTCTTTACTCATTTTCTCATTGTGTAAGGATTGGAGTCAGGGTCAGGCAGGCAAAGTGACACAGCTGGGAAAGCAACACTGTGCAACTAAGGACAAAAGGGGTCGTAGGCCCTGCAGCTATAACTATGCTGCAATATCTGAGATGAGGCAGACCAATGCACTTCCTAATTGAAGTGCGCCTACCACGACTCCTACACTTCTATCCCGGCGGCTAGGATAAGGGAAGAGGAGACCCTGAAAGTGCTAGGGACTGGAGCAGGGGTGGGCAATTAATTTTACCATGGGGCCGTATAAGAAATTGAAACTATGCTAGAGGGCCGTGCCACGACAAATTTAGCTCCACCCACTTCTATGTTGACTCCGCCCATTCCCAATCATCTTTCCATGCGCCCCCACACAGTATAATCCTCCTACAGTCACCCGTACATTATATGCCCCCACATTGTAATGTTCCCTTCCAACTGCCCCACAGTATTAAGTCCCTCTCCTGGTGTCCCAGTATAAACTGGTGGAAACTAGAGGGGACATGAAACTGGAGCAGCTGGAGGGGGACATTAAACAGTGGGGGTAGTTGGAGGGCGGCAATAAATTGACAACTGGAGTGGGACATGAAACGGGGCAACTAGAGGGGGACATTAAAATCGGGAAGCTGGAAGCAGACATTAAACTGTAGGGGTAGCTGGAGGGTGACATTAAACTGGGGGCAACTAGAGCCAGACAGGTCCCCCTACAGCTTCCTCCATGGTTTAATGTCCCACCAGTCTAAGTGCCCTCTTCATCTACCCCCAGTTTCATGTCCCCCCCTCCATTTCTCCCTCAGTTTCATATCCCCCTTTATTTTCCCCATTTCATGTCCCCCCCTTCATCTCTCCCCCAGTTTTATGTCCCCCCCTCCATCTGCCATCTCTGCCCTAGTATAACATTCCCCTTCCATCTCTGCCCCTAGGTTACTGAGACACACACACACAGACAGACAGACAGACAGACATAGACAGACAGACATATAGACAGGCACACATATAGACACGCACACATATAGACAGGCACACATATAGACAGGCAGGCACACATATAGACAGGCACACATAGACAGACAAACATATAGACAGTCACACATATAGACAGACACACATAGACACACACACATATAGACACACACTCTCTCTCTCTCTCTCCCACCCTGCAGCTCACCTTACATCTCTCAGTACTTTATGACACGCTCCACATCTCCATCTTCGGCCGGCACTAAGACACGCCCCCTAGACACGCCTCCCTAGTCAAAGCTGTGCAGGCCGGACTGAATCAGTCAGAGGGCCGGATATTGCCCGCGGGCCGGACTTTGCCCAGGTCTGGACTGGAGTCACGGGGTCACACCTAAACAGAAAGCACAGTGTAAATGCAATGCAAAACAAAAGACTAAACAGCATGGAACCAGGGAGGACCACAAGTCCCAGCAAAACACAGAAGAGAAGGTGAGGTCAGATGAGCAAGAGGTCGAGCCAGGAGATATAATAAAGGTACCAAATCAAAAGACAAGGGATAGTCAAAAATACAAGCCGGGTATACAAACCAAGAAACAGACCGAATACAAACAGACAGGGAATCAGACTGAGCAGGGGGACCAGGAAACACAAAGTGAATGGCTGGCAAGGATCCATGCCTGGGTGGGGTTTAAATAGCAGCAGAGAACACACCTGATGGCTAACGGCATGGAGACTGAAAGCAAGGAAAAGATTAACCCTTAATGACCTAAGCACACCCAATAGAACTCCTAACACGTCTCCCAGGGAGACGCTGCGCAGCAAGGAGACCGCGGCGACTCCATATCCTGACACATTGCTTCCGAAGTACTCTTGTATATTCACTTGTTTTCTAATTTTCTTTCCCTTTTATCCCCCTTTTTCTCCCTTTTTATAACTTTAAATTGTTTCATTTTGTCTCCCCCAACTTCAGCCTATTTTCCCCACAGTACCACTTCATTGTACAATTACCTGGCACATTACAAGGTGGATTCTTTCTCCATTATACGGTTAGGTGCATGCGCTGTGGAGACACTAGAGTTACCTTTCCTGCTTACCTGCTTCAGGGCCTTCACGGCACATACAGTCCTATGAAAAAGTTTGGGCACCCCTATTAATCTTAATCATTTTTAGTTCTAAATATTTTGGTGTTTGCAACAGCCATTTCAGTTTGATATATCTAATAACTGATGGACACAGTAATATTTCAGGATTGAAATGAGGTTTATTGTACTAACAGAAAATGCGCAATATGCATTAAACCAAAATTTGACCTGTGCAAAAATATGGGCACCTCAACAGAAAAGTGACATTAATATTTAGTACATCCTCCTTTTGCAAAGATAACAGCCTCTAGTCGCTTCCTGTAGCTTTTAATCAGTTCCTGGATCCTGGATGAAGGTATTTTGGACCATTTCTTTCTACAAAACAATTCAAGTTCAGTTAAGTTTGATGGTCGCCGAGCATGGACAGCCCGCTTCAAATCATCCCACAGATGTTCAATGATATTCAGGTCTGGGGACTGGGATGGCCATTCCAGAACATTGTAATTGTTCCTCTGCATGAATGCCTGAGTCGATTTGGAGTGGTGTTTTGGATTATTGTCTTGCTGACATATCCATCTCCGGCGTAACTTCAACTTCGTCACTGATTCTTGAACATTATTCTCAAGAATCTGCTGATACTGAGTGGAATCCATGTGACCCTCAACTTTAACAAGATTCCCGGTGCTGGCATTGGCCACACAGCCCCAAAGCATGATGGAACCTCCACCAAATATTACAGTGGGTATCAAGTGTTTTTCTTGGAATGCTGTTTTTTTTGGACTCCATGCATAACGCCTTTTTGTATGACCAAACAACTCAATCTTTCATCAGTCCACGGGACCTTCTTCCAAAATGAAGCTGGCTTATCCAAATGTGATGGTCGCCGAACATGGACAGCCCGCTCTCAAATGATCTGAAAACAAAGATTGTTCAACATAGTTGTTCAGGGGAAGGATACAAAACGTTGTCTCAGAGATTTAACCTGTCAGTTTTCACTGTGAGGAACATAGTAAGGAAATGGAAGACCACAGGGACAGTTCTTGTTAAGCCCAGAAGTGGCAGGCCAAGAAAAATATCAGAAAGGCAGAGAAGAAGAATGGTGAGAACAGTCAAGGACAATCCACAGACCACCTCCAAAGAGCTGCAGCATCATCTTGCTGCAGATGGTGTCACTGTGCATCGGTCAACTATACAGCGCACTTTGCACAAATAGAAGCTGTATGGGAGAGTGATGAGGAAGAAGCCGTTTCTGCACGTACGCCACAAATAGAGTTGCCTGAGGTATGAAAAAGCACATTTGGACAAGGCAGCTTCATTTTGGAAACAAAAATTGAGTTGTTTGGTTATAAAAAAAGGCGTTATGCATGGCGTCCAAAAAGAAACAGCATTCCAAGAAAAACACATGCTACCCACTGTAAAATTTGGTGGAGGTTCCATCATGCTTTGGGGCTGTGTGGCCAATGCCGGCATCGGGAATCTTGTTAAAGTTGAGGGTCGCATGGATTCCACTCAGTATCAGCAGATTCTTGAGAATAATGTTCAATAATCAGTGACGAAGTTGAAGTTACGCCGGGGATGGATATTTCAGCAAGACAATGATCCAAAACACCGCTCCAAATCCTCAGGCATTCATGCAGAGGAACAATTACAATGTTCTGGAATGGCCATCCCAGTCCCCAGACCTGAATATCATTGAACATCTGTGGGATGATTTGAAGCGGGCTGTCCATGCTCAGCGACCATCAAACTTAACTGAACTTGAATTGTTTGTCCAAAATACCTTTATCCAGGATCCAGGAACTGATTAAAAGCTACAGGAAGCGACTAGAGGCTGTTATCTTTGCAAAAGGAGGATGTACTAAATATTAATGTCACTTTTCTGTTGAGGTGCCCATACTTTTGCACCGGTCAAATTTTGGTTTAATGCATATTGCGCATTTTCTGTTAGTACAATAAACCTCATTTCAATCCTGAAATATTACTGTGTCCATCAGTTATTAGATATATCAAACTGAAATGGCTGCTGCAAACACCAAAATATTTAGAACTAAAAATGATTAAGATTAATAGGGGTGCCCAAACTTTTTCATAGGACTGTATGTTCTTACAAGGCTTTACTAGACTGCAATACTGGTCATGATGTCATGCTACAGTGCCAGATGTGTCAGGAGACGCCCTGCGTTGCGGTGGGGGGTTGAGGCATCTGGTAATGCGGCACTACTACCACTGAATGTCATAAATAGCTTGTCCTTTCATACTTACCTCCACGCCTTCCTCCTGGCCTGTTCAGGCCTTCCCTGTTATCCATTAAGGCTGAGGCTCAGGGAACAATACGCAACGCTAAAGCGCTGTGGGAAAAACCGTGGCGGGAACGCATCGCGGTTCTTCCCATAACGCTTTATACATAAAGTTCTCTGAGTTTTCCTCCGTGGACTTTCTGTTAAAATTATATCTACAGGGAAGCCACTGGCATTTCCATAGATATAACTGACATGCTGCGATTTCTAAAACTGCACCTTTATTGGAAATCACATGTCCATGCTGTGTTTTTTTTCCGCAAAGTGGGCATGGGATTCGCATGGAATCCGCCACAGGCAAATCGCATTTCTGACCCATGGGGCCCGGCCTAATAATCTCTTTTTTGCTGGGGCAATCTGGTAAGCTCTGCTTTGGCCTGTACATGCTATGGTATTAGTTCATATTTACACTGCAGTTTTCTAGGCAATTATACTTTTGATGGATGTAATTATCATTATTGTAATGTTTTATATTTCTTCTTTGTCTCCACATACTATGCTTTTTTGCACATGTTTATATCTTGCATCATTCTAGAGTACTATGCATCATAAATTGTATAACATGCCCAGGATGATATATGCATTATTTATTATGCCCTGGATGATATATGTATTCAATATTATTCCCTGGATGATAAATTGTCTCTTCTCCATACTGGCCTCTAGAGCCTTGTAATTACTAGTAACCAATTATACATTTTATCTCCCTGTGCATTATCTGCGATGGGCACTAAATAAATATCAGTTTGCTTACCGTGCAGGTAAAGTGTAATATGTGCTGAATCTGCTGGTGTAAGTGAATGAGCCCCCATATGACTTTGTAACCTTGCCAAGTAAAACCATTAAAACTGCCAGTCTGCCTCCTGTTCCTTCATTTACAACTAACACCATGGGCACCCAGAATCACCATTACATGGGAGACAAATAGCAAGGAGTGCCCCAGGATACCGCTCATTATTGTGGCACCTAAGGGCCTGTAACAGAATTTGGTGCCACTAGCCAATGTGACTAAATTAGCCGCCATCTTCAACCTTTACAATGATCTTTGACCCTTTCTACATTGATAGCCTCATTGCGCCTACAAACATCATGACACAGAAGAAAGCTAGGTAAATGATTGAAGTTCTGAAGGGGGTCTAAAATGAAAAAAGTTTTAAAAAATATAAAAATAGAAACTATTTAAAAATTAAACATATTAAATCACTTCCCTTTTCCTATATCAGAAATAAAAATAAAATCTACCATAAGCATATTAGACATCCCTGCATCCTATAATACTCAAACTATAAATATATGAAAATATATATGCTATATGATGAATACTGTAGTGGGAAAAATAATCAAAACGTCAAGTTCAAGTCATCATTTTTGCCATTTTGCTTCCTGCCAAAAAATGAATAAAAAGCTATCAAAACAAAAGATAATCCTCAACAACTTGCTCTGCAAAAAAGACACCTTACACAGCTCTGTATATGAAAACATAAAAATGTTACAAGTGTCAGAAAATGGTGACTTTTTTGTTTTCAAACTTTTGCATTTTTGTTATGGTAACCGAAAGTATACCAGAAGTTTAATATTGCTATAATCTTACTGACCTGCAGAATATAGTGATATAGAATATAGTGAATATCGTGAAAGCAAAATGAGAACAGCTGTGTTACAGTCAGCAGGGTTTATTAAACAAAACTAAATAAAGAAAAACCCTAGTGTAAACACGGTCTAGCAGTTAGTGTCACTGCCAGCTAACTAAACTAACTAGGTGTGCTCTGTTACATCACAGAGACCTGTGCAGCTTCAGAGCAGCTGCTACAATAAACAAAACAGTCTAGCCAGAACTCCTGGACTAGACAGAGACTGACTAAACCCTGTGTGCCACAGTTCCACCCAACCCACAAGGCATATTACTGCCAAACCAACTTTCAGTGTGAATACTGACTTAGGGGTAAAGCTAGCCAACTGAGATATTCACCACACAACACACAAGGAAGCAAGCTGCCCAACTAACAATGGCATTGCTATCTCGGGGCATTTACTAGCTAGGGCCAACTAATTGTTTGTTCAGGCTGGAACCCTTGCACGCACGCACGCACGCACTCACACGCGCGCACACGCACAAACACACACACACACATCATTTAGGTTTGAGGAATGATCTTAGAGCGCCAGGCATCCAAACCAGCCCCCTTAAATAGGGAAGGGGCGGTCCCAAGGAAAAAGCCCAGCTGCCCACGCTGAGTGTACATTGGTTGACACCCCAATCAATCAGACAGCCGGCCACTGCAAGGGTAGTTAACCCCTGCAATGCTGGACTGTGCAGTGGAACAGGCTGCGACCTCCATATCATGGCCGCAAATGCTGCACAATCCTAACAAGCTGCTAGTGGTGCTAATACAGTTTTTTTCTAATTCCACCTCATTTTGATTTTTTTTCTGCTTCCCAACACATCATATAGAATATGAAATGTTATCATTATGAATTTAACTCTTAGGCGCACCAGAACGTACAGATATGTCCTAGTTTGTGTGAAAAAATAGCTGCCGGGTCTGCGCTGTTTCATACAGCAGGGACCCGGTAGCATTGTCCATTTTCAGAGATGACTCTGATGAACGGGCATTTAACCACTCAGATGCTGTGGTCAAATGTGTGGCAGTCAAAAAAAAGACATAAGAAAACCATGTTACTGCGTTTTTTTCTCAATTCCACCTCATTCTGAATTTTTTTGTTCTCCTTACCTTCCAAAAGAATTTATGCTTTTTGCAAAGTAAGGAGTAAAATATAAAAATTTAAATTAAAAAGAACAAAACAATGAAAACTGACTGAAGTGAGAAGGGGTTAAAGATCTTCCTTAGTCTGGACACTCCTTTGTCTTGATAGGTTGTCAATGGATCCAATCATAAATGCAGGAACTTTGTATGGTCTGACACAAATGATTCATGATTCCTTATTCCTTACTCAGAAACAGGCAGGAACACTGCATGCAAATGATGTTAACGTGAACACAATAAGGAAATAATAGCTGCAAGTCCCAGACCATGGAAAATTCTTGTATTCATATCAAGGCAAAAGACGGTCATTAGTAGGATGATTAGAAAAAAAATAATAATAAACTCTATACATTAAAATTATTTATACAGTATTTACAAAGATGCAAAAGTGGTACTCCCATTTCAAGGATCCTAACTATACTGCTTGTACTACTAGCTTAAGTAAAGTTCACCTAAATACATTGTTTTAGCAATACTGCTTCATTTGTCCGCTATGTTAGATTATTCCTCCCCTTGTTTACACAATATTTTCATGGTATACCTGTATCTGATGAGACAGGATGGAGTATAAGTCACTGCTTTCTGGGATAGAGGGGCTGAGTGCTCTGCTGTTATCTACAGCTCTTCGGTCAGGACAATCAGGTCAGCTAATTGCAATTTGCTGATAAAGGCTAGATTGGTGTTTGTTATCTCTCTATGTAACCACAAGGATAGTTCTCTGTAGAACTGTAGAAGCATGGTAAGTTTTCTATACAAATCTGTGTAATGTAATATTCATTTACTGTGCACATAATTTGATCTGCATTTATATTAGATTTCTAGTAATGATAATAATCTCTCATGGTAAAGGCAGGGTCTATATGTATTGTGATGCATGCAAAGCTGCTGAGACAGGTAGTTGGGAACACCTCTTTAACCTGTTTACATTCCAACACATGTGGAATTATATCCTTAACAAAAAAGTGTGAAACAACTGCAAGTTATTACTCTCATCCACAAGGCTCTCCATAATGCTGCACCTCCCTACATTTCCTCCCTCATCTCTGTCTACCGCCCAACCCGTGTTCTCCACTCACTCAATGACCTAACACTTACCTCCTCTATCATCAGAACCTCCCACGCTCGTATACAAGACTTCTCCCGAGTTGCACCATTTCTCTGGAATGCTCTACCCCGGACAATCAGATTAACTCCCAATTTCTACAGCTTTAAGCGCAAACTAAAGACACATCTCTTCAGACAGGCCTATCACAATTCCTAATGTCAACCCTTCCGTACTACAATTAGAATCCCTAAATTTTAACCCTCCTCTGTCCACGCTCCCACACTACCCCACTTGATATGGTGCCTTTTCAGCCTAACTTATCTGTTCAAGCTCCATCCACATGTTAAAGGTCACCACTAGTGATGGTTCATACAGTATTATTTGTGTAATGACAGTAACCTCTATTACAGAATTGTCTGAATACTGTATAAGCAATGCCGCCCCTGCTACCTCTTGTGTCACCCCTTCTACCTCATAGATTGTAAGCTCTTGCGAGCAGGGCCCTCAGTCCCATTGTGTGAAATGAAGTTCTTTGTTATGCATCTGTCTGTATCTGAACCCTACAAATTGTACAGTGCTGGGGAATATGTTGGCACTATATAAATAAAATGTATTATTAATTATTATTATTATTATTATTATTATTAATAAAATATGTCTTATATTCTAGGTTCTTCAAAGTAGCCAACTTTTGCTTTGATTACTGCTTTGCACACTCTTGACATTCTCTTGATGAGCTTCAAGGGGTAATCACCTGAAATGGTCTTCCAACAGTCTTGAAGGAGTTCCCAGAGATGCTTAACACTTGTTGGCCCTTTTGCCTTCATTCTGCGGTCCAGCTCACCCCAAACCATCTAGATTGGGTTCAGGTCTGGTGACTGTGGAGGCCAGGACATCTGGCGTAGCACCCCATCACTCTCCTTCTTGGTCAAATGGTCCAACTAAACGCAAACTGGATGA
This sequence comes from Leptodactylus fuscus, assembly GCF_031893055.1. Lineage (NCBI taxonomy): Eukaryota > Metazoa > Chordata > Amphibia > Anura > Leptodactylidae > Leptodactylus > Leptodactylus fuscus. Next base: position 181,775,463 of record NC_134265.1, read on the forward strand.
AATAGCATGCCTCTGCAAGATGCTGTTTCACTATGCCTTCAGTTTTGAATAAATCCCCAACAGTGTCACCAGCAAAGCACCCCCACACCATCAGACCTTCTCCTCCATGCTTCACGGTGGGAACCAGGCATCTAGAGATCATCCATTCACCTTTTCTGCGTCAAACCAAAGATCTCATCAGACCAAAGCACAGATTTCCACTGGTCTAATGTCCATTCCTTGTGTTCTTTAGCCCAAACAAGCCTCTTCTGCTTGTTGCCTGTCCTTAGCAGTGGTTTTCTAGCAGCTATTTTACCCTGAAGGCCTGCTGCACAAAGTCTCCTCTTAACAGTTGTAGAGATGTGTCTGCTGCTAGAACTTTGTGTGGCATTGACCTGGTCTCTAATCTGAGCTGCTGTTAACCTGCAATATCGGAGGCTGGTGACTCGGATGAACGTATCCTCCGCAGCAGAGGTGACTCTTGGTCTTCCTTTCCTGGGGCGGTCCTCATGTGAGCCAGTTTCTTTGTAGCGCTTGATGGTTTTTGGAACTGCACTTGGGGACACTTTCAAAGTTTTCCCAATTTTTCAGACTGACTGACCTTCATTTCTTAAAGTAATAATGGAAACTCGTTTTTCTTTACTTAGCTGCTTTTTTCTTGCCGTAATACAAATTCTTACAGTCTATTCAGTAGGACTATCAGCTGTGTATCCATCTGACTTCTGCACAACACAACTGATGGTCCCAACCCCATTTATAAGGCAAGAAATCCCACTTATTAAACCTTACAGGGCACACCTGTGAAGTGAAAACCATTTCCGGTGACTACCTCATGAAGCTCATCAAGAGAATGCCAAGAGTGTGCAAAGCAGTATTCAAAGCAAAAGGAGGCTACTTTGAAGAACCTAGAATATAAGACAGATTTTCAGTTGTTTCACACTTTATTGTTAAGTATATAATTCCACATGTGGTAATTCATAGTTTTGATGCCTTCAGTGTGAACCTACAATTTTCATAGTCATGAAAATACAGAAAACTGTTTGAATGAGAAGGTGTGTCCAAACTTTTGGTCTGTACTGTATACCAATGAATAGAGACCATGTAATATACTGTATAATGTGGTTAAGTATGCAAGAGATAAGTTCTTACTTATGAACCCTGCTCTTACATTTTGAATCTATAACAGTAAAATAGGACGTATTGAAATGATCTTGTTAAAGGGGTGTTCCATATATATATATTTTTAAACACATAGGAAGGCTTAAATTAGCAAACTGTATATACTTACCTGTCTGTTCAGCCAGGGATCCAATGGCATGTCTTGTTTTGGGTCCCTGGTCTACCTGACCTTTGGCCAGAACAGGAGTGCATCAGCCAATTCGTGGCTCAGAAGTGACATTCTGTTCAAATGGAGTATCTGTGCTCAGCCACTGATTGGCTGATGCATATGTATGCAGGTAGACAGAAAGCAAATAGTAGGGACCCGAACAGAGACTCTCCGCTGGGGCTAAATGGACAAGTGAGTATATAGTGTTTGTTATTTTAAGCCTCTGTGAAGTGGAACTGGAAAACCCATTTAAGAAAACTATGCTACCTCTATGGCTTTGTAAAGAGATACAGTAATTTGTAACTGGATAAAGGAAACTCAGTTTATGTGAATATTATATTTAAATATATTTATTATTCCTCATAGAACTATATTTACTGTCTTTCCATAGGTTTCTTCTATCAGAGGTATTATTCTACTCATCATTTTGTATATTACAATATGGAATAAACAGTATGTGGAAAGAAGTTATATTATTTATAGAGGACCCAATGCCTTGACAACAAAGGAGCTAGCAATATTCTACTGAGAGCTGAAATATTAATCAGCTTGTAGATGAAACCATTACATTCATTGTGTTCTTTATGCATGGTTGCTCTATGCTCCTTTCTAGGTTAGCGTGCTATAAATCAAACAATAGAAAACTTTTTCATTTTTTATAGCAAGAGATCATAGCTGTAACTCAAGCAATAGAAAACAGCCTTTGCATTTTATCTTTGTAATAATCAAACAGATTTTATAATTATGAATCTACTTTGTGTATTTATGAGTGTAGCACTAGATCACATACTAAACTAATGTACATTAGTAAATACATGCATTTTTAATTGGGTGCTTGTCAATTATATTTCTACCCGTTACTGATTGAATTGCAGTTTACCTGAAATTAAGGACCCAAAACAGCATTATGGAGCAATGGGTAAACATATTTTATTTTATTTTACTTACACCAACGTATTGTCATCACTCACTGTCCCACGTAGGACCCACAATCTATATTCCCTATCAGTATGTGTTTGGAATCTGGGAGGATACACAATGAGCAAACACAATGAGAACATACAAAGTCCTCACAGATGTTGGTTTCAGCCAGATTCAAACCCAGGACTCCAGAACTGCAAGGAAACAGTGTTAACCACTGAGTGCAATGAAATTGTGAGTCTTCATGGAATGCCTTCATGAGAGTTCAGCAACTCCATTCTTAGGGCCATTATGGTATTTCAAAAATTATATCCCACCCAATTTCCATATACACATGTAAACTTGGCTTAACTGAGCAGTGCATGTTTACTACACTGCAGTTGAAATCCAACCATCTGATCCATATCACTCCCAACAAAGGGTTGGGGTAGAGTTGAGAGTTGGAAAGAAAGAAGGACTAACTTATATATGTGCAAAAAAACAGTAACGAAAGGATGGCCAAAATAAATACTAATGTAGATAAAACTCAACTTTTATTGACTAATTTCTAAAAACTACCCCATAAATACATGATGAAAAAAATGTATTATAACATTTTAGGTCAGTGTACATCTCCAGAATTGTACTCTCTCTTAATTACGGTAATATTGATACTGTACAGAGAGAAATCTCATAAGGGATGCACTCATCCTAAATAAATTGGATTACACCATTTGCCACATTTATATACATTCCTGTGGCCTCCCTTAATGTAGACTGGATATATGGTGTATCAAAAATGTATCCCCGTACAAGAAATAACAGGACCAGATTATGACAGAAAAGCTTGCCTAATAACCCAGCAAGCTAACTGCGTAACAATGTAACCCAATGATTAAAACATCTACTTAGTGGAGACTTGTAATTACTCCATCCCGATATGTTGGGAAATGCTATGTCAGACTTGGGGTATAATTCCCACCCCTGTATGTATTGTAATCTGACAAGCTAATAGGGATGTATGGACAGTTATAGAGCTATGCAAGGGCTCAATAGTCAGCCAACTCGTGCAAACTCGCGGAAAGGGCACTAAGTACCCGCCACGTGCACAGTTAACTATTTGGTAACAAGCATGCTCAGTTAACCCATTCAGCGCAGCAAGCACTATATGATTAGAATGGATGAAACATTCACTGTCCCGTTATCCCATATCAATCTCTCAACGCGTTTCACCCAGAAGATTGGATGTTCCAGGTTCATCAGGAGAGTTCTAAGAGCTAATTTGCCCCCAACAAAAACAAAAAAGATTTGCGGTCAAAAACGCACTTCCCAACACCCTGTTGGTGGGTGTCAGTACTCGTAATGTTAAGCCATCGGGCCGGCGTACACATGCGCATTAAGTAGAGGTGAAGAAAACCCCACCGACCAATCCCACATCAGAGTTTCGAGGGCGCGGCGTAGGGTATCGCCCCTCCCTCTTCATTGGATGAATGCTCCGGACTGGTAGTCATAGCACCGTGGGACGACAAAAAGACGCTCCACTGACTTGGCTAGATGGTCAGCTCACTGAGAATGATTAAATACCCTCAGATTGCAACAAACATTAATACATAGCTGAATTCTTTCTAAACCCAAAGGAAACTGCCGATATTAATCAGCAATCCAAGCTCACAACTAGTTACAGTGTGCTATATGTTTATTCGTGTTTAATCAGGACTACTATCACTGCAATAAATCAGTGACCCCAAATGACAGCATATTTCGTACGCACCGTACCCAGCCAATTATATAGTAGGAATGATTTGTACCAAGATGTATATCTCTTAATGCAGAGCGGCATGTTAAGATGCCGTGACCACACTACCACTAGGCAAAACTGAGAATACCCATAATAACCTGTGCAGTCGGTACAATTATGCCCAAGTGTAATTCTCCAGACAGGTCATCCATATTAACACCACCAATACCATCTTCATAGTGGGTGCAAATAGTATCTCAGTTATAATTTTGGAGGAATGGATACACTAAATACACTGAAGCTACCCACTCAAAAGATGAATAAACCTCAATATGTAACCACGGAGATATTAGATCCATAAAGTATGGATATCGAATGATCTAAATATCATCTCTCACCCCAGTGTCTCCCCTAACGTATCACCTACTCATCACAACTCCAAAGGAATAATATACTATGCTGGACAGTATATTTCCTAATTCCTAGCTATAGTGTAATTGATGTAATAAATTCCTCATATACTGTACACAGAGGTCACTTAAGTGTTATGACCCGGTCTCAGCAGTCTCGGCCTGTTGGGTTCAGGCGCAGAGTGTCCGGACGGCATTCAGCGCGTGAATCACCTGATGCACGGAAGGGAATGTTCACACCAAACATGCAGTTTCTGCTCTGGCACTCGGGCGTGGATCACGTGGTGAGTTGCCTGGTGGATCAGTGCCTGGTGTGTCTTGGCTTCTGAAGGGGTTAAGTTCTCTGCAGTGCTGAATACTTCACAGGCCATGGGCGAGGCCTTCTCTTTACTATATAAGGCTGTTGCACATGCTATCTGATGCCGGTCTTAAACGTCTGTTCCTGTTCTCAGTAATGGTCTGTTGTCTGAAGCTGCTACCATCTGCATCCCGGCCCATCCAGTTTCTTGCTCCTGTTCACACAGGACTGGTTCACTAAGTATTGAGCTCCTATCCAGACATAGTGTTCCGGGCACAGCAAGCCCTAGGTATTTTTTCTGTTTGGAGGTTTGGAATTTTTGTTGGTAGGGGTTTTTTATAGTGTGTGATACTCAGTTCTGTTTTTTCCTATCCCTTGCTTAGTTCAGTTATTCTGTGTTTACATTTATTTTCTCCCTATGCTTTTGTGTTCTCATGCTCACCGCTAGTCCAAGTCTGGACATCCGTGGGGGGCTTGTTCTGTATCTGCCTCTCCTTCGTAAACGTGAAGCTAGACAGGGGCTCTATTTCCCTTTGTAAGTTAGCTACTTCTCCGGCTGTGCTCGTGCCCATTCAGGCAAGTTAGTCGGGCCCACGGCTACTTCTAGTTGTGCGAGGCAAGGTGTAGGAGTATCCACACTAGAAGTCCAAACTGCTCATACTTATTATTGTTTGTTTTTATATATGTTTTTCCTTTACTAGACTGAGAAGTTATCAGTCAGGGGCCAGTCCGTGGTCAGGGATCCCCAGACCATAACATTAAGAGAGTGAATCACTAAAGAGAATCCAGAAACTGGGAAGAGCTGACAATCACTCTTACGGACAGTTTATATATAACTATCTCATAATATACGAGAAGGGTGAGGTAATCAGCAACAATCAGAAAGAATATATGACATTAAAAGAAAAACCTATGTAACCGGAAAAACCATTACTCAATGAATGATATAAAAGAAATCACCTCATTCAATCCTAATGGCTGAACAGATCTCATGCGGTATGTCCATTGCGCTTCCTTCTGGAGGAGTCGGCGATCTATGTCACCCCCTCTTATACCTAACTTGATGTTTGTAAGACCCTGGAAGCTGATTTGACTCGTGTCACCGCCATGATGTTCCCATGTACAGTCCTATGAAAAAGTTTGGGCACCCCTATTAATCTTAATCATTTTTAGTTCTAAATATTTTGGTGTTTGCAACAGCCATTTCAGTTTGATATATCTAATAACTGATGGACACAGTAATATTTCAGGATTGAAATGAGGTTAATTGTACTAACAGAAAATGTGCAATAAAAAGTATGGGCACCTCAACAGAAAAGTGACATTAATATTTAGTAGATCCTCCTTTTGCAAAGATAACAGCCTCTAGTCGCTTCCTGTAGCTTTTAATCAGTTCCTGGATCCTGGATAAAGGTATTTTGGACAAACAATTCAAGTTCAGTTAAGTTAGATGGTCGCCGAGCATGGACAGCCCGCTTCAAATCATCCCACAGATGTTCAATGATATTCAGGTCTGGGGACTGGGATGGCCATTCCAGAACATTGTAATTGTTCCTCTGCATGAATGCCTGAGTTGATTTGGAGCAGTGTTTTGGATCATTGTCTTGCTGAAATATCCATCCCCGGCGTAACTTCAACTTCATCACTGATTCTTGAACATTATTCTCAAGAATCTGCTGATACTGAGTGGAATCCATGTGACCCTAAACTTTAACAAGATTCCCGGTGCCGGCATTGGCCACACAGCCCCAAAGCATGATAGAACCTCCACCAAATTTTACAGTGGGTAGCAAGTGTTTTTCTTGGAATGCTGTTTTTTTTGGACGCCATGCATAACGCCTTTTTGTATGACCAAACAACTCAATCTTTGTTTCATCAGTCCACAGGACCTTCTTCCAAAATGAAGCTGGCTTGTCCAAATGTGCTTTTGCATACCTCAGGCAACTCTGTTTGTGGCGTGCTTGCAGAAACGGCTTCTTTCTCATCACTCTCCCATACAGCTTCTCCTTGTGCAAAGTACTCTGTATAGTTGACCGATGCACAGTGACACCATCTGCAGCAAGATGATGCTGCAGCTCTTTGGAGGTGGTCTGTGGATTGTCCTTGACTGTTCTCACCATTCTTCTTCTCTGCCTTTCTGATATTTTTCTTAGCCTGCCACTTCTGGGCTTAACAAGAACTGTCCCTGTGTGAGGAGCGGATAAGGGCAGAGCGGAGTAGGATGTATTCGGAGGATCTGAGGTTATGTGTGGGCAGGTAGCAGGAGATTAGGTCAGAGATGTATGGAGGGGACAGGTTGTGAATGACTTTGTATGTTAGTGTTTAAGGGACTTGTAGAGCTACAGGATGCTGCTACATCTTAATGGGTGCATACAAGATTATCAGTAGCACCCTTATAGCGCACCTGATGGGAGCCCAGAGCAACTAATGGGTATCTTCACTATGTGTTTCCTCTATACTCTCATCACTAGTTTACAGGAATATAGTGAAATTTAGTAGTCCAGTATATACGTTCCTATAAGAACTGGATTGCATATCACTCAGAAGAATCATTATATAGTAACCTTTGGTGAATGTATGCTGTTGTTATATGGAAGTCACACAACTTTGAACCAAATATCTGATTCTGGAAAAGCTGAGTAAGAATGGGTGCGGTTAGGTCTTTTTAGGTGGTTTTTATACACACTCAATGGTTTTCTCTGCCCCAGAAATCCCCTTCAATTTGACTATACAGTCAGTTTTGTATCTATTTTTTTTTTTTTCATTAAAAGATATGTTTTGGCCACTCTGTCTGTGAAATTTCTACATTTTGATTGTCTATCCCATGGTGATATTAATGTTGGTGGGCAGCTTAACAGCTTGCACAATCTATATTAGTTATTGTTTATTTTCTTTTAAGAATGTTTTCTCATTTTGATGAAAACCTGGGATTCATTAATAGTTTATCAATAGAATTACTGTCTTGGTTATAGTGTTCATCCAAGAATTTACTATTAATATATTAGTATTGTAATTTTGTTGGGAGCACTGTGTGGCATATGGTTAGAGATGAGCGAACTGGTTTGGATCAGACCAGAGTCAACAAAAATTTTCCAAAACCTCAGCATCAGTGATGACTCCATGGGGCATGACATCAGCCCAGGAGGTCAGAAGTGGCCAGAGGAGGAGACAGAGGAGGGCTGGACAGTGCTTGGGTGCCCAGAAAAAGGAGAGCGAAATAGAGTATAACTGTTTGTTATTTTTTACACTTGTCCTGGGCAACCATCTATTATCCATCTGAAATAACCCCAGATTATAATAATTTAAATACAAAAAAAACAAGGAAGATCCAGCAATCCAGAAATATCCAAAAGTCTAATTTAAAACTAAGCTTTTATTGTTCCCATGTAGAAAATTAAAAAAAATCAGATAATGCGGTTTACATCACTCACTTTAAAATTTTCTGCATGGGAACAATAAAAGCTATGTTTTAAATTTTACTTCTGGATACTTCTGGATTGCTGGTTCTTTCTTGCTTTTTTTCTATTTGGATTATTTGCCCGTGACCGAAGGGAAAAAACCCATGCAATTAGAGATGTATTCCTGCATCCTTTCAACATGAACGGTTTTGTGACGTGGGCTGTATACCTAGATTCTATTATAATAATTTAACTTCTGGATTATGACTAATTTATTAGATTCTAAACAAATCTATGGGCCAAACTAAAACGAATGTTCAGAGATTCACTCATCTCTACATATTGTTATATGTTATATTGTTGTGAAAATCTAACTTCATGAGAAAAGTTGCTAAGCACTAAAGAATAATTTAACCAAAATGCATGACATTTCTGCGCCCAATTAATTTGTCCATCAATAATCTATACAAATTATACCCATTTGACTTCTCTTAAAACTATTTTCATTATTGGTTTACCTCCTATTAAAATAATTTAGAAATGATAGAAACTGCATATTTACTTTACTTATAATAGAAGTTATCCTACACAAGTTAAATTATGCATATTCTAATGTTGTATTTGATTCCGTTCGGAGCATTTGAACCAGATCTCACCTCTGATATTACGGCTGCTTTCTATTCTACCTAATGACAATCTGTTTTTAATTGCTCTGCACAATCCAATTTTCTGGCTGGCAGAGATTATTATTCAATCTAACTGATAACTACAGCAAGTAATATTTATTCAGCATTAAGGATAATAGGTATTTGTATACAAAGCATTAATACATTTTTCAAAACAGTTCATTGTCATTGGAATTTTCAATCATAACAGTGTATAAGAGTCTGTTAGGTACAACCCCATATCTGCATACATTCAGATATACATTATGGTTATTGAATAAGATGCCATTGGATTCCCTTGGTTTCCTCATGGCAGGTATAATACTAGTAAGAGAAAGGAGAATCGGTGAGTTTTGTTGAAGAAGTTATTCACAGTAATTGAACAGAGAGAGGCAAAACATACAATAGCATTCTGTTTTGTGTTACACAATTACAACTGAAGGAATGGACTTCCCTGTCCAACGACTGGTTGGGTTTGGCCTGTCAATGTAAAATATTTAACATTGATCTTTATAAGTAAATTTTATTAAATGCTTTAGAATATTTAAGGGACTTTCCAGTATTTTTATATTGTAACTCTGTACCTAAATATCTTTAAGAGGCAATCCTGTAAAAAAAAAATCCATTTGAAAATGTGCTTGTGTGTAGTATAAAGTGATTGAATCACTTACTGACAACTTTATGGTGCAGTTATAGTCTTCCTTCTAGAGCACTGACCTCCTTTCTGCTACTCTGATGGACATGGAATAGGCCATGAGATAAATTAGGCATATCCTCCAGCAGTCCATGTGCCAAGACTGAAATCTACAGCAGCTTGTAGTATATGGTAAATCTACCCCCCAGTTTCCTGTATGAACAGGATGTCAGACTCATAGTGCAAGTCTATAAGAGCCTTCATCTTAATTCCATAAACCTGCATTTTCAGTTTGACCTCCTGATCAGACAGAAAACACTGTGTGAATGAGAGTTGTAGAGAGGAGGTCAGTGTTTTGGAGGTACACTCCGGCCACATGTGTTGTCTCTCATGGCAGGGCTTTCAAGTGTCATTTTTCATCAGGGTATATATGGCCCCTCCATATATCTCTGAACTAATCTCCCGCTACCTGCCCACACCTAACCTCAGATCCTCCAATAACCTCTTACTCCACTGTTCTCTCATCCGCTCCTCACACAACTGCCTCCAAGATTTCTCCCCTGCATCTCCCATACTCTGGAACTCCTTACCAAGACACATAAGACTGACCCCCACAATCACAGGATTCAAGAAGGCCCTGAAGACTCACCTATTCAGGAAGGTCTACAACCTCCAATAACACGATCACCACACCATCTGATCTGTCTGTCCCTCTCCCTCTGTCTCTACCCCCCTTCCCCCATAGATTGTAAGCCCTCGCGGGCAGGGCCCTCTACCCCGCTGTGCCAGTCGGTCATTGTTAGTATTATATCTACCTGTATATTCTGTGCATTATATGTAACCCCCAAATGTAAAGCACCATGGAATTAATGGTGCTATATAAATAAACAATAATAATAATCAGGGTAATGTTCATCCACACCCAGCAAAGGTTTTCCAGGAATGTCTCCACTAAAGTGTATAACATCCATGGCCTGCCCGCTCACCAGATTTGCCACCAATTAAGCAATTCTGAAATCGGCATAGATGCAAGTTGCAACCTATGAGATTACATAATATCTCACTGTCCTTTTAAGAATTTTGCTTCTGTTCCATACCATAATAACAATATGCAGACTTGATACAGCCATAATGAATATGTAAGTAATATGTAAATAACATACATTAGAGTAATCTTCACTCTTATTAGTAAGAGGTTAACTGGTCAATATATCCCTTAGGAATATTCTCATGCTCACATTATGCACAAGTGAATTAAGGTCATATGTGCGACAAACAATATTTCTGCATATTTTAGCTACTTGCTTGTAGTTGAGGTAGATATCATACAGTAATTTGATGTCAGCTTGGAAGAACAGCTAATGTATCCTCAAGCTCTTTTCAAGTATTGTTCATATTTTAATGAATTTCTTCTCTCTTGGGTTTCCTGGGGACTTTGTTCTGGGTAATCATAGAATATTGTCTTATTCTTTTTGTATTCTATGAAATAACTTCCATGGCTCAGAATGCATATAAGTGCTCCATAAGCTTGCTATAGTTCCTTTAATATTTCCATTGCCGAAGCTTTGCCACCAGATGGTGTTTTCATATACAGATGGAAAATAAATATGCTTCCCATATTCTTGTTGTTATATAACATATGCAGCGCGAACCTTCAATGACATACTGAATTCTAGTGTATAAAATACATACAACAAATTTGTTAGGAACAAATGCAGTTTACACTCAGCTTACAGGGAGAGGTCACACAACCAGGACTACCAACTACTATGGCAAAAGCTGCTACTGGAGATACTGCACACCTAAATTCATACCAAGCCAGTCTCTGGATGTCTTCTCTCGGATGTCTTCTCCAGAGCTCCTAGAGGTGGAGTTGGAATTTGCAGGTACCTTCAGCCACAGTTAGCAACAACCACACAGTGTACTGTATGATGGTGCATCATAGGTGGCAGCAGACCCAGAATCTCAGATTACTCACCGTAGGAACATAGGACCTGGCAGAAAATTGGAGGGTATGTCTATTCATATGTCCAGAGCTTTCATAGCAGACAAGGATAAGGTGACTTCTGTTTCTGCAAAGCATCCATGAGAGCTGTAGGGCTTGGAGCAGTAAGGAGAAGAATGGTTGTCTATCTGGTCGGCAGCAGAGATGGCGGTGAAGTACAAATAGGAGTAGTACAGAGATTACCACGTCAGGCCTTAAAGATCTGATGAAGAGGTGCATGCTGCTTGCATGCAATCATACCCCAAAACGTGTTATCTGTAAATCAATAAAAGCCTGGTAAATTACCCTTAAAGGCGTGTTATATCAAGTTCTGAAAGAGGAGTGCATTACTATGGGCATAGGAGCTATACATTTCAATTCGATCTTCAGTTTCACACGGTCAGTCTTTGCGACGACCAGAGGTCCCAGACTCATGCAGCCCTGGCCTAAAAGGACTCCCCTTATTTGAAGTACATTATCCCATTTGGAACAAGCGAATTCTCCCCAGGTCTTAGGAGGAGATTCCGGGGCGTATTTGCAAGTTTGGAAAATCAAGCAGTTGGAGAGTAACTCTCTCTTTTTTTCCTCTATCACATCCTGAAATAAATAGAAGATTGGTTTCTCATGGTGCAGTATGTACAGTCTGAAACTAGCTTACAAGCTGCTGTTCTCACCTATGATCAGAGACCGGATGGATCTATGATAACTGAAACAGGAAGGAAGGAAAAATAACTGGGTTGGTTGATAGCTCCTAGGCTGAGATTCAGGAAGTTCAAGGAATAGGGTAAAGTAAATACTTTTGAGACAGGCAACGCGTTTGAGTACTGGACTGGTGTCTTCATCAGGCCACCTACAAAATTTGTAACATTCATAAAATATTTCATATAGTATGCTTAAATAGATACATAAATGTAAATACAAAAATCAACTAGTAAGACATAGACAAATAAATAAATAGAAATGCACGAATATGTATGCACATCTATTCTACCAAAGGTCAAAGTGGGACAGTCAGGAATAAATTTTTTCATATGGAGATCATTTTGAAGTATGTTGCAATGCTGAGATAGGATAGTTTGTATTTGTTTGTGGCCTGAATAAAAAGTGGTATTGTATTTGCTCTTCTTCTGAGTTTGTGGTATAGATTGATTGTCGATCCAAACTATCCTAACCCAACATTGGGGCATACTTTGAAATGATCCCAATATGAAGAAATGTATTCCTGACTCACAAAAAAACTACAGTATTTTTGTTTAGTGCAGTTTTTGAAATTATGGTTGGAAGCACATGAAAACTGCATGCAATTTTCCTGTTGCAGTTTTGATGCAATTGCAACTGCATCATAACTACATGTGAATGCACCCTCACTAGCTTACATTTTCCACCCTGCACATACAAAAATTCACCTTTTACTGTCAGCAAGCTCCCTTAATGGCCCCACATAGTATTAAGGTCTCCAATGGCCCACCATGCAACACATGCTCATTAGTGCCCCTCAGACACCATATAATGCTCCCCAGTGACCCCCAGAACCCAATAATGCTCCTTAATGGCCCATAACACCTAATAATGCTACCCAATGGCCCCCAGACGCCTAATAAAGCTCCCAGGCAAAAAAGTAATTCTCCCCAATGGCCCCCAAGCAAGTAGTAAAGTTCACTAGTAGCCCACAGGCAAGTAATAATGTCCTCTGTGACCCTTAAACAAATATTAATGTCCTTATTAGCCCCTAGGCAAGTAATAATCTACTCCAGTAGTCCTAGGCAAGTGATAATGTCTTCTAGTGTTTCCCAGACAAATAATAATATCCCCAGTGCCCCCAGATACCTTATAATGCTTCACAGTGGCTTGAAGGCTTGTAGTAATACTCCATAGTGGCTCCCAGGCAAGTAGTAATGTTCTCCAGTAGCCCTCGGACAAGTAGTAATGTCCCCAGTGGCCCCCAGATAAGCAATAATGTCCCCAGTGGCTCCAAGACAAGTAATAGTGGTGATATGACAAGTAATGATGTCTCCCAGTGGTGCCCTGACAGCCAATACTGTCCTCCAGTTGTCTCTTAACAACTAATAATCTCCTGCTCAGTGGCCCCCTGACAACTAATAATGTCCCACCCAGTTGCCCCCTGACAACTAATAACGCCCCCCAGTGGCCCCCAGATAATTAATAATGTCCCCCAGTGGCCCCACACTTTTGTTGTACTATATAAATAAAAAAAATAACACTTACCCATCCTTGGTCCCCTGGAGCTCTAAGATCCTCCTCCACTGCAGATCAGTGCAGTATGTCTTCAGCAGTCATCACGATCTGATACCTGAGTAATAGAGCAGGAAGGTAGAGCCTTCTTCCTGCACCTTTCTATTCAACAACATTGGCATCCTAAGGCACTGAAAATAACACCTATTCCTGAGCATCTCCATCACCAATTCAAGCAACCCACAGTGGAACTCCAAACTACTATCCCTAGCTGGGAAGCTACATTAGTTCCTTGTTACCTCAGTGAAGTTACATCATTGGTTCAACTGCATTGCAGCCTCATGAGTTTTTCATACCCTTACCATCAGGGCCCTTATCGTCTGTTGCAGGAGAAGAGAGAATCCTTCTCCCACTGGAAGCACCTCAAGGGGAAGTGTGCTTGAGGGGTCAATTGAATGTCCTTGGCCTACTGTTGACAATACAGCTACTAAAACTCCCATACGCGGGTTCCCTCCTGCTAGTTTTATGTGGAAGAAGTATAAGTATAGTAATGTCAGGTCAGGGTTAATTGTATAGCTATTACTCAGTTAAATGTCTTCAGACTTTACAATCTACAATTCAATGTGAAGTTCCAGAACAGATAGAGAAAATTCATAACCCTTTTTATTCCTGCATGATGTTTTGGTAACACGAAGCAGATCTGTTGCAGAATGTGTGCATCTGAATGAGATCTGCATACACTAACTCTATGCACACGGTGCAGAAACAATACCATTCACATTTATGGAAAGTTTGAGACCATATCCTGTGACATATAATATTCACATCCAGGAAACTGCATACTTCTACAGTGAGGAAAGCATTGAATGAGAAAGTTGTACATGGAAAGGTACAGAAAACCAAAAGACTACTGAGAGTGTGAATTTACTGAAATCACAAAAATGGCTTCAATAATACATTATGTGTTTATATCACTTTAAAGAAGTTTTCTGGGCTAAATATATTGTGACCTATTTAAGGATAAGTCATCAATATCAGAATGTTGGGGTCTGATATCTTGGACCCCATCGACCAGTTGTTCTCTGTGTTCTCTATGTAGTGGCCAGAAAAGGTCACCTCCCAAACCCCTACAGAGAGAACAGAGCTGTCTGTTTCTAATTGATGGGGTGCCAGGCACCAGACCCCCCATCGATCTGAAATCAATGTTCTATCCTTAAGAAAGGTCATAACATTTTTACCGCTGTAACTATGTTAGGCAAAGTTCCCACACAGAGAAAATGCAGCGTTTTTGGCTGCTGCGAAAATGCAGTTGGAAAATAACACTGTATATTACATTGCCAGGAAAAGGAATGAGATATTGCTGAATCTCATCCACAAAAAAAACTGTGTAAGGCTTTTGCACCTCCAGTAGCCAGAGCAATTTTCACAGTTTTGAGATGGATAAATCAAACCTAAATTGCGACATTAAAAAATCATCCAACGCCCCCCATACTTCTATATTTTTTTTAAGTAGACGTCTGCAGCATTGTCAGAATGCCACTTGGTACTTTCATGCAATTTTGATTTAAAGTGAATGTTTTATGAAAAAATGCAAATAAATGTATATTAGTTGATAAAAGTGGAAATCAAACAATAAATTATATGCACAAAACCTCCTAAAAATAAGAGTTCAAAATGTGCAGAGTTCATACATATCACTATGGCCTACACCCGCATGCACATGTCTTCAGAAAATCACTAGAATTGGAAAGAACAAAAATCTGCTTTGAAGCTGGAAATGTTAAAAAAAGTATCATCCTATAAAATGTAGGGATTACACACCGTGAAAAGTAAGTGAACCCCAAAACCCTATATATTTTTTGAAAGTAGACAACCTAAAGATTACAAATGTCTTAATGGGTCATCAATAGCCGCATCCACCTTCATGCAACTTTGTGACAAACACAAAACATTTTTTGAAAAAATGCACTAAAACACATATTTGCACCTAAAACTCATGTTCAATCTCAGATTCATACACAAAATACATTTAAAATAATATCTTATGGTGTATACAATGTGTATATATACTATATGTACCGCAAACATCAACTACAACAAGAGCTCGGACTCCCAAAAACACGAATACAGAAGACAAGCAGGATTTTGCTGTTGTTCACTAATATGTTAAAAAGTTATACTGCACCTACCAAACTGTGACTGTGATACCAAAATCTAACTTTTTTCAGAGTACACAGCATACCGTATATAAAAACACAATTTAATAGTTTATATATACAACCACCTTCATTCAACTTTGCCGCAAACAGAGATTGCAATCAAAAATTGCACAAAAATTCAAATATGCCACTAAAGTGCGGCTCAAGCAATCCCTTTCTGCAAACATAATGTACTTTCCAAAAAACTGCAATATGTGAGGAGTTCATACATACCACACGTATATATTTACAGGGGCGGGTGTTAAAGAATCGCCAAAATTGCAGAAATGAGCCAACCCATTTTGTACATGCAAATTAAATAGGACTTTACTTAAAAATATTGTTTCCCATCCCCCTATAAAAATTTTAGCAATCTAGACATTCATCTCTAGTGATAATCATTATTACTAATATTTTAGCATGTAACGGATATCACTAGAGGTGTATTTTACTCTAGAAAGCTCAGGTATGGACAGGACAGGGATTGTGTGAAATGTAAACTTTATTCATGACTTTGTGTATATGTTGTGTAAGTGTTTGGTGCGACTTTTTTTTGGCACTGCAACCTAGACAATGGTAAACGTCTGGGTCACAGCGCCAATAAACTTCCTGGTTATGTTCAGGGAGTATAACATAAGAATACCCCTCTAGTAAAGCTCAAGGGGGAAATTATATTATACCTGTATGTGACAATCAGAGTGCAAAAGTAAAATAAGTAAGTACACCAAAGCCCCTTTTCCCCCCCTCCTGGGGTCACATACAGGTTAGGCACATAGGCACAGAGACAGAGAAAATGCTTCTCTGTCTGTGTGCACGCTGCAGGAGTCCAACTTTATCTCACTTTATCCTGTATCTCAGGACTCGTTTGGGCTATGAAGATAATGTTAGAATCTCATCTTTAAAATGATACCAAGTTCTTCATAATAGCCCTTACAGATTTTGAGCTAATTGCTGTTAAAAACACTGTCGGGAATTGAGATCTTCAATGAGATCTCAATCCCCAATAGTGTTTTCAACAGTGAATAGCTTCAGTACAGTAAGGGTTAACATGAAGTCTACTCCTGGCTTTGGCTCCAAAAAATGCAGCAAAATCTTCAACAAAAAAAGCTGCATTTCCGCAACGTGGGGCCTCAACCTAATAATGACTAAGATTCATAAAAGTGTCTTTAATTGTAATTTAAACTTCAAAGAGATTTATCATATATTCAGAAACAGGTCACTTTTATCAGAACTTTTAAAAATAATGTGTCACATTGCAAAATCAAATCTGTGGGCAGCATTTGTAAACCAGCAGGAAATTAACAGATTAGGAGACAGTTCAATTCAATCTTAAGGGTCCATTGACATGGAGTAAACGCACGCTCATTTTGGTGTGTATTTTTACACGTGTAAAAAAAGGCGACGTGTTTTTTGACGCTTTTTCTGGCATTTTTTTTACATGTGTAAAATAACAGAAAATGTGACAAAAAAGACTTTGCGACAAAAAAAAAACGCATCAAAAAACGCCTTGCCAATTTTTACAAGTGTACAAATACACACCAAGATGAGCGTGTGTTTACTTCATGTGAATGGATCCTAATGCTTGTTCATCCTAGGTTTAGGGGTCAAAGGGCAGACATACTGCAGGTAGGGATCAGCAACTTTTGGCACTGCAGTGGCTGTAAAACTATACTTCTTTGTATGCACACTTGCTTGCCTATTCTTAGAACGACAAAAGAATTGAATGGAGCATGCTACGAGTTGGAATTTCACAATATTTGGTATGCCAAAGATTGCTGATCTCTGTATTAAAGTATTGGCTGCTATCTTTGTATGCTCTATGGAAGGTCCACTAGATTCCTAAGCAATATCTTAACTAAAGTCTTGCAATCTTTTGTCTGGGCCCCCCTACCTCATCCCGACAGTGAATTCTTGATAGTGATGGTTACAGGTGCTAAGGAGTTTAATCAGCCTTAGTGTGGTTAGGGTAATCTGTGGGTGTCCTTGGTTTATGGGCCAGATGGAAGCTGCAATCTCAATACTGATGCCAGTGCTTATGTGCCCCCTAAGGCTCCTGGGCCCTGTGCAGACATTCAGATCAATAAGCTACTCTGAATCTTTTCCCACAAAACTGTATATGAATGCACCACTCACCTTGCCCATTCTTTCACAGATGGGAACATATTTTTAGTTTGACAGGTTTACTTTAAAGAAAAACAATTCCTAGCCATCATTTTTTGTAAGAATCTATTACAATTTCTTTCAGAAATAATATATAAAAGTGATCGGAATTCTGGTGCCACATGATCATTCTGCAGACTACAGTATTATACACCATTATGTAGATTCGGTGCATTATGTCTCTGTAACATTATTCATAGAGAACACATATCTAATTGCATCCTTCCACATAGATTAACAAACAAAACTCAGACAAACATTGATTTACACAGTGGAAAAACTATTTTGGCAATATATAAATAAACCAGCAAAACTGTCACAATAGAAATGGTATTAAAACTAGCAACATGAAATAAACATGATGCTGTCAGGCGAATATTCTTAGTAAATGACCTAATTTATTATAATAATCTATTTGGCTGTAATCGCAAATAGCTTAGTAGGATAATTAATGCAAACAGTATTCTCTGCATACTGATGATGGGAATTATTCAGATTGTTCTGGTAAATGAATATATGGAATAATTAATACTGCCAATGGAAAGGACTCCTTATTTCCCGGAAAATTTCTACAGTTCACACCCAATTGTTCTGGTCATGAAAATAGAGTCACCCTATGGTGCGCAAGTGGCGGGATGTAAATAGCGGAGAAGACGTACATCAGATAAGTGCAAAAAGTGTAGGAAAGAAGTTTTAATGAGCTAAAAATTATACATTCGCTAAAGAACTGTTTGGGCCATATGACAAGCTGGCCAAAATCATAGAAGTCAAGGAAAGGCTATGATTCTTTTGCATTACTTTCCAACATTACTTTGCATTGCTTCAGATGACTGCATAGATTAATAAGGCGAAGACGACACCCCTCTACACTGGTTTTAATAATATGCATGTTATTTTGACCCTTCCCTTCAAAAGTAAGAAAAGGTATGTTGGTATAATAAAGGGTTTTTCTGACCCCAGCATCCAAACTACAGTCCCGTACATAGCAGTAGCATTCAGAGTCTGGTGGCAATGGGAACAGCTGATCTTTGCTGGTTCTGGGTGTCATACCCCTACTAGTCAGATATTGATGGCCTATTCTATGGATAGGTCATCAGTATAAAAAACACTGCTAGGGCCTGAAAACTTCTTTTACATTATAACACCATGAAATATTTATGGGTATTTTTTAAATTATTTAATTATTATGTTTTTTTTCTTTAATTTACATGGCCAAGTCATGAACACAGAGGCTTGGAAGGAGGCACGTGGAATCCCTAGAATTCATAAACACTGCCACAGTTCATTTTTCTTGCATTTATACAGGTTTCAACAGAAAAAAAGATCTCTATATAAAAAAGGCATGTGGATAGTACCATATAGATATTTTCCAACCCCCCCTGAAAGAGCTATTGAAGGATCATAGGAATATTAGTGATTGTCTTATTATACAAATGTGAAATCTGTAATGTTGTCACTCTTCTCTGTAAATGATAGAATTAAAAGTTCTATTAAAAGATAGGCTAAGGCCTTATTCATACATCCACGTATCATGTACATATGGTGTCCGAATTTTTCATGCCATACATATACTCATAATATATTCATTTAGTGTGTCTATTTAGACATTAGTGTTTGCATTCCTATTAGTGTATATTAGTGTTTTTATTCCCACTGATTCAGATGAATCACAGATGCATCAAACCAATGAGTGTATGAGGCTGAGTTCACATGGGGGTATTTTGGTCAGGATTTTGAGGCCGTATCAGCCTCAAAATCCTGACCAAAAAGATGACTCCCATTGAAATCAATAGGAGCCGGTCAGTTCTTTTTTCCAGGAGCCATTTGTTCTCGCTCCTGGAAAAAAGAATGTGTTATGTCAGTCCAGGTAGCTGCAACGGGGCTAAGGAATAGCAGTAGGAAATCTCGCCCTGCACTACTCCCACTAGCTAACCCGGTCCCTGCCTCACGGGTATGGGTCGGCTGTTCTCAGGCTAAGCCTGACCCCGACAGCTCCTCTCTCACTGATACCGTAGGCCTAGAGGGAAGTGGGAGAAGGAATGCCCTATAAGATCTCTAGGGACTGGAGACTAAAGGGGGTCACCCCTAACGAACAAGTGAAGCTGCTACTGACAGGGACTGACAAGGGTGTGCGCTGACTAACAACACAAGCAGCACACAGGAAAAATGTGGGAAAGGATTCCCCCAAACCAATATGGGAAGGAACCTTACACTAGGAAACAAACACAGGGAAACTGAGTAGAAATCAAAGGATAAGGCAATTCACTCACACAGTCAATAACACACAGAGGTAGGATTGGTGAACACAGAAGGGAAAACACACAAACCAACTTGTTCACCCAAACCTCCCAAAAACCAACCACGGAACTTCCTCTATCCCAGATAACCACCTACTCCTCCTGCTAAGGCCTAGCTCTGTAAAAGCGACACTCAGCACAGAACCATGGGAGGCATGGGTTTAAATACAGAGTAGAGACCACTCCTCCCAGGTGCAAATGGGAGTACAGACTAATCAACCAGGAAATAAAGCTGCCTACCAGCAGTGTGCGCGTGCAAGTCAGAAGGTGTGCACCAATACCCACGACAGGACAACCCCGCAGCGCCAGGATGCCACCCCAGACACTGCGCAGCCAAAAACTCCCCAGGTAAGAAAAATAGAAAGCAATGAACCAAAATACTCCTAACAGGATCCTCCCCTCAAGGAGAAGACTCCGGATTCTCTAGGAGCATCCTTCTTCGGGAACTCCTTGTGGAATTTCTCCACGAGTCTGGAGGCTGACATATCCGACTCCAGAACCCAAGAATTATCCTCAGGACCGTATCCCTTCCATGCCACCAGATACCGTAGCTTCCCCCGAACATATTTGCTATCCAGAACTCGGGATATCTCATACTCCCCGGACTCAGAAACTGGTGGAACCTTAACTGGAGACGTTCCCTTCTTGGCCTTCTTTAACAAGGAGACATGGAACACTCGGTTTATCTTCCACCTTTTAGGTAGTTGCAGCTGCGCCGCCACTTCATTTACCATCTTGATGATCTTAAAAGGACCCACAAACCTGGGACCCAGCTTCTTGCTAGGAACCTTCAACCTGATATTCTTGGTGGACAACCAAACCATCTCACCAGGGAAGAACTGCAACTCTCCTCTCTTCCTATCCGCCTGGACCTTAGCCTGGTGCGACGCCCGCACCAGATTCTCTCGGATACGGGACCATACCCCCTGCAGCTTTTTAGAAAATAGCTCCTCCTCCGGAACTGGGGAAGAAATGGAAGAAAATACTCCGAAAACAGGATGTCTACCACCGGAGCAAAAAAAAGGTGTGGTACCTGTGGCGTTGGAATCATGGTTGTTTAGGGAAAATTCTGCCAGGGGAAGAAAGTCAGCCCAATTATTCTGATTCTCTCGAACAAAACACCTCAAAAACTGTTCCACATCCTGATTCTTCCTCTCTGTTTGCCCGTTAGACTCCGGGTGAAACCCGGAGGAAAACGACAGTGTAACTCCCAGCCTGCTGCAAAAAGCCTGCCAGAATTTAGCCACAAATTGCGGACCCTTGTCCGAAACGATCTCCTCAGGAAGACCATGCAACCTTACAATTTCTTTAATAAATGCCTCTGATAGTGTCTTGGCACATGGCAGCCTGGAAAACGGGATCAAATGGCACATTTTCGTGAAGCGGTCAACGACTACCCAAATGACCGTGAAACCCTTAGACACCGGAAGGCCCGTGATGAAATCCATAGACAGATGAGTCCAAGGTGCCTTAGGAGGTTCCAATGGATGTAGAAGACATCTGGAGACGTTCCCTTCTTGGCCTTCTTTAACAAGGAGACATGGAACACTCGGTTTATCTTCCACCTTTTAGGTAGTTGCAGCTGCGCCGCCACTTCATTTACCATCTTGATGATCTTAAAAGGACCCACAAACCTGGGACCCAGCTTCTTGCTAGGAACCTTCAACCTGATATTCTTGGTGGACAACCAAACCATCTCACCAGGGAAGAACTGCAACTCTCCTCTCTTCCTATCCGCCTGGACCTTAGCCTGGTGCGACGCCCGCACCAGATTCTCTCGGATACGGGACCATACCCCCTGCAGCTTTTTAGAAAATAGCTCCTCCTCCGGAACTGGGGAAGAAATGGAAGAAAATACTCCGAAAACAGGATGTCTACCACCGGAGCAAAAAAAAGGTGTGGTACCTGTGGCGTTGGAATCATGGTTGTTTAGGGAAAATTCTGCCAGGGGAAGAAAGTCAGCCCAATTATTCTGATTCTCTCGAACAAAACACCTCAAAAACTGTTCCACATCCTGATTCTTCCTCTCTGTTTGCCCGTTAGACTCCGGGTGAAACCCGGAGGAAAACGACAGTGTAACTCCCAGCCTGCTGCAAAAAGCCTGCCAGAATTTAGCCACAAATTGCGGACCCTTGTCCGAAACGATCTCCTCAGGAAGACCATGCAACCTTACAATTTCTTTAATAAATGCCTCTGATAGTGTCTTGGCACATGGCAGCCTGGAAAACGGGATCAAATGGCACATTTTCGTGAAGCGGTCAACGACTACCCAAATGACCGTGAAACCCTTAGACACCGGAAGGCCCGTGATGAAATCCATAGACAGATGAGTCCAAGGTGCCTTAGGAGGTTCCAATGGATGTAGAAGACCGTGGGGACGGGTATGCGACGCCTTGGCTCTTGCACAGACCGAACAATTTTGAACAAACTGCAAGACATCCCTACTCCACCCTGGCCACCAAAAATTCCTAGACACCAATCTCATGGTCTCTGAAACCCCCGGGTGACCAGCAAGAACCGACTCGTGACACTCCCTCAGGAGACTTTGTCGGAGAGTAGTTGGGACAAACAGCTTGTTTCTAGGTATCTTGGAAGGTGCAGCGTGTTGCGCTTCGATCAAGGCCTTCTCCAATTTCGCGCCCAATACTGCTACCACCACTCCATCCCCAAGAATAGTGGCAGGTGCCTCTCGTTCCTCCTCGGTCGACATATACCGGGATAAAGCATCAGCCTTAATATTCTTCGAACCCGGCACATAAGTCACGGTAAAGTGGAACCGCGCAAAAAATAGAGCCCATCTGGCCTGCCGTGCATTTAATCTCTTCGCCGACCCAAGATAAACCAAATTCTTGTGATCAGTAAATACCTGGACTGGCCTTCTGGCCCCCTCCAGGAAATGACGCCAATGTTCGAACGCTAGTTTTATTGCCAGTAGTTCCCTATCTCCGATGTCATAATTCCGTTCAGAGGCAGAGAATTTCTTAGAAAAGAAGGCACAGGGATGCGTACCCTCCTCGAACTCCTGAGAAAGTACTGCTCCCACCCCCACCGAGGAGGCATCCACCTCCACTCGGAAGGCCAACCTCTCATCCGGCTGTCTCAAAATGGGAGCGGACGAGAATCGCTTCTTCAATTCTTCAAACTCGGCTAGCGCCTCTGGCGACCACTTAGCACAGTCAGCCCCCTTCTTAGTCAAGTCCGAGATGGGTTTCACAACCTCAGAAAATCCCTTAATAAACTGGCGATAATAGTTGGAGAATCCCAAGAACCGTTGGACCGCCTTTAGGTTCTCAGGTCGCGGCCACTCCAAGACTGCCCTGACCTTCTCAGGGTCCAACTCGAACCCCTTGTCCGATAGGATATAGCCAAGAAAACATAATTTATTGACCACGAACACACATTTCTCCAGCTTAGCACTTAATTGGTTAACCCTCAGGAGATCTAAAACCTCTCTCACTCTCTCCCAATGAGTCTCCAAATCCGGGGTGTAAATGTGTATATCGTCCAGATAGACCACAACCCCCCTCCCTATGACGGCACTTAGTACATCATTAATAAAATTCTGAAAAAACGCGGGCGCATTGGTCAGACCAAAAGGCATCACCAGACTCTCAAAGTGTCCTAGGGGTGTGTTAAACGCTGTTTTCCACTCATCCCCCTTCTTGATTCTCAGCAAGTTATACGCCCCACGTAAATCTATTTTACTAAACCAGCGAGCTCCCGTAATCTGGCTGAATAGATCCGAGATCAACGGGATGGGATAGGGATTCCGCACCGTGATTTTATTAATCTCCCTAAAATCCAAACAAGGGCGCAACCCTCCATCTTTCTTCTTTACAAAGAAAAACCCCACTGCTACTGGGGACTTAGATGGGCGAATATGCCCCACCTCTAGACTCCCCTCAATATACTCCTTGAGCACCTCCCTCTCCGGAATAGTGAGATTGTACAACCTTGTCTTGGGTAACACTGCATTTGGTATAAATTTAATTGAGCAATCATAGGTGCGATGTGGTGGTAATGTCTTGGCTGCCCTTTCCTCAAAGACCTCCCTGAACTCACATATTTCTTGAGGCAAATTGTCTATAGACAAAGACATAACGGATATGGGCAGACATCGACCATTACACCCCTGCCCCCAAGAAACTACTGACTCGGTCTCCCAGTTGATAATAGGGTTATGCTGCTTCAGCCAGGGCCACCCCAACACTACTTGTGCTGGTAACTTAGACAATAAGAACAAGTTAATCTCTTCCCTGTGGCCACCCACAATAAACTCCAGACCCTCCACCTGTTTGGAGATGACAGCTTGCTGTAGAGGGGTCTTATCAATAGTCCACACCGGTATCTGAGACTTCAAGACCAAAGGACTCACCCTTAGTTGCTCGCAAAACTCTGAGTCAATAAGGTTGACTGCCGAACCACAATCAACCAAAATCCGGCACTTCTGCCCATTTACCCATCCATCAAGGGTCAACCCGGCAGTCTGAGTACAGGAAACATACACACCTCCCTCCTTAGTAGGTTTTCTCCCTTTACCCTCAATAGACCTGGGGTTATTGCTCTCCTTGGCGAACCATTCTCTGGAGGGGCATACCCTTGCGACATGTCCCATCCCTCCACACACAAAACAGCGTACTGTGCGGGACCCTTCACTCTTGGGTCTAGCACTTCGCACAGTGGCCCCAATCTGCATGGGTTGGTCCCCCGGGTCCTCTCTAAAAACAGAGAATTGAGGAGGGCTAACCCCCCCAGGACTCTTGTCTCCACGCTCCCGGAGGCACCGTCCAACTCTAATTGCCAGCTGCATGGCCTCATCTAGATCTCCCGGAACAGGGTGAGAAACTAGATGGTCTTTAACCTGGTCTGAGAGTCCTGTCTCAAACTGACTAAGTAGAGCGGGGTCATTCCAGTGTACTTCTGCGGCCCACCTACGAAACTCTGTGCAATATTTCTCTATAGCGTGATCCCCTTGCACCAAACGTCGTAGGTTATACTCAGCCGTGCGTACCCTGTCTGGGTCGTCATACAGTAACCCTATTGTGGAGAAAAACGCCTCTACAGTTAGTAAGCAAGCTGAGTCGGCTGGTAACGAATGTGCCCAGATGAGGGGATCATCTCGCAATAAAGTAATAACAATCCCAACTCGCTGTACCTCAGAACCGGAGGAAAACGGCCGTAGCCGGAAATACAAAAGACAGTCCTTTTGAAATCAGAAAAAATCTGACCTCTTACCTCGGAAGGGTTCAGGTAAGCTGACTTTTGGCTCCAGAGGCCGACCCACAGGGGCGCTACTCACCTGCCTCTGTATGCCCTCCACCTAAGAGGCTGTGTGTTGAGCCAACTGCTGTAACTGAGATACGTCAGAAGCTTGGATGGCATCCATTCGTAGCTTGATCCCCTCCATCTCAGTGGAGATCTGCTGCACCGCCTGGTACAACTGTTTCAGGTCCGTCATAATGCAAACGAACCTTTCCTTTTTTTTTTTTTACGGCTGAGTGTACTGTTATGTCAGTCCAGGTAGCTGCAACGGGGCTAAGGAATAGCAGTAGGAAATCTCGCCCTGCACTACTCCCACTAGCTAACCCGGTCCCTGCCTCACGGGTGTGGGTCGGCTGTTCTCAGGCTAAGCCTGACCCCGACAGCTCCTCTCTCACTGATACCGTAGGCCTAGAGGGAAGTGGGAGAAGGAATGCCCTATAAGATCTCTAGGGACTGGAGACTAAAGGGGGTCACCCCTAACGAACAAGTGAAGCTGCTACTGACAGGGACTGACAAGGGTGTGCACTGACTAAAAACACAAGCAGCACACAGGAAAAATGTGGGAAAGGATTCCCCCAAACCAATATGGGAAGGAACCATACACTAGGAAACAAACACAGGGAAACTGAGTAGAAATCAAAGGATAAGGCAATTCACTCACACAGTCAATTATACACAGAGGTAGGATTGGTGAACACAGAAGGGAAAACACACAAACCAACTTGTTCACCCAAACCTCCCAAAAACCAACCACGGAACTTCCTCTATCCCAGATAACCACCTACTCCTCCTGCTAAGGCCTAGCTCTGTAAAAGCGACACTCAGCACAGAACCATGGGAGGCATGGGTTTAAATACAGAGTAGAGACCACTCCTCCCAGGTGCAAATGGGAGGACAGACTAATCAACCAGGAAATAAAGCTGCCTAACAGCAGTGTGCGCGTGCAAGTCAGAAGGTGTGCACCAATACCCACGACAGGACAACCCTGCAGCGCCAGAATGCCACCCCAGACACTGCGCAGCCAAAAACTCCCCAGGTAAGAAAAATAGAAAGCAATGAACCAAAATACTCCTAACAGAATGGATATGCTCATTCTTCAGGCTGATTGTGCCTCACGAATCCTCCTGAAGACACTCCCGACTAGGCCCATTCATTTGGGCCTAATCTGGATTGCAGTGCCGCGACTGGATGCCGGTGCACTGCAACGGTATCCAGTTGCGGCTACCCCGTATTTTGGACCGGAACCTAAGGCGGTCTCCGCGTTAAATTCCAATCCAAAATACTCTATGTGAATCCGTCTGAAGACACTCCCGACTAGGCCCATTCATTTGGGCTTAATCTGGATTGCAGTGCCGCGACTGGATGCCGGTGCAATGCACTGGCATCCAGTTGCAGCTACCCCGTATTTTGGACCGGAACCTGAGGCAGCCTCTACGTCAAATTCCAGTCCAAAATACTCCGTGTGAACCCGGCCTTAGGGTCTCTGAAAAATAAGTAGATGACATCCATGTATCTGTTTTTCATGGATCCAGTGACATACAAAATATAGAAAATAAAACAAAAAAAAGTTGATCGGCTTTTCACAGATATACAAGATCTGAGATAATCCGCTATAACTGAAAATATCACCTGTGCAAAATAATATCCTGAAACTTTGACTTACTAGAAGAACCTGAGAAAACAGAGTGAAGAAATGTGCTGGCTAATATAAAATAAATTCCAATTCTGAATTTCTACTATTGTATTGTAATGTAGGTTCCACAATGGGCTACACAAATTGCTAACAGAATAAGCATCATTTTGTATGTAGTCCACCTTAAGAAGAGTCTTCCAAAATGCATATTTCCCACCCAGCAATCATCACTTTCAATAATCCACAGCGCACAGTAAGTATTAATTCATTACATTTAATTTGGAACACAACCCAAGGCCATATTCTCAAATCACATAAAAATCCTTGATGTACAACAGATGCATTTAATCAGCTCGGTAATGAACATCCCTCCACTCACACGATATAATCACTGAAAATACTGAACGCAATATTCAGACCAAAAATGCATTAAATCTAAGACAAACAAAATTATTGGGGAGAATGTTCTAATAATCAACAAATTAGAATAAGGAGTGGTGTGGTGGTACTGATAACTTATTTACACCTTTTGAGTCAATGTCCAATGTGCAGCCACTGAATATAAAAGATTATCTGTCGTCTAATTATTAATGGACTATCATGCCCATGGTCAAACTACTAGTGATCATAGGAAATCCTAAATAGACACTGTAGGGGAAATTCATCAATCATGCAATACACCAGGCTTAATAAATTTGCCCCATATGTCAGTAACTTCCATATAGATAGAAGTTTCATGATGTAAAAGAAGTTTTAAAAGGAGTCTTAAAAGGAGTGTATCAACGTTTTTTTAAATTAATATAACCAAACATTGAAGTATATCACTTTTTTCTAATCTGTTTTTATTCTTTCTTTATATTCTTTCTCTGTACATAGTTATGGGGCAGTGCAATTTAGTGATATCATTTACAGCATAGTCATGGCCATAGACAGTGGTAGACTGGAGTTGACTCATTGAGGTCTAGTGTAGAGTTTTCTAGGTATGCTCTGTGCAGACAGAAGGAGGGGATAAACTGTGATATAATCTGTTGTCAGTAGTGGATGTGGTTGTGAGCGTTATGTGATGTTATACATAGTGGTGTTAACTTACATTGTAATCTTATCTTGTTTGTGAGGTGACTGATGCAAAGAAAACCCCTACAGAATTGGCAAGTTTCAGTTTATTTCCATGTCACTATCTATTAACATATAGACAATAACAAGGTAAAAATTTATGTTTTAAATCAAAAATTCTTAACAGATACTTGGTTTAAATAGGTGGTCATTTTCCTATGACACATTCCCTTTAAGCCAAAACGCAGGGGTTGTCCTATGAAGTAAAGTGAGAAAGACCTGTGTCTACTAAGACATATTTTCCCTCTTCAGGATTGTGGGGACATTTAAGAGCCCAAGGCAATTTTATTAAATTATGAGATTTTAAATACATGGAAAAAGTACAGAGTACAAAGTAGTCAAGATGTAATAAAAAGACACAAGGGTACACAAAAGAAAAACCGTATACAAATTGAAAGGGACTTACATAAAGAAACAGACCTCTTACTAAAGCTGGCCATGGAGATTGTTGAAGAAAGTTGGACAGATTAACAGCTTGGATGCATGCTAATATAGAGAAATGGAACTTAATGCTCACCGTTAATATGTGGATTCCTATGGGGTGCCCGACCACAATTCCTTCCGGACCCGGGAGGCGAAGTAAGATCAATAAAGGAAATGAATGAAGTTTGATCCGCACCCTTCTTGAGGTTCTTTAAAATTTAGCTTTTAATGCGTCATTTTAAAAAAATAAACAAACATAGTGGAAAGTAGGAAAAAACAAAAACAGTGTATAAAAAAACACACAAAACCGCCGACGCGTTTCAGGGTTATCTCACCCCTTATTCATGGTTCCCCATGACTAAGGGGTGAGATAACCCTGAAACGCGTCGGCGGTTTTGTGTGTTTTTTTATACACTGTTTTTGTTTTTTCTTACTTTCCACTATGTTTGTTTATTTTTTAAAAATGACGCATTAAAAGCTAAATTTTAAAGAACCTCAAGAAGGGTGCGGATCAAACTTCATTCATTTCCTTTATTGAGCTTGGATGCATCTCCAGGTATCCGACCCCTGTCTATGACCTTCCTACTTGTGACATGGGCTGGCTAATTACATCCAACAAGTCAAAAAAGTGTATGGCTTAATATGCCATAACTCCATATGGGCTCCTTATATAGGAATGCTATACTCGGAAAGTAATGCAGAATGTTTTCACAAGTCCAGGCATACCAAACATGTAAATGAAATCATAATCCTTGAAGCAAATACATACATTTGGGTTGTTCTGTAGGTTACCATTCTAGGTGCTTGTCCCTGATATTTATGTTATTAGACATAAATTATAACATACATGCATTTAAAGTTATATTTTTACCCATCAGTGAATATTGTTAAGTCTAAAATTTGTGTACACAGCAGATGTGTTAGGATAATTGCTAGGACAGCAATTCCTCAGTAACTGCTGGAAACCCTGGGAAAAGGGTACAAGAGACAGTGAGCCCTAAGCTGAAGCCACCCACTGTCCCTTCCTGCTTGCCTGGTCCTATCCTACGTAATAGGCGGCAACTGGGTGGCGGGACCCTTCCTATATATGTGAAAACACAAAGTGCAGACAAGACAAACAACAACAAAGGGAGGTCAGCTACTCCCCCTCTCCTACTCCTGGGTACATTCGATCGTAGGAAAAAGAACTGGAGATGAATTTCACAACTTCGGAGATCACCTTTGCACTTAAGAATTCACAAGGCTTCTCGACCTGTGCTTGCTTGCTTCTTTCACAGTGGTACAAAACCCCAGAATGGCTGTTTGTCTACAATTTGTCGCCATTCACTGATTGCTGGAGATGCCACAAGTCAAAAGGCTCCCTGCTATATACAGTGCCAACAAGTAGTATTCAACCCCCTGCAGATTTAGCAGGTTTACACATTCTGAAGTAACTTGGCATTGTGACATTTGGACTGTAGATCAGCCTGGAAGTGTGAAATGCACTGCAGCAAAAAAAGAATGTTATTTGTTTGTTTAATTTTTTTTTAAATTGTGAAAAGTTTATTCATAGGGTCATTTATTATTCAACCCCTCAAACCACCAGAATTCTGTTTGGTTCCCCTAAAGTATTAAGAAGTAGTTCAGGCACAAAGAACAATGAGCTTCACATGTTTGGATTAATTATCTCTTTTTCCAGCCTTTTCTGACTATTTAAGACCCTCCCCAAACTTGTGAACAGCACTCATACATGGTCAACATGGGAAAGACAAAGTAGCATTCCAAGGCCATCAGAGACAAGATCGTGGAGGGTCACAAGGCTGGCAAGGGGTACAAAACCCTTTCCAAGGAGTTGGGCCTACCTGTCTCCACTGTTGGGAGCATCATCCGGAAGTGGAAGGCTTATGGAACTACTGTTAGCCTTCCACGGCCTGGACAGCCTTTGAAAGTTTCCTCCCGTGCCGAGGCCAGGCTTGTCTGAAGAGTCAAGGCTAACCCAAAGACAACAAAGAAGGAGCTCCGGGAAGATCTCATGGCAGTGAGGACATTGGTTTCAGTCAATACCATAAGTAAACTACTCCACCGCAATGGTCTCCGTTCCAGACGAGCCCGTAAAGTACCTTTACTTTCAAAGCGTCATGTCAAGGCTCGTCTACAGTTTGCTCATGATCACTTGGAGGACTCTGAGACAGACTGGTTCAAGGTTCTCTGGTCTGATGAGACCACGATCGAGATCTTTGGTGCCAACCACACACGTGACGTTTGGAGACTGGATGGCACTGCATACGACCCCAAGAATACCATTCCTACAGTCAAGCATGGTGGTGGCAGCATCATGCTGTGGGGCTGCTTCTCAGCCAAGGGGCCTGGCCATCTGGTCCGCATCCATGGGAAGATGGATAGCACGGCCTACCTTGAGATTTTGGCCAAGAACCTCCGCTCCTCCATCAAGGATCTTAAGATGGGTCGTCATTTCATCTTCCAACAAGACAACGACCCAAAGCACACAGCCAAGAAAACCAAGGCCTGGTTCAAGAGGGAAAAAATCAAGGTGTTGCAGTGGCCTAGTCAGTCTCCTGACCTTAACCCAATTGAAAACTTGTGGAAGGAGCTCAAGATTAAAGTCCACATGAGACACCCAAAGAATCTAGATAACTTGGAGAAGATCTGCATGGAGGAGTGGGCCAAGATAACTCCAGAGACCTGTGCCGGCCTGATCAGGTCTTATAAAAGACGATTATTAGCTGTAATTGCAAACAAGGGTTATTCCACAAAATATTAAACCTAGGGGTTGAATAATAATTGACCCACACTTTTATGTTTAAAATTTATTAAAATTTAACTGAGCAACATAACTTTTTGGTTTGTAAGATTTATGCATCTGTTAATAAATCCTGCTCTTGTTTGAAGGCTCTAACTTATTTGCATCTTATCAAACCTGCTAAATCTGCAGGGGGTTGAATACTACTTGTAGGCACTGTATTTGAAGGCATTGTGAATTTATTCAGCCTTTTTGTAAAGAAGTCCAGAGAATTATTAGACTGGTCACCCCAGAACAGATTACTCTCATACCATCCTTGATTTGCCTGTGGACTCCTCAACCTCGGTTCACTCCTTCGAAGAACAATCTAGCGACACAACTTCTTGAAGCTGCCAAAACCCTCATCCTGTTGCATTGGTGTCAGCCCTCAGCTCTCTCAATCTCCGAATGGTTAAATAAAGCAAATCAAATCTCACGGTTCGAAGAGCTATTGAGATGGAGCAGATTTTCGCATGATAGATATCTTAAAATGTGGACT
Organism: Leptodactylus fuscus; assembly: GCF_031893055.1. Classification (NCBI taxonomy): domain Eukaryota; kingdom Metazoa; phylum Chordata; class Amphibia; order Anura; family Leptodactylidae; genus Leptodactylus; species Leptodactylus fuscus. The sequence goes on from NC_134265.1 coordinate 181,807,353, forward strand.
CCCTGGATCCGATACCAGAACTCACAAATTTCCTCAGACTACAAGCCCTGAATACAACCTCACCCTAAATGGCTCTCTCTTGCTGTGCCTGTGTGTGACGTCAAGAAAGAGACCTGAAACATCCCCCTCAATACTACCTTCATGATACAATAACACCCTTGAAATACTTACTTCATGCCCTCAAATAATAGATGTCTGTCAGCCATCTCTTCCTTTACTCTAGATCTAAACTTCTAATATTACTTTGTGCATTAAATGTTTGGATTATTCTCATTTTCCCAAATGTACTGTTGACTATCTGGCTACAATACCTAAGTAAGTACTTGATTGTGTTTTCTAAGAATTATTTGCGTTTCATTTCTGTCTTGTATAACCTAAAAATGTTCAATAAAATTGGATTTATAAAAAAAAAAGAAAAAAAGGTCAGCTAGCCGAAGGTCCAGTAACAGTCGAGCAATGCAGTGCCAAATAGAAGTCCAAAAGAATAGTCAATAGGAAAGGCCAAAGTCAAGATTAAGAATACAAGTAACAAAAACAGCAAGAGAAATGCCAGCAAGTACGAGGCAATAGCAAGCAAAAATGTGAAAGTGAGCCAAAAATAAATAGAGAGGCAGAACCCACCCTGGACTTGATAGGAAGGCTAGCTGTCAATCACAGGGCAGACTAGAATTAACCTTTTCATGAACAAAGGCAAAGAAGGTGCAGCAGATAGGTGTGGTGGAAGTTCAATTACAGAACTAGAGCCATGTTCACACAGTGCAACCAAAAACTCTGAGCAAGGAATTAAACTGCACACGCCTCCTGCACCGCAGCATGCAAGCGGAGGGTGGCGCAGTGACCCGAACAGGCAGAGATGTTACAGGATGATTTCACATGAATATAATATTCCCAAATTTTTCGGCCTTACATTATTGCCACAATATTCACGCTGACCTAAATGGTAATCCAAGTCGATTTCATTAGAACCCCATGTGGTCTCTATGTTGTGGCTTTAGCATGGCTATGTGAAGATATTTTAAAACTACACAATGTGTAACATTGATATTCTGTCTTTATTTTAAAAAAAAAATATTTCAAATTCATTTCTATCAGTCATATTAAAGTTACAGATTTTCCACCAAGTCTTAAAAGTGGGTGGGGTTTAGCAGAGGGGTTGGGACCTCCCACAGCTCGATAGATTTACAATAATTCACAGAAGTTACTGGAATAAATTATAGCACAAATACATGATTGCTCATAGCAGGAGTACATTTGTATTTCTGCAGCATGGGCAGACAAGCACGCCTAAGAATACATGGGTCGTATTATATTCCATTGTACTTTGCAAAGACAGTCTTAGTAAGTCCTCCCTTTTGTGCTTCTATGATTGAATTGTCATTCCACATTCTTTCACGTTTTAAAAGTAGTATTTAAAAATTATACAAATTTGTCCCAATGTCCCAGGGAACAAATTTGCATAAAACATTTGGGGTTTGACAAATAAAATTGTAAACACTTTTTTTTTTTTTTTCATACAAAGTTTTTATTAGTTTTACAAGTGAAAGGTTACAACTCGACAAGTAACAAGAGAAATAAACATAACAATTCAGTAAACACTTTTCTGTTAAGAATATTAGTATCTTAAATAATAGTTTAGCATCCGGTTTCCAAATTAAAAAAATGTAGATCACAAGACATCTAATGATGAATGAATGCAAAAAAAAAAAAAAAATCTTAAAACTCAGATTCCTGGGAACATATAGAATAGTAACTATAAGAATATTACATAAAGTACACTGATGACTAACAATTATTACTGTGCCAAGGCCATTAGCAAAATATAATACAGTGAACACGGAGTTAAGAAGTTTGGGGGTTTTGTTTTTGCTTCTTGTAGTAGCATATTTGAAAACACGCATTGCAAAGTTATGTATATATGTATTTATCTTTTTAAAACAATGTAGAATTTATAAAACAGTTATGATATTTGGCAATTTAATAACTAAATGGAGACTAAAATGCTAAAATGAATTGGAGCAGGGTTACAGACTAATGAGAAAAGTGGCCATAGCAAATGAACATAGCATCCCTTCATAGTATCGCCTCTACTGACAGTACTCTCAGTTTATGATCCTTTTACCACTTCCACCAGTTCAAATTCTTAGCACCTGTGAACAAGAGTAGAACTTAGCAGTGATTTCTGGGTAATCCTGCATTTTTCCACTCTTTTCCTTTCTTCTGTATTGAGAGCGTTTCCTGCCTCAAACTGAATGTCATTGTGTATGGGAGTTTGGGCTGTGTAATAAGTAGAGAATGAAGGTGGGGGAGGGGCACTTTAAACTGTTATATATAGGACATTATAAAATGTACACTTGCTTGCTTGCAAATACAAACCTTGCTTTTTGTGTCATATGAAAGAGGAGATTCTCTTCATTCATGTGATAAGGTTGCAGAGTTATCTAAATTATTTCGAGAGATACTACTCATTGAAAACAGTTGTGATTAGGATATTTATATTATATATATTATACAGCTGCACATAAATATCCTAATCCCAACTGTGGTCTCAACCAGTGATAGTTCTGGAAACAATGCAGATTCTCCTCTTTCATATGACACCAAAAGCAAGTTTGTACATTTTATAATGTCTGAGATATAACTGTTTGAAGTGACTCTCCCCTCATATTCTCTACATGTTACACAGCCCCCTACTCCATACACTGTAACATTCAGTGAGAGGCAGAAATAGATCTCAAAATCTCAAGGAAAACAGTGAAAACATTTCACAGAAAGGAGCCAAAATGTGTTAATAAAGTATATTACAAATACTGTATATTAAAGACACAAATGCTGCCAGAAAATCAATCAAAGGCACAAATACTGCCCGAAAGTTTAGTTACTCTTTAAAGGAACTAGGCAGGAAGGTTGTTCCAAACATCTTGGGAAACTAACCACAGATTGCTGAAATCCTTCTGGCTCATGTAAATACAAACAGACTGGATGGTGTTGAGATCAGGGTCCTTAGGGCCATATCATCACTTCCAGGATTCCTCCTCCAAGGAGTGAACACTAAATATTGATTTGATTTAGATTTCTCTATTGTTCATTTATTAATTTTGTTAATTGACAAAAATAAACTATTAGGACTTCTATTTTTTTTATGTAGATTGTGAGCCCCACATAGAGCTCACAATGTACATCAGTATGTCTTTTTGGAATATGGGATGGAAATCCACACAAACACGGGGAGAACATACAAATTCCTTGCAGATGGTTTTTTGCCCTTGCCAGGATTTGAACACTAGGACTCCAGCACTGCAAGGCGGCAGTGCTAACCACTGAGCCACCGTGTGGCCCCTAGCACTTCTATTTTTAACCATACATTGTCTATATGTTCTTATTATTATAAGATACAACTAAAAATTTTAGAATATGTGCATTATTAAAATACCTGGTGCCTTTTTTTTAATCTTTCTGGTGTGGTTCCTCAGATTCCCAGTTTTTACTCTCTTTATCGCTGTACTATAGTTTCTCCGGCCACTCTATGTACATTGTTCTATGGGCCCCTTCACATGGCTGATACGCTGGCTGCTTTAGAACGTGTAAACGTTCCATAGCAGCGGCGTCTAAAGCAGTTCCCATTGTTTTCTATGGGAGCCGGCATACGTGCGCTCCCCATAGAAATGAATGGAAAAAGCAGCCCATTCATTTCTATGGCGAGCGCGCGTCTGCCAGCTCCCATAGAAAACAATGCAATCTTCTTTAGACGCCGCTGCTACGGAACATTTACACATTCTAAAGCAGCCAGCGTATCAGTCATGTGAAGGGGCCCTTTAGTATTCTTAGACACTGACATTCCTTATTGTCTTAGTCCACTCTTAGTCCTTATTGTCTTAGTCCACATTATACTTTGATAGGTTGAGATATTCCAGCCTGTTTTTGGAGACAGCCTAGGGGAGGGGAGTATCTCAGACTACCAAAGTGGAAAGTGCCCACAGGGTAGTCTGAGGGTGCATTCACATATGTATGGCACAGCTATCAGTTTCCCTCCGGCATGGTGCACACAAGCTGGTGGGAATCTGATGCCAGAACAGATCCCACAGTTGTCTATGGAATTGGCTCTGGCACAAGAGGTATCAGTTCTGGTGCATTTTTTTTCCCATCTTGCTCCCTTGAAAATTTTGCAGCACCTGATACATGCCGGGTTCTGTCTGAAGATGGATGCGGCTGCACCTAGTGTTCTGTGCAGTCTATGCACAGTAGTGAAGCTGGCAATTCCAAGTTTCATGTCTATACTGGAGCAGGAGGGTGTCTGCTGTCCAGACCCCTGCCTCCTGGCACTTTCATTATGGCAAACGGCAGGAGAAACCTTCTCCCACCTGCTGTCCCTTTCCAAGCCTCAATCCCCTACACTAGTCCCAGCAGGGATTCATAAACATCCCTGCTGCTTCCACACAGGTGAGCCCTAAGCCCCAATCCTGCTGCTGTAAGGGATGTTACTCCCGGCCTCGGTTAATGTAAATTATGTATGGGGGCACTAATTGGAAATTATGCTGTCTGTGGGGGGATACTAAGTAGCATACTGAGGAGGCACAATAATGGGGCATTATACTGTGTAGGAGCACTAATATCCCATAAGTGTCCCCCCTCCGCAGTATAATGCACCTTAATTCCCCCTCCCACAGTATAATGCCATGTTAGTGTCCCCTTACACAGTATAATGCCATGTTAGTCCCTCCCTGTACAGTGTAATGTCACATTAGCCCCCACACAGTGTAATGCCATGTTATTGCCTCCTGTACAGTATAATGCCATGTTAGTCACCCCTGCACAGTATAATGCCACGTTTGTTGCCTCTGTACAGTATAATGCCACGTTACCCCCACACACAGTGTAATGCCAAATTAATGACCCCTGCACAGTATAATGATACATCTGTCACCACCTGTGTGTAATGCCATGTTAGATTCCCCCCACACACAGTATAAAGCCACGTTAGTCACCCCCAGACTAATCCTAATTTTTCTTGTCTAAATGTGGAGCACATCTTATAGTCAGATGTGTCGTTTTGTCAGAAATACCGACCTTTACTTTATGGCAGATCCTGGTCAATGGACATTTATAAAAAGTGGTTTTGTGCCCCTGATCTATTGGCTTCAGCAGCCCATCATAGTAAAAACTGATGAGAATTTATGGTTTTGGAGTAGAAATTTGCAAAAAAAAAAAAAGCCTGATGACATCTGATGCATTTTCACATCAGTTTTGGCATCAGTTGTAATGACTAAGGGACAAAAAAATTGATACTTATGCAACTGATATAAGTGAACGTACCCTAAGAAACTGGTGGCCATTTTACTTAAAGGGAGAGGAGTAGGCATTAGAGAATTTTGACAATGTGTTATTCATTTATTGTGGATCAGAGGGTTGCTTTATTTTTCTCAATTTTAGATCTAAACTATTAAATAATAAGCTATAACTATTCTTTAGTCACATTTATTTATATATTATGAAGTCAGTTTTAATAAAACCTTCCATTAAAGTACTGAAGATATTATTAGGTACTCCAAAAAAACAGCAAAGTAGGAAGGAAATGTCAGTGAGTAAAATCCATTATTCCAGCTCTGTGAATACTAGCCCGCTCTTTTCTCCAATTACTAGCTCACCTGATGTATGACTTTCCGAGATGCCAGATCTTGTATTGAAGCAGAAACCCTCAGAGGTGAATTCATCCTCATATTAATAAGCCATGAGTAGTTATATAAAATGTTTTATGCAGCCAGACCTCTTCAGAACATCTCATTCAATCTGAAGTCATACAAATATAATCAGCATATAAGTATTATGATTCATCAACAGTTTTATCACATTAAAGTGTCATTTTTATATCTACAAAATGTATCATTACCGTTAGTGTAAGGAGAAAATCAAGAAATGTTACTAGTGGTAACTGGTGTTGTACAGCTCAGTGAAATGCCATAGGTGATGACTTATGTGAATGCAATGCATTATTGATAGTCTTTTATTAACTCCATATGAAGAGTTTGTCATGGAAGCTTATTAGATTCATTGATTTTAGCATCCTCTGCATGCCTAAAATCTGTTCTTTATGACTTTTGATGCTGTCCTGTCATTCATCTGCTTTTAATGCTTGATATTGACAGAGGCTCTGTGGTTAGCAGTGTTGCCGTGCAGTATTAGGGATCTTAGTTTGAAGCCAATGATGGGCAATAGAGATGAGCGAACAGTAAAATGTCCAAGGTTCGATATTCGTTTCGAGTAGCCCCTCAATATTCGACTACTCGAATCGAATATCGAACCCTATTATAGTCTATGGGGGGAAAATGCTCGTTTCAGGGGTAGGCAACGTTCGATCAAATTATACTTACCAAGTCCACGAGTGAGGGTCGGGCTGGATCCTCCGAGCAGTCTTCTCCTTGCAGCGTCCCCACGGCGTCTTCCGGCTCTTCATTCACTCTGCCAGGCATCGGGCCTGGGCAGAGCCGATTGCGCATGCCCGCACTACAAGCGGACATGCGCAGTCAGCTCTGCCCAGGCCCGATGCCTGGGCGAAGTAAATTCAGAGCCGGTAGACGCCGTGGGGAAGCTGCACGGAGAAGACTTCTAAAGGTAGGAGAAGAACCAGCATTGATTGGCCAACTGTATAGCATTTGGCCAATCAATGCTGGTTCTGCATCGAACTTTTATATTCGAACAGCGAGTGGTACTCGATCGAGTACGAGTATTTCGAATACCGTAGTATTCGATCAAATACCTACTCGATCGAGTACTACTCGCTCATCTCTAATGGGCAACATCTAAATGGAATTTGTGTGTTCTTCCAGAGTTTACATGGGTTTCCACAAACACTATAGGGTGATTTTTTAAAAAATGTTCATGCCAGTTTACTGGAGTAAGGCTAAGGCTCCACGGGACGACCAACAGCTATAAAGCACTGTGGGAAAAAAACGAAGCGGGGACGCATCGTGGTTCTGCCCACATGGCTTTAACCAGAAAGTTTGCAGAGTTTTCCTCCGAAGACTTTCTGTTACAATTATATCTACGTGGAAGCTGCCGGCATTTCCGTAGATATAATGGATATGCTGCGATTCAAAAAACCATGCCGGTTTCAGAAATCTCAGTGTGTCCATGACATGATTTTTACCGCAAAGTGGGTATGGGATTCACTTGCAGTTACTGATTAATGGGGCCCCGGCCTAAAGCCCCATATTGCAGAAATGCAGCTTCTTTATTGCAGATCTTGTTGCGTTTTTTGAGCCAAAGTCAGGAGTGTATTAAGCAGAAATTAGACTTATAAGAGCTTCCTATATGTTTCTCATTCCTTTTGTAGCCATTCTTGGCTTTAGCGGAAAAAAAAAAGCAACTAAATCTGCAACAAAGAAAGCTGCATTTCTGCAACGTGGGACCTCAGCACCATTTGCAATGTTTTATCCTTTTTTCACCATATTCAGCACTTTAGAAAATAGTGGGTGAAGTAAGCCAGGGGTCAAGGTGAACCAAGGTGAGGATGCATCAGTCTGACTGATTTACTTTAATGTGTTCCTGAAAAAAATTGTAAAGTATAGCTGGAATGTATACCAACCCTGAAGCCTCTTAAGGATTCTGGAGCATCTCATGTCAGCAGAGGACCGGATTAAGACTGGTGTCGGAAACATTAGTCTTAATAAATTCCCCCAGTATCAACATAAGCACAACATAAGCAACACAAATAAATAATATCATTACATTTTTAGTTCTTAGCAATCTTTTCCGCAAAGTGGGGATGGGATTCGCATGAATCCCATCCACTTTGCCTGCCCCGGCCTAAGACTGTATTATACACTAGAAATGTGTAGGCATTACAGTGAAAGCTGTGAACTTGCAAATTTTACATATATATTTATAGCAAGCAATATAAATTTGATACTGTTTTATCTTAGTGCACCTAATCTTTTCTACTAATTATTCACAATGTCTCGTGCGCTGGATGGAGAGCAGCACTAGATGACTATTGAACTGAATACATGTTTTTGGTCGTAATAAAATGTTTATGTAGAAGCAGCTTCCCTGCAAATAAACTCATAATCACCAGGGATTAATTAATCTGAACCCTGGCGATCACTCCTTTAAGGCAGGGGGCCCCACGTGGCATAAACTGCTGCTTTTTACATTCACTGTGAATCCCATCCAAACATTGCAGAAAAACATGCGCGGGGAAATGCTGCGATTTCGAAAACCATTGCAAATTTGGAAATCACTGCGTGTCAATTATACCTACTGAACAATTGTGGTTTCCCTATAGGAATAATGGAAGCAGAAAGTCTGCAGAGGAAACCTCTGTTGATTTTTTGTGAAAAGCGCTCTGGGAAAAATTGTGATGAGGTTTAGCTGTGGTTTTTTGGCAGCACTTTTTCGCTGCGACCCACTATGTGGGGCCTAAGCTTAAAGGGAGTTTGATGCCAGGATAAGGCATATTAAACCAGTAACACAATTAGATAGATCAGGCTTACCTGATTATATTGCCTTTTTTCCCATGAAAATTTGTACCTCTGTTTTAGAGATGCTCCGATTGTGCAAGTGAGCAATCTGGAGAATCAAGGACAAGATTGGATGCTCCCCACACTGCTCTAATACATCCTCCTTTCTTCCTCCCTTCTTGAAGTGACACAGTCTGGCAAGATATCAGCTTTACCCTCTGGTCCTGTCCATCAAAAAAGGGAGGGGAGAAGGAGGGCATTCCTGGATAGAGTGAGCATAGTTTGGAGCAACAGTGATGCCCTTGTTTCCCCAAAATGGGGCCTCAGCTAAGGCCTCAAGTAGTGAGCGGCAGCCAAAAATTGCTGCAGAATAGACTGCGGCGTAAAAGCGTTGTGTTTTTTCCACATCGTTCTCCACAGAAACCCCGCAGCATTTTCCCTATGACTTTCTGTCTCTATTATACCTATACAGAAAACATCAGCATTCCTGTAGGTATAATTGACATTCTGCAATTTAAAAAAAAATGAGCTTTTTTTAAATCACAGTATTTCTGCTGCGGGTATTTTTCTGCAATGTGTGGATGGGATTAGGCAGAATCCCATGCACCTTGCAGGTACTGTAATATGCAACATTTTTTGCTGTGTGGTTTCTGTTGCATAGCTGCATATTTGCATTGTGTTACCCTGGCCTTAAGGGGTTTTCTGCTTTGGACATTCTTCTTCATTCTACTTGACACAAGGGTCCCTTGACGATAAGATAATCAAAATGTCCACCAGCAGTCAGTTGTTATTTCTTAGTAAAAACTGACAGTAAGTGTTCAGTTTTCTTGCAGCGCAACCACAGTCAAAAGTAAAAAGTAATTTTTCAATCTTAATTGAAATATGAAACAAAATTGACCAAAGAGACAAGGGAGGTTCTGCGATTATTTTAAATGATTTTTTTGGAATCTGCTTAGTGTTCCTAAAATGAACAAAATACAGATGGAGCAGTGTTTCTGCAAGTTACCGCACAATGATGTATCAAATTAAACTTGGCTACATTGCACATAAGCATCTCATTGGGTCACCATCTTCAGCATAACATGGTTGGTCCAATAACAACTTTTATCCCACGCAGCACTTCAGCCAGCTGTATTTCTCCATCCACAGCATACCCACACAACAGTTCCAACAATGGAAACAAATCCTGGTCATCTGACCCCTAAGTACACAGTATAGCATCACTCACTATCAGGGTGTAGATCTAGAACCTCAAAACCAAAACGCCATTCCTACCAGAACTCTTGGCTGTGTCTTGGGCCTGACTTCCCCAGAGTGGGAGAGTTATGGGAAGTCTTCTGATCTACCTTATTGAGCGCTCCAGCTTAATAAGGCAGATGAGAAGCAGCGACACTCTTACAATATCTATTTAAAATCTTCATACACGAGTGCTATGATTTTTTTTAACTATTTGTACTCCCAGGACCTCTCTGTATACACATTGATAAAATTATATGGATGATTGGCTGAATACATAAAGGGGTTCATCAAGACTCAATGTTTTGCCATTTCCAGGCACCTAGCAGAAGGAAGTTCAGTGTCACAGCACCCTTTCCAAGTTCTGCCATTGACAGCCAGCCACTATTAACTTCCTTTGCAGTGGTGTTAGGGAGCCTTCACACGGAGTAACGCCGGGCTCAATGTGTGCTTATTTTTACTGGCGTAGAAATGCGAGGGTAGCGTTTACATCGCGGTTACGCAGCGTTTTTTACTATTAGCGTATAAACGTTTCCGCGAGAAAAAAACGTGACCGTAAACGCTGCATATATGCTCATAGTAAAAAAAAAAACGCCGCGTACACGCAACGTAAACGCTACCCTCGCATTTCTACGCCAGTAAAAATAAGCACACATTGAGCCCGGTGTTACTCCATGTGAAGGCTCCCTTAAACCAATGATGGTAAATGTATTGTCTTTAGTAAGTAACCCAGGTTCTGTTTGAGATCCAACAGCAGTTAAGTTTCATTATGGAGTCGTCATGGTGAGCGTTTTAGTCCTGACTTTGCTGTTCTGGGTCACATGTGTTGTCTCTCATAGCAAGGTTTGCAGTCAACTTTTTTCAGCAGGATTCTGTTTGCCTACAAATGGAAAGGTTTTCTTAGGAATTTTCCATTAGAATGTAACAGTTCCTTGGCCTCCATTCCCAACCATTTCTCACCTTGTGTCCAGGCAAGAGCTCTCATTAAAGGGGCTCTATTACTAGATATATGATACTAGATAGATAGATAGATAGATAGATAGATAGATAGATAGAGTATTAGATAGATAGATAGATAGATAGATAGATAGATAGATAGATAGGAGATAGATAGATAGATAGATAGATAGATAGATAGATAGATAGATAGATAGATAGATAGATAGATAGAAAATAGAAGATAGATAGGAAATAGAAGATAGATAGATAGATAGATAGATAGATAGAGTATTAGATAGATAGATAGATAGATAGATAGATAGATAGATAGATAGATAGATAAATAGGAGATAGATAGATAGATAGATAGATAGATAGGAGATAGATAGATAGATAGATAGATAGATAGATAGATAGATAGAGTATGAGATAGATAGATAGGAGATAGATAGATAGATAGATAGATAGAGTATGAGATAGATAGATAGAATTGATAGATAGATAGATAGATAGATAGATAGATAGAGTATTAGATAGAAAGATAGATAGATAGATAGATAGATAGATAGATAGATAGATGATAGATAGGAGATAGATAGAGTATTAGATAGATAGATGGATAGATAGATGGATAGATAGATAGATAGATAGATAGATAGATAGATAGATAGGAGATAGATAGATAGATAGATAGATAGATAGAGTATGAGATAGATAGATAGATAGATAGATAGATAGATAGATAGATAGATAGATAGATAGATAGAATTGATAGATAGATAGATAGATAGATAGAGTATTAGATAGATGATAGATAGATAGATAGGAGATAGATAGACAGATAGATAGATAGATAGATAGATAGATAGATAGATAGATAGATAGAAAATAGAAGATAGATAGGAAATAGAAGATAGATAGATAGATAGATAGATAGATAGATAGATAGATGATAGATAGATAGATAAATAGATAGATAGATAGATAGATAGATAGATAGAGTATGAGATAGATAGGAGATAGATAGATAGATAGATAGATAGATTATGAGATAGATAGATAGATAGATAGAATTGATAGATAGATAGATAGATAGATAGATAGATAGATAGATAGATAGATAGAGTATTAGATAGGAAGATAGATAGATAGATAGATAGATAGATAGATAGATAGATAGATAGATGATAGATAGGAGATAGATAGATAGAGTATTAGATAGATAGATGGATAGATAGATGGATAGATAGATAGATAGATAGATAGATAGGAGATAGATAGATAGATAGATAGAGTATGAGATAGATAGATAGAATTGATAGATAGATAGATAGATAGATAGAGTATTAGATAGATGATAGATAGATAGATAGATAGATAGATAGATAGATAGATAGAGTATTAGATAGATAGATGGATAGATAAATAGATAGATAGATAGATAGATAGATAGATAGATAGATAGATAGAGTATGAGATAGATAGATAGATAGATAGATAGATAGATAGAGTATGAGATAGATAGATAGATAGATAGATAGATAGATAGATAGATAGATAGAGTATGAGATAGATAGATAGATAGATAGATAGATAGATAGATAGATAGATAGATAGATAGATGATTGATAGATAGATATATAGATAGATAGATAGGAGATGATAGATAGATAGATAGATAGATAGATAGATAGATAGATAGATAGATAGAGTATTAGATAGATAGATAGCTTTTGCACAGTTTGCACAGTTGAAAGCCACATGAAACATTGTACGTTCTTGGAATAAGAAGGTAAAATTAATAACATAGGAAGATGAATGTGGCTTGCATTTCTCATTTTGTGATTTATTGCAGTATTTATATATGTGGATTTTAACAGTCCACCGAGGGAGTTAAGAAGATATGCTCTTATTCTGCTTGAAGTGCTGTGAAACAGAGTAATAGCTTCCAAAAGCTAGTACTCAGGATACAAACTCTTGTCAATCTCATTTTGCAGAGTGTGTATATGCCATCATGTTTAATGAACTTTCGGGTGACTTGATATTCGTTTCTTCAGCACTCATTTTCCATGGCAAATCACATGTGCACAGAGTACTTTCTAAGAGGTAGAAAAAACGATTAAAAAGAAAGAATAAACTGCTAGCCGACTGATGGTGGGGCATAATGGATTATTGACTGCCCTATAAAGTATAGAAACCTATTTCTTTCTGTCAGCCAATATACTTGCTGAATCCAATTTGCAGAACAATCCAAATAACCTCCCTAGTGTGCCATAGGTAGATTTAAAAGAATTGCGGGGGCTGGTAACTTTATAGACTTACACCTTCAACTGTACAGTAAAATAGGTCTCTAGTGTTACTTCAGCAGTAATGTAATTTAGAAGAATCTGTCCAATTTACCAAAGAAGAATCATTTTGTACAAAAGAACATAATGATATACTGAAATATAACCATGCAGAAAACTAAAATGTATATTTTTCTTAGCTTAAATTCCTTCAGTGTTGCAGAGACTGGTTATTTACAAGGAAGTAACAAGGCTTTTCTCATCCAGGCACCCAGACACCAAGACTTTTTTCACTGCTCTAGTCCTGTATGGATGGATGAATACTGTTGATTATCAGGTTGGACAATGTGAGCCCAAGGGCATGGCTAAGGCAAAAGGCATAAGCCTTGGAACTGTTGCCTAGGTCCCCAAATACCCCCGTCCCTTTAATCAACTGTATTGACATTTGCAGTGGGGCAGCAGAGTCTATTGCTACTGCTGTTCTCACTCATAAACTATACTTTAGGCCTGTCGCCTGTGAGGGAGTGAATGACTTCATTGTACTGCTTGAATAGAGTCACGAAAGACAGACCAAGGGCTGAAAGATGTCTGAGTCCTTCACCAAACCACAGATGACAACAGGGAACCAGAGCACAGGACAGGCACAATTTCAACAACAGGCAGGACATTCACTTCCTTCAGTTCTGCCACACTGGACCATTTTCCTCCCCCAACTCTACAGGGCAATTCATTGCTTACACTCCCCTTCCCTCATCTGATGGTTGTAAGGTGAAGGTCATGTTGCATGGCACCGTGACACATGGAGTGGTAGTTTGAGTAGCAGTATATGGTGAATGATTACATTATGCAGCCAACCACAGGCACAATAAAGAAAATAAATGTGAGAGGAAGAACAACTTCTACTTCATGATCACTTTTGGAAGATAGTCCAGCTTTTTCAGCAGGCAGGATAGGCATACTGATGATGTGCCACAAATTATTCTTGAAATTGTGTAAATAGTTATTCCAGCAATACAATGTTGATGTGGCATGTACTCCTATACATAGATAACCAGCAGGATAATCCAGGTTCTTTGATGGCTCCTAAGTGCCGTTCTCGCCGTTATAGAAGCCTTTCCATTTCAGAGTGTATTCTAGCTTTTACAGCTGGCAGGCCAGGCATACTGATACTATGACACAAATTTTTCTACAAATTCTGTAATTATCACTCATTGTTGCTGCATCTTCTCCTAAAAAGGGATAATTTTGGTGGCTTTTTTGAAGTCGCTTCACTTTTTGAGTGAAGACAGTGTACCACAAATTTATCTTTATCTTTATATTCTATAGTTGCCAGTGCCATTTGCCACTGCAAATCTGTTTGCATAATAACAAATAAAACAATTGACTGCACCATTGCTTCCTGCAATACCAACACATTCTACTCCCATAAAGGAATAATTTTTGTTGGCTTTTTTTTGAAAATACAATTCTTCATTACTTCTCAACTAGGCACACAGCCACAAATTTCTCTCCCAAATAACAAGTCTTAGAAGTCATCAAACCTGGTTAACTTTTCAAAATTTTCCATGAAACCATTGATTTTTACAACATAACTACCATGTGTGTTTAGTTTGCATTTAGTTCTTTACCTTTGTTCAATTTGCATTCATCTGCAATGTTTATTGTTTAAAACCCAATAAAAACTGAATTAAAATAAATAAATAATTACCATGTGCGTCTAAAAACCACAGGCAGGCACATTTCCCCCAGAAAGGGTGATTCTTGGAGCATTTAAAATGTTAAAATGCATAAAAGCAAGTGGCAGGGCAGTATTTACCATTTATTTTTTCATAGAATTGGATCCTTGGGAACCCTGGCACTCTTATGTTTTAATCTAATTTAAACTGTGGTTCATATTGTTCAACCCAAAACAAATCCTGGTCCCTAACCACCCACACCCGAAAGTAAATGAACGATGAGACATTCGCCTATCTCTGACAGTGTCATTATCTATCTATCTATCTATCTATCTATCTATCTATCTGTCTATCTATCTATATATCAACGCTATTTTAGAATTGACCGATGGTGTGCCTGTTATTCATCTTTTCATTTTCATTTTTTACTTTATTCTATGGGTCACATAACAGTTGTCCTGATGGATACATACTTTTCTACAAATCACTATAAATTACCCCTGAAAAACCTTTGCTCCATACACCGTGATCCCTAAATATAAGAGCTCCATCAACTGCGCCCCTGAATAAAAAACATACCATGTTCCACAGTTACCCTGCTTTTAAAAATACTCTTACTGTGCCCCTGATGATTAAAGAAAATATCTGCATTATGTCCTGTGATTTAAAAAAAAAAAAGCCTCACTATAACATCCTTGTCCATTCAGACTTATGTGCCATCCTCTGGCTGCATAGTACAGTGCAGGATGCGTGTCCACTTATGATCCCCTGCTCCTAGGCCTCCTGTTGTATTCTTTTTTAGCACAGCTAAAGTGTTTCTTTCAGTGTATCAGTCCAGTACTCTGAGTTCCCTCTAGTTCATGAAAAGTTACCGATTGTTACTCTTTGATGGACATCTTACCTTCCAATCACATCTGGGGCAGATTCCGGGCTTCCTATATACAGCCCATTAGCCCACACATGGTTGTTTGCTATTAGTCTCTTATAAAGTGCTAGCACATTACTGTCTTCTCCGATAATCTGCATTCTGACCCTTGCTTTGTCCTCTCAACTATTCTTCTTGATTCCCATTCTATACCTAGTTGCCCATCTGGTTCGACCCCTTGGCTAGTTTGACCTTCCGTTTTTGTTGTTTGTCTTGTCTGTGTTCAGTGTTTCACTTATAATAGGAAGGAACCCTCGCCCAGTTGTCCCTTACTGTTTAGGGTAGTTGAGGTAAGTAGGTAGGGACTTGGGACTGGGTCTAGCATAAGGGCTCACTGTCCCCATCTATCCCCTCCTTTCGCTCAGTTTCCAGCAGCAACTTCTGGGGAATTGCTTAACTGGCAATTCCCTAACACTCACTGTGCTGAGCAAAAATGCCCTCATTCTTCCTTTATTTAGGAAAACACCCCCACTGTGCCCTCTAATTAAGAATCTATTCCCAGTTATAAAAATAAAACAGTGCTGTTGCTTGGCAAGTAAGTAAGTTTTCTATGGGATTAAGGTCTGGAGACTGGCTAGGCCACTCCATGACCTTAATGTGCTTCTTTTTGAGCCACTCCTTTGTTGCCTTGGCTGTATGTTTTGGATCATTGTCCTGCTGGAAGACCCAGCCATGACCCATTTTTAATGTCCTGGCAGAGGGAAGGAGGTTGTCACTCAAGATTTTACAGTACATGGCTCCATCCATTCTCCCATTGATGCAGTGAAGTAGTCCAGTGCCCTTAGCAGAGAAACACCCCCAAAACATAATGTTTCCACCTCCATGCTTGACAGTGGGGATGGTGTTTTTTGGGTCATAGGCAATATTTCTATTCCTCCAAACACGACCAGTTGAATTAATGCCAAAGAGCTCAATTTTTATCTCATTTGACCATAATACCTTTTCCCAATTACTGTCAGAATCATCCAGTTGTTCATTTGCAAACTTCAGACAGGCCTGTACATGTGCCTTCTTGAGGAGGGGGACCTTGTGGGCACTGCAGTATTTTAATCCATTATGGTGTAATGTGTTACCAATGGTTTTCTTGGTGACTGTGGTCCCAGCTGCCTTCAAATCACTAACAAGTTCCCCCCATGTAGTTTTAGACTGATCTCTCACTTTCCTTATGATGAAGGATAACCAAGAGGTGAGATTTTGCATGGAGCCCCAGATCGATAGACAGTCATTTTGTATTTCTTCCATTTTTTTTTTACTATTGCACCAATAGTTGTCTCCTTCTCACCCAGCGTCTTACTTATGGTTTGTAGCCCATTCTAGCCTTGTGCAGGTCTATAATCTTGTCTCTGACATCCTTAATCCCATAGAATACTTAAGGAGGGAGCTGAAGCTCTGGGTTGCCAAGCAACAGCCTCAAAATCTTAGTGAGTTAGAGATGATCTGCAAAGAGGAGTGGACCAGAATTCCTCCTGACATGTGCGCAAACCTCATCATCAACTACAAAAAACTTCTGACTGCTGTGTGCGCCAACAAGGGTTTTGCCACCAAGTATTAAGTTTATTTGCTAGCAGGATACTTATTTCTCTCTGCAAAATGCAAATAAATTAATAAAATGTATACAATGTGATTTTCTGGATTTTATTTTTGATATTCCATCTCTCACTGTTAAAATTAACCTACCCTTGAAAGTATAGACTGCTCATGTCTTTGTCAATGGGCAAACTTACAAAATCAGCAAGGGATCAAATTCTTATTTCCTTTCCTGTAGATGGGGGTGGGGGTGTAGAAGGGGGTGAGCTTGGAAGTCTCCCCTCCACACTTTGTGTGACTGCATGGATTGACTACATGCTTGCAAGTATTCTATTACTTCAAGAAATGTATTACTTATTATGCAATATTGTATAATAGGTAAATTTGAAAACATGCATGAAGTTCAGCCTTTTATGGTGACAACAGAATCAAATACATTTTATTCTGCAGTGTTCCCTGCATTTTCTTAGGTCTTCAAAAAAAATTAAATATTTATATTATTGTAAATAGGATTGGCCCCAAAATTAGTAATATATAAAATGGATGTACGGGTTTAATGCACTGTGCATTTTTTATTGTGAAAAGGCTTGAGGGTATCTAGAATTGATGTGTTCCTCTGCAAGTACAATACTTAGGAACCCAACTAAATTTTCAGCAACTATAATCATGTGCAAAAAATACTGTTTTGTACATTCTCAGTGGGAATGGTGCCTAAAAAAATATATACTATAAAAAAAAAGTCATGCCATTTACAACTACTTTATTAAATAATAATGTAAATTACATTGTTTAACTTATCACCAGGACAGTCTTTATTGAGCTAGAGGCACGATGAGACAGCAGTGTTTCACATAAATAAAAAGCTATTTGCTGTGTTACTCTCAGTGTGTCTGTTACTAAAATATTACCTTTTTTTCTGTTTAGAGAAGAGGTCCTGAAAGACCGGGCCATGGACCAGTACCAGGCCTTGGATCACTTAGTACCAGACTGCTCCACCATTGGGGACCTCTGTATGTTACTAGGTGTCGCTGATCCTACTATGCTGCATGTATTCCACAGCATAGGAGCATCGGCAGACACCTGGTACAGGATCTGTTTAGAGAGTGATCTGCTGGTGTAGCCTACTTCAGCAGATTACTCTCCACGTACCTGGTTATTAATGCAGCTGATGGTACACAAGATGTTTGTATCTTCTATTCTGGTCCTCAACCCCAGCCGCACCATAGCAAATGTTCCGGGAGCAGAATAGAAGATGTACACATCCTGTGTGCAAGAACAAATCCCTGGAGAGCTGCATTAGTGACCAGGTAAGTATAATGTCATTGTAATTATAGTTACAATATGTGGGGGGACTATTGCAGTGTTATTAACTCTATAGCAGTTATATTGCCATCCTTACAGTTAATAAGTCCCCCTACACACAGGTAATTTTATTAACTGGGGGGTACTATTACTGTAATAGGGCTCTAGTAGTTCCCCCCACAGGTAATAATAGTTGTGGAGGATATTATTGCAGTAATAGTAGCCCTGAGTTAACAACATTACCTGTATGTGAGGGGACTATTAACATTTAATAGTCCTACCCCACAGATAATGTTGTTAATTGGGGCGCGCTATTACAGTTCTAATGCCCCCCCCCCCCCCAGTTCATAACATAACATTGTGTGGGGAACTTTTATTGACTGGGAAAGGCAACACTTTTACAGTAATAGTGCCCCTGAGTGGTGTACCCCCTTAATTGAATGAGGGCCCCCTCCGCCCTACCCATGCTTTTATTTATGGAGCTGTCAATACCACCAATAAGTTATGCTTAATATGGAGAAATCTTCCTTAAAGGGGTTGTCCCATCTCAAGGATCCTATCTATACTGCTAGCTTATGTGGATTCAAGATTTTTCCTAAATACATTGCTTTATCAAAACTGCTTTGTTTGGCTATTATCTGAGATTATTCACTTCATTGTTTACACTGCGTTTCCATATCCATGGACCTGGGGATGATCTTATCTGTCCACCCAGGATAAGTTACATAGCTCCCTGCTCTCAGGAGGGGAGGGGGAGGAGGAGCGTTAGTGCTCAGAGCGATCTTGTATTTCTGATCCGTTTATTTCCTGCTCTTTCAGTTATCAGTCTGCTAATTGATTTTTACTGATAACAGCTGAGATGGGAAGTCTGTTACCTCTGTATGTAACACAGACCTAAAACTGAATTTATTGCAAGCTGACTCTTGGTCCTGTAGCATGTAAATGTGGGATTCTCATCACCTATCAAATCCAGCTCTGCTACATCAGCTTCATTTTGTGCATCTTCCAGTGATACTGTGCAAATTTATTTACAACCATCCCTCATTACTGACTGCAAACATATACTGTTATGAAGAGAGCTAGCAGAGCTGGCTTTGTCTGGGAGATAGCAAGTGAAACCCCGCACACCAATTCACCGAGAAAACCAGGAAGTGAACAGAGCATACAGCCTACAGGTTGGTGAACAGACGAGTTGGGAATACCCCTTTAACAAAGTATAGGAAACTGTATAAATGTAATCATTAAAGGGGTATTCCCACCTCACATACTCATCAGTCTTTACTGCTGTAAAATCTTCTTTCTTCCTGGTTTCTTGCATCATTTGGTGGGTGGGGTTTCACATGCAACCTGCCATTTAGCTCCGCCCCCAAATTTGCATGTAGCTCCGCCCACCCATGTTGGACTATGAAGTACAGGCAGCAGCAACTCCATTCTGTGTTACATACAGAGACTGCCTGTCTCTGCCATAATGAACACAATTAAATTAGCTAGCCTGATAACTGGGAGAACAGAAGAAATGAAAGCAGCTCCTCTCCCTTATCTGATAGCAGGACCTAGGTCACGTGGTGTAGACACAGGAATAGCTAGATACACAGGCTGGCTCCCTGCACTTAGCCCCTCCTCCCTCCCCCCTGAGAGCAGCAGATACATCACTTGACTCATGAGCAGCTAAGTCAGGGTTGTGGCCACAAAGAATTGAATAAAGTAAGATAGTGGACAAACAAAGCAGTTTTGCTGAAGCAATGTATTTAGGAAAAGTCTTACATCCACATTAACAAGCAGTATAGATAGGATCCTTGTGATGGGACAACCCCTTTAAATATGAACTTCATTGTGTTTTTTATGAGCTGCACAATCGCCCCAACCCTGCACTGCCGCTGAAAACCCCGCCTTCCTGATTGGGCCATTGGAAAACTGACCTACATGTCAGTGGCCCTTGGTACAAAAAAAGGTTGGGGAATGCTGGTTTAGTGCAATCACATTTTCCTTTCTCGTACCATAGAGCTACTTCTCTGCTATGATTGTCATGCTTGGTGACAGACTACGTTTCAGTAAAGTTTTGATTGTGATGCCCTTTCAAATGTACAAGGCTCATTGCTATGAAATAGCTTAGGATTTATA
The DNA here is from genome assembly GCF_031893055.1 of Leptodactylus fuscus. NCBI lineage: Eukaryota > Metazoa > Chordata > Amphibia > Anura > Leptodactylidae > Leptodactylus > Leptodactylus fuscus. The sequence continues at coordinate 181,827,817 of NC_134265.1, forward strand.
AATATGTAAGTGAACCTTGAAGGCAAAATATAATTCTGAATATTAATTTAGCTGTTGTACAATTGTCACCCAAAACAAAGGAGAGGAAAAAAAAATGGATGTATGTCTCTTTATGACTGTTAAATTGGGTTTGTCCACATCCAGACCCCAATATGTGTGGAAGGTAGATTGGTAGCAGCAGTGGTGTGGACTGAACCAGTCAAAGACAGGGACACAAAACATGCAGGAAACAGCTTTAGTTTAAAAGAAAAAAAAACAAAAAAAAAAAAAAAAAAAGGAATATAAATAAACATTGACTTCAGGCACAAAATGAGCAAAATCAAATACAGTCTTAACTTCAGGAAAAACAATAAGAAACAAAATCCTGCTCGATTGAACAACTAACTAAACAGTAATAGTAAACTAAGGGTGAATTCACACTGAGTAAACGCTAGCTTATTCTGAATGTAAAACACGTTCAGAATAAGCGGCGTCTAAAGCAGCTCCATTCATTTCTATGGGAGCGGGGATACGAGCGCTCCCCATAGAAATGAATGGGCTCCTTCTTTCACTCCGTGCAGTCCCATTGAAGTGAATGGGGAGTGCCGGCGTGTACGCTCCGGCATGAGCAGAGCTTGCCGTATACGCCGGCACTCCCCATTCACTTCAATGGGACTGCACGGAGTGAAAGAAGCAGCCCATTCATTTCTATGGGGAGCGCTCGTATCCCCGCTCCCATAGAAATGAATGGAGCTGCTTTAGACGCCGCTTATTCTGAACGTGTTTTACGTTCAGAATAAGCTAGCGTTTACTCAGTGTGAATGCACCCTAACTGTTATGGTTTGCTGGGTTTATTAAAATAAACAAACAAAGGAAACCCAAAGGAGCCCGCTGGGCTCTGGACCACAGAAGCGCACTGGTGTGAACAGGGTCATGAGAGTTAGACGCCACTGCCAGCCCTCTACACACCCTAGTTCGCTCTGTACTATCACAGCGGCCTGTGCAGGTCAGAGCAGCCGCACAAGGACTCAGTCTAGACAGCACTTTGGTGCTAGACTGTCCACAATAAGCTAGTGTGCACACAGTGGCTTCCTGATGCACACCAATCAGCTAACAACTAAAGTTTTCTTTCCTTTTTTAGGAAGTAGAGTTCTACCCTGAACTACAATTTCTGCCTAACAGAATTTCTAGCTAGCTATCCTGAGCACACATAGTGCATTTGTAAATTGACATTAGGGCAGCGGGCTGAGGAACCTCCCTCTTTATAAAGGGAAAGGGCGGTCCACTTTCGGCCAAGCCAGCTGCCCAAGATGGAGGTGGTTGGTTGACACGACTGTCAGTCACAGCCTGACCACACCCTCCGGCTGCAAGAGGGTTTAACCCTTGCTAAACCTGACTGCCGTCACAAGGAGGGAGTGACAGGCGGCAATACGCTACCGCAGAGGGACGGGCAGCGACCCGACCCCTCGGCCGCAGTTGCCGCACAGTCCTAACACTAACTATATGTTTGGCTTACTAATAGCCATAATGAACAAACCAGCCTTTTATGGACCAGTAATGAGACTATGACCCACACCTGGGCTGAAGCCTATTCCAGACCCGCCCTGGATCAGATATAGGTCAGAAACCTGGGGCTGATATAGTGGGACTCCAGCACTCTGCCTGTCACCTTCTCTCAAAATATACAATTCACACAGTGATAGTAGTAGTGCATCCTCTGCTAGCATAAAAAAAAAATCTTGTTTTTCAGTGTTTTTTTTGTTTTTTTTTTAGTGTGTTCATCCAATAAACAGTCTAGCCTTCACTAATCTTAAAAAATATATATTTGGGAATTTCTTGAGCTTTTGTTTTCACTCTGGTCTGGTGCCTGACCCATGCACAGTGTGAAGGAGCATTGTTGTTTATCTGAACAACATATAAGTATGATCAAGTGCGCTTAAAATTTGACCCGTGCAAAAATTTTGTTACCCTTATCATGTTATTGATTTGAATACTCCTAACTACTTTTTACTGACTTACTGAAGCATAAAATTGGTTTTGTAACCTCAGTGAGCTTTGAACTTCATAGCCAGGTGTATCCAATCATGAGAAAAGGTATTTAAGGTGGCCAATTGCAAGTTGTTCTCCTATTTGAATCTCCTCTAAAGAGTGGCATCATGGGCTACTCAAAACAACTCTCAAATGATCTGAAAACAAAGATTGTTCAACATAGTTGTTGAGGGGAAGGATACAAAAAGTTGTCTCAGAGATTTAACCTGTCAGTTTCCACTGTGAGGAACATAGTAAGGAAATGGAAGACCACAGGGACAGTTCTTGTTAAGCCCAGAAGTGGTGAATGAGATCCCATTTGTAAACCAGGATACTATTCCTTTAACCTTCCAGGACCATATGTCCTAGTTAATTATAATGGATTTATAAGATAAATCTGAGGAGGAAGGGACCAGTATTGCCTACACTGCGGCTAGAATGAAGACATCTGGAATTCTACCCTATTCAATCCCATGCTTGTGCCATGGACACTTTCAAGCGGTCATTGAGAGGGATCTCAAACAATTATAACAACATAGTCAACCACCAATGCCCAATCTCTCCAGGTATGTTATGTTAACATCCCAATCCAGTGAGATGATCAGCACATAAGGGGTATATGTTGTTATCATTGATAAGGCATTATATGAAAGGAAAATGGGAAATATGTTAGGTGAAGGCAACACCTACCGTAGGTTAAGTAACAACCCTACTGAAGATGTTAAAAAATCCCTAGTCTGATCATTGAAGGATTCCATAAGGCACAATGTCACCCACTTGTACATTAAGGACACCAAAGAACTCCTAAAGACCATGGATTCTATAAAGTGGGAAGAAGTAGCCATATGGGTGACATGTGATGTGGTCTCCCTATACATAGCTATACTCCATGATAAGTCACTGATAGCCTTTTCTTACCAATTCTCAAGGTATAGTAACTATTCTCTTTAGTTAAGTGGAGTACATTGTTTCTGTCACTCATTTTTTTATTGGCCAACAATTATTTTGCATTTGGCCAGGTTTACTAGTTAAAGGTTCAAGTATGTCTAATGGGGGCAAAATATTTCGCCCTCACTGGAAAACCTGTATATGGTCTGGTTGGAGGAGGTTTATCTACATGCGACTCTGAACCCCCACCAAGGTTACATAATGTAGCATGGATGTTATATTGATTACCTACTCTTAATATGGCATTAGGATATCAAACTAATACCAAATTTTCCTTAGTGCATCGGGGGATCGGGGGTGGGTATATATATTTTTTTTCCACACAGAGCATTTTAATAAAAAGGGGATATTACATTCTAAAAGGTAATTTGATGCATTGTAAATTTAAGGAAGGATCTATACCAATATAAGGGGACATGATATAAGGAGGTATTAGGGAGTTTAACCCCTTCCCAACATCCACTGTACTAGCACGGTGGATGATGGGTGTTTAAAGATGGTGGCCACTATAGCCCCTGAGTATCTGCTGTTTTATACAGCAGAGATCCAGCGCTAATGCCCACGATTGGTGCCTGCACTGATTGTGGGCATTAAACCCTCTGTCACCTCGGTCAAATATGACTAAGACACCAATTTAGCAGCAGCACGTGGGCACCATTTTGCTGGCAGAAACACAGAGCTACCTTCGGCGTCCTGTTGTTATGACTGCTGGGAGCCTTCTGAAGGAATTTGGTGTGGAATTTTCCATGCTGAAAAAAAGCCTCCCATTGATTTCAATGGGTTCTGCTAGTTTTTTTTTTTCCACTAGCGGAATTTTCCACCAACAGAAAATTCCACTAGTGGAAAAAAAAGCTAGCAGAATCCATTGAAATCAATAGGAGACTTTTTTTTCAGCATGGAAAATTCCACACCAAATTCCTCACCATTTTCCTTTGTGTGAATGGATCCTATTATATTTACCCCTGTGGCTGTGTCTATAATAACATTTTGATTTTTGGGTTAGTATGTGGACAATGTGTACTTGAATAGTTAAAGCTAAACACACAAATAATTCTATGGTAAAATGGCACGGACGGCACTTGTTTCCCTGTGCTTCCACATATATATATATAAATTTCCTTATTAATTTATTATACTTATTATAAATTAATAATTTCCTTCAGGGTAATATTATTATTAACTTATATTTATTACATTTCTTATTAATTTCCTTCAGGGTGTTATTACTGTATTATCAGGGTGATAATATATGAGTGTGTGTTTAGTGCCATTATAATATAATTGATCAGTGTGCTAGCCAAAAAAAACTGGCTAACAAACTGACAAAGCACATCTTCATGTGCGCAGAGACTTAGCCATTAGGTGTGTATTATTTAAACAGTTTGTTCTTGTTATTTAGATTTGTGTGTGTTTTGTGGATCTGCATTATATTGTTTCCATGTCGCACCATAGCATATGTATTTTGTGATGTTTTTATTTTGTTGTCATTGTATGAACTATATTATTTCGGCATCGGCAGACATGCATTATTATGTTGGCAATACATGATAGTATTATGTTCTTTTAAAATGGCACTATTGTTTTAAGATAATATTGCGTAAAAATGCAGCACATGTATTCAGTCTCAGTGCCAAAGCAGAATGATGGTAATCTATGGCCCTAGTAACATGCACATACTGTATATTTGTAATGTGTTGCTTAAATATTTTAACATTATATTTAATATACTGTTCCAAATATTCTGACAAAGTACAAGAACTGAGGGCATCTGGAGTCACCAAATACTGAAAAAAATGGCTTGTTATGTTACAAAATTTACAATTCAGTGAAAAACTTCTTTATTAAAAAAAAACAAAAACAAAAACAAAAAAAAACTAACAAAACTGTGGAATCCAGATGGAAGAAAGAGAAATATTTCTATAGAATATGTTCATATTTTTATACAATAACATGCCTTTGTGAAATAGATTCTATTAATGCTGGTATTTGTTAACATGACATGACAAGAATGTCTATCTGTAAATGTATTGGTAACATGATGTTACATAAATAGATAAATACATACATAAATAAGTAGCCTATTTCCATAAACTCTATCATAGAATGTCACCATTCACATTACTATTCCTCTTGACAAGTTTCTTTCTCAATATTTCAACATGTGTATCAAATGTAAGCAGCCATCTATGCTGTTCTAGTGAAATTATCATTGAAGGCAGATAAGCTATGGATATGCTGCAGACAGCGCACAAACAAACCACCGCTTTAATGAATTTCTATTTCCGTGATCAACATCAGAGTGGTCGGAGGAAGTTGTAAAGCTGCTTTGGTCACACATATTGCTGTTCACGCAACCTATAATCTATTTTAAATTATATTCTTGATAAACCTGAACATGTGAAGCATCGCAGATATGCATTCAGCAGATGAGCCCTCAAGTTATTACAAGGAATTTTAATTTGAAAGTGTATCAGAAATAGATTATCTGCCAGGGAAAAAGCGTGATAAAAGTCTGACACTGTTATTGGCAAAGAACCAAACAGCATTCTAAATGTTGTTTTCTACTTATGTACTATAACAAATCGTGACCTTGCCAAATGTTACTTTTTATTAACAGATTGGGGTTGTTATTATTGTTATGATTGATGTATAAAGAGTAGGCTATACAATCATTCAAAAACAGAGCCAGGGGCGTAACATGAGTAAAGACTGGGCCCCATAGCAAACTTTTGATTTCGGCCCCCAGCCCCACAGTGCATAACACCCCCTTTCCTGGCCCTTACACAGTGTAGTGCCCCATTTACATATACTATAGTGCTATAGTGTCCTCTTCACCAAGTATGATGTCCCATAGTGGCCCCCCCCCCGAACCATATAATGTCCCATAGTTGCTGCTCCACGTAGTATAATATCCACAGTGTTCAGTAATGTATGTGACAGATATAAATATTTGAGTACTGATATGTTTATTCTGTGTTCTGTGTTTTTTGCACGTTTTTTGCGCGTTTTTTAAACGTGTAAAAATGGCATTGAAGTCAATGGGAGTCTGATTTTTACACGTGTATTTTGACAAAATTAGCTCGCGTTTACATCATGTGAAGGCAGCCCTAATATGTTTGGCTGGTATTCGATTTCTCACTGGTAAAGGATTTTTTTACCTACTTCCTGCTTAAGGTAGGGTTCACACTACTGTTGGTGTCCGCTCAGAAGGTGTCCATTTAAAAAAAAAAACAACATAAAACACCTAACATAATGGACACAAACGGACAGTAAGTTACTGTCCATTATATGTCCATTGCCCATAGATCTGAGTGTTAAAGGGATTCAATCATTAAAAAGCATTTTTTTTGTCCCTACCACGTAGGAATAGAAAAATAGAACTCATTTGCATACAGAAGAAAACCAAGATTTCTACCAAACGGCAGCGCGGAGAAGACATCTAAAGGTAGGAGAAGAATAGTCTTTCTTAAGGCAATTCCTACGTGTTATTGACAAAAAAAATTGCATTTTTAATGATTGAATCCCTTTAAAATAACCCACTCAAACAGACAGAAAAGTCCTGTATGTAGGATTTTCTTGTCTGCCTGAAAAAACAGACATGGTTGTAAACGGAGACTAAAGGACACAAACGGACACTAAAGGACACTAGATAAAATCCCATTGAAATGAATGGAAATTACCAATGGACCAGCTAGTGTACATTGCTAAAATCTTGTATGGACAATAGCCATGGACACTGCTGAGAGGACACCAACGGTAGTGTGAAGGCCCCCTAAGAGTTTGGCAAATGGAATATATATATATATATATATATATATATATATATATATATATATATATATATATAACATAGAAACGGAAGATAAGAAGACTGTAGACAGAGAGCTTGTTCCAGCTCTCTTGTGGAACAGGTACATTTTATTATACAGAAAATTATTTCCGCTTTATGAGTTACACTTCTTGTCTTTAAAGATCTAGAAAAAAAAGTGATTATAGACAACACATGAAAGCAATGAAAATCACAGATGCATAAGGGATATTGCTGGATTCCTAATGCGTCTGCAAACTTCAGTGCATTGGCAAAATAATGGCAGATGTTTAAAATCATGAAGGGACTGGAAGGAAATAATGAGATTCTTATTCCTTTATTTACCCTCTCTATCCCGGTGTAATACATTCTGCAGCAGGTGTATTTATACAGGGTTTACTGCAGATTCTTTGAACTGGGATTATGAGATCTTGATTAGTTCATGTTAACATAATCAGCACAGGAAATGTAAGTAACTCAAATGCGGATGTTCAAAGGCTTAGCCATGTCTGTTAATGTATGCTAAATTGAAAAATAATAGGCTGGGTTCACAGTGTTTTGTTTCTAAAGCTTCAGGCACATTTGCACACAATGCAATACATTTGAGTGATGCCAGGATGAGGTTTTATCATGCACAGAATAGATTATCGGATCTAGAGACCTCAGAGGCCAATCCACTAAAATATATTCCCCCAAAAATAATCGATTCAACTCAACACTTTTTTAATATATTCAGACAGTACTATAAACATTTTTATTGTAGAGACCTTATCATAGAAGATTATTATTATTATTTATCTATTTATTATGCTTACTTGTATAGCGCCATCATATTCTGTATACTCAGCTGAGAACCCTGGGGCACTTGCCAACCCAGAGGAACAAACTGACATAGGTCCCTTTGGCAATTCAACTGCAGATCAGTGCCCCTTGCTGCCCACTGTGCTGTAAATGATCAAGTGATTGAGGCTATGTTGTGCTTCCTTATATATTGTGTAGCAGGGAGTCCTACTATTTGAGGGAAAATTTGAGAAACAAAGTCAGCAACTGAGTTGACAAACAGGCAGTACACGTCTAATGTTGCACCCACTTCATTCACAGGATGCGTGAAGATCCCAGAGCTCACACACCATCAATCAGTATTGATATGTTATTATGTTCATTAGTAAGAAAACCTGTCAGAGATAGAAAACTAATATGGACTGTTGAGCTTCCCATATTGCGTCCTTATACATTGGTCATATTGTGCAATAACCATTCCAGCTGCATTCTCCCTGAAATTTGTTTTTATATACTTGTGCTTTAAGGCGTTGGTTCACTGCACTGTCTGAAACTTGGACGTATATGTGCCACGTATAATAATAATGCATCATGCCAGGGCAAATTGCATTAAAATAAGATTCAACATTGTAAATATTGGGTCTTTGCAAAAACTTGATGGATTTGTCAATAAAAGTATGAAATGGAAGTGAAATTAATTAGTATTATTCTTTCCTTATTTATAAGCGCCATTAATTCCATGGTGCTGTACATTTCAGGGTTTACATACAATACACAAGATAAGTACCAAACTAACAGTGGCCAACTGGTACAATGGAATAGAAGGGGGATGGAGACGGAGACATTATGTGATTTGTAGGAGCTGTTCAGATGGTGGAGTGGTGGCTGCAGGATTATTGAAGGGTTTAGGTATAATGGACTGCGCATTATGGAGCTAATTGTGTTGACTTTAGGTTACTCCAGAGGGCATTGTCTAAGTGATCCCCTGGTTTTCACCCTTTAACCCCTATACAGGGATCTGGTCTTCGCTGCAAGGGATCTCCAGGTTGTAAGGTCTAGGAGTAGGCCTGGTGTAGGTTGCAGCTGACCCAAAGGCCAGAGAGACACTGGTGCAAAGCATCAGAGGGTTAGACAAAAGTGTAGTCTGGTCCAAAGGTCACGGGCTGGCAGCGGAAAAAAAAGGGTTGTAGAAAGCCAAAAGCTCATACACCAAAGATCAGCAGGAAAGGAACGGAGTCAACAACAGAGTTGAGAAACAGTCGGAGGTCAGTACGCGGAGAATAAATCAGGAACAGGAGCATGAACACAGGTAGAGAATAGGGTTGAGCGATCGTGTTTGGAAAAAATCGGATTCCGATCGGCGATCAAGAAAATTTCACGATCGTGATCGGAATTCGGAACACGATCTTTTTAGGTGGGATCGAGATCGGTAGTATTTCCCACAATGCCTTCACACTGAGTATATAGTGTATACTCAGTGTGAAGGCTTCCCGGCAGTTCCATAAGAATGAATGGAAGCAGCCAGCACACAGCCTTAACACCAGGTGGGACTAAGTAGCCAGAGTATAAAAAAAAAATCCTCTGGCTACTTAGTAATTCACTACACAGCGTGTATTCTAACAATTCTTAGATTCCATGCTGTATAGTGAATAGGATTGCTTTTAAAATCCGATCTCCGATTAATAAAAAAATCCCATTGACTTGCATTGGGATCGGAATTGGGATCGAGATCAGGTTCGAATGAAAAATGATCGGAAATCAGATTTTAAAATAGATCCTGAAAAGTCAAGATCGGCTCAACCCTAGTAGAGAACCCTCACAGGAACTGAAGAATCAAGAAGCTAAGTTTTACGGCACAGATCAGAGGGCTGAGCAGGTTTAAATACATATGAACTGCTTTAGATTGACTGGGAAGAGCTCACAGGTGCATTCATTAATCTCACAGCAGCCTGGAGAGTCAGGAACTACACAGTGTGAATTATGGATTAGCTGGTAGCAGAACACAGTGGGACAAATGGTACGCCGGTGAGGTTAGAGAGTTGGAATTACAGTAGGCCTTCCTGAAGATGCCATTCTTCACAGTCCTCTTGAAGCCTGTGATTTTGTCATTGCAGTGAGTTCCAGAGTATGGGGGATGCATAAGAGGTCTTTGAGGAGGTTGTGTGAAGATCATATAAGAGCAGAGTAGAGTAGGAGGTCTTAAAGAGGACCTTTCATCTCCTCAACCATTTCCAGTTCTTAGCATCTGTTAATAGGCGGCACTCCACTGATTCCAGAACAGTTGGAATTTTCTCTCTATCCTCCAGTGTTCCTGGGCAACAGGTGCAGATAGTTTGGTGCCTGATGTGCTATGTAAGTTCTGTAATGTCAGAAGGGCAGGGTCAGGCAGGGGGCGTGATTCAGGGCTACAATCAGAGGCAGCCAGTGTCAGAGCTCAGAATCGCACCCCTTACCTGCTCCTGCCTGACACCACACTCCTGACAGTACAGAGTCTAAATAATATTTACATAGGCACCAAAAACTATAAAATTAATTGCTCATAAATGGTGGGGGCTAGAGAAAAAAAGCCCAACTGTGTCAGAATCAGTGGAGCAGCAGCTGTTTGTTGGAGGTGGTGAAAGGTCCTTCTTAAGAGGATTGGAGATTATGTGTTGGTTGTTAGTGGGAGATTAGATCAGAGATGTATGAAGACATGTTGTGGATGGCTTTTCATGTTAGCATTTACGTTTTAAACTCTATTCATTGGGTGATGGGTAGCCAGTGAAGGAATTGACTGATGAAAAACAGGACTAATGGTGGATTAAATGAGTACAAACTTAGGAACTGGGGAAAAGGGAAAAACACAGCCCACTTACTCAGACCTTGTATTGCACAGTCCACATTATGTATGCCAAATGTCTCCGGACAGAGGTAGCACGGAATTCAATCCCATCGGCTGTGGGGGCGTATCCAGAAGATTCAAAGTGAGATAAAAAGATTCCAGCTCCACTCTGAAGTCCTTAAAACGTAACTTTTACTGCGGCTGTTAAAAGTTCACTGCATATAAACAAGCACTAACGCCTTGATGATGTTGCCATTTCTTAAACAAGCTTGACTCCCTGATGCGTTTCGAGGACGGAGTGTCCTCTTAGTCGTAGCCTGACTAAGCCTGACTAAGCCTGCATAAAACAGAGCAGGAGACAGAAACCTGCAGGACTCTTTCACGCCCATTCATTTGTATGGGTGAGAAAGCTGTCCGGCCGTGAGCGGCGGTGAGCGTTTTACGTTCTCCGCCGCAAAACTGGGTTTTTTAATCCGGACACAGAGTCGGACATGCAGTACTCTGTGTCCGGATTAAAAAAAACGGTTTCGCAGCGGAGAGCATAAAACGCTCACCGCCGCTCACGGCCGGACCCGGTCTGTGCTTTCCGTCTTCTTGCATGTAGAAGACGGAAAGCACAGAACGGAGTGCTGAATGCAGGTGTGAACCTAGCGTAAACAGTACCAGCAAAGTGAAAGAGATTCTGGCTAATCCCATCCACACATTGCGGAATAGCAGCATTTTTTTTAAAAAAAACCCAGCATGCTGACTTACCTTCTGAAATCCTCCCTATAGATTTAAAAGGGAAACAAAGCAAAAATGCAATGAAAAAATGCTGCGAAAAAACAAATGATGCAAAAGTGATGCATTTCCGTTGTGTTTTTTTCCACAGCAGATTATAGCTGTGTTCTACAATGTGGGGCCTTAGCCATCCATTTTATAGTGCCTGCAAAGTGGAAGGGATTCAGGTGAATCACATTCACACATTGTAGAAAAATACACGCAGTGGACACATCAATGTCAATTACACCCACTGAAACACCGGCATTTTCTTTATAGATATAATAGAAAAAGAAAATCCTGAGAGGAAACCTCTATGTATTTTCTGTGAAAGTACTGTGGGAAAAAACGCAATCTTTTGCTGCGGCCTGCTTTCTGGAGCCTTAGCCTAAGACTACAGATTGCGGGAAATGGGAAATATAAAGGGAGCACTTATACTTCTCCCTTGGGCTAAATCCACTCTTAGCCTTGACACAAAAAAAAAAAAAAAATCTGCAAAAACTGCAAAAAAGCCAGCTTTTCTGCAATGTGGGACCTCAGTCTAATATGGGGTGTTCAGTCATTGTGCATAGGCCAGCATGAGCTATTAACATGGCCCGGCCAGTTTCTTCATATCTGGCAGAGGATCTCCTTTAGACCATACACGTGCTGGTTCATTTGGACAGTCCCCGAATATAAAACACTGATAGAGAATATGTAACAATCTTTTTGTTTTAAACCATGACCAAGCCACATATAAAAGGAGGAAAAGTTTTGACTCTATTAAATATTGTAGGAATTTTTTTATTTTTTTTTGCAGAAAGACAGCTTTTTCCCTGATTTGGCTAAAAAGAAATCCAGAAAAATCTGCAACAAAAAATGCTGCAATTCCGCAACGTGGGGCCTTAGCCATAAACCAACTCTCTTGATCAGGTCTCCAATTTTATATTTCAACTTCAGAAACCTGCCATATGTTTGCACCAACACATACTAGAAATGTACGTTCTACATCTTTTTACAATGTACGATATTTCAATCTAACGAATGTTATTAAATTAATCTCTGTTGTTCTTACAAATGATTATTTAATAGGTTTATTATTTTATTGGTATTTTGCTTTTGTATAGGTTAAACCATGGAGAATAACAGTGCTCTGCCATTAACATGCATTTTGATCTACACACATGGTTGTATTCTTTTCCATTTCAGCTATTGCAATCATAACATGTAATGTTAGCAGTAAAACATCCAACCATTATTCTTTTCACATCTCTAAATTAAGTCATAAAGGACGCTCAAATAGTCTTGCAAAGACACGCTGACTTTTATGGGTCAGTTTCCATTTTTATGATGCTAGCTTTCTCTCCTTAATATTGTGGCATAAAACTTATCGGCTTATCTACAGTGATATTAATATCATGTAATAAATCTCTTTTAAATGAATCCCAAAGCAAGAACTGAAGTGATGACTCTTGTAACCATAAAATAGGAAAAAGAACAAATAAAGGACAGATTTATGAAACTGTCTAAAACAAAAACTTTGCTATTCATAGTGGTAAATGACAGCCTAAGTTTAATTTTTCAAGGACATTGCAGAAATTGAAAACTGTGCTGTAATTTGTTGCTATAGGCAACAAGGACAATTTTTCTTTTAGCTTTAGCACCCCCCCCAAGGGGTTAATAATGTTCTCATGTCACACTGTTTATAGATAGGCTTCATTTTCAACTGATAGTAATGTTCTACAGTACACTTCCTATGAATAATGCTGTAGAATGTGTTATTCAACCTGTTTACCTCTATGATTCCCCCTCATTCTCCTCTAGTCCATAAAGTTTCTAGAAATGGGATGTGGTGATCAAAATGTTAAAGTCCACTGGCCCAAGCCATCTCCAAACCACCCCTGGGCTTTCCCCCTAGCACAACTGCTTGTTATAGGGTGTTTTGATGACTCTACAGCTGACCCGAGACAGCCATTGCAGCAGCACATCTCTGTTCATATAGCTGCAACAACACGAGGTCGTGGACATCTTAACTTTACCAGCTCCAGAGCTCCAGACAAGACTCATTGCTGCCTTAGCAACACCTGACTTCCCTGCACCAAGCTTTGGGTGGTGACAGAGAACAAAGAACCAAGGGGTCACAGAGACTCCCAACGTAAAGTGCCACGATTGACCTGCAGGATATAATAGAATTACTGGGGTCTCTCCAACACCTCCTGGCACCAGAGGCTTCTGCAGACTCAAGTACTCATCTCCCTACCCCCAGCAATGCTCCTGGCTCTGAGCAACACCTCTCACTGTGATAGGAGTCTCCACAATACTACCTACCTTTACCATGGTCGGCTTACTCCAATCACCCAACATGGCAGCAAACGTGAGTACCTCTACTCCTAAAACTTATCACATCTCTAGGGTTGAGCCAATCTTGAGATTTCAGGATCGATTTTAAAATCCGATTTCCGATCATTTTCCATTCGAACCTGATCTCAATCCCAATTCATGGCCATGAAACATTGTTTTTTAATCACTTTGTGAGGACGACGAGGCACTCGCCAAATAATAAGCCATGGCTGAAGTGTGCGAGTAGATAGATACTATCTACTCTTCTGTTTCCTCCCTGCAGTGCCCTATACTGGACTCTGCTACATCTGCATTACTGTACATTGACTTGTCTATCTACTCTTAGACAAGTCAAGATAGACAAGTCAATGTACAGTAGTATCTATCTACTCGCGAACTATAGCCATGGCTTATTATATGGCGAGTGCCTCGTCGTCCTCACAGCAGTGCACTGAAGAACAGGAATACCTGCAGGCCTATGAGGACAAGCTGGAGAGATATAAAGGTACTGGGAAGAGAGGGCACCGCTCTGGCTGGTAGTACAGAGAAGGGCACTCACCTAAAATAGTTGCAGCCAGCGAGTGTCAGGTACTGCAGATAAGGCAGGAATAGGAGCAGCACAGAGTGATTTACCTCAGCCTGCAACTCTTCTGCTTCCTCCCTGCTTTACCATATAATTGGCTCTGCTACACCTGAGATGTAGCAGAGCCGAGTATACGGTAAAGCAGGAACGAAGCAGAAGAGTAGTGTAAGGATTGGAGTCAGGGTCAGGCAGTGCAGAGTGACACAGCTGGGAAAGCAACACTGTGCAACTAATGACAAAAGGGGTCGTAGGCCCTGCAGCTATAACTATGCTGTAATATCTGAGATGAGGCAGACCAATGCACTTCCTAATTGAAGTGCGCCTGCCACAACTCCTACGCTACTGTCCAGGCGGCTAGGGTCAGGGAAGAGGAGGCCCTGAAAGTGCTAGGGACTGGAGTCACGAGGGTCACACCTAAGCAGAAAGCACAGTGTAAAATGCAATGCAAAACCAAAGACAAAACAGAATGGAACAAGGGAGGACAACAAGTCCCAGCAAAAACACAGTAGAGAAAGCGAGGTCGGACAAGCAAGAGGTTAAGCCAGGAGATCAGAATAAAGTACCACTAAATCAGAAGACAAGAAATAGTCAAAATACAAGCCAAGTATACAGTAACCAATAAACAGACAGAAAGACAAACAGACTGGATATCTGGAGGAGACCAGGAAACACTAAGTGAATGGCTGGCAAGGATCCATGCCTGGGTGGGATTTAAATAGCAGCAGAGAAAAACCCACAACACCTGTGATGGCTAATGGCATGGAGACTGAAGGCAAGGAAAAGATTAACCCTTAATCACCTAAGCACAACCAATAGAACTCTTAACACGTCTCCCGGGGAGTCGCCGTGCAGCAAGGAGACCGCAGCGACTCCGTATCCTGACAAGTAGATAGACAAGTCAATGTACAGTAATGCAGATGTAGCAGCGTCCAGTATACAACACAGCAGGGAGGAAACAGAATTGTAGATACTATCTACTCTTCTGTTTCCTCCCAGCTATTGTCATATACTGGACTTTGCTACATCTCCATTACTGTACATTGTAGTAGTAGTAGCTAACATTGTTAGCTTTTCCCACAATGCTTGGCCAGTAGCCAAGTATTGTGGGAAATAACCTCTGACCTTGATTCCACTGGAAAAGATCGGGATAGGATTTCCGATCGTGATCATGAAATTTACTCGATCGCCGATCGGAATCTGAACTTTTCTGATCCCAATCGCTCAACCCTACACATCTCTGTTCGTTCAGCTCTAGTTTTCTACCCCTCTTAATGCCCACTTTCTCCTGTCTCCACCTGCAATAAACAACACAATCTGAACAGATTTTTTTAGATTGCAGCCTACCAAGAGACGTACTTATTGAACTGTCTACTGCTCATTACTTCAGCCGAGCTGATATTTTATCCTAAATTACAACTGGAGTGACCTAGTTTCTCAGAATGCTCAACTACTCTCCTCTACTGGAATACTACCATACCCTGAAGTCTTCAAAACAATTACAATACACTTTGAGATCATCAATAACCACATACTGCTGAAACACCTAAGGGCATCTCGCCACATTCACAGAGATAGTGCAGCTACTGAAGCTGGGAGCCGGCTGTAACTTCAGCCGGAGCTCCCAGAGAGAAGACAGGGAAGATTTATTACCTCCAATGCCTTCTCGATCGCTGTATACACGGCTATGGACGCTGCCATAATTCAGCTGCCCTCTGACCCGGCGGTCACATGATCCGCCGGGAGCAGAGTCTTACGAGAGCTGCTGGGTCCTACAGGACTCAGATCAGCTCAGTAAGCTGTATATACAGCATGCAGGAGGCTGTATTCCTCTTGCAACTGAGGCTAAATGTACCAGCCCCTGTTATAGGAGAAATCAGCCTCCAGTACAAAAAAATAAGATGTCCCCAAAGGTCTCTTATCACCTTATGGGGACACAATCTGTAAAAAAAATAAAATAATAATAATAATAATAATAATAATAATAATAATAATAATAATAAAAAAGTTTTAAAAAATGTAAATAAAATAATAATTAAAAAAATAATAATACGCTAATAAAACGCTGTTATTAAAGGTTATAGCCCCACCCCCGACGACACCATACAAAATAAAAATTACCGTAACAGAGAGGAAAAACTATATTATAAAGTTTTTCAGTGACACTTTGTGTTATTAAATAAAAAAATAAATATATATATATATAATAAAAAAAGTTTTAAAAAAATGTAAATAAAATAATAATAATAAAAATAATAATACGCTAATAAAACGCTGTTATTAAAGGTTATAGCCCCACCCCGACGACACCATACAAAATAAAGATTAACAAAGATAACAGAGAGGAAAAACTATATTATAAAGTTTTTTAGTGACACTTTGTGTTATTAAATAAAAAAAAAAAAAAAATTTGAAAACCAGACACAATTTCCCTCCGATTTTGTTTATATTTTCCCGGATATAAAAAAAATTAAAACACATTTGAAAATAAAAACATAAAAATAAAGCCCTATGTGTCCCCAAAAAAAGACGCAAAAATTAGTTGACTGAGACATACGAGAATAATGTTACAGACCTCAAAACCGCACATACAAAATAAACCTAAAATGTGTCTGGTCCTGGACCACAAATTGACCCGGTACTGAAGTGGTTAACATTCTCTTCCTTCCATTACTCCTTCTACTTTGTTGGAAACAGGTGGAGCAAGCAAGAATGCCAAACTCCACAAAAAGTCTGGTTGTGTGATCCTGAAGAGAATCCTCATGGAAGTCACCTGACCAAATACAAGTTGCTTTACTATGCAAGTTTTTGCTATGTTCATGTTACAATTCATTTAACCATGTTTCTTTCCTCAGGTTGACCGTTCTTATTGCTTATTGATACCCTATATGCAGCTCTAGTTTGATAGTATGCTAATTGTTCATGGCTGCCCTCATGTACTTAAAGTCTGATCTAAATATTTCTCACATCTTTCCTCCACCCCACACATTCTACCAGTGTTATGGTTACTGAATGAATGTATATGATACTTATTTTGATACAGAAGAGACAACAAAATCTGAAAAAGCAGTGTGTATATACCATTATAATTGCATCGACTGTTACATGATTGTATATCCCCATCCCCAGGATCGATTACTGCTTATGTCTTGCACAGCCCACACCAGGTATGTTCTATGTCATTCCATCTTCCCATCTCATATCACCTCCTACCAGAATTGTGCCCTTCTATATGTGACTTATAGCAAATATGCCAATGGCATATCCCCCCAATTATTGGTGCAGAGTCACAAAAAAAGCAAAATTAACAATAAATAAATAAATAAATAAAGTACTGCAATTGAAACCACCTCCACAAAGGGCCACAAAAGGTACCTCCAGTACCTTGTAGCAAATATGGCCCTGTGTTATGGATTTGAGTATTAACACTGTCTATAGCTACCGTGTTTCCCCGAAAGTAGGACACCCACAAAAGTAAGGCATGTGTGTGCGTGTGGGGGGGTTCTGTTGAATTGCTTAATATAAGGCAACTCCCGAAAATAAGGCATGCCTGGCAGTGGTGGGCGGGGCTTAGTGGGGATTCGGGGGGCGGGGCTTAGCGGAGCTTTCGTGGCCGGGGCTTAGCGATCCCCACTTCACTGACACAGCAGCCGTGCTCTGTGCTCCGTGTGCACAGCAAAGCCAGCTGCTGTCTTTGCTGTCTGTGCTGCTGTAGGATGAGCTCTCCCAGCTCATCTCAGAGGCAGCAGCCGGCATACAGAAGAGGCAGCAGCCGGCTTTCCTGTGCACACGGAGCACAGAGCACGGCTGCTGTTTCAGTGAAGTGGGGATCGCTAAGCCCCGCCCACTAAAGCTCCACTAAGCCCCGCCCACCACTGCCGGGACTAACAGCAGCACCAGCGCTGCTAGGAAGAAGGGAAAGGTACGTATGATACCTTCTCCCCCTCCCCTACACCACCTACAACCGGCAGTCATGCTGACGCTCCACTAAGGAAGTGCCGTCATGACTGCCGGTTGTAATAAGACGTCCCCCGAAAATAAGACAGGTCCTATATTTAGGGCGACAATTTAATATAAGACACTGTCTTATTTTCGGGGAAACACGGTATGAATCTATGCAGATATGTAAATTACTATTATCTTTTATGCATTAATTTTATGTTCATAGACTCATGTGTATTCCAGAGGTTGTAAACACATCAGATGAATTGCAAGGATTACAATGTAGAAATGATGTGTTATTATTCCTTTTCAGGAATATCAGTAGGACAATTTGCCTAGAGAAGCTTTAATATATGACCTGCTCATCCCTTTGTATTTGCAGATTACTTATGATGTAATAGTGGCAGCCATATGAGATTACACAGCTAATCCTCCCCACTAATAAAACACCTGCCATAGTGGATGCTGCTAACACTATAGTCTAACAATTAGCTTTCCTGTTGTATCAGTGCAGGTTATGTTTCTTGTATTTCAGAGCTTTTCTGTTTTATGGCAAAGTTAACATGGAATAATAATAATAATAATAATAATAATAATAATAATAATAATAATAATAAATTTTATTTATATAGCGCCAACATATTCCGCAGCGCTGTACAATTATAAATAAACTTTACTCTGTTGATGCCTAGTATAATGACTATATCTTAGAAGGAGAACCAGATCACAAATACAATACACTTGTCTTTTGCTAAAATGTTGTTAACCTGTCAGATCTTCCATAAAGTTGTCTGTGCTGAACAGCTTTTAAATATTCACTCAATTCCAATAAAGAATTTCAAAGTTTAGATCTCCAGCTATATCAACTCTGACAATTCGCAAATGGAATTTTCTGTATGCAATGAATGTCCCAGAATAGTTGTCTTTTCATATTATAGAGTAAAACAAATTAACCCTATATTATATTTCCACTGTTACTGAATTTATAGCAATCATCACATTTAAGTTTTGTGGTTCCTTTTGCAAAGATTGAGACGTATAGTTTGTTAAGGGTACATGGCCCTATATGCAATAAAAATTATATAAAAATCATGGGTTACCGATAGCTACTAATTAGTTGGACACATGGAGAAGCTGGTCCAATCAAAGATGACGAGGAATCTGATCACTACACTCCATCATCCATTATATTCCAATCTCTTGCGGAGGAACGCCCCGAGGCTGAGGCAGTCCACATACAGGAGTCAGGGCAGGTCTGCGGTGGCAGGCCCTGATTGGGTGCGAGACATAGCTGTGTCTTCACCTTTGGGGGTGTCTCCAAAGAAGAGTGCTTGTCTATATGAAGCACTGCTTTGTTGGCCGAGAACGCGCACCAACTAGCTACTTTATTGCATATAGGGCCATGTACCCTTAATAAACTATACGTTTTATACTGTATGTTCACTGATAATCGGTTGGTTTATGTTCAAAAGTGAACTATACCCATACAATATCAGATATAGGGTTTTTGATTTTCGAACTTGTGATTCATGAAGCCCTCCAATGACATCCATTCCTTTTTTTAATTTTGCTTTAATTTTAAGATACTAAAAATAGAGACATGTATACTAAAGGTTCCACTTTGAGGCTAAGGCCACACAGGACGTCCTGCAGTAATAAAACTGCGGTGGCAACGCATCGCGGTTCTTCCTATAGCGCTTTAAACAGAAAGTTTGCAGAGTTTTCCTCTGCAGACTTTCTGTTACAATTATACCTATGGGGAAACCGTCAGCGTTTCCATAGGTATAATTGACATATGCTGCGATTTCCAAAACTGCGCCATCTGCATGTCGATCTTTACTGCAAAGTGGGCATGGGATTCACTAGAATCTCATCCACTTTACCCATACTGTAAAACGCTGAAATTTTTCCCGTGACATTTCCGCCGCAGGCAAATCACAGCATTTCCGTTTTGTGGGGTCCTGACCTAAGGCTATGTAAATCACTACAATCATCTTCAGTTAATAAAATTAAAAATGAAGCAACGCTGTAAAAATCTACTACTGTTTTGCAGCTATAGATCCAACGCAAGTAGTGCTGTAACAATGTGCTACACGATTAGCATGGTGTGAAGACACCCATCATCTTTTTAGTCACTCTTCTCTAGCATTTTCCTGCTCTTATGTTCTCCTTGAAAGACATGGAAAAAGAACATGGTGGAATCAAGCACCTAGACGGCTATATACAACAGATCTGGTCTTTATCCAGTGGTAATAATACAAAATTATATCTTGTTTTTAATGTTTGCAGTGTTTAATATATCTCATTAGCTATCCTGAGTAACTCAAGTCTTGCATTCCTTGGTCAGTTCCTCTACCAAACTTCATTTAACCTTAACCCCTTAGTGACCTTTGACGTACTATTACCTCATGGGCGCTAGGTACTACGTCTTGGGTATTTTGCCCGCTCACTAGCTGAGCGGGTGGAATCGGAAGTGGGTGATAGCTGTTACCGAAAGCTATCACCCTTTTCCATAACCTCCGGTCGGTGCTTTTACCGATCGGAGGGTTTAACCCTTTGATTGCGATGGTCAAATATGACCACCGCAAACAAAGGGTCTTCGCTTTTCTGATCCCCCGCAGCGAGATCGGGGGGTGCCAATATCTGTACTATGTAGCCTGGGCTCATAGGGACACATGAAAAAGTTTTTAAAAAGTGGAAAAAAGTGTTTTAAAACAATTAATAAAGTTATAAAGCCCCCAAAATTCCCTTCTTTCTATAGAAAATTAATTATATTTAAAAAAAAAAACTAGAAATGAATAAAAAACAATGCATATTTGGTATCATCACGTCCGTAATATCTGTACAATAAAATGGAAACAATATTTAATGTACGCGGTGAACAAAAAAAAATGGAAAAAACCCGCCGGAAGTAATGATTTTTCACCATCTCACCTTACAAAATATGCTATAAATAGTAATCAAAAAGTCATATGCACCCCACAACAGTACCAATAAAAAGCACAAGTTGTCCCGCAAAAATAAGCCCCCAACTAACACTGTCAACCAAAAAGTAAAAATGTTATGCCTCTCGGAAGATGGTGATGCAAAAATCACATTTATGTCCCCAAATGTGTTTTTGTTCTGCAGAATTAGTATCACATAAAAAAATAAAATAAGTGAGATAACCCATAATCACCAAATTATTAGAACACAACTGGCTGCGGCAGGAAGAGAATATATAAGCTGTGCGAGCGAATATCAGAGGACTCCCCAGATTTACAGCTTATGAGGGAAAATATACCAGAAGTGACCCCAAAAGTGACTCCCTCAATCATAGGAGCTACTGGGACATAGCAGGGAATTTGGCGTTTGCAATGTCCTCCGCACAGCTTATATATTCCCTGTTCACCATCCGCTGTGCAGTCACGTATGGGATACGAATTCTCACTACACCCCCTGAGAAATTATTTGAGGGGTGCAGTTTTCAAAATGAGTTCACTCTCTTGGGGAATCCACTTTTCTGGAACCTTACAAGTTCTACAAACATGACATGGCGTCCAGATACCAAACATCTGAATCTGCGCTCCAAAAGTCGCATCATGCTCCTTCCCTTCTGGGCCCTGCTGTGTGCCCAAACTGCAGTGACACATGTATGACACTAGTGTACCCCGGATAACGCTCATAATGTCATATGTTGGTATAAACTGATATTAGGGCACAGCCAGATACAGAAGGGAAGAAGGGTTATTGGGTTTTTGGAGCACAGACTTAGACGGTTTGGTTTTTGGATGCCATGACACTTTTGCAGAGACCCTAAAATTGCTCTTACAAAATGGGGTCACTTCTTGGGGAATTCCAGTTTACTGGCACCTCCAGGGCTCTGCAAAAACATCATGGCCCCCAGAAAGTCCCTCTAAATCTGTACCCCAAAAGCTAAAAAGCGTAGTGCTCCTTCCTTTCGGAGCCCTGCTGTGTGCCCAAGCAGCAGTTTATACCCACATATATAATTTTTGGCCCCTCGGGATGGCCCACTTAATAGTTTTAGGAGTTCAGGTCTCTGACAACACAAAGTGGGTGCAACATATAGGGTACTGAAATGGCATATTTCTTTAAAATTTAAATTTTAAATTTTTGGGAAGCATTTTCAGTCTCCAAATCATAATACCCCTTAATACATTCCTTGATGGTTGTAGTTTCTAAAATGGGGTCACGTTTGAGGGGTTTCCATTGTGCTGATACTTTAGGGGCTCAGCAAATGCGACATGGCACCTCAAAACTATTCCAGCAAAATCTGCCCTACAAAACCCAAATAGTGCTCTTTCCATTCTGAGCCCCACCATGTTCCCATACAGCAGATTATGACCACAAAATGGGGTCACTTTTAGGGGTTTTCCACTATATTGGTACTCTAGGGGATCTGCAAATGCGACATGGCACCTGAAAAATATTCCAGCAAAATCTGCCCTTCAAACGCCAAATAGCACTCTATCCATTCCAAGCCCCTCCATGTTCTCATACAGCAGATTATGACCACATATGGGGTATCGCAGTGTTCAAGAGAAACTGTTTAACAAACTGTGGGGGGACTTTTTCTCCTTTAACCCCTTGTGAAAATGAAAACTTTGGGGATAAAGTGACATTTTAGTCATTTTTCATTTACACATTCCAATGTTAGTAAAATCTGTGAAACAGCCGTAGGGTCAAAATGCTCACTATACCCCTTGATGAATTCTTTGAGGGGCGTAGTTTCTAACATAGGGTTACTTTTGGGGGATTTCCATTGTTTTGGTACTCTAAGGGCTCTGCAAATGAGACATGGTACCTGAAAATTATTCCAGAAAAATCTGCTGTTCAAAAGCCCAGTGTCGCTCCTTCCCTTCCATGCACTGCCGTCTGCCCTAAAATCAGTTTACACCCACATGTGGGGTATTTCTGTGCCCGGGAGAAATCGCATGATAAACTGTCAGATGCATTTTCTACTTTAAAAAAAGTTAAATATCTAAATTTCACCTCCATATTATTTTTATTCTTATGAAATGCTTAAAGGGTTAAAAAAACATCCCAAATTCTGTTTTGAATTATTTGAAGGGTGCAGTTTTGAAAATGGTGTGATTTATGAGCGTTTCTATTATATAGGCCTTTCAGAACTGAAGTCGTATATTGTCATGTATTTGGGTGGTATGATTATCTGCCTGAAAAGCAAAGAATTTCACATTTTGAAAACTGCAATTTTTTCAAAATTTCCATCGAATTTCCTATTTTTTTTATAAGTAAATACAAAAATATTGATTAATGTTTACCACTAACATGAAGTATAATGTGTTACGAGTCACTTGTGTAAGTTAAAGCGTCTCCATGTTATTGCCATTTAAAGGGATTCTACCATTAAAACTTTTTTTGTGTGGATAAGACGTCGGAATAGCCTTTTATGCAAATGCGTTCTCTTGCAGCGATGGGGGCGGGTCCCAGTGCTCAAACAGTGATGAGGGTGTCCCCACTGATGCCATAGAAGTGTCTCCAAGCGCCGCTTCCTTCTTCATCCGCCACGTCATGTTCAATGTCTTCTTCCAGCGCAGGCTCGTAACCTAGCAGAGCAGACAATAGTAACAATACTGTGCAAGCGGCCATTTTCCCGTGACCTGTACACCTGCACAGACTGCTCTACTCTTCTAGAAGTTACGAGCCTGCGCCGGAAGACATTGAAGATCACGCTGCGGATGAAGAAGGAGGCAGCACTTGGAGACACTTCTCTGGCAGCGGTGGGGATGCCCTCATCACTGTTTGAGCGCTGGGGTCCGCCCCCATCGCTGCGGGAGAACTCATTTGCATACCGGTAAAAACCGGTATTTCTAAGGAATGGCGCGGCGGAGACCACGTCTAAAGGTAAGAGACGAATAGCCTTTCTAAAGGCTATTCCGACGTCTTATCCACAAAAATAAATGTTTGAATGGTAGAATCCCTTTAAAGTGACATGTCTGTTTTGAAAAAAGAGGCCTGGTCCTTAACGTACTTTTGGGCTGTGTCGCTAAGGGGTTAAAGATATCGGACTGACATGGCATTCTTTCTGTTCATAAACTACAGACAATACCTTCTCTTTACCATTGATAAAACTTTACTAGATGCATCACAAAAATGTCCTGTAATTGAAGTCAACAGATATTCCATATTGACGACTTCACCATAATATAAAACCCTTTTATAATATTCATGTTAATCTGTGTAATTCATTCATTTTATAGCTAAATATTTACAATCTCATGTCTTTATACTGACAAATACCAAAATGATTCAATATTAAAATGCTTGGATTGGTAGAGCTCAAACTCTTTAAAAATTGTTTTATAACTTTTCTCAGCCTAATAAGTATCAACAACTTTTCTCAGGCCATGATGTAGTTTATCAGGAGTGTATCACGATGAAAACAAAGGAGATTGCTCAAGACCTGAGAAGAATTGTTGATCCCTGTTCTTAAATAAAACAGGTCACTCACTCACCCCTAATTTCACCTCTAAATGACCTGCTAATATTGAGGGCTCACATACGGTTTCTACTGACAGATAGTTTGCTTCTATATCTAAATGACCACGTCTAATATTTAGGACTATTTTGTTGGCACTCTTTATCTCCTTTTACAACTTACATGAAATTGTAATTCAGCTTCTATAGACAATTATAAAGGGTTCACAAACTTTCAAGCACCACTGCATGTGAACTATGTCTGTTTTGAATAGTCATTATAAGGAAAGACCGTCCAATGCTTAATCTGATGGGATGGTGGAGTTTGTTCTTTTTAATGTTGTTCTGTGATCACAAGTGTTCAGACCTTTGCGGGTGAAACTGGTCAGGCTCCTCTTGTGAAGTTTTATTACATGCATTTTTTCTCCATAGTACGATAAAAGAATGGGATATCCCTATTAATCCTACCTGGTATGTGTGTGGTGAGACAAAAGACCAGAGTTTTGGGAGCCACATTAGAGGCTAAACCATGTGAAACATAAGAGTGGTGTACATGTGTTTATATTGTACTGAGCTTTGTAACTATATTATATATCCAATAAGTCATTTAAAGGGGAATACGGGCTATATGGAAGTTTGGACTTGTCTTTTTTTGTTCCAGGACTATCCATATAGATTGTAAGCCTATGCGGGCAGGGCCCACTATCCCTCTGTACCAGTTGGTCGCTGTTAGTATTGCACTTGTTTTGTGTATTTGAATATTGTATGTAAACCCTCAAAAGTACAGCACCATATAATTAATGGTGCTCTAAAAATGATGACAATAATAATAGCAACAACAATTTGTCTTTTTTTTCTTATACATTTTATCTGAAAGGTAGGAACTAGAGATGAGTGAGTAGTGTTCGATCGAACACTACTAGCTGTTCGAAGTTTAAGGTTCGATGCAGAACCAGCGTTGATTGGCAGAATGCTATACATTGCCAATCAACGCTGGTTCTTCTCTTACCTTTAGAAGTCTTCTCCGTGCAGCGCCCCCGCGGCGTCTTCCGGCTGGAATTCACTCTGCCTAGGCATGCGCAGTCGGCTCTGCCTAGGCCCCGATGCCTAGGCAGAGTGAATTCCAGCCGGAAGAGGCCGCGGGGGCGCTGCACCGGGAGAAGACTTCAAGGGGAATCCAGCCCGACCATCACTTGTGGACTTGGTAAGTATAATTTTATCGAATTTTGCGTACACCTGAAACGAGCATTTCCCCCCATAGACTATAATGGGGTTCGAAATCTGTTCGAACATCCGAACAGTGTGCGGCTGTTCGAATCGGATTTCGAACCTCGGACATTTTAGTGTTCGTTCATCTCTAGTAGGAACCAGTTTCTTATTCCACTGCAGCAACATTGAGTCCTCTGTTTACAAATTGTTTATACTGTGAATCATATTGACCTGCCTAATCTTTATATTGGTTATCTTATGTGACAAACACAGGACTATTAACTATCTTAAGCTGAACAAGAATATCCCCTGAAAGAAAGCCAATCTAGGACAGCACAAAAGCATTATTTTCTATGAATAATGTTAATATAATCTTTAAAAAACCAGGAATGTATTTTAGCACCATTATTTAATTTACTTGACTGATAGAAAACACGCACTGGCTGCTTCCTCTAAATAGTCCCCTGGAAAGACACACAGCACAACATTTGTTCCCCTACTTACCAGGCACTTTGAATGGCTGCCCACTACTCAAAGCTATTAGAAGAAATCTAAATTCATTAGCAAGGCACAATTAAGTCTGTGTCTCCATCTGACGCACATTCATACTGTGTATTGTTTCTCCTCTGTTAGAACTACATTTGCCTCAGTGAAGCTGCCAGAACTGCTCTTGTAAATACATTAATTACAGCTCTTCATCAGACCTAGCAGATGGGACAAGACTTGTCTTTACAGACAAAGAATGGAGTGTTCTTCCCCAAAAGGAGATGCTTTAGACTGTGAGCACATTCTTCATTTTGTAGTGAAGTTAAAACATGGTCTATTTTAAGCCAGATCTTGTAGATTTGTCATTATGGTATTAAATAACATCATGACCGGACATTTAGTGTGCAATAAAACAAGGGCGTCTTTAAAGTCTATGTAACACTATCATAAATGTCACAGTAAGGCTTCAGGACATGAGCATGAATTCACCATTAGATTAGGCTAGGTTGCATTTGGGGACTAGTGTCTAAGGGATTTTCCAATCTTTACTTTAACCGGTTAAGGACCGGGCCCAAAAGTATGTTAAAGACCAGGCCTTTTTTTTCAAAACTGACATGTGTCACTTTAAATGGCAATAATTTTTAGACGCTTTAACATAGACAAGTGATTCTGAGATTGTTTTTTCGTAACACCTTGTACTTCATGTCAGTAGTAAATTTTGGTCAGTATGTTATGTCTTTGATTATTAAAAAATATGAAATTTGGCGAAAATTTGGAAAAAAATGCAGTTTTCAAACTTTGAAATTGCATGTCTTTCAAATAGAAAGTCATACCACCCAAATTTTTTCATAAATATAATTAACCATGTCTTTCATTTATGTAGCAATCAAATTTTAATCACTCTTTAATTTTTTTCAGATATTATAAGGCTTACAAATCAAGCAGTAATTTTCAAAATTTTCAAGAATATTTCCAAAACACATTTTTCAAGGGACCAGTTCAGTTCAGAAGGGAACTTGAAAGGCCTCTGTAATAAAAAACCCCATAAGTCACCCCATTCTAAAAACTGCACTCCTGAAAGAATCCAAAACAGCAGGTAGAAAGTTTTTTTTTAACCCTTTCAGCATTTCACAGCAATTAAAACAAAATGGAGGTCAAATTTACATTTTTCAATTCCTATCACTAATATATTCATTTAGCCCTAGAATTTACACATTTACTAAGAGTTAAAAGAGGAAATGCACCCCACATTTTGTTGCACAATTTCTTCCGAACACGACAATACCCCATAAGTGCTGTTACCCTAATGTACGGGCACACAATCGCTCTCAGAACGGATGGAGCGCTAATTGGATTTTGTAGGCCAGATTTTGATAAAATAGTTTGCAGGCACCATGTCCCATTTGCAGAGCTCCCAAGGTGCCAAAATAGTGGAAACCCCCCAAATGTGACCCCATTTTGGAAACTAGACCCCTCAAGGAATTTATCAAGGGGTATAGTGAGCCCTTTGACCCTACAGGTGTCTCACAGATTTTTTTACCATTTAGACGTGAAAATGAAAAATTACTTTTTTCATAATAAAATGTTACTGTAGCCCCAAATTTTTCATCTTTACAAGGGGTTAAAGGAGAAACTGCACCCCATATTTTGTTGCACAATTTCTCCCGAACACAACAATACCCCATATGTGCTGGTACCCTAATGTACGGGCACACGGTCGCTCTCAGAACGGATGGAGCGATAATTAGATTTTGTAGGCCAGATTTTGATAAAATAGTTTGCAGGCACCATGTCCCATTTGCAGAGCTCCCAAGGTGCCAAAATAGTGGAACCCCCCCAAATGTGACCCCATTTTGGAAACTAGACCCCTCAAGGAATTTATCAAGGGGTATAGTGAGCCCTTTGACCCTACAGGTGTCTCACAGATTTTTTTTACCATTTAGACGTGAAAATGAAAAATTACTTTTTTCGTAATAAAATGTTACTGTAGCCCCAAATTTTTCATATTTACAAGGAGTTAAAGGAGAAACTGCACCCCATATTTTGTTGCACAATTTCTCCCGAACACAACAATACCCCATATGTGCCGGTACCCTAATGTACGGGCACACGGTCGCTCTCAGAACGGATGGAGCGATAATTGGATTTTGTAGGCCAGATTTTGATAAAATAGTTTGCAGGCACCATGTCCCATTTGCAGAGCTCCCAAGGTGCCAAAATAGTGGAAACCCCCCAAATGTGACCCCATTTTGGAAACTAGACCCCTCAAGGAATTTATCAAGGGGTATAGTGAGCCCTTTGACCCTACAGGTGTCTCACAGATTTATTTACCATTTAGACGTGAAAATGAAAAATTACTTTTTTTGTAATAAAATGTTACTATAGCCCCAAATTTTTCATCTTTACAAGGGGTTAAAGGAGAAACTGCACCCCATATTTTGTTGCACAATTTCTCCCGAACACAACAATACCCCATATGTGCTGTTACCCAAATGTACGGGCACACGGTCGCTCTCAGAGCGGATGGAGCGCTAATTGGATTTTGTAGGCCAGATTTTGCTAGAATACTTTTCAGGCACCATGTCCCATTTGCAGAGCTCCCAAGGTGCCAAAATAGTGGAAACCCCCCAAATGTGACCCCATTTTGGAAACTAGACCCCTCAAGGAATTTATCAAGGGGTATAGTGAGCCCTTTGACCCTACAGGTGTCTCACAGATTTTTTTACCATTTAGACGTGAAAATGAAAAATTACTTTTTTCGTAATAAAATGTTACTGTAGCCCCAAATTTTTCATCTTTACAAGGGGTTAAAGGAGAAAATGCACCCCATATTTTGTTGCACAATTTCTCCCGAACACAACAATACCCCATATGTGCTGGTACCCTAATGTACGGGCACACGGTCGCTCTCAGAACGGATGGAGCGCTAATTGGATTTTGTAGGCCAGATTTTGATGAAATAGTTTGCAGGCACCATGTCCCATTTGCAGAGCTCCCAAGGTGCCAAAATAGTGGAAACCCCCCAAATGTGACCCCATTTTGGAAACTAGACCCCTCAAGGAATTTATCAAGGGGTATAGTGAGCCCTTTGACCCTACAGGTGTCTCACAGATTTTTTTACCATTTAGACGTGAAAATGAAAAATTACTTTTTTCATAATAAAATGTTACTGTAGCCCCAAATTTTTCATCTTTACAAGGGGTTAAAGGAGAAACTACACCCCATATTTTGTTACACAATTTCTCCCGAACACGACAATACCACATATGTGCTGTTACCGTAAAGTACGGGCACATGGTCGCTCTCAGAACGGATGGAGCGCTAATTGGATTTTGTAGGCCAGATTTTGCTAGAATACTTTTCAGGCACCATGTCCCATTTGCAGAGCTCCCAAGGTGCCAAAACAGTGGAAACCCCCAAAATATGACCCCATTTTGGAAACTAGACCCTTCAAGGAATTTATCAAGGGGTATAGTGAGCACTTTGACCCTACAGGAGTTTCACAGAATTGGCCCAGCAAATTGGAAAATGACATTTTTTGCTATAAAATGTTGCTTTAACCCAAAATTTTGCATTTCCACAAGGGGTTAAAGGAGAAAATGCACCCCACAATTTGTTACGCATTTTCCCCCAACTACAGAAATGCCCCATATGTGGCTGTAAAGTGATGTATGGGCACACTGTAAGGTCCAGAATGTAAAGATCGCTATTGGGATTTTGGAGGGCAAATTTAGCTGGAATATCTTTCAGGCACCATGTTGCATTTGGAGAGCCCCTGAAGTGCCAGAACAGTAGAAACACCCCAAAAATGACCCCATTTTGGAAACTAGACTCCTCAAGGAATTTATCAAGGGGTATAGTGAGCACTTTGACCCTACAGGAGTTTCACAGAATTGGCCCAGCAAATTGGAAAATTACATTTTTTGCTATAAAATGTTGCTTTAACCCAAAATTTTGCATTTCCACAAGGGGTTAAAGGAGAAATTGCACCCACATTTTGTTACACAATTTCTCCCGAACGTGACAATACCCCATATGTGCTGGTAATCTAATGTACGAACGGATGGAGCGCTAATTGGATTTTGTAGGCCAGATTTTGCTAGAATAGTTTGCAGGCATCATGTCCCTTTTGCAGAGCCCCCAAAGTGCCAAAACAGTGGAAACCCCCAAAATATCACCCCATTTTGGAAACTAGACCCTTCAAGGAATTTATCAAGAGGTATATTGAGCACTTTGACCCTACAGTTGTTTCACAGAATTGGCCCAGCAAATGGGAAAATGACATTTTTTGCTATAAAATGTTGCTTTACCCCAAATTTTGCATTTCCACAAGGGGTTAAAGGAGAAATTGCACCCCACATTTTGTTACCCAATTTCTCCCGAACGTGACAATACCCCATATGTGCTGGTACCCGAATGTACGGGCACACGGTCGCTCTCAGAACGGATGGAGCGCTAATTGGATTTTGTAGGCCAGATTTTGCTAGAATAGTTTGCAGGCATTCAATAAGTGCTTTAGCATCTTCTTAGAGTATCCAGATTTTTTGTGAAATGTTGAAAAAGATGTAATTAGTATTTTTGTTCCCCAATGTATTCATCTAGGGGTATAATTTAGGGAATTTAGAGTTTATAACAATAGGAATTTGCAGGTTTATGCAAAAGATGGGGCTTGGTGGCAATCACAAAATTAGAAGTGGAATTTTCTGGGGAAGAGATCTAATAATGAAGAACAGTGTGGTATCTCTCAAAGCAAGGGACAATACACAGGCCTGGTTTTGAGGGGCATGAGGGACAATGGTAACGGGTATCTCTGCGTCGCCCATTTTTGGTGCAGACACGGCATTTTTTTTGCGCGTTAGCTCGTGTTGTTGTGGAGGGAAGTAGACTAATAAAATTCCTTTGTTAGTCGTTTGACATTTTCAGACTGGGGGTTCTCTATGGGGTCCTGAGGGTCAAAAAGGAGGTTGTGAATTATTTTTTCCTGGAAATCCAGATATTTGTCGGTGCCTCCCTTCTTTTTATAAAGTAAAAAGGCATTTTGGATTCCAATTTGAAAGAGGTAAATGGCCACTTTTTTATACCAGGTTTTGGTTTTTCTTTTTACTAAATAGGGCTGTAAGATTTGATCACTTAAATCCACCCCCCCCATGTGTTTGTTATACTCGGACACACTTATTGGCTTATGCTTGTCTGCTGTTGCCCCTCTTTCCCTCACTGCCACTGTTCCTGTGGGGTGTATTGTGCTCAACAAATAGACATCTCTCCGATCTCTGTATTTCACCGCCAACAGCTCCTCACAAGAATAAGAACAGGACTCCCCCTTTTGTATGCCCTTCCCCACTAGCTGCTGCGGAAAACCAATTCGGTTTTTGCGCATGGTTCCACATGCTCCTGTGCTTGCACAATGCAAGTGTCTAAATAGGGCCACACCTGAATAAAAGTTGTCACAATACAAGTGGTACCCTTTGTGTAGCAGGGGCTGCATTATCTCCACCACTATTTTACTACTGATGGGAAAATTTGGGGGGCATCCTGGGGAATTAATTTTTTTATCTCGTCCCTCATATATTCTGAAGGCGGCGGTGTAGCCAGAACTGCTTTCGCAAAGCTTATATAGCTTTATGCCATATCTTGCCCGTTTGGAAGGGAGATATTGGTGAAAGCTCAGTCTACCGTGAAAACTAAGGAGGGATTCGTCCACACTGACGTTTTGCTCTGGGGTGTAATGTTGTAAAAAGGAGTGGTTCAAATAATTTATGAGGGGTCTCAGTTTGAATAACCGATCACGGTTTGGATCATCACTTGGGGGGGCCTGTGAATTATCACTGAAGTGAAGGAACCTCATTATTCGCTCATAGCGAAGCCTGGACATGACTGCCGAATATATTGGGGTTGATTGTGCGGGACTTTTTGACCAATATGATCTGATTGAGGGCTTTTTTACAATACCCATATTTAGGGTGAGGCCCCAAAATTTTTTCATTTCCACCAGATCTGTGGGTGTCCAATCTTTGGCATGGGCAGAGGAAGGTTTTTGGGTTATGTACTGGGTGGCATATAAATTCGTTTGAAGGACAATTTCATTGAGGAGGTCGTCGCTTATAAATAAACTAAAATAATTCATGTGGGTAAATTGGGAATCATCCACTGTTATGCCAGGAGATGCAGTAAATGGGTGGACTCTAGGGGCAAAAGATGGAGCAGGTGCCCACTGGAGGGAACGCACATCAATTAGTGGGAAAGTGTCACTGTCTGCTGCCGCACTGCTAGTTCCGGCACCTTCACCATCTGAAGAGTCAATGTCATCAGGGAGAACGTCTCCTGAAGACAAATCTGAAATGACACTTGTATTGTCATTTTCATTGTCTGCAAATGTTTCAGTGTCAGACGCATCTGATGCATCTGACCAAAGAATGGCGTATGCCTCCTCACTAGTATAAAACCTCCTCGCCATAATGTCACTGATTGCGAGCCCTCTTTGGTAGAGTGGCTGTAAAGCGCCGCAGAATATGTTAGCGCTATACAAGTCACAGATATATATATATATATATATATATATATATACCTATATGGTGGGTATATATATATATATGTATATATATATCTAAAATTTATACGGTAGATATATATATAGTGCTAGAGAGCTGATTATTGTGAGCCCTCTTTGGTAGAGTGGCTGTAAAGCGCCGCAGAATATGTTAGCGCTATACAAGTCACAGATATATATATATACCTATATGGCGGGTATATATATATGTATATATATATATATCTAAAATTTATACGGTAGATATATATATATAGTGCTAGAGAGCTGATTATTGTGAGCCCTCTTTGGTAGAGTGGCTGTAAAGCGCCGCAGAATATGTTAGCGCTATACAAGTCACAGATATATATATATATATATACCTATATGGCGGGTATATATATATGTATATATATATATCTAAAATTTATACGGTAGATATATATATAGTGCTAGAGAGCTGATTATTGTGAGCCCTCTTTGGTAGAGTGGCTGTAAAGCGCCGCAGAATATGTTAGCGCTATACAAGTCACAGATATATATATATACCTATATGGCGGGTATATATATATGTATATATATATATATCTAAAATTTATACGGTAGATATATATATATATAGTGCTAGAGAGCTGATTATTGTGAGCCCTCTTTGGTAGAGTGGCTGTAAAGCGCCGCAGAATATGTTAGCGCTATACAAGTCACAGATATATATATATATATACCTATATGGCGGGTATATATATATGTATATATATATCTAAAATTTATACGGTAGATATATATATAGTGCTAGAGAGCTGATTATTGTGAGCCCTCTTTGGTAGAGTGGCTGTAAAGCGCCGCAGAATATGTTAGCGCTATACAAGTCACAGATATATATATATACCTATATGGCGGGTATATATATATGTATATATATATATATATATATATAAAATTTATACGGTAGATATATATATATGGTGCTAGAGAGCAATTTATTGTGAGCCCTATAGGGTACGGTGACTGACACTTTCTGTAAAGCGCCACAGAATATGTTAGCGCTATACAAGTGACAGAAATATATATATATACCTATATGGTGGGTATATATATATATATATCTCCCTATCTAGCTCTGATATACAGATATATATATATATATATATATATATATTTATTTTTTTATATATATATATATATATATATGATCTATATATAGATTTGGGGATAGGGGATTAGGAATTAGGGGATCGATGGGTTTGGGGGCAGGATCGGGCAGTGGAAACTGTATATGGGTGTTTTTTAGCAAGCAATGTCTCAAGTCTCTCTCCTTCTTCTCTTCTCCTCACAAAGTAACAATGTGTAAGGAGAAGAGGAGAGGGAGGAGACTTGAGACGCTGCCTGTACTGTAAATCAGATCGGTCCCCGGCATCTTCACCAAGTCCCGGGCTAGAGGTAGGGGCGGGACTGTTACCAGGGGGGGGCGCGATCTGCTCCAAAATGGCACCTAAAGACCGGACGTATTTCGACAATAGTCCGGTCTTTAGGTACCAGCACATGAGGCCGTAAATTTACGTACGGCGGTCCTCATGTGGTTAATACCCCATCATGGGGTACAAGTAGGGTTGAGTGACCGGGAAAGATTGGATCCCGATCAGTGATCAAGCAAATTTCACGATCGCCATCAGGATTGGCTGGAAAATGAATAGATAACTATATGGCTTGGAGTCCCCCTACTCGCATAATGTGCAAGACGATAAATATAGCCAACACACAGAGCAAGTTTCACAGCTAAAACCCGATCGTGTGAATTCAGATGACCGAGGTGCAAAATGGCTGTGAAAAACATCCATTTTTCTGTCTTGCACCCACAGGCCATGTGTTTTCACGCATCCACCATACATTTCACCATAGACAAAAATAGACAAAAATAGGTAATGACCTATATTTTGCTGGTCCGTTAAAATGGACCATCAATAGTGAATAGTCCCATTAACTTGAATTGAACTTAATGCTGTTTCTTTGACAGACATCACAAGGCTAATATTCACTGTTGTATGAATATAGTTGAAGAGCTAATACTTTTTCTCATAGGCTCTGCCCCAAGTATTTAAACTGTAATATGAAGTCCATATGTTCCTGGAGGTGTCAACAGATCTAATACACATTTCTATAAATATCTGTGCATAAATTCTGGATGATCTAAAATTATTCAAAGACAGAATCAGCAAAAATAGAACACAAATCATATTTTTTCCCAAAAAATTTCATAAAACGCCTGAAGATAAGATAAGATAATCTTTTAATAGTCCCACAATGGGGAAATTTCAGTGATACAGTTTCATAGATGGTACAGTAGTATATAACAAGAGAGAAAAACACAT
The DNA here is from genome assembly GCF_031893055.1 of Leptodactylus fuscus. NCBI lineage: Eukaryota > Metazoa > Chordata > Amphibia > Anura > Leptodactylidae > Leptodactylus > Leptodactylus fuscus. The sequence continues at coordinate 181,862,809 of NC_134265.1, forward strand.
ACAAGCTCATGACAGATAGAGAAATCCTAGGAATCATAGCAACTAAAAAGAAAGAAACACAGACACACTGCAGGATTATTTAGTTCTCTGTGTGAAGTGATATTAATAATACAGCCCAACCATGGTTGGAGGACACGAGGAGGGGGGTCACAGCATGCAGATATAACAGGCAAAAAACGTTTTTTTGCAGAAGTGGAGGACATATGCAGCTATCATGACAACATGTGGCAGTTCCTTTGGTAGGTGGTGGTTATCTATAAAACATGTATAATATAAATTTGGCCGTAAAATATTTAAAGGGATGAGATGACCATTGGGCCATAGGTAAGAACTATGTTATAAGTTCCAAAAATAGGATTTAATCCGATCATGAGAAATCAGAAATACCTTTCTATATTATGCCATATTAAAGCATTTGGATCTTAGACTTGTCTACAGGTATTTTGATCATGATCTGAACCTGAGATTTTAAAAGGGGTTGTGCAGGATTTAGAGTGGTTGCTGGTGAGAAAGCATGTGCAGAAAAAAGCTTACTCACCTGTCCCTGGTGCTCCATTGTCTGCTGCCTGTACATCTATCCCTGTCTAACAGTCACATAGTTCACAGTCTCATATGAACTGAATCTGAAATCCACCATTTGTATAAAGTGGAGGTCACCTGATTTCGGGAATCCAATTACTTTTTCTGATTATTTTTCAATCCCTCCGTTGTCGTAGTTCCTGTCCCACCTCCCCTGCACAGTTATTGGTGCAAAAAAAGCACCAGGGAAGGTGGGAGGGGATACAATTTTTTTATGCATTTGCTGCGTGGTATTCTACTGGAATCGAATATCTCGAGCAGCCTGATATTCGATCGAATACCAATTTGATCAAACGCCGTTCGCTCATCTCTAGAAAAGAGTTAAAAGCAACAACGCACACACCACTTCATAGTTGCAGACTGTAGTGTATTGTAAAATAGAGCTAGTGCTACAATTCCTTGGAACCTTCAATAGGCTCCTAACTGGCAATGTAATGGTCCTCACTGCCGGGGCCAGCGATCCATTACAAAAAGGTGGTGCCCATGTGTCTCCAGGAAAATCGCACTTCAATCAACTTTGACTGAGGCATCAGGGATGGTTAAAGTTAGATCTCTGCTGTATAATACTGAACTGGGAAGCTGCCATATTTAAATTGCTGATACAGTGTTGGCCAAAAGTATTGGCACCCCTGCAATTCTGTCATTTTCTTCCAGAAAACGATTGCAATCACAAATTCTTTGGTATTATTATCTTCATTTAATTTGTCTTCAATGGAAAAAAAAGAGGCCTTCAAAGAAAAGAACACGGTCCCTACAGTCAAACATGGCGGAGGTTCCCTGATGTTTTGGGGTTGCTTTGCTGCCTCTGGCACTGGACTGCTTGACCGTGTGCATGGCATTATGAAGTCTGAAGACTACCAACAAATTTTGCAGCATAATGTAGGGCCCAGTGTGAGAAAGCTGGGTCTCCCTCAGAGGTCATGGGTCTTCCAGCAGGACAATGACCCAAACACACACTTCAAAAAGCACTAGAAAATGGTTTGAGAGAAAGCACTGGAGACTTCTAAAGTGGCCAGCAATGAGTCCAGACCTGAATCCCATAGAACACCTGTGGAGAGATCTCAAAATGGCAGTTTGGAGAAGGCAATCTTCACATCTCAGGGACCTGGAGCAGTTTGCCAAAGAAGAATGGTCTAAAATTCCAGCAGAGCATTGTAAGAAACTCATTGATGGTTACCGGAAGTGGTTGTGCGCAGTTATTTTGTCTAAAGTTTGTGCTACCAAGTACTAGGCTGAGGGTGCCAATACTTTTGTCCGGACCATTTTTGGAGTTTTGTGTAAAATGATCAATGATTTAACTTTTTTTTCACTCTCTTTTGTGTTTTTTCATTGCAAGCAAAATAAATGAAGATATTAATACCAAAGAGTTTGTGCTTGCAATCATTTCTGGAAGAAACTGAGTATTATCTGACAGAATTGCAGGGGTGCCAATACTTTTGGCCAACACTATATATACTGTAATATTATAGGGAATATCTGAAAAGAGCTAAAATTAGGAATTTTTTATTTAGAAAAAAGGTTGAAAGGATAATAGCAATACAAAAGGTCAATACAGATATTTCACTCATGATCTATGTTTAGAAGAAAGAAGGTTTCTACAACAACTGAGAAGGGGGTTCTTTACTGTAAGAGCAATGAAATATTGGAACTCTGCCAGGGAAAGCTGTCAGTAAAAGGGTCTGGATGTCTTTCTAGAGTGTATCATGGGAAGAATATGCAAATCTGTCTCCCAAGATGTAAACAGGGAGACAGTGCCTCTGTTTGCTGCCCTCTATAGCAAGCAACCCTGAACAACATGACGTTATCCCCACAATAGAGTGTATCAATGTTACAGGTTGTAGTTACCTATTTCTAGCTATAGGTCCTTGATTTATTCTGATTTGTTAGGATGAGGAAAGTTAGCTTATACCTCATGGGATTTTTGACTTCCTCTCAATCAGGGGTCAGCAACCCCTGGCACTGGTGCTAGAGTCTGCACCTCAGGCATATCTGTATGGCACATGGCTCTCTCCGTTCTTTTAAAAACAAAGCAGTGCTGCTCCAGGTGGAAACCTCTCTCTAATGGACCATGGAAATACAGTCATTGGGGAGGCTGCAATGGGGAAGGATACATATGAGGCAAGATATCCTAATGTTCAGGCCAGTAGTCTGATCAGAGGACACTAACTGTCTGTTCAAAGTATAATCATTTTAATAAGGCTAGAAAGATTTTTTGGATTTCTTTTACAAAAAGATTGCCCCCCCCCTTCCCACAAAGTAGGCTTACTACAGACTACTCTTAGCCCATTGTTTAACCAAAATTCATAAATTCGTATCCACCTAATGGAAAGAGTTTTGCCAAAAAAGTAATGACTTTCATGTAGGAGGTCAACACATTTACAGTTATTACATGGCACACTTCATATTCATTAATGTTTTATTTTTTTTAAAAGGTTGCTGACCCCTGCTCTAGATCAACATTGCAGACTAAACTGGAAGGATGCATGTTTCTTCTTAGCCTCACAATCTGCATTACCTCAATATTCTGCATTACCAGTCAGACCAATACAGAACCATCAACCAGTACTGCATTATCTCAGTCAATGAGCTATTGTGGTACAAGTCACAAACAAATGGCCCCGTGTGAAGAATACTCTCACCTGGTGGAGATGTGGAAGACCGAACCACCTCATGTCTATATGTGAAGACAAGAAAGACTACTCTCCAACATGATATGGATATATATATATATATATATATATATATATATATATATATACATATATAGTCTATCATGGTCTTGTATTCATTGTACATTAAGCAATGCCGCCCCTGCTATCTCTTGTGTCACCCCTTCTACCTCATAGATTGTAAGCTCTTGCGTGCAGGGCTCTCAGTCCCATTGTGTGAAATGACTTTCTTTGTAATATATTTTTCTGTCTGTATTTGAACCCTACAAATTGTACAGTGCTGCGGGATATGGTGGCGCTATATAAATAAAATGTATTATTATTATTATTATTATTATTATTACTAGGATTAAGGGTTGACCAAAAATCCTGACCAAAAAGACGGCTCCCATTGAAATCAATGGGAGCCGCTCAGGAGTTTTTTCCGGGAGGCGTTTCTTCCGGCTCCTGGAAAAAAGAAGCAAGATGCTCATACTTCAGGCCGTTTCGCCTCTCGATTCAGCCTGAAGACACTCCCTCCTCTGGACTAGGCCCATTCATTGGGCCTAATCCAGAGCGGAGTGCGCAGCTGGATGTTGGTGCAGTGCCCCGTCTTTGGTCCGGAACCTGTGGTGGACTCCGCCTCAGGTTCCAGACCAAAGATCTCCATATGAACTTACCCTGAGAATTCGTTCCAGGTTAGGTTCTGCCCATTCAGATCAAAATGAACTTTTTGTCAATGAAAATTGTATCCCTTATATTATATAGGCAGCACAATGATGGGGTATTTCTGCTCCTGTGTTTTGGCATGACAGATGCCTAACCTATAACTATTGAAAGAGATGTCGCACTACTGTGTGTGTGTGTGTGTGTGTGTGTGGGGGGGGGGGGGGCGGGTTCTGTGTTATGTGGTGGGACAGATGGTTGGGGGAGCCGTTCTCCCTCTATTGTCTTTCCTTATTTTTATGTTTGTTTCTCTTATTATACTTTTTAGTTTGGTGGATCCTTTGACTTTTCTTGCTTTTTAAGGCCCTTTGGTGTTGTTGCTCTTACACTTTTTTTTTTTTTTAGCCAGTGTCCTGTTTGTGTCTCACTGGGTGCAGGAACTGCACACCTCCTGGCATCAGAAGTGTCATCTCATGGTCTCGGTGTTTTTCATGACACTGGAAGTGACATCGTTCCCATTGCAGTGCTTGCTGGCCATAAGTGGTGGTTTCTTACTTTTTGTGCCTGGTCTTGTGGCTTGGTGTTTTTTCTTGCAATACATGCTGTGAGTTATCTCATTTCGCGGAAGTCTGTTTTTTCTATTTAAAATGTCTCTAATCCTTTTGGCTGTCACTTTGAGCTTTGCCAGAGAGCTGTGTTGGTTTAACTGCTGTAGCACTAGTTTGTCATTTGCAGTTACTGAATAGATCAGTCTATTGTTTAAGTTTCTTACCCTTTGCTAATGGTAATTATTATTTGATCTTTTTCTGTCACTTATTTGTATAGCTTTTTTTAAGCTTTTCCTCTGTCTCCCTAAATGTCATCTGCTGGAATAAAGAAAGTTTTTAATCATACATACCTGGCTTGTAGGACATTCCCCTCCCTGATGTCTATGAGTAGAACAGTTGTTGCCAGTGCTGCCGTAATCCCTCGGAAGTACCATCAACTAGAGACATTGTGGTCTTGGTAAAGAAATGTGTAAAAGACTACATGAAGAAAGACGAAAGATGAAAGACTGACCTTTTACCAAGAGACCTAGGTGTCAGTCAGAGCAGTCTAAATAGTTTGCTCTTTCAGGTGAGGAACGCCTGAGTTTTCTATGAGACCTTTTGTTCTGTGGATGAGGAGCAGAAGGAAAATATTAGGAAAGCACTTTTTCCCTTAGAGAAGATCCTCAAGTTACTTATATCCATTCTTATAGGTGACCACGATGCTGATAATAATGAAGCTCCAGAATAGGCTTATGACATACAAAGTGGATAATTTCCTTGAAAAAGCTATGATGGCCAAATGGAGAGTTTTTTCTCTTTCTATGAGATTCTACTCACCTTTGCCTCCATTCCATTAAACAAGAACAGTACCAAAGACAGGCGCCTCCTCCTAAGGTGGACGTGGCTGTCTTCAAGTTATCCTGGCATAATATAGAACCCTTTGATGATGGGTCAAATTTACAGGCCCCATGGATAGACATTTGCTTCTGATAAAAAAAAATTGAAAAAAAAATGATCAAAGCAATACCAATTCCCCAAAATGGTAGAACTGAAAAGTACACCCGACACCACAAAAAAAATGCCCTATGTATCCTCGTACACAGAAGTATAAAAAAGTTACGGGTGTCAGAACGTGGCGACTTTTAAAAATAAAAAAAATTAACACAGTTTTAGATTTTTTTAAGGGGTTAGAATGTAAATAAAACCATATAGATTTGGTGTCCCCGGAATCGTACCGAAACATAGAATACAGATGACATGTCATTTTGGCTGCACAGTGAACGCCGTAAAACCGAAGCCCGTAAGAAAGTCGCACAAATGCATTTTTTCTTCAAATCCACCCCATTCAGAATTTTTTTTCCAGCTTCTCAGTACATTATACAGAATAATTAATGGTCGCATCATGAAGAAAAATTTGTCCAGCAATGATTAAGACCTCATATGTCTCTGGGATCGGAGAAGTAAAAAAGTTATGGGGTTTATAAGGAGGGGAGTAAAAAATGAAAAACTAAATATGCCGTTGGCGGAAAGGGGTTAAAAGTACCTGTTTTATTGGTTGTCATATCTGCTAAAAGCATTGGAAAACTTCATCTCTCTCTATGATCGAACCTGACATCATCTTCTTTCTAGAAAGGATTCAACTCAGATATGTTCCAGGATTTTATCATAAGATTCCTGTAATGCCTCTACCTGTGTGGGTCGCTGTGCCACCCTCCACTTACACCCTGTGGCGCAGGAGGCGTGCTTAGTTTGATTCTTTGTTTAGAGTTTTTTGATTCTCTGTGTGAACGCTGCTACATTACCGCTCCTCTGTGATTGAATTTCCACCACACTCATCTCCTGCACCTTGTTTCCCTCTGTTCATCAAATACTTAAACTTAGCCTCGCCTGTGTGATTGACAGCCTGTCAACCTGGGAACTGGGAATTGATTATTTGTTTTTATATGTATACAGTGTTGGCCGAAAGTATTGGCACCCCTTCAATTCTGTCAGATAATACTCAGTTTCTTCCAGAAAATGATTGCAAGCACAAACTCTTTGGTATTAATATCTTCATTTATTTTGCTTGCAATGAAAAAACACAAAAGAGAATGAAAAAAAAGTCAAATCATTGATCATTTTACACAAAACTCCAAAAATGGGCCGGACAAAAGTATTGGCCCCCTCAGCCTAATACTTAGTAGCACAACCTTTAGACAAAATAACTGCGAACAACCGCTTCCGGTAACCATTAGAGATGAGCGAACACTAAAATGTCCGCGGTTCTAAATCCGATTCGAACAGCCGCACACTGTTTGACTGTTTGAACGGACTTCGAACCCCATTATAGTCTATGGGGGGGAAATGCTCGTTTCAGGGGTAGGCAACATTCGATAAAATTATACTTACCAAGTCCACGAGTGATGGTCGGGCTGGATTCCCCTTGAAGTCTTCTCCCGGCGCAGCGCCCCCGCGGCGTCTTCCGGCTGGAATTCACTCTTCCTAGGCATCGGGGCCTAGGCAGAGCCGACTGCGCATGTGCAGTCGGCTCTGCCCGGCCCGACGTCTGAGCAGAGCTGACTGCGCATGTGCAGTCAGCTCTGCCTAGGCCAGATGCCTAGGCAGAGTGAATTCCAGCCGGAAGACACCGCGGGGACGCTGCACAGAGAAGACTTCTAAAGGTAAGAGAAGAACCAGCGTTGATTGGCAGACTGTATAGCATTCTGCCAATCAACGCTGGTTCTGCATCAAACCTTAAACTTCGAACAGCTAGTAGTATTCGATCGAGTACGAGTATCTCGAATACCGTAGTATTCGATCGAACACCTACTCGATCGAACACTACTCGCTCATCTCTAGTAACCATCAATGAGTTTCTTACAATGCTCTTCTGGAATTTTAGACCATTCTTCTTTGGAAAACTGCTCCAGGTCCCTGAGATGTGAAGGGTGCCTTCTCCAAACTGCCATTTTGAGATCTCTCCACAGGTGTTCTATGGGATTCAGGTCTGGACTCATTGCTGGCCACTTCAGAAGTCTCCAGTGCTTTCTCTCAAACCATTTTCTAGTGCTTTTTGAAGTGTTTTGTGTCATTGTCCTGCTGTAAGACCCATGACCTCTGAGGGAGACCCAGCTTTCTCACACTGGGCCCTACATTATGCTGCAAAATTTGTTGGTAGTCTTCAGACTTTATAATGCCATGCACAAGGTCAAGCAGTCCAGTGCCAGAGGCAGCAAAGCAACCCCAAAACATCAGGGAACCTCTGCCATGTTTGACTGTAGGGACCGTGTTCTTTTCTTTGAAGGCCTCTTTTTTTCCCCTGTAAACTCTATGTTGATGCCTTTTCCCAAAAAGCTCTACTTTTGTCTCATCTGACCACACAACATTCTTCCAAAACATTTTTGGCTTTCTCAGGTAAGTTTTGGCAAACTCCAGCCTGGCTTTTTTATGTCTCTGGGTAAGAAGTGGGGTCTTCCTGGGTATCCTACCATACAGTCCCTTTTCATTCAGACGCTGACGGATAGTACGGGTTGACACTGTTGTACCCTCGGACTGCAGGGCAGCTTGAACTTGTTTGGATGTTAGTCAAGGTTCTTTATCCACCATCCACACAATCTTGCGTTGAAATCTCTCGTCAATTTTTCTTTTCCGTCCACATCTAGGGACGTTAGCCACAGTACCACAGGCTTTAAACTTCTTGATGACACTGCACACGGTAGACAAAGGAACATTCAGGTCTTTGGAGATGGACTTGTAGCCTTGAGATTGCTCATGCTTCCTCACAATTTTGCTTCTCAAGTCCTCAGACAGTTCTTTGGTCTTCTTTCTTTTCTTCATGCTCAATGTGGTATACACAAGGACACAGGACAGAGGTTGAGTCAATTTTATTCCATTTCAACTGGCTGCAAGTGTGATTTAGTTATTGCCACCACCTGTTAGGTGCCTCAGGTAAGTAACAGGTGCTGTTAATTACACAAATTAGAGAAGCATCACATGATTTTTCAAACAGAGCCAATACTTTTGTCCACCCCATTTTTTATGTTTGGTGTTGAATTATATCCAATTTGGCTTTTTGACAATTCCTTTTGTGGTTTTCCATTGAAGACAAATTAAATGAAGATAATAATGCCAAAGAATTTGTGATTGCAATCATTTTCTGGAAGAAAATGAGTATTATCTGACAGAATTGCAGGGGTGCCAATACTTTTGGCCAACACTGTATAGTAATAAGCCTCTTCCCGCCTCCCTCCTATAATCCTATCCCTATGTGTTCAGTTGTACATAAATATGCAGCCTGCAGAGAGTGTTTTTAGATATATCTGAAGAAGAAGCCCAGAGTAAGCTTCGAAAAGTTATATTCTGTCATTATTATGAGTTAGCCATTAAAAAAGGTATCACTTACTGAAGACTTGCAAGTTTTTTGTTTTTTTTTATATTTCATAGCCTGTCTACCAGTCAAATGTGTGGCAGCTCCAGGACTTCCTATATATAGGTCATCAGCCTACACAGGTTGGCTGGCTATTGTGAATCTGTCCTGTGACTTTATCCCTACCAAGCTCCTCTTTCTGCTACTATTTTGGATTACAATTTTGAACTGCTTTGTTTCTCTGGCTTTGACCCTTGGCTTGCTAACTTCGTTTCTGTGTTGTTTTGTCCTGTCTTGTTCTGTTTGTCACTGATTCAGAGAAGGGACCATCGTCAAGTTGCTCCTGTCATTATATCAGTGTGACATGTAGGTAGGTACAGTGAATGGGACAAGTTTAGGACTTACTGTCTCTGTCTTTTTTTCCTGGTTTCTGCAGAAAAACTAGGGAACTGTACAACTAGCAATTCCCTTACAATTCCATTCCTATCTTACATCATCCAGGTTATATCTCTTCTTCTGTTCTAACCTAATCCATCCTCAGATTTAAAGATTTTTTTTTTTTTAGAAGAAATAGGGGTCTTTATGCGTGTAAACCCATCTTAGCTAGATGACTCCAAGAAGCAATTAAGATTTATTTTGTTTCCCAAGGCTTGAAGTATCTTGATTTTGTAAAAATCCATTCCACCCATGCTTTTTTCTGATCCTGGACTGAGAGAAATTTTGAATAGATTGAAATTCTGGAATTCATAGGCCATTACCTCAATTATGAATTCCATTCTACAAGATTAAAGAGTAGTAGAAACTCCCTAAGAGGTTCCTTAAATCCTGATTATTGTTCTGCTAGGAAGACATAAGGGAAGTAATGTTTTATTTGGCTAAACTGCTTTCCCAGCATATGACTCCTGCCCTAATTTTTTCTGGTCTTTATAGTAACACAGTTGAGGGAGATCTCTTTACCTAGTTTTAGGGTAGCTATGGGATGGTCCAGAACATCAATTCATTAAATTAAAACTTCCATCTGTCATGCCAGCACACACACACACACACACACGGCAGAAATACCCCATTATTGTGCTGCTGTGAGCACTAAGGAAAAACATATTAATGATCTGAATAAATCCTTGTGTTACAGTCAAGTTAACTGACTATTTCTGGATTATATCAGTTACTGCATAGCAATATATAAAGCCTCCTTATGTATTTGCTAATTTCCATGATGCAGTTCTCAAAAGAAATCTTATTAACTATTAGCCTCAATCTCAGCTTTGGAAGATGGAGGTTTACACTGTGCTATATCCATTGAATTCTATTAACCTCTCTCCTGTATAATTAGGAAACACTTGAGCGCAAACAAGAGGCCCCTATACTAGAGATTGAGCATTCCTCCTTGCATTCCCTTCAAAATATTTACTTTTAATTATCTGGGCTTGTTAGAAATACTTCACTTTCCTTACCATCTTCTATGTTCAGTTTATCTTACAAGCGGATTTATTAAACTTGGACAGACATTTATCAACTAGATAAAAGCTCTTCAAATCACATAACTTCAGTCCTGAAATCTACTTTATGTGCTGTGAAAATCTCGTATTAATAAATTGAAGATGTGTTTTAATTATTTTATCTTAGAATGTGGTATGTGGGTTTTTGTTTCTGAAAGTTGATGTGTTTGGTTTACTATACAGTTACACAAGTAGATATGGAAGTAAATTTTTAGTACATATTTAAGAGTCACCAGCTACAAACACAACATGCCACTTCAAGGTGGTCACCTGGTACCCATAATGAAACAACAAAATCGGTACTATATTGGGGTTCCTTACAAAAAAAATATTAATATCCAACAATAAAATGTGCCATTAAAAACCATATTAGGCCAAACTATAAAACCAAACAGGTCCCTAGTCTGGAACAGAGATAAAAATAATCTCCCAACGTGACCCTTAGAACAGGCCAAAGTAGTTTTATTCCCTAACTTGTGTAACTTAGTGATGGGTATAGACTAGCCCTTTTTTCTTTACCTAACATGTACGTGTCCATACAGGACTGAGTCAGGAGTTTTTCTAAGCCCATGTTAAGATTCTCCTGATGATCCTTTAATAGGATGGGACAAGATATAATAGGATAATAGTAACATGGTGAGTTTGGGTACATACATCATAAAGGACCCAATATATTACTGGAGGTGGAGGTCTTCACAAACCGGGGTAAGTTATTTGGTGTGACAACTGTAGTCAGCCATGCATTTGTCATGTAGTATTACTTAGTAACATGGCCACCTGTCTAGTTCACCATATAAGAAAAACCTCCATGATCTTCCATTCACCTATTCATTGCAGAATTTTCTAATACAGGTATGTATCATTTTTCTAACCAACTTCAAACAACATAAAGAAGAGCAGGGGGCTGGGAACGAAATTCTGAGGAACCCCAACAGCAGCGGGAAGAGGGGAAAAGACAGAGCCTGCAAATGATATACTGAAAATGTGGTCTAAGAGATAAGAAGAGAACCAAGAAAGCACAGTGTCCATGAGGCCAGTAGATCAGAGCATAGTGAGGAGGAGTTGGTGGTCAACAGTGTCAAATGCTGCTGAGAGATGCAGAAGAGTTAGAAGAGAATAGTCACTCTTAGATTCAGCCATCAGGAGATCATTGGAGACTTTGTAAGGGCTGTTTCAGCATGCAGCTGTAAGCCGTGTACCGAGGTGGGCTCCCCAGGATACAGCGAAGTCACGAACAAAGGAAGTGAGTCCAATTCAATTTAACCAAGATAAGACTTTACTTAGTTTAGTTAACCTCTTTTGTCCAAAAGAACACTCCCAGGTATTACATTTACACAGCCTAGAGGCTGGGACCCTGGTGTTATACAGCACGGTGCCCACTAGTGTGGCCTTCAATATACTCCAAGCTTTTACCTACCTGCAAGCTGCGCCTATGCAGCTGCCTGTTACCTGTTATTACCCTATTACACAGGAACAATTCAGTGTGTGTGACACAGGCATCCGGCGGTGTAACACCAGGGTTTACAATCTTATCACAATACTACTAAATTCCCCCCAAACCAAGTACAACTAAGCAAGTATAATGGTTGGTTAGCTTGCAAGCCAAACAGTGTAAAGTTAAACTAAATGTTGCTCCCAGACTTCCTTAAAAGTCCCTCTCTGGCAGATATAACTCTGTAGAAATCCTCTGTGACTTAGTCCTTTTACCAGACAGGTAGATAGTTCACCAGTATTGCAGCCTGGGGTGATGATTATACCTAACTAACTAACTACAGGCTTTTTACTCAGTCCCAGCAATATGGTGCCAAACTTGCAGTGTGGTGCGTGCACGTTTACTTCTGTTGGGTACCTTTTAGTCTCTGTTAGCATCAGGGTGAAGAGGAGCTCCTCGGACAGCATGCGGTCTCACTGACAGTCTCACTTCTCAGCCAAGTCTCTGACAGTAATCTTCTCCTTAGGATGGTGTCTGGACAGACTCTGAACGTCTCAAATTCTCAGCAATTCTTGCTGTGGCTTCTCCCTCCAAGGACCCTCTCTGCACAGTGATGTCTCCACAGCTCTCTCTTCTCCTCTAGAGTCCAGCACACTCTGACTCAAAATGGCTCCTAGAACCTTCCTACAATGATCAGGGTTTCCACATCAATCTTCCAGGGGCATACAGCCTTTTTCCTTTTACTTGTTATCTCGCAACAGCGACCTCTTGTGGTCAAACAACAAAATGTCAGGTTATGAAAACACCAACTCAATTACACATTGCACATTCACTACACAGGGGCTGTTTCACTCTCTTACATGCCACCCCACTAGAGGTTGACGTCCCTGGCAACCTTTCCCATATAAACTCATCTTGCGCATAGCGCTGTGGGGGTACCCCAGCATTGGACCTGGCTGTCCTACGCAGAGTCACAGAATCAGGGGCACCCGGCACACCCAATGATGGCTGTTCTGCAGGTTGTACAACTCCCTCCCTGGGCGGCAAACTAGACTCGACTTGGTTCCCTGGATCGGCTGGGGCAGGGACAACCCACCACTCATCGTCTAAGGGGGTTTCCCTGGTAACAATGCTAGGAGCCTGTACCACCTCGTCGGCCACCGAGTGTTCAAAATTGCAGCGTCTTAACATGTTACGGTGAAGGTTCCTTGAGGGTCCTCCAGTCCCTACTGGCTCTACCTCATACACTGGAATATCAGGGTCTACCTTTTGCTTCACAACATATGGTACCGCCTCCCACCGCCCATCCAATTTTCCCGTTGGCCTCTTGGCCCTGACAATCACACGATCACCTGGGGCATACTCATCCCTCTGCACCGGCCCTGGGTTGGGGTGTACTATTTGTCTCATGCGTTTGCCCACAACCTTATGTACTGCTCTCAGTCGGCGACGGTGTTCTTGTGCCCATGCGGTAGTGCTCCTTGGAGGAGGCTGCAGTGGATCTGGCATGTGGAGATCCTCAATCTATTGACCTGCCCTCCCAAACATCAACATGTGTGGAGAGTAACCAGTGGTGTTGTGTACTCTATTGTTATAGGCCCACATCAGTTCAGGTAGATACTCTGGCCACCGAGCTTTTTGACTATCCTCTAGCGTCCGCAACATCTGTATCAAGATGCGGTTGAACCGCTCGCATGCCCCGTTCCCCTGTGGATGATATGGGGTCGTGCGAGAACGTTCGATCCCATAGAGTTTATACAATTCACTCATCAAAGCCCCCTGAAAGCACGCCCCCTGATCTGAATGGATTTTCTGTGGACACCCAAACACTTGTATAAAGTGTTTGCAGACCGCTTTGGCAGCGGATTCAGCCGTCTGATCTCTGGTGGGTACAGCTACTGCATACTTTGTAAAATGGTCCGTCATAACCAAACAGTAAGAATGTCCTGAGGTAGAGTACCCAATCTGTACATAATCAATCATTAGAATTTGCAGGGGGGCAGATGTTTGAATAGTTTGTACAGGGGCACGTTGTTCGGGACTTTTACTCAGCCCGCAGGACCGACATTGAAGACATGCCTTGGTCACCATCTTTCCCAAATCTGGACAATACACAAATCGTTGGAGCCATTGGTACGTTTTGGCACTCCCAAAATGGGCCCCACTCTCATGGGCTTCCTGAGCAGCTACTGGTCCCAATGACATCGGGATGACAATCTGTTGCCGGTGCTGCAGCTCTGACTGTATGTATATGGTCCGACATAGGAGTCCTTGGATGACAACCAGCTTATCCCACTGTCTCAGTAACTTCTGACCCTCTTGGGTTAAGCTAGCCCGCTCATTCGGCCGTGGCCAGATCTTAGTCCGGATCCACTCTTTCACTTTACATAGGTCCGGACAGCTATTTTGAACCCTTTCCCAATCTTCCAATGTCTTCCCCAGCACCATCGGCATCCCTGAAGCCACCCCACTTGAATGGGTTATGTTCTGGAATGGCGGTATTCTGCCGAGGTGTGGGATTTCACTGTCTTCTAGCCCTTCCTCTCCACTCTTGGTTGGCAACCCCACAGGGACTCGGGAGAGGGCATCAGCGTTGCCATTCTCTCTCCCTGATTGGAACTGGATACGGTATTGATACTTGGAAAGGCGGGACATCCACCTCTGCTCAAGGGCACCTAACTTAGCGTTCTCTAAGTGTGCTAAAGGGTTATTGTCCGTCATCACAATCACTTCTGCACCCGTCAGATACTCTGTGAATCTTTCAGTCATGGCCCATACAAGTGCCAAAAGCTCCAACTTAAAGGACCTGTAGTTGTCGGGGTTACGCTCTGACTCCCTTAAGGATCGGCTGCCATAGGCAATCACCCTCTCACGTCCATCTTGAACTTGAGATAACACAGCTCCCAGACCATGTAGACTTCCATCGCTGTACAACAGGAATGGCTTATCAAACTGTGCATAGGCCAGGATCGGGGTACTGGTCAGAGCTTTCTTTAACCCCTCAAAGGCTTCTTGCTGTCGTGGCCCCCACTCAATGGGGCGATTCTTGGGTCCACCAGCTGTGCCTCTCAGTAGTTCATTTAGGGGGCCAGCCCGATGAGAGAACTTGGGTATGAATCTCCTGTAATAACCGGCCAACCCTAGAAAGGCTTGTACTTCACGCAGGGTTCTTGGTTGGGGCTACTTCTGGACGGCCTCCACCTTGCAGGTTGTACCCCTTCCGGAGTGACTACATGTCCCAAGTACTCTATTCGCTGGTGGAATAGTTGACACTTCTTGGGCTTGATTTTTAGCCCATGATCACGCAATCGCCCTAGGACCTACCGCAGCTTTTCGAGATGATCTTCAAATGAGGACCCAAACACTACAACGTCATCCAAATATATCAATACCGACTCAAAGTTTAGGTCACCCAAACAGAGCTCCATCAACCGCTGAAATGTCCCTGGGGCATTGGACAGACCGAAAGGCATTCTGTTAAACTCATAGAGTCCCATGGGTAAGATAAACGCTGTCTTGGCCTTGTCCTTTTCGGCCACTGGCACTTGCCAATATCCACTGGCCAAGTCAAGCGGTGAGAAATACTTGGCATGACCGAGGGAGGATAGTGACTCTTCAATCCGTGGAAGGGGGTATGCATCACGGACGGTCTTAGCATTTAGTTTCTGGTAATCTACTCAGAAACGGAGACTTCCGTCTTTCTTCCGCACCAAGACCACCGGAGCAGCCCATGGGCTCTTACTCTCCTGGGCACGTGAACTTACTCACCCCCGGGCACGTGAACTTCAGCCAGCAGGGTATTCCCAGGCACGAACAACTCACTGTCCAGAACGTTGAGACAGCATATAGGCACACACCCATCCTTCACAGTGGCAAGTGCTCGGGCTACCAGAGGGCGGGTCTGCGTTTCTCCCTGCAGGGCAGGCTCTATCAAGACCTCTAGTCCATTTAATGGTCGTCCAGCCCCCACCGGAAGCATCACAATATTTTCCTGTCGCGGTGGAATCTTCATTGGGGCACTCAGCGGCACCTTCACGTATCCAATGGAGCGCCCTGCCATGGTGCTCTTCTGCAAACTACAGCTCCTCACCATCTGCTGTAGGACCTTCTGAGTCGGCCGGTGTATGGTGGCCCGCTGCCAGTATTTAGGTCCTTCCTTTGCATAAAGGTGATGATCTAGGTCTCTCAGCACGTTCATGCCCAGCGTCACATCAAGTCCTCTCCTGGACAGATGGTCTATCAGCACGATCCCCTTTTTGCCAATGTCTTGCCCAAACAGCCGGACCCGCATCCAGACGATCCCTTGTACGTCCATCGCACCATTGTTGGCAGCTATCAACCGGATGACACTTCCATCCTCTGGCTCCATCATATGTCCGAAGTGTCTCTCGAAGAACTCCAGGGGCATCAGGGTGCACTCCGATCCAGTATCAACTAAGCAGCGTACCTTCTGGCCCTCCAGCTCAGCTTCCATAACGGGGCTGCTAGCATATAGGTCGCATTCATCACGTACGGGGCTTGATTGTTGGTGAACCGCCACAGGACGCCCCGTTACTGTGGCGGTCGGGAGTTTAAAGCCGGCTCGGGTTCCACCTCCCCCTTACACTCTCTGGCGATATGGCCATACTGTCTGCAACTCCAGCAGAGGGGTCCCCTTGATCCCTGCCCAGCTGATGAGCCTCGGTTGGTGGGTCCTCGGCCACGGTGTACTCTCAGCGGGGGAGAGTAGGACGATGCGGTCATTTCTGGAACCATGGATTGACCTGCTCGCATCTGGGACACCTCCAGTCGGAGTTCTCTCATTTCTGCCCGTAGAGCCTGGACTACATCCTTTAAGGACCCTGGGTCTTCAGGACCTCCTCGGGTCCCTGTCACTTGGGTGCTACTCACAGCCTTCACATTCACAGCCACGGGCGCTTCTTCCCTCTCTACAGCAGCCAGGTAAACATTATAGAATGTCAGGTTGGCATCTGCCCGGATCATCTCTTGCAGTTTATCCTGTAACAACTTATTGGATAACCCTAGGATGAATTGATCTCGTAGCAGCCGGTCCACTTCTTTGAAGGCTCCCATAGCCTCTGAGTCCCGTCGCTGCACTTCATTCAGCATCTCTTGTAAGGCGTTAGAGTATTGCGTTAAAGTCTCACCCTCCCTCTGTGACCGATTGAAGAAGTTGCTCCGCAACTGCGCTACCTTGGCACGCCCTCCCTGAGCTCCCTCTAGCAGAGCAAATATTTTTTCTAAAGTGTCTCTTTCCGATTCGGGCCCTACCATCACTGTCCGTCTAGCGTCACCTTCTAGGGCCCCTAATGCTATCTCTGCACACAGTTCCGGTATCAGGTTGCTCAGTCTAACTATACTTCGTACCCTTTCAGTCCAGTCCTGCAACGTCATATTATTACCGTCAAACTTTGGCAGATGCTGCATTAGTGCCCCGGCCGATAAGTACCCCACTTGGGCCGGCATTACCAGCGCTGGGGCTTGCTGTGCAGGGGCACCCTGGA
The DNA here is from genome assembly GCF_031893055.1 of Leptodactylus fuscus. Taxonomy (NCBI): domain Eukaryota; kingdom Metazoa; phylum Chordata; class Amphibia; order Anura; family Leptodactylidae; genus Leptodactylus; species Leptodactylus fuscus. The sequence goes on from NC_134265.1 coordinate 181,880,012, forward strand.
CCACCACAGCTGGTGCCAGGGGATTTTCTCCCGCCACATTCCCGTCCATGAGGGTCGCTGTATCCTGCCGACTACGCCAAGTTGTAAGCCGTGTACCGAGGTGGGCTCCCCAGGATACAGCGAAGTCACGAACAAAGGAAGTGAGTCCAATTCAATTTAACCAAGATAGGACTTTACTTAGTTTAGATAAACTCTTTTGTCCAAAAGAACACTCCCAGGTATTACATTTACACAGCCTAGAGGCTGGGACCCTGGTATTATACAGCCCGGTGCCCACTAATGTGGCCTTCAATATACTCCAAGCTTTTACCTACCTGCAGGCTGCGCCTATGCAGCTGCCTGTTACCTGTTATTACCCTATTACACAGGAACAATTCAGTGTGTGACACAGGCATCCGGCGGTGTAACACCAGGGTTTACAATCTTATCACAATACTACTAAATTCCCCCCAAACCAAGTACAACTAAGCAAGTATAATAGTTGGTTAGCTTGCAAGCCAAACAGTGTAAAGTTAAACGAAATGTTGCTCCCAGACTTCCTTAAAAGTCCCTCTCTGGCAGATATAACTCTGTAGAAATCCTCTGTGACTTAGTCCTTTTACCAGACAGGTAGATAGTTCACCAGTATTGCGGCCTGGGGTGATGATTATACCTAACTAACTAACTACAGGCTTTTTACTCAGTCCCAGCAATATGGTGCAAAACTTGCAGTGTGGTGCGTGCACGCTTACTTCTGTTGGGTACCTTTTAGTCTCTGTTAGCATCAGGGTGAAGAGGAGCTCCTCGGACAGCATGCGGTCTCACTGACAGTCTCACTTCTCAGCCAAGTCTCTGACAGTAATCTTCTCCTTAGGATGGTGTCTGGACAGACTCTGAACGTCTCAAATTCTCAGCTATTCTTGCTGTGGCTTCTCCCTCCAAGGACCCTCTCTGCACAGTGATGTCTCCACAGCTCTCTCTTCTCCTCTAGAGTCCAGCACACTCTGACTCAAAATGGCTCCTAGAACCTTCCTACAATGATCAGGGTTTCCACATCAATCTTCCAGGGGCATACAGCCTTTTTCCTTTTACTTGTTATCTCGCAACAGCGACCTCTTGTGGTCAAACAACAAAATGTCAGGTTATGAAAACAACTCAATTACACATTGCACATTCACTACACAGGGGCTGTTTCACTCTCTTACACAGCAGATGGTGGAAGCCACATTGTAAGGGGTAAGAAGAGAGAAAGATTCCAGAAGAGAGAGAGAAGTTAAATATTTCAATAAGGTAAGTAATAACAGCAGGTGACAGAGACTGCAGAAGCTGTTGGGGGAAAGGGCCACTGCTGCAGGTAGTAGGGTGAGAAGATGAGAGGAGTCAGAATAATTCTTCTTCTGTAACTGGTTCAAAAGTGAGAATGAACAGGAGGAAGTGTGGTAGGTGAGGGGTTCAATACCGCCTTGGGATTAAGCAATTATTTCTTGACAGATCTTATCAATTTTGTCATGGAAATAAGTGGCCAGGTCCTCTGCACAGACATCTGTGAATTGAACCTGCACCTTGGGAGTAAACAAGGAGTGAAAAGTTTCAAAGAGTCTTTTAGGGTTACTGGAGAGATAAAAGATGAGAGCGGTGAAGTAGACTTGTTTGGTGAGGAGAAAGGCAAAGCTATAGGTTTTGAGCATAGTACCCAATTTTCTCCACAGACATTCAGCACACCTAGAGCACCACTGAAAAAAAGATGTCAGTGGCATGTGCCAGGATTGCTGCCTTCTGTGTTAAAATTTTCAAGGTGAGGGGAAAGCTTCACTTTTAAGGGTTTTGTTATAGTGACTAGTGGCCACATTGGACGGGATAAGGAAGAGATAGTGGACAGAGAGGACTCTAGAGTGTCTGAGAGGTGCCTGGTGTTAATAGCACATAAATTCCTATAAGCATGATGGTTAGATGTATCCTGTTAGTGAGAGAAAGTACTCATGTTGAGTGAACGAAGTTTATGATCAGAAAGGGGCAGAGAATAGAGATGAGCGAACACTAAAATGTTCGAGGTTCGAAATTCGATTCGAACAGCCGCTCACTGTTCGAGTGTTCGAATGGGTTTCGAACCCCATTATAGTCTATGGGGAACATAAACTCGTTAAGGGGGAAACCCAAATTCGTGTCTGGAGGGTCACCAAGTCCACTATGACACCCCAGGAAATGATACCAACACCCTGGAATGACACTGGGACAGCAGGGGAAGCATGTCTGGGGGCATAAAAGTCACTTTATTTCATGGAAATCCCTGTCAGTTTGCGATTTTCGCAAGCTAACTTTTCCCCATAGAAATGCATTGGCCAGTGCTGATTGGCCAGAGTACGGAACTCGACCAATCAGCGCTGGCTCTGCTGGAGGAGGCGGAGTCTAAGATAGCTCCACACCAGTCTCCATTCAGGTCCGACCTTAGACTCCGCCTCCTCCGGCAGAGCCAGCGCTGATTGGCCGAAGGCTGGCCAATGCATTCCTATGCGAATGCAGACTTAGCAGTGCTGAGTCAGTTTTGCTCAACTACACATCTGATGCACACTCGGCACTGCTACATCAGATGTAGCAATCTGATGTAGCAGAGCCGAGGGTGCACTAGAACCCCTGTGCAAACTCAGTTCACGCTAATAGAATGCATTGGCCAGCGCTGATTGGCCAATGCATTCTATTAGCCCGATGAAGTAGAGCTGAATGTGTGTGCTAAGCACACACATTCAGCACTGCTTCATCAAGCCAATACAATGCATTAGCCAGTGCTGATTGGCCAGAGTACGGAATTCGGCCAATCAGCGCTGGCCAATGCATTCTATTAGCCCGATGAAGTAGAGCTGAATGTGTGTGCTAAGCACACACATTCAGCACTGCTTCATCAAGCCAATACAATGCATTAGCCAGTGCTGATTGGCCAGAGTACGGAATTCGGCCAATCAGCGCTGGCTCTGCTGGAGGAGGCGGAGTCTAAGATCGCTCCACACCAGTCTCCATTCAGGTCCGACCTTAGACTCCGCCTCCTCCGGCAGAGCCAGCGCTGATTGGCCGAAGGCTGGCCAATGCATTCCTATGCGAATGCAGACTTAGCAGTGCTGAGTCAGTTTTGCTCAACTACACATCTGATGCACACTCGGCACTGCTACATCAGATGTAGCAATCTGATGTAGCAGAGCCGAGGGTGCACTAGAACCCCTGTGCAAACTCAGTTCACGCTAATAGAATGCATTGGCCAGCGCTGATTGGCCAATGCATTCTATTAGCCCGATGAAGTAGAGCTGAATGTGTGTGCTAAGCACACACATTCAGCACTGCTTCATCAAGCCAATACAATGCATTAGCCAGTGCTGATTGGCCAGAGTACGGAATTCGGCCAATCAGCGCTGGCTCTGCTGGAGGAGGCGGAGTCTAAGGTCGGACCTGAATGGAGACTGGTGTGGAGCGATCTTAGACTCCGCCTCCTCCAGCAGAGCCAGCGCTGATTGGCCGAATTCCGTACTCTGGCCAATCAGCGCTGGCCAATGCATTCTATTAGCCCGATGAAGTAGAGCTGAATGTGTGTGCTAAGCACACACATTCAGCACTGCTTCATCACGCCAATACAATGCATTAGCCAGTGCTGATTGGCCAGAGTACGGAATTCGGCCAATCAGCGCTGGCTCTGCTGGAGGAGGCGGAGTCTAAGGTCGGACCTGAATGGAGACTGGTGTGGAGCGATCTTAGACTCCGCCTCCTCCAGCAGAGCCAGCGCTGATTGGCCGAATTCCGTACTCTGGCCAATCAGCACTGGCTAATGCATTGTATTGGCGTGATGAAGCAGTGCTGAATGTGTGTGCTTAGCACACACATTCAGCTCTACTTCATCGGGCTAATAGAATGCATTGGCCAGCGCTGATTGGCCGAATTCCGTACTCTGGCCAATCAGTGCTGGCCAATGCATTCTATTAGCTTGATGAAGCAGAGTGTGCACAAGGGTTCAAGCGCACCCTCGGCTCTGATGTAGCAGAGCCGAGGCTGCACAAGGGTTCAAGCGCACCCTCGGCTCTGATGTAGGAGAGCCGAGGGTGCACTTGAACCCTTGTGCACCCTCAGCTCTGCTACATCAGAGCCGAGGGTGCGCTTGAACCCTTGTGCACACTCTGCTTCATCAAGCTAATAGAATGCATTGGCCAGCGCTGATTGGCCAATGTATTCTATTAGCCTGATGAAGTAGAGCTGAATGTGTGTGCTAAGCACACACATTCAGCTCTACTTCATCGGGCTAATAGAATGCATTGGCCAGCGCTGATTGGCCAGAGTACGGAACTCGACCAATCAGCGCTGGCTCTGCTGGAGGAGGCGGAGTCTAAGATCGCTCCACACCAGTCTCCATTCAGGTCCGACCTTAGACTCCGCCTCCTCCAGCAGAGCCAGCGCTGATTGGCCGAATTCCGTACTCTGGCCAATCAGCACTGGCTAATGCATTGTATTGGCGTGATGAAGCAGTGCTGAATGTGTGTGCTTAGCACACACATTCAGCTCTACTTCATCGGGCTAATAGAATGCATTGGCCAATCAGCGCTGGCCAATGCATTCTATTAGCGTGAACTGAGTTTGCACAGGGGTTCTAGTGCACCCTCGGCTCTGCTACATCAGATTGCTACATCTGATGTAGCAGTGCCGAGTGTGCATCAGATGTGTAGTTGAGCAAAACTGACTCAGCACTGCTAAGTCTCTGCATTCGCATAGGAATGCATTGGCCAGCCTTCGGCCAATCAGCGCTGGCTCTGCCGGAGGAGGCGGAGTCTAAGGTCGGACCTGAATGGAGACTGGTGTGGAGCGATCTTAGACTCCGCCTCCTCCAGCAGAGCCAGCGCTGATTGGTCGAGTTCCGTACTCTGGCCAATCAGCGCTGGCCAATGCATTCTATTAGCCTGATGAAGTAGAGCTGAATGTGTGTGCTTAGCACACACATTCAGCTCTACTTCATCAGGCTAATAGAATACATTGGCCAATCAGCGCTGGCCAATGCATTCTATTAGCTTGATGAAGCAGAGTGTGCACAAGGGTTCAAGCGCACCCTCGGCTCTGATGTAGCAGAGCTGAGGGTGCACAAGGGTTCAAGTGCACCCTCGGCTCTCCTACATCAGAGCCGAGGGTGCGCTTGAACCCTTGTGCAGCCTCGGCTCTGCTACATCAGAGCCGAGGGTGCGCTTGAACCCTTGTGCACACTCTGCTTCATCAAGCTAATAGAATGCATTGGCCAGCACTGATTGGCCAGAGTACGGAATTCGGCCAATCAGCGCTGGCCAATGCATCCCTATGGGAAAAAGTTTATCTCACAAAAATCACAATTACACACCCGATAGAGCCCCAAAAAGTTATTTTTAATAACATTCCCCCCTAAATAAAGGTTATCCCTAGCTATCCCTGCCTGTACAGCTATCCCTGTCTCATAGTCACAAAGTTCACATTCTCATATGACCCGGATTTGAAATCCACTATTCGTCTAAAATGGAGGTCACCTGATTTCGGCAGCCAATGACTTTTTCCAATTTTTTTCAATGCCCCCAGTGTCGTAGTTCCTGTCCCACCTCCCCTGCGCTGTTATTGGTGCAAAAAAGGCGCCAGGGAAGGTGGGAGGGGAATCGAATTTTGGCGCACTTTACCACGTGGTGTTCGATTCGATTCGAACATGGCGAACACCCTGATATCCGATCGAACATGTGTTCGATAGAACACTGTTCGCTCATCTCTAGCAGAGAATAGTTAGTGAGTTTAAAAGCTGTCAGGAATCAGATGAAGACAAGATCAATCATGTTGCCTTCTTTGTGTGTGAGCGAAAAGGAAAACTGTGAAAGATTAACAGAAGTAGTTATTGAGAGAAACTGTGACAGGAGTGTCAATGGGGATATTAAAGTCACCCATGATGAGGGTAGGAATTTCACAGGTAGAAAGAGTGAAAGCCAAGAAACAAAGTGCTCCAATAATTGGTAGCATAAGCCAAGTGGATGATAAATCACAGCTACTCATAAGGAGAGTGGGCAGAAGAGTTTGATGGTGTGGACATAAAATGAGGGGAAGGTGAATGACGGTACTGGGGGAATGACCTGAAAAGTGCACTGCAGCTATAGAAAAATACTTATCCCTCCATCCTGCCTGTTTTCAGGTCTAGAAGTGTGTGAGAAATGTGGGTCACTATGAGACAGAGTGCGGCAGGGAAGGCATTATCAGAGTGTTGGATTCAGGTTTCAATAAGGGCTAACAGGTTAAGAGGTTTACTAAGGAATAAGTCATTAATATATTCTAGTTTGTGTCACACTGAACAGGAATTCCAGGGAGAGTACAGTTAAAAGGGACAGGAGAAAGATAAGGAGAGGGAACTTGATGAATATTGATGAGGTTAGTGGGACTTCTATGTGTGCAGAAAGAGGAAAAGTTAGTGAAAGGAGGACCAGTGTTTGGTGAGATGTCTCCAGCATCTAGTAGGAGCAAAATAGCCAGAGACAGAAGGTGGTTCAGAGATTTATGCAGCACCTCTGTTTAAGTTCACTAATAAAAGAATTGTCAGGATTAGGGCTCGTTCACATTTGCGACCCGGGAGTCCGTTTTGCAGGCTACCGTTTCCTGCATAAAACAGAGCAGGAGACGGAAAGCTGCAGGACTCTTTCAAACCCATTCATTCGAATGGGTTTGAAAGGTGTCTGGCCGTGAGCGCTGGTGAGCATTTTATGCTCTCCGCGGCAAAACCGGTTTTATTTAAACGGATACAGAGTCAGACATACAGTACTCTGCGTCCGGTTTAAAAAAACGGTTTTGCCGCGGAGAGCCTAAAATGCTCACCGGCGCTCACGGCCAGACTCAGCATGACAGGCTTCCGTCTTCTGCATGCAAAACCTGAGAACGGACTGCCGAACGCTAGTGTGAACCCAGCGTTAGGGTGATTGAAAAGGGTGAAAAGTGTGTGAGAGCTGTACATGGGAAAAGAGGGAAGAAAGGGACTGATATGGATAGTGTGCACTGTTGGTAGAGATGGTGGGGAACTCTGCCTGAGAACAGTTGCTAAGACAGTAAGTGATAGTGTAGCTCTATAATACCATGTATACAATGCTTGTTGGTTTGGGTCTAAATTTATCTGGAGTTCTTTCAAATGTTACCTGTCTTGACCTTGTCCTGAGTTAGTGGCCCTCTGTTTGTAGCAACCACAGCTTCTTCTTCCTTTAGGACAGGGCTTGGACTCCAGCGCAAACACTGTTTTACATTTTATTTAAATTGCTGAACATAATAGTTCCACAGCTGTTTGTTAGTATTATAGATACCTTCAGTCTTATGGCTTAGTGTATGCAGTCAATTCTAATATGTGGTATAATTTGATGCTTTGTACAATCTTTAACTGTTCTCTGGAGTTGTATATGAAGGATGTGGATGGTCTGCAATAGTGGCTATCTACCATTGGTGACCTATAAACAGCAGATCTCTCACCACAAAATGAACCCTTTTTCCTTGTGCCTGGCCTTTTTGTGCTGCTTATGAGTCATCAGTGACAGTGTTATGTGACTTATGGTCCCTCACGATTGGCTTTCCCCGTTATGAGGTCTACTTCCAAAACATTATGGTGATGCATGTCTGTTCACTTTCTCCAGGATTTCATACTGCTTTTTTAGCTGGTTCATGAGAATGGAATTGCAAAACGTTTTTGAAAAGTTCATACCAAATTTGGTTTGTTATGAATTGGATTGATCTAGTCTAGTTGTCATCTGAATCTTGTCTCGGGCACTAAGCCTGTAATTTCAAGTAATCATATCTCAGCATAGAAGTGAAAGCCCTACTACATGTGCTGATTATTGGGATTTAAGCGGCGTTCACACTGCTACTGCTGTCCACACCAGAGTGTCTATGGTAAACCCCAGGGAAGCCGGAAAGCAGATGGCTTACAAGCAGTCTGCTTTAAAACCCATTAATTTGAATGGGTTTTGAAGGGTGACCGCCCTTGATCGTTTTCAGCCTCTACGCCTGGTGTCCGATTTATTTACGCGGACACAAAATCCTCCATGTAGGATTTTGTGTCCGCAGAAAAAGAACGGACAGCATGCGGAGAGGCTGAAAACGCGCATGGGCGGTCATCTTTCAAAACCGATTCAAATGAATCGGTTTTAAAGCAGACCACTCGCAAGCCGTCTGCTGTCCTGTTTCCCCGGGGTTTACCACGGACACCCCGGGGCGGACAGCAGCGGCAGTGTGAACGCCGCTTAAGTGTTTGCAGTAACTTTCGTTCACCTGACCATAAGCCCGTGTATTCTTGTCTATAAACAGAAATTGATCCAACATTTATGAAAGCATAAAAACTCGTGCTAGTCAGTAGCATGTCCCTGTGTAAACAGGGGATATACTGTTGACATAATATGAACTATGTAAAGGATGATCAATCCTTCTCTATACAGTGTACACAGGCCTGTGTTTTCACCTTTCAAACTAATCTCTGATCAATATGATGTATGTATCTTTAAGCACTGATATACAGCGCTTGCAGTAGAACCTTAAGATATTGTAAACCAAGAAATCTTTATGAACTAACAAGTCATGTTTTGAGGCCCCTACAAAGATTGCACATTCAGTTGCAGAAAAGCAATCTATAGGTGGCATTAGAGGGACACTAAAGAAAATTATTACCTTCCAAGAGTTAATTGCATCCTGAAAGAATAGCTGGCATCATGTATGGATTTTACTGAGGGCAGACAATGTCAATGTTGTCTGTGGCAAGTAGCCAGATCTTTCCTTTAATTTTCCAACTTGCTCAAGAAGGGTGAGTGCCAGAGATTTGCTCATTACTATGGGCAATGCTGACACTGTTTATCTGGATGATTTTTGTGCATGCAAAAAATTTTTCTCCTTATCTTATGTCTAAGTGACATGCATTTACATAATGACCCCAATTAAACTGTGATGATTTATTTTCCTACAGTATTTGTCAAACCTTCTTCCCTGTAGAAATAATAAATGCCACCATTGTTAGATACATGGATATATAAAGGTCATTAAATAAAAAGTAAATGATTGATTATTGATAAATTTGTAAACAGTGATTGGAATCACTGTAAACTGTCTTTGATCTTCAGTTTACCTACATTTTTAGGGTTGCTGGTCGCTTCACTACATCTGACTTCATATTTTTGCAATTTTATCAAATGGTGGTTCTGTCTATTGACATTGGTTTTGCTTGTTAGTGTTGAACACACCTGCACTGTTGCCCAGACAGTATATGTGTATCTTTACTATCTATTGTAGATACTTTATTCTCCATAAAATAATGATTCTCATTTTGCTGTTTCTCTGTTATACCTTCTAGAAATGTGGGAATAAATTGATGGCTAGGTAGTTGGTAACTGAGATTTCTACTTTGGGGCTGACTAGGCAGTCATCAATGACGTAAGTACAGGGGTAGCGGCAGTAGAGCTGCTACAGGCGCCAGGACAATAGGGGGCTTGGTGGGCCCTTGATGAGTGTTTTTTCATCATTTCAACATTTCATCAGATTGGGCACAGGCAGTTCTATATACTGCTGGAAAGCTGACAGTGCGCTGAATTCAGCACACTGTCGGCTTTCTCGATCTATGCTTTCTCGATCCGGGTACCGTAGCGCTTTACAGTCAGAAGGGCATTTCTGACAGTTAGCCAGGGACGCCCTTCTGCCCAGCAGTGCCTATCGCGCTGTACTGTGGAGCGGGGAGGAATGCCTCCTCCCTCTGCTCACAGTGCTCGTCCATAGACGAGTATTATCAGGAGAGGGAGGGGGGTGTTCCTCCCCACTCACACTGTACAGTGCGATAGGCGCTGCTGGGCAGAAGGGCGTCCCTGGCTAACTGTCAGAAATGCCCTTCTGACTGTAAAGCGCTACGGTACCGGGACCGATAGCTCTTTACCCGGGGCACAGATCAGGAAAGCCGAGAGTGCGCTGAAGTCAGCTTTCCAGCAGTATATAGAACTGCCTGTGCCTAATCTGATGAAAGGTCCTCTTTAAAGAAGCAGGGCACTGTGGAGGACACTGTTACACAAGGTCACATACACGCAGCTTTACTACAGGTATCCATAACAACTGATCACAGGTTTTTCACTGATATCCAAAATGAGATACATACGATCACGTGACGCTTATGGACACACAAACGACATACAAAATACACCAATGCAAAATTGGACAATTCTTATGGGGCCACTACAGAAACAAAAAATGTAATATACCCAATATACCCGTGCAAAGCCGGATCCTCCTGCTAGTGTAATATATAAGGAGGTTTAGGAAAGAGCCCTGCATATAACAAGTAATAAAAAGTAACTATACATTTATTACAATGATCCCTTAAGTTATTAGTTTATTCTTGGACAACATTATACATTGAAGTCATTAGAACGTGAGATGGAAAATTGGTGATGTTCTGGAGCTTCTAAAATGTTGTCCCAAAATAAGAAAAATGACTTACTTATACCATATAAAAATAGCTGCTTGAAACTAAATCACTTTCTATGTGGCACACGTAAAAAACACAGGTAACAGATAATAATAATAATAATAATAATAATAATAACAATAATAATAATATTGGTATTTCATAAATTAAATGCCCATGCTGACAGCCTATCACACATATCAGCTATTGTAACTTGGAGATCACTTGATATGTCAATTTCCATCTCTACTTACGGCCGGCAATAAAAACATTCTCTATTGGACAATCTCTTAATAGTTTGATTTGCTTGTATTCAATATGTGTACAGTGTAAGAACAGTTACAGTAGTGTTATTATCCTCCTCATGTTACATAGATGTGATCTAGTAAATAAAGAAGTGCAGTGCGTAACTACATGTCTTTCCATATGTATTCAATAAATGGATTTCACCTGCTGACAGCAATAAATACGAAGGATTTTAAGACTGGAGAGTAATGATGAGTGCTGGAATGCTGCTGGGATAGTTATGATGGGAATGCAGGTTGTGTTGCTGGAATGTGGCACCCAATTAACCATCGAGTCTAGACACGGTCATGAATTCTCCAGATAAGGAAAACTGGACAATATGACATTGAATGTTATGTTTATAAGACTTATAAGGAATGGATCTTTACCTTTATACAATCTAATAGCAGTATCATTTCATATTTTCTATATTTATGAAGGTAAACTCTTAATGGGGTATTCCAGTCCAGTCACATTGTATTCCCTATCCACAGGATATTACATTTATCATACGGAAGATGAATCAGCTAGGAATACTAGAAATAGAAATGAGAATACCCGCCATGGAATTGAAAAATAAGGCCAACAGTAAAGGAAAAGATAATCTGATTTCTTTTATTCGATTATTTGACTGAAGTAAGCATATAGTAGAGATGGGAAATCGATTTGTAACAAAACAGATTTGACCCAAATATTCCAAATTGTTAGGTTTTTTTTTAACAAAACTGAACAAAAAGTGATTCTCTTCCAATGAACAAAAATGGCTGGGCGATGTGAAAGTGGCAGTTTTGTCTCTATACACATTCTTTAAACACTTTTTTTTACTGATAAGACAAACCTGTTAGTGGTTCAGGACTTTTTCAGGCGAGTGTTAACATTTTTTCATTAAAAAACATGCTGCATGTATACTGTTTTAACAGCAGAACACTGACTTCACCTGCCAAATCTTTACAAAAAAAATCCATTTTGTAATTTCATGGGGTTGTTTTTCCTTTCTGGTGACCCAACACTGACAGAGTGCTGTTAATCTTAAAAAATATATATATTAATTGCTTAAGTGTTTCTCTGCATGATTAGGTGCAGATATATACATAGACCAGATCAGTGGGGACCAGAGTGGCCTCCGCAGAACGGGATGTGCTGTCACAGAGACTTGACTCTTTGCATGATCAAGTGTAAGGTCGTCCTTACATGTGTTTTCTCTTTCCATAAGTGGTAAATCCATGAATTTGGTTCTTTACATAAATGATACATACTTACACAATAGTCCAGCTTCTATAAAAAAAAAAATATCCAATATTTCAGCATTTTTTATGGTATTTTTACAAAATATACAGTCTAGCCTGGACTAATATTAATGAAATATTTTGTATTTCGTTTCAGTTTTTTTCCCTGCTCTGGTGACCGTACAAAGTGTGATGAAGTGTTGTTGTTAATCTGAATGAAAATAATCGTTGCTTAATCGTTTCTTTGTATGAGCAAGTGAACATGCACACATACATTACAGTTCAGCCTCCACTAATGTAAAAAAAATAATCTCCATTATTTCAGCATTTTTTTAGGTGTGTTCACCCAATATACAGACTAGCCTCAGATAATCTTAAAGTAACATTTTATAATTTTGGAGGGTTTTTTTACCACTCTGGTGACCATACACAGTGTAACAGAGCATTGTTGATAATTCGAAAAATATTCATTGTTTGTTTGTTTGCACAATTATGCATATATACATACACAATGGTGCAGCCTCTGATAATCTAAAAAGAGAATCTCTGTTATTTCAGTGGGTTTTTTTTTAGTTTAGAGTGAGATGAGAACTGATATTAGTTTTTTAATGTAGAGTAGGTAGATGTGGAAGATATGGGTGTTGGTGGAGGTAGTAGTGGCAGGGGTGTGCTACTGGTGGTAGTGCTAGTAGGGGCACTAGGGAGAAATCTAGTAGGAATTGTGAGGCCATCGATGAATCCCATTGCCATGATGAGTCACAAAAAAGTTAAGAAGGTGATATGGAATCCAATAATGATTCTATTGCCGATAAAATCTGGCAATCGGTTCAGGGTGACACAAGAAAATGGTGGTGGCAGCTGCAATAGTTCCAATGGATGTTCAGTCCCAACATCCAAAAGACCTGCCCATGGTAGAGCTAAAGAGCTAAGGGAAGCTCGGGTGGTGGTGGCACTGATATCTTTATTTCTTGATGAAATTTGTCCTTGTTTGAAGCTCATGTGGGACTTTAATTAGAAATATCAATGTGGAGAAAGGTGCATGCCACTGTATTGTATTATATATTGCCCCCTGTCCATATTGTCATATTTTTATTATGTATTGTCTCCTATTGTATTATGGCCTATATTGTATTATGTATTGTGCATCAATTGATGCATCAATTATGGGCACAGAACAGTATATTAGCTGTCATGGCCACTGATCCAATGTTTTTAGTGTCAGAGGCCACAATCTAGAAAGGCAGCAAGTCAAGGAGCTTTCTAATACTGACATCACAGATGCAGGACAGGCACAGTTTCAACACCAGGAGGAACCCATCCGCTTCTCCATCCGCTTCCTACACATTGGACCATTTCCCACCTGCCAATTTCATCAAGGCAAGACATCGGTTACACTCCCCCTCCCTCATTTCATGGTTGTATGTTAAAGTACACAATGAGAAGCATTTTTGCACATGCTAGTGCATCCATTTGAGCAGCAGTTTATGAACCACAGACACAATGATTACTTTTAAATATAGTCCATAAGTCCATTTTTTTAGCTGGCAAGTTAGGCAGTACGTAAACTGATAGTGTGCCCCAAAATTTTCCATGAAATGATATCAATTGTCACTCACGGGAACCCATAGCAGCAACTACCACAGACATAATGATTACTTCTGGAAGATAATCTAACTTTTTTAGCTGGCAGTCAGGCCAGACAAATTGATATTATGCCCCAATGTTTTATGAAAGATTTTGTCAATTATCATTCTGCCAACACAGCAAGACACTGCAGGTCCACAGGCCCAATGATGGGCGGATGTATGTCTGAACTCAATGTGAACTACTGCAAAGACACTGCAGCGTGAAAATCAATGTGAACTACTGCAGAACACTGCAGCCTAACTCAGTGTAAACTACTGCAGAACACTGCAGCCTGAAAGACACTGCAGCCTAAACTCAATGTGAACAGTGTGTACTGTGCGACACTCCATGTGAACAAGGTGCAACTAAAATTCTGCCAGTTTAGCTCACTGGCCAGGTGCACCAGTACAAGTGAAAAACACATGGCTGCGAAGGGTTAACACTCACCCCAAGCCAGAAAACACACACACTTACCCCTGCGACAGCTAGGGGCCACCACAGAGGTTTAGAACATTCTCCTGCACACAGCTTGGAGTTACCAGGGGAGTTTGCATGGTCCTGCACACAGCTTGGAGCCATCAAACACTCATGCTCCCGCACACAGCTAGGAGCCATACATGAAGTCAGACAGTACACATAGGCTATCTCAGAGACCATACCTGCTGCAGATCTACAAGCCGGAATGGCGTCTACCGCTCCTAGCCCTGGTGTAGACCTAACAGTTCAGGGTTTACAGGTCCTACCTAACAGCACTCAGGAGAAGCAGAGGAACCCCACACAGAGGCCTAGTCTGAAACCTGCCTGAGTACTGGAGCCTATCCCTGCAAACTACTGTTATTCACTCCGTGGACTTTGAGGAAATTTTAGTCAAAGTGTGAGCACCCGGGAAGTCCCCGCCCAATAGGGGCGGTGGCCATGACCTCACCACTCATGCTCAGTGGGGGAGAAATGGCACTTAGCTTGTGAGCAGCTCCAATACGTCTGAGCATGCTCAGTAAGGTGAAAGCTGGATGGTTAGACTGACCCGCAGGTGGCGCTGTGCGCAATGATAGCAACTTGCAGGACCCAATCCTAACAGACAGTCACACTTAGTAGAATGGCTTCTGCAAAGCCCCACATGTAACTTAAAGGTCCCCACATGTAATAAAAAGGCTCCACAGTGTCCCACATGTAATATATTAGTACAACAGTGCCTCCTCATGTAATATAATGGCCCACACAGTGCCCCTACATATAATATAAAGATCTAAAAAGTGGCCCACCACATATAATTTAATGGCCCTCACACTGCCACCACAAAAAATGAAATTGCCCCCACATATAATATAATTGCCCTCATGCTCAATGATGTTTATAGTGGCTCCCATACATTATAATGTTGCATGCTGACCCCCATACAGGATGATGTCCTCTAATGGCCTTCCACACAGTATAACGTCTGACAGTAGCCCCTCTACACAGTATAATGCTCCAGAGTGGCCCCTATGCAAAAAAAAAAATCCCACATACAGATGGATGAATGAGATGTTTGGTTACCATTGTTCCAACAATTTTCGGTTTGTGTGAACAACTTTGTGTTAGGGTGAACCCAAAACTTTGGGGCGCGTATCAGTGTATGATATACATGCAAGGTAAAGTCATTTTTCAAAATGCTTATTTTTGTGTCTGCAATATTACATGAAGATGCTGTTATCTTCAACAATTGTTAGATTTTCTAGGTTTCTCCATGTATAAATCTAAAAACAGTAACTGTATATTCCTTTTTCAATTCATGTAGTAACCATAGATCATTTTCTCTGTATTGCATTGACTCAGTATATAGCATAGACTTTTCATTAAAGCCTAGGTGTATGTATTCATTACACTCATGTGTGGTGGCACCACTTATCTCTGAAATTTTGTTCATTATTTATTAATATATTCTTCAATAAATTTATATATTTTAAGAATATTTGCTGTCTTTTGTGTGGTAGTTAGCCTTTTTTAGGCTAATTTAGTTTATATTGATAGTACTACCTCAAATTGCCCTATATTGTGTTTAGGATACTATTATACTCTGTGATGAGTCACACAGTGTCATGACACTTGACTTTATGCTCCATTAAGCTGGAATAATTTATGGGTACTTGAATTATACATATGGAATAAGTATTTATTCTGGAAGGATTCAGGAAGGATTTTTTTTTTCGGAATTTGCAAATGATTGTTAGGTAATATTAGCATGTAGCTGTACAGTAGACTCACAGAATGAGTTTTACTGGTAGACCCTAGCCACCCAGTCTGAAACAGAATGGTTTTGCCAATAAAATTTGTAGGGTAGGCATAAATATTGCTGGAGGAGTGACAATGAATAAATTGCCTGTTTCTGCAGAATTGTTGGATGATCAACTTACTGGGGACAAATGGCTGTGGACTAATTTATCCTTTAAATTCCTTCCTCTTGAGAAAGTCACTTTAAGAAACACAGCCAGGCAATTCATGGTCATGCATCGGGATGTCCCAATAAGATTCCAAGATTCTCCTGGCATCTTAAGATCTATCATGAAAGGTACCAATCAGACTGATTGGACTTTGCTGGGAACCAGAAGTTAACATGTCTAGGATAGCCTGTGAAAGGGAATAGTTTTAGATATGTAGGACAGCATGTAGTTTGTTGGGTGACATTAGTTTCATTAAAACTCACCAGTATTTATTTTATAGTGACCCAAATAATTTTATAGCAGATATTCAAAATACATTGGTTAAACATTTACATAGACCTTAATGTCTTTAGAAATGTTAATTTGTTTGGAAAATCTCAAAATGTTTTAATGTAGGTGAAGTGTCTCCTTAAGTGTAGATGTGGCAAATGACATTTATCAAGAAGTTGTAACTCAATTATATAAGACAGGTGACATAATGACATTATATAGCATTTGTAACCTTTATTTCGTAGAAGATAAAGCAGTGTCCAGAAGATATGAGTGCCTAAAAGACAAAAATTATCGTTCAATGAATAAATTGAAAGTGTCATATAGGCAAGATTATTAAAGCCCATTAATATCTGATAACCAAAGCTTTCCACACGTGTTATTTCTGGAGGATTTCTTCCACTTGAGGTGTTGAAGACTGGCTATATGACATAGAATTCAGCGTAGTGCTTTTTATTGCGCATTTATTGGTGTTTATGTAGAACTAAAGCAAATCAACCACATATGGTGTTAGCACAATAGCAACCACAAGATAGTGATGGATGTAACTTTCTTACAGGCATATTCACACAAGACGGATGTGAATCAGATTTTCTACAGCAGAAAATCTGCAGTAAATTTTAAAGGAACAAAAAAATGGTATGGTGTTTATGCAGTTATACTATAAATTCTATATTTGCTGGCAATTTTACGCTATACATTGCAAAAAGTGAAATCCACAATGTTTGTTATTTTACTGCCATTACCAAATTAGATAAAATTCCATATGTTACACGAAGTTTACTGAAATACATTATCTCCCCATAGTGCTGGGTGTCCCGTATACTTGATTCCTAAAGATAAATCAATCTAATAAGCATCTAAGTCACCCCAATACATTCACAAATCCTAGTGCAAGGTTTTTTGTAAGACAGCAACCATTTGTTCTTAAAGAACATTGCAGATGACATAGGTCATGTTTACATTAATCCGAATGCTTCAGGCAAAGCTGTTCTGTTTGTATAGAAGATGATCCCCTGCTGATGATCATTTATTAAAGGCACTTAAGTAGCAGTTATTGCAAAACGCATCGATAACACTATCTGTTATATTATAAGTAAAACTGGCAAACAATATTCCAAAAGTAGTGTAAGCAAAAGGGAAAGTGGTGAAGATAACTCAATTACACAATTACCAATGGACATCAACTAATAGGAAACATCTAAATTCTTGAAACATGGGCAAATAAACCAACTGTACAATACCTTTCATTAAATTTCGGCTTGTTAAACAGGTTTGTCTGGGTTTTAGTAACATAAGAGTAAAGTAAAGAGAAGAAACTCATTAATCCAATAAGTCTATGGCTGTTTAATAGAAAATGATACTTGATTATCACAAGATTATATATATATATATATATATATATATATATATATATATATATATATATAAGTAATTATGCTATCATTTATTACACATTTATACACAACAATATATATTTCACTAGTCTGATAACTACTGAAAATCCGCACCGTGTTTAGACCCTTTTCTGTAATAATCCTTGTACTACTCCAAGTCAGGTGTGATGTGCAGAATGAATATAAAAGTTATGTATGTATATATAAGTTAAAGGGATTCTACCATTAAAATCAATTTTTTTTGTGGATCACACGTTAAGAAAGGCTATTCTTCCTCTACCTTTAGATGTCTTCTCTGTGCCGCTGTTCAGTGCCCGACCCTCACTCGTGGACTTGGCAAGTATAATTTGATTGAACGTTGCCTACCCCTGAAACGAACATTTTCCCCCCATAGACTATAATAGGGTTCTATATTCGATTCTAGTAGTCGAATATTGTGTCCGGGGAGGGGGGGGGGAATGAGCATGCTCAGTACCCTTAGAACTACACGAGCGTACTGCGCATGCATAAAAATGGCGCCGAAGCCTGCACAGTAGCACTCTGGAGGGAAGTGCTACTACACAGGCGCAGGATTTCAAGCAATCCAGCCGGAAGAAGACGAGGATGAAGCCGCAGAAGAGCCGGGACCAGAGGGCATCGCTGCAAGAAGAAAGAAGAGGTAGGCGTGCCAGAAGATGACGTCGGATCGTGCACGAATGTCCAGCATGCACGCTAAGGTATGATTTACATATATGTTTTTATAGTTTTATTTTAAAATGGGAGCGGGGTTTAAAATAAGATTACCAGTGCCTGAATAGCATTTTTAAAGGCTATTCACGGATATGTGGGGCTCATACAGCATAATTTTGCTGATAGAGCCCCTTTAATAAAATCAGAAAATGATGTAGCATTCCAAATGTGGTCAAAGAGTGATGTGATTTAATGTCACGTAAGCAACATTTCACTTCATCTTCATGAGACCCTTTTGACGTTGTGTCTAATACAAAGTGACAGATATCTAATGCTGCAAAGTAAGAACTGTAAATAGTTTTCTGTGGATCTTTAGGTACTGTAGCTGAAATTAAGCATGTCCCATTGCAGCATCCCAGAGTTCTTTAAGTGTTTGTCTTTTGTGCCTCTTGGTTGTGTTGGTATGCCCAGTCAGAGTTGTAGGAGACCTAGGTTTTCAGGGTGTCCATTGGGCCTCAGTTCTGTTTAGTCTAGAGTGCTATTAGAGAACAGTGGCAGTGTGCAGAGCATTCCTGCAGCCAGCATCTGGACTGGAGCCCAATGGCTATCCATACAGTCCCTAGGAGGAAAGAATATTGCCCTAGGCTCATCTAGAGGCAGCCCTGACAAAGGAGTATCGCTGTCTGGATTATTAGACATTTTATGTGCCAATTTTATGTGCTCCCTGACAGGAGGAACGTGTTTGGACCTTGTCTAAAGGTAACCAGATCCCTGTCAGGACTCCCTGTATCACCAGAGGCAAGAGAGGAAGAGTCTGCCATAGAACCTGTAACATCCCTGGGCATCCTCCTATAACCAAGGCTGGGGCATTGGACATTGTGCTTCTACTACCCCCATTTGGAAGTTGCTATTTACACCTGTTCCAGTTGCTGAATAAAGCTGTTAATTTTTTCAACTGCACGTATGGTGTCCTGAGACACCTTTCTTCAGCTCCCTACATCTTCACCAAGGTGGTCACCCCCGTCGCCTCACTGAGACTAAGAGGCCTATTCGTGGTTCCTTATTTGGACAACTGGCTCATAAAAGCACAGTCTATTTCAGTTCTTCAACATCGCCATAGCTTTCCTTCAAGAGTTAGGATGGTTGATCAACTGGGAGAAATCCGAAATAGTGCCAGCTTCCAAGAGGAAGTTCCTTGGTTTCATTCTGGATTCCCAGAACATGCAGATCTCTCTCGCCAGCCCAAGGAGATTGAAGATAGAGGCTGCCGCCGTTTCCTCCTCAAAACTCGGCGCATTACCATCCGGACCACCATGAGGGTTCTTGGCCTGATGCCATCCTCGGCCAGGGCGGTCCCTTGGGCTTTATGGTATTTGCATCCCCTTCAGATGGAAGTGTTGAGCAACTGGAACAGGTCTCCACGGTGTTTGCAAAAGATGATCTGCCTTTCTCCCAGTACCTGTCTTTCCCTCAGATGGTGGATACACCTGAAAGATGGAAGGTCCACGGTTCCACCAGAATGGATCCTGCTGACTACAGATGCATCCCAGTGGGGATGGGGAGCCCATTTGTACGACAGGACCATACAGGGATGTTGGAAATGACCAAAAGAAGGAACCTCCAATCTGAACGAGCTTCAAGTGGTGTACCTTGCCTTGTGTCACTTCGCTCCACTCCTCAAGGGGAGGGCAGTCAAAGTCTGGTCGGACAATATGACCACGGTGATATGCATCAACAAGCAAGGGGGCACCAGGTCTCCACCCCTCTTGAGAACCACGAACTTAATCTTCACTTGGGGAGAGAAAAACCTGTCCCATCTATCCACTGTTCACATCAAGGGCTCCCTGAACATAGTAGCGGATCAATTGAGTCAGGGTATTACCGTATCCGGAGAATGATCTCTACATCCAGACGTGTTTCAACAGATCGTCCAAAGATGGGGTCTCCCAGAGGTCGATCTTATGGCGACCCGACTCAACGCCTAGGTGGAAACCTTCTGCTCTCTGTACCAGGAGGACAATCCCTTGGCAGTGGATGGCTTGTCCATGCCATGGAGGTTCAGGCTGGTATACATTTTCCCTCCAGTTCCCATCATACCCAGGGTATTAATGAAGATAAGACAGGACCAAGTCTCGGGAATCGCCATAATCCCATTCTGGCCGGGAGGATGAGTCAAGGCGTTTACTGGAGGCTTCCCCCACTCTCAGACCTGGTAACCCAAGGAGAGCTGACCTGCCAGGATCTGAGGAGATTCAAGCTGAGAGCCTGGAGGTTGACCAGTCCATATTAAGGCATAGCGGACTCTCAAGAGCTGTCCTGAAGGGTTCTGGGAGGTTGAGACCAGTAGTCACTGCTCCCATCCACAAATGGGACCTCAGTACGGTCCTGCCAGCACTATGTGAAGACCCTTTTGAGCCTCTAGAAGACGCAGAGCTGAAGTTCCTCACCTTTAAAATAGCTTTCCTACTGGCTATAACATCAGCCAAGAGGGTAGGTGAGTTGCAGGCATTCACCTCTGAAGAACCTTACACCATCTTCTTCGAGTATAGAGTCCAGCTCTGGTACCTTCTATTTCCAACATGTAGCGGTTGGTTACGTTACTGGTATTCCACCCATCTCTGTCTTCAGCGAATGTAATCAGATACCATTCCTTGAATTTATCCAGTTGTCTGAGGATCTATATAGAGCGCACTCGCCCCTTCAGGAAAGCGGAAAACCTCCTCATCAACTACGTAGGAAGACAGAGGGGCCTCAAGGCGTCTAAACCCACCATATCCAGGTGGGTGAAGGAGGCTATTAAAACTGCCTTTTCAGCTCAGGGTCCACCTCCACCTACCTTCCTGAGAGCACATTCTACAAGGTCGGTGGCGACCTCATGGGCCGAGAAGCGGGCTTTGCCTCTAGAGCAAATCTGCGCCGCTGCTGCATGGTCCTCAGACTGCACTTTCATCAAACACTACAGATTATGTAGCCGTTCTGCAGAAGCCTCCGCCTTCGGGTGTGCGGTACTAAGCTTGGTTGAGCAACAAAACCCACCCTAGGGGATTATTTGATATCTCCCCGTATTGTGCCGCTGGTGGGATGACAGGGAATGGATGATTATGTAGATATTCTGTTTTCCCTTAGTCCCAACAGTGGCACAAGGCTTCCCGCCCTATTTTTGCAATGTCTATTGTGAGAAAAAAAAACACAACTTTTTTAACAAATATGTATATTTGTATATAAAATTGTCTGTATATTATACTCTTGTACTAACACACGGGGGGAGGGTCTCGGTGCCCTCTTATAGGGGCCAGCCATGTGTAATTTATTTGGCTAATTAAAAATTCCACCTGTCCTACCAGCACACAGGGACAGAAAATACCCCCATATTGTGCCGCTGTTGGGACTAAGGGAAAACAGATTATCTACATAATCATCCATTAGTCAAACTACCATATCTGCTTTTCCTTTTTGACATTTGAAAACCTGGTTTGGATAATCTGATTCCTAAACTTTTGGCACACCTGATCCAAACTTTTCTATGTCAATGTCAACTATGCTTTCTACATATAAAAACTGAGAGTATGGGAGAGAACGAATCATCACCCTCAGGTGACAGCTGTTAAATTGAAGCAAGTTATTACTATTTGTCTTTTTGATAAAAAGGTCATTTCGTAACCTATTACCATCAATGTACATTGCAGTGTCGAGATGCTGAATAGCATGCATGGAATATACCAAAGTTGGATCAATAGTATTCAATTCATTATGAAAGGACTGTAATCCCTCCATATATTCAATTCAAGAAAAGATCATCTATATAGCACCATCATGTCAGATCAAACCTGAAGTGGGAAGATACTTCAAGAATTATTTAAATTTTGGCATATGTCAGTGCTACATTTTCACCTATGGCAATGCCATGTTTTTAAATATAAAATATGCCCATAAACAAAAATTATTAAATTGCAGCACAATGCAGACCATTGAAAGAAATATAGATACTGTATAGAGGATTTTGTAATCCAAGGAAAATTTGCTCCCTATTTTAACTAATTGGTTCTGCTATTTTCTGTTACCTTTTCTTTCCTGTCTATCTTATCTATACATCTTTCTGTTTATGATTAATCTGATTGTTTAATGTTCATTTTTAATTCTATACTCAACTAGCAGGAGGACCCGACTTCCCATGGGTATATTTCATTTTTTGTTTCTGTAGTGGCCCCATAAGAATGGCCCAGTTTTGCACTGGTGTATTTTGTATGTCGTTTGTGTGTTTTCATAAACGCCATGTGATCATATGTATCTCAGTTTGAATATCAGTGAAAAAACCTGTGATCAGTTGTTATGAATACCTGGAGTAATGCTGTGTGAATGTGAACTTGTGTAACAGTGTCATCCACTGTGTTCTGCCCCTTTAAAGTTGACCTATAGCAGTGAAGAAAAATGGCTGGTTTGTTATGGGAACCTGGAGTAAAGTGCTCATGTGTGAGTGTGTGCTGAGCTGTGTATCTAATCCTCTGATGTGTGATGGTGTGTGCTGAACTGTGTATCTAATCCTCTGATGTGTGGTACTGTGTGCTGAGCTGTGTATCTAATCTTTTGAATTGTGTTGATTTGTGCTGAGCTGTGTATTTAATCCTCTGATGTGATAGTGTGTTCTGAGCTGTGTATCACACGATACATCATCACAGCTGTGTATCTAATCCTTTGCTGTGTGATAGTGTGTGCTTAGCTGTATATCTAATCCTCTATGTGTTCTGACCTTTGTAGCTAATCATCTGATGTGTGATACTGTGTGCTGAGCTGTGTATCTAATCCTCTGATGTGTGATTGATTGTGCTGAGCTGTTTATCTAATCCTCTGATGCAAGTATCTCAGTTTGGATATTAGTGTTGGATATGAGTTATGGAAAACTGGAGTAATGCTGTGTGCATTGTGGAGAGACCATTTGTATGGCAGTTGGAATATGAGTGAAAGACTTTCAGGTTTGTATTGCTAATACAGGTCATTGTTTTCAGAATTCTGTATCTCAGGAATGGTATGTCCGAGAGAGTTAAGATCTGATTACAAACCTTCCTGGACACCTAATGTATCTGTGTGCCAAATTTGGTGAAGATCGGTCCAGTCGTTTGGTCGTGCATAAAGAATAGACAGATAGATCAGAAGATAGAAACTCATTAATATATATATATATATATATATATATATATATATATATATATATATATGAGATTTTTCTGTTTTGTGGTGCATAAAGAGTTAAAGAGTGCTGTTGGGTTGGTTCCTTCTCAACAATTGAATGTTCTAGAATTGTTTACGGTAAGTTCTTTTTTTTGTTCCTTGCCCTAAAACTGATCTACCTAAGGAAAGTACAGCTGAGTACCCAATGAAAAAACAATGTCCTAAAAATGCACAATCACAGGATCATTGCCACAAGCACTTTACTAAAATTAGAAATTGTCATCCAAAAAGCAGATATTCTGAACTCTCAGCAACTCAGAATACCCAAATGTGCATAAAACTCTTCCTTATATCTGGGAACTTTCCCATCTGCCATGATTACAAGGTATCAGGCTGCAGTGTGCAGTAGCTGTGTTACAGATGGCACAAATGGGGCCCAACCAATAGGTGCAACTAGTTCCAAATGAACTTCCATCAACATTTATCCACCTGTAAGACAGTGTTTTTTGGATAAGTGCCATTACTCAGTCCTCAGGACTAAATCCCAGTGCCCTGCAGTCCAGACTAGACCTTCCTGTGACATTATGTGCAAACATACAAGGTGTACAGTACATAAACCAGTGTACAAATGTTACAGACAAATACACAATGAGAAATAGGCCGTCGATGGCATGACCAGAAAAATGACTGCAAGTGAACATGCACTAGGGCAGAGTCATAAAAAGACAACAATGTAAATAAAAAAAACAGGATAAGTCATCTATTAATAAATCACAAAAAACCTTTAACTTACATCTGATACTAGACAAGCAACGAATTGATCCTTTACATTTTGTGCAAACATTTACTTAATTCATTTGTGATTTCTATTCTTACATTGCGTTTCCCAACACAAAATCTATTATACTTAGTTCACTGTTGGATATAACAGGTCATGAGCTTAACATTAAACAGTAATGAAGTGTTGCAGAACACTTTATTGTACTTTATCTAAGTAGGGTTGGTTTAGCAAGGACCTTTCAACTTGTCATTCACACTCTGAACAAGTCTGACATTTCATCTTTGAAATGCCTTGCATTGTCCTTTTACATCCATCACTACAAAAATACTTATATTGCAAAACTGCGCTAGCGTGAGGAGCTCTCATGTAACTTTTCTAAAACAAAAAAAAATTATCAGCAAAATGCAGATTATTGCAGATAACTAAACTACCATTAATTGCACAGGATATTAGTTAATTAATGAGCAATTTTCTTTGCGTCTATTGATGTTTTTGTACTTTTAGATTGGCTTTTACTCTAACTCTTTATATGACTTTTGCTTTTCTGTTTCTGATAGTCAGCTAGGGTATGGACTGGGGTGGGATTCCAAATTCTAACAATAACTGCATACATATAGGATACATATAGAGTTGACTGTATAGGCAAATTAGTCATAGGATTCAGCAAGGACAAAGTGGTGTGTGGGAGAAATATTTTAAACACTAAAGAAAGCCCTGTTTTGAAGTCTCCTTTGGTTAACTGCCAGGTCAAGAAAAAACCTTCCAGGAGGGACCCAACAGGGAGTCTGTCAAATAACAGGGAAAAAAAGTCCTTCATCACACAACCTATTATGTACCAAATGCAGTATAGAACAGACAGTTAGTCCTGGGGAACCAGACTCCCCTGCACACTGAGGTAAGATAACACTGAGCCTTCAACGCCCTCCAAACCGGAGCAGAACGGGCCCCAGAGGTCTTCACCAGAGCTCCTGATGGTAGAGATGGACTGGGTAAATTCTGGGACCCAAAACCGCAGCGGGCGTCAGATGCGCAGCGCACGACAAGTCACAGCAGGACCAAGAAACCCGAAAACCACTTCGCACCTTGGCGGGTGTGGAAGCAGATGAAACTGGTCAGCAGAGTTGAGTGAAGTATCAGGAGTTCACCAGAAGATGGCGGAAGCACCACAGAGTAGTCGTACTAGCTGAGTCGGCACCAGGAGGTCACTCAGTTTCAAAAGATGATACAAGACGTAGTCAGACAAGCCGGGTCATACACTGGAGGTCACGTGGTACAGAAGGATGGAGCAAAAGGATAGTCAGACAGGAATCTAGGTCAGAGGGCAAATGGTCAGACAACAGAACAACAGGATAGTGCAAAGTGGAGCCGATGCACAGGGAACTGAATAACCAGCAGAAAGACAGAGCCAGAGTCAAACTTAAATAGACTCAAGCCCGTCGTCTGGCCCCCTGACCCCAGAAGTCCATTCTCCGGACCCAGGAGGAGACTGACAACCCCCGCAAACTACTGCAGAGGTTTGAGTCTCCCCCTGAAGGACTCAGATGTGCCGAACCAGGAGCAGACAGTGGAGTGGTCCAGCAACCACCGTGCACTGTCATGGACGTTCCTAACACAACCATTATATAGTAGACTAACAATTGATAGCACATAACATATACTAAGCTGCTAGCCAGTAGAGATCAACAATAGAGAATACAAGATCCAAACTGATGTATTTAGCCTTTATGTAAATGAGCAGTACCAGTAGATGCTGTTCTGTTTGTCAGAGCCCATAATAATTCAATGAACAGAGACAGGAGGCACCAAGTCTGTAAACTGTCTCCTCTACTTCTCAAGAGGGCAGGTGCAGCACAATACCAGCAGGGGTGCCAGCTATGTCAGTACATAGTGGAGCAACAGTGTCATCATGCTTGAAAAAGGAAGGATGAGAAATCAGTAATCTAAACTTTCTTTGAACAGAGCTTGTGTGTGGGGGGGGGGGGGGGGGGAAACAAGCTGTAGCCCTTTATAGGCCCCACGTAGTGAGCCACAGACAAAAATAGCTACAGGGGAATTGGGGTCCTAGCCTTAAAGTTAGATTACCAGCACCAAAACAACCTTAAAAGGGTATTCCATGTGCATAATTATCTTTAAATTAGTAAATTAAAAGTAAAACATTTTTGCAAATATAAGTAATTAAACATTTTGCAGAGTTTTATAGATTTTCTCTAAATATCTTGTGGTTGCAGTCTGTTGTCTTGATCGGTTGCCAGTGCTTACGACTATGAATGTAGGAACTTTCTAAGGTCAGAATCTCAGCCATGATTTCTTTATTGTGGCCGAGATATCTTCTGATACATGTAGTGTCCCTGCCTGATAACCCAGCTACAATAAGGACATCATGGCTGGGTTCCTGACAAGACCCAGACCATAGAAAGTTCCTACATTAGTGGTCGTGACCATTGGCAACCGATCAAGACAACAGACTGTCACCACTAAGAAAGTTAGAGAAAATCTTTAAAACTTTGCAGAATTTTTAATTACTTATATTTGCAAAAAATTTTAACTTTTAATTATCTACAAATATAGATATGATTATGTACAAGGGAATACCCCTTTAAGGCTGGGAGCTCCACATTGCAGAAGCACAGCATTTTACAGTACCTACAAAGTAGATGGGATTCTGGCTAAATCCATCCACATACTGCAGAAAAAAAGCTACTTTAAAAAAAACAAAAAAAAACAAACTGCATTTTTGAAGATTGCAGCATGCCAATTATACCTCTTTTTTCAGTATAATAGGTATAATAGGGGTAGAAAGTCTTTCACTTTCTGTGAAAAATGTTGCGAAAAAAACGCAATGCGTTTCCACCGCGGTCTTTTCCTTAGCGATTTTTTACTGCGATTCGTCACATAGGGCCTTAGTCTTAAACCAGTTATTTTAGTTTGAGGGAATTGAGATGCTGTCGGTCAACAAGAAAAAAAGAATTGTTTTATATGTAAAACCTAAGAAAACTATAATATTGTTGGGATGTGGGAGAGCTTTCTACATCCAATAACGCAATCTGCTATCTTGCGGCGAGTTCAAACATTTTTTAGCATAGAGAAAATATGAATACATTACAAACCTGATATAAATTTATAAAATTATTAATTTATTTATGTTAATTAATTTTCACCTTTTGGAATCCAGGATTTTTATCAGCTGTGGAGATAAGGACAAACCAAGCGTATTTAGATAGATATTAAAAAAATATTTCAAATTCATATGACACCAGCAGATCCTTGATAGAATTCATAGAGGAATAATAGTAACGCTCACAAATATTATATGAAAATGATTTGAAACTGCTTTAAAGATTTACAGATATTTTAATTTAGTAAACACAGATAATTCTGATACTCAGGTTGAAATACACATTTAACTACAATAAGAAAAAACAATGCTCCTAATGGCGAACAGAGCAAGTTATACATTTCTTATCTTAAAGAGGACCTTTCACCTCCTGGGGCACATGCGGTGTAATGCATTGCTAGAAAGCCGACAGTGCGCTGAATTCAGTGCATCAGCTTTCCCGTTCTGTGTCCCCAGTGAAGAGCTATCGGTGCCGGTACAGAAGCTCTTCACTGTCAGAACGGTGTTTTTGACAGTCAGTCGGGAACACCCTTCCTCATAGTAGTGTCTATAGTGCTGTACCGCCCAGCGATGATGAGTACTATCAGGAGGGAAGGGGGGTGTTCCTCACCACTCTCACAGTACATAGACGCCCTTCTGACAGTGAAGAGCTATGGTACCGGCACCAATAGCTCTTCACCGTGGACACAGAACAGGAAAGCTGAATTCAGTGCACTGTTGGCTTTCTAGCGGTGTATTAAACCGCATGTGCCCCAGATGGTGAAAGGTCCTCTTTAAGCTATCTTTTCTACTCTATTTCTCAGAACTTGACCCCTCCATTTAGAGATTTGCCTGCACTCCAAGCATTTAGTATCTGTATATTCATAGATACCGGCTGGTGACCATCTCATATAGCTTCAGTTATATGAGCTTATCTCTTAACCCCTTCCCAACATCTGATGTACTATTACAGGGGATGCTGGGTCTTTAAAGATGGTGGCTACTCTGCTGCAGAGTGGCACCACCATAGCTATCAGGTCTCCACCATATTGTACATGGAAATAATATAATGAACACTGATTCCTAGATTAAAACTGAGAATGCAGTGGCCGCCCAAAGTGGAAAAAAAAACGGGGCCAGGTACCATTTTTGGTGAAGGAAAGCCTTCTGAAGGCTCCCAGGCCTGTCATAGTAATCTAGCTATTGAAGCTGATTTCAATAGCTATATAACGAAAGTCCTATGGGACATGATTGCAGGTTCAAACCTCTTAGGGGGGGGGGCTAATAAAATAGTCAAAAAAAAGGTTTTAAAATTGAAAAAAAAAAATCAAATCACCTCCTATTCCCTAGATTTGTAATCAAAGTAAATAAACAGAAAACAAACATAAACATATTATACATCCCCGTGCCCAAATATGTTTGGTCTACAAATATAAAAATATTTTTCCCATATGGCGAACTCTGTAGCAGAAAAAAATAATAATAATAATAATAGCGCTAAACTGCTGTTTTTTTAAAGGTTTCATCTACTATATAAATTTGAATAAAAGATGATAAAAATATCAGACATTACTCAAAATGGTATAATTAAAAATTACACCTGGTCCCACAAATAAAGACACCCTATGCATCCCTGTACATGGAAAAAGAAAATATATATGGGTATCAGAATATGGTGACTTCAATTTTTTTTTATTTTTTAGCAGTTATTTAAGGGGTTAAAAAATAAAAAAAATACTATGTAAATTTGGTATTCCTGGTATCCTACCGAGCCATAGAATGTGGCCCCTGCTTTCAGCAGCAACGGTTATGAGCACTGCAGCTTGTATCCCATTGTCCTATTCAACCCTGTTATTCAAAGCTGGAGCTTCACTCTAAGGGCTAGTTCACACGGGCATAGAGGGGACGGATTATGGTGCGGAATCCACGTCATAATCCGCCCCCACACAATGATGGTCTATGGAGACCGCTAGTGTTCTTTTTCCCGCTAGCGGCATGTTGCATGTTCAGATGTACGCTGAACTCTGCTACATCTGAGATGTAGCAGAGCCAGGGTCGGACTGGGATGTCTAGGGCCCACCAGTGGAATTGTTTCTAGGGGCCCACTGCCAGGACCCTGCAGATCAGCAGTACCGAGACAGTGCGGTTAAAGGTAATAACATGTTGGGAGCCATGCTACTCACGCACTATACCATGTGCACTACATATACCTACTGCTACAGCCTGTATGGCAAGTGAACAGCATGGCTCCTAGAAATGTTACCATTACCCGTAGCTGAAGTGTCCTGGAAAAGCTGATCTGCAGAGGTCCTGGCTGTTGTATCATCGCTGTGAGCGGCGGTGTGCGTTTTATGCTCTCCGCCATTAAACCGATTTTTTAAAATCGGACACAGAGTCGAACATGCAGTACTCTGTGTCCGATTTAAAAAAAAAAAAAAACGGTTTTGTGGCGGAGAGCATAAAACGCACACCGCCGCACCCGGTCTGACAGCTTTCCATCTTCTACATGCAGAAGACGGAAAGCTGAGAACGGACTGCCGAACGCTAGTGTGAACCTAGTGTCAGCCTAAAGCCCCATGTAGCAAGACAAAGCAAAAAGCGCTGCGGGAAAAACCCCAGCGGCAACACATCAGTTTTTCCTGCAGTGCTTATTGCAGAAACTCCACAGAGGTTTCCTGTGAGGACTTTGTTTCCTTTAGGGTAAGTTCACGCGGGGATTTTTGGTCAGGATTTTTAGGCCGTATCTGCCTCAAAATCCTGACCAAAAAGACGGCTCCCATTGAAATCAATGGGAGCCGGTCAGTTCTTTTTTTTCCGGGAGCCGGTTTGTTCCAGCTCCCAGAAAAAGAAGCGTGGTGCTCATTCTTCAGGTCGTTTCGCCTCGCGATTCAGCCTGAAGAGACTCCCTCCTCCCATCTAGGCCCATTTATTGGGCCTAATCTGGAGCAGAGTGCGTGACTGGATGCTGGTGCAGTGCACCGGCATTCAGTCGCGGCTACCCGATTTTTGGTCCGGAACCTGAGGCGGCCTCCACCTCAGGTTCTGGACCAAAAAACCCTGTGTGAACTTAGCCTTATACCTATAGGGAAACTGCAGGTGTTTCTGTAGATATAAGTGACATGCTGCAATTTCCAAAACCGCAACAGTTTTGGAAATTGCAGTGTGTCCGCTGTGTGTGTTTTTCTGCAATGTATGGATGGGATTGCACTCACTGCGTTCAGTAATGCATTCGGGGAGTCTGCATGGGGACCCTCCCAAACAGACTACCGAACGCATTAGCAGACGGTGTGCAGTGAAAGCACACATAGACTATAATGGGGTCCATGTGCTTTCCGTGCGGTGTCCGCATAGAACATGCGGACAGAAAAGTACTTTACAATCTACTTTCCTGTCCACATCACTCATGCGGACACCGCGTGGAAAGCACATGGACCCCATTATAGTCTTTGGGGTCCGCGTACTTTCACTGCACACCGCTTGCTAATGCGTTTGGTAATCCGTTCGGGGGGAAGGGGGAGGGGGTTCCCATGCAGACTCCCCAAACAGATCACCGAACGCAGATGTGAACCAGGCCTTATACATATACCATATATACTCACACATATACAATACAATATACATATACAATACTATGGTACATATACATTTATATACATTCATATACCATATAAGTCATATATATACTTGTATGAATACTATATATACACACACACACACACATATATACATACACATTATTATAGCATACTGTATATACTCACACATACCTGTATACAAACATACAGTACTCACACAGTATACAAGTCCCATACTTTACACAAATGTACATATATACATATTAAACATACAGATTTTACAAAAAGAGTTTACTCACCTATTCCAGCAGTAGTGAACTCAGCAGACGGCTCCTGTCCTCCCCACACGCTGCGATGTAAGAGGACTCAGTGTGAGGAGGAGGGGGGAGGGGGAGAGAGGAAGTGCGTGCGGGCAGCAGGGACAAGACCTCACAGGAGAGCAGCAAAGCAGCTGCAGGTAAGTGAAGGGAGCGACCGTTAGCCGATGCTGAAGAAAGACATGTTGTCCTCCGATGTGTACTTCTTCAGCATCAGCTAATGGGGGCCCCTGTGTGTGGAGGCAGATGCATTGGCCAGGTGCCCGGTTGGCATAGGGTCACCAAGTCCACTATGACACCCCAGGAAATGATGCCAACACCCTGGAATTCAACTGGGACAGCAGGGGCAGCATGTCTGGGGGCATCAAGTACCTTTATTATGTCGGGATCCCTGTCAGCTTGCGATATGTGGGAGCTGACTTTTTCCCATAGGAATGCATTGACCAGCGTTGATTGGCCGAATGTCATACAGAGTACAGCATTAGGCCAATCAACGCTGGTTCTGCCGGAGGCTCGTCTGTGAGGAGGCAGAGTCTAAGATCGGACCAGAATGGAGACTGCTGTGGACCGATCTTAGACTCTGTCTCCTCCAGAATAACCAGCGTTAATTGGCCGAATGCTGTACTTTGTATGGCATTCGGCCAATCAGTGCTGGTCAATGCATTCCTATGCTGAGATGTAGCAGTGCTGGCCGTGTGCTCAGCTCGAGTACACTAGAGATGCCTTCGAGCTGAGCGCACGGCCAGCACTGCTGCACACTCAGCTCTGCTGCATCAGAGATGCGCTGAACCCTGCTGCACACTCAGCTTTGCTCCATCAGAAATGCACTGAACCCTGCTGCACACTCAGCTCTGCTGCATCAGAGATGTAGCAGAGCTGAGTGTGCGCTGAACCCTGCTACACACTCAGCTCTGCTGCATCTCAGCAGTGCTGAGTGTGCAGCAGGGTTCAGCGCACACTCAGCTCTGCTTCATCTCTGGTGTAGCAGTGCTGAGCGCACGGCCAGCACTGCTACATCTCGGCATAGGAATGCATTGACCAGCATTGATTGGCTGAATGCTGTACTCTGTATGGCCAATCAACGCTGGTTCTGCTGGAGGAGGCGGAGTCTAAGATTGGTCCACAGCAGTCTCCATTCTGGTCCGATCTTAGACTCCGCCTCCTCACAGACGAGGCTCCGGCAGAACCAGCGTTGATTGGCCAAATGCTGTACTCTGTATGGCATTCGGCCAATCAACGCTGGTCAATGCATTCCTATGGGAAAAAGTCAGCTTGTGCATATCGCAAGCTGACAGGGATCCCTACCAGATAGAGCCCCAAAGAGCTGTGTGATTAACATTCCCACCTAAATAAAGGTAATCCCTAGTTAACCCTGCCAGTACATCTATCCTTGTCTCACAGTCTCATATGAACCGGATATTAAATCCACTGTTCGTATAATTTGGAGGTCACCTGAACTAACCAGCCAATTACTTTTTCCGATTTTTTTTTTTTTCATAGTTCCTGCCCCACCTCCCCTGCACAGTTATTGGTGCAAAAAACGCACCAGGGAAGGTGGGAGGGGAATCTAAATTTTAGTGAGTTTGCCACCTGGTGTTCGAGTTGAATCGAACACATCTCAAACAGCCTGATATCCGATCGAACATGTACTCGATTGAACACTGTTCGCTCATCTCTAGTAAGGACCCCTATTAATGTATATTTATATTTTTCCTTACACCCTGTGTAATTTATGTTCATAATGCCTCTTAATTTAAATGGTGCCCTTTAATGGCCCCTTATATAATAACCTCCTCCCTTGTATTCATAATACACCTTAATATTCTTTATATCCAGTAAATGACCCCCTTATGTTCATAATGCTCCTTATATAAATGATCCTACTATTGTCATAATGCCCCCTAATGAATCATCCCTTATAGTGATATTTCCCCCTCCTAACCACCCCACAACTGTTATACTCACTTGTAGGGTTGAGCCGATCTTGATTTTTCAGGATCGATTTTAAAATCCGATTTCCGATCATTTTTAATTCGAACCCGATCTCGATCCCAATTCAGATTCCAATGCAAGTCAGTGGGATTTTTTTATTAATCGGAGATCGGATTTTAAAAGCAATCCTATTCACTATACAGCATGGAATCTAACAATTGAACGCTTTAATTGTTAGAATCCACGCTGTGTAGTGAATCACTAAGTAGCCAGATGATTTTTTTAAAAATCCTCTGGCTACTTAGTCCCCCCTGGTGTCCACTTACCTGCAGAGATGGCTGCTCCGGTGTTCTTCTTCACCTCGCTGCCACTCCACGCTGCTCTTCTCACCTCGCTGCCCCCTGCCTCCCAGGTTAGGAGAGTGTGGGCGGTTTAGGAGAGTGTGGGCGGGTACTGGGAGGGGAGATGTCACGTCTCCCTGCCCTGTACCCACCCACACTCTCCTAAGCCACAAGCCCCACCTTCCTAGCTCTTTAAACACAAACCTGGGAGGCGGGGCAGCGAGGCGAGAAGAGCAGCGTGGAGCGGCAGCGCGGCAAAGAAGAACACCGGGACCGGAGCAGCCATCTCTGGAGGTATGTAGCTACTAGAGATGTTACTTCTATACACTATAGTTACTTACTATACACTATATACTCAGTGTGAAGGAAAGCAAAGCATTGTGGGAAATACTACTGATCTCGATCCCACCTAAAAAGATCGTGTTCAGAATTCCGATCGCAATCGTTCAACCCTACTCACCTGCCTTCAATCCTGATGAATGGAGCCGCCACTGCCTCCTTCCTGTCCACGCACAGGATGTCTGTGTCTCAGTGCAGGCGGGCCCGATGTTGTGACGTCATCGCACCATTTGTGCTGAGAAGGAGACATCTGTTTTTGGTCTCGGGGTCTTGTAAACCGCAGGCCTGTGTTGGCTTTCAGTTTACAAGGCTGTTAAGTTGCAGGATACGTTTTAACTAGGTCAGTGTGGGAGGGCACCACAGAGTCAGTGGGACCAGAGCAGCCATCCCCTCTGCCCCCCTGCTCGCTACACCTCTAACTAAAAGCAAAGTTTTTTAGCCACATAAAATCTGGAAAATCTGATCAAGTGATGTGGGATGCCTCCTGTTAGTTGATATGCTAGTTATTGTCACTTTGGTTTATCAGTCCAGGAGATTACTACTTGCCTAGGGCAAGGTGGCAGCCCTGCTCAATGAAACAAAGATTTTGTTTTTTAGGGGGAATTTCAAATGTAAAAGAGACAGGAGAATATGGGAGTATAAGCTCATGACCACCTTTGACACATTCCAGTGGGGGTTAAATCTGTCGCATGGATTTATGTCCTTCTACAAGAGCTAGGCATCACATCACCAATCAAAGAGACCATAAAAACTCAGAGGGCCATCTTTTGAACAGATAATTTGTTTTTCAACTTATCTATTTGTGTATACTGCTTTCCATCACCTGTCGCACCGAACACTTTATTCCTGTGTCCTTTTATAGAAATATGCATGCCTTCAGAAATGGTGTCATACCATGCCTGATGAAGAGACCTAGTAGTCTCGAAAGCTTGCAATTTGTCATAATTTTTGTTAGCCATTAAAAAGGTATCAACTACTGAATACTCTCAATCTTTATATTAGTTATGTAGGTTACGTCTGTAGATTAGGTCAAAAACAACTTTGACGTCTCATACAAATAAGGCAGTTGGTGTAGTCTAGTCTGTACTCCTCCTACTCAAGTACAATGGGTGATGACATAGCAGTGGAAGGTTCAACTCTCACTGAATGGGATGGTAAAAGCTGTAGATGGTAGAGGTCTGCATGACAAGAGAAGTGCTCCAGGGAGCTGAAGGTCAACCCCTAGTGCACCAACAGCATCATTTACATCAGGCATGTCAAACATGCGGCCCGCGGGCCGCATGTGGCCCTTTACAGGCATATCTGCGGCCCGCACAAAAGTCTCAAACTTTGTCTCTAAACTTTAGAGACAAAGTTTGAGACTTTTGTGCGGGCAGCAGATGTACAAAACTCACGATCAGCACTTCCGGCTCTTTATTCATTGGCCCATATGCCTGCATATGACCTGCTTACATGATCAGCAGCTGACCAACTGAAGCCCTTCTCCCCCAGCCCCCCCTGCCCCAGCACCCCCCCCCCAGCACTCCAATACAATAATGGTGTCTGCCAGCTTTAACTGAGGTGCCATTTTACCGGCAATCACAGGCACCCGGAGCAAGATTCGGGGCCTGCGTGCATTTTTATGGCAGCCGGGAGCCTTGTGAGGCTCCAGCCTGTCATTCTATACTTTCTATTGTAGGCTACTCTATGTAGCCTGCAATAGAAATGCTGGATTTTTGCGATGCATGGTATTAGTGATCAGTCCCCTAGGCCCTAGCCATTAGCTGCTGTGTGCGGCCCTCGCAACAACCTCTTGTTTCTCATGTGGCCCTCGGGGTACCCTGAGTTTGACATGCCTGATATACATAATACTTAAAAGTTGTTTTTCTCCAAATCTACAAAAGAGACATACATAACAAAGATATGTTTCTCATTAATGTTATATGGTCTATAACATGTGGTGATAGGTGGGTTGCCCAAAATCTAATGTGTATGACCATTTTAAGTCTAGTAATACATGTTCAAACAGGCTTATAACTAACATGTGCTAAGGAGGGTAAAGAGGGATCTTCAGTTGAATTCACCATTTTAGGAATGTGATCAAAGCCAATCAATTGCAAAGTCCATTGATAAGAAAATGGCAGAGGGAACAAAGGACGTTCCTGAGAATCTAGGCTACAACTAATTCCCAACTTCAAAGAACCTGTTTCACCGACAGTGCTAGAAAATTAAGTAAAAAATCTCCTGGATGACATGTCAGTTTAGTACAGTGTTCCTAGTCCATGGTTTGGAGGTGGAGTAGCTAAGCTTTTCCATTGGGCACCTATTAATACAGACTATACAGCGCAGAGGAGTCAGAATGTATTGCGGTCTAGTAGGAGAATCTTCAGCATCAAATCACCAATTCTGACAATCGACACCAATGTCTCTCCTGTGTCTGTAACATAGGTTAACATCAAACTGGATAAAGAAATAGAACCTATAAACTTGTCTACAATTTGACTTTTTTGTCATCTGCAGACAGGGGTGAACCTGCCCTTTTCGCCGCCCTAGGCGGACGACAGAAAGCCGGCTCCCCCACAGGAGGAGGGGGCAGAGTGGAGGGGGCGTGATGGAGCGAAGGGGGCATGGCTAAGTGAAGGGGTGGGGCTTAGCGGTGTTCGCAGGCAGAGAGCAGGTCCTCTCCCTGCCTGCTCTCTGCCTGTGAATGCCTCTAAGCCCCGCCCCTTCACTTAGCCATGCCCCCTTCGCTCCAAGCGTGCTCCAGCGGCCTCCCCAATCCACCGCTTGGTGCTAAGCCAGTCCAGGACAGCTTGTCCTGGACTGGCTTAGGTAAGCAAAAATGCCACCCTCCCTGGGGCCCTGGCATAGCGCCGCCTGAAGCGGTCGCTTCAGGTCGCCTCATGGGAGGTGCGGTGCTGTCTGCAGATACAAATAAAAGATACTTATGATCTATATACAGTATATGGTAACATTGTGTCGCGTAGCTATGCTTCTTCTCCAAGGTAAGTTCTTTTGTCAGAATTTCAGACTCCTGTCCTACTTGGAATTTTGTACAGAAACTGACCATAGTTTGAAAGAACAAGCTTTAGGTTCTGTGCTTTCCATTGAGTTATTTCAATTTTTAGCAAACTAAGCTTATGCTTTTCACACTTGATGAAATTTCATAGTTAAGAGAAAGTATTTGGGTCATTCCGGTCACCTCCGTATAATTAATATGCCGGCTCACTTTACAATGCAGTAGTGCCTAGTTTTCTTTTTCTTATATACAAATAATAGGATATATTCTCCCATGTAATGGGTTTTGTATATCCATCACATAGCAGTTTACATCAAAGTCTATACCGAGAATTGGATTACATGGATGGATTCATCTCCATACTTTTCTGGTTGGCTAGGGCTTATTTCCTCATTGTTATCATTCAGATGACTCAGTATCCTTCTATTCATTCTAGTTAATTAAATGTATATTGTATAAAACACAAATTGATCTGCTATTTCCATTGCTAAAAGACATTCATTTCAATCTTCTATATTCAGGCCCATCAATGTGAATGCTCATTAATCAATGTTACTGAATGAATATGAGTAGTGTAAAGACACAGAACAATAGATCTGCCTCTGGGACATCTGACAGAAGAAAGCGAGCAGACTTAGTACTAATCTACACAAAGATTTACACTCTACGGCAGCAGCCCATCAACTTACTTTGAAAGACCCGTTTTCCAAGTTAGGAATTGACAGCTTCAGTCTACAGAGAGTTGCCTCTTGCCAGCCATAGTTATGATCTTACTCTTCAATGCTTAGAGCAATTACTTCCAGTTCATTTCAACTCATTACCTCAGCTGAAATGCTCTTAAAGAAAACGCAGGAAAATACTTAAGACAATGATAAATTCATTTCTGCTGACATTTCTATTCAACCATCATTTCTGTTTAATGGTGAGTTAAAGTACCAAAAGGTGGTATAGCCTGTTTGTATTGAATGCATCTAAGTACACACACACAAATTTCTTTGCAAAATTGTTCCGTAGTATCTGAAATTCAGGTGACGATAAGACATTCACAAATTTTACATGTCAATAATAATGTGTGAATTACCCTGTAAACTGTCCTTCCAGGACTTATCAGAGCACTTGAATGCAATAGAACTAGAGTAGATTAAACCCTTAATTACATGGCCAAAAACCACCTAAGGACGTGGCCCCATTTTCAAAACTGACATTTGTCACTTCACAATGTAGACAAAATAAGAAGAAACAGCACCAAGTGGTACATAGAATAATACTGATATATACAAGAAAGTGTGAGTAGTACGGCAATGCATTGGAAAATACCATCACTTCTATTTCATGTTGGGAAGGGGTTAAAGCGAAGTTGATTCTATTATAGATGTACTTTCACCTGATGTTGTGTTGAGTTACAACAACCTTTTACACTTCAATATATGGGATGAGAGCTACGGTCCTTAAAACCGCCATGATGTTTACCTCAACCAACAATTGATCATCAGGTATTCATGAGTTCTAGGTTGGTTATTAATGGGTAGAAAATGGAAAGACCGGGCTTACCCCAGCAGTGTCTAAGAATGAAGATTTTATTTCACTACACACCATGTTTTGTGGGTTCCAATCTCCTTCATCAAGTATGCAGAGTACATTGGCTACACCAAATTCCCTACTATTTTCCCACTAGCTCTTATGATTGGGGGGTCACTTTGGGAGGTACTTCTGGTGTCTTTTCCCTCGTAAATGCTAGATCTGTGGTGTACCCTGATATATTTGTACGGCGGATGTCAGGAAGCGGTTAAAATGCCTAAAAGCAAGTGGCAGCCTATGCTTACCATTCATTTTTCCTTAGACATTACACATGCATGTCACTTTCACTTTGACATAACTTCGGATTTGTTTACCTTAGAGAGCTAGAAATTAGATAGGTTCCTAAAAACCCTGAGAGCGTTCTACGCAATATTTCAAAGTATGATTTTTAAGGTATGGTTCGTACAGAACCTATTGGCCCCGAACCAAATCTTGGACCTGAATGATCTCAACCTGAAACACAACGAATCTTGAGAGGTTTGTCCATCTCTAATTATTAGTAAATCTGCCCCAAATGTTTTTTTTAGATAAAAAAATATCTTCCAGTAGTAGAATTGAATCCAACATTTCTTAGTGTTTTCGACATCTTTGGTAACTAGATTAGGAACATCTAATGGTCTATCCATAGGGGTGAATTCACCAAGCAGATTTGTGACTGCCCCATTCATCTGAATGCAGGTTGCAGAAACATATGTGCTTGCATCAGATACAACCTCATTTAGTTGAATGTAACTAATTTCCCTTCAGAAATGTATGCAACAAATCTGTTGAATGTAGAGGAGACAAAGATTGAGACCAAGATTGCAGTCAAGTGTAGCCTCTGAGGTAGCCTTTCTGCACTTAGTAAGTAAGTCAGCATTGTAAATGACACATTATAATTGTAGACCCTGTTGATTTTGCATGTTTGTCAAGAAACTTTAGCTGAATAAAAGTGGGTGCATAGAATGGTGACTGAGGTAATAAAGAGCATGGGAGGATTAGTGTACAAAGACAGAATATCAAATTTGGGGTTATTCAGCTTGGAAAAAAGATGGTTTAGAGCAACCTAAATATTACCTTATAAACATATGAATGGAAAATACAGAGATCTTTCCAATTATCTTTCTACAACAAGGCCTGTAACTATGTCAAGAGGCATCTTCTATGCCTAGAAGGAAGAAGGTCTGACTTTCATCATTGATAGGGATTCTTTACTGTTAGAGCAATGAGATTATGGAACTCTGTGCCACACAAAGTGATAATGGCTGATACAGTACGTTGCACAAGTTATTAGATAATCTAGTACATAATACAAGGGGCCTCAATTCCTTTATTGAAAGTAAAATTATCACAAGTTATAGATCTGCCTCACAGGGCTTTTTGCCTTCCTCTATGTCAACACTGTTGGGTTTATAGGTTGGACTTGATGGACCTATGTCTTTCTTCAACTTTATCAACTATCTCACATTGATACTAGAGATGAGCGAGTATTATTCAAAACTCTCGTTTCGAATAGTACGCTCTCATAGGAATGAATGGAGGGGGTTAAGCGGCCAGACCCAGCAAAGTCTGCCTGCTGGCCACTTCCATTCATTCCTATTGGTTTGTGCTATTCAAAACGGGAGTTTTGAATAGTACTCGCTCATCTCTAATTGTTACTCCTCTTTCTAAGGTATCTTCAAAATAAAAAAAATAGTAAATAAGGGCACTTAGTAATTTCTAGCCTTTACAGTTATCTGTAAAAGACTACCTAATATCTATTACTTAAAGCATACCTCCAATTATAAACAACTTCCTATAAATGAATAATACATTTGAATATAAGAAACATTGTAATATATCTTTTTCTGGAGATCTCTTTCCTTCACCACTTCTTAAACTGCTATACTTATCTTTACTTAGACTGTAGTTTACAAAAGATTCTGTTTCCTATTCAACCTCACACACCAAACTCTATGGAGAAGGGAGGGGTTGTGTACAAGGCTGCTGATTTCAAGGTAATTGACTCATTGGCTCATTCTGTGCACTGGCAGCCCATAATTTACAGGCACAGCAGTATTAACCCCTTCCCACCGATGGCACTTTTTGACTTCCTGACCAAGCTCGATTTTTCAAAACTGACATGTGTCACTTTATGTGGCAATAACTTTGGAACGCTTTAACTTACCAAAGTGATTTTGAGATTGTTTTTTCGTAACACATTGTACTTCATGTTAGTAGTAAATTTTGGTTGATGTGTTTTGTGTTTAATTATGAAAAAATAGGAAATTTGGTGGAAATTTTGAAAAATATGCATTTTATAAAGTTTGAAATGATGTGCATTGCATACAGATAGTCAGACCGCCAAAATTATATCCTAAATCTCATGTCCCAGATCTCTGCTTTATGTCGGCATCACTTTAGTCGCCCTTTTATTTTTTACGGACATTATAAGATTTACAAGTGAAACAACAATATTCTAAATTTTCAAGAAATTTCTAAAACCCATTTTTTAAGGGACTAATCCAGGTATGAAGGGGTTTAGAAAGACCCTTGTATTAAAAAACCCCATAAATCACCCCATTTTCAAAACTGCTCCCCTTAAATAAGCCAAAACAACATATACCAAGTATTTCAACCCTATAAGTGCTTAACAGGAATTAAGACAAATGGAGGTGAAATTTTCAAATTTGATTTTATTTTACTAATATTTTCATTTAGCCCTAGAATTTGCACATTCACAAGGGGTTAAAGGA
The DNA here is from genome assembly GCF_031893055.1 of Leptodactylus fuscus. Taxonomy (NCBI): domain Eukaryota; kingdom Metazoa; phylum Chordata; class Amphibia; order Anura; family Leptodactylidae; genus Leptodactylus; species Leptodactylus fuscus. The sequence goes on from NC_134265.1 coordinate 181,921,157, forward strand.
GAAAACGCACCCCACAATTTGTTATGCAAGTTCTCCCGACTACCATAGTACCCCACTTATGGGTGTAAACTAATATATGGACGCTCAGCGAGACACAGAAGGGAAGGTGCGCCAAGGAGCTTTTAGAGGACAGATCTGGCTGTGATCAGTTTCAGGAACGATGTCGCATTAACAGAGCCCTTGAGGTGTCAAAACAGTGGAAACCTCTAGAAAGTGACCCCATTTTGAAAACCGCACCCCTAAAAGAATTTACCAAGTGATGTAGTAGCATTAGTAACCCAGAAGTGAATATGTAAGCTGTGCAGAGTAAATTGGGTACACCAAATCCCATTCTATTTTCCCACCAGCTCCTATGACGCGGACGGGGAAGAGGGGCATTTTGGGGGATCAGCGCTGGTGTATTATCTCTCATAAGCTCTAAATATGGGGTGTCCCCTGAAAACGCTCGCACAGCTTATACATTTCCTTCTAGTCGCAGCCACTTATGTCCTAATGATTTGGCGACTTTTGGGTTTTTTGTCTTCACATTGTACAAGCGAGATTTTTATTTTTATTTTCTGGCAATGTGGTCATATGAAGGCTTGTTGTTTGCGGTATTAGATGTACTTTTCAATGCCACCATTTTGGGGTGCCTGTAACTTATTGACTACATTTTATTAACTCTTTCTGGGTGGGATGTAAAAGGAAACATCAATTCTAGCATTGCTTTTAGCATTTTTTTTCCCGTGCAGCATACAGCATAAGTAACATGTTACCTTTATTCTGTGGGTCAGTACGGTTACAGCGATACCTATTTATATTATTTTTTAATGCGTTGCTACTTGTGCAGAATAACATTAAATTTAGGGGAAAAAAATCAATTATTTTTGTATCGCCATCTTTTGAAAGGCATAACATTTATATTTTTCGGTAGACAGAGCTGGTTGAGGGCTTATGTTTTGTGGGATGACCTATGCTTTTAATTGGCACCATTTTGGTTTTCATCTGACCATTTGATTACTTTTTATTGAACATTTTGAAAGGCAACGGTGGTGAATAATCATTATTTTGTGCGGTTTTGTACGTTTTTTTTTATGATGTTCGCCGATTAAATAATGTTTTAATATTACTGTTCAGGTTATTACGGACGTGGTGATACCAAATATGTAATGTTTTTTTCTATTTTTCTTTATTTTACATAAAGAAACATTTTATGTGGGATTTTTGGGACTTTATTTATTTCTATAATTCCAAAAAGGGGGGACCCCCACTAAGTAGGATAAAACGTAACGTGACTGAGATTACACTTGCTGCACACTATATACTATATACCTCTCATCCAGCAAACCAGAGGACAGTCTATAGAGTGTTAACACTGATTACAATGTGTCGTTTGCATTAACCCCACAATACTATTTGAAGCTGTACACTGGTGAATAAGGACTTGAGTGTGATAGCTGCAGCTTGATATTGAATAAACAAGACTTCCCTATTGTCTGTAGATATTTACAACGTGGAGCAAATCCCATTAACACACAAACACAGCCCACAATCTAGCAGTTCATTTAAACTGATAGGTAGTCACTAATCTGTGATCCCTAATCTCAGGCTGAAGCTAAAGCTCATTGATAACCCAGAGCCTCAGTGTTCACTGCTGACTTTTGTTCAGGATCACAGCAAGTTTTTCACACCTATAGTGTGTCTAATCTACATTGTCTCAACGCGTTTCTTTTGTTCTAAATCATCAGGAGACATTCTCAAACACCCTGCCTATGATAACAGGCTATGGCTACCTAACACCCTAAACAATGTAGTGGTGTGCGGTCAAAACCGCAGTTCTCAGGACCCTGATGGTGGGTCCTGATCCTTCATAGAGGCTGACACTGCGTTCAGTGCTGGCTGCTCTTATATAGTGTCCAAGCACACCTGTAAACCCGCCCTCCTCACGACCGTCGCCCAATCAGAGGCCATCACTGTGTGTGACCCAGCCTCCTCACTTCCCAGGGTTTTGTGGTGGGCGGGGCTAAGTTCAAAGCACGGCTACAGTGCAAGAACTGTGATCTCTCAAAGGAATACAACACACATAAAGTAAGTGTTAAAAATCATCTGTGCGATCTCCTGCATACACGATACAATGGCATAAATCATGATATTTATGTCACAATTGAGGCAGCTGGAACTCTCTTCAGAAAACCGCTCTGTCTGAATGTAGACCAACCCTTGCTATACGGACATTCATATATTGATTGCCCCATCTTGATAACACACCCACATTGTTTATATGCAAAGTGCCAGGGTTACCCATAGAGAATGCCAGAAAGAGGGGGGTTATCATACCACTGACATCATCTGGGCACCCATAGGTTAATGCTATTCAAAATCTCTGGGGGAATAGATGTTATCTCAACCCGTGTAGCTCTAGCAATGCCGGACTACTTCAAATAAATGGCAAAAACGAGATGCTTTCATTGAATCCTTTTGGCTGCACTGATGCAAATTGAAATATCCACTGCGCCTCACGGCGCAAAATCTGTTGGTCCCAATCTCCTCCTCTCACAGACTTTGGCACCTTTTCAATCACCTGGAACCTAAGAGCAAAAGGGTCTCCTCCATGACATTCCCAAATATGTTTAGAAACGGGTGTCTCTACCTGTCTCACCACATCACCCACATGCTCAAGAACCCTTCTGCGTAATTGCCTACGGGTTTTCCCTACATAATTGAGGGGACAAGGGCATGTGATTACGTATATTACCCCTTCACTCTTGCAATTTGAGAAATCTCTAATGTCGAAGATCCGTCCCGTGGCACATGCTTTAATTTGCGTTCCCCGCTGTATATAAACGCATGCTCGGCACGATCCACACCTGAACGTGCCAGGCGTGTGAATCCTGCCCAACCACGTCGCATCTCTTAATGTAGGGGAAAGATGACTGTGCATGACCTTGTCTCCCAGGTTTCTACCCCTCCGAAATGTGATTGAGGGATGTTCAGGGATGACGTTCCGTATGTCAGCATCTTGTTTCAAGATGCTCCAGTGAGTTTTAATGATATTAGTTACTTCACTGGAGTAGCTGTCAAACGGACCGATCATTCTTATTATCTTACGTTCCTCTGTCTTCTTTTTCGGTATTAACAAAGACTCCCTCTGTGTTTTTCTAGCTACCTCTCTGGCTGAATTTAACAATGCATAAGGATAACCACGGGCCATAAACCGTTTGATTAAAGCCTCACTCTCATTGTCAAAATCCCTAATGTTACTACAATTCCTCCGCAACCTGAGGAATTGTCCCTTAGGGATACCTCGCTTGAGGGACAAAGGATGATGACTTCCCCACTCGAGTAAGGCATTAGTTGCTGTGGGTTTCCTAAAGAGGGTAGATGTAAAATTCCCATTCGGATTGAGGGTAATTTGAACGTCTAAGAATGGTACACATGTCGGGTGAAAGAAAGCTGTGAAGCGCAGATTCAATTCGTTTTGATTTAAAGCTGCAACAAACTGTGTGAATTGCTCAGATGTGCCAGCCCATACCAACATGATGTCATCAATGAACCTGAGCCACAGCACTATGTGCTGGGCCCAGGTATCAGCATATTGGCCAAATACACATGTCTCCTCCCAATGTCCCAAATAAAGATTGGCGAAAGTCGGTGCGGCGGGGCACCCCATAGCGGTGCCCCGCCGCTGATGGTAGACTCGCCCATTAAATAGGAACACGTTATGTGTTAGAATAAAATTGAGGAGATTCAGTACCAAATCATTATGCCTGCCAAATTGTTCCCCCCGGGTCCCAAGGAAGCGCCCCACAGCCCCACACCCCAAGTCGTGGGGTATGGAGCTGTAGAGCGCCTCCACGTCCAAAGTTGCCAGGGCCGCCCCCGATGGTACATGGACGCCCTCCAAATGACGGAGGACGTCCATCGTGTCCCTGACATAGGAGGGTAGAGCCAAGACGAAGGGTTGCAACACTTGGTCGATATAGTTGCTGACTCCCTCAGTGACTCCCCCCATGCCAGAGACAATAGGGCGGCCCTTAAGAGGATGGTACCCCTTGTGGATCTTGGGTAGGGCATAGAACGTTGGGACCCGGGGAGAGTCCGGGCGCATGTACAGATATTCCTGGTTGGATATCAGACCCTGCGCTTTTGCTTCGTCCAAGATGTTTATGAGGGTTTCGGCATATTGGGTGGTTGGATCAGATGGTAACACTTCATAATTTAGGTGGTCTTCAAGAATACTGTCACACATGGCGATATACTTCTCCCGGTCCATCACCACAACGTTACCGCCCTTATCCGCTGTTTTTATTATTATGGAATCATCAGCTTCCAAAATCTTAAGGGCGGCACGTTGATTCATATTTAAGTTGTTCCATTTTAGTGTAGACCGGGAGGCCAGTTTTGACAAACTTTCCAAAACCACCTTCTCAAAGACATCCACACATTTGGAGTCACAAGGGGGGGGATTTTTCCTATTTTTTGGACGTAGATTTGTTGCCTGGAGGGTTTCCTCCAAGCCTTGTCCCTCCAGATAAAGGCTCTCTAATGTCGTAATCCCCTCCAAATCCTCCACCTCCACCCCCAATTCACGTGCTCTTCTACTTTCAACAGTAGACATAAACTTGGACCAACGCAATTTGCGTGTGAATAGCGCCAGATATTTAACCCACTGAAAGTGTTTAAATGTGTTGGTTGGCACAAATGACAATCCTTTACACAGCACCGATAACTCGCACTCTGTCAGGGGGCGTTGAGATAAATTGATAACCCTTAAAGAATCAATGGGTTCATCCCCCGCTGGTGAAATGGTATGAGGGTTAAGATTTATTGATTGGTAGGTTGTCCCGTTCTGTCCCGCAGCATGTATTGTGTAATCTGCGGGGTCTGGGCTAAAAAAACCCCATTATCTTGCTTTATTTATTTCTAACTTATTTTAAACTTATTTTTTATTTTTACTTTTTTATCACTTTTTTTTTCTGTCCCCATGGGGGATTGAAGCAGTGATCTGCTGTGCAGATGCATGGGATGACTGCTTCCATTCCTGGCAGGATCAACCAGGTATGTGCAGGGGACGTCATGGGGCAGACCCGGGGTCACTGATCAGACCCCAGGGCTGCCCACTACCAACACCAGTCCCCCTCAAAACTGTCGCGGGGGTGCCGATTGGCACCATAATGTACAGAAACCCCTGAGATGCCGGCGGTTATGTTTGACCGCCGGCATCTCAGGGGTTAACACCTGCGATCGGACCAGGTTCCGACCGCGGATGTTACAGGGCATTGTCAGCCGTATGTTATGGCTGACATCCGCAGGGCATGGTGCGCACACAGTTTCTGTGTGCGCACCATGCAGCCGCCGTAGTACTACGGCGGTTTGCAGGAAGTCCTTCCCGGCTGCGCCATACTATTATGCCGGATGTCGGGAAGGGGTTAAAACAGCACAGAGTAGCAGAGTGTAGCAATTATTTGAGTGTCTATTCTAGTAGTCTCTTCATTGACTAATATATAAAAATGAACTCATTCTGAAAAGTGGGGAAGAAAACATATTTCTTTAATAAGATATATTGCAAAGTTTTTATATACTATTCATGTATGCATAGTTGTTTAAACTGGATATATACTAAGTCTTAAATTCATGAATTTAAGGAATGTTATAATGGTCGTTCTTACATAGATTTATGAATTCTTAAAGATACGTTTACTTAAAACAGGCTATTGTAAAAATGAAAACTGAGTATTATTATTAGAGATGAGCGAACAGTGTTCTATCGAACACATGTTCGATCGGATATCAGGCTGTTCGATGTGTTCGATTCGAATCGAACATCACGTGGCAAACTCCAAAAAAATTTGATTCCCCTCCCACCTTCCCTGGCGCTTTTTTTGCACCAATAACAGCGCAGGGGAGGTGGGATAGGAACTACGACAACGGGGGCATTGAAAAAAATCGGAAAAAGTCATTGGCTGCCGAAATCAGGTGACCTCCATTTTAGACAAATAGTGGATTTCAAATCCGGGTCATATGAGAATGTGAACTTTGTGACTAAGAGACAGGGATAGCTGTACAGGCAGGGATAGCTAGGGATAACCTTTATTTAGGTAGGAATGTTATTAAAAATAACTTTTTGGGGCTCTATCGGGTGTGTAATTGTGATTTTTGTGAGATAAACTTTTTCCCATAGGAATGCATTGGACAGCGCTGATTGGCCAGAGTACAAAATTCGACCAATCAGCGCTGGCTCTGCTGGAGGAGGCGGAGTCTAAGATCGCTCCACACCAGTCTCCATTCAGGTCCGACCTTAGACTCCGCCTCCTCCGGCAGAGCCAGCGCTGATTGGCCGAAGGCTGGCCAATGCATTCCTATGGGTATGCAGAGACTCAGCAGTGTTGAGCCAGTTCTGCTCAACTACACCGTGTGCTGGTCAGCCCATCAGATGTAGCAGAGCCGAGGGTGCACTAGAACCCTTATGCACACTCGGCTCTGCTACATCAGATGTAGCAGAGCCGAGGGTGCACTAGAACCCTTGTGCACCCTCGATTCTGCTACATCAGAGCCGAGGGTGCACTAGAACCCTTGTGCACACTCGGCTCTGCTACATCAGATGTAGCAGAGCCGAGGGTGCACTAGAACCCTTGTGCACCCTCGGCTCTGCTACATCAGAGCCGAGGGTGCACTGGAACCCCTGTGCACACTCAGCTCACGCTAATAGAATGCATTGGCCAGCGCTGATTGGCCAATGCATTCTATTAGCCTGATGAAGCAGAGTTGAATGTGTGTGCTTAACTCAACTACTCCACCGGCGTAGTTGAGCTAAGCACACACATTCAGCTCTACTTCATCATGCTAATAGAATGCATTGGCCAGCGCTGATTGGCCAGAGTACGGAATTCGACCAATCAGCGCTGGCTCTGCTGGAGGAGGCGGAGTCTAAGATCGCTCCACACCAGTCTCCATTCAGGTCCGACCTTAGACTCTGCCTCCTCCGGCAGAGCCAGCGCTGATTGGCCGAAGGCTGGCCAATGCATTCCTATGGGTATGCAGAGACTCAGCAGTGTTGAGCCAGTTCTGCTCAACTACACCGTGTGCCGGTCAGCCCATCAGATGTAGCAGAGCCAAGGGTGCACTAGAACCCTTATGCACACTCGGCTCTGCTACATCAGATGTAGCAGAGCCGAGGGTGCACTAGAACCCTTGTGCACACTCGGCTCTGCTACATCTGATGTAGCAGAGCCGAGTGTGCACAAGGTTTCTAGTGCACCTTCGGCTCTGCTACATCTGATGGGCTGACCGGCACACGGTGTAGTTGAGCAGAACTGGCTCAACACTGCTGAGTCTCTGCATACCCATAGGAATGCATTGGCCAGCCTTCGGCCAATCAGCGCTGGCTCTGCCAGAGGAGGCGGAGTCTAAGGTCGGACCTGAATGGAGACTGGTGTGGAGCGATCTTAGACTCCGCCTCCTCCAGCAGAGCAAGCGCTGATTGGTCGAATTCCGTACTCTGGCCAATCAGCGCTGGCCAATGCATTCTATTAGCATGATGAAGTAGAGCTGAATGTGTGTGCTTAGCTCAACTACGCCGGTGGAGTAGTTGAGCTAAGCACACACATTCAGCTCTGCTTCATCAGGCTATTAGAATGCATTGGCCAATCAGCGCTGGCCAATGCATTCTATTAGCATGAGCTGAGTGTGCACAGGGGTTCCAGTGCACCCTCACCTCTGATGTAGCAGAGCCGAGTGTGCACCCTCGGCTCTGCTACATCTGATGGGCTGACCGGCACATGGTGTAGTTGAGCAGAACTAGCTCAACACTGCTGAGTCTCTGCATACCCATAGGAATGCATTGGCCAGCCTTCGGCCAATCAGCGCTGGCTCTGCCGGAGGAGGCAGAGTCTAAGGTCGGACCTGAATGGAGACTGGTGTGGAGCGATCTTAGACTCTGCCTCCTCCAGCAGAGCCAGCGCTGATTGGTCAAATTCCGTACTCTGGCCAATCAGCGCTGGCCAATGCATTCTATTAGCCTGATGAAGTAGAGCTGAATGTGTGTGCTTAGCTCAACTACGCCGGTGGAGTAGTTGAGCTAAGCACACACATTCAGCTCTGCTTCATCAGGCTAATAGAATGAATTGGCCAATCAGCGCTGGCCAATGCATTCTATTAGCGTGAGCTGAGTGTGCACAGGGGTTCCAGTGCACCCTCGGCTCTGATGTAGCAGAGCCGAGGGTGCACAAGGGTTCTAGTGCACCCTCGGCTCTGCTACATCTGATGTAGCAGAGCCGAGTGTGCATAAGGGTTCTAGTGCACCCTCGGCTCTGCTACATCTGATGGGCTGACCAGCACACGGTGTAGTTGAGCAGAACTGGCTCAACACTGCTGAGTCTCTGCATACCCATAGGAATGCATTGGCCAGCCTTCGGCCAATCAGCGCTGGCTCTGCCGGAGGAGGCGGAGTCTAAGGTCGGACCTGAATGGAGACTGGTGTGGAGCGATCTTAGACTCCGCCTCCTCCAGCAGAGCCAGCGCTGATTGGTCGAATTCCGTACTCTGGCCAATCAGCGCTGTCCAATGCATTCCTATGGGAAAAAGTTAGCTTGCGAAAATCACAAGCTAACAGGGATTTCCATGAAATAAAGTGACTTTTATGCCCCCAGACATGCTTCCACTGCTGTCCCAGTGTCATTCCAGGGTGTTGGTATCATTTCCTGGGGTGTCATAGTGGACTTGGTGACCCTCCTGAGACGGATTTGGGTTTCCCCCTTAACGAGTATATGTTCCCCATAGACTATAATGGGGTTCGAAACCCGTTCGAACACTCGAACAGTGAGCGGCTGTTCGAATCGGATTTCGAACCTCGAACATTTTAGTGTTCGCTCATCTCTAATTATTATGTATCTATTATGTCAGTAAATTGAAAGTTACGTAAATAATAGTTATAAAGTATAATGTCTTCTTGTGAATGTGAAACTTACACATTACACTACTATCATAAGAATAATCTACAAACTAGTGGTGATGACCCAAATACGAAAAAATTTGAATTATAAAAAGTGATTTATTATAACATCAGACAACTTGCAAGTAAACCCATCAATAACATTGACATTGGTAAAACTTACGTACATGCATACAAATTCCCTTTGGATCTAGTTAAGTTACTGTTCAGTAGGAAGTATTTGAAATGCAATCCTTCAAACTACTTCGGGGAAGAATAGATGGAGAGCAGAGCAATAGTATAAAAATAATAATAATAATAATAATAATAATAATAATAATAATAATAATAATTTATTCTGCTTATTTCAGCACAAAAAAGATAACTAGCTAGATAGCTATATAGGATATTGGAGTTAAAATAATTAACACAAAATAATCCCCAACATCCTAGTCCTTTCTTACCTCTTTTGCTCTGACAAATCAAAATATAGATAGGTAATGAGGAGGCACTGAATTTATCCTGATATGAAATATGATGATCACTACAATTTGGTAACATAATTTATCTTACATACAAATGTTTGTAGCCTTTAAAACAAACCATAATACCGGGATCAATCAAGTAAATGTGTTTACAACTAACAGGGATACAGAGTATTCAGTCCAGAAATATACGCTCAACCCAGCTTTGCAGGCAGTTTCCCCCAAACATCTAACAGGGATACAAAGCATTCAGTCCAGAAATATATGCTCAACCCAGCTTTGCAGGTGGTGTCCCCCCAAATACCTAACAGGGATACAAAGCATTCAGTCCAGAAATATATGCTCAACCCAGCTTTGCAGGTGGTGTCCCCCCAAATACCTAACAGGGATACAGAGCAATTCAGTCCAGCGATATACGCTCAACCCAGCTTTCCAGGCAGTGTCCCCCCCAAAACAGGTATACAGAGCAATTAGGTCCAGCTATGTATGCTCAATCCAGATATCCATGGTGTGTACCCCCAAAACCTAGGTGGGATACACAGAAATTCAGTCAGGTTATGTACGCTCAATCCAATTTTTCATGGTGTGTAACCCCAAAACCTAGGTGGGAGACACAGAAAATCAGTGAGGCTATGTACACTCAATCCAGATATCCAAGGTGTGTACCCCCAAAACCTAGGTGGGAGACACAAAAATTCAGTCAGGCTATGTACGCTCAATCCAATTTTTAAGGGTCTACCCCCCAAAAGCTATGTGCGAAACACAATTCAGTCACGCTATAAAAGCTCAATCCATTTTTTTTATGCTGTACCCCCCCCCCCAAAGCTAAGTGGGAGACACAGCCATTCAGTCAGGCCATGTATGGTCAAACCTGTTTTTAATGCTGTACCCCCCAAAGCTAAGTGGGAGACGCAGCAATTCAGTCAGTCTATATACCCAACATCCAGCTTTCCACATGCTACACCCCCCAAAGCTAAGTGGGAGACACAGCTGTTCAGTCAGGCCATGTATGGTCAAACTTGTTTTTAATGTTGTACCCCCAAAGCTAAGTGGGAGACACAGCCGTTCAGTCAGGTCATGTATGGCCAAAACTGTTTTTAATGTTGTACCCCCCCCCCCCCCCAAAGCTAAGTGGGTGACACAGCCGTTCAGTCAGGCCATGTATCGTCAAACCTGTTTTTAATGCTGTACCCCCCAAAGCTAAGTGGGAGACACAGCCGTTCAGTCATGCCATGTATGGTCAAACCTATTTTTAATGTTGTACCCCCCCAAAGCTAAGTGGGAGACACAGCCGTCTAGTCAGGCCATGTATGGTCAAACCTGTTTTTAATGTTGTACCCCCAAAGCTAAGTGGGAGACACAGCCGTTCAGTCAGGTCATGTATGGCCAAAACTGTTCTTAATGTTGTACCCCCCCCAAAGCTAAGTGGGTGACACAGCCGTTCAGTCAGGCCATGTATCGTCAAACCTGTTTTTAATGCTGTACCCCCCAAAGCTAAGTGGGAGACACAGCTGTTCAGTCATGCCATGTATGGTCAAACCTATTTTTAATGTTGTACCCCCCCAAAGCTAAGTGGGAGACACAGCCGTCTAGTCAGGTCATGTATGGTCAAACCTGTTTTTAATGCTGTACCCTCCAAAGCTAAGTGGGAGACACAGCCGTTCAGTCAGGCCATGTATGGTCAAACCTGTTTTTAATTTTGTACCCCCCAAAGCTAAGTGTGAGACACAACAATTCAATCAGGCTATATCAGCTCAATCCAATTTTTAAGGATCTACCCCCCAATAGCTAAGTGGGAGACACAGCAATTCAATCAGGTTATATCAGCTCAATCCAATTTTTAAGGTCAACCCCTCAAAAGCTAAGTGTGATACACAGCAATTCAGTCACGCTATAAAATCTCAATACAGTTTTTTAATGATATACCCCCCAAAGCTAAGTGGGAGACACAGCCATTCAGTCAGGCCATGTATGGTCAAAAATGTTTTTAATGCTGTACCCCCCAAAGCTAAGTGGGAGACACAGCAATTCAATCAGGCTATAAAAGCTCAATCCAATTTTTTGTTCAATCCAGTATTGTTTGCTCTCCATGATGTGAACTATGCCTTTGTCTGTTGAAAAGCAACCCAACATGAAGTCAGCCATGTGTTCCAGTGTGTTACTTGGCATGACTTCGCTGCCCCCAACTGTAAGGGTCACTCTCCATTTCCTCCATTTTACACCATCCGTGCTGAAGCAATGAGATGCACTGAACTTCACCCTCAAGCCTCGTGTGGGACAGTGATATGAAATGCCACTTCATCCCCCTCGTTTTCCTCCACCAGCCAATGGTGTGAAGATGACAGGAGTATACTCTGAATCTTTTCAGCCTAGCAGAGGCTACTTTTCACTTACAAAAATGTCCGCACTTTGACCAGTATATCAGGCACAATGGTGTAGGTTTCAAAGAACCTTGCACCAACAAGTTGAAAACGTGGGCCATGTGTGGACCGTGTTTGAGTCTGGCAAAGACAGTCTGCAGCAAAGCGCAGAACTCTGGGCCCAACTGATGTTATGGGACACGTGCAGGTGCAAGGTGGGGACAGCACACCAAGAGAAGTAGTAACGGCTAGGCCCAGCATAGCGAGGTGCCACAGCTGCCATCTGGTGACGGAAGGCCTGAGTATCCAGAAGCATAAACGCCAACATCTCCAGGGCCAGCAGTTTTTAGATGAGGCCGCTGAAGGCTTGGGCATGTGGGTGGCTTGTGCTGCACTTTTGCCTGCAATGAAACGCCTGGGAGATGGGGAGTGGCTGGGAAGAGGTGCATGATGGTGCAGGCAAAAAGGGTGGATGGGGATGAACTCCCCAAAGTGTCAAAGACAGATGTGTAGGTGTCCAGGCTGGTGGTCTGGACTGCAGCACCAGCACTCTAAACGGTGGAAGAGGCAGAGTCAGCCACGCCAGGCGATGATTGTCCTGCGTTTGCTCTCTCCCACTGAGCCCAGGGCTTGCCTTCCAAATGACAGCACACGCAAGAGGTGGTAAGATTGCTCTTTTCAGAGCCCCTACTCAGTTTAGACTTGCAAAGTGTGCAAACCGCACTAAATTTGTCAAGTAACTGACATGTAAATTATGGGTCTATCCATTGGCTCTTCATTTTGATGAAAGTCAGCTGGTCAGCACTGTCAGCTGACAGCCGGCTGTGCTTATCCGTGATGATGCCACCGGCTGCATTGAAGACACTTTCTGATAACACGCTGGCGTCAGGGCAGGAAAGGACCTCCAAGGCATATAGTGCAAGTTCCAGCCACAAATCCAATTTGGAGACCCAATAAGTGTAGGGTGCAGAGGGATCGGAGAGGACAGGGCTGGGGTCGGCCAGGTACGCCCGCAACATGCGCCTATACTTGTCCCTCCTGGTGACACTAGGCCCCTCAGTGGTGGTAGTTTGGCCAGGGGGTGCCGCTAGCCTCCTGTGTGACAATGAGATCATCTGCCACGTTGTCATCCTCCTCTTCCTCCATCAATATACGCTGTGAAGCGGACAGGAGTGTGCACTGATTATCCTACTGGGATGGTTCTGCTCCTATGCCCGACTTCTCAGAGTCCCAGTTGCATTGTAGAGGTGTTGGCATCATTTCCTGAGGTGTCATAGTGGACTTAGTGACCCTCCTAAGTCGAATTGTGGGTTCCCCTGAAATGAAGCATTTTTCCCCATAGACTATAATGGGGTTCGATATTAGTTCGAATAGTCGAATATTGAGCAGCTATTCGAATTGAATAACGAATATCAAATATTTTACTGTTCGCTCATGTCTAGTGGGGATCATTGACCACACTGTTTTGTAGCTGACTTACATTTCACATGAGGCCTGTGTTAACCCACTTAATGGTGGCAAAATTTCAACCTACCTTTCATAATGAGTTTCATGATTTGTTTTAACAAGCAGTGCGTCAGGTTTGATAGAACAGTTTTGCATAAATTTATCAAAAATTATGTGTATACTTTTACCTATTTTGATGAAAGCACCCTGTTTATATGTATCATGAGTGAATTATACTGTCTATGTATGTGTTATCAATATATTATATTGTTAACTTTGTATATATGTGTCACCTGGGACTGGTCAGGAGTGATACATTTCCTTCTTGAGGTCATACTATCAGACTCCCTGCTGCTTTATAGAGTTCTATTCATATTGAAATGAGGCAAAGGTGCTTTTCCTAGAAATCTAGAACTGAGATTAAGTTCTAGGCAGGCTAGGACATGTCCAATTTCTCATTATTTGAGTAGGAATAAACAATGATTTACATGAAAATGGGACTCCAAAGATGAATAACAGACATGTTTGGAAACTGTAGAATCATCTCTACAAGGTACTGTGCTTAGGTTGATAACCAATTTGCTGCCAACAGACTCCATTTAAAAAGTCATACTGTGTCTCACAGTTACCTGCTGCTCTCATTTGATGTTCTCTGGGGTCCCCGTTGGTCTCTAACTCAGAAAATTACCACTTAGTTAATCATTGGCAATTTGGTTACAACATGTAATTGGCCGGACAGTCCCTTTGCCTTATATAAAGAATAGAGAAACATTATTTACAATGGTGATTTAACAAAAGTCTTGAAGAGTTATGCTTTAACCCTTAAGGACTATCATGGTGTTTATCATAATGATATGTGTATGGTAGTGGTGCATGATAGACACCATGACAGTACTTAAGGGTTAATAAGAAAGAATTCGGTACGTGTATATTACAGGTAATTCTACTGTGCTACCAAGCAAATATATTAATGGTTCCTAACAATGCACAGTTAACAACTCAGCAGATTAACCACAGTAATACTAATGGGATATAAAGTTGCTTCAATTAGTTTGAATGTGTATCGAGGAGCTCATTGAGGCACATGTCTGTATAATAGTGGACAACCTAGGCTTCATGAAATGGCTTTGTTGTGCAGCTAATACGTTAACAAATTAGGCAATTAACATAAAACTAATAGCTACCCAATTATCTCCAATTTGTCAGCAGTCACCATTTCAAATAAATGTTTGCCATAATGAAGTGTACAGCGAATGCAGGATCTTCTAACTGAGACATGCAAAGTGTGCAGACTTTTATCTTCTCCTCTGACATGTCCATGAAGGCTTTCACTGAGATGGCAGTGGAAAAGTTGTAGCACTTGTCAAAAATACCATAAAATTTCCATGTGATAAGAATCAAATTAGAGATAGAATATGCTAGCTGAATTGACAGATGTTCTCCTATTATACAAAGGAGTCTGCCATTTCCATTACATACTATACAAGATGAGCCGCCATTCAAGGTAAGAATTGGAGCTAATGAATCCTTCATTCCAAATATTTAAAGCAATGGACTAAGAAATCTATCATTCCGAGAATAATAATTCTATGCTAATCTAAGCATTTTACTGACGTGCATGTAACTATTAAGCAATACCTCTTAAAGTTAACCAATTAAATGCCAACTATGTCAGTGCCATAGACTTTGAATAAAGCAGCGGGTGCTCAAGGATTACTCCATTCAAACGCCAAAGTCATGCAAAGAGAAGGAAAATGAACTCCGATGCCTCCTCTTCTTCAGTGATAGGCAATAAGAATTCTCAAATGCGTCTACCCATCAACATAACTATATTTAAATTTGTGGACAGTTTAATGTTTTTGCAAATATAAATAATTAAAAATTTTATAGATTTTCTCTAACCATCTGTGGTGATAATTCATATGAATACAAGAACTTTCTATGGTCTGGCACTTGTCAGAAACCCCATCATGATTTCCTTATGAGACAATGCTGCATGTCAAAATAACCCAGCAGCAATGAGGAAATCATAGCTGGGTTTCTGATCAGTGCCAAACTATAGAAAGTTCCTATATTCATGGTTGTATCCATTGGAGACTTACAGTATACACATTTAATTATGGTTATATCTGTGGGAAGATCCCTTTAATGGTAATAAAAGTTTAACTAATTTCATAGTTTTTGCGCTACATAACATGTCCAAATCAATGACACTTTACATGTTATAGAAAGAATATACTACACTTGGACAAGGAGGGCCATGGAGGACCTCAGTTATAAGAAGATTAAAGGAGTTAAACTTGTTTAGTCTTCAGAAGAGGAATTTAAGGGGAGAGGTGAAAAACCTGTATATACATAAAAATGGCTCAATCAAGAAATATGAGGAAAATCCCCTTCAAAAGAAAAGGTGGCACTCTCTATATCTGAAGAAGGAAAAGGTTTAGTCTCAAGAATCAACAAGGCTTCTTCACTGTAAGGACAATGAATCTGTGGAATAGCCTACCCCAGGAACTAGTCATAGCAGCAACAGCTGACGGATTAAAATTGGTTTAGATGCCTGTATACTAAGGTTGAGCCGATCTTGAAATTTCAGGATCGTTTTTAAAATCCGATTTCTGATCATTTTCCATCTGAACCCGATCCAGATCCTAATTCTGATCCTAAGTCAAGTCAATTATCAAAGATTGGATTTTAAAAACGATCCTATTCACTACACAGCATGGAGTCTAAAAATTGGTTACATTTTTGGACTCCACGCTGTGTAGTGTTTAAAAAAAAATCCCCCGGCTACTTAGCCCCCCTGGTGTCCACTTACCTGCACAGATCCGCTGCCACGCCTCGTTCTTCTCAGTCCGGTCCTCTCTCATTGACATGCCTTCAGAGCGCTGTGCACAGCCCCACCTCCCTAGGCTACTATTAGAGATGATGGGAGTAGGCGGGGATTGTTGTGGCTTAGGAGAATGTGGGCGGGGAGATGTTTCCCCTCCCAGTACCCCTCCACACTCTTCTAAGCCACAAGCCCCGCCTTCTCCCAGCATCTCTAACAGTAGTCTAGGGAGGCGGGCCGTGCAGGGCGCTATGAAAGCATGTCAATGAGAGAGAAGAGGAGCGAGAAGGACGGGGAGTGGCAGCGGCAGTGGATCTGTGCAGGTAAGTTGAGAGATCGGGATCGGAATTCCGTTCCCGATCTTTTTTAGGCGGGATCAGAACCCTACCATGATTGTGAAATGTATTCGATCGCCGATCGGGATCCGATCTTTTCCGATCACGATTGCTCAACCCTACTATTTACTGCATAATAGAATATATATTTATGGAAATCTATAAAATACTTATCTCATTCTTCCCTTCAGTCATGTCCTTTCCCATCCCTTGGTTGATCTTGTTGGACATCCGTCTTTTTTTCAACCATACTATGTAACCCTGTCTCCTCCCAATGGATGTAAGGTTATGACTAGAGATGAGCGAACACTGTTCGGATCAGCCGATCCGAACAGCACACTCCCATAGAAATGAATGGAAGCACCTGGCATGCAGACTTTGCCGGCGGCCGGCCGCTTAACCTCCCGCGTGCCGGCTGCTTCCATTCATTTCTATGGGAGTGTGCTGTGAGCGTGCTGTTCGGAACGGCTCTTCCGAACAGTGTTCGCTCATCTCTAGTTATGACAGATTTGCAAACAATACATTTTTGAGTAATCATATCAGATAGTTCCTATTTTTACTATATTTTTATTATTTAGAAAGGAAATTCCTGAAAACACGTACTTGTACTCACTGTCAATATGTCAATGGAGGTGGTTCAGGCTACTGTTTCCTCTTGCTCACGTGAGGTGATATTTCAATCATCTATCACCATGACTACTTTCTAATTGAAATATAAAGATTAAGAGTCTTAAGTAGTTGATACCTTACTGAAGACTCTCAATCTTTATATTTCATATCCACTGGCTAATACGGTACAAAGACATAATTTCTAATTGTTAGCGGCTAGCTAGCCATAAGTGCAATTTGTAAAGGATTACAATACCAAGGATAAATATAACTGTTCAGCCCATTTAAGGGTTATTGCATTTATTGGTTCTTCTAACCTTGAACATATTGTGCACCTTCTTATTGCCTGTTCATACTTATTATAGATACTTTATAATGTAGTTTAAAGAAACCCACTGCCAGGAGTATTGCATTAAAATAAATGCCTTGGGAGATTGCTCTGCCATTAAACAGAGAATATCAAGGTTGTAATATAATCCAAGGACAGAGAAGATGAACTGTGGCTAAGGTTTATAAACAGCAAAGATTATTAATTAGAAATTTCCTCCATCATACAGCAGTTTTAATTGGAGACGGTCCCTTGATTAGATAAAATTGAAAGTATATCCAAAGGGAATTGACTTCTTTATTACAAAGAATCTGAGTATAAAAATAAGTGAAGGCTGCAGAGTTTAATTGTACAGTTTTTGTACACCATACAATGAACTGTGTCTCCACTATAATGAGATTTCGGGTTATCTCCTATATTATTTTGATATCCCTGTGTGTTCTTGCAACAAACATTGCAGATGCCAAGTCCCTATGGTCTTTCTTTGTTGTCACTGCTTTCCATGGAGCACACTAGAGGCGGTTCATCTGATTATATGCAAAGGTTGTAATGTTTTGGTGTTTTTCATTAAACATTAATTATCCTGAAGATGCGCTGATAAACATCTTCAGTCTGCAGCGCGGTAAAGACATTTTCCAATGACTTGTGTGAGTTTGCATTGAGCTCTGGGTACTGCGCACTAATTGTTGTTCAGTCTTGTCAACGCTGGGCTGTCATTTTTAAAGAAGATAAATTATAGAACAGAAGTGAGAAGATGGTTATTCTTTCATCAAGCACTTAGAAGCATTAAGGCTCTAAGCTGTGGCACGTTAAGCATGTTCACATTCTTGGGATCACTTTTGTCAGTTTCTGACTTCTGGCATCCACATGAATTAGTCTAACATTTTAGAAAACTTTACTGGGTCATAAACTGAACAACCATATTAGCATTATTTACAATGCTGTTAGGCTAGGTTCACATAAAAAATAAAATGTACAGCAGAAAAAAAATGGATTGAGACTTATTTCTTGAAAAGGTATATATATATATATATATATATATATATATATATATATATATATATATATATATATATATATACAGTCCTATGAAAAAGTTTGGGCACCCCTATTAATCTTAATTAGAGATGAGCGAACACTAAAATGTTCGAGGTTCGAAATTCGATTCGAACAGCCGCTCACTGTTCGAGTGTTCGAATGGGTTTCGAACCCCATTATAGTCTATGGGGAACATAAACTCGTTAAGGGGGAAACCCAAATTCGTGTCTGGAGGGTCACCAAGTCCACTATGACACCCCAGGAAATGATACCAACACCCTGGAATGACACTGGGACAGCAGGGGAAGCATGTCTGGGGGCATAAAAGTCACTTTATTTCATGGAAATCCCTGTCAGTTTGCGATTTTCGCAAGCTAACTTTTCCCCATAGAAATGCATTGGCCAGTGCTGATTGGCCAGAGTACGGAACTCGACCAATCAGCGCTGGCTCTGCTGGAGGAGGCGGAGTCTAAGATAGCTCCACACCAGTCTCCATTCAGGTCCGACCTTAGACTCCGCCTCCTCCGGCAGAGCCAGCGCTGATTGGCCGAAGGCTGGCCAATGCATTCCTATGCGAATGCAGACTTAGCAGTGCTGAGTCAGTTTTGCTCAACTACACATCTGATGCACACTCGGCACTGCTACATCAGATGTAGCAATCTGATGTAGCAGAGCCGAGGGTGCACTAGAACCCCTGTGCAAACTCAGTTCACGCTAATAGAATGCATTGGCCAGCGCTGATTGGCCAATGCATTCTATTAGCCTGATGAAGTAGAGCTGAATGTGTGTGCTAAGCACACACATTCAGCACTGCTTCATCAAGCCAATACAATGCATTACCCAGTGCTGATTGGCCAGAGTACGGAATTCGGCCAATCAGCGCTGGCTCTGCTGGAGGAGGCGGAGTCTAAGATCGCTCCACACCAGTCTCCATTCAGGTCCGACCTTAGACTCCGCCTCCTCCGGCAGAGCCAGCGCTGATTGGCCGAAGGCTGGCCAATGCATTCCTATGCGAATGCAGACTTAGCAGTGCTGAGTCAGTTTTGCTCAACTACACATCTGATGCACACTCGGCACTGCTACATCAGATGTAGCAATCTGATGTAGCAGAGCCGAGGGTGCACTAGAACCCCTGTGCAAACTCAGTTCACGCTAATAGAATGCATTGGCCAGCGCTGATTGGCCAATGCATTCTATTAGCCCGATGAAGTAGAGCTGAATGTGTGTGCTAAGCACACACATTCAGCACTGCTTCATCAAGCCAATACAATGCATTAGCCAGTGTTGATTGGCCAGAGTACGGAATTCGGCCAATCAGCGCTGGCCAATGCATTCTATTAGCCCGATGAAGTAGAGCTGAATGTGTGTGCTAAGCACACACATTCAGCACTGCTTCATCAAGCCAATACAATGCATTAGCCAGTGCTGATTGGCCAGAGTACGGAATTCGGCCAATCAGCGCTGGCTCTGCTGGAGGAGGCGGAGTCTAAGATCGCTCCACACCAGTCTCCATTCAGGTCCGACCTTAGACTCCGCCTCCTCCGGCAGAGCCAGCACTGATTGGCCGAAGGCTGGCCAATGCATTCCTATGCGAATGCAGACTTAGCAGTGCTGAGTCAGTTTTGCTCAACTACACATCTGATGCACACTCGGCACTGCTACATCAGATGTAGCAATCTGATGTAGCAGAGCCGAGGGTGCACTAGAACCCCTGTGCAAACTCAGTTCACGCTAATAGAATGCATTGGCCAGCGCTGATTGGCCAATGCATTCTATTAGCCCGATGAAGTAGAGCTGAATGTGTGTGCTAAGCACACACATTCAGCACTGCTTCATCAAGCCAATACAATGCATTAGCCAGTGCTGATTGGCCAGAGTACGGAATTCGGCCAATCAGCGCTGGCCAATGCATTCTATTAGCCCGATGAAGTAGAGCTGAATGTGTGTGCTAAGCACACACATTCAACACTGCTTCATCAAGCCAATACAATGCATTAGCCAGTGCTGATTGGCCAGAGTACGGAATTCGGCCAATCAGCGCTGGCTCTGCTGGAGGAGGCGGAGTCTAAGATCGCTCCACACCAGTCTCCATTCAGGTCCGACCTTAGACTCCGCCTCCTCCGGCAGAGCCAGCGCTGATTGGCCGAAGGCTGGCCAATGCATTCCTATGCGAATGCAGACTTAGCAGTGCTGAGTCAGTTTTGCTCAACTACACATCTGATGCACACTCGGCACTGCTACATCAGATGTAGCAATCTGATGTAGCAGAGCCGAGGGTGCACTAGAACCCCTGTGCAAACTCAGTTCACGCTAATAGAATGCATTGGCCAGCGCTGATTGGCCAATGCATTCTATTAGCCCGATGAAGTAGAGCTGAATGTGTGTGCTAAGCACACACATTCAGCACTGCTTCATCAAGCCAATACAATGCATTAGCCAGTGCTGATTGGCCAGAGTACGGAATTCGGCCAATCAGCGCTGGCCAATGCATTCTATTAGCCCGATGAAGTAGAGCTGAATGTGTGTGCTAAGCACACACATTCAGCACTGCTTCATCAAGCCAATACAATGCATTAGCCAGTGCTGATTGGCCAGAGTACGGAATTCGGCCAATCAGCGCTGGCTCTGCTGGAGGAGGCGGAGTCTAAGATCGCTCCACACCAGTCTCCATTCAGGTCCGACCTTAGACTCCGCCTCCTCCGGCAGAGCCAGCGCTGATTGGCCGAAGGCTGGCCAATGCATTCCTATGCGAATGCAGACTTAGCAGTGCTGAGTCAGTTTTGCTCAACTATACATCTGATGCACACTCGGCACTGCTACATCAGATGTAGCAATCTGATGTAGCAGAGCCGAGGGTGCACTAGAACCCCTGTGCAAACTCAGTTCACGCTAATAGAATGCATTGGCCAGCGCTGATTGGCCAATGCATTCTATTAGCCCGATGAAGTAAAGCTGAATGTGTGTGCTAAGCACACTCATTCAGCACTGCTTCATCACGCCAATACAATGCATTAGCCAGTGCTGATTGGCCAGAGTACGGAATTCGGCCAATCAGCGCTGGCCAATGCATTCTATTAGCCCGATGAAGTAGAGCTGAATGTGTGTGCTAAGCACACACATTCAGCACTGCTTCATCAAGCCAATACAATGCATTAGCCAGTGCTGATTGGCCAGAGTACGGAATTCGGCCAATCAGCGCTGGCTCTGCTGGAGGAGGCGGAGTCTAAGATCGCTCCACACCAGTCTCCATTCAGGTCCGACCTTAGACTCCGCCTCCTCCGGCAGAGCCAGCGCTGATTGGCCGAAGGCTGGCCAATGCATTCCTATGCGAATGCAGACTTAGCAGTGCTGAGTCAGTTTTGCTCAACTACACATCTGATGCACACTCGGCACTGCTACATCAGATGTAGCAATCTGATGTAGCAGAGCCGAGGGTGCACTAGAACCCCTGTGCAAACTCAGTTCACGCTAATAGAATGCATTGGCCAGCGCTGATTGGCCAATGCATTCTATTAGCCCGATGAAGTAGAGCTGAATGTGTGTACTAAGCACACACATTCAGCACTGCTTCATCAAGCCAATACAATGCATTAGCCAGTGCTGATTGGCCAGAGTACGGAATTCGGCCAATCAGCGCTGGCCAATGCATTCTATTAGCCCGATGAAGTAGAGCTGAATGTGTGTGCTAAGCACACACATTCAGCACTGCTTCATCAAGCCAATACAATGCATTAGCCAGTGCTGATTGGCCAGAGTACGGAATTCGGCCAATCAGCGCTGGCTCTGCTGGAGGAGGCGGAGTCTAAGGTCGGACCTGAATGGAGACTGGTGTGGAGCGATCTTAGACTCCGCCTCCTCCAGCAGAGCCAGCGCTGATTGGCCGAATTCCGTACTCTGGCCAATCAGCACTGGCTAATGCATTGTATTGGCGTGATGAAGCAGTGCTGAATGTGTGTGCTTAGCACACACATTCAGCTCTACTTCATCGGGCTAATAGAATGCATTGGCCAATCAGCGCTGGCCAATGCATTCTATTAGCGTGAACTGAGTTTGCACAGGGGTTCTAGTGCACCCTCGGCTCTGCTACATCAGATTGCTACATCTGATGTAGCAGTGCCGAGTGTGCATCAGATGTGTAGTTGAGCAAAACTGACTCAGCACTGCTAAGTCTCTGCATTCGCATAGGAATGCATTGGCCAGCCTTCGGCCAATCAGCGCTGGCTCTGCCGGAGGAGGCGGAGTCTAAGGTCGGACCTGAATGGAGACTGGTGTGGAGCGATCTTAGACTCCGCCTCCTCCAGCAGAGCCAGCGCTGATTGGTCGAGTTCCGTACTCTGGCCAATCAGCGCTGGCCAATGCATTCTATTAGCCCGATGAAGTAGAGCTGAATGTGTGTGCTTAGCACACACATTCAGCTCTACTTCATCAGGCTAATAGAATACATTGGCCAATCAGCGCTGGCCAATGCATTCTATTAGCTTGATGAAGCAGAGTGTGCACAAGGGTTCAAGCGCACCCTCGGCTCTGATGTAGCAGAGCTGAGGGTGCACAAGGGTTCAAGTGCACCCTCGGCTCTCCTACATCAGAGCCGAGGGTGCGCTTGAACCCTTGTGCACACTCTGCTTCATCAAGCTAATAGAATGCATTGGCCAGCACTGATTGGCCAGAGTACGGAATTCGGCCAATCAGCGCTGGCCAATGCATCCCTATGGGAAAAAGTTTATCTCACAAAAATCACAATTACGCACCCGATAGAGCCCCAAAAAGTTATTTTTAATAACATTCCCCCCTAAATAAAGGTTATCCCTAGCTATCCCTGCCTGTACAGCTATCCCTGTCTCATAGTCACAAAGTTCACATTCTCATATGACCCGGATTTGAAATCCACTATTCGTCTAAAATGGAGGTCACCTGATTTCGGCAGCCAATGACTTTTTCCAATTTTTTTCAATGCCCCCAGTGTCGTAGTTCCTGTCCCACCTCCCCTGCGCTGTTATTGGTGCAAAAAAGGCGCCAGGGAAGGTGGGAGGGGAATCGAATTTTGGCGCACTTTACCACGTGGTGTTCGATTCGATTCGAACATGGCGAACACCCTGATATCCGATCGAACATGTGTTCGATAGAACACTGTTCGCTCATCTCTAATCTTAATCATTTTTTGTTCTAAATATTTTGGTGTTTGCAACAGCCATTTCAGTTTGATATATCTAATAACTGATGGACACAGTGATATTTCAGGATTGAAATGAGGTTTATTGTACTAACGGAAAATGTGCAATATGCATTAAACCAAAATTTGACTGGTGCAAAAGTATGGGCACCTCAACAGAAAAGTGACATTAATATTTAGTAGATCCTCCTTTTGCAAAGATAACAGCCTCTAGCCGCCTCCTGTAGCTTTTAATCAGTTCCTGGATCCTGGATGAAGGTATTTTGGACCATTCCTCTTTACAAAACAATTCAAGTTCAGTTAAGTTAGATGGTCGCCGACCATGGACAGCCCGCTTCAGATCATCCCACAGATGTTCAATGATATTCAGGTCTGGGGACTGGGATGGCCATTCCAGAACATTGTAATTGTTCCTCTGCATGAATTCCTGAGTCGATTTGGAGAGGTGTTTTGGATCATTGTCTTGCTGAAATATCCATCCCCGGGGTAACTTCAACTTCGTCACTGATTCTTGAACATTATTCTGAAGAATCTGCTGATACTGAGTGGAATCCATGCGACCCTCAACTTTAACAAGATTCCCGGTGCCGGCATTGGCCACACAGCCCCAAAGCATGATGGAACCTCCACCAAATTTTACAGTGGGTAGCATGTGTTTTTCTTGTAATGCTGTTTTTTTTGGACGCCATGCATAATGCCTTTTTGTATGACCAAACAACTCAATCTTTGTTTCATCAGTCCACAGGAACTTCTTCCAAAATGAAGCTGGCTTGTCCAAATGTGCTTCTGCATACCTCAGGCGACTCTGTTTGTGGTGTGCTTGCAGAAACGGCTTCTTTCTCATCACTCTCCCATACAGCTTCTCCTTGTGCAAAGTGCGCTGTATTTTTGACCGATGCACAGTGACACCATCTACAGCAAGATGATGCTGCAGCTCTTTGGAGGTGGTCTGTGGATTGTCCTTGACTGTTCTCACCATTCTTCTTCTCTGCCTTTCTGATATTTTTCTTGGCCTGCCACTTCTGGACTTAACAAGAACTGTCCCTGTGGTCTTCCATTTCCTTACTATGTTCCTCACAGTGGAAACTGACAAGTTAAATCTCTGAGACAACTTTTTGTATCCTTCCCCTGAACAACTATGTTGGACAATCTATATATATATATATATATATATATATATATATATATATATATATATATATATATATATATTTATATATATATATACAGTCCTATGAAAAAGTTTGGGCACCCCTATTAATCTTAATTATTTTTTGTTCTAAATATTTTGGTGTTTGCAACAGCCATTTCAGTTTGATATATCTAATAACTGATGGACACAGTAATATTTCAGGATTGAAATGAGGTTTATTGTACTAACAGAAAATGTGCAATATGCATTAAACCAAAATTTGACCGGTGCAAAAGTATGGGCATCCTTATCATTTTATTGATTTGAATTCCCTTAACTACTTTTTACTGACTTACTGAAGCACAAAATTGGTTTTGTAACCTCAGTGAGCTTTGAACTTCATAGCCAGATGTATCCAATCATAAGAAAAGGTATTTAAGGTGGCCAATTGCAAGTTGATCTCCTATTTGAATCTCCTCTGAAGAGTGGCATCATGGGCTACTCAAAACAACTCTCAAATGATCTGAAAACAAAGATTGTTCAACATAGTTGTTCAGGGGAAGGATACAAAAAGTTGTCTCAGAGATTTAACCTGTCAGTTTCCACTGTGAGGAACATAGTAAGGAAATGGAAGACCACAGGGACAGTTCTTGTTAAGCCCAGAAGTGGCAGGCCAAGAAAAATATCAGAAAGGCAGAGAAGAAGAATGGTGAGAACAGTCAAGGACAATCCACAGACCACCTCCAAAGAGCTGCAGCATCATCTTGCTGCAGATGGTGTCACTGTGCATCGGTCAACTATACAGCGCACTTTGCACAAATAGAAGCTGTATGGGAGAGTGATGAGAAAGAAGCCGTTTCTGCACGTACGCCACAAATAGAGTTGCCTGAGGTATGAAAAAGCACATTTGGACAAGGCAGCTTCATTTTGGAAACAAAAATTGAGTTGTTTGGTTATAAAAAAAGGCGTTATGCATGGCGTCCAAAAAGAAACAGCATTCCAAGAAAAACACATGCTACCCACTGTAAAATTTGGTGGAGGTTCCATCATGCTTTGGGGCTGTGTGGCCAATGCCGGCATCGGGAATCTTGTTAAAGTTGAGAGTCGCATGGATTCCACTCAGTATCAGCAGATTCTTGAGAATAATGTTCAAGAATCAGTGACGAAGTTGAAGTTACGCCGGGGTTGGATATTTCAGCAAGACAATGATCCAAAACACCGCTCCAAATCCTCAGGCATTCATGCAGAGGAACAATTACAATGTTCTGGAATGGCCATCCCAGTCCCCAGACCTGAATATCATTGAACATCTGTGGGATGATTTGAAGCGGGCTGTCCATGCTCGGCGACCATCTAACTTAACTGAACTTGAATTGTTTGTCCAAAATACCTTTATCCAGGATCCAGGAACTGATTAAAAGCTACAGGAAGCGACTAGAGGCTGTTATCTTTGCAAAAGGAGGATCTACTAAATATTAATGTCACTTTTCTGTTGAGGTGCCCATACTTTTGCACCGGTCAAATTTTGGTTTAATGCATATTGCACATTTTCTGTTAGTACAATAAACCTCATTTCAATCCTGAAATATTACTGTGTCCATCAGTTATTAGATATATCAAACTGAAATGGCTGCTGCAAACACCAAAATATTTAGAACTAAAAATGATTAAGATTAATAGGGGTGCCCAAACTTTTTCATAGGACTGTATATACATATATATATATATATACATATATATATATATATATATATATATATATATATATATATATATATATATATATATTAGTAGAATACCTGCGGCTTCGCTCACGGAACATATGTTAAATTGTTGGTTATGCTAAAGTCATATTTTCAGTGTCACACATAAATTGCCATTTTCAGAGCTACAGTAAATCTTTTTTTCCACTTTAAATTTTTATTATTTTGTCTTTTTACTAATTTGTCACTGATGTGAACAACTTTTTTCAATTTCAACATTTTTATTGATTTTATATATTCAGCACATAGTATGTAGTATAAAGTATTACAACAGTTTTTTTAAACTAAATTTTAATAAAAATTTAAATTTCTGACCCTTACACAAACATATAAAACATTTACACCCAGTTAACAACATAGTGTGCCCCTCCCCCTCCCGCCAATGTTATCTATAAGTAGTTCACAGACAAAAGAGTAAAATTGGTTACAGTTACACGACTATCTATTGTAGGAATTTTTGGTAACAATGTTTCTGGTTTTATCTTCTGGTGCATACCGTATATGAAATGATTTTTGGGGTCAGCCACTCTAGAGCAAGCAACGTACAACTGTCCATGTGAAAAACATGGGCTCTCCAAATTAATGCCGGCAACTTTAAGTGATTGACCTTGTGCTTTGTTTAGGGTAAGTTCACACGGGGCTTTTTGGACCGTAACCTGAGGCGGTCCAAAATACGGATAGCTGCGACTGGATGCTGGTGTAGTGCACTGGCATCCAGTCGCGCACTCCGCTCCCGATTAGGCCGAAATGAATGAGCCTAGTTGGGAGGGAGTGTCTTCAGGCTGATGTCGCGAGGCAAAACAACCTGAAGAATGAGCATGTCGCTTCTTTTTCCAGGAGTCGGAACAAAACGGCTCGCGGAAAAAAGAAATGACCGGCTCCCATTGATTTCAATGGGGGCCGTCTTTTTGGTCAGAATTTTGAGGAGGATACAGCCTCAAAATCCTGACCAAAAAAACCCATGTGAACTTACCCTTAGGCACACATTGCGATTTGCCCGCGACAGAAACGCCTGAGGAAAAAACGCAGTGTTATAGTACTTGCAAAGTGGATGGGATTCATGCGAATCCCATGCCCACTTTGCGGAAAAAATTGCAGTACGGACACGCTGCAATTTCCAAAACCATTGGGTTTTGAAAATCGCAGCATGTCAATTATATCTATGGAAACGCCGGTGGCTTCCCCAAAGATATAATTGTAACAGAAAGTCTGCAGAGGAAAATTCTGCGAACTCTCTGTTCTAAGCACTGCAGGAAGAACCGCGATGCATTCACGCCGCAGTTGCTCCCGCAGTGCTTTAGTGCTGCATTTCCAGCTCGTTCTTTAAAGTCATAGCAAATGCAAGACGGATTAGGAACTACAGACGCTTAAAATTGAAGGGCATGTCACTTGGAAGCAACACCTGACACTGATAAGATATAATAGGAGGAATATTAAATACAGAGCCGCCCTCACAAAATAACGAAAATGAGAAATGAGGAAAATGACTGTATTTGGCGCTGAATTTTCAGAGCTAAAAAAAAAGCCTCCCATTGATTTCAAATACAGCACCATTTTCCTTTTTTGGCACTGATTTTGAAACTGAATCCACGTCAGAAACCACATGGAAAAAACACCTTCCCATAGAGTTCTATGGGTTCCACTCACTCCACACACTTTCTCCACTTGCGGAAAAAAAGCTTCCTTCTGGCGGATTCCGCCTGCAAAAACCAATGCAGTCAATGGGTGATGTAAAATCCACGTCACGGATGTGGGCGCAGAATCAAGGCCCATGGATTGTGCTGTAGGGGAAAAAAAAGACTCAAAAAATGCTCCAAAAACCTCTTAAAAAAACACATTTCTTAATACCTGAAGCGGATTTTTTCCTTGCCAAAAAACTCCTTTCTAGCAGAAAAAAACCCCATTGAAGTCAATGGGAGGCTTTTTTTCAGCGCTGAAATTCCACACCAAATTTTTCACCATTTTCCTCCGTGTGAATGGACACATGCTATGACCTGAAGGAGCCAACATATCAGTAATGAAAACCACCTCACAGGCCCATAGCAACCAATCAGAGCTCAGCTTTCACTTTACCTAAGCAGCTTCAGTGATGAAATCTCCTGTATAGTCAGCAATAATGACAATCTCAGTTTTCACCTGACCAATATGGCTGCTCAGTAAGGCTACTTGCACACTGCAGTATTTTTCACTGGTCTCCGAGCCGTGGATTCTGTGGCTCCATAGACTTCTATGGAGCCTGCAAAATTTACAGCTTTGTGCACAAAGAAGTCTATGTTTGTCTATGTGTTTGTGCATGTGCAGTGCAAGTGTCTATGCGTGCAGTAGTTGTGTGTGCTCTGTTCATCTGTGTGTATAGTGTGCATCCATCCGAGTGTGTTTGCATGCATGCGTGTGTGTGGTGTGCATGTGGTATTTATAGGGTGGTGTTGAGGTATTTGTGGGGTTGTGTTTGTGTTGTGTGTATCTAGAGTGGACTTGTGTTTGTGTGCTGTGTTGTGGCATTTGTGTGGTGTTGTGCTCGTGGGTTGGTGTATGTGTGATGTTTATATGGTGCATCTCTGATGCAGTGCTGCGTGTGCAGCAGGGTTCAGTGCACAGTCAGCTCTGTTACATCTCTGATGCAGCAGAGCTGAGTGTGCAACAGGGTTCACATCTCCGGTGTAGTCTAGCCGAGCACACGGCCAGCACTGCTACATCTCGGCATAGGAATGCATTGACCAGCGTTGATTGGCCGAATGCCATACAGAGTGCAGCATTCGACCAATCAACGCTGGTTCTGCTGGAGGAGGCGGAGACTAAGATCGGACCACAGCAGTCTCCATTCTGGTCCGATCTTAGACTCCGCCAACTCACAGATGAGCCTCTGGCAGAACCAGCATTAATTGGCCGAATGCTGTACTCTGTATGGCATTTGACCAATCAACGCTGGTCAATGCATTCCTATGGGAAAAAGTCAGCTCCCACATATCTAAACTGACAGGGATCCCGACGAGATAGAGCCCCAAAGAGCTGGGTGAGTGACATCCCCACCTAAATAAAGGTAATCCTTAGCTAACCCTTCCTGTACATCTATCCCTGTCTCACAGTCACATAGTTAACAGTCTCATATGACCCGGATATTAAATCCACTGTTCGTATAAATTGGAGGTCACCTGAATTAGCCAGCCAATTACTTTTTCTAATTTTTTTTTTTTTTTCATAGTTCCTGTCCCACCTCCCCTGCACTGTTATTGGTGCAAAAAAAGCGCCAGGGAAGGTGGGAGAGGAATAGAATTTTTATCGAGTTTGCCACCTGGTGTTCAACTGAAATTGAACATCTCGAACAGCCTGATATCCGATCGAACATGTACTCGATCGAACGCTGTTCGCTCATCTCTAGTTATGTTTTTTTTCTTGAGCATTCACGTAGAAACATCATGTGAATCTAACGTTAATGTAATAGATAAACAGAAATCACATTGAGGCATTTCCATTAGATGCAATAAAAATAGCACACATTTTATACAAAAAATGCAATTCAAAAATTCATGAAATGTAGGCAAATTTACAAATTTACGGCCAAAAATGTACAGAATAAAAGTCAACTGCATTAATTGGCTTTTGGAATACCTTTGTTTTAGTTCTACCAGACATTTTGGTCCAGTTGGACTAGGAGCATCTAAAAACTGTCTAAACACAGTAGATAGCTGTCAATAATCATTTAGTTGACAGCTATATTCATGGACTATGGGATTAACAGATTCTGGTATTCATTTGTATGTAGGGAGTGAGATAAACAGTTGCCAGAAGCTGGTTACAATTGGGAAGCACAAGGAGTTCTTTACAAAATAGACACAATTATGTTACCAAAATTTACTATGACTGGCATCTCTTAAATCAGTCTAAGGAAAAAAAATAGTTTGGAGTGAGGTAATAACATTAGCACGTTTTGAAGCAATAGAAAAAGAAATCTAGACCTGAATCAAAATTAAAGGGGTTGTTCACTTTCAGATCAATATTTAGAGACCAATATTTAGAGATTGTTTATAAAATAAAAAGTTGTACAAATGTCCAATATACTTTCTATATCAATTCTTCACAGTTTTCTAGTTTTCTGCTTACTTTCATAAATTCTTTTTAATGTCAGTGGATAAAACTCAGTCCATGCTCATGTGATAAGATAATCCTTTAATAGTCCCACAGTGGGGAAATTTCAGTATGTTACAGCAGCATAGAAATACAGATACAGGGATAATACACAGTAATATATTACAGACATAGGCACGCATATGCTGAGAAGAGAAAATATACTAGGAGTCCATAGCAGCTAAGGAACAGAAGAAGAAAGAAGGAAGACTTCATAGTCATAATCACCTGTTACTCCTGCACCTAAACTTGCTACCATATTCTGCTGTGTTTCTAGACTTGCCTCTCATCTTGAAAAAAAGCAATTCTCCAGCAAAAAATATAACATTTAACTTTTACTTGGAATGATTGAAAAAGAGACATGCAAAAATTGGATCCATATATAAAAACAGACAAGCTTACGCGTTTCGGGACGTAGATTTCATTCCCTTAGTCCTAGCTATTACTAAGGGAATGAAATCTACGTCCCAAAACGTGTAAGCTTGTCTCTGTTTTTATATATGGATCCAAATTTTGCATGTCTCTTTTTTAATCATTCCAAGTAAAAGTTAAAATTTATATTTTTTGCTGAAGAATTGCTTTTTTTCAAGCCTTGTCAATATTGACTCCGTGTCACAGTCCGGAGCTCTCTCCATGAAATACACAGCTCATGCTCATTCATATCCATATGTGCATTAGGTCTAGTGGTGGAGCTTCACCAGTTTGCTTCTATTGTCTCTCATCTAGCACATCTGGGACATCACTGGTCAGCAATTGTAAAGGAAGCTGCTAGCAGATAATCTAGATGATTTGGAATCCCAAATGCATTTCGCTTGGCATGACATTTCTCATATAACCATTATGCCACTATTATCATTAATAGTATGCCAAGGTGTGTAAGTATATATATTTCTGGGCATGGAGCTCATTATCGATTACTGTTGTTATGAATATTTTATTTCCATTTTTCTATCATATGCATATTATTAACAAACCTATCAATCCTGTAGTTTTCATAATTCCAAGACTTTCTCTTCTTGGTGTTACACTTGAGGAATGTACATATGACACTATGCTATATTCCACTTTTTATTAATCCTTGATTCAGGTAAAATGAATTCAATGACTTAATGTTTATTTTTATGATTTGAATACATCACTCCATACTATATACTAACCCATAAATGTCATGTTTATTGGAAATTTAATGTATAATTTCAGTGATATTTATTCAGATCATGCACCAGCCTCCTGTAAAGAGACCAAACATAGTAGTTTCAGGTAGTTATTTGCAGAAAGATTATCATTAGAGATGAGCGAACAGTGTTCTATCGAACACATGTTCGATCGGATATCAGGGTGTTCGCCATGTTCGAATCGAATCGAACACCGCGTGGTAAAGTACGCCAAAATTCGATTCCCCTCCCACCTTCCCTGGCACCTTTTTTGCACCAATAACAGCGCAGGGGAGGTGGGACAGGAACTACGACACCGGGGGCATTGAAAAAAATTGGAAAAAGTCATTGGCTGCCGAAATCAGGTGACCTCCATTTTAGACGAATAGTGGATTTCAAATCCGGGTCATATGAGAATGTGAACTTTGTGACTATGAGACAGGGATAGCTGTACAGGCAGGGATAGCTAGGGATAACCTTTATTTAGGGGGGAATGTTATTAAAAATAACTTTTTGGGGCTCTATCGGGTGTGTAATTGTGATTTTTGTGAGATAAACTTTTTCCCATAGGGATGCATTGGCCAGCGCTGATTGGCCGAATTCCGTACTCTGGCCAATCAGTGCTGGCCAATGCATTCTATTAGCTTGATGAAGCAGAGTGTGCACAAGGGTTCAAGCGCACTCTCGGCTCTGATGTAGGAGAGCCGAGGGTGCACTTGAACCCTTGTGCACCCTCGGCTCTGCTACATCAGAGCCGAGGGTGCGCTTGAACCCTTGTGCACACACTGCTTCATCAAGCTAATAGAATGCATTGGCCAGCGCTGATTGGCCAATGCATTCTATTAGCCCGATGAAGTAGAGCTGAATGTGTGTGCTAAGCACACACATTCAGCTCTACTTCATCGGGCTAATAGAATGCATTGGCCAGCGCTGATTGGCCAGAGTACGGAATTCGGCCAATCAGCGCTGGCTCTGCTGGAGGAGGCAGAGTCTAAGATCGCTCCACACCAGTCTCCATTCAGGTCCGACCTTAGACTCCGCCTCCTCCAGCAGAGCCAGCGCTGATTGGCCGAATTCCGTACTCTGGCCAATCAGCACTGGCTAATGCATTGTATTGGCTTGATGAAGCAGTGCTGAATGTGTGTGCTTAGCACACACATTCAGCTCTACTTCATCGGGCTAATAGAATGCATTGGCCAATCAGCGCTGGCCAATGCATTCTATTAGCGTGAACTGAGTTTGCACAGGGGTTCTAGTGCATCCTCGGCTCTGCTACATCAGATTGCTACATCTGATGTAGCAGTGCCGAGTGTGCATCAGATGTGTAGTTGAGCAAAACTGACTCAGCACTGCTAAGTCTCTGCATTCGCATAGGAATGCATTGGCCAGCCTTCGGCCAATCAGCGCTGGCTCTGCCGGAGGAGGCGGAGTCTAAGGTCGGACCTGAATGGAGACTGGTGTGGAGCGATCTTAGACTCCGCCTCCTCCAGCAGAGCCAGCGCTGATTGGTCGAGTTCCGTACTCTGGCCAATCAGCACTGGCCAATGCATTTCTATGGGGAAAAGTTAGCTTGCGAAAATCGCAAACTGACAGGGATTTCCATGAAATAAAGTGACTTTTATGCCCCCAGACATGCTTCCCCTGCTGTCCCAGTGTCATTCCAGGGTGTTGGTATCATTTCCTGGGGTGTCATAGTGGACTTGGTGACCCTCCAGACACGAATTTGGGTTTCCCCCTTAACGAGTTTATGTTCCCCATAGACTATAATGGGGTTCGAACCTCGAACATTTTAGTGTTCGCTCATCTCTAATTATCATATTTCACATATCTCACAACAGGGGTCCATTCAACTTAACTCTATGCAAATGTTACTGTGCTACTATGCACTCTCAATGCAGCTAGCTGTGCAATACCTGTGCTATGCTATATCACAATTTCAGTATAACTTCATGTCTCTTGCTCTATTTCTACTTTCCAATTATCTTTCCAGTTGATTCAAATCTAATGTTTCTGAAATAGCAGTTGCTGTTTGCTAACTTCAATCCATACGGATCATTAACAAGCTTCGCTCTTCGGCAATGCCTGTGTGGGCACAACTAAGTCCATCAAAATGACTCTGACTGAGACTCGCAGGGACCTCAAATGTACAGAAAACTGTTTAAACCATAGATCTAGAAGACATTTTGTGGAACTAAGACACCATTCCTCTTTTCAATACATTAAGGGTGAATTCACACTGAGTAAACGCTAGCTTATTCTGAACGTAAAACACGTTCAGAATAAGCGGCGTCTAAAGCAGCTCCATTCATTTCTATGGGAGCGGGGATACGAGCGCTCCCCATAGAAATGAATGGGCTGCTTCTTTCACTCCGTGCAGTCCCATTGAAGTGAATGGGGAGTGCCGGCATGTACGCTCCGGCATGAGCAGAGCTTGCCGTATACGCCGGCACTCCCCATTCACTTCAATGGGACTGCACGGAGTGAAAGAAGCAGCCCATTCATTTCTATGGGGAGCGCTCGTATCCCCGCTCCCATAGAAATGAATGGAGCTGCTTTAGACGCCGCTTATTCTGAACGTGTTTTACGTTCAGAATAAGCTAGCGTTTACTCAGTGTGAATTCACCCTAAGGGTATACATTTCTTAAACTTGTCTAGAGGTCCTTGCTTTATGGCTTTAATATGTTTCAGATTTATGTATGTATCTGAATGAAGTATTCTGCCTCATGTTAAATGTATGGATCCCATAGGACTTTATTACTCTGTTTAAAAGATAGTTTCATACACTATGCAGTCACTGCCAGGGAAATGTGGCATTACACTGCAGCCATTGAAGTTGATGTATGTTCCAGAGCAAGTATCACTATTTTTCATCCATTCTCCTTTTTGATTCATAGAGGTTTGTCTCAAACATGGAGTCCTCTCTATCTCATATATATATATATATATATATATATATATATATATATATATATATATATATATATGAGTTTCTGTCTGACTGTCTGTCTGTCCTCTAAGCGTGACCAAATGACTGGACCGATTTTCACCAAATTTGGCAAACAGATAAAACAGGTGTCCGGGAAGGTTTTAGACAGGCCTCAACTCTCTTGGATGTACTATTCCTGAGATACAGTATTCCCAAAACAACGACCTGCATCAGCCAGTACAAACCTGCAAGTTTTTGACTCATATTCCAACTGCCATATACACAGTCACTCCATATACACACAGCATTACTCCAGGTGTATACAGCACTGTTATCCAAACTGAGATACATGCATCAGAGGATTAGATACACAGATAAGCAGTGGGGTAACTAGGAATGGCGGGGCCCCGTGGCGAACTTTTGATATGGCCCCCCCCATCCCAACTGACGCCGAAGACCTCGAACGACCCCCTCCTCCGCACTCTATTATGTCCCTTAGTGGCCCCTGCACACAGTATTATCCCCCATAGTGGCCCCTGAACACAGTATTAATCCCAATAGTGGCCCCTGCACACAGTATTAACTCAATAGTGGCCCCTGCACACAGTATTAACCCCAACAGTGGCCCCTGCACACAGTATTAACCCCAATAGTGGCCCTTGCACACAGTATTAACCCCAATAGTGGCCCCTGCACACAGTATTAACCCTAATAGTGGCCCCTGCACACAGTATTAACCCCAATAGTGGCCCCTGCACACAGTATTAACCCCAATAGTGGCCCCTGCACACAGTATTAACCTCAATAGTGGCCCCTGCACACAGTATTATGTCCCTCTGTGGACACCCATAAACAATTATTATACTCTGGGGTCTTTTCAGACCCCAGAGTATAATAATCGGAGACCCGGGGAATAAGAACATTAAAATAAAACACAGTTGCTTACCTGTCTCCCGGCTCCCATGCTGTCGCCCGCGCTCACGTCCTTCTTTAATGACGTCGGACGTCACATGACCCGGGAAGCATGCCGGGTTCATGTGACGTCAGAGACGTCAGAAAAAGTAGGACGGAGGCCTGGCAGGATCGCGGAGAGGTAAGTAACAGTTTTTTAATGTTCCCTTACCTCTCCGGTCCGCCGATCATTATACTCGGGGGTCTGCAAAGGCCCCCTAATGGCCCGGGCCCTGTGGCAGCCGCCTCCGCTGCCTCTACGGTAGTTATGCCACTGCAGATAAGCACACAATATCACACATAAGAGGATTAGATACACAGCTCAGCACACAGTAATCACACATGAGAGGATTGGATACACAGCTCAGCACAGTATCACACATGAGAGCATTAGATACACAGCTCAGCATACACTATCGCACATCAGAGGATTAGCTACACAGCTCAGCATTCCATATCACACATTAAAGGATTAGCTACACAGCTTAGCACACATCAGAGAATTAGATACATAGCTCAGCACACAGTATCACACATCACGGGATTAGATACATAGCTCAACACACACCTCCACACATCAGAGCTTTACTCCAGGTTTCCACAACAACCGATTGCAAATTTTTTACTGATATCCAAACTGAGATACGCATGACACTTATGGACACGCACAAACGACATACAAAATAGACCAGTGCAAAACTGGGCAATTGTTATGAGGCCACTATACAAACAAAAAATTTAATATACCCGTGCGAAGCCGGGTCCTCCTGCTAGTAATATCTATTTTATAATATCTATAGGAAATACATAGCTGTGATTTTATTTATTTGTAAGACATCTACTTTTGGAACCACTTTCATGAGGGTTTTGGAGTTTGGAACCACTATTGACAAACCACTGCCAAATCTAAAGGTTATATTTCCAGACTAAGGTCACATGTATACAACATTGACTTGTAATTGAGGCTTGTGCAGCATTGCATGAATTCCCTTTCTGGTCTGTATTGAAATTATTATGCACTCTGTGCTACTGTATATAGCCTTCATCAGGCCTGTAAACTGTATATTTACCCATGGCAGAAATTCGGCAATACGGCCCCAAACCTATAGGTGCCTCTGTATAATATTGAATGAAGAATGAGGTAAGGTATGAGTTCACAGCAGGATAACAGAGCTGTATTTTAGGTCCAAATATTTGCTATGAAATAATAGGAAAATATTACTTCATATTCACAAAATGTGTTTTTGTTTGTAATGCATTTCATGCAGTTTTAAGTCCAATAATGTTTTCCACAAATTGCAACATTCTACAATATAACTATGAAAACAGTTGTGCAGTTTTTATGTCGTATCATGTTGGCTCGGATTCAGAAAGTTGTATACAGCTAAAACATCTACTGGACTGTCAAACTTGATCACCAGAGTTGAAATGAATAGTTCTTCTACTTGTAATACTGAAATTCTGTTCATTATAGAAATGCAAAAGTACTTTGCTGGAAATCTAAGTGTAATATAAATTTTCGTAAATGCATTTGTGTAATAAAACAGTGTCATTGTATTTATCTACCACTTACCACAAATGTATCCATTTAATTCCAAGCCAGTAAATCTTGTACTAGAAGCCAAGTATTGGATATATATGATCTAAACCATGCATTAAGATGTCAAAACCTATTTTGTGAACATTTACTCTTTCTTGTAGCCCTTTAAGATTTTAGATAATGCATTTTTAACATGAAATAAGTCATAAAGCATTTGTGATCAGCATGAATGCAGATGAAGTGGCTCATGAAGGCTCAAGCACTAAGCGCTCAACCTCAAATCCAAATGGAGTGGAGATGAGTCAAACCAACCACGAAAGGTATCAAGAGACAATAAGGAATAACAAGCTGTGCATGAAGAAGCAGTGCCAGACAGCTGCTCTGCTCTCTGATATTGCAAATAATGTTAGCTCTTTCCCAGGCTTGAAAAAGAGAAATTTAAGCTCCTTGTTGGAGGCAATTTAAGTACTTAAGAACATTGCTAATTTTAAGGAACAAGTGTATTTTTTTTTTTGCTTCTACTTAACTCATTTTCTTAATTTTTATTAGAATTTCTGTATCATGAAAGTGTTTCCAGGATTTATGATATAATTTTTGGCATAAGTAATATTTAGAATTATTAGAAATTTTAGATGAAAAGCATTATGCAAAAAAACAAAAACTGAATTTTAATAATTCCCAAATAACATGTTATCCTTATTGTATGTGATATTATAATTAACTGGATAAATAATATCTGTATATTTTTCATATTTTACATTTTTATTTTAAGTATTTATGTTTGTTTCTCAGACCATTTTATTTTATTAATAATGTTTGTAACAAAATATTTTGAAACTGAGTAGCATCATTATTAGAGATGAGCGAACACTAAAATGTCCGAGGTTCGAAATCCGATTCGAACAGCCGCACACTGTTCGATTGTTCGAACGGATTTCGAACCCCATTATAGTCTATGGGGGGGAAATGCTCATTTCAGGGGTACGCAAAATTCGATAAAATTATACTTACCAAGTCCACGAGTGAGGGTCGGGCTGGATTCTCCTTGAAGTCTTCTCCCGGCGCAGCGCCCCCGCGGCGTCTTCCGGCTGGAATTCACTCTGCCGTGCATGCGCAGTCGGCTCTGCCTAGGCTGGATGCCTAGGCAGAGTGAATTCCAGCTGGAAGACGCCGCGGGGACGCTGCACGGAGAAGACTTCTAAAGGTAAGAAAAGAACCAGCGTTGATTGGCAGAATGTATAGCATTCGGCCAATCAATGCTGGTTCTGCATCGAACCTTAAACTTCGAACAGCTAGTAGTGTTCGATCGAGTACGAGTATCTCGAATACTGTAGTATTTGATCAAACACCTACTCGATCGAACACTACTCGCTAATTTCTAATCATTATATATAGCTTTCACTGTGGGGTGCACAGGGCTGGAATTTTGAGAGGAATCTGTACCAAAAGTCCGCCTCAAATTCCTCTCTATATTATATCATACCCTTAGGACATATGTACTGTATATAGTTTTTACAAACAGTCAAAGTCTCAGAACAGCCCTGAAGATTTTTCAATCAGAAGAAAAGGAGAGGCTTTTTTTGGTATGCCATCACAGTTGAGCTTTATCAGTGTAACCAAGACCACAAATACAACTATTAGAAGTGACTCTCCCCTATCCTAATCTCCTCCATATCCTAATCTAAGCTTGACACTCCACACACAGTGAGAAGCAGGCAACAGCTCTTAATACAGCAAGAAAAAGCAAGGATTTCCCAGAAAGAAGCCAAAATCTGTTAGTAAAGTTTATTACAAAATTTATTAATGATACAAACACTACCAGAAAATGAAAAGTTATCCGAAATTTAGCTATACTCTAAATTGTGCCATTACAAATGACAATTTGTCCTACAAAAGTTAATCCCTCATATGATTCTGTAAACGCACACATAAAAAAGTTATAAGTTATGGATGGTGGGTAGTAAAGGGGTTAGGTAATACCAATAGATCCTTGTTTAAAGGGGTTGTGCAAAACTTCGAAAACATGACTGCTTTCTTCTCAGGAAGTGACTTCATGTCTAGTCACATGGCAATGCCACAGCCCCATCATATTAAAATGAATGGGAAGGAGTTGCAGTATGTCCTGTGAAGAAGAAAACAGTCCTGCAGAACCCCTTTAAATTTTATATTGCTTTATTCCCCATATATTCTCATGATAACAGTCACTGTCATAACCATCTTGGCTGCTATATATTATGTTATGCCAGCTGAACTCTTATCTGGATGCCGTCTTCATTTAATTAGATCACTTTACTCACCAGTGAACACTGAAGACAATTAAACAGAGGTAAATTGTAGCTTTTGGAAATTGGCATGTGTTCTCGTTATAGAAAAGTGTATTTACGCTCTGGAGAAAAGCCAGCAAATTAACTGGAAAGGGCTAGTTCTCATGCAAACCATAGTATTTCCTATTATAAGCTCTATCTCACATAGAAGTTAGCTAGATCAGATCCTCATTCAGTATCACACTCAGTAAGCCAATGCTACAATAGTTACCCTACCAAGAAAGGAACTCTATTACCACTAGTTAAATCTGATCAATGTATCTCCATCAGTAGAAGCACAGCAGAGTTTTATTGATCAATATCACTGAACATTAAAAGTTGTTCAGAACATGACTCAAGCCACTAAGGTTTAAAGGGGTATTCCCAAGTAACTTTAATTATAGCTGTGAGAAGAAACATGAGTATGAGAGTACTCTGTACCCCTAGATTATATCCTAAATGAGAT
The DNA here is from genome assembly GCF_031893055.1 of Leptodactylus fuscus. Taxonomy (NCBI): domain Eukaryota; kingdom Metazoa; phylum Chordata; class Amphibia; order Anura; family Leptodactylidae; genus Leptodactylus; species Leptodactylus fuscus. The sequence goes on from NC_134265.1 coordinate 181,961,023, forward strand.
AATAGTAATCTCATTAGAAACTGGATATGTAAGCAACCCCCACTTTCCTAGGAGGTGATGACTAACTTTGTTCTTGGCATTATAAAATTTTGGCTATGCACTCCTTCTATCTGCCCATTTTTAGTTCATTTTGAGGTCTTAGTCCGAAAAAAGGTAAATCTGTTTAGTGAATTATGGTATTCAGTAGAGCATTTTGCAGGCAGATTTTGAGCAGGAATCTTTTTCAAAATTTTCCTTAAAAAAAACAATCATTTCTATGGGAGTCAGTAGCAATTAAAAAAAAAAATGCAGCTATAGAAAAAAAGTAGCATCATGACCTATCTATGATTGGGAGGATTCTGACACCATTTTTTTTTTTTGAGTCAAAAATTGCTAGCAATTTTTTGAAGCAGATTTTCCAGGCCCATTCCCAAAACAGTGTACTGGAGGTTAAAAAAAAATCCTAAAAAAACACAACAAAAACCCCAACAAAAAAACATGTTGCAGCAAAAACTGTATGAAAAAAACTCCTTCCCATTTCTTGAAGAAGAGTTTTTCAGCTTCCAAAAAACTCTCTGTGATCTCATCCTTACACAGTCTTGTTATGAGAGGTGAATTTACATAATTTGGTAAAAATATGTGTTAAGAACATTAAATTTCTAAGTAAATAGTATAAATCTTAGATTCCAAATAATTCCTATATTTCGTGTTGGCATTATTGTTGTTGTTGTAGAGTGCTGCTACATCTATAGTTTGTTTTTACGTTACATATGACACAGTTTGGCGGTTTTCAAAGACTTTGTTGGTGCCTTCAAAATCTGACATATCAATGTAATAAGGAAGAGATGATATTAGTATAATCATATTCTTGCTTCAATAACCACAATGCTTTCAATTTTTAACAGTGATTCTGAGTGGCTATTTAAAACCAATTTGACCCATTTATACAATATTTATATATTAATTATTCTTACAAATTATAACATGAAAAATGTATAAAGTCTTTCTAACAAAGGTTTTGATGAATCACGCTTCTATTTTTGGAAATCTAATTCTAACAAGATATTAATCAGGAACTGTTTTATCCATAGTGATGTAGTAAAGGCTTTAAAGACTCGGACATAGTCAGGGGAATATTCTTATATACACTTTAATGTCCAATTTTGTCATGTTTAGCATTAAATATTTAGACCTATGTTGTTATTCTTTCAGTAGTCACATGTGAATGCCGGTCCATGACACATAGTATATCCCCACATTACAATCTGTACCATAGGACTAACATAAAACCCAAATTCAAGTAATCAAACAAATACTTTCATAACTCAGTGCTGAAACCTCTGAGACAAGGCCACCCCCTTATTCAGACCAGATTTGTGAAACATTTATATTTTCACCCTTGTATATTATGCATATTAAGACACCTCCAGTCCACTTTTTTCACAATGTATTACTGTAATGATTGGAAGTCTTTTTCTTTGACATTAAGCTCTGAATCGGTGGATGAGCATAGATTTATAACACAAAAGCGGGCTCATTCAAGAAACTACTGAGGGAATGTTATGGAATTGCTAGGACAGCAATTCCCCAGTAGCTGCTGGAAACCCTGGGGTGGGACACAAGAGACAGTGAGCCCTAAGCTGAAGCCCCCCACAGTCCCTTCCTATTGCCAGGCTATTGCTACGTAATAGGCGGCAACTCGAAGACGATCCCTTCCTATATATGTGATACACAAAACGCAGACAAGACGGACAACAACAAAGGGAGGTCAGCTAGCCAAGGGTCAGTAACAGTAGATCGATGCAGTTCCAAATCAGAGTCCAAAGAATAGTCAGTAGGGAAAGCCTACTGAATGCAAGGATGCAAGGATTAGAATGCAAGTAAGGATAGTGACAGCAAGGAGCAAGTACGCACAAGGCAATAGCAAGCACCAGTGTGAATGTGAGCCAAGACTAAATAGGTAGGAAGAACCTGCCCAGAACCTGTTAGGAAGGCAGGCTGTCAATCACAGGGCAAGGCAAAAATTAACCAATAAATAGACAGAGGCAACAAGGGCAGAAGACGGGTGTGATGCAAATTCAATTACAGAACTAGAGTCACACAGTACAACTAAAAACTCTAAGCAAATTATCAAACTTCACACGCCTCCTGCGCCGCAGCATGCGAGCAGAGGGTGGCGCAGAGACCCGAACAGGCAGAGATGTTACAGGGTATTTACATACAAACGGTATGTGTGGAATAGCCTTTCAAAAGGCTATGCAAGTACGTGCTTAGTTAAAAATGACTTTTCCTAAAAATAGAGCCTCTTTAACATTTTTCTTCTGAACATCACAATATCCCATATGTGCTGGTACACTTGTGTACGGGTACACAACAGTGCTTGGAATAGAAAGAGCATTAATTGGCTTTTGAAGGACATATTTTGCTGTAATAGCTTTCAGATACCATGTCCCATTTACAGAGCCAGTGAGGTGCCCAAATAGTTGAAACCCCTTCAAAAGTGAGCCCATTTTGGAAACTAGACCCCTCAAAGAATTTATGAATCGATTTAGTAAGTACTTTGACTTTACAACTCTTTCACAGACTTGGTTGATAGAAATGGACAATTACATTCTTATCTATAAAATATTGCTTTAAATGTTTAACTTTTACAAGCAGTTAAAGGAGAAAATGCGACCCACAATTTGTTAAGCAATTTCCCCCAACTATAGAAACAGGTTTCCCGTTTTATGGAAGAATAAAAGTTAAGTTTTATATTCAAGATATTTTTTTGGTTCCCATCTTATATTGCTGGACTCCAACTCTGTTTTGATTGTCTGTGGATATTTTTTCTCTGGCTGAGAAGATGGGAGACTGTGCCTAGAGGAGGACTTCCAACCTGATGTTGTGGTATATGTGAGTAGGGCTGTATTCAAATAAATGTTTTCCATAACTATAGAAATGACCTATAGTGGATATAAATTTCTGCATTGGCACACAGCATAAAAGGAATAGCATTGAACTTTTCGGAGATTTTGCTGGAATTGGTTTCAGGTGCCATATCGCATTAGCAGAGGCCCTGAGGTACCAGTGCAGTGAAAAGCCACAACAAATTACCTCATGTTGGAAACTAGACCCCTCAATGAATTTATTGAGGGGTATATTCAGCAATTACAACTGTTTCACCGAATTTACTACCAATGGGATGCTAAAATGAAAAATTACTTTTTTTCCAATAAAATTTTGCATTAGGCCTAATTTTCTAATTTTCACAAATAGTTAAAGGAGGAAAAACTCTCCACAAGTAGTTAAACGATTTCTCCTGAACACAACAATACTCCATATGTGATCAAAAAGTGCTGTATGGGTACAAGGAAGAGTTTGAAACGAAAACAAATTTTGCTGGAATAGTTTTGGGTGCCATATTTCATTTGCAGAACCCCTAAAGTACCAAGACAACAGGAAACTCCAAAACATGACCCCATTTTGTAAACTACACCCCTGAAGGAATGTATAAAGAGTTATATTCAGCATTTTGATCTAACAGCTTTTTCATAGATTTTATTAACTTTGAGCTGTGAAAATGAAAAATTATACTTTTTGCAATAAGATGTTGCTTTAGACACATATTTTTTAATTTTTGAAATGAGTTAAAGGCAAAAATGTATCCAACAATTTGTTACACAATGTTTCCTGACCACGGAAATACCCCAAATGCAGAGGAAAACTACCGTTTTAGTGCACAGCAGGGCACAGAAGGCAGAGAGCGCCATTAAGCTTTTAGAGGACAGAATCATTTTCATGTACCATGAAACATTTGCTCCTAAGGTGTTAATGCAGAGAACAGTACCAAGAATTGACTTAATTTGGGAAACTGCACCCCTCAAAGGGTATAGTGATCATTTTGACCCAGAAATGCTTTCCAAAAAGAAATATGCAGCAGATGGTGCAAAATGAAAATTGACATTTTTCCAGATAGGCCATTTCAGTGCCCAATAGGTCCTGCCCATATCATGGTGCTGTGAAAACTCAGCTCTCCAATTGTGGTCTGTTTTATGATTTTGGAAACATCCTATATGCGGCATTAATCTTTTGCCTACAAATATGACAGGAGTCAAAAATGATGAAGCATCATGCGTATTTGAGGCCTAAATTGGTATTTTTCACTGCATTGGTGAAGAATTGCAGAGATTCTGAGACTAAATTAAAAACTAGACCCCTCAAGGAATGTATCAAGGGGCATATTGAGCATTTTTAACCCTCGAGTATTGCACTATTTTAATTTTCAGAAATAAATACACAGTGAAAAGTTAAAATTACAATTTTTCTAGGACACCATTTCAGTGCTTGATATGTTGCACCTAGATTGTATCTGCAGAGACACACACTCCAAAAACTTGCTCTGTAAAATCTGTCATGGAGCCACAATATCTTCTGACCTTTAGGAATTGCCCCCTCAGTATTCCTCACTTGAGGGGTTTAGGATGACAACTTCCTGATTTCAGGAAGCTATTGCTTGCTGTCTCCTTACGATGGGACCTAATCTGCAACACACCCACTTTCCTTATGGTTATGGGAAGATCTGAATACATCACGGATGTCTCACTGTCCTCACTTGTGAATCTCAAACCTATTTGTTTTATATTTAAGAACACAACAACAAATTTTGGGGGGAATTCAAAAGGATCAGAATATCATCAATCAATCTTAATAAAAGAACAATTGAAGATGTCCAATTCTGATATTCTTCCCCGAAGACCACTACATTCTACCACTATCTACTGGTGGAAGTTGCTTTCATCAAAGAGGAATTGTGATTCAGAATAAACCACATCAACCACAAAATAAACTCATTATGAGCGGGAAATTGAATTCTTCTAGATTGTAAGCAATACTCTACCACCTCCAGTTCCAGCTCATGGGGCATAGAGAACTTCAAGGTCTCTACATCCAAGATAGCCAATATCAAGCCTGGTTCAAGCACAATACCATCCAGATGTTTGAGTACATGAGTAGTATGATGAAAAATACAGGACAAGCGGGTGCAACACCTTATCCACATATGTGCTCACATTCTGGGTGCGATTGTTTATCCCCAAAACAATGGGTCCACTACGTAAAGCTGAAAGACCTATGTGAATCTTTGTCAAACAGTAGAAATGTGCCACGGTAGGATGCTTTGGATACAAAAAAGAGAACTCATTTGTATCATAAACCCTTTTCTTTTGCATCTCTCATCTCTTTTGCTATGCAAATATATGCTTAGTTAAAAATCCCTATAGCCAATGACAGATTCCCTTTAAAATCTAGAATCGATAACCCGTAATATTGTTCTCTTCAAGAAAGGCATCCAGGCCCTCTTTGAACTTGTTCAATGAATCAGCCATCACCACTTCCTAGGGCAAAGAGTTCTATATTTTACAGGAAAAAATGATGGAGAGACTACAGCTGCAAATCATTGACTTTTCATTGGTTTTTGTTGTCTCCTTTGATACAAATTGACAGAAATTGTAGACGTTTGGATTAAGTCTGCTACATTAGTATGATAAAAATGACACTTCCTTCTAATAGACTATTTTTCAAATTTTCAACTATTTATATTCACTATTAATTTATACTGAAAAATGATAATGATAAGAATGCTCTAATTATTTTGTAATTAAGATGAACATCATTTACAGAAGTAATGGGACACAATAAATCAGAGCAGTCTTGCCACCCTTGACTTGAGGATATATTAAGATAATGTGGTCATGTCATGAGAAAAATGCAATTTTTATCTGAAAGCAAGAATCAATTACAGTAGACCTGTCATTTCATTATTATGTCTTCACTGTGCTCATAAAGAGCATGCTTCCACCTCATCCCACCCCTTCAACAATTATTGACAGTGGTGGATGAATATTAATGTTCACTTCCCAGCCATCAATAAGTATAATGACAGCAGTTGGGGCTTACCCCCATCTTTTGTCTCCGAGTAGTCACTGCCAGCAAAATATTCTCCACACCGCAGCTTTCTTCCAACCACCTAAATCTCCCTTTCAGCCACTTCCATCTACCTTTTCCTGCTTGTGTCCATGCACACTCCACTCTTAAAGGGCCAGTACATACATGCCCACATCTATATCCAGTTCTAGCACAGTAGTCCGTAATTTATTTTAGGCACCTTCCCTTATGTGAGGGTGCCTTATAAAAATATTCCTAGCTTGTTAGATCATGTGAAGGCGTATCTGCTGACTGGATATTCTAACCTTCCATGTTTGACCTCTGCCTAATTATCTGACTCCATACCTGTGCCTCCTGCTCTGACCTCTGCCTGTTCACCTGTCTGATCCTGTGCTGCTTGTTATCTGCCTGATATAGTGTATTGCACAAACTCTGCCTGCTCTGACCTGTAAATGACTTTTGACTACATATTTCTTGTCCCCTCTTTGTCATGCAGCAACATCTCTTGGGTCTGCTGTCACTAACACCAGGACTACTCCTAGAGGTAGTCACTTAGTGGTTCTCCACAGTAAAGACCTTGGAGGTTCAAGAGGGTGAATTTCTGGGGACCATTTAAACAATGCCTTTAGTAGTAGCCCAAAGTAAGTGACACATTGAGTTACCTGTGTTGTAATTAGTAATAGTGGAAGGAGGAACAGAGGCAAAGTTGTAGGGGAGCATTAACTGGTGACAGGTAAGCAAGTCATTCTGCTTTAGTCCAAGGATTTGGGTTTTGAGTTACGGCAGAAAATTGAATCTAAGCCCTGGGTGAAGTAGTAATGGACAGAGTAACCTATAGCACGTATGCAAAGGTTTACACAGAACTACAACAAGTAGAAAATGTCAGAAAAATTGAATCAAAGGTCCAGAGAGACATGTATATGCAAACGAAAATACTACAAAATAGAGCCAAATATGTTAACAATGCTGTAATATTTCCACCTGGGATAACATCTTGGCCACTGCCATTTGTTGTAATTGTGAATTTCACAAATGTAAATTATAAACTCTACCATTTAGTATGCAAGTGACATATTAGGAGCCACATTCATGTATTGTTACTGTATATTTTTCCTTCTCCAGGGATCTCAGAAGTGCAGATACAACAATCAACAAGAACTCCCAAGCTTGAACACGTTGTTTTAAAACAAGCGTCTAGTGTTTCTGTATGTTCTAACCTTACAAGTTAAAGGTATCAAGGTATATCTGACTACTAAACAGTATGACAACACCGCTTCTGCTTGGAATAGTTCCTGAATCTTACTGAAATACCAATACCTCATACATTTTCATTACCGAAACTGATTTAAATTCCACCCAACAATGATGGAAATGCGGAGTAAATGAGACTGAAGCCTTAAACCAGCTGGTAAGTATGATGCATGAGAGCAATTAGCCATTGCTGGATCCAGTGCTTTCCACTCTCCTCGTGTTCATTGCCAGTGTTGTTTGCCTGGTGAATTACTAATTCAGACTTCTCTCTATATAAAGCAGAATTCTATGAAGAAAAGGAATGTCCATTTCCCTCGCTCATATTAACAATCTCACATTTTCAGCACTTAAGAATCTAAAACAATTTTGCTATTTAATGAGTTGTAAAATATTTTCCATCAAATATCAATTAAGAATACATCGCATAAAGTCTGTCGGCTATAAAGGCATTTAAAGTGAGCCTTTTTAGAGCTACAAGTTTTAGCTGACTACGTGGGACTTTAGCGTAGATTGTGATTTTGTAGCATTTTCGCAAGAGTAAACTTGAACCATGGGATATACAAGTTAAAATATGGTTTATTATTAGAGATGAGCGAGTAGTATTTGATTGAGTAGGTATTCGATCGAATACTACGGTATTCAAAATACTCATACTCGATTGAATACCACACGGTAAACGCAGTAAAAATTTGATTCCCCTCCTACCTTCCCTGGCGCTTTTTTTTACACCAATAACTATGCAAGGGAGGTGGGACAGGAACTAGGACAACGTAGGCATTGGAAAAAAATCGTATACAGTCATTGGCTGGCGAAATCAGTATCAGCAGCAGCAGCAGCAATAATAATAATAATATTAATAATACTGGGACTTGGGCGTGTTAGATGTCCCCAGGCACGCTTCCACTGCTGTCCCAGTGGCATTGCAGAGGTGTTGGCATCATTTCTTAAGGTGTCATTCTGGACTTGGGGACTCCAATTGGTCGATGTTTGGTTCCCCTGAAACTAGCATGTTTTTCCCATAGACTATAATGGGATTCGATATTTGAACGAGTAGATGAATATTGAAGTCTACTCGAATCGAATTTCAAATTTTCAAATATTTCACTACTCGCTCATCTCTATGTATTATGTTTGCCATGAAAATATGCCAATATCTATGACAAAAAATGAGTCTTTTATTGAAAAACTGTGAAGGGTTAAGGATAAACTCCTTAAATGAAATGTTATTCCAAGCCTAATACCACCTCAGGCATTAATTCACTCTTCCATTTGATGTAAAAATACCATCTGTCACTGCGTTCGCAGGCTTGTGTTAATTTTTAACACCAGAGAAGAACAATGTGTCGATATGAAGTAATTGTATAAACACAGAGAAAAATAAAACTTACTGTAAAGACAAATATCAAGTTTACTGTAGACTAATCCTGACGAAATCTCACAGGAAAGGAATATAGCACAAAGATCAAGTCTACTGTGTTATAACTGGGAAGTCTGTTCTTCTGGTCCATTCAGTAACCAGAAAGATATAAAAATGAACCACAAAAATAAGAGACGCAAACAAAACCTGAAAGATCTCATTGACTCCAATGGGGTCATATCAATTTTAAAGTGTCTGTCTATTCACATGCCCATTTCTTGAAAGACCATTTTTATTGGCCATTGGGAAGACTGGTATGTTCTATCTTTGTCCATCAAAATGGACATAAATATAGCTAATTAAAGACACCCATTGACATTCTTGGGTTTAAAGGGGTTTTCCTATCTCCTTGTTTCAGCTTTGCCTGCAGTGTCTGTTTCTCACTTCCTATATTTCTCCTCCCCCCACCCGCTGGACAGGACACACAATCCTTCTGCAGGTCAGATAATATGCATGTGCTTGTATAGAATGGACTCAGTGTTATCTGTGTGTTTACTTAGAGAGATAACAGACCGGGCTTTATCAGCAAAACACAATTATCTGAACGGATTGTCTTGCCGCCACTGAGTAAGTGACGTCACTTGTCCTATCTCCAAGGTCCGTGGTTATAGCAACACAGTGTAAACAATGGAAAGAATAAGGTCACATAGCAGGCAAACAAAGCAAAATTTCTAAAGCTTTATATTTAGGAAAAGTCTTCAATTTACATAAGCTACCATTATAGAAAGGATCCTTGAGCTTGGACAACCCCTTTAATAATGGCCGTATGACAGCTGCATCAAAAATGTGTGTCGCATACCCATTATTCACTGCCATTTGAATAAGTCCTGTCTGTGGACATGATTGGGCCAACACAGCTGTTTGTCATGGATGATAGCTATGTGAAAAATGTCAATGTAGTGTGAATAAGCTCTAAAAAAAAAAATAGTGAAAAGGTTAAAACTGAAAATGCTGTCCCTTTAAGAATTAGGGAGAAATGATGGAGGCTATGGTTGCAGGGGTATGCACACTCAAGTCCAAAGAAAATTAAGTAATGGACAGACCACTATTTCTAATATTCCAACATTCTTTAAAACCAGGACTGTGTGCATAGCAAATGTAGTGCCAATATTCTAAAAGGGTTTAAGAACTGATCCCAGAAACTATAGGCCAATAAGATTAACCTCTGTTGTTGGTAGTTTAAAGGATTTCTTAGGCTCTATGACCCACTGATCTCAATAGGCCACACAAATCTGTAATGTCTCTGCGTGTTCTGGTCTCTGCGGGATAGGAGGTGGGCTCATTTTGATTCTTTGCTTAGAGTTTTTCATTGCACTGTGTGAATACTACTCTATTACCTCTCCACTGTAATTGAATTTCTACCACACCCATCACCTGCACCTTGTTTCTCCCTGATCATCAAATGGACAATTCTAGTCTGGCCTGTGTTATTGACAGCCTGTCTACCAATCAAGTTTAGGGCGGGTCTTTGGCGTCCTAAATACAAGCCATTAGCCCACACAGCCATGCTGGCTATTGAGATTCTGTGCTTAGACTTTGTCCCTTATTAGCTCCTCTGTTTGCTACTATTGTAATACTGACCTCTGGCTTCCCTTTTTGACCATTCTCTTGTATTTTGATTCTGTACTGAGTTGCTCGACTGTTACTGGTCCCTTGGCTTGCTGACCTCCCTTTGTTGTTGTTTGTCTTGTCTTCATTCTGTGTTGTTACCTATACAGGAAGGACTTTGTTGACTAGTTGTCCTCTGCCATCTAGGGCAGTGAGATAAGCAGGTAGGAGCAGCGGTGGGTTTAGCTTAGGGCTCACTGTCTTGTTGTGCCCGTTCCTCCAGGGTTTCCAGCAGCTACTGGGGAATTGCTTCTATAGAAATTCCCTTACACAAATCCATGTTTTAACAAGAACTCTCAGTCCTTGTGAAGAAAAGTAGGATTGGAGGTTCAGAATAGAATCAAGAGTCAGAGTTCCTCAGTCTTCACATGTCAGTTCCTATTTCTTATCTTATCACAAAGGTACCACTGATCATTAAAAAAAACAAAAACCTAAGAATAATTTGACATGTAAATAGAGCCTAAGTGATGCTAACCTTGAATCAGCACGGATTTATGAGGGATTGGCCCAACCTGATCCGCTTCCTCAAAACAATAAGTTTGAGACAGGACCAGGGTGAGTTACTGGACAATGTATATCTTAATTTCTTACTTAACTTAATTTACTTGTATAATGCCAACATATTTTGCAGTGCTTTTACAGACATTGTCAGCCTCTGTCCCTAATAAGGCTCACAATCTACATTTCCCTATTAATACGTCTTTAGAGTGTGGGAAGAAACCCACACAAACACAGGGAGAATGTACAAACTCCTTGCAGATGTTGTCCTTGTTGGAATTTGAACCTAGAACTCCAGTGCTGCAAGGTTCTGAGCCACCATGCCACCCAGATTTAGAGTGTGCATGCATTTTTCCTCTAAGATGAGGAACACTGACTTCTACCTCATGGAGTGCTTGTCTTCCTAATGATCAGAATTGCAGGATAATAGGCTGAACTGAATGGATGAAAGTCTTTTTCAGTCTTACAAACTATGTTATGCTAAGGCTCCACGTTGCCAAAATGCAGCAGAAAAAAAATGCTACATTTTATGGTGCCGGGAAAGTTAATGAGATTTTAGTTAATCTCATATACACACTGTGGGAAATAAACTGAGGAAAAGCTGCATGTGTTTTTGAAAAATGCAGTATGTTAATTTTATTAGCAGAATTGTAAGCATTTACCCTATATATTCAATTGAGGAAGAAAAAAAATGCAGCAAAAAGTCAATACATTTGTTATTTTGCATTTTTTGCCACGTTTTGCTACATGGGGCCTTAGCTTTACTTTGTCCCTTTGACCTCCACCCCATTCCCACATGGCTAGTAGATATTTCTAAATACTGTAGGTGATAGAGAAAGAAGTGCAAACAGACCCATGTTTGTCATCATTGATAAAACAAAGTTTCAAAAATCATCTTCTGTTCAATCCAAAGTCATATGCAAGTGTCTCCTGAAGTGTCCTGTGTTATGACAGCACCCCTCCCAAACCCTTTCATCTGCTGAAAACTGACATCCCCTGTGGCCTCTAGCATCATCTCATGCAGAAGATGTCAGTCTTGAGCAGATGGGAGGGGATTGGGAGGGGTGCTGCTGTTAACACAGAACACTACACAGAGAAAGGAACACCCGGGGATATTTCAGAAGATATGTGCAAACAACTCTGGAGTGCAGGAAAGTAAATTTGGTAAAGCATGCTTCATCAGTGACTTATTTATTTAGCTTATTTATATAGCTGGCAAACGAGTGTATTTGCACTTTTTCCCCCTATGACTAGAGATGAGCGAACAGTGTTCTATCGAACTCATGTTCGATCGGATATTAGGCTGTTCGGCATGTTCGAATCGAATCGAACACCGCGTGGTAAAGTGCGCCATTACTCGATTCCCCTCCCACCTTCCCTGCCGACTTTTTTGCTCCAATAACAGCGCAGGGTAGGTGGGACAGGAACTACGACACTGGTGACGTTGAAAAAAGTAGGAAAAACCCATTGGCTGCCAAAAACATGTGACCTCTAATTTAAAAGAACAGCGCCGCCCAGGTTCGCGTCATTCTGAGCTTGCAATTCACCGGGGACGGAGGTTTCCGTCCAGTTAGCTAGGGCTTAGATTCTGGGTAGGCAGGGACAGGCTAGGATAGGAAGGAGAAGACAACCAACAGCTCTTATAAGAGCTAAATTCCAGGGAGAAGCTTGTCAGTGTAACGTGGCACTGACGGGCTCAATCGCCGCAACCCAGCTTTCCCAGGATCCTGAATGGAATACACTGACAGTGTATTCCCGTATACCCCATATATACACCCCAAATCCCCGTTCCAACGGTGTGCCCCCTCACCTTCACCCCAGAAATACCCTGCAAGTCCCCTAGCAATAGAATTGGGGCTATATACACCCACTATTTTTGCTACTGCCATATAGTGCCATTGTCTGACTGGGAATTCAAAGAATATATTGGGGTTACATATAACTTCAATTCCAGGGAGAAGCTTGTCAGTGTAACGTGGCACTGATGGGCTCAATCGCCACAACCCAGCTTTCCCAGGATCCTGAATGGAATACACTGACAGTGTATTCCCGTATACCCTATATATACACCTCAAATCCCCGTTCCAACGGTGTGCCCCCCCACCTTCACCCCAGAAATACCCTGCAAGTCCCCTAGCAATAGAATTGGGGCTATATACACCCACTATTTTTGCTACTGCCATATAGTGCCATTGTCTGACTGGGAATTCAAAGAATATATTGGGGTTACATATAACTTCAATTCCAGGGAGAAGCTTGTCAGTGTAACGTGGCACTGATGGGCTCAATCGTCGCAACCTAGCTTTCCCAGGATCCTGAATGGAATACACTGACAGTGTATTCCCGTATACCCTATATATACACCCCAAATCCCCGTTCCAACGGTGTGCCCCCCCCCCCACCTTCACCCCAGAAATACCCTGCAAGTCCCCTAGCAATAGAACTGGGGCTATATACACCCACTATTTTTGCTACTGCCATATAGTGCCATTGTCTGACTGGGAATGCAAAGAATATATTGGGGTTACAAATACCTTCAAGTCCTGCCACTGCCATATAGTGCCAGTTTCTCACTGGGAATTCAAAGAATATATTGGGGTTACAAATACCTTCAAGTCCTGCCACTGCCATATAGTGCCAGTTTCTCACTGGGAATTCAAAGAATATATTGGGGTTACAAATACCTTCAAGTCCTGCCACTGCCATATAGTGCCAGTTTCTCACTGGGAATTCAAAGAATATATTGGGGTTACAAATACCTTCAAGTCCTGCCACTGCCATATAGTGCCAGTTTCTCACTGGGAATTCAAAGAATATATTGGGGTTATAAATACCTTCAAGTTCTGCCACTGCCATATAGTGCCATTGTCTGACTGGGAATGCAAAGAATACATTGGGGTTACAAATACCTTCAAGTCCTGCCACTGCCATATAGTGCCATTGTCTGACTGGGAATTCAAAGAATATATTGGGGTTACAAATACCTTCAAGTCCTGCCACTGCCATATAGTGCCAGTTTCTCACTGGGAATTCAAAGAATATATTGGGGTTACAAATACCTTCAAGTCCTGCCACTGCCATATAGTGCCAGTTTCTCACTGGGAATTCAAAGAATATATTGGGGTTATAAATACCTTCAAGTTCTGCCACTGCCATATAGTGCCATTGTCTGACTGGGAATGCAAAGAATACATTGGGGTTACAAATACCTTCAAGTCCTGCCACTGCCATATAGTGCCATTGTCTGACTGGGAATTCAAAGAATATATTGGGGTTACAAATACCTTCAAGTCCTGCCACTGCCATATAGTGCCAGTTTCTCACTGGGAATTCAAAGAATATATTGGGGTTACAAATACCTTCAAGTCCTGCCACTGCCATATAGTGCCATTGTCTGACTGGGAATTCAAAGAATATATTGGGGTTACGTGCACCCACAATTTTTGCTACTGGTATATAGTGCCAGTTTCTGAGTGGAAATTCCCCAAATAATTTGGGGATTCATTCACCCTACATCTCAGGCTCTTGCCATATTCACCCAGGTTGTCAGTGCTGCACCAGCTCGTTCCCAGACAGCTCGGCCCGAAAAACACATTACCTATATAGAGGATTTGGACAATGAAGACAACATGTTCTAGATCTAATGTCTGCACCTTCTCCAGAATTAAAATAAAGGCAGTGTTTAACTTTCAAATAGCACTGCACAAAGGAAGATCTTATCAGCTTGTCTCATGACATGCTACTGAAAAGTGTCATTTGTGTATCTTAATGTAAATATAGTTGTATAAGCTTTTTGGGTTTTAGGCACTGCCAAGTTATTTATTACCACCTGCTCCCTTATAATGATGTTGACGCCAAAGTCACTGTGGGTGTTCAGAGCTCACAGCTTTGGGTGACATTTGTCTTGCTCTCTGTCGGTACCAGCTGTCTTTTTGGATACCGTAAAGTTATGTTGACTTTATTAACAGCTATAGAAGCTTTAGCCAGGTTGTGACGGTGTGTAACCCTAACAACACTAAGTGGGATGCACATTAATAGTCAGTCTATGTACGCTAAACGTATCACTGAAGTAATTTTTTTTCCCTCTCCCCTAATATAAGAAAGGAACAGACATTAGACCTAGACCGGGGTTCGAGGCATGTAAAAATCTAGTATTATTTGTTCTTCATGATGTGAAATATGTGTTGAAAAGCAACCCAAGATGAAGTCAGCCATGTGTGCCAGTGTGTTACTTGGCATGCCTTTGCTGGCCCCAACTGCAAGGGTCACTCTCCATTTCCTCCATTTTCAACTCCCCTTCACACCATTTGTGGTGAAGCAATGGGATGCACTGAAGTGCACCCTCTAGCCTCGTGTGGGACAGGGACATCAGATGCCACTCCAACCCCCTCGTCTTCCTCCGCCAGCCAACGGTGCGAAGATGAGAGGAGTGTGCTCTGAATGTTTTCTGCCTAGCAGAGGCTAGTTCTCACTTACGAAAATGGCCCCACTTTGACCTGTATATCAGGCACAATGGTGTAGGTTTCAAAGAAACATGGCACCAAGAAGTTGAAAAACGTGGGCCATGCGTGGACCGTGTTTGAGTCTGGCAAGCTCCAGATCTGCTACCAGGTTCCAGCCATTATCACAGGCGCAAAAATGCCAGGCCCCAGGTGTAGCAGGGAAAAAAAAATGCCATCTCAGCCAGGATGGCATCCCTGACCTCGGAGGCACTGTGCTGTCTGTCCCCCAAGCTGATCAGTTTCAGCACGCCCTGCTGACATCTCCCCACGCCAGTGTTACAGCGTTTGCCGCTAGTAGCTGGGGTGGAGGTTGCAGCATCGTAGGGTTTCAGTCTACTCCTGCCATGAATTTTGGCCTGGGAGAGGATATAGGCCACCCCAGTTTGCACCCGGGGACCAGACTCCACCACATTCACCCTGCCTGTCATTAAAGATAAGCACTGCAGCATCCCTGACCACGCTTGTCCATGTGTCGGTGGTCAAGTGGACCTTGCAGCAAAGCGCAGAGCTCTGGGCCCGACTGATGTTATGGGACACATGCAGGCGCAAGGCAGGGACAGCACACCAAGAGAAGTAGTAACGGCTAGGCCCAGCATAGGGAGGTGCCCCAGCTGCCATCTGCTGACGGAAGGCCTGGGTATCCAGAAGCATAAACAAACACCAACATCTCCAAGGCCAGCAGTTTATCGATGAGGCTGTTAAAGGCTTGGGCATGGGGGTGGGTTGTGTTGTACTTCTGCCTGCAATGAAAAGCTTGGGAGATGTGGAGTGGCTGGGAAGAGGCGCATGATGGTGCAGGCCAAAAGGGCGCATGAGGGTGAACTCCCCAATGTGTCAGAGATAGGTGTGTAGGTGTCCTTGCATCATATACTTGCACCATACTTGGCTTTGGAAGTTAATTTTGTGCCAAAAAGTGGTTAAGACAGCGATACCTCAGCTACTCCCGTTACACTGTCTATTGACAACTCCAGCCCTGAAATTACCACCTTTGGAAGTGGACCACCACTTCTAAGATCCCAAAGGAAGTAGGCAAGAGATGTGCAGTGCAGAAAAAAAGATGAAAAAATAAGTGTAGGCAGTAGAGCACAGAGGGATCGGAGAGGACAGAGCTGGTGTCGGCCAGGTATTCCCACAACATGCGCCTATACTTGTCCCTCCTGGTGACACTAGGCCCCTGAGTGGCAGTAATTTGTCCAGGGGGGGCCATTAACGTGTTCCAGACCTAGGAATAAGTCTTCCAACAGGGTAGAGTTTTGCATGCCTTTGCTTCTACCCACTGTTTTTGCTGCTTAGCTTCCCTCCACATCTACACTGCTTTAGCCCCTAAACATCACCCCAGTTTATGCCTTTGCTTCTACCCTGTTTTTTTGTTGAATTAGCTTCCCTCCACATCTACACTGCTTTAGCCCCTAAACATCACCCCAGTTTATGCCTTTGCTTCTACCCTGTTTTTTTGTTGAATTAGCTTCCCTCCACATCTACACTGCTTTAGCCCCTAGACATCACCCCTGTCCATGTGGGGTCGGTGGCCTCGTCATCCACCAACTCCTCTTCCAATTGCGCACTGCCCCCTTACTGCAAACCGCACATGACCACAGCTTGCCCTGATGGCAACTGTGTCTCATGATCCCCACTGAGGTCCAGACAAGTTGGTGGCGGGTCCAAAACCCCAAAATTGGAAGGAAATGGCGGATGCTGCAGTATTTCTAACACCTGTTCTTGGTGCTCGGGCTTGGTCTGTGTTGTACCCTGCACCCTGCTTAACGCAGCTGCCATATCCGGAGTTGTGCTGAGCGCATGCTAATGTTTTGTGTCCAGTGCAATGGATGGGATGGGATTTCACATAAGTCTGCCACCCATGGCCACTCATGGTTGAGCAACTGAGGGAGTTGACTTTGACGAACCCGAGGGTTTTGGAGTTGGAACTACATCAAAGGTCTGTGCTGCTCACACACTCTGCTCAACACATGATATGTTTAGTGCCAGCAGTGTGGAGACGTCGCACAACAGCAGGTACAGGCGTTGTAGGAGTGCATAGAGGCTAGCAGCGGCAACTATAGACTTTAAAAACTATCCGCACAAGCGCCACACTTTCACCAGTAGCTCAGGAACATTGGGGTACCTTTTTAAAATGATTAGCAGCAATGAGTTAAAAACGTGGCCCAGGCATGGAATATGTTGCAGGCTGCCAAGCTACAGAGCCGATCCCAGGTTACGGTCATTATCACACATGACAACATGCCTGGGCCCAGGTGCAGTGGCAAAAACCACATTGCCGTCTCATCGAGGATGGCATGACTCACTTTGTAGGCAGTGTGCTGTCTGGCCCCCAAGCTGATGAGCTTCAGCACGGCCCGCTGACGTCTCCCCACACCAGTGTTGCAGCGTTTCCAGCTCGTAGCTGGGGTAAATCTAACAGCGGAGGAGGAGGGTGGTGTTTCAGCCCTCCTCCCAGGAATGTTGTGTGGGGAGACAAGTCAGTCTACCACATTTTGCGACCCGGTCCATGCCTCAAGTACATTCAACCACTGTGCCAAGATTAAAAGTTAGCGTCCCTGTCCGCATGCACTTGTCCATTCATAGCTGGTCACGTGGAACTTTTGGGCAAAGCGCTGAACTTAGGGACCGCCTCATGTTTGGGGAAAAGTGCTGGTGTGGACGGCACAGTGAGGTGGCGCAGTAGCCAGCAGGCCCAAAAAGGGCAGAGTGTCCACAAGCCGGGACCCCAACATCTCCTGGGCCAGAATTTTTGAGATGAGGCCGTTGAAGCCTTGGGCATGTGGGTGGGTTGTGCTGTACTTTAGCCTGGAATGAAAGGCCTGGGAGATGGGGAGTCGCATTGCAAAGTGTGTAAACCACACTCAGTTTGTCCTCGACCTATACATTTAGAATGTGGCCTCGATGGGGGAATTTTTCTAAGGAAGCTAGAAAAGAGGGCATCTTGGGCCTTGCTGGCTCAGGTCTAGCTTCTGTCATGCAGCTGTCTTCTGCCTCTGGACATCCCTTTGCCTCTAGCCACCTTTTTCCCTGCTTAGCTTGCCTCCACATCCACACTGCTTTTGCCCCTAGACATCACCCCAGTCCATGCCTTAGCTTGTACCCCCAGTTTTTACTGCTTAGCTTGCCTCCACATCCACACTGCTTTTGCCCCTAGACATCACCCCAGTCCATGCCTTAGCTTGTACCCCCAGTTTTTGCTGCTTAGCTTGCCTCCACATCCACACTGCTTTTGCCCCTAGACATCATCCCTATCCATGCCTCTGCCCCTAGCCATAACTCTGCCACCCCTGGAAACTCATGGTGCAGAAACTTTGGGAGCTGACTTTGAGGAACCCTTGGGTTTTGTAGATGGAACTCCATCAAAGGTCTGTGCAGCTCACACACCCTGCTCAAGATATGGTATTGTAGGGTTTCAGCGTGTGTGAATGACGGACAACAGCCTGTGTTTGGACAGATGTAGGCCTTGCTAGAGTGTTTTTAGGCTAGCAGCGACTCCTGTACACTTGCAAAAGTGGGCGCACAAGCGCCGCATTTTCAACAGTAGCTTCGGTACATTTGGGTATGTTTTCAAAAAACGTTGCACCACTAGGTTAGACGTGGGCCAAACATGGAACGTGTTGGAGGCTGGCAAGCTCCAGAGCCGCTACCAGGTTCCAGCCATTATCACAGGCGTAAAAATGCCTGGCCCCAGGTGTAGCAGGGAAAAAAAAATGCCATCTCAGCCAGGATGGCATCCCTGACCTCGGAGGCACTGTGCTGTCTGTCCCCCAAGCTGATGAGCTTCAGCACCGCCTGCTGACGTCTCCCTACACCAGTGTTTTAGCGTTTGCCGCTAGTAGCTGGAGTGGAGGTTGCAGCGTCGTAGGGTTTCAGTCTACTCCTGCCATGAATTTTGGCCTGGGAGAGGAGATAGGGTACCTCAGTTTGCACCCCGGGACCAGACTCCACCACATTCACCCTGCCTGTCCTTAAAGATAAGCAACATCCCTGACCACAGGCGCTTGTCTAAGTGTCGGTGGTCAAGTGGACCTTGCAGCAAAGCGCGGAACTAAGGGCCCACCTGATGTTGAGTGACACGTGCTGGTGCAAGGCGGGGACGCCACACTGGGAGAAGTTGTGACGGCTAGGGACGGCATAGTGAGGTGCCACAGTTGCCATCAGGTCCGGGAAGGCGGGAGTTTCAACAAGCCGGAACGCCAACATCTCCTGGGCCAGCAGTTTAGCGATGTTGGCGTTCTAGGCTTGCGTGGGTGGGTGGTTAGCGGTGTATTTCTGCCGGCGCTCCAATGTCTGAGAGATGGTGGGTTGTTGTAAAGAAGCGCCTGATGGTGCCTTTGATGGTGCAGGAGAAGGAGATAAGACAGAAACAGGGGAGGATGAGGGAGAAGTCAACAAAGTGGCGGAGGCAGATGAAGTGATGTCCTGGCTCGTCCTCTGCAGTGCATGGCCAGCACTGTGAGCAGAGGCAGTGGCATGAACGGCGGGCGACGTTTGTCCTGCCGTTGCTGCCTGCCACTGATTCCAGTGCTTGGATTCCAAATGACGGTGCATTGAAGTGGTGGACAGGTTGCTTTTCTCAGGGCCCCTACTCGATTTCGAGAGGCAAATTGTGTAGACGACACTATATCTGTCCTCGGCGCATTCCTTGAAAAAACTCTACACCTTCGAGAAACGTGCCCTCGATGGGGGAGTTTTTATGGGCTGGGTACAAAAGGGAACATCTTCGGACATTCCGGGTCTGGCCTGGCTTCGGCGAAGCTGTTGACCTCTGCCTCTAGCTACCCTTTTTGGTGCTGCACCTGCCTCAACATCCACACTACTTTCCCAGCTTGACATCCGCCTTGTCCAGGTGGGGTCGGTGTCCTCGTCGTCCACCACCTCCTCTTCCAACTCCTGTCTCGCCTCCTCCTCCTGCACAATGCGCATGTCAACTGGCTGCCCTGACAGCAACTGCATCTCATCGTCGTCGATGAGGGTGGGTTGCTTGTCATCCGCCACCAAATCGACCGGAGATGGAGGAGACTCTAGTGTTTGAGCATCTGGACACAGATACTCGTCTGTTAGGTCCATGGAATCGCGAAATGGAGGGGCAGGTTGGGGTACAGTCAAAGGAAGGGAGAACAGCTCTGGGGAGCAGGGACAGTTGGGGTTATTGTTCTGGGAAGATTGGGAATTTTGGGTGGAAGGAGGACAAGACTGTTGGGTAAGAGGAGGTAGAGGCTGACTGGCTGGTGGACAATGTGCTTTAAGCGTTATCCGACAGCCATTGCAAGACCTGTTCCTGGTTCTCGGGCCTACTAAGGCTACTAAGGTTAATGTTGAACTTTTGTGCAAAGTGCAGAACTTAGGGCTCGCCTGATGTTAAGGGACACACGCTGGTACAAGGCTCAACTCACCCTAAGTGCCAAAAACACTGCTGGTGCAAGGCTCTACTCATGCCAAGGGCCTCAATCTCTGCTGGTAGCTCAGCTTAAGGTCCTGTAACTTTGTTTGGAAGGGCTCATGTTAAGGGCTAGAAAAGTGAATTTTGGAAGGTCTTACCACATCACACACACACACACACACACACACACACACTCAAAATGACAGTTAAGGGTGAGGGCTTTTGGATTTCCCATTGTCTATTCCATCCGTGGTTGTCATGGGGAACGTGATTTAAAGGGGTGGTTGTTACTGTTTGTTGAGCTTAAATTGGGGTTTGTGTCCATCCATTTGGGGAGTAAAGAAGGTTTCCAGGTATTTTCCCACTTTGATAGAGGTTTTTTGGAATGTGGAAAGTGTGTAGTTGTTAGGCTGTGATAGTGGGGTAATAGAGGGTCTTTGGTGTGTTAGATGCCCCCAGACATGCTTCCCCTGCTGTCCCAGTGTCATTCCAGAGGTGTTGGCATCATTTCCTGGGGTGTCATAGTGGACTTGGTGACCCTCCAGACACGGATTTGGGTTTCCCCCTTAACGAGTATATGTTCCCCATAGACTATAATGGGGTTCGAAACCCGTTCGAACACACGAACAGTGAGCGGCTGTTCGATTCAAATTTCGAACCTCGAACATTTTAGTGTTCGCTCATCTCTACCTATGACCTATTTAGTGGTGTTAGCTGCTTCAGGTACCCATTTCTGTTTACAGAACAAAAAGCAATTATAAAAAAATAAAGAAGAACAAATAAATAATCCAACACATAGGGTCAACATTTTGGGTTTTGTGGGGAGACTATAGTGGAGTCAAGCAATCAAAGGAAGTGGGAAGAGGAACGAGAGCAGGTGGAGGAGAGTATTGTATGAGTCTTATAAGGATGGGTAAAGGGATCCAAGTGGACACAGGTTCACAAATTGTAAGAAATTCTGTTGAAAATCTGAATGTTACCCTGAGGCTACAAATTTAGCATCAAGGACCACGGCAATCAATTCCTCCATATGTTGTATATAGAGTATTTCTCAGAACCATTCTGCAAAAGTAGGAGTCCTAGTCTCCTTCCAGAGCAACAAATTTACTATATTAGCAACTGTTAGCATAAAAGCTAACTAGGGAATGAAAAAAAAACTTTGATAGCACTTATGTTAGGATTCTCTATCCGGCTGCTACATCCAGCTGAGATGGCCTATGTAAGACCCCGCCCTCCTGACACAAGTGCCAATTAATTAGTTTGCTTCCTAGTTTGGCTCTCCATTTTATCTGTGTATCCTTGTTTGCTTTCAGATCTCTGGCTTCCTGACTGGATCCTCTATTTGCCTCCTGATTCTGTTTTGATGTGGTTATTTGGATTTGTGACCCTTGGGTTGTATTCTCATCTCCTGATTTTGTAGGAAGGTAATAGACAGTTGTGGCCACATGTGTGGCACTGTGGTAGGTCATAGTATGATGGACCAGGCTGCAAGGCTGCAGGGCATGTGTGTCTGAATGGTGGCGGTGGTGTTGGTGGCTATTTAAGAGTAGAATCAACTGCAGTAACTTCCCCTGGCAGTGCCTGTGACATATCAATGGCCCCTTGTTTATCCAAGAGAGAGTCTTCCTCCTCTTACAGTCTAGGAGTTTCTCTACCCCAGTGACCCTGACCCGAATCCTCATCCTGCTCCATCAACACAGAGCAATGACATTGACTAAGAGATGGAAATTGTTCCTCTTCTTCCATCCCTCGTTGCATGAGAGTAAGGGTTTCCTGTAAGGTAGGCGGGAGAATAAATCTCACCCTATGTATGGGACCTTAATGGCACTTGACAGCACTGTAAGTGACTGTCTGCTTCACCCCAAGTGTGAGAAGGAGCGCTATCGCAAGTCCTTCCTTCCAACTGCGACCAGGATGTATAATTTACATCAGTCCAAGGTGAAGATCACTCCGCACAGAAAACTAATGATTATGATGTCTTCCTTCTTTCTTCTTCTGTTCCTTAGGTGCTATGGACTCCTAGTATATCTTCTCTTCTCAGAATATGTGTGTCTACATCTGTAATATATTACTGTGTATTATCCTGTATCTGTATTACTATGCTGCTGTAACATGCTGAAATTTCCCCACTGTGGGACTATTAAAGGATTATCTTATCTCTTAATATATACAATAGAGGAATCACATTGCTGATGCTGCAGTCGTCTCTCTGTTGACAAATTTGGTGGCTACTTGAAAGAGCTTGAGAAGTCGGCACACTTCCATCATATTCCTCTAATGACAAATCTTGAAGTAACACAGAGGCCTGCTGCATGCAATAAATGTTCACCACCTTCTGCTGCTCACGAGGGTGCTCCAGCATATTTAAAGCTGGAGTTCTACTGAGTTGGAACTCTGCAGATAAGGTAGTGCAAGGGCAGATCATTCTGTCACTGAAAAACTGCACAGGGTATTTTTTGCGATGTAAGAATGGTTAATATGCTCAAATTTTTCTGACAATGAGGAGTACCTCTTTTAAGGTACTATACAGGTTAATAAAGCAGCAAACCACCAGATTAAGGACATTTGCCATACCGGGAAAATGTATCATACATCCTAACTGCAGCCCAGCAATAATATTGGTGCCATTGTCACTGGCAATGCTGCCCAGTTGTAGTTGCCAAGGAAACATTCAGCAATATACTTGCTGCAGGATACAACAGCTGTAATGTCTCTGCTTATTTGGGTCTTTGCACCACTCTCCACTTACACTCCACTTGTGGCACAGGAGGCATGTTCAGTTATGAGTCCTTGCTTTTGGTTCTTGTTGCTCTATTGCCCTATTCCTCATCTCTGTAATTGATTTTCCATCACACCCATCTCCCTCTCCTTGGTTTCCCTCTGCTTCTCTAATAGTTAATCTTAGCCTTACCTGTATGATCGACAGCCTATCTGCCAATCAAGTCTGGGGCAGGTTCTGGATTTCCTATAAACAGGTCATCAGCCCACACAGGTTGGATGGCTATTGTGACTTTGTCCCTTCTAAGCTTTCTAGTTGCTCTTACTGTATTTTGTTGTTGCTCTTACTGACTTCTGACCTCTGCTTTTCTTGTGACTACGCTTTTGGATTGTGATTTGGTACTGCTTTCTCTCCCTGTCTTTGACTCTTAGTTCAATGACTCTTCTTCTTTGTTGTATTGTCTTGTCCGCGTGAGACTCCTCTGAACCAGGCTCACTAATTACAAAACTCCAGGCAGCGCTTCGCCTTACACCCTTTAAACGAGAGGAAGGAAGAAGAGGAGGAAGAGGAGAGGTATCGATCACTTGCTCTAATGAAGATGGTGGTGGAAAATGGTCCAGAGAGGAGGAACCAGAGGAGGTGAATGGGCCCTGCATGGCGTTGTAATTCACAATCTGGGTAGAACTAGCACCGGGCCATGTTGCATTACTGAATTATGGCCTCTGCCACTCAAAAGATTGACCCCATGATCCGTGAAAGCTAGGTATTATCCTTCTCCATAATTGCTGCTCCACATGTTGATGGTGGTGTGCACCTATCCCCAGACTGACATACGCTAGGAAAGGTCCACATTCTCCAACACATGATAATATTAAGCAGGGACAGATTTCCAAGGCAAATAATGGTGGCTAGATATCTTCCCATTGAGGTGGAGCACATACCATCATTTGTCAAAACACATTGAATTCTACTAAGTAGTATGACAGCAACTGCACCGCCAGCAGTTTGCTACAGCGAGCCCTAGAAGAGAACAGGTTCACCCTCACAGAGATTTGCAGAAATGCCCTAAGCCCTACAGAAGCAGCTTGAGTATGATTATGAAGGTGACGAAGGAGTGTCATTCTATATGGATGATGAGTATATGTGGGCCTGCGTGAAAGACGTAAAGGTTATGATCACATCATTGAGGGACTCAAGCTCACTACTCAAATGCTTGCAAAGGAGAAGTTGGTATTCCCCAATGCTCAGTATATGAATAGAGGTATGAGATGGGGGCGCTGCAAGGCCAATAATGTGACTAATCTTGTCATTGTCCATAAGTACAGAGGCATGCTGGAATGGCTGATCATATGCCATCTTCCTTTTGGGCCTACTGCATATTTCACCCTGTATAATGTAGTTATGAGACATGGTATTCCAGACCTGGGCACTATATCTGAGGCTTCTCCACTCCTCATCTTCCACAATTTCACATCCATGCTTGGACAACAGGTGTCCAATATCCTGACGTATTTGTTCTCTGTGCCCAAGGATTAATGAGTGATAAGTTTTGCAAATCAAGACGACTGCATTTCATTTAAGCACCCTATTTACAGAAAGACAAATTAGCACAATCTTGAGTTAAATTAGATTAATTTAGATTAAATTGTATATGTCTAAACTGGGCATCCTGGAGAATAAGAATACAGCAGTGGTGGAGTGACACTGGCATCTCTATAGCCATAGAGCCAATAAGGAGAAGTATCTCCATTCTGAATAGTCTTTCTATACATGTGTTGGCACAGCTGACTAGTACGTAACACCACTGCCACCACTCAGGCAGATATGTCCTGAGGCCTGGGCCATCATATTAGTCTCTGCCACACTGCCACATGTTGCCACAGCTACCACCACTCAGCCAGACATGTTTTTCAGCATAAATCATATGGCCGTGGTCAGAATTTTAGCAACTAGAAGTAAGTAGAATCAGGGTCAGACTGGGGTGTCTAGGGTCCACCAGTGGAATTGTTTCTAGGGGCCCACCACCAGGACCCTACAGACCAGCGATACCGAGACGGGGCAGCTAAAGGTAATACCATTTTGGGAGCCATGCTGCTCACCCACCATACAATGTGCAACAACATACTACCTAAACCTACTGCTATACTATGTAAGGAAAGTGAACAGCGCAGCTCCGAGAAATGTTACCATTACCTGTAGCCACACTGTCCAGGAAGAGCTGATCTGCAGAGGTCCTGGTTGTTGTATCATCACAAATGTAATACTGATGGCCTATACTTGTGGGCAGACCGTCAATATTATAAAGATTAGAGATGAGCGAGTACTGTTCGGATCAGCCGATCCGAACAGCACGCTCCATAGAAATGAATGGATGCACCTGGTACTTCCGCTTTGACAGCGGCCAGCCGCTTAACCCCCCGCGTGCCGGCTACGTCCATTCATTTCTATGCGAGCGAGCTGTTCGGATCGGCTGATCCGAACAGTACTCGCTCATCTCTAATAAAGATGGATAAATCCTTTAAAGATTTATCCAGGAATTGGAGCAAATCATGTGCCGTGTGGGAGGTGTAAAATAAAAAATCAATATAATAAAAACTGCCTTCACCTGTCCCCATTGCTCCATTGTCCGCCGCCAGTGTCCATTTAGTCTCGTGCTGGCGCCTCCTTGCTGGGAGTCCTGCACCTCATGTGATCGCTGAGACTATTTAGGTACAGGATTTTAGAAATGAGGCCATGAGACCGAACAATCACAGGCAGGAGGATAACGGGGAGCTGGGGACAAAAGCTCAATGAAAAACACTGTTGCGCCTAATCTTTAAAGAGGCCCTTTCACCATTTGAGGCACATGCGGTTTAATACACCGCTAAAAAGCCGACAGTGCGCTGAATTCAGTGCAGCTTTCACGTTCTGTGCCCCCAGAGAAGGGCATTTCTGACAGTCAGTCAGTAATGCCCTTCCTCACAGTAGCATCTATTGCACTGTACTGTGCGAGCGGGCGTTGCTTACCGCCTAGTGATGATGCTGAGCGGTGAGGAACGCCACCTCCCCCCAGTACTCATCTATGGACGAGCATTATCAGAAGGACGTTACTGACAGACTGTCAGAAACACCCTTCTGACATTGAAGAGCTACGGTACTGGTCCTCTTTAACATTTCAATATACTGTACATCACACTATGAGGATAAGGCCTAACACAGCTGTCTGCGGCAAAAGAGCGGGAAAACCCCCGGCGCCAAAACATTAGTTTTTCCTGCAGCGCTTTTTGCAGAAACTCCACAGAGGTTTGCTCTGAGGACTTTCTGCTTCCATTATTCCTATAGGGACACTGTAGGTGACACTCATACATATACATTCTTATATACTCACACACACGCACATAATATATATATATATACAGTGGGGCAAAAAAGTATTTAGTCAGTCACCAATAGTGCAAGTTCCACCACTTAAAAAGATGAGAGGCGTCTGTAATTTACATCATAGGTAGACCTCAACTATGAGAGACAAAATGAGAAAAAAAAATTGAGAAAATCACATTGTCTGATTTTGTAAGAATTTATTTGCAAATTATGGTGGAAAATAAGTATTTGGTCAG
Organism: Leptodactylus fuscus; assembly: GCF_031893055.1. NCBI lineage: Eukaryota > Metazoa > Chordata > Amphibia > Anura > Leptodactylidae > Leptodactylus > Leptodactylus fuscus. Next base: position 181,987,901 of record NC_134265.1, read on the forward strand.
TAACAAAATTTCATCTCAATACTTTGTTATATATCCTTTGTTGGCAATGACAGAGGTCAAACGTTTTCTGTAAGTCTTCACAAGGTTGGCACACACTGTTGTTGGTATGTTGGCCCATTCCTCCATGCAGATCTCCTCTAGAGCAGTGATGTTTTGGGCAACACGGACTTTCAACTCCCTCCAAAGGTTTTCTATAGGGTTGAGATCTGGAGACTGGCTAGGCCACTCCAGGACCTTGAAATGCTTCTTACAAAGCCACTCCTTCGTTGCCCTGGCGGTGTGCTTTGGATCATTGTCATGTTGAAAGACCCAGCCACGTTTCATCTTCAATGCCCTTGCTGATGGAAGGAGGTTTGCACTCAAAATCTCATGATACATGGCCCCATTCTTTCTTTCATGTACCCGGATCAGTTGTCCTGGCCCCTTTGCAGAGAAACAGCCCCAAAGCATGATGTTTCCACCCCCATGCTTTACAGTAGGTATGGTGTTTGATGGATGCAACTCAGTATTCTTTTTCCTCCAAACACGAAAAGTTGTGTTTCTACCAAACAGTTCCAGTTTGGTTTCATCAGACCATAGGACATTCTCCCAATACTCTTCTGGATCATCCAAATGCTCTCTAGCAAACTTCAGACGGGCCCGGACATGTACTGGCTTAAGCAGTGGGACACGTCTGCCACTGCAGGATCTGAGTCCCTGGCGGCGTAGTGTGTTACTGATGGTAGGCTTTGTTACATTGGTCTGCAGTTCATTCACTAGGTCCCCCCGCATGGTTCTGGGATTTTTGCTCACCGTTCTTGTGATCATTTTGACCCCATGGGGTGAGATTTTGCGTGGAGCCCCAGATCGAGGGAGATTATCAGTGGTCTTATATGTCTTCCATTTTCTAATTATTGCTCCCACGGTTGATTTCTTCAATCCTAGTTGGTTGCCTATTGCAGATTCAGTCTTCCCAGCCTGGTGCAGGGCTACAATTTTGTTTCTGGTGTCCTTTGACAGCTCTTTTGTCTTCACCATAGTGGAGTTTGGAGTCTGACTGTTTGAGGGTGTGCACAGGTGTCTTTTTATACTGATAACAAGTTTAAACAGGTGCCATTACTACAGGTAATGAGTGGAGGAAAGAGGAGACTCTTAAAGAAGAAGTTACAGGTCTGTGAGAGCCAGAAATCTTGATTGTTTGTAGGTGACCAAATACTTATTTTCCACCATAATTTGCAAATAAAGTCTTACAAAATCAGACAATGTGATTTTCTGGATTTGTTTTCTCATTTTGTCTCTCATAGTTGAGGTCTACCTATGACGTAAATTACAGACGCCTCTCATCTTTTTAAGTGGTGGAACTTGCACTATTGGTGACTGACTAAATACTTTTTTGCCCCACTGTATATATATATATATATATATATATATATATATATGTATATACAGTATATATACCATATATATTCATATACCATATATAAGTCAAATATATACATGAATGTATGAATACTATATATACACATACACTACATAGTCATACACTCACACATATACATTATTATAGCAAATATACATTTACCGTATATTCATTCATATACCATATACTGTATAAGTCAAATATATACATGAATGTATGAATACTATATATACTCCCATATATACATACACTCACACATTATTATAGCATACTGTATATACTCACACATACCTGTATACAAACATACAGTACTCATACAGTATACAAGACACATACTTTAACCCTTAAGTACTGTCATGGTGTCTATCATAATGATATGTGTATGGTAGTGGTGTATGATAGACACAATGATAGTACTTAAGGGTTAAACAAATGTACACATATACATATTAAATATTACATTTTACCAAAAAAAGAAAAAAATATACTCACATTTGTGAAGCAGCAAGTGGATCATCGCAGCAGCAGACTGCTCCCTATCCCCACATGGACTGATGTAAGCAATGACTCACTGTGAGGAGGAGGAGGAGGGGGGAAGTCCGGAGTGCAGAGATAGCGCTTCATAAGATGGCAGGGATAGCTGCTGCCCCTGGTGTGCTCCCGATGTATACTTTCCCTATATTAATAGGGAAAGTATACCACTGGCAGGAGGCCCCTGTGTAAGTGTCAGGGCCCTGGGAAACTGCCGGCAGCCAGCAATCTTTAATCATTACAGTGCTGCCGGCAGCCTGGGGCCCCGAGTTTACCGATCCGGCCTCTGCCACTATCAGTGCTCAGTTTGTCAATGCAAATGAACTGGACAGGGGCCCGAACCAGACCCTGACATCCCGATCGGGCCCCTGACCAATGCTTCTGCATTGTGGAAATGAGGACTGACAGTCAAGGCTCAGGGCGCACCGAGAGATTCCCTGATTCCCCGGAGGGCCAGTCCGTACCTGAGTAGAATGAATGAAAACAGAGATCTAGAAAACTTTGAGGAGTTGGAACAGAAAGTATATTGTAAAATTTTACAATATTTTATTATATAAACAATAATATTTGTCCCTCAATATGGGTCTAAAAGTGTCCAATCCCTTTAACCCCTTCCGACATGCGCCGTAATAGTACGGCGCATGTCGGGTCTGTAACTATGGCGACCGCCCGGGAGCCGGGCGGCCGCCATAGCCGCCGGGTGTCTACTGCTTTAAGCAGTAGACAACCGGCTTCAATGCCTCCGATCGGAGGCATTAACCCCTCCGGCGCCGCGATCAAAGGCGCCGGAGGCGCCATTTTACCGGCGGCGCATGGGTGCCGCCATTTTGGCCGGGATCGCCGGCTCCTGGAGCATGCTCCAGGGCTGACGTCCCGTTGCCATGACAGCCGGGAGCCTTGTAAAGGCTCCCAGGCTTGTCTGCAAATCCTCTCTTTTGCAGGCTGGTCTATGCAGCCTGCAAAAGAAAGGATGCTTTTTTTGCAATGCATTGCAATGCATTAGCATTGTAATGCATTGCATTAGTGATCAGACCCCCTGGGGTTCAACACCCCTAGGGGGTCTAATAAATGCAAAAAAAAAAAAGTTAAAAAAAAATATAAAAAGAATTAAAAGTTCAAATCACCCCCCTTTCCCTAGAACACATATAAAAGTAGTTAAAAACTGTGAAACATATACATGTTAGGTATCCCCACGTCCAAAATCGCCTGCTCTACAAATCTATAAAAATATTTTTCCTGTTCGGTAAACGCCGTAGCGGGAAAAATAGTCGAAAGTGCCAAACCGCGGTTTTTTCACTGTTTTGATTCTGATAAAAATTTGAATAAAAAGTGATCAAAGCAATAACATTTCCCGAAAATGGTAGAACTAAAAAGTACACCTGACCCCGCAAAAAAAGACGCCCTATGCATCCCCGTACACTTACGTATAAAAAAGTTCAGGCCATCGGAATATGGCGACTTTTAGAAAAAAAAATTTTTAACACAGTTTTGGAATTTTTTTTAGGGGTCAAAATGTAAATAAAACCATATAAATTTGGTATCCCTGGAACCGTACCGAAACACAGAATATAGGGGACATGTCATTTTGGCTGCACAGTGAACGCCGTAAAACCAAAGCCCGTAAGAAAGTCGCAGAAATGCATTTTTTCTTCATATCCACCCCATTCTGAATTTTTTCCCTGCTTCCCAGTACATTATATAGAATAATTAATGGTAGCATCATGAAGAAAAATTTGTCCCGCAAAAATTAAGACCTCATATGGCTCTGGGAGCGGAGAAATAAAAAAAGTTATGGGGTTTTGAAGGAGGGGAGTCAAAAACGAAAAACGAAAATCAAAAAATGCCATCGGCGGGAAGGGGTTAAGGATGGCTCTAGAAATCTGTTCATATCTGTGTGTTACTGGAAAATTGTGTATCTTTTGATTATACTAACAATAACATTTGTTTCTCAATGTAGGTTTGAAAGTGGACAATCCCTTTAATAATAACAAATGAATACAAGGCACCTGGGACATTGAGAATAGACCTTAAATATCCCTCTTCAACTGTGAAGAGGTTCAGCAATGCAGAGCTCTGAGGCTAAGTTCACACTGAGTTTTTTGGTCAGGGTTTTGGCAGAAATCCGCCTCCAAACCCTGAACCAAAAAACGACTCACCATTCAAAGTATTCAAAATGCTTCTGAGTCTTTTCCACTAGCGTTTTTTTTCCGCTAGTGGCAAAAAAGAAGCGAGATGCCCATTCTTTTTTGAAACCTAAGCGTTTTCCAGCACACGGCTTCAATGCAAGTCAGTGTGAGCCGGTTTTTCATGCTCACGTTTTTTGGTCAGAAACCTGAAGCGGAACCTGAAGCATTTTTGGCAAAAACCTGATCAGAAAATGCCGTTTTTTAAAAAATATAATTCATGACCACAGCCCAAGAGAAAACGGATCAGGAAACTCCTCGAAAAACGCCTCAAAAAATGCTTCAGGAAACACTTCAAATGGCAAAAAACGCCTCAGGAAACTTCTCACGCGTTTTCCGGTCCGGTTTTGACAATGCCAAAACCCTGACCAAAAAACTCTGTGTGAACTTACCCTGACAGCTACAGAAATCTTCAGTGATCAGAGCCACACAGTGAGATTCCCAATAGCTGAGCTACGTACGTGTGTGTGTGTGTGTATGTGTGTGTGGTATGTCAATTACTCATGTGAATGATCCTCTAATAAGGTAACATGAATGATCTGGAAAGACTATTGATATGACTGGTTATTTAGGCCTTTGTCTCTGAGACTTACTTGGGCTAAAGCTGTTGTTTTCTCATCTTAGGCAAATATCATTTACTAGATTCCAAATTATTATACAACATTACAAAATATGTGTCATTTCTGTAAATAGAAAATATCTAAAGAATATCTAAAGCAACACAAAATTAAAAATAGTTAACGATGTACAAATATGGATATAAAAAGATATTTGCAAGTTGACAAAACTCTGATTTTTTTTACATTACGAAGTGATAATGAGGAAGGACATTTATTTCTGTATTTTACATTAACAACCTAAATATCAGTGCATTGCAAGTGAAAATCGGTTTAGCACCACTTTATATTTTGAAGAACATGTATGTCTACATAGACCTTATAATTACTGGAAGAACAATAAATAATATAGTTTTATGTAAGTTTTATTTGAAATTAAAAAGAAAAAGTGCAATAAATAGAACTTCTCATTAAGATTTCTGCAGAACTTATTTTTGCTAATTCCCAAATATCATCCGTGAACTGGGGTTGGGATGCAGAAAAATAAGGGGAATTAGCGGCAGATGTCCACCTCAAATTCCTCTTCCTTTTATGTCATTTAAGAGTTTACCCTAAAAGTTCATGTGCCTTTAAGGCTAAGGCCCCACGTAGCGTGCCATAGTGAAACAGCGGTGGAAACACATTGCAGTTTTTCCAGGAGCATGGTTTTTCAGAAAGTCTGCAGATTTTAACTCTGTCCACTTTCTGTTTCGATTATACATATAGGGACCCCAGCATTTCCATAGGTATAATTGACATGCTGCGATTTCCAAAAAGACAATGGATTTGTAAATTCCAGAATTTCCACTGCAGATACTCCTCTGCACTGTATGGATGGGATTCGCCAGAATCCCATCCACTTTGCAGGGACTGTAAAATGCTGCAGTTTACTTCACGTGGGGCTCCAGCCTAAGGGTGCATTCACACTGAGTAAACGCTAGCTTATTTTGTAGAGTAAAATTACACTTGTAAATTTTGCTATCCCATTGACTTCAATGATATTTTTTTACAAGTGTAAAAATACGCCTGTAAAAAATACGCCTGTAAAAAATACGCCTGTAAAAATACGCCTGTAAAATGTCATTGAAGTCAATGGGATAGCAAAATTTACAAGTGTAATTTTACTCTACAAAATAAGCTAGCGTTTACTCAGTGTGAATGCACCCTAAAAGGGTTTTTAAGGACTTATGATTATCCATTGAAGAACCCTGGGACCCCCATGAATCAGCAGGTTAAAGCAGCAGTTGTACCATAGCTTGGGCGCATGCGCAGTAGCACGCAGCTTCTACTACGGCTACTGCGCATGCGCCCAGGCTATTTTTTTTTTTATCAGTGTCCGCGAGCAAGCGCCGGAGGAGGACGGGACCGGAGGACATCGGAGGAAGAAGAGGCGGGGAAGAAGATGAAGACACACCCAGAATGCCCGCCCAGCGTGCACATTCGGTAAGTAGAGCACATTCTTTTTTAGGTTATTATTTTAAAACGGGAGGGTAGTGTAATATAACTTTTATGGTGCCTGAATAGCCTTTTTAAAGGCTATGCACGCATATGTGGGGCTCTAGCAGCATGATTTTGCTGATAGAGCCCCTTTAAGCTGCCATGGTCTATGGAGCACTGGAAAGCCAAGCCAAGGTTGTGTCATAAGCGATAACACAGGTTTTACACTGTTTACGGAGTGTTCTTGCTCAAGCTGTTGTCCTCTGAGAACCATGACCATATGACTTTGTCTCTTTGCAAGAACTTTATAGATGCATGCAGTTTTTAACCAATAAACTTGCTGCCTCCTCTTCATTAAAGTTTATTTGAACCGTTGCTTGGTCTCTTCCTGCTATCTGCCATCCTTGAGTGGAGAGGTCAGCATTAAGGGGCACCTCCAACCATACCACCCTCCACCACCAATTATTTTTCTATTATTTAAATCATCCTTTATAAAATCACTACTAGTCTCTGTAAGGGGGACAGAGGTGGGTTTTAATTCAGCGGGATTCACAGGTCAGGCCATTCCTTATTAGATCAGCATTGGCAATGGTTCAGTTAATGATACCAGAGAACATTTTCTAAACAGTATTTATTACATTATTTGGCCATATAATTATGAGGGACATAATAGGCAGTGGAAAGCCACATGTACTGTATATTACTGTATTCTGCACTGGAATCAATGCAGATTCAATGGGCAATCTGTCTATACAAGTTGTAAAAAAAAAAATGCATTTATGGATAAGCTTTCAAATGTAATATATTAGTAAATATACCAAGTTTCTTGCAGTAGATCACAAAGGGCGAAAAAACTACGTCAAAGAAACCAAAAGAAGTCAGACCAAAAGGAAACATCACATATTTATTATTTGATGTTTCCTTTGAAGTAAAAGCTATTCCCTGTAAGTGCAAAGCTGAATATTCTCAAAGACAAATAATACAAGCTCCTGCTGTTATTTTACAAGTGCTGCCCCCCTTTTGTTTTCTTTTATGGTTTAGAAATTAATGGGATGAGTAGCGGTCTGTTCATTTACCAATAAAGAATGATGCACCATCTCTGCAAAGTAATACTCAATACACCCAATACAGTAGGAAAGCTGAGGTATCGCCCAGGTACACAAAGCCATTTCTAATTAGAACTTTTTTCTTGTAGATTTGGAAGGAGCAATAGTTGGAAATAACTCACCCAGGTATAAATGACAAAGTGGTGCAAAACTGGGCATGCAGTTATGTCTCAGGCATATATGTAAATGCTTACATTTTGGATCTTGCCACAAGAGCGTGACAGAGTGTTTTCCACATTGCAACCTTCAAGCATGCAGGATTTGCAACATCTGTGGGCAAATATGTTGCAGTATACCACACAGAGCCTTCATACCCCATGCCAGTGGCGTAACTACCACCGCAGCAGTGGAGGCAGCTGCCACAGGGCCCGGGACATTAGGGGCCCGGTGACAGCTGCTACCGCTGCTATCATTATACTCGGGGGTCTTTTCTGACCCCCGAGTATAATGATCGGCAGACCGGGAGAGGTAAGAAACATAAAAAACATGTTACCTCTCCATGATCCTGCCAGGCCTCCTTCCTGATGTCCTTTCTGACGTCTCTGATGTCACATGAACCCAGTCTGCATCCTGGGTCATGTGACGTCCGACGTCATTGAACAAGGACAGCAGCGGAGAAGACCGCAGAGAAGACCGCGTAGGAGCCAGGGGACAGGTAAGTAACAGTAGTTTTTTATGTTTTTATTCCCCCGGGTCTCCGATTGTTATACTCTGGGGTCTGAAAAGACCCCAGAGTATAATAATTGTTTATGGGTGTCCACAGTGGGACATAATACTGTGTGTAGGGGCAACTATGGGGGATAATACTGTGTGTAGGGGCAACTATGGGGGATAATACTGTGTGCAGGGGCCACCATGGGGGATAATACTGTGTGCAGGGGCCACTAAGGGATATAATACTGTGTGCAGGGGCCACTAAGGGACACAATACTGTGTGCAGGGGCCACTATGGGGGATAATACTGTGTGCAGGGGCCACTATGGGGGATAATACTGTGTTAAGGGGCCACTATGGGGCATAATAGAATGCACAGAAATGCGTAGGAGGGGGTCGGTTGAGGTCTTCGGCGTTGGTGTCGTTCGGGGGTGGGGGCCCCATGTTAAAAGTTCGCCATGGGGCCCCGCCATTCCTAGTTATGTCACTGCCCCATGCCCAACTGTAATACATCTTGTAACCAGGCTAGAGGCGGCTCAACAGGGAACTCCTTTCAATTGTTAAAGGGGCTCTATCACTGGATTTTCACTATTTTAGATAAACATATGTCTGAATAGTCTTTAAATAGGCTATTCAAGTCCTGCTAATCATTTGTTAAAAGACCCCCGCCGTTTCCTGTGCCACTAGCAGGGAAGAGACAGTTGGAGCTGGTGAATCGAAAGCAGGAGGAGGGACTTACATAGAAGAACTACAAAGGCGGGCATGAACAAAGTATGACATGAGGGGTGCACAGGAACGCCCACAGTGCATGGAGGGCTCATTTACATATACGCTTAACCCCTTCCCGACATCCGCCGTAATAGTAATAGTACGGGCGGCCGCCATAGCCGCCGGGTGTCTACTGCTCTCCCGGACCGATCGGAGGCATTAACCCCTCCGGCGCCACGGTCAAAGGTGCCGGAGGTGCCATTTTCCCGGCGGCGCATGGGCGCCGCCATTTTGCCGGTGATCGCCGGCTCCTGGCTTCCCGGCCGGTCTGAAAGCTCTTTCTTTTGCAGCCTGGTCTATGCAGCCTGCAAAAGAAAGAATGATTTAAAATATCTAAAATAGCGAAAATCCAGTGATAGAGCCCCTTTAATTCTTCACAAGAAACTTATCCTTTCAATCTAATATTGTCATCACTTACATATATCCTTATGACATTCACACATACAGATACAGTATAAAGTTTTATTCCAGTGACTCCTTCTTGGTGTGTTATTTTTTTGTTGCTGTGTATATAAACGTATGGTGTATTTACACACATACACACACACACACACACACACACACACAATGCACCAGGCAAAAGTTTTAGGCTAAAAATAGTGCAAATGACAAATTTATTTCTCTTATCAGTAACATATTCTGTAACGCTTTTACAGGCATTGTCCTATAAATTCTCTAGTAGTGTGTCTTTGCAAAATTGTCACTTTGCATAAAAAGAGCAAATTAAGGAAGCCTACATCCAAATGAGATCTGTAGATTCTCCAAGAAATTCAAAACACACTCCCTGCCAAGTTACTTAAAAAATTGTGTGCATGTGTACTTAGAAGAAATTATTCTGTTTTGAAGGCAAGGGGTGATCACACCAAATATTGATGTAATATAGATCTCTTTTTTGCTCATTCATTCATTCATTTAATTTTGTTAATTGACAACAATAAATTTACACTTTTTTTTAAAGCATTCTTACTTTTTAGCATTTTTTCCCACATCAGCCTAAAACTTTTATACACTGTATATGGGAATTGAAGCAATTTACCATTTTGTTATTGTAGGCTAGCTTCTTAGCAGCCTGGCATCTTAGACAGTGCTATAGGCTATTTTTTTTTATCTGCTTATTATACTTATTTTATCTTTCACAGTTTATTTACTATACTATTTTATGTAATAATAAGATAAGACATTAAGCTTTTTTAACAAACATATTGATATTTCCGTAACGCACTTTAATGCTATTTTTTTTTTCCAGTTTCCCATTTTTAGCAGTTAGTATTGGGTTCATAACTAATAGCTCTTGCTGGTATCAATCACTTTTTTGGTGTGAGTTGCTTATTTTTTTTATTTTTTAAGATAATTTTAGATGTTTGTTACTTTCCCTAATTGGAAAGTGCTGTGAAATATGCTGACACTATATAAATAAAGGTTATTAGAATACTTTGTGCTGTGTCTCATGTGGCTTGTATATAAGTGTACACCTTTTAGTTTTAAAAAAAAAAAAAAAAGCAAGTAAGCCCTAAGAGTTATTACAGATAAAAATAAAGTTTTTAACAAATAAAATAAATAAATAAAATATAATAGCAATAAGTCCATTTTAGGTAAAAATAAAAATATATACTGGTAATTAGTGCTAATGGGAAATTTGCTATAAATCATATAGGGTCAATTGAATTTATACAGGACATAAAAGTTGTTGCTTGGCAGATGCGCTATTGGTGTTTAATGATGTATTTGTTCACAATATATTCCCAGTAGAACTCAGTAAATTGTTCCTCTAAACTGTACATTTCCTTCTCTTTATTGTGAGATACGCTTTCAGCAACATAATCACCTCACTGACTCAATGGGGAAAACAGCACCCCAGGGTACCTTAATAATTCATGCTTCAAGAGCTTATTAAACAACATAACCCTATAATGTTTAGCAACATGGAAATCTTCACGACACTAAAAAGCGTATTTATGTACCAGTATTTGGCCTGCTGTTTTATCGCTGAACAATAATTACATACAGCTACATATCTGCAACATCTTACGTTTCACGTTAACTGTTGAATGTAAACTAAATACATTAAAAACTAAAAACAAAAGTTGGTTCTGTTATATATATATAATTTTTTTTTTTTCCCCACTGCAGATCACATGATGCTACCTCTCTCTGGCCTGGATATATATTTGTACCAAATACTGTACAAGTCTTGGCCAGCTTCAATAAAAATTTTATTGAAAATCTACTTTGATGGTGGTCTAAATTTTTTAAATTAGTATTATTTTTCTAAACAGGCTTCCAAGTGACACAAAGAAGTATTGGTGACCATCCTATTGTAAATAATGTCTTGAAAAGTGATGCAGTCTTTGGGGACCAATTACAATGAGTGCAGATTCCAGTCCATGTACCAATACAAAACATAACTCAGAGCATAGTAATTGCCAACTATACAGTGTAATACTGAGCTTTATGTAACATAACATACGTATCTATATTAGAGATAAACAAACTTTTCCAAATCCACTTAGTTTCATATTCGGCCAAATCCAATCCAAGATTAGTTTGGGTCTGAATATAATCAAAAATTGACCCATTTATTATGTCACTTAGGATTCTAGTTCTTTAAAGGAAGCACTGTCTTAGTAATGTCAATGTGATAGAAACATACAATTCAGTACAAAAATATTTGGACAGTGACACAAGATCTTCAAGATTTGGGATCGGCATTCCAACATATTGGATTTGAAATGAGATGCAATTGAAGTGTAAGCTTTCAGGTTTAATGGAAGGGGTTGAAAAAAAAATATCATGTGAAGCCTCCTCATTTTAGGGCCTCAAAAGAAATTGGACAAATTAACATTACCGTAAAATACAATGTTCATTTTTAATACTTTGTAGAGAATCCTTTGCAGGCAAGGACTGTTTGAAGATTGGAACCCATAGACCTCACTAAATGCTGCTTTTCCTCTTTTGTGATGCTTTGCCTGACTGCGGCTGTCTTCGATTGTTGCTTGTTTGTGGGTCTTTCTACCTTTTGTCTTAAGCAAGTGAAAGGCTTACTGGATTGGGTTGAGATCTGGTGATTGATTTGGACATTGCAGAACATTCCACTTCTTTGAATTAAAAAAACTCCTGGGTTGTCTTTGCAGTATGTTTTGGGTCACTGTTCATCTGTACTGTAGAACAACGTCCAATCAATCTTGTTGCACTTGGTTTAATGTCAGCAGAAAATATGTCCCTGTATACTTCAGAATTCATCCGACAGTCTCTACTTTCTGCCATGTCAGGGATATATCACAGATATAGCCACTCACTGAGTACTAATTCTGGGGGTTATGCCATCACCTTACTCACCGGATTTTCTGCTGGATCTTCCTGAGATATGTCAATGGCCTCCCTCTGCATCCAAAAGAGAATGTTCCTTCTCCTCTTCTTCCAGTTTTGAAGTACCAGCTTCTCCACCATAATAACCTTGACCCAGATACTCATCCTCCTCCAATTGCAATAATCCAAGCAGATGATGGAGACCAATATGTGGAATATGCTCTTCCTCTACCATCCCTCATTTAATGAATATAAGTTTTTCCTGTAAAATATATGATAATGAGATGACATCACTGATGCTGCAGAAAGAACCGTGGTGTGAATGCATCGCGGTTCTTTCCGCTGCGCTTTTAAGAGAAAGTTCACAGAGTTTTCCTCTGCGAACTTTCTCTTAACATTATATCTGGTAAAACCGCCGGCGTTTCCGTAGATATAATTGACAAGCTGCATTTTTTTCTGCAAAGTCGGCATGGGATTCGCATGAATACTATCTCCTTTGCTTGTACTGTAAAACGCTGCGATTTTTCCCACAGTGTCTCCACTGCGGGCAAATCGTGGCGTTTACATCCTGTGGGGCCCCAGCTTCAGGCGGATTACGCCTGCAAAAACTAACACAGTAATTGGGAGGCAGAAAATCCATGTGGAATTGGTAAAAACCACGTGGAAAACCACTAGCAGTTTTTTCAAGGTCCATACACTTTGCTTGGAGGAAAAAAACATTTCCTAATTACTGAAGCAGAATTTTTCTTCGCCAAATTCTCATTAAAAAATCAGTTTAAATGGCCCCAAAAGGTTAAAAGAGATATTAAAATTCACACTTCGCAAGTGGGCGAACATTACAGCCAAAAGAACAATCTTATTACATTTTAGATTTAATATATGTCAAATAGGTACAATATATTACAATAAAAAGATGGAAAACACAAAGACAAATGCATGCTAATAATCCTATTAATATTATAAATGTGAAAATTTGTGGGTTTGTGAGTTTTGGATGTTCGGATGTTTGTTCCTCAATCACGCAAAACCCGCTCCACCGATTTGGCTGAAATTTTCCACAAACAGAGCTAATACACCCGATTGCGCAATAGGCTACTTTTCGTCACAATAGCGCACATACGTTTGTGCCAGGACCCCCACAAAACCCAAACTCACACCACCATCTCTGCAATCTCACACACTTTGGACCATAGCAAGCCCCAAAATTCCTATTACCCTCTACAGCTTAGCCCCTAACCCCACACAATCACATATACAGATACTTTACCACTTTACCCCTCACCTTAACGATACTCCAGGAGGCTCTCTTTAACACTCCGGAGCAGCCATGTTTGCCGACCCCCACCGCTCTGACAATCCGCGACACCGCCCACCCATGTCAATACCCCTAGGAGTTCTAATACATGCAAAAAAAAAGTTTAAAAAAGTAAAAAAAATATTAAAAAAAATTAAAAAGGATTAAAAATTCAGATCACCCCCTTTCCCTAGAACACATATAAAAGTAGTTAAATACCGTGAAACACATACATGTTAGGTATCCCCACGTCCGAAATCGCCCGCTCTACAAAGCTATACAAATATTTTTCCTGTTCGGTAAACGCCGTAAAAATGGTCAAAAGTGCCAAACCGCCATTTTTTCACTGTTTTGATTCTGATAAAAATTTTAATAAAAAGTGATCAAAGCAATAACATTTCCCGAAAATGGTAGAACTACAAAGTACACCCAGCCCCGCACGTATAAAAAAGCTACGGCTGTCGGACTATGGCGACTTTTCAAAAAAAATAAATTTTAACACAATTTTTTTTAAGGGGTCAAAATGTAAATGAAACCATATAAATTTGGTATCCCCGGAATCGTAATAAAACACAGAATACAGGGGACATGTCATTTTGGTTGCACAGTGAACGCCGTAAAACCAAAGCCCGTAAGAAAATCGCAGAAATGCATTTTTTCTTCAAATCCACCCCATTCTGAATTTTTTCCCTGCTTCCCAGTACATTATATAGAATAAATAATAGTGGCATCATGAAGAAAAATTTGTCCCAGGAAAAATTAAGACCTCATATGGCTCTGGGAGCGGAGAAATAAAAAAGTTATGGGGTTTGGAAGGAGGGGAGTCAAATCAAAAAATGCCATCGGCGGGAAAGGGTTAACTTAAAATACCTCTGTCCCAAAGTCACTATGTAAAGTTTCTCATGACACTGTATAGCAGCTCAAATACAAATTAACTTCAACACAAAAGTCTCACGCATTCTCTGAATTACAGGAAAAACAAGATACAAACTTACATTTCATATCCCACACCTTATACACAGTACGAAAACCTTACCCACGCCTGTATATACCCACTTCTACAATCACCGCAGACGAAGTCGCGGGTACCAGCTAGTTTAAAATAAAAAGGAATAACAAGGAACAGAGCTGATTTAAGTCTGGCTGGGAGCTTCGGCATTGAAAGACGCACCAATTCCACATTAGATGTGGCTCCAAAGAATCTGACAACTGAAATCATAACCTTATCATATTTATGGATCCCTGACAAACTAGCTACTTCAAGAAAACCTGATGTCATTTTTTTCTTTGATCAAAATGTAAACCTTTGATTAGGTTCTGGGAGGACTCGCAAAGCCTTCACTGGTCAGTAACCCTGGATGGCTAATTAGATGACACTAATGGAATTATAATAGGGGACTTCCTTTTTGCTTGGTCACCAGAGCTGTGAGTTGCGCATTATGATTACTGCACACAGTACACTAAGCTTCCTGGGCTGTGCATCACAATGACTATACCAATTTCACAGGACTCTAGCACAGAAAATGCACAAATGCCCCATCTCCTAACTAAATTGGTGTAGGGAAAAAGAACAGAAGAAGCTTACCCAGTGTGGAACATTTATAACACACGAGGCCATTTATAACATTCATAACCAAAATATTTCCCTTTGGATATTGTGCTCACCTGGAAAGGTTGTGAGAAGTCACATCCACAATATTAGCATGTATCAATCACAGGCATTTGGAGGGCGTGTTCACTGGATGGTCACCTTTGGAACTTTCAAGAGGATCCATGTAGTCGGTAAATAGAGCCAGAGAGGTTCTATCAATAATAAAAACCAGGCTCCGCAACCCCCATCTGAAGTGGAATTAGCAATAAAAATAGGGACTCTATAATAACAGTATACAACACCCCAGCCTCTGCCCTTTCTTGGTCTGTCAGCAATACAACACTTACACCTAGAACCATAGCTAGGGACACGACCAACATTTATTTTTTTACAACTTCCTCCGATTATCTCCCTCAAGCTCACATATCATGTCCAAGAAGTATCTAACACTGCTTTAACGAAAATAAAAAGAGACCACAAAAAAGAAAACCAAGAAAGGATCTAGAGGAAGTGGTATGGGAAAAAGAAACCCATGACTACAACAACAAGAAAAGTCCAAGTACAAAGCGAAACAAGATGCAAATACAATAAAAAAATGTAACCTATCCTCTGACTTCTTTACACCTGCTGAGACCCAAACTCCTTCCCAAACTCCTTCCCTGTGATTGTTCTCGCATCTCAGCATCTCGCTGGACGCCATATAATGAGTGTGTTGTTGGCGTCAATGATCTGCCTGCTTCAGCATTTCAGCAGCTCTGAAACTGACCTGTTGCTGAACTTGTTCCTTGCACCGTGCCTGTGATTGTTCCGACATCTCAGCATCTCGCTGGGACACCATATAATGAGTGTATTGTTGGTGTCAATGATCCACCTGCTCCAGCGTTTTGGCTGCTCAAAGAGCCACTTGATGCCTAGCTTTCTCAATTCCCCTGAGCTCCGCTTGAGGAGAAGTCTGTGATTTCTGGCTACGTCATAGAATTTTGCAACAAATTAGATATTCCTTTTTCCAGCATTTTTAAAATTGGCAAACTGCCAATTTGGATTAAAGGTGCTGCCTGGAGCAGATCAGATATTATGTACATACTTTTTCACAATGGACTGTGTGTTTACATAGGGAGACCTGGCTTTATCTCCAATTAGCTGAGACAGTCCTGCTGGCAACAGCAGTTTAATATAGTATATGAACATAAATTCATAACAGTTGTGAAGCCATGTCATTTACTGGGATAAAAAGTAGCCTATGTTTTAAACGAGGTTACAATCTATCTATGTGCCAAATTTCATCCAAATCAGTTCAGCTGTTTTTGCGTGATTGAGTAACAAACATCCAAACACACACATCCAAACACACAAACTTTCGCATGTATAATATTAGTAGGATTCAGATTCTACACCTAAATCTGATAAGTCCAATCATTAATTTGGTATTCAATATTTCCAACACGTTTACTATATAGAGGTATTGTTATACTTATTTTCATTGTATCATACCTTTTTATTGAAGGAGTTCTGTCACGTTACGATTAGTATGGATTGTCATAGTCAATTAGTTATTTATTTATTTATTTATTTAGTTATTTATTTATCATTGTTTTACACCTTACTATTGGTTTTATACCACTGTTCCATGTTTGTATTACTATGAACTGTATTGAATTGTATTGTATTTTATTACACAACATTGTATATATTGACTACTAGCTGTTACCCGCGACTTCGTCTGCGGTGATTGTAGAAGTGGGTATATACAGGCGTGGGTAAGGTTTTCGTAGTGTGTATAAGGTATGGGATATGAAATGTAACTTTGTATCTTGTTTTTGCTGTAATTCAGAGAATACGTGAGACTTTTGTGTTGAAGTTAATTTGTATTTGAGCTGCTATACGGTGTTGTGAGAAACTTTACGTAGTGACTTTGGGACAGAAGTATTTGAAGTTAACCCTTTCCCGCCGATGGCATTTTTTGATTTTCGTTTTTGATTCCCCTCCTTCTAAACCCCATAACTTTTTTATTTCTCCGCTCCCATAGTCATATGAGGTCTTAATTTTCCATGGGACAAGTTTTTCTTCATGATGCCACCATTATTTATTCTATATAATGTACTGGGAAGCAGGGAAAAAATTCAGAATGGGGTGGATTTGAAGAAAAAATGCATTTCTGCGACTTTCTTACGGGCTTTGGTTTTACGGCATTCACTGTGCAACCAAAATGACATGTCCCCTGTATTCTGTGTTTCGTTACGATTCTGGGGATACCAAATTTCTATGGTTTTATTTACATTTTGACCCCTTAAAAAAATCCAAAACTGTGTTAAAAAATTATTTTTTGAAAAGTCGCCATATTCCGACAGCCGTAACTTTTTTATACGTGCGTTTACGGGGATGTATAGGGCGTCTTTTTTTGTGGGACCGGTTGTACTTTGTAGTTCTACCATTTTCGGGAAATGTTATTGCTTTGATCACTTTTTATTCAAATTTTTATCAGAATCAAAACAGTGAAAAAATGGCGGTTTGGCACTTTTGACCATTTTTCCCGCTACGGCGTTTACCGAACAGGAAAAATATTTGTATAGCTTTGTAGAGCGGGCGATTTCAGACGTGGGGATACCTAACATGTATGTGTTTCACAGTTTTTAACTACTTTTATATGTGTTCTAGGGAAAGGGGGGTGATTTGAATTTTTAATCCTTTTTATTTATTTTTTTTATATTTTTTTTACTTTTTTTAAACTTTTTTTTTGCATTTATTAGACCGCCTAGGGGTATTGACATGGGTGGGCGGTGTCACGGATTGTCAGAGCAGTGGGGGGCGGCAAACATGGCTGCTCTGGAGCGTTAAAGAGAGCCTCCTAGAGTATCGTTAAGGTGAGGGGCAAAGTGGTAAAGTATATGTATATGAGATTGTGTGGGGTTAGGCTGTAGAGGGCAATATGAATTTTGGGGCTTGCTATGGTCCAAAGTGTGTGAGATTGCAGAGATGGTGGTGCGAGTTTGGGTTTTGTGGGGGTCCTGGCACAAACGTATGTGTGCTACTGTGACGAAAAGTAGCCTATTGTTTAATCGGGTGTATTAACTAAGTTTGTGGAAAATTTCAGCCAAATCGGTGGAGCAGTTTTTCCGTGATTGAGGAACAAACATCCGAACATGCAAACATCCAAACACACAAACCCACAAACCCACAAACTCACAAACTTTCACATTTATAATATTAATAGGATACGACTATTATACTATAATTCCACCTGTTCTAATTTTCAATACTAACACTGGTATCACATAACATCTTACTTTTAATACATTTATATTGTTTTTAGTTTTCTATTTATAGTCCCTAGTCTGTCTATTAATTATTAATTATTATTCACGTACCTACTTAATTGCTGCTGGATTAATAAGGGAATGCAGCCCATTAAATAGCTTTTGAGATATTTATCCAATTTCTTTTGGTCTCTTGAAACTGAGCCAGCTACATATTACACAGCTCCAATTCCTAAACCCTTACTCCCATTAGGATGTGAATACCCACAAATTAAAGTTGAGACTTCCGCTTTAAGTCCATATTGATTATATAACTGTATCTTGAAAACAATTTTTAAAAATTTTTCAATTTTTAAATAGCAACAGTACTAAAACTTGTGTCAATGTCCAAATATTTCTGGACCGAACTGTATATGCTGTAGCTACGGGTAAACAGCAGAGATGGACAAGCCTCTGGAGATTCATTTAGTTTCAGGTTCAGGTGGTTTGGTCTAAAGATTTGTTTCGGGTTGAATAAGTTCGGTACGAACCAGAACTTAATTTAGGCTTAAAACATACTGTCAGGGTCCTTTCTAGCCAATTTCAAGCTCTCTAAGGAAAACACAGCTAAAGCTATGTCAAAGTAAAAGTGACAAGTATGTCTCTGGGGAACCGGACAGTAAACAGTAGATACAAACTGCAAGTTTAACCATACACTGCAATGTCACTTGTTAAATTATCCTTTTTGGGGGAAAGGAGATTGTATTTAAAAAAAAAAGCAAACATTTTGATTATATTGCAAAAATCAATGGTGTTATATTAAAAAAAAAAAAAAAAAAAGCCCATTATGATGTCTTACAAATGCAACAGGCTTGATATTTTGGAGAAAAATGTGTGGTTGAGTGCCAGGTTTTTTGACATTAGGATTTTTTGAATATAATTTAGTTTTTGGGTTTTTTTTAATGCCAATACTGTGGCACTAACAGTGTTGTATAGTACAATGTGATGGACCAGGCTACAGGACATGTCTGGCTTAATGTTGGTAGCTGTAGCAACATGGGTGACAGTATGACATGGAATAATGTGAGAGATTATGTCCAGTAGTTCATTAATAACAGGCAGCATTAGCAGTACCATAAGATGGAATATGATACAGGGAGATTGTGACAGCTCTATTGTGAGGCATCAGCAAAAGGTGTGTGAAAATCCTTACGAACCTGTGCCCAATTAATTTTGATGAAAATATTTTTTTTTACACTCCACCAGTGGACACTTTGGTCCTTGTAGGTGTTACAGGGGCAGCACTGACAACCCTATCAGACATTGCGCTTGAGGCTGGATAAGAAGAAACTCCCATAGCAAACTGGACCATCTCCTTCCACTGCTTTAAGTTATTGGCATAGAATTCTATGGGGTCGAAGGTATCTTTTGGAATATAGGAGTACTCTAGGTACAACTGTACCTACCGTTAGAGTCACTGGATGTCAGTAGTCTGTTGAAAAATGTTTGATTTATCATTTTCCAAATACTGTACCAGCTGCTGCTGCTTTTCCTTCTGCTTCTTGTAGCTGTGGAACTGTCAGAGGAGGTGGAACACTGACTGAGTGAGCCCAAGCAGGCAAAAGCCACCTGGGGACACATGTGACTGCATCATCATCACCTTGAAAACTATAAGGGTCAACATTCTCCCCTGGATCTTCCTGAGATATGTCAATGGCCTCCCTCTGCATCCAAAAGAGAATGTTCCTTCTCCTCTTCTTCCAGTTTTGAAGTACCAGCTTCTCCACCATAATAACCTTGACCCAGATACTCATCCTCCTCCAATTGCAATAATCCAAGCAGATGATGGAGACCAATATGTGGAATATGCTCTTCCTCTACCATCCCTCATTTAATGAATATAAGTTTTTCCTGTAAAATATATGATAATGAGATGACATCACTGATGCTGCAGTTTTCCCCAGTGACAAATTTGATGGCCTCCAAAAAGGGCTTGAGAAGATGGCACACTTCCCACATGAGTCTCCACTAGTGGATCTTATTTTGCAATAGCAACATTTTACCAGTTGTCTTCTGCATGTAGTAATCATTTGCTTCTTTCTGCTGTTCACATAATTGCTTCAGCATTTGTAAGGTGGCATTCAACTGAGCTCAATTGTTGCATACAAGGTGGTATAAAGACTGATAGTTTTGTCGCTGCAAGTCCATCAGGATGTTGTAGCCACATAAGAATGGCTAAAATACGCACTTTTCTGGCCATGAGCAGCACCTCCTTTAAGCCACTAAATATGTTAATTAAGTGGCACACCATCAAAGTTAACATATGCAGGGACAATGTGTTATGCAACCCAACTGCAGTGCAGCAACAATATTGTTGAAGATGGCGCTAGAAACCCTGCTCAGTTGTAGTTTCTGAGGAGCCATCCATCGGGTTACTTGCTGCAGGACACAGCAAGCAGCTCTGCCTGATGACTGGGTGTATATTGCATTTTCTGGACACATGTTATATTATGGATGACGTGGATTCCATTTGCGTAGAAGACTAGTAGGAGAAACAGTTGCTGATGATGATAATGACGTCTGTGTGCTAGGTTTGGATGTGCCTATAAGGAAGATCATGGGAAGAAGGAGTAGAACAGTTTTGCTCACTTCCTCTGTCAGTGCCATTACCATTGCCAAATAAGCTGATGATACTGTTTTATGTGAGTGGATAGAAATGTGTACATTTGTTCTAGTACAGCCATGGCTAATTTTTTGCTTACAGATCTTGCACATTGCCATGGAAACATCAGCAGCAGTGGACTATGTATCCCATTCACACCTCACCTTCCCCTTAAGCTTCCCTTAGGACTGCCTCAGGCAGGCTTTTCAGATGTTGAGACTGCACATTGACTGAAATTGTTACTATCACCGCTGCCACCACCCTCTTCCTCTGATGTCACACTGACCAAGTTCTTTTCCCCTATCTTCAAAAGTATAATAATTGGCAATGCCATCATCTTTCTGCTTTTTCAAGACTCATGATGACCATGGGATTGTTGCACACCCTCAGAAAACCTTGAGATGTCCCCTAGTGCCCCAACTACAATGTAACTAATAGTGGCATCACTACATTTTGTCACTTCACTTTGACACAGATTGAATGGGAAAATTGTGATGCAGCAGCACTGACAGACTGCAATAGCTGCCCTCCCCTCTTGTTTGTCGCTAACACCTACCTTACAGTGTGGCACTGACTCCTATTTCTTTCCCTAAAACCTATTAAGTATAACTATTACTTTCTTCTCACACTCTATTATCTAACTTTACAGGTATTTTGTAATTGTTCACTTTTGCTCGTGGATGAGCTTTGATCACTTACCTCTATGCATGTAAAATGTCACCATTCTAGTTTTGCTCTTATTTAGTGGCTTAATCGTCACCATTATCACCATCATCATCATTAGTGACCTATTACACCTACAGTACTTCATAATGGATAGAGAGGCTGCCTGCAGTACATTATGGGGTTGTCCAACTGGTCCTCAGAGTCATGTGATCCTTTTTCAGTCCACTCTCTGTCTTGACATGGTGGAACCATTTTAAGCAATTCTTCATAATTCTTTCAGATTCAGCAGAATCCAAAACTTTAGATTTTTTTTTTTAATAGGAATCAAAAGCAAAGAACAATAAGGTATGAGTTAGACTGCTCCAATTTTGTTTCAGCATTGCTATTTTCCTGAAAATTAGTACAGTATATGAAAGTCAAACAGAACAATGAAAGAAAATAAAAGATTAGCCATTACTGTAATTAATGTGCGCTAACAATGAAAACTAGATATTTCACCTTGCACTTAAATTCCCCTTTTTAGTACCATTATCCTTCAAAACTCAGTTGTTTGTGATGCAGATCTCCTCACTCCCTTATTCACTAACAGGAAGGTGTTACAGAGCTGAAGGACAATTTTGGCCACTGTTTCTAACAATCCTTCTAACTCATATTTCTGTCTCTAGTAAAGAGAAAGATACTTGCTTCAATCTATGTCGTTATAATCCTGGGCTTTATTAGTTTCCTCTACAGGCACAATGGTCATTTGTAATTGGACATATGGATAAGCCATTTGAGTCACTCTTTATGGCTCTAGGTATCTCTCTTTCAGCAGGTAGGAAGTAAATGGCTGCAGTAAGTCAACTTTACTACTTTGAAATTAAGAAATGTGTAGTTTGCATGCGACCGTAATAAATAGCATAGAGCATTTTTATTCTGGATAATAAACTCGAATTCACACATTGAGGGGCAAAGCCATCAAGTTTTTCAGTAATGATGTATGTGTGAGTTACTAGTTAACCACCAAAGTATATGCAACTTGGTTGTGTATGTGAGATTACAGCTTATGTCTTAATGTTCTTTGATAGATGGCACAAAACCATTTCACGTTTTCAGCAGATTAGAGCTAAAGGATTTTTAAAAGAATTCTACTCATTTCAGTTGTACTTAAGGGATGTGATTCCTTAATGGCGACCAAGTTGAGGTCAGATACCTTAATGGCGACCAAGTTAAGGTCAGATTCTTAAATGGCGACCAAGTTGAGATCAGATTCCTTAATGGCAACCCAGTTGAGGTCAGATTCCTTAATGGCGACCAAGTTGAGGTCAGATTCCTTAATGGCGACCAAGTTAAGGTCAGATTCTTAAATGGCGACCAAGTTGAGGTCAGATTCCCTGTCCTGAGGGAACCTGAAGATGGATTGGGGCTATTTACAGCTGGGGACCAGTTGTTGCGACCTACAGCCCTATGAGTGTCCTGGAGAGATGGTAGACTGTGATTCATCCCTTCTATGTCCTCCTATGGGGCTGCTTTTGGATAGAGACTGTGATGTGTCTTCGGTACTGCTACTAGAGACTGTCTTCGGTACTGGTGTGGCATACTACCTTTTGCCTCCTCATTTCTGGAATAAAATTATTGGGCTGCTCCATCCTTCCCCATTCTGTTGATTTTTGTGGTCATCGAGAAAGAACCCATTCATTACTGACTTTAATAAATTTCCTCATGATAAATCTGACCAATTGACTTATACATCTTCAAACAAATAATAGTACAACGTTATATTATCAACTCTCTGGTACGCAAATACAGTTCATAAATTAATTCTAAAGCAAAGTAAAAGTGAGGAAAGATTTCTAGTTTAAAAAGTGAAAAGTTATGTGATTTTCCCATCTGTATTTACCTACCATGGTGTTGGTATAATAAGGAATTCAAGTCTATAAAGTGTTCTGGTATACATTATACATGGAAATTATGCTATTGTAACTTTCCCTGTATTCTCTGTAGCATATATAATTTATTATACATTACTTGTAGAGGAAAACATTAAGGCATGTTCAGTGTATTCTAACATCTTAAAAATTATTAAAATTATAATGTTGAAAATGGAACACAGAATTAACTTTTAATTGAGATGAAACTATTGAAACTGAAAAAATGTGATGTTAAATGTGTTTTTCTTATGATAAAATTATGAGCATCCGTTGGAGCTGTGAAGGGGCTGCCTGCGGGTATAAGTAAAGGCAGTCACTAATTTAAGCACTCATGCAGCCAGACTCCACATAGGCCTAAATACATAAAAAATGCAAACTACTCAGAAACCTATGCTCTTCATGGGTTAGTTAGCGGAACAAGCAAATATGTACATGCAATGACAATCTTTCTTGTAAAGTAGAATTACAGACCACATGGTGTTTCCTCAATATTAACAGTTCTACTGACATAGTTAAATATGGAACTTTATTACTTTTCCTACATTAAAATTTTGAAAAATGACAAGTATTTTCTCCATTTTTATGATTTTTCGGCTCTTTATATGCTGGTAACATCTACATCTTAGGCTCATGCCTAGCTTGAAGTTTTTAAGTTACTCATACACATAAGATAGATGCCAGTATATTGTAGATTGCTCTCCTGATACTCTGACTTATCATAATAATAATAATAATAATAAATACATTTTATTTATATAGCGCCAACATATTCCGCAGCACTGTACAATTTGTAGGGTTTAAATACAGACAAAAAGATACATTACAAAGAAATAGTCATTTCACACAATGGGACTGAAGGCCTTGGTCACAAGAGCTTATAATCTATGAGGTAGAGGGGGTGACACAAGAGGTAGCAGGGGTGGTATTGCTTATGCAGAGGTCAGACACTTTTGTAATAGAGGTTACTGTCATTACACAAATATAAAACTTTATGAACCGTCACCAGTCGTGTCCTTTAACATGTGGATGGTGCTTGGATATATAAAGTTAGTCTGAAACGGCATCATATCATGTGAGGTATTGTGGGAGCTGGAACAGAGGAGGGTTAAATTTTGGGGATTCTAATTACGGTACAGAAGGGTTTACATTAGGAATTGTGATAGGCCTGTCTGAAAAGATGTGTCTTTAGTTTGCACTTGAAGCTGTAGAAATTGGGAGTTAATCTGATTGTCCGGGGTAGAGCATTCCAGAGAAGTGGTGCAGCTCGGGAGAAGTCTTGTATACGAGCGTGGGAAGTTCTGATAAAAGAGGATGTAAGTGTTAGGTCATTGAGTGAGCGGAGAGCACGGGCTGGGCGGTAGACAGAGATGAGGGAGGAAATGTATGGAGATGCGGCATTATGGAGAGCCTTGTGGATGAGGGTGATAACTTTATATTTTATTATATAATGAACAGGCAGCCAATGTAGTGACTGGCACAGACCGGAAGCATCACTGTAGCGTCTAGACTGATAGATGAGCCTCATTCAGAATAGATTGTAGAGGGGAGAGTTAAGCAAGGGGAAGACCGATTAGTAAGGAGTTACAGTAGTCAAGGGGAGAATGAATCAGAGAGACAATAAGCGTCTTTAGTCTATCTATGGTAAGGAAAGGGCATATTCTGGAGATGTTTTTGAGGTGGAGGTGACATGAGCGTGCGAGTGATTGAATATGAGGGGTAAAGGAAAAGTCTGAGTCATACACAACCCCAAGGCAGCGAGCATGCTGCCTAGGAGTTATAGTAAGGCCTGAGACTGCAATGGATATATCAGGGACAAATCTATTAGATCATGGAAACAGTAGTAGTTCTGTCTTAGAAAGATTTAGTGTCAGAGCGAAGACATGATATTAGAGACACCAGAAAGACACTGGCTGGTGTTCTGTATTAGTGCAGGGGTGACGTCACGGGAAGATGATCCTTCATTATTTAACCAACCTTGTTCTACGTTTTCTGCTTGAACCTGGAGTCAAAGTGTCAGGAGAGTAGGCTGAAATAGAAGTCTTGTAGTCCTTCATCCTCACTACAAAGAGCTCAGAATTGGGGCAACAAGCAACCAGCATGTTTATTAGTAGATTGCCCCTTCTGGTGTAGTATGTACACTGCCATGATCATAAAGTCATTTATATGGTAAGTTGAATAAGAATAATGGCAGATTTCCTGATTTGGACTGTAACTGCAATTGCAATTTACAATACACCATTTTACAATGCACCAGACTGTGTACACTTTGCAACAGATTTTCATGCATGATTTTTAGCACAATCCTGCTATATATTATTACATCTTAAAATATGCCCACTTCCTAGCATTCAGGGAAGGATTATAATAAAGGCAATTTGAGTTACAGTCCAAGCCCAAAGCAGCACGGGGCCCATCTGCTAAAAGAAATTCTCGTTACATTCAGTTGGTAATTGCAGTGTCAATTTGGTTCCCCTCTTTCTGTCCATCCCATATTCACTTTCACCTGGAAGCCAGCTCAATAATATTCACTGCACTTGGATGTCTGTTTTAAGGTTTATTCCATTTAGATTTTCTTTATAGTGCATTTTTTATGCAAACAATATACTGGCAAATTTAAATAATATTTATAGTGATTCAAAAACGGTATAAATAAAAATGGCACCCTGCTGGTAAGGAAAACTCCTTTAATACTAAGCAATGCCTCCTTGTAATAAATGTGATGCGCAGCATGTTGGCTAGTGTGGCACCGTTTAAGACAGAATTCTGGTGCATTTAGCTTAGTAAATGGAAAGGGCAGCAGATTGTGGACCCACTGTTTTACCAAACTTTTGACGTAGGGACACCTCTAAGAGAATTGTGTAAGCAGACTCCTTGGTATTTATCCTTTAACCCCCATACAGGAATCTGGACTTTGCTGTGGGGAGTCTGTCAGGTGACTACTACATGAGGTGGTCCTAGTGTTGGTAGTGGCTGGCCAGGCAGGTCAGCGACTATAGTGCAGAGCACCAAAGTATTTAACTAACTTCCTTAAAAACCATGTAACTTGGGTGGAACTAAAGAAATAAAACCTGCAAATCTTTACTCTACTCAAAGGGAGTCTGTCACCAGAAAACTCAATATCAAATGAACTGCAATGTATTGTAGCAGACATTATGCCATTTACCATCATACCTCTAGATACTCCAATAGATGTACCATTTCCTAGAAAAAGGCAGTTTTAGAGATATGAAAATGAGGCTCAAGTGCAAGGAGGTGTGACAGAGCCAGATTTCCAAGCATGAATTTTGGAGGCTCTGTCATGCCCTATTGCACCTAAGCCTCATTTGCATATTTCTCAAAACAGCTTTTTTTTTTCAATTAAATTGCGCATCTATTGGACTATTTAAATGATATGATGGTGCTCAGCATAAAGGTCCACCACAATGTGACTGGTTTGATATCAAGTTTTCTGGTGACAAGTCCTTGGTTGAAATCTGTATATACAGTATATTACATCCAAAAGCAAATTTTAAGAGAACTAAGGTCCAAGACACAGCTTTCTCTAGATGCTGCAGGCTAGAGCATGATCCTTTTTCAGAAACCTGTCACCAATCCTATTGTTATATTAGTTCTTTCTCTGTGATGTGCCTTTGGAAGCTTTTTATTAGAGATGAGCGAACACTAAAATGTTCGAGGTTCGAAATTCGATTCGAACAGCCGCTCACTGTTCGAGTGTTCGAATGGGTTTCGAACCCCATTATAGTCTATGGGGAACATAAACTCGTTAAGGGGGAAACCCAAATTCGTGTCTGGAGGGTCACCAAGTCCACTATGACACCCCAGGAAATGATACCAACACCCTGGAATGACACTGGGACAGCAGGGGAAGCATGTCTGGGGGCATAAAAGTCACTTTATTTCATGGAAATCCCTGTCAGTTTGCGATTTTCGCAAGCTAACTTTTCCCCATAGAAATGCATTGGCCAGTGCTGATTGGCCAGAGTACGGAACTCGACCAATCAGCGCTGGCTCTGCTGGAGGAGGCGGAGTCTAAGATAGCTCCACACCAGTCTCCATTCAGGTCCGACCTTAGACTCCGCCTCCTCCGGCAGAGCCAGCGCTGATTGGCCGAAGGCTGGCCAATGCATTCCTATGCGAATGCAGACTTAGCAGTGCTGAGTCAGTTTTGCTCAACTACACATCTGATGCACACTCGGCACTGCCACATCAGATGTAGCAATCTGATGTAGCAGAGCCGAGGGTGCACTAGAACCCCTGTGCAAACTCAGTTCACGCTAATAGAATGCATTGGCCAGCGCTGATTGGCCAATGCATTCTATTAGCCCGATGAAGTAGAGCTGAATGTGTGTGCTAAGCACACTCATTCAGCACTGCTTCATCACGCCAATACAATGCATTAGCCAGTGCTGATTGGCCAGAGTACGGAATTCGGCCAATCAGCGCTGGCCAATGCATTCTATTAGCCCGATGAAGTAGAGCTGAATGTGTGTGCTAAGCACACACATTCAGCACTGCTTCATCACGCCAATACAATGCATTAGCCAGTGCTGATTGGCCAGAGTACGGAATTCGGCCAATCAGCGCTGGCTCTGCTGGAGGAGGCGGAGTCTAAGGTCGGACCTGAATGGAGACTGGTGTGGAGCGATCTTAGACTCCGCCTCCTCCAGCAGAGCCAGCGCTGATTGGCCGAATTCCGTACTCTGGCCAATCAGCGCTGGCCAATGCATTCTATTAGCTTGATGAAGCAGAGTGTGCACAAGGGTTCAAGCGCACCCTCGGCTCTGATGTAGCAGAGCTGAGGCTGCACAAGGGTTCAAGCGCACCCTCGGCTCTGATGTAGGAGAGCCGAGGGTGCACTTGAACCCTTGTGCACCCTCAGCTCTGCTACATCAGAGCCGAGGGTGCGCTTGAACCCTTGTGCACACTCTGCTTCATCAAGCTAATAGAATGCATTGGCCAGCGCTGATTGGCCAATGTATTCTATTAGCCTGATGAAGTAGAGCTGAATGTGTGTGCTAAGCACACACATTCAGCTCTACTTCATCGGGCTAATAGAATGCATTGGCCAGCGCTGATTGGCCAGAGTACGGAACTCGACCAATCAGCGCTGGCTCTGCTGGAGGAGGCGGAGTCTAAGATCGCTCCACACCAGTCTCCATTCAGGTCCGACCTTAGACTCCGCCTCCTCCAGCAGAGCCAGCGCTGATTGGCCGAATTCCGTACTCTGGCCAATCAGCACTGGCTAATGCATTGTATTGGCGTGATGAAGCAGTGCTGAATGTGTGTGCTTAGCACACACATTCAGCTCTACTTCATCGGGCTAATAGAATGCATTGGCCAATCAGCGCTGGCCAATGCATTCTATTAGCGTGAACTGAGTTTGCACAGGGGTTCTAGTGCACCCTCGGCTCTGCTACATCAGATTGCTACATCTGATGTAGCAGTGCCGAGTGTGCATCAGATGTGTAGTTGAGCAAAACTGACTCAGCACTGCTAAGTCTCTGCATTCGCATAGGAATGCATTGGCCAGCCTTCGGCCAATCAGCGCTGGCTCTGCCGGAGGAGGCGGAGTCTAAGGTCGGACCTGAATGGAGACTGGTGTGGAGCGATCTGAGACTCCGCCTCCTCCAGCAGAGCCAGCGCTGATTGGTCGAGTTCCGTACTCTGGCCAATCAGCGCTGGCCAATGCATTCTATTAGCCCGATGAAGTAGAGCTGAATGTGTGTGCTTAGCACACACATTCAGCTCTACTTCATCAGGCTAATAGAATACATTGGCCAATCAGCGCTGGCCAATGCATTCTATTAGCTTGATGAAGCAGAGTGTGCACAAGGGTTCAAGCGCACCCTCGGCTCTGATGTAGCAGAGCTGAGGGTGCACAAGGGTTCAAGTGCACCCTCGGCTCTCCTACATCAGAGCCGAGGGTGCGCTTGAACCCTTGTGCAGCCTCGGCTCTGCTACATCAGAGCCGAGGGTGCGCTTGAACCCTTGTGCACACTTTGCTTCATCAAGCTAATAGAATGCATTGGCCAGCACTGATTGGCCAGAGTACGGAATTCGGCCAATCAGCGCTGGCCAATGCATCCCTATGGGAAAAAGTTTATCTCACAAAAATCACAATTACGCACCCGATAGAGCCCCAAAAAGTTATTTTTAATAACATTCCCCCCTAAATAAAGGTTATCCCTAGCTATCCCTGCCTGTACAGCTATCCCTGTCTCATAGTCACAAAGTTCACATTCTCATATGACCCGGATTTTAAATCCACTATTCGTCTAAAATGGAGGTCACCTGATTTCGGCAGCCAATGACTTTTTCCAATTTTTTTCAATGCCCCCGGTGTCGTAGTTCCTGTCCCACCTCCCCTGCGCTGTTATTGGTGCAAAAAAGGCGCCAGGGAAGGTGGGAGGGGAATCGAATTTTGGCGCACTTTACCACGTGGTGTTCGATTAGATTCGAACATGGCGAACACCCTGATATCCGATCGAACATGTGTTCGATAGAACACTGTTCGCTCATCTCTACTTTTTATATATTTGTCCATTGCCAGCCACACTGTATGCAATCTCAATGAATATGACATAAAAGGTCAACACACCATCTCAACAGTTTTGTATCCTGAGCTCTTGCATCCTATTCTTTCTCTGACTGACAGATACAATGATCTGTCACTAATGGAAGAGATGAGATTTGAAATTGCAGGGGTAGGTGCGCACAATTTTCATCTAAATGTATAAATGACTAGAGTGACACAACAGGCTATTACATTGGAACCTTTTCAGTGTCTCCAACCAGCACATACTTACAGGAATACATTATTGAAGGTTGATAGTAAAACTAATCCACCTTTAAAAAGTAAAAACATATCAAGCTGTTTATTTTATGTCCTATATATGCATTTAATTATTGGATGGAGATGGCACTGTGGATATTGCCTACCTGAATTTCAGCAAAGCCTTTGACACAGTGACATATAAAGAGCTGAAAGATTATTGAAGACTACAATTAATCCCTAGATAGTTCAATGGATTTGCAGTTGGCTGAAGAATAGATATCAGATCGTTCTTGTTAATGGCATGCATTCTGAGGACAGAAAAGTCACAAGTGGTGTACCTCAGTTGTCTGTCTGTCTTGTAGGAGAAGGTTTGGTAGGCAAGGTTTGCCTGATTGTTGATGACACAAGTGTGTGTAAAAGGTTATACTCCCGGAGGGGTTTGTAAGGTTTGAGATCTAGCTTTATTGGATGAATAGTACAAACAATGGAAATTCAACATTTCTAAATGTAAGATAATGCACATTGGGGAGAAGGAATATTCTAAGTATGGTATCAACATTTGTATTGAAGCTAGGACTTCAGAGGAGTATGGGGTGCTGATATTTGGCAACCTAAAATGATATCAGGAGAGGCTTAGATATCTAAATCTTTATATCCTTGAGAAAGAAGAGAATGGGGGGATAGAGCAGATGGACCGTGTGATCTTTTTCTAACCTCAATTTTCTATGTGTGAGGGTTGTGATGTCTGCTGTTGCCCTTTTAAGTCTGCCAGGTCCACAGATATGAATTCCCCTTCAAGAAATTGTGCTTTAATTTATGTGCTGAATCTTTATAATCCCCTCCATTTCTCCCTTCCATGCCGGCTATTGGTTTCAACCTGGTTTTGGCTCCCATCCCTGTTGCTTCTTGTTTGATGTTTGTGTTTCTCTGGCTCTGACTATTGGACTGTGTACCTGGACTTCTCTTTGGATTATGACTCTGAAATTACTTTATCTGGCATTTAACTCTGGCTACATACCTTGACCTCTGCTTCCATCACATGCTCCTATACTTTGCTTTTATCTCCACTGTCGACCCTGCTCTGTCATTTACACTTTGTCTGGTGAGTTGCTTGTGAGTCTGCTTTGTGGCTTCTGCTCACAGTTAATCAATTTGTGTCACTTTCCTCTGTATTGTCAACTCTGGTTTGGGATTCTGCCAAGTCCATCTCCACCACTAGTAGCTCTGGTGAAAAGATCCTGAAACTGGCTTTGGCTTATACTGTGTGCATAGCAGTTTGGTTACGGTTTCTCGCGGTGATTAGGTTTAGTTCTGCTACTTCTGCTACTTCTCTCTATTCTAACTGCTCTGGATCCTGTACCTGCATCTGAGCTCCTAACACTTTGTTTCGATGTACCTAGATCAGAGCAAATACATTTATCAGTAGAATGATTCTGGTCAGACACTAGACATGAGAACTTGACTTGGCCTATAGCAGTCGGCTACACATATACTAACAGTGTCTCTCAATACTCAGATAGCCACAGGACTTATAGTACAGTCATGGCCAAAAGTTTTGAGAATGATACAAATATTAATTTTTACAAAGTCTACTGCTTCAGTTTTCCTAATGGCAATTTGCATATACTCCAGAATGTTATAAAGAGTGATCAGCTTAACAGCAATTACTTACAAAGTCAATATTTGCCTAGAAAATGAACTTTATCCCCCAAAACACATTTCAACATCATTGCAGCTCTGCCTTAAAAGGACCAGCTAACATAGTTTCAGTGATTTCTCCAATAACACAGGTGTGGGTGTTGATGAGGACAGGGCTGGAGATCAATTGTCATGATTAAGTAAGAATGACACCACTGGACACTTTAAAAGGAGGCTGGTGCTTGGCATCATTGTTTCTCTTCTGTTAACCATGGTTATCTCTAAAGAAACACGAAAAATGGCCTAACAGGGAAGAGTATCGCAGCTAGAAAGATTGCACCTCAGTCAACAATCTATCGCATCATCAAGAACTTCAAGGAGAGAGGTTCCATTGTTGGCAAAAAGGCTCCAGGGCGCCCAAGAAAGACCAGCAAGCACCAGGACTGTCTCTTAAAAGTGTTTCAGCTGCGGGATCAGGCTATCAGCAGTGCAGAGCTTACTCAGGAATGGCAGCAGGCAGGTGTGAGTGCATCTGCATGCACTGTGAGGCGGAGACTCTTGGAGCAAGGCCTGGTCTCAAGGAGGGCAGCAAAGAAGCCACTTCTCTCCAGAAAAAAACATCAGGGACAGACTGATATTCTGCAAAAGGTACAGGGAGTGGACTGCTGAGGACTGGGGTAAAGTCATTTTCTCTGATGAATCCCCTTTTTGATTGTTTGGGACATCTGGAAAACAGCTTATTTAGAGAAGACGAGGTGAGCGCTACCACCAGTCTTGTCTCATGCCAACTGTAAAGCATCCTGAAACCATTCATGTGTAGGGTTGCTTCTCAGCCAAGGGAATCGTCTCTCTCACAGTCTTGCCTAAAAACACAGCCATGAATAAAGAATGGTACCAGAATGTCCTCCAAGATCAACTTCTCCCAACCGTCCAAGAGCAGTTTGGTGATCAACAATGCCTTTTCCAGCCTGATGGAGCACCTTGCCATTCAGCAAAGGTGATAACTAAATGGCTCAGGGAACAAAACAGAGATTTTTGGTCCATGGCCTGGAAACTCCCCAGATCTTAATCCTATTGAGAACTTGTGGTCAATCATCAAGAGACGGGTGGACAAACAAAAACCTACAAATTCTGACAAAATCCAAGCATTGATTGTGCAAGAATGGACTGCTATCAGCAGGGTCGGACTGGCCCGCCGGAGCACCGGGGGATTCCCCGGTGGACCCCGGGCCCCGACTATACTGCTGCTCATTTTACATAGCATAGGCAGGGGCCCGATTTTGATGATCATGGCCTGGATCGGGATGGTTAGGGGCCCGATCGGGGCCCTGACATTTCAATCGGGCTCCTGCCCATGTCAGAGGAGGATTAGGGGAGGCGCTTAGGGCGGCAGACCGGGCATTTTTTGTTTTTTTTCCTCCAGCACAAGGAGAGCTGCCGTTCTCCTTGTGCTGGTTCAGACATCTACGTATCAGCGTAGGCGGCGTCATCACGCCGCCTACGCTGATACACAGACGTCTGAGAGAAGAGGATGCGACAGCAGCAGGAGCAGCAGCAGCGCGCGGTCAGTCGGTAAGTATAATAACTTTTTTTGTTTTATAATAGGCCGCTGCCTGCTGGAGTATCTACCAGCAGGCAGCGGCCTATTTACCAACCCGGACCTGTTCACTGCCACCCCCACTTCCCTTGTACTTTAGGCCGCGACGGGCGGTAGTGAATAGGCCCGGGCCAGGCCGTGATCCCACTGCTGCTGATAATATACTCGGGGGTCTTTTCAGACCCCCAAGTATAATAATCGGAGCCCCAGGGGAGGTGAGAGAACATGATAAATGTTACTTACCTCTCCGGGATCCGGTGTTAATCCAAGCAGGCTTCTGGGCAATATGGTAATGTCCCAAACGTCACGTAGTCTGGGATATTACCATATAGGCCCGAAGCCTGTGCTAGCAGTACCATACAGGCCCGAAGCCTGTGGTAGTAGTAATAACCTGTTACTGCGAGCACAGGCTTTTGGCCTGTATGCTAACAGGCTGTTACTGCTACCACAGGCTTTGGGCCTATATGGTACTGCTAGCACAGGCTTTGGGCCTATATGGTATTATCCCAGACCACGTGACGTCTGAAACATTACCATATAGGCCCGAAGCCTGCTAGGAGTAACATCAGATCCCGGAGAGGTGAATAACAGTGTTTATTATGTTCCCTCACCTCCCCTGGTGCTCCGATTATTAGTATAATAATAGTTCATGGGTGTGCAACTGTGGGGCATAATAGAGCTTGAAGGGTCCACTATGGCCCCTGTAACCTCTATTATGCCCCACAGCGGCCCCCCTGCAACCTCTATTATGCCCCACAGTCTATTGTGCCACTGTGGGGCATAATATAGGCTGCAGGGATATATATATTATATACTGTGTATATATCTATAGGGGTTGGATGTGTGGAGAAGTGAGGAGTCAAAGATGTCTGTGTTTCAAACTTTACAGAGTCAAGTCACAGCTGGAAGAAGTGGTCATGGCGGTCCAAAGGGAAGAGACGGGAAATGTGGGAAGAAATCTCCTGTGAGTATTACTGCACAAAATATCACATTGCATTGTATTTATTGTAATTTATTGTAATGGTACTGCTAGCACCCCCAATCCCCCTGCTGTCTGAGGCGGACGATCAAAAGATGAACAACCCCCTCCTCCCCCCGGACTCAATACGGGGGGAAGGGGGGGGGGGCGTCTTTTGATCGTCCGCCTCAGGCAGCAGAGAGGCTAGGTTCACCACTGGGTGAGGGTACATGAAAATGGCCGGCTGCCGGCATAGCGCAGCGGCGGGAGAATGTCCCTAGCTATTTGGGCCCGCCCCCTGTTGTGAACCTAGCATAAGGCTATGGCTACACTATAACTTCTGTCATACAACCAAAGATGTGTTGCCCTGTGATTCTTTCATTCATGTTAGTCAATGGAGTCACATTGCAACCTGAGGGACCCAATGCGACTCCATTCACTAATGTGAAAGAGTCCCAAAGGGACACTGTGATCTTTGGTTGCATGAAGGAAGTAGTAGTGTAGCCATAGCTGTTTTGCACACTGTATTGTGCGTGAAAGTGCACTTTAAACGTGCATAATGGCAAAAACTGGAGGGGCGATATTACATATGGCAGTAGGGTGGGCCCCTGGAAATAATCCCACTGGTGGGCCCTAGGCACCCCAGTCCGACCCTGGCTATCAGTCAGGATTTGGTCCAGAAGTTGATTGAGAGAATGCCAGGGAGAATTGCAGAGGTCCTGAAGAAGAAGGGTCAACACTGCAAATATTGACTTGCTGCATTAACTCATTCTAACTGTCAATATAAGCTTTTGTTACTCATAATATGATTGCAATTCTATTTCTGTATGTGATAAAAACAAACACACAGAAAAACCAGAGGGCAGCAGATCATGTGAAAATATAATATTTGTGTCATTCTCAAAATGTTTGGCCATGACTGTAGAGCTGAATGGTGTAACAGCTGACAGTCATAAGAGCAGTAGTATGATTCATGTGTTAAACATGGCAGATAACAGGTAATACAATTGGAACTCACTAATAAACAAAGAGCTGCATGGAGATGATGACAGGATGGGAGAAAAAAACTACAAGGTTCAGAATGCATTAGACTAAACTACAAACACAACAGAAACACAAGAAAACTAGTAAGATACAAAAGCCTAGACTGTATAAGGATAGCTGTGAAAACTAAACAGCTCTAACCTATAGGTAACTGCTGAATCCAGGAATTATTTAAAGAGAGGTTAACACTTCTCTGCGGTCCTGCTCCGTCTCTTCGACTGGTTCTACTGCAGCATGAACAAGCAATGGGTTTCTATTGAGGCCGATCTGCTATCAGTCCCCTCCCCTCCTTGCTGTGGATTCCAGCTCATTTCCACTGGAGATCTATTGAGCACTTTTTTCTCTCCTTGCACTTCCTCAAGACCTGGGATTCAGTGTGCTCTGGAGGGAGTGTGGCTAGAGTCCCTGGCCCCCTTAGTTCTCTCTTTTACAATTCTATGTCCTTCTTCCCCTCCCCCCAGGTTGCTCCGTAGATAGATTCCTTTGCTGGTGAAGCAGTGACGATGGTAGACTTAGGTCGCTGGGGATCCGCCCCTTCCACCGTTGATCCAGCTGCGCGCATCTCACCCTGACCTTCACATATCTTGGCTGGAGTACGGTCAGCTTATGGCCTTCTTGCGGAGGTTCTCTTTGCCCTCTCTCCTTTCGTCTGCTATGACTGACCTGGAATCCGTCCTTGCCCACGCTGACTCCTCCTCACGCCCGCTCTCAATTCGCTACAGCATCCTTCTATGAGATGCTACCCCGGGCTCCCTTCTTACATAGGCCCCTGGGACTTGGACCTTCACACAGGTCTCTCCCCCATCGACTGGGATAGGTTTTTCCTGTTTGCACATAAGCTTCTGCTGTCTTGCAGTGCGCAAGAAAAGAACTTCAAGATTCTGTCCCGGTGGTACTGGTGCCCTGATTTCCTCCATAGAATTTATCCTTCTGTGACTGACCGGTGTTGGCGCTGTGGTGTCTGTGATGTTGTTATAAGTATGTTCTTTTTTTTTTTAATGTAGATTGTGAGCCCCATATAGGGATCACAATATACTTTTTTTTTATTTAAGTATGTCCTTGTAGAATGGGAGGAAATCCATGCAAACACGGGGAGAACATACAAACTCCTTGCAGATGTTGTTCCTGGCAGGATTCAAACCCAGGACTCCAGCGCTGCAAGGCTGCAGTGCTAACCACTGAGCCACCGTGTTTTTGGAGCCTGGTTCTGGATCTATGCAGAACTCCTCAATTATTATAACTCTGGATGAGTGTTGGAAAATGAATCTTAATAATATGATAGTTAATCAGCTATCTTCCTACTGATAATCTTATGAGCACAACTGCTATGCCCATGTGAACACAAGGACATGCATGTAGGTCAGTAGATACCTCCCACCCTTTATGTATGGATCCACAATTAGGCATCAGCAAATAACAATTGTGATAGTCTTCCTTAATTGATATATTTTCAG
Organism: Leptodactylus fuscus; assembly: GCF_031893055.1. Taxonomy (NCBI): domain Eukaryota; kingdom Metazoa; phylum Chordata; class Amphibia; order Anura; family Leptodactylidae; genus Leptodactylus; species Leptodactylus fuscus. The sequence goes on from NC_134265.1 coordinate 182,024,703, forward strand.
ATGAGGATGATTATATGGGTACATATCTATCTATCTATCTATCTATCTATCTATCTATCTATAAATCAATTTCATTATTTAGAGATCTGGTAGGTTTGATACTCCTTCATATCTAGAGATGAGCGAACAGTGTTCTATCGAACTCATGTTCGATGGGATATTAGGCTGTTCGGCATGTTCGAATCGAATCGAACACCGCGTGGTAAAGTGCGCCATTACTCGATTCCCCTCCCACCTTCCCTGGCGCCTTTTTTGCTCCAATAACAGCGCAGGGTAGGTGGGACAGGAACTACGACACCGGTGACGTTGAAAAAAGTAGGCAAAACCCATTGGCTGCCGAAAACATGTGACCTCTAATTTAAAAGAACAGCGCCGCCCAGGTTCGCGTCATTCTGAGCTTGCAATTCACCGAGGACGGAGGTTTCCGTCCAGCTAGCTAGGGCTTAGATTCTGGGTAGGCAGGGACAGGCTAGGATAGGAAGGAGAAGACAACCAACAGCTCTTGTAAGAGCTAAATTCCAGGGAGAAGCTTGTCAGTGTAACGTGGCACTGACGGGCTCAATCGCCGCAACCCAGCTTTCCCAGGATCCTGAATGGAATACACTGTCAGTGTATTCCCGTATACCCGATATATACCCCGATACCCGTTCCAACGGTGTGCCCCCCCACCTTCACCCCAGAAATACCCTGCAAGTCCCCTAGCAATAGAATTGGGGCTATATACACCCACAATTTTTACTACTGGTATACAGTGCCATTGTCTGACTGGGAATTCAAAGAATATATTGGGAATACAAATACCCTCATTTCTTGCTACTGCCATATAGTGCCAGTTTCTGACTGGTAATTCAAAGAATATATTGGGGTTACGTGCACCCACAATTTTTACTACTGGTATACAGTGCCATTGTCTGACTGGGAATTCAAAGAATATATTGGGAATACAAATACCCTCATTTCTTGCTACTGCCATATAGTGCCAGTGTCTGACTGGGAATTCAAAGAATATATTGGGGTTACGTGCACCCACAATTTTTACTACTGGTATACAGTGCCATTGTCTGACTGGGAATTCAAAGAATATATTGGGAATACAAATACCCTCATTTCTTGCTACTGCCATATAGTGCCAGTGTCTGACTGGGAATTCAAAGAATATATTGGGGTTACGTGCACCCACAATTTTTACTACTGGTATACAGTGCCATTGTCTGACTGGGAATTCAAAGAATATATTGGGAATACAAATACCCTCATTTCTTGCTACTGCCATATAGTGCCAGTGTCTGACTGGTAATTCAAAGAATATATTGGGGTTACGTGCACCCACAATTTTTACTACTGGTATACAGTGCCATTGTCTGACTGGGAATTCAAAGAATATATTGGGAATACAAATACCCTCATTTCTTGCTACTGCCATATAGTGCCAGTGTCTGACTGGGAATTCAAAGAATATATTGGGGTTACGTGCACCCACAATTTTTACTACTGGTATACAGTGCCATTGTCTGACTGGGAATTCAAAGAATATATTGGGGTTATAAATACCCTCATTTCTTGCTACTGCCAGATAGTGCCAGTTTCTGACTGGTAATTCAAAGAATATATTGGGGTTACGTGCACCCACAATTTTTACTACTGGTATACAGTGCCATTGTCTGACTGGGAATTCAAAGAATATATTGGGGTTATAAATACCCTCATTTCTTGCTACTGCCATATAGTGCCAGTTTCTGACTGGTAATTCAAAGAATATATTGGGGTTACGTGCACCCACAATTTTTACTACTGGTATACAGTGCCATTGTCTGACTGGGAATTCAAAGAGTATATTGGGAATACAAATACCCTCATTTCTTGCTACTGCCATATAGTGCCAGTTTCTGACTGGGAATTCAAAGAATATATTGGGGTTACGTGCACCCACAATTTTTACTACTGGTATACAGTGCCATTGTCTGACTGGGAATTCAAAGAATATATTGGGGTTATAAATACCCTCATTTCTTGCTACTGCCATATAGTGCCAGTTTCTGACTGGTAATTCAAAGAATATATTGGGGTTACGTGCACCCACAATTTTTACTACTGGTATACAGTGCCATTGTCTGACTGGGAATTCAAAGAGTATATTGGGAATACAAATACCCTCATTTCTTGCTACTGCCATATAGTGCCAGTTTCTGACTGGTAATTCAAAGAATATATTGGGGTTACGTGCACCCACAATTTTTACTACTGGTATACAGTGCCATTGTCTGACTGGGAATTCAAAGAATATATTGGGGTTATAAATACCCTCATTTCTTGCTACTACCATATAGTGCCAGTTTCTGACTGGTAATTCAAAGAATATATTGGGGTTACGTGCACCCACAATTTTTACTACTGGTATACAGTGCCATTGTTTGACTGGGAATTCAAAGAGTATATTGGGAATACAAATACCCTCATTTCTTGCTACTGCCATATAGTGCCAGTTTCTGACTGGGAATTCAAAGAATATATTGGGGTTACGTGCACCCACAATTTTTACTACTGGTATACAGTGCCATTGTCTGACTGGGAATTCAAAGAATATATTGGGGTTATAAATACCCTCATTTCTTGCTACTGCCATATAGTGCCAGTTTCTGACTGGTAATTCAAAGAATATATTGGGGTTACGTGCACCCACAATTTTTACTACTGGTATACAGTGCCATTGTCTGACTGGGAATTCAAAGAATATATTGGGGTTATAAATACCCTCATTTCTTGCTACTGCCATATAGTGCCAGTTTCTGACTGGTAATTCAAAGAATATATTGGGGTTACGTGCACCCACAATTTTTACTACTGGTATACAGTGCCATTGTCTGACTGGGAATTCAAAGAGTATATTGGGAATACAAATACCCTCATTTCTTGCTACTGCCATATAGTGCCAGTTTCTGACTGGTAATTCAAAGAATATATTGGGGTTACGTGCACCCACAATTTTTACTACTGGTATACAGTGCCATTGTCTGACTGGGAATTCAAAGAATATATTGGGGTTATAAATACCCTCATTTCTTGCTACTGCCATATAGTGCCAGTTTCTGACTGGTAATTCAAAGAATATATTGGGGTTACGTGCACCCACAATTTTTACTACTGGTATACAGTGCCATTGTTTGACTGGGAATTCAAAGAGTATATTGGGAATACAAATACCCTCATTTCTTGCTACTGCCATATAGTGCCAGTTTCTGACTGGGAATTCAAAGAATATATTGGGGTTACGTGCACCCACAATTTTTACTACTGGTATACAGTGCCATTGTCTGACTGGGAATTCAAAGAATATATTGGGGTTATAAATACCCTCATTTCTTGCTACTGCCATATAGTGCCAGTTTCTGACTGGTAATTCAAAGAATATATTGGGGTTACGTGCACCCACAATTTTTACTACTGGTATACAGTGCCATTGTCTGACTGGGAATTCAAAGAGTATATTGGGAATACAAATACCCTCATTTCTTGCTACTGCCATATAGTGCCAGTTTCTGACTGGTAATTCAAAGAATATATTGGGGTTACGTGCACCCACAATTTTTACTACTGGTATACAGTGCCATTGTCTGACTGGGAATTCAAAGAATATATTGGGGTTATAAATACCCTCATTTCTTGCTACTGCCATATAGTGCCAGTTTCTGACTGGTAATTCAAAGAATATATTGGGGTTACGTGCACCCACAATTTTTACTACTGGTATACAGTGCCATTGTCTGACTGGGAATTCAAAGAGTATATTGGGAATACAAATACCCTCATTTCTTGCTACTGCCATATAGTGCCAGTTTCTGACTGGTAATTCAAAGAATATATTGGGGTTACGTGCACCCACAATTTTTACTACTGGTATACAGTGCCATTGTCTGACTGGGAATTCAAAGAATATATTGGGGTTATAAATACCCTCATTTCTTGCTACTGCCATATAGTGCCAGTTTCTGACTGGTAATTCAAAGAATATATTGGGGTTACGTGCACCCACAATTTTTACTACTGGTATACAGTGCCATTGTCTGACTGGGAATTCAAAGAGTATATTGGGAATACAAATACCCTCATTTCTTGCTACTGCCATATAGTGCCAGTTTCTGACTGGGAATTCAAAGAATATATTGGGGTTACGTGCACCCACAATTTTTACTACTGGTATACAGTGCCATTGTCTGACTGGGAATTCAAAGAATATATTGGGGTTATAAATACCCTCATTTCTTGCTACTGCCATATAGTGCCAGTTTCTGACTGGTAATTCAAAGAATATATTGGGGTTACGTGCACCCACAATTTTTACTACTGGTATACAGTGCCATTGTCTGACTGGGAATTCAAAGAATATATTGGGGTTATAAATACCCTCATTTCTTGCTACTGCCATATAGTGCCAGTTTCTGACTGGTAATTCAAAGAATATATTGGGGTTACGTGCACCCACAATTTTTACTACTGGTATACAGTGCCATTGTCTGACTGGGAATTCAAAGAATATATTGGGGTTATAAATACCCTCATTTCTTGCTACTGCCATATAGTGCCAGTTTCTGACTGGTAATTCAAAGAATATATTGGGGTTACGTGCACCCACAATTTTTACTACTGGTATACAGTGCCATTGTCTGACTGGGAATTCAAAGAATATATTGGGGTTATAAATACCCTCATTTCTTGCTACTGCCATATAGTGCCAGTTTCTGACTGGTAATTCAAAGAATATATTGGGGTTACGTGCACCCACAATTTTTACTACTGGTATACAGTGCCATTGTCTGACTGGGAATTCAAAGAGTATATTGGGAATACAAATACCCTCATTTCTTGCTACTGCCATATAGTGCCAGTTTCTGACTGGGAATTCAAAGAATATATTGGGGTTACGTGCACCCACAATTTTTACTACTGGTATACAGTGCCATTGTCTGACTGGGAATTCAAAGAATATATTGGGGTTATAAATACCCTCATTTCTTGCTACTGCCATATAGTGCCAGTTTCTGACTGGTAATTCAAAGAATATATTGGGGTTACATGCACCCACAATTTTTACTACTGGTATACAGTGCCATTGTCTGACTGGGAATTCAAAGAGTATATTGGGAATACAAATACCCTCATTTCTTGCTACTGCCATATAGTGCCAGTGTCTGACTGGGAATTCAAAGAATATATTGGGGTTACGTGCACCCACAATTTTTACTACTGGTATACAGTGCCAATTTCTAACTAGGAATTCAAAATGCGCAAGGCTCCCAGAAAAGGGACGTGGACGAGGCCGTGGGCGAGGTCGGGGGAATGGTTCTGGGGAGCAAGGTAGCAGTGAAGCCACAGGGCGTCCCGTGCCTACTCCTGTGGGGCAGCAAGCATTGCGCCACTCCACAGTGCCAGGGTTGCTTGCCACATTAACTAAACTGCAGGGTACAAACCTTAGTAGGCCCGAGAACCAGGAACAGGTCTTGCAATGGCTGTCAGAGAACGCTTACAGCACATTGTCCAGCAGCCAGTCAGACTCTGCCTCCTCTCCTCCTATTACCCAACAGTCTTGTCTTCCTTCCTCCCAAAATTCCGAAGCTTTACAGAACAATAACCCAAACTGTCCCTGCTCCCCAGAGCTGTTCTCCGCTCCTTTCATTGTCCCTCAACCTGCCTCTCCACGTCACGATTCCACGAACCTAACAGAGGAGCATCTGTGTCCAGATGCTCAAACACTAGAGTCTCCTCCATCTCCGTTCGATTTGGTGGTGGATGACCAGCAACCCACCCTCATCGACGATGATGTGACGCAGTTGCCGTCAGGGCATCCAGTTGACCGGCGCATTGTGCGGGAGGAGGAGATGAGACAGGAGTTGGAAGAGGAAGTGGTGGATGATGAGGACACTGACCCGACCTGGACAGGGGGGATGTCAAGCGGGGAAAGTAGTGTGGATGTTGAGGCAGGTGCAGCACCAAAAAGGGTAGCTAGAGGCAGAGGCAGAGGTCAGCAGCTTAGGCGAAGCCAGGCCACACCCGGAATCTCCCAAGATGTTCCAGTTCGTACCCAGCCCCGAAAAACTCCCACCTCGAGGGCACGTTTCTCGAAGGTGTGGAGTTTTTTCAAGGAATGCGCCGAGGACAGATATAGTGTTGTCTGCACAATTTGCCTCTCGAAATTGATTAGGGGCTCTGAGAAGAGCAACCTGTCCACCACTTCAATGCGCCGTCATTTGGAATCCAAGCACTGGAATCAGTGGCAGGCAGCAACAGCAGGACAAAGGCCGCCTGCCGTTCACGCCACTGCCACTGCCTCTGCCACTGCCTCTGCCTCTGCCACTGCCACTGCTGACTGTGCTGGCGATGCACTCCAGAGGACGAGCCAGGACACCACTTCATCTGCCTCCGCCACTTTGTTGACTTCTACCTCATCCTCCCCTGGTCCTGTCTTATCTCCTTCTCCTGCACCATCAAAGGCACCATCAGGCGTTTCTTTACAACAACCCACCATCTCTCAGACATTGGAGCGGCGGCAGAAATACACTGCTAACCACCCACACGCGCAAGCCTTGAACGCCAACATCGCTAAACTGCTGGCCCAGGAGATGTTGGCGTTCCGGCTTGTTGAAACTCCCGCCTTCCTGGACCTGATGGCAACTGCGGCACCTCGCTATGCCGTCCCTAGCCGTCACTACTTCTCCCGGTGTGCCGTCCCCGCCTTGCACCAGCACGTGTCACTCAACATCAGGCGGGCCCTTAGTTCCGCGCTTTGCACAAAGGTCCACTTGACCACCGACGCGTGGACAAGTGCATGCGGACAGGGACGCTACATTTCACTGACGGCACACTGGGTGAATGTAGTTGAGGCTGGGACTGCTTCCCAAACTGGCCCGGTGTACCTCGTCTCCCCGCCTAACATTCCTGGCAGGGACACGAGAAGAACACCCCCCTCCTCCTCCTCCTCTACCGCCTCCTCCTCCGCCACCGCCTCCTCCTCCGCCACCGCCTCCTCCTCCGCTGTTAGATTGACCCCAGCTACGAGTTGGAAACGTTGCAGCACTGGCGTTGGTAGACGTCAGCAGGCTGTGCTGAAGCTGATCAGCTTGGGGGACAGACAGCACACTGCCTCCGAGGTGAGGGATGCCCTCCTCAATGAGACGGCAATATGGTTTGAGCCGCTGCACCTGGGCCCAGGCATGGTCGTTTGTGATAACGGCCGGAACCTGGTAGCAGCTCTGGAGCTTGCCGGACTCCAACATGTTCCATGCCTGGCCCACGTCTTCAACCTAGTGGTGCAACGTTTCCTAAAGAGCTACCCCAATGTTCCAGAGCTACTGGTGAAAGTGCGGCGCATGTGCGCCCACTTTCGCAAGTCGACAGTAGCCGCTGCTAGCTTAAAATCTCTCCAGCAACGCCTGCATGTGCCACAACACCGGCTTTTGTGCGACGTCCCCACACGCTGGAACTCAACGTTTCAGATGTTGAATAGAGTGGTTGAGCAGCAGAGACCTTTGATGGAATACCAGCTACAAAACCCTAGGGTGCCACAAAGTCAGCTGCCTCAGTTTCACATCCATGAGTGGCCATGGATGAGAGACCTTTGTGACATCCTACGGGTCTTTGAGGAGTCCACAAGGAGGGTGAGCTCTGAGGATGCGATGGTGAGCCTTACAATCCCGCTCTTGTGTGTTCTGAGAGAATCCCTGATTGACATCAGGGATAACTCAGATCACACAGAGGAGTTAGGGATAGCATCCGATCCGTCACAGCTGGAGAGTAGGTCCACACATCTGTCCGCTTCACTGCGTTTAATGGAGGAGGAGGAGGAGGAGGAGGAGGAAGAAGAGTTGTCCGATGATGTGATGGTGATACAGGAGGCTTCCGGGCAACTTCGAATCGTCCCATTGTTGCAGCGCGGATGGGTAGACATGGAGGATGAGGAGGAAATGGAGATTGAACTTTCCGGTGGGGCCAGAGGAGTCATGCCAACTAACACTGTGGCAGACATGGCTGAGTTCATGTTGGGGTGCTTTACAACCGACAAGCGTATTGTCAAAATCATGGAGGACAACCAGTACTGGATCTTTGCTATCCTTGACCCCCGGTATAAAAACAACATCTCGTCTTTTATTCCGGTAGAGGGGAGGGCCAATCGCATCAATGCTTGCCACAGGCAATTGGTGCAGAATATGATGGAGATGTTTCCAGCATGTGACGTTGGCGGCAGGGAGGGCAGTTCCTCCAGTAGGCAACCAAGTTCTCACCGGTCCACACAAACGAGGGGCACACTGTCTAAGGTCTGGGACACCTTGATGGCACCCCCTCGCCAAAGTGCCGCCACGGAGGGTCCTAGTGTCACCAGGCGTGAGAAGTATAGGCGCATGTTGCGGGAATACCTTTCCGACCACAGCCCTGTCCTCTCCGACCCCTCTGCGCCCTACACGTATTGGGTGTCGAAGTTGGACCTGTGGCTTGAACTTGCCCTATATGCCTTGGAGGTGCTGTCCTGTCCTGCCGCCAGCGTCCTATCTGAGAGGGTGTTCAGTGCAGCCGGTGGCATCATCACTGACAAGCGCACCCGTCTGTCAGCTGAGAGTGCCGACCGGCTCACTTTGATAAAAATGAACCACCACTGGATAGAGCCTTCATTTTTGTGCCCACCTGTGTAAAGCACCCCAACATGAAACTCCATGTCTGTACTCAACCTCTCCAATTCCTCCGCATCCTCATACTCATCCACCATAAGCGTTGCACAATTCTGCTAATACTAGGCTCCCTCCAACATGATTTCCCCCAACTCTGCTGGTTAGAGGCTCCCTCCACCCTGATTTCCACCAACTCTGCTGGTTAGAGGCTCCCTCCACCCTGCTTTCCCACAACTCTGCTGGTTAGAGGCTCCTTCCACCATGAATTTGCCCAAACTGGGCTGTTTAGAGGCTCCCTCCACCATGAATTGGTCCAAACTGGGCTGGTTAGAGGCTCCCTCCACCATTAATTGGTCCAAACTGGGCTGGTTAGAGGCTCCCTCCACCATGAATTTGCCCAAACTGGGCTGTTTAGAGGCTCCCTCCACCATGAATTTGCCCAAACTGGGCTGTTTAGAGGCTCCCTCCACCATGAATTGGTCCAAACTGGGTTTTTTAGAGGCTCCCTCCACCATGAATTGGTCCAAACTGGGCTGGTTAGAGGCTCCCTCCACCATGAATTGGTCCAAACTGGGGTGGTTAGAGGCTCCCTCCACCATTAATTGGTCCAAACTGGGCTGGTTAGAGGCTCCCTCCACCATTAATTGGTCCAAACTGGGCTGGTTAGAGGCTCCCTCCACCATGAATTTGCCCAAACTGGGCTGTTTAGAGGCTCCCTCCACCATGAATTGGTCCAAACTGGGTTTTTTAGAGGCTCCCTCCACCATGAATTGGTCCAAACTGGGCTGGTTAGAGGCTCCCTCCACCATGAATTGGTCCAAACTGGGGTGGTTAGAGGCTCCCTCCACCATGAATTGGTCCAAACTGGGTTTTTTAGAGGCTCCCTCCACCATGAATTTGCCCAAACTGGGCTGTTTAGAGGCTCCCTCCACCATGAATTGGTCCAAACTGGGCTGGTTAGAGGCTCCCTCCACCATGAATTTCCCAAAACTTGGCTGTTTAGAGGCTCCCTCCACCATTAATTGGTCCAAACTGGGCTGGTTAGAGGCTCCCTCCACCATGAATTGGTCCAAACTGGGGTTTTTAGAGGCTCCCTCCACCATGAATTGGTCCAAACTTGGCTGTTTAGAGGCTCCCTCCACCATGAATTGGTCCAAACTGGGGTGGTTAGAGGCTCCCTCCACCATTAATTGGTCCAAACTGGGCTGGTTAGAGGCTCCCTCCACCATTAATTGGTCCAAACTGGGCTGGTTAGAGGCTCCCTCCACCATGAATTTGCCCAAACTGGGCTGTTTAGAGGCTCCCTCCACCATGAATTTGCCCAAACTGGGCTGGTTAGAGGCTCCCTCCACCATGAATTGGTCCAAACGGGTTTTTAGAGGCTCCCTTCACCATGAATTGGTCCAAACTTGGCTGTTTAGAGGCTCCCTCCACCATGAATTGGTCCAAACTGGGTTTTTTAGAGGCTCCCTCCACCATGAATTTGCCCAAACTGGGCTGTTTAGAGGCTCCCTCCACCATGAATTTGCCCAAACTGGGCTGGTTAGAGGCTCCCTCCACCATGAATTGGTCCAAACTGGGGGTTTTAGAGGCTCCCTCCACCATGAATTGGTCCAAACTTGGCTGTTTAGAGGCTCCCTCCACCATGAATTGGTCCAAACTGGGGTGGTTAGAGGCTCCCTCCACCATTAATTGGTCCAAACTGGGCTGGTTAGAGGCTCCCTCCACCATTAATTGGTCCAAACTGGGCTGGTTAGAGGCTCCCTCCACCATGAATTGGTCCAAACTGGGTTTTTTAGAGGCTCCCTCCACCATGAATTTGCCCAAACTGGGCTGTTTAGAGGCTCCCTCCACCATGAATTGGTCCAAACTGGGCTGGTTAGAGGCTCCCTCCACCATGAATTTCCCAAAACTTGGCTGTTTAGAGGCTCCCTCCATCATTAATTGGTCCAAACTGGGCTGGTTAGAGGCTCCCTCCACCATGAATTGATCCAAACTGGGGTTTTTAGAGGCTCCCTCCACCATGAATTGGTCCAAACTTGGCTGTTTAGAGGCTCCCTCCACCATGAATTGGTCCAAACTGGGGTGGTTAGAGGCTCCCTCCACCATTAATTGGTCCAAACTGGGCTGGTTAGAGGCTCCCTCCACCATTAATTGGTCCAAACTGGGCTGGTTAGAGGCTCCCTCCACCATGAATTTGCCCAAACTGGGCTGTTTAGAGGCTCCCTCCACCATGAATTTGCCCAAACTGGGCTGGTTAGAGGCTCCCTCCACCATGAATTGGTCCAAACGGGTTTTTAGAGGCTCCCTTCACCATGAATTGGTCCAAACTTGGCTGTTTAGAGGCTCCCTCCACCATGAATTGGTCCAAACTGGGGTGGTTAGAGGCTCCCTCCACCATTAATTGGTCCAAACTGGGCTGGTTAGAGGCTCCCTCCACCATTAATTGGTCCAAACTGGGCTGGTTAGAGGCTCCCTCCACCATGAATTGGTCCAAACTGGGTTTTTTAGAGGCTCCCTCCACCATGAATTGGTCCAAACTTGGCTGTTTAGAGGCTCCCTCCACCATTAATTGGTCCAAACTGGGCTGGTTAGAGGCTCCCTCCACCATGAATTGGTCCAAACTGGGTTTTTTAGAGGCTCCCTCCACCATGAATTTGCCCAAACTGGGCTGTTTTAGAGGCTCCCTCCACCATGAATTGGTCCAAACTGGTTTTTTTAGAGGCTCCCTCCACCATGAATTGGTCCAAACTGGGCTGGTTAGAGGCTCCCTCCACCATGAATTGGTCCAAACTGGGGTGGTTAGAGGCTCCCTCCACCATTAATTGGTCCAAACTGGGCTGGTTAGAGGCTCCCTCCACCATTAATTGGTCCAAACTGGGCTGGTTAGAGGCTCCCTCCACCATTAATTGGTCCAAACTGGGCTGGTTAGAGGCTCCCTCCACCATGAATTTGCCCAAACTGGGCTGTTTAGAGGCTCCCTCCACCATGAATTTGCCCAAACTGGGCTGGTTAGAGGCTCCCTCCACCATGAATTGGTCCAAACTGGGGTTTTTAGAGGCTCCCTCCACCATGAATTGGTCCAAACTTGGCTGTTTAGAGGCTCCCTCCACCATTAATTGGTCCAAACTGGGCTGGTTAGAGGCTCCCTCCACCATGAATTGGTCCAAACTGGGTTTTTTAGAGGCTCCCTCCACCATGAATTTGCCCAAACTGGGCTGTTTAGAGGCTCCCTCCACCATGAATTGGTCCAAACTGGGGTGGTTAGAGGCTCCCTCCACCATTAATTGGTCCAAACTGGGCTGGTTAGAGGCTCCCTCCACCATTAATTGGTCCAAACTGGGCTGGTTAGAGGCTCCCTCCACCATGAATTTGCCCAAACTGGGCTGGTTAGAGGCTCCCTCCACCATGAATTGGTCCAAACTGGGTTTTTTAGAGGCTCCCTCCACCATGAATTTGCCCAAACTGGGCTGGTTAGAGGCTCCCTCCACCATGAATTGGTCCAAACTGGGGTTTTTAGAGGCTCCCTCCACCATGAATTTGCCCAAACTCTGCTGGTTAGAGGCTCAATCCACCCTGATTTTCAAAACAAATGTTGGTGCCAACCTCAACTTACTACAAGGGCCAAATTCACTGCTGGTGACAAGCTCTCCTCACTGCAAGTGCCAAATACACATGTTTCAAGGTGTTTTCCTACTGTCAGAGAGGTGGTATTGAGTGTGTAAAGTGTGTAGTTGTTAGGCTGTGATGTTGGGGTAATAGAGGGTCTTTGGTGTGTTAGATGCCCCCAGACATGCTTCCCCTGCTGTCCCAGTGTCATTCCAGAGGTGTTGGCATCATTTCCTGGGGTGTCATAGTGGACTTGGTGACCCTCCAGACACGGATTTGGGTTTCCCCCTTAACGAGTATCTGTTCCCCATAGACTATAATGGGGTTCGAAACCCGTTCGAACACACGAACATTGAGCGGCTGTTCGAATCGAATTTCGAACCTCGAACATTTTAGTGTTCGCTCATCTCTATTCATATCCTTATCTGTAAGCAGTACAACAGACCGTCAATTACTACATTGAAACGGTCCCAGAAATGTAAATCAAAAATACTGCAAATGAAAAACAAAGGCACAAGGGCAAACATCCATCTACTATGTTTACACTTGTATCTCTACAATTATCTTTTCACAAAAAGGAATACTACTGCATACAAAATAGAATGTGCTGTATGCCAATGTTATGAATAATAGCATAAATAATAATTGACGTCGGGTCTCGCAGGATCTTCATCTGTAAAGTGTATAAGACTATAATGTGATAAATATATTTATATACAGTCATGGCGGTAAGAGTTGGCAAATATTTCTCCCAGAAAATTGTTGCAATTACACATTTTTGTGCACATTTATTTTCATTGTGTGTATTGAAGCAACACAAAAAACAGAGAAAAAAAGGGCAAAAACTATATAATTTCACGTAAAACTTCAAAAATGGGCCAGACATAAGTACTGACACCTCAACTTAATATTTGGTTGCATACCCTTTGGAAACAATAACTGTAATAATTGCTTCTTATAACCATCAACAAGCTTCTTATACCTCTAGACTGGAATTTTGGACCTCTCTTCCATTGCAAACTTTTTCAAGTCTCTCATATTTGAAGGGTGCCTTCTCCCAACAGCAATTTTAAGATCTATTCACGGGTGTTCAATAAGATTTACATCCAGACTCATTGCTGGCCACTTCAGAACTCTCCATCACTTTGATTCCTTCCATTTCTGTCCATCACATGAAGCGTCAGGAAGTGGGAACTTCCAGTCATGGTATACGCCAGGAGTGAAAAAACAATGTAGCCCTACTACATAGTAAGTAGTCTGGATATAAAGAGATGCTGTAGTGAGTGTTCCAAGATATTTGGAGCAACTTCTCTTTTTCCTTCATAAGTTGTGCACAAGTGTACCTAGAAGAATTGATGTTGTTTTGAAGACAAAGGTCAGTCATACCAAATTTTGATTTGATTTGGATTTCTTTCATTCATTCACTTTGGACTTTCTTATTTACCAAAAATAAACTATTAACACTTTTATTTTTGAAAGTATTCTTAATGTGCAGTATTTTTTCTGCACCTGCTTGAACCTTCTGTACATTACTGAAGGTCACCAGGCCCTTACCAGAGACTCAGAACAGCACTTAGGGTGTCCCCAATGCTGCGAGAGAACTCTCCAGCACCACCTCCATCTTCTTCAGGAACATCCTCTTCACGCGTCTCCTTCCGACGCAGGCGGTCAAACTTGTAGGCCTCAGGCAGAGCCAACTGCGCATGCCCACGGCCCACAGTAAGTAAGCGGCCATTTCCTTGTGGCCTGTGGGCATGCGCAGTCGGCTCTGCCCGAGGCCTACGAGTTTGACCGCCTGTGCCAGAACAAAACGCGTGAAGAGAATGTTCCTGAAGAAGATGGAGGCAGCGCTGGAGAGTTCTCTCGCAGTATTGGGGATGCCCTCAGTGCTGTTTGAGCGCTGGGGCCTGCCCCCAGTGCTGCGAGAGAACTCATTAGCATACCGACGAAAAGCGGGGTTTATACCAAACGGCGGGGCGAAGACATCTAAAGGTAGGAGAAGGATAGACTTTCAACCAGAAAAAATTGTGTTTTAATGATAGAATCCCTTTAATATCAATGACTATAATGGGTGGCTGGTTATGACTATTAAGAAGTACTTTAAAAATAACTAATAATTAGGACCATTTATTGCAGAGTAACTTACGATAGAACACTAAAATAAACCTCTAGAAATCTGAAGAGCTTGTGTGATCATGCATGAAGTGGCAATGTAGAAGGCTGCATGAGCATAATGAATGCCCTCCAGGCAATTCATCAAATAACTACACTTATATGTATATTCATATTCTGCATTTTCATGTTAATAAAGTATTTACTGCAAAATAAATAGAAGGAAAGCTTCTGCACTCACCAAATTGTAAACCATGGTTACTTTTTATTCGATCGCTTTACAATTCAGACGGAAGGAGTTGTAAACCGCACAAGAAATCCTAAAGTGCTATAAGTGACTAAGCGCCTTACCAAACCATAAACAACACTATTGATTCTAGCACGCAGTTGTGACTTTTTTATTTTTTTTTTTATTTTTTTTTTTAGGTCAGCTGTGTACTAGAATCTGTAATGGTGCCTCAGGTTTGGTAAAGCACTTAATGCGCAAAACAGCTGTCACTTCTGGATTTTTAATTCTGGATTTTAAAGAAACGGAATAAAGAGTGGACATTTCTTACAATTTATTGAGTGCAATAGCTGTCCTGTTTTGATTTGCTTGGACATTTGTGTCATTAAACTTCTGAGTATTACCTAGTTTTTATCTGTGAATCCTGTAATAATTCTCCACTCCTTTGAATATACTTCTACATGATAGTGCCATTCCTTTCTCTTTCTCACTGTGTGAACTGTAGATTGCTATAACACTGCACATAGAAATGAACTGCAAATAGAAATTCATTTGAAAAATGTATAAATTAAAGGTCCATTGTAATATCAGGGGAAACATTACCTTTACTTAGTTACAAGTACCGTATTTTCCAGCGACTGGGTGTATAAGACGACCCCCAACTTTTACAGTTAAAATATAGAGTTTGGGATATACTCGCTGTATAAGACTACCCCTCTTCTGTGGGGTACCTCTTCTTAATGCACACTTACGCCTTGGCATATTCTTTATTGCTTTTTTATTTGCTTCCCAGTCCAGAACAATCTTTTTTGTAAAGGAGAGTTCACATTACCGCCGCTGTCCGCCCCGGGTTTCTGTCCTAAACCCCAGAGAAACTGGACAGGGGATCCAACTGGACAGGCTTGCCAGCGGTCTGCATTACAACCCATTCATTTGAATGGCTTGCAAAGCAAACCGCCGGTGTCCGTATGCGGCTTCTCTGCCTGGAAACCATTGTTTTTGCACAGACATTTTGGGGGATGTCTATTGCTTAGATCACCTTTTATTTAAAGGGATTCTACCATTAAAACTTTTTTTTTTTTTGTGAATAAGACGTCGGAATAGCCTTTAGAAAGGCTATTTGCCTCTTACCTTTAGACGTGGTCTCCGCTGCGCCGTTCCTCAGAAATACCGGTTTTTACCAGTATGCAAATGAGTTCTCTCACAGTGATGGGGGCGGGCCCCAGCGCTCAAACAGCGATGAGGGCGTCCCCACCGCTGCCAGAGAAGTGTCTCCAAGTGCCACCACCTTCTTCGTCCGCCACGTCATGTTCAATGTCTTCTTCCGGCACAGGCTCGTAACCTAGCAGAGCAGACTGCACAGGTGCACAGTCCACGGGGAAATGGCTGCTAACAATACTGTGCAAGCAACCATTTTCCTGTGACCCGTATGCCTGCGTAGTGTGCTCTGCTCTGCTAGAAGTTACGATCTTGCGCCGGAAGACATTGAATATGACTCGGTGGACGAAGAAGGAGGCGGCACTTGGAGTCACTTCTCTGGCAGCGGTGGGGACACCCTCATCGCTGTTTGAGCGCTGGGGCTCGCCCCCATCGCTGCGGGAGAACTCATTTGCAGACCGGTAAAACCCGGTATTTCTAAGGAACGGCGCAGCGGAGACCACGTCTAAAGGTAACAGATGAATAGCCTTTCTAAAGACTATTCCAACGTCTTATCCACAAAAAGAAATGTTTTAATGGTAGAATCCCTTTAAATCAGAGGCGAAACAGTGAAAAAAACAGCAGTTTGGCACTTTTGATTTTGACGTTCACCGTACAGGAAAAATATTTTATAAGTAGACCGGGCATTTTCAGAGACAGGGATACCTAAATGTGTATATGTATCACAGTAATTTTCTACTTTTATATGTATTCTAGGGAAAGGAGGTGATTTAGAGTTTTTTTAAACTTTTTTATTAGCCCCCCTATGGTGCTTGAACCTGCAATCCTTTGATTGCAAGTTCCATAGACGGCAATACAAGTGTGACCAGCCGCAATAGTAATATTCCTATGACAGGCCTGGGAGCCTTCAGTAGGCTCCCGGCTGTCATAAGAACAGGTCGGCTCCTGCGACCTCGCTGTGCAGGAGCCGGCCTGCAACTTTACAGGTATGAGGGGTAGTATTCTTACACTTTAGGAGGAGAGAGGGATCTTTGGGCATTAGCTCCGGTGTCTCCGCTGTACTTTATAGTGGAGACTCGGTTGCTATGGTGACCGCTCTGCAGCAGAGCGGCCGCCATTAGCTTTACATACCCAGCATCCGCTGTAATAGCACAGCGGATGCCGGGGAGGGTCAGCGCTGCCGGGGCCCCCCACTCCACATCACCCCACTCCGTCAGCTGCAGGAAGCCAGCGGCGGTAGAAGCGTGGTGATGTTGCAATCTCGCTCCTCTGCCCCCCTCCCCTGCCAAAACAGCCAGTGTATACCATATACCCAGCGTATAAGACGACCTCCAACTTTGAAGAAAATTTTCAGGGATTAAAAAGTCATCTTATACGCTGGAAAATACATTTTTTTACTACCCACCAGAAAGTCATTTAGTAGTCTGTACTTTGGGAATGTTGTCCATTGAAATTGAATCCAGCTTTATTTAGTTGCAACTGTTATAGAACCACTTCTACCTGGGGTTGTTTGTTATTTGGGGATACCATGGTTGACACAATCTGGAAGGTACCATAACACTACTTGACAGCAGGGGAGTAACTATTGGGGTAGCAAAGGTCCTGGGACATTAGAGGGCCCGGTGACAGCCGCTACTGCTGTGGATTTTTTTTTTAATAGGCTGTTACCTGCTGGAGTAACTTCAGCAGGTAACAGCCCTATTTACTTACTGATCCTGGTTCCTGGAGCCGGGATGGGTAAGTGAGGCTGCAGGCCCATGAACCCCACAAACGCTATCATTATACTCAGAGGGCCTATGTCAAAAGTTCACAATGGGGCCCTGCCATTCCTAGTTACCTCACTGCTTGACATGCACTGTGACTTACACAGAAGGACTACACTGATTGGTATGCAATGTGGTTGACATGCTTTTAGGGTCAAAGTGACTAGTATAGCCATGAGGAGCAGTGGCTGAAGGACATAATTGCTTACAAGGCTTGGTAGGCTGATAGCTGACAGACCCAGAAAAGGAGAAAATTATGTCATACATGTTCCATAAAGATTGAGGTAATTGCTTCATCCTCAGACCATTCACCACTTTACTAGGATCATTAAACACCACCATTTATATGTGTTCTATTACTGGGTCAGACAAAGAGCTTGGCATTAAATGCTGGTGCCCCAGGACTAGACACTTCTCTCTCCCCACACCGCTAAGTCATCTGGTGAGTGCTCTTCCTTACTCACCTAATTGAGGAGGTCAAGTCCCTGATCCCCATTTTTTGGTTACAATCTTCACCCCCTACCATACAACTCTGGATGGAAAAAGTCCATCAAATAGCCAGATATGAGGAGCTCATCAGCTGGAAAACACGGACCCGAGATACTTACCTGAAGGTATGGTCTCCCTGGTGGTCCTCATGTTAGGCCTTATACTCATCCTAAAGTCTCACCTCCAGTTTCTTTTGAAATGATGCAAACTGCCTGTGTATGATCCAGTCCTTTACTTACTCAGAGACACTTACTCACTGATGGTGATTTACATTATCTTTTCATGTCCCCCCCACCCCACTTCCCCTCTCCTCCCCTCTTCACCTAGATTTATCCACTCGTTTATGATGCCTGAATGTGAATCTAACATTGCTCCCATAAATGAGGGTCTATACCTATCTCTCCCTGTGCTTATACTTGGTTTTAGACCTGTCTAATGTGTGCTACATATACAATGAACATGTTTCTATTCAAACCCTTCTAAAGTATAACTTATCTGATCAGTACATTTCTACGTCAAGATTGCATAATTTGCTGCACTGCTTCTACCTCCTGTTTGTATTTTATTCCCTGTTATGTTATAAAACTTTGTGAACTATAATTGTATTTTGTAAATTGTTAATAAAATCAGAATTTAAAACAAAACAAGGAATTGAGCTCTGTGTGAAGAAGGGTCCTGTGCAGTGCTGGATGGAGACCTGAACTGTGCTGTGGCTGCCTGTGCCGAACTGCTGGAGAAGCTGACATGCTGGCGGTGGACTGAGTCTGGGGACACAGTAATGGTGGTGCTAGTTTTGGGACTGAGTCTGGAAACCCCTGAAGCTCAGAAGTTAAAGGAAAACACATGAGAGAAAGACCTGAAGGACTTGTAAGTACGGCTTGGCCACGTCTGCGTATTCCACGTGTGATATATAAGGGACTCTTGCGCTGACACCTTATCATCTGAGAAATTGGCCTGTCTGTTAAGTGGAGAGCTAGAGCAATGGATATAACAGTAATCTTAGTGAAGACAGCATTTCCCTGTGGATTACAAATAGTATTGCGCAATACTTAGGGTGCACCCCAACAAGGGACCGATCAAGGAGAACTGTGTTCTTAAAGGACTTGTATCTGTCACCTGTTAAGTAACTGTTGGAACTAGGAGTATAGTGTTAGTTTTCTGCAATACTCTGTTCTATATTATTGTGTATGTCTTCTCTGTTTATACCTTGTTACATATTTTCCCAGATCTCTCTTCCATGATTTATTCAGTAAACTTTGTCCTAGGAATTAAAACACTGTGTGTGTCTGTGTGGCATCGTGTACCTGCTGAACCTGTGGGCCCAGCCCTTGGTCCTCTTACAAGTATAATGCATAAACCTCAAGGACAAATTGTAAAAGTGACCAGATTAGAAGGTCTTCTTGTCACATTATGTTTCCAAGTATCAGAATTTCTTTTGGCAGGTGGAATACTTGTGACATCTGCTATGACATAGGGACAGATTTACAAGTGTGAAACATTTGTTAAATTTTCACAATTACTTGACAGGTCTGAAAGTGTTTTTTACGTTAATATATAATAGCAATCTAATAACAATACTAATGGCTAGAGATGAGCGAACAGTGTTCTATCGAACTCATGTTCGATCGGATATTAGGCTGTTCGGCATGTTCGAATCGAATCGAACACCGCGTGGTAAAGTGCGCCATTACTCGATTCCCCTCCCACCTTCCCTGGCGCCTTTTTTGCTCCAATAACAGCGCAGGGTAGGTGGGACAGGAACTACGACACCGGGGGCATTGAAAAAAGTAGGCAAAACCCATTGGCTGCCGAAAACATGTGACCTCTAATTTAAAAGAACAGCGACGCCCAGCTTCGCGTCATTCTGAGCTTGCAATTCACCGGGGACAGAGGTTTCCGTCCAGTTAGCTAGGGGTTAGATTCTGGGTAGGCAGGGACAGGCTAGGATAGGAAGGAGAAGACAACCACAACAGCTCTTGTAAGAGCTAAATTCCAGGGAGAAGCTTGTCAGTGTAACGTGGCACTGACGGGCTCAATCGCCGCAACCCAGCTTTCCCAGGATCCTGAATGGAATACACTGACAGTGTATTCCCGTATACCCGATATATACCCCCGATACCCGTTCCAACGGTGTGCCCCCCCACCTTCACCCCAGAAATACCCTGCAAGTCCCCTAGCAATAGGATTGGGGCTATATACACCCACTATTTTTGCTACTGCCATATGGTGCCATTGTCTCACTGGGAATTCAAAGAATATATTGGGCTTACATATAACTTCAATTCCAGGGAGAAGCTTGTCAGTGTAACGTGGCACTGACGGGCTCAATCGCCGCAACCCAGCTTTCCCAGGATCCTGAATGGAACACACTGACAGTGTATTCCCGTATACCCCATATATACACCCCAAATCCCCGTTCCAACGGTGTGCCCCCCCACCTTCACCTCAGAAATACCCTGCAAGTCCCCTAGCAATAGAATTGGGGCTATATACACCCACTATTTTTGCTACTGCCATATAGTGGCAGTTTCTGACTGGTAATTCAAAGAATATATTGGGGTTATAAATACCCTCATTTCTTGCTACTGGTATATAGTGCCATTGTCTGACTGGGAATTCAAAGAATATATTGGGGTTACGTGCACCCACAATTTTTACTACTGGTATACAGTGCCATTGTCTGACTGGGAATTCAAAGAATATATGGGGGTTACGAGCACCCACAATTTTTACTACTGGTATACAGTGCCATTGTCTGACTGGGAATTCAAAGAATATATTGGGAATACAAATACCCTCATTTCTTGCTACTGCCATATAGTGCCAGTTTCTGACTGGTAATTCAAAGAATATATTGGGGTTACGTGCACCCACAATTTTTACTACTGGTATACAGTGCCATTGTCTGACTGGGAATTCAAAGAATATATTGGGGTTATAAATACCCTCATTTCTTGCTACTGCCATATAGTGCCAGTTTCTGACTGGTAATTCAAAGAATATATTGGGGTTACGTGCACCCACAATTTTTACTACTGGTATACAGTGCCATTGTCTGACTGGGAATTCAAAGAATATATTGGGGTTATAAATACCCTCATTTCTTGCTACTGGTATATAGTGCCATTGTCTGACTGGGAATTCAAAGAATATATTGGGGTTACGTGCACCCACAATTTTTACTACTGGTATACAGTGCCATTGTCTGACTGGGAATTCAAAGAATATATTGGGGTTATAAATACCCTCATTTCTTGCTACTGCCATATAGTGCCAGTTTCTGACTGGGAATTCAAAGAATATATTGGGGTTACGTGCACCCACAATTTTTACTACTGGTATACAGTGCCATTGTCTGACTGGGAATTCAAAGAATATATTGGGAATACAAATACCCTCATTTCTTGCTACTGCCATATAGTGCCAGTTTCTGACTGGTAATTCAAAGAATATATTGGGGTTACGTGCACCCACAATTTTTACTACTGGTATACAGTGCCATTGTCTGACTGGGAATTCAAAGAATATATTGGGGTTATAAATACCCTCATTTCTTGCTACTGCCATATAGTGCCAGTTTCTGACTGGTAATTCAAAGAATATATTGGGGTTACGTGCACCCACAATTTTTACTACTGGTATACAGTGCCATTGTCTGACTGGGAATTCAAAGAATATATTGGGGTTATAAATACCCTCATTTCTTGCTACTGGTATATAGTGCCATTGTCTGACTGGGAATTCAAAGAATATATTGGGGTTACGTGCACCCACAATTTTTACTACTGGTATACAGTGCCATTGTCTGACTGGGAATTCAAAGAATATATTGGGAATACAAATACCCTCATTTCTTGCTACTGCCATATAGTGCCAGTTTCTGACTGGTAATTCAAAGAATATATTGGGGTTACGTGCACCCACAATTTTTACTACTGGTATACAGTGCCATTGTCTGACTGGGAATTCAAAGAATATATTGGGAATACAAATACCCTCATTTCTTGCTACTGCCATATAGTGCCAGTTTCTGACTGGTAATTCAAAGAATATATTGGGGTTACGTGCACCCACAATTTTTACTACTGGTATACAGTGCCAATTTCTAACTAGGAATTCAAAATGCGCAAGGCTCCCGGAAAGGGACGTGGACGAGGCCGTGGGCGAGGTCGGGGGAATGGTTCTGGGGAGCAAGGTAGCAGTGAAGCCACAGGGCGTCCCGTGCCTACTCCTGTGGGGCAGCAAGCATTGCGCCACTCCACAGTGCCAGGGTTGCTTGCCACATTAACTAAACTGCAGGGTAAAAACCTTAGTAGGCCCGAGAACCAGGAACAGGTCTTGCAATGGCTGTCAGAGAACGCTTACAGCACATTGTCCAGCAGCCAGTCAGACTCTGCCTCCTCTCCTCCTATTACCCAACAGTCTTGTCTTCCTTCCTCCCAAAATTCCGAAGCTTTACAGAACAATAACCCAAACTGTCCCTGCTCCCCAGAGCTGTTCTCCGCTCCTTTCATTGTCCCTCAACCTGCCTCTCCACGTCACGATTCCACGAACCTAACAGAGGAGCATCTGTGTCCAGATGCTCAAACACTAGAGTCTCCTCCATCTCCGTTCGATTTGGTGGTGGATGACCAGCAACCCACCCTCATCGACGATGATGTGACGCAGTTGCCGTCAGGGCATCCAGTTGACCGGCGCATTGTGCGGGAGGAGGAGATGAGACAGGAGTTGGAAGAGGAAGTGGTGGATGATGAGGACACTGACCCGACCTGGACAGGGGGGATGTTAAGCGGGGAAAGTAGTGTGGATGTTGAGGCAGGTGCAGCACCAAAAAGGGTAGCTAGAGGCAGAGGCAGAGGTCAGCAGCTTAGGCGAAGCCAGGCCACACCCGGAATCTCCCAAGATGTTCCAGTTCGTACCCAGCCCCGAAAAACTCCCACCTCGAGGGCACGTTTCTCGAAGGTGTGGAGTTTTTTCAAGGAATGCGCCGAGGACAGATATAGTGTTGTCTGCACAATTTGCCTCTCGAAATTGATTAGGGGCTCTGAGAAGAGCAACCTGTCCACCACTTCAATGCGCCGTCATTTGGAATCCAAGCACTGGAATCAGTGGCAGGCAGCAACGGCAGGACAAAGGCCGCCTGCCGTTCACGCCACTGCCACTGCCTCTGCCACTGCCTCTGCCTCTGCCACTGCCACTGCTGACTGTGCTGGCGATGCACTCCAGAGGACGAGCCAGGACACCACTTCATCTGCCTCCGCCACTTTGTTGACTTCTCCCTCATCCTCCCCTGTTCCTGTCTTATCTCCTTCTCCTGCACCATCAAAGGCACCATCAGGCGCTTCTTTACAACAACCCACCATCTCTCAGACATTGGAGCGGCGGCAGAAATACACTGCTAACCACCCACACGCGCAAGCCTTGAACGCCAACATCGCTAAACTGCTGGCCCAGGAGATGTTGGCGTTCCGGCTTGTTGAAACTCCCGCCTTCCTGGACCTGATGGCAACTGCGGCACCTCGCTATGCCGTCCCTAGCCGTCACTACTTCTCCCGGTGTGCCGTCCCCGCCTTGCACCAGCACGTGTCACTCAACATCAGGCGGGCCCTTAGTTCCGCGCTTTGCACAAAGGTCCACTTGACCACCGACGCGTGGACAAGTGCATGCGGACAGGGACGCTACATTTCACTGACGGCACACTGGGTGAATGTAGTTGAGGCTGGGACTGCTTCCCAAACTGGCCCGGTGTACCTCGTCTCCCCGCCTAACATTCCTGGCAGGGACACGAGAAGAACACCCCCCTCCTCCTCCTCCTCTACCGCCTCCTCCTCCGCCACCGCCTCCTCCTCCGCCACCGCCTCCTCCTCCGCTGTTAGATTGACCCCAGCTACGAGTTGGAAACGTTGCAGCACTGGCGTTGGTAGACGTCAGCAGGCTGTGCTGAAGCTGATCAGCTTGGGGGACAGACAGCACACTGCCTCCGAGGTGAGGGATGCCCTCCTCAATGAGACGGCAATATGGTTTGAGCCGCTGCACCTGGGCCCAGGCATGGTCGTTTGTGATAACGGCCGGAACCTGGTAGCAGCTCTGGAGCTTGCCGGACTCCAACATGTTCCATGCCTGGCCCACGTCTTCAACCTAGTGGTGCAACGTTTCCTAAAGAGCTACCCCAATGTTCCAGAGCTACTGGTGAAAGTGCGGCGCATGTGCGCCCACTTTCGCAAGTCGACAGTAGCCGCTGCTAGCTTAAAATCTCTCCAGCAACGCCTGCATGTGCCACAACACCGGCTTTTGTGCGACGTCCCCACACGCTGGAACTCAACGTTTCAGATGTTGAATAGAGTGGTTGAGCAGCAGAGACCTTTGATGGAATACCAGCTACAAAACCCTAGGGTGCCACAAAGTCAGCTGCCTCAGTTTCACATCCATGAGTGGCCATGGATGAGAGACCTTTGTGACATCCTACGGGTCTTTGAGGAGTCCACAAGGAGGGTGAGCTCTGAGGATGCGATGGTGAGCCTTACAATCCCGCTCTTGTGTGTTCTGAGAGAATCCCTGATTGACATCAGGGATAACTCAGATCACACAGAGGAGTTAGGGATAGCATCCGATCCGTCACAGCTGGAGAGTAGGTCCACACATCTGTCCGCTTCACTGCGTTTAATGGAGGAGGAGGAGGAGGAGGAGGAGGAAGAAGAGTTGTCCGATGATGTGATGGTGATACAGGAGGCTTCCGGGCAACTTCGAATCGTCCCATTGTTGCAGCGCGGATGGGTAGACATGGAGGATGAGGAGGAAATGGAGATTGAACTTTCCGGTGGGGCCAGAGGAGTCATGCCAACTAACACTGTGGCAGACATGGCTGAGTTCATGTTGGGGTGCTTTACAACCGACAAGCGTATTGTCAAAATCATGGAGGACAACCAGTACTGGATCTTTGCTATCCTTGACCCCCGGTATAAAAACAACATCTCGTCTTTTATTCCGGTAGAGGGGAGGGCCAATCGCATCAATGCTTGCCACAGGCAATTGGTGCAGAATATGATGGAGATGTTTCCAGCATGTGACGTTGGCGGCAGGGAGGGCAGTTCCTCCAGTAGGCAACCAAGTTCTCACCGGTCCACACAAACGAGGGGCACACTGTCTAAGGTCTGGGACACCTTGATGGCACCCCCTCGCCAAAGTGCCGCCACGGAGGGTCCTAGTGTCACCAGGCGTGAGAAGTATAGGCGCATGTTGCGGGAATACCTTTCCGACCACAGCCCTGTCCTCTCCGACCCCTCTGCGCCCTACACATATTGGGTGTCGAAGTTGGACCTGTGGCTTGAACTTGCCCTATATGCCTTGGAGGTGCTGTCCTGTCCTGCCGCCAGCGTCCTATCTGAGAGGGTGTTCAGTGCAGCCGGTGGCATCATCACTGACAAGCGCACCCGTCTGTCAGCTGAGAGTGCCGACCGGCTCACTTTGATAAAAATGAACCACCACTGGGTAGAGCCGTCATTTTTGTGCCCACCTGTGTAAAGCACCCCAACATGAAACTCCATGTCTGTACTCAACCTCTCCAATTCCTCCGCATCCTCATACTCATCCACCATAAGCGTTGCACAATTCTGCTAATACTAGGCTCCCTCCACCCTGATTTCCCCCAACTCTGCTGGTTAGAGGCTCCCTCCACCCTGATTTCCCCCAACTCTGCTGGTTAGAGGCTCCATCCACCCTGATTTCCACCAACTCTGCTGGTTAGAGGCTCCCTCCACCATGAATTGGTCCAAACTGGGCTGTTTAGCGGCTCCCTCCACCATGAATTGGTCCAAACTGGGGTTTTTAGAGGCTCCCTCCACCATGAATTGGTCCAAACTGGGGTTTTTAGAGGCTCCCTCCACCATGAATTGGTCCAAACTGGGGGTTTTTAGAGGCTCCCTCCACCATTAATTGGTCCAAACTGGGCTGGTTAGAGGCTCCCTCCACCATGAATTTCCCAAAACTTGGCTGTTTAGAGGCTCCCTCCACCATTAATTGGTCCAAACTGGGCTGGTTAGAGGCTCCCTCCACCATGAATTTGCCCAAACTGGGCTGTTTAGAGGCTCCCTCCACCATTAATTGGTCCAAACTGGGCTGTTTAGAGGCTCCCTCCACCATGAATTGGTCCAAACTGGGCTGTTTAGAGGCTCCCTCCACCATGAATTTGCCCAAACTGGGCTGTTTAGAGGCTCCCTCCACCATGAATTTGCCCAAACTGGGCTGGTTAGAGGCTCCCTCCACCATGAATTGGTCCAAACTGGGTTTTTTAGAGGCTCCCTCCACCATGAATTTGCCCAAACTGGGCTGGTTAGAGGCTCCCTCCACCATGAATTGGTCCAAACTGGGCTGGTTAGAGGCTCCCTCCACCATGAATTTGCCCAAACTGGGCTGTTTAGAGGCTCCCTCCACCATTAATTGGTCCAAACTGGGCTGGTTAGAGGCTCCCTCCACCATGAATTTGCCCAAACTGGGCTGTTTAGAGGCTCCCTCCACCATGAATTGGTCCAAACTGGGGTTTTTAGGGGCTCCCTCCACCATGAATTTCCCAAAACTTGGCTGTTTAGAGGCTCCCTCCACCATTAATTGGTCCAAACTGGGCTGGTTAGAGGCTCCCTCCACCATGAATTTGCCCAAACTGGGCTGGTTAGAGGCTCCCTCCACCATTAATTGGTCCAAACTGGGCTGGTTAGAGGCTCCCTCCACCATGAATTTCCCAAAACTTGGCTGTTTAGAGGCTCCCTCCACCATTAATTGGTCCAAACTGGGCTGTTTAGCGGCTCCCTCCACCACGAATTGGTCCAAACTGGGGTTTTTAGAGGCTCCCTCCACCATGAATTGGTCCAAACTGGGGTTTTTAGAGGCTCCCTCCACCATGAATTGGTCCAAACTGGGGGTTTTTAGAGGCTCCCTCCACCATTAATTGATCCAAACTGGGCTGGTTAGAGGCTCCCTCCACCATGAATTTGCCCAAACTGGGCTGTTTAGAGGCTCCCTCCACCATGAATTGGTCCAAACTGGGTTTTTTAGAGGCTCCCTCCACCATGAATTGGTCCAAACTGGGCTGGTTAGAGGCTCCCTCCACCATGAATTTCCCAAAACTTGGCTGTTTAGAGGCTCCCTCCACCATTAATTGGTCCAAACTGGGCTGGTTAGAGGCTCCCTCCACCATGAATTTGCCCAAACTGGGCTGTTTAGAGGCTCCCTCCACCATGAATTTCCCAAAACTTGGCTGTTTAGAGGCTCCCTCCACCATGAATTGGTCCAAACTGGGCTGTTTAGAGGCTCCCTCCACCATGAATTGGTCCAAACTGGGCTGTTTAGAGGCTCCCTCCACCATGAATTTGCCCAAACTGGGCTGTTTAGAGGCTCCCTCCACCATGAATTTGCCCAAACTGGGCTGGTTAGAGGCTCCCTCCACCATGAATTGGTCCAAACTGGGTTTTTTAGAGGCTCCCTCCACCATGAATTTGCCCAAACTGGGCTGGTTAGAGGCTCCCTCCACCATGAATTGGTCCAAACTGGGCTGGTTAGAGGCTCCCTCCACCATGAATTTCCCAAAACTTGGCTGTTTAGAGGCTCCCTCCACCATTAATTGGTCCAAACTGGGCTGGTTAGAGGCTCCCTCCACCATGAATTTGCCCAAACTGGGCTGTTTAGAGGCTCCCTCCACCATGAATTGGTCCAAACTGGGGTTTTTAGGGGCTCCCTCCACCATGAATTTCCCAAAACTTGGCTGTTTAGAGGCTCCCTCCACCATTAATTGGTCCAAACTGGGCTGTTTAGAGGCTTACTCCACCATGAATTTGCCCAAACTGGGTTGTTTAGAGGCTCCCTCCACCATGAATTGGTCCAAACTGGGTTTTTTAGAGGCTCCCTCCACCATGAATTGGTCCAAACTGGGCTGGTTAGAGGCTCCCTCCACCATGAATTTCCCAAAACTTGGCTGTTTAGAGGCTCCCTCCTCCATTAATT
Organism: Leptodactylus fuscus; assembly: GCF_031893055.1. Lineage (NCBI taxonomy): Eukaryota > Metazoa > Chordata > Amphibia > Anura > Leptodactylidae > Leptodactylus > Leptodactylus fuscus. Next base: position 182,052,707 of record NC_134265.1, read on the forward strand.
GGTCCAAACTGGGCTGGTTAGAGGCTCCCTCCACCATGAATTTGCCCAAACTGGGCTGTTTAGAGGCTCCCTCCACCATGAATTTCCCAAAACTTGGCTGTTTAGAGGCTCCCTCCACCATTAATTGGTCCAAACTGGGCTGGTTAGAGGCTCCCTCCACCATGAATTTGCCCAAACTGGGCTGTTTAGAGGCTCCCTCCACCATGAATTTCCCAAAACTTGGCTGTTTAGAGGCTCCCTCCACCATTAATTGGTCCAAACTGGGCTGTTTAGAGGCTCCCTCCACCATGAATTGGTCCAAACTGGGCTGTTTAGAGGCTCCCTCCACCATGAATTTGCCCAAACTGGGCTGTTTAGAGGCTCCCTCCACCATGAATTTGCCCAAACTGGGCTGGTTAGAGGCTCCCTCCACCATGAATTGGTCCAAACTGGGTTTTTTAGAGGCTCCCTCCACCATGAATTTGCCCAAACTGGGCTGGTTAGAGGCTCCCTCCACCATGAATTGGTCCAAACTGGGCTGGTTAGAGGCTCCCTCCACCATGAATTTCCCAAAACTTGGCTGTTTAGAGGCTCCCTCCACCATTAATTGGTCCAAACTGGGCTGGTTAGAGGCTCCCTCCACCATGAATTTGCCCAAACTGGGCTGTTTAGAGGCTCCCTCCACCATGAATTTCCCAAAACTTGGCTGTTTAGAGGCTCCCTCCACCATTAATTGGTCCAAACTGGGCTGTTTAGAGGCTCCCTCCACCATGAATTGGTCCAAACTGGGCTGTTTAGAGGCTCCCTCCACCATGAATTTGCCCAAACTGGGCTGTTTAGAGGCTCCCTCCACCATGAATTTGCCCAAACTGGGCTGGTTAGAGGCTCCCTCCACCATGAATTGGTCCAAACTGGGTTTTTTAGAGGCTCCCTCCACCATGAATTTGCCCAAACTGGGCTGGTTAGAGGCTCCCTCCACCATGAATTGGTCCAAACTGGGCTGGTTAGAGGCTCCCTCCACCATGAATTTCCCAAAACTTGGCTGTTTAGAGGCTCCCTCCACCATTAATTGGTCCAAACTGGGCTGGTTAGAGGCTCCCTCCACCATGAATTTGCCCAAACTGGGCTGTTTAGAGGCTCCCTCCACCATGAATTGGTCCAAACTGGGGTTTTTAGGGGCTCCCTCCACCATGAATTTCCCAAAACTTGGCTGTTTAGAGGCTCCCTCCACCATTAATTGGTCCAAACTGGGCTGTTTAGAGGCTCCCTCCACCATGAATTTGCCCAAACTGGGCTGTTTAGAGGCTCCCTCCACCATGAATTGGTCCAAACTGGGTTTTTTAGAGGCTCCCTCCACCATGAATTGGTCCAAACTGGGCTGGTTAGAGGCTCCCTCCACCATGAATTTGCCCAAACTGGGCTGTTTAGAGGCTCCCTCCACCATGAATTGGTCCAAACTGGGTTTTTTAGAGGCTCCCTCCACCATGAATTTGCCCAAACTGGGCTGGTTAGAGTCTCCCTCCACCATGAATTGGTCCAAACTGGGGTTTTTAGAGGCTCCCTCCACCATGAATTTGCCCAAACTGGGGTGTTTAGAGGCTCCCTCCACCATGAATTTGCCCAAACTCTGCTGGTTAGAGGCTCAATCCACCCTGATTTTCAAAACAAATGTTGGTGCCAACCTCAACTTACTACAAGGGCCAAATTCACTGCTGGTGACAAGCTCTCCTCACTGCAAGTGCCAAATACACATGTTTCAAGGTGTTTTCCTACTGTCAGAGAGGTGGTATTGAGTGTGTAAAGTGTGTAGTTGTTAGGCTGTGATGTTGGGGTAATAGAGGGTCTTTGGTGTGTTAGATGCCCCCAGACATGCTTCCCCTGCTGTCCCAGTGTCATTCCAGAGGTGTTGGCATCATTTCCTGGGTTGTCTTAGTGGACTTGGTGACCCTCCAGACACGGATTTGGGTTTCCCCCTTAACGAGTATCTGTTCGCCATAGACTATAATGGGGTTCGAAACCCGTTCGAACACACGAACATTGAGCGGCTGTTCGAATCGAATTTCGAACCTCGAACATTTTTGTGTTCGCTCATCTCTACTAATGGCAATGGTCTGTTGGCAACTCTAGAGGCGCATAATGCAAATGTGCTTCAATTGACTTGTTTTCTTTGATTTCATTGTGTGAAGCAATAAAGGAAATACCCGTAAATGTTTTACATGTTATATATCAATCCGGGATTTTTATGAGGCTGCTGGAAGGTACAACATAGAATAAATATAGTATAGTGTAATTACTTCATATAAACCACTCACTAACCTGGCAGGCTTCCGCTGCTAAATACATAGGCTGTCCATGGAATGGAAAATCTTTCTACAACTATGTCTGCCCTACTCAATAAGGGTCAGAGGCACTTTGAGTTCCAAACTTTCCCCATTAGTCTAATCTAAGACTTTAAAGGAATAGTACCACTAGTGTTGCTTATGCCTGGCTACAGGATAGCTGGGGTCCTGTAGCTACCTGCCCGACTAGAGTGATGGACATGCATGTCTTTTGAGCTACATTCAAATCTATAGGCCTTGTGGCAATAGCTGAAAATTATCAATTGATTATGTCCACCAGTTCCATAGACTTAAATGGACATGAGTGCCAGTATCTCAATAGTAGGACAACCATTGGTCAGTAAGGTGAGTAAAGGGATTATCCTACTTTCACACATCTGACTATGTAACATACCTGGTATAACATCCAGATGCACATGCATCCTTAAATGGATAAACAATTTAGCAATATGATGGTACATATCCTTATGGCTATAGTTTTATCTTCAATCATTGATGTACCTGTGTATAGACAAACTTAATAAAGACAATAATGTTTGCGGTCAGGAAGAGGGAACCAATTATGAGAATTCCTTGAACTAGACGTTGCACTGCAATCCCTGTATACCTGTTCTGACAAGTACTGTGGGTTTTTTTTTTTTTTTTTATAGCAATCTATGGTATTTATAGCACATACTTTCGGGTAACACTCAAGACATGCTACCTCATAGATTTACGCTTTAATATATATACTGACAAGTAATGTATAAAATAAATAAATAATAATAATAATAATAATAATAATAATAAATTATTTTATTATGGGGTAAATGGAAATCTTTCATCATGTGAATAGACAACTGACTTGTAACAAAAGATCTTGCCAGTTTGAGATGTTGCATCATTGATGGCTGCACTCATCAGAATAAATACAAAATTTATTTGAGCATCAAAAATATCCTGTGTATTTCTTTCTTTATATTAGTTTGGGATCTCCTGATCCCCAGGTGTTTATTATTTCATTACAAAGTTTGGGGGTTTACCTAGCATGAATCCACCATTCTGGTGGAGTTGCTTCAGACTCCAGAGTATAATCATCAGAGGTCAGCAAAGGTGTGGAAAATATAAAAACTTATTACTTTTCCTGGGATTAACCCCAGCATCCTCCAGTGTTTCTTCTTCCAAAATTGCTTGTTGTGTCTTTTGGCTTGAAATTGGGTCTGAGTGGTCACGTGGAAGAATCAACATCATCACGCTTTGACACTACAGCTCACATCATGACATTGCAGCATCACAGCATAACGACCTTGATGCCCCCTTCCTATGTGACTGTCGAGGTCCAATCACAGGCTGTAACCTGTAAATTTGAAGACATGATGGCTGGCCCAGGAAGAAGACCAGAATGCCGGAGGATGCCGCAGTAGAGCCCAGAAAAGTCAGTGTATATTATTATTCTTTATTTTTTTATAACCTGTCCCTGGCCTCCAATTATTACACTGTGGAGCCTAAAGAGTATAATAAATAACTTGGCCTTAATTTCTGGTTCAGACTAATTTTTCCATTAAACCTTGGGAATATTTGTGAAACTAAGCCCTAGCAAGTCTAGGACACTTTTCTCAGTCCTCAATAAAAATCAGTTTCCATTAGCACAACAAAGGTTTGTTAAATGAACATCAGCATGGAAGGCAACAACAGTTGATCATGGAGCCCTTTTGTTCCATATGCCCCATAGCAGTCATGTGGTCTGCCACTATTGGCGGTAGATCACAAACCAAGCTCCAGTATATAATGTATCTATAGAATTGAAACAAAAGTGAAACTTTCATTTCTGCTACTTTTATTGTCAGTGTTCTAAAATTCTTTACATCAATATAATGCAGCACTTAAAAGTGGTGAATCAGTGAAATACTGTGCTGAAATCCACTGCTGTCCCTTCAGTATCCTTTGTCTTGTTTCTTTCACTAGTTCTCAATTGTATATAGGGGTGAATGAGTTTTAAGGACAGGTTCACATGGGGTATTTTGGACCAGAATTTGATGCGGAGGTCGCCTATTAAGGGCTAATTCACACGAAGGAATTTGGTGTGTGAAAATTTCTGCTAGCAGGAAAAGGAACCCATTGAAGTCAATGGGAGGCTTTTTTTCAGTACTGATATTCCACACCAAATTCTTCACCATTTTCCTCCATGTGAATGGACCCTTAATGTAGGAGAGTGGCTAATATATTTGTCTATCACAGCCACAACTCCAACAGTCATCTACTGATGTCCAGTGTAAGAAGACTGACTACCAGGTTCAGGTGATACCACTCGTGACTCTGGTCCACCTATCCCCACACCTGGTGTTAGCCAGTAGCCAACAGTATATGGCTAAATAGACTGACTATGCCACAAACACTATTAATAGCATAGTCTAAGGGAGGGTGGCATCTTTCTATCATCCACATCAGGCAGCAGAAAGGCTAGGTTCACCGCTGACCGGAGTCACTAGTGGTATCACCTGAACCTGGTAGTCAGTAGGGTAGTAAATAATAATTCATCCCTCTCTTCTTTCCCTGGACATTATCAGCAGATGACTGTTGGAGTTGTGGCTGTGATAGACAAATATATTAGCCACTCTCCTAGATTTGGAGTCACATTCTGATGCTGTCCAAGTGTTTAAGTGTGCAATATCTTAAGGAGTATTTTCTTATTTTAAACTTGATGATTAATAAAGTTTATTATTTTAAACATAATTTTGTGGGGTTTGACTTGCTCTGAAAATCTTATGAGTATCCTCAAGATAAGATAAAAGATGTATGAGGATTAGGAGGCAGTTCACATCAACAGCAGCTCTGGGAGGCTATACTGACATCTTGCAAAAAAATTCAAGCATAAACTATCCAAAACCTCACAAGTTCAATGGATCCAAGAATTGTGAAGGTGATATCAAAGAAGGGGTCTATGTTAACTTGTAACTTGGCCTGTTAAGAAGTTTTAGATTGAAACAACTTTTGATTTCAGTAAATGTGTCCTCTTAATGCTGCAAATTCAAAAAGTGCCCATTTTCAGTTCTTTTCAATCTATAAAATGTTTAGAAACTTGTGTGTATAATAATTTGGAATAGTGGATTTAGATTTTTTTTAATTTGTGAAAAAAAAAATATCACTGGGAGGTTTGTCCAATAAAATTTGATTTGGTTGAAAATATGAACATTCTCAAAGTAGAAAGTTGTGCATAATAAATCTGAACTGAACCTGACGGGCGTCCTATCTGATATATGATGTCAATGGAAGCATACTGATTTTATCACTGCAGTTATATTTACTGATACACTTAAAAGAACTCGCAAGCAAGAACATCATCTAACCACTTCTCACTTCTCTTCCCTTCTAGCTGTTTTGCTTTCATACATCATTTGTGCCAATTTATTCTAATGTTTTCACAGCTCTTATGTAAAGCACCACATATTCATGGTAGCAAAGGATTACATAATGTATCTCTAAAAATTTAGAAAAGACTTTGTAAAGTGAGAACTTGCCACGTGCTAAAAGATATACAACTCAGAAAAGTAGAATTACGGAAAATGGAAATAAAATGCTGGTCACAAATAAGAAATAGGATCTATATATAATACTTACACTTGTACACTTGTATAAACTGTACGTAGTGACTAAATTCTGGATGTTTATAGTAACTGTGTAGCTGAATAATTCTAATTTACTTATAGTGATTAGAGATGAGCGAGTAGTGTTCGATCAAGTAGGTGTTCGATTGAATACTACAGTATTCAAAATACACGTACTCGATCGAACATGCCCTCGCATGCGCAGTCGGCTCTGCTCAGGCGTCGGGTCGGGCAGAGCTGACCGCGCATGCACAGTCGGCTCTGCCTAGGCCCCGATGCCTAGACAGAGTGAATTCCAGCAGGAAGACGCCGTGGGGGCGCTGCGACAGGAGACTTCAAGGAGAATCCAGCCCGACCGTCACTCGTGAACTTGGTAAGTATAATTTTATCGAATTTTGCGTACCCCTGAAACGAGCATTTCCTCCCATAGACTATAATGGGGTTCGAAATCCGTTCGAACAGTCGAACAGTGTGCGGCTGTTCGAATCGGATTTCGAACCTCAGACATTTTAGTGTTCGCTCATCTCTAATAGTGATGACTTTCATAGATAAGTTTATCATATATCTTTGGAATTACACCTGTAGTAGGAAGTCTACCTCTGCCCAGCTACCATGAAAACAGACCATTGCCAAAGATAAATGCAGTGCAATATCTATGTGAATCCCTTTTAGAATGATATTCGAGCAGCCTTTTCCCCAAAAGCTCTCTAGTATAACTGTCAGAATCTGTGTGTCAGAACCTGTGTTTTATCATCATGTGAAGATACTGTTCCAAGGATCTCCACTAGTGGCCGCTATTCAAGTGTCATTACTACTCCCACCATTGGAGGCTGCTGTTCCCTGACTCTTGCCCACAATTAATATGGCAAGTATTGTTTCATGACCATGGCCATCTTGTTTCCTGTTTGCGGCCATCTTGTTTCCTGTTTAGGCCTATATATACCCAGAGCATATTATAACCAATGCTTGAGTATTGTGTTTGTTCCCAGTCCTCTAGCTCTGAGGTATTCTTGCTCAGTATACCTTGGCTTCTCCTGCTTATCCGCTCTGTATACCGACTCCTTGGCTTCATCTGACTACCCGCTCTGTGTACCGACTCCTGGCTTCATCCGACTACCCGCTCTGTGTACCGGTCTCTGGCTATCCATTGACCAAGTCTCCTACTCCGCGGCATCTGCCGTCCTTCCTGGCTACTGGATTCCAGCTGTATCACCAGTAACGTAACAGGATACTCAAGCCTTAATATGGAGTCCGCCGGGATTAAGAGTCTGGAGGATCGTGTGAACCAGATGCAAGGTACACTGTCCAAGCTTCATAGTGAAGTACGTGACTTCAAGACTAAACATACGGCTTTAGAAAATCAGACTACACACCACATTCAAGTGTATGGACAAGCCATTCAAACCTTGCAGGAATTGGTACATGATCTCTCTGACCGCGTGGTCAAACTGGAGTCCCAAGAGCGTGGTGGAACAGCATCTGCCCTTCCCACTCTGCCACTCCCACCTTTTAGGTTTGGTGGGGACCGGGATAAATTTCGAGGATTCCTCAATCAATGCCAACTTTTTTTTTAAACTCATCCCATGCATTACCCCACAGACCGATCCAAGGTTTTGTGCATCATCATGCTCCTGACACATAAAGCATTAGCCTGGGCTAGCCCATTCATCGAGACAAACGATGATCGGCTGAGTAATTTAAAAGATTTCCTGGCAGCTATGAGTGAAGTGTTTCATGACCCCAACCGAGTGGCTACAGCGGAGGCGACTTTACTAGCACTACGCCAGGGCAAACGCTCGGTAGCTGAATATGCCTTGGAATTCAGGAGGTGGGTAATTCACACTAAATGGAATGACGCTGCTAAGCTTACAATCTTCAGAAACGGACTTTCTGGGACAATAAAGGATGAGTTGGCACGTGCTGAAGCCCCCACTGAGGTGGATAAATTCGTGCAACACTGTATCCGGATTGACACTAGATTGGCTGAACGTAAACAGGAGAGATGGGGCTCCTTGTGGTTCCGTAATAATAACAGCTATACTTCTGCTTCAGCCCCAACTACCAGAGACTCCCAGGAGAAAGGGTACCAGGAATCCGGAGTAGAGCTGATGCAAGTGGACAGCATGCAGAGACGTGAAAATGCTGAAAGAAGAGAGCTTAGGCTTCGAGAGAACCAATGTTTCTATTGAGGAAAAAATGATCACTTCCTCATTAATTGTCCCCACCGGGGGCGCAAAACTGTTGCCGCGGTAGTCGAACCAGAGTTTTCAGATGAGGAATCCGTGTGCTCCGAACATGTTTCACCTGTGGTGGCAGTTACCCGATCCATCGCACCTGGTATAGGGAAGGAGAACAAAGATTCCCACTGTGTTATTTCTGTAAAGTTCCTAGCCAACTCCCAGTGGATATCCACACAAGCTATGGTCGATTCGGGAGCTAACGGCAACTTTATGGACATTGACTTTGCCAGAAAACATGGGGTGGAACTGCAAAAGAGGCGGTCTCCTATCGTTATGGAAACTGTGGATGGATCTCCACTGAGCTCAGGGCCGGTGGATCATGAGACTGAACCCCTAGAGATGGTCATGGAGCTTAATCATCATGAGGTCCTGTCTTTCCTTCTAATTACATCTCCACACTTCCCTATTATTTTGAGATTGCCATGGCTGCGTACACAGAACCCTATAATTGATTGGGAGACTAAGAAAATATCCTTCCCATCTGAGTCTTTACAACAGGAGTGTTTTTTGGAACAACCCCAGAGCAAGCCAGAGGAGAATCTCCAATCCACTACAGGATTACCATCCATATATGCAGAATTTTCTGATGTCTGCGATAAGAAGAATGCAGATAAACTCCCGCCACACTGCGATTATGACTGTCCGGTGGAGTTGTTACCAGGTGCGGCTATACCTTTTGGAAACATTTATCCGTTAGCCAAACCGGAACTGAAGTCTCTCAAGGAATACATTGATGAGAATTTGGCAAAGGGATTTATTTGTCCATCTTCATCACCAGCAGGCGCACCCATATTTTTTGTTAAAAAGAAGGATGGTTCCCTTAGACCATGCATCGATTACAGGGAGCTGAATAAAATTACCATTAAAAACCGTTATCCCCTGCCATTGATTCCTGAGTTGCTGGAGAGAGTCCATCAGGCAACAGTATTCACAAAACTAGACCTCCGAGGAGCCTATAATCTTATTCGTATTAGACCAGGGGATGAATGGAAGACAGCGTTTAGACCACGATATGGGCATTTTGAATACATGGTCATGACCTTTGGTCTTTGTAATGCACCGGCAACCTTCCAACACTTTGTAAATGACCTTTTCAGAGATTTACTAGACTTATTTGTTGTCATCTACCTTGATGATATTCTAATTTTTTCCAACACGTTAGAAGAACATCAAAATCACGTGAAAACGGTGCTGAAACGTTTGAGGGACAACCAACTCTGCATCAAGCTGGAGAAGTGCGAATTCCATCAAAGGGAAATACAGTTTCTGGGTTATGTAATCTCTCCTTCAGGATTATGCATGGACACTAGTAAAGTTCAAGCAATCATGGACTAGCCCATTCCCAAAAATGTGAAGGAGGTGCAACATTTTGTGGGATTTGCCAATTTTTATAGACGTTTTATCAAACATTTTTCGGAGATAATTGCACCAATTACCCGATTAACAAAGAAGGGAGCAGCCTTCGTCTGGTCCACTCAGGCACAAGAAGCTTTCTCTCAGCTAAAGACAAAATTTACAACAGCTCCCATACTGATACATCCTGATCCGGAACGTGCATTCATTGTCGAAGTGGATGCCTCAGATTGTGCAATTGGAGCCATCTTGTCACAAAGAGTTGGGGAAAAAGACATGCTACACCCTTGTGCCTACTTCTCAAGACGCCTGACCTCATCAGAAAAGAATTATGATGTAGGAAACAAGGAGCTCCTAGCGATCGTAGCTGCTTTCAAAGAATGGAGACATCACCTACAGGGCGCAACACAGCAAATAGTGGTCCTAACTGACCATCGCAATTTAGAATTTGTCAGATCTGCCAAATGTCTGTGTCCTCGTCAAGCCCGATGGAGCTTGTTCCTGAATCAGTTTAATTTCTTAATTTCCTACAGGCCTGGTTCTCGGAATGGTAAGGCCGATGCCTTATCCAGAATGTTTTCCACTGAATCCTCTCCTGCAGAGCCGCCAAAGACTATCCTCCCTGAATCACGATTCTTTGGGGTGATCGATAACACAGACCTGCTGGGGAAGCTAAGAGAAGCCTATACAAGTGACCCAGTCTTGGCACATCCCCCCAATGATTTATCTTTAGTCTTCAAGAACAAGGTGTGGATCCATGAGGACCGTCTCTATGTTCCTGAAGCAGTACGATTAGAAGTCTTAAAATTAATTCACGACTCCAAGATAGGAGGTCATAAGGGAGTTCAGAAGACACAAGAATTCCTATCCCGCTTCTTTTGGTGGCCCGATCATCTCAAGGATGTGAAGAAATATGTGACATCTTGCAGTACCTGTGCAATGAATAAGATTCCACGCTCTTCACCTATGGGGTTGTTGCAGCCCTTACCAATTCCATCTCGCCCCTGGGGATCAATTTCTATGGACTTTATCGTAGATCTGCCAGTTTCGAAGGGGAAGAATACCATTCTGGTGGTGGTGGATCGTCTCACTAAAGCTGCACATTTTGTCCCTTGTTCTGGATTACCTTCAGCTGAGGAGACAGCTGATCTAGTGATTCACAATATTTTTCGTCTTCATGGAGTGCCCGATGAGGTTGTTTCAGATCGTGGAGTACAGTTTACCTCAAGATTCTGGCGAAGTTTTTGTACTGCATTAAATATCGATATAAATCTATCATCTGCCTTCCACCCTCAGTCTAATGGACAAACAGAGCGCACCAATCAGACCTTGGAACAATACCTACGGTGTTATACATGTCATCTGCAGGACGATTGGTTCGATTTACTTCCTGTGGCAGAATTCTCGTACAACAACTCACAACATGCATCAACGAAACAAACTCCATTTTTTGCAAATCTAGGTTACCACCCCAATATTCTTCCTAACTTTCCAATAGAAACCTTCATTCCTGCAGTCACCGATAGGATCCAAGCATTACAGCAAAATCTCAAGATGTTAAAAGAGACTCTGAAACTTGCTCAAGAGAAGTATAAGAAGACAGCTGATAGATTACGCAGACCATCACCGACCTTCCAGATAGGGGATGAAGTTTGGCTGTCTACTAAAAACTTAAAGCTCAATGTACCTTCGGTAAAACTAGGACAGAAGTTTATCGGTCCTGTTAAGATAACAGCACAAGTAGGCTCTGTGGCTTTCCGCCTTCAACTCCCCAAGACAATGAAGATACATCCAGTATTTCATGTTGCACTATTGAAACCAGTTGTTCCTAATCCTTTTCCAGGCTGTCTGTTGCCTCCTCCGGGTCCCATTAAAGTTGCTGGAGAAGAACACTACGTGGTTGAGAGAATCCTGGATTCTAGGATCTTCAGAAACCGTCTGCAATATTTAATACAGTGGCAGGGATATGGTCCTTCAGAAAATTCATGGGAGCCCATCAGCAACATCAATGCTCCTCGTTTAATTAGAGAATTCCACCGAAGATATCCAGACAAACCAGGTCAAACAGCGTCCAGAGGCCACTGTTAAAGGAGGGAGTAATGTCAGAATCTGTGTGTCAGAACCTGTGTTTTATCATCATGTGAAGATACTGTTCCAAGGATCTCCACTAGTGGCCGCTATTCAAGTGTCATTACTACTCCCACCATTGGAGGCTGCTGTTCCCTGACTCTTGCCCACAATTAATATGGCGAGTATTGTTTCATGACCATGGCCATCTTGTTTCCTGTTTGCGGCAATCTTGTTTCCTGTTTAGGCCTATATATACCCAGAGCATATTATAACCAATGCTTGAGTATTGTGTTTGTTCCCAGTCCTCTAGCTCTGAGGTATTCTTGCTCAGTATACCTTGGCTTCTCCTGCTTATCCGCTCTGTATACTGACTCCTTGGCTTCATCTGACTACCCGCTCTGTGTACCGACTCCTGGCTTCATCCGACTACCCGCTCTGTGTACCGATCTCTGGCTATCCATTGACCAAGTCTCCTACTCCGCGGCATCTGCCGTCCTTCCTGGCTACCGGATTCCAGCTGTATCACCAGTAACGTAACAATAACATTATGTAATTGGGGCCAGCTTTACACCCATATAGGGGAACTCTGCTATTTATTATCCAAAATATGGTATCTAGTTTTAAGCACACTTTTGTTTTTGCTCATGGACTTTGCTGCATGCACTTTCAGATACAGCAGCACGGGTCTGTACTAGCCCTCTAGAGGCTCCATGTGCACTGTACAGCGTCCATAAACAGAGCATTTACGCCATGTTCTTTTATAGTTTCTGTTGCATCTAAATCCACTTCTGGTTTTGGCTCAAAACACCGACTGACAAGTTGCTGTACGAGATCATCCTGTCGGCAGTAAAAGTACAATAGAGGTCTTTATTCCTCTAAACTTGTTTTTTTGTCTAAGTTTTGGAAACAAAAAGAGATGCATAACACACACATGAACATATAAAAATATATATGTGTATGTGTTTATACTATAACTCCTAGGCAGCATGCCTGCTGCCTCGGGGTTGTGTTTGACTCAGACCTTTCTTTCACCCCCCATATCCAATCACTCGCATGCTCATGCCATCTCCACCTCAAAAACATCTCCAGAATACAGCCTTTCCTTACCAGAAATACATTAAAGACACTTATTGTCTCTCTGATTCATTCTCCCCTTGACTATTGTAACTCCTTACTAATCGGTCTTCCCCTTACTAAACTCTCCCCTCTACATTCTATTCTGAATGCAGCGGCCAGGCTCATCTATCAGTCTAGACACTACAGTGACGCCTATGGTCTGTGCCAGTCGCTACATTGGCTGCCTATTCATTATAGAATAAAATATAAAGTTATCACCCTCATCCACAAGGCTCTCCATAATGCTGCACCTCCCTACATTTCCTCCCTCATCTCTGTCTACCGCCAACCCGTGTTCTCAGTTCACTCAATGACCTAACACTTACATCCTCTATTATCAGAACCTCCCACGCTCGTTTACAAGACTTCTCCCGAGTTGCACCACTTCTCTGGAATGCTCTACCACAGACAATCAGATTAACTCCCAATTTCTACAGCTTCAAGCGCAAACTAAAGACACATCTTTTCAGACAGGCCTAACACAATTCCTAATGTAAACCCTTCCATACCATAATTAGAGTCCTTAATATGAACCCTCCTCTGTTCCCGCTCCCACCTTACCCCACACGATATGATGCCGTTTCAGGCTCACCTTATATGTCCAGGCACCATCTGCACGTTAAAGGTCACGACTGATGACGGTTCATAAAGTTTTATGTTTGTGTAATGACAGTAACCTCTATTACAAAATTCTCTGACCCCCTGTATAAGCAATGCTGCCCCTGCTACCTCTTGTGTCACCCCCTCTACCTTATAGATTGTAAGCTCCTGTGAGCAGGGCCCTCAGTCCATTATGTGAAGTGACTATTTCTTTGTAATGTATCTTTTGTCTGTACCCTACAAATTGTACAGTGGTGTGGAATATGTTGGTGCTATATAAATAAAATGTATTATTATTATTATTATTATTATTATTATTATTATTATTATTATTATTATTATTATTATCATTATTATTATTATTATTATTATTACTATTATTATTATTACATCAGATACTGATAAATATTCTTGTTTTTCTAATAAATTTTCATCATCTGACTGTAGTCTTGTTTTATTTTATATTCTGCACATGTAAATGGGGTAGCCATCACGTCAATAGCATTAAGAAATATGCTTTACAGCAGCCACATGGCCCATAGATCACAACAGACATGAATTGTTCTTTGAAATCTATAAAAGAAGTTTTAGGCATACTCTGCCACTCGTACAAAGGTCACTATGCAATGAACTGTGATCATAACCTGTTGTAAATGTGTGACCTTTCATTGTAATCCTGGACTTGTACAATTGAGACAGCTCAACGTACGAATTGACTGAAATGTTGGTACAAGAATGATGAAATAAATTAGCAAGGTGTATTTCTCTAAAAAAAATGTTTGCGTTATAGCTTTGTTATACCTTTGACTATTCCAAAGTATGTGGTTAGACTTGGTGTGCAATGTTGTCATAGATGGTTTAAAAATCAATGTGTTGTTTTTTTTTCATTATTTTTATGGGGGATGGGGCAGCATTTATTTGATTATTTTTCACATGTGACTAACACATATGTCATCCAATGTCAATTTTGTTATCACTCCCTAAGCTGAAAGAGAAGTCTTTGCTGATAAGACTGAAAGGTCAAGAACGTTTTCTTTTGTACACTAAGATCAATGGACCTTTAAAAAAGTGGATAGAAGACACATACTGTATGAGTGATAGCACTTCCAAAGAATCTGTGAACTGGAACCTGTCGTTTCACATTTCTTGCATTTGCAAGATGTTCTAATAGTGCTAAACTAGGCCATGTAACCGCATTCCTGTGCTGACCAGGAGAACAATAAAATGACATGTCAGTCACATACGCCCCTATCATTGCTCGGTCATTTAACAGTTATAAATTGGGTCATATTACACACATTTTTTTGGAAATTTGTCAACTTGCAAAACAGAAGTTCTGCATACCGTGTCCATAGTATCTCTTAATAGCATCTCAGTAAACAGCTTTCTTTTAGGGAATAATTTTTCTGTAATATGGCCACCCTATATGTGCTCATAGCAGTCTAGGAACACCATAATACATATTTGTTGTGTGCAAGTTCAGATTAACCCATCAAGGAACCTCTATGCCAGTCAACATTTACTGAGTTTGGAGCTTACTTTCACATTCCAGTCTCTGGCATTACATCAAGAGTAATATAATACCGATGTCCCATCGCTCCCATACTCAGCTTCTGACTTACCTCTAGTTCACACTGTGCGGTTCCTGAGTCTCCTGGCTGCTGTGTATTTTCTCCTTCTGCTTCTCCACTCCTAGAGTGGGCACATCCTCCTTCTCAGTAACTTAAGAAATTTATGAATCTACCTGTTAGCCCTGCCTCCTAAGCAGCACATGTATACTTTAACCTGCTCAGTCCTTTTCACTGAGCAACAAGGTTCTTGGGTCTCCAGTTCCTGAAACTTGTGGTTTCTCTTGACTGTTACTATGTTTTGTGACCACTAAAATCTAACACGTGTGACATGCAAAAAGTATTTATCCCCCTATAATTAGAATCTCTTTTTCTACAAAGATCAAAGAGCCTTTATAATGACTATTCTTCTCCTACCTTTAATACTCTGATCCGCACAGCCGTTTCTATGAGGAGTTCCCCATTTGCTCAAAAAAAACAGGGGGCATCCCCCGTGCTCTCTGAAGACTCTCCAGCGACACCTCTGTCTTCTTTTCCCAACGCCTCTTCGCCACGTCATCGGCTGCATCATCAGCCGCTAGAGCTGACTGAGCATATCCTTTCAGCCATTTTCCTGTGGCATCTTACACAAGCGTCTGTTCGGCCACAGGAAAATGACTGACTGACATGTGCAGTCAGCTCTGCCAGCTGACGACGCAGCCGATGTCGCAGTGAAGAGGCGGTCGGGAGAAGAAGACAGAGATGTCGCTGGAGAGTCTTCGGACAGCACAGGGGACGCCCCTGTGGGAAAGAGGGAATGCCCCCTGTGCTTTCTGAAGACTCATTTGCATACAGAAGGAAAAAGAAAAATTCACAAAAACAGAGGCATGTATCAGAATAATAAAGATAGGAGAAGAATAGACATTATAAGGATTATTCCAACGTGGTCTTTGTAGAAAAAGGGATTCTAATGATAGAATCCCTTTAAAGCATGGTTAAATTATAAAATATTTCAAACTTTGAGCATCCCAAGAGCACTGTTCAATCCATCATCTAAAATTGGAAAAAGTATTCTACAACTGCAAACCTACCAAGACATGGCTGTCCACCTAAACTAAAAGATCGAGCAAGGAGAGCACTGTTCAGAGAAGCAGCAAAGAGGAGGAGCTGCAGAAATCCACAGGTCAAGTGGGAGAATCTGTCCACAGGACAACTATAAGTCATGCACTTCACAAATCTATCCTTTATGGAATACATTTTGTCCTTTAACCCCTTGTAACTGTAAATTCTAGGGCTAAATTAATATATTACTAACAGAAATTGAAAATGTGACCTCCGTATTTTCATAGCGGTGAAATGCTGAAAGTGTTAAAGGGGCTCTATCAGCAAAATTATGCTGACAGAGCCCCACATATGCATGAATAGCCTTTTAAAAGGCCATTCAGGCATTGCTAATGTTATATTAAACTACCCCCCGTTTTAAAATAATACCCTAAAAAAGAATATGATAATCATACCTTATCGTGCACGCTGGGTGGGCATGCACAGTTTGACGTCATCTTTAGCCACGCCTACATCTTCTTTCTTCTTGCAGCGATGTCCTCGGGTCCCGTCTTCCTCGTCTTCTTCTTCCAGTGTCATTGCTTGTAATCCCGCGCCGGCACAGTAGCAGGGGAACTGAGCATACTCAGTATGCTCAGTTCCCCTGCTACTGTTCCCCTGCTACTGCGCTGGCGCGGGATTACAAGCAATGATGCCAGAAGAAGAAGATGAGGAAGACGGGACCCGAGGACATCTCAGCAAGACGAAAGAAGATGTAGACGTGGCTAAAGATGACGTTGAACTGTGCATGCCCGCCCAGTGTGCACAATAAGGTATGATTATCATATTCTTTTTTAGGGTATTATTTTAAAACGGGGGGGGGGAGTTTAATATAACATTAGCAATGCCTGAATGACCTTTTTAAAGGCTATTCACACATATGTGGGGCTCAATCAGCATAATTTTGCTGATAGAGCCCCTTCAAGAAACTTTCTAACTGATGTTTTGAATTCTTTCAGGGGTTCAGTTTTGAGAACAGGGTGATTTATGGGGATTTGTAAAAGGGGGCATTTTTGAACTACTGACATGTTGTAGGGGAGTTAAAAAGTGGCCTTATCTGAAGAGTTTCATACTGAAAATTAAGCACCAATTTTTTAGACGTGTATTCTGGAACAGCTGCTTGTGTGTGAATCGCTTGAGATTTTGTATCTGTTTTCTTTGAGCTATACTAAATTACATTTTTGTGTGAACACTTTGTGTAAATAGAAAAAACCTTCAGTATGTTTACAGTTCTCTCTCATAACCTTGTGTGCCCAGAGGCAAGGAGGTACAAAGCTGATTCTGTATTAGCTTAGTATTGTAACTCTATAGCTCATATAGATCATATTAATCTTATTCATACAAGAATAATGTTATTTATATGAGTTATAGTTATAATGCTAAACTAAATTTTTAGTATGAAACAGTTAAAGGGGCTCTATCACTGGATTTTCTCTATTTTAGATAAACATATGCCTGAATAGCCTTTAAAAAGGCTATTCAGGTCCTGCTAATCATTTGTTAAAAGACCCACTGTTTTAATGAATTACCTTTAAAACGTATATGTAAATGAGCCCTACCGTGCACCATGGGCGTTCTGTGCACCCCTACACGTCATACTCTGTTCACACCCTCCTCTCTTTGTTCTTCTATGTAAGTCCTCCTGCTTTCGATTCACCACCTCCAACTGTTTTTTCCCGGATGAAGCGTTAGCCCCAGGAATGATCCATGACGTCCTGCTCTGTGATTGGCTTGTCCCTGCTAGTGGAACAGGACCTGTGTTGACGTCACTACTGCTCTGTGATTGTCTTGTCCCTGCTAGTGGAACAGGACCTGTGATGACGTCACTACAAGGTCCTTCGTCGTCTTCTATGTAGTGATCTATGATAGACACAGGGAGCTTCAGCCTGCTCTTCATAAATCTACTGTGCACATGGAGATCTATGATAGACACAGGGAGCTGCAGCCCCTGCTCTGCATAGATCACTACGTAGAAGACAACAAAGGACCTTGTAGTGACATCATCACAGGTCCTGTTCCACTAGCAGTGACAAGCAAATCACAGAGCAGGACGTCATAGATCACTCCTGGGTCTAAAGCTTCATTCGGGAAGAGACAGTTGGAGGTGGTGAATCAAAAGCAGGAGGAGGACTTACATAGAAGAACCAAGAGAGGAGGGCGTGAAGAGAGTATGATGTGGAGGGGTGCACTGAACACCCATGGTTCACAGTAGGGCTCATTTACATATACATTTAAAAGGTAATTCATTAAAACAGGGGGTCTTTTAACAAACGATTACCAGGACCTGAATGTCCTTTTTAGAGGCTATTCAGGCATATGTTAATCTAAAATAGCGAAAATCCAGTGATAGAGCCCCTTTCAAGTCAGTCTAGAGAATTCAAAATGTCTCCCAAACCCATAATAAGAACAGAAACATATCTTTGTGGCAACAAACTCATAAAGCAATGCAGAGATAATAATCTTTACAGTATATGGATATGTAAGTCATGCTGTGAGTGCCTCATGGGTAGGCCTGATTTGTCAGATTTGCTACAGACAGCAAATAACCATGGCTACTGACAATGGCATTGTCCAGTTACTAGGTGGATGCTTCTTCCTCTGCTGCATCAGTTTCTTACATCTTCTGAATTTCTGCCGAATCAAACTTTGACCAGGGCCATTTTAATGAATTAGGAGGCCCTGTGTAAACTTTTTGAAAGTGGACCCCCCCCCTCCATAACTTAATTTTCCCTCCCCCTCAACCACCAATGTTACATAAAACAAACAACAAAAAAAAGAGTACTCACCAAACCTTGTTCCCATGGACCTGCAGGCTCTGGCTTTAATGATGTCTGCTCATTGAGCTTCTCTGCCACAATCATTATTGTATTCCACCTTTATCTGAGGCCTAAGGACACAGATAGAGTTGAAATCACTGGCTGCCGCCCTCTGGTCCCCATCATTAAAGTGGCCCTAACTGTGACTCCCCTGTTCTGGCTGAATTGCAGCATTGGGTTGCAAAGGCAATTGCCACCAAAAGATTTTATTAGGCCCGGTGACCTATTTAAAGGAGTCTACTTCGTCCCTCAAGCATTCAACTGACTCCTTCCACTGCGATATCAAGCACATTAGTGTTAAACAACATACTTTTGTTATATCACTTTTGTAGAGAGGAGGAGGAGAACAACTTTAAGCTGTTGTTAGAATAAGGCATTGGTGCACTGGGAGTGGCTCTTTAGCTCTCCGAAGCATTGCATTTGTCACTCAGACCCTTACAATCTCCTGCCTGCAGCCCCCTGTGCAGTGAGAGTTCATGTTCCCACTGTTATGACATCACCCAAACTACCTGAGCAGTAAGAGCAGTGCTCCAGTGCACCAACTGCTTCATATGCATAAGACTTCAAATGAGTTTTTCTCCAAATTGACAAAAGTGACATATATAAAAAAGAAATAGTGAAGATGCTTGAGGTAGGTAATAGATTCCTTTTAGTATGGAGTAGTCCTGACAAACCTTGCCTGCTTCTTAAGATTTATACTGTACCATGTCTTAGCGCTTACTCCTTTTGTTAACATTCCAGGTGTTGACTCCTGGTTGACACTTTCCCAGAACTTGGCCATATTCCTGAATATTCTGAAACTGAAAAGCCTTAAAGGGAACCTGTCACCATGAAAATGCAGTATAATCTGCAGGCAGTATGTTATAGAATAGGAGCTAAGCAGGTTGATATATAGCTTTGTTGGGAAATATTCAAAATAATTTGTTTTTTATTCATTTATTTCTCCATCCTTTCTATGCTTAGAAGGAGAAATCAAGTCCATTGAGCGGTCCTAATGGTGATTGTAGTCATAGTTAGAGAGAAAGATGCTATTGCTCTGTTCATGGAAAATTAAAACTACATTGTGATTGGTTGCTACTGTATGTGCAACTAAGGCCCGGTTCACATATGCGTTCGGTAATCCGTTCAGGGAGTCCGTATGGGGACCACCTGAACAGATTATGGTACACATCAACAAGCGGTGAGCAGTGAAAGTCATGCGGACATGAAAGTAGATCATGAAGTACTTTTCTGTCTTCATGTTCCGTATGGACACCAAACAGAAAGTACACAGACCCCATTACAGTATATGGGGTCCATGTGCTTTCATAAGCTCACCACTTGCCAATGTGTTCAGTAGTTCATTTGGGAGGGTCCTCATGCAGAATCCCCAAACAGATTACCGAACGCAGATGTGAACCAAGGCCTAAGCCTGTTTTGCTTTTAGACCTTGTTAATAATCCTGCCCCACTTACTCCTTCTAAGGCTAGCTGCACATAACCGAATTTCCGCCATGAAACATGGTCCATGTGTGTGTTAGATTTACCAGCTTGACCCCCATGCTGGGAGTGGGACTCTTAGCAGTATAGTTATCTATGATGCTTGGAGTCCCTACCTCCCAGTGACATACTGTCCTGTACTGTAATTGGTTGATTTACATCTTTGTTACATTTGTACCTCAGACCTGCAGTTTGTCTTGATGTCTTGTTGTCTGCAATAATGTGGAGTAGGTTACTTGGTGATGGTGGTGGTCAAGTCTACGAGAGTTTTTCCTTCACTTCTTGTCTACACTAGGGTTGAGCCAATCTTGAAATTTCAGGATCGTTTTTAAAATCCTATTTCCGATCATTCTCCATCTGAACCCGATCCCAATTCCGATCCAAAAGCAAGTCAATAGATTTTTTTAATGTTCGAAAATTGGATTTTAAAAATGATCCTATTCACTACACAGCGAGGAGTCCAAAAATTCAAGGCTTCAATTTTTGGACTCCACGCTGTGTAGTGATTAAAAAATCTGCCGGCTACTTAGTCCCCCCCTGCTGTCCAGTTACCTGCACAGAACCGCTGCCGCTCCCCGGAGCTCCCAGCCATTGTTCGCTGTCCTCTACTCTGTCATTCACATGCCAGCAGAGCGCCATACGTGCCTCGCCTCCTCGGGCTAGTGTTACTGATGCTGGGAGAAGGCGGGGCTTGTTGTGGCTTAGAAAAGTGTGGGCGGGTACAGGGCAGGGAGACATGAGTCTAAGGTGGTGGGGGCGTGTACGGTGCTCCGCTGGCGTATGAATGACAGAAGAGAAGATAGAGAACAACAGCCGGGAGCGTTGGGGATCGGCAGCGGTTCTGTGCAAGTAACTAAGGTTGAGCAAACAGGATCGGAATTTCGTTCCCGATCTTTTTTAGGCAGGAACCCGATCGCGATCATGAAATTTACTTGATCGCTGATTGGAATCTGATCTTTTCCGATCCCGATCGCTCAACCTTAGTCTACATTTATTTCATCCATGACACCCAGTATGGACCAGGAATGTGGACTCTAAAATAGATTTACTTTCCGAGAATATTGTTAAATTATTAAGGCTGCTGCCTCACGTTGCGGAAACTTAACTTTTTTGTTGCAGATTTTGCTGTGTTTTTTTGGAGCCAAAGCCAGTAGAGATGAGCGAGTAGTATTCGATTGAATACCTCCCCTGCAAAGTTATTGGTGTAAAAAAGCACCAGGGAAGGTGGGAGGGGATTCAAATTTTTACTGCGTTTACCGCGTGGTATTCGACCGATTACACCAATAACTATGCAGGGGAGGTATTCCATCAAATACTACTCGCCCATCTCTAAAAGCCAGTAGCAGATTGAGCAGAAGGTAGATGTATTTCCTATATATTTTCCATTCCTTTTGCAGCCATTCTTGGTTTTGACTCAAAAAAACTGCAGCAAAATCTGCAACAAAAACAGGTGTATTTCTGCAATATGGGGCCTGAGCCCCAAATTTCATATGTAATATATTGGAAAAGAAATAAAGCCAATTAATGGAAAAATTCTTTTAAAAAAGTTATGTACTATCCCTCCAGCTTCTATGTTCAGCTATGTTCAGCAATGAAGAGCGCCTGTCAATAACACAAATAACTAAAATTCAGTACTATGTCAATACTGTATATAGCTATATTGTATTGTGGAGTTGGAACTTAAGCATTATTTCAGTTCTAGCTTGAGGATTTATTAAAAACAGTAGATATTTCACTCATTTACCCCACTGGCAAAAATCCCTATGGGACAGCTGAATATTTAATAAAATGAATCTATTAAAGGCGTTATCTTTCAATCACCCCACTGTGGAAGCCACTAGAGTAATGCAAATTACCTCCAAGCAGATGGCTGAGCCAAGTCCTCAACACTGCTACATCAGGTAGGGCTCTGAAGCTGTTTACCCAGGGGACAAGACCGTCTTGGCACAGCTTAGAAATAGTATGAGCAATAGTCTTATATGCCAAATTTCCTCAAACACGGATCTACAGTTTTGATATTGGACTAATCGTTTTAATTAATACTTTTTCATGACAGTTGTTTCAAGCCCGAGGATAAGCAATCTAATTTATTGATTTAATTTGACTTAATGACTACAGAATATTTATTTTCACTTATAAAAATAAATGAATACAGAAGATCCATTCATATACACAGATATAAAAACATATTTAAACCAACAATCTGGCATTGCACTCTTTTTCATATGAAGTTAAAATAGAAAGTTATAGTATTTGGTGTTTAAGGTTCATAAAAAACATGTTTTACACAGTAACGCTGGGTTCACACCTGCGTTCAGGGTCTCCGTACTATGGTTTCCGTCTTCTGCATGGCAGAAGACGGAAACCATAGACCGGGTCCGGCCGTGCGCGGCGGTGAGCGTTTTAGGCTCTCCGCCGCGAAACCGGATGCAGAGTACTGCATGTCCGACTCTGTGTCCGGATTATAAAACCCGGTTTCGCGGCGGAGAGCGCAAAACGCTCACTGCCGCGCACGGCCGGACAGCTTTCTCACCCATTCAAATGAATGGGTGAGAAAGTCTCCTGCAGGCTTCCGTCTCCTGCATCTGTTTTATGCAGGAAACGGAAACCTGCAATAAGGACCCTACAACGCAGATGTGAACGAGCCCTAACCCATAAAAAAAAGTTCATATAAAGTTTAAAGCCAATACAGTAAGTGAATGTTAGGAGACGGTCTAGAGCCTACGCTACAGTGCGCGGAGGCTGCCGGCCTGTTCCTGTGTCCGCGTCAGGTCCGGCGCTTCCAGGTCCTTCAGGGAGAGGACCAGAACCTCCACAATAGTCTGCAGGGGTTGCTGGTCTCCTCCTGGGACTGGAACATGGGCTTCCAGGGTCAGAGGGTCAGATGGCAAGCCGGAGTCTATTTAACTTGGATTCTGGCTCTGGCTTGTCACTGGTTATTCAGTTCCCTGGTTTCAGCTTCTCAGAGCTATTTTGTTTGCTCCTGACCTTGATTTCTGCCCTTTTATTTAGTATGTGTTGTTTTCCTCCTTTGTATGACCCTGCTTGCCATCCAGACCAACTCTTCTTGATCTGTGACTTTGTACCTCATGACCTCCAGTGTATGACCCGGCTTGCCTTATTACCCGTTTGCTTCATCCTTCTGTACCACGTGACTTCCAGTGTATGACCTGGCTTGTCTGACTACGTCTTATCTCATCCCTGGAAACTAAGTGACCTCCTGATTACTGACCCGGCTAGCATGACTACTCTGCGGTGCTTCCGCCATCTCCTGGTGAACTCCTATTACTGCTCTCTACTCCGCTGACCAGCTTCATCTGCTTCTACACCCACCTAGGTGAGTGGTTTTCAGGTTCCTGGGTCCTACTGTGTCTTGGGTGCGCTGTGCATGTGACGCCCTCTGGATGGCTACGGTTCTGAATCCCAGCATTTATGAGTCCAATTCCACCTTCAGGACCTCTGGTGAAGACCTCTGGGGCCTGGTTCTGCTCCAGTTTGGAGGGCGTTGAATGCTCAGTGCTGTTTTGCCTCAGTGTGCGGGGGAGTCTGGTTGCCCGGGACTAATTGTCCGTTCTATTCTGTATTTGGCTCCAAATAGTGAATCTACTATATATGTAAATGTATATCTACTATGTATATATAAATGTTAGTTAAGAAAAAAAAAATCTATCCATATTGGCACCTTGTATCAAATGGTGGTCGTAGAGGTAATTTTCATCTTAGTTGGAAGTATGATTCTTCACTCTTTTTTTGGTGAGCTGATAAAATGCTGCTCATCCCAGGAACTACTCAATCATAGATTGGTAGTAACATAGTAATAAGGGAGAGAAATATAAAAAATACTAGGACTTTGTTGAGTGCTGCTTGATAACATAACAGGCAGACAAAGCCAATAGGAGTAAATAATCCTTTATTGTATCCACTTGGACATAAAACGCATGGAGATTTAGGCAATGCGTTTTCATGCTGTGCCAGTGTCTTCTTCAGGCCTCTCTGAGTAATAACAATAGCTAGCTAATAAGCCATTACCCATATCCAGACCATGTGCCCCCATGTATAAATTCTTAATCAATTAACTAATTCATTTTTAACACATAGTATACAGAGTAATACACCTTTCTACATATCCATATGTTTTAAGTCCAAGTGGATACAATAAAGGATGACTTACTCCTATTGGGTTTGTCTACCTGTTACGTTAGCAAGCAATGCTCAACGAAATCCCAGTATTTTTTTCTCTCTTACTTTCCATTACTATTTGCAGAGGTTGAGCTACACTACAATTTCTGTAAAGTGTCTTTAGTAAAAATAAATAAATAACAATAATAATAATATAATCTTTTAGTATGGCATGTGCCATAATTTGAGACTTTTCTGCAACATTAAAACTAGTGCATACTGATTAATAAATTCCCCCTTTGTGTCAGCATTTCTCAGTGTTTTTGCTGTCATTTGCATACCATAGAAAGGTTGAGAATCCTTTTTTTTTTTTTTTTTTTTTTTGCAGTGACTCAAGTTACTAAGCAATCTGGTTTGGTTCGAACCAGATTTTACCCAAAGTGTTGTCAGCTCAGGAGCTGTGCTGATGACATCATTTACAGGTACTGGCTGTATAATTCCACTGTTAATGTCACATATGTGATGTGGGTGCAGCTGTCAGGGGTTAATTCACTTCACTCACTAAATCTTGTAGACACCCAAATCGAGCGTAAATAGTACCCCAACACAGTCCATGCACCCCAGACACTCCCTGCCACCACTACTGACGTCTAAAGTAATCAGTAGAAACTCCGCTAATATATATGAACACGTCTCGTTCACACTATCGTTCATTGTTCACTGTTCAGTGTCCATTGCTAGCATTCGTCAGAAAATTTTAACAACAGACACTGAAAGATCCATCAAAAATCAATTAAAAATCCCATTGATTTTAATGGGATTTGATCTGTTGTCCAGTAGTGTCCATTTTCACCAAATACATCACAGATCAGTTAAAAAAAAACTGATAGTGACAGAGAATTGGCCTATCCTGTATCACTTCAGAGAGCATTGCACCAGTTCGGGTCATAAAACGGCAGGGGGTCTGATCTTGTGATCACAATAAGGCCGGGTTCACATGGAGTATTTTGGCTTGTGATTTGGTACGTAGACGCCGCGGGAGCTTTTGCGGGCCGTTTACGCTCCCATTTGTTTTCAATGGGAGCCGGTACCATATACGCGGCGCTATTTTGCAGCCGTGATTTTGCGGCGGCCGCAAAATAGCGCCGCGTATACAGTACCGGCTCCCATTTACAATGGGAGCATATATGGCCCGCAAAAGCTCCTGCGGCGTCTACATACCAAATTATGAGCCAAAATACTCCGTGTGAACCCGGCCTAAGGAAATGTCTCACTCCTGACTAGTCTCAGACACCACATATATATATATGTATACAGTATATATATATATATATATATATATATTGACGGATAACAAAAGACAAAAGTAGATGGCACTGCTCGCTCCAATAGTATAAGCAGAATAATTATCCACTGATTAGTGACAAATCCTTGTAGATCGGAAACACTTCTGATAAAAGGTGGTGCTCACAACCCTTGGAACAACAGTTAAGGATATGAAAAAATGAAGAAAGATGTGGGTGGGCGCTCACCAATCAGTAGACGGCATTTTTCTCCTTTATATAAAAATAACAATAAACACTTTATTGGAATATAATAAAAAATTGCATACTAGGCTTGAAAAAGCGTTTGATTTAACGCGAAACGGCTGTTGCCTGTTTTTCTGCCAACTATGTCATCTCTCCCTCCCTGAGGACTTGTTTTATCATATTCCAATAAAGTGTTTATTTTTATTTTTATATAAAGGAGAAAAATGCCGTCTACTGATTGGCGAGTGCCCACCCACATCTTTCTTCATTTTTTCATATATATATATATATATATATATATATATATATATATATATATATATACATATATATATATAAACAATCTAATACACTGATGATACATACATATACAATATAATTCACTAAGGATACAGTATATATAAGTGGAGTTCTTTCATCCCAGTTATTGTGAGCATTTAATCCCTTAATCCCCTAATCCCTTAGATGACAATGCTGACAATGGTACCTAAATTGTTAGAAAGAGGGAAGCTTCCTCACTCAGCTCCATTGTCTCCCAGTGAAGTTATTGCGGGGTGTTAAGAAGTTGCAATGGTAGCCCAGTTTGACAATGACCATCAGGGGTGACATATCTATGTCTGTTATGACCTACCTATTGATCTATAATGCACTGTAATGCTTCCTAAGGATGACCCCAGCAAACCAATTCATCTGACTGGCTTCTTGGGTTACAGGGCTGGCATGACCTACATTGTTGGAGAGAGGTGGACAGACATGGCTTAAAGGTGAATAGGAAAAAAGTTGTGGAGGCAGGGATTGTTTTGGTCATAGTTAGGATTGTAGGCTACATCTAAACTCCACATTGTCTTTGCAGCTTCAAGACTGTATGTTAAGCCCAAATTTAAGAACAAAGCCCTAACCAAGTACTGCATGAAGGTGCAAAATGACAAAGACATGAAGCAGTGGTCTGTGCAAAGCTTTCTTGAATTGGAGCTTGGTATCCTGCCAGAGTGGCTTTCTCTATGACTTGTACTGAACAGAAAAGATATCATCACTGCTCTTAAATGAACGAGAAGATCTAGAAGATTGGGCAAGGCTACCACTCATAGGATGGTAAACTTGTAAAGAATAATGCTTAAACTGAGTACGATCTGTCAGACAAACGTATCAACCCTCTGGACAGTTTTGTTCTTTATGGAGAAGTGAAAAATGATTTTAAGATGCTGAGGGTCTGTGTTTTTGGAACCAAAAAAAAGTTCTCACACTATGCAAACCCCTCCTTGTAGACTAGGTATCATGCATTGGAGAAAATCAACCTGAAGTTCATCAGCACAACATCCAAATTTGGACATGGACATTTGCAGATAGTAGAGGGAAAGAAGGCTTTCATGGGTCCACTTAAGAAATAACGCCTTGCCTAGAAGGATGCTTAAATTTAGAAATATCTTGTCCCATCTACCATCTGGGATACACTGTGGCTTTGATGAGTTTCTTAATAATTTCTATAGAAATCTATCCTGTAAAAAATGGTTAGAAAAATAAATAAAAACTTTTAGATAAATTAAAAAAAAAAAAAAAATCCAAAAATCAACTTCTTGCACTGAAATTGCAATTTTTTGGGGAAAATATAAAAATAAACATTCCTTAATATTGAAATTGCAGCACTAAAAATTAAAAAGTCTTTAAATTATGGAAACCACAGGATTGATAGACCTGTTAATGATATGCACATGATAATAAATGGAAAGAAAATATTCAAAACATCTCACTTTATTTACTTATAATGGTCGTCTGAGGAAGTGCTAAGTTATGCCAGGCTAAATGTATTTTAGCAAGGAAATCAAGATTAGATGTTAGCAGCTTCTTTGTAATCCAATGACGTCCAATGTCGTCCCAGATGTACTCAATGGGAGACAAATCTAGAGATGCTACAGGCGACAGTAATACATTTAGACCATCCAGGTTGCTCACAATAGCATGTCCTCTTGACAAACAGCCCCTGGGACACTTTGGAAAAATGGCCATACCACTGGTTCCATTACTAAATCAATGTAACGCCGAGCCTTTAGTGTACCTGAAATGAAGACTGGAGGGGTCTGGATACCATACATTATGCCACCCCACACCATAATCCCCAAAGTAGGACTAGTGTGATGATCCCTTGTGAAGGCCTCTTCATGGCATTGCCTATGTGGTCTCCAGACCAATCATTGCATCTGACCAGAAGCATCCATGTAGCGTTTTGAATGTTAGATGAACCTGGCTGCCACATTCAGGATAGATTGTAGAGGGAGAGTTTAGTGAGAAGACCAATTAGTAGAGAATTACAGCAGTCAAGTCTACAGTCAATCAGAGGGTCGATAAGGGATTTTGATTTTTCCATGGCAAGGGAAGGGTGGACTCTGGAGATTGAGGTGTAGGTGACATGAATGTGGGTGCTTAGAGATAGGAGGGTAAAGAAAAGCTCTGAATCAAACATAACTCTATGGTAAGACCACAGATTGAAATGGAGATATCAGGGTTAGGTGAAATGGTAGATTGTGGAAACAGCAGTAGTTCAGTCTCTGAAAGATTCCATTTCAGACAGAAGGAAGACATATTAGAGACAACAGAGAAATAGTGACTGGTGTTTTTGTAGTAATGCAGGGGTGATGTGCAATAGGGGCGGTGTAGAATAAATATAGGAAGGTACCTAGGAACATGGGGATCCCTTACAGCAAGAGGAGAAGTGACAAAGCTTGCAAATTATACACTGAAGATGTAATCTGAGAGCAGGAGAACCAAGAGAGAGCAATGTCCATGAGGCAGACAGAGTGGAGTATACTGAGGAGGAGTTGGTGGTCTACAGTGTCAAAACATGCTGCCGGTTACATAAGAATAACAAGAGAATAACTGATTTTAGATTTAGCTGTCAGGAGATTATTGGAGACTTTTGTAAGAGTTGTTTTAGTAGAGCACACAGAGTGGAAGCCAAATTGTAAGGGGATGAGAAGAGAGCTAGCAAAAAGATTGCAGATTAAGAGAGATAAGACCAAGTGTTCCAAGATTTTGGAGATGAACGAGAGATTAGAAATGGGGCATAAATTAGAAGTACAGGATGGGTCAAGGGAGGGTTTTTTCAATAATGGGGTCATCATAGCATGTTTGATAAAGGAGTTAAAGATTTCGGAAGAAAAAGATAGGTTAAATATTTTAGCAAGGTAAATTGTGGCAGCTGGGGAAAGAGACTGAAAAAAGTGTGAAGGGAAAGGGTCATTAGTGCAGATATACCTATCTAGTATCAAGGCTAGTAAAATAATAATGTCCACAAAAATATAAACTGTACAAAAATATACTTTATTAGTTACTTGAGCAGAAAAAGAATTTGTTTAAAATCAATTAAAAACATAGAAAACAATACATAAGTGGGAGTCACAGTGAGAAGAGCACAAAAAGTACAAAGAATAACCCTGATTCACACATATACCATAGAGGTGTCAGAGGAGCTGAGGTGTGTACTGTTATATCAATGTGTTTTGAAGTATCTGTTGGCCATTAACTCTAGTGTTGAGTATTTGTAGGTTTATTATCATTAGTGAAGATAGTAGGGCAAGAAGAAGAAAGGAACTGGGACACCTCTTCTGCAGAGGCGTAGCTAGCAGGGTGTCAGTGAGGGCGGCTGCCCCAGGCATACTGACTCTTTGGGGCCCACCTCGAGGACCGCCAATAATACATGTTTTACTTTTAACTAGATTGATGTCTGCAGACACTGATATAGTTAAAACCCATCCTGCAACTGTCTTGCAAACCGCAAGCCACTTCAGACCTGCGGTTTACAAGACACCCAGCACAGGCGGTGTGTTAGTGTTTTAGCATCACACTGCAGATGTACTATGTGTGAACCCTGTGCACAGAGCATAGGGTCAAGAAAAGGAGGCACTGGCAGCTCCATCCACCAAAGAATTGCAGGTAGGGGAGTATAACTTATAACATTTTTTTTTTCACAGTTGTTGGTGTTTTAAGAGTATAAGGGGGAATTAGTTAGGAGAATTATAAGGGAGGATTCCTTAGAGGGCATTAGGATGACAGGGAGGTCATCTATATAAGAGGGCATTGTGAACATAAGGGGGATCATTTATATAAGGCTATTAAGGTGCATTATGAATACAAGGAGGGGAGGTTATTTATATAAGGGGTCATTAGGGAGTCTCCCCTCCCAGTACCCGCCCACACTCTCCTAAGCCACAAGCCCCGCCTTCTTCCTAGGTCTGTAACACTAACCTGGGAGGCGGGGCAGCGAGGAAAGAAGAGGACAGAGAACAGCGGGGGCCAGACCAGCGATCTGTGCAGGTAAGTGTTAGCTACTAGAGAAATTAGCTAGTCTCCCATTAGAATGAATGGACGCAGCCGGCGCGCAGGGGGTTAAGCGGCCAGACGCCGACACACAGCCTGCATCCATTCATTCCTATGGGACCTAGCTAACATTTTTAGCTTTTCCCACAATGCTTGGCCAATAGCAAAGCATTATGGGAAATAACCTCTGACCTCAATCCCGCCTAAAAAGATCATGATCGGAATTCCTTTTTTTTTTTTTTTAAATGTAGATCGTGAGCCCCATATAGGGATCACAATGTACTTTTTTTTTCCTATCAGTATGTCTTTTGTAGAAGGGGAGGAAATCCAAGCAAACACGGGGAGAACATGCAAACTCTGTGCAGATGTTGTTCCTCGAGAGATTCGAACCCAGGACTCCAGTGCTGCAAGTCTGCAATGCTAACCACTGAGCCACCATTTTGCTCCCCTGATCGGAATTCCAATCGCGATTGTGAAATTTACTTGACCGCCGATCGGAATCCGATCTTTTCCGATCACGATCGTTCAACCCTAGTGGTAACGAATCACGGTTTTTCCCACAGTTCTTTTCACAGAAAGTCTGCAGATGTTTTTACAGGATAAAAAGAGGGGAAGAAAAGTGGTTGAGGAATTGATAGGGTGAATTATGGGGACGATACTTTGCAGCTACTGGCAAAGAGACTAGGCGGAAAAGTGAGGGAATGGTGAGGGAAAGAGGGGTGCAGGTACCATGGGAATAACCTGAAAACTGCACTGTGATGATAGAAATATGCCTACCCCTTTATCCTGTCTGCTGTCAGTTCTAGAAGAATGAGAGGAATGTAGGACACTATAAGCGCAATAGTGAGGGTAGTATCAGACTGTTGAATCTAGGTTTCAGTGACGACTAGCAGCAGAGCTTTAGTCAACATTTTAGAGTTTGGGGCTGTTCCACATCTTTTTTCCTGCAATATGTGGATGAGGTAAATTTGATTAATTGTTTTTCACTTTGCTGGTTCTGTAACGTTGGGTTTCAGGTATTTAAGGCCTATCCTGAGCATGGGTCATAAAAATATTAACCCTGGACAACCCCTTTAATATTCCCCACACAGTTTAACTTCCCCCTTCCTCACTAACGTCCCCGATGTTAGCCCCATCACTGCTCCCACACAATATAATGGCCCCATCACTATTCCCCATACATTATGGGGGACCAGTGAAGAGGCCACTGTATGGCGGGACCAGTGAAATGTCCATAAAAAATTTGACCCAGACAACCCCTTAAAAGAGCTTTCCTATAAACTCAACTGATCACTGTGGTGGCCGCCAGGGAGGTGTAAAAAAAAAAGTATACTTACATACCCCCAGCACCCCGTTGTCCCCTGCCTGTGTCTATTCAGTCTCATGTGCCAGGGACAGATGAGTATGCTTTTTTATTTATTTATTTTTTTATTTTACACCTCCCACCCGGTACATGAGTTGCTTCAATTCCTGGACAACCACTTTAAAGGATTTATCCATGTTTCTAATATTGATGACCTGTCTTTAGTATAGGCCATCAATATTACATCTACGATGATACAACAGCCAGGACCTCTGCAGATCAGCTTTTCCAGGACACAACAGCAAACAGATAATGGTAAAATTTCTAGGAGCCATGCCGTTCACTTGCAATACAAGGTGTAGCAGTAGGTTTAGGTAGTGCAGTGGTGTACATGGCATAGTTGGTGAGCAGCATGGTTTCCGACATGTTATTACCTTTAACCACCCTGTCTCGGTACCGCTGATCTGCAGGGTCCTGGCGGTGGGACCCTAGAAACAATTCCACTTGTGGGCTGTAGACACCTCAGTCCGACCCTGATTATGGTAGCCAAAATAACAAGTCAAAGGGAGTCTGCACACAGAGTAAACGCGCATGTATTTTTGCAAAATACACATGTAAAAATAAGACTCCCATTGACTTCAATGACTTTTTACAGGCGTATTTTTACAGGTGTATTTTTACACCTGTAAAAAATATCAAAAAGTCAATGGGAGTCTTATTTTTACACGTGTATTTTGCAAAAATACATGTGCGTTTACTCCGTGTGAAGGCTCCCTCAGAGTGTAAACCCTCTTTACCATTCATAAAAGTTGTTTGGTTTTTTTTAGAGCAAGTTTATTGGTGTTCTTGCATATCTTACCTATTTTGTTCTCTGTCAACGTGCCATATTTAAGTGTCAGTGCACTTGTGATGACATACTAGGATACACATATGCCATGGCAAATGTATTATTAAATACCTGACCGTTTTTGTACAATTTTGTACAAATTTCTAGCGCCATTACACATCACACATATTCTGTAATTACAGTTCTATTTACTATGTTTTCTATTGTAAAAGCTGAAAGGAAGACACAATGTTGCTTGTCATTGTATGATCGAGGATTCCTCCTACCTAGTTTCAGATCTTGGTCTACAGTCCATTAAGTAGGAAAATACAAATGGCTCGGGGAATGATGTCCAGATGCTGAGATTTGGGAATCTCCACTCATGTGTGAGCTCCAGATGTGCCGATAACATTGTACGCCTGCTGATGTAAAATGCCTCTTGGGGATGTCAATCAGACCATCACTGCACACAAGTGCTTATTAGCCCCACTTAGACATCAATAATTTGCTAGAGCCTTCTTAGGTTCCTGTCATTTTACTGCAATATTTAACCCATTTTAGTCATTATATAATTACATTAGCTAAATGAGCAAAGAAAGAAGAATTGGAGACTTGATTGTAACAGGTAATTATGATTTCTTCATTCATATGAAAATTTGTCTTGTTCCTAATTGTCCCTGAGTCTGAGAAGTGGCCCCCAGAACAATAACTCCTTTATTTATATTTCTTTTCATGTAAATCAGATTGGTAATGATGTGCCGGCTTTTATCCTGTAGTAATTTGATTTTTTGAGTGAGATGAATAGCTTTACTCTTCCCAAGTAATAGTACCGTTAGTTTAAGAAAAAAAGATCTTTTATACTCTTTCAACTCGGACAGAACGGTGAAAGGCAGCGCTGACACTTGTCTTGGTTTGACAGCTTTGAATGTACAATCTATTTATTACTCTGTACTTTCAGTTTCTCAGCACACATAAACAAAAGAAAGAATATGATATATCTTTTATGACATTTAACTTTTCTAACGTCAGGAAATTTAACCTCTTCCTGCTCAGCACCATACTATTATGTTGCGCTGAACATATAATTACTCCAACTCCAGCAGCTTAAACCCGCAGATGCCATGATCAATGGTATCTGGATTGGGGTTGAGCCAATCATGAGATTTCAGGATCATTTTTAGAATTTCTGATATTTTCCATCTGAACCCGATCCCGATCCCAATTCTGATCCTAATGAAAGTCAATGGGATTTTTTAATGATCAAAAATCAGATTCTAAAAATGATCCTATTCACTACACAGCGTGGAGTCCAAAAATTGGAGGCTTCAATTTTTGGACTCCAAAATGGTATGAGCATACCATTTATGAAAGAAATGCTTTTCAGAATTTCATCAGTAGCAAATATAAATCCAGTTCAGTGCTTTAGAAAGAGCCTGAAAAGCAAGATGACCATTTGCTTCTTTACTTTTATCTAAACTTTATCTATATCATTTCACCAGAATTGAAATCTACAAAAGTCAGGAACTGACAGTGCCTTGCAAAAGTATTCATACCCCTTGAACTTTTTCACATTTTGTCATTTTACAACAATTTAATTTACCGTATATACTCGAGTATAAGCCGACCCGAATATAAGCCGAGACCCCTAATTTTACCACAAAAAACTGGGAAAACTTATTGACTCGAGTATACGCCTAGGGGGGAAATGCAGCAGCTACTGGAAAATTTCAAAAATTAAAATGGTCGGAGTTTTTGGGTGCAGTAGATGCTGGGAAAGGGGAGGGGGTGTTTTGGTTGTTTGTCTGCCCCTTCTCTGAGCTTGAGGACTGTTTTTTTTCCCCCACTTGGAATTCAGCCTGGCTGAATATAGGGGATCTGCAGTGCTCCTATTAACCCCTTTCCGATGGAACAGGAGCACTGCAGATTCCCTATATTCAGGAGACCGGGCACTTTCAGACACATTGATACCTAATGTGTATGTGTTTCACAGTCATTTTCTACATTTATATGTATTCTAGGAAAAGGAGGGATTTAGAACTTTTATTTATTTTTATTTATTTTTTTTGCTGACTCGAGTATAAGCTGAGGGGGGCTTTTTCAGTACAAAAACTGTGCTGAAAAATTCAGCTTATACTCGAATATATACAGTAAATCTATTTTATTGAGATTTTAAAGAGGACCTTTCACCGATTTGGGCACAGGCAGTTCTATATACTGCTGGAAAGCCGAGAGTGCACTGAATTCAACGCACTGTCTGCTTTCCCGATCTGTGCCCCGGGTAAAGAGCTATCAGTGCCGGTACCATAGCTCTGTACAGTCAGAAGGGCGTTAATGACAGGCAGTCAGGTATGTCCTTCTTCACAGCAGCGCCTATCGCGCTGTACAGTGTGAGTGGGGAGGAACTCCACCCTCCCCTCCTGATGATACTAGTCTATGGACAAGCACTGTGAGCAGAGGGAGGGGCGTTCCTCCCCACTCACACTGTACAGCGCGATAGGCGCTGCTGTGGAGAAGGATGTACCTGACTGACTGTCAGGAACGCCCTTCTGACTGTAAAGAGCTACAATACCAGGACCGATAGCTCTTTACCCAGGGCACAGATCAGCAAAGCCAACTGTGCGCTGAATTCTGCGCACTGTCAGCTTTCTAGCAGTATATAGAACTACCTGTGCCCAAATCGGTGAAAGGTCCTCTTTATGTGATAGACCGACACAAAGTAGCAGATAATTGTGAAGTGGATTGAAAATTATATATGGTTCTCAAAATATTAATCAAATAAAAATCTGAAAAGTGGGACCTGCAAAAGTATTCAGCCCCCCCTATATCAATACTTTGTAGAGCCACTTCTTGCTGCAATTACAGCTGTAAGACTTCTGGGATATGTCTCTACCAGAGACTGAGATTTTTTCCCCATTCTTCTTTGCAAAATAGCTCAAGCTCAGCCAGATTGGATGGAGAGAGTCTGTGATCAGCAATTTTCATGTTTTGCCACAAATGCTCAATGGGATTTAGGTTTGGATTTTGAGCTATTCTAATACATGAATATTCTTTGATAAACCACGACCCCGGAGTATAATAATCGAAGACATAAAAAACACTGTTAGCTGTCCCCTGGCTCCGCTGCAGTCCTCCGCTGTTGGCCTTCTTCAATGACGTTGGACGTCACATGACCCGGGACGCAGGCCGGGTTCATGTGACATCAGACAACTAGGCCGAAGCCTGCCCAGAGCCTAGAGAGGTAAGTACAGTGCCGCACCTCCCATGAGGCGACCTGAAGCGAGCGCTTCAGGCGGCACTATGCCAGGGCCTCAGGGAGGGCAGCATTTTTGCTAACCTAAGCCAGTCCAGGACAAGCTGTCCTGGACTGGCTTATCACCGAGCGGTGGTTTGGGGAGGCCACTGGAGCAGCACTGCTCCAGCAGCCTCCCCTCACGCTCAGGCAGAGAGCAGGCAGTCTCCGGGCCTACTCTCTGCCAGCGAACGGGGCTAAGCCCCGCCCCTTCACTCTGCCACGCCCCTGATCATCCGGCCACGCCCCAAATCCGCCCGACCACGCCCCCGATCCGCCCCCTCCTCCCGGCGGGGGGGGGGGGGCTTTCTGCAGTTAGCTTCGGGCGGCGAAAGGAGCAGGCTCACCCCTGGGTAAGTAACACAGTTTTTTATGTTTCTTACGTCTCCTGGGCCTCCAATCTTTATACTCGGGGGTCTACAAAGACCCCCGAGTATAATAATAGTCTTTGTGGGGCCCGCGGTGTCACTTACTGATCCCGTCCAAGCCAGGATCAGTAAGTAAGTAGGGCCCATTATCGGCTGGAATAACTCCAGCCAGTAACGGCCTATTAAGAAAAAAGAAAAAAACGCAGCAGTACCAGCTGTCACCGGGCCCCTATTGTCCCCGCCCGGTGGTTGCTGCCTCCACTGCTTCCGCGGTAGTTACGACACTGTCTGGCTGTATGTTTAGGGTCATTGTCTTACTGGAAGGTGAATCTCCTTCCCAGTTTCAAGTCTTTTGCAGCCTCCAATAGGTTTTCTTCTAGGATTGCCCTGTATTTAGCTCCACCCATATTCCTATCAGCTCTGACCAGCTTCCCTGTCCCTGATGAAGACAAGTCTCCCTCAGCATGATGCTGCCAACACCATGTTTCACAATAGGGATGGTGTGTTCAGGGTGATGAACAGGGTTACTTTTCCATCACACATAGCATTTTGCATTTAGGCTAAAAAGTTCAACTTTGGTCTCATCTGACCAGTGCACCTTCTTCCACATGTTTGTTGTGTCCTCTATATAGCTTGTGGCATACTATAATTGGTACTTCTTATGATATTCTTTCGACAATGATTTTCTTCTTTCCACTTATATGTGTATGACTTATAGTTGTCCTGTGGACAGATTCTTCCACTTGAGCTGTGGATTTCTGCAGTTCCTCCAGAGTGACCATTGGACTCTTGGCTGCTTCTCTGACCAGTGCTCTCCCTGCTTGATCTACTGTATCAGTTTAGGTGAACGGCCATGTCTTAGTAGGTTTGCAGTTGTAGAATACTTTTTCCATTTTTGGATGATGAATTGAACAGTGCTCCTTGAGAGGCTCAAAGCTTGGGATATATTTTTATAACCTAACCCTGCTTTAAACTTCTCCACAATTGTATCTCTGATCTGTCTGTTCAGTTCCTTAGTCTTCATGATACTGTTTGTTCACTAGTGTTCTCTAACAAATCACTGAGACCTTCACAGAATAGGTGTATTTCTACTGAGACTAAATTACACACAGCTAGACTCTATGAACTCATTAAGTGACTTCTGAAGGCAATTGTGTGCACTGGATTTTATTTAGGGGTATCAGAGTACAGGGGGATGAGTACTTTTGCACGTCACACTTTTCAGATTTCTATTTGATTAAAATTTTGAAAATCATGTATCTTTTTTCATTCCACTTCACAATTATCAGCTACTTTGTGCTGGTCTATCACTTGAAATCTCAATAAAGTACATTTAAGTTTGTGGTTGTAAAGAGACACAATGTGAAAAAGTTCAAGGGGTATGAATACTTTTGCAAGCCACTGTACCTATGTTGATGCTGTTTACACACGGCTCATCATTTTGCTTATTTGATGGAGGAAACAGTTGTGGTTTATTTGACAACATTTCACTATACATATATCTTTTTGAAGAAAGGAACAAAAAAACAGTTACTGTACAAAAATCAGCTAATCACATTTTCATCTGAAAGGGGTATTCCCATGTACATAATTATTTTTTAATTTGTAGATAATTAAAAGTTAAATTTTTTTGTAAATATAAGTAATTAAATATTTAGAAGTTTTAAAGATTTTCTCTAAATATCTTTTGATCGCAGTCTTGTGGTCTTGATCAGTTGCCAATGGATATGACCATGAATGCAAGATTATTCTAAGGTCAAAAATAAGCAACAATTTGTTTATCATAGCCGAGATATCTTCTCATACATGTAGTGTCCCTGTCTGATAACCCTGTTACAATAAGAAAATCATGGCTGGGTTCTTGACAAGTTCCAGACCATAGAAAGTCTCTACATTTGTGGTCTTACCTACTGGCAACTGATCAAGACAACAGACTGTCACCACTAAGATATTTAGAGAAAATCTTTAAAACTCTGCAGAATTTTTAATTACTTATATTTGCAAAAATGTTTAGCTTTTAATTATCTACAAATATAGATATGATTATGTTCATGGGAATACCCCTTTAAGGTAAATTTGCTCAAGATTTATTTGACCTTTTGTACCTTTTTAGTAAATAAGGTGCATAGAAATTCACCATAGAAAAAGCCACCTGCTACTAGAAAGGCACAAATAATAATGCAAATAATATATATCCCCCTCCCGTGACTTTGGATCTTACGATCACAATTTTTAGCATACTTGGACATCTTCCAACTTCATTTAGCTAACTACAGTGGTTGTGAACAAGTATCTACATCTTTACAATATAGAAATGGCCAAAATCATACATTATCAGATTATGTAAAGGCATTTTAGAACTTACCGAGACATATTTACACAAAGCCAAACTCAAGCCTAACTTTCATTTCTAGCTGACAGCTGACCCAGGAGGGTTGAGAGATACCAATATGTTACTTGGAGGGATCAGGCAAAAGAAGAGTCCAAGTACAGACTGAGGTAAGGGCAGGCAGAGTTTATGTGAGACTGGAAGCTCAGGTTCAATGGTCGCAGACCAGGGTCATATATAGATATTGAGCAGAATAAATGACAGCAAAAGAAGACAAGGTCAGATAACTTACTGGATCTAGCACAGCAACAGATCAAAGCACAATGTAATAGTCTGGCATGACACAAGTAATGTGGTGTTCACACGTACATGAGAAGAGGAAGATGCTGCCAGATTTACCTGGAAGCAGATTATATTTGTGAGAACAAAAGGATTTCACAGTTGAAATATAACCCTTATTTATGATCATCTGCCATTGGGGGAAAAGTTGTGAGCCCCTCATACACATTAAATGGCCAGCTGAAAATAAGAAGTTTCAGACAATCCACATTTATGTTTATGGCCAGGTTAAGTGAGCAAATTTATGATGGAATGAGCTGAACATACTTAATGGATAACAAATTCATTTTTGCATGTTATTGTCATAGAAATGGCTCCCTAGGGAAAAGAAGAAAGATAAAGCATGCCAAACACTGCTGGAAAGTGTCTTCACAGTTCTGGTTTCCACCAGTCTCTCTCCAGAGTATCAGAGCAATACCCTAGATAGGAAACATCGTGTTTTATGTTTGTCAGATTCTTACACTACTCAGACAGCAATGAGTGACAGTATATCTAAGGGGAATTGGTTTCCAGTTTTGATGCACTTGCCTCAGAACTGAGATGACATCTAATCTTTTAGGATGTTGTGCTTTGTACTTTCCAATACAAAACAGCTGTTCCCTTGTTGATTCCATTCTGTATCTGTAATTAATTATATGGGATAAGTAATCATCCTGTAACTAAATCCACAAGGTTAGTTCTGATATTGGACATGACATTCTCATATCTCAATCATCTATAATCTGAATACAAGTTGTTAGTCTTCTAGGGCCTTAGTTAGCTGGGGAATTCAGCAATAGTTTCTACCAGTTATGGAGAAGAGGGGAGAGGGAGATCTGTAAGCTCTAAAACAATCATAACGCCAATCCTTGGAGAAGGAGAATAACCTTAGGGTACACTAGAAGAAATAAGAAGAGCCAGTTAGAGAACATAGATAGATAGATAGATAGATAGATAGATAGATAGATAGATAGATAGATAGATAGATAGATAGATCAAAAGTCAAGCTGCACTCACTTACACCCTCTAACCATGTGATGTATCTATAATATAAATATGTTCTTTATGGAATTGTGTTATATGTGGTTAATATGTGTATTGAGATCGATATACACTATTTGTTTGTGGAGTATATAGAATTGCCTGCCCCAAACCATGAAAGGTCCTCTTTAAGTTATGTCCATTGTCAAACTCACTACCTCCCCCCCCCTCCCCTTCTAACAACAGCATATAAGTGGATCAGAAGAGATTTTACTGGTTGTATTTAGAAAAAAATTACATCATTTCCCATCTCCATTTCACATCAAAAGTCATTTTTAAAAGAAAATGTTAGGTATCCCCAATCCAAATATTAATTTTGCTTACATACATACCAAAATCATATTGAGCAGCGCTTTACAGGGTGAAACAAGTAAAAAAATTTAGACTCCATCGGCCAATCCAGCCATGCCTTTGATCATCCAGGTCTCTTGTGAGAGAACATTAGAACAGTGCATTTAAATAAAGAGTAGTGTAAATATATACACAAAAAGGGCATTAACATGTTGTCTCAATATATTGCATTTTTGTACTTCACATGTAACCTCAACAAGTCATTGCCCTTAAATACATTATTGCCATGACCTGTCAACTCTTTAACATAAACTCGTTGTCATCTCTGCAACTAGTAAACCAGATGCTTGCTGGTGTCAAGTACACAAATATAACTAGTGTGGACATCTCTTTGTACACTTAAATGTAACAGACATTTTTTTGAGATTTTTGCCCTTTTATTCTTTAACTTGATGGTTCACAGAATTGTTTCATGCACATTCTTGAAGCATCCTGGAATTTTATTTGTATAAAACTGACCCACCAGATCTTTAGCCAAGAAACTGTCGGCATTTACACAAAAGACAATCATGTTCTGTGAATATTAGTAATGTGTCTCAGTTACTAATGGTTGAGGAACATTTGAAACTTGATAAAAGCCATTGACCATTACTAATGTGCTGTTATTGTTATTGAGCAAGCTCGGACTGACCCACTGGGGTACTGGTGAATAACCCAGTACCTTTAGGAGGCCGTACTGGACCCCACTGCTTATTTAATAGGCCATTACTGTAGTAGCAGTGTCACCTTCACTGATCCTGTGATACACTGGTCCTCCCATAAAGTGGCTTTTTCACTGGTCCTCCCCTGCCATACAGAAACCCCTTCACTGGTCTCCCCCATACAGCAGCCCCTTCATTGGTCTGCCCCCACAAACAGTGGGCCCTTCATTGGTCCACTCCAATATTATTATAATTATTGTACACGGTCTGGATATATCTAACTGTGCCCTTTTGTGTAGGTCACGCCCCGAAAAAATTGACACTCCCATTTTTGCCGCAACTTGCCGTTCACAAAACATGTCTCTGAACATCTGAGTCCGACACCATTAGTAAGTGATTCATAGATTACAGATATATATTTTTATGTACCTACAGATCTTTACAATGATCAACAAAAATAAAATAGTAGAAAAAAACATAAAATACTAAAGAAAGTACCTGGTGTTACCCGGGTATAAAGTGTAAACAACACACGTACAATTATACTAAAAAGTATACCACTTTATTATTACAAAAATATAATAAAATATACATAAAAGGAACAAATCAATCTTATGGAAAAAGCATGCTGCCCATGGATACGTGGAATTAGACTAATCCTACTAATATTATAAATGTGAAAGTTTTTGTGGGTTTTTGTGTTTGGAAGTTTTTGTGGGTTTTTGTGTTTGGATGTTTGTTCCACTATCACAGCCAAACGCCTGTACGGATTTGGCTGAGATTTCGCACATACCTGGATATTTAGCTGGAAGGAAAGATAGGCCACCTCCCGAGGCACGCACTCCCCCGACAGCCCCGCTGGGACCGGCGAAACGATACTCCAGCTCCGCTGTAGGGCCTCTGATGGCGTCATCGCAGATCTGTCTGTGGCACTCCCATTGGTGCACGGCAGGCTCTGGGCGGGCCTGTGGAGAAGTGGTGCTGCCCAATACGTCCAAGGCAGTCTGTGGGCGGGCTGCTTTCTGCTCTCCAACATGGCCAACATGGCGGCTACTCGTGGCTCCATCCATGCTGTCTGCTCTGCTTGCCCAGACCACTGTCTTGCCAGCGGCAGCTACTGTGCAACCTCTCTCCGGATCCCACACAGCTGTGCATCGGCACTCAGTGATGGACACCGCCTGCATCGGCTCAGCCAGAGCGGTAAGTACAACGAGACACTGTAGGGTGCGGGTAGGGGGAAAGGGGGATTTCTTCCAGGGGGGAAGGGGGCCCAGCCCATGCAAGACAGAGGGGGGATGGGGGCACCAGGGTAGGAAGGAGCGTCAGCCCCGGGAATTGAAGGGGTCAGGTGCGCGGGCGGGGGGGGGGAGCAGACGCAGCCGGTAGGTAGAGAGACTGCGGTGCCCAGCAAGGGGCAATGGGGTCACGGGCGCGCAGGGGTTGGCACGTGTGCGCACCACGAATCAGAAGCGACAGCGATTGAGTCCATATAAGCCATTCAGTGCCACCGCCAACCTGCAGATGAAGTCGCGGGCAGATGCTAGTAATAAATATACCAACAATATTCTACCAAATAAGCTGCACACATAATGACACCTAGTAAAAAACAGCTTGACTAGAGCAGTCTGTAATAAGACATGCAGTGACAAGCCTGTGATCTTCAATAGTTTTATTGCTGCTACAACATGGATCGCCACCCACAGAGTTTGTTCCAAGGTCTGATGATCCAACCCAAAATGGAAAAATTGCACCACAATAATATCTGCCTGAAGCCTCAAAGGGGTTATGGTCCATGATTTGTGTGGGCACTGATTTGTGGGCATTACAATCAGGGCTCCACTAAATATTACTTCATACTTTAATATTTAAATAACAATTAATTAATAGTACCTTGGATATTGGAAGGGTTAACCCATGCACCAGGAAATATTAATAAGTTAGCTTTTTTCCTCAGGTCAGAATCAACTCAGCCCCTCATTAAATAGGTTAGGGTTACCTGAATCAAACTTTGTTTTCCCCTTTTGAATTGGTGCCTCAATTGCTGAGATACTTTTTTTTTTTTCTTTTTATCAAAATGCAAGCGTTTTGGAGCAATGAGGGCTGCGTTCCATAGAGGTAATTTGAAACTCCCTAATTGCTCCAAAGAGCTCATTTGCATATTGACAGAGAAGGTGACATCTCAGAAATGGAGGTACTGATTCACAAGTTGATTTAAGTTACCCAAACTTACCTATCTGCAGGGCTTGGTTGATATTCTGGATTCTGTTGATATATCTTTTATGAAAACAATGTGTCGGATATCTCAGTTTAGCTGCTGTTGCTTTAAGGTTACCGTGCCAACCTGTGAAACTTCTGCAGTGTTAAGAGTTCTCCTAGGCTTATCCAATTGACAGTAGAGCAGGGATATTTAAACCATCAGCTACGAATAAGGAAATAATTTCCGAAACGTGTCAGCTGTTCCTCTGTCCATCGAAGGAGTGTCACCTAGATGTTGTACATCATGCAATTTTAATGGAACTATGCTAATAAAATGAAAGATTTTTAAAGAAGTGGCCGGTTGCTGGATTTACTTTCAAGGACTGTTCTACACGGACCTTTGGCTTGTTACTGAAAATCCGCTTGTCTCCTGACTGTGGCTCTGAAGGTATCTCTCGGACTGACTTTTGGCTTGGAGATTCACTTTCCTCCTGGTTGTAAAGTATTGTGGGTTCTGGTTTGATTTCAGTTTGTGGAGCATTTATTTCTTATATCAGTTTCTGTGGTGATAACTAGAGATGAGCGAACACTAAAATGTTCGAGGTTCGAAATTCGATTCGAACAGCCGCTCACTGTTCGAGTGTTCGAATGGGTTTCGAACCCCATTATAGTCTATGGGGAACATAAACTCGTTAAGGGGGAAACCCAAATTCGTGTCTGGAGGGTCACCAAGTCCACTATGACACCCCAGGAAATGATACCAACACCCTGGAATGACACTGGGACAGCAGGGGAAGCATGTCTGGGGGCATAAAAGTCACTTTATTTCATGGAAATCCCTGTCAGTTTGCGATTTTCGCAAGCTAACTTTTCCCCATAGAAATGCATTGGCCAGTGCTGATTGGCCAGAGTACGGAACTCGACCAATCAGCGCTGGCTCTGCTGGAGGAGGCGGAGTCTAAGATAGCTCCACACCAGTCTCCATTCAGGTCCGACCTTAGACTCCGCCTCCTCCGGCAGAGCCAGCGCTGATTGGCCGAAGGCTGGCCAATGCATTCCTATGCGAATGCAGACTTAGCAGTGCTGAGTCAGTTTTGCTCAACTACACATCTGATGCACACTCGGCACTGCTACATCAGATGTAGCAATCTGATGTAGCAGAGCCGAGGGTGCACTAGAACCCCTGTGCAAACTCAGTTCACGCTAATAGAATGCATTGGCCAGCGCTGATTGGCCAATGCATTCTATTAGCCCGATGAAGTAGAGCTGAATGTGTGTGCTAAGCACACACATTCAGCACTGCTTCATCAAGCCAATACAATGCATTAGCCAGTGCTGATTGGCCAGAGTACGGAATTCGGCCAATCAGCGCTGGCTCTGCTGGAGGAGGCGGAGTCTAAGGTCGGACCTGAATGGAGACTGGTGTGGAGCGATCTTAGACTCCGCCTCCTCCAGCAGAGCCAGCGCTGATTGGCCGAATTCCGTACTCTGGCCAATCAGCACTGGCTAATGCATTGTATTGGCGTGATGAAGCAGTGCTGAATGTGTGTGCTTAGCACACACATTCAGCTCTACTTCATCGGGCTAATAGAATGCATTGGCCAATCAGCGCTGGCCAATGCATTCTATTAGCGTGAACTGAGTTTGCACAGGGGTTCTAGTGCACCCTCGGCTCTGCTACATCAGATTGCTACATCTGATG
Organism: Leptodactylus fuscus; assembly: GCF_031893055.1. NCBI lineage: Eukaryota > Metazoa > Chordata > Amphibia > Anura > Leptodactylidae > Leptodactylus > Leptodactylus fuscus. Next base: position 182,097,253 of record NC_134265.1, read on the forward strand.
TAGCAGTGCCGAGTGTGCATCAGATGTGTAGTTGAGCAAAACTGACTCAGCACTGCTAAGTCTCTGCATTCGCATAGGAATGCATTGGCCAGCCTTCGGCCAATCAGCGCTGGCTCTGCCGGAGGAGGCGGAGTCTAAGGTCGGACCTGAATGGAGACTGGTGTGGAGCGATCTTAGACTCCGCCTCCTCCAGCAGAGCCAGCGCTGATTGGTCGAGTTCCGTACTCTGGCCAATCAGCGCTGGCCAATGCATTCTATTAGCCCGATGAAGTAGAGCTGAATGTGTGTGCTTAGCACACACATTCAGCTCTACTTCATCAGGCTAATAGAATACATTGGCCAATCAGCGCTGGCCAATGCATTCTATTAGCTTGATGAAGCAGAGTGTGCACAAGGGTTCAAGCGCACCCTCGGCTCTGATGTAGCAGAGCTGAGGGTGCACAAGGGTTCAAGTGCACCCTCGGCTCTCCTACATCAGAGCCGAGGGTGCGCTTGAACCCTTGTGCACACTCTGCTTCATCAAGCTAATAGAATGCATTGGCCAGCACTGATTGGCCAGAGTACGGAATTCGGCCAATCAGCGCTGGCCAATGCATCCCTATGGGAAAAAGTTTATCTCACAAAAATCACAATTACACACCCGATAGAGCCCCAAAAAGTTATTTTTAATAACATTCCCCCCTAAATAAAGGTTATCCCTAGCTATCCCTGCCTGTACAGCTATCCCTGTCTCATAGTCACAAAGTTCACATTCTCATATGACCCGGATTTGAAATCCACTATTCGTCTAAAATGGAGGTCACCTGATTTCGGCAGCCAATGACTTTTTCCAATTTTTTTCAATGCCCCCAGTGTCGTAGTTCCTGTCCCACCTCCCCTGCGCTGTTATTGGTGCAAAAAAGGCGCCAGGGAAGGTGGGAGGGGAATCGAATTTTGGCGCACTTTACCACGCGGTGTTCGATTCGATTCGAACATGGCGAACACCCTGATATCCGATCGAACATGTGTTCGATAGAACACTGTTCGCTCATCTCTAGTGATAACATGGTCCCCAAATTCAGCACAAGTCCATCTAGCTTTGCGGCTGGTGCTGGTAAAAGCGTTTGGGTGTCTGGGATGTATCCCTCAGCACTATATAAGATTTAAATAGTTAGTTCTACTGCTCTCTATTGTCAGCCAGTTCCTGCAATTTTTTTTTATATTTGCTCCAGAAACTCTATCATAACAAATGGTTTCTGTGTTGTTGTATTCTGAAAAATGTAATTTGTTGTAATCTTCTGTTGACCTAATCATACGTATAGCTTCTCTTTGGTATGAGTTAACAAAATGGATAAAACCCTGCTAGAAGTCATCCAATCCTCTGGAATTCTGTGGCCTGAGAATAAAACCCGAGTGTGCAGTGAAACATAATTATCTGCCGTACAAGCTCCACCCTGACCAAAGCTTTACAATCTTAGATTTTTGTCAAATAAAATTGGAGGTTCAGAAGGCGGTTAAATAATGTTACACATTGTATCACCATTAAATAAGGACACTTGCTGACATCACTTGTTAGTGTTAATCCAGACATTATGTCAGTCAACACATTCAAGACTATTTTATTTCTCACAGCAAGCACTAACCCAGTGTAAAAAAAAGTTCTAGTTCTATCTTGGTAACCACAAAGATTAATTGCCCTGTGAATTGGCTGAAAAGTGTATTTTAAGGTAATCCCAAAGTAATATTAGAACCAGTCTCATGTACAGGGGAAATAATTATGACATTAAGATGGAATGCACTCCTTGCAGTAAAAAGAATCATCTGGGAGATTTTATTATCTTCTTCCCCACATTACTTTTACATCCAGCTTCCCTTCGTGTTTCAAATATGATTTTACTAACATATCGACTAGGCAAAAGGAAATCCTGAGAGAGCTTTATGAAAAATTAAACAAACTCTAAGTAGTACAGAGAATAGAGGTTGAACAATAAAAGAGAAGAGGAAAAGTAACTGTAAATCATAATATAATGCAGTACGTGCCAGGAGAGATGGCTATGCCATGGGAATAGTAGTCATTGTTAGATCATTTTTACATTTGCTGATTGTGATCTCAGACTTACTTATTAGAAAATGGTAGAATTAAATTGCTTCTCAGTGCTATTGTCAGAGCATTTCACAGCCGCAGCAGCTAAATATATGGAGACATTTATAGACCAGTGCATGCCTAACTGATATTATAGACAAAAGTTTTCTTCATCAGTTTACTTTTGTTGTTACTTCACTTACTTGGCATTCTCAGTAAGACCATGTTGTAGTCTGCATATGTGTCAGTATCAATGGAATCGCTACAGAGGCATAGCTCGGATTTCAGCACTGGTGGTAAACATATCCTAGTAGGCCTGCTACACAGGTATACCGATATTATTATTATTATTATTATTATTTATTTATATAGCACCATTAATTCCATGGTGCTTTACATTTGGATATTTGGATTTGGATATTATCACTATACGAAGACCATATGGTGATAGATACCGGCTCTACACAGGGCTCTGCAGTCCATTTAAGGAAATACATTACATTACAGTTGCTATCTCTGACTGTATTCCTTCATATTTCTGGTCTATAACATTTGTGCCAGACCACCATGAGCATTTCTTTCAGTGACTTTCCTCTAAATTTTGCAATACACACACCTTTGTCTCCTCTTTCTTTCCAGGCATCCAACCTCATACTGTCAACCTACATAAAGTCCACATTCTGTGGCTAGCCCTAACTATAAAATATATAATATAAAAATCCCCTGTAAATGACTTACTAATAATTGTATTATTGTGTCCTTGGATTTTTCTAAATATATATATATATATATATATATATATATATATATATATATTTTCATATTCAAAAAACGTATGCCTTGTTTTTTATTCTATTTCTATACTAATCTGTAAATTGTGCCAAGCACAGAAGACACCATGACTGCTTTTAATTTCATGAACCGCCAAGGGGTCTTCTGTGATATAGGCACATGTGAAGTCAAAAGAAGATAAGCAGTTTGTGTTGCTTCAAAAGGGTCAATGGCAGAAGAGCTCATGACTGCTACAGAAATCAACTAGCTGTGGGCTGTTCTGCCACTGGCACTATTGAGGGAAATGTGTCAAAAAATGAATTGAATTTCAGGGAGAACTTGGTGATCAGTTGGCTTACATATATAATTAAAAGGCACAAATGCTCAAATATGATCCTTTATTTGTAAAATCATTGAGTCTGCAACAGATCACTAAGTTCTCCAGTGCCTAGAATAATCATTTTTTACTCATTTGCAAAGAAAATTTTTCAGCAAAATAGCATATTTATTTGTGACTTAAATACATTTTGTGCGATAGGCAAAAAATACATCCTTTTTCTTGCTTGAAAACAACAAATAGAATTAAAAATTCTCCATTGGTCAAAAGTAAAAAGAATAAATGCACATATGGAAGGTGACAAGCGCCCCAAATGATAGGTCAATAACTGTGCCAGGTGGACCTGAAGCTTCGTGCGTCAGGTGGCTACTGAAAGGTCCAGTCTGTACCTGGTGCGTGGATGGCTTGTGCATCAAATGCCAAGTGGGCCACATGCTATGAGGAAGACCATCAATCTTGGCCAGACTACACTTCACCGAGGCTGGGAAAATTGCTAAGGCACGGCACCTCCGGGAGTCATGAAGTAGTTAATGAAGGCATCTCTAACCTGTACAGGTAGGTTGGATGTGTGGACAAAATTCCAGTTGAGAAATAAAAGCCACCTGTGGCTCAACTTCCATGTCTGCACTATCATAGTCATGAACATAGTTGTGATGCACACAGGCAGCTTTGATGACAATGTCAACTGTGTCAGCATACAGCTACAGTGCACAGGTGAAGATCCTCCACTTTCTAGTCATGATCCTAAAGGTGCACTCCGCAAAGGAATGTGCCTGGCTCAGCCTTATGTTGAAGGTCCTTTTTTCGGGCATCCAATCTCTTCCGTGGGTATAGGCACAGAAGGCTTGTCATCAGTGGAAATGCCTTATCCAATATCATAGCAAAGGGGAGCAGCACTCATTTCCCTAAAGTCGATGACAGTAGTGCGTTTTGAGAGGAGTCCTCTCTTAGTCTCGAAACGCGTCAGCTAAAATACCAGTTATACCACCTAGCGTTATACCATCTTTGCTATATCAATTTGTGTCTACGAACAAAGTTGCATTTTTTACTTTTTTGTGAAAATAAAAGAAGAATTTTAAAGAAAAACTGATTTGCTGGACTCCAACTTTTATTGTATACCGTTGCTGTAATAATTCTATACTTTTCTTCAACCACCGACTTCAGGATCACTGAAAAATACTTCCTATAACTAAAGTATTGTGATCCTAAATGCAGTGGCTGCTGCACATGTACATGCTTACCGTTGACAGTGCCTATGCAGTTGGGGAAATTGGCCACAGACTGAGAAGCCTGCTGCTCCCCTGAACCATATCTCTGGGTATCAGATTGGGTATCAAGATGGGCTGCAAGTGCTGCCAGATCACTTAGCATGTCATCCTCACAACTCCAGAGATAGTGGATTTAACAATTCAGAATCGGAGGTGCAGGGATGCATAACTCTCGCCAGTTGTCAAAAATCTGAAAGGGAAATAGAAAACAACAATTAGCAAACATGTAAAGACATACCTTCATACCTGTAATTGTTTAAAAAATGTACAATTCAAAAAAAGAGTTCACAACAGTTCAAAAGGGCATCGTACTTACAAAACATTCCATTAGGTTATCTGAAATTAGGATTTGTGAATTCAAAATTGAATTAGAACATCTGTAGGTCTTACAGCCGAATGATCCGCTGGGAGAAAATACAGTCAAAATATGTGTGTACATTCAAAAGCGGATATGAACATTCATTCTAGTCTTTGGGTCAGTGAAAATCACACACAACACAAAAAGAGTGTGTGTATCTGTTTGTTTGTTGTGTGTGAGTATCTGTTTCTGATTCTATTACGCATGTGGTTGTGTCAATGGACACAATGATTATGCAACAAAATTAAACTAACAAATGTGAATAATCAACGCAACCTTTCTGTTGGAGTGATGGCCCCTTCTCATGGGGTAGCCTCCCGGCAAAGATAGTCCAAAAGGATACCATCCAGCTGATCAAAGCCTTGACTAGCATATGACAGAAATTAAAAAAATTCTCAGGGTATCTGCAAGTAAGAGAAATGCATTATTATATGATATTTAATCAATCAAGACTACGGTAGCACAAAGTGTGTTAAGGGATTGTATGGTATCACAATTAATACAATGTTAATAGGGAGCAATATGTTGAATGCACCATTATACTATCATCCTCTTTGGTGGCCTGAATTAAACTGACAAACAGTGAACAATTGAGTGTAACCTATTCTACACTCAAGATATAGTCTACTAATGGCTATAATCTTATTTTGCTATTATTATGGGATATTACAGATTACTTGTTAGGGAATTGCTAGGACAGCAATTTCCCAGTAACTGTTTGAACCCTGGGACGGGACACAAGAGACAGTGAGCCCTAAGCTGAAGCCCCCAACTGACCCTTCCTATTGCCAGGCCCTATCCTACGTAATAGGCGGCAACCACAACAACAAAGAGAGGTCAGCTAGTCAAGGGTCAGTAACAGTCAAGCAATGCAGTGCCAAATCGGAGTCCAAAGAATAGTCAGTGAGGAAAGCCAAAAGTCATCTATTTATTATGTGAATGTAGACTTAAAGGGATTCATTCTACCATTAAAAATCTTTTCTTTCTAGTTAACACGTTGGAATAGCCTTTAGAAAGGCTATTCGTCTCTTACCTTTAGAAGTCATCTCCAGCCCGCCGTTTGGTAGAAGTGCCAGTTTTCACCGGTATACAAATGAGTTCTCTCGCAGCACTGGGGGTAGGCCCCAGTGCTCAAACAGCACTGGAGTTGTCCCCAATGCTGCCAGAGAACTCTCTCCAGCAACACCTCCATCTTCAACAGCAACTGCGTCTTCTTCCGGCTGGGGTCACACTCCACTCTTGCGCGCATGTGCAGTACGCTCCTGTAGTTCTAGAACTACAGGAGCATACTGCGCATGCGTGCAAGAGCGGAATGTGACCCCAGCCAGAAGAAGCAGCATTGCTGTGCTGTTTGAGCACTGGGGCCCGCCCCCAATGCTGCGAGAGAACTCATTTGCATACTGGTGAAAACTGGTATTTCTACCGAACGGCGGGCCTGGAGGAAGTGTGTCTTATTGGTCGAATATATGGTGTTTTTGTGGATGTCTTTTACATCTCACTTCCCCCTTGAAATGTTTTTTATGCATTATGAAATTAAATTTCTTATACTTTTTTAAGAATTGTTTCAAATGTGGTTGTTCTTTTTTTGGGTATACTCAGAGTAACTATGTAACTATTTTTTAATGATTATGGACATGCTCATAAAGTTTTATGTTTGTGTAAAGACAGTAACCTCTATTACAAAATTGTCTGAATACAATGCAATGCCGCCCCTGCTACCTCTTGTGTCACCCCCCTCAGCGCTGCGCTGCAGAATATGTTGGTGCTATATAAATAAAATGTATTATTATTATTATTATTATTATTATTATTATTATTATTATTATTATGCTCAATTAATTAATTAATTATTGTGTTTCCACTTATAGATTAGAAACTGTTGAACTCTGCACCATGATCAATATACACCCTGGTCCTTCTCAGCCTAAACGAGCCAGAAATTAATTTTTATAAAATTTTTGCTTTTTATAATACAAATCTAAAGCAAATTATATTGTAAAGTTTCTATATGAAGGTAGTCCAAGAACAAAATAGAGAATTGTTTTAAAATTCAAAAAAGGGGACAATAGAGGACTCCCACAGACACCTTGATAGTACTTATGTGAGAAATTCTGACGATAGTATCTAAGGGTTAATCTGACATATTTTAAAGACTACCTTACTTTTCCCTGTCTATTGGTAAATGTGGGCCACTATATATTTAAGATTATGACATCAAACCTTCCATTCTTGTGTTTAACATGTAAGTATACTTGATGCCATTTCTAAAAACTCATCACCATGCAAAGACTAACTTACTCCCTATAAGGGATCTATATATAAAAATCTTTAGTTTTTCTTTTGTTTACTTAAGATATTGTAACTGTATTCTCAGGACACTTGGTCAGTACAATTTTCAGATGATAACATTATTTTAGAACATTCTTTTTCTGAAACGTCAGAATTAATTCTGGACTCAGTAACACAGAGGCACAGCAAGGGAGAATCAGGACTTCATTTTTGGTGTTGAAGGTGGTTATTTATGTTTTTTTTTGTATTGTAGATTCATATAATCTTTTATTACTCACTTCGCTGCAGGAAGAAAAAAATAGTCATCTTACTTGGAAAAGAAAGTTCAGGAAAAAAACAACAATTCAACCTTTTGTAAAGGAGAGACTTTGATGAATGAAGCACAAATCAATATCTAAAGAAACTTGCACAGCCATTTTCCAGCCAAGCTGTTAAGTGAGTTATGTAGCTGAGGATAATGAAAGCAAACATTTGTCAGGAAAGCTATTATTTATTCAACAAACCTCTAAGATTTACTCTGCTATATAAAATAGGCTCAATAAAAATTACTATGATTGTTAAATGATGTTTTACAATTGGAATGATGGGAGTTTGCGCATCAGGTAACCTGAACAGTGAGTCCTCTGAAGAGTATAATTATGAAATGCAAGGTTTTTCATATCAGTTTGATCAGTATTGTCCTAAATTGAGAAAGTTACCTAAAGCTAAGGCCTTACATAGCGAGCTACCACTAAAAAGTGTCGCAGAAAACACTGCTGCGGAAACGGAGTCTACAGAGTTTTCCTGTGGCTCACTACGTGTGGCCTTAGCATAAAGGGGTTATTTACCTATTAAAATTGATGGTCTTATTAAATCAGTGCGGGTCCAACTCTCAACACCCATAGCAATCATCTGTTTCAAGGGCTGTGGTACTCCAATGAGAGCTGCAGCCTCTTCTTCATGTCCATCTGTCCATACACTGCTCATACTACCAAATGCCATATTTTAAGTAGTGTAGTACACAGTATTATAAATTTATCTCATTCACTAAAAAGGGGTGTGATGATGAAAGACCCTCAGTTACCCATCTTTCCCACACCCAGGAAGACATCCCTCTTTCTGAAGACCATGCAGTGGGGAGAAGAGGAGGGGTGCTACTTGGAAGGGAGGTGTGGATGGACACTAGCCTTATACTGAGAGTAAGTCTGAGATCCTGGGTCACTCAGCAAGGAGGCAGCTAGGGATTAGCTGGGGTGTCACTTCTGTACAAGAAGACCCTCTACACCTGTACTGATCCATCCTGGGAGACATGGGAGACAAGTCGTGCCATTGATTTATGCAAGTGCTCTGAGGCCTAGGAGAGAGGCCCCAGCGAACCCGAGCACAAGTTTGTTTGAATTATACAACATTGATATTAAAATCCAGCGCTGGAAAGACACTTAAATACAACTTAGCTTTTAATAGTCCATCTTAGAAAAAAGACCAAACAAGGTAAGATCCATCAAATTAGTAACAAGGAGCAGAGGAAATTAAAACAAATCCATGAAGACAAACGTTCCAAAAAACAAGACACTACATGAAGACAGGAAGGCCTTATGCGTTTCGAAGCCAAGGGTTTCTTACTCATAACATGATTGAAAAACTAAAGCAACACAAATTTGTATCATGGACAAACACAGTGGCGTTCATAACCCTTTGCATACAAAACTAAAAAAAGACATATAGTAAAAACACATGTAAAAAACATATATATCCAAAACAAAATCACAGCGTAACACTAAAACAAAATGCAAGATCCAACAAATATAAATTCAAATAGCAAAAGAAAGTTTACTTACCTTAGATATGAACCTTGACATGTCACCAGGGCACTGGATTTCCTTGTTTGTAACATCCCATAATAACAAGACAGCTAATCATTCGGTCTCGTAATACTCCTCCCAACAAAGCAGCTAACAGAGGATCCCATATTAAGTATTTAGTGTTGCCGGTCATGTGATACATGAAACACGTGAACAGTGTGTCACGTGATATGTTCGGCATGGAGACCATACAAAATGATTATCTGAAGGGAAATTCATGTGATTGAAGTAACATGTAAAACAAACCGATGTAAAAAATTAACAGGACAGAAAAGCCGTGTATATCCCCCGAAAATAATACTTACTGGTCATAGTCATACATTGAGGATAAAGAAAGGCGGAAGGAAGGACTGGAGAAGGAAACAACAAAAAATAACAAAAAATATAATAGTGAAAAATGAAAAAAGGAAATATAAATAAAAAATCTATATATTGCTTCCTCCGAAAAAACGGCCAACAATTGATCCTATGGTGAATACCTGTTATTGCCAGTCACATGAATGATATGACATGTGACATACCTAGCATAAAGACATTACAAAAAGATGATCCAAAGAGTAATTCACATAATCGGAGGAACACGTGGAACAAGCCACTATAAAAAACTAACGGAACAAAAAAACTACATAAATATCCCCCCCTCCTCAAAATAAAAATGCTTTTATTGATATGCTAATTAACCTGCACGGAGCACTGGAAGTTCAAAAAAGCACTGTGTACTCTGTGTAAACAGGGAGGAGGGGAGATCAGGGAAGCTGATGAGTCATCAGTAGCAGCCTTCCCTGCTCTCAACTTCCCCTGTTTAAATACATCAGACAGTGCTCAGTGAACTTCCGGTGCTCTGTGCTGATTAATTAACATATCAATAAAAGCCGGCTAATTCAAAAACGGCTGAGAGGATTACTAAACAAAAGGTTTGTGTGGAATAGCCTTTCTAAAGGCCATGCAAATATATGCTTAGTTAAAAATCACTAGAGCCAATGATAGAAACCCTTTAAAGTGAAATCCATACACATTAGGTATCACAGTGTCCAATAACACCCAGTCTACAAACCTTTATTTTATATTTTTCCCATACACCGAATGCATATGGTGAAGAGCTTAACAGATATTTTTTCGCTGTTACGCCTCCCTTGAAAGCTTGGATAAAAAGCGATCAAAACAATAGACATTTCTCAAATTGGTAGAAGTAAAAAGTACATCTGTCCCTGCAAAAAAAAAAAAAAAAGCATTATGCTTCCCTGTACACGGACATATTAAAAAGTTAGAGTTTTCAGAATATTGCTTATTGTCAAAGGTCAGAAAAGCCCAATAAATTCAGATAGAGCAGATCTGTAAATATTAGGCGCTTGCCAATTCTATAGCTGGCTGGTGACTGTAATTATTGCCTTGTATGTTTTTCAAATCTCAACATGATATGAAATTTCTCCTGCATGTTCAGATCCATATTTTCTCCATGCTGTGCATTATTATTGCATCCAGTGCTGGTAAAGCAAAGTTATTCATCTTAGTTCGTAAGAAAAATAAGTGAATAGGCTTGACAAGTGACAGCCACTCTTCAGAGATGTACATATACTCAGAACAGTTGTCATTTCCTCTACTCCCCTTGGCAGGTCATACAAAATGCATTACTCAAAACAGGAAAAATCCCCAATGAGCAACAAAGAATTCGCACACTAACAGTAAAATCGAGAAATGCAAAAAATAAGCTCAGGAATATTCACTATTGATCATAATCTTTTAAGGGTTTTAAAATATCAAATATGTTTTTGACCATTGTTTTTATGTATGTAAAGGTGACTTTTCTTGAGAGAAAAACACAAAACATTGCACTGGATGAAATAGCACAGTGACTCAGTGATTAATATTGGGTTCAAGTCTGCATGGAATTAAGTCAGGCAGCAGCTTGTAATTGATGTAAGGAACTGGACTTGCAGGTGTAGGGGGAAAAATCCTTTTTAGGCTAAGGCCCCACGAGACGTCCCACAACAATAAAGCACTGCGGGAAAAACCATGATGGCAACCCATTGCGGTTCTTCCTGCAGCGCTGTAGACAAAAAGTTTGCAGAGTTTTCCTCCGCAGACTTTCTGTTACAAGTATACCTATGGGGGGGCAACACGGTAGCACAGTGGTTAGCATTGCAGCACTGGAGCCCTGGTTTTGAATCCCGCCAGAAACATCTGCAAGGAGTTTGTATGTTCTCCCCATGCTTGTGTCAATTTCCTCCCATTCTACAAAGACATACTGATAGAAAAAAAATGTACATTGTGATCCGTATATGGGATAATATCGCAGTGCTTCTGTCTCGTGAAGCCCTGGCCTTAAACTGCAACAATATACACAAAAATTGCAAAATTCAAGGGGCCACACAGTGGCTCAGTGGTTAGCCCTGCAGCCCTGCAGCGCTGGAGTCCTGGTGTTCAAATCCTACCAAGGGCAAAAAACCATCTGCAAGGAGTTTGTATGTTCTCCCCGTGTTTGCATGGATTTCCATCCCATATTCCAAAGACATACTGATAGAGAAAAATGTACATTGTGAGCTCTATGTGGAGCTCACAATCTACATAAAAAAAATAAAAAATTGCAAAATTCTGGAGAAAAATAAGCCAGTAAAATTTAGACCAGATGCAAGATTAGAAAGGATTAGCATATCTGCTCCAGTGCACTCCTTTTAACGTTATACTTGGTACAGGAGAGAAATAAAAGACAAATTAAGATATTGTACTGTCATGGACTTTGACTAAATAAAGAAAAGTTGAGCCTAAGGTGAAAATTTATATACAGTAATCCATGAATATACAGCTCCTGTAAGTGTCGTTCTTCATACAGGAACATCAAGTACGCTTGTCTGTACATTTGTATTTATTGCTGTTTCCATTTCAATGGGAAACACCTATGTCTGTGTGTTTCTCTCATTCACGTCTACTTTCAGCATAATTGGAAATAAAAATTATTGAAAGCCAAAGAACAACAAATAGCATAACAGAATTTAGTGTTGCAGAAATGAACTGATCAATCTTTTTGTTGCCGGAGGGCAAATAAAGGAGGGGTTTAATATAGTAGGTGACACTAAATGATTCTTCAGCACTGTCTAGACTCGGTTAGGTATCTCCTGGAGGGAATTGCTGCAGGGCTGAGCTGTAGCATCCTGCCATGGTACTGTGGACAGCTACAGCAGGAGGCACCTAAAGGGAACATGCCTGATTGAGTTCTCACCGGGAAAAAAATGCTCTTTGACTTAATGGGTTTTATAGATTCTCTAGCCAGATAGCTGTAGGAATATTAGAGAAAAGACTATACATAACACAATTGCACCTGAGACTGTTATAGCTCTTATCCTGTAAATGAGGATTCTCTAATAAGCATGTAAAGAAGAAAAATACACGTAATTAAAGAGTCAATACATACTTATAAGAGGGAATACATAGCAGCACATTAGATTCCTAAAGAAGTCTGAACACATCTGTATAGAACTGTATCAAGATCAAAGCCTCCTCCTTTTTACAATGTTATATAGCACTTCTATTATTCTATACATAGTAGCTGACCTTGTGTGTTTCTCTGTTTGCAATATTTATTAAGCTACTGGAATCCATGGTTTCTTGCCCAACTAAAATCAGACAGGTTTAGCTGAGGATAATCCACAAATAATTGTGTAATTTATAAGTAATATTGTCTCATTGGTAAAAAATTTCTACATATTTACTACCGTATTTTTTTTGTTTTAAAGAATATATATTTAAAAATGTGAAAAAGAATGTACCATTCATATGAAGTTTTTTATTTGGGTAGGCTCTATTTACATCTCAGCCATGTCTTCTAAGTACCGCCTGATGTGATAGTAACCTCTGATACCTGCTGTTGCATAGGTATACAGTGGAATGTGTCTTCCATTGACTTCTATTGCAAATGTATATGGTATAGTTTCTTTTTCTTTCGGGACACCTTTGCTTAGAAAAGTATATTCAACTCGGGCGGAGCCTAACCGTCAACACAGATGGACGTCTGAGCCTGCAGCTCCGTCTGTGAATCGGCCTTACCCACTCCAAACTTAACGAACAGTAGCACAAATGGGGAAGAACGGGCGAGACAAGAGCCAGGAGACCCCCGGTACACCCATCGGGAGGAATCAGCAGGGGAAAATGCACAAATTCTTTAAGAAGAAGCCGGCCAGGTCCCCGGCCTTGGCGCGCAAGATGGCGCAGGGGGAAGTGCAGGAGGAGTACACTGCCGAGGACTCGGATATGGAAAGCGTGACCAGCGCGGACAGGTCAGATACCAACTCTTCGGCTCTAGTTACTAAGTCCTTTATGCGCAAACTACTCTCACATACGGTAGCCCCGATTATGTCGGAATTAGCAGCCCTCAGGGAAGACATGCAAAGCCTGGGGGGCAGAGTGTCGTCGGTGGAGTCGGCCTACTCGGCTCTCGCCACTCACTCCACCACCGTAGAACAGCATGTCGTGTTACATCATGCCCACATTAATAGAGCAAGTGATATGTTAGAGGATTTGGAAAATCGAAACAGACGCAGAAACATACGTCTGAAGGGTCTGCCTGAATCCTACCCCCCGGAGGATTTGAGAGACATCATGGCGTCTATCTTTACATCCCTCCTGGGCCAGGAGAGGGCTGGGGCTATCCAAATTGAAAGAGTACACCGTGCTGTGCGGCCTAAACCCGCAACCACCGATCCTCCCAGAGATATTATATGCGGACTTTTGAATTCAGTAGACACTGTGGAGATCCTGACCGCGGCCAGGGCAAAGAGGCCTGTTCAATATGAACAATCAGAGGTACAACTTTATCAGGACTTGGCTCCGGTAACCCTATCTAAGCGGCGCATGCTGCGCCCGCTGCTAGAGGCATTGAAGGAGAAAGGCCTACAATACATGTGGTTGTTTCCATTTGGGCTGGCAGTCCTGAAGCAGGGCCGCAGAATTGTGATACGCTCGCCTGCAGACCTCGAAGCCGCGTGGCCCCTGTTGGGCATCCAGCCTATTCCCATTCCCTCCTGGCAGGCTCTCAATATGGACATAACTGCTTGGCCTTCGCTTCCCAGCATCACCGGGCCGGATCGCCCGTATAAGCCAAAGTCTCCCAAGGCAAGGAAGACACTTGTCCCCTGAACCCTGGTTTTTCAGGACCCTATACGACTTCACCCAGACCCTGGACTTCTCTTTTGGCACTTCTCCTTTGGCGCATCTTCGCAGTTCTTTGAACTTGTGTTCTGGACCCACACCCAGAGCGACTCAGTATTGCTTATATTTATGGTTTTCTTTATTCTCATGCTACGCCGGGTCTTAAGTCATGTTTCACATACTGGCAGTGTTGGTGACAGATTACTTGCGGCAATCTGATTTATACTAGTTCTTTGGCATTTTTATTGCTTAGTGTTCTTATATCCTTGGGGGGGGTTCCTGCCCGTGGCCCTGGGGTACCGAGGATGGGCCCCGCGGCCCCGGGTGGCCGCCCTTTCCCAGACCCTGCATTGCACACACGCAGCGGTTCAACCTATCCAGCTTATGTGGGTTGTGCGGGTATGTTTCGTGGGGCGCCTCAATCTCTAGTTTCCTATGTGATTAGCCAATGATTGCATCTGTCCTTATCGGGCAGGTGCTGATTTTGGGATCTTCTGGTCTGCTAATTGTTACGCCGGTTATATGTGTCTTTCATGCTCTCTCTGTTTTTCCCCCCTCAACTCATTCCCCCCCCCTCCCCCCCCCCTCCTCTGCCTCTTATGCCTACCTCCAGGGTCTCCTACCCTCTATGCTATGTGTCCACCCCCTCTTTAACTGCTCCCCCCTTTTCACCTTCTTTGTATAGTTATCTACCTCCTGTTTGGAGTGGTCGGCCGATGACCACGATTGGACTTTATCTCCTACCTCCGTTTAGCTGTCGTTTGGACAGTGTTTTGCATAGCTAGCGGATATCAGGCTTGCCGCTGCTATAATACGCATAATTTGACTGTTATTGCTTTATATTGTTGATTGCCTTTCACATTACACTGTGGTTGTTATTTGCAGTGAGAACCACTTCTGTCATTTGCTATCTCCCGTTTTTTTTTTTTACTGATTACTTCTAGTTGTACCCTCCTCCCCCTCTTGCTCACTCTCTCCCAACCTTCCCTCCCCCCCCTCCCCTACGTGTTCCCTTTACCTGGGCCTTTAACATCATACCTCCCTGACCCTACGCCGGACCCATGGCTAAACTAGTGTTCACATCCTATAACACTAATGGGATGAACTCTCCCAATAAACGTTCTCAAATCTTTACAATCCTCAAACGGCTCCGCACGAATGTTGCTTTCCTACAGGAGACTCATTTTAAATCTGGTTCCATTCCCAGACTCCCTACTAATGCTTTTCCTTTAGGCTTCCACTCCATGAACTCGATTAAACGCACGTGCGGAGTCTCCATATTGTTTCACAGCTCAGTCCCGTTTCAATGCTCACAGACTTATGAAGACCCGGAGGGCAGAGTCCTTTTATTAAAGGGCACGATAGCTTCCCAGGCGTACACGTTTGCGAATGTATACGCCCCTAACAAGGGCCAAGTAGGTTGGCTTCTGTCGGTGTTGAAGGTATTAGAGCTGTTTGCTGAGGGCCAGGTGATCCTAGCAGGGGACCTAAATGTCACTCTCACTCCAGCTTTAGATTCCTCTTCGGGGGTCTCCTCCATATCCCAGAAGGCGCTTGGTAAACTAAATCAGGCGCTGTCAGAGGCAAATTTGGTAGACCTGTGGCGCACACACAATCCCTCATTGAGAGATTACTCATTTTACTCCAACCCTAGAAAATCGTACCAGAGACTGGACTACATATTTGTGTCCAGATCTATGGTCTGTAACTCCCTGGACTCACGTATTGACTTGATTTCGGTTTCGGACCACGCCCCGGTTTGGACGGCTTTGACTCTGGATCGGCTCCCTAGACGAGATTGGAATTGGCGCCTAAATGAAGCCTTGTTAGACAGAGCAGACTTTCACGCGACGGTTAAAAGTCACCTTGATATGTATTTTGAGCTGAACGCGAACCCGGACACCTGCCCCGTGATTACATGGGAAGCCCATAAATCTGTTATAAGGGGAATTTTCATTTCCCTCGCTTCCAAAGCTAAGAAGGAGTCGCGGGAAAAAATGGACTCCCTCCTCTCTGAGATTGCGAAAATAGAACGCCTCAGAAAATTAAGCACTCAACGCCCACTACACGAAAAATTGTTCAAGCTGAGAGAGGAGCTTAGAGACCTAATAAACGCACGTACAGCAAAGCAGTTTCTACACTTCCAACATAAACTTTACGCTCACGGGGATAAGAGTGGGAAATTGATGACGTCCCTGATTAAGAAGAGGAAAGCTAAATGTTTCATTTCAAAAATCAGAGATCAGACAGGTGCTTCCCATACTTCTACCCCAGATATCACTTCCGCCTTTCTCACATTTTATTCCTCTCTATACAACCTTAATGCTGATGATTCACCCTCTGACACAGAGGATAAGGCGAGAGAGAGGAAAGCCTTTCTGGAAGCTGTACCCCTGCCCTCCTTATCGGAGGAAGAGGCGACAGCCTTGTTAGACCCCATTTCCCATGAGGAAATTAAACAGGTACTCAACAGCTTTCCTACTGGGAAAAGCCCAGGCCCGGACGGCTTTCCGCTGCAATATTATAAAATTTTTCAGTCTGAACTCATCTCCCATTTTGCCAACTCGTGTAATGCACTCCTTCAGGGTAAATCCCTCCCCAGTCAAGCCCAAGAGGCACACATTACACTCTTACCCAAGGAAGGGAAGGACCCCCTGTCTTGTGGCAGTTATCGCCCCATATCCCTTCTCAATTTGGACCTTAAAATCTGGGCAAAAATATTGGCCACCAGAATCAAACCCCTGATCCCACACCTTATTCACCCAGACCAGGCGGGGTTCGTGACGGGGAGAGAGGGCAGGGATAATTCCCACCGCTTGCTCCATGCCATTACACATGCTCGTAAACATAGATCTAAAGTAGTTCTGCTCGGTCTGGATGCCGAAAAAGCATTTGATAGAGTGGACTGGAGTTTTATGCACGCAACACTTGAAAAGTTTAGCTTCCCGCCCCAGTTTATCAAGGCCATATTTTCACTTTACAATTCGCCTCATGCTAAACTCAAAATTAATGATACATTGTCTCCGAGCTTCCACATCAAAAATGGCACGAGACAGGGCTGCCCTCTCTCCCCCTCGCTCTTCTTACTGGTGCTAGAACCCCTTTTGCAAACTGTTTGCCTCCATCCAGATGTATCGGGACTCCAAATAGGTGATTACCAACTTTATTCCGCGGCTTTTGCGGATGATGTATTATTTCTGGTCTCTAATCCAGAGAAAGGCTTACCCACCATTATAAGTTTGTTGTCCCAATACGGCTGGATCTCAGGCTATAAAGCCAATTTAGATAAGTTGGAAGTTCTGAATATTACCCTCCCGAATTCTCAGGTCGCCTCTCTCGCATCCACCTCTCCGTTCAAGTGGTCATCCAAGTCCTTGAAGTACCTAGGAGTTACACTGACGGCGGATCCTAGCGACTTATACACTTCTAATTTTACCCCTTTGCTGAAAGAAATTCGAGCCCAACTGGCCTCATATAAGAAGCTGCCATTCTCCTGGCTAGGCCGTAAGAATCTTCTTAAATCATATGTCCTCCCTAAAATACTTTATAACTTACACATGCTCCCCATAAAACTGCCCCCAATTTTCTTCAAGGAAATCAAATCCATGTTTGCGACATTCCTTTGGAACGGCAAGAAATCCAGGCTCCCTCTCTCGCTCCTCATGAGGAAAAAGACGGAAGGTGGTATAGATATGCCAAGTGTCACCGACTATTATAAGGCGGTACAGCTGAAACGGTGGGTAGACCTGACCAATATCTCTACCCCTTCTCTGATCTCAAACATTTCTTTGAATACTTTTGGGGCACGATCCCAGGCAGATCTCTGGCTCTATGGGACACCTGGACATCGTCCAAAAGATATAGATCAGCTTTTGCTGGGAGCTTGCGAGACTTGGAGGGACATGAGGGGACAGTTGGCTCCAGATTCCTCACTCATGTTTCCTGTAGGTCTCATTCCCTCACAGTTGGGTCATTCTCACTCCTCCTACGGCGATGTTTGGGAACGTCTTCTGCCGCATAGGCTGGTTGATAATTTGGATAGTAACTCTGAGATTGATTGTGACAGGCTGGAATCACGCCTACCCCGTTCTACACTCTCCTTTCTCCAAAAACATCACTTATCTAAGTTGACGGGTGATTGGTTACAGGCCTACAGACCGCGTACGGCACTCACGCCCTTTGAACGCTCGGTTTTGGCGAACAACTCACAGCTGAACAAGACATCCTTTGTCTTGAAGCACTACATTAGCCCGAAAGTGTTTTATAAACCCGCCTATGTCTCGTCTTGGGAGTCCGATCTGGGGCTCAAACTAATGGATGAGCAGGTCAGTGTTGTCCTAAGCAACTCTCATGGTTTTTCTCCGTGTGTGCGCCTACAGGAAACGCAATTTAAATTATTGACAAGATGGTATCACACCCCTGAATGGCTCTCACGCATGAAACTGGGTGTCTCAGAGTTATGCTGGAGATGTAAAATGCACACAGGTACCCTTTTCCACATTTGGTGGCAATGTCCACTAATTCGCGCCTTCTGGGATGACATCCAGGACACTGTCAGGAAAATTACCTCGCAGCCCTTCACTATTCTCCCCTCTATGGTTATTCTTTCATTGCCTAGCTCCGATTATGCCCCATCCAGGTCCAACTTAGTCTCCTATTTGTTGTCGGCAGCGAACTCTCTGATTCCGGGCAGATGGTTGAACTCTGAACCGCCAACCAGAGCTGAGTGGATTGCTAAAGTGAATCAGATTGCCAGGTTCGAAGAACTCTCTAGCTGGCGTCTGCGAAGGCACCAGGCTTTCCTTAACACTTGGGAGCCATGGAAACGTTTGAATTCGTAATGTACTATTAGCCATTCAGAGATCTAGTGGATTATCAGGCCTACTTCCCTTCCACCCCCCCCTCCCCCCCCCTTACCCACCCTCATCCCTCCTGCCCCCCGGCCTATCCAAACCTTCCCACCCCCCTCCCGCATTTTTCTGGGTACGTCTTCTTTCATCTCTTCCTAGTGACCTAGGTTCTCATATACTGTTTGCCACGTCATTTTTGGTTTTTCTCACGATTATCCTTAACTCCCCCTTTATTTATTGTTCATTTTCATTGGTAATGGTCATGTTGACCTCATTGGAATACCCTTTCCTTGTATGTAATTTTTTGGTATTCTTATTTCCTAATGTATGACACCATGCATATGTATCTTTTACCATTGTATTTTCGCAGAAGCTGTGCCTTCTTTATATGTGCATGCTCAATTTTGGTATGTCTATACTTTTTGAAAATCAATAAAAATTATTATAAAAAAAAAGAAAAGTATATTCAACTCTAGGGAACACATCCCAGAGATTATGGGCACATCCATATAAAATGTAAATAGTCCAAAATAGCAAAATATGATGACTCACCTGTCCCACAGGAATCCAGGACTGGAATTTTCTGTTCTCCCAGGGTCTGTTTACTTGACTGTTTACTTGCTTACGTTACATGCCAACTGCAGCCACCCAGTGACCAGGTAAGACAGCAGCTGTACTACTTGCATCATGGCTTCCTTCAAATGGCTATAATGCCAGCAATAGGGCATGTAACTGCCATAGCCAAAGGTTGACTACAGTGGTCATACACGATTTGCAAGTGACACCTGGAAGATTGAAGGAGAGGCGGGAGGGTGCTAGATTACTGTGGGACAGGTCAGCAGTTATATTTTGTTATTTTAGGCCATTTGCAAGGAAAAGTGTGCTGACTCATGATATACCAAAGCTATGTTTGGTACAATTGAGATGTGGAAAGGAGAAGCGTATGCTTTTATATACTGTGAAAAAAAAATCCAACTAATACCAGCCCAATAGAGACCAAAAGGATGATTTTTTGTCATCCATTGGGTGAATGGATCCATATGGATCTGTTTGACATGTATCAGCTTTTCCAACATAATGGGCAAACAGAAAGTGAATATAGCCTTATCGATGTGTGATATTTCTATGGATGCTAGGGTCTTCAAACTCATTTTGGATCTACGGATTTCTTGCACCTTAAGTATATGGCATTGTCCTCTATGGCATTGTTAAACATTTACATTTTAAAATGAAATAATTATTTGTTACTAAAGTTTCAAGTGTGATGTATTACCATCAAAAAGATAACAAAAATACTTGAACTGATAGATCTATTCACAGGCTCCATCACAATATAACCTAGTGTCATATAGCATACATTATTATACAAAATTATAATTCCATGACTAATATGACACTGTGACATGTGTTATTAGGTCTGCTCCTCCAAGTATACTGTATCTCAAGACTCACAGGGTCTGTTGAGAAGCCTTTCTACAAATGACCCCCTACAGAATCCCCAGGATTATCAGTTCAGTTGTCCATCATTTCTATCTTATTCATTGTACATTTGTCTTTCTTAGTTGTACTGTAATACGGTAACTTTACACTTTTTCCTACTGCTTTACAAATTATGGGAATGACTTTAACATTTCCTTTTATCACAAAACCATCTGGTCGCTTGATGACAACATATCTATTACAACTGATTTCTTGGAAGGTTTGCTGAAGTTCATCCATCTTAGTCATTCCCCTTGTCTTATTCTGTACATAACCATAGACATAGCTATCAATGTCATGTGTAATGTGAGCTAGTTAGCATGAGTAATGTTCTTGTTACCAGATACATCATGTATTATTATATTGTTGTGGCTTCCACTCAACATATCTCTGTGGTGGTATATAAACACCCCAGATCATTCATGGTACCTGTCACTGAAGCCAACATGGCATCCAAGAAAGTCACTGTCAGCAAAGTACTTCTATCACCACATTCACAACATTTGGGTAGTTTCTAAAAGTTTTCAGCACTTTTGAGATAAATTACACTGGTCAACAGCCAAAATGTTTCGGGCATCAAACCAGTTGTTCTTAACTAATTTTGGGGTGCTGAGATTGAAATTGATGCTAAAATTTTAAAATTGGCTTTACTTTTCATGATATAGACGTGCATTTTATATTTCTATTTATATTTGGTTAAGAAAGCCTACCACCTGTATTTTGGCTGCAAAATAGGTGGCCAGGACAAGAGTTGGGCTCCACACATATGCTGTAATACATGTTCTTCAAATCTCAGACAGTGATTGAAGCGGAAGAGACAGTCTATGCCGTTTGCAGTGCCAATGGTCTGGAGAGAGCCATCTGACCTTAGTGACAATTGCTACTTCTGCAAGGTGCCTCCAATTGGGAAAGGAATTTCAAAAAGAAAGAAGTGGACTTTACAGTATCCGAATATTCCATCTGCGATACGCCCAGTAGCTCATTCTGAAGAACTGCCAGTTCCAAATGCTCCAGAAACATTCTCGCTCGATTCCACTGACGAGGAAGAAGGAGTTTGTCATGAACCATCTACCTCGTCAGATCCAGACTTTCCTGCATCACTCTCCACTGAACCGCACCTTATATCGCAAAGTGAACTTAACGATCTTGTTAGAGATCTAGACCTGCCCAAGAGTAAGGCCGAGCTCTTAGGTTCCAGACTTCAACAGTGGAATCTGTTGGCAGATGATGTTCGAATTTCTTTCTTTAGGAACCGTCAACAGTCTCTTGTCCAATTCTTCTTCATGGAGGGTGATCTTGTTGTATGCAATAACGTTTGTGGTTTAATGGATGCTCTCAAAATCAGCTATAACCCCGATGAGTGGAGGCTATTTATCGATTCATCAAAGCTAAGTCTTAAAGCTGTCTTACTTCACAATGGCAATGCACTACCATCAGTTCCAATTGGTTATGCTGTTCACATGAAGGAAACCTATAACAACATGAAAGAGCTCTTGAGATGCATAAACTATGATCAACATCTGTGGTGCCTCTGTGGTGACTTGAAGGTGGTAGCGCTAGTGCTTGGTCTACAGGAAGGATACACCAAGTACTGCTGCTTCCTATGTGAGTGGGACAGATCAGAACACTACAAGAAAAGAGACTGGCCACTCAGAAAGTCACTGCAGCCAGGGACTAAAAATGTTATGCATCCAGCACTTGTTCAAGCAGGAAAGATTCTGTTACCTCCTTTACATATCAAGCTTGGTCTTTTGTAAAGGCAATGGATAGAAATGAAGAGGCATTCAAATATCTCCTCTGTAAGTTTCCAAGGTTGAGTGAAGCGAAGATAAAAGCAGGAGTCTTTATTGGTCCTCAGATTCGTATGCTTCTTCAAGATGACGAGTTTTACCATTTGCTGCGTGGCAAAGAAAAGACTGCATGGGAAGCATTCAAGTTAGTCGTGACTAATTTCTTGGGAAACACCAAAGCAGATAATTATGAAGAGTTGGTTGAAAATCTCCTGAAGGCATATAAAAACCTGGGATGTAACATGTCTTTAAAGATTCATTTCTTACACTCTCATCTAGACTTCTTTGCACCAAACTGTGGAGCGGTGAGCGGTGAACATGGTGAACAATTTCATCAGGAAATTGCGACTATGGAAAAGAGATAGGGTAAATGGAACCCATCAATGCTTGCAGACTACTGCTGGACAATTATCAGAGACAATCCCATGTCCGAATAGCAATTCAATAAGGATCTACGTTCCAAAGTTCAATAAACATACTTCATTTGTAAAAAAATTCTTAGATATGACTATAAATTATAGTTGATTTTAGATAGAACTAAGTTTCCTAAGAATATATTTCCAAAATTTTAAAAACAGTAAACTTGCACCTCTATTATTGCAGAAGTAATAAATATGTATCATATTCTATACAATTCACAAAACAGTAAAATGAGAACTCTTCGATATCATAGAAACTAGAGCCAATTGACAGTTTTCCTTGTGATATTTGAATTCAGCACATAAAAATTATTAGGAAATGACTCATTTCATTTCAGAAACAAACAACTTTTGAAAATTTGTTGCCCAGTGTTATCAACAAACCTTGGAGTCTGCTACAGTATTGCGATAGGGACCTCTAACTTCTTATTACTATGGCATAAAGCTGGATAAGATGAGATGACACAGACACAAATTAAATGTTTTTTTTTTAATTTAAAAATGCCTGTTTTAAGATCCAAAACTTTATTTCCCAATTATTGCTACTAGCATTTACAATATGATAAAAAAAAAAATATTTTAACTGTTCAATGCTGCAACTCCATTGATTTTCAGCTATTTCATCCCTTACTGATGTCAGGCCCGGTTCACATCTGTGTTCGGTATTCCGTTCGGAGAGTCTGCTTGGGGACTCCTGGAACGGAATATCAAACGCATTAAAAAATGGTTAGCTAAAAAACCACACAGTGTCCGCACGAATCATGCAGAGAGAAAAGTTCTACTTGCAGTACTTTTCTCTCCCCATGATTCGTGCAGACATGGCGCGGAAAACACACGGATCCCGTTATAGTCTATGGGGTCCATGTGGTTTCTTAGGTAACCACTTTTTAATGTATTCGGCATTCCATTTGGAGGGGGGGGGGGAGTCCCAATGGAATATCAAATGCAGATGTGGACTGGGCCTAAGATTGAAATACACCTGTCAGAATAGTATTTGCCCGTTGTCAATTTGTTACAAAAATAGTAAATCTAGACAACAGTAGACAAAACAAACAGATAGTAATAATAAATAAATATTCATATAACCATATCAATGATAGATAAATAAAAATTTGGTAAATTACACCAAATCATTTTTCTTTGCCTAAAGGCATAAATTCATTGAAAAGTGTTTCTGTACAAGGATGTGAAGGGCTGGTTACTGTGCGTAAAAATTGGAGAATAAAAAGTCACTGAAAGAAAATGTGTCACCAGAAAATAATGTATTTTTTTAAATCAAGATTTATGTTCAACTAAGTTTTTTACGAACTTTGATGAGATTTTTTCATGATGTTCCAAGCTATCTATATTTCTTTAAAAAAAAATTATTAAAAATTCTGTAGTTCTGACTCTAGTCAGTAATCCGAATAACATACTAAGGCTAGGTTCACACTTGCGCTGGGCTCGCCATTGTTCAGGAATGCCAGGGGACCTGAACAACAGAGAGCCCGTGCGCAAAAAGGTTACCCACAGACATTCCTGGACCACATAGAATGTAATGGGGCCTGATGGATTTCCGACATTTTATACTGAAACCAGCAGAGAGAAGAGTTCTACAGGCAGGACTATATTCTGTGGTGGAATCTCCTACAGAGACTTTGACACAAATGTAAACCTAGTGTCAGGATTTGGGGACCCCACGGCCTTTCTGCTATGTGGTGCATGCCCCGGAGGCGTGTCAGAGACTCCTCTGGTAGTATTTAGTACATCAAGGGGTTAAGTTGTCTCCTTGGTGTCAGTTTGACTGGCAGGTTGTCTGGCCAGTTATTCCTATCTGTGATGGGTGGGGTTGTATCTCTGTTCCTATTTTACTCCCCTCCGCCCATGTTCATGGCCTGTTATAGCATTCAGTATCTGTTTGCAAACTCCCAGGTTCTCTATAACCTTATCTGTACACTTGCTACAGCCCTTTAGCTTTGCTTTCCCTTACCCTTCCTGTTCCTTGCCTGTTTAGTTTCCTTGTTTATGTTTGTATTCTATTTCTTGCCTATATTCACCACTGGTCTAGCCTGACTACTCTTAACAGCTATTGTTCTCTGTTATCTGCCACTACTAGTAATACTCAGTTTGTTTCTTTTACATCTCAGCCCACTGATAGGGTAACTACAGGGAATCTATTTTAGGTTCCTGTGAGGGGCATCCTTGTAACGATGTTACTCTGAGGTTAGGCAGGTTCAGTCAGGGGTTCTGTTATGGATAGTTCTCAATCCGGTTCTGCCCACGTTCCTGGATTTGCACCCAACCGTAACCAATCTAGGTCAGAGGTTGTAGGGACGTCGGGGACTCTCCTTATCATTTAGTAGTAGATAAGACATAGAATCTGCCCGTCATATTAGGTTCTTCACAGATTATCTACTCTCCCCTTCACATAATGACTTCGTCTAGAAAACTCTCCCAGAGAAGTTAGTAGGGTCTGCTCCAGAACATTGTTTCTATAGCCCATGGTCCATGTCCAAAATAAGGAAATCACAGTTTATTCTATTCTAAAGAGAGATGAGTGAATCTGTTTAGATTGAGCCAGTTTTAACTGAAATAAAACTAAAACTTTTGTAATTAGTCTCGGGTGCACTAAAATGGTGGCTACAATATGCAGCACAAGGTAGGAGAGTAGAAGAGGAGAATCACATGATGTCTGTAAGCAAAGCGTTATGTAGAGATGGGCAAATCTGTTCAAAAGGAACTGGGTTTGACTCAAATATTCAAAATGGAGATTTGCTTCAGATGAATAAAAATAGCCATGCTACGAGAAAATGACCGACAACACGTGCTTAACCTGAAACTACAGAGCAGACACTTATGAAATGACTGTGCGTCACTGCGACGTTATAGCAACATTTGACAGCCTCTCAGCCAATAGACAGTAGCAGAATTCAGAAAAAGTAATAGGAATTCCAACAATAGTTAGGGGACTAGGAAAACTTAGACTACCCAAAAAGACTTCAAGCTGTCGTTGATGTTGATCTTAATATACGGTTTTAAGAACTGTGGTATGTGAACTTTTGAACAGGGTCATTTTCATGTTTTTGGTTTTCATTAGGATTTAAGAAGAAAAAACACAGAAGTTTGACAATAAATGGCTTCAACCAACCACTAACCATGAGTGGAGAAAAAGTTTTTGTGTTATCAATCATATTCTCGGAAAAAAGGCCAAAAAGACAAAAAATCTGCAGGGTATGTAAACGTTTTAGCACAACTGTATAGTTTGATAAAATCCTAAACTACTCTGAAAAGAAAACTCATGTAATTTAATATAAGCTAGCTGACACAGTTCTAGTGATGTACTCTAATACTCATTGGTCAGGTGACCTTTTGCTTTGCAATTTTTCTTCAAAAAAGGAAAGCAAAAGGAAAAGAAAGAGGAAACAGTTATGCAAATACCAGTACTAACAAATAACTATATGGATGGCAACAGCAACACTACTTGTGGTCTTGACACTCCCAGCAGTTGGCGCAGTGTTGTACTTCCTGAGAATAAAGACTTTTTTGAAAGCAGTGAACCACAAATATTGAGTGTTGGTTCTATGTGGTCTCCTTTAACTTCACTGACACAGATCCTATTCACTAGTAGTCATGTGGCATAAGAGAAATATCCTTCATAGCTGAAGACTTCCTCTTCTTGGTCCTCTTTATGATAAGATGGATAAGAACTGGCATTGTTTTTATTATATACTAGCTGTTACCCACGACTTCGTCTGCGGTGATTGTAGAAGTGGGTATATACAGGCGTGGGTAAGGTTTTCGTAGTGTGTATAAGGTATGGGATATGAAATGTAACTTTGTATCTTGTTTTTGCTGTAATTCAGAGAATACGTGAGACTTTTGTGTTGAAGTTAATTTGTATTTGAGCTGCTATACGGTGTTGTGAGAAACTTTACGTAGTGACTTTGGGACAGAAGTATTTGAAGTTAACCCTTTCCCGCCGATGGCATTTTTTGATTTTCGTTTTTGATTCCCCTCCTTCTAAACCCCATAACTTTTTTATTTCTCCGCTCCCATAGTCATATGAGGTCTTAATTTTCCATGGGACAAGTTTTTCTTCATGATGCCACCATTATTTATTCTATATAATGTACTGGGAAGCAGGGAAAAAATTCAGAATGGGGTGGATTTGAAGAAAAAATGCATTTCTGCGACTTTCTTACGGGCTTTGGTTTTACGGCATTTACTGTGCAACCAAAATGACATGTCCCCTGTATTCTGTGTTTCGTTACGATTCTGGGGATACCAAATTTCTATGGTTTTATTTACATTTTGACCCCTTAAAAAAAATCCAAAACTGTGTTAAAAAATTATTTTTTGAAAAGTTGCCATATTCCGACAGCCGTAACTTTTTTATACGTGCGTTTACGGGGATGTATAGGGCGTCTTTTTTTGTGGGACCGGTTGTACTTTGTAGTTCTACCATTTTCGGGAAATGTTATTGCTTTGATCACTTTTTATTCAAATTTTTATCAGAATCAAAACAGTGAAAAAACTGCGGTTTGGCACTTTTGACCATTTTTCCTGCTACGGCGTTTACCGAACAGGAAAAATATTTGTATAGCTTTGTAGAGCGGGCGATTTCAGATGTGGGGATACCTAACATGTATGTGTTTCACAGTTTTTAACTACTTTTATATGTGTTCTAGGGAAAGGGGGGTGATTTGAATTTTTAATCCTTTTTATTTATTTTTTTTATATTTTTTTTACTTTTTTTAAACTTTTTTTTTGCATTTATTAGACCGCCTAGGGGTATTGACATGGGTGGGCGGTGTCACGGATTGTCAGAGCAGTGGGGGTCGGCAAACATGGCTGCTCTGGAGCGTTAAAGAGAGCCTCCTAGAGTATCGTTAAGGTGAGGGGCAAAGTGGTAAAGTATATGTATATGAGATTGTGTGGGGTTAGGGGCTAGGCTGTAGAGGGCAATATGAATTTTGGGGCTTGCTATGGTCCAAAGTGTGTGAGATTGCAGAGATGGTGGTGCGAGTTTGGGTTTTGTGGGGGTCCTGGCACAAACATATGTGTGCTATTGTGACGAAAAGTAGCCTATTGTTTAATGGGGTGTATTAACTATGTTTGTGGAAAATTTCAGCCAAATCGGTGGAGCGGTTTTTCCGTGATTGAGGAACAAACATCCGAACATGCAAACATCCAAACACACAAACCCACAAACCCACAAACTCACAAACTTTCACATTTATAATATTAATAGGATATGGAGGAGGTAGAGGTGGAAAACAGGAGTGTTGATGGAGGTGGTAGCAGCAGGGGGTACGCTTCTGGTGGTAGTGCTGGTAGTGACACTAAGGGTAAATCTGTTAGGATTTGTGAAGTATTTACAGATATCTTATTGCCATGATGAGTCACAAAAAAGGGAGGAAGGTGATATGGAATTTGATGATGAGCCTATCAGGTTATTTATTCCTTAAAGGACACAGAGTACTTTGTATGTTAATACTCAGTGACTTTGTTCATATTTTCCTTTTTCACCTTCCAAAATTCATGACTTTGTTATTTTTCTCTCAACATAGGTTATTTTTTGCTTGACGAGTTATACTTTTATTTTATGTTTTGATTAGCTTTTATTAACATTTTTGGTGGATCCGTGTGAAAAAACCCACATCATCATTCCTTTTTGCATTTTGTTTTTATTGCGTTCACTCTTTATTAAAAATACCGTGGCTGCATTGTCCAGCAGATCATTACAATTACAGCAATACCATATTGATAGTGGTTTTATTATGTTTTACAGATGAACATTTTTCCTGGAGTCAGTGTATTCTGATGCCTATAACTTTTTTTTATTGTTTTGCTGACAGAGAAATGTAAGGGCTTTTTATTATGCAGGGCAAGTTGCAGTTTTTCTTTGGACTGGTATGTTTGGTATGTTTTCTTGATATATTGGTATGTTTGCAGGGGTGAACCTGCCCCTTTCGCTGCCTGAGGCGAACGACAGAAAGCTGCCCCCCCCCCCCAAGAGGAGGGGGTGGGGCGGAGAGGAGGGGGCGGGGCTAAGCGGAGGGGGAGGGCCTTAGCGGCGTTCGCAGGCAGAGAGCAGGCACGGAGAGGACCTGCTCTCTGCCTGAGCGTGAGGGGAGGCTGCTGGAGCAGCGCTGCTCCAGTGGCCTCCCCAATCTACCGCTCGGTGCTAAGCCAGTCCAGGACAGCTTGTCCTGGACTGGCTTAGGTAAGCAAAAATGCCGTCCTCCCTGGGACCTGGCATAGCGCCGCCTGAAGCGGTCGCTTCAGGTCGCCTCATGGGAGGTGCGGCACTGTATGTTTGACTTTTCGATCACAGGATAGCCTTGCAGAAGAATTATACCTACCCCTTCACTTCTTCGAGGATAAACCTAGCCAGAGAGAACACTTTGGCCATGCCGTTTAGTACTATCTAAGGCATAGATGAGAGTTTTGTATTTCTTGAGATCAGAAAACAAACAGTCCCTTATTTCTCACATTCTACTTCCAAATACCCTTCTCCATTCTCCAAATGTAAATGTCCACATTCTCTCACAAAACTTAAAGAGGACCTTTCATACCCTCAGACACACATGGTTTATATACCACTAGAAAGCCAACAGTGCGCTGAATTCAGCGCACTGTCAGCTTTCCTGTTATGTGCCCTGGGGCAAGAGCTATCTATGTCATTACTAATAGCTCTTCACTATACCTGAATGTTGGTCTTACAAAGGGGAAGTTACAGTAAAAGCAAATTGTATCACTCACCGCGGTTTCAAGTGTTCCCATTGCACAGACCTGAGCACTCATTTTGGATTGTATCGTGGGATTTCTGTTGGAGTTTCCAGCTTAAAGGGCCAAAATGTTGCTGCAGAATTCAGAATTTGATAAGCCTCAAATGGACTTAACTACTTTGTCTGTAGGATTCAAAGTATGTCAAGTTATAAAAATCTCTTCCTCTTTTCCAAGGGCTCTTTTTGGAGGAAAACAAACCCACTGGTGCACAGTAGTGGTCAATAGGTTTATCTCAAAATTTTCACTCAGGCAACCATTTATTTGAAATGCTGAAGCCACGCCTCTGACAATCATTATATCTGATCAACCAATCACACTCTTATTCAAATTGCATGAACATATAAGGTCCATAGAATGTTAGTAGCCAACAGGAGTAAGTACGCTTATCTTGATATTTTCCATGTATTCACAGACTTCTGTTTGTGTTTCAGATCACCCAAGTATGGCCAGCAATTCTAATTTTATATCATATCCAATAAAAAAGCGGAGAAACTGAGATAATAGAATTTTCCAGTAAGATACAAGCAAATCATGCCGCAATCACATTTATCATATTAATATGAATTAACCTAGTACTAATTAATAATTTGGGTAATATATATACAAACACGTGTGTGTGTGTGTGTGTGTGTGTGTGTGTGTGTGTGTGTATATGTATTATTTCATATACTCTGCTAGGTGGAAGTAAAGTACATAAAGAGTGGCTTCCCCAGACCTTGAGTTATGTTGTAGTAGAGTTTGTAAAGCCGTAGTGCATACACCACTATAACAGTGCTTTATCAATGTCTCCCATACACAATGATTAATGTGTTTAATAGCAGAATAATAAACCAGTTAAAAGAATGGTTTTGTTCTAGATAAGTAATTAAGTAGATTGTCCTTCCGTATTAAATTTTTAATTATACTTCAGTGCAATTTTTCATTTTCAGGTAACATTACGAATAAAAATCAGTTTCCACAGGGGTGTTCCATCAAGTGGCTGATATCATACTTGCCTTTTCAGCTGATATACAGTCCTATGAAAAAGTTTGGGCACCCCTATTAATCTTAATCATTTTTTGTTCTAAATATTTTGGTGTTTGCAACAGCCATTTCAGTTTGATATATCTAATAACTGATGGACACAGTAATATTTCAGGATTGAAATGAGGTTTATTGTACTAACAGAAAATGTGCAATATGCATTAAACCAAAATTTGACTGGTGCAAAAGTATGGGCACCTCAACAGAAAAGTGACATTAATATTTAGTAGATCCTCCTTTTGCAAAGATAACAGCCTCTAGTCGCCTGCTGTAGCTTTTAATCAGTTCCTGGATCCTGGATGAAGGTATTTTGGACCATTCCTCTTTACAAAACAATTCAAGTTCAGTTAAGTTTGATGGTGGCCGACCATGGACAGCCCGCTTCAAATCATCCCACAGATGTTCAATGATATTCAGGTCTGGGGACTGGGATGGCCATTCCAGAACATTGTAATTGTTCCTCTGCATGAATTCCTGAGTCGATTTGGAGCAGTGTTTTGGATCATTGTCTTGCTGAAATATCCATCCCCGGGGTAACTTCAACTTCGTCACTGATTCTTGAACATTATTCTGTAGAATCTGCTGATACTGAGTGGAATCCATGCGACCCTCAACTTTAACAAGATTCCCGATGCCGGCATTGGCCACACAGCCCCAAAGCATGATGGAACCTCCACCAAATTTTACAGTGGGTAGCATGTGTTTTTCTTGTAATGCTGTTTTTTTTGGACGCCATGCATAATGCCTTTTTGTATGACCAAACAACTCAATCTTTGTTTCATCAGTCCACAGGAACTTCTTCCAAAATGAAGCTGGCTTGTCCAAATGTGCTTCTGCATACCTCAGGCGACTCTGTTTGTGGCGTGCTTGCAGAAACGGCTTCTTTCTCATCACTCTCCCATACAGCTTCTCCTTGTGCAAAGTGCGCTGTATTGTTGACCGATGCACAGTGACACCATCTGCAGCAAGATGATGCTGCAGCTCTTTGGAGGTGGTCTGTGGATTGTCCTTGACTGTTCTCACTATTCTTCTTCTCTGCCTTTCTGATATTTTTCTTGGCCTGCCACTTCTGGGCTTAACAAGAACTGTCCCTGTGGTCTTCCATTTCCTTACTATGTTCCTCACAGTGGAAACTGACAAGTTAAATCTCTGAGACAACTTTTTGTATCCTTCCCCTGAACAACTATGTTGGACAATCTTTGTTTTCAGATCATTTGAGAGTTGTTTTGAGTAGCCCATGATGCCACTCTTCAGAGGAGATTCAAATAGGAGAACAACTTGCAATTGGCCACCTTAAATACCTTTTCTCATGATTGGATAGATCTGGCTATGAAATTCAAAGCTCAGTGAGGTTACAAAACCAATTGTGTGCTTCAGTAAGTCAGTAAAAAGTAGTTAGGAGTATTCAAATCAATAAAATGATAAGGGTGCCCATACTTTTGCACCGGTCAAATTTTGGTTTAATGCATATTGCACATTTTCTGTTAGTACAATAAACCTCATTTCAATCCTGAAATATTACTGTGTCCATCAGTTATTAGATATATCAGACTGAAATGGCTGCTGCAAACACCAAAATATTTAGAACTAAAAATCATTAAGATTAATAGGGGTGCCCAAACTTTTTCATAGGACTGTATATATATATATATATATATATATATATATATATCATACATATATATATATCATACAATAAACTACTTTAAGGGATATGGAAGTATAGATACATAAGTCGGGTTGCTGTGAGCAGCAAATAATGCAACAGTATATATGTTACAAAAAAGACAATCTGCAAACTGTGGTCGGGAGCCAAATAATAACAGTAACATTAGCAACATGCCTAAAACCTCAGGAAAGGAACTGAATGTAATGGTTTATTCTATGCCTATGCTTATTCTTCATATTGAATACAAATGAAATATTTTCCCTTTCCATGTTTTTACAAATATATATATATATATATATATATATATATATATATATATATTTGTAAAAACATGGGAAGGGAAAATATTTCATTCTAATTATTGAATTAGATACACTGTTGTGTGCTAGAGTAAAGAAACTAGCATAGATTTTCTATATAAGTCATTGGCATAAATCATAATAAATATGTTAGAACAATGTGACCCTGGCCATTCTTTTCTGCCTCGCTCTGCACACTTTTGAAAAAATGGCAAACAAGGTGATGTGACAACATGTTTGGGACAGGAAAGGCCATGTGCCAAAGATACACCACATTAAGACCCATATACACAAGTTTTCTCATATATAAGCAAATTAAATTTAAGCTCATTACTCTCCACAGGAGCACTTGACCAAAAAAATCATGCCAAAAGCAAGGTGTATACAGTCTGATAGGTCACAAAACAATCCAAGATAACACCTGAACAATGAAAGGTCTTTGTCTCATCAGCTAATGTTAGTATTCATGAGTCCGCCATCAAGACACTGAACAGCAATGGTGTTCATGGAAGGATTGCAAGTTGAAACCCGTAGTTCTCCTAAATGGAGGCCACCTCAGGTTCCTGACCAAAAAATGGGTAGCCACGACTGAATGCCAGTGCACTGCACAGACATCTAGTCACGCACTCTGCTCCGGATTAGGTCCAAATGAATGGGCCTAGTCAGGAGGGAGTGTCTTCAGGTAGATGTCGCGAGGCAAATCCGCCTGAAAGAATGAGCATGTCGCTTCTTTTTCCGGGAGCCAGAGCAAACAGCTCCCAGAAAAAAGAATTGATTGGCTCCCATTGATTTCAATGAGAGCTGTCTTTTGCCAAACCACGTGTGACCTTGCCCTCACACACTTCTCAATATAAATATTATGTAAACACAAAAACACCAGTATGGGTGTGGAAAAGAAAAAACACCATGTAGAAATGCACACAAAAGAAATATATAATTAATAAATACATAAATTAATAATGTAATTACGGAGTACCAATAACATATACAATTCATAGGGCTAGATAAAACTGGCCTCAGGATATATGTCAAAATATATTTCTACTGGTATGGATATAAAAATACACAAAACCTATCCACACAACATGTATCATCTATGTCCAAAGTCAAATGTACAAAAATACAACATGATTGAGGAATAGTGTCAACTTACCAATGGACATATTGACATGTGTGAGCTGAGCCCCCAGCTAAAGCCCCAATGGGCTTTTCATCTGAACACGGGAGGTAAGTATACACAGAAAGTGGGGGATATATATACACACCTGATGTAAATACACCTTGACTCAGCTGTGGGCGCCATTTTTGTTGTGTCTTTTTGTACTGTGGAAATCTCTTTTTGTATTAGCATTATTTATTTATATTATTCTAATAAATATCTATGTTTTTATGCGCTCCTGGCTATTTTTTTTTTTTTTTGTTGGTTAGTTACTGTCTTGGTTTCTGTATTGCCAAGGTATTATTGGTTTAAAGTTTCATACTGGAATTAAAGGTTCACATTTATTTGCCACTCACAGATAATTCTGCTGTAAATAATATGTATTACTCATTTATTTAGGACTTACTTGAAAAGATAAAGTAGTTTTAGGTCAAATGTGTGCAGAAATATAGAAAATTATGATAGGTTAAAACTTTCGGACATCACTGTAGAACTCAACATGGTCCCACAAATCTAATTTTCACTCACTGTATAGGCTGGCAATAAAATGAAGGTAACAGCCTATTTAAAAAAAAAACAAACAAAAAAAACAAAACAATAGCAGCCGCAGTCAGCACCCAGCAGCTGAGTGTGCCCCCTCAGGAGTTTGGGGCCCTAGCACTTGGCCGGGTAAGATGGGTGCTGACGCTGGTCCTTGTCATCAAATTATATTTTACAGTCAAAGGAGTTTTCCAGCATTTAAACATTTATAGGGAGAGGTCAATATTTAACTTTCAGAAATACTTTTAATAACACTCTTAATTCTAAAACATCTCCCTGTGTTGGTACTTTTAAAGTACTTGGATACCCAAATGGATTTACATGCCTTCCATGTCACACATCTTAGGGGAAGGGATTAAAACTACAAACAATTTAGGCCAGAGCTACTTGAAAGAAATGCTAAAGCCTCACACTGCTTGCTGTCCACTCAGATTATCAGTTGGATATAAACCAGGATCCATCATTGATCCACCTTCTGTTATACAACCTGCACTGTAAAAGTACGTCTTCGGTTTGATGCACTCTACACCAAGTATATTTATCAGTTTTACTCCCAGACAGCGTTTCAAGTCTCTTCTAAAAAAAAAGTTGAAAACTTCAGCCAGTAGTATAGAAGTATACAGAATTATACACAAGTACAGTAGTATAGAAGTATACAAATGCATACACAAGTACAATAGTATAGAAGGATATAGACGCAATCTGTTAGGAATCTGATGCGACACTAACAGACTGTTAGTCCTGGGCAACCAGAATACCCAAACACCAAGGCCAAAAACAGACCTGAATGTACAACGCTCTCCTAACTAGAGTGGAATTGGGCCCCAAAGGTCTTCATCAGAGCTCCTGATGGTGGAGTTGGACTTGGTAAATTCTGGGACCCAGAACCGCAACTGCCCAGAGAGTGTCACACACCCAGTGAACCCCAAGTTGCGGAAGACCCATAAAATCCAGTACACTAACCTCAGCAGATGAGGAGATGGAGGAGCTGGTCAACAGGAGGTAGCGGAAGCACCACAGGATGACGTAATAGCCAAGTTGGCACAGTGGAAGTTTCGCGAGTTATCAGGAGTAGCCAAAACTAATTCGATCAAGCCGGGTTGGTATACAAGAAGACACAAAGTAGCAGGAGGGAGAAGCAAGTGCGTAGTCAGAAAAGACGGGTCATACACAAGAGGTCACGGAGTAGCCAAACAGGGGTCAAGCAGGAGTAGTCAGGAAACAAGCCAAGGTCATCCACATGAGGTCAGAAGAAATCCAAATTGAGAGGTCAAAGAGAGGTAGTCTGGAAGACAAGCCGAGGTCATACATAGGAACAGAATGGAGGCACAGGAGGTACAAGGGTCAGAAGCAGGACAAAGTGCAGGAGGGAAACTGTCACCAGGATTAAATGAATAACTAGCGGTGGGCCGGAGCCAAAAAGAGGCCTAAATAGCCTCTGGCCCACCGCTGACCCCACCAACCCTGGAAATAAGGTTCCAGTCCCAGGAGGAGACTGGAATCTCCCACAGACTATTGTGGAGGTTCCAACCTTCCTCCACTCGGGAACGGAAGCGCCGACCTGACGGAGAAGACACATTGGGCCGGCAGCCTCCATACAGCGTAGCAGAGGCTCCAGCCCGGAGATCTGACACATACAGAAGTACAGTCGTATAGAAGTATACAGAAGTACAGTAGTATAGAAGTATATAAAAATATACAGAAAAAAAATATATAGAAATATACAGAAGCATACAGAAGTACAGTAGTATAGAAGTATAAATGCATGAAAGCTTTGGTGATATGCTAATATACTGCTTTGTAGCACTACCATTACCATAATCACCAATTAAATTCTACTCACTTTTTAATTTAATGTGAGATCAATAGTCTATGGTCAGTTCTACCAACTGTTCCAGATCGAGAGCCAATAGATCCTTTTTTTTCCCTAATTTACACTACATACAGTCATATGAACAATGTGAACATAATGATGAAAAATAAGACAATAGCAATAGGTATGTGCAAATGGGCTTTCTATGTGTTTATTCCAATATATTTCATTCATTATCAAACTCCCAGCAAAGGGGCTGCACAACAATTTCTTTCTCAGATTCATTTACAATTCACTTAACACTTTTGTTCAAAACCCAGTCCCTAGAAACAGCCAGTGGCAAAACTTTGTAGTGAAAAAACATTAAAAATCTGTTACCTACATCAAAGCGGTGGCCTATTTTTTATTAACCTAAAAAAATTGCTTGCTTGCTTCAGTAATTTTGCTGCATTTCATAACAAGCCATCATCTTCCAATTGCACTTATAAAAATGTAAATGACATTCTAACAACATAATCCTTACATTTCTACATATGGAAATAAGTGCATAGATTCATACTGGTTCGGCAGCTGCCACATGCTGCTGTATAGTCGTCACTAATCATTTTATTTCTATGCACATTTTCTCATTTTTGTACCTGCATATTGGTTATTATGTTGTCTGGGTCTTCAGTTAACATGGTGTTTTTATTTCCCTTGACACAGTATTGCACAAACAGCTTTAAATGAATGTACCACCTGGAAAAGCACAGTCATAAATTATTTATAACTATGTGATGTTCTACTTTACATTTACAAACTTTTTTGCTTTTTTAAAATTTGGAGTACATGGTTTTAGAAGATGTTTGACTGAATACTTATGTTACTGAAGCAAACGGAAAAGAGCAAGATCGATACAATATGCAGCCTTCATTGTAATAATTATGACACATGTTAATGAAAAAAATTCATTGCAAATATTGACCTACTGTATATACTTGAGTATAAGCCGACCCGAATATAAGCCGAGGCCCCTAATTTTACCACAAAAAACTGGGAAAACTTATTGACTCGAGTATAAACCTAGGAGGGAAATGCAGCAGCTACTGGAAAATTTTAAAAATTAAAATGGTCGGAGTTTTTGGGTGCAGTAGATGCTGGATGCTGGGGAAGGGGAGGGGGTGTTTTGGTTGTCTGTCTGCTCCTTCCCTGAGCTTGAGGACTGCTTTTTCTTCCTCCACTTGGAATTCAGTCTGGCTGAATATAGGGGATCTGCAGTGCTCCTATTAACCCCTTCCGGACGGAACAGGAGCACTGCAGATCCCCTATATTCAGTATATCTATTAGTAGATACCTAATGTGTTTGTGTTTCACAGTCATTTTCTACTTTTATATGTATTCTAGGGAAAGGAGTGATGTAGAACTTTTATTTTTTTATTTCTTTTAAATCTTTTTTTCTTTTTTGTGCACTATTTTATGGGAGATTCTATACATTAATATTGTGGCTGGTCATAGACCCCCCCCCCCCCCTCCTAAAAAAATATATATATAATAAACGAGCGCTCCCCATAGAAATGAATGGGCTGCTTCTTTCACTCCATGCAGTCCCATTGAAGTGAATGGGGAGTGCCGGCGTGTACGCTCCGGCATGAGCAGAGCTTGCCGTATATGCCGGCACTCCCCATTCACTTCAATGGGACTGCACGGAGTGAAAGAAGCAGCCCATTCATTTCTATGGGGAGCGCTCGTATCCCCGCTCCCATAGAAATGAATGGAGCTGCTTTAGACGCCGCTTATTCTGAACGTGTTTTACGTTCAGAATAAGCTAGCGTTTACTCAGTGTGAATTCACCCTAAAAAGAAACAGTGCTTTTTCACTGTGTTTTTTTCCATTCTCAAATGGATGTGCAACATAAAACATTTGTAGTTTTATAATACCATATCACAAGATGAAATAGCATTGAGAGAGACATTGTCTGTTGGAAGATTGCAATGATTCAGTACAAGACCCAACCATTAGTACAACTGGCTTGTTTTCACTATTTATTTATGCTCATTTTTTATTTTGTTAATTTATTTTTTAATTGCCATTGATTGAATTGTTTGCATTTTGTGTTTTTATTGTTATTTTATGTAGATCAGATGAAGGGGTGCGTCTTTTTTGTACGCAAGCATACCCCGAAATGCATTATCTGTTTGTAATAAAAGCCTGGTTTATTCATATCCCGAGGCATCCTTATTGTGTTCTTGAAGAGGAGCGCATCATTCCTGGGTGTATAGGAGCTACATGCTCTGCCTTGCCACATTTATACTATGGTAAACCTTGCTTTCTCCTGTGGTAAATAAAAAAAATCATGATTCTTGGGATTTGCTGAAACTACGGACCATCAGTGATCACAAATTGCGATATCCTTTTTGAAAGATTTAGCTTACAATGAAATTCTTATTTACCTGGTAATTATAGAAAATTATCCAGATATTCCTATTTTCAGGAGGAAATGAGGGTTAAGGGTGCATTCACACTAAGTATACGCTGAGCTGATTCTGAACGTAAAACACGTTCAGAATTAGCGCATACAAAGCAGATCCCATTCATTTCAATGGGAGTCGGCATATGAGCGCTCTCCATTGAAATTAATGGGCTGCTTTTTTCCCTATTAGTTTCAATGGTGCTATAAAACCATCGATTTGCACAGCAAAAAAACAAGTTGCCACACAGCTCTACCAATGGAGAAATTAAAAAAAAGTATGGCCCATAGACTTAAATGATACACTGTTGCAGTACCAGCATTCACCACTACAGTTTGTATGGTGGGTGAGCAGTATGACTGACAATATGTAAACATTACCAAGAGCCACGTTGTCTTGGTGCACAACATCAATATTAGAAATTGGATAATCCCTTGAAATATTGTGGTAGACAATTCTGAAGGTAGGCTCAGTATCCATAACTAATGGAATTATATGCTGCTATTCTGCTTTGTTAATCTCCTTAAACATCACAGTTCACTGCCTAGATCTGCTGTGCCAGCACCTTCAGATTGATGGCTTGTGTAAGAAACTGACATAAATTAAGCAGCAAAAATAATCTTAAAAACAATTCTCTTATAAATTCAGTGTCACGGATTTCCCTCGTACCCTTTTCAACCAATTATAGAACTGTCCCAGAATACTGATAATAAAATGCCTCATTTCATACATATTGCGGATCAGATTTCAACGCATTGTTCATCTTTTTTGTCTACATAAATTTACAAACTATTCATCATGAAGGTTGGAAAATATAATCTCATTAAGAGTAGGAATTCATTGGAATATATTTTAATGAAAATGTCTATATACTGTAGCTTCTCAGATTAACAGACGACCTTTCTGACTATTACCCAAGAGACAATAGAATACAAATTATAAGCAAGCAGATCTAATAAATAAGATCATGAATATGAATATGAAGGACAAAGAATCTTGAAAGACAAAAAAGTAAAGTGGACAATAGTTCAGGAACAGAACAGAGTATTAGGAGGATAATGGATTTTTATATATGTAACTAGAGAAGATATTGAACATTACTTGTATCCAAACAGTCTAAATAATAAATCATGTGCCAATAAACTATATAAAGGCTGTAGTTTGTTATGTCATTGTTCACATTAATCTAATGGTTGTGCTATAAATAAATATCAGACTTTAAATTCAGTAGCTGGTAGCACTTCATTTTGTAGTATTGACTAAACCTAAAGATTCAATTAATGGAAGGCTCTATAAAGCTGTTGGATTCGGTTTTATTGTCCCATATTTCTTTATAGAACTGCTCCTAATCCATGATACTTCCAAATACCTTGTCTGAACTTTAGATTTTAAGTCAAGATATAATCAGCTAGGTTAAGTTTAAACTTGAATTTGGCAATTTCAAAATGTTAAATATCTTCTGCCTCAGCAATTCGGTTATAGATTTACTTCTTTGTCTAGAATTGCTTTCATGGTACATGAGCAACATTATGCTTTGCCTTATGGATGGATAGCCTGACATTCTCTTGTGAAGTTTAGAGGTGCAATACAACAAAAACTCTTCTTCAGTTCATGGGAGATGTTAAGAATTATCTAGGATTTAGAGCTAGGGTGTTTGGGTTTATAACTATGACACTATTGTGTATTATTTTAAGTGTAAAGTTCTTAAAATAAGTAAAGTGTCATGACCTGAGTTCTTATGATTGAGTTGTGTGTTTTTCTGGTGGGGATTTGATCCGGTGTTCCGTGGTCTTTTGGTGGTTTCCTTGCCATTGGGCCATCTGTTTGTACATTTGGTATCGGCCTTCGGAGTGTACCTGAGGTTCTTTAGGTTGAGCCTCAGGTGTTGGTTGTTACCATTGTCCTATCGGACGCTTCTGGGGCCTGTATTAGGAGGAGGGCTGGCTTCACTTGTTGCCGGTTTTTGTTGTATCCGACATAGAATTCGTGGCTCAGGGAGGAGGAGTGTTTTTGAAACTATAGCTGACTTGGAAGTGGTGTGAGTGTTGCCTTGTGTGTGAGTCTGGTTTTCCTCTCCACACTTCCACTCTGCCCTGTCCTTCAGTTCTGATTGCCTGCCACTGCCTTGGTGTTTGTGAGGAAGTTTGGGTTCCAGTTTGTTTTGCCCCAGTCCTGTGTTAACCCTTTCCTCACCTCTCCACTGTCCCTCTCCTCATTCTCTTGTTGTGTATTGTGTTGTGCTGTGTGTCCGTTGTCCAGCACATCCCGTCCGGTTTGTTTGTCTGCAGCTGCACCTTGGTTTCTGTAGGGGTGACCACCTTAGTATCCCCAGTCCCTAACTCTCTTGTAGTTCTCGCTCTATCTGTCGGCTAGAACTTTGTGTTAGAGAGCCAGGAGTTGTCGGGGCCAAGACTAGCTTGGGAACAGCTGACCAGTACCCGCAGGCAGGGCCTAGCTAGCCGCCGTAGCGTCAGGGAAAGTCTCCCTCCCCTGTTCCCTTAGCAGTGCAGTCTGCAGTCCGGATTTTGGGTCTAGGCATAGACACGAACGTGACATAAATGTATTTACGTGCTGCATTTTCAGAAAATATAATTGTGTGCTCCAATATCTACAAGTATCCACGTGACTGTATGTTAACAGAATAAAAGAAAAAAATGGAGAAAAGATGAAGAAAAAGAGTAATTCACTTCAAGACAGTGTGGTCAGAAATTGGTAGGCGAGCGTTAGTAAAGTCAGAGACAGAACAAGGCGGTAAAAAGGCCAGATCAAGGATATTAGCATCTTTGTGTGGGGGAGAAGTAGTAAGCTGTGGGAGACCAAGAGAGGTGGTTAGTGAGAGAAGACAGGGATGTTAATGGGAATGGTAAAATCACCCATATTGGAGGGTAGAAATTTCATAGGATAGGAAACTAGGAAGCCAGGAAGCAAAGTGATCTAAGAACTGGTATGGTGAGCCAAGGGGCAGTAGATGACAGCTACTTTTTGGGAGAAAGGGTGGAAAAGTCTTGTAGCGATGTTCCAGGTTACAACCATACGCTGGTTGTGACGTGCCATTGGGGAAGCAGCCACTGCACAGAAGTTTGAGGCCAAGTCCATGGATACAATTGAGAGTGTTGTCTGTGAGAACAGGAGGCATACAAATAAAATACATTTTCTATAAATAAATCTCCTTTTCAACAACTACATAATATGACACAAAACTGCCAGCACTGAGTGATTTCTTTATAGGGTGTAGGTGTCACAACCGACATGTTAGAGATTCCCTATTGAAGTCTCTATAGAGCTCATTGTAATTCCACAGACAGATACTGTGTTTGTTGTGTTTCTTAACTCCTGCTAGATACAATTTAGTGGCATGGCCTTAAGGTGAACCATAGAGTCAACACAGCCTTTAGGCAGTCCACATGTGATCTTAGATGTAAATATAATCCTTGTACCTGCTGAGTTTTTACCCTGGAGGAATGAGAAACTGAATAAGTTCTAAACCTAGCTACAAATATATTTAAAAGGAATAGACTGAAAAAGTTCATCATATGAGACCAATCATATCTATTGGAAGCATTAAAGGATATTTTATGCATACAGCTGGTGTTAAAGGGGGATCCCCGCAATTCTGTGTTTCAGGGACAGCCCACTTCCAGTAGTGTGTATATGCAAAGAGCCACACAGCTCAGTCACCAAACCGTTGGTACTGGCAGGTTTTTTACTGCAACTCTGTCCAATAGTTCTACAATACCGTAAGCCGTCACTATGGTTTGTACAGCAAATGAGCAGCATGGCTGCCAACATGTAACCTTACTTGGAGCCGCACTCGGCCATGTCCGGCTATCGCATATCTAATATTCTTGACCTATTATACGCTATAGGCTAACAATATTAAGAATTCAATATCTACTTTAACTATATGAAATACTGCAAAATGCAGATGAATACCATTCATAACAAGTCAAAGCACTCAAAAATAAATAATAAGGGGCCTCATGCACATAGCAGTGTATGTATATGGTACAGACATTCTAAGGCCAATGGGCACCATACGATAGAGCTATTGTCTCCTGGAAATAATGGTTTGTCATATGGTTTCCATGATGGTAATGCAAACATGATAACTAATAGAGCTGAACTTATTGCCATCACTTTTGTACAAAACAGCCGCTCAAATAAATATTTTTATGTCATTGTGGAAGTGTTTCCCAAGCAAAGTTCCTTATGAATTACAAGGATTACAATAAAAGTCAGCCACTCATACAAGTGCATTTGGAAAGAGGTTATCTGGTAAATCTTATTAAGACTTTACCATTCCATCGCTATTATATGCTAAGCTGTGGTATTTTGCTAGTAGCTGAGAAATTTGTATCGCCATCTAGCAAGGTGCCACGTGGCACAACCTCACGTAATACCTGCGATAACAATACAGCAATTTGCAGCTCTTAAGACTGTTGCTTCCCTGGAATGTTGCTCCTCTGCATTCTTCTAAGGTGGGCCAAGCCTGCTGGTGGCACAATGCTTCAGGGATCCTTGAGTCTTTGATCTATGAAGTAATTTAGTACTCTTTGAAAGCAACAGTTTCTTGTGATAGCTTCCAGGCACAGTTCAATCACTTAGAAAGTGTAAGGGACTCTCTGAATTAACACACGTCATCTGACTCTGATCTTGTAAAAATGTCTTCAGTTTACTTATATTGCGTATGTAAATAGTATTTGTCAGGTTTGGTTTGAACCACCATTTGGTTGGCCATAGACATGAATATATTATGCCAGATGATAGTCCAACAGTAAAAATGAAGAATTGCTACAGTTAATAGAAGTCCACAATGTTTACATTGCCCATGGACAGAGAAATAACGACTGTATGAGGGTGCATTCACACTGAGTTTTGTGGCGCTGTTTTTGCCACAAAACTCGTGTAAAGAAGCAGCGCTGTAAAACAGAATCCCATTGAGTTCAATGGGTTCCGTCTTACGCGCTACACATTGAACTCAATGGGAGGGTTTTTTTTCCCATTGATTTCAATGGGTTCCGCACGGAAAACGGAACCCATTGAAGTCAATGGGAGGCTTTTTTTCCACGCTGATTCTGATGCAGATTCTGCACCAGAATCAGCGCCCCAATACTTCGTTTGAATAGACCCTAAGGATTCTAACTGCTTAAAGGGATCCTATCACTCAGACGTGATTTTTTTCTAAGTACCACGTCGGAATAGCCTATTCGTCTCTTACCTTTCGTCATCTTCTCCATGCCGCTGTTCGCCTACAATCCTGGTTCTTATCGATATACTAATGAGCTCTCTTGCAGCACTGAGGGTGGGTCCCAGCGCTCAGACAGCACTGGGAATGTCCCCAATGCTGCGAGAGAACTCTCTCCAGCGCCGTCTCCTCTTCTTCAGCAGCATCATCTTCAGCCTCTTCTTCCAGCGGTGGCTTGTAACTTCTAAGGCCTCAGGCGCTGACGCTGCCGAAGAAGAGGAGGCGGCGCTGGAGAGAGTTCTCTTGCAGTATTGGGGATGCCCCAGTGCTGTCTTAGCCCTAGGGCCCACCCCCAGTGCTGCAAGAGAGCTCATTAGCAAATCGACAAGAACCGGGATTGTAGGCGAACGGCACCATGGAGAAGACGACAAAGGGTAGGAGACGAATAGCCTTTCTTAAGGCTATTCTGACGTGGTATGTAGAAAAAAATCATGTCTGAGTGATAGGATCCCTTTAAGGGTTTACATTAGGAATTGTGATAGGTCTGTCTGAAAAGATGTGTCTTTAGTTTTGCGCATGAAGCTATAGAAAATGGAAATTTATCTGATTGTCCAGCGTAGAGCATTCCGGAGAAGTGGTGCAACTCAGGAGAAGTCTTGGATACAGGAGTGGGAGGTACATCAGGATGCCAACTCAGATTCTGGCAATCCTGTGTACATGCAGCACCCTTCTTTGCTACTA
The DNA here is from genome assembly GCF_031893055.1 of Leptodactylus fuscus. Taxonomy (NCBI): domain Eukaryota; kingdom Metazoa; phylum Chordata; class Amphibia; order Anura; family Leptodactylidae; genus Leptodactylus; species Leptodactylus fuscus. The sequence goes on from NC_134265.1 coordinate 182,141,506, forward strand.
ACCAGTTGTTAACTTTGTACTTCTTATACTTATGTTTTTATTCAGATCACCAACCATTTAATTTGGAACCACAGCACATAATATAATCTATACCTATTTATCCTATACATACAGATACTATCACTATGCTAATGGTGGATATTATGCTTTTCTATACATATTGTGATGTTTAAAAGACTTTGATGTTTCTAATACTTTTGTGTTTTCATATTGTTATACTGTTAAAATTAGACTTGGATAGCATGTCCCCATTGTGCTTTTTTTAAACTCAGTTTATTGGAAAGTGTTCAAAATAGACCAGAAAAAAATAAAGAACAGCCATGCTGCAGTCCCACTACATCATTAAAGTCTACATAGAAGCGGCATAATGGCGGCAGAAGGACCAGGGTTCCAAAAGACTAAGCCAGCCAATAGGTTTATAAATGTCAGGAACAGACCAGCTTGATTGACAGTTAATAACTAGAGATGAGCGAGTAGTACTCGATCGAGTAGGTATTCGATCGAATACTACGGTATTCGAAATACTCGTACTCGATCGAGTACCACTCGCTGTTCGAATGTAAAAGTTCGATGCAGAACCAGCATTGATTGACCGAATGCTATACAGTCGGCCAATCAATGCTGGTTCTTCTCCTACCTTTAGAAGTCTTCTCCGTGCATGCTTCCCCGCAGCGTCTTCCGTCTCTTCATTCACTCTGCCAGGCGTCGGGCCTGGGCAGAGCCGACTGCACATGCCCGCTTGTAGTTTATCATGCAGTAGTTTTGGGTAATTATGTTCAAAATTACCATTAATTAAATATTTTACTTTGGTTACAATTAAGTAACAATTATTTTAGGACTCTCCCATTTTAACATGTCAAGCCCCCATTTATATACCACGACATACCATTGAATTTTGGTTTTGGTTCTATCGAACTCATGTTCGATCGGATATTAGGCTGTTCGGCATGTTCGAATCGAATCGAACACCGCGTGGTAAAGTGCGCCATTACTCGATTCCCCTCCCACCTTCCCTGGCGCCTTTTTTGCTCCAATAACAGCGCAGGGTAGGTGGGACAGGAACTACGACACCGGTGACGTTGAAAAAAGTAGGCAAAACCCATTGGCTGCCGAAAACATGTGACCTCTAATTTAAAAGAACAGCGACGCCCAGCTTCGCGTCATTCTGAGCTTGCAATTCACCGGGGACGGAGGTTTCCGTCCAGTTAGCTAGGGCTTAGATTCTGGGTAGGCAGGGACAGGCTAGGATAGGAAGGAGAAGACAACCAACAGCTCTTATAAGAGCTAAATTCCAGGGAGAAGCTTGTCAGTGTAACGTGGCACTGACGGGCTCAATCGCCACAACCCAGCTTTCCCAGGATCCTGAATGGAATACACTGACAGTGTATTCCCGTATACCCCATATATACACCCCAAATCCCCGTTCCAACGGTGTGCCCCCCCACCTTCACCCCAGAAATACCCTGCAAGTCCCCTAGCAATAGAATTGGGGTTATATACACCCACTATTTTTGCTACTGCCATATAGTGCCATTGTCTGACTGGGAATTCAAAGAATATATTGGGGTTACAAATACCCTCATTTCTTGCTACTGCCATATAGTGCCAGTTTCTGACTGGTAATTCAAAGAATATATTGGGGTTACGTGCACCCACAATTTTTGCTACTGGTATATAGTGCCATTGTCTGACTGGGAATTCAAAGAATATATTGGGGTTACAAATACCCTCATTTCTTGCTACTGCCATATAGTGCCAGTTTCTGACTGGTAATTCAAAGAATATATTGGGGTTACGTGCACCCACAATTTTTGCTACTGGTATATAGTGCCAGTTTCTAACTGGGAATTCAAAATGCGCAAGGCTCCCGGAAAGGGACGTGGACGAGGCCGTGGGCGAGGTCGGGGGAATGGTTCTGGGGAGCAAGGTAGCAGTGAAGCCACAGGGCGTCCCGTGCCTACTCCTGTGGGGCAGCAAGCATTGCGCCACTCCACAGTGCCAGGGTTGCTTGCCACATTAACTAAACTGCAGGGTACAAACCTTAGTAGGCCCGAGAACCAGGAACAGGTCTTGCAATGGCTGTCAGAGAACGCTTACAGCACATTGTCCAGCAGCCAGTCAGACTCTGCCTCCTCTCCTCCTATTACCCAACAGTCTTGTCCTCCTTCCTCCCAAAATTCCCAAGCTTCACAGAACAATAACCCCAACTGTCCCTGCTCCCCAGAGCTGTTCTCCGCTCCTTTCATTGTCCCTCAACCTGCCTCTCCACGTCACGATTCCACGAACCTAACAGAGGAGCATCTGTGTCCAGATGCTCAAACACTAGAGTCTCCTCCATCTCCGTTCGATTTGGTGGTGGATGACCAGCAACCCACCCTCATCGACGATGATGTGACGCAGTTGCCGTCAGGGCATCCAGTTGACCGGCGCATTGTGCGGGAGGAGGAGATGAGACAGGAGTTGGAAGAGGAAGTGGTGGATGATGAGGACACTGACCCGACCTGGACAGGGGGGATGTCAAGCGGGGAAAGTAGTGTGGATGTTGAGGCAGGTGCAGCACCAAAAAGGGTAGCTAGAGGCAGAGGCAGAGGTCAGCAGCTTAGGCGAAGCCAGGCCACACCCGGAATCTCCCAAGATGTTCCAGTTCGTACCCAGCCCCGAAAAACTCCCACCTCGAGGGCATGTTTCTCGAAGGTGTGGAGTTTTTTCAAGGAATGCGCCGAGGACAGATATAGTGTTGTCTGCACAATTTGCCTCTCGAAATTGATTAGGGGCTCTGAGAAGAGCAACCTGTCCACCACTTCAATGCGCCGTCATTTGGAATCCAAGCACTGGAATCAGTGGCAGGCAGCAACGGCAGGACAAAGGCCGCCTGCCGTTCACGCCACTGCCACTGCCTCTGCCACTGCCTCTGCCTCTGCTGACTGTGCTGGCGATGCACTCCAGAGGACGAGCCAGGACACCACTTCATCTGCCTCCGCCACTTTGTTGACTTCTCCCTCATCCTCCCCTGTTCCTGTCTTATCTCCTTCTCCTGCACCATCAAAGGCACCATCAGGCGCTTCTTTACAACAACCCACCATCTCTCAGACATTGGAGCGGTGGCAGAAATACACTGCTAACCACCCACACGCGCAAGCCTTGAACGCCAACATCGCTAAACTGCTGGCCCAGGAGATGTTGGCGTTCCGGCTTGTTGAAACTCCCGCCTTCCTGGACCTGGTGGCAACTGCGGCACCTCGCTATGCCGTCCCTAGCCGTCACTACTTCTCCCGGTGTGCCGTCCCCGCTTTGCACCAGCACGTGTCACTCAACATCAGGCGGGCCCTTAGTTCCGCGCTTTGCACAAAGGTGCACTTGACCACCGACGCGTGGACAAGTGCATGCGGACAGGGACGCTACATTTCACTGACGGCACACTGGGTGAATGTAGTTGAGGCTGGGACTGCTTCCCAAACTGGCCCGGTGTACCTCGTCTCCCCGCCTAACATTCCTGGCAGGGACACGAGAAGAACACCCCCCTCCTCCTCCTCCTCCACCGCCTCCTCCTCCGCCACCGCCTCCTCCTCCGGTGTTAGATTGACCCCAGCTACGAGTTGGAAACGTTGCAGCACTGGCGTTGGTAGACGTCAGCAGGCTGTGCTGAAGCTGATCAGCTTGGGGGACAGACAGCACACTGCCTCCGAGGTGAGGGATGCCCTCCTCGATGAGACGGCAATATGGTTTGAGCCGCTGCACCTGGGCCCAGGCATGGTCGTTTGTGATAACGGCCGGAACCTGGTAGCAGCTCTGGAGCTTGCCGGACTCCAACATGTTCCATGCCTGGCCCACGTCTTCAACCTAGTGGTGCAACGTTTCCTAAAGAGCTACCCCAATGTTCCAGAGCTACTGGTGAAAGTGCGGCGCATGTGCGCCCACTTTCGCAAGTCGACAGTAGCCGCTGCTAGCTTAAAATCTCTCCAGCAACGCCTGCATGTGCCACAACACCGGCTTTTGTGCGACGTCCCCACACGCTGGAACTCAACGTTTCAGATGTTGAATAGAGTGGTTGAGCAGCAGAGACCTTTGATGGAATACCAGCTACAAAACCCTAGGGTGCCACAAAGTCAGCTGCCTCAGTTTCACATCCATGAGTGGCCATGGATGAGAGACCTTTGTGACATCCTACGGGTCTTTGAGGAGTCCACAAGGAGGGTGAGCTCTGAGGATGCGATGGTGAGCCTTACAATCCCGCTCTTGTGTGTTCTGAGAGAATCCCTGATTGACATCAGGGATAACTCAGATCACACAGAGGAGTTAGGGATAGCATCCGATCCGTCACAGCTGGAGAGTAGGTCCACACATCTGTCCGCTTCACTGCGTTTAATGGAGGAGGAGGAGGAGGAGGAGGAGGAAGAAGAGTTGTCCGATGATGTGATGGTGATACAGGAGGCTTCCGGGCAACTTCGAATCGTCCCATTGTTGCAGCGCGGATGGGTAGACATGGAGGATGAGGAGGAAATGGAGATTGAACTTTCCGGTGGGGCCAGAGGAGTCATGCCAACTAACACTGTGGCAGACATGGCTGAGTTCATGTTGGGGTGCTTTACAACCGACAAACGTATTGTCAAAATCATGGAGGACAACCAGTACTGGATCTTTGCTATCCTTGACCCCCGGTATAAAAACAACATCTCGTCTTTTATTCCGGTAGAGGGGAGGGCCAATCGCATCAATGCTTGCCACAGGCAATTGGTGCAGAATATGATGGAGATGTTTCCAGCATGTGACGTTGGCGGCAGGGAGGGCAGTTCCTCCAGTAGGCAACAAAGTTCTCACCGGTCCACACAAACGAGGGGCACACTGTCTAAGGTCTGGGACACCTTGATGGCACCCCCTCGCCAAAGTGCCGCCACGGAGGGTCCTAGTGTCACCAGGCGTGAGAAGTATAGGCGCATGTTGCGGGAATACCTTTCCGACCACAGCCCTGTCCTCTCTGACCCCTCTGCGCCCTACACGTATTGGGTGTCGAAGTTGGACCTGTGGCTTGAACTTGCCCTATATGCCTTGGAGGTGCTGTCCTGTCCTGCCGCCAGCATCCTATCTGAGAGGGTGTTCAGTGCAGCCGGTGGCATCATCACTGACAAGCGCACCCGTCTGTCAGCTGAGAGTGCCGACCGGCTCACTTTGATAAAAATGAACCACCACTGGATAGAGCCTTCATTTTTGTGCCCACCTGTGTAAAGCACCCCAACATGAAACTCCATGTCTGTACTCAACCTCTCCAATTCCTCCGCATCCTCATACTCATCCACCATAAGCGTTGCACAATTCTGCTAATACTAGGCTCCCTCCACCCTGATTTCCCCCAACTCTGCTGGTTAGAGGCTCCCTCCACCCTGATTTCCACCAACTCTGCTGGTTAGAGGCTCCCTCCACCCTGCTTTCCCACAACTCTGCTGGTTAGAGGCTCCCTCCACCCTGCTTTCCCACAACTCTGCTGGTTAGAGGCTCCCTCCACCCTGCTTTCCCACAACTCTGCTGGTTAGAGGCTCCCTCCACCCTGATTTCCACCAACTCTGCTGGTTAGAGGCTCCCTCCACCCTGTTTTCCCACAACTCTGCTGGTTAGAGGCTCCCTCCACCATGAATTGGTCCAAACTGGGCTGTTTAGAGGCTCCCTCCACCATGAATTGGTCCAAACTGGGGTTTTTAGAGGCTCCCTCCACCATGAATTTGCCCAAACTGGGCTGTTTAGAGGCTCCCTCCATCATGAATTGGTCCAAACTGGGGTTTTAGAGGCTCCCTCCACCATGAATTGGTCCAAACTGGGGTTTTTAGAGGCTCCCTCCACCATGAATTTGCCCAAACTGGGGTGTTTAGAGGCTCCCTCCACCATGAAATTGCCCAAACTCTGCTGGTTAGAGGCTCAATCCACCCTGATTTTCAAAACAAATGTTGGTGCCAACCTCAACTTACTACAAGGGCCAAATTCACTGCTGGTGACAAGCTCTCCTCACTGCAAGTGCCAAATACACATGTTTCAAGGTGTTTTCCTACTGTCAGAGAGGTGGTATTGAGTGTGTAAAGTGTGTAGTTGTTAGGCTGTGATGTTGGGGTAATAGAGGGTCTTTGGTGTGTTAGATGCCCCCAGACATGCTTCCCCTGCTGTCCCAGTGTCATTCCAGAGGTGTTGGCATCATTTCCTGGGGTGTCATAGTGGACTTGGTGACCCTCCAGACACGGATTTGGGTTTCCCCCTTAACGAGTATCTGTTCCCCATAGACTATAATGGGGTTCGAAACCCGTTCGAACACACGAACATTGAGCGGCTGTTCGAATCGAATTTCGAACCTCGAACATTTTAGTGTTCGCTCATCTCTAATAATTATATATTTGCTATATATATTCTTATTACTGTAAATTTGTAACTTTGACATGCTGTGAATAAGCTCTGGGAGAACTGAAATATTATCCATGAAGCAATTTCTACTATGTACTGAATTATGAAATAAACAGAACTTTATTTGAATAATATATAAAAGGCTAAAGTTTTCTGCTGTATACCTCTGGAGCAGTCTCACTTTAGTTACAGCTGACCTGGATGAGTCAAGTGTCTGCAATGTATGACACCAAAGAGACAGGCAAAGACATGAAGAGGACAATTTGAGGTCAGGGTTGACTGAGTTCATTGGTGATGATGCAACTGGCAGAAATCTGGACAGACAGCACAGGTTTCAATGTCGCTGTTACGGTTCTGTGTATATCTAGAAAATTAATATTTTTTAACGTTGACAGAACCGCTAGACTGCAAGACACTGCAGTGAAGTCCACAGGGCAGCCGTCTGTCTGCAAACTACCAGTTAAACTGCACGGGCAGTGGTGTTTGTGCGGTTCATGTGTGAACAGCCTGCAATCAACTCTCACCAGTTAACTTCACTGGGAGAGCGAACCTGTGTATAGCTGCTGAGTGAAGCCTAATGAGGCCTTGCACAAGTCATCTGCGAACTATCAGCAGAGAGATGGACCCAGCACCTGCTTCACCCGGCTACACAGAAAAAGCTGCCAGGGGTTAACTGTCACCCCTGGTCAGCAACACAAAGGACTCCACAATAGTTTGGAGATACCAAGTTGATGGACAGTACGATAGGCAATTCAGGTCCCTACCGGCAGAGCCAAAGAATCCTAACTTAGATCCCTGACCTGACAACCTGCCTTTCACAGGAACCTAGCCCTGACCTCCTGTCTCAATTTTAGTTAAAGTGTGAGCACCCGGCGGGCGTCGGCTCAGACTATATAAAGGCAAGTCCCCACCCACAGGGGTGGTGGCATAACCTCACCGGACATGCTCAGTATGGGCAGAATGGGACTTAGTCTCTGAGTGCCTCCAAAAGGTCTGAGCACGCTCAGTGGGAGAAGAATGGCACTTAGCCTCTGAGCGGCTCCAAAAGGTCTGAGCATGCTCAGTCGGCCGAAAGCTGGACTTAGACTCCAGACACCCCACTGCACGACGCCGAGGGCTGGATTGGCCCGCAGATGGCGCTATGCGCTGGACGGGAAGCCTGCGGGACCCCATCCTAACAATCGCAAACAAGAAGTGGTTAATACAGGCAGAACATGCACAGATTCAGGTATACAAACAGAGATAGGAAAATGGTAACACAAACAAAAGCTACCCAAACACCTTAGCAGAGGTGCTAGGAACCAAATTGCTCAAATGGCTTCCCAGTGAGGACGGTGTCTTATATAAGCCAGGGGTATTAGGGGTGTACTGGGGAAGTAATATTGGGTGCATGCTGGCCCTTTAAGAAAGAATCAGAGCTTGCAAACTCTATGCAGAGAGGAAGAAACTGGAGGCAGAAACATAGGGGGCACTGGCGCTACAAGGGATTTACCACAGTACATCAGTGAAAAGCTCAGAGCCAATACGTACAGAGTCATTTTAGGTTACTGTAATTAGTGTGGCGTGTGTTTAGGGTGAAGATGCAAAATTTGTCTGAAGTCCCACCCATTCGCATTGGCCAAAGGCTGCATGCTAATGTGAATAAAGTTTTTCCCACCATTGGTCACTGCAGGTGGGCAGACATAGGACATGGCGTTGGATGCAGCCTGTGGTGCGTCAGGTGTCCTACCCCTCAATTTTGTAATAAAAACAGCTTATCATTTAGTAAGAAACAAAGTAGACAAAATACAATCTAAAATACTACAATACCAACAATCAATCATGAAAGTAAAGAAATTTGTACAGAAATGAATAATATGTCTTCTTACAGAAAGAAAATACGTCTATGAACAGAAAAGTGGGTGTGTAAATGTACTTTTAAGTTCATTAATCAACGCAATAGATAAAAAGTTAATTAATAGTGCAACTATATGGCTGCTCATAAGAAACATAGAAAGAAATGGGAACTTTCTGACAAGTCCAAATACACCAGATTTGTTAAAGGTATTTGTTGGTTGGTAAAAATGTTTTGAAAATGGCTGAGAATAAGGTAAAAATAATAGCAATATTCACTACTCCCTCACTACTCATGTCCTCTGTTGATATATACTTCCTGGTCTTTGGTATTGAAATTACATCTTAAGACTCCATTCTCACAGAGTAATGACCTGCTCATTTAGACATGTATTTAGACATGTATAACACGTGTAATTTTGTGTGCATAATTTTGCTGCTGCAAAATTACGCGTGCAAAATTACACGCCTTATTCACCCGTAACAACCCATTGAAATGAATGGGATCTCTTTTGAGCGCTCACATTCTGACACGTGTATACGTTCCAGAATGCGCGCCCGTTAACTCCATGTGAACTGACCCTAAGCCAGCACCCATTGAAATCAATGGGATCTGTTTTGAAGCGCCGCGCCCTGACATGTGTATACGTGTCTAAATGAGCAGCACGTTACTCCTTGAGAACGGAGCCTAATTCTCATGTACATCCAGGCGTTTGAATACATCCAAAGTTTATTTTAGAAAGAATTGTCCTCCTAGGAGATAATATATAGCTTATGAAATACCTACCTTTTGATTTTCAACAGTGTTTCTACATTTTTCTATATTTCTAAATCAAGTCATGGAGAAAATTGGTTTCTTTCACAAGTTTAACAGCTGATGCTATCTCCCTCCAAAAACATAAATAACAGCTGATGGGGTCTGATCGCACAGCCAGTCAGCCTCTAAGGTGCCTTTCCAGTATAAGCTTGTTGTTTAACCTTTTCCATAAGAGTTACTTTCTGACATGACTAATGCCTGCCAAGAGAATGATTTGATGTCCAGCATCGCCACTCCCTCCCCCAAGAAAACTTGAGTGCTTGATGCTACTTCTAAGTCCGGTTATTTTTAACCAATAGGTACGTAATCCCTGTATCTTGTTGTTCTGAAATTGTAGGCATTATCACAGCTGAGCAATGTATAACTGCTTGCCCACAGCTGTCACTATGGATTAGCAGGAAGGTTTAGTTATTTTTACTTGTTGTGATTGGATTGTAAAAAACAGAAACACACAAAATCTGCTGTGATCAATAATTGGTTAAAACTAACTGCCTTTAGTCTATCAGTCATGGAGTTAAAACTTACCACTTATCATTACAAAGGTAAAAAAGGACAATCACTCCATAGGACATATTCACTTGATAGAAAAACGGATGTGTGACAGCTGTCAAAAAAAACTGCTAGGCTCTATCTCTGTTTTCACAAACACATGGACCAAATAGAAAACAATTAATTGGTTTTTAACTAATGTAAAACAGTTTTACATCTAAAAATGAATTAGTGGGTTGCATCAAAAAAGAAAGGCCAATAAGGTTTATCCATTAACTGATAAACCGAAATATATAGAATTAGAAGCGTGGCCGCGCTAATTAAAAATTAGGTACATATGAGAATACATATAAGTCCTTGTGGACTCCAGAAATAGGTCAACTTGTCTCACGCCTTTTTGGTACGTAATCAAGCTATGTATGCCGAAAAACGTGGGGCTGCATCTACGGCTTAAGACTCAAAGGTCGAAAGAAAGCACAGGACAGTGATTGAGGGATATACCCCAAAAAAACACCAAAAGCGCGCTCCCTTCAGTAAAGATAAGTTCTGGTACGCTGATGTATCAAAATAAAAAGGATTTATTTAAGATGACGTGTTTCGGGGTTCTCTGGTACCTCACATGTACCACCCCTTCATCAGATCTAGTTGAAAATACAAACATAACACACATAAAAAGTATTGCAACTGCCTGGGGCCAGTCTGTGCCTCTTCCCCCATCCCCCTTTCTTCCCCACAAAGCAGAACTTCTTTCCCCAGGGCCGGTCTAAGGTGGGGTCAGCTGCATAATCTTTTTTAAAATGGGTAATCACATAACCCACCTCCCAGATGCAGGTGTCATCCAAAAATAAAGATTCATTCAATTGCAATGACCAAAAAGGCCTGGTAAGGGAAGGAACAGATATAATGCACAGTAAACAGGTGCATGGTCAGACAACAGTATGTTGCCAATGTCTCTTTCAGGAGACCATGATGGGTCTATCAGAATGTAGCTGATGCAACTATAGGAGTCATGTGGAGGTGAATAAAATGTATAATACCTAGTTGTCTGGTAAGCAAGTTGCCAGAGGTCACAAAACTGGAGAAAGGACTTCCTCACTTGTTTAATGGTAAAAGAGGAAAGGCCAGCTTTCCCTACTGTGTTATCTAGTGTCGGAGTTACATCCGCACCCGTTCGGGCATCTACACCTTCCGCGCACACGCTGTGGTGTAGGCAGTGTGTTCAGTTCTGATTCCTTGCTTAGGGTTGGGTTTTTGTTGATCTGTCTGAACACTGTCCTATTCCCTCACATCTATAATTGATTTACCACCACACCCATCTCCTGCACCTTGTTTCCCTCTGCCCCTCTAATAGTTAATTTTAGCCTTACATGTATGATTGACAGCCTATCTTTCTATCAAGTCTGGGGTAGGATCTTCCTTCCTATTTATTGTTTGCTCACTTTCACATTGGTGCTTGCTATTGCCTTGTGCTTGCCTGCTTTTTCTCTTGCTGTTTTGTTACTTGTATTCTTATTCCTGACCTCTGGTTTACCTTTGCCCATTCTCTTGGATCTCATTTCTGTACTGCGTTGCTCGACTGTTACCAACTCCTTGGCTAGCTGACCTCCCTTTTGTTATTGTTTGTCTTGTTTGCTCTCTGTGTCATCTAGGAAGGGTTTTGCCACCAAGTTGTCATTTGTTGCCTAGGGCAGTTCAGAAAAGTAGGCAGGGGGGAGAGAGTTCACTATCTCGTCGTACCCCTCCCCCCAAAGTTCACCAGCAACTACTGGGGAATTGCTCCTCTAGCAATCCCTTTAGGCTAAGGGCCCACTGGGCGGAAATGCAGCGTTTTGGGGCATTGCAGAAACGCAGCGGAGAAAAACGCTGCGTTTTACAGTACCAGCATAATGAATGCAATATTGTCTAATCTTAGCCCCTCACAGTGGAAAAAAAATCACTGCGTAATAGCTGCATTTTTGAAAAACTTTAGCGTTTTTGAAAAACTCAGCATGTCAATTATAGTTGCGGAAACGCTGAGTTTTTCCCTCCATAGATTTCTATGGAGACTATGAAAACCACAGCAAAAACACCGCATGATAAATGTGTTGCGGAAACTCCACAGAAACGTCACGGAAAAGCATCAAAATCCGCAGACAAAAACTCACTGTTTTACTTGGTTGAGGCTAAGGCCCCACAGGCCGCAACCGCTGCGCCAAAGGAACAACTGCGGCGTTAACGCATTGCTGTTCTTCCCACAGTGCTTTGATCAGAAAGTTCACAGAGTTTTCCTCTGCAGACTTTCTGTTACAATTATATCTATGGGAAAGCCGCCGGGGTTTCCATAGATATAATTGAAATGCTGCGATTTTCAAAACCGCAACGTTTAAGAAATTGCAGTGTGTCCGCGCTGCGATTTTATTTTCACTTTGCAAGTACTGTAAAACGCCTTGGCCAAATCGCAGCGTTTTCGGCCCATGGGTCCCCGGCCTAAATAGCAGAGGACCATAATTCCTTTGTGATTTTCAACATAGCCTTTCAATTACTTTTATTGCACATGAGAAACTCGAGCAAAAACACAATGAGAAACTCAACAGAAAACTCATATGAATTTCCGCAGCAGCACAAAACTGAAAAACGCAATGACAAACACATGTACATGCGCGTTTTTTTCTGCGACAGAAAACGCAGCGTTTTCTCTGCAGTTTTTTGTGTGGCGTTTTTTGCTGCGTTTCTGCCCAATGGGGCCTTAGCCTTACAGTCTGGTTGAGGGTAAAGTTCAAGCCCCCACATAGAATAACCATCCCTTGCACCATAGGGAGGTCAGAATCCACAAGATTTAAATGGGTCTGATCATGGTTCGGGGAAAGCATGTTAGTAATTGTAAAGCTCCGGTCCTCAATGCGCAGGATCAGGATAAGAAATTGCAACCTTTTCTAAGACTTTCCATTGACTTTTTTTGTCTTCTTTGATAATATATAATATCACGTTAACTCTGTTATGCCTGTACATAAAAGCTGTAAACATTTTCCAGAATATTATTTGTCTTGCTAGCTAGAGGCAGAAGCTCATGACTTTTTGTATATTTTTAGATATATATAATTGATTGAAAATTGCTAAAAAAATAAAGTTTAGCATAAAACTGGATAAAAAATAGTTTATTTTCTGAAGACACATTTTCTTTAGGAGCAAAATTCTTTCATTTTCTATTTGCAGTGTATATAAGAAATCAAAGTCTTCATGTCAATTACTGCAGGGGTTTCAGGCCAGAGCCCCACAGATTTTTACATTACCTGCAAAGTGGATGGGATTCTGGCTAAACCCCTCCATGTATTGTAGAAAAAAATCCACAGCTGAAATGCTACAATTTCAAAAATGCTCATGTTTTAGTAACTCGCAGCATGTCAATTATATCTATGGAAACAGTGGCATTTTATGTATAGGTATAATAGAGTTAGAAAGTCCACAGAGGAAAATTCTGGGGAAAAAAACTACGCGTTTTTGGCACAGTCTTTTCCACTGTGTTTTTCGCTGCGGCTCGCTACGTGGGGCCTTAGCAACACCCACAGTTTTCAGCCTTAAGGTCGGGGCCCAATGGGACGTAAACGCCACGATTTGCCCGCAGCGGAGACGCTGTGGGAAAAATCATGGCATTTTACAGTGCAAGCAAAGGGGATGGTATTCGCATGCAGAAAAAAACGCAGCGTGGACACGCTGCGATTTGCAAAGCCGTTGCAGCTTTGCAAATCAAAGCATGTAAATTATATATATGGAAACGCCGACGGTTTTGCCGTAGATATAATGGGAAGAGAAAGTCCGCAGAGGAAAACTCTGTGAACTTTCTCTTCAAAGCGCTGCAGAAAGAACTGCAATGCGATCATGCAGCGGTTCTTTCCGCAATGCTTTAGCGCTGCAATTACGGCCCGTGGGGCCTTAGCCTTACAATCCTGAGTTTCAAACCCAGGCCAGCCACATGGGAACCACAGCTGAAAGCTATCCAATCTTGGCAGGCTATTGCAGGAAGTCGACAAGGGGTTGCCTGCCTAATAAGGTATATCAGAGGTGCTCACCCTTTTTCAGCATGTGAGCTACTTTATAACATGAGCAAGTCCAAAGATCTACTACCCACTTCTTTTGGGCGGGACCTGTGGGCGGGGTTGGATGGGTCGTGGGCGGGGCCAGGGTGGGGAGGAGCGTGAGAGCAGGAGGCAGCGGCATTCTGTGGTTGCCTAGTAACGGCCCTCACTCAGCATGATGGGAAGCCACAGAATGCCCACAACACGGAAGCAAGGCGGCTGCCCAGGGATCCTCGGTGTCTGCTTGTTCACAGCGCAGGCTGAGAGTCATCTGGAGATAACTCTCAGCCTGCGCTGTGAACAAGCACTCCAGACACTTGCAGGCCGGGCAGCAGCAGCTCTGGGGGATGACGCGCTCCCCGCTCTTAGGGATGGAGGGAGCAGCCGGGGTGCTGCTTGTTCACAGCGCAGACTGAGAGTCATCTCTGGACACTGGCAGGCCGGGGCCGCCACAGCCCTGACTGCGAACGAGTGCAAGGGCCTTGCACTCGTTCGCGGTCAGGGCTGCGGTGGCCCCACCTGCAAGTGTCCGGAGATGACTTTCAGCCTGCACTGTGAACAAGCAGACACCAGGGATCCCTGGCTGCATCCTGCGATCGACCCATACGTCCTTTGCGATCGACCGGTAGATCGCGATCGACATATTGGGCACCCCTGAGGTATATGAACAGAGATTACAAAATTTAGAACATTTATTAAAATGTAAAAAAAGGAAATAAAGAGAACTTCTATAACATTAGTTTTCATTTTTAATGTTTTTATGGTATTCTCTTGCCACTAAGCCTAAAATAGTCTGTCACTTATTGTTTCCTATAGTTGAACCATAAACCATAGACAAAATGGTCTGGAGCAGACTCTAATAACTTCTATGGCACAGTTTTCTAGCCATACTCTGTGACCTATGCAGATGCTTAAACAGAAACCACTATAAGCAGAAATAAATATGCATAACATATTTTAATAACCCTTTTGAGGTGTTTCTCCCATACCAATTAGGATTGTTCCTGTGAATGTAAACATCTGCAGTCCTTGATCCTACATAAGTTCTCCCAATTAATGCGACATATGCAAGTGACTTGCAACCTCATCATTATTGTCAAGCTGTTTATGATGAGAGATGGTGTTTCTCTTAAGTATTGCTACACTGAATGAAGTGTAATGAAGCACAGTGCACTCATTATCCCACTCATATACCATATAGAAAAATAATGGAAATTTATTCACCCCAAACACGCCGTGCAGAGCACAGTTATTGGACATCATAAGCAAGACTTGTAAGAGGCTCGTTCATGTACTTGCATTGTTTTATGCATTTTAAAATCTATTTTAATGCAAATTTAGACAAAGGTAAACAATACCATTTGTTATCATAATTAAATTTTATGTGCTCCTTTGCAATGATTTGCTTCCTAGATGAAAAATTTTAAAATTTTCTAAGTAGTCTTCATTAAGGCTAAAGCCCCACTTTGCGGAAAAGAAGCTTTTTTGTTGAAGATTTTGTATCTTCACGGTAATATTCTACCCCTGCCAAACAGAGGTACCGTAATAAAACAATTAACAGCCTAATAAGTGTAACCTACTTTTTTACCTTATCCATATTTCTGATAAAGATATATCGTAAATCTCTTATATTCACCTGCACTGTACAGTTATGAAACATTGTTTTATAATTTGACGTATGATTTAAAGCATGCTGTTTATTATGAGAAGCTATTTTTTTTTAGTACCTTTTAATTTACAAAGTATATTTTTGACAAGACATGCTGGGAAATGTATTCACATCTTAATCCACCTATATTTAACATATTAATAAATAAATACATTTGCTAATCCAATAAAGTGGCATGAGTCACCATGAAGTGGACTGGGACGGAGTATCTAATGTAATAGGGCAGCAAGGAAATACAGAAATGATGAATCTCAATTTATCTCATTACTGTTGCCCCTGAATCTTTAATAGGAATACTGTTGCATTGAATGGAAATAGAATGCATTAGCTTTGTAAATTGAAGTCAAAGGACATTAATATGTGTTTTATGTCTTCTTTCTTGATGAGCTTTTGTTATATTTATTTGTATATTTTCAGTGTTGCCAGAAATGTTCTGTGTCTTCAGTTCATTTAATTCAGCTAATTTATTTAATTTGCAGAAATATGTCACCTAAAATAGCACGGACATGTTGTATTTTTGTGGAATATGTTATATTAATGTGAATACATTCTCATGCATTTTGTGAATAAGACCTCTTGTAACTGTAGTAGCATGGCATCCATGTTGGCGTATTGCACCATACTATACCTTTATATACTACTGATTTCAGTAGTTTTTCTGCTAGGTTCTATATAAATCTGACAATAAACATAGTGACTTGCCTAATTGGTTATGAAATTAGTGTGTCATAAGATAGCTCAAATGACTCTAATGACTAAATATGTCTTAGGCTTTGCTCATGCCAACAGTGTATGAGTCCATATGCCAATAGTGCATATGCTAATCCTGTCCTAGGCTGGACTCAGAATGCTACGAACTACAGCATCAGAAATTTGAATGAGATTTGAAGGGATATCTTCCCCTCCATCTTTATCTACAGAATAGCAAGGGTACACCAGCAAGACCTCACACTTTAAAAGTGGAACGGGTTAGGTGTCAAGGGGTGAAGGGGGGGGGGGCTAGTGCCAACTGACCTTATTGAGCCTGTATGAAGTAGGGAATCAGCACAGGTCCAGGGAAGGAATTACAATTGCTTTCATTACCTTTGAGCAAGTCACTCAAAATTTTAAGGGTTAATAAAATGTGCATGTGTACAAACAGTCACATTCAGATTTATGACTATAACATGCAAAGACATGCAGTACCAAATGGGAAGTGTGTGGGGGTTTGTGTAGGGCGGGGGGGGGGGGGGTACTGAACATGAGAGATTCAATACTAGATCAGGATCTTTTCATGTCACACAGAAATGTCCAGCACTTGCCCTAAAGGTGAAACAAAAATGAGTTGAGCAAGAAAATGGGATATATGAATGCCTTTACATGTGTAACTATCTACTAGTACAAAAAGGAGTGTGAGGTTGGAATCATCTTTTTACATTTAAACACAATGCAGCAGATTTATTATTACTAGCTACAGGAAAGCAAATGCAAAACAAGACAGGCAGAAGATGTGTCACATCTATCATAGTGATGACCACTGTGTGTTAGACTTAGAACATCTTCATAGACATGTTATACCTTTTATTTACACCACCTATCGGTTGGCTTACTTTAGTTAAGTGTTCCTGTCACGTATGGGCTGTCCTATCACGTGATGCGGATGAGGCTGTTGTAGTGTTGTAGTGAGGATGCAGGTCTTCTGGAATAAGTCCACCATGCGATAATTATTGTTATAGATCAGAACCAGTGGCGTAACTACCGCCATAGCAGCAGAAGCAGCTGCCACAGGGCCTGGGACATTAGGGGGCCCGGTGACAGCCTCTACCACTGCTTTTTTTTTTTTTTTTTTTTTAATAGGCCGTTACGGGCCCAATTTACTTACCGATCCTGGCTGGGCCGGGATCGGTAAATAACACCGTGGGCCCCACAAACACTATCATTATACTCGGGGTCTTTGAGAGGTAAGAAACATAAAAAACACTGTTAGGCAGTGGCGTAACTAGGAATGGCGGGGCCCCGTGGTGAACCTTTGACATGCCCCCCCCCCCCCCGGGTGACGCCGAAAACCCCGCACGGCCCCACCCCCCGCATTCCTACGCACACTATTACGCTCCATAGTGGCCCCTGCACACATTATTATACCCCATAGTGGCCCCTGCACACAGTATTATACCCCATAGTGGCCCCTGCACACAGTATTATACCCCATAGTGACCCCTGCACACAGTATTATACCCCATAGTGGCCCCTGCACACATTATTATACCCCATAGTGGCCCCTGCACACATTATTATATCCATACCTCCCAACTTTTGAAGATCTGAAAGAGCAAATTTAGCCCCGCCCATTTTTGTGTTGACTCCACCCACTCGTTAATTTTTCATGTGCCCGCACACAGTATAATCCTCCTACAGTCACCCATAAATTATATGTCCCCCCTCTATCTCTCCCCCAGTTTCATATACACCCTTCATCTGCCCCCAGTTTCATGTCCTCTCCATCTCTGCCCCCAGATTAATGTCCCCACATCTCTGCCCCCAGATTCATGTCCCCCATCTCTGTCCCCAGATTCATGTCCCCCATCTCTGCCCCCAGATTCATGTCCCTCCATCTCTGCCCCCAGTTTCATGTCCACTCCATCTCTGCCCCCAGATTCATGACCCTCCATTACCTGACCAGCCATCGGCTTACATTATATATATAATTTGACTATCAACATTAGAGGTACTCTTAATATAAATGTCGTATAATATGGAGGTAGTTTTGCAACCATTCTTTAAACAATTTTCAATGCATCATATCCTTGAAGAACAGACCATATATGAATGGCATCTGTATACTGTCAGTGATTTTCATGGATCCATAGACTTTAATGGGCATGTTCGGTCTGCAAAACAGACTAAAGAAGTGCATGTTATCAATTTATGGTAATTCACGGGCGCATAAATAAGGTTTACAATTAAAATTATTACAACCAGCAGAAAGAAATATTATTTAAAGACAAACCTGCCATCAAAGTATGACACACTGTGACAGGGAACCATAAAAAAAGAGAATCCTACAGAGAATATAAATGGTGGCCTACGGCAATGAAGATATTTGAAAGACATATTTCCTAAAGCAAGACAGCATCTGCATAATAGAACACATCCTAGTGCAAAAAACGAGTCCTAGAAATGAGCGGTTGGAGTTGTATGCTTTGCATACTAAATAAGTATACTCTAGAAGAGCTAAAGCTAGTTTTCATAGCCGTCTACCCCCGAGCTATGCAATTAACATACACCGGCATCTTGTATTTCCATCTTATGAGTTCACTACCAATATAGTATGCTCAATGAGCAGCTGAACTTTTTTCATTACATAGGCATGGTTCATGGAATGTACCAGTTACCTGCTACATTACATGAGCTGAAAACTTTCTTTTTCACATTACTTGATTCTCTAGGTTTTGGAGCCAGAAGTGCACCTCAAATTACTAGAGACCCATTTAGCAGAGAAGAAAGAAATGCATTTTATATATGCAACTAGTTACAGTTTATACGCTTTTCTTTATGGCCGACTATCAAAATACATTGTTACAGGGAGTAAACAAAGGAGGTAGGTATGTAAAATTTATTTGGTTATCTTTTACATTTCGTAAATATAAAAATTGCCTGTTCTTCTTCAGTTTCCTAAAAATTCTATAGTATCAGACAGAATCAATCGTTGTCAATTTGTCATTTCTTATTTGGGTTATCTGACAAAGAAGCCTCTGTCAAAAATTCCAAATGGCCCTCCTTAAAGGTTTCAAAAATTCTTGCTCTGTTGGTATAAGGCCTCAGGTCAAACAGTCTGCTGGTGCTCGGGCTATAAGAGTTGGTTCATATCTGTGTTGGTATTCTGTTCAGGGGAGTCCGCATAGGGACCCTCGCCGAACGGAATACCAAATGCAATTGCAAGCGTTGTGCAGTAAAAGCACATGCATCCCCATAGATTATAATGGGGTCCGTGTGCTTGCCGCCAGATCTCCGCACAGAACATGCGGACAGGAAAGTAGTTCACAATCTACTTTCCTGTCCACATAATTTTGCGGGCAGCACGTAGCAAGCACACGGACCCCATTATAGTCTATGGGGTCCATGTGCTTTCACTGCACAGTGTTTGCATATGCGTTTAGTATTTTGTTCGGGTGGGTCCCCATGCGATTGCCTCGAATGGAAAACAAATGCAGATGTGAACGAGGGGTCAGGGTAATTTACGTAGTCTTTTAGCCCCTACAGCTGACATCTTACAATTACTCTATTCAAAGGCTTCTGTGTAAAATTCTAGAAATTATTTGAATATGTGACAATAAATCTCTGTGGAAAGTGGCAGTCGACCATCTTTCAGGTTTGACATATCCTAGCACTGCTGTAGGTATGATAGAGCAATGGTTGTTTACCACTGTTTGCATAGCCCCTCAAGCTGAAATACAGTATCTATGGCTAATCTTTTTAAAGGGAGAAAGAAAGTCATTAAAAAAAAGTTAATTATGCCCCCATATTGTCCTATAATGTATGTAATTGTACTTAACAGCTTTTGGGTTATCCTACCCTCTTATAAACGTATCATAATCTGACCCATTAGGATCCATTCAGATGTTGGAATATGAAGAGGAATTTGAGGCGGATATCTGCCTCAGACTTCTCTTCATTTTCAGCCCCACAGAATGGCCATAATAAGCTGGGAATCTCAATCCATGATCTTCGCGTTCGTAGTATCCATGGCAAGATTGAGCAGGATGCTTATTTTTTCAGCATCCTGCACTGATCTGTGCCTTCCATTGAGAACAATGGGAGCCAGGATCAAGAGAGAATCTACTTCCGATTTTGGGACAGAATGTCCCACAAATCAGCATCAGATTCCACTGTGTGATCGGAGGCAGCTCTCGTACATCTGAGAGACTGTGACAATCAGATGAAATCAGAGCTAAGTAACTATATTTAGTACTGAGAAAGCTTTATGTAGGGGCTGAAACATTGCCTATGGAATTAAGATTAACTTTGAAAGTAATTTTGAAATACTGCTCCTCTTTTGGATTATCTACAAGGGTACAGTTACTTAGACCCAGAGATTTGCACCCACTTTTATTTTCCACATCTGCTGCTTTGGAGTTTTCTTCACAATATTTAGCACTGATCACCAGGTTTTTTGGCAGCAGATTTTGATGCGGAATCCACCTCAAAATCCGCTGCCAAAAACGGCTCCCATTAACTTCAATAGGAGCTGCTCGCTTCTTTTTTCTACTAGATAGTAGCAGAAAAAGAAGCGATATGCCCCTTCTTCCCACAGCTGACTCAGCAATGGCGTGAGACTCTCTTCTGATTAGGCCCATTCATTCGGGCCTAATCCAGAGTAGGATGCTTTGACGGATGCCGGTGCACTGCCACGGCATTCCATCACGGCTTAACGCGCTGTATGTTCGCACACAGAATCCATTTTTCCGCTGTGTGAACATACCCTTATTGTTCTTATAGGCAATGACTAGGCCAACTATCAAGAATAAGCCTTCTTATAAAAGCTCATTTCTGATTATTGACCTCTATACAAATGCTCTGATCACATCTACATCCCATGTAGCTTAATAAAATCACAATTATTGGCAGCACATGAGAACTGGGCTTCCACCTAAGGCCATACTTGTAGAAGGTGGCAGCTTCCGCCACCTTACCCAATGTAAATATGCCAACAACAGGAAACTGTATTGGCTGTTTGTATCTTTTGGCAAGTGGGCTTGGAAATGTTAATTTATCTGCAGCATATCTTCCCATGTAATCAGTAAATGTCCTACCAGCGTAATGTAAACTGTTTGGGAATTAACAATCGCATTGTTCACCCCCATATTCACATTGCTTATCATTTATGAATACACCAGCTGCTAAACATGCCATCCTACTGGGTTTATAGGTTGTTTTTGGCTGAAACCTGTATGCACATTTTAGTTGCATTTATGCCTACAATGTTACTATGCATTTCCCCATTATGCTAATGGCCATAGTCAATTGCTTTAACAGAAGTCAGCACAGTTTATATAGAAGGAGCAGACAGGCACAGTGTATGCTTGCCCAGTTTCTCCACTTTGAAGCTGACATCTGAAATAGTTACTGTGGGGTGATCACTTATTATTCTGCCTGTACTAGTGCATGGTATACCACTCAGGTAGGTCCATAATAACTGTGTACTTAGAAGATTGTACTGTCATATTATAGAACTGCATTATCAATGCTATTAACAGAACCAGCAAAGTTCAACACTAAAAATCTACTCGAAGTGGATACATTTGACAGTAGTCTTTATTCTGTTAATCATACACTCTCTACCAATAAGTATTTGGACACCTGTGGTCCGAGTGGCACAAGCGGCAATTATAGCCTCAACCCTCCGGGGCATGCTTTCCACAAGTCCTTGTATGATGGCTTGTGGTATATTATTCCATTCGGCTTAGAGAAGACAGGTAAGTTCTTTCACCGATTTTGGTCGACTGCTGCACTCCTTAGTTCGGCTATCTAACTTGTCCCAGTGGTGCTCAATAGGGTTCAAGTCTGGGCACTGGGCAGGCCAGTCAAGTCTGTTAACCTGATTGTCACTGTACCAAGCCATGGTAGACCTCACTACATGACAGCTGGCGTTGTCAT
Source organism: Leptodactylus fuscus (assembly GCF_031893055.1). Taxonomy (NCBI): domain Eukaryota; kingdom Metazoa; phylum Chordata; class Amphibia; order Anura; family Leptodactylidae; genus Leptodactylus; species Leptodactylus fuscus. The sequence continues at coordinate 182,163,380 of NC_134265.1, forward strand.
CCCGGAAGTAACATTGGTCCGACCCATAGAACCGCCATAATATAGGAAGCACACTTATCTAAAATAGTGCAAAAGGCGTCGGCGTTGAATTTACCATGCACTGGGCCCAAGGGTCCCAGTCCATATCAGGAGGAACACCCCCAGACCATAACACCACCTACGCAGAACTTTACTGGGTGTCCAAGTACTTATTGGTAGACAGTGTATACTCATCATATTGTATTATGGTGGCTCCTGTCAGAACACCATTCACATAATTAAAAGCTAAGGTTACAGAATATAATAATATAAGATATATTATGGTTTGACAGTGATGGTTAGAGACAGTTTCATATACTGTGCAGTGACTGAGCGGCACTATTCCAGCTTCGCTCCCATTTACTTGAATAAATGGGGGGCATAACCGATAAAAGCTGTCTGCCAAAACACTTAAAATATAAGGGTAATTGTAAGTGTCTAAAAATATAAGTATTTGGCATGAATGGTTGAATTTTTGGTTTTGCATATCCTGAAAACAATTTTTTTTTCTGAACTGCCTCTTTGCTTGGGCACTTTTGTTTAGGTTAATGCTGGGATTGTTCATACAAATGATCCTACCATTCACCGATTGGCAGCATCATGGCCAACTTTTACCTCATAAGGGTGGCCAGCCTATGACCTGCACATATGATGGAAGCCAATCACATGATCACTTAGACAAACTGGCCATACACTTTAGATGTTAAACTGCTGAATTGACAGATTTTGAACTGATGATGATTGTTCGTACAAAAACGTATGACAATTCCTCCTATACAGCCAACCATCAGCTAAAGTTGCCCACAACTAAAATCTCTCATTTTGAATTTTTTCTGACATCTGTTCGCTGTAATATGTTGAGCAAGTGTTAGACTGACAGACCTGTGTTTTGGTGGCATGTATTGTAGTTAAATCTAACGGTCTGACTTAACTGGGATGTCCCTGATGGAACTTTAGTATATAAACTACAATTTAGACCTTGATAATAATCATAAGTGCTGTTCATCACTATATAGATTTTTAATAGTTGTAGCAGTTAAAAGATGAAAATTCATATTATGACTATTGATACAATCTGCCATTTTCATCCAGATCTTTGAATAATGCTATATATTACCATGGCCTTATCAAGGCTGAAAAGCATATTACATTTGCTGAATGAGAAGAGTGTTGGCTTTTATATATATGAAAGGATTTGCCATTTTGCTCTATGCCACCCCCTGCCCCTCCTTCCTTCAGTTTATTGACAGGACCAGACATTGCATTCCTAATCTCATTGAGTCCTGTAGCATTGCTTATATTCTCGACACTTGACAAGTATCACAACACTACTCGCCTTTTCCCTGCAAAGCCATGGCCATTGTGTACGGAGTAAGAAAAAATTTATATCAATGGAGATGTGCCAGTATAAATTTTATGGCAGAGTCTACACTGTGTTCCACATTATTATGCAAAAAAGTGTTTAGGAGTGATAAGGTAAGAATTTTTTCGTTTGTCAGTTAAACTCATTGATGGTGATGTGTGTCAGGGCTCTTTATATCACTGAAAGCAATTGCAGACACCTGTGCTAATTAGTTTTGCAGGTGTGTCCAATTAAAGGCGAGACTACTTAAGAAGGGTGTCCCACATTATTAAGCAGCCTACATTTTCAACCAAAATGGGAAAGAAAAAGGATGTGTCGGCTGCTGAGAAGCAACAAATTGTGGAGTATTTAGGTCAAGGAATGACTACAATCAACATTGCCAAGACACTTCATCGTGATCATCACACAATCAAGAAATATGTAGCTGATTCACAGCACACACGTGTGCGTGCTGATAAGGGAAAATTGAGGACTCTTTCCAACAGACAATTACATCAGGTTAAAAGAGCAACTGCTAAAATGCCTTGTCAGAGCAGCAGACACGTTTTTGAAGCTGCTGGTGCCTCCAACATCCCCCGAACAACAAGATGCAAGGTCCTTCAGAGGTTTGCAGCTGTGCGTAAGCCATCCTGTCGACCTCCTCTATCCACTGCACACAAGCAGAAATGGCTTCAGTGGGCCAAACAATACATGAAGACTGACTTCAAAACTGTTTTGTTCACTGATGAATGCCGTGCAACGCTCGATGGTCCAGATGGATGGAGTGGAGGATGGCTGGTTGATGGACATCCCATGCAAGTACGGCTACGGCACCAACAAGGAGGAGGTGGAGTAATGTTTTGGCCTGGAATCATGGGGAGAGAGATTGTCGGCCCCTTTAGGATCCCTGAAGGGGTAAAGATGAACTCCATAATATCTGTGGAGTTTCTCAAACATCACTTCCTGCCATGGTTCAAGAAGAAGAACCGTGCGTTCCGCAGCAAGATCATTTTCATGCATGATAATGCACCAATGTCTCATGCTGCAAATAACACATCTGCATCTCTGGCTGCTATGGGCATAAAAGGAGACAAACTTATGGTGTGGCCACATGTTCCCCTGACCTCAACCCCATTGAGAACCTCTGGAGCTTCATCAAAAGGAGTGTCCATGATGGCGGGAGGCAGTTCACATCTAAGCAACAGCTCTGGGAGGGTATTCAGTTCTCATGCAAAACAATTGAAGCAGAAACCATCCAAAACCTGACAAATTCAATGGACAAGAGTTCAGAAGCTCCTTTCAAACAAGGCGTCCTATGTGCAAATGTAGCATCACCTAGAATAAAGTTTTGACTTGAAAACTGCTTGATTTCAGTTTGTAATAACCTGCTAATGCTTATAATTTCACTATTGACCATTTTTTTGTTCTTTATAAAAATGAAAAGGTTGAAAACTCTGCTACGCATAATAATTTAGAACATGCATTTTGAGTGCATTTTGTGGTTATTTTTTATTAAAATATACTATTATCATAGGCAGATTGTTCAAAAACCTTTCAATTGTACTCTAATAGTTGATGACTGGAAAATTACAATGACTACAATTCATATATGTAATTTTTGAAAATATGAGAAAATATTATTTGCAAAATAATTTGGAACACAGTGTCGTTGTGTTCATAACTGATGGCTACAGGGGTTCTCAAATTACAGTATAAGATTGGCTAATGGGAGGAAATTAAAAGGATTTTATCAATAGAATCCCATTTTAAGCGTCACCGTTCCTTAGAAATCCTGTTTGTCGTCCATATGCTAATTAGTTTTCTTGCAGCATTGTGGGCGTTCCCCAGCACTCAACCAGCCACCTTATTCTTCAGCTCCTCCACCTCTTCTTTCTTGTCCCATGACGTCTTCTTCTAAAAGCGCCAACTGCGCATGTCCGTCGTCATTAAATGACCAACGGACATGCGCAGCCAGCCATTTTCCTGTGGCCGAACAGGAAAGAAGAGGCGGATGAGCCGAAAAAGAAGAAGGTGGTGCTGGATAGTTTTCTTGCAGCACTGGGGATGCCCCCAGTGCTGACTGAGTGCTGGAGACCGTGCACAGTGCTGCGAGAAAACTAATTAGCAAATGGACGAAAACTGGGATATCTAAGGAATGGCAAGGCGGAGAAGACAGCTAAAGGTAGGGGAAGAATAGCCTTTCTTAAGGCTATTCTGAAGTGGGTTTAGCTTAAAGAGGCTCTATGATTGGGAAAAATCATTTTTAACTAATCACATCCTTGCATAGCCTTTAGAAATGCTATTCCACACCTACCTTTAGTATGTAAATTGCCTCAATAGTTTTTGATTAAGTCCGTTTTTATTCATATGCTAATTAGACTCTGCACCATTGTGCACCCTCTTTTGCTATTGTTTCCTATGGGTGTATACAGCACAGGCTGCTGCTGATGACTCAGCCTCCTGTTTGCACACACACATAGGAGATATTAGCAGAGAGGGGGCTGCTGGGAACTTCCTGCGCTGGTTGGAAGTTCATTAGCATATGAATAAAAACGGACTTATTCAAAAACCACTGAGGCAATTTACATACTAAAAGTAGGTGTGGAATAGCATTTCTAAAGGCTATGTAAGCATGTGATTAGTTAAAAATGACTTTTCCCAATGATAGAGCCCCTTTAAAGGGGCTCTATCACCCAGAAGTGTCTGTGATCACAGTCTGCTATTCTCTATGTGTAGGAGAGCAGGGAGGTGCGTCATCAGCCTCTGCTGTACATACACATAGAGAATAGCAGAGAGGGTGCACAATGAGACTTCTGGAGTGCACAGAGAAGGCTCATTAGCATATGAATAAAAAGGGACTTATTCCAAAACTACTGAGGCAATTTACATACAAAAGGTATGTGTGGAATAGCCTTTCTAAAATCTATGCTAAGTATGTGCTTCGCTAAAAATGACTTTTCCCAATGATAGAGCCCCTTTAAAACAGAATCCTAATGAAAGAATCCCTTTAAATAAAATATCAAAATAACAATTACTTACAGTCCTATGAAAAAGTTTGGGCACCCCTATTAATCTTAATCATTTTTAGTTCTAAATATTTTGGTGTTTGCAGCAGCCATTTCAGTTTGATATATCTAATAACTGATGGACACAGTAATATTTCAGGAGTGAAATGAGGTTTATTGTACTAACAGAAAATGTGCAACATGCATTAAACCAAAATTTGACCGGTGCAAAAGTATGGGCACCCTTATCATTTTATTGATTTGAATACTCCTAACTACTTTTTACTGACTTACTGAAGCACAAAATTGTTTTTGTAACCTCACTGAGCTTTGAACTTCATAGCCAGATCTATCCAATCATGAGAAAAGGTATTTAAGGTGGCCAATTGCAAGTTGTTCTACTATTTGAATCTCCTCTGAAGAGTGGCATCATGGGCTACTTAAAACAGCTCTCAAATGATCTGAAAACAAAGATTGTTCAACATAGTTGTTCAGAGGAAGGATACAAAAAGTTGTCTCAGAGATTTAACCTGTCAGTTTCCACTGTGAGGAACATAGTAAGGAAATGGAAGACCACAGGGACAGTTCTTGTTAAGCCCAGAAGTGGCAGGCCAAGAAAAATATCAGAAAGGCAGAGAAGAAGAATAGTGAGAACAGTCAAGGACAATCCACAGACCACCTCCAAAGAGCTGCAGCATCATCTTGCTGCAGATGGTGTCACTGTGCATCGGTCAACAATACAGCGCACTTTGCACAAGGAGAAGCTGTATGGGAGAGTGATGAGAAAGAAGCCGTTTCTGCAAGCATGCCACAAACAGAGTCGCCTGAGGTATGCAAAAGCACATTTGGATAAGCCAGCTTCATTTTGGAAGAAGGTCCCGTGGACTGATGAAAGATTGAGTTGTTTGGTCATACAAAAAGGCGTTATGCATGGAGTCCAAAAAAAACAGCATTCCAAGAAAAACACTTGATACCCACTGTAATATTTGGTGGAGGTTCCATCATGCTTTGGGGCTGTGTGGCCAATGCCAGCACCGGGAATCTTGTTAAAGTTGAGGGTCACATGGATTCCACTCAGTATCAGCAGATTCTTGAGAATAATGTTCAAGAATCAGTGACGAAGTTGAAGTTACGCCGGAGATGGATATGTCAGCAAGACAATAATCCAAAACACCACTCCAAATCGACTCAGGCATTCATGCAGAGGAACAATTACAATGTTCTGGAATGGCCATCCCAGTCCCCAGACCTGAATATCATTGAACATCTGTGGGATGATTTGAAGCGGGCTGTCCATGCTCGGCGACCATCAAACTTAACTGAACTTGAATTGTTTTGTAAAGAGGAATGGTCCAAAATACCTTCATCCAGGATCCAGGAACTGATTAAAAGCTACAGGAAGCGACTAGAGGTTGTTATCTTTGCAAAAGGAAGATCTACTAAATATTAATGTCACTTTTCTGTTGAGGTGCCCATACTTTTGCACTGGTCAAATTTTGGTTTATTGCATAGTGCACATTTTCTGTTAGTACAATAAACCTCATTTCAATCCTGAAATATTACTGTCCATCAGTTATTAGATATATCAAACTGAAATGGCTGTTGCAAACACCAAAATATTTAGAACTAAAAATGATTAAGATTAATAGGGGTGCCCAAACTTTTTCATAGGACTGTACATGAGATATCCCTGCTGTTCCAGTGGTCCCCATTAGTCTTTGTTTATCTGGCTACAGCAACGATAAGCCCATATTCACAGTATGGGAATAACGTGCACAGTGATGTTGAAGAATAGCGATAAGCAGGTGTGATGTCACTATGTTTATATCTGTATTGATTTCACAGAACATGGTGACAAACACTGCATTATAATAAAACAGGGACAATGCAAGCAGAGATGTCATAATACATTTCACAATACAAGCATAATGAATGTTGATACAGGGTACACGATACAGTAATATAGATGCATGTGGTCACAGTATGACAATAAAGTGCACGTAATGTAGACTAGCTTCATCAGCAGTTGGTGGATCACTTTTCTCCCTTTTGACAAAAAGTGGCATGCACTCCAGAAGCATTTGTCCAAACCTGCCCTACAGTATAGAAACATACTCACCTGGCAGCTATATAATGTGTTTTGGCAGGCTGGGTTTCCATGTTCAGGCGTTGCTTAGATTTGGTGTTTTGTTTTTTGAAGCCAAAACCAGGAACAGATTGAATAAAAGAGAAGTAGACAAATTGTTCTTCATAATGGTACCATTTATTATTCTGTACAATGTGCTGGGAAGCTAGAAAAAAAATCAGAATTGGTTAAAATTTGAGAAATAGAGCATTTATGCAACCTTCTTACAGGCTTAGTTTTTATGGCCTTCACTCTGCAGCCATAATGACATGTCACCTGTATTCTGTTTCAGTGCTATTCCTGGGATGTCAAATTTATATAATTTTATTCACATTTTAACCCTCTGCTCAAAAACCGAAAACTTTGCAAAAAAATTTTTTTTTTCAAAACGTTGCCATATACAGACACCGTAATTATTTCTATATTTCCGTGTCCAGTCATGCATAGGGCATCTTTTTTTTTGTAGGGCCAGGTGTACTATAAAGGTTCTGTTCCCACGGAGTAATGTGCTGTGCATTCAGACACGTATACATGTGTGAGTGCTCAAAACAGATCCCATTCACTTCAATGTGTGCCGGCTTATGGGCACTACACATTGAAATCAATGGGAGGCGGAGAAACCAAAAAACGTTTTTTGGCGTGTTGTTTGGTAAAAAAACACCAGGCATTGATTTTTTTTCAGGCGGAAACTCCTGAAAAACGCCTCAAAAAACGCTTCAAAACACCTCATGAATTTTCCTGAAGCGGATTTTTCCTGACCAAAAAACCCCGTGTGAACTTGCCCTCACAGTAATTTTTAACTTTTATAGGTATTCTAGGGAAAGGAACGGGGGACATTTCAACTTTTACTTTTAATTTGTTTTACATTTTTTTTCAGGATCCACATCTGGTTATTATGCTTCAAAAACAACCTGAATGGGGGAACTCAACCTTGAGCAGACAGAGCTGAATTGCTAATCTGGCCATTCTGGCAAATGTCAGATGGGGTAGTGTCCTTAAGGAAGCCTGTACACGGAGTTACGCTCCGCTCATTCTGAACGTAAAACTCGTTCAGAATGAGCGGCGTAAAACCCAGATCCCATTGATTTCTATGGGTGCCGGCATACGCGCGTATCACATTGAAAGCAATAGGGGAAAAAACCCTCCCATTGATTTTAATGGGTAGCGCCCGACTCCCGGGTGGCCGGCATAGTTAAACACCCGGCAGACATCCAGCGCTACGGTGCCCACACACGCTCCCATAGAAATGAATGGAAGCGCCCGACACGCCGATTAACCCCCGGCTTGCCGGCTACTTCCATTCATTTCTATTCAGTACGTCTTATTTTTGGGGGAGCGCCTTATATTAGGCAGAGCAGCAAAATGTCTGCCATGCCTTACTTTCGGGGTACGTCCTATTTTCGGGGAAACACGGTATTACTTCTAGTGGGTAAAAGTCTGACCATGGTCATGTGATTTCTGGTCCATGGTCATGTGATGGACACACAGGTGCACAGCTTGTTACCAGGCAGATGTCTGATTACTGATCTGTGACTATAACGAACAGCACCTGTGTGCTCATCACATGACCAGGGACTGTAAATCACAAGACCATGGTCAGAATTTCATCCACTAGAAGTAACAGAATGAATGACAGCAAGCAGAGATCTAGAAAACTGAGAGAAATTGATGCAGAAAAGAAATTGTACAACTTTTTATTATACAAACTACACTGTCTACCAATAAGTATTTGGACACCCATGCAAATGAAGATATCTGCGATCATGATGTACGTCACACCTTCTGCTGTTAAATAGAAACAGCATTGGCATTAGTTGCATGCAAGATGCCACGAAGTGCAGAGTTGTCCGATTTCAAGAAAGGGGTAATTGTGGCATACCACAGTAATGGTTGATCCTTAAGGGACATAGCAAGTGAACTAAATTACCCACAATCAATAGTGACCTATGTGATTACAAAATGGAAGGTGAACGGTGATTGTCGAAATGTGCCCCGAGTCTTCAGACCCCCGAAACTGGGAGATAGAGACTGACAAGTGCTGGCCAGTGAAACCGCACCCAACCACTCACCCGCTCACATACACCAGGAGTTTCAACAGGCATCCGGGAGTATTGTGTCGAACAATACCATCCATAAGGAAGCATCTGCTGGGTTCTACCAGCCATTGTATATGAATAAATGTTGCTTTTCTATTCTACCACAAGTGTCCAAATACTTATTGGTAGACAGTGTATAACAATATTTCTCAATATTGGTCTGAAAGTGGCCAATCCCTTTATTATGATAGCTGCTCTTGTAATACATAGTGTTTTGGTTTCAGTATAGTCTAGCCCTCAACTCCTCATGCTTGCGATGTTGGCAGCACTTACATTATAAAGTCCACATATGTTCCAATTTCAGTGTAATCTAGCCTTCAGTCTATTAGTCAGAGACTTGCGCAGTGAGAATTACTAGATGCTGAGATGGTACTATGTTTCATTCTATCCCTGACTATGTTTCTCCAGTCTGTTTCCTGACTGGTCAGTACTAATTTGCACACATCTGCAATTTATGATATATAATGCAGATGAAAGTTATTATTATTTTCATGCATTGATAATGTTCACTGCTATGTATACCCATATACTAGCACTTGCACTTTGCTTGAAAAATGTTTGTAAAGGACTGAAACATTGCACTGTGAGGAAGGGCATTCCTGACTGACTGTTAGAAATGCCCTTCTGACAGTGAAGAGCTACGGTACTGGCACCGATAGCTCTTCACTGGGGGCACAGAACGGGAAAGCTTTCTAGCGGTGTATTACACCGCATGTGCCCCAGGAGGTGAAAGGTCCTCTTTAAAGGTACATAGTGTCAGATCTCAGAATTACACCATTTGCTGCTTTTCAGCCTGACATTTCCCATCTAATGCTGTGTTCACGCATCAGTATGCCATCCGTCCGTTTGAACTCAGTTTGACACTTCAAAACGGACTGATGCACATACTGATTGTATACTGACACCTTTTTATGCTGATAGCAAACGTTCTCCTTCCCCTAGAGGACGGATAAGGGGATTAAAAGTAGCAATTGTAAACAAAGTAAAGATAAGGAGATATAATAAATGTCCCTGTGTCCTCCTTATCTTTACTTTGTTTACAATTGCTACTTTTAATCCCCTAATCTGTCCTCAAGGGGATGGACAGCGTTTGCTATAAAGGTGCTAAAAAGGTGTCAGTATACAATCAGTATGTGCATCAGTCCGTTTTTTAGTCTCAAACTGAATTCAATCGGACTGATGGCATACTGATGTGTGAACATACCCTAACAGTACACAGTCTAAATAGCATTTCAGGCACCAAAAAGAACAGCACTTATTGCTTGGGTACAATGAGGGCTAGAGAAAAAGTCCAACTTTTAAAAATGCAGCAAAACTGCATGTTTTTTTTTATGTCGCTCTACGTGCACCTTAACCCCTTCCCGCCGATGGCATTTTTTGATTTTCGTTTTTTCGTTTTTGACTCCCCTCCTTCTAAACCCCATAACTTTTTTATTTCTCCGCTCCCAGAGTCATATGAGGTCTTAATTTTTGCGGGACAATTTTTTCTTCATGATGCCACCATTAATTATTCTATATAATGTACTGGGAAGCAGGAAAAAATTCAGAATGGGGTGGATTTGAAGAAAAAATGCATTTCTGCGACTTTCTTACGGGCTTTGGTTTTACGGCGTTCACTGTGCAGCCAAAATGACATGTCCCCTATATTCTGTGTTTCGGTACGGTTCCAGGGATACCAAATTTATATGGTTTTATTTACATTTTGACCCCTAAAAAAAATTCCAAAACGGTGTTAAAAATTTTTTTTTCTAAAAGTCGCCATATTCCGACAGCCGTAACTTTTTTATACGTCCGTGTATGGGGATGCATAGGGCGTCTTTTTTTGCGGGGCCGGGTGTACTTTTTAGTTCTACCATTTTCGGGAAATGTTATTGCTTTGATCACTTTTTATTCAAATTTTTATCAGAATTAAAACAGTGAAAAAACGGCGGTTTGGCACTTTTGACTATTTTTCCTGCTACGGCGTTTACCGAACAGGAAAAATATTTTTATAGATTTGTAGAGCGGGCGATTTCGGACGCGGGGATACCTAACATGTATATGTTTCACAGTTTTTAACTACTTTTATATTTGTTCTAGGGAAAGGGGGGTGATTTGAACTTTTAATACTTTTTATATTTTTTTATATTTTTTTTTTACTTTTTTTTAAATTTTTTTTTTTGCATTTATTAGACCCCCTAGGGGTGTTGAACCCCAGGGGGTCTGATCACTAATGCAATGCATTACAATGCTAATGCATTGCAATAAAGCATCATCTCTTTTGCAGGCTGTATACACCAGCCTGCAAAAGAGAGAATTTGCAGACTGGCTGGGAGCCTTTAACAAGGCTCCCGGCTGTCACTGCAACATGACGTCGGCCCTGGAGCATGCTCCAGGAGCCGGCGATCCTTGCCAAAATGGCGGCGCCCATGCACCGCCGGGAAAATGGCGCCTCCGGCACCTTTGACAGCAGCGCCGGAGGGGTTAATGCCTCCGATCGGTCCGGGGACCGATCGGAGGCATTAGAGCCGGTTGTCTACTGCTTAAAGCAGTAGACACCCGGCGGCTATGACGGCCGCCCGGCTCCCGGGCGGTCGCCATAGTTACAGACCCGACACGCGCCGTACTATTACGGCGCATGTCGGGAAGGGGTTAAAGATGATCTTTCACCACCTCCAACAAATCCTGCTCTTCCACCAATTCTGGAACAGTTATAATTTTTTTTCACTAGCTCCCACCATTCCTAAGCAATCAGTGCTGTTAGTTTTGGTGCCTGCTGTGCTACTTAGACTCTGTACTGTCAGGAGGTCGGTGTCAGGCAGGAGCAGGCAAGGGGTGTGATTCTGAGCTTTGACACTGGCTGCCTCTGATTGGAGCTCTGAATCACACCCCCGTATGAGACTGCCCTTCTGATTTTTACAGAACTTAAAGGGGTTGTCCCATCCTATCTATACTGGTAGTTTAAATTGAAGACTTTTCCTAAATATATTGCTTTAGAAATGCTGCTTTGTTTGCCTGCTATGACCTGTGAGATAGCACAAGTGACCTCACTCACACAGTGTTGGTAGGACAATCTGATCAGCTAATTGCAGTTTGCTGATAAAGCCTGGCTGTTATCTCTCTATGTAAACACACAGATAACACTGAGTCCATTCTCTACAAACATCTGCATATTATCTGATCTGCATAAGTATCAGTGTCCCATTCAGCAAGGTGGGGGGGGGGAGAAATACAGGAAGTGAGAAGAAGAGACTGCAGGCAGACTGCTGAAATAGTGAATTGGGAAAACCTCCTTAAACATAATATCGGGCACCAAAACTAACTGTTCTTTTTGCTTGGGCATGGTGGGTGTTAGAGAAAAATGCCAACTGAGCTAGAATCAGTAAAGCAGTGACTATTAACAGATGTAAAGAACTTTGATTGGTGAAGGTGGTGAAAAATCCTCTCTGACCAAGAAATGCACTAAGGTTGAGTTTGACTCACTGTTTGAATAGCATGCATGAACAGGTGGTGAGCCTGTGGGCTTTAAAAGTTCAGAGGGATTTGATGTGGATTTTACCAGTGATGTTGTGCAGGTAAAATCCACAGAATATTCTAGCACGAGTGAATGAGATTTACACTTCTTGTCCACTATAAGGCTAAGTTCACACGCAAATACTCGTGTGCATATTCCGTCGCTGATTCCGCGATGGGATGCCGGTGCAGTGCACGGCATCCCGTCGCAGCTTTCCGCTCCGGATTAGGCCAAAATGAATGGGCCTAGTCCAGAGGGTGCTGTCAGGAGGCGGACACCTCAGCCGTGGAAATCGCCTGAAGAAAGGGCAGCTTGTTTCTTTTTTCCGCTAGTGGCAACATGCCGCTAGCGGAAAAAAGAACGCTAGCGGTCTAGATAGACCACTATTGTGAGGGGGTGGATTATGACGTGAATTCCGCGCCAAAATCTGCCCCCTCTTGCCTGTATGAATGGGGCCTTATTCTCGGGTAAATGTGCATGCTGTTTATTTTCAGTCAGCGGCATGCTGATGGTGTGGTGGAGATGCTGTAGATTTCACCACTTCTAATTTAGCAGACAATGCACAATCCACAGCGAAATGTGCAAATCATACAGAAATTTCTTCATCTCACTACCTACTAAAGGAACTACCACGTGTTATTGTGATAGCTGCATATATCCTCCCCACTTCTGCAAAAAGCTGTTTCTGCCTGTTATGCAGGGCCGTAACTACCGTAGAGGCAGCGGAGGCGGCTGCCACAGGGCCCGGGCCATTTGGGGGCCCGGTGACAGCCGCTACTGCTGCGTTTTATTTTTTAATAGGCCGTTACGGGCCCTATTTACTTGCCGATCCTGGCAGGGCTGGGATCGGCAAGTGACACCGCGGGCCCCACAAATACTATCATTATACTGATCGGCGGACCGGGAGAGGTAAGGGAACATAAAAAACACTGTTACTTACCTCTCCACGATCCTGCCAGGCCTCTGTCCTACTTGTCTGACATCTCTGACGTCACATGAACCTGGCCTGCTTCCCGGGTCATGTGACGTCCGACGTTATTAAAGAAGGACGAGAGCAGCGGCCAACAGCATAGGAGCCGGGGAACAGGTAAGCAACTGTTTTTTTTAATGTTTTTATTCCTCTGAAAAGACCCCAAAGTATAATAATTGTTTATGGGTATCCACAGTGGGACATAATACTGTGTGCAGGGGCCAGTATGGGGTATAATACTGTGTGCAGGGGCCAGAATGGGGGATAATACTGTGTGCAGGAGCCACTATGGGGGATAATACTGTGTGCACAGGACACTATGGAGGATAATACTGTGTGCAGGGCCACTAAGGAACATAATACTGTGTGCAGGGGCCACTAAGGGACATAATACTGTGTGCAGGGGCCACTATGGGGGATAATACTGTGTGCAGGGGCCACTATGGGAGATAATACTGTGTGCAGGGGCCACTATGGGAGATAATACTGTGGGCAGGGGCCACTATTGGGGATAATACTGTGTGCAGGGGCCAATATGGGAGATAATACTGTGTGCAGTGGCCACTATTGGGGATAATACTGTGGGCAGGGGCCACTATTGGGGATAATACTGTGTGCAGGGGCCACTATTGGGGATAATACTGTGTGCAGGGGCCACTATGGGAGATAATACTGTGAGCAGGGGCCACTAATGGACATAATACTGTGTGCAGGGGCCACTGAGGGACATAATACTGTGTGCAGGGGCCACTAATGGACATAATACTGTGTGCAGGGTCGACATAATACTGTGTGCAGGGCTTACTAAGGGACATAATAATAGAGTGCGGAGGAGGGGTCGGTCGAGGTCTTCGGCGTCGGTGTCCAGCCATAGTTTTAGTGAATCTTCCAATAAGAATATATTTCTCTTGCTTATATATACATTGGTTCTGTCTCAGCAGTATAGATACTATGTCTGTAGACAGTGCCAGTCACTGTAAACGTGTCCATGAAGCTTTCCTATTACCTAGCGCTAGCTGGCATACTAGGCACCGGCTTCTTCACTTGCTTGTACTGTCTCCAGTAGACCAGCAGGGGCGCTATAGGTAAACAGATAGTCGTGTAGTAGTATAGTGCGGGACCTCATATGACTGGTACAGTAATGGAGATTCCATTCATTCATAGTTCTATAGGAACATGCTAGTGTAGTTACTGGAGCCCACGGCCACCGTACGGCCCGGAGGGTATCGCCGAGCTAAACCGTCCCGAGCTGAGGTGAGCGTCCCCGAGTGACCAGGGATTGAAGAGGCCGGCCCGTGTGCTGAGGGGAGTGGTGTGACACCAGAGGGGCGGGGACTTGTGCTCTGACTCCGCCCCACCTCCGAAGCGAGAGGTGAGCTGTGTTACAGCGGCCGCACAAGCAGCAGCCGGAGAAGCTGTCAGCACCGGAGCGTCGTGTCTTCTATGTGCATTGGATAGTATAGGACCTGTGGCGGTACACCGAGGCTGTCCCGTGCTGTCACCGCTCAACAAGTGGGTGAGCTGGAGCCGTCCGTCCAACTTCTCCCAGCACTCATGTCCCTGCTGGCTGACAGGTGCTGCTGCACGGCACCCTGAATGGGAAGTGGCCACAGGTGAGCACAGTGCCCGCTCCATGGACTGTCCCCAGCTGCTGCTGTGAGTGTTCCCGGGAGCGGCGCAGCCGGCGGGGATCTCCACAGAGTTGCCCAGAACTTGCTGCAGTTCCATGTGAGCTGTGTACGGGGGAGTGTCAGCTGCTGCCCGAGACCTCGCACTACAGCACGGCCACCAGCCATGGCCAAATGGCTGAATAAGTACTTCAGCCTGGGCAACAACAATAACAACAAGACCAAGAGTCCCCCGCAGCCCCCCAGGCCGGACTACAAGAGGAACGGGGGCACCGAGCGCTCCTTCCACCTGCCGCAGCAGCAGCCACCCTTTACCCAGTACCACCACCACACGTCCCCGCTGCCAGCCCGGGAGGAGAGCGACCTCATCAAAGCCTACCGGGCACAGAAGGAGCGCGACTTCGAGGACCCGTATAATGGCCCCGGCTCGTCCCTCCGTAAGCTGCGGGCCATGTGCGGGGAGGAGCAGGCGGATGGCAGGAGGGGCAGAGCGCCAGGTTGCAGCAGCAGCAACAGCCTCTTTCAGGAGCCGTACCCGGGCTCCAGCACCAACACTACGTCCTCGTCCTCCTCCTCGTCTTCCTCTCCTCACCTATACCGCAGCAACAGCGAGAGGAGGCCGACGGGAGCCCGGCACCAGCAGCAGCAGCTGGGGGGAAACGAGCTCAAGTACATCGTGTCTCCCAAGCACCGGCTCATCAAGATAGACAGCTGCGGCTGGGGGGAGACTGCGGGCACCGGCTCTACTGGCATCTCCTGGAGCCCGGCAGTCACCGGAGGCATGAGCAAAGCCGAGGAGCACAGTACCTCAGCCAAGAAGGACAAGGTAAGATGTCTCCTGCCTGTCATACTGCTGCCCCGGCCTATGGACTGGCCTGTCCTGCCCGAGGGCTACACCTACCCCCTGTCATGTGCCACTGAACCCAGACCCTGCTGTCAGCTGCTGCTGCTGCTGCTGTGTGTACAAGCCATACCATATGCTAGCTACACATGCTGAACATGTATCCTGAATATACACTAATGTGGACAGTCCATACAATGTATGCCAACTAAACATGTAGAATATACACTAATGTAGTACTGCATACCATGAATGCCAAGTAGACATGTGGAACGTATACACTTATATACATAGCACTATGTACAGTCCATACAATGTATGCCAACTAAACATGTAGAATATACACTAATGTAGTACTGCATACCATGAATGCCAAGTAGACATGTGGAACATATACGTAGCATATGCACTTATATACATAGCACTATACATACAATGTTTACTAAGTAGACATGTGGAACATATACGTAGTATATACATAGCACCATGTACTGTCCATAGAATGTATACCAAGTAGACTTATGCAATATACATGTAGAATATAGTCTAATATAGTTCTGCATACCATGTATGCCCAGTAGACATGTGGAACAGATATGTAAAATCTGCACTAATATACATAGCGCCATGTACAGTCCATACAATGTTTACCAAGCAGACACGTGGAATGTATATGTAAAATACACAATAATATGGATAGCATTGTGTACAGCCCATACAATGTAGGGCGAGTAGATATGTGGAACATATTTGTAGAATATATACTAATATACATTGCAGGGCATACATTCCATACCATCTATGCCAAGTACCATAGATATGTGTGACATACATAATATATACACTAATATACATGGCATTGTGTACAATTCATATAATGTATACCAAGTAGACGAAATATAAATATCATTGTGTGCACTTCATAACAGGTATGCTGAGTAGACGTGAACATATAGAATGTACATACACTGTAGAGAGAATACAATGCTATACCATGTAGACATCCAACATGTGAACAATATACATATCACTGCGCACGGTTCATACAATAAATGGTGGCTAAATGCATAACATGTATAGAGAATATACGTAGTGCTGTGTACAGTCCTTACACTGTATGCCCAGCATAGATGTGTAATATGTATATAGTACATTCAGTATATATCTCTGTTTACATACAGTCCATGCAATGTATGCTGACTATAGCTATTGTGTGTATCTTTTGTATGCAGAATATGCACTGATATACACATCATTGAATATACAGTCCATACAGTACTTAACTACATATTTATAACATGTGGAAATGTACATTATCTAAAATATATAATCACTGTGTACATCAATACAATGAGTGCGTTCCACTTGTGTAAATGGTATTTAAAATATGCATTGAGTGAAGTATTGCTGTTTGTATACACTCCGTAGAATGAATGCCAGCGACTTGTATACAATGAAAGTCTTATAACATATGCACAATATACAGCATACGTCTCACTCTGTGTATAGCCCCTACATCATAATATAGACATATCACTCTGATGGTGCTTCAGCTTCCTATCCAGATGTATCTTGACCTTGTCTTATCTATACAGACTCTTGAAGAAGCATTGTACTTCCCTAAGATGTATATCCAGTTTGTGACTAATTGATATTGGCATTATAATGATATTTATTGTGACAGCCGTGGACAGTGATGGGGTATTCAGGAATGCACTCTGGCATGGTAAAGAAGGTTTCTGAAGTAGTATGGCCAGTAGGGGGTTACTTATAGACAGTAGTAATGGTAATTTTGAGATAGTGACTACTGTATTGTGTTGCTGTTGTCTCATGCAAAACACTGTTATGAAAGTTTCCATCATTCCCATACTCCTGCAAGGAAGTGAACATGGCCAACATTGTTGTCTGGTGCCCATTTTGCTCATCTAGATCTGTTCCATGGTACTTGTATGTTGTATGAATATGGTGAATGGGTCATTAATATCGTGAGTTGGCCGTTAAAGACATAAGGAGGTGAATTGTGGAGGCACAGAAGATTGAGTTGGTACCCATCGGCATCTGTACATAACCAGCGGCTGCGGTGGGATTGGGTTGGAGGTGTAGTACCTGTACAGGTAGAGAGTTCCTTACTGAAGTACACTGAACATTGACATTTAGGAGAAAGACATGCATGTGACAATGACCCCAGTAACCTGAAAATCCAGATTCTTAAAATTTGTTGCATAACAGTTCAACGTGGGTGGAATTCATTGTAGAAGCCATATCTCCTACGAACCCGAGGACTGAATTTATGTCCAGTGACTTCTGGGGTGTGGATTTGTATAACAGCAGCCTTCTGTGCCCTGTGGCAACCATGTCTGCATGTCATGTCATGAAAAGAGGTTCTTATGAAGTCTGTGAAGACTGGCAAGAATGGCAGATGGTATTGCTGTGCCGATAGAATTCTGTAACCTCAATGGCTTTGTCTCTAAGCCCAAGGAGCATAGTTATTGTGATCTATACGTTCAGGATTTACTAGTCTCAGTTTGGCGGATCTGACATGTTCTTTACATGCTTATTCCTTGTACCTTAGCCATGTGTATGTCAGGGCTGGACAAATCCCTCAGTATTTACGAGACATGTGGACCACTGCAGGAACTAGGACAACTTCTAGCTTCCCAGAAATGATCTGAATATGTTCCATAAAGTGGGGTACCAGCAGCATGGGGTCGTGGTTTCAGGCTTCTCTGCAGTTTTGTCATCTGTGTGTATGTCCATTTTTAATGTTATGTTACATGAGTAAGGTAATTTCAGAAAACAATTAACCATCAGTTTGTAAAATAGTACCATTTTAACTCCACTTGCTTTGATCAGTACTTATACCATTAATATTTGGGAGTGGATCCAAAATATAGAAGACTGGTAAATCTTTGTGTTTCATGATCCTGGCTTTTGTTTTTACAAATGCTGATGCAAAACTTTGACCAAAATATGCAAGTGTGAATGAAGCCTTAATATACAAATGTGCTTATTAGTTGCAAACAAGCAATAGGATCTCCTTTCCATTTGCTTGCTAAGTATGGCAATTTCTTGTTGCTTACTGTGACATATATCTTCGATATATGATCAAATCAAGTTGAATAGCTATTTCATGTACCTAGTCCAGTCAAGTAAAAACTACATCAGAAACATCTTAATAATTCCTTGACCTTCATGCATTAAACTCAGAATATTTTTACAGTCTAGTAACTTTAGGAGCCAAGATATTTGGGATGAGTCATGGTGCCTAAATCTGGTTATGAATACCAGCTTAACGTTAGCCCTATATTCGCCCCATATATTGGTGCTGAATGATTGAATGAGATTGGGTTGTCCATACCAACTAATAGAACTGGACAATGACTGCTTTAATCTAGTATATATGGTTACACTAATATTTCATTACTTTATGTTCACATATATTTTCCAGCAATTAGTATGGTCTTCCCATGGTAATCCATACAAAATTCTTTCCATTTACTGCTAAGTCCATTACATAACCCTCAATGGGAGGGTATAGGCTGATCTTGCACTAGCAGATGATTTTCTAGCAGATGTTATTTATTTCTGACAATGTATCCCTGGACATATGTAGCTTATCACTTAGTTCATTGCTGTCTGGACTGGCTGAGTAACCTATGTATGTTCACGATATATATATATATATATATATATATATATATATATATATATATATATATATATATATACCCAAATCTATGCAGTCGCTTTTGACTGTATGAAAAACTACTCAATGGGCGGTGTCCAGGTAATGTGAACTTCTGCATGTGCTCAGCTGTCAAATCCTGCCTTCCTTTGTGTTGTAAGAAGCCACTCCATTGTTCATTGTATGGTTGCTACAACATTCAGGCTCGAGTGCTAGAGATGAGAAGCTGTTGATCTAGACATTGGCATTGGAAGACCCTTTTCTACTAAGATCTGTCAGCATTATATGGGGAGACACGTAGACACATACCCAAGATCACCTATCCTCCCCTTTCACTTTCTTTTTACCTCAGGGCTGGGATTACCACACTTAACATTCCTGTCTCTTCCATCAGACATTTTTCTGTGCGTCTATCTTCCATATGAAGTTTTAGTGCTACGTGTATCGTTATCACTGCCATTCTTCATACTGACAATTTCAGCCCCATGTTGTGAAAACACAGTGTGTTTGCCACTGTTAAAGAAAAAAAAACAAACAAAAAAAAAACATGCTTTGTTTTACAGTACCTGCAAAGTGAATGAGATTCTGGCTAATCCCATCCACACAGAGAAGAAAATCTGCAGAGAGAAACTCTGTAAAAACCATGAAAAATGCTGCAGGAGAAATCACGATGCATTTCTTTTTTAAGTGAGATTCTTGGTTAATGAGGATTTTTAGCACATTATTGGTAGTGGTGAGATAGTCTGCGGCTAGTTTGAGAAGGAAGCCTTCTCAGCACGGTGTAGTAGCTAGGTGGTTTATTACAGGGCAGGAATGTCTTACTTCATTGTTAAGCTTCTTTTCCTCTGGTTCCAGGTACTTATAGATCTCCTGGGACCTGCATACAGCTTTTGTTTGTGTGTACAAAGTGATGGCACCTCTACAGAAGGAATATTTATTTGTTCCTCATCTGCTTCTGTCTGGCGATGGCAGGCTATGGCATTCGTGCTTGTCTCTCAGGCTGGAGGTGAATTTTACATCTACATTAGTTTATGTATATAGTGTACATCTCATAAGGGATTGGCCACTTTCAGACCAATATTGAGACAAATTTTATTTTGTATAATAAAAAGTTATACAATTTTCCAATAAACTTTCTGTCTCATGGTGTTTTTTTTTTTTTTTTTAGATTGTTGTTTACTGTCATTCATTCTGCGTATTTAAAATGAGTTAAAGGAATTCTACCATTAAAAACCTTTTTTTTTTTTCTCGACACAGTGAAATAACCTTAAGAAAGGCTATTCTTCTCCTACCTTTTTCCATTATGCAAATGAGTTCCCTTGCAGCATCGGGGGTGACCCCAGTGCTGTGAGAAAACGCTCCAGCGCCACCTCCATCTTCTACAGGAACGGGATCTTCACGCGTCTTCTTCCGGGGGTTGGCTTCACACTTCTTGACACTGTATTAATCTGTAAGTTTTAGTGTTAGAAGTGTTAGACTGCTGTCACGCTAGTGTTGGCTGACCGTTCAGGGACTCGGTCTTCCATTCTGCTTAAAATATGCAAGCAGGACATTTCTCTCCTCTCATTTCATGCTGGAAACCCACCTTCCCCATTATAGTCTTTGTGCGGGTGACTGCTTTTTAAGCAGATAGGCTTTCCATTTTTGGAGTCCCCAAATTGCTAGTGTGAATCTATTGTTAAACTGGCCGTAGGCTTTCTAATAATCTAAATACTCTTTCAGCTGACAACTATCCCCCCCACCCCCCTCCATCACATGCATGTGCTTGGGTCAGCTAATAATAATAATAATAATAATAATACATTTTTATTTATATAGCGCCAACATATTACACCGCACTGTACAATTAGTAGGGTTCAAATACAGACAAAGATACATTACAAGTCATTTCACACAATGGGACTGAGGACCCTGCTCGCAAGAGTTTACAATCTATGAGGTAGACGGGATGACGCAAGAGGTAGCTAATGTGCATGTATTCTCAATAGAATGTGGATCAAGCTGCTACTGGACACCCCAGGTAGACACTTCTCCACTGACACAGTACTAGGCATGCCCAATGTTTCTTTTCGCTCCTACATATTCCATTCATCATAACGCTTTATTTTTTACTGTTTTTATATTCAGTTTAGAAAGTTGATTTATTATAAAGTCTTTTTTCAGTGGCCAAGAATGAATGTGCCTTCAGCTGTAACTGCCTCTGGCAGAGCTAAACCATTTCACTACTACCACACTTAGGTGACGGAGTCTCTTATGATTTATCACTCATGTCAAAACAATTGCATGACGTTGCTTTTTTCCTCTGACAGCACGACTGTAATGTAAGCTGAAATAGACATCATGACTTCATGAAAGGCAACCAGTTAAATGCTCTTACTTCCAATGCAAATTATTTGGCTTGACATGAGTGTTGTCATTTAGGGTCAGCAGAAAGGGAAAAGGTGACATCAGGCGGTGCAAGGAATTTGTTGTTTGCATAATGTTGCCAGGAACAGGTTGGGAAGGAAGACTATCTAACAGCATCAAAGCACATTTCCTGCAGTGCCCCTCCTGTATGACCTGGGATAGACTGTGGTCTATAATGTCACTGTATGTAGTAGTCGAATCCACTTCTTATTTAAGTGGGTCATGAGGTTTTACTAACATATGTATATATTTTCTCACCACTTTCAGGATCTCTGCTGTCAGTGTATGTGAACATTGTTTTTAAATATGAGGAAAGAAGACTCCTTAGACCATACATGCCCTGGTAAGGAATATGCAAATAAGATGTATGCTTCACCAGAGAGGTCTTATTTGCAGATATCTTACCCTGAATATCAGGAGATGAATTATTCAATGCTTTATATTTAATATCTTATGGTTTTCAAGCTCTCTGCTTATAGCCATTGAGTGGGAACATATAACGAAAATATGAATAATTGTGGTGCATCTTTGACAGGTAGGCTTTTTTTTTTTTTTTCTCTAAAGATGCACTACTCTTCTTTCAGTACCCCTCTGCCCAGTTTCTTAAAAAAGTGGAGAGTAGGGTGATGATGCCTTGGCTCAAAACTTATTATAACTCGCACCAGAAAACTGGCATGAGTTATATAGGAAGTTTGTGCCAGTTCATGACTGGCATAGATTTCCAGTCTGGAACACAGGAGTGTACCTGAATTGTTATGTGACTGGAGCCTCTTCATAATGCTGCAGTTAAAGCTGGTAGAGGACTTCATTAAAATGCATACACTACACCATCCTATCCTTCCTATATATAATAATAATATTATAAATAAGTAATATAATAATATTATATATTAATGTAATCCTATTAATATTATAAAGGTGAAAGTTTGTGGGTTTGTGTGTTTGGATGTAGCCAAACGGCTGAATGGATTTTGGGGAAATTTCACACACACCTACATATTTCCCAGGAAAAGGTAGTAGGCTACTTTAATTGTGGGTCACTCACCCCAAATCGCCACCGTGACCCTCCAACGATTCCTCCGGCACGGGCTATAGAAGCTGGCATTCTGCCAGCGCTGGTCTGTCCATGCACCACCTATTGGTGCATGTCAGGCTGTGGGCGGGCTCTGGAGCCAGGGCTGCGGCACCATAGGTTGGGGGCTGAATGTGGGCGTGCCGATTCAGCAGGGAAAGACGGAAGAAGATGGTGGCAGCCCACATGCTCCCGGCGCCGCAGCTACACCAGGCCCCCTACACAGCTCGCGTACGTAGGAGGCTGCTGCACCCGACACACCACAGGTCAGTGCAGCAGGTACAATGGGTTGGGGAGGGGGTGTCCCGGAGGGGGGGTGTCACCTCATGCCCCAGCTTCGTTGGATTCAGGGGGACAAGAAACTGGGGGCAGACATGGGAGGACAAGAAATATAAGTGGTTCAGCGCCACTGCCAACCCGCAGACAGTCGCCCGCAGACGAAGTCGCGGGTAACTACTAATATTATAAATGTGAAAGTTTGTGGGTTTGGATGTTTGTTCCTCAATACGGATTTGCATGAAATTTGCCACATACATAGATAGGAACCCCGATTAAAACATAGGCTACTTTTTATCCCGGTAAATGACGTCACTACACGACCGCAGTGAGGGAATTTAGGTTCACACAACACTAAAGGACCTGTAATGACATCATCACAGGTCCTTGAGCCATTCTCAGATAGGATCATGCTAGGCAGTGGGAGGAGCTACGTGCTATTTTGTGGGCGGAACTATATAGGATGAAGCTGGACAGTGTGAAAGCTGAAGAAAATGGAGTCTCATAGAAGATCAGGAGACTACAGAACATGCAGTTTGTGTGTGGGCAAGAGGAGTATATTGGGTGTAGAGTTTCAGTGAGTACGACGGGGAATGTGTTGTTCTGCCTCTGAAGGGGGAGGGGGGGAGAACTTTGGCACATTTCAGCAACATCCGTTAAGCCCTTTGTAACACAGAAGTTGCTCAGACAGTCACATAACAAAACCCTTGTAATCACAATTGCCCCATGTAGCAGAGCTTACGCAGCGCTGTAGCACACCTCTGTAGGCTCTCCATATGCAAACATGTACATATAGCTGGGTATCCTATGCATATGCAGCAGAGCCGAGACTCAGGAGCAGGCTGATCGAACTTTGGCACATTTCAGCAACGTCCATTCAGCCCTTTGTAACACAGAAGCTGCTCAGACCCTGACATAAGAACACCCCTATAATCCAAATGGCCAGATGTAGTTTAGGCAGTGCTGTAGCACAGCTGATTATGCTCTCCATATGCAGAGATGTACATACAACTGAATATGCTGCACATATGCTGCGATGTAGCAGAGCTGATACTCGGGAGCAGTTTTATCATCCACAACAGCAATTGGCTAAATATAAGCGGCTCAGCGCCAACACCAAGCCGCAGACGAAGTCGCGGGCAGATGCTAGTTCTTAATAAATCTACAGACACTCACACACTCTCTTTATGGCTACCAGTAGGCCTTATGTTCACATAGCCTTATTTTAACCATGAAATATGGACTGTTTGTGTCTTGGTTTCCAAACTGACTGCAGACAAGTGATGGTTGAAATGTGACTGTACTGATCTGACATGAAGGCTACTGCATCATAACTTGTTGCATTTACAACTGCCTTATTCTTTAGTTTTCCTGGAGACGATCCGCTGGCAGAAGAGCAGGTCACTACACATATACTGCTCAGAAAAGCATGCATGTGTGCGGGTGATTTGGGCAGGATGGCTGTATGCCGAACTAGTTTTCAGTGTAAAGTATAAGGTCAGTTTAAGTTTAGCTTGTGGATCTTCCAGTCTATTCTTAAATGGTGAATAGTTTACTTGGGATATTCCTATGTAGGTTTTGCTATTGAATAAGTGTGTTTTGAATAGACCAAATAACTCTTTTGAAAGACCTCTTCTGCTAAATGCCCAGTGGGCCCCATTTGCTAATTGATGGGAATGCCCAGTGCTTGGCCCGCAAGCTAGGCCATCTTAGAAGGCTCTTTAGAGTTGAAGGTGAGGTGCACAAACTTGGCACATTGCGGTACATTTCTTAAGCAGAGTCCAAGAGAACTATGTGACTTGTTTAGATTGGTGTGTCCTGGTAGTTATGTCACCACTAGTTCAGTGTGCAAGGAATGCAGTTCTAGCCGTGCAAGTCTCACCACCTCATCTTATCCACAGCCCTTTACGATGTGTAGCTTTTCTGTTCAGAGGTCAGTGTCTGCACTAAGGTTTCTCTTTTCATACATTAGTCGTTGGAATGTCTATAGTAAGTGGCCTATTCATTCTTAACACAACGCTCTGAGAGCAGCTCTTTAACATGTATGTGCTTCCTCACCAATGCTTGGGGGCTGTCTGATCTTAGCACTCTTTCCTATACCTAACATCTCTTTACATAATCCAGAGCTGTGTTCCCATCTGATGCTCAATCCATGTGCAACATACTGTAGTTGCAAACTGTTCTATTCCTATTAGGTACTACAAGCACAGAAATGTATCGCTATTCCTGCAGACATGTTTTTTTTTTTTTTTTTGTAGCTCACAGTAAATATTTGTCTCCATACACATTAGATGTTAGATTTTTCTGTTCTTATATTGGTAGTGATTTTAATAATTGATGCTGTAAAATCTTTACCTGCTTTGGACTAGTTCACATGTAGTTATTTGGTCCAGATTTTGACGCGGGAAGCTGCGTCAGAATCCAGACCAAAATGCGCTAGTCCGGAGGGATTGTCTTGACGCAGAAGCCACAGCGGTTTCCACCGTGGAATCCGCGTCAAAATATGGCAGGTCGCTTCTTTTTTCAATGGGAGGCGTTTTTTTGACCCGGATTTTGATGCGGTGTGACCTAGCCCTTTGTGTTATTTGGAGTTTTTATTACTTGTTTTAATACAGTGTTATTTCCCCAATTGTTGATGCTGTAAGAGTGTAAGTTGATGTTTTGTTATTAGCTGTATCACTTATGAAAACTCGATGCATTAGGGTATGTTCACACTGAGTTTTTTGAGCGGATTTTGACGCGGAATCTGCTTCAAAATCCACCTCCAAAAACTGCTCCCTTTGACTTCAATGGGAGCCGCTTGCTTCTTTTTTGTACTAGCTAGTAGTGGAAAAAAGAAGCAAGCTGCCCTATATTGCCGTGGCTGACCCGGCGCGAGGCTCCCTTCCGATTAGGCTCATTATTCAGGCATAATCCGGAGCAGAATGCCACAACTGGATGCTGGTGCACTGCAGCAGCATCCCGTCGCGCCTAGCCGCTCGGAAGTGTTCACACGCGGAATGCAAATTCTGCCGTGTGAACATACCCTTAGAGGCCCAGAAGATAAAAGCGGAATATGTTGGCCCTATATAAATAAAATTTATTATATTATTATAAAAGGCTCTCTGCCAACTTTGTGATATACTCACAACTACTGTTATTGATGTCCGTTACTGTCATCCGTTATAGGATGTGGTAAGGATATTCACGGTACTACAAGAAGATTCAGGAAGGGTTTCACCCCACAATTATCCAGAAAAAGAATCCAGGCATTCAAAGGATTATCATGTGCAATTGTTTTATTAAATAAGAAATGCAATCCAAAACAGTGTGAAACCTTTTTCAGTCCTATATTGGATATTGGATATATCATCAGACCCAGATTACCTAGGAATATTGCAGGAAAATATGAAGCGGAGTTTGAGAGTGAGGCACTGTTATAAGGGCAATGCAGCAAAGGACCTAAACTATAGCAGAGTAATGGACACAGAGCCCTCTCCATCTGTGTCCATTTCTATTGACTCTAATGTACACGACATGTCTTCTATCATGTTTGTTTACTTTTGTAATTGAATTAAAAGTTCTGCACGCACTTCTATTTCTTCCGTCAGAAAAGTAAAAAAAACAAGTCAGAAGATAGCGGATCCTTTATGGAAGGGGCTTCATCTGCATTCGTTGTTTTATGTCCATTGCTTTTATCCCGTGACTGATGAGAGCAACGGTAGTGTGAACTTACCTTTATTACGCATTACACCTGTATGCTAACAGCTATTAAATTCAACACCTGCAAGAGCTTCAGCGTGTCTATGTAGGCAGTGTCCTGCTGGGGTGCCTAAGAGTACAATTTATTCCAGGAGCCCACTATACAGCTGTTAGCAAGTGTTACCTGACGTTCATTTGCAAATGCTAAAAATATTGGTAACTTGCTGCCTAGCCCTTGCATCACACGATTTCTGTGTTGGGGGTCACCTACCACCTGGCTCTTGCCTTAAAGCAGAACCTTTTTATCTTTGTTAGGAGATAATGTCTTCAAGTAGAAGCAAAATGATGTAGGTTTAGGGCCTCAGTGAGACACAGCCTGGTCCTAATGCTGTCTGTTAAAGAGATCCTATCATGGCCATTTCTCGTGGCCGGCGAGAAGAAGAAAAACATTGTGTAAACGCAGTGAAACCCTGTTTGTGTGTTCGCTGGATTTACTGGCCTCAACGTGATGCTAGAAGAGGGACTCCTAGCATAAATGATCTATGCTGCCTCCCAGGGACATACTGTCCTGTAGTGAATATAGTACAGAACAGTATGTCGCTGGGAGGCAGGGACTCCTAACAACTTTGGATAAATAGGATCCTAGGATTCTCTCTCCTGGCCAATAAATCTGGCACACAAACAAACCGGTCATGGAAATCTAGCTAAAATGTAACACACCTGATCCTAACATTGTGGGGAGAGACCGCCCCCATACACATTCGGGAGTTTATAGATATGGTAAGTCACTGTCCCATATAGGGATCATAATCTAAAGTGCTTCAGAATATGATGGTGCTATATAAGTAAGCAAGGGAAATAAGGAAATGTCTGTGGGGGCTATTGGTGTGTCAGGAAATGTTGTACAATTATTCATACCAATAAGCAGTTGAATTTTTAGTGAACAATTCACAAATGGGACATTGGGCTTTGTGACATGTTGAATCTTGACACAACCTTAATCCATAAACTTTCTGCAATGTGCCATGGAATGCTGCTATTTTTTGCTAGCCTGGAGGAAGCGGACGCGCTAAAAACATTTACTAGTGGTATAAAGATCTATAGCCGTGGTAGTTGATACCGGGAGATATTTCTGTTGATAAACCCAGCTGTCAGCTGGTCAGAATTGGGGTGTGAGTTATGAAGTAGACCAATGCTCTTGGCGTGAGTGTAACAGTTCAATGTCAATGCCATGAGTCATAATTCTTCCTGCAATTGAGCAGATCATGAGCCGCTGTTTCTGGAAGCCTCTTGTAGCCTGAGATTTTTATCACCTTAGTGCCAGAAGATTAGTGTTTCTGGAGAAAATGTACAATCGTTTTTCATGGGATAGGAACTATCAAGGATTTCCAGGAAAAAGATCTGTTACGTTTGTATATACCACTTTCACTGATGATGTAACTTGTGATGTGTACCCATATACTTGTCTAGTGTGTTATTCGATGGTGTATTAGTAGTTTTATTTTCTGTCACTTTCCTTCTTTTTCTATTTATGTGAACACTATTGATAAGTAACTGTGTCAATATACCAAGGGCACTTGGTGAACGTCCGCATTTGGAAGTAATATTTCCTTTCAGAATGGATATGTATATACCACATCACATATAGAATGACTGGAGGACTGTGCATGTACTGGAAAGAATATTATAGGTAGAAATGAACAATTATGACCCAAATTGAAATCGTGATTTATTATAGACTTGATTACGATTTAATAAACAATTATTTTTGGACAATCCCCTTTTTATAAGCTAGGCCCCCAACTTTCAGGTCAGGCTACAAAATTTTAATTTGTTACTCACATATGAGCAGTCTTGATTGGATAAAGTATCGTATATACTCGAGTATAAGCCGACTTTTTCAGCACAGTTTTTATGCCGAAAAAGCCCCTCTCTGCTTATAGTCGAGTCAGGGTCCACGGAGCAAAGAAACTTGAAGGATCTGCATAAATTAAACGAAGGGGAGGTCTTTTAATGCTACTGCTCTGTGATTGGCTTGTCATGTAAGAAACTAGAATATAACATCTGCAGATAAGTCAGTGGCCAGGATTCATTGTGTCTTATAGAAGAAGTCTGTCGTATGGAGGAGAGGAAGCTACAGTGAAGTAAAAGTAAAACACACAGGTACCTGCAGGAGTTACTATTCTTAGTAATGTCAGGCATTTGGGGTTATTAATTTAGTTTCAGTAACTCAATGTGCCTCACATTAATAGCAGTTAACCCCATCATGTCCCTCATATTAAACCCTGTGTGCCCCATATAATGGTTACTAATATGAGACACATGACGATACTATTGAAGGACCTTAATTATGAATATACCTAATTATTACCTCCATATGTGCCACATCAGTAACTCTTATGTGAGGCACACATGGGGTTAATGTGAGGGACATGATGGGGTTAACTGCTACTACTATGAGGCACATGGAGTTACTAAGCTGCAATGCACACGACCAGACTTTTTATCTGCAATGTTGGATTCCTCCCCCCCCCCCCCGGGCTTATACTCGAGTCAATAAGTTTTCCCAGTTTGTTGTGGTAAAATTATGGGCCTCGGCTTATATTCGGATCGGCTTATACTCAAGTATATACAGTACCTACAATTAGTGACTTATCCCTTAGACAATGACAGTTGGAACAGGATGATATGGATGCAAAGTACCGTAATTGAAATAATTGTAGTCGGTCACATTTATAAATTCAGCTGTCTATTAATTTTG
The DNA here is from genome assembly GCF_031893055.1 of Leptodactylus fuscus. Classification (NCBI taxonomy): domain Eukaryota; kingdom Metazoa; phylum Chordata; class Amphibia; order Anura; family Leptodactylidae; genus Leptodactylus; species Leptodactylus fuscus. The sequence goes on from NC_134265.1 coordinate 182,192,779, forward strand.
GTTATTTTTCAATTGCCTAGTCCTAATTATGGAGCTTGCGTAAAGTGCCTGGCTGGATTGTCATAGTACCCGAGCATCCTATAAAAACATAAAGGTCCGGAAGAACATGTCCAAATTGGAAGAGCACTATGGTTTATTTCTTAGAGCTTGTTGGAAGGTGGGTGGGCTCTATGAACCTGACTCTTACACTGCTTGTGAAACAATGGGGCTCCTTGTTTCTTCTGTCTTTTGCATCTTTATTTGACTTTGCTGACGTCTGTGTTTTAATGAATGTGTTCATTATAGACTAAACCTGTTTTGGTAGAACTGTTATTCCCACTATAGTAAACTTACAACTGGGTGTTACCAGCCTGCGTGTCAAAGGGATGTGTTCCTGTTGTCTGACAACTCTAATTGGTCAGTGTGTGTATGAACCCCAGTGGTTAACTCCTAGTTATCAATTTATTTTTCAAGGGATATTCCCACTTATGTATATAGAGGATAAGTTGTGCATTGGACAGCCCACCAATCATGAAAAGCGATGTTTTCTTGTAGTGGTCGGCCAGGTGCACTCTTCTCCATTCACTTCAATGAAGCTGCTGGAGACGGCCAGCGGATAGAACTCTACTGGAGGGGGGAGTTTATAAGATGGGAAAATGTCTTTAAATTTCTAGAAGAAAACAAAATGTTTGTTCTCGTACCGTGTTAGCCAGTGGGTAAGAAATATTAAAAAAAAAAACTTGATAGTCTTCAGTAGTTGATACCTTTTTAATGGCTAACTAATAATGATGACAGATTACAACGTTTCGGAACTCTAGGCTCCTTTCTCAAGTAAATTTAAAAACCATTTCTGAAGGATGGTTTTTAAATTTACTTGAGAAAGGAACCTAGAGTTCCGAAACGTTGTAATCTGTCATCATTATTAGTTAGCCATTAAAAAGGTATCAACTACTGAAGACTATCAAGTTTTTTTGGGTTTTTTTTTATAGAAGAAAACAGTACAATGTTCTAAAGTTTACTGTATATAGAAAAAAAAAGTTGTAGACCTCTTTTTTCTCATTTCAGTCCTCTCTTTCTAGAATAATTTATGCAAACGATAACTTTGGAGAACTGCCACGCTAAATATTTCAGTGGGGGTCGACTGTGTTTGGCATGATCAGTCGAATCAAGCCCTTCCTTCTGTGTTCTAATACTGCAACAGTCACACGAGGTTCCAGAAAACCCTTTAAAGTAAAGATACTCCGAAATAGTTATATTATAAGGAATGCACTTTTTTTTTTCTTTTTTTTTTTTTTTATAAATCAGATCATCCCTTTTGAGCTTTTAGTGGCACAGTTTACACCAGAACCAACTCTAAACTGCATAGTAAGTGTAGGCCTTTGTCTGCAAACCACAGTGGAATGTGTTGTAGATTCAGCATGAGATTTTACCTTTTACTTTATTATACACTAGCATTTGCCCGCGACTTCATTCGCGGGTCGTTGTTGGGGGCGATGCGGCTGAGCCCGCCGACCCACAAACCCCTTCTCCACGTCCCCCCTGCCCAATGGCCCTGGGCACCTCACTGGCCCCTGAAATCCCTCTTCCCAAAGACGTCACGCGTGCCCCTCTCCTCCCCACGGCCCCGTGCACCTCCCTGGGCCCCCAACTCCCACGCACGCCCCTGGCCCCGAAACACCGCTCCCACGCCCCCACGGTGGGGCGCCCAGTCCCATACCCTGCACTTTCCCGGTATACTCACACAGCTGGCACATTCGCACCACATGTGGTGTCCCATAGATGCAGGCCACGTGTCTGCCTCGGACCTGAGCTGGGAGTGTCAGGCATCTTGTCAGGGGCGCAGACTGTCCCCAGGCACTGGAATTGCCGAGCGTCGTGCCGGAGATCCCGCACATGAGACGCCATGTTCTTCACTCCGTGCTGTGCCGGGCTGCATCCTCCCACACCATAGTGGCGAGCGCTTCAAGGGCCTGTGATGACGTCATCTCAGGTCCTCAAACTTACTCCCAACCGAACTTCAGAGCTCGCGGTAGTGACGCCTGGCCACCCATGGGGATGGTAAGTAGCCTATATTCTATTCCGGCCGACATTGTATGTGTGTGTGAAATTTGAGGACAATCCATGCAGCAGTGTAGGCGTGATTGAGGAAATAATATTAGTATTTATTTATTTATAATATTAGTATTAGTATCATTATGTAATGTGACCAATGATTGTGAATTTGTTATTCTAGAAAGAATATATCAAAGATTACTCACCTATCCTACTTTTCTAAATTAAATTGGGCACGTTTGGTTCTATACAGTTTTTTTTTTTCTTTTTGAATTTATTCTCCCCTCCTTTTTTTTTTACACACTAGTACATAATTGTAAAAGTTGCACACGTGAAGGCTAGAAAACCAGAAAATCGAATATTGTCATTATCTCTGTGGCCTTTTCATTGGTGTTTTGTTGTTAGAAGAGATACAGTGACACATTATAGGCCATGCTCTAGTCTAAAGCTGCTGAGCCACAAAGCACATCCAAACGTTTCATTATCCAATTTACCATAGTGGTACACTGCTGATATAGACTATAATTACAAGGTAACACAGAAAACGTGTCATTTGGACCCTGTGATTTCATTGTACGATGCCTTGCTGCTCAGCTCGTTTTTTTTTTTTTTTGTTTACTGTACTGCTTTTTTTTTTTCTACGATCATAAAATTTGTTTATGGACCTCTATAATTTAAATTCCTAAAAAGAAATGCATCCACAAATATCCTAAAGTACATAAGTATAGCCATTCAGTGCTGGGCTCTGACTCGCTCTTCTAGCGTTGCCTCTTCTGCTGACATTTCACAGGAACATCTAATGATAATATACAGTTTCTTAAACCAGTCCCTGACAGCAGATCAACACATCACAAAGGTTGGCAGACGCTCTGATCAGGAGGAATGTGCCGTAGAGCCATGTAGTCCCTGGCTTCATTAATACTATAATAACAAGTAATGGCTCCACAAAACCATGTTGTGCAATACTTGGAGTGGATTAAAACAGTAGGTAAAATGACTTTTCTTACTTGTATAGAAAAGGATCTAAACCAAACAGCAATGTCAAACAAAATGACTTCCTAAATAGAAAGTGAACGGGTGTTGTTAGAGGACCTGTCATAAATTAAATTTTCCTCTGTGATGTGCTATTCTTTTGTTATTGCTAACGACCCACATAGTGAGCCGCAGCCAAAAAGCGCTGCAGGAAAAACCATGGTGGAAGCCGTTTTTCAAATCGCAGCATGTCCACTGCAGATATTTTTCTGCAATGTGTGGATGAGCTTGTACAGAATCCCATCCGCTTTGTGAGTACTGTAAAATGTTTCGGTTTTTGCCGCAGCGTTTACGGAACGTGGGCTTCGACCTACAATTTGTCAATCGAATGTGTACATACAGTCAGCTCTGTGCCTCAGCATATAGGAACTTGCTGTTACACCAGTTCTGGTATACAAGGCATCAAAAAGTGTCGTTTTTTTTTTTGTTTTTTTTTTAATACTGCTTTGCACAAAATGTGGCCATTTCTCTTTGACGCTGCCCTTGCTGCTTTGCTGAAAGAGGTCTTGGTGAGGGCCATGACATTGGCAGGCCACTTATTATGCCAGATTTATGATCCTTTATGCAGGTTTCTGGCATGCCTAAGGTGTGGTGTGAAGATAATTTGCATAGATAGTAAAAGTTCTACTGCTTAAAAACTGATAGTGAAAGGATTTTGGAGAGGAAAAATGAAAACATAACCTTTTATTAATAAATCCTGATACAAAAGGACTCTGATCAACACCCATTGTGTACTACAATAAACTCAACTCTACCCTAGATCTCAACTTTATCATTATTTCTATTAGGTGTTACTATCCTGTGAATTTAGTAATTCAGAGTAATACCCAACGCCTCCTGACTACCTATAAACCCTGTATAAGATTTTGAATCCTCCGCACTTGTGTTGTTTGGCAATATGTCAGAGAGTCCCCAGTAACTGGGGTAGAAGTGTTACAAAAAGAGTGTGTATTATAGTCACTATTATCTCTATAGTAAGCTGCCCAAAGTACCCAGCTCAGAGGATGCCACTTGTATGCATACAATATTAATTATACATGTGTAATGTATGGTCATTAAAGGGGTTGTCCCATAACAAGGATCCTATCTATACTGCTAGTTTATGTATGCAACAGAGCTCCTCATATAGGGGAGGGGGAGGGGAGCGCTCGGGGATTACTGTGCTTTTCCACTTATCAGCCGGTTTAATTGAATTTGGCTGATAAGGGCGGAGATAAGGAGTCAGTTACCTCTGTATGTAATGCAAGCTGACTCAAATCCAGCTCTGCTACATCAGTTTCCACATCAGCGTCATACTGTGGATCATAGCAGAGCAAGTGAAACCCCGCCCACCAATGTGCGAGAAATCCAGGAAGTGAAGAGAGTACAGAGCCTTCAGGCTGCAGAACAAGAGTTATGGGAATACCCCTTTAATCCCACCAGACTGTGAATCCTAGTCACATAGAAATAATACCTTCCAGTATCTTTCATTCCCTGATTTCTCCCATTAACAACCTGAATTGTGCCACAATTTAATCAATTTTACAAATAAATGAATGAAATGGCCTTTAAATTTTTCCAAAGATCTATTCATTATTAGAATAAATTTAGGGCTTGTTTCACAGCTGCGTTCGGAAACCACCCCGACCCCGTAGCACCACTTTTCTCTCCGCATGATTCGTGCGGACACTGCGCATAAAACACACAGACTCTATTATAGTCTATGGGATTTGTGTGATTTCTTAGCTAACAGCTTTTTAACGCGTTTGGTATTCCGTTCAGGGGGATCCCCAAACGGACCCCCCTGCTCAAACAGAATACTGAATGCAGATGTGAACCAGGCCTAAGACAGGAGCAATTATAAAATCTGTTACATTTTCTGGATTAAGACAATATAGTTAATGGAAATCTTGCACCTAAGCAAGTTAGGAGCCTGTATGTATTAAGAGGTAAATTATCACAGTTTAATAAATGTCCATATCTCCCTATTCATATTGGTTGAGCCGACCTGTGTTGTATTCAGAAGTGCAGAATGAAAGAATTTCTGACACTTGGCAATAATGCATGTACTGAACCTTAAAGGAAAAAGTACAGGTATGTAGCCAGCACAAGAAAATACAGGCTTGGACTTGCATGGGGCAGTCAAATTCTATTAATACCATCCAGATGGCACAACTCTTCCCAAGTCGTATTTTAAGGGACTAATGGGGTAATATAGGAGTGTTCTTCAGTTTTCCTTCTGTAAAGCATGCTTATATGTCTGTAAAACCTTTCTCTATATGCTTTGTATTCGTGCCCTTTAAGACAGCCGTGTATGAGGGCAATGATAAGCATTTGGTTTCCAATGTTTAAAAAAAAAATCATGGCCCTACCATTTATTTATTTAACTTGTATAGCGCCATCACATTCTGAAGCGCTTTATGGACAATGTCAATCACTGTCCAATATAGGGCTCACAATCTACATTCCCTATCAGTATGTCTTTGGAGTGTGGGAGGAAACCCACGCAAACACAGGGAGAATGTACAAACGCCTTGCAGATGTTGTCCTTGTCCATCTAATCTGTTTATGCTTCATCGATGGCAGATAATGATCGGACATTTGGATTTCAACTGGCCATACCTTGTGCGCTTAGAAGCCAAACAACCACCAGCGCCTTTCTCCCCTCTCTGTTTAGTGAACATTCATTATTGTGTTAAGAGTCAGGTGAGGTAGCGGTTTGTTATCATTCAGCTGACTTTACACCTAGCACTCGCCTGTAGTCTGATGTAGAGCATTTGCGAATATTCAATTCAGCCACATTTTGTTAAACTTGGCAGCAAAGCATCTTATCAAGACAGGCCGTTCTCTGCACCATTAGGCCAGGGCCCAACGTGGCATAAACATCATACCTACAGAAACGCTGGCGGTTTCCCTATTGGTATGATTGAAGCATAAGGCCCCATGCACTTGACAAGTGTGCCATCTGAAGGGACTTCCAATGTTCTGCCGACATTCTGTGAAAAGTGCTGTGGGAAAACCACCATGTTGCCGCTGTGGTTATTCCTGGAGCGCTCTTTTGCTGTGGCCCACTACATTAGTACATTTGGTATGTTGCTTAATAAATTCAGGTGTTGATGGGAGCCATCTGACCCTGCTTGTCGGGGTAGGTCCAAGGAAAGACGCACAGAAATGCTGCAGGTATCCCAAGTACTACTGTCATGGATCTAGTGATTTCGATAGAACATGTCATCAGATCTCCAGCGTTAGTGCCTGTATGTAACTTTCCACATTTCCCGCAGTGCCAGATCTTGGGGCCTATAATTGCATGTCAGTTTCTACTTTGTGCTTGGGAATGGATCTGAGAACTGATTCATTTCTGGGAAGTTTTAACAATGTACCGCAATTGTTTTTGCTTTCTCTTGGCATATTATCACAATGTGGAATAATGTCAGTGTCTGTATCCAGAATAATGTTTAACCTGAGAGAGAGGCCAGAATGGCAATCTACCAGGTCACATTTGGTAAGCATTGTGCTGTGACTGATTTACTGGGCACAGCCTCACACCTCCCACGTGCGTGCATAAACCTTAGTTGCTGTGTTACTCACTTGTGTAATCCTCTTCTCCTGCTTGACTGAGCGCTTGTGCTGATGTATAGTTCTGGTTTTCAGAAACTGGAGAGAGGATAGGTAAACTTTGGAGATTAAACGCTGCTATATATTTTTGAAAACTGGCATTGTTTTTTTTCATTTTAAGCTGTGCATGTTATCTGGTTTATGAATGTTGACCATCCTGTTTCTGCCAGATAAAATGCGTCCAGTTTCTCAACAGGAAAGTATTTATGGCACATTTATGGCTATTCCACACCACTTATAATAAATCTGCTGTAGGCTAGAATCACACTTCGCGGGGTTTTTTTTTTTTTTTTTTTTAGATGTGGTTCCACAGTGGAACAAAAATGCAACAAAAATGCTTTGTTACATTTGGTCTTATGCTCGGCTCACATCTGCATTCGGGGAGTCTACTTGGGGACTCCCAAACAGAAACCTATACGCATAGAAAACCGGTTACCTGGTGGCTACCGTTCAGTTCTTACACCTATCACCGAGGTGTGGGGAAAAGCGGTTTTCACTGCTGTTATCAGGGATATGGGTGGTTGTATTAATATCTGACCAGCTATACAGCAATAGTCTCTTGAGGAGCTCTGCCAATGCAAAGCGAAATGTGTTGAGACGTAGTTGTGGGTGCCCTGGTGGCATTATATCATTATGGCGCTGTAGTGGCAACAGGGAGAGGTTAAGTCTGACACCCCTGTATATATGTCCTCTTGTCTATTTATCTGAATGACCATAGCAGTATCTAGTTGGGTCAAGTTTGTTGCAGAGGGTGTCTCTAGTTCATCAATAGAGGGTCCATCTGTGATTATGTTGCAACAGGCTTTCTAATACAACTCAAAACATTCATTGAGTTGGTTTATAGCTGCGAGATAAGTAGCAGCTATGGTGTTAGTGTTTTTTGCATCAATGTAATGGGCTATAAGTCATCTCTTTGCCATTTGAGATACAGCCAGCCGTTGGTGCAATATTAGTCATCTCTCCTAGGACTTGGGAATACTAAAGACTTGGGATCTCAAGTATATGTTGCTTTTGGGTTTTGGAGGTCTTTTTGAAATGGGAATGGTAGAATAGTATGTCATTCCGAACATCGACCAAAAAAGACACAAATACACTACCTGGGGAGAATATTTTAGTAAATTTAATATATTTATACCCAGGATAAACATTTTTTTAAAACGCATATCAATAAAAATTATTTTATTAGTTTTGCCATTTTTCACATAGAATTGGATTACTCTGTTACCTGGGAAAACACGTGGGTCCCATAGACTATAATGGGGTATGTGTGGTTTCCAGAACGCAGATGTGAAAGGGCCCTTAGCCTTTAAGTGTTTGTGTGCCTCATCTACTGTCATTGTTGACTCACCTTGCCTAGAAGGTACACAGTAGCCCTGGATGGCATTTGCTTCAGCTATAGTGTCTATCAACTTGAGCCATGACCTCATCTACCATATAAGCAAGAGTATACATTTTTATAACCTTAAGGTAAAGGCCCTTTCTTATGTAGCTGTTCTTGGCTTTTGCTCAAACGCCGCAAAATCTTTTTTTTAAAAAAAGCTGTGTTTCCGCAACATAAAGCTAAAGCCTTGTTTAAAAATTTTGCTTTCTGCAGTTGTTGTTGTTGTTGTTGTTGTTGTTGTGTTTTTTTTTTTGTTTTTTTTTTTTTGCCAAAGCTAGGAATGGATTGAAGTGGGAATGGGTTACAATCATAATAGAAGCCATTCTAATCTTGCTCATCCTCTACCATCTCAAAGCCCTTTCTTCTGCAGTAAATACCCTCCATTACTGGGTAGGAGTAGTAATGTGAATACTGCTTCTTCTAGGTTTATTACCCAGTCTTGGTCTTTTTCTTTTTTTTTTAATGTAGATTGTAAGCCCCATATAGGGATCACATTGTACTTTTTTCTTTTTTCCCTATGAGTATGTCTTTGAGAATGGGAGGAAAGCCACACAAACACGGGGAAAACATACAAACTCCTTGCAGATGATGTTCCTGGCGCGATTTGAACCCAGGACTCCAGCGCTGCAAGGAATCAGTGCTAAACACTGAGCCAACATGTTGCCCCTCAGTCTTGGTCTATTTAAAGACTGGGGCCCCACTTTACGGAAATACAGCTTTTTTTTTTTTTTTTTTTTTTTTGTGCAGATTGTGCCACAGCCCAAGAATGCTTTTACAAATGCCTCTTGGCAGAAAAACTCCAAATTTCCTATTCACGTGATTATAAATTAAAAATTTAGCACACAGTGATTAAATTTTTTTATTTATAATCAATAAATGGAAAGACTCACATGGATAGGAAATTTGGAGTTTTTCTGCCAAGAAGCATTTGTAAAAGCATTGTAAGGTTAACCTATCATTCTTGAGGGTTATTATATTCTTCTCTTTCACTGATTTGGGACACAGGCAGTTCTGTATACTGCTGGAAAGCCGACAGTGTGCTGAATTCAGCGCACTATCGGCTTTTTCCGATCTGTGCCCCGGGTAAAGCACTATCGGTCACGGTACTGTAGTGCTTTATAGTCAGAAGGGTGTTTCTGACACTGTCGGGAACGTTCTTCTCCACAGCAGCGCCTATCTCGCTGTACTGTGTGAGCGGGGAGGAATGCCCTCTCCCTCTGACTGTCAGAAACGCCCTTTTGACTAGATCGGGAAATTCAGCGCACTGTCTGCTTTCCAGCAGTATATAGAACTGCCTGTGCCCAATCTGATGAAAGGTCCTCTTTAAAGCCAAGACTGGCTACAAAAGGAATGGGAAATATATAGGAAGTATTTATACTTCTCCCTTCTGCTCAATCCACTCCTGACTTTGGCTGCAAAAAGGCTGAGTTTCCGCAAAATGGGGCCCTAGCCTAAAACTTGTTTTGCCCAAAATGCAATCCCATTTGCCCTATGGTAATACCTGCTGGTCAAGTGCAAAGAAAATATGCAATATACGTAAACTCAAAACTGTGCTATCTTAAGTGAATGAAGGCGTTTATACATAACTTTCACATATTTTTGTAACTTCATTATACAGAAAAAAAAACTTGTATTTGTGTTGTTTTGCTGCAGGTTAAAACCTGATGGAAGAATGCTGAACTTGTCAATGGATACAAATAGCCTGGCTTGGGAGAGGTGGTCATCCCGAGAGAACAGGCATGCAGTTTAATAGCCAAGTTTCATTCTAGTGGAAAGTGACCCTTTAACCCTATAAAGCGCACCACTTAAATTCTCTCTCCTGAGCAGCTGCTTTTGAAGGGTTTAGTGTGACCACACAGCAGGAATTCATCAGCCTAACATGATAAAATGTCATGGCTGGGCTTCGGCCTCCCAGATTGCCAGCCGTTTTATTAATATTGTGCCATTTGTTTTTATTTACGTCTCTTGCATATTGCCTTTAGTTAATTACAGTTAGCTTTTAATGGCACAGAGATCATTTTCATTCTCGGGCCATCTGTGCATAAAGTAGAACAAAATTGCAGTTTTCCTAGTTGGGGATTGTACATATGTCAAAATTGTGTTATACAGCTTTATGTATTAAATTTCAATGACTGTATGCTTCCCCAGATCAGGTTCACACTAGCATTGGTCTCTGTTGTTTGGGTCCGCTGGGTGACCCGAACAACAGAGAGCCCATCTGCTAAAACAGGAGTTACCCATGGACCCCATAGACTATATAATCTAATCCTTCATGCTGTATTTTTCTCTCCGCCCATTATTTTTATTTATTTTTTTGGTGGAATCTGTGGCGGAGACTCCAACGCAAATGTGAACCTAGGCTAAGAGAGCTGAAGTCAGGAAGGGGACTCCTAAATTTTATGTCAAGTTTATCTAAAATGTACATCATAGGATAAGTTATAGGGTTTTCTTTATACAAAAAAGTATGCACTTCATTAACAAATATGTAATATATATATATATATATATATATATATATATATATATATATATTATAATGTACATTCTATGCAGAGATGTTTGTATGTTTTACACTGTATTATATAGCTAATATATTTAGTTTTTTTACATTGTAAACTTGCATTATGGACCTTTGTTTGTCTGGATAGGAATATAAGACTGAGAGTCTATGGTAATAGTTAAATACAGCCGTTCCACACAATTGGCATTACTCACAATGAATTAAATAGCAGACATGGAAATATGGCGCAGTGAACAACGCTGTTTCTATAAATTCAGTACTATGTAGCATAGTCTGCTAAGTATAACTCCTATATACATGTATGGTATTATCAGAATGGCTGGACCCACTGAAATTGAGCAAGTGCAGCGGATGTTGATCTATTTTGTAAGGCCACCTTTTAGACAAGACGTGCTACTCAGCAAATGTTTCATTTTATTTACTTTTGTACATTAGAGACCTTTAGGAAAGTTGAGCTGAAAACCATTCTACCTCCAAACAGGAAATCTCTGGTTGATTATTTGGATCATTTTGTTTTATGGCAAGTGTCTTGTAAAAAGCAAATTTATGGCTACCATATCACTTACTAAATTAATTGTATTGAAATTGTAGTAAACAGAGGTTTATCTGATAAGTGATTTTTATTTTGTGTCTATGTAGCTTCCAGTGGTATCAAACAGCCAACTAATTCAGTTAATGGATGGTAATAAAATGGCTGTCTTAGTTCAAGAAAGCAATGTGTTGGGGCTTTCTTTAAAAATAAAAAAGTGTCAAAATGAACCCTCAAACAGATGCAGAAATTCTATATGACTAGATTTAATTTTGTTGTCTGACTTCATGTTTAGGTAGGTTCACATAACAGATTTTGCAGTGGAACTCGCCTGGCAAAATTCACCGGAATAATCTTCCTGCCCGTGGCAGAAAAATTTTCTACTCCCATTCACTTAAATGGGAGGTTTGGGCGGGATCCGACTGATGATAGAGCAACATGCTTTTGTACTCCTGCTAATATTTATTATTTTTCTTCTGCCTTCCTTTTGAAAAGAATGGGTGACAGAATTTTTGTAGCAGATTGTGCTGCAAAAATTCCACCATGTGAACTTACGGTATAAAGCTTTTGTTTAAAAATCATTTATTTATATATTTATATAGTACCATTTAATTCCATGGCGCTGTACATTTGTGTGGGGGTTCACATACATAGTACAAGTACAATAAACACAATACAAAGGTTCTTAAAATGATCTTATCTGCGTTCGAGTCTCTGACATTGATCTGTCAGATATTGTCTGACAAAAAAATAAGTCATCAGCGATTTCAGTTAAAAAGGAGTGATATCTGATGGACACTCAACGAAGCCATTATAATAAGTCTAGTCCATCATAGAACTGATCCTCTGACAGACCAGAAGAATGGAAACACTGGAGCAGGTGTGAAACCAGCATCAGAAGATGAGCAGCCTGATACAACTTGGAAGGGAGACCCTAACTACCAGGGCTTACAATCTGTATACCCGGTGACACATCCAGTCTCCAATAAGCTAAAGGGTTTATTCCATCCAGAGCTTTTACTGTTGGGTAATAAGAAGATGAAACTTTGTGAGAAATCACTGTATTTCACTAAGGGATTCCATTGAGGCTTGAATGGATTATGTACAGCAGCACAAAACGAAGGTATATTATTACCAGTAGTACATAACCTATAGGAATAGGCATCACGAAAATAGGCCTATAAACACATAGAATGGTATATTCACCATTAGACAACTAACACAAAAAGGCACCAGATCTCAGAATTGCTCCTCAAATCTACCAATGATGCATAGAAAATGGAAAGGTCTTAACAGAGCAAGGGTGTCCACCTGTAGGATGGAGTACTAAATCCGAGGTCTGGAAGTCACCAGTGAAGAGTAAGCAGGTATATTCACCCTATCTTATTATGCCCTATATCACCAGCCAAATATCCCGTATTAACTCTTTCCATAACAAGGGCAGTCCCCTGACTCTCCCCATAGCATTTCTTTAGTGCAGCTGTTCTCAGTTGGACACCCTTGTTTTGGTAAGACCTATCCATTTCCTATACGTTATTGGTAGGTCCGAGGAGCAATTCTGGGACATTGTTTTCGTTAGTACTGGTGTATATACACATCTGTGTGTTGTTTATGGGTCTATTTTGGTGATGACTAGGGGTTAGTTCACATTTGTTTTTGTATTCCGTCCGGGGGAGTCCGCATTATTTTATTTTTTTTGGAGTATCTCTTTAAGCAATGAGCTGAAACATTGCATAATGATAAAAAGAGAAATCATGAAAATATATCACGCCCCGGGAATAGGATAAGATCAATTTGACGATCACTATTGTGCTTCTTTTAGGCTGGGTTAACATCCTTTATGTTTTACACTAGTGCCGGGCTAAAACAGCAGTTTCACACAGAATCCTTGGGACTCCATTGACTATAATGGGTTCCGCTGGGTATCTGCTGTTTCATAACTGAAAGCAGTGGAGAAAAAAGTACAGGACTTTTTTTTTCCACCAATTTTCAGCGGTCTCCGATGCATATGTGAACCCAGTTTTACATTTTTTTTACTGTTTTCATTTTTTTTTTTACATTACAGTAATGAGTAGCACATGATAAAATGCATAGTAAGGGCTCGTTCACATCTGTGCCCGGTCTCCGTTCTGCAGGTTTCCGTTTCCTGCACAAAAGAGAGGTAGAAAACGGAAACCTGCAGGAGTCTTTCTCACCCATTCATTTGAATGGGTTTGAAAGATGTCCAGCCATGAGCGGCGGTGAGCGTTTTATGATCTCCGCTGCAAAACCGGTTTTTTTAAACCGGACACTGAGTCGGACATGCAGTACTCTGTGTCCGATTGAAAAAAAACGGTTTCGCGGCGGAGAGCATAAAACGCTCACGGCCGGACCCGGTCTGACAGGTTTCCGTCTTCTGCGTGCAGAAGACGGAAACCACAGAACGGACTGCCGAATTCTGGTGAACCTAGTGTAACAAGCTTTTAATGAAAATGTATCAATTTATATAGAGGTGTCTTTTAAAGCTGACAGTGGTTGCATGTAGTTGGTAAGCCGTACTATATTAATATCTCCTGCTTTTAGAGGGCTTCGTCCCTGTGGCTACAAAGCTCTGGACCTCTCTGTTAGGATTTATTCACATTTGAGGTGTCCACATAGACATATCACTGCCAGTCACTTACCTCTAGTAGTCTCACACCGTACAGTGCTACAGCTTTGATATGTGTATACGGACATGTCACAGCTGCAGACAGTTTAGCTCTGGAAGTGGCTATGGGGAGGATAGCTAAGTTTGTTCTGTGGTTTTATTTTTACCTCTTTCCCAGCATTTTGAAACTTTTTTTTTTTTTTTTTAAACTTGGAAACCACCCTTTATGTCTATTAACTAAAGAGAGATTTTATCTGAGAACTGTCACCAACAAAATACATGTGGTCACCGAACAGTGGTTTTATGGTTATGGTTTTACAACAGTGCAGACTGACACTGCATTGTCATATACTCTACATAAAGCGTTAACTCTTGGAGAGCTGATACAACAATAGATAGAAATTGGCAGCTACTGCACATAAGTGCTTGTTTCTAGCTGCTCATAGATCCAGGAATGTGAAGTTGGAGTTGGGACCAATTTTGTAAAAGTAATAATAATACAAATTATTAATATTGTATAATTGGTTAAATGTGTAGTTTGTTAAAAATTTACTTTTATAGCAATTCAATCATTGGCTTTTTAATGAATTAGAGGCTTTTTGCTGCTTCTGAGTTACCATGGTTGCCAGGAAGAGTCACACTATTTGTCAATGCCAAATCACAAAAAGTGTGAATTTTCCTGTATGAAATTTGGAGTGTTGTGTTATTTTCCACCTATACACATGGAACTGAAGAATCTTTTTGCTGAGTATCCACATTAAGGACAAATTGTTGTGCTACCACTACTCTGCTGTCACCATGGCTGATAGCCATTTATTAAAGGAGTCAGTGGCTTGGCCTACCAACTCCACAGCCCTTCTTAGACCACAGTTTTACCATCATCAACATGCCACAGAATTTGCCAGTTGACCGTAAGTGATAAACTTCATCCTCTGGGTTGCACTGTGTGATTTAACCTAAGATTTTCCAAACAATCCCAGATAATCTTGTTATAGGACTGCTTGCCATCAAGGACCTTTCCTATCCCATCTGTTTGCTTCCCCCAAAGATAAGATATATTATATGATATATTGTAGTCATTTCTCTACCCACACTGGAATAAACACTCATACCAAATTTCAGCTTTTATTTATTTATTTTCAGGATTCTCCAAGTAGGGTGTATAAAGATGATTAGAGTGAACTGTGGTGAGGTTACCAGTGGTGGACACATTCATGTGTAAATAGAATAAATAAAAGCAAGCACTGGGTTAACCTTTTTATTTTTCTATTCTACAGCCACCGGTCATATCACACGATCAAGCTCTCCTTTTTTGTTGTATTCAAGAATTTTATTAGTTTTCAATGAGGGAAAGCAGACCTATCAGGAAAACTTCAAAAGCATTGTCCTGTTCTTATATACTCAATATAACCTTTATTATTGTCAGTATAGCAGACTTGATGTAGTTCTTATTTTTATTTTTTTTTGTCAGCATTAACCAGATAAAAAGGCATACAGTTGGAATCTATTAGATCACTTGTTTTAATTTGTTTTATTTATTTACTTTATTTTTGTGTGTATTCAGCAGTGAGTTTCAAAGGTATACATTGGAAGTATATAGCCACACATTTGGATTTGTCAGTCATTGACTTCCATTATATGAATAAAACGTGTGAATATGAGAAACTGAACTGACAAGTCACTTTGATGGTTGCTAGAATTCCATTCATAAGATCCCCCATTGTGAAAGTCTGATCTCCGGTTTATGCCATTCATGAGATCGGCCATAGCTAATGAAAGTCTGATCCGTTGTTTATTCCATTCATGAGATTGCTCATAGTCAGATTCTGATTCTAATCCCTCAGATTTCTGCTTCCCCCAGAACAGACAAATGCGTCTTTTATGCCGATGTTACAAAACATTTGGCGTCTGATTAAAGGCGATCTAGCTTGATGTGTTAGAAGGCTTAGCAATGAATTGGCTTCACATGCATTGCTCCCAGTGTCAGAAATGACTTTACAAACGAAACATGGCGTTATTCTGACTTGCACATGGTTGTCCTGCTTACCACACTGTAGTGTTACCTGGTTAAATAGTAAGGTAGGGAATTGAAACGCGTGCTACACTGTAGAATCCAGAAAGCTGACTGTTATGACACTACACGCTGCATAAGTCATAAAGTTCATGTTGTTGGTTGTATATTAACAATTCCAGGTACTTGGTATGAAATGCTTGGAGTGTATTCACTCAAATTGTTGCACTGGTTAAAGATTAACATGGCAAGATAAAGTATGCTTTTATCAATGGGAAAGCTAGTGAACCTGTTTCCTCTCTGTTTACATTGTATTGGCAATGCTGCGGAGTCTGGGCCAATGTTTGGTTACCAGCTCCGGCTTCAAAATAAAATAATTATAGAATTATTATACACGTAGTTTATTATACAGGATGAAAGGATGGACTTTAGCCGGTATATGAAGCAGTTTTTTTTATTAATGAACATGTGACCGGAAATGCACCGTTGTGGCGCTGCAGGTAGACCAAGATGACGCTTTCCTATCCCTCACTGCGCCATGTGAAAGGAGAAACGAAGATGATTTTTTTTCTTTTGGGGACATGCCAAGTCCGTTTTGTATGCGACGCCTGTGCCAACCCGTGAAAAGCTCGTGAACCGCATCCAGGCTGCGTTCGTAACAGTGCGGGTCATGCCAGGAGTCTGTGAACGGGTGCGTCATTCCACCTCCCAGCATTGCAATGCTTTTGCATCAAGGCAGGCGGCCAGCACTTCGAGCAATTCTTGTAAATAAGTAACAGTGAATAAACAGATTTCCCATTAAAGCGCTTTCTCTTCTTCATTTCTCTTTTCACATGGTGCAGCGAGATAGGAAACCGATATCTCGGTCTAGCTGCAGCGCCACAATGGTGCATTTCCAGTCACATGTTCATTAATAAAAAAAACCGCTTCATATATCGGCTAAAGTCCACCCTTTCATTTTGTGTACTTTCCGGACACCCTGTATATCAATCACTAGATTATTATTGAATTGGGTAATTTTTACTGCTTCTAGCTGTCAGTCATATATGAAAGACCAGGAGTCAGGCTGTGGAGAAATAAAGGAGTTGGAGGTTTGCCCTACCAACTCCACAGCCCTGGTATTGTACTAGACAGTGCATCTATATTTCTGGTGAAAAATCTGTGAAGTGTCATTTTGGTTTTGACAGTGGCTACAGTGGCTTTTTTCAATCTATATTGAAAAAATATTTAGCATTTAAGTTGGTTGACTCTTCCGATTTTTATCATTGCTTGGCTTTTCCCTATATATGACCATATTTACACTCTCAGACATATGACCTGTCATCTGCCTTATTCTGTCATCTGAATTCCCATAACACACTACTCCCTGGAAGCCAGCATCATCACAACCAGCTTTAGACCTGAATAGATAACTGTTCATTTGTTCACTTGTAAGACTTTTTTCGCTGAGACATCCATTTTATTTTCATTATGTTTGATATACTGCCCCTATACACAGAGATGGTTACCGTATAAATATACAGTCTGTCTGTTTTGTTTTTTTCCCATTACAAATAGGAGGCGGTGGTAATGTGTGACTTAACATTGGCATACTTTTGTCTTTTAGTGGAGTGATTTGTCAGGCACTCCAAACATAAACCCCCTGAGGGAAGGCCAAACACAAGGTCTGAACAGAACCCAAGTGTGATAAGTATTAACTTTGGAATGTTATAAAGGGATTTGCATTAGTAGAAAGGTGTTAGTCAGGGGAGGGTGCTAAAGGTCCTTATAGAGGCTCATCAATGAGAGGACTAGCAGTATTGCAGAAGATAAACAGTTTTTTTCTGACAGCTACAGGAAGTTACAGAGTTTGGTGGGGGCCCCATGTGGTGTAAATTCTGTGCCATTTTACAGTAAAAGCAAAGTGGATGGGATTCTACATTCCTTCCCTCTGTGGCTGCTGTTTTTTCTTTATTTTCCATGCTCATATACAAGACTTCTCCCAAGTTGCACCACTTCTCTGGAATGCTCTATCCCAGACAATCAGATTAACTCCCAATTTCTACAGCTTCAAGTACAAACTAAAGACACAATTCCTAATGTAACCCCTTCCGTACCGTAATTAGAATCCCCAAAATCTAACCCTCCTCTGTTCCAGCTCCCACAATATCCCACATGATATGATGCCATTTCAGGCTAACTTTACATGTCCAAGCACCATCCACATGTTAAAGGACGCGACTGGTGACTGCTCATAAAGTTTTATATTTGTGTAATAACAGTAACCTCTATTACAAAATTGTATGACCACTGTATAAGCAATGCCGCCCCTGCTACCTCTTGTGTCACCCCCTCTACCTCATAGATTGTGAGCTCTTGCGGGCTATTCTTATGTGGTACCTATTTAAAAAATTGTGTCTGAGTGATACTTTAACAAGTTATGGTGTTGTGAAAAAGTAAATTAGATTCTGCAATACCCCTGAACGTAAATCCCAGAAAACCTGGTTTGGAAGAATTCTTGTATTCTGTTTATTATCAGAGTGAAATGTGCTGGGTCTTTATTCCAGAATCCTGTGTTCAGTGTCATTGTAACCTACAACTGGAAAATGTAATGGCAGATTTTATTTATTTAACTTCAGTGTTCTACATGTTTCTCCAGTCTGGTTTCTTACAAGGATGTGACAGGACGTAACAAAGAATGTGAAGGCTTTGAGTTTCTTAATTCTTTCAGTTAAATAAATTCTACATAGAGTTATGGATTAGCAATACAAGGCTGTTTAGGTGTTATCTTTAGCACATTAAAATGTACATGTACTGCAATTTTAAGGGGTTATTCTGCAGCGTATTTTCTGTGTGCATTAAAATCCATGTGAAAGATGGGTTTTGCATCCATTCTGTGTGGTGTAAAGGATACGGTACATGCGAGTGCAGAGAATATATAGAACTTACTCATTTTAAACTTATTTTGTCATAATTTCCACCCCATGAACTGGGCATAAACTCTCCTCTTCTGTTGACTTTTAGCTTTCCAGTGTCACTGATCATGTAGATGTGAGATCCGAACAGAGATCTATTGGCCTTTACATAGGGAATTTTACAAAGTAACAGAGAAAGAAACCCGTCTGCTTTAGTCGTCGTGAGGAGACATAAACAGACTCTTGTTGAGATTTCATTGCCATGTGTCTGTCTCCATTCACGCCTAGTATTCTCAAAACATTGGCAGCAGGAAGGAATTATTATTCAGGAATTAAATGTATTCACACTCGGTAAAATGTGTGACTTCTCAAAATGACGCTGTAATTCTGCAGCTTCACTTAGCAGACAAATGTGGGGATAAATATGCAGCAATTTTGAGGATGTCAGAGCATAATTATACTCATTTCTTCTCCATGGTAATTTTCTTCTTTCCGCCCAAGTCTGGTTATCACGAATAACAGTGTATTTAATGGAGGTACATCTATTGTGTATCTCTAGCTTCTTTTTCAATACATTTTATGTATATGTATAGATTTCTGAGCTACCAGTTTTATTTGACTTTTTTTTTTGTAGAGTCAATGTTTTTGGTTTTATTTTTTTCTCCTTGTAATGTCTGCAGAATAATAATTTATCCTGTGGTCCGTGTTTGTCTTCTAATTAATAATTCTAGCTTTTGGCTTGGATATCTTCTTATCCCTTTCACTGTCCATTGCCAGAAGGGAATGGACAAAATTCTCTTAAACGGAGTCTATCAAGAGTAAATGGGTTATAAACCTATAAGGGGGCGTTCACACTACCGTCGGTGTCCGACATGTCCGCTGCTAATGTCCGTTCAAAATCTTGTGTGGACATTAGCAGCGGACACTAGCTGTGTCCGTGACATTTTGTATTGATTTAAATGGAGATCGGGTGCGTTCTTTTACTGTCCGTGCCCGTCCTTAACTGTCCGTTCCCAAAGATGTCCAACTTTTCAAGTGGACAGCAAAACCCGACATGTAGGTTTTTTCTGTCCGCTTGAAAAGTCGGACATCTTTGGGAACGGACAGTTAAGGACAACCATGGACAGTAAAAGAACGCACCCGATGTCCATTTAAATGAATACAAAATGTCACGGACACAGCTAGTGTCCGATGCTAATGTCCGCACAAGATTTTGAACGGACATTAGCAGCGGACACTACCTGTCGGACACAGTCAGTAGTGTGAACGCCCCCTAAGCTGTACCTTGTATCGGTGTCTCTACAATATCCAAATATGTCTCTGATATACAGCTTTGGAGTTTCATTTTCCAGGCTAGATTCCCTCCCCTGCATCCCACCAAGCTCTTCCCTCCACAACATAGTTTAGGCCCGGTTCACATCTGCGTTTGGGCCATTCCGTTCCCATCACCGCATGAAAAATCAGCAAGTAGCCCTTTTCTTTCCACATTTTTCGTGTGGAAGCCGCACCGACTTTATAGTCTATGGGTCCGCCGGTTTCCTAAGGTAACTGCTTTCTTTATGTGGATTAGGTTTCCGTGGGGAAAAGGGGTCCCCAAATGGAAACCCAAACGCAGATGTGAACCAGGCCTTACAGTTCTTGGTTCTAGCGTGCACATTGCTCCTGGAGGCCACTATAAACTCAATACTCAGGATAACAGTCAGCCATGTAGTGGAAAATGAAGCTCAGTGGAATGGATATAGGAGAGGGCATCCAGTGTGGAGACCAAAAATGACCCCAAAGCACATTTTCCTCATGTGCATATGACAAAAGTAACTACTGGCATGAAAATAGGGCTCCAAAGCTGAACAGTCCTATTAGGAAACTGTATAATAACCTTTAACAAGGAGTATAACTAGTTTACTGCTGACAGACTTCGTTTAAGCGCCAAAAATAAAGGCTGTTACTGCCTGGTGGACATTTATTCCATGTGCAGCCTGTATATTCCTGGTGGCGGTGTTCATTTTGTAGTTTTAACATGTTGGTGTTACAAAATAGGTCAGAACCAACTAATATGTCAGTGGTAAGAAAACCCTGTACTTGGTGCCCCAAAATTGGCATGGATTATGATGAGGTCATTGAATATATGCAGTGACAATTTATCCATTGTCTATGGGAATGACATGAATGGAATAGTGTACATATTCCACCAACGATTCTTTCAATTGGGGGTTCTGGGGTCCCCGTTCTCATGAATGGTGGAGGTCCCAGTCTTTAGATCTCTACCTATCTAGTAGTTATCCCCTATCTAAAAGAAAACCCTTTTAATGGTGGAAATAAGATACTGCACTATGTGAATATAACCAAGGTACAGCATGTAAAAGGCCCAGCAACAGAATATTAAAAATTCAATTTCTTTATTAAACTTCCATATTTAAAAAAATAAATAAAAAAAAAAAAAAATTACTTTGGCACAACTATATATTCCCAATCTAGTTTTTGCACAGCTATCATTACTTGTTATTGGAATTCCCCTTTAATGCTTAAGGAATACAACTTCCTAAGAATATACAATGGTCCTGTGAAACAAATTGCTCTGACCTATGTTAAATGCCTCCTATTGCATATAATGGTTTGCTGCATGAATCCAATAGAACAAAAATCATGCCATTTTCAATGACAGTGTGCTACAGCTGGTTCCTCAGATTAAGTTTAAGGAAATATTAATATCGGTTCACACTATTGCAGGGCGCTCTGTTATTCAGATGTGTCAGGGAACCCGAGCAATGAAGAGCCTATCTGCTAGAACAACAGATACCTGTGGGCCCCATAGACTATAATATATAAGGTGTCCACTGGCGGTTTCTACCGTTTTTATACCGACTATTTTCAGGGGAATCTGTGGTGGAGTCTCCTATAGAGACTCCGATGCAGATGCAAACCTAGTTTAATTCTGCAACACGGCAGAGTGTGGCGCACCAAGAGGCGGCGCATAGGATGCTTACAAATATAATGTGGAGCAGCATACGGTCTTCCTCCATGGCCCTAGACGTTATGCATTAGGTCTAATTCTTAGTTTCGTTTATTTATGTTCTTTAACAATTTGTATTGTTGGAAAGTTTCAGTAAAAATTGTTTATTGCACAGATTTGCCTACTTAGCATAAATTTCCTTTATATTCTAAATAATTGGTCTCTATAGGAAACCTACAGTAATTGAAGTTTTAAACTAAGCCCTACAGAGACACGGCAGCTGCTTCTGCTACCAACATGGTACATAATTTATGTCTGAATAGTCGTAAATGTTTACAAAATATAAAATAATGTGGCCTGCAGCAATTTAAGATCTTATTTACATACAATACGGTAATTTACATAATTTCTGGGGTTCACCTAAAAAGACAAAGTGCTATCAAGACAATCCTCTTATTAATTATAGATTTGCCGACCCATAAGGGAAGCCGTCGCTTTATTTTCTAGAATTTTCTGAATCGCTACAGCTACAAAACTGTACACCGTACTCAGGAGTAACAACTGCTGTCACACCTCTTATATTCCTATTATATTTCCTGGACTGTAATGGTGATTGACTGCACTACCACCTTTCTCATGGAAAATGGGACTGGGTACCCATTATTGAAGTATGTGGCTCCTAGTTGTTGCAGTCCTTCAGTCAATCTTTCATCCAATACAATAAAATAAATTCACCATGGATCTCCATAGATCTAGCAGGCATTTTCTATACAGTTAATAGGGGATAATATAATTGAATCAAAGGGCCCACACATAAGCTAGATTCACATCTGCGTTCGGTCGCCAAGCCAACCCCCTGAATGGAAACCTAATGTGCATAAAAAATGGTTACCTTAAGAAACCCGCGGTCCCCATAGACTATAATGGGGTTCGTGTGGTTTCCGCTCGGCTTCCGCACGAAAAATGCAGAGAGAAAAGCGCTGCTTGCAGCGCTTTCCTCTCTGCGTTTTTCACGTGGAGAGGGGAACGGAATCCCCGAACACAGATGTGAACTGGGCCTTACTTGATATCAGATGAAAGAACAGTTCTATGTAGGATGCAGACCTATCCAGCATTTCAGATTCCTACAAATAGTTTACATGGTTGGGCTGCCTAGCATTTGTATATGTGCATCCCACTAAAACCAGCACCATCAAATATAACTAGGCCTGACCGCATCCTGCAGAATATTTGACTGTGCCCTATTGTTTTGTTTGGTGCTGGTACTAGTGGGGTGCACATATAGAGGTGCTGGACAGCTTGTCTGGTCGTAAAGATGGCATCATTAATACGCTGTAAGTTGGCACTATACTATATTATCATGTAACTGGCAACTAATGCAAGTTTTATTTGTGCGCATCTGAAATGCTAGCATCCACCTCCTCATGGATTGTAGGTGTGTGAGTGGTTGAATTATCTGCATGCTGCACCTGTGCTGTCACCACCATTGTGGCTGTCTGCATCCTGCATGGAGCCATGTTTTCATCTGATATCTGGTGAGTGTAGTCCCTTTTCTTCCAGTGATATGATTTTGTATGAATGATGCGTTTTGCATTGGATTGTTTTTACTATGGAATATCTTGCAATTATTGGAATGCTCCTTCAATTAATATCTTTAAGGCTGCAGCCCCATGTTGTGGGGAAAAAAAGCGGCATTTTACAGGCTGTGCATATTGGATGAGATTCTAGCAGACAGGCTGCAATTTCCAAAGCCGGAGCGGCTTTGGAAATCACAACATGTCAATTATACCTACAGAAATGTTGGCGGTTTCCCTATAGGTATTATTGAAACAGAGTCAGGCAGAAGTTTCTTTTCTGTGAAAAGCATTGTGGGAAAAACCTTGTTGTGCTGCCGCCATGATTTTTTCCACAGCGGTTTTTGCTGCGGTCTGCTACCTGGGGCCTTAGTCTAAAGGGGTTGTCCAGAGCCGCACATGACCACAGTGTGTGGTGGTTCAGCTTAGCCTGATTTTACTTTAAAGGGGTACTCCCACGTCGCATACTTACCCATCTTCGTTCCTCTAAAATCTTCTGTCTTCCGGCTTTGTCTCGTCATTGGTGGGCGGGGTCACATATGCAAAGCCAAGCGGCGAGATGCCGCCGGCCCTGCGTGCGCGCTCATACACCAGTCTAGCCTTCACAATGCGAATACAGACCCAACACCCTGCGGGTCTGTATTTGCACTGTGAAGGCTAGACTGGTGTATGAGCTTGCACGCAGGGCCGGCGGCATCTCGCCGCTTGGCTTTGCATATGTGACCCCGGAGCGGAACAGCATCGCTTCTGCCGCTGCTTGCTTCATGCAGGGCAGAAGCATAGCGATGTGCCTGTGCCGGCGTCTAACAGTCCCCAGCATCCGCCTATTACAGCGGATGCCGGCACAGGTGAAGCCAGCAACATCGCTATGCTTCTGCCCTGCATGAAGCCAGCAGCGGCAGAAGCGATGCTGTTATTCCGCTCATCCTACGCCCCCCCCCCCCCCCCCCGGAATAGCAGCATCGCTTCTGCCGCTGCTGGCTTCATGCAGGGCAGAAGCATAGCGATGTTGCTGGCTTCACCTGTCCCCCAAAGGGTAAACTACCCCCCCCCTCCAGGCTCGCTCCCGTGTACTTAGCCCCTCCTCCCTCCCCCTGAGAGCAGGAGACACATAACTTGACTCAGGAGCAGCTAGGTCAGGGCTGTGGCCACAAAAAAATGAATAAAGTGAGATAGTGGCCAAACAAAGCAGTTTTGCTGAAGCAATGTATTTAGGAAAAGTCTTACATTCACATTTACAAGCATTATAGATAAGATCCTTGTGACGGGACAACCCCTTTAATGGAATGTAGCTGCAGTACCACACACAAGCCATGGAGAGGTGTGGTGCTGTTTCTGGAAGAAAGCAGATGTTTCCGAGGCACATTGTGTGTCAGTACCATAAAGGTACCAGCAAATCGCCAACTAACAAGCAAACTGTTTGTGGCACCAAAAATGATTGGTTGTGAGCAGTACAATGCCTTATGTATGGGGCTTTACAAATGATCTCAGTGGAAATTGTTCCTTCCTCCTGTGGTCTGTATTGTCCCATGTAGAGACCATTGGAAGTGGGCGCCTTATGACCTGTTGTAATGTTCTTCCTAATGCGTGGTCATAGTAGCAAAGTGAAGGGTTAATAGGTGATTTTATTTATTTGATTTGTTTCTTTACATATTCTGCAGCACTTTACAAATCAGAGGAAATAAACATATCAAGCAATAAGTGTGAGGGCCTTGCTCACAAGAGCTTACATTCTGAGGTGGAGGATTAAGGTGCTGTTTGTAACTCCAGAAGTAGTTGGACGCATTTGTTCCTGATGAATTGATGCCGTTGAAATGTGAAATGCTTTCCTGGGAATAAAGCTTTTCCTCTCCCCCTCTACTTATCTAAAACTGCAGCTAAAAAGGACAAATATTCCAGGACTTCCCATATGGGAATCCCCTTCCAGGAGACGCCATACTGCATGCAGTCTATTTATACATAGGCTGGCAGCTGAGGGATACATGGCAGACACCACAGATACTGAGAGCAGCTGGTAGTAAGGAAATAACCACCCCCCAGAATACAGAAAACCTTCCCCTCGTACAGACAGTCCTAGTATACTGCTCCAGCGTTCATTTCTATGGAACCGGAAAAACACAGTTATTACAAGGAGGCTGCTGATAACCTCAAAAAACCTTTAGCCCATCTAAGGAAAAAAAAAATGTCTCCACTAATCCTCCACTGTCATCCAGTGATTCCACAATGCCTGAAGACTGCAGAGTATCAGCTTACATCCAGAAGGGAGAAAGCATTCATCTTTACTCATGGTGTCCCAGAGACTCTGCAGAATTGGAGCTCGCTGGCTAGACGTTTTGGCATTTGTTTTCTAAGATCAGCATTTTCTGTGGAGAAACGTAGACAAAGGCAGTGCAACACACAGAATATATCTGTACACATTTCTGACTGTACATGGCATCCGCTCTCCTGCTTTAAGAAGACCATAAAGTATACCAGTATAAAGTGCTTGCTATATGGGCACCTCAAGCTGGTTTACCCTTCCATCTCCCTGAAGCTGTGAATCTCATGACAGGGTTATGCAAATAGAGTACTAGAGGTATGCAAAAGGTCTATCTTGCTTCATGGAATTGTGCTCTATATTAAAATCTGGTTTGGTTGCCTATGAAGTGGAAAGTGGTGACTGGCCTCCTGCAGCCGATCTCATTGGAGCATCACAATCCACCAACTGCAGTGGCAATACCACCTCTCACCACAGCCACCTTTGACTCCTATTTATTTCTCTTATTTCCTATGTAAACAGGACAGGTTTTCATTGTAATTTTAAGCAATTATTTCATAGATCACTGTTTTGCAGAGTATTGCTTCCATTGCAGAAGTCTATGGAGGGAACTTCACTTCAGAAACCAGAGATGTTCTGATTTTTTTATTTATTTATTTTTTTTACAAAATTCTTTCATTCTCAGATTCACACTGGGTGAAATCGCAGTTGGTTGGCCTCTGTGAAATCAGCCATGGCTAACCCCAGCCATTTAATGGTGCTGGGTAGAGGCACACTGTGCAAAGTCACATGTTGTGCAGGTATTAATCCACTGTATGTCAGTTATTGTTGTGTGTTTTACCCTGGGATTTCATCTTTTGCAATTTGAAGGTTGAAAATTGCGGGATACTGCAGAAAAATCTGCAAATGAGATGAAGGCAAAACCACAAGATTTCAGGTGGATTTTGCCATGGGGATTTTGCAGTGGAAAATGCATTTGTGTGTGGGCCCACCCGTAACCTGTCTTGTGCCCTTTTAATTGCTCTAATAGCAGATACACTTTAGGGTGAGTTCACGCTGAGTTTTTTTTTTTTTTAGCAGCGGATTTTGACACAATCTGCCTCAAAATCCGCTGCCAAAAAGTGACTGTTACTGACTTCAATGCGAGCCGTTCGCTTCTTTTTTCCGCTAGCGATTTTTTTTAAATTTTATTTTTGTATTTTATTTTTTTTTACCGCTGGCGGAAAAAAGAAGCGAGGTGACCTATCTTGCTGTGGATTCTGAGGCTGACTCAGCCACGGCGTGAGACTTGTTCCCAACTAGGCCCATTCATTTGGGATATTCCGCCATGTGAACTAGCCCTTAGGTTTTTCATCTGGATATACATATAGTTCTTAAATGAAATCCTATGTTTCCTTCTCCATCAACTCTTACATATTAGTTTATGGAGTGCAGAGGCTGCAGAAAAAGACTTTCAGTAGCTCTTTGCTGTGTTTTAAGATGAGACTTTACAACTGAAAAGAGGCAAAAAAATTAATGAACTTCCTCCTCCCTGCTCTCCTCTTCATAGACTTCTATGCATTGATGAATATGGAGACACAGCCTGAGAGAAGATGAGAGCAATCTAAGAAGTTTTATATTTACCTGTACTAGCAATTTCTCAAAAGTTGTTTTATAATTGACGGTACGCTTTAAAGTGGATCTTTTGTCACCTTCATCAATTCTAGTTCTTAGCATTTGTTAAGAGGTGCCACACCACTGATTCTGGCACAGTTGTAAGTTTTTCTCTAGCCTCCACAGTTTCCAAGAATGAAAGCACAGGTAGTTTAGTTGCCCATTGTGCAGCTCTGTAATGTCAGAAGGGCAGGGTCAGGCAGGGGGCGTGATTCAGAGCTACAATCGGAGGCAGCCAGTGTCAGAGCTCAGAATCACACCCCTTACCTGCTCCTGCCTGTCACTGCCCTCCTGACAATACAAAGTCTAAATAGCATATACATAAGCACCAAAAATAACAACCCTGATTTCTGGAGAATGGTAAGGGGTAGAGAAAACATTCCAACTGTGCTGGAATTGGGGGAACAGCAACTATTAATTGTAAAGAGCTGGACTTGTTGGGGGTGGTGAAAGATCCTCTTTATAGAATGTATTAGCTTGTAATAAGTTCCAATCAAGAGGCCTGTTTGTATGTCTTGTAAAAGATAGAAAAACACCGAGCACACTTTATAGTGTAGATAGTCTATTCACCTTTTTAGATAATTGTAATGAATGTATCAGACCTGGTGGCCTCTCACCTGGTTTGGTTGTGACAGTGTTCACAACTCCGTACTAAGGTGTATATGATACCAGGTATGGGGAGCAGCACGTCTCAAAGGCACCAGTTGTGTCAACCGGGGAAACAGCAGAGGAATAGGGCAGGACGGCGCTCACAGGTGCAATTCTTCTTATTAATAAAATCTATTGGACCTGTGAGCGCCGTCCTGCCCTATTCCTCCTCTGTTTGTATGTCTTGTCTTATGTCACTTAGGAGTGCCTGCAGTGAGTAAGGCAGCATTGTGTAGAGGATGAAGACTCATAGCTACTGGGTGGACATATTATTTTGACATAAGGATTTGATGCTCTTACCATCACACATCTGTCTTTCAACGCTCCAATTATCCTCTTGACGAAAATGGATTATGTGATGCATGTGTCATGTTCATTGTAATACAAGTACCACAGTGCTTCTTTCTTTTACTGTGTACCACACTTACGCCTGTAAAAAAACAAAACAAAAACATTGCTTTATTAAAACAAGTGAAAATTAATCGGCCATTATTAATGATTTTCTAAGAACATATTCCTGTCAGTTACTAGAAACAAAGAAAGAAAAATACAGCGTATATAATTATGGATGGGTGGATGTTACACACACGTCTGTAGTTGATCTTATTGGTACTCTGTATATAACTATTGTAGAATTTCCCCATTAGAAATAAGTGGAGGAAAGCCACAGATCCATAGAAACACATGAATTCTCAGGAACTCTTCACATCTGGGTGCTGCTGTAAAATATTATAAATGTAGAAACCTTGACATGTCCATACATAAGCTCCAGGATATCTAGTAACCTCTGTGCTTCATCTATGTTATTGGATATAGTGCAGGCTGGGGTATGGGTCCCAATAGGATATCTATCTATATCGAAGTTTCAATTCCAGGATTGGTTTTCAACTGTTCTGTACTGAGAACTATATATATATATATATATATATATATATATATATATATATATATATATATATATATATTTTACAGTTTTAGCTCGGTGCAATTCCTGCTACATAAGACACCCTCTATAAAAAAAATGTTTTAATGGGAATATGACTACATATTCGCGTTGTTAAATGGACCTCCTATGGTTTTCTGCCCTACCTGGATAGTGAGTGAAAGAGACTCAGCAAATATCTTAGGAATGCTTATAAATGTATAACATGTGATTCCCTCGCCATTATCCACCTCTTAACAAAATGTGTGTGGTAGATGAATTCCTAGTGCACAAGGACAGTATAGAGCACCATATAATAAGTGTCAGTAGTTTTATTAGTACTTTAACCACACTTTATAAGTATGGCGCATGTGATCTACACCAGAATTCTGATCAGTAAATTTGACCCATATTTTTGGTTTGCATGAACAAGTCATAGCAGTCCTGAAAGGTAAAAAGGTTGGTCCTTGTGTAAAATACTCTTTCACAAAAGTGTCAACCAATCAGATAAAATTTTGTAACTCTTCCCGGAAAAAATGATGACTAGATAATATCTTGCTGTCTATGTATGGGCTCGTTCACATCTGCGCCCGGTCTCCGTTCTGCAGGTTTCCGTTTCCTGCACAAAACAGAGGCAGGAGATGGAAACCTGCAGGGCTCTTTCATACCCATTCATTTGAATGGGTTTGAAAAGTGTCCGGCGGTGAGCGTTTTATGCTCTCCGCCACAAAACCGTACAGTACTCTGTGTCCGATTTAAAGAAAACTTTTTCGTTACGGAGAGCATAAAACACTCACGGCCGGACCAATCTGACAGGTTTCCGTCTTCTGCATGCAGAAGACGGAAACCACAGAAGGGAGACCCAAACGCTAGTGTGAACCTAGCGTATTTTGTATAGTGGCATACATAAGAGATGCACATTAGGAAATCCTGTTGATGTGAATGCAGCTATAGCAAGCTGTTAAACCCTATTTGTACTATATACATTACTATATACATATATTAGTCTTACACCTGGGGTCTCTTTTACTCCTTGCATCAAAACAGTGGATCTAGTTAAAACACTTTTGTCTTGGATCGGAACTGAGTCTTGTGTAACCTTAAAGGGATTCTACCATTAAACTATTTTTTTTTTTTTTTTTTCTAATGAACACGTCGGAATAGCCTTAAGAAAGGTTATTCGTCTCCTACCTTTAGACGTGGTCTCCGCCGCGCCGTTCTGTAGAAATACCGGTTTTAACTGGTATGCAAAAGAATTCTCCGCAGCAATGAGGGCGGGCCCCAGCGCTGAAAGGCCGATGAGCGCATCCCCATTGCTGCCAGAGAGCTCTTTCCTGCGTCGCCTCCTTCTTCTGCAGCAACTCCGCCTCTTCTGGCTTCTCTTGCTCTTGTAGTTCTATAGAGGAGCATAGAGAGGCCACCCCAAAATGGCCACCGGCCGGCTCCTGTATTGAACTGCAAGAGCGGCTACCCAAAAATGGCCACCGGCCGGCTCCTGTATTGAACTGCAAGAGTGGCTACCCAAAAATGGCCACCGGCCGGCGGCCATTTTTGGGTAGCTGCTCTTGCAGTTCAATACAGGAGCCGGCCGGTGGCCATTTTGGGGTGGCCTCTCTATGCTCCTCTATAGAACTACAAGAGCAAGAGAAGCCAGAAGAGGCGGAGTTGCTGCAGAAGAAGGAGGCGGCGCAGGAAAGAGCTCTCTGGCAGCAATGGGGATGCGCTCATCGGCCTTTCAGCGCTGGGGCCCGCCCTCATTGCTGCAGAGAGCTCTTCTGCATACCGGTTAAAACCGGTATTTCTACGGAACGGCGCGGCGGAGACCACGTCTAAAGGTAGGAGACGAATAGCCTTTCTTAAGGCTATTCCGACGTGTTCATTAGAAAAAAAGGTAGTTTAATGGTAGAATCCCTATAAATACAACCTGGATCTGACTAGACTGCCCTGAGGATAGGGCTGGAAACATTACGTCTAGACGTTATTCAGAAGGAGTGGATACGCTGACAGTATTGGTCCTTTATAACTCACCTGAGAAAAATCCAGACCCCTCCGCACGTCTCTCCAGCTTTACTTCACACAGCCTTAAGAAATCAGACAGAGCCTGGTTTAGATTTCCATTTAGATCTACTGTTAGTGTTGTTTTTTTTTTTTTTTTTTTCTTCCATTGCAATTTGATTTAATAAAAAAAAAAAAAAATTGCCTTAGAATTGTAAAGCAAATGTCCTGGCTTACCTTATTGATACAGTCTGGTGCCTAAGGGCTCTGCATTATGGCGTACTAAGGATTCTCACTACTCTGCTATAATGCTACAAGGAATCATACTGACTTAATTCTTCATATATATTTTATTAATGATCAAATATGTAGAGTTTGTTGTTGTGTAATCCCTTATAGCAACTATTGATCTCCTCAATCCCTCTAGTAATATCTATTATTTGCTTGTGAGGAGTTGAACAGCCATAGGACACTTACAGCCAATCTGACCAATTTTACAGCACAGTCAGCAGCAGTAGATGATGCTCACACATGATGAAAATAATGTACGACCATGGTCGGTGAATACATTTTGAACATTTGCTTCCCAGGCTTTTGTATTTTGGTCAAATATGTGGGGTTTAAGTAAACCACCACCTGTGGCCAGCTTGTTAGCAGAAAAACATGTGGTCCTCTTGTTGCCAACAGTCTGGTGTATCCTTACAGCAGCTGCAGAATAAATGACTGGGCTATGACCTCTTGGTGATGTACCACTGTATGGGGACTCATTACACGTGTTCCAAATTATTATGCAAATTATTCAATTAAACCCCGGGCTGCTCTTGTGTCTCAGGGCTCTTTGTGTCTCAGACACCTGGGATAATTAGTTTTCCAGGTGAACCCAAATAAAGGAAACTTATTTAAGGCTGGGCCCCCACATAGCGAGCTGCAGCTTAAAAACGCTGCCGGCAAAACTGCAGTGGAAACGTATTGTGATTTTTCCCGCAGTGCTTTCCACAGAAAATCTGCAGACTTTCTGTCCCTATTATACTTATGTAGAGAAACACTGGCGGTTCTGTAGGTATGATTTACGTGCTGATTTTAAAATTACACTGTTTGCTGCGGATATTTTTCTGCAATGTGTGCATGGGATCCAATAAATATTTCATGAAAAGAGTGATCATTGTACTGTGAAGAGATTTGTGGATGATTCAGAGCACAGACAGGTTTGTGCAGATAAAGTCATAATGAGGAAGGTTTCTGCCAGACAAATTCATTGGATTAAGAGAGCAGCTGCTAAAATACCATTACAAAGCAGCAAACTGGTATTTGAAGCTGCTGGTGCCTCTGGAGTCCCACAAACCTCAAGGCTTAGAATCCTCTAGAGGTCTGCAGTTGTTTATGCCACTATACATAAACCTACTTGGCCACCCTTAGGGAGCCTTCACACGGAGTTTATGCTCTGCTCATTCTGTACGTAAACTCATTCAGAATGAGCGGCGTTAAAACAGATCCCATTGATTTCTATGGGTGACAGCATACGCGCGTATCACATTGAAAGCAATAGGTAAAAAAAAAAGCGCCTCCCATTGATTTCAATGGGGAGCACCCATAGAAATCAATGGGATCTGTTTTAACGCTGCTCATTCTGAACGAGTTTACGTTCTGAATGAGCAGAGCGTAAACTCCGTGTGAAGGCTCCCTTAAGCAGCGCTCACAACCAGACTTTAACTGTTTTGTTTACTGATGAATGCCATACAACTCTGGATGGTCCAGATGGATGGAGAAGTGGATGGCCTCAATGTCCCAACAAGGCTACAATGTCAGCAAGGACGGAATCCTAGGGAGAGAGCTACTGGGGCCCCTTTAAGGTTCCTGAAGTTGTGAAAATAATCTGTGCAAAGTATATAGAGTTTATGACTGGCCATCTTTATGCATGACAATGCATCACCTCATGCAGCAAAGAATATTCCTGCGTCATAGGCTGCTATTGCCATAAAAGGAGAGAAGCTCCTAGTATGTCCACTATCCTCTCCTAAACTCAACCCTATTTAGAACTTTTGGCGTATCCTCAAGCACAGGGGGTAGGAGGCAGTTCATGTCAAAACAATAGCTCTGGAAGGCTATTCTCCTGCAATGAAATCCAAGCAGAAACTATCCCAAACTCCCAAGTTCATTGGGTGCAAGAATTGTGGTGTCAAAGAAGGGCTTCTATGTTAACATTTCAGTAAATGTGGCCCATTTAATGCAGCAAATTCCCCACGTGGAGTCCCCAAATGGATTACTGAACACAGATGTGAACCAGGTCTTAGTCCTCTATTCACAGCATGTAAAGTTCTTTGAAGCCTTTTTTTTTGGCTCCTACTATTCTATCCTGTCTGAGCCGTTGGACAGGATGGTGTTAAATGTGCTTACCTCCTAGTGGCTACTATTGATGCTGATATTGAAATTTTTGAGAGAAGTCCTCAGTAGTTGATACCTTTTTAATAGCTAACTTAAAAAAAATTGATACCATTAAAAAAGGTATCAACTACTGAGGACTTCTCTCAAAAAAAATGTTTTCATGTTCATTAGAGGCATTATTGGCATCTGCTCACACAACATACTTATCCTTCCTGGCCACTAGGTTACCATACTAAAGGATACAGTGAGCTCTCTGTTAACATGAACACAAAGATTCATGCAGCAGTATGCTGGTTTAAGAATATATTCCTTATCAGAAATCTCCCTGGGCTTGTTCGCTAGTGAAAAATCTCCCATACTCGGAACACTCAATGTTAAAAAGGAAAGATTTGTTTAGAAATGTAAAAATGACTGGACGAACTTAAGAATGTAATGAGATATTCATGAGGATGAAACTCCTGGCTTCTATTAAGATGGTTTTTTTTTTTTTTTTTTTTTTTGCAAGTGTTCACATGATGATACTTTTTGTATTTACTTACAAATGATGAGCAATCCGAATCCAGATTTCTTTAGTTATATATACAAATATGTCTAGGGGCTTCTGAAGAGTATGACATCCAGTAGAGCCCCCTTACAGTGCCAAGATTCATGTCGGTGACCAGGAACAACCATTCCTAGGACTGGTCACTGTTCCTTCCTGATAAATTCTCATTTGTTGATCATATTTTTTTATGCAGCATCCTTAAATCCTTGTTTGTCAGCCATATGTATTTACATATAAACAGGGTGATGTGTTACCGACAAAATGCAAACCATATGCTGGTGTTGAATAATTCCTTCATCCATACAGCAGCGATGATTGGGTACAAGGAGCAGACAAGGCAACTTACAGTAAGATCACTTACAAGAGTGATTTACTGACTCGCCTTCCTTACAGTTCAGTTACTAGTGATCAGATATTTTTCTTCTAAGTGTGCTCCACTGGACACTTTTGCTCTTTGATATGTGACATCTACAGAGGACATGGGAAATAAAGCTCTTGGTTTTTGTTTTTTTTACCCCCCATAACACCTTTTGATAGTTTTAAAGGGGTTTTCCTAACTTGTACCGATTTACGTTTAGACTGATGTAGCAGAGATTTATTCAGTGTTCCGTCTGTAGTACATTGGAACTGTTCTAGGAGTATAAGCCTTCTATTATATCCTGTGAGTACATAAAATATTTGACCTCATGAATATTTGGCCCTTCAGCTCAGGTTTTAGCATATTTCTTTTTTGTGTGGTTCGTCTCTTTCTACATAGAGTAGCTGTCCCTTTAAGTGCAGTTTACTGGAAATGCGTTAACTATTAGTGTAAGCATGTGGAGTTTGTGGAATCAGCAGGGAGTCTGAGACACCATCCATCTGCTTGTGACAAGCCAGCCTCACAAAAGGAAGACATGGTGGTTCAGCTGCAGGGCTTTCACAGATAAACCTAGCCTTTTCTCTGACCAGAAATTACTGCTGGCTGCTGCACATTGTTGTCTCTGTACGGTGTGCGGTGCCTGTGACAGCTCTTCCGAATACAACTTGTGTATACATCACTGAATACTAAGCAGCGGCCAATCTATCCCAGGGCTTAGCGTCACAAAATACCGCTTCTCTTTGAACTCCATTCACAAAGCACCATAGACTGCTTTGTGAGACTTTTAGGCCCACATTACTGCTATCTGTTCATCAGTCATGTATCTCTTCTGATTTGCTATGACAGAGTTTGCAACTCATTGTTTTTTATTGTAAAAACTGTGACAAAAAACACACTAATTTCTGAATGTTCCCATTTTCGCTTAACATCAACGGTTCTCCAAATTAAAAGCCAAGAGAATGATTTTGTTCATATAACAAATGGTATGCCATGAGAGAGATAAGATTGTTTAACTGCAGGCGGTTCCACTCCAAGTGCTCTGTTGAGCATCAGTCAGGCAGGCTGTTGACAGGACATTGGAATATTAACTCCATGATCTCATCTCCGAAAGAAGTATTCTGCTAATTTTACTTTGGTCTGAAAATAAATATTTAAAATTATTTGCATTGTGCAATATTTTATAGACAAAATTATTGTATGTATGATACCTTTATTGACAGTGGCGGATCCAAACTTTGCAGGGCCCTGGGCAATTGACTTTGGTGGGGCCCTACTTTTGAAAAAATTAGGCCTAAAAATGCGTTTTCGAGGCTTTTTTTTTTTAACTAGTTCTTGTGTCTGCACCACACATGTGACCTAGCTTACTGCTCTCATATAGAGGAGGGGGAAATGAGTGAGGTATGTGGAGGCTGGGGGACTGGTCTCACCATCTATAGTGCTGTGTGTCCGATGCCTAGCTGCATTGGCAGTGCGCACACAAGGCCAGCGGCATAGAAGCAACGTCATCTCGCCGCTGGCTTTGCATATGCAACCCCGCCCACCAATTGACGTAAGAAAACCAGGAAGAAAGAAGAGTGAAGACTGGTAAGGGACATGGGAATACCCTTTTAAGGGCCTCGCGCTTCTAACCAACCGACCCGACCTGCGTTTTGTTAGGTCCGGGCCGCACAGCGGGGTCCCGCTGGGTGCAGGGCCCTGGATCCGCCCCTATTTATTGACTAACCAGAAAATATCTTTGCAAGCTTTAGAAGCACAGAGACTCCTTCAGGCCTTTACAAATGACTTTCATATAGAGAAACATGAAGAAGAAGCCTCTGTTTTTTTTTTTTTTTTTTAATTTAGATTGTGAGCCCCACATAGAGCTCACAATGTACATTTTTTCCCTATCAGTATGTCTTTGGAATATGGGATGGAAATCCATGCAAACACAGGGAGAACATACAAACTCCTTGCAGATGGTTTTTTGCCCTTAGCGGGATTTGAACACCAGGACTCCAGTGCTGCAAGGCTGCAGTGCTAACCACTGAGCCACCGTGTGGCCCCTTGAGCCTCTGTGCTTTTGAAAGCTTGCAAATGTAATTTTTCTGGTTAGTCAATAAAGGTATTATACATACTTTGGTGTCAAAAAGACAAAACTATTGTATCAAATACTGCAGGACTTTTTTTTTTCTTCTTCTTCAGGCTAACCGAGTACTACACTAATTTTCCCTAACCTGAAAACCACTGCTGCCAAACCAGAATCGGCAATGGGTTTGCAACAAGTCCAGAAACTTGTTGTACTGCACTTAACTGCCCCTGTACTTTGCCATGTTTGTTTCTTGGCCTCCATTGGAACTGTAATTGGTCAATGAGAAGATCCTGATTTAGCTTTTCAAGAGAAGGATGTCTTCCTTTCTCCATGACAGCACTTCCTGTACCCTGGCAGTCTTATGAGAACTCAAATGGCCCCTTTTATGTTTTATCTTGAGTGTGAGGTCCAGTGTCGCTATGTGAATTTGTTGCTGGAGATCTGAGATTCTTAGTGACATAGTTGCTTTTTTCATAGGCAGCCTCAAAATAGGGGATGGGGGGGAGGGGGTGTCAAAGGCTTTATGCCAGAAATCCAATGTACAAAAATTTTAAACTTTGATGCAGGCATCCTTTGCACAATTATGCAAATTGTTGTCATTGTTGTGACAACTTTGACAATTGTTTATTTATTTATTTATTTTTAAAAAAGACAGTGGGCTTGGCAGGAGGGAATAGCGTCTTGTGATGCAGTAAGTTTCCAGTCGGTAGCCCCTTGGTTAGGACAGCAATATGTACATATTAGTGTTGTATGACTAGCCTTAGTAGGCTCCTTCTAAATGGTCATATCTACATCACTATATAACAGTCTCCTTTGTGAAATATAAAAATTGAGTCTTCAGT
Source organism: Leptodactylus fuscus (assembly GCF_031893055.1). Taxonomy (NCBI): domain Eukaryota; kingdom Metazoa; phylum Chordata; class Amphibia; order Anura; family Leptodactylidae; genus Leptodactylus; species Leptodactylus fuscus. Next base: position 182,229,591 of record NC_134265.1, read on the forward strand.
AGTGGATACCTTTTTTAAATGGCTAACTAAAGATGTTGACAGATTGCAAGCTTTTGGGATTTCTCAGATCCCTTCCTCAGATATAGTTTAAACAAAATTTCTGAAGGATGCATATTTATGCAAAAAGAGACACATAGGAATAGAATGTTTGGTGGGAGGGTAGATGGTAATTGGTACACACAAGTTAACAAATCATCAGTTCACAAGGCCCTTATCAGTTCAATGAGTGACCTTTTATGGCTGCTTTGATTAGTGATGTGATGGCTTGTTCCTGTAGAAGGCCATAAGCCCATGTGACAGATTCAACCCCCCCTGGAGTGTGTCAAAGTCATCAGTTTGTATTCATAAATTTTTCTGTCTTTCTTGGATTTGAAGTTTCCCCTTAAAACCAAAATTTTCATGTCATTGATGATATTGTGTTTAAACTTTGCCTGAGGAAGGGATCTGAGAATTCCCGAAAGCTCGCAATCTGTCATCGTTTTTAGTTAGCCATTAAAAAAGGCATCAACTACTGAATACTCTCAATTTTTTATATTTCATATCCACACAGTACAAAGATCAAGTCTCCTTAGTGTAACTGGTCTGCGTCATACTCCTGTGGTAGTGTGGTGGAATGTTGCAGCCAGGGCCACCGATAGACCAGTATTACCGCTACTGGCGTCAGGGGCCCGGCCAAATTGAAAAATGGGGGGGGGGGGGGCCCGGTTTTGGCTGGCGCCCGTAGCAGCAATTCTGCCCTGGGCCAGCATCACTGTAGTATAGTCGGGCAAGTGCCGGGGCCCACAGAGTCTCTTGGGGCCCCCCAGCACTTGCCTGTCCCGATTTCAGCTCATCGGCGTCCATCGGACGCTTTAATGCTGTGCCCGGCATCGGCGTGTGTAGGCGCGATGTGATGACGTCACATCGCGCTTACACCTGTCAGTGGAGTGAGAAGAGCGTCAGAGAGAGGAGCGATGGAAGGAAGGGTGAGTGTAAATAAGTGTTTGTTTTGTGTAGCATAACATAATGAAGGGGGCAAATGAAGGGGAGGGGGGAACGGCATGACACTGTGGAAGATGAAGGGGGTGGGGAGAGAATGGCATGACACTGGGGCAGATGAAGGGGGGAGAATGGCATGACACTGGGGCAGATGAGGGGGGAGAATGGCATGACACTGGGGCAGATGAAGGGGGGAGAATGGCATTACACTGGGGCAGATGAGGGGGGGAGAATGGCATGACACTGGGGCAGATGAAGGGGGGAGAATGGCATGACACTGGGGCAGATGAGGGGGGAGAATGGCATGACACTGGGGCAGATGAAGGGGGGAGAATGGCATTACACTGGGGCAGATGAGGGGGGGAGAATGGCATGACACTGGGGCAGATGAAGGGGGGAGAATGGCATGACACTGGGGCAGATGAAGTGGGAGAATGGCATGACACTGGGGCAAATGAAGGGGGGGGGACGGCATGACACTGGGGCAGAGATGGGGGGACATGAAACTGTGGGCAGTTGAAAGGGGGAGAACAGCATGAAACTGGGGACAGAGATGGAGAGGGGGACATGAAACTAGGGGCAGATGAAGGGTGTATATGAAACTGGGGGAGATTTGGAGGGGAGGCATATAATTTACAGGTGACTGTAGGAGGATTATACTGTGTGGGAGCACATGAAAATGAATGAGAATGGGTGGGGTCAACAGAAAAGTGGGCGGAGATAAATTTGTTGCGGTGCACAGAGGGGGCAAGTCACTTAGGGTGTATGGGGCCCCAAAATTCCTGGTGGCGGCCCTGGGTGCAGCTTTCTATTCAGCCCAAATATTATGTATCTCTTGGGTGGAAATAAACATTTAACAGGCAATTCAGGGGTCATTGGGTCTAACAAAAGCTTCTGTTTACTCTCTTACTTCTGTGCACTCAGTACCCATTGAAGAAATGTCTGGGATTCTATTTAACTCTTATCTCCTACCTTGTGTTTCTTGAAATGTCTTTTGTGTGGTTTTTATGTGCTAAGCAAAGACTCTAAAACCAGGCAAACAGGGTTGGAGGATTGTGCCCTAGCTGTCATCTTAGTTTACTAATGAACACAAAAGGTGACATTTTCGTTGCCTTTCTGAACCTGAAAGTTGTGGTACTAGTGCAAATAACGCTATTGCAAGCCACACTTTGATGTTTACAGTACTAATGTTAACTAAGAATGTGGACTGAGTTTTTATCATTTTACATGGACAGTGGTGTGCCCTTAAGAAGACTAAACTGTTTTTGAGACACTCAGAGAATGCCATGTTAAAACTTCCCTGTAGTGGGAAGAGCTTGGAATAAACTTATATTAGTTGATTACACATGTAAATCTTTTTCTCCGCCATGTAAGAGGACAACAATGCTCTTAAATTATAAATCAGGACATAACATGAAATGGAATTTATTGGTTTTCCCTATATGGAGTACCTATACACAAAGGGGCTAGCATATTTTTAGCTAGGGGTTAGCATATTTTTAGATTGCCTTTATTGTCCCTTGTGCCATTTTAGGCTGCTATTAATCCTCTTCATGAATTGGGCATCGTCTCCTGCTGTCTTTGGGCCTAGGTCAATACCTCATTGATTTTTATCAGTTTGACCTTGGCAGAACTGCAGAGTAGTTAGTTGTTGGTGAGTAAACGCAATGTTTTAGGCCAAGGCTTCACTACAACTTTTAGTGACGCATTGATTTGCATTAACAGCTTTAGTCCACCCTTTTCCATATTATTTGGGATTTAACACAGATCACATGAACGTATTTCCCAAAGCATGGTTTGGCTGAACTAAACTCTGTGCAGCACAGTGATCTATGACAACGTTACTTCTAGCCTGTAGGTTTACTGTTCTGTACTTAACAGCATTCTCAATTTACAGTAGATATGCGACAGTGCTGGAGCTCATAGCATCATAAATCACAATGATGAAATGAGTTAGGTTCATCCGCATCACATAGTTCAGGAAATACGGCTGTCACTTGGAGCAAGAAATAAGCAGCAACAACCCATGGAAAACAATGCATACAGATGATACCCATTTGCAACATGTGAATTAACCTGTCAGAACTTCTTTGTTCTGTACTTGGACGTGAAAGTTATTTGTGAATGAGCTCTTAATGCATTCATTTGGACTATTACGTCATGGGCGCAAGGTACTTGGCGACCCTTGACATAATACTATGTCAAAGTCTGCCCGCCCGCTCAGTGAGCAGGCAGGCAGCATTGGAATCAGGTGTTAGCTGTTAGTGTTCCACTGCTCCGGCTTTCCACTACACCTTTCACGCACCGATTAGACTTGCATTTGGCCACAGCTGGCACGCAGTAAAAAAAAAACGCGGCGTTTTACAGTCCCTGCAAAGTGATGGGATTCTAGAGAATCCAAAACTCAACTTTTATTAATGTATTTTAAAAGTTCAGAACGGCATAATAAACTACTGTCCATATAAAGGGGATATTGAAACAACAGTAGAGTAGGGTAATATTCTAATGGCTGTATTAGATACTGTGTCAACCTACAGATGCAGCTCAGTCTTTTAGTCAATTCCCTTCAATACAATTCCCACCCTCCATGCATGAGACAGCAGGACTAGTACCAGAACCTAGGGGGCACTAAAATCTCCTCTATTGTCAATAAGAGATTAAGAACAATAAGCCCACCCTAATTCCAATGTTTGCTAGTACTTATGTTTGCTAGTATTTATCTAGCTAGGGAAGACCACATAGTATGCATTCTGATTCCCTGGTCAGTGATTGGTGCAAGTGTGTTTGTACTCTCCTTTAACATTAATAGTCATCCATTTGTTTTTCATCATGTGCGTACTTACCTATATGGATTAGGCATGCTTGGAATTGGTATTTATTTCTATCTTTTATATACCTACCTATGTATGTATTCATCTGGTTCAGATAGATGTGTATGCAAACATAATGGTCCCCTTTCTATATTAGTTTTATTCTACCTATATACCTTATTTTGGTGTATTTTATTTGTTTTCTTCCACCATTGGTTCTACTCTGGTAACAGACTGGGTGCTTTTGGTTATCTGTGTGGATTTGTACCTTGTTTGAGGTGGTCCGCGATATTATATCTGGGGTTACTATGACGCTTGTGCGTTGTTAGTTTACGCCCCCATATGGGGTGGGTTTTTGTTATACCCTGTTGGGTGTGATTTTGAGTGGCGGCATTGAGCCGGAGCTCAGGGCACCAATAGGAGAGGTGACATAGTATGGTGCGAGTCATCTGATTGGGCACGCCCACTCTGACGTCACCAAGAGGGGTGGGGCTTGTTTGGTATAAGTAACAAGCATTACCAGCCGCCAATGCGGCTATACATCACAGCCGACAAGCGGCTACACGCTATAATTCAATGCTATACAAATATCATTAGCACTATTAATGTGCATAAAAGAGCCTCTGATGAACTGACTTTGGTCGGGGAAACGGACCGTTAGGCTGCATTACTAGTTATATGTATACCATTTGAGTCGTGTGTTTGTGTGTGGAGTAGGTAAAAGCATTGGGGGAAATTTAACCCTATAGATACTTTGGCTGTGTGTAACTTGCTAATTACCAGATGTATGTTTGTGGTCTTCCCTAGCTAGATAAATACTAGCAAACATAAGTACTAGCAAACATTGGAATTAGGGTGGGCTTATTGTTCTTAATCTCTTATTGACAATAGAGGAGATTTTAGTGCCCCCTAGGTTCTGGTACTAGTCCTGCTGTCTCATGCATGGAGGGTGGGAATTGTATTGAAGGGAATTGACTAAAAGACTGAGCTGCATCTGTAGGTTGACACAGTATCTAATACAGCCATTAGAATATTACCCTACTCTACTGTTGTTTCAATATCCCCTTTATATGGACGGTAGTTTATTATGCCGTTCTGAACTTTTAAAATACATTAATAAAAGTTGAGTTTTAGTGCACTTTAATATATTTTGTTTGATTCTAGAGAATCCCACACGTTGCGGTGCGGTTTTGGAAATCGCAGCATATCAATTATACCTTCGGAAACATTGGTGGTTTCCCTATAGTTATAATTGAAAAAAAAGTCTGTGAAAAAGTTGCAGAAAAAAACGTAATGCGTTGCTGCTGTGGTTTTTCTTCTGCAGCACTTTTTTGCTGCAGCCCACTAAATGGGGCATAAGGCAGGGTTAGGAAGCCTGTAGGCCAAACCACTGACTTCGACTCCTTATATAGTGCTTTAGAAATGGCTGACGGCTATGGTCAGACAGAAGCAGTAAAGCTCCTCTAATTGATGTAAAAGCTAGTGATTGACTTCTTATAAAAGTAAATATATAACCAACAATGCATCTAATTAACATAATCCAAAATAATCTGTAGAATTATGATGCTGGAGTTGGTAATGTTTTGGTGTAAGGAGCATGTCAAACCTGCTGTAATTTATTGTGAAATGGTTGTATTGCTACTAACACAAAACATTGTTACATTGTGTGAATGAGGCTTTACAGTTTATGTAAAAGAAGGCGGTCCTACCACTGACCACGTCCTTTCTAAATTTCATGTTATTCCTCTGGATAATCTTATGTTAGTTAAGTAACAGATTCTCCAGTGCCAGCTATGATATCGTAGCATCACCATGTCCTGTATTCGTCAGAAGCCTTTGTTAAAGCCTTTGTTTTATCTTGTATTGCCATAAAGGACTTGGCCATTTCCTTTTGGTTTTCTGCCACGAGTATGTTCAGGTTTCATCTGGTGTGCTATAGCTCATTTCCCAGGCATCGCTGTGTCTGTTTCCTTCTCTAATCACTTCTTTTCTTATATCCCTGAGCTTCAAAGAAGAGATGGCAGACACTGTGTAATAGGTGTCATTTTTCTCACCGCTTCTTCCAGGTTGTAATAGCTGATGACTACTCGGATCCCTTCGATGCCAAGAATGAACAGAAGAACAAAGGAGTGATAACAGAGAACAACGGCTACATGGAACCTTATGAAGCCCAAAGACTGATGACTGGTAAGAAGAAATATGGAGGACATGACTATTGCCATGAGGCCATTTTCTTGGTTTGTCACATTTCTTTTTGCCGATGTGTTTTTTTTTTTTTTTTTTTTCCTTTTTTGTTCATATTGATCAAACAATATTCACAATGAATTTTATCCCAAAAGATCTAGCAATGAAAGCTATATTTACATGACTTCATTAACCTGCTAGAAGATGGACAGACTTGGTGTGTACTTATGAAAAATGATCACATTTAGTGTTGGCTATCAATATTAGGTCTGCCGGAGTCCAACGCTTCAGACACCAACACATCAGTTGCTCTGGGACAGCATGGCTCCCAATAATGGTTCTCACTTGCTGCACAAAGTTTAACGGCAAGTTTAGATACGGCAGAACTGCCCCATTGAAGTCTGTGAGAAAGCCTTACAATACCTAAAGCTGCCAATACAATATTTTACAGCAAGTGAGCAGTGTGGCTCCCAGAATCTAAAAATTACTGGGAGCTGCATTGTCCCTGGGGGTAGGGGGGTATGGGGAGCGAAGTGGTTGACTCCATAGAGCTAATATTGATGACTTATCCTAAGGTACTGATGGGATATAAGGTGTTGCAACCTCTGTTAATGAAAGCATAAACTGCACTCATCAAATGCTAAGCATCCGTCTATGGAATAGACATCTTAATTTGTCTAGGTACATTACCATTTTCAGACCATAAAGATGGAAGATTTTTGAAGTCCTTCCCATGGTTTATGCTTTACATCTGTGATATGGAATTATTATGCATTTAGACGTTGTAGAGCTTTTAGACATTGAGGATTTTTGACACAATAGTGCAGATGTGTTGCTGTAGCTTTCATTGCTCCATCTACCCTTTGTTATACAGTTCTTCCAGACGTCTGATGTAATTGCATTGAGACATCTCTATAAAAGTAGAGAGCTTGGTCTTCTGTAGGTTGAAAGTTTTTTTCCCCAGTGTTCTTGATTTCACTACTTCACAAAATAATTTCACCTAAAGAGGAACAAAAAGCGTTGCGTAATTAAAATTGGAACAGTGGTAGAAGAAAATGAGATGTCAATTTTCAAGGCCATATTGTGGATTTACGCTTATGACAAGGCCATCCATTTCAGTGTAAGCAGCAGGTTCTGTCACTGTGAATTGCCATAAATTAATGTTCCAGTCTAATTCAGACTTTCCAGATTGTGTTTTGTCCTTGGCCCGAATAAACTGACAGACAGATCCTTTGGCTGTTGCGTGCTGCCTAAAGACTAAGTTGGCAGCTTGTGTCTCCCTGGAACTACAAGCATGTATACATATGGGAGAGTGTAAACAGTTGTGAATAAACCACTTATACGCAGCATTTACTATTAACTCTTGTTTCAACTCGCATTTCATGTAGTCTCTATATTATTCGATTACTCAAACTTCATTGTTTCTACATCTTGATATAGCAGGCAGGAACAAAGGAGAAGCAGCTTAATCCAGGACAGAGAATACTAGAAATAATCTCTGTAAGTGACATATGTTAAGTATGAAAACATACACATGCAAACTAATATCTTTGATTACTCAAAGATTTTTTTTTGTTTTTTTTTACCTTTATAGTTCAGCCAGATTTTATTAGAAGACATATCAGGCAAATACAATGACAACAATAAGGCAAAGGTCTGAAACGACCATGAGCATACTTGAGTGTGTCGCAACATTTTTCATGTATGTGTAACAAAAAAAAAAACAAATAAATAATATCAAAACATTGTGCTAGAGATTATCGGGTAGAACTGTAACCAGAAGCTAGCAATAGAGAAGAAAAAAAAAAAAAAAAGTGGGGGGCAGAAAGGAATGTTGGGGATGAGGGGGGGGGGGGTTAGGGAAAGGGGTCCGAGGTAAGGTGTACCTAATTCAAGACCTAATTCACATGTAAATATAGAAATGCATTTTTTTTATTTTTTTTTTTATTAACAGTCTTGAGATGGGCTATAAATATCTGATCACTGAGGGATGATAGCTGGCCTCAACATGGATCAAGTCTATGGGGGTGCATATGGTGGCGAGGCTGTTATTGCAGTTCAGCTCCTATTGACATCAACTTTCTTCTCTGTAGCTGCTGCTATTAGTTTCCGGCTCAGTACACTGTACAGTACAGGGACCACACGTACCCCCATACAGATAATCCATGCAGGGTCTATCTGTCGAATCCAATCCCCACTTTGTGTAAAAATACACGCAGCGGACACGCTCCAATTTCTAAAACCGTAGCGGTTTTGAAAATCGCAGCCTGTCAATTATATCCACACAAATGCCAGAGGTTTCCCTATAGGTTTAATTGAAGCAGAAAGTCTGCAGAGGAAAACTCTGCAAGCTTTCTGTGAAAAGCGCTGCAGGAAAACACAGTTTTTCCCACAGTGCTTTTTTGCTGCGGGATGCTACGTGGAACCATAGCCTAAGGATGGAATTATTCATTTTCCGCTGTTGTATTTGGCTGTGGACTAGCTGTGACTGGATGCTGATGCAGGTCACTTAGGGCTGTGGAATCCGTGGCAGAATTGAGCAGGATGTTTTTTGGGTTTTTTTCAGCGATTTTTTTTTTTTTTTTTGCTCCCTTTTGAAAACAATGGGAGGCAGATTCCAGGGCAGAATGTATGAATGTACCCTCAAGGTGTTTTCCAGGCTAAAAATATTGATGACCTGCCCTAAGGATAGTTAATTAATAACAGATTGATGAGGCTGACACCCAGCACCCCTATGGATCAGCTGTTCTCAGCAGCCAATGTGCAGTATAATGCCTCGTTATTGCCCCCCTACACTGTATAATGCCATGTTGGTGCGCTCGCAAACAGTATAATGCCCCCCACCCACCCAGTCCCCCATACACAATATAATGCCCCACTCAGGGGTGTAGTGTTTCATTAACAACTCTACTCAGTTTGATCACAAGGGAAAGTTACGATAAATTAGTATGAAATCTTTTTATCTAATTTATCTTGTGAAAAGTTGGGGTACATCTTAGTCAGGCATTTTATCATCCCCAAAATACAGCACATACTGGACATGTTCAGTAATGTATTAGTTGCTTATTTGTCGCATATTTCCTTTCATAGGAATTCATCATTAGATTTTTAATGACTTTACTGCTTCTGGCTGACCATGGATTTCAGCCATTTATGAAGGAGTCGATCTTGCTGTGATAATATCGAGAAGTCTGAGTCAAAGCTTTGGCCTATTGACTTCACAGCCCTGACCACTGGTAGAGATCATGCTGCAGATTTGATAATGGGCAAGATTCCCTAAAATACTTGCATTATACTTACATATTCTATTTCTTCCTGGCTCATAAATCGAGATGAGAATGGATTCTCTGGCTACATAATATCTCTGCGGATATATTGTAAATATGTTAAATGTATAAATTGATAACATATAGTGAGTATAGGGAAGATGCTGTGTTTGCATTGTCATAATAGCTGCCTTCACATTATACAGTGGTTTTCCAGGAAGAACAATGCATGCCAGTGTTTCATTACATTGCAATGCAGTAGACTAGTATTACTTCGGAAAACATGATTGTAATGTATTAAACATCTGGAGTTCGTGGTGCAATGTAAATGTGCTTTTGTGCTATTAGTCATGGAACAGACTGTATGGAAAATTGGAGGAAATCATAAGTAACCATGACCTATGTTTACATCATTCCTTGCTTTATATTGGAATTCATTAGAGATTGTCATGGACTATACTCTGCAGTAGCTTTCAACATACTGGGTCATTGGCAGCCAAATAATACTAAATTGTTGGATCTTGTTTCTGGTACCTAGGCAGGCAGTCCAGACCAGTGGCGCCCCCTATTAGTAACTACGGGTTATAGCATGCTGTAAAAGTGCACATATTGCACATTTCATAAGACCAACCATTAGGTTGCCCCAACACTGCGTTTGTAGTGAAAGTTTGGCAGATGTGCCAGGAAAGCCCCCGACGTGTGTCAGTTTTGCCCAACAGAGGTCAAGAGTGCCTTTTCAGCCTTTGTTTGGTATGCTATATAGAAAAGAGTAATTGACTATTGTTCTCTATACATAGGCATCTAGTGACCATAATACCAAGTGGTCGTTTTTTTTGTAACTTGAGAATCTGTATGTAACTTATGCCACTATTAGCTTCTCTCTTCTTGAAGGGAATGTCTGGTTTCCTGCTGCGGACAAGATTGTGAGAAGGATATAAAAGCTGGTGACTCTGGAACACCTACACAGGAAGTCTTAATATTTTCTTAGTTGTGAGTGCAATAAGACAGGGTCTACAGTTTTATAAGACTTGTAGGCCTTATTAATCATCATGAGATGGGCTATTGCACTTAGTACCCCATAAAGCTAGTGACAGTGAAAAGCGCTTCCATCACATCAGTCTGACTTCCTCAGACTAGTACTACTTGTCAGTGAATTCTCCCTCAGGGAACACAGCACAGCTTTGTTCCATGCCTGAGATGTTTGTGATAAACAGCTTCCTCTTATTCACATGAACGCTATTTGTTTTGGATCTTCTGCATGGGAACTTGCTGCAAAGAGGCAATAAAACATTATATAGAAAGGTCAGGCATTTCCTGTGTATTGCACCACCGCTGGCACGAGCAGGTGGCCCACCCTGTTCAAGTATGAGGTAGGAGCTGACAGCCTCACCATATGACCATGTGGAATCTGCAAGTAAGTGTAGAAGGCAGTGTGATTCAGCAGAGTCCATGTACATAACAATGTACTTGTTATTAATAATAATTACAATTGTGTTCTTGTGACACATTACACTTATATGCATACCTATGTGTATACAATGTGAAAAATGTATCCGGCAAACCAAAAAAGAAAATATAATTTTTGCTTAATTTATAAAGAATAAAAAGTCAAGCTTACGTGTTTCTGAACTCCTTTTGTTGTCCCTTACTCATAATTTTTGGTTTGCTGGATACATTTTTCACATTGTTGCACTTTAGTAACTCCACTGCAGTCTGGAGTAAGTGTCCGTGCAACCTTTCATTATTACTAGGTGGAGCGGTTTTTCCTATTTTTGTTGTTTGCATACCTATGTGTATGTCTAATGTTACAGCAGGAACTACAAGTCCATAAATTCATGGTTTGGTGAGGATTTCCTTCCAGATTTCACGCCTAAATTCTCATGAACTCTGCTGACATTCTGCATCCAATATTCTTATTTCATTCACATGTAGTGGAAATAATCAATATAGGATTATCGGACAGATTTATGGAACTGTCCAAGTTACCCATAACAGCCAATCACAGTGTAGCTTTCATTTTTCAAGAGCGGAATGTGAACGGACAGCTGCACTGTCATTGGTCGCTATGAGCAACTGTAATATATCTCATGCTCAAAAGCTGCTTATTCATTGACAACTGGGCTAATCCATTGACCTATCCTCACCAGACGTCAGTGTGTCAGTCTTTGAAAAACACACGTTGGATTGTTTGTCAAGTCTGTTATGTGACTGTAGGAATTATATATTTTATATACCCAAATATTCCCTAGTGTGAACCTAGCATCAGATATTACAAATATACATTGGAAATGAATTTCGACATGCTTTATGAAAAACCATTCATAAAACATGCCAAAGATGCCTCCCGAATAATTGGGTTTTAGTTTCAACTAGAATCCTACTGTAGATAGGACAGGGTGTTGAGAGTTGAGGGTTTTTTGGGTGTTTTTTCTTCTTTTTTTATGAAAAGGAAGCATTGACTCCTACTGAAGTGCAGATGTTAGGCTTTTATGAAACCTATTTTGAGGTGTTTCCCACCTCAAAGTCTTCTCCAGAAAACTTAGTGAAGCATACCCTTGGTAAACGCTAGTGACGGGTGAGCAACCACCCAGTCTAGAGGGACAGATTAGGCCTGTGAGTACTAAATATTACTTGGTGTGAGTTAACTGGTGGCCCTGGAGACTCTTGTGTTGGTTAGAAATGGCAGAAGAACAAAATCAGCTTTTGTAGAGTGCAACATAATGACTTTGCCAAAAAAGTGAAAATTCCACAACAAGAAAATGAACAAAATATATAATTGATTGAAAAAGTATATAAAATTGACAAAAACATATATGAGGACAGTCATATGTATCCACTTAGATGGTAGAGATGGTAAGGGAATTTCCACAGAAATAAATAAGGGGTATGGTGTAGTTCTATTTGAATATGGACATAATCTATGGGAAAACCTATAAGCAGCACTTTTCTCTATGCATGTTTCGTGCGGAAACCACATGAACCCCACTATTGTCTATAGGAGTCCGCGGATTACCTTAAATACCCACTTTTTTATGCGTAAAGGTTTCCTTTTGGGGGATCCCTAAGTGAACTCCCCGAACAGAAACACGAACACAGATATGAATAGGGCCTTAGCCTGATATGCGAGGAGAAGTGTTATATGGGCCTCAGAGCAACAACATGACCTACGCTACAGGACAGACTTTCCCCCCAGTTTTAGGCCTCATAGTTTTTGCTAGTGAAATGGATAAACCTATATTTTTTGTTATGGTTGACTAGCAGCTATTTTTGAAATATACCCATTTTTACAAATCGAGGTAATGGGAATCGCTTATGTAACTAGATAGATAGATAGAGATATATAGCAGATTTTTCTAGAAGTTAGATCAACCGATACAATTCTAGTACCTGGACATGCACTTCAGATATTGTTGTGTGATTTGTAAGATCACATTTATATGATTTGAGAAGTGTTTCAGTCCTCTGAATTGATGGCATGTCCTTCAATAATTCATACAATTCATACAAATGGTATTCTTCTGAGGATTTAATTTATTGTATTACTGTTGACTTAAAAGGAATTTACTGAAGGCAAGGTATTTATGGCGTTCAATAGGAAAACAGGAAGTTATTAAAATAATTGAATGCAAGTAGGAAACGATAGGCTTGAGACAAATGGCATGCAGAATGACTTGTACAAATCACCTACCTTATTATGTGAACAGGGTGTGGAGCACAAGCAACAGAATGAGGAGTATATTAATTAAAGTACATTAGAAGCCGAATGACTAGTAATCCTTCTATTTACCTGGCTGTTTTAGTGCCTTGCTTGTCACTTTACCATGTGGGAAAAAAATTGTGACTCATTGTAAACCATGTACGCTGGGAACAATATGTCATCTCCATTCCACATGTCCTAATCATTAGTAGGTAGACCATTAAGGCTTAGTTCACACTTGGTAAGGGGGCATATTTTGGTCCTGATTTTAACGCAGGAAGCCGTGTCAGTATAGGACCAAAATACGCCTAACGCGACTGTCACGGCTTCCGACAGTTGCAGCTTCCTGCTCCGGAGTAGGCCTAAATGAATGGGCCTAGTCCGGAGGGTGCTGCCGCGAGGCGGACGCCACAACTGATTCAGCCGCGGAATCCGCCTGAAGAAAGAGCAGCTCACTTCTTTTTTCCGTGAGCGGGAACATGCTGCTCACGGGAAAAAAGTAAGCTAGCGGTCTACATAGACCTCTATTGTGAGGGGGCAGATTCTGACGTGGATTCAGTGCCTTAATCTGCCCCCTCTTGCCCAAAGGATCACTAAACTCAGTATACAAACAACTAAAAAAAGCAGAAAGTGTTCCCCAATATGTCACCTCACATCATCTCCTGACTTTTTTTGCTCCTCTTTTCTCTTCTATTAAAATCACAATGCAGTAGCATACACACAGTGACAACAATGCAAAGCCACACAATGACTGCTGACTGGCAAATATGTGTAGTTATGCCTTGATAATTCCTTTCCAATATCTCTGCAATATTATGCACGTTTAACTGAGTTACAACCAATGTATTGGTATTCTAAATACCAGACCTCTCAATTTCCATGATCCTATATGTATACAGTATGTACTAAATAACATGGCATATCCTATCAGATTTGCTTTTCTAAGGGAAAGCTGGATAACTTATTATGTGGAGATGTAATAAGGAATGCTATATTTACCTACATAAGTCTACCTACCTCCTTGCGCTATAATCATACCATAGCTTGCCAGGTAATGCAGTAGGAGGGACTGCTGAATGCTAAATATAACTAAATAAATCCCCCCGTTTGCTCCCAAATCATGCCAAAGTTTTTTTGGTTTCCATTTCAGGTTTATGAGAGACTGGACAGCATAGCTTGTGGAGCTGTAATGGAGAATACTGAATACATTTATCTAAATAAATCCCACTCCTTGACATATTATTGTGTCATAAAATGTCAGATGCTCTTTTTGGGGTCCCAGAAAACTGAGTTTTGCATACTAGGTAATGCTGTATTATGGACTAATGAGTACTAAATATATCTAAGTAAACTCTCCACCTTGATCTGTAATTGTACTTAATTTGACAGATATGTCTTTTAGGCAAAGGCCTCGCATGGGAAAAACCGCGGTGGCAACACATTGCAGTTCTTCCCGCAGTGCTTTAGTCAGAAAGTTTGCAAATGTTGAAACTTTCTTTTTCAATTATACCTATGTAGAAACTGCCGGCTATTTCCGGTTTTGGGAATCGCCACATGTCCACGGAGCGATTTTTTTTTTTTTTTTTTTTTTTTTTTTTACTCCCCCTTTGCAGTAAAAACTTCCTTTAACTTTTAATACAGATGAAAAAATAAAAAATGCTTAAAAAAGAAACCTATTACTTTTGGTTTACTATGTGGGTGAAAAGTATAGTGGGACCCACAGTAACTTGTATCACCCAAGGACCCACATTATCCTATAGCCAGTCCAGTGTTTGGTACTCTAGTCCAATTAGTCTGTAGAGTAGCCAGGTTAATGTGTATATTGGTGTGTGTGTATATTTGAGTCGCTGCCAGACACCTACGGTGACTACTAAATGCACTTAACAAAAGCAATACTTGAGCCTTCTCTTTCAAACACTTTAGACGGTAGGCAGGTCCCACTGCAGTCAACAGATTTTGCTGATGGGAATCTAATATGTAAGGCCACTTTAACAGTGAAAACAGGGATACTGCTAAACTATGCCTTATTCTGTAGTACCATGAGAAGAATATGCAAATCTGTCTTCCATGATGTAATTAGGAAGTTGTCTGCTGCCTCAGTATTGCAAACCAATAGAGGGCGCTCACTGGAATGTGCAAGCCTGTCTTCCCTGATGTAGTTAGGAAGACAGAATTCCAGTGAAATAACCCAATAAAGGCTGCTCCCTTTCGCATCATGCTCGACCTTCCAAGAGGCCCTTGTTTTGCAATGACACTGGGATTATTACCAGGTATAGTCTCTTAATTGAGAATTTCCTAATTACATCATGGAAGACAGATTTGCATATTCTTCCCATGGTCCTTTGCGAAGTGGAGTGCTAAAGGCTTAATAAATCTCCACACACCTATATGGTGGTCTATCCCCAAGGAGTGACAATATCCCCTTATTCTGTAGTATCACTTTGTCCAAAACCTCTTCTCATGCTTGTCACCAGATGATGGAACAATTTCACCAACTCTCTTAGGTTAGGTTCACATCTGCATTCGGGAACGGAAACAGAGCTTTTCTCTCTGCATTTTTCAAGTGTAAAGGGGGACGGAATCCCTGAGTGGAGTTCCAGCGCTGGTGTGAACCCAGCCTTAGGCTGCTTTCACACAGCAGTGTTTGGTCAGTGATCTGGTTCAGTGATTGTAAGCCAAAATTAGGAGTGGAGACTACACAGAGATCAGGTATAATAGAAAGATTTGTACCTCTTCTGTGTTTTAACCTGCTCCTAGTTTTGGCTCCCAATCACTGATGAAAATCATTGACCAAATACTGACCGTGTGAATCTGAGGTCCCACCTTGCAAAAAAAGCTGCTGTTTTGCTGTAGTTTTTGGAGACCAGGGCAGTAGTGGATTTAAAAGAAGTATAAAGGCCCATTCACACGGGGTAAAATGATTAGGATTTTGACGCGGAATCCGCGTCAAAATCCTGCTAAAAAAAAACCCCGGAGCCGGTCATTTCCTTTTTTCCGTGAGCGGGAAAAAAAAAAAAAAAAAGCAGCGAGCTACCCTTTCTTCAGGCGGATTCCTCAACCTTGCGACACCACCCTCCGGACTAGACCTAATCATTTGGGCCTAATCCGGAGCGGAAAGCTGTAATGGAATATGTACACGTGGTATCCTGTATGAACTAGCCCTTATAGTTTCCATAAATTTTATTTATTTATTTTATTTTAAAGTTCCTCTTGACTTCAGCTCAAATAATGCAGCAAAATCTTCAGCAAAAATAGCACTAGGTAGTCCTTTGTAATTCTGGCCAGTTGTTATTAACATCAAATCATGGTGGAGTCACGTATGGCTTGTAAATATGGTCATACGGTGTTGGCCAAAAGTATTGGCACCGATGGCAATTCTGTCAGATAATACTCAATCACAAATTCTTTGGTATTATTATCTTCATTTAATTTGTCTTCAATGGAAAACCACAAAAAGAATTGTCAAAAGCCAAATTGGATATAATTCCACACCAAACATAAAAAACTGGTGGACAAAAGTATTGGCGCTGTTTGAAAAATCATGTGATGCTTCTCTAATTTGTGTAATTAACAGCACCTGTTACTTACCTGAGGCACCTAACAGGTGGTGGCAATAAGTAAATCACACTTGCAGCCAGTTGAAATGGATTAAAGTTGACTCAAACTCTGTCCTGTGTCCTTGTGTGTACCACATTGAGCATGGAGAAAAGAAAGACCAAAGAACTGTCTAAGGACTTGAGAAGTAAAATTGTGAGGAAGCATGAGCAATCTCAAGGCTACAAGGCCATCTCCAAAGACCTGAATGTTCCTGTGTCTACCGTGCGCAGTGTCATCAAGAAGTTTAAAGCCCATGGCACTGTGGCTAACCTCCCTAGATGTGGACGGAAAAGAAAAATTGACAAGAGGATTTCAACGCAAGATTGTGCGGATGGTGGATAAAGATCCTCAGCTAACATCCAAACAAAGTTCAAGCGGCCCTGCAGTCTGAGGGTACAACAGTGTCAACCCGTACTATCCGTCGGCATCTGAATGAAAAGGGACTGTATGGTAGGATACCCAGGAAGACCCCACTTCTTACCCAGAGACATAAAAAAGCCAGGCTGGAGTTTGTCAAAACTTACCAGAGAAAGCCAAAAATGTTTTGTAAGAATGTTCTCTGGACAAAAGAGACAAAAGTAGAGCTTTTTGGGAAAAGGCATCAACATAGAGTTTACAAGAAAAAAAAAAAAAAGGCCTTCAAAGAAAAGAACATGGTCCCTACAGTCAAACATGGCGGAGGTTCCCTGATGTTTTGGGGTTCCTTTGCTGCCTCTGGCACTGGACTGCTTGACCGTGTGCATGGCATTATGAAGTCTGAAGACTACCAACAAATTTTGCAGCATAATGTAGGGCCCAGTGTGAGAAAGCTGGGTCTCCCTCAGAGGTCATGGGTCTTCCAGCAGGGCAATGACCCAAACACACACTTCAAAAAGCACTAGAAAATGGTTAGAGAGAAAGCACTGGAGACTTGTAAAGTGACCAGCAATGAGTCCAGACCTGAATCCCATAGAACACATGTGGAGAGATCTCAAAATGGCAGTTTGGAGAAGGCAATCTTCACATCTCAGGGACCTGGAGCAGTTTGCCAAAGAAGAATGGTCTAAAATTCCAGCAGAGCATTGTAAGAAACTCATTGATGGTTACCGGAAGCGGTTGTTCGCAGTTATTTTATCTAAAGGTTGTGCTACCAAGTATTAGGCTGAGGGGGCCAATACTTTTGTCCGGCCCATTTTTGGAGTTTTGTGTAAAATGATCAATGATTTGACTTTTTTTTTTTTCATTCTCTTTTGTGTTTTTTCATTGCAAGCAAAATAAATGAAGATATTAATATCAAAGAGTTTGTGCTTGCAATCATTTCTGGAAGAAACTGAGTATCATCTGACAGAATTGCAGGGGTGCCAATACTTTTGGCCAACACTGTATGCTTTCATACTTTGTGGTTACCTAGCATATACTTTAGTGTAATGTTCCTTTATTTTTAGACTATAAAGCATGGTGGATTGTACCGCAGTCACATCAAGCCGAAAATGATGTTTGTAGTACATGACCTTTTAAGACTCAATAGGTTCTTTCTTTGGTTATTTTATATGCTGTAATGAAGAGTTCCTATCTAAATGGCTTGAGCTATAGCTTGTGCTGCCATATAAAGCAAGTCTTTACTTTTGACCTTCACTCTAATGGTTATCTTGCTGTGGATGACAATGAGGCTTTTCTTCTCTGGCGCTGTGACAGCGTGTTTGCTTTCAGTGCTCGTGTGTCATTACATTGGAGCACCTGTACAGAGCAGACAATTGCAGATGAGTACATATGTCTGTCTAATAGTCATAGACCACTAGAAAGCTCTCTTGGGGTAGACTATATTCTTACTCATGAATGAGTGGAGTGAAAGATGATGTATGTTTTACCATGGTCTTTGAGTACTGATGTGATCATAAACTAGGTCTTTATACTTGGTGGAAGGAATATGATTATTTGTTTGTTCTACTTCGATATAGCTGTATTATAATAAACTGTACCAAACCCATTGATGCTCAACTGATCAGGGTTTTTTATTTCTTGGAGAATTATCAAACCAAGCAAAACCATAGCAGATGAGGCTAATATAAAGTAATAAAGTCTGCTGCTTTCTGTGGTTGAACTTCTCTGCATTTATGATATTTTAGAAGAGGGGAAGTAGGTTTCTGGTGCTATCTTGACACCTAAGAAATTGCAAGAAATACACACTCGGGCTGTCACTGCACACAGCTATGACCTGCCTTAGACAGTCATTGGATAAATGGGCATTTGCTGCCATGTTTTCTGTATGGAGACAGAGGTAGGAAACCGAAACCAACAGGGACCAAGTAAGTGTCAGAATGGCAGCAGCAGGGAAGGTTTATTTTATTTTTAACCCATTCTACCTCTTTTCTCAAATATTTTATCCTGCAGGACAACTCTTTTATTGTTGTATGTTGACGTGTATATGCATGGTATAAATACCTATTATTA
This sequence comes from Leptodactylus fuscus, assembly GCF_031893055.1. Classification (NCBI taxonomy): domain Eukaryota; kingdom Metazoa; phylum Chordata; class Amphibia; order Anura; family Leptodactylidae; genus Leptodactylus; species Leptodactylus fuscus. Next base: position 182,248,553 of record NC_134265.1, read on the forward strand.
AATGCTTGCAATTCCTGCCAGTTAACATCATACATTTGAGTAAACAGATGCCTTATGACAGGGGCGGACACATTACTGCAGACTTTGGGAGCCTGTTTGACAACTTCTCACGCCAATTTCAGTTTTATTTCCTACCAAGTAATAAAAGATTCCATAGATCTCAATCATTTCCCTGCCATGATCCATTTCTTTGTGAATATTGTACTTACTGTATGTATATGTTGTAACACTTTAAAATTTTAGAAAAATTGAGAATTGGGCCCCAAAATTTCAGGTCAGGACCAGGAAGTTGCCATCGGGGACCAGTAACTTTTGGAATAAGAGTGGGCAGAGATTGCGGAAGTAGATATATTTCACTTTTTCTTTTATCTCACTCTGAACCCTTTTATCAACCTTTCTAACTTTATGGACAGCCCCTTTAACAAAACTGTATAGAAGGTTGAATGTGACTTAAACATTTGGAAAATATTGTCCTTATATACCAGTAATATTGACGTGCTGCACTTAATCCACACGTATTCTTGTCACTGTCATGCATCCTAATTTTAGCAGAGTCATTGTGTCATTGTACGCCTGCGTTTATGTGACAGTGGATAATCTTTGATCGGATTTTCTTTGGATATTACTTGGTAAACCACAAAGTGTTGCATTAAATATCAGAAGCAATGTGGTGAATACAGATTGATTTGACAGGCTCATTACTCATTCATCCATGTGAAACCCAGTGCCCCATTTACAGTAAAGACTTTCCCCGCTGGTTTAACCCATTTGTAACCATGTCTAGAAATTATACTTGCTCAGACAGATTTTATTCTATTACTCTTGGAAGGAGCCACAGCAAGCAATGTATTTTCTAAGAAAAATAACAGTAGAACAACATGATGTAGCGTTCTAAAGAACGATGCTCTAGAATCTTTTATGGGTAACCCTAGATTCACATTTGTGCTGGGCCCTCCCATCGTTTGGGTCCGCCAATGGTACCCGAATGACAGAGAGCCAGGCTGCCAAAATTGTGGTTACCTGCAGACATACCTGCAGACATAATATATAAATATATATATATATATATATATATATATATATATATATATATATATATATATATATAAAATATTTCCATGCAGTTTTCTTTTTTTCCCCTATGGTGTGCAGATTTTTTTCTAAAGATGTCACCCACTTTGATGGGACTGTTATCTGCTCTAGATTTTCCTGATGAAAAATACTCAGCTTCTAAGCCCTATGTGAACCCCACAATTACAATACATTTGGGGAGACGCTAGGTCCAAAATAAGTTTTCTCTATAGAAGAAATCTGTTTCTCTAACCTCCACTTTATCTTGTAAAAACTTTGTAAGCCGAGAGGCTTGTAGTTGTTTACTTAAAGAATCAGCTTATACTGTAAAACAGTTGGGATTTGGGCAAACAATGCTACGTGACTGTTCATCGGTAGTCAGAGAAAAGCACTTGTATGCTGGGCAGACGTCAAACACTGCCCATTGGGCTGCAAAGTTAAGCTTACCTGGCAAAATGAATCCAAGCCTAAAGCCTGTTGTGGAAGCGTTCTTTATACTTGAAATCTGCCTTCTAGAAGGTGGAGGGTGCCAGGTTTAGCCTGTGGTTTTCTATCTTCTAGCACTGTAGAATGAGTGAAGTACAAACAGCATGGTTTTGTCTTTTTTGATGTCCTCCACAATCTGACAGCTGCTGCTCCCTCATTTACCAGTGAGTTGTCCTGAAGATATTGTTGCTGCTGTCATCCGGCATCAAGTCATTCTATTAAAACTATTGTGATCCATGTTGTTCTTATAAAATATGAAAGATAATGGCTGCTTCTTCCTGGCTATTTACTCCCTGTGTGAAAGTGATGTGCACGGTGCTGGAGGTGTTCCAGGAGCACTTGTTCGGCTCCAGTGTTCTTCTCATGCATACATTTATGTTGCTAAGCCAAAATCTATGCGTTTACCAGGACTAGGACTCTGTCTGCACTGCTTTTATTTACTACATTTTACACTTCGTCTAGTAGAGCTCTCTAGTGTTTGTCAACCATGTGACTACCGTACTTGTACCGTAAGTCTTTTCGGTAGTAAACTACCTCTAGCAAAGTCTATGGCTATGCACAACTTGTGCTTCAATATAGTGCTCCATATTGTATCTAGTACTAAATGTCTCCTTTTAAGTGACACCCCAGTAGAAACAAAAAATCTTGCATTTTGTAATTATTCTTACACTATCAGACTCCGCCCCCATTCCACTTAAAACCGGCAAAGAGAAAATTCCTACAGGATGGACTGTCCCCCTGCCGCCTTCATCTCTATATACAGAGGCGCTCAAAGAACTGTGTATACAGTTAAGGAGGTGGCAAGATTGCGGAGTGACTGCTGGGTCACAGAGCTGTAATTCCCCTGTAACTGGGAAAAATGATACTTTTAGGCAATGAGCGCCGTAATATTACCGCGCAGCTGCCTGGGTCTTATGGCAACTCAAAAAAAAAAAAAAAAAAAAAGGTATGGCACACCGGTCAAGGACCACTGAGTCCCCAGATGCACTTTACTTAAAAACTGGCAGTGATTGGTGCTACATAGCATCAGTGACTGCCAAGAATTAGGGGGTTTATAGTGGTGCACAACAATTGCTGCAATAGATCTCCTATCTTTCTTTTTTTTTTTTTTTCAGCGCTGAATCTGATGCGGATTCCACTTGAAATTCAGCGCCATTTTCCTCCATGTGAATGCACCCTAACAGGGGAAAAAATCCAGAACTGATCTTTTTTTTACCACATTGTGAACACACTAACAAATGAAATACAAAAACTGTTTAGTTTCACAATACATTTTGTAGAACATTAGGGCTAGTTCACACGGGGACAAGGAGGCGGATTTTGACAGCGGATTTCGCCTCAAAATCCGCCTCCATACAATGGTGGTCTGTGTAGCGGTTTTTTTCCACTAGGCGAAAAAAGAAGCAACATGACCTTTCTTCAGGCGTTTTCCGCCTGAAGAATGCAATAGAAGTGAATGGGAAGCGAAAAACACACATTTTTTCCACACGGTTTTTTGCATAAGGGAGGAAAAAGTAGAAACAAAAGCAAAACTTGTTTTTTGTTTTTTTTTTTTTTTAAAAAAAAAAAAAAAAAAAAAAGCATTCCCCCCAAAAAAACTTTTCATGCCTCCATGTAAAATTTAGGTATTCGTAGGTACACTAGGAACCCATAAATGTCTCTTGGTACCCATGTAACCTGCAACCTTTAGGCTGAATACAGGTGAATCTATTCTTTAAGTACATAACTGGATTAAACTGCTTAAAGTTTTCCTATTGTGGAATTTTGTGACGCCTTCTACTTTTCCTCCTCTGTTCTCCTGGAGATTAGTAGTTGATGTTATCAGACAAGTGGGTCATTCTTCAAGTGTCAGCACAGGTTCTCACAAGCCTTTTCCGCTTGCATCAAGTCCCATGTGAAATGTAGCAATAACTTCTATTACATCTGCAAGCAGGAATAATGAGTGACTGACGTTTTATATAGTTATTTGTATACATGAATATGCAGCATGTATCCATGAAGGCTTGGTCTAAACTCCAAGCAGTTTTGATGGAATCCCGTATTTTGCAGAGGTCAGATACTATTGAAGCGTACCCCCCGACTGTTGTAGTATTTTGAAGTCGCTGTTGACTTTTATACACGAGTCAGCTTGTGTTTTTGGGAGTATTTTTGGATTTTCTATGTTTACAATTAATACACCAGGTAAAATAATGCAGTGCTGTCCAGCCATATACATTTTTGTTTAGGATGGTATAAAATAATACATAAAAGTTACTGATTCATTGCTGCTCCTGTTCCACCTCTTCTCATGCCCCCTAATTGTCTCTGCACCCTAACCTCTATTGATGACATCCTGATGTAGACTGCAGCAATGACCGGTCAACACCACTGAGGTCACTGTTCTCGCCAGAAATTACCATCAGGAATCAAATGTACATTAGGAATGTCATTACTGGAAACTAGGTTACAGAGACTGGCAAGGGAACGGAAAGTGATGGCACAGGAGCAGCAGGGGATCAGTAAAGGGGAGTTACTACTTATGTACTAAAGTTTTAATAGAAAAAAAAAAGAAATAATTAGAAGGCTTCTGCTTTAGAGACCACTTATTCATGACACTTCATATACATACTGCAAATGGTTACATAACTGTGTAATAAAAAAATATATACCGCTATGTAGAGTATTAGAGGGCAGATCACCGTGACTACCTTCTCCAGCACTTGCTAAATTACACCCAGTTGTCAATTTTATTTACCGTATTTTTCGGACTATAAGACGCACTTTTTTTCCTCCCAATATGGGAGGAAAATGTGTGTGCGTCTTATAGTCCGAATGCAGCGTGTGCAGCATCTGTGTCCTGTCTATGAGAATCAAAAGGAGAGCAGCACGGTGCGTGCCTGCTCTGCCCCTCCTTCCCTGTCTGTGTCGCGTCATTGCAGGAGCGAGATATGAGAGGCAGGGAAGTAGGGGCGGGCCAGACAGGTGAAGGAAGCGTGATTTCAAGCTTGCCGAGAAAACCACGCCTCCTTCTCCCGTCTGGCCCGCCCCTCCTTCACTGCCTCTCAGATCTGGCTCCTGCAATGAAGCCACACAGACAGGGAAGGAGGGGCGGGCCAAACGGGAGGAGGAGGCGTGGTTTTCTCGGCAAGCTTGAAACCACGCCTCCTTTACCCGTCTGGCCCGCCCCTACTTCCCTGCCTGTGTGGCTTCATTGCAGGAGCCAGATCTGAGAGGCAGTGAAGGAGGGACGAGCCAGACGAGTGAAAGAGGCGTGTTTTCAAGTTTGCTTAGAAAACCACACCTCCCTCACCTGTCTGGCCCGCCCCTTTTTCTCTTCCTGCATAGCTTCACTGCAGGGTGTCTCTTTCCATCCATGGATGATAGATATATATATATATATATATATATATATATATATATATATATATATATATATATATATATATATATATCTATCATGTTCAAATCACCCCCATATCCCTAGAATACATATAAAACAAAAACATTACTGTTGAAACACATACACATTTGGTATCCCTGTGTCCGAAAGCCCCCGGTTCTATTTACATTGGTGAAATATTATATTATTAGGTTATTAAATATTTCACCAATTTTTTTTTGCTTAATTTTTTTTCCCCTATTTTCCTCCTCTAAAACCTTATGCGTCTTATGTTCCGGTGCGTCTTATAGTCCGAAAAATACGGTATATATTTCCAGCAGAAATAACAGAGAATGTCCTAACTGATGCCCCACAATTCTGATTTTGTGAAGGATTTAATACATTTATGAAGTTTTAATAAATTTAGATATGTCAGGATAATGGACAAGATCACGAGTAAGTTCACATTGCAAATTCTGCAGTGGGAATCTGCATTCAGTGAAAGGTTTCTATTCCCATTTATTTTGATGGGAGGTTCAAGCAGAAATTCTTTGAAGATGGGCAGAACCCTTCATTTTTCCAGTATCTGATTTTATTTTTCATTTTTTACAGCTAACTGAAAAAAAAGCTTCTGTCTCCCAATGAAATAAATGAAAGGTTTTTTTTTGTTTTGTTTTTTTTTTCAGCAGATTTCACTGGTAAAATTTCAGCTGCTTGATCTTACCTTTAAATACGATCTGCATCATTGCTACTTCAGCAGAATTATGATACTGGGCATGGGCCTATGCTGAATACACCTGATGCAGTATCCAAAGGTTTACTTAAAAGGAACCCCCAGTTATAAACAACTTTTCCTAAATGATTAGTACATATGATTATAAGAAACTTTGTAACATCTTATTGAGGAGATCTGTTTTCTTCACTACTTAATAAGCTATTCTCCAGTTCCTTATCTGCAATCTGACTGCTTGTTTACATAAGATTTATCTTTGTATTCAGGCTCACCCACAGCTCTAGAGGGAGGGGTGGAGTTGAAGCCTTCTGCCAGCTAGTTAATTGATTTATTGCCTCATTCTGTGCACTAGTAGCCTCAAATCCACAAACCTGTTGAGCTAAATTCACACACAGTTTTTCTGAAGTGGCTTTTGATGCAGGAATCCGCCTCAGAATCCGCTCCAAATAATGCTTCCTGCGGCTAGCCGCAACTGGATGCCGGTGCAGTGCACCGACATCTAGTCGAGGCATTCCGCTCCGGATTAGGCCCAAATGAATGTGCCTAGTTGGAAGGAGTGTCGCGCTACGGAATCTGCGGCAGGATAGGGCAGCTCTCTTCTTTTTTTTCGCGAGCAGGAAAAAAACGCTTGCAGAAAAAAAGTGAACGGCTCCTATTGAAGTCAATGGGAGGCGTTTTTTTGGAGCTGTATTCTGAGGCAGATTCCACGTCAAAATCCGGACCAAAAAACTCTGTGAACTCCGCTTTAAAGTTCAGAGACATAATAGCTGCTGCTACGTTCTACTACTCTTTTTAGCAACCTCATCCTACCTCTCCCCTCTTCATAGATGATTATGTAGAAAGTAACTCTGCTTGAAAAGTGTAGAAGAGAACTTTTCTTTAAGATATATTACAAAGTTATATAAGATTCCTCATGTATGTGTGGTGAATGAGGGCATTACAGGGCCAAAGCGGAATCTCACCTATGGTTTTTAACCACTTTTTATCCTACAGCAGGAAGGAGATCTCATGCATAGGTGGGAGCTGGGCCTCATTACAGGCCTATAAAGCCTGGCAAGACTTCAGTCCTGGGCAGTTCCAGGGGGAGAGTGGAGGAGCTGGGTTTTGTCTCTACAGCCTGACCTCTGGTGAGAGACCAGTGTGAACCACATCCTCTATTTTGTGTTTTTCTCTGTTGCTGAAGCAAGCCGCATGTATAGTTAGAGTACCGGTGTTTAGTTGGCAGCTTAGCCGAACAGGTTTTGTGTTATTGTTTTTGCCTGAAGGTAAGGCTTGTTTATTTTTACCAAATAAACATACTGGGTAAAACTGTTGATACCTGACTTTTGTGTGTCTCTCTGACTGTTTGGGTCTGCTGCTGCTACCACTGAGCCTACTCTCCCACTGTATATGTGTGTGTGCGTATGTGTGTGTGTGTATGTATATATATATATATATATATATATATATATATATATATATATATATTAGTAAATATATAAACACACACACATTGTACCATTCATTTCTGAACAGTCGTCTATATCTGGAGGTACGTTTTAACTTGTGAGCATGGAGTCTGTAGCATGGAGTCATTGATAACTTTAACCCTAAACTCTCCAGACTGTTGTAATTGTATATTGCCGGCTATTGTGTTGTAGACTGGTAAACCATGAACATACTACAAGCTGCTTGTACTTAGCTGACAGATTCCTAGGACAACAGTAGCAACATTTAAAGGGGTATTCCCACGTCGCATACTCTCCAGTCTTCACTGCTGTAAAATCTTCTTTCTTCCTGGTTTCTTGTCATTTGGTGGGCGGGTTTCACATGCAACCTGTTTAGCTCCGCCCCCAAATTAGTGTGTAGCTCCGCCCACCACATAACGTGATCCTATGGGGTGGCTGAAGGACCTATGATGATCATCAAAGATCCTCAAACAACACTATATGCACAATATTGGACTATGAAGTATAGGCAGGAGCAACTCCATTCTGTGTTACATACAGAGACTGCCTGTCTCTGCCATAATGAACACAATTTAATTAGCTAGCCTGATAACTGGGAGAACAGAAGAAATGAAAGCAGCTCCTCTCCCCTATCTGAGTGCAGGACCTAGGTCATGTGGTGTAGACACAGGAATAGCTAGAAACACAGGCTCGCTCCCGTGCACTTATCCCCTCCTCCCTCCCCCCTGAGATCAGGCAGATACATCACTTGACTTTTGAGCAGATAAGTCAAGGGCTGTGTCAACAATGAATTGAATAAAGTAAGATAGTGGACACACAAAGCAGTTTTGCTGAAGCAGTGTATTTAGGAAAAAAATCCATATTAACAAGCAGTATAGATAGGATCCTTGTGATGGGACAACCCCTTTAAGTCCCCCATAGCCCCATCACTAAGTTGCACAGTGATAACACTCTTTAACCATTTAAAAGCCTAAGGCTGAAGCTTGAACACCATTTTAGTTCCCATGTCATTTGTCATCCAGGTACTTTGATTTTTTTTTTCCTCTCATGTGAAAACAGATTTTCGTCTTTGGAGTCAAACACTGTGAATCCCATCACCTGTTGTATACAGTATATGTGCCAGGACTGCTCAGCTCACCTTGTACAAATAGCTGTGTGTAGATTGTCTGCTCCTAGTAATGTCTGATATTATCATCTCGGGACAATCCAGTTGCAGTTTGTTTAGTTGCAGCCAAGGACCAGTGATGGATAGCGTCTCTTATCTCCCTCCACCCATATGTTTCAGGCACAGTGCAGTTTATGGCAGTCACTTTTTGTCTGCTCCATTTTAGAAATAGATTTCAGCTGCTATTTTTCTTCACTGGCTCTTACTGAAGAGGAGGCAGATGGTTCGATCATCATAATTGGGATCCTTGCCTCATGCACCCGCAGCATGATTTACACGTACAGTTTTGGTTTTGGCTACTGTTGCATCCATCTGTGTGGATAGCATCTCGTGTGAACTGCAGTTTTTGTCCTTGGGCAGAAGCACCAGAAACCAATAAAAGTCTAATGAGCTGCCCGCTTCAGACTGTAAGTGCTTACAGCAAAACACAGCTTTTTGGCCAGCACTGCAGCAAACACTTTAGCCTGGGACTCATCTGTCTGGTATCAGTGTTCAAGTAGAACAGCATTAAAACACAACCTAGCTTTTTATTGAATCCAGATGTCAGAATACACCAAGCCAACTAAGCTAGAATTCTGCCCACAGGTATATTCCAGCATAGATTCACAAGTGCCAACAGGGAAATGCTAGAGAGAAGGCTCAAGATATGGAGCTAATGACAATTGATAGCCAGTAAGTGTGGATATGGGGAACTCGTCATATGATATCATTGATATTTCCGACGTCTGCTACTACTAACAGGTTGGAAATGTACAGTAGATATTTATGTGTAATGTAAAAATCCAGCAATTCGTGAAATGCACCAATTCTTAAAGCCCAGCTCTACCTTTTAAATAGGAACTTAATGATTTTATCCCCCAAATCATTCCCTTTATCTCCAATTGAAATAAAGTCCGCAGAGACAACCTCTGCAAACTTTGTTTAAAGGGGCTCTATCAGCAAAATCATGCTAATAGAGCCCCACAGATGCGTGAACAGCCTTTAAAAAGGCTATTCAGGCACCGTAAATCTTATATTAACCCCCTGTCCCGTTTTTAAATAAAAGGATAAAAACATATATGCAAAACTTACCTGAACGTGCACCCTGGGCGGGGATAAATGATGCGACGTCAGCTTCGGGCACGCCTGCCTCTTCTGTCTTCTTGGAGTAACGCCCTCTTGCTCCGTGTCTTCTTCCGGTTTCTTCTCGTGAAATCCCGCGCCTGTGTAGTAGCACTTCCCTCCGAATCACTACTGCACAGGCTCAGTCCCCGTAGACTGCCATTAAGTGAAATGGCAAGTGAGCCTGCGCACTGCACGTTCAGGTAAGATTTGCATATATGTTTTTATCCTTTTCTTTAAAAACGGGACGGGGGTTAATATAACATTTACGGTGCCTGAATAGCCTTTTTAAAGGCTATTCACGCATATGTGGGGCTCTATTAGCATGATTTTGCTGATAGAGCCCCTTTAAAGCGCTGATGGATGCCACATGGGGCCTTTGCCTAAAACTACAGTCTACATCTATCTTATCAAAATTTTTTTAGATTTCTCTGACCGCTATAGGAAAGTTTATAAATAGTATGTAAGGAACAAAAATCATACATTAAAATTTACTGTGATCATCTGGACTGTCAAATTCCTGAATCAGTCAAGATTCCATGCAAATGCGATCTCTTGTGCCCAGTGTACTGCGCTGTGTTGCCTGATACATAATCTGCATTGCTAATTCACCAAGTAGCTGGTTCATACTACCATTCAGGTTTCCGTTCTTCGGGGCCACTTGACTATAATGTGGTCTGTCAGGTTTCCACCAAAAAATAAAATGCTTTTCTCTTCACATTTTTTAATTGCAATGGGGAAAGGAATCCCTAAACTTAGAGCATGCGCTGGTGTGAGCCTAGTGTAAGCAAAATTCTGAGGTGCAATTTTTATGATTACCTAGTGTTGTAAAGCATCTTGAAGTAAAATAACATCAATATCCTCAATGATGGGAATGTGTATGTAAAATGAGGCATTTTCCTTGAGGCAACCCAACGCTAAATAGACAATGGTGGGGTTTTACCCGAGAAACTAGGCAGGTCAGCTTCCCTCAAAGTCACTTGTCAATGTACCTAGATAGCTCATAGCGCAGAAAGAACTTGGAATATGCTAAAATATATAATGAGATTCAATAAGCCTCAGAAGCTTAATGGAGAGCCCCAAGTGTTTTTTCTATTCATTTTACCTAAAGCAATTCAAGCTAAGCTCAGGGCTCCAGGAAGTCTGGATCCTTTCTCCTTGTGGATTCAGAGTAAAGACTTCACGTTTACCCTTTGATGCCATCTGCTAGATTCAGTCTTTTATGTGTCAGGAGCGGCAAGTCATGCCAATTTGACTTTATAAATAAAGTTTTTTGGGTTTTTTTTTGTTAATAAAGACAAATGTTCTACCATCCCCCATGGGGTGTTTTACATGGACATGTAAACCAACTAACTTGAGTTTTAATATGATTTAAAAATTTGTGTGTGTGTGTGTGTGTGTGTGTGTGTTTTGTTTTTTGTTTTGTTTTTATATACAGAAACATTATATAAATGTCCAGAAAATAGAACAAAAATAGATGTAAAATAAAAATGTAAACATAATTTATACAATGATGTTGTTTATTATGAATGGCAGTTTGTGTGCCAACATGCTATATGCAACAAAATGACAGCCGACTATTTGGGATTATCAAATAATAAATGTACTCCAGTAAATTGTGGATGCAGTGATAGAAAACTGCATTCAAGCATAGATGAAGTCAGATCAGTCCATAAGCTCAACTAGGTTCTATATTATATGGTGATTTTTCATGTTATACTATTACAAATCCATCTTACTCGTATGTATTGTGTTTGATATATTTCAAAAGGAAATACCGTAATATGAAGAACATGGGGACAGATTTACTAATACTGCCTAAAAGCTTGGACTAGACAGTCTTAAACTACATGAGATTTATCAGTGTCTATGGTACTGTTTGATAAATCTATTGTATTCTTATGCTAGGTCCCCATGTGCCGTAAACGCTGTAGTTTGGCGACAGTATAAGATCGTGGCATTGCTAGTGAATCCCATCCACACATTGCAGAAAAATACCCAGTATAATTGAAGCAGAAAGTCTGCAGAGGAAAACTCTATGGTCTACCTGTGAAAAGTGCTGTGCTTTTTAGCTGCGGCACGCTACATGAGTCCATGGCCTTAAACTGTTTTTATACCTTTAGGCTAAGGCCCCACGGAGCGCACTTTTTTGCTGCGGGGATAAACCGCAGTGGCAATGCATTGCAGTTCTTCCCGCAGTGCTTTAGTCAGAAAGTGTGCAGAGGTTTCCTTTGGTTTCCTCTGCTTACTTCCTGTTTCAGTTATACTTATGGGGAAACCGTTGGCGTTTTTGTAGATTGAAATGTTGCGATTTCCAAAAACGCGCCGGTTTTGGAAATTGCGGCATGTCTGCACAGTAGTTTTTACTGCACAGTGGGCATGGGATTCATTAGAATGCCATCCACTTTGCCCTGACTGTAAAATGCCGCATTTTTCGCATGGTGTTTCCACCCCGTGGTGCCCTGGCCTTTACACCTCTTATTAGTTGACGTCAAAAGTTTGGGCATTTTTGAGCCACAGTAGAAATTTAGGGCATGCCCCTTTCCCAATAGATTATGCCTGTTTGTTTTTGTTTTTTTTTTCTTCTCCCCACAGGCTAAAAAGTTTGTGTAAACTGCCTCACACACTTGATAAATGTGGTACACTCTGTTAGGGAGCGTTCACACTACCGTCGGTGTCCGACATGTAGTGTCCGCTCCTAGTGTCCGCTCAAAATCTGTCACGAACACTAGGAGCGGACACTAGATGTGTCCGTGACACCTGTCATTCACTTTAATGGGCATCGGGTGCGTTCTTTTGCACTCCGTGCCCGTCCTTCCCTGTCCGCAAGAGAAGATGTCCGACTTCTCAAGCGAACAGAGGAACCCTGCATGCAAATAAAAAAAAAAGTTACATTGTATGTATATTCTTATGTATTACAGGTTGTATAATGCATGCAATATCAAAGAATATCACATTTTGTACCATGTATTTTCTACGTCCATCTGTGAACTTAACCCTAGGTATACTCAATGATTAGGACTGCTGCCTTTCAGTGCTGAAGTCCTGGGTTCAAATCCAGTCATGGACAACACTTGTATGGAAAATATATGCAAATCTGTTTTCCAGGATGTAATTAGGAAAACAGTACCTCTGTTCGCTGCCTCTTAGGACAGCCCCCTTAGCAACATGCATGACTTTTTTCAATAAGCTTAATAACATGATGCATGGATTATTGCAAAACTAGTATGTCTAATCCAAAAGGAATAGATTTCCAGCTGTGGACAGCGCTGTTTTAATCTGTTGGATCTCATCAGCACAGTGTAGGCATACTAGTTTAGCTGGGTGATAAACTATACACCAGGGTCAGGGGATAAAAACACTCCTTAGGGAGTGGACACTTTTGCAGGCATATGGAAACTTGCAAGCCATTTTCACTCCACTGGAGAATTATGGGAAATACTTGCAAATCTATTTTCCAGGATGTAATTAAAAAAACATTGCCTCTGTTTGCTGCCTCTTAGGACAGCCACCTTAACAACATGCATGACTTTTTTTTTTCAATAAGCCTAATAAAATGATGCGGGGATTATTGCCAAACTAGTATTTCTATTCCAAAAGGAACAGAATCACAGCTGTGGTCAGCACTGTTTCGATCTGTTGGATCTCATCAGCACAGTGTAGGGATGCTAGTTTGGCTGGGTGAGAGACTATAGACCAGGGTCAGGGGATAATAACAGACAGTGTACAGAGGCACTGTTTTCCTAATTACATCCTGAAAAACAAATTTGCATATATTTCCCATAATCCCCCAGTGGAGCAAAAATAGCTTGTAAGTCTCCATACACCTGAAAAGGTGCCCACTCCCTAAGGAGTGTTATTATTCCTTAACATTTGTATGGTGTGCATGTTCTCCCTGTGATTGTGTTGGCTGTTCCAGTTTTCCTCTGACATTCCAAAGACCTACTGAATAGAGTATAGCCAATCAATAGCCAAATGGTTTTCAGCAAGCTGTGGATGAGCAGCAATGTTCTTTTTGAAGAGGAGCAGCTTTCTTCCTTCAGTTCTACCATGGACTCCAGTGTCCTTCTGATAAATTGCTCATGAGACTAGCTAATGTGAGCGAGGCATTTAGTTGCTTAGATGTTACCTTGGGTTCCTTCATGATCTCAGTGACTATTTTATGCATCACTCTTGAGCTGATCTTTGTTGATCATACTCTGCTGGGGAGGGTAACAGTGGTCTTGAATTTTCTGCATTTGTTTACAGTGTGGCAGATTTATGAGGACTGGCATAATCAATACCAGTCTTCATAACCGCATTACTGCCTGAGGGTGCGTCTCATTTATAACCAGACACACCCTTCAAGAGCAGTGCACAGGGAGGGGAAATGTACAACAGAAAGCTGACATACAAAGAAATGTCTCAATCTAAGCCCCACTGCAGAAGTCAGTGTTGTGGGTTAGTGTATTTCACGGATAGCACACTGACCCATTCTTTTCAATGGGCCCATACACGATCGACCGATGCGTCCCGGACTGTGGACCGACAGTCTGGGGCGCATCAGATAGGACAGGTCCTATACTTGTTCTATTTTGTGGCCCATGCTTCCGTGTTTCCTATTCATTTAATGAAAGGCAGGCCAGTTGCAGCACAGTGGTCTTCAACAGGCCTTAGCACCCTTGCATACGACCGTGGATGAGATCAGTGTGCTATCCTTGTTTTTCCCAGATAGGACACTGACCCATTCATTTCTATGGGCACATGCACTCGACTGTGATTTCCACTGATCGGTGTGAGGGCTGAGAGTCACATAACATAGAACAGGTCCTATTCTGTTCAGTGTTTGCAGGGGATTGGTGGAGTCCAAACTTTTTAGAGACTGTTTTCTTTGTGACCTTTTACCAGCCTGATGAGCAAAACTTCTGTTCTGAGGTCCTCAGAAATCTCCTTTGTTCATGCCACGGTACAAACTAATGTTGTGAAGTTCAGACTTTGCTAGAGCTTTTTTTTTCAATAAAACCAGATACTCGCTTACATCTGATTGTCAGCCCATCGATTGGAAAATCCCCAAAGATCCAAAAAAGTCACATACCTTTGCCACCCACAGATATGTGATATTGGATCATTTTATCCTGTAAATGAATGACCAGGTCTTATAAGTTTGACTCATTTCTTTGATTTGGTTCTCTTTATCTACTTTTAGGACGTTTGAAATTCTGATGTAGTTTTAAGTCAAATTTATGCAGCAATATTGTAAGTTTCACAAAGTTTCACTGCAGCACACTCAACATTAACCTTTGAATAGGGTTGGGGTGTTTAGCTGTTTTTAAGATTAATTTGCCTTTCAAAAATGAAAAAAAAAAGTTAATTTATGATGAGATCTGACAAGGAGATGAAGCAGAATTAAGAAACATAAATTTCACTTTATTTGAGGTGACGTTCACATTTATTAAACTATGGTTCAGTGACAGGAAATTGAAAGTCTCAATTCTGTCCTGCTATTCTCCTTTTAACATATTGACTTAAAAATTTAATGCAATGATGTCATGACCAGAATGAAGAAAAAAAATCAGTTTTACCAAAAATAAATTATTGTTTTTCTTAAAGCTAAAATTAATGAATTTGATTTCATAAATGCTCCTTAAACTATTTGGAGAAGCAAAAATTTTGCCTGAAGAATTTTTGTTTTATTCTTGGATTGATCATCAGTGAAGTACATGTGCACGTTTTCAGTGGAGTCCATCAGTATTGGTTTTGTAAACCCATCACCTGAAGACCTGCACAGACTTGATAGGCAGTAAAAACTATTTCTGAAAGGGAAGTGGCATAGCCTGAGTTCTTGCATTCATTTCCATGTCATTCATTTATTTATTTATTTATTTATTTGGTTAATAACAGTATATGGATAAGTTCCAAAAGTGGAAACTATTCTCCTCCATAAAATGTACATAACTAATGCTGTTAAATGGAACACACATCCCATAACAATTATCTCTAGTAGCAATTGATGGCTTCAAAATTGGTTTCAGGTGACATTGTCGTTTGTAGGACCTTTTGTGTGGTCAAGCCTGGGTCCACCAGTGGATCTTCTTGTTGGACAGCCCCATCCTGATCATCAAACAAGCATTAGATCCATTATCATAGTGATATTATGGTTAGACGTTATAACATAGAAATTGATATACAACACCTAAAGAACCACGATTAGTGAATATTGTGAGTTGTGGAAGAAAATGAAGCTGGAGGTTAAATGCATAGCGGAAGCAGACAGAAATTTTTGGAGATGGTCCTCAAAGAAGATTAAATACATGATCTGTTGTCTCTTATTTCAAGTGGTGCTGAAATACTTAATTGAAAATAGAAAAGGTATTATGAATAGTTATGGACTACCTGTAGTGACAGGGTGAGGTGCAAGTAACGCCAAAAAGAGATGATGGTGATGGGGGCAACACGGTTTGCTCAGTGGTTAGTACTGCAGCCTTGCAGCACTGGAGCCCTTAGTTCGAATCCCGCCAGGAACAACATCTGCAAGGAATTTGTATGTTCTCCCCGTGTATGCGTAGATTTCCTCCCATTCTGCAAAGATATAATGATAGGAGAAAAAAAATGTACATTGTGATCCCTATATGGGGCTCATAATCTACATTTAAAAAAAAAAGAGATGGTGGAGGGGTTAAAGATATATAAAATAAGTGTGTCAATGCCAGGCCTTTTTGAAGCATAGATATGTATTTTTTTAATGTAATATTTGTATGTATAGAATTCCTAAAATATGTGAAATAACTAGAGCGAGGTTTATTGCTTACTGTGCTTCCTGCTCTTTGGATTGTTTTGTCATTCGTTGACAATGTGGCTTTTACTACTTAATTCAGCAGTGGGAATAGGCGTGTTAATGTGGCGGCCTAGTGACAAGATCTGTGACCAGGAATCAGTGAAAGTAAGCCAGAATTAGAGCCAACGTTTATTTAATTGTTCTTATCTGGATAGCCTTGGACCTGAGCCAGGAATTTCTAAAAGCTTTATTGAGCTCCCTGTCTGTCAGTAAAGACAATCCTTTACGAAAATAAAGCTGGTGCAGGGGGCAAGGAGAGCATGTTAAAAATGGTGCCTTTACAAATAAGAAAAGCTAAAGCACATGGCCTATCTGATTTAAATGCCATGCTCTGCCTATTACATGAGATAAATGGAAGGGTCCTGGAAGATTAAAACCTATGTGCGCTCCATGACTGTTCTTTACATCCATTCTGAGCGGGCAAGGTGTTAATTTAAGACTTTGCCGTTAATGGTTGCCGAGATCCATTAAAGAACACAGCGGGGACACTTTCAGGCCCATCTTGACTCTGTAAGCTGCAGGCGCTCAGCAATCTTTCATTGACCCTCTAAATGCTCACAGAAAACCTTCAATTGTCTTTTGTTGAGCAGTGTGTTGATAAAGCTTTTCATTTTTTTTTATACTTGCCATGAAAGGAGAAGGGACTTCTAATCCTTATAGACAGCCTTCAGCATCAAGTGATTTAAGCTCTTTAAAACCCTCATTGTCTTGTCCAAAAAGCCGTTTTAAAGAGCAATAGCAATTTAAGATTCGGAGAGAGTGCTCACTATAAAGGTCCCCCGCCTTCACAGCTCCACTAGCAGGGGACTGCTTTTAGTCATTTGTTATACTATACACATATTCTGCTTAAAATGGACTCTCTTCTGCCACTGTGTACTAATGCTTACTTGCTGTACATTTATGGTAATGGACAATTCTGCACTTGGTAAACAAACATATATACCCAGAGCATTACACCGATGCTGCTAGCTTGCTTCCTTCACAAAGTTTATCCTGGTGCTATCTCTCTCCCATCACATACAGCCTTTACTTCCCACACATCAATTCATGACTTCACCAATTCTCCTGGTTGTCCTTTCTTGGACCACTCTTGGTAGATGTTGAACACTGTATACTGGGAACACCCAATAAGACTTTTGTTTTTGAGATGGTCTGACTCATTTATCTAGACTTAGGAATTTGTTCCTGGTCATTTAGATCTATATACGTGTAAATTTACACTAGGTAAACACTAGCGTTCAGGATTCTTTGGCTGCGCTTGGAAACCCGATCATCTTTAAAGTGGTTACCTGCAGAAATAAAAATAACGGGGTCCGCCTGCTTTCCGTCTGAACAATGCAGAGAGAAAAGTCCTTCTTGCAGGACCCTGAACGGTCACAGAACGCAGATGTGAACTAGCCTAACCCTGCTTTTATCACGTCATCTTTTAGAACCTGCTTTTCTCTTTCTGCTTGACGTATCCTACACTTTGACAAAACGTTGCCAAAATAATGTTAAGTGCGTCACCTGTTTTTAATGGTCTGCTTGATCAAAAATGGTAGAGGCCTCAGTATCAAACCACCATTTACAGTGCCTACAAGTAGTATTCAACCCCCTGCAGATTTAGCAGGTTTACACATTCTGAATTAACTTGGCATTATGACATTTGGACTGTAGATCAGCCTGGAAGTGTGAAATGCTCTGCAGCAAAAAAGAATGTTATTTCTTTGTTTAATTTTTTTTTAAATTGTGAAAAGTTTATTCAGAGGGTCATTTATTATTCAACCCCTCAAACCACCAGAATTCTGTTTGGTTCCCCTAAAGTATTAAGAAGTAGTTCAGGCACAAAGAACAATGAGCTTCACATGTTTGGATTAATTATCTCTTTTTCCAGCCTTTTCTGACTATTTAAGACCCTCTCCAAACTTGTGAACAGCACTCATACATGGTCAACATGGGAAAGACAAAGGAGCATTCCAAGGCCATCAGAGACAAGATCGTGGAGGGTCACAAGGCTGCCAAGGGGTACAAAACTCTTTCCAAGGAGTTGGGCCTACCTGTCTCCACTGTTGGGAGCATCATCCGGAAGTGGAAGGCTTATGGAACTACTGTTAGCCTTCCACGGCCTGGACAGCCTTTGAAAGTTTCCTCCCGTGCCGAGGCCAGGCTTGTCCGAAGAGTCAAGGCTAACCCAAGGACAACAAGGAAGGAGCTCCGGGAAGATCTCATGGCAGTGGGGACATTGGTTTCAGTCAATACCATAAGTAATGTACTCCACCGCAATGGTCTCCGTTCCAGACGAGCCCGTAAGGTACCTTTACTATCAAAGCGTCATGTCAAGGCTCGTCTACAGTTTGCTCATGATCACTTGGAGGACTCTGAGACAGACTGGTTCAAGGTTCTCTGGTCTGATGAGACCAAGATCGAGATCTTTGGTGCCAACCACACACGTGACGTTTGGAGACTGGATGGCACTGCATACGACCCCAAGAATACCATTCCTACAGTCAAGCATGGTGGTGGCAGCATCATGCTGTGGGGCTGCTTCTCAGCCAAGGGGCCTGGCCATCTGGTCCGCATCCATGGGAAGATGGATAGCACAGCCTACCTGGAGATTTTGGCCAAGAACCTCCGCTCCTCCATCAAGGATCTTAAGATGGGTCGTCATTTCATCTTCCAGCAAGACAACGACCCAAAGCACACAGCCAAGAAAACCAAGGCCTGGTTCAAGAGGGAAAAAATCAAGGTGTTGCAGTGGCCTAGTCAGTCTCCTGACCTTAAACCAATTGAAAACTTGTGGAAGGAGCTCAAGATTAAAGTCCACATGAGACACCCAAAGAACCTAGATAACTTGGAGAAGATCTGCATGGAGGAGTGGGCCAAGATAACTCCAGAGACCTGTGCCGGCCTGATCAGGTCTTATAAAAGATGATTATTAGCTGTAATTGCAAACAAGGGTTATTCCACAAAATATTAAACCTAGGGGTTGAATAATAATTGACCCACACTTTTATGTTTAAAATTTATTAAAATTTAACTGAGCAACATAACTTTTTGGTTTGTAAGATTTATGCATCTGTTAATAAATCCTGCTCTTGTTTGAAGTTTGAAGGCTCTAACTTATTTGCATCTTATCAAACCTGCTAAATCGGCAGGGGGTTGAATACTACTTGTAGGCACTGTATATAAAGCAAAGCATTGTGGACAGCCCTTTCAAATAATACTGTTTAGCCAGTGAAGTGTTATTATGAGCATTAATACGTCCATATACAATACAAACTGCAGCATATGCATTAGTGAGATGGCGTTATAACTTTTCAATACACTGGACTCATGAGTTCTGTTACTCTTTAGTAATGCTCATTTACAGACTTTCTGCCATATATAAAGTTTTGCGCATGCACTTTGTGATATGAAATCTGCAGACAGATCCTCTCTAACTAGAGTGACTATCATTCATAAACTTGCTGATCTGTCGATACGGAGGTGAAATCCTTATTGTGTGAACCAGTCACCTAAATGTGTTCATTTCCCCATAGAGCGTATTCTTTATATGATAATTCTATTCAGTTGGTAATTTTTGTTTTGGGGAGGCCTAGTACAGCTCCTGTGTGAATTGACTTCCAGCCCTATATTGGAAAACTAGTTATAGCATGTAGTGATAAGGGGACGGTGCAGTGTGTCAGAAGATGACTCAAGAACATGTTATCACAACACGTTACAAACTTTACACACTCAAAAGGTATTTTATTATAGTAAAGCACTTTATTGCATAACTTACATAAAATTTTCTTTCAACTTTCATAGATATTCAGAAACAGGAGAGCCAAAAGCAGCCCCCGAAAAACATCCAGTTGTATGACACGCCATATGAGCCCGACTGTAACGGAGTAGAGTCAGATTCTGAAAGCCTTGTTGGCCTGAGAATGCGAGAAAGCAAGTTGCCTCAAGATGATGATCGGCCTGCTGATGAGTATGACCAGCCCTGGGAGTGGAATAAAGCCTTACCAGCCTTAGCAGGTATATGACACTCCGTATCTCTGAGAATTGTTGCTGTGGTTGTTTGTAGTTTATAGAAGACTCTCCATGTTATAGAGAAGTCAGCTTGTTGCGTTCACTCTCATGGTGTGTCTGTGTGAGTAATCTGTGTTTAGTTGTGTGAGTGTTTGTTATAATTTATGTAATCCTATATTGTGGTCTTCAGGGAAGTTCAAAGAAAATGTTTTCATTTCCCAAGTTGCTGAACATTTAAGCGTTCTTTGATGAAGGCCAGAAGTCCTCTCGGTCTGATTCCCGACTTCCCCCCAGCCTGGTTGTGAATGTCACACAATCGCCATTTCCCAATAATACAAGAACGATATTGTATGTTTAATTAGTCTGACAGACCACCCAGGATCCCGTCAGCGGGGGCCTCACACTTCAGCTAGTTCAGCATCTGTCTCTCTAATCATGGCTGCGAATGGAGGAAGAAATGCCTCTTTCCACCCGTCATCTGCACGATTAGGTGATTTTTGAAACAGATGCCGCCCTTTAACTGCACCCGCATATTCAATTGATTATTTGCCCGCTTCATTTGCTGCAGCTTGCCTCCCTTCTGAACCAGCATAAATATTCTTGCATTGGACAGGTAGGTTTAACACAAGGGAAAACTAGGTTATTGCCACATTTCTGGATAGGTTTGTCATGGAAATAAAAGCTATAAGCTTTCTGGCAGAGAGCTTGTACATGGGATAAATATATTGCATGTCCACATGCTCAAGCTTCAACCCTTGATCCACAGTCTCATTCATACAAAGAACACCTAAGTGTTTAGTGCATGCAGTATTTTCTGCAAACTGCCTGCCCAATCCTTACAATCTTTGTTAAAATTTCCTGGAAGCGTCTCTTTAACAATGATCTTGCACATAAGAAATAAGTGGAATCTTTAAACATGTCTTAATGCAAATAAAATTCAGTATAAAAAAAAAAACAACCAAGAACATGAATAAGTAGCATAGTATATGTCCACATACAATATGCGTTATAGAATAGGTGGAAACGTGCTTGTTTAACATTTAAGCCCATATACCAGGATGCTTGGCTAACTGCCTTTCCATAGTCACAATAATGACTAGCTGCCATTTAGGAGCCTTAGTCACAGGAGCATGTGTCACAGCTAATTTTTCAATTTGTTAAAATGTGAAATAAGTATGTTCTCTAAGTGGCTCCAGACCCAGTGATCTAAATGACTTCCAAATTGCTCCAAATTGTAGTACTCTCAGCAGACTGTCCCCACACTGGGCATACCTGCTACCTACACAATGAAGGAAACTCCCTGCCTCAAGGTATTTCAAGTTATAAAATGGTCAAGCCATTATACATAAGTGTGCCTTTAGTAATGTAATAATAATAAATTTTATTTATATAGCGCCAGCAGATTCCGCAGCACTGTACAATTTATAGGGTTCAAATACAGACAGAAAGATGTATTACAAAGAAAGTCATTTCACACAATGGGACTGAGGGCCCTGTTTGCAAGAGCTTACAATCTATGAGGTAGAGGGGGTGACACAAGGTAGCAGGGGCGGCTTTACTTACACAATGGTCAGACAAATTTTATAATAGAGTTTTCTGTCATTACACAGACATAAAACTTTGAGCCGTCACCAGTCGTGACCTTTAACATGTGGATGGAGCTTGGACATATAAAGTTAGCCTGATATGGAATCATATCATGTGGGGTAATGTGGGAGCGGGGACAGAGGAGGGTTACATTTTAGGGATTCTAATGACGGTGCGGAAGGCTTTACATTAGGAATTGGGATAGACCTGTCTGAAAAGATGTGTCTTTAGTTTGTATTTGAAGCTGTGAAAATTGGGAGTTAATCTGATTGTCCGGGATAGAGCATTCCAGAAAAGTGGTGCAGCTCGGGAGAAGTCTTGTATACGAGCGTGGGAGGTTCTGATAATAGAGGATGTAAGTGTTAGGTCATTGAGTGAACGGAGAGTACGGGCTGGGCGGTAGACAGAGATGAGGGAGGAAATGTAGGGAGGTGCAGCATTATGGAGAGCCTTGTGGATGAGAGTGATAACTTTATATTTTATTCTATAATGAATAGGCAGCCAATGTAGTGACTGGCACAGACCGGAGGCATCACTGTAGCGTATAGACTGATAGATGAGTCTGGCCGCTGCATTCGAAATAGATTATAGAGGGGAGAGTTTAGTAAGGGGAAGACTGATTAGTAAGGAGTTACGGTAGTCCAAGGCAAGAATGAATCAGAGAGACAATAAGTGTCTTTAGTGTATCTCTGGTAAGGAAAGGGCGTATTCTGGAGATGTTTTTGAGGTGGAGGTGACATGAGCGTGTGAGTGATTCAATGTGGGGAGTGAAGGAAAGGTCTGCATCAAATATGACCCCGAGGCAGCGGGCATGCTGCCTAGGAGTTATAGTAAGGCCTGAGACTGCAATGGATATATCAGGGACAGATCTATTAGATGGTGGAAACCGTAGTAGTTCAGTCTTAGAGAGATTTAGTTTCAGATAGAGCGAGGACATGGTATTAGAGACAGCAGAAAGACAGTCACTGGTGTTCTGTATGAGTGCGGGGGTGATGTCACGGGAAGATGTGTATAATTGGGTGTCATCAGTATAAAGATGGTACCGGAAGCCAGATCTGGTGATGGTTTGTCCAATGGGGGCTGTGTAATGTAATCCAATAGTCAGAGAAAAGTGTCATTTTTGCTAAAGCATGGTCCATGGAACGTACTAACCAGAATGTCCATGCAACATGTATGTCTTTCATGATCATGAACTGCTCAGTTTTCTACTGACATGTACTTCTAATTCAACAGCCCCTTCCTACGGTGCTTTCAATCCACAATGTGGACACCTTTGCCAAATACAAGGGTTTTGCAATGATTCTTAACTAGTTGATGATTGAACCTGCCTAATCTATAGTTCCTGGGACATTACAGCTCACAAAGCATCATATGCTTATTATAATTTTAGATTTTATTTTAATATCCAGCAAGGTTGGGAAAGAGATTAAAAATATCTTTAAATGCTGTATCAGTTCAAAACCTATTGTAGACTTCATATAGGATGCCATATGTGCTGGAGATGTACAATTGTAATGTACAATGGAACAAGCTTCAGTACCCTGCAGAGCTGCTACTATGCAGATGGCATGTAGTATAATCATTGAAGAGAACACCACACTACATACAGTAGTATGAATCCAGAAAAGACGCTACATACTAGCGCTGGCTTTCTGTCGTTTGGGTCCAAAGGTGGAACCGAACAACTAAAAGTCGGATTGCCAAGACAGAGATTACACATGGAGCCCAGTGGACCCCATTGACCATATATATAGGATCTGTCATTTTGAAACTGAATGCGGGTTTCGGTGGGCTCTTATGCAAATGTGAACTTAGGCTAAGGCCCCACATGGCAAATTACAGCTAAAAACATCAAGAAAAACAGTTTTCTTCTGTATTTTTTTTCTCTTGTTTTTGCAACACTTTTCTCAGCTTTTTTCCTTCCCTTGTTAAAACTGTAGGGTAAACGCTCATGATTTCGCATGTGCAGATTAACGTGCTGTGTTTTTGCATTATGGAGCCTCGGCTTCAAATGGCTTCATTTCCCTGTTGTGGTTTTAATTTTTTTTTTTTTTTGCTTCTGCTCATTATTTTATTACCAGTAAGTGTAAAATTAAGCTACAAAAAGTGGAGTGCGTGATTGACAGCTTGCTTGGCAGGTGGAAGTAGGTTAAGTGTAATGGATGCCAGATATTCGGGCAGGTATTATTTCTAATTGTGTTCTTGGTAAATATATTTGCTGTGGGAACTCATTTACTGCTCAATAATAACATATCAGATGATTGTACAGCTATTTATTGGCACACACGTTGACATTTTGTTTAATTCCTCTGTGTTTGTATTTGTTTCATGGCGTCTGCTGCTGAGCTGCAGTTACGGGCCACTTCCTTGCCCGCGGCCACAGGAAGCAGGATGACATGCAAAAGCTTTTATATGATTATATAATAAAAAGCCTGAGGCTGATTTTTCAACTTGCTGCTATTTGTATGTAAAACACCTGCCATCTCCGGATTTGAGAACACGTAGGTCTATTACAGCTGCTTTGTCACTTTGCTGTATAGACTGAGCTTTTGTATACAACTCTGCTGTTATTCATATATTATACATTTTATATATGATGTATGTTATATACATTATACATTGCGTATGTCAGGTCCCTCTCATGAGATAATAAAAGAGGCTCCCAATAAAGGAGCAATATGGTCAAGAAATCAGATGTCAAGTGTCTACCATTTATATACTGTATGTTGTTCATTCATAAATCTTATTTCCATCTATCAGCTTTTTTATGTGGATTTTTAGTTGCTCCTGTCACTTTTTAGTTGAAAGTTCTATTACTAGATATATTAAGCAAAATTCATAGGTGCCCTAACCAGGTTTTAGCAAAATTTACAACTCTATTTGCCACTGTCACACTCAACCATACAAGTCATAACATTTCTGAAAGATATGCTGAAGAATAACCAAGAACTCTGTTTAGAATTTTCCCTGAGCGGTATTCTGGGTTGTCATCTTTTAGTGTGGACTGTCTTATCTACTATATTACATAAAGAATCCCCTGTAATCTCTGTACCACAGCCCACACCAACAATGTGCCATTCCTAATATTGGCTGCGTTTAGGTTGCAGGAGAGCATTTGGCACCAGAGACGAGGTGCAACGGTTACCTCCTTTACCCCTTGTTAGCTGTACAAGCAGATCGCATACATGAAGTCCATTAACTATCCAGTTACCAGCTGTGTGAAAAGTAAGAGAACCCTTTTAGTTTTCATATGTTCTTGTACATGTCCTTTGGCTGCAACTTGCTTACACAAGTATACTGCTAAGGAAATTACCGTAATACATTAGGGTACTCTCATGCCAAAAAAGCATGGCAAAGGGCCATACAATGTATGTTATCAACCTGTTCATATGTTGTCCAAAGCTGAATTGACAGCCTATAGCGATCCAGCCAGAACTTGTCACCCCCAGTATGTGTATGTCATATCTTTAGTCTAAGGAGGGTGAGCAACTGCTGTATTTCACCGCAAATCAGGGAACAAAAGAAATAGGCATGGCTGCTCACTCGCCTTTTATTCTGACAGCGAGTAACTAGTCAGTCAAGAAATCCTATAGTTTTAATCCGTATCTGCCAACAGCTTCGTGTGTATAGACACCATTGGGCACTGTTTGCTACCCCTTCTACGGACAGGAGGTCTGTTTATATGAGCAACTTGACACAGATTTTAGCGCTGGCAATTAAAAGGAAATCCCTTTTCTTTCTTTGTCTGCCTCTATATCTGTGCTGGAGAGATCTTTTATATAAGGAATTCATCCTTGTCGAGTTTCTGGCACAAAGCAGTGTGTGTGGTTACAGGCTCCAGATACATGTTATTTAGCAAATCTAGTGAAATTGCTGTGTTATCTTTTGCTCCTAAGTTGCTCAGAAAATTGCTGTGTATTTTGCCTCCTCCTGGTTTCCTCTCATGAGGGGAAGTTATCATGAAGAATTAAAATGCAGTTAATTTCGGTATTAAGTAGTGCAAGGGCTGGCCGCTGCCTGCTTCACTGCCTTCAGAAGAGGTAATTGGCTTTTAATAACCTTGGAAACAGATATAATGAAATCTAATCTTCTCGTACAAGCCTTCCACAGACTCCACAATCATTCTCTTGAGGAACGTGCCTGTTTGTATGTTAAACATCTCCATCGCTGGTGAAAGCTTTAAATTGCAGAGTCTCTTATGACCGCATTAAGTCCAAGTGTTTTTATGTCATTCCCAATTGTTTCCCTGTGTGCTTTTCACCCCTTCACTTATTTTTTCCTTTAATCCATTGTAACTCATTCCTGACCACTGTCCTTCCAAAGAGGACTCCTGAGGACCTCACCTAATACAAAGGGACACTCAGTTTGAGAGCGATGACTGGTGACAAGCAAATTCAACAAGCATCCTTGTTATTACACAAATGGAGAGAAAAAGGGTTTGCTTGTATTCAGCTATATTCAAGCTATGCTCATACAGGTGAATTAACATGGCATACAATATCATACCTTCCAACTTTTAAAGGGGAGAAAGAGGGACGCAGCAAATTTGGCTCCGCCCACTTTTATGTTGACCCACCCATTCTCATTAATTTTTCATGTGCTCCCACACAGTATAATCCTCCTACAGTCACCAGTAAATTATATGTCCCCCCTCCATCTCTCCCCCAGTTTCATATACACCCTTTATCTGCCCCTAGTTTCATGTCGTCCCCCCCCCCATCTCTGTCTCCAGTTTCATATCCCCCAACTTCATGTCTCCCCGTCTCTGGTCAGTGTCATGCCGTTCTCCCCCCTTCATCTGCTCCAGTGTCATGCTGTTCTCTCCCCCCCTTCATCTGCTCCAGTGTCATGCTGTTCTCTCCCCCCCTTCATCTGCCCCAGTGTCATGCCATCCCCCCCCCCCCCCTCCTTCACCTGCCCCCCTGTTTCATGGGCTCTTTACATTATGTTCCAACTTAATGTTTAACACAAACAAACACACTCACCTTCCATCGCTCACCCGCCACTCTCTCCCTCATACACATAGTTGTAGGTGCGATGTGACGTCAATTCACATCGTGGCTACAAATGCCGGAGCGCAGCGTTAAAGCAAGAGCTGAGCTGTGACAGCTCCTGCTTTAAAGAGGACCTTTCATGGTCCGGGGCACAGGCAGTTCTATATACTACTGGAAAGTCGACAGTGTGCTGAATTCAGTGCACTGTCGGCTATCCCAATCTGTGCCCCGTTTAAAGAGCTAGCAGTCCCAGTACCGTAGCTCTTTACAGTCAGAAGGGCGTTCCTCACAGTCTGCCAGGAACGTCCTTCTCCACAGCAGCGCCTATCGCACTGTACAGTGTGAGCGGGGAGGAATGCCCCCTTCCCTCCTGATAGTACTCGTCTATGGACGAGCACTGTAACCAGAGGGAGAGAGCAATAGGCGCTGCTGTGGAGAAGGATGTTCCTGACAGACTGTCAGGAACGCCCTTCTGACTGTAAAGAGCTACGGTACCAGCACCGATAGCTCTTTACATGGGGCACAGAACGGGTAAGTATATAGCATATAGTATATAGTGTTGGCTATGCCCCGGACCATGAAAGGTCCTATTTGCCTATGTACTCAGCTCATCGGAACCCGCAGTTGAAATCAGGACATGCCGACCGCGGGACACCAAAATCGTGAGTGTCCTGCGGAAATCGGGGCAGTTGGCAGGTATGCAATATAAAAAAGGGCAAGTATAATATCCCAAAAGTCCCTATGAGAATACTTGCAGTAAATGTTTCTGCACTCTTAGGGGTAGTTCACACGGAGTAAACGCGCACTCATTTTGGCAGAATACACGTAAAAATAAGACTCCCATTGACTTCAATGACATTTTACACGTGTATTTTGACGTGTTTTTTTACACGTTAAAAAAAAAAGTCAATGGGAGTCTTATTTTTATACGTGTATTTTTTACATGTGTATTTTGCCAAAAGGAGCACGCATTTACTCCGTGTGAACTACCCCTTAATTTTCAAGGTGCCATCCCAAAAGCCTGTCATGGCCATGAATAATCATATAATGCATCAGGGGCACTCCAATAAGATAATTCAGCAAATAGGAAATTTATTGAAGAAAACAGTCTAAATCCAGGTGATATAATACATAGAACAGCACATGTGGATAATGTCATCTAGAAGAGCCAGACATTTCAATTGTGTGACCTTCTTCAGTGGGACTATGTTGTCTGAATAAAGGCTGTAGTAAGAGGAGAAACTGTGTGTCGCCTGGTGTATTATACGATTGCCTATGAGAATAGTGGAAAATCCATCAAATTCTTGCCTGTGAGTGTAAGACTGAGCCTACCAGTAGGAATCAAAACAACATTTGCATGGAATATATACATATATATATATATATAATATATATATATATATATATTTAGGCCCCACTTTTGATTAGATAGAAGTATATAAGCCATTAGTCTCTGCAGGCAAAGAAAAAGATTTATCGGATGTAAGACTATAAAGCTGCCCATACATTAGACTTTTTTGGGCAGTGGAAAACACTGGTGCCTTTTTGTGACATAAAGAATCCTGGTAGATTCCCACCAATGATAAAACGTTGATATTGTATTTTCAGTCAATCCTTTTAACTTATGGCATTGTTGTCCAAGATGACACCTTTCCCAGACCAACCATGAATTATAAGTTGCCATAAGGTTACAGTTCACACTTCTCCCCCTTTTAGCTCCTAAAATAAATATGACCATATAAAAACCATATATCTACTGTACATTAGTGTGAAATAAGTCTTTGTTATACAAATATAGATATGTTTATAGATGTGAAATCCTATCCATGTTCAGTGGTGGCACATCATCAGTGCATCCGATCATCCTGTCTATAGGGTACAAGTTCATACCACCAGACTCCATGAGGGCATGGAGATGCAAGGGTGTCACCCACCTTCTGCAGCACCTGTTACTAAGCAACAACCTCAGCATATTCACTCTGCTGCCTTATAAACAATACTAATAAAAACAAAGCAACAAATGGCAACAACGAGTTTCTTGTGTGAGGGATGTGACCATTAAAAATATGGTTTCCAGTACAGCTTCAGATTAGGTTATTGTGGCTAAGTATTCAATATTTGCTTCACTTAGCACATCTTAACCTTTTCACTTTATAATTTGAGCTTTTCATCGCTAAAGCATAAACCTTTCTGAATTTAGTTGTAACATTAGTTTTTGCTTTTATCTCTTGTTGACAGCAGGATTGTTTCCAACCTTTTCAGTGGAATTCATTTTATTTTGATCTGGGCTTCAATACATAGGGGCTTGGGCACTCATGGTGACTAAATGTGATTATTGTCATTTTGAGGGTTATAGCAGAAATACACAGTTATTTTGTAGTTAGTTTTGGTTTGTAGCTTTATACTGTTGCATGCATTACCATTGAAGACTTAAGATCCGCCGCCAGTAACATTCGCTGATGGATGATATAGTAAGATGGTCAGAGCAATTCTATCTCCATTTACATGCTGTAATTTCCAGGTTGTTCACCCTCGCATGTTTTTGTCGGCAGCACATCTGCTCTTTACATCAGAAAGTATGGGCTGACAAATTGTGACTTATTATTTTTTATTTATTTTATTTTTTAAAATGTGATTTAAAAAAAAACAAACAAGCCAATGGTTTACCCAGGGCACTGGTCAGGAATAAATATTAATACAAACACTGGTTGCCCATTTAATAGGAGCTCCACATTGCTTCTTCCCAAAGAGAATTGGTGTCCATAACTGTCCATTGCATTCTTGCCCATGCTGTATTTTCACCGGTGTACATTCTGCCATACGTTGTTTTCCCCATGATTTTCACTCCACATTCCAGAACCATGCAGAGGGGACAATATCATGGGAACCAATTAACCTGTGTGTATGACTGTGTGATTAATGAAGATTGGGAAGATTAATGAAAAATTACCAGCATGCCAGTAACGCCGACATAGCTGACTTCAGCTCAGTACAAGGGGTTTGGGGCCGTATTTCCCTGACAAATGCAGAAGGTGGAAATGTTTGTGGAATAATGGTACTAAATGTTGAGCGCTGCCTAGCAAACATACTGTAGGACTTACAAAAAATAAATAAATAAAAAAAATGGTACATTGGTGTCTTAAGACTTCTCTAATAAAAAATTAAAAAAAGGAAAATTCCAGCTTTGTAGCTTGCCTTTGACTCATACATTTAGCTTCTCAAGAAAACGGTACATAAAATATAAATCTTCTCCCAGCGGTCATGTATTTTTAGGTTGCAGTCTTTTAGATACATTAAGAGTAAATGTATTCATTCTTAATATCCCAGTTTTCTTAATAATTGTGTGATCACTGTACAGGACTAGCATTGAGTAATATGCCCCTACCTCCCATGGGAGGCCATTACTTAGTCTGCATTAGTAATGATATACATATTTGTACAGAAAGAAGCTAGTTTACCAGATATATTGTTTAGTGAAATGTAAATACAGACCATATAAAGTAAATGATAAAATACAGCATATCTTATGCATCTCTGGCACAACTGGTGGCACTTATTTACTTACTGTCTATCTCACGTAGTGCTGCATATAAGTAAATAATTATGCCCGGTTTTGCCTTCAAGGACAGAAATTCTTTGTTTTTTTCCATCCCTTTTCTGTGAGCCAGTTCTTCACCTTGTTGGTTAATATTGAGGGTCCCCTAGAGAAGGGAGTACTGCACAGGGTATTACTGGCCACTAGTGAAAGGAATGGGACAGTCAGTAAGAGCGCATTTCTCCAAAGGCCCCATAGCAGCTCTATGGAATGTAAATCTATGAACTGAGGTATCTGTAAGAGGAACCCTGCATACAAAGGCTTATAATTTAGTTGTAACATTAGTTTTTGCTTTTATCTCTTGTTCACAGCAGGATTGTTTCCAACCTTTTCAGTGGAATTCATTTTATTTTGATCTGGGCTTCAATACATAGGGGCTTGGGCACTCATGGTGACTAAATGTGATTATTGTCATTTTGAGGATTATAGCAGAAATACACAGTTATTTTGCATTTAGTTTTGGTTTGTAGCTTTATACTGTTGCATGCATTACCATTGAAGACTTAAAATCCTTTTACATGGGCAGATCCGCCGCCAGTAACATTCGCTGATGGATGATATAGTAAGATGGTCAGAGCAATTCTATCTCCATTTACATGCTGTAATTTCCAGGTTGTTCACCCTCGCATGTTTCTTTATTGTCGGCAGCACATCTGCTCTTTACATCAAAGTATGGGCTGACAAATTGTGACTTATTATATTTAATTTAATCGCTTTCGTCTTGCATATTAAGTTATACCATTCTAAATACATGCTATATTGGGGGAATTACAGGCAGTGACTCCCATAGTAGTAAATGGACAGATCTTTGCATATGAAATTATTCTTCTCACATTTTGTGAAATCTTAACCATTTCATTCTTTTGTGCTCTATAGTATAGCAACTGGTACAAGCCATGTGTCCCAGAGCTTTGTCTTCCTTGCCTTGTTTAACCATATAAATGGTAGTTTATTTAAGGATGGCTCTTATTGACAACCCCTTGATAACACATTTCAGAGTAGTAAGATTAAGTCACCTGAAACACTACAGTTACTGCCCAATTGTTTTCCCTGCACTATGAACAGAAAGGAGGTTTCATGGGTGACTGTACCTATGTGTGGCTTAACAAGCCTATGTGCAACTAATCTTGTTCATCTGAGCATGGCAAACCCTGTGTATGTGATGCCAGTCTAATACCAGATGGCTATGTAGGAGATGAAAAGCTGGAGCCATGCTTGTGCACATGTTTCTATGTAATTGGTCATTTGTACTGTAAAAGGTTTATTGGAGTGGCAGAACTCAGCGGATGCCAGCACATAATGACAATGTAGTCTAGTTTTCACTGCTGTATGGAGTTATTGCTTTTGTTGTGTGCAGGAACACTATTGTAACTTGTTTAGATTTTTGTTTAGTTTTTTGTATACATTAATCATCCTTTATGAAAATAGTATTACAATGGCAGTGCCTTAGGGGCCCTATCTAGATGGGTTACAGTACACTCTGTTAAGATACTTGTCACAACTACCAGTGATTTGTTTGTTGTCAGACGTGATTGTTAAAGTTCTTGCTTTCAGTAAAAGTTCAGACCAATAATTATTACCCAAGAGCTTTGTTTTCTCTCAACTTTTGAGCTGTGGCACACGGCCATATTCCAAACTCTAGACATTCTGGAGCTGATAAGCATTGATAGAATTCTGACCGCCAGGAAATGGGAAATATGGTTTCCCTCTCATACAAGAACATTTCAGTACTAATCGGTGTGGCAGGAAACAAGGTTTCCCCAGTCATTATCATCATACATGAATACTTATAGGCTAGATATTTGTTGGCAGCAGTACTCTAGAGAATATGTGTCAGGGCCGTTGCAAAAGTGACACTAGTTCTTGGTTATATTCATCATTTTAATCTTTTGCAGCCCAGTTTAATGGAAGTGAGAAAAGACAGTCATCGCCTTCTCCATCAAGTGACAGGCGCAGGCAGCTCCGAGCCCCTGGAGGTGGCTTTAAACCTATAAAACATGGCAGCCCTGAACTTTGTGGTATCCTGGGAGAAAGAGTGGACCCAACTGTTGCACTGGAGAAACAAATGTGAGTGGGGTTTTTTTTTATTTTTTTGTTTGGTTTAAAAGAAATATCTTTTTTTTTTTTTCCTTTAAATTGTGAGCGTGGCTATTATAAAAGATAAGTCCTGCTAAGTTGGTCACCAGTAAGTAGTAACCATTGAAGAAATTAAAGACGTGGTGGCTGAATTACTGCAGCACAGAAGTCAAGAAGCGCCATTAGGCTTTGGATGAACTGAACCATTGTCAGGTGCCGTGACTTGCTGCTTTTTTTATTGCAGAGTTTGCTGCGTTTTTTTTTTTTTTTTTTTTTTAAAAACCAAATCCAGGAGTGGATTGATCGGAAGGGAAACTTCATTTTTGTATTTACCATTCATTTTGTCGCTTTGGCAACAAAACCTGCAACAAAAAAGCTGCTTTTCTGCAACGTGGAGCCTTAGCCCAACACTAGGTGCCTGACCCCTGCGGTCTGACTACTGAAACCCCCAGAGATCACAAGAAAAAGGGGTCCCTGAGTCCACCATGTGAAGTAAATGCTCTCTTTAAGTGGTGCACTCAGAAACCCTGTACTCATAAACACTGGGGGGTTCTGCAGTTGGATCCCAACCAACAGACATTTATCCCTGTTCCTGTGAATAGTGGGTAATATGGGCAGCACAGTGGCTCAGTGGTTGGAACTGTAGCCTTGTAGTGCTGGGGTCCTGGGTTCGAATCCTGCCATGGGCAACATCTGTAAGGAGTTTGGATGTTCTCCCCATGTTTGTGTGGGTTTCCTCCTGGTACTCTGGTTTCCTCCCGCACTCCAAAAATATACCAATAGGGAATTTACATTGTCAGTTACTGTCCCATATAAGACTCACAATGTCTGTAAAGCACTGTGGAATATGATGGCACTATACAAGTAAGCTAAATAAATAAAATGGTTTTGTTTTATGTGTGTGTGTATAATATACTTAGAACATTAACTTTTTACAATGTTAATTTCATTCCTCTATGTTAAGTATAACCAATGATATGTATTATAGTTGGTATCACGGAGCCATCAGCCGAACAGATGCTGAAAACTTACTGAGGTTGTGTAAAGAATGCAGTTACCTTGTAAGGAACAGTCAGACCAGCAAGCATGACTATTCCCTGTCACTGAAGTAAGTAATTTCTTTGGATATGAAATGAGTTTTTGTGGCTTTTTTTTTTTTTTTTTTAATATATATACTGTTACCTAAAAATAAAAAATCTCAGCCATACACAAGCAGCAAAATTACATGGAAGGGCAGATGACACTGACTGCCCAAGAAATTTTAAAACTTGACTTTTATTTGTTTACTTAAAAAACATTCTTAAATAGAAACTGCTGATAGTACCCTTTGGGGTGAATACTAATTGTGAAGTCATACACAAAACAATTTTTTCGAAACATGTGGGGGAGACCTGTCTCTGATATATCCCTAGAGACTGAGAACAACCTCACTCCCTCATACACATGTACTGCGGGGTCTAGTACTACCAAGCTGCGTCCACGGGACCTTGCATAAGGCTCAGCGAGCTCCCCCTCCTCCCCTCCGAGGTTACTGGCCTAACGCCACGCCAACAGAGGGAATGGAAGGACTCACTGGCCAGGTCACCTATTTAAACAGCCGGTATATTTCAACTCCCGCACTGGCTACTGATCTCTGACCCTATGCGTTTCCTCCGTATATAGATTCATCAGGGGTCACTGATGTAGATTTCACAGTTAAAAGCAGTCACAACTGCTCTTTCAGCGGTATAATGGGCTGACCGCCAGCAGGACCGCCGCTCCACATTCAGCGGTGAAGAATGTTTTTTAAGTAAACAAATAAAAGTCAAGTTTTAAAATTTCTTGGGCAGTCAGTGTCATCTGCCCTTCCGTGATATTATTCAATAAGAAATTGATACGATTTATGTTTGATCGTGATTCTCTGTGAGTCAGCAAAATTACATGTTTCGGCTTTTAGTTGTTGCTCAAGCACCAAATTTAGCCTCACCTAACTTTACATTATAAAGTTATTAAAGAGAACCTGTCACAAGGTACCTCATCTGATAGGCATGGTCTCCCTGAGCACTTTGGTGTAGGTTTATCTAAACGTGTTCAGCCATTCCAAATATATAAGCCGGTGTACTAGCCAACAAGTGGGCGGTAACACCGTATGGGTTCTCCGGTGCGAGGTCTATGTGCGATGTATGTCCTGAAGTGTTTCCACCAACTTGGCTAGTGTTCCCTACTTTGCATCATCACTAAAAGGGTTTATATCTTTGAAAGGCTGAACAGATGTGGATAAGAAAAACACCATAATGCTGCAGTGACAATTCCTATCAGATGATACATGTCAATGGTCTGTTCAAACCTGTTGACAGGTCTGCTTTAAAGGGATTCTACCATTAAAAAACTTTTTTTCTAGGTAACACGTCAGAATAGCCTTTAGAAAGGCTATTCGTCTCCTACCTTTGGAAGTGATCGCCGCCACGCCGTTCGTTCGAAATACCGGTTTGTATCGGTATGCTAATTAGTTCTCTCGCAGCGATGGGGGCGTGCCCCAGCGCAGGAGATGCAATGGGGGCGTCCCCATTGCTGCTCGAAAACAGACTCCAGCGCCGCCTCTGTTGTCTTCTGCATCCTCCCCTTCCTTCTTCGGCATGACATCGGACGCCTGCGCAGTACGCTCTGTTCGGCGAACTTGCGGTGTCGGCACTATGGCCGCGGGCATGCGCAGTACGTTCAGCAAAGTTCGCCAAACAGAGCGTATTGCGCAGGCATCCGACATGAAGAAGGAAGGGGAGGATGCAGAAGAAGACAGAGGCGGCGCTGTAGTTGGTTTTCGAGCAGCAATGCGGACGCCCCCATCGCATCTCCTGCGCTGGGGGACGCCCCCATCGCTGTGAGAGAACTAATTAGCATATCGGTGCAAACCGGTATTTCGAACGGCGCGGCGGCGATCACTTCCAAAGGCAGGAGACAAATAGCCTTTCTAAACGCTATTCTGACGTGTTACCTAGAAAAAAAAGTTTTTTAATGGTAGAATCCCTTTAAGCTTTATTTTCAGAAGGATCAGGTAAAATGGCACTTTTGTTAAGGCTCTTTGTCATAATACTGTATATCTGTCTTGCACAAATCCATTATATGGCATCCTTTGAGATCTCTGGTCTTTTACAGTACCTCCACATTCCTCAAATTTTATAAAAAGAGAAACATTGAGTTGGAGAGTGTGACACTACATGCTGTATAAGTGCTATTCTCTCTTGTGGGGGCCTCTATAGGTCTATAATATTGAACCTATTGTTGCAGTTAAGGCTTCCGATTCATATCTGAGCTCCCCCTAGTGGCACTTTTATCCAGGCAGAGAAACAGCATTGGTAGAAGGAAAACTCAACCTTTTACATATCCAGTTATTTTACTCTTTCACATTGAATGAAAATGGAAAAAAGATACCACTGTATACTTATACACCCACTGGTATGAAATCTCTTTTAAGGAAATCAATCCATAAGGTTGGAGAAGAACAACACATTACTCATGAGAACCTGCACCACTGAGCTGTTCAGTTATGCCCTGCTGTGTCTGCACGGCTTTGGCACGCTATCAGCTGTGTCTGTGTGTGCTTACTGGCATGCACCAGTAGGTGAAATAATGTCAGCTCTGCTGGTATCTTGCCTAAGCACAGTAGGGAGGACATTTGGTTTATTTGTGGCCCAGTTTCATTCTTATGTAGAAGAAAGACGACTGATCAGCTCACCAAGACGTTGTGATTAACAGGTATAATAAAGCTACATTCCATTACTAGCAGTAAAACGATGACATCACCGTCTGGATCATTTGTGTCAGCCTTTATAGGTCACCTTTTAACTGTGTTCATTAGCAAAGTCACATAAAAATGCAAATCCTCGGGATCTTCTAGTAACTCATTGGAAGTCATGCTGACACCTGGAGTACAACTGAGACTCAGGTTGTATATTGTTTTACTGTATTGCTACCTTATGTATTGTTCTGGGCAACCTCTTGATTTATCTGGAAATATCCCTTGAACTATCCCTCACCATATAGATTATTGCAATGTGACCTATGTTTTCATTGTTTAAACTGAAATTACCATTGCCATGCCTAATAGTATATCGCTGGCAGGGGCTTTAAGTATTCTACAGTTTAGATGAAATGTAAATTACATTAAAGGGGCTCTATCAGCAAAATTATGCTGACAGAGCCTCACGTATGCGTGAATAGCCTTTACAAAGGCTATTCAGGCACCGGTAATCTAATTTTAAACCCCCTGCCTGTTTTAAAATAAAACTATGAAAACATATATGTAAATGATACCTGAACGTGCACGCTGGGCGGTCGTGCACGATCCAACGTCATCTTCGGTCCCTCCTTCCTCTTCTTTTTTCTCCAGCGACGTCCCCCTCTTCTCGATCTTCTCCGCCCTCATCTTCTGTTTTTCCGGCAGGTTTTGTTCAAATCCTGCGCGAGCGCAGTATTGCTCCCTCCGGAGCGCTACTGCGCACGCGCCACTGCCATTTTTGTTGTAGTTCTAAGTATCCTTAGAACTATGCGAGCATGCGCAGAACGCTCGCGAATGTCTTTATATCTGGAAGAAAAGAAGATGTAGGCGGAGAAGAGCCAGGACAGCAGGACGTCGCTGGAAGAAGAAAGAAGAGGAAGGAGGGACCGAAGATGACGTTGGATCGTGCACGACCACCCAGCGTGCACGTTCAGGTATCATTTACATATATGTTTTTATAGTTTTATTTTAAAACGGGAGCGGGGTTTAAAATAAGATTACTGGTACTTGAATAGCCATTTTAAAGGCTATTCACGCATATATGGGGCTCTGTCAGCATAGTTTTGCTGATAGAGGCCCTTTAATAACCATTATTTTCATGTAAATAGCCAAGAAGTGTGCTCAAATTATATTTTAAATCCCATAAAGTGATAACTCTTTATAACATATGGACAGAGCAAATGTACAGTAGTTTAAAGGGGTATTCCAATCTTGGCAGTTATGTATGCTTTGTATACT
Source organism: Leptodactylus fuscus (assembly GCF_031893055.1). Taxonomy (NCBI): domain Eukaryota; kingdom Metazoa; phylum Chordata; class Amphibia; order Anura; family Leptodactylidae; genus Leptodactylus; species Leptodactylus fuscus. The sequence continues at coordinate 182,285,967 of NC_134265.1, forward strand.
TGGGATGTACTATAACACCTGACAGATATGGGCCTCACATCTATTTCAAGGACAGAGCCCCATCCATGACTGCAAGTTAAAAGGAGTCTGTTCACTCCTGTAGGACTATAATAAGGGTGGCTAGCAGAGCAAGCGCTGTACGCGCGGCTGAAACCCGAAGTGGCCGCGCGTACAACGCATGCACAGGGATTTGGATTCCACTGAAAACAGAGGCAGCTGCTAGGTAGTGAAGAGGATGAGGTAATCTGCATAAAAGAGCGGCCCAGGAGGCGGCATCAATATGCAGCCTTGCAGCGCTGGAGTCCTAGGTTCAAATCCGGCCAAGGGCAACATCTGCAAGGAGTTAGTATGTTCTCCCCGTGTTTGCGTGGGTTTCCTCCGGGTACTCCGGTTTCCTCCCACACACCAAAGACATACGGATAGGGAATGTAGATTGTGAGCCCTATATGGGACAGTGACAATATCTGTAAAGCGCTGCGGAATATGATGGCGCTATATAAGTAAGCATGATAAATAAATGATAAATAGTATAACACTGTGGTGCTCTCTGAGCTTCATGTACATATTTCCTGAAAATTATATATTTCAAAAATGGCTGCGAGGAGAGAAAGAGGTGTAGGACTAGAATAGCCTTTCTAAAGGCTCCTCTGTTTGTTTACCTTTAAAATTATATATATAATATATAATCCCCAATGATAGACTCCCTTTAATATGAGAGACTTGAGGAAATTATAAAATAAAAATCGCTGAGGTTGCCTGCTCAGTTACTTTTGGAAATCCTGTGCAGTGAATAGGAAAGACTCTTGCATGCACCCTGGCTATTGGAATGGGATGGGGAGAAATTTGCATATGGTTGGCTATCTTGCATTCACTTGACGCTGTGAATAGGACCCCGTTCTTGAGATGGATGTCCCACAGATGGGACCTGCAACGGTTGGACATTTCTGGTATACTTTGTGGATTTGAAAGTGTAACTATACGTTCAGGCAGCATTTGATCTTCTGGAAGTATTTGTGTCATTAAGAAATTTTTTTAAATTACATTATTAACAAACTCATTTCTGTGAAATCCTGCATTTTTTTCACTCCTATTAATATGCCTGCACATTTGGAGTTATTTCTGACATTTCCTTTGCCTTTACATTTGCACAGTCCTAACTACCACACCTATCAGCATAAACAGATTCACTACCTGCACAAGCATATTGAGTCTTAGATTATAAACCCCTGAGCTTTACTAGAAATCCCAGCAACAGTAACACAACAGAAAACAAAATTCCCTCAGCAATGTGTCATTTGCTGCTGCTAACTATCTTTGGTTGCAGTTTCCTGCATTTGTCACTGGCCAACCACTATAATGTAGTCTCTTGGGTGCCTATTTCTCAGTTAATGTGTAAAAATGCATTTGCTATATAAATAAGAGATATGAAAGTATTAAACATAGTTATTATTACTAAAATACTGCCCATCTTCTCCATTTTCTGGACAAGGTTTTAAAGGGATGCTATCATTAAAATGCAATTTTTTTGTGACTAACACATAGGAATAGCTGTAATAAAGGCTATTATTCTCTTACCTTGAGATGTCTTCTCCGCGCCGCCGTTCGGTTGAAATCCGGGTTTTCTTCGGTATGCAAATGAGTACTCTCGCAGCACTGGGAACGGGCCCCAGCGCTCAAACAGCACTGGGGGTGTCCCCATTGCTGCGAGAGAAGTCTCCAGCGACGCCTCTTTCTTCTTCTGGAGCGGCCTCTTCACACGTCTTCTTCCAACACTGGGGTGAAACTTCTACGCATGCGCAAGTCAGCTCTGCCATCGGGCTTCGGACAGAGCCGACTCCGCATGACCGCCTGGTGCAAGCGGCCATTTTCTTGTGGCCACTTGCGGGGTAAGCGGCCACAAAAAAAAAAATGGCCGCTTACACCAGGCGGGCATGCGCAGTCTGCTCTGCCCGAGGCCCAACGACAGAGCCGACTTGCGCATGCGTAGAAGTTTCACCCCAGCGCTGGAAGAAGATGCGTGAAGAGACTGTTCCAGAAGATGATTGAGGCGTCGCTGGAGAGTTCTCTCGCAGCATTGGGGAGGCCCCCAGTGCTGCGAGAGAACTCATTTGCATACTGAAGAAAACACAGATTTCTCCCGAACAGTGGCACGGAGAAGACATCTAAAGGTAGGAAAAGAATAGCCTTTCTTAAGGCTATTCCTACGCATTAGTCACAAAAAATTGCATTTTAATGATTAATATTGTGCTTGTGTTTTCATAAACTGCACCACTTTTGGTCTGTGCCTGGTATTGTATTCAGACCCAAACACTTCCAGGAAGATGAGCCTCAAATACTAAGCACAGCCAATAGAGAAGAATGCTATTTCTGAGGAAATGTTAAAGCACATCTTTTTTTTTCTAATCCTGGACAATCCTTTTAATGTATTCTTAGGCTAACCATATGCCTCAAATAATGATCAACCCAATATTCTTTTGTCCAGTAAGCATTTCTTCCTCCTTCTCTCCCCATACACTTGTATAATTGCTTTGGAGGGGGATGCATATAATCTGAATGGAGAAAAGGAAGTAAGCTGCTGCCTGACAGGCATCTCTTTGCTCCCCAAGAACAAAAGGATCTGCCATATTGAAATGCAACAGGCTGATCCTTCTCTCTGTAGACCTATGTTGCTCATGGAGAGTCAGGAGATAATAGGGCACTCCTGTCGAAAACAGAAGGTTTGACCAACTATAACCTAATGTGTATGGCCAGCTTTAGGCTAAGACCATATGTAGCAAATCACAGGCGAAAAATACTTTGGGCAAAAAATACTAGTATTTTTCAATACTTTTGCACCGTTTTGCATTTTTGCTGGCTCCATAGAAGACTAAGTTCAGACTACTTTATTTTGATTCATTGTTCAGATCAGTAGTGTACACGAAAAAAATTGAATGATGGATGCAGAGATTTATCCCCACTATATGTGTCTGGTTTAGAGGGGTGATGTGGCACACATTTGGTGCAAGGACCTTTCTTGTGCAAAATGTTTGCTACAACTCCCATTCTCCATCACACAGTCAATATGCCCTATCCTCATTCACTTTCCTGGGACAGCAAACACTGCATTTTTCTTGCCGCTAAATTTCCATGATATTAGACACCAAGTTTAAACAAGTCAAGAGACTAACCATAAAAAAAATGGATGTAGGAATGCCAAAATTGCTCTGGCCAAGCGGCATTTTTCCATCGGTTGGCATTGTTGTTTATTTTTTTGCAGCCATCCAGCTTTCGAAGACTCTGTAGAGGCCTGACCTACATCAACAGCCAGAAGTTGGTTGGCATTTTGTTTGCTTGGTATAGCATATGTTTTATAGTGTAGTAGGGATAAAGTAAAAGGCCTAAAGTAATTCCTCCATACGTCCTGAAAATTCACTTAGAAAATTGTGCCCTAAGTGTTGTGGCTTGGCAGGGATATAGGCGTTCATTATTATTATGTTTTAATTGCTGATGTATAAGCTTGCTGTTCCTTCCTTTTGGTACAAATAAACTTGCTCACTGTAAATAACCGTTGTAGGTACATTTCCAGCCGTATATCGAGTTAGCTGTTTCCAGAAGTCATAAGAATAAATCAAGCTCCTCATAATTAGTGAAATGTGACTAGCGGAGTGCAATAAAACAGGCAAATTCAGGTCATAATGAGGACATCTGGATGTATGGCGGCATTCAAAGAAATGATCAGAGAATAAGGGTTAACCCTTCTGCTGCAAGCCGAACTCTGCATATTGGTGTCTGAAGTGTTAAGTGGAAGAAACATTTAGTGAAAGTCTGAGGCTTTATACGGTATGCTCTGTAGCTTTATGTATGAAATTGTCACGATATGGCTTGATTGTGGTTTTATCACTTTATGGATCAGTGTGTCCTCTAAAGGCTCTTTTTACAGGAAATGAAAGGTGGTTTGAAAAGTTGTTCCTGGTAAATAATGGCCGTTTTCTAGTGCATACTTGCCAAAGTTTCAATTCCCAGTTGTATGCCATCTTAGGTGCTCCTTCCGCTTCAGAGATTCCAACACTGATCCCCTGGAATCTCACCACAACAGGCAGGGTGACTGCAGGCCTTCATGCAACATTATCTGTGTCCATATGTTGGGGGGTTTTTTTGTTTTGTTTTTCTGTCGTTTAGTAAAAATTGATGGTGGTGCCGCGAGGTTTTTTTTTTTTGTTAATGTGATGCCATAAGGCTGAGAAGGTTGGAAAACTCTGTCCTATTCCACCAGGAGTGCTTTAAAGGGATCCTATCATTCAGATTGAATTTTTGTCCCTATCATGTAGGAATAGCCTTAAGAAAGGGTATTCGTCTCCAACCTTTAGATGTCTTCTCCGTGTCACCGTTCCGTAGAAATCCCGGTTTTCGCTGGTATGCAAATGAGTTCTCTCACAGCACAGGGGGCGTCCCCAATGCTGTGAGAGAACTCTTCAGCGACGCCTCTATCTTCTTCAGGAACATCCTCTTCACGCCTCTTCTTTTGGCGTATGCGGTGAAACTTGTAGGCCTCGGGCAGAGCTAACTGCACATGCCCATAGCCCACAAGAAAATGGCCGCTTACTTATATGACCAACAAACTTTGCCTTGGTGGTCTGCTTTCCAAAATTCCTTCCTGTGAAAATTGTGACAGTTTAGTATGCATAGCGTAAACAGGCCTTAAAGGTGGTGTACAAGAATAGACAAAACTCCTTCCATACAAAAACAATGCTATACCTATCTACAGATTGCTGGTACTGCAGCTTAGCACCTTACATTTAAATGGAGTAATACTAGAGGCAACCAATCGACAGGCATGGCACGGTGTCTGCAAAAAAAATAATGATATAGAGATGCATATATATGGATTTAGATTCTTTGCTACCCCTTTAAAGCTGGTCACCCCAAGAACTATGTGACCAGCAGACGCTAAATATTACATGCATTTCAGAAGGCAAATCTGTGCTGTTTGACATAAATCGCGCAGAATTCAGAGTACTTCTTTCACTACGCCTTGTAACTTCCTGCCTTAAATCTGCAAGTTGTACAGAAGTAACTTATTGGAGTTTAGTTTGGCACTGGAAATGTTACCTTTGCTAACAATAATTCCATTAGTATCACGTTATATAGAAGGGTACATTGCTGAAATGTGTTGATTTATACTGCAGGAAAAATAATCAGATAAAGAAATGTGTACTATTTCCATGAAACCTAATTTGTGCCTGCCTATGCAAGTATAATGTCTTTTAAGAGAACAGACTTTCTTTGCATAAACTTCCAGTCAGCACATTACTTTAGTTGAATTATTTAAGGAATGCTATATTATTACTAGTAAGGCTCCTCACAAGAGATTCTGAAGAAATTGCTCTGACCCTAAAGATCTTGATGGATTTAAAGACATATTTATTTACCATCAGTAGCTTCCAGGTATCTGCTCGTTCATTTTATTTTCAGCCTTATTCATGTGTTGAAGGAAGGAAGTTGTGCCACTTCCTTCCCTGTGCCAGGAGAATCTTTTAGACTGGGTTCGCACATTGTGCTTTCGAGGCATTTTTCAAAAAAAAAAAAAATGCGAGTATTCTTTGTGTTTTAGAGAAATGGCAGCAAAAGCACGATATTTAGATTGAAAAGCCCCCACATAATGAAACGGCTAAAAAGAAAAATCACACTATAAAAGTATAGGATTTTTTTTGTGGCGCATTCTTGCATTGAGTTTTTGCTTTGTCCTTCTCACCATTTTTCTTCTGCTATTAAATCTAAAGGGAAAACACTTGCAATTTTGCAGCTAAAATTAACATGCTGCGCTTGTCACATACACAAGTTGTTTTGTTTTTTTTGTTTTTTTCTTTTAAATATATACTCGAGTATAAGCCGAATTTTTCAGCACAGTTTTTGTGCTGAAAGAGTCCCCCTCGGCTTATACTCGAGTCAAGCAAAAAAAAAAAATGAGCAGCCACAATAGTAATGTATAGAATCTCCCATAAAATAGTGAAAAAAAAAATAAGCTTTAAAAAAAATATAATAAAAAAAAATAATAAAAGTTCTAAATCACTCCTTTCCCTAGAATACATATAAAAGTAGGAAATGACTGTGAAACACAAACACATTAGGTATCCCTGTGTCTGAAAGTGCCCAGTCTACTGAATATAGGGGATCTGCAGTGCTCCTGTTCCGTCAGGAAGGGGTTAATAGCAGCACTGCAGATACCCTATATTCAGCCAGGCTGAATTTCAAGTGGGGAAAAAAAACTCAGTCCTCAAGCTCAGGGAAGGAGCAGACAGACAACCAAAACACCCCCTCCACTTCCCCAGCACCCAGCATCTACTGCACCCAAAAACTCCGACCATTTTAATTTTTGAAATTTTCCAGTAGCTGCTGCATTTGTCCCCCCCCCCCCCCCCCCCCCAGGCTTATACTCGAGTCAATAGGTTTTCCCAGCTTTATGGGGTAAAATTAGGGGCCTCAGCTTATATTCGGGTCGGCTTATACTCTAGTATATACAGTACCCAATATGTTTCTGCAGAAGCCAAAAAAACACTGCATTTTTGCATGGGGTCTTAACCTTAATCTAGAAATCCACACTGGCAGATGTTAATTTCTAATCCTGTTCCCGAAATGTAGGATTTAAAATCGATTTTTAATTCTGCACTGCAGTAAGCCTGCGCCATCAGCACCTCAGTATGTGGTCTAAGGGGTCCGGGCAGATCAGCTGTTCAGACAGCCACCAGATGCACAAAGCTGCTGCAGTGGACTGGGAGCATATGCTGGGGCTGCTCCTATTAAAGTGATATGAGTGACAAGGCAGCCCCGTAGGACAGCTGGGAAGACTGATGTATAGTTTTGTAGGAAAATATTGAGTTTAACTTATTTATTGGTCTTAAGGGGGTTATCCAGGATTCTTTTAAAAAGAGCTCCACTACTTCTCATAAAGTGACATCACATCTGCTAATCACATGGCCTTGCTGCAGCTCTTTTTCATTCATTTCAATGGAACTGAGCTGTAGGATGTCCAGGTGACCAAAGGATGTGATGTCATTGCCTGAGAAGATGAAATGCAGCTCTATAAGAAAGAAAGAAGCCATGTTGTCTAAGACTCTGTTTTGATCTGTGCTGGAGGACTTTTCCTCTGCCGGTTTCAGTTTAAAAATGTGCACGGCGGACCTCATTCAGACCTGAACCATGGAGAGGGGATGCTAGTGTGAACCTAACCTGATCCTTCATAACTCCTTTATTTCCTGCTCATTCGGAGTTTAGCAACTTTGGGGGCAGCCCATATTCTATGAGTTACAGCCACAGCCCACTTGACTCATAAGCTTAGACTGAGCAGTAATTTAGACCAATACATTCTAAGTTATATTCAATGTTTTCCTAGATTCCAGATTGATAAATATGTGCATGTTCTCTGTAAGTAAGCCAAGATGAAATCCTTCTCATGGTGTGGATTTGTCTACTTTTCTATTGTATATACAGTAGTTTGCATATTTGATGTAATATTTATCAGTGAGATTTACAAAACCAGCTAGGTTCTTTACTGCATAATGTGATGCATGCCTCTTGTGAGATCCTATGAATTTCCATTGGAAGTTCTAATAACCACAGCGATTACATCAGTACACTGAAATAAAAAAAAAAAATTATATATCAAGGGACGTATAGGTCATTTGTTTTTCACCAAACATTATTGAACGATTTATGCTGTCAAATGAGGTCGCTCTTTTTACAACAAGCCATTGCCTGGAGCAGTTTATTGCTTTAATCATTTTAATTTTATAAGCCGTTTGGGAAGTCCCATTAATATGTCAGGCAGTCTCATAGCAGTTTATAGATTTGTAAGGAGATGCATAGTCTCTTAGAACTGCTTCCAATTACAGAGGTCTGATGAGCATTACCGACAATGGACGGTTTCCCATCTCCTTACAAGACCTTCTACCTAAGGTCACCAAACTGTTATAATATTTGCTATTTACATGCTGTTAATTAAGATCCAGTGAAGTCATGTGGCATTTACTTTACATAGAATGTTACCTTCTGGTGTCCAAAGTGTGTGGAAATGTTGACGGCCATGACCACTGCACCAACTGGTGTTTTAAAGTGTATGGCAATGTACAGGTTAACACATAGCTAGTCATTTCCCAATAGCCAGATCTGGAATCTCAGTTCACTGCAGTGCAACCTATAGAATTGTCTTTCTGCTCTGCGTGTCAGAAAAAGTCCTGATCCAGTATATTGGAGAAAACAACTTCTGCAGGAAAAGTGAGAACAAACTATATTCTCAGCAGCCATTTTTCTATTACACATACCTCCTGCCTCCCACAGCTTTCTTGAAAAGGAAAATCTCAGTTGCCATACAAATTATTACAATAGCCCTCTCCCTTTCCCCTATGCCGATGACTAGTAGAAATGTGATCCTGGATCTAAATTGGACCTGCCTACTGCTGCAAGGAGCTTGTGTGAGATGTATGTGAAGTTGTGATTGGATCATGGACTGAGGTGAATGATCACAATCCATAAACCTTGGAGGGTGATTTTCAGTTTACAAGCCCCCCCCCCCCCCTCCCTTCCACAACTAGCATCAGCAGTGGTATTCCAATTGTGCTGGGTGACCACTACAGCCAACAGGCCTCAGTGGTGACCTCTTCTCAAACTGCCTGTAAACAGAAGACCAGACCTGCTGTGCCTGGGAAGAGGGAATTTAATGGCTTTCATGTTATTGACCTCCTCGGTAGCACTATTACATCTTTAAAAATAAGTCACCCCTTTGTCTATGGTAGCTGTTGAAGACCTACTAATAATATCAGTGCCAAATAGTGCGTACAGTAGGTACCTCGTGAGAAATCTTAATAGCGGAACATGTTGGGGTCTAAGGTGGCCTTTTAGTTCATTGGTTGGAATTGTCATATCAGGATTGGTATCTATTTATTCAATGCACTTGGGGCTATCTTTATTGTTACTGACTTATACTGATAGAATTGCTATTTTGCTTCATCCTTTACTTCCACCTCTTCCATTCGATTGATTGTAGGTATTTTTTGTTGTTAAATCTGGATAGTATTATGTATTTTAATAATATTCAATAAAAATTATTTTTTTTCATTAGCTAATTATTCTAGTCTTTTTTTTGTTTTTGTTTTTGTTCTATGCTTCGGATAGCCTAGCTTACAGCGCCACACAGTCGGCTCTCATTTTAAGCTATCAGGGACACGACTACTAGGTATCTCAGGCCTGGTTCAAATCTGCGTTTGGTAATCCATTCGGGGAGTCCGCATAGGTACCCCCTGAACGGAATACCGAATGCATTAACAAGCAGTGAGCTTATGAAAGCACATGGACTCCACAGACTATAATGGGGTCCATGTGCTTCCCGCGCGGTGTCTTCATGGAACATGCGGACAGAAAAGTACTTCAGGATCTACTTTCACAGACTTTCTACTTGCACACAGACCCCATAGACTTTCACTTCACACCACTTGCCAAAGCGTTCAATATTCTGTTCGGGGGGATTCCCATGCGGACTCCCCAAACGGATTACCGAATGCAGATGTGAACCAGGCCTCAGGAGAAGTGACTTCACTGTGCCCAGCCTTGGGCAGATTCTACCACTACCACAATAAATTTAAAAAGGACATAGTAGACTCTAGCTGGTGTTTTATGCCAAATCCATTAGTTTAACCTTACTTGCACTTAAGTTGATATAAAATAAAAGCCTCACGTTTCCGTAAGATTCCACAGAAATATTTTCAGTGACTGTTACCAATACTTTTCAATGGAAATGCTGTTGTGGTTGGCTGGCATAGATTAACAAAAGCTGTATATACAAGAATGAACTCCCCAGTTTGATGCACGACACAGGAATTCAGTGTGTTCAAACATTTGTGTAAACTCTGTGGAGTTGTGGGTTTCCAGCTGATGCTAAATGGAGAATGCCTAATTTCTTCCCCTCTTTAGTTTACATGCGTGCTGTCTGATAAAATAGTCATGTAGGAATGATTCATGTGGTAAATGGCGGGACCCACTTCTGCAAGCACTTTGCATTTTACCTAAATAAACAGCCATTGCATAACCAGTTGTAACGCCCGGATCTGGTTTTACATTATCTGGCAGGATTATGGTGGGACTTGTAAGTTTACTTGTATGCACAGTTTTATGATCACCTTTCCTGATATTATACAATAATAATTTGCTATTTCCTGTGTGAGGGACAGGACTTACCCATCTGTAGGTTTCATCTTTTTTATTTTAAGTTTGTATGGAAGGTTACCAGATTTAAAGAATCCCAAGGGGCAAAACCCTTTTTTTCCCCATCCCTGCACCCTTAGGGCTCGTTCACACAGGGCAAGAGGGAGCGTATTTTGGCGCTGAATACACGTCATAATCTGCCCCCTCACAATAGAGGTCTACGTAGACCTTACTTTTTTCTGTGAGCGGCATGTTGCCCATCATGGAAAAAAGAAGCGAACTGCCCTTTCTTCAGGCAGATTGCGCGGCTGATTCAGCCCCGGCGTCCGCCTCGCAGCAGCACCCTCCGGACTAGGCCCTTTCATTTGGGCCTACTCTGGAGCAGGAAGCCACGACTGTCAGAAGCCGTGACAGCTTCCCGCATCAGAATCAGGACCAAAATCAGCCATTCCGCGTACTGTGTGAACTAGCCCTTAGTTGATTGTCTCTTACTCCCCAGTCTTTTCATGTCTCCTACCCTCATATCCCTACAATCTTCTCCTCGCTCCTCATCAGACTCCATCTTGACTTTTCTATTTCTCTGTGCTGTGCGGTCAATCCCATGATGCCTCAGCACAGCATCACATAGGCAGCTAGAGGACTGACATCACTGCTTCTGCTGGACAATGGAATTATAATTGTATTCACATAATCTACCAAAAAAATCAGAGACACCAAACCTACAGTCAGTAAGGCCACACTTTCCCCTCCTCCATTATAGGGGTGTGAGAGGAGCTGTCTAATATCAGCAGTAGCTAGTGATAGCAGATTTTGACCCCCTTTGGATAGCCTGTGTGGTTCAGTACATGCCGTTTGGATCATGCTGAAAGGTCTATTGTCTGAGATGGTGAGAGAACAGAAAGCAATGTTATTGTTAGGGGGTCACCCTTATAGATGCTGAAGAAGAGCCTGAATTTTCTATTAGAAAGGAATAACTAAATATTAATACTAGCTGAGTTTCACACACAGATAGATGTCTGTCTGTGTGTGTGTGAAACTCAGCCAGTATCAATATATTAAACGGCATATGTGTGTATGTATATATAATTGTATGTGTATGTAAATATATATTTGTAGTAGCACCAGCAAATCTTGGCATCATCCCATAAATTGCATGGCAGAAACCCCTCTCCAGGCAAAAGGGTTCCTAATAGAAAAAAACAGTCCAGTCTGCCAGTAACTTGTATGGCTGAAAAATGTCCTTTTATTGGAAAAAGCAGTACACCGTGTACTGCTTTTTCCAATAAAAGAACATTTTTCCATCCACACAAGCTGCTGGCAGACTGAATTGTTATATATATATATATATATATATATTATATGTGTGTGTGTGTAGATCATCATTATATATGGAACATTATCAAAGCAGGCATTCCAACTTTACCTGAAGGCAATGCAAGATAACATGCCCGATCCTCCCGACTTTCAAAGATTATAGCCTGGGTCAGTCCCCACATTTGTATACCAGTGATGGTCATGAAGGTTCACACATAAGCTCAGTTTATCATCTTTTCGAACATTTTTGCACTGAAGGTTAAGGCCCCAGGCAGCAAAATGCTGCAGAATAGCATTGAGTTTTGTTTTGTTTCTTTTGCATTGTTTTCTTATTGCATTTTTTTCTTATTTACAGTTTTTCTCTGTACATTTTTCTTCCCTTATTAAACCTATATGGAAAACCCCATCGTTTCCGCAGATATCGCTGACATGCTGCGATTTTCAAAAAAACACGGGCGTTTATGAAAATGCAGCTTTTCCGCAACAGATTTCTTACCACTGGGACCTGTGGTTAAGGAGGAGTTCCCTTTAACTAGCTGCATAAATAATCCCCGCACGCCCCATTTCCCACTGCTGCACCATTATCTCAGCATTGTTACACATGGATACGAAAAACTTACACTACACTCTTCTACCTGCGAATCTACATTAGCCTGAAACAACCGTTTCATACATGGATAAATGGCTGGTTATGCTTTGTAATTTGCTATATAAACACATCTCGGCTGGGATCCCTTGAGACTACAAGAGGGCCAAAAATCTGGCATCCCCTATCATCACATGGTTGGTTGAAGTGTTAGCTACACATTTAGGTGTATGAAGACACGGTTGCTATAGCAACATCTATTGGCTGGTAGAGAGTACTGCACTTAAATAAAAATGACCGTATAGTTATTAAATTGTATCTTATTGAATTCATTTACTGGGATAAAGTAATATGAAATTTCCACTTATAAATTTAATAGGAGCCAGTTATGACCTAGGGGCCATTCCCATGGGAAGCAAGGGCTATGATGTCACTCTTTGCCTCGTCTTTACTCTATCCAATAAAAGACAGAATATTTCCACTGAACATTTTTGGGTGTGCTAGATAAACATCACATAACATAGTGTAGCTTTTGTAAATTTATACTATAAAATTTATTACCTCTTTTCTATCACATTACTATGTCTATGTGATATTAAATTTGTGATCTTCTGTTTTCAAGAAGATAAAGTATAAACTATTGGTCCAGCAGAAAACAACCAATTTGGAGCTGACTTTGAAGCCAATCATATTTGCCGCTAGGGTATATTTCTAATATGGTCAGAGTTTAACAGAATCACAAAATGTGATGTTACTGCAATCTATTGGTGACATCTGCCATGCCTGTAGAGCAGACGTGCACTGGGGCGATATGACACACGCTCGAGTTATTATACAGTTTACACCCCCCATCAATAGGCTCAGTCAGTGATGGTATCAGTTGTGTAATAGAACACCAGTAAATCCTATTAATATTATAAAGGTGAAAGTTTGTGAGTTTGGATGGTTGTGGGTTTGTGTGTTTGGATGTTTGTTCCTCAATCACGCAAAACCCGCTCCACCGATTTGGTTGAAAGTTTCCACAAACAAAGTTACTACTCGATTGCGCAATAGGCTACTTTTCGTCACAATAGCGCACATACGTTTTTCCCAGGACCCCCACAAAATCAAAACTCACATCTCCATCTCTGCAATCTCACACACTTTCAACCATCGCAAACCACAAAACTTCCTATTGCCCTCTACAGCCTAGCCCCAAACCCCACACAATGACATTTACATATACTTTACCACTTAAAGAGGCTCTATCACTGGGAAAAGTCATTTTTAACTAATCACATCCTTGCATAGGCTTTAGAAATGCTACTTCATACCTACCTTTAGCTAATGAGCCTCCAGCAAGCTCAGGAAGTTCCCAGCAGCCTCCTCTCTCCTATTATCTCCTATGTGTGTGAGGCAAACAGGAAGCTGAGTCTTCATCATCATCATCAATCATCAGCAGTCTCCAATAGAAAACAACCGGAGGGGAGTGCATGATGTATCATGCACCAGACTAATTAGCATATGAATAAAAACGGACTTATTCAGAAACCACTGAGGCAATTTACATACTAAAGGTAGGTGTGGAATAGTCTTTCTAAAGGCTATGCAAGCATGTGATTAGTTAAAAATGACTTTTCCTAGTGATAGAGCCCCTTTAAGATACAAAGTTACATTTCATATCCCATACCTTTTACACACTACTAAAACCTTACCCGTGCCTGTATTTACCCACTTCTACAATCACCGCAGACGAAGTCGCGGGTACCAGCTAGTTAACAATATATTCCAGTACAAAAGTGTTGCCGTAATATTGTATAAGTGACCAAATGAGTGTGTGTTCAACCCCTCTAGGGTAACTAAAAATAAACGTATAAAAAAAAATTGTTAAAAAAAAATAAAAATTCACTTTTGCTTTTCCACATAAAACTAAATATAGGGTTTCCAGGACCCAAAGGGTGAAAACCCGAAATCTAGTGAAACTAGCATAAGAAAACAATGCTGTTGAACAGTCAGCTCTTCCATCCGCACTTATCTGAGATCACATCACAAAGAACCAGGAGGCTTAGCAGAGCTGGAGATGAACTTTCTTTCACCTGGGGCAAAGCCCCACTATGCCCCTGGTTTTATTGTAGTGATGTGCACAGTTCCAGGGGTGTTAAGTTTGGGCAGCACTATAGGCCTTTTGCTATTAAACAATTCAGATTAATAGTAGAACAGAGATGGAGTTGTAAAAATCGCCATTAGTTTGAACAATGTCTTATCGTTTTTATACATCACAATACTTCTGAGAAATGTCTGTAATTCCGATGAATGTTCTGAATTTGGTACAAGTTCCGCATGTAATGACCCATTTTCTCCATTTCTTCACAGCAGAGTGTTGCAATTATGCTTTGTGAATTTTTTTGATCAGCTATAATAAGTAGAGATGAGCGAACACTGTTCGGAACAGCCGTTCCGAACAGCGCGCTCCCATAGAAATGAATGGAAGCCGCCGGCACGCGGGGGGTTAAGCGACTGGCCGCCGGCAAAGTGTACGTGCCAGGTGCTTCCATTCATTTCTATGGAAGCGTGCTGTTCGGATTGGCTCATCCGAACAGTGTTCGCTCATCTCTAGTAATAAGTCATCTCCATGTCACTAATTTGTAACATCCCATTTAAGGCTGAAGTCCCACATTGTGAAAGCACAGTGCGGCTGCATATTACAGTACCAGCAAAGTGAATGGGATTGTGGCTAATCCCTTCCACACATTTCAGAAAAAAAATCTGCAGGGGAAAAGCTGCATTTTTCAAAACTGTCCGCTTTTTTTTTTTTTTTTTGGAGAATCGGAGCATGTCAATTATACCTGCAGAAATGCTGATGTTTTCTATATAGGAATACTAAGAGCTGAAAGTCTGCAGAAAAAACTCTGCGACAACACAGTGATCAGTGCTAGGCACTAATCCACCATTCCTACTGTAGACTACGTGTAGCTAAACTGTCACAGATCACAGGCCTAATGGGGCTGCATTAAAAAGCAGTAAGGTAGGCGTCATGCAGCAAAACTGTAATTGTCTGAGGTCATGACTGCAATGTTGCTGTAAATTTACCATGAAAGTCATAGAATGAAGTCGTATACAGCAGTGTAGCCATAAGGAATGCAATGGTAGCGATTCATCAAAACCCAGATGCCTAATGACATTTATCAGATCATGTATAGAGATTACAAAAACAGAAGAATTACTCCTACTTGTTAAATAGCTCCGGAACGGAGTATATATGTTAATGGAAGCATAGCTACAGGGGATGCAGTGGTTTAGTGCGCTCTGCTTGTTTTATATATGACACATGGTTTTGGGCCTTGTTACAGATTTTAGTAGGGATCCAGGAACTTCGTCATGGTCCTTAATCTGTACTAATGTTGTCTACCTCAGAATGAAGTCCATGACCAAGCTTTGTGTGCGTGTTCTTTTTATAAACTCTTTTACACATGGATTGTAGTAATGTAGTGTTAGAAGTGCAAAGTGTGCTCTGCTGGTTAAACAACAACATATGGCTAGTAATGCAGACCAGTTCATTGTATTTTAGAAGTTTGATAGCTCCTGTCTTGTGCTTCCTAGAAGCTTCCATTAGTACAAGTCCACAGAGGAAACAGAGGCTCTGGCATATGATGCGTATGATTCCGTGACATGTCACATCTGGTCAAGGAGCAGACTTCACTGCTGCCTGCGGTCTCTCACTTTCTTATGTACGTTAGGGACAGATTTGAGCAGTTGCTGGGGGATTCTGTGCTCTTGCCTTTCTCAACAAAGTGACACAAAAAATCCGGATCAGCTGTCCATGGATGCAATAACAAAAGTTATTGGCTTATGAAAAGTCAGTCATAAAAAGGCTCCATATTTTACTGTTTATTTGGCTTGGCTGCATGTGTGGACAGCTTTGTGAAGTCTATTATTTTTAGGTGGCGGTGGTGCAAATAACTGTTGGCTTCCAATACAGCTCGCAGATGAATTGTGGACAAAGGATTGGGGACTGCTGACAACTGTGTATGGCTTGTCTTTCAGCCAGGCTGAGGCGGTTGTAGTGAATTCAATCCATAATGCTCATTAAGCCTTTCTGGCATTGGAGGGGTTAAGCCTGACACAGTGAATGGAGCAGAGCTTTGATGCAGGAACTTTGATCTCCAATAAGCTCTAGTTGGGCAATTGCCAGAATAAGCAATACTTGTTTGTTTTATTTATTTCCTTTCTGCAAATGTATTGTCACAGAGATTTTGCTATAACCGTTAAGACCAAGCTTCAGTTTATTCAAAGCAAAATCCTGTTCATTGTATGAAAATGCACCTGAAATAGGCTATTATAAACTAAGTTCTGGGTAGTGTCTTGTGAAATACAAAAGTGATTTAACTCCATGCAGGTATGGTCAATAAGATGAATGATTCGATTTCAAAACAATATGAATGGTATTCTAAAGTCCATTATGATGTGCCAAAAATTATGGATTACTAGCTTTTACCCGCGACTTCGTCTGCGGTGATTTGAGAATTGGGCGGACACAGACGTGTGAAACTGTAAAAGTGCTTTAAAAAGTTTGGTGGGCTAGCAAATGTGATGTGTTGTATTGTGTATGTCGTCATACAGACAATGTGATGTGTTGTATTGTGTATGTCGTGATACAGACAATGTGATGTGTCGTATTGTGTATGTCGTGATACAGACAATGTGATGTGTTGTATTGTGTATGTCGTGATACAGACAATGTGATGTGCTGTATTGTGTATGTCGTGATACAGACAATGTGATGTGTTTTATTGTGTATGTCGTGATACAGACAATGTGATGTGTTGTATTTGTGATGTGTTATATAGTGGAAAGCTATATGTAAATGTGAGTGAGTAGAGTGAGGGCTACTCCTGAGGTGACAGTAAGGAGTGTGCAGGCAGGTTGAGGCAGGAAATGCCAGGCAGTGTGTGGGAGTCTATAGCTGGGGCTAGGAGTCCTGCTTTTGTGAGTCTCCTGCTAGGAAGCCAAGTTGTTTAGTGGCACCAAAAGTAGCCTGTGACTCAATCCTAAGGGAAAACTATGTTTGTGGAAAATTGCACGCAAATCCGTCCAGGCGTTTTAGCGTGATTGAGGAACAAACATCCAAACTCACAAACATCCAAACACACAAACTTTCACACTTATAATATTAGTAGGATGTGAAAAATATATTCCTCCAAAAACATAACCATCATGAATACAAGCTATACAACTGCCAACAAACAGCTGAGAAAATTCCAAGTGACCATGATACGAGATCCAGGAACACTGCACTGTAACTACATGGCAAATACATGCAACCAAGCAGATAAACTCACAAACTATTTCTAAGCACCATCAGTAAAGCTGCTTGCTTCCTGTGAATAATATCCCATGTGTAATCACACAAGCAGCGAGAAGTAGATACAAGTGCAAAAATGTGCAAAGATGTGAGATTTGCAGAATCCTCAGTCGTTTGCACAAAGCAAGAGTTTGTAGGCGTGTGTGAAGAGAGAAAAGAACCACACTCTACCCTAGTGGTTTTCATCCTTTTCTAGTGAAGCGCCTGCTAGTGAGAAAATGTCCCAACCAAATACCTTTAAAGTAGCAATCACTTACAAATGTTAATAAAATAAGGCTTCATGTGGAGCCTTCATTAATATTGTAATGACCCCATCCATCCCCCCACAATTAGTAGAATGTAATTTCCAATATCTGTTTTCCACTTGGCATAATGTCTCATAGTGGCACTCACACTGTATAATGTCCCATAGTGGCCTCCAAACCATATAATGTCCCTTAGCGATCCCCTCCATACAATATAATATTCCATAGTGGATCACGTACAGTATAATTTTCCACAGTGCACCTCTACACAGTACAATATCCCATAATGGTTCCTCCATACAATATAATGTCTAGAGATGAGCGAGTAGTATTCGATCGAATACGACTATTCGATCAAATACTCGTATCGGTCGAATACCACGCGGGAAAAATCCATTGAATTCAATGCAAAAACCTCCTCATGCTCCTCGTCCTGCTACTTCTGGAACTTGGAGGATCCAAGGTGTCGAACTTTGGTTTCCATGGAAACTGGAACAACATTCCCGTTTTTTCCCATAGACTATAATAGGATTCGATGTTCAAACGAATACTACTCGCTCATCTCTAATAATGTCCCATAGCAGGTCTCTTCAGACCATCGGAATATAATTAGCGAATGCCCAGGGAAAGTGAAAAAGCACATCAAATAGTGCTCTTCCAACCTCCAGAGATGACATTATGGACTGCTGAGGGACTTCTATGATTGGGCCTCAGCATTCATGTGGTCACTGACATCATTTGTGGACGTTAGAAAAGCACAGGAAGCAGCGCTAGCCCAAGGGAGCGTTATGTATAGTCATCTCCCCTGACCTCTGATAATTTATACTGTGTGTCTGAAGAGTATAACACCCAAAGATTAATAGTAATTTGTGAGTGGCTTCCCATAACCTACCATTAGGAGCGGGAGAACTCTCACTATGGCACATACCACTGGATATAGCTGAACGTAGCCTCAGGAGTATGTGTTCCCCACCTTGAGAACCACTGCTCTGCGCTCACTGGCTTTTAGTCTTGCCTTTGTCATCTATGGGTAGACATCCTTTGTAATACTTGGGTCTAGGAGCAAATATCTCTCTTTCACCAGTAAGGTTTTATTTGTATTCCTTGCCCAGAATTCTTAGCAGGGCATGCATGGTCTAAGTTGTCCCTATACCAGTCTTTCTCTAATGAGATATTACCCCTTCTAACCCATGTTGAAACCTCTCACACAGCCAGCAACTGTGCACTGATAAGAGGCAACACCCTCGCACCATCTTTCTATGGATGGGAACCTCTTCCTTCTGGAGTCTAAGGCTGCATTCACACAGAGTAACGCCAGGCGTCATTTGTGTGTAATTTGTGTGTCTTTTACGGCCGTCATAAAACGTTTACATTGTAATGACGGACGAAAATGACGGACGTCTTTTCCTATAGAACTCTATGTAAACGTTTTATGACGGCCGTAAAAGACACACAAATTACACACAAATGACGCCTGGCGTTACTCTGTGTGAATGCAGCCTTACTGATTTGGCTATTCCCAGATTACACTCTTATTTAGGTTTCTTTTGCATTAATCTATAGGGGGCTACTTTTCAATAGCAGGCCCTGGGAGCAAATTTGTCTTTTTCACCAATGAGGACTTATTTGTAATGGTAGCAAGAGTGAACTGAAAATTAGCTAGAATGGAGACACTTAGTGGCAGGAGGTTTAGAGAGATTCCTTTTGGAGAGGAACTTTTTTTTTTTTTTTCATTTTGGTCCAGAATTGCATGCTGTGTGAAATGAGACCAAGTTGACTGAAAAGTTAGTGACCATTTAAAGGGGCCCAATCATTGGGAAAAGTCATTTTTAGCTAAGCACATACTTGCTTAGCCTTTAGAAAGGCTATTCCACACCTACCTTTAGTATGTAAATCGCCACAGTAGTTTTTGAATAAGCCCCTTTTTTTTTTTTCTTTTTTTTTATATTCATATGCTGATTAGGCTTCAGCATGCACTCGGAAGTCTCAGTGAGCACTGTTTCTCTCCTGTGTGAGAGGCGGCTGATGATGATGATGATGACTCACCTCCATGCTCTCATACACAGCGCACAGCAGAGAGAGGAGTGCTCGCTGAGACTTCTGGTGCTCGCTGGAGCCTAATTAGCATATGGATAAAAGCGGGCTCATTAATAAACTACTGAGGTGATTTGCATACAAAAGGTATATGTGGAATAGCCTTTCTAAAGCCTGTGCAAGTATGTGCTTAGTTAACAATGACTTTTCCCTGTGATAGAGCCCTTTTTAAAGTTTTCTGTGTGCACCCCCACCCCGTCAGGAACTGTATGAAGTTATGCTTAACTACTCTGAATGCTCTCTCTTTTGTAACTCTGTGTTGTGCCTTTAACTCTGTTGTTGTTCCTCATTGATATTTATGGATAAATGGACAACTGGGTGACAGAGGGTTGTGTTTTACATAGCCTGATACTTGCAGTACTGACTGGATAATGTCACACTGTGTAGAGAGACACACTAAGCTGTCCTAGCTATCTGTTATCAATTTATTCCTACATTTCTATAAGGAATAACAAAGGAATAGTACAGTATTAAGAGAAGGGGATCGAGAGTTCTTACTTCATGTAGACTGAAAACATTTAATAGACAGGACTGGGGACAGGTTCTCTTTTAACAAAATGTCTACGTTGAAATGTAACATACTGGTAAAACAATTATCTGGACCTAAGGGTTTTTGTTCGTATTTTTTGCCTGATACAGCATTGTGGGTTCTTCTTTTTTATATTGCATTGCTGATATGCTGTACATGCCATTTTTCATTCTCTCTCCATCCAAGCTCCATGGTATCAGTGTGGACATACAGTAAGTATGCATTTGAATAACATGATCCAGATAACTGTAAATAGGCTGTCAAGACACAGATCGCAGTAGCGCTAGTGTGTATCTTCTCTCCAAAGACCTAATTACAAGGACGGACGTCTGACCTTTCCAGCTTCTCCTGGCACTCTTCTCTGTACATGTGACACATCTGCTGCACTTGTCTTGTATAGGAATCTCCTGAAAGGCTGGATTTTCTGCAGCTGCTGACAGTTGTTTTGGTATCAGAGAGAATCTGATGTCTGTGATCTGTAGTCCAGATTGTCTTTATGCACTGCTCATTGCTGAAGTGACTTGGTGATTTTTGCTGATGCTGTAGATTGTTAAAGTACTTTAGGGAACGGACTGCACTACTTCCCAGGCTACAGATCCTCTGGTACTCACAAACATCAACATAAAAAAATGCATGATGCATAGAATAAAGAAGCTTCAACAGCTGTCAGAAAGGGACACTGCTTATAGTATGTATATACAGTAGTATGTATATATACAGTATTTGTTTTAATTTAATACTATGCTGACAAGGATGTAATCCTTGTATAAATCCTGGCAGAGTGTAAAGGATAGGATTTTACTGTCAGTGGGGTGGCCTAAAATTGTGATAAGAGATGTAACCTAAAGCTCCTAGGCCCCAGTGTGAAATCTGTAATGTAGTCCCTGCCTAGCGAATGTCATTTAGAGTAATGGTATATTTTACAGGACAGAGACCTTTTGGACCCTCACAGGGTCTAGGGCCACTGATACCTCTGCACCCTCTATACCTGTGCACCTGCTCCTGACAAAACTGAATGTTTAGTTTTTCCAGCATAGTGACTGTTGGAAGAGCCCTGATCTTCCTGTTCTCCCCGTGTTTGCGTGGATTTCCTCCCATACTACAAAGACATTGGGGCTCACAAAAAGCCTCTGCAACGTGGGGTCGAAGGCAGTTTTTTGGCATAGATGGTTGATAATGTGTTACATCTTTGGTATAAGGCCATTTATTGTGGCCAAAAAGTCATCCCCCACTCTGCACCACATTCTCCACTTTCTGCAAATGTGTGCTTTGTGCAGGATGGACTGGGGTGTGGAACTGCTTGGTCCCACATATTTATTATACAGGAAAGCTATGCCAGTTCCTTTTAATAATTCAGGTGTATCCCACGCCAGCCAGGGAATTTACTGAAACTGACATAGGAAATCCCAGTCTTAATAAATCACCTCTCTGGATATTTGTTCTGTCTTAATTTCTGAATAAAAATGTGACTACAAAATGGGGGTGCAGTTGAAGACTTATTTCATGAGGACTAGTTAATAGCTTCTTTCTATTTACCACACTAAAGTTATGAAATAGCTAACACCATTCTATGATCTCAGTACATCATGTCCAGAAAAAATCCCAAATTGCATGAGCAATCCAGATATGTTCTCCAGGAATGTGTACCCCTAATATATATATATATATATATATATATATATATATATATATATATATATATATATATATATATATATATGTGTGTGTGTGTGAAATGCAGATCATGAATGTATAAAATCTATGACGGGCGTTGAGAATGAGTAGTTTTTATACACTGTGTTGTGGCTGTAAGAGGAAATCGGCAAGATCATGTCTTGATATAATTTTACAGATCATCCAAGTTTAATGAAAACATTGTGTTGTTTTTATAGAGAACAGATATGTGTCCAATTCCTCTCCCCTTCATGGGCTGAACACACATTTTAAGCAGAAAGTGCGCATCCACATTAAGTGGACAGGTGGGTTCTATCTCAAGTGTCTGCTTTTGCCAAATTCAATATGTCATCCAGCTTAGGTTGCAAATACCAGCGCTGTCATTTTACAAGCAGAACAACCTTTATTATATTGAGTGAATGGGAACTTGATCGCAGTAGATATTTTTTAATATGTTTTTCTTCATCCAGCTGTAGCACTTGATGTGATGACAATTCTGAAATGGTCTGTCTGGCTAACATCTCAGTAAGTCTTTGTTCATCTGTTCGCCCGCTGAAGTGACAGAGGAATAGAAGAGTGTGTTGTTCATATCGGCTTCTAGCGTCAGGTCATGATATTGAGCTTTTGGGCCATGTACAATGAGTGACGGCATAGTGGGCAGATTTATCATCATCTTGCCAAGAACATCCTAATGATATAAAAGGCTATTGTATTTGCCATGTGCTCCTTTATTCTCTGGCGAACCTTATATTTCTGTGTGTTTCAAAGCCTGATTTGAGTGATTTTCTATCTTCCTAGTCCTTTGAGATGCACTAAAGGAGTTGTTGGGGAAATAAAAAGGTTCAGTCCATTCCCCTGCACTGGATAATCTTGCTTACTGATATATGCTGGTCCCTGTCACCCCATTCTTAGATTTAGAGCACAGCTCGGTGGCCATAAGTCTCTGCACTCTGCTGTTGGTCTGACTGTGTCAAATGACCGACCCCGTTCTACTTATGCTGCTTGTACATAAAGTAAGGCCTGGAGCTCCAAGTGCCATAAACACTGCAGTTTGGTCGTAGTGGAAACGCCATGGGAAAAAAAACTCAATTTTACAGTCACTGCAAATCTCATACCCACTTTGCAGAAAAAATGTGCTATCACGGTTTTGAAAATCGCAGAATGTCTGTTTTACCTATGGAAACACTGACTGTTGTCCCATATGTAAAATTGAAGCAGACTTTCTGTGAAAACTGCTGTAGGAAATGCGTTGCTGGCGCTGTTTTTCTCGCAACCCTTATTTGCTGCGGCACGCCATATGAGGCCTTAGCGGGGTTGATCATGTGGCAGAAAGTCAAACCTGCATCAGAGAAGGTCGAGTACCGAGAATTTTGGCCCCTCACCACCGTATTTTTCAGACCATAACCTGCACCGGATTATAAGGTTCGTTATCAATGAGCGCCTGCTAAGGCGTCTAGGTTGATATATAAGGCACACCGGATTATATGGCGCAGCGCATAAATGAAACAAAGCTCAGACCGTGAGTCAAACTTTATTCAACACTTTCACAATAACTCTCAACTTGTTCAGTTGTAACTGCAAATCAATACACGTACTTGTGTGGGGCATATTCATGTTTCCTCCACTTATACACCATAGATTCATTAATGTTGAATTCTCTCGTAGCTGCTCTTTTTCCATGCTCTACTGCATGACTTATAGCTTTAAGCATCATAAGCATGTCTCTAAACAGGAGGCATTTTTGGGGTAGTGGTTATTAATGCTGAAACACAGATATTCCGCGGGGCTCCTGCGCACAGAGCTGTACATATCACCGCACTCAGTGAGGCTCCTGACTACGGTGGCTGTAATGGTCAATCCATTTGTGGGTGACTGATACTGTGAAAACCTAAGTGAAGAATTAATTCATATTTAAGGCAAATCGGATTATAAGGCGCACATTCGATTTCTGAGAAAATCATAGGATATTATGTGCGCCTTATAGTACGAAAAATACGGTACTCGCTGTTACAGTATACAGTAGTTCAGAATTTTTATAGAAGACCTATAGAGGTATTGAGGTAGATTACAGTATTATCCTGTTGTTTTTTTTTTTATTTTCAAGGCCATGAGATCATACCAAACACAAAAGTGTATACATATGATAGGAAACTGCCAATGATTATAATAGCTGGTAATATTTAAAGATAAAAAGAATTGCATAATTCAAAATCAATGGCACAATATAAGATCATGTGGCTACATTGGGAAAGAAAACATGGTGGCTATAAACTTAAGGTGATGAGGGAATCCAGGACATATAATATAAGTACAACACAGTATGTAATGAAGGAACCCAGGCCCTGGTTTCAAACAGGGTAATGGCAGCAGAGAGGAGTATTACTTTATTGGATTGCCAAGAATGCAAAGGAGAGATTGGTGTGTTTTTTGGGCAGCTAGGAATTAAGAAAACTACAGTGTGTGAAGGGTGAGCCAGGGTTTAAACGTGTGCACCAACATAACAAACAGGTGAGCTCAGGCAAGAGCAGCATATTCCCGTAAGGAAGGCATCTGTTCTGCAGAATGTGTATGACAAAGAAAGGTAACTGAATGTAAAGAATTGGAATACAGTAGATGCTAGAATGAAGTGGGTAAAATCAGTTTCTGCATGGTATGCGGTTTATCCAGTAGGTTTCGCTGCCTCCTGTGACAGAGTATGATGCACCACCTGATCCATGTCAAAACAGGCAGGTTAGCGTTGCATATAGGAGAGGCATAGTTAGCCTCTCCGTCAACAACCGCACAGCTAACACGCTGGAAGCCAAGCCAACACCATCTACTGGAGCCACAACACAGCTGATTTTAAACCACTCCATTCTAGACACAACAACTAAAGTAGAGGCTGAGAATACCTGCTCAGTGTGACACATACCATAGTGAGATGTGGGTAAAAGAAGCGAGAGGGGAATGTTGCTTTATTTTTGGCATTATACAGGAAAAACTGCATGGCAACCTGACTTTTGACACTTCTGGTTGTCTATGGCTATTTTTTAATTGATGCGTTAAAAGTTAAATTTTAAGAAGAACACAAGGAATGCCGACCTTTTCTCTACAGTTAAGAAGCTCTATCATGAGTCTGGTTGGTTGGGGTATCTGCCTCCTGCGATGTCGCTTCCTGCGATGTCACTTCCTGTGGGAGTGCCAGGCCCTCCCTTGAGAGCTTGGGAGACCCTTTAGAGTTTCCTTGTGTCCACATGGTTAGGTCTACACCTGAGCACACCACATAGGCCATCTTGTTATGTAATATATTCAGTTTCAAACATAAGTTTATTATACTACATTTAATTTTAAGGATAATAATGTTTTTGTGATTCATATATCTACAACCTTCACAATGGAAGTTAAAACCACTGTACATTTGCATCCCAGTTAATACCGGGTGTGCAGAGCTTTTAACTCTGACTCCCACTTATTCGTCCTTCTTTCTGAATTAGTTAAAACCCACTACAGAACAAAGTATAATCTCATGTATATCAATAGCTATGAATTAGTTTACAGAAAATCTATAGGTATGTTACACGCAGCCTTAAACGTGAGATGTAGGAACCACTCTGGAGACTTAGTTGGCTGTCTGCGTTATCCCAGGAGAAGCAGGAGCGATGGCTGTGCAGTTCTGTAACTGTGATGGATTAATAACCAGGAGAAATGTTTATATATATATCAGCAGGTTGCACAGAATATCCTCCAGCTCTGGATGCACTCTGTGTGCCAGAGATTCTTATTTATTCCTGCTTTCCTCTTCTTCACAAATGTGTCATTCTACCTAATATAATGAGCTTCCGCCATAATATTTTTATCTTGATGAATGTTGTGAAAAGCTAAACGATATAAAGGAGTTTTGGGGTCCTGTTCTTTAGGCTCTCCTAAAATCTCCCCTTTACCCACCTTCCCAAAATAGACATCATGAAAAGAAACATTAGATTAAAGCTAAATTCCCAGCAAAAATGCCAACATTTATTGGGCAGATAAACTAAAACTGTTTAACTTCTAGAAGTCCCAGTCTAACTTTACACTGTGTAGATCCTCACCAAACGTCCAGTGTCTAATGCTATTTGAAAATCTGACCTACTTTTAGACTTTCTGATCTGATTTTGCACCACTTATTAGTTAGCTTAGTTTCTGGTCAAATTATGGCACATTAGCTGACATATCAGGCCACACATCCCTTTCAACAAGCTCCATACACGTCATATGAGGCACACAAGCTGTTTGATAGTTTCCATGTTGAAGGCTGAAGGCCGACATTGCGAAAAATCAATGTTCCTGGGGATCTGGCTTATCCCATCCACACATTGCAGAAAAAAATCCTCAACTGAAAAGCTGCCTTTTCAAAAACTGAGGTTTTTGAAAATCACAACATTTATTCTTATGTAAACACTGGCGTTTTCCAAATGGGTATAATAAAGGCAGAAAGTCTGCAGCGGAAAATTCTGCACAAATGTACTAAAAAAAATGCTGTTGAAAAACGAGATGTGTTGCTCAGTCTCGCTACATGGGGCCTTAGCCTAAAACACATAGCAAATGAGGTATAAAGCATGTACATCAGTTTTTTGAGGAGCAAATTACGTCTGAATTTTGTTTCTGCCTCATTGCGCCATATACCCTCAGGTCTATGCAGGTCATACCTTGTTTTGTTTAGACTTTGGCTGGAAGGACAGTTATTGGATTTGTTTGGGTTTATTGTTATGTTTTTTTTGTTGTTTTTTTGCAATTCCTTACTTTGCTGAGGCCTTTTCTGCTGTATGTGATGTTACATTTAGAATAAGAGAATTACAGAAAAAAAATCTTGGAGCCCTCCATTTGAGTTTGAGAACATTTGCATTCATTTGTTGTCATCCCATACTGTCTTCCATATCTGTGGAGAAGATAGACTAATGTATACGCTAAACGACTTGTGCAGAGCAGTACAAGCATGGTCTCGCTGCTTCTAGCCTGGATGGGTGTGTGTATGATTAAAGCGCTGGCCTGTGAAATTAAAGTCTCTGGGCCAAAGCTCAGGCCAACTAATTGCAACCTTGACTAAGTGCTGTCACAGTGAAAAGTCAGCAAGCAGGATTCCTATAGACTTGTACGTCTCAAACTTTTTCCACTTGGACCTCTCCAGTCAATCTGTTGTAAAGAGCAAAGCACCAAAACCATGCCACTGTTCTGTACATAGAATACCCCTAGAAACGCCAAATACCACATTACAATACAAAATACATCCCCATCAGTACGAAATGCCAGAGTCCAACAGAACATACCTCCCCAGATGTGCCAAACAGCAAGCATGTGCAGTGCTAAATACCACAGTAGCAGTATTTCCCCCCAACCTTCGCCTCTCCTAATGAAATACAGTGTCTAACCCAATTATTCTCCACAAATAACCAAAAAAGAGAGAAGGAAGGGTGACCTACAATACTGTGCGTTCCCAAACTATATTCTGAATGTGCAGGTAAAAGCAGGCATCACCGGCCACCACAAATGGCAACAGGACATTTCAAGTTAATGTACTACTGCCCATTGGCAACAGAATTCTTCCCAAATAAAACCTTCCTTGCTTGCAGCAAATCCTTTCTTGACAAACATTTGTAATGTGTCATTCTAGACACCTCCCACACTCAGGAGCATACCTGCAACACAAAGAGGAGTTAGGGCTAGTTCACACGTGGGCAAAGGGGAGGTTTTTGACAGCGGAATTCGCTTCAAAAACCTCTCCTTTAACATGGTGGTCTATGTAGACCACTAGCTTTTTTTTTCCTCCTAGCGTTTTCCGCCTGAAGAAGCGACATGACCTTTCTTCAGGCGGAAAACGCCTGAAGAATTGCATAGAAGTGAATGGGAGGCGAAAACCGCGCGGTAAAAAACCGCGCGGTTTTTTGCACACAAAACCGCGCGGTTTTTTGCAAAAAACCGCGCGGTTTTCGCCTGCAGTTTCTATAGCACATATAGGAAAAAAAAACCCTAGCGAAAACCGCTAGCGAAAACCGCGTCAAAAACCTCGTCAAAAACCGCGTGGAATGCAAAAAACAGCGTCAAAAAAACTCCTCGAGGTTTTTTACCTCGCACAAATAAGCTAGGCGGTTTTCACGTGTGAACTGACCCTTAGCAGAATGATCTTCCTCTATGATGCCTCTCCATCCAGAACTTTCCACCTGCAGACTCTGACTGAGTAGATAGGTGTATACAGATCTCACCCTCTTATGGTCCATCCATTCCAGGGGTACAGGTCCGTTCCCAGAACTTATGAAACTGATGTCATGTGATTAAATGTGTGACTATATATATCAAGATCCTTGACGTCAGTGACTGGCTGAGCAGTCACATAAACAATGGTCATATACTTGTCACTTCTAGTCTTGACAAGCACTGGAAAGCCTCAGGTACTGAACCCACAGTGTTAGAACAAAGGCGTCTTTTAAGGCTGAGGCCCCACGTTGCGGAAACCCTGTTTCTTTTGTTGCAGATTTTGCTGCGTTTTTGTTTTTTTTTTAACCAAACCCAGGAGTGGCTACTCAAGGAATGAGAAATATATAGGAAGTATTTATACTTCTACCTTATGCTCAAACCACTCCTGACTTAGGCTCAAAAAAACGCAACAAAATCTGCAACAAAAATGCTGCAATGTGGGACCTCAGGCTTAAAAGGTGTTTTGTTTTGTTTTTGGGTGGGGGATTTGTTTTTTAATACAATACACCTTTTTGATCCCCTTATTTGTGACCTGTTGGAAAACCCTTTTCACATTTATTATGTGAGGATCTATTTACAAAGTCAGAATTGTCATCTTGCTGTTTCCAAAGGAAAACTCGAAACCTTTTTTATTCGAATGGTTTCTGTTTTTTGAGAAGATATATGTGGATGGCTCACTGTCGTTCATTTATTGCTCAGATCACATGGACAGTTATAAGGCATACATGGACAGCAATAGTGACAGCACAACCGTTTTATTTAATACAAACACCTATTGGCCCTTACTGTACCTCTCATATGACTCGTATAGAGGCGGCGAATGTTTGTTTTCCTCTTTACCTTGCAAAATACAGCGCTCCATACAGTAATATCGATCTCATTTATGTGTGTGCTGATTGATACAAAGACTTTAGTACAATCTCTTGTCATTGTTAGGTTTATTCATTTATCGCCATGATAATACACAGCTAATGCTTGCTTTATTATCGTGTGCTTTATCTATGTCCTTGTGCAGCGTGTTGGCACAGTGAATTACAATTTGATTGTAAGTGTATTTTACAGGTGCCAGTGTCCACGCCTGGTATGTTAGATTGCTGTTTCATAGTGGCAGCTAATTTGACATAAACGTTCCCATGTCTAGCTCATGAATTATTCACTGTGCAATTACAGGAAAAAGTCAGAGGTAGCAGAAGACATGCGGCTTTGGGCTGTACGCCCAAACATCTGCAGAAATCTGTGATGTGTTATTACTCCAATGATTAGCTAAGTGCAGCGTCTTGGGATCCATCTTTCTATCAAATGTAACACAGTTGGAAATCCTCAATCAGAAATGACCTTCTTTGTTAACATGATGAGCTCTTTCAGATAGGCATGGTGCACTACTGTTTCGGAAAGATCAACAATAGTCTCCCGTTGCGAATAGTGCAGCTTACCACTCTTCTGTACAGAGAACTAGAGACTTTTCTGGTTGTTATTTTTGTGACACACTACATGTTTAGTTTAAGGGAACAAGTGACATGATACGAAGAGCAGATTCATTCTGTGTTCTAATACTGATGAGAGAAGGCTGTTCTCTCGTCTGCATCATGGATTCCATAAATAATGGATAGCACAATGTTGTGATGCATTCACAGCACCATGAAGACCAGGGTCACTTGCTGAAACCCCTCTACTTATAATGTGATCTGTCAGTTTGTGCCAAGATAGGCAGTATTGTTTTTGTTTAATTGACTTAAAAAATTTGCAATCTGATTGCAATTTTACATTAAACACAATCTATCCTCCACTTTAATTGGACCCCTTCTTTTACCTTCTAACATAAAAGAAAAAAAATCTAGATATCAGATTGATGGTTTGGGGTCAGGAAGCAGCTTTGCTCCTATTCAAGTATTATGTGAATAGGAGCAGAGCTGCCTTTGGCCCATCAAGTGCCATAGTTCCTGGACCGGGAGGCAGCTGGATCCGCAGATCAGTGTAGGTATGTTGGACCTCTATTGATTAGATACTAATGAACTAGAGATGAAGGTTATGATCGACTTGGAGAATGAGCTAATTTACATATAGCCTTCTGTTGACCAGATCTATGGAATGAGTGAACAAATTTATAAAAAAAAATTTAAAAAAAGCCAAATTATTCGGAGACAACTACATGAGGTATGTTAGTTAGTACTTTGTGCATTAAAGGGAGTCTGTCACCAGGATATCAATCTGACCACTGGGCATTATAGGGAACATTATACTGAACACCATCACACATTTAGAAGGTTAAATCGACCACCTTTTCCCTAATTTAAAAAAAAAAGCTGTTTTTAGAAATATGTAAATGAGTCTTAAGTCCATTTGAGAATGGCAGAGCTGTAATGTTGGAAGAAGCTGCATATCAAGTGTACATGGGTTATCGAAAATTATTTGTCACATTAGAAATGGTCATATCTGTACTCCGCATGTAATGGAGCAGGAGAAGCTGAGAAGATTGATATATAGTCTTGTATGGGGATAATGTCACTCCTTAAGGAGAGACAACCTTTTCAGGTGTGTGGAGACTTATACAGCCATAGCTGCTCCACTGCAAGGGAACATGGGAAGAATATGCAAATCTGTCTTCCAAGATGTAAATAGGGAGACAGTGTCTGTTATGTAGAGGGTAGCATAACAGAGGCACTGTCTTCCTGTTTACATCTTGGGAGACAGATTTGCATTTTCTTCCCATATAGTCTTGTAGGAAGAGATTTATTCATTTATATCACTGCTCATTGTAGGCTTAGGAGTCCAGTGGGCACCCTTCCCTATACAAGTGTGCATACATGTAGCTGTCCATCACTGAGTAGACCTACCCTCTGGACTCCTAAGCACAGAAAGTTATACGGAATCTCTTCTTACAGTCCTGTGCATTATCCTGCTTCGCTCCTCTCACTCTATAAGGTGTTGCTGGCACATTGCACTGGATATTTAATGTGATTTGGTTCCTTAGAAGTTGGAAGGCTGTTACCAGAAAGTAATACTGAGCAGACAGAAAAATAAATCTATGAATAGCCAAAGTTTATTTATGTACTGATATCAAGTAGATATCACTTGTAAGTGGCATATTCTAGAAATTAAATATAATTTATTCTAGCAGACGCCCTATTTATTCTGGTGTGAACGGAGTCTAATTGTTGTCATTTTTAAGCATATGCTGCAATTTGTGGCTGATGCAAATGATCTTGCACTAGTAAATCCCAAAATGTACTTTCCAGACAGACACGTGACCGCTTTATTACACACAAATGGGTAATTGGCTCGAATTAGAACCCCCTGCAGTCTTTTACATAGACTGCATTCTTGTTATTGTCTAGAGTATGTTAAGCCAGGGTTTGCAGCCTTTCCTATCATACTGGATACCTTGTACATAACAGCCAACAAAGACAGGGACGCCGCACTGGCATTGTGTTTTGTTGAAGAACGGAGTACTGTAGCCTTCAGCAATCCATGTCTCTGTTTACTAGATGCTTACGTTGGGTCTAGCCACAGAACACTCCTCGATGGTAGGGGGGTTCTCGTTTCCATGGTAATTCAATCAACATCCTTTCTGAGAGCGAAAATGAGTGCTAGTCTTCCATGCATTCAGGCGTCTTTATGTGTGTGATATCACCTCTGTGGAGAAATAAATTAGAATTGTAACGTTCACTATAGCCAGAAGACCTTGGGGTGATGGTAGTCAGAGTTGTACTCATGTAAGAACACCTTTTCCAGGGTTTTTTTTTCTTTCACCATTTGCTAGGGAAAAAAGGGCTCAAATTTAATTT
Source organism: Leptodactylus fuscus (assembly GCF_031893055.1). Taxonomy (NCBI): domain Eukaryota; kingdom Metazoa; phylum Chordata; class Amphibia; order Anura; family Leptodactylidae; genus Leptodactylus; species Leptodactylus fuscus. Next base: position 182,317,915 of record NC_134265.1, read on the forward strand.
CCATAGGAGCAGGTTAAGGCTTGATGAATCTTTGTGAACGTATTTAATATGCAGCGCAATCTTTGGCGTTGAGGCTTTCATGTAGGTGCATTTAGAATGCAGGGCTTGTCATGAGTATTAATGGCCTCCATCACGTCTATTGATTCTGGGGCTCTGCAAATGCTCTGTTTCATATAGAAAAGAAACACAATCTTTAGCATGGAAAGTAGATTGAACCATTCCATTATTAGGTCATACATTCACCCTCCTGACACTGGGAAAATGCAGTCTATTCCAGTAGTTGGAAATGCCTTGTGCTTTCTTCCAACAAGTATACACCAGAGAGTTCTCGTGCAGCTCTTTTGTTCCAAACGTATCTTTAATATGTGATGTGAAATTACCCAACAAACTTCCCAATTCACAATTTGCTTCTCATTGTGGTTATATAGTTTGAACTAAAGAAGAAAACTGATTTTGAACGGTTTTGTTTTGTAGGAGAACATTTTTTGTTCTGATGTTAGAGCTTTAAAGGAAACCTATCACTAGGGTTTTGGACCAATAAAGCACCAGCATGATCAGCAGCTGGGGTTCAGCTTTCTGAAGATGCTTCATCGTGATTCATCATTCCCTTCATGCCAATTTTCTGGTGTGGAGAGATAATGTAGAGGTGCGCATTTGTCAGAAGGCTCTTAATACATTCCTCTATATGCAGCCGACTTTTTTTCTGTTGTATGGAATAGTACAAGGTATAGTGATGTATACTACATTGATGGACACCAAATGGACACTATTAGCCTTTATGTAAATAGCAACACTTAGATATGTTTGTGTGCCCTAGAAATATTCCCATTGCTGTATGGCAACTGAACACCAAAAAGTGCAACGTGAAAAAATGAACTGTGCAGTGCAAGCTATAGACTTTGTGCATGTGTAACCATTTGATACAATTTGACCATTAGTACGGTGATCTAATATTAGTTTACTACACTACCTCAGCTCCTTAAAGGGGTAGTCCCACGTCGCATACTCAGCAGTCTTCACTGCTGTAAAATCTTCTTTCTTCCTGGTTTCTTGCATCATTTGGTGGGCAGGGTTTCACATGCAACCTGTTTAGCTCCACCCCCAAATTAGCGTGTAGCCCCGCCCACCCATATTGGTCTATGAAGTACAGGCAGCAGCAACTCCATTCTGTGTTACATACAGAGACTGCCTGTCCCTGCCATGTTGAACACAATTGAATTAGCTAGCCTGATAACTGGGAGAACAGAAGAAATGAAAGCAGCTCCTCTCCTCTATCTGAGAGCAGGAATCTAGGTCACATGGTGTAGACACAGGAATAGCTAGATACACAGGCTCGCTCCCGTGCACTTAGCCCCTCCCTCCTCCCCCCTGAGAGCAGGAAGCTAGGTCACGTGGTGTAGACACAGGAATAGCTAAATACACAGGCTCGCTCCCGTGCACTTAGACCCTCCTCCCTCCCCCCTGAGAGCAGGCAGATACATCACTTGACTTTTGAGCAGATAAGTCAAGGGCTGTGTAAACAATGAATTGAATAAAGTAAGATAGTGGAGAAACAAAGCAGTTTTGCTGAAGCAGTGTATTTAGGAAAAGTCTTACATTCACATTAACAAGCAGTATAGATAGGATCCTTGTGATGGGACAACCCCTTTAATGTTTACTGTAAATCAGATTATTCCCAAGTTATTCTGGTATGACTGGTGCAAGTACCTTTTTTTTTCATGTCAGCCATTATTGGGAAGCCATATAAAAGTGTTCTACTATAGTCTAGAGTTGCTGATATTGTCACATAAAAAAAAAAATCTATTTCCCAAAAATTGAAATATAATTATTTTATAAAGAAATTTCATAAGATGAACTAGTAATTTCTATAACTAACTGTCAAAGGGTTTCACATACTGACAAGTTCAGTGTATTAAAACCATATGTAAAGACAGATTATTGCCTTAAACCTCTTCTAAATCAAATCTCTCTAGGAAATCATATTTGTCTTAATTGTCTGTCATATCCCGCTAAGAAAAATATATTAGTGTCAGGATCCTCTGTCAGTCAGCGCAGGCATTGTTTAATGAACAGTCATTCTGGCGGTATTTATTTCATCATAATTATGTATGTGAAGATGTCACCTTCACTGACTGTGCAGTCATGCCTAACAGAATGGAATAATTCCTTTTAAAGAAATGAAATTTACATTATCCCCCAGATCAGTAATTATGGTGCCTAGTTGTAGAGTCCCAAGAAAAGGGACAAATCTTGGCAGATAAATGTGTCTAGGCTTCCCTTAGCCGGTATGTCTAAAAATGAGCAATTTATGAGCAACATTTTTGTTGTCTGGTCACTGATCAGTAAGAATCTACATGGAATTTACCTCCCTGTTTTGTTCTTTCCATGTTTGTGTGGGGTTTGCTCTTTCCATATTAAAATAAAACCTACTGGTAAGGCTTAGTTCACATCTGCATCACAGTCTCCGTTGGAGAGACTGTCGCAATGTACACCTCCGACCAGAACAACAGAAGGGACATTTTTGTGAACATGGCATGAGGAAAACCTGTAATTTAGATTGTTAGCACTATTGGGAACAGGGACCGAGGTGACCGGTTTCTCAATACTTACTATACTGCCCCCTTTTAAAAGGCTATAACTGTTTATGGCCGTAGTAATTTTAAATTTTTGTTTAGTCATGTGATGGTTTGTTTTTTTTGCAAGACAAATTGTACTTCGAAGTTGTACCTTTTGACATCTTCCTGACATAGCCATTTTTGTTTTTGCAATTTCACTTTTATGTTGGTCCCCACATTCTAATAGCCATAACTGTTTTACTTTCCCTGTCACACTATGAGGGCTTATTTTTTGCAGGACAAATTGTACTTCCTTACCATTTATGTTCTGTATGCTGTACTGGGGGAAAAAAAAATCAGAATATGGTGGAATTAGAAAAAAAAAACTGCTTTTGCACCATTTTGTTATATGGGCTTGTTTTTACAGCATCCATTTAGGGAGGCAAAAAAAAAAAGTCAGTTCAAGAATTTTTTGGTTTATTTCCCACCTTTTTTTAAAAAAAAAAAAAATCTATAAAGCGTCACTAGGAACTTTAAACCTGAGATTAGATTGCGTGCTCCATAGACTTTAATACAGCTGTATTGTAGTCTGTTGTTGAATTGATGTATAGCTATTGAGAATTGCCATAGGCAAATCTCAATAGCTGTATTCCTATGGCCAGCCTCTGAGCCTTTAGAAGGTTCCAGGCTGCCATAATAACTAGATAACTTCCTCAACAAATGAGTAGAGTGTAAGGAAAGGGGAATGAGGTGTGAGGGAGCGGGATTCAGGCCACACAGAGTTAATATCTGCGATCCAGAGGCCTCCAAAGCATTGGAGACCCGGCATATATAGCGCCTGCTCTACTCCTGAGCAGACACCACGTTTTAAGACCTGACATCCACTGTATGGCGGATGTTGGGAAGTGGTTGAAATTGCAGTAGTTATTGGGAAAAGCACTATGTAAACCCAGCCTGAGGGCATAGTTGAAGTGCTGAATGCCTGGGTACAACTGTAGGCAAGAGTTATTCTTCCATCTCACTTGCAGAATTGCAAAGCCATTGGGCCCTCTGTGTGGCCAAGTTCCTAGGCTGTCTCAGATAGCTCATGTTTTCAGCTCATAGCATGATTTTTATTGTTCTGGCAGAAATAAAAACCCAGCTATTTTATTTTATTTTATTTTTTAAAATATATCCTCTACCCATAGTATATATCCTCTATCCAAAGGTTAAATACGTAACTGGTGGGGGTATGACAACTAAGTTCCCTATTGAGAACAAGTTGGTGTTTCCCCTCATTCCAAGTTCAGCCTGACAACAGCCAGGCTGAATGTAGGCATGTTGCATGGTAGATAGAAGAACCCACATTCCCATTCACTTCAGCTGGAGTGCTAGAGGTAGCTGAAGTACAGCAACCAGCTATCTTCTGTGCTCCCATTGAAGTAACTGGAAGCACCATACACCAAATGACATGCCTGCATTCAGCCTGGGTGTGGTATGCTGAATTTGCAGTAGGGGAGAGTACCCCCCATTCTTGGGATTGGTGGTGGTCCTATGGATATATAATAAATCCTGCTAAATGTATTTTAAAGTGGTTATGCTACAAAATGCATCTCCTCTTCATGTTTTGTTTTCAGGAGACATAATAACAGAGAGATTGATTTTGCAGAGGAGTTACAATACATAATGCAAGTGAATATGAATGGAAGCAGCAGAAGTTGAAGAATCCTTTTAATACTTAAGTTATTAGTTCTCTTATATCTACGCTCTGGTAATTGCAACCTATACTCATGGACAGCTCAGCGGTCCATTAAGATGGTATCACAGGTCCCATTAAATAAACTTGCCTCCTTTGTTAATGGCTACACCATGATTAAAGCTATATTTGATTGCTCTCTAAATAGCACAATAATTCTACACGTCAGGGTACAAGTTGTCTTCATTAGTACTTTAGCGGAAATAAAGTCATCTGAAGTAGCCAAGATAAAATACCTGCAAGATGAACCCAACTGGGGAAACCAGTATAAAGGCTTGAAGGGCCTGCTCAACACTGTATATATTATGCTAGTACATGTGATTCTACATCAGACATCTCTATTTTCGCACCTCGTTTTGTCTTTTTGGGGAAGTTCTGGCATTTTATCTCTTTTGCATGCAATGGCACGGATGCACACATTTCCATAATAACTAGTTGTTGATCAAACAATTGTTGCTGCCAGGAGAACATTTTCCGCAAATTAGTTCTATTCCGCCAATTGGATGCAGTGACTAATATTTCTGTCGAGCGGTGACATATGATGCATCACCACACTTCTCATCAAGCTCTAAACAGAATTTTTTTTTTCCTACATTTAATTCCTTTGTACTTACATTTTTAGTCTGTGGTGGGAAATTATTTAAAAATGACCACCTTTTTTTGAGAGACCAAGCAAAAATATGAATATCTACTTTTATGACCTACAAAACATTCTACAGTAAATACCACAATGTTCCTGCAGCATCAAAGCTAAAAGCAGTTATGTTTTGTTGCTATATTTCTTTTTCTTCTAACATTAGGTATCCCAAGGTTACAACTACAGTCCCCCCTCAATAATTCAGACAGTTGCGTGTCCACCAGATATCACCTTTTCTTGCTTATAGGAAAGTCATTTTACTTTCTGAAATAATAATCTTCAATCTCTCTACATTTAAAGAGAACTTGTCACCATGAAAATGGTGTGTGATCTGCAGGCAGACTGTTGGAGAGCAGAAGGATCTGAGCAGTTTATAGGTTTGTTGGAAAAGATTCAGTATAACTTGTCATTTTATCAATTTATTTCTGTTCTTTCTCTGCTTAGAAGCAATAATTCAGTCCAGTGGGTGATCCTAACAGAAAAAATGTGTAATGTAGCATTACATACATATCCCATACCTATAGGATGCATATATTCATATATATCCTGCAAGGAGAACTTTGCTCTGCTCTGGTTTTAGTATACAACTGGCAGAAACACAGCAGACCCAGTTATAGTCTATGGAGTCCATGGGTAATTACTCATGCGGACCCGAATGATGGAAAGCTGAACACTAGTGTAAGCCTAACGTCCCTAATATCAATGCACAGGCAAAGGCTATACAGAATTGGTTCTGGTATCTCAACAGAGACGATGAGGAAATTCTTCTGAAATTTCCCCATTGTGGGACTATTAAAGGATTATCTTACTGGTACACTACTTTTAGTATGCAACATAAAATGTGGAATGCTCTTGCCCGTATATCCAGACGCACAATGGCAAAAAGGAGAAGAATAGGAGCCGTTTTTGCCATTCTCACAATCTAACTATTGTAGATGTGAACTCAATGGGTGACATCCTTTTTTTCTACATCTCAAGCTCACCCTAGGTCCCCACAATAAAACATACACTAAAAAGGGCAGCCCCCCAGTGCCCACCCTACATAACTATGTTTCACTCATCACATCATGTTTCTTTACATAAGTAAACAGGACTCATAAGGGGATTATTGGAATGTATGTAAAAAAAAAAATCACATTGAGATAATTGGCGTTCAATCTCAGTGCAAAATGAGGCAAGAGCATGCTCAACTCCACAGTGGCAGAGGAACCTGACACTCTGACGGTAGCAAGTTTCATAAGAGACTCTGCATGGGCTAAAACCAGGAGTCCGGTTTTTACATGTGTAATAAAGATTGTTTTACTTGTGATTTATTCTATACTGTTAAAATGATTTGGTCACATGCAAACCACATCCCAAACCAATGATGGTGCTGTATAAGGGTCTTTAATAAGAGCAGAGGCATACCTTTGTGGCTATAAATGGATGGCTAAATGTAGAGAAAACCATGTTTTATGGATATAGAAATCGGCCTGCAAAGTGTACTGGGGATGGGTCCAATTTGCCTAGATACTGTCATGGTGCCGACAGAACTTGAAAATGTCTATTACAGCTAAATGAATGGAGTCTGGCAGCAATTCCAGAAACATGTCAGAGCATTTGCAGTTTTCTGTAGACAAATCTGGCAAATCAAGCAGGCCCCCTGTGCACTAGCAGGATCATATGCATATTCATAATTGATGATAATTATAATAATATAATATTGTATCTGCGTTGCTTCATCAGTTCACGGACACAGAGGTATGTTTGTTTTAGTTCTTCCGATGAAAGTAACCTACATGGATAATTGATTATTTTTGTGACATTATAATGTCTAATATTGTCTTCATGTCCCCTCTGATTTGTAAAGTGCTACAGAATGTTAATGCTATATACCGTATTTTTCGGACTATAAGGGGGCGTTCACACTACCGTCGGTGTCCGACATGTAGTGTCCGCTCCTAGTGTCCGCTCAAAATCTGTCACGGACACTAGGAGCGGACACTAGATGTGTCCGTGACACCTGTCATTCACTTGAATGGGCATCGGGTGCGTTCTTTTGCACTCCGTGCCCGTCCTTTCCTGTCCGCAAGAGAAGATGTCCGACTTCTCAAGCGGACAGAAAAACCCTGCATGCAGGGTTCCTCTGTCCGCTTGAGAAGTCGGACATCTTCTCTTGCGGACAGGGAAGGACGGGCACGGAGTGCAAAAGAACGCACCCGATGCCCATTAAAGTGAATGACAGGTGTCACGGACACATCTAGTGTCCGCTCCTAGTGTCCGTGACAGATTTTGAGCGGACACTAGGAGCGGACACTACATGTCGGACACCGACGGTAGTGTGAACGCTCCCTAAGACGCACTTTTTTTTCCCCAAAATTTTTTGGGAAAAGAAGGGTGCGTCTTATAGTCCGAATGTGGCGCCTGGCACAATAGAGAGGCGGAAGCCGGCAAGTGATAGACGCCGGCACATGTGCCGGGGCCTGAGACATCGCTGCGCTCCTCTGCCCTGCATGAAGCCAGCAGCGGGATGAGTGATGCTATTCCGCTCCTCCGTCCCCCCGCCACTGGCTTCATGCAGGGCAGAGGAGCGTAGTGATGTCTCAGGCCCCGGCACCTGTGCCAGCGTCTATCCCTCGCCGGCATCCGCCTCTCTAGTACAGCGGATGCCGGGTCAGTATCGGCGGCCCCTTCTCCCCCGGGGCCGGTCCCCACCGGCCCCGTACCTGTGAAGTTGCAGGCCGGCTCCTGCGCGGCGATATCGCAGGAGCCGACCTGTTCGGGTGACAGCCGGGAGCCTAATGAGGCTCCCAGGCCTGTCACTGCTATATTAGTATTGCGGCTGGGTCTAGGACCAGCCGTAATACTAATATACAGAATGTCCCATAGACGGCAATACAGTTGTATTGCCGTCTATGGAACTTGCAATCAAGTGACCGCAGGTTCAAGCCCCCGGGGGGGAATAAAATAGTAAAATAAAAAAAATAAAAAGTTTAAAAATATATAATAAAAATATGAAATAAATAAAAGTTCTAAATCACCTCCTGTCCCTAGAATATATATAAAAGTAGAAAATCATATATCATAAACCACCGTTTTTTTTTTCAATACAAGGTGATCTAAGCAATAGATTATTCCCCAAAATGGTATAACTAAAAAGTACATCTGGCCCCGCAAAAAAAAACACTCTATGCGTCCCCGTACAGCTGCAGGGTCACCTGTCAATGTGGCCTTGCAGCTGTTGCAAAACTACAACTCCCATATATTAAATATTTTACCAGTTTTTGCTTCAAAATTTTTTTTTCCCTATTTTCCTCCTCTAAAACCTAGGTGCGTCTTATAGTCCGAAAAATACGGTAAATGAAAGTATTATTATTATTAGACATATTGGCAAACTTTAATTGGAGATAGTAGTGACCCTAAGGCTACAAACACAGGCTCATGACAATATGCTAGGTCTGTGGTTTACTACATTAATAGACATATTAATCACCTAAATATAGTATAGTTCGATTTTATTAAAGTGTGTAATGCATAATGTGAAAATTATCCATAGCCCCCATTCTCGGATGTTAGAATTACTACTTCAGTTTGATGTCCATTAAAAACGTCACACAGCCATTAATCACTGTCCTGTGAATATAGCCTTACTGTCTCCACAGTCAAGCTACAAAAAGGTTTGTATTGTTGCATTAGATTAGGTAAGCCTCATGTGAGTGGATTTAGTTCTTGGCATATACAACTGCATGTCGACCATATTTCTCCAACTAAACAAGGAGCAGGGATCTGGACTCGAAGTAGCATAGTAACGCATGATGCTAGGAGTCCATGCCACTCAGACGGACTACTGTCCCATACTGAAAACAAGAATACAATACAGGACGGTATTCACGCGAGATGGCATAGTTCTGCATAGGAGCCTGACACTTCCACACCTGTTAGTTTTAATATCACCTCTCTGGTAACACCCCTCTAAGTGATGGAGTTCAGGTCTCCAGATAGAGAACATTGCATCAGGAATGTACGTTCATACGTCTGCAAATTTCAATGTGCCGGTGTATGTAAATGTGTTCCAGCAGCTCAGCGATCTACAGAATAATCTTATTTTTATAGGTGGTTGTTGTGTTTTCGGTGATATGTAATCCATAAATTTCAGGGGCTAGATTTCATTTTTAATATATTTGATCTCGTATAGATGGCATCCTTGCTCAGTATTTGGTAATTGAGGTGTTAAATTGTAAGATTCATTGTACATCTGTGTCTGTGTATTTTTAGATAACAGTCTCTATGCACAGGAGCCTTTTATTCTGTCTTTGTGTCATCCTGAGCTCTAATTCCAGCCATTGTTTCCTGCTTCTGATACTGATTTCATACAATAGCCATGCATATTTCTGAGCATAATAGAAATGGGAATAACCACACTACAAATCTCAGAGACTGGAATGGCACTCTTCATGTTACTGCAACTCATGAATTACGCTACCCTCTGTCATGGTTCTGGACTGCAGCCGTTTCAGCAGCCATCCTCTTTAGTACTCCATAAATCGTCCTGTTGTCTCTGCCAGTACCGTTAGGTTTTATGGCATTTAGTAACAAGTTATTTTTATGTGCCTGTTATGCTTTAGTGTTAATTCCAGTTACCCATAAATATATTGTGAGCCTGGGTTACACAGGAATAGCTGGCCAGTACAGTGTTACTAATGTGCATGCTTTTTTAAGAAGAAAACCACTGAGGTTGATCACAAACTTTCTTTACATATCAGTATAAATATGTTCCCAGTAAAGTCAGACTTGCTGGAACGAAGTCAAGAAAATGCCCCATCATCCCTTTCTTGTATATCTCTAATTTGTATGCATACTGTTGTATGTGACTTAGCACCTGTTACAAAAATTGTAGACATTACTATGTACTAAATCTAATCTAACTAATGCCAGGATGTTCAGTATGGCTTCAGAGTCCAGACATCCCTACTAAAATCTCTTTGGTAATCTTGTTAATCTCAACGAACATATCCACATTACGTTCTCAGGAATAATAGACTAACAACAATGGGGGAGGTTTCCGAATGCAGAAAATTTTCCATGCAGGTTGGGTGAAAATGTGTTACTTGGCATATGTCACATTTGTTATGCCTCTGTCTACTGTTTTCAGGTGTTTAGGAAAGGGAACAAGAGGGGTCTTTAAAATGACCCATGTTTTGGTTAAAATGCAGCAAAAGGAAAGGTCTACAATGCATGAATCACGTTAAATTCATCATGTCATGCCATTTTTGCCTACTTATGAGTGTGAATATAATATGACGCTACCGATAAAGCACCTGTAACTATAACATGAGTTTGCTCCATACTTTAGTACAGCTCAGTGACAGATACTCAGTTTTTGTATGTTTTTATCTGTGTGTATATATATATATATATATATATATATATATATATATATATATATATATATATATATATATATATATAATTTGTGTGTGTGTGTGTATAGCACATTTGCATTGCAAATCTCCATGGTACTGCAAAGCGATTTCAGTCTGGTACAGAGTGTGGTCAAGTATCCTTTGTCATCAAAGCCCAATAACTATAGTGTTTGATATGGTACAATATGTTATTTTTATTGGGTTTTTGGATTCATTTTTTTTTCTTTTGTATTTACAGGAGCAGCCAAGGATTTATGCACATGAAACTGTCAAAAGCCAAAGAAAAATATGTTTTGGGTCAGAACAGTCCTCCTTTTGACAGTGTCCCTGAAGTCATCCATTTCTACACCACCAGAAAACTTCCAATAAAAGGAGCTGAACATTTATCACTTCTCTATCCTGTAGCAGTGCGGACCCTTTAGAGTGCAGGCAGACTGAAGCACCCCCTTCCTATGGACAGGGGACTGTGAAGAAGCATTGTTGCAAGTTCAGCACATCTGCACTACAAATCAGCAGGGTACTGCAGAGAGACAATATAAGCACTGAGATTGTGAATCGTCAATTACGGGCACTCACAATATGTACGATGTTGCACTACGGCTTTCATAAGACACTGCTTTTGTTCTGAGAAGGCCAGTGGGGAAACTGCAAGAGTTTTGTAGGTTTTCATGGGTGGAAAAAATGTTTTGATGGTAAATGTTTAATGCCATGCTTATATAGGAGTAGAAGTGGAAAAAGCTCTACTGAAATATAAACTTAGTAGTATGCTTTAAAGGAGATAAGCAACAGACTCCTCAGATCTTTCTAAGCATATATACTAAGTGGTTCTTCTGGCCTATAATAGAATTCAAGAGTAGCTCAAATGTCCTTAATTTGGTTGCCTTGTACTCTCAATACTTCATGGCAGTGATGCTGTGGGTTGCTGAAGCATAAAACTTAAGCAGTTGTCAAATAATTGTATTAAATTACAAAAGATGATCTGAAATGAAGTGTTCGATTTCCAAACATATCAGCCAATTCAAAGTAAAATGGGTTTTTCGGGCTTTTCATGTTGAAAATAGGGTAGGTCATTAATATTGGATCACTGGTGGACCCATTTATAAGCTTATACAAGGATCTGCCAATATTGGAACTATGCTGTGTACAGATCCAGAAACTGACAGCTCCATCCACTGTTTGGTGGCTGTGCTGGTTTATTGCAACTCGATTCACTTGCATGGGAGTTGTGCTACCCCACCTCAGCTTTCTGACATTTTACAGTGCACCTGAGGGTAAGTTCACACAGGGTTTTTTGGTCAGGATTTTGAGGCCGCATCTGCCTCACAATCTTGACCAAAAAAGACGGTTCCCATTGATTTCAATGGGACCCAACATGCTCATTGTTTCAGACGGAGTCACCTCACGACAACACGCCTGAAGACACTACCATTCATTTGGGCCTAATCCGGAGCGGAGTGCGCGACTGGATGCCAGTGCATCGGCATCCAGTCGCGGCTACCCGTATCTTGCTCTGGAGATTCCGGACCAAAAAAAACCCATGTGAACTTACCCTAACAGTTTGTTTTTGGCTCCTTCCTCTGTATAGTTCTGGCAGCTGCTGTGAACAGCTGATCATTGGGATGCCCAGTATTAGACCTCCATCGATCTGATGCTGGTGACCTAGCCTAAGGATATGGCAGAAATATGAAAAGTCCTGGAAACCCTTTTAATAGTTGCTGTGAAATAGAGGCATATACCTGTGAAATACAACATTCTGAAAAGATGTGTAGTGTAGATACAGATCTTGAAGGTTCCACATCTAAACTTTAGGAGTCAACAACTTATCTCTGGACTTCAATTCCTCTAACATTAAAGTCCTCTTCATAGAATAGGAATATGCTTTGCAAGGTATCCAGGTTATGGTCTGTGAAGATTTCTCACTCATTCTGCGTGTGAAGCATTTAAGGTTTAGTACTGTCACCTTTCTACACGAAGTTTCAGAACACAAACGTATCTTTTATCTGTGGTACCTAGAGCCTGCATGGAAGGCCCTAGCCTGCTCTGACAATATATCTAATAATACTTGTCTGTTAGAGCAATAATTGTTTCTCAATTGCTACATCGGTTCTTACGACCCATTATTGAGCTAAGTCAAGTTTTGGTTAATTATTTATGAATAGGGTATGTAAATAAAGAAAATAGCGGTTTAATATATAATTATATTTTTGACCCCATTTTTTGGTACAAAGAGTTGTTGTGCACCTTTTTACAGTCAGAGGCCTTATAAGGCAGCATTGACCATGTTTAGTGTTTGTACAGTGTGACTGTCCTTTAGCGAGGAGACGTTACTCGAATGTCCTAGGTTTAAAGACAAAATCAGGGTATTTGTTATTTTTGACTGTTAGCTTGTGAAGCCTGTTTTCCTCCTCTCTGAATAGTTAATAAAGCTACAGTATTAGGGTTTCAACCTTCTCTTTAATAAAATTGATCTTCAGCATGTGGAAGTGAAAATTATTGTCTGCTGAACTGTTGTCATCCGTTTGTTGAATTTCTTTGTGCAATACAGTTTCTGCTTTCTAAGCGATGTTTTTGTGTCTTTGGCTTTTACTGGTGTTTGTGAAGAATGATAAAGCTACTGAGATCATCACCGGGAGATGGCTCTTAATTGATATCTGAAGCGTGATGGTTTATTCATGTTTTAATGCAAAAACTATTCACTTATGCCTCTGGATTTGCACCTCATTACCCCCGAATTCTAATGCAAATTGGGTTCCGATTTGCAAGGAACTTTGTCTAAGAGGTCAGGCCTGAAAAAATATACAAGTGTCCCGATGTGAATGAGAGAAAATGAGAAATCCCTGTGCGGGGAAGCAGCCCTGCCTGACATCTGACATTTAATTACTAGCCTCTCCAGCAAGACACCCAAATTATACCACTTCAGTGATTTCTATAGACATAAGTGACAGGGACCATACAGCGTTACCGACTAAAGCCATCACCAAAGGCAATCTCAAACCTTGAACAAAAGCTACATTTATTTATAAAGCCTATGCAGAATCCTTGATGTGTGATCTCGATACTATGACGGCCCAAATCCTAATTTATAGAGGGTTTTAGTGAGGTGGGAGGGGGGGGGGGGGGTCCTAGCTGAATGCCTTCATTTTAAGTCATTGGTAACAAGTTGGTAAGCTTTAACATTAATTGTTGATAGCATGACAATGTGAGAAATTGCCAACCATGCATTGTAAGTTATTTGCATACTCCATTTACACAAATCCCTTCCTTTATCACTCTGCTGCCTGTTTACTAAATCCATATGTGAAGTCCTATAAGGAGATATCACTTGAAATGGTTCCTTGAAACATAGACCAGTGGTATTGCTAAACCTAAGAATGAAGTGTGTGAATAAACTACTGTAGGTTACACAGTAGTAATGCATGAAGAACAAGTTTACACAATTGTATTGTCCTCACGTTTGATACCATAAATACAACTTTGGGACACACAATACTAAGGTGGCCATACACATTTACAAGTAGGCTGATGGTTGAATAACTATTGAACAAATAATCTAGTGAGCAAGGGTTGGATTTGTCCAATATAGAAGGATACTTTTACACGTGGCAGTTGCCCAGATCAGTAGAGTAGACTTCTCCTACTTAGTAAGCATGTTGAAGGAGCTATGCTGTGAGAAATAAGCCTTAGTACTAATATATCCCGGTCCCCCAGAACACCAATGATTACATTTATAGAGTCCAGCAGGAGAGCACACAGTCTTGTGCTTCTGTCTCACCTACTTACACGTAGTTGAGTAGAGTTGGTGAAAAGGGGTTAACAGCCACGATCACTGCAGGCACCATTTCTGGCTCTTAATGGTCGTGCCTTTGTATTATACAGCCTGCACATGCCTTTTATGGAAAGGGATTCACTCCTGAGACTTCTCCATACTCCCCACACTGTTATACAGATGTAACATTTATACAGATGTAAGATTCTTAGCAAGGGGTGCCCATCACTTAAAATTAATTGGTAGCCACCAATTTAAAATCCAGAGCGGCTGCTCACTCTTATGTTTGGCCCATGAATTAAAATGGACGAATCACAGGAGAGCCAATATCACCATTGAATTCAATAGTGGCAGCGGCTCTTCTGTGATAGTGGAACCACTGTTAAGAATAGCGGCGGTGATCCCACTATGATGTATCCCTGTGCTGTGTCAGTATGATGTCACAGTACAGGGATAGTAAATAACATAGATGGAAGTGGTTTAAAAATCATAGTGAATCTGCTACTATGAATAGATACTTGGGTGATTTGAATTTAGCTTTGGCGCTAAATTCAATTGGACCAATCCACAGTAGAGCGATTGGGTGGTGTGGCACTAAATTCAGAGGGACCAATTACAGGAGAGCCACTGCCGCTATTGAATTCAATAGTAGTGGTAGCTTCTCTGTTATTGGTCAATTTTTTTTATTTAGCACCAGAGCATATGCTTTTGGCACTAAATTCAAATGGCTAAAGAGTCTACTTATGGCAGGGCTCCGCACTGGTGTTTTTTTTTTTTTTTGTTTGTTTGTTTTGTTTTTTACCACTGATACTAATGTTCTTTACGGTTCCTGTACTGTGATATTATAGTGTCCCAGCAGAGGGTTAGGTCATAGTCAGACTAGTACAGACAGAGCAGTGGCTGTCTTGCGATTCGTCCATTTGAATTCGGCTCCAGAGCAGGCGCTTTTGGTGCATAATCTGAAGGGCCAATTTACAGTGGGTTCACAGCCTTATAGTAGCAATGGCAGCTTTTTAAAATATATATATATATATATATATATATATATATATATAATATTTTCTCTCCTCTAATCACTGCCACCAGTGATGTGATAGCACAGAGAAGTCACAGTGGTGGTGCATCGGAATGAGATGATAGCGACTCCACTATGATTTTATGCTTCCCGCTCTGCGGCCAATGGTTTATTCTTAGGGTCCATTCACACGGAGTAAACGAGCGCTCTTTTTGGCAAAATACACGTGTAAAGAGTACGTGTAAAAATAAGACTCCCATTGGCTTCGATGACATTTTTTTACACGTGTAAAAAAAAAAAAAAAAGTCTCTTGGCGTTTTTTTTTTTTTTTTACACACAAAAAATGTCATTGAAGTCAAAGGGAGTCTTATTTTTACATGTGTAAAGAATTTTGCCAAAATGAGCGTGCGTTTACTCTGTGTGAATGGACCCTTATTGTAGGCTACAGGGAGGAGAGGAGGAAAACGCTGGCCAGCAAATTTGTCAAAGCAAGAATTCAGAAGCAAATTGCAATCTGCCACAGGATTACATCTGTGCAAAATATATAATATATTTCCCAAATTCACCTTAAACATGGAATCAGCTTAACATAACGTGCATGATTATTTTAGTGTCAAAGGTATTTGCGTTACAGACAGCAATGCAAAACGGTAAGGGCTAGTTCACACGTGAACAAAGGGGCGGATTTTGACAGCGGATTTCACTTCAAAATCCGCCCCTTTACAATGGTGGTCTATGTAGACCACTGGGCTTTTTTTTTCCGCTAGCGGCGGGCTGCCGCTAGCGGAGAAAAGAAAGGACATGTCCTTTCTTCAGGCGGAAGCCGCGCGGCTTCCGCCCCCGGCAGCTCCCTCCTATGTCGGCTCATTCATTTGAGCCGACAGCAGAGGGTTAAGCCGCGACAGCAATGGTCGCGGCAGGCGGGTTTTGACAAGAGAGAGACGCGGCTCACCGCGTCTCTCTCCGTGTCAAAACCCGCGCGGGCAGTTCACGTGCGAACTGACCCTAATATGTTAAGTCCAAAGTGACAATATTAAGCATTGTATAAAAACATAGCATCTTATCAAAAATGAGATATTTGATAAGAGGATATAAACAAATAGCTAAATAACCAATAAAAAACATAAAGGGGAGGCAAAAAAGAAACAAAAATGAGCAGCATTATATCGCACAGGTTGGGTTTGGAGATGGGGGGGGTGTTTTCTGCTAGAGGGATAAAGACAAAACTCACCCACATCAAGGAATTATAGCTACAGACAATACAAAAGGCCTGGGATATTAGAGCCAGGGAGCCCAAACCCTGTCAAAATGTGGATCAGAACCTGAAACCATAGCGTTAATCCTTTCATACAACATAATTGTATCAACACATGTCCAATGACATTTGACAGTGAAAGTGGGTTTTTTGCCCCCCCCCCCCCAAGCGGAAGCGATTTGGATTCTCTCTGCCATTAAAATAGATTGGAGTAGTTTGTATTCCGCGTATCTAATGCTAGATGGGTTCATTCCAAGTAGAAAAACTGGGGCACTTAGAGGGATGGACTGTCCCAAGAGTTGTTGCACCATTCTAACAATGAATGTCCAGAAGTGTCTGACTAAAGTGCAAATCTAACATATATGAAGAGTGTCACCTGATGAGGCACATCCCTGAAAAAGTGATATATAAATTATATAGTCTAGAGGGAACCAGATAAGTTTTATGGAGAATTCGTAGGGAAGGTTCCATAAGGTTGACTTTTAGACTGCCTTTGCAAATGAATGTTCAACACCCGATCCATTGAGCTGGGGTTAGGGTGATCTTCAAGTCCTGTTCCTAGGCCATCATAAAGTCTAGCTTCAGCTCAGAAGGTGGGGCAGTCAATCAACCATATATAAAAGAGAACCACTATTGGTTACTCTTTAGAGCCACTTTCTAGGCAAGTGGGAATAATTATAGGGATAAGTGGACTGGGTGAATGTAAAAAGTGGAAGATCGGATTAGCCTTAAAGGCCTCTGAGGGGGGGGGGATGAGAGTGTGTATGCATGAAATATTCGTTGATGAAGACCTGCCGGTCACAGAGGACGTCATTGAGAAGCCAGAACATGCTGTGCCTCCACCAAGTGAACACCTCAAGAGATAGACCTGGAAGGAAGAGGAGATTAAGAAAAGGGTACAATGGTGAGGTCGGGCTTTGCAACTTAAAACTAAAATGGACCCTCCGCCACAGATGTAACATGTTATTGGTTACTCAGTCGCTGAGATCGGTGGGGGCCTAGCAGCTATATAATATTTATAAAGATTGGGAACTGACAGGCCACCGGTCTTTGGATTCTAGTTCGCCTATACACACATATAAAATTGAAGATGTCCCTGTGAAGGCCAGGTAAGAAGAGGTTACTGGGGTTGGGAGGGTACAGAAATAATAGAGGATGCATGGTAAAGTGACCATTTAAACATATGAATCTTACCAACCCAGGAAATGGTGGAACAGTGCCAGTCAACAAGATTCTTCAATAGTATTGGGATCAATGTATCATACTTCCTCTTAAAATGGGTATCTAAAGGACTACATAAGTGTATTCCTAGGTAGGGCAGATACTTGTCCCTCAAAATTTCTAATTTAGAGGTTACGTTTGAGGCCCTAGAGTCACGCAAATTGTGAAAGGGTAATGATCAGGTTCTGTAGAGTGATGAGGGGTTTTATAATAGTGGGTAACGTAGAGGTTAGTTTTGTATTCATGGTTCCAAACCCGTATGCACGGTATGTTGGGATGGGAATAGCAACTGCAAGTGGTTCTATAGCTTTGGACGAACAATGCAGAAGATAAAGGATTGCCCTGTCACGTCCCACGACCAATCTTAATAGGCAGTGAGGTGTCATTTGGGAGGTTCAGATGGGCTATGGGGGTCGCAGTAAAGTGCCCAAAGAGCCCTTTAGACCTGACTTGTTATACCCATGAAGCTCAGAACATAAGCGAGGTAGCCCAAAGGCCATCTATCAAAAGCATTTTTGATATCTAAGGCCGGGAGGGAGAAAGGTTCATTATGTTTGTTGGCCCAATGATTAATATTACATAGTTTTCTTACATTATCCGAGGCTTGCCTGCCTGGGATGAAACCCACTTAGGTCAGTGTATCATTCAGTGTATCATAAAGGGGGAAAAAAGCATATTATCCAGTGCATGATTTTAATAGGGACAGAAGTATAAACATCAGTCAGGCATCTCTGGAGATGGAAAATCTCCTGTGAGAAGAAAGGATTGAGCAGGTTGAAACATGTCCAATTCCTCTTTACCCTGACATCTGCCATTGGGAAATAGTGATACATACATGCATGGCTGACAACCCATTTTCTGAAAGGGATTTTCCTCAGGGTAGGTACTAAACATTCCCACCAATCTGCTGTTGACGCTAGCACTATATAGTGGACAGAGCCATCCTATGTGAAGTGTTTATTCCTGATTACTGCAGCTCTGCTCCCTTTCAAGTGAATAGGAACTGAACTGCGGTACTCTGGCACCACCAGAACACAATAGATGGCACTATCTGCTTTTGCTTCTTCCACTGTAAAGTTTTGGTGAATGTTGTCAACAGCTGATCAGTTGGGGTGCCAGTTGTTGAACCACTACCATCAGATATTCAGTTTTGTGAGCCAAAGCAAAGAATGGCTACAAAAGGAATGGGAAATATATAGGTAGTACTGATTCTCCTATCCTCTCAAAAAAACCACAGCAAAACCTGCAACATAAAGGCCCCATTCCCACGGAGTAGCGCGCCGCTCATTTACATACGTAAACACGTGTCAGAGCGAGGCGCTTCAAAACAGATCCCATTCACTTCAATGGGTGCCGGCTTACGCGCACTACACATTGAAATCAATTGGTTATAAAGCCTCCTATTGATTTCAATGTGTAGCTCACGTAAGCCGGCACCCATTAAAGTCAATGGGATCTGTTTTGAAGCGCCTCGCTCTGACACGTGTTTACGTGTCTAAATGAGCAGCGCGTTACTCCGTGGGAACGGGGCCTAAAAAAGCTACGTTTCTGCAACATGGGGTCTCAAGCTAAATTATTTTCAGATTACTTTTTTTTTCCTCCGGTATACAGCCAAGTCAACAACTAATATTTTTCATTTTCATGGTTTTTGCAATGTCTTCTGAGACTCTACACATTTATGTACCTTCTGAGATTTTGAGAATATTTGATATACAGAAACATTTTTTTTTAAACTATAATTATTATTAAATTTTTAACAAAATACACAACCATAAAAAATAGACATAAGAAATACAATAATACAAAGGAAAAGCCTGAAACAGTCACGGCCTTTCACAACCGTATAAAACAATTAACACATTACAAAGAACAGACAAAAGAGACTGACATAACAGACAAAACGGGGGAGTAGGACAAAAAAGAGAGGGTGGGTAGGCAAGGGAGGCACAGGTACAGGTATGAAACGGGAAGGGAAGGTCAAAAACCATGCGTTATACAGTAAGCATCCCAGGACGACCAGATGGAATCGAAACCCTCCACTGAATGATTCAGCGTGGCTGTCATATATTCGAGGCTGCGCACATCCTTGAGACGTGCAATCAATTCAGATCTGGTAGGGGGAAGCACGTCTTTCCAATGACGGGCAATAAGAGTTTTTGCCACAGTACACAGGTACAAAAACAAATGAGAGGTCTTCTTGCCCAGTTGCTTGGGAGGCAAATTAAGTAGATAAATCATTGGATCCAGCGGGACCCCCTGGATAAAAAGATCTTCCGTAATAAGTATACAGAAACATTTTTACCTGTAGACAGATTGTAGCTTTAGTTAAGAGGACAACGAATCGATGTATCCACATGATGGAAAATTGTGTGTCAATTGTGCCCAGGTGACACCTGCGTCATTGTGTAGACTACCTGCTCTTCTATTCCGATTGTATTAGCTTAGTATAAAGCAAGCTGTCTGATGAAAAATAATTCTAGCATGAACAACCTCTGAATTGCAATTTTTTTTAATTTCCAGCGCGCACGCAGCGGCACAAGAACACCTGCCTGCATCTTTCCATCAGGCCCTGTTTGGCTTGTACGCAGGTGTCTGTCAATATCAGGTTAGTTTAGCTAATTATTGTGACATCTGTAGAAAGGCCCCTCCGTCTGTCCGCCTGCATATCTATAAATACTATACACTTCTCTTATGACCTGCAGGCTACATAGTCGTTCATCTACTTACAATACATAACACTGCTTATCACAGAAAGGAAGTTTTAATCAGGCCTGTCTTAAAAGTTAAAAAGATTTTTTTTTTTTTTGGAAAATTATTATTCTAAGCCTCACCCTGCTCTTCCTCTGATTGTGGATGTTTCCTTCTTGTCAAAAACGCTTGAGTTTCCTTGAATAGTTAACAATTGGAGACTTCTTGCTCTCTGAGATAGCAGCAACTCTTGTTTGCCAAATTATTTGAATTGTTAATGTTATATTAACTATGTGAGTAGATGAATGACAAAGCATTGACACTGTATGGCGGCACAGATGGAGTTAGGCTGAGTTTACACAGTGCTTTTTACAGCATTCGGTGTATAATTGCAGTAATGAGTCGCACATGTTACTATAGGTCTTACCTGTTTGCTAACAACCAGTAAACTGGGAACCCCTGGTGTACTGATTGTTATTGTACAGGTGAATACATAGTTACATGTGCTGCTCATTACTGCAGGTAAAAACCCTGCAAAGTTCTGTAGAAAAAAAAGCACAGTGTAACCTAGCCTTTAACCCCTTCCCACCAACGGCATTTTTTGAGTCTCGGTTTTCATTTTTGACTCTCCCCTTACAAATCCCATAACTTCTTTATTTCTCCCCTCTTAGAGCCATATGAGTTCTTAATGTTTGCGGGACAAATTTTTCTTCATGATACCGCCAATAATTATTCTGAACAATGAACTGGGAAGATGGAAAAAAAAATTCTGAATGGGGTGGATTTGAAGAAAAAGTGCATTTGTGCGACTTTCTTACGGACTTCGTTTTTACGGCGTTCACTGTGCAGCCAAAATGACATGTCACCTGTATTCTATGTTTTGGTACGATTCTGGGGATGCCAAATTTATATGGTTTTATTTATATTTTAATTTAACCCCTTAATAAAAATCCAAAATGTGCCAATTTTTTTTTTTTCTATAACTCACCATATTCTGACAGACGTAACTTTTTTATACTTCCGTGGACAGGGTTGTATAGGGCGTCTTTTTTTGCGGGCGGGGTATACTTTTCAGTTATACCATTTTGGGGAATTGCTTTTGCTTTGATCACTTTTTATTCAAATTTTTATCAGAGGCAAAACAGTGAAAAAACAGCGGTTTGGCATTTTTGACCTTTTTTTTCCGCTACCGCGTTTATCCTTTGGGAAAATATTTTTATAGATTTGTAGATCGGGCGTTTTCAGACACAGGGATAGCTAATGTGTAGGTTTTTCACAGTATTTAACTACTTTTATATGTGTTCTAGGGAAAGGGGGGTGATTTGAACTTTTAATATTTTTAATTTTTTAAAGTATTTCTTTAAACTTTTTTTTAAACTTTTTTCTTTTCATTTGTTAGACCCCCTAGGGGTCTGATCACTAATGTAATGCATTACAATGCTAATGCATTGTAATACATTGCAAAATACCGACGCTTCTATTGCAGGCTCCCTAGCATAGCCTGCAATAGAATTAACCCTCCGTCAGGGGCATCTGATCTGACAGGCGCAGCTCACTTAGTTTCATTGTAAGTAGCAAAATGTGTGCACTTTAAAACATTACTTTTCTGGTTAGTAAACATTTTTTTTTTTCCACCTGATTGTGTATTCTCATTTATTACATTCCTATTAAGGTAACTGTTCACTTTTAGAGCATTGAAATTTTACAAAAAGGAAAATATAGCCAATTTACTAGCCTGTGCCTGACGGGCGCAATGCCCCTAAACTCGTTATGAAACATATTACCCCTGATGGAGGGTTAATAGAATGACAGGCCGGGAGCCTTCACAAGGCTCCCGTCTGTCATGGCCAGTGTGGACTGGGGTGTCTAGGGCCCACCAGTGGAATTATTTCTAGGGGCCCACCATCAGGATCCCTGCAAACCAGCAAGACAGGGCGGCTGAAGGTAATAACATATCAGGAGCCATGCTGCTCACCCGCCATACGATGTGCAACAATGCACTACCTAAACCTATTGCTACACACTGTATGGAAAAGGAACAGAGCAGCTCCTAGAAATGTTACCATTACCTGTAGCCACGCTGTCCTGGAACAGCTGATCTGCAGAGGTCCTGGCTGTTGTGTCATCACAGATGTAATATTGATGGTCTATCCCAAGGACAGACCATCAATATTACAAAGATGGATAAACCCTTTAAAAATTTGTCCAGGAATTGGAGCGACCCATGTGCTGGGAGGGAGGTGTAAAATAAATAAAAAGCGCCTTCACCTGTTCCTGTTGCTGCCAGTGTCTATTCAGTCTCGCGCCGGCGCCTCCTTGCTGGGAGTCCTGCACCTCATGGGACCACTGAAACCAATTAGATACAGGATTTCCAGAAATGAGGCCATGAGACCGAACAGACACATGCAGGGGACAACGGAGTGCTGGGGACAAAAGCTCAATGAAAAACACTGTGGAAAAAATATATTGAGATTCACTGCAATTTTTTTCCCGCAATGTTTTTTTAGCTGCATCTCGCTGTTGCGCCTAATCCTTAAAGAAGACCTTTCACCATCTGGGGCACATGTGGTTTAATACACCGCTAGAAAGCCAACAGTGCGGTGAATTCAGCGCACTATTGGCTTTCACGTTCTGTACCGGTACCGTAGATCTTCATCGTCAGAAGGGCGTTTCAGACAGTCAGTCAGGAACACCCTTCCTCACGGTAGCGTCTATAGCACTGTACTGTGAGAGGGGTCGTTGCTTATCAGCCAGCGATGACGCTGAGCGCCTATAGCGCTCTCACAGTATAGTGCTATAGGCGCTGCTGTGAGGAAGGGCATTCCGGACTGACTGTCAGAAACGCCTTTCTAACAGTGAAGAGCTACGGTACCGGAACCGATAGCTCTTCACCGGGGGCACAGAATGGGAAAGCCGAAAGTGCGCTGAAATCATCACACTGTCAGCTCTCTAGCAGAACCGCATGTGCCCCAGGAGGTGAAAGCTCCTCTTTACCATCTCAATATACTATACATCACACTATAAGGACAAGGCCCAACACAGCGTCCCGCAGCAAAAAAGCGCTGCGGGAAAACCCCCGGCGCCGACACATCAGTTTTTCCTGCAGCGCTTTTTGCAGAAACTCCACAGAGGTTTGCTCTGAGGACTTTCTGCTTCCTTTATACCTATAGGGACACTGTAGGTGTTTCTGTAGGTATAAATGACATGCTGTGATTTCCAAAAACTGCAACAGTTACCTACACACTCATACATATACATATTAAAGCGGATGTCCAGGCTTAATTATTTTTATGGCGTATCCTCAGGGTAGGCCATAAATACCTGATCAGTAGGGGGCTGATACGCAGCCCCATCAGCTGTACGGAACCACTTCTGGCGCTCGTTTTGTACACAATACAGGACTGGAAGCAGAACGCTTCATCCACTGTTTAGTTGCCTGGCAGATTCACTGCAGCTCAGCTCCCACTGACTTCAATAAGTGCCAAGATGCGGAGAAGGTGCCGGCTGATATACAGTGGACAGAGCTTTCTGCTTCTGGCCCCGTATTGTGTACAGGACTGGTGCCAGAAGTGGCTCCATACAGCTGATCGGTCTGAGGCCTGGGTGTCGGCCCCGTACAGATCAGGCATTTATAGCCTATCCTGACGATAAACCATAGAAAATTATGCCTGAACAACCCCTTTAATTTGCCCCCCAAATGCCCCACACTTTAAAGAGGTTGTCCAGCAAAATTTTTTTTTTTTTTTGTTTATAATTAGTCCGGGGAGGTGAAAAACAAAGCACACATAAAAAAAAAAAAAAAAAAAAAACACCCCACACTCATCTGTTCCCAGTGCTTCGGTTCTGCAGTTCTGCTGTTAGTTACATTCCGGACTGGACCGCACTGGGAGACACTGAGACAGGCAGACTTCCCCCTGCACACTCCGATCGGCAGTGTGGTTAAGAAAATAGAAAGTGTTTTTAAGGGCTCGTTCACATCTGCACCTGGGGTCTCCACTTTCAGGTTTCCATTTCCTGCCCGAAACAGGGCAGGACATGGAAACCTGCAGGCATTTTTCAAACCCATTCAAATGAAGTGTGCGTCCGTAAGCGCCTGTGAGCGTTTTGTGCTCACCGCTGCGAAACTTTTTTTTTTTTTTAACCAGACACAGACATGCAGGACTTTGAGTCTGGTTAAAAAAAAAAAAAAAAAACGGTTTCGCCGCAGAGCGCATAAAACGCTCACCGGCGCTCACAGCCGGACTCGAGCTGACAGGTTTCCGTCTTCTGCATGCAAAAGATGGAAACCTCAGAACGGAGATCAGACGCTGGTGTGAACTTAGTGTTAGCTGTGTTTTCCTCAGTAGGGCCTAATCCTTAGTGGCCCCTGCACACAGTATTATCCCCCAGAGTGGCCCCTGCACACAGTATTATCCCCAATAGTGGCCCCTGCACACAGTATTATCCCCCATAGTGGCCCCTACAAACAGTATTATGCCCTATAGTGGCCCCTGCACACAGTATTATGTCCCATAGTGGCCCCTGCACACAGTATTATGCCCCATAGTGGCCCCTGCACACAGTAGTATGCCCCATAGTGGCCCCTGCACACTGTATTATGCCCCACAGTGGCCCCTGCACACAGTATTATGCCCCACAGTGGCCCCTGCACACAATATTATGCCCCACAGTGGCCCCTGCACACAGTATTATGCCCCACAGTGGCCCCTGCACACAGTATTATCCCCCATAGTGGCCCCTGCACACAGTATTATCCCCCATAGTGGCCCCTGCACACAGTATTATCCCCCATAGTGGCCCCTGCACACAGTATTATGTCCCATATTGGCCCCTGCACACAGTATTATCCCCCATAGTGGCCCCTGCACACTGTATTATGCCCCACAGTGGACTTCCCGAAAAGGGAAGATGTGAACCGGGCTTAATACATATAACATACATTTACACACATACATTCATATACATACATACACACACACACACACACACACCAATCTACAAACATACAGGACTCACACAGTATATCAGACACTTTACACAAATATACACACATTAAATATACATATTTTACCCAAAAAATGTACTAACATTTGGCTGGGTGCACTGGGTATGGAGGCTCATATGCAGCTCTGTCCTGTCTGGCAATGGTGAGAGCTCTTCATTTACAGCAGCCGGCAGACTCCCCCCTGCACACTCCGATCTGTGTGGGGGAGGGGCAGCACAGCTCCTGCTACATGACGGCAGGGTACAGTGCAGAGAGCAGACACACACTCGCAGTAATTGGTACAGGGGCCCATTTTGGCATGGTCAGGATCCCAATCGGGCCCCTGACAAGTGCATTTAGATAAAACTAATAGTCAGGCTCGGGGGCCCACCGGGGAATTCCCCGGTTCCCCGGCAGGCCAGTCCGACCCTGGTCATGGCAACGTGACGCTGTCCCCGGAGGTTACTCCGGGTGCCGGCGATAACAGCAAAAATGGCGGCGCTAACACGCTGCCAGGAAAATGGCACCTCGGTCAGCTTTGACCGAGGTGCCGTAGGGGTTAATGCCCCCGATCGGTGTGAGCACTGACTGGGGGCATTAGCGCTGGGTTTTAATTAAAACAGTAGAGACCCGACGGCTATTACACAAAGAAAGAAGAAATGCAATGAACAAATGTACACTTTTATATCTTTATGTATGGTATGTATATAATGAAGCAAGTGGGGAGTCAGGTGTATTGGTTTTGTTAGGGTCTTCTAAAATGAACACAGTGTAAGGGGGCGTTAACACTTGCGCTCAGTGTCCGCCCTATGTCATTCTGTCAGGTTTCCATCCCAGAGAAACTGGACAGGGAACGGCTTCCCGACGGTCAGTTTTAAAACCATTTGAATGGGTTTTAAAAGCAAACCGCCGGTGTCCGCCTGAGCCCTCTCTGTGGGGAAACCGTTTTTTTTGGGCCGGACACAAAGTCGGACATTTCCCCGCTTCAAAGTTTTGTTAATAATTTAGTCTCGTCTTGACTTCAGGTGCTGCTGCTTGTGCTATAGATTAGCAGATTACATTTTACCTTTTGTGGGAACACTTTCAATAGACTTCTTAATGTAGGCTTACCTTGGGTCAAAAGAAGCCAGTGATCATACCAGTGAGGTGTTAGGGTGCATTCACACTAAGTATACGCTGAGCTGATTCTGAACGTAAAACACGTTCAGAATCAGCGCGTACAAAGCAGATCCCATTCATTTCAATGGGAGCCGGCATACGTGCGCTCCCCATTAAAATGAATGGGCTGCTTTTTTCCCTATTGGTTTCAATGTAGTATGCGAGTATCACATTGAAACCAATAGGGAAAAAAGCAGCCCATTCATTTCTATGGGTAGCGCTCATATGCCGGCTCCCATTGAAATGAATGGGATCTGCTTTGTACGCGCTGATTCTGAACATGTTTTACGTTCAGAATCAGCTCAGCGTATACTTAGTGTGAATGCACCCTTACACCTTAGATCAGGAACATGATACTATGGGACACATCCGCCAAGTATGGTACAAATTGTACGCAAACAGCACAATCTAATGCATTTATGGGGGCAATCCTAATGGAATCTAGACATATTAAGTAAAATTTTACATGAAGATATCAAAATAACTTACTGGCTGTAGTCTTTCTCAAATTTGTTGCTGTATTTTGTTATAATTGTTAACCTTTGTCAGTTTTCCACATTTGGTTAGGCAGGCAATTGAGATGCTTGTGGGAGAATCTTAGTGACTCCAATATTCAAGTGATGTAAGAGTTAGACTAAGGCCCTATGTAGTGGGCCGTGGCAAAAAAGTACTGTGGGAAAAACCGCAGCAACAATGCATCTTTTTTCTTGCAGCGCTATTCACAAAAAGGCCGTAGAGGAAACCTTGGAACCCTTTTTCTTCCATTATGCGGACAGGAAAGTAGATCGTGAACTACTTTTCTGTCCACATGTTCCATGTGGAGACCGTGCGGGAAGCACACGGACCTCATTATAGTTTGCTTTCACTGTACACCGCTTGCCAATGTAGTCTGTTCAGGGGGGGTAGTCCCCATGCGGTCTCCCCCAAACGGATTACCGATTCAGATGAGAATGAGGCCTTAAAGAGATTTTCGAGGCAAAAATACCTGTGGCCCATCTTAAGAATGGGTCTACACCTGACACCTCCATTGATCAGCAGCTGAGACACAGAAAATGGAGCAGGAAGGAGACAATACTGTTCTCTGGGTAGTAGTCAGACTATGTTACTGCAGAACAGATCTCATTCATTTGCATTGGACCTCTAATGCCGTGAATGAAGCTTTGTATCAGCTGCTATGAACAGCAAATCGATGGTGGTATTGGGTGTCAGCAATGATCACACAGTTCCATACAGGTGACCCTAACCTATATATCTGAAGGATGGATTGATATACTGGGTTCTGCTGACAGACTCCCTTTAAATGGCGACCATATGTTTCTGATAACTATACATATTGAAGTGCAAAAGGCATAAATGTGAGTAGTAGGGTTTCATGGATGCCATGTTGATAAACTTTTTTGTGTATGTTTAAGCACTGCAAGGTCCAGCATTGTTTTGTTCATAAGTAAGATGCAAACGTAAGACTCTAACATATCTGGATGTGCCTATGAAGTGGGATATAAGCTACATATTATATGGATTCAGGGAAGAAGGCCACATTCTTCAATGTACATTCATAATAATCCTCCCCAGTATATGCACGTACAACCCAAGATTCTGTTAATTCTCTTCTGCATTATTATACTGCGTATTCATGACTGTCTGCTACATTAATTCTACTGAAGGCATGGCTTCTTCGATACTCAGCGTGTTAACTGATCCATGTATAGGAAGAAAAACTTGTCTATAAATGTCAGAAAAACCCATGCAGACAAATCAATATGGGAGTCATGTTTAGTGAAAACTTCTGACTAGGTCAGTGATGGTGCAGATTGCCACTCTCAATACACTACATTGAGATATTACTTCCATACCCCCCTGCTGTTTGTGAAATTGTCTTTTGCAGAATGCCACGTGCACAAAGATGACAGGCTGTGTCTGAAACTACTCTGATGGTATCAAAGTGCATTAAAGTATCTCAGAAATATCTCGGCAATCATCCGCCTTTTACCTTCTCTTTGTTTGAATGTCTTCCAGTGTATTAGACACCCACAGCAAGCACATTTCTTACCAGACGTGACTCGAAAAGATTGTGTTCTTATAGGCTTCAGAATTCCGGCCCGGTGCTGAGCCAAGTGCTGTAGATCAAGTATATATCCTGTTTTAATAGATACGGTGGCTTATTAAAGGGATATTACACCGGAATCTATCTGTACAGACTAATGAAACTGTATACTGTACACTTCACTTTTTACACAATGAGATTTCTCTATGGTATATAATCCACCATTTAAAAAAAAAAAAAAAAAAATAATGTAGATTGTGAGCCCCATATAGGGATCACAATGTACATTTTTTTTTCCTATCAGTATATCTTTGTAGAATGGGAGGAAATCCACGCAAACACGGGGAGAACATACAAACTCCTTGCAGATGTTGTTCCTGGCCAGATTTGAACCCAGGACTCCAGTGCTCTAAGGCTGCAGTGCTAACCACTGAGCCAATGTGTTGCCCCCGCCATTTTATGAGGTAGGTAGAAGGTAGGCACTACACACCTAGTTGGTGATGTTCTCCAGGCATCCATCACATTTACATTAATCCATAAAATACATTTAGAAGTGTTATTCATCTCTCCATTTCCACTGCTCCCTAATCCAATGATAGTTAGCCATTCCAGCTGGTGTTTGGCATTGCCATGACACTCCTGGTGTTTATACTGAAATTACATCCAGTTTGGAACTTCATAGTGAGCGATACCACAGAGGATAGGTCATTTCTTTAACCCTTTCCTGCCGGTGACACTTTTCAATTTTCATTTTTGACTCCCCCCATTCCAAACTCCATAACGTTTTTTATTTTTCTGCTCACATAAGAGGGCTTAATGTCTGTGGGACAAATTTTTCTTCATAATGGTACCATTTATTATTCTGAACAATGTACTAGGAAGCTGGGAAAAAAAAAATCAGAATTGGAGAAAAAGTGCTTTTGTGCGACATTCTTACAGGCTTCTTTTTTACAATGTTCATTCTGCAGCCAAAATGACATGTCACCTGTATTAAACATTTCGTACAATTCCGGGGATACAAAACTTGTATAGTTTTACTTACATTTTAACCCCTTAAAGGGATTCTACCACTAAAACACATTTTTTTCTAGTTACCACGTCGGAATAGCCTTTAAAAAGGCTATTCGTCTCTTACCTGTGGAAGTGCTCTCCGCTGCGCCGTTCGTTCAAAATACCGGTTTGTACCGGTATGCTAATTAGTTCTCTCGCAGCGATGGGGGCATCTCCATCGCAGGAGTAGCGATGGGGGCGTCCCCATTGCAGCTCGAAAACCGACCGCAGCGCCGCCTCTATGGTCTTCTGTATCCTCCCCTTGCTTCTTCAGCGTACTGTCGGACGCCTGCGCAGTACGCTCTGTTCGGCGAAGATTGCCGAACGTACTGCGCATGCGCGAAATTGCGGTCCCAGCCAGGTAAGAGACGAATAGCCTTTTTAAAGGCTATTCCGACGTGGTAACTAGAAAAAAATGTGTTTTAGTGGTAGAATCCCTTTAAAAAAACATAAAACTTAGGCCTGGTTTACATCTGCGTTTGGTATTCCATTCGGGGAGTCTGCTTGCAGACCCCCGAACAGAGTACCAAATGCAATAAAAGGCGGTGAGAAATTAAACCACATGGACCCCATAGACTGTAATACCTACCTACCAAACACAGATGTGATCCAGGCCTTAGCAAAATTAATTTCTTTTCTAAGTGTCACCGTATTCTGACACCTATAACTTTTTTATATTTATGTGTATGGGGATGCATAGGGCGTCTTCTTTTTGCAAAGCCAGTTGTGCTTTTTAGTTTTTCTCATTTTGGATAACGGCTATTGAACAGCAGTTCATCACTTTTGATTTTTTTTTCCAGCTATGGCATTCATCCAGTGGCGTAACTACCACCATAGCAGCGGTAGCAGCTGCCACAGGGCCCGGGACATTAGGGGCCCGGTGACAGCTGCTACCGCTGCTATCATTATTCTCGGAGGTCTTTTCGGACCCCCAAGTATAATGATCGGGGCCCCCTGTTGGTGGAATACTTTCCACCAACAGGGGGCCCCGAAGCTGCAGCAACGGCTGAGACACAGGAGCTGCAGCTCTGGCTCCTGTCAGCGCTTCAGGATGCTCCCCCTCTCTCCCCCCTCCCTTTCTCTGCTGTCCTCTGCCCACCAATGAGAGGAGGAGGCGGGGCTTATCCCTGCCGAGCTCCTGCCGTCCTGCACTGGAGGAAGAAAGGAAGAAGGAAAGTGAAACTAAAGCTACACAGGTACGTACTGGGGTTACTTATTAATGTCAGGCATATGGGGTGATTACTTGTGTTTTAGTAACTCCATGTGCCTCATATTAATAGCAGTTAACCCCATCATTTCCCTCACATTAACCCCTGTGTGCCTCACCATAAGAGTTACTGATATGTGAGACATATGGGGGTAATAATAATGAAGATACTTTATTATTACCTCCATGTCTCTCACATATCAGTAACTCTTATGGTGAGGCACACAGGGGTTAATGTGAGGGAGATGATGGGGTTAACTGCTATTAATATGAGGCACATGGAGTTACTAAATTGTAATGCACATGACCAGATTTTTTATCCACAATTTGTCCTGGTATAGTGGTCAGCGGGTGACGTGACAGTATTTAGTCCTGTAGGGGCCACTATTGGGTATAATACTGTGTGCAGGGGCCACTATTGGGTATAATACTGTGTGCAGGGGCCACTATGGAACATAATAGAGCGTGCAGGAATGCGTAGGAGGGACTCGGTCGAGATCTTCGGTGTCGGGGGGGCCCCATGTCAAAAGTTCGCCACGGGGCCCCACCATTCCTAGTTACGCCACTGCATTCATCCTATGGAAAAAATATTTTATAGGTTTTTAAACCTAGGTATATAGGTTTTTTTCAGACACAGAGATACCTAATTTCATAGTACTGAAGTACTTTTATATGTGTTCTAGGGAAAGGGGGGTTTATTTTATTTATGTATTTATTTATTTATTATGTTTACTTGTATAGCTCCATCATATTCCTCAGCGCTTAGCAGACATTGTCAGTCACTGTCCCATATAGAGCTTACAAGCTACATTCCCTATCAGTATGTCTTTGGCGTGTTGGAGGAAACCGGTGTACCTAGAGGAATCCCACGCAAACTCGGGGAGAACATACAAACTCCCTGCAGAGATTTGAATTTTCAATACTTTTGACTACTTTTTTTTCAATTTTTTTTCTTCTTGCACTTATTAGACCCCGTAGGGGTCTTGAACCCCAGGCGGTCTGATCACTAATGCAATGCATTACAACGCTAATGCATTGCAAAGTATCGGCTGCCTAGCGCTCTGACTATGAACATTAATAAGAGAATTGAAGAGGTGACTTATCACTGGTTTTAAAAAATGTTTATACTGAAATTTTACATTAAAGAAATGTCATTGGGTAAATACATCTTTGTTGACTGATCAGTGCGAGTCCTAAATGTGAGCATTAGCACTGGGTCTCTCCAGTATAATGCAATGCATTATACATATCTAAATACCTGACATCCATTACGGGAAGGGGTTAACAAACACCCACTTCATCTCTTGCCTTCCTTGTTCTTTGTACTTGCATACTCTATGTCACCGAAATCTTATCAGGAATGTGTCACCAGAAAATTACCTACTTTTTAAACCAAATTTGTATTGTTAAACATATTTCATAGGAATTTATCAGAATTTCTGTTCCAGAGCTGGCACTTTACAAGCATATTTACCTGCACAGGGATCTTCCCCCTGCTTTAAACAGTGTTGCTCCAGGCTACAATCTCCCTAGGGGGAAACTGGGGGAGACGTGAGCAGAGTTATTAAGCTATTTGCACTTTCTTGGCATATTTTGTGCCATTTTCCCTGTACCTATCACGTCACACTGCATTGGAATCACAATTCCATGAGTTGCATTTTGCATGATAGTTATAACACGAGTGCTTTTTTCAAACGAATAGGCGTAAAGTAGATATAGCCAAAAACAGCTACACCTGAAATACTTAAAGAGGTTGGCCACTTTCAGACCAACATTGAGAAACAAATAATATTGTTTGTACAATAAAAAAAATATATACAATTTTCCAATATAGTGTAATCTCTGATTGCTGCCATTGATTCTTTTACTTTTAGTGGATAAAACTCCGACCATGGTCATGTGATATATGGCCCATGGCTATGTGATGCAATCTTAAGGCCTCCAAAGCTACCTTGTCTAGGTGGATCTCTTACTTCCTGAAGCTGAGTCCACCGGAGTTTGTTAGAGCCCACTCCACTTGTGCCTTCTCTGCATCATGGACAGAGAAGCGTTCTTTTCCATTGGAACAGATTTGTGTTGCTGCCTCCTGGAGGTCTCATTTGACTTTAATTGACCATTATAGATTAGGTGCAGCTCAGAGGCCATTGCCTTTGGGTGTTCTGTATTGAGTTCTATCTTGCAAGAGGGTCCTTCCTAGGGGTTTACATACTAGATCTCCATTATTGGGCTGCTGGTAAAGTGTTAAGGAATCGTTGATGACATTATTTTCCTTTTGTCCTAACAGCCGCACAAGTTTCCTCCAAGGGATGACTTTATCTCCTTTATAATTTACAGTGTGGGGAGGTCTCTTTTACCCTTTTATAGGTTGGGTTAATGTCTAATTAATTCTTTAAATTTAATATTACAACGGTCCTACCAGCACAAAGGGGCAGAAGTACCCAATATTATGTAGTTGTTAGGACTATGGGAAAATAAATTAACAATGTGATCAACAAAAATACACTTACAAGCAAAAGGGTAACAAAGTTTTGACCTTTAGACTTTCAGGCTCCATATGTCACCATCCACTACAGCTTCGAACATGAGACTACCATCATGTTATAGACAATCATCTTGGCTATCTCATGCACAAATAGGTAGGAGAAGAATAGCCTCAAAGGAATCCTATCATTCAGATGGAATTTTTGTGACTAACACATCGGAATAGCCTTAAGAATGGCTATTCGTCTCCTACCTTTAGATGTCTTCTCTGCGCCACCGTTCCGTAGAAATTCCGGTTTTCGCTGGTATGCAAATGAGTTCTCTCGCAGCACTGGGGGTGGGCCCCAGCATTCAAACAGCACAGGGGGCGTCCCCAATGCTTTGAAAAATCTCTCCAGCAATGCCTCCAACTTCTTCAGGAACGTCCTCTTGTAGGCCTGAAGCGGAGCCTACTGTGCATGCCTGCCACCACAAAAAAAATTACCACTTACACAGTAAGTAAGCAGCCATTTTCTTGTGGCCTGTGGGCATGCTATCTCTTTACCTTCTTCTTCACAAAATGTCTCCTCACTGCGCATTCTCTTATATATGCCAAGGCATTATCAGTGAGAGATGGTGACCTCTGCTTTCACACAGCCCTTCATGTTTGGCTGAAATAGATTAGTGGAAAGCCTACATTGATCTGAATCTCTCACATGGCAATAGCCAATTTTGTTGGTTCATCTGAAATAAATGATAAAGGTTTCAGTATATTGGAAAATGAACTTTCAGTGAATTTTTGGTTGAATATGGTTCATTGTGAACCAGCTGATCCATCTCTAGCTACATTATTAAATTGTTTGAGCCAATTCTCTGAATTGTCCCTATTGTTGGATAAAATGAGCTATTCCCCTCCCCCCCCCCCCCAATCTCCAATTTACTCCATACGTATGCTCTTCTCAGCATGTGTTTTCAAGGGCGAGATGGCAATAAGCCTCTACCAGACTCATTTGGCTACATCATACCTCCTATAGGAAAAAAATATCAGGCATTGTAGAATCAACATCTGTGATCCTTCTTTTACCCAACAGTATACCCCCAACACAGATAGGTGGCCAATCAGTTTGACAACACAGTGTTGGTATACATCTTAACTCCGCTTCCCACAGTCACTGCACGACATAGACATCTGTATTGTTTGACTGTTACACTCCACATGTGCTTTGTCCATCTTGTAGTGACTGTGTAAGTTCCCCTCTGTTCTGACATGCTATGAATCAAACACTATGGATGTCAGTAATATTCATGTAGAAGTCTGTTTCACTGTATGGTATGGAGGGACATGTGAAAATAAAGGAGACTGAGACATATGTTTCTTCTCATTGTCTACACTTGAGACCCCTTGCTATCACTGTTATGTAGAGACTATATCAGTGCTCCGAGTTTCTGAATATATCATTTATTACTTCATACTGTAAATATAGTATGTGGGATGAAAAACTAGTGCATTATCATTTTTATTACATATTTCACTCGGGAAGAGAGTTTGCATGTGAAAGATGAATCCCTAGAATGTCATGCCTCCCAGTGCTGGAATATTCCGCAGGTCATACTTACCAATCAGTTCCTCTGCACAGAGATAACACTTCTGAAGGACACTTTATTGAAGTCAATAGTCTTTCATCTTGAAAATGCTGATTGAGAAAAAGCCTTTTCCGTTCTTAAAGGTGAAGGCTTATCTTGTATATGCATTATTCAGTTATTTCCATTGGATGAGTTGCTACATTTGATGCAACATGAAAATTTATTTTGCATTTCTAATCAGCAAGGTTGGGTAATAGGATGTAGGTCCTGCTACGTAACACCATCCAACTGATCCAACTGATGTATAGGCATAGGTTTAACTACGCTGTAGCAGCTGCTATAGGATCTACTGGATTTTTACTCTAGTAATTGTTTCAAATAAGAAATCAACAAAGCAGTTTGTAATTCATTATTAATTAAACCAAAACTTTTCTGATTCACCTTGGACGAACCTGTAAAATGACTTGTGCCATGTGTTAGAAGAGTATAAATGAAGAGGCTCATATGGTCTGGATTACCTAGGGGGCTTCTGGGATCATGACTAGAGATGAGTGAACAGTGAAATATTCAATATTCGTTTCAAGTAGAGCCTCAATATTCGACTACTCGATTGAATATCGAATCCCATTATAGTCTATGGGAAAAAATGCTAGTTTCAGAGGAAACCACTATTCGACTAAAGGAGAGTCACCAACTCCATGAGTAGCAGGAGGAGAGTGTTTAGGAGGAGCGCTGTGCAGTTAAAGCACACGGACCCCATTGTAGTCTATGGGGTCCGTGCGCTTTAACTGCACAGCGCTTTCAGTTGCACTAATAAAAGGTAAGCTCCCACGTAACTGCAAGTTGCCAGCTCTCCCGACTAGCAAAGACGAGCCTGCGGCAAATCAACGCTGGTTCTGCAGCAGGCTTGTCCTTGCTAGTCAGGAGAGCTGGCAGCTTGCTGTTACGAGGGAGCTTACTTTTTCTCATAGGAATGAATTGACCAGTGTACAGCATTCGGCCAGTCAATGCTGGTTCTGCCGGAGGCTCGTCTGTGAGGAGGCGGAGTCTAAAATCGGACCACATTGGAGACTGCTGTGGTCTGATCTTAGACTCCACCTCCTCACAGACGAGCCTCCGGCAGAACTAGAGTTATTGGCTGTACACTGGCCAATCAACACTGGTCAATTCATTCCTGTGCGAAAAAGTCAGCTCCCTCGTAACAGCAAGCTGCCAGCTCTCCCACTAGCAAGGACGAGCCTGCTGCAGATATTCTGAATCAAATATTTACTGCGAATATCTAGTAGTATTCGATCAAGTACGAATATTTCGAATATCGTAGTATTCGATCGAATACCTACTTGATCGATACTACTCACTCACCTCTAATCATCACCTGCTCAGGTACTGCAGCCAGTACTGTCGGCACAAGGACAGTGAAAAATAAAACACAACAGACAACTCTGGAGAATAGATTATTTAGATTCATTTAATTTTTTTTATTTTTTTTTTTAAATGTGGATTGTGAGCCCCACATAGAGCTCACAATGTACATTTTTTCCCTATCAGTATGTCTTTGGAATATGGGATGGAAATCCATGCAAACACGGGGAGAACATACAAACTCCTTTGCAGATGGTTTTTTGCCCTTGGCAGGATTTGAACACCAGGACTCCAGCACTGCAAGGCTCCAGTGCTAACCACTGAGCCACTGTGTGGCCCCCAGGTTCATTTAATTTAGACAGATAAATAGAGGCAAAGAGATCGTAGGAGTGGAGGGAAAAGCTCTGCATCGATCTGTGAATGTCAACTATCTTAGATACATTATTCAGGTCGTCCTTTGAGTGCTAAATTTAATTTTGTCAAGCATTTTTTTTTTTTTTTTGCAATACACTTAAAAAACAAGAAAAAAAACAGACCTGCCATCACTACTCCAGTTTAGTGTATGACTGTCTACTGTCGTGCATTAGTCTTACTGGCCAGGCCTTTGATTTCTGGTATTTCTCATTTTGTTAAGCATATTTTTACAATTGAGTTTTTAGCCATTTGTTAATTTTCATTTTTTATTCTCCACCTTCCAAAAGCCATGATTTTTACATTTTTCTTTTCACAGAGCCATATGGGGGCTTAATTTTTGTGTAACAAATTATACATCTCAATGGTACCATGTATTATTTCATACTGCAATGCTGGAAAAAAAAATCAGAAAAGGGTAAAAATAGAGAAAAACTGTGTTTGTGTGACTTTCTCGAAGGCTTCATTTTAACAGCTTTAACTGTGCAACCAAAATGATGTCACCTGTATTCTGTGGGTTGGTATGATTATGGTAATAGCAAAGTTATATAGTCTTGTAAAGTTTTAACCTCTTTAAAAAGTCCAAATAGTTATAGTATGATGACAAGCTTGAGAGTCTTCAACAGACTTCAAACTTTCATACTAAGGGATTGCTGGCCCCAGATGTCACTCTAGGACCCCACAATGGCAGCACTCATACGCCTCCAGGAAAATGATGCCCTAGTCAACCTTGACCACGGCTTTAGGTGGGTTAAAGCCAATGATCAGTGCTGTATAATGCCGGCCGCTCAACTCCTGAACAATTGCCATACTTAAATACCCAACATCCACCATAATAGTGTGGTGGATGTCAGGAAAGGGTTAAAAGCTGTTCCACTGTAGTCTATAACTGTACACTGTCTTACATTACGAAAAACATAGCACAGCTTGTGAATGTGACTAATACAAAAAAAATTTATCACTAGAGAGACGATATCCTGCACATAAAATCAAGCCTTGCATGTGTACAAGCACCAAACTCTAAATATACAGTGTTGGCCAAATGTATTGGCACCCCTGCAATTCTATCAGATAATCATTTTCTTCCAGAAAATGATTGCAATCACAAATTCTTTGGTATTATTATCTTCATTTAATTTGTCTTCAATGGAAAACCACAAAAAGAATTGTCAAAAAGCCAAATTGGATATAATTACACACCAAACATAAAAAAGGGGGTGGACAAAAGTATTGGCTCTGTTTGAAAAATCATGTGATGCTTCTCTAATTTGTGTAATTAACAGCACCTGTTACTTACCTGAGGCACCTAACAGGTGGTGGCAATAACTAAATCATACTTGCAGCCAGTTGAAATGGATTAAAGTTGACTCAACCTCTGTCCTGTGTCCTTGTGTGTACCACATTGAGCATGGAGAAAAGAAAGAAGACCAAAGAACTCTCTGAGGACTTGAGAAGCAAAATTGTGAGGAAGCATGAGCAATCTCAAGGCTACAAGTCCATCTCCAAAGACCTGAATGTTCCTGTGTCTACCATGCGTAGTGTCATCAAACAGTTTAAAGCCCATGGCACTGTGGCTAACCTCCCTAGATGTGGATGGAAAAGAAAAATTGACAAGAAATT
Organism: Leptodactylus fuscus; assembly: GCF_031893055.1. Taxonomy (NCBI): domain Eukaryota; kingdom Metazoa; phylum Chordata; class Amphibia; order Anura; family Leptodactylidae; genus Leptodactylus; species Leptodactylus fuscus. The sequence continues at coordinate 182,356,069 of NC_134265.1, forward strand.
TCAATGCAAGATTGTGCAGATGGTGGATAAAGAACCTCGACTAACATCCAAACAAGTTCAAGCTGCCCTGCAGTCCGAGGGTACAACAGTGTCAACCCGTACTATCCGTCGGCGTCTGAATGAAAAGGGACTGTATGGTAGGATACCCAGGAAGACCCCACTTCTTACCCAGAGACATAAAAAAGCCAGGCTGGAATTTGCCAAAACTTACCTGAGAAAGCCAAAAACGTTTTGTAAGAATGTTCTCTGGTCAGATGAGACAAAACTAGAGCTTTTTTGGGAAAAGACATCAACATAGAGTTTACAGGAAAAAAAGAGGCCTTCAAAGAAAAGAACACGGTCCCTACAGTCAAACATGGCGGAGGTTCCCTGATGTTTTGAGGTTGCTTTGCTGCCTCTGGCACTGGACTGCTTGACCGTGTGCATGGCATTATGAAGTCTGAAGACTACCAACAAATTTTGCAGCATAATATAGGGCCCAGTGTGAGAAAGCTGGGTCTCCCTCAGAGGTCATGGGTCTTCCAGCAGAACAATGACCCAAACACTTCAAAAAGCACTAGAAAATGGTTTGAGAGAAAGCACTGGAGACTTCTAAAGTGGCCAGCAATGAGTCCAGCCCAGAATCCCATAGAACACCTGTGGAGAGATCTCTTGATGGCAATTTGGAGAAGGCACCCTTCACATCTCAGGGACCTGGAGCAGTTTGCCAAAGAAGAATGGCCTAAAATTCCAGCAGAGCATTGCAAGAAACTCATTGATGGTTACCGGAAGCGGTTGTTCACAGTTATTTTGTCTAAAGGTTGTGCTACTAAGTATTAGGCTGTACTTTTGCCAATACTTTTGTCCGGCCCATTTTTGGAGTTTTGTGTAAAATGATCAATGACTTGACTTTTTTTTCATTCTCTTTTGCGTTTTTTCATTGCAAGCAAAATAAATGAAGATATTAATACCAAAGAGTTTGTGCTTGCAATCATTTTCTGGAAGAACATGAGTATTATCTGACAGAATTGCAGGGGTGCCAATACTTTTGGCCAACACTGTATATCCAACCAAAAAAAGGAAGAGCCATGTACAAAACCAAAAATTCTTAAAATCTACATTTTTATTGAACGAAAAATTCAACCTACTATGTAAAAGACTAAGATGAGGCATGTAGTGCAAAAAAAGTGATGTGAGACACTACAGACAGAGAAAAGATACAATATTATGGGGACATAATAATAAATACATTGTCTACCAGTAAGTATTTGGACACCCATACAAATGAAGATATCTTCGGTCATGATGTATGTCACGCCTTGTACTGTTAAATAGGAAACAGCATTGGCATTAGTGCAGTGGCATTAGTTGCATGGACTTTGGCTATGGGTGGGCTGTATTATAGAAATTATTATCAATCTTCAATAGTGGATATTATATTTTTTCATATATAAGTGACATGATTTCCTTCAGTCTTACATAAACCTGTTTTAGAGATTCTTTGATATTTCTGCTTTGTGGTTACATTTTATAAAAAATTAGGTATACTGGCCAGACTATGACGAGTAACCTTAACCAGGTTCTGCAAATCCGAACTTGTGATTTGAGGTATGCAAAAAAGGTACATGGGGAAATACTGAGATATATACATAGGCTTATTAACGCATCCAGCTGGCTAATAAAATCCTACATATACACCATATTCCAAATTATTATTCAAATTGTGTCTAAGTGCCATAAAGATGATAGTTTTTGTTTTTCAATGAAACTTATGGCTGGTATTGTGTCTCAGGACTTTTAGACCTAAGTTAAAAGTGGAGCATTGGATCATATAGGTAATCATGACCACAACATAATAAGTTTTCATGTACACTTTAAAAAGATGTTTAGTAGAGGGGGCACAAAAACACTAAAATTCAGGAAGGCCAAGCCAGCTGAGAGAAAAGCTTAGCAGTATAATTTGGGACAATGTTCTCAAAGTGAAGGCAACTGAAAGCAATTGGGACATTTTCAAAAACATCCAAAATAGTGAAAAACACAAACTTTCTGTGGCTAACTAAACTGTAAGGAGTGCAATGAGGGATAAAAAGAAAGCATTTAACCATATTTAAATATGGCAATCCTCAGCTACTGACCTAATACAGTGGAGTTAAAGGGGTTGTCCGAGATAAATGGAAAGTCCTATACTAATCTAAACACCCTCCCCCTCACTGCCACAAGATGTGATAATGGTGCATACATTGTGCAAGTTCTAAGAGTGTTTTGATGTCTATCTTGAATGCAAAAATATGGGTTATGGGTTTTACATTTTGGTAAAGACAAGTTGATCCAGGGATTTATACTGATTGCCTGATTTGGAGCCGGAAAGGAATGTTTTCTCCTTATATGGGGCAATTGGCATTGGCTTCATGGGATTTTTGGCCTTCCTCTGGATCAACGCTATATCATTAGAGGTTGGACTTGATGGTCCTGTGTCTTATCCAACCTCATCTCCTATGTAACCATGTTTGACAGCTCTTAAGAAACAGTCGTTAATGCTCATTTGTTGTAAAGAATTATTTAAGATGCCTTTCCTTTCACTATAATAACTGAATACTGACACCATAATAACTGAATACCTCAACAGTGTTCTATCCATGTAGGTTTCGTAACCAGTCATCCACCGCCTGATACGATGACCTTCGGCAAATAGAACAAATATCTAACAGCATTGTGTAATGTGTAAAAGATTCCAGCTCTAGAAATTCCACAGTCAGCTTGTCACTTCCCGCAATACACTCTCATCCATATTATAGGAAGGAAAACAGGAAGAATTGTTATAAACACTGCTAGAAGTTTTACTTTCTCTAGTTTCACTAAACACAGTGAATTTATAATATGTGCAGGAGAGGGAGCAACGTTTATGTACTGAATGGACTGTTCAAATGACAGCAGTGAAACACTGAGCCATATAAAGTGAACGTTAATACTTAGGATAGGTCATCTATATCAGTCTGGTGCATACTTCTGAACTTTCTAAGGACAGAAAGAGGGATAGAATCTGTATTGCGCTGTTCATTCTGTGGCAAATTTAGCCCACCCACTTACACTTCACCCTAACATGATTTGCCCTCACAGTATAATGCCCCCCTTCTGTCTGCCCTACAGTATACTGTCCCCTTCCAGCTACCTCCACAGTTTACTGTCCCCCTCCAGTTTCCCCACAGTTTAATGTTCCCTTCCAGTTGCCCACACACTATTAAGTCCTCCTCCAGTTGCCCCAGTTTGTCATCCTCCAGCTGCCCCAGTTTAATTTTCCCACACCAGTTGTCCCTTCAGTATAATGTACTCCTCCAACTGCCTCCTTAGTGTAATGTCCCCCTTCAGCTACCCCCAAAATTTAATGTCCACCCTCCAGCTCCTCCAGTTTAATGTCCATCTCCAACTACCTCCATAGTATAATGTCCCCCTCCAGTTGCCTCCAGTTTAATTTCCAAGTTTAATCCCCCACTCCAACTGCCCGCACAGTTTAGTGTCCCCCCTCCAGTTGTACACATAGTATAAGTCCCCCTCCAGTTGCCCCCAGTTCAATTTCTACCTCCAGCTGTTCCTAGTTTAATTTTCCCCCTCCAGGTGTTCCCTTGGTTTAATGCCCCCCAGCTACCTCCACAATTTAATGCCCCCCTCCAACTACCATCACAATATAATGTCCCTCCTCCAGTTGCCCCCACAGTTTAATGTCCCCTTGCAGTTGCCCCACAATATTAAATCCCTCTGCTTGTTGCAAAAAAACATAAACGTCCTAATACTCACTTTGTCCTGTTTCCCTGTTGTACTGTCTTCTGTCTCTGGTTCCGATGGCTTCAGGGAGCTGCAGGTGCAGAGGCGTCACTACATTGTGTCTGCTACTCCTGGATCAGAGACAAGAGCCGAATGGTGAAGCAGAGCCAGCTCCTTGCTTTACCATTGTATTCAATAATGGAAATGCAGATGAGTTGAAACCAGGACTTACCTCTTGCCAAACACCCGGAATTTGGAACTGTCTCGTTGAAACCAGGAGTTTTGGCAGGTATGATCTGGTGACTGTCTGACACTCTGTACCCTCACCATTCTCTGTGCAGTGACCAAGCCAAGTCATTGCAGCACAACTCACCTTTAAAGGGGTTCTCCATGGAGGTTTTTGGTACTTATTTCCCCTTGGTTCTATTGTGGACAAACTATTGGTTTCGACAATGTGTCATGTAATTGGAACCAGCATCCAGCCCCAGCCCAGACCTGCAGGGATAAGACCTTTTTCAGAGGTATGGATGTAGTGATAGTGTCCAGAGACATAAAAGACATCCCATGTGCGGCAGGGATGTTCAATGTGGGTGCTGTGGTGAAAACTGATCTTTATTTTGCATGTTATTTTATGTCAAGTCAGCATTTTTTTTTAAGAACGTAGACCACCCCTTTAAGTCTAAGTAAACTTTTATGTATTTATTCATAAATATACAGTGCAGGTGAAAGGAACAGACTTTGCAATATAGTTTACTTCTTCTTTATTACTTCTGTCTTCATGTCTTATATGCTAGATGTTGGTCTGTTCTCTGTACACAAGCAGATTCCTTTACAATACAGTTTATAGAGAGAGGGAGAAGGAGAAAGACAGAGCTATGTCTACAGCATTAAATGAGTAATTTCTATGAGGAGTAAACTGGATAGTAATTCCTGATAACCCAGCTCTGGAAGGAAATGGTCTCTCTAGATTCTGCAGATGTCTGATTATTTAGTAAAACTCATCTCTTCCTTTCCCAACCCTCTCCATAGACATCTATTATACATATTTGATAAGCGGCAGAAGGAGGGAAATAAGTGAAGAAACCAAATTTATCTTTAATAAATTATAGTATTGAATGTTATATTCACGTGCAGTATGTTCAATTTCAAAGAGTCATCAATACTTCCCAGAAAACTAAATCCTGATTTAAGTCAGTTTTTACGTATCTGTCCAAATTGTTTAAAGATGAAATACAGACACATTGATTTGGATGTAATTATTCATATGTCTGTTTTTATTTCTAGACTGTGAGGCCATAAAAATGCAGATATGTTCTATTTTGGTTGGTTTTATCGACCATGGAAGCCCATTAAAGGACTGTAAGTCAGTAATAAAAATGGACAGCACATAGATGTCATCCATGCTTTGCCTGTTTTCGCTGATCAGACTCAATACAAAAAATGGTTGATGGGCATCTGACCACCCCAGTAAAGCTATACGTTTGAGTACTGCCAGTATAAAATAGCACAAATACATGAAAAAAGGATATGTGAATACGGCCTAAGATAAGGCTTGGATGATTTTCCTATGGTCAATATTTGGTCAGTATTTCTAAGCCAAAACCAGAAGTGAAACCTACAGAGAAAAAGTGATTTGGACACTAATACTGGCTTTGGCTTACAAATACTGATTCAAAATACTGACCTAATACTGAGCAAGTGAAAGTGGCCAAAGAATTAAATCACTAATATCACCTTACTCCATTGCTATTTCTAGCAATTCTAGGAATTAAACACCTTTCCAATTGCCGCCATGTATAATGGAGACATGACAGCTATGTTGGATCAATTTCCAAACTGATACTGATCAATCCTGATGGAGATTAATTTAATTGGGGTTTGTAACAATACAGCTGTTCTAAGGCAGGTTTTTGTCGAAAAATGAGAATGTATTATGATGGAGTTGGTGTCTTTTATCCTCACTTTATTGTTAACATCTAGGTGAGGTCTGGTTCACATCTGCATCTGTAAGCTTTTCACGGAGTCCGCATGGGAACCCCCCCGAACGGATTACTGACGCAGATGTGAACCAGGCCTATAATGTTGAGTTGCTGTAGTGGGAAGAGAAGAGAAAGATCCATGTACTGGGGTATACAAGGGAGTTATAATTGTATAAGGGAAAGAAAGAACATGCAGCTTTGCATCGGTTTGTAATGCAGATTTTTTTCTTACCACAGTCACCTTCCCAAAAGCGCCATACAGGGGTGAACCTACCCCTTTCGCCGCCCAAGGCGAACTACAGAAAGCCCCCCCCCCCCCCGAGGAGGGGGCGGAGCATAGGGGCGTGGTGGAGTGAAGGGGGCATGACGGCGCGAAGAGGGCGGGGCTTAGTGCCGTTCGCAGGCAGAGAGCAGGCGCGGAGAAGACCTGCTCTCGGCGTGAGTGTGAGAGGAGGCTGCTGGAGCAGCGCTGCTTCAGTGGCCTCCCCAAACCACCGCTCGGTGCTAAGCCAGTCCAGGAAAGCTTGTCCTGGACTGGCTTAGATAATCAAAAATGCCGCCCTCCCTGGGGTCCTGACATAGCGCCGCCTGAAGCGCTCGCTTCAGGCCGCCTCATGGGAGCTGCAGCGCTGGTGCCATATGATACATAATTATTGTAGTCTAAAGTCGGTTGCACATGACGATGTGCTAACCGGCTGCCATGTATGAAAGGCAGGAACTCCCCCCCCCCCCCCCTTGCTCTTCTGTGGACCCTTTCATTCAATGAATAGGAGCAGATGAAGCAGGACCGCAAAATCGGACAGGTATAGGCCCAGATTGTCGGCCCGCACATGTGACCGTATCATTCACGGTCATGTGTACAGGTCCATAGAAATTAATTGGAAAGTGTGCTATCTTGGAAAAACTCTGATAGTACACTGACCAGTCATACGGTTGTCTGCAAGGGGGCTTCCTAATAAGTCTTCATAGGTGGCAATGAGAAGCGCTTTAGGCTGTGTTCACACTACTTTTGTCTTTTCTGTTGTTTTGATCTTTCAGGGGATCAACACACAGAAAAAATGTGTCCTGAATGCTTTCACACCACATTAAAAGGCAGTGTTAAAGCATGCAGACTTATGCAAAGTGATCAAATCAGTTTTAGAATTCCCTGTCTACATTAAAAGACGCGATGCAAAACCAGCGTAAGCCCCCTTGCAGACAACCGTTTGCTAGATTTATGTGCTGTCCAGATTTTTCCCCAAGAGCACACTGACACATTAATTTCTATGGGTCCATACACATGACAGAGTTTCCATAGGTATAATTGACATGCTGTGATTTCCAAAAATGTGACAGTTTTGGAAATTGCTGCGTTTCTGCTGCGGGTGTTTTTCTAGTGAATCCCGCAGCGCTTCAGCCTTTCAACACCTCTATTTTTTTATAATGTGTGGATGAGATCAATCAAAATCTCATTCAATTTGCTGGTAATGAAAAAAGTGGGCCTTAGCCTTACAAAGTATATTGTTTAAATTTTTTTGCCATCTCTTATTCTTCATTTGACTGCATTTCTTCAGGCATCCTTTTCATTTATTGACGGTCATATTTTTCTTTGTAGCACAATGACAAAATATATGCAAGAGTGACCGCGCTTCTCCAAGTCCCAGGTAGGTATTTAGGAAACAATAGCCATCATATATGCACCCCTGTGCATTTGGAGGACTGAGCAAAGGTGGCAGCGTCTACCGGTACACTACACAAGGTCGACTGAACATACACAGGTAAGTGTTGATCCAACACAGGTCCAGTTCCGCGCTCACGCAGTAGGTTGACGTAGATTCAACAAACCGTTTTATTGTAACAAGATAACGCATTTCAGGGCAATGGAGTTAGACAAAACACTCCACCCCTTCATCAGATCTTATTTCTTTCCGCCAAGTGGCAAGCAGTGTGTTATTTTTCTTTATAAATAAATAAATGGAAATCTAATGGGAGGTACCCATGTCTTTTGTTATTTTTAATATTGAAGTCAGTGAAGATGGATACAAAAGAAATGTGTTATATTTTTATCTGTTATGAGGGAAACTTTTCTTTCCATTTTACCGATCCTCTAACAACTCTTGCTCTCAGTTTGGAATACAAAAAGTGAAAATAAAGACCTGCAAAAATATGTTTTTTTCTGCAGTGTTTTTCACAAATGCCCATAGAGTTTCCCTCTGCGTACTTTCTGCCTCTATCATACCTATACGGAAAAGTTTACCATAGGTATAATGGACATGCTGAGGTTTTCAAAAATGCAGCTTTTTTCTGCAATGTGTGGATAGGATTTACCAGAATCTCATTTTTGGTACTGTAAAATGTAGTGTTTTTTTGCCGCAGCATGACATTATGACTAAGGAACAGACAGTTCCGAAACGCGTAGGCGTTTTTAATCTTCATTTTTTTCACTTCTTTTTGATATTTCTATATGTTTTATTTATATATGGAATAAAAGTTATTTTTTATATAAACATCGGAGAGTTGCCAACCCGTTTCTATGCTACAATTGGATGACATTATGGTGCTGGGCAGTAGGTCTTTCATTCTGATAGCTAGGAAACTTCTGGCAGACCGCTTAAAGTTTATTTCGCTATATACCTTGAAAACATTGATAATACTGAAAAGTTTGAGTACTCAGTTACTAGAGGACGGCGTTCATAAGTTTTATTAACTGACTGCTAAAAGAAAGTGAAACATCACTCACTTTTTGGTGTGAAATAATCTTCATCTACCTGATAAATAGATGTGACAGGTATTGGTTAAACAGCTTCTTTTTTGTTTGCTGTTTATCTGAACCCCATCACATCTGCCGGTATATTGATAACTCAGGATATGACAGCACTAGGTGCTGAATAAATCTCCAGAAGCCTTATTCACACATCCGAATTTCATGCGCATGTTGTCTGCATTTTTCATGGATAGCATACATACATATTAATGTCAATGTGTTCACTCAGACACCTGTCCTATATTTAATGCCCATAGGTCAGAAAAAGCAGTGGAAACACATTCTTCTTTTTATTCACTTGTGCTGGTGCATCACAACACTGAAAGACTATGACTAGCACAAACTTCACATGTCCATGGATTGCGGACATGTGAATAAGGTTTAACAGTACATCTCAACACCAATTTGCTGATCAGCGGGTAGTATCCCTGAAGACAGGGACAGACATACTATATGTGCAACCTGTGCTGTAGCACAAGGCTTCAATGGGTTAGAGGACTTACTGCCACCTTAAGGCTAAGACCCCACATTGCAAACACGCAGTTGTTATTTTTTTCAGATTTTTTTGGTGTTTTTTGAGCCAAAGCTAGGAGTTTATTGAGCACAAGGTAGAAGTAAAAGAACTTCCTATATACTGCCCATTGCTTTTGCAGCCATTCTTGGCTTTGGATCAAAAAACGCAGCAAAATCTGCAACAAAAAAAGCTGCATTTCTGCAACAAGGTGCCTCAGTCTAAAAGCAGAGAGAGAGAGGCTGAGTCAATAAATATCATGGTTTCCAAATACTGATGAATTAATAGAAAAACATAAGGTAGTGCATGTTGTTCTAATGCAAGGAGCCTATATCCTGTTCACATAGACCCACTGCTGTCTCTGTTTGAATAATCTTATATAAATAGCATGGCTATCTTAAGCATGTTATTTTGGTCTTATTAGAGAAGTCAATCTTATTTTTTTCATCCATGAAATATTAGTTATCCACAGAATATCCTATTTTATATTCTAATTGCATTAACCTTAACTTAATTAACTATTATAAAATAAGTAACTTGCATCAGTACATGAACTGAACCAATATTCATTCACCAGATAAAACTCCCATAACAAGAAGGCAAACTCCTTCAACAGCCAAAACTTATTGGCCCAGAATACCATTTGGTCAAAGTTATCGGCTGAAATATAAGTGCACCCTTTTGATATTTTCCCCTACTATGGTGTTTACATTATGGGATAGAGGACTCGAACCTAGGGGGTCTGATTGCCAGTACAATTTACTGCAATACTTATGTATTACATTATACTGGGAAATCCTTTTATTTCTGTATTAGAAGTTTAGCAATGGGAGCCTTTCATTGACTTGGAAACAGATTGTTGCCCCTTCTGATTGTGGACATTGCTGCCAGGATTCTGCTGTGTATTATAACAGAGACGTGGCGGCCATGGTTCTAAATTTAACCTCTGCCGTACTATTACGGTGGATATGGGGAAGGTGTAAAGCCATTTTCTTTGAACAACAGGTCCTGTTAGAGTATTGAACTGGTTGTCCACTTACAGCGTTTCTGCAGGTTAAATTGACAGGCTGCGATTTCCAAAATTGCAACGGTTTTGGAAGCCCCAGCATTTCTGCTGCACGTATTTTTCTGCAATGTGTCCCATCCACTTTGCAGGGACTGTACAATGCCGTGGTTTTGGCCATGGCGTTTACGCCATGAGGGGCCCTAGCCTTAGGAGGTTAACATATAAACCAGTACTACTGAATCGTACAAACATAAGGGGAGATCTGTAACAACTACAAACAAAAAGCTATAGTCTATAACAACCAATCCATATTTTCTGTACAGACAACCAAGTGATTTTTTTTATCTGGATTTGTTTTAACAAAATCTTTAAATTCTGCTGTTTCCATGGAGAAGAGTTTTTATCCCCATCATGTATCACACAGCCTCAGCATCACTCATAAATGTCTGCTTTTTTCTTGACCTTTCAGTCTGAACATCAGCTTTTTGTCTGCTTGATAACTTCATTTATGTTTTACCAAAACAATGCCAAACACATATTCTCCAATTAGAGAGCTGAGCGCAATGATCCAGAGCTCGGGATGATGGAGAATAATGGGCTAGTTAGGATTATGGCTGCTTATTAGTAGAGATGAGCGAACACTAAAATGTTCGAGGTTCGAAATTCGATTCGAACAGCCGCTCACTGTTCGAGTGTTCGAATGGGTTTCGAACCCCATTATAGTCTATGGGGAACATAAACTCGTTAAGGGGGAAACCCAAATTCGTGTCTGGAGGGTCACCAAGTCCACTATGACACCCCAGGAAATGATACCAACACCCTGGAATGACACTGGGACAGCAGGGGAAGCATGTCTGGGGGCATAAAAGTCACTTTATTTCATGGAAATCCCTGTCAGTTTGCGATTTTCGCAAGCTAACTTTTCCCCATAGAAATGCATTGGCCAGTGCTGATTGGCCAGAGTACGGAACTCGACCAATCAGCGCTGGCTCTGCTGGAGGAGGCGGAGTCTAAGATCGCTCCACACCAGTCTCCATTCAGGTCCGACCTTAGACTCCGCCTCCTCCGGCAGAGCCAGCGCTGATTGGCCGAAGGCTGGCCAATGCATTCCTATGCGAATGCAGAGACTTAGCAGTGCTGAGTCAGTTTTGCTCAACTACACATCTGATGCACACTCGGCACTGCTACATCAGATGTAGCAATCTGATGTAGCAGAGCCGAGGGTGCACTAGAACCCCTGTGCAAACTCAGTTCACGCTAATAGAATGCATTGGCCAGCGCTGATTGGCCAATGCATTCTATTAGCCCGATGAAGTAGAGCTGAATGTGTGTGTTAAGCACACACATTCAGCACTGCTTCATCACGCCAATACAATGCATTAGCCAGTGCTGATTGGCCAGAGTACGGAATTCGGCCAATCAGCGCTGGCTCTGCTGGAGGAGGCGGAGTCTAAGGTCGGACCTGAATGGAGACTGGTGTGGAGCGATCTTAGACTCCGCCTCCTCCAGCAGAGCCAGCGCTGATTGGCCGAATTCCGTACTCTGGCCAATCAGCGCTGGCCAATGCATTCTATTAGCCCGATGAAGTAGAGCTGAATGTGTGTGCTAAGCACACACATTCAGCACTGCTTCATCACGCCAATACAATGCATTAGCCAGTGCTGATTGGCCAGAGTACGGAATTCGGCCAATCAGCGCTGGCCAATGCATTCTATTAGCCCGATGAAGCAGAGCTGAATGTGTGTGCTAAGCACACACATTCAGCACTGCTTCATCACGCCAATACAATGCATTAGCCAGTGCTGATTGGCCAGAGTACGGAATTCGGCCAATCAGCGCTGGCTCTGCTGGAGGAGGCGGAGTCTAAGGTCGGACCTGAATGGAGACTGGTGTGGAGCGATCTTAGACTCCGCCTCCTCCAGCAGAGCCAGCGCTGATTGGCCGAATTCCGTACTCTGGCCAATCAGCGCTGGCCAATGCATTCTATTAGCCCGATGAAGCAGAGTGTGCACAAGGGTTCAAGCGCACCCTCGGCTCTGATGTAGCAGAGCCGAGGGTGCACAAGGGTTCAAGTGCACCCTCGGCTCTCCTACATCAGAGCCGAGGGTGCGCTTGAACCCTTGTGCAGCCTCAGCTCTGCTACATCAGAGCCGAGGGTGCGCTTGAACCCTTGTGCACACTCTGCTTCATCAAGCTAATAGAATGCATTGGCCAGCACTGATTGGCCAGAGTACGGAATTCGGCCAATCAGCGCTGGCCAATGCATCCCTATGGGAAAAAGTTTATCTCACAAAAATCACAATTACACATCCGATAGAGCCCCAAAAAGTTATTTTTAATAACATTCCCCCCTAAATAAAGGTTATCCCTAGCTATCCCTGCCTGTACAGCTATCCCTGTCTCATAGTCACAAAGTTCACATTCTCATATGACCCGGATTTGAAATCCACTATTCGTCTAAAATGGAGGTCACCTGATTTCGGCAGCCAATGACTTTTTCCAATTTTTTTCAATGCCCCCAGTGTCGTAGTTCCTGTCCCACCTCCCCTGCGCTGTTATTGGTGCAAAAAAGGCGCCAGGGAAGGTGGGAGGGGAATCGAATTTTGGCGCACTTTACCACGCGGTGTTCAATTCGATTCGAACATGGCGAACACCCTGATATCCGATCGAACATGTGTTCGATAGAACACTGTTCGCTCATTTCTACTTATTAGCACATATACTGAATACAGGATTTCCTTACTGTGATGCCCTTGTCTTACAATGCTACTGGTACAGTTCATGAGTATTGACAGGTGATCTGGCTTCTGGTGAAACTGACTCCTATCTTTGTGTATCTGTGATAGAGAAGCTATTGCTAAAGGGGAGTAGATGCCACTTCAGCATGTACTGGCATCATATAAATAACAGGAAACTGATATACAATTATCAGAACTACCACTAGACATTTCCCTGTTCACATAAGGCTTTTTTTCTTCTTTTTTTTTTTTTTTTTTTTACAATTTATCAGGCTAGGCAGATCTTAGCAATAACAAATCTGGTCTCAACTCGGACTCTAACTCTTACCTACTTGGCTCTGACAATAGCACAAGGTCAGAATGAATGTCTCCATTCATTGACATCAAGCAATGATAAGTCCAAATAGTAAGATAATTCATAACATTTCATTATGCCAAGAATAGGCTTTTTTTGGCATATGAATGCACACGACGAGGTCAAAAGTGGCCAAAAAGGACAGTCCACATCCAGAAATCTGAAGTATGAAGCAGCCCTACCTTCAATGACGAAACATGAAGCTTCTGGGTCCCTGACTATAAAGTGTATTGGAAGAGAGCCTATGGGGCTCCTTAAGACTCCAAGGCCTCTGCACCCCCTCGATTTACACCTCTGCCTATGTTCAGTTTTAGACTCATCTATCATAAATTTGGTTAGCTCATTTTCCTGCTCAGTTTTCCTACATTTACCGTCAGTTTCCAGCTCTAATATGTAAAGGCATTTGACAATGCTTAAAAAAGAACTACATATGTAAACTCGTGTCATGCAGTCTGCACAATAAAAACATTTAAAAAAGAAAAAAGGTAGACCAACATACACCAATATTTGTAGAATTTTGTGTGATATTGCAAATCATCCTACATGGACTTAGTATTTGTTCTGGATGAATGCTACTAGTCTAATGTAGACCTTTGGGACTGACTTCAGTTTGGTGGATCAGTAGATTGTTTGCCTGCACTCGTCCATGTGAGGGTACTGGTACCTTTGTCCTTTGTTGTACAATCAATGTATGGCCAAGTCTGTTTCTGTTGGCGCACCCTTTTCCTTCAACCTCAACCATCCAGAGAACCATGATGTTTATAGCTTCCTGCTCTACCTGTATCAGAACTGGATCTACTGGGCCATCAGAATCAGGAACAACAGACTGCATCCCACTCATGCAAATAGTTTTCTCTCTATTCCCATGCTACTCCCGATACATCGCTGCTTTGGTCTCCCGTTGATCTCTGCTTCCTGATTTGCCTCAATATACAAGAAAATACCCAATCACTGTTGCCAGTGTGTGTCAAGAGAGACAAGGAAACAGAGATGGGAAGGGTTCAAAGGCTGCAGTAAAATGGGAGAAGGACATTTTTATGTTTGTTTACCATTGTTTAGCTGATTTAACCACTTCAGTACCGGGCCAATTTGTGGTCCAGGACCAGACACATTTTAGGTTTATTATGTATGTGCGGTTTTGAGGTCTGTAAAATTTTTCTCATATGTCTTAGTCAACTAATTTTTGCGTCTTTTTTTCGGGGACACATAGGGCTTTATTTTTATGTTATTTTTATTTTCAAATGTGTTTTAATTTTTTTATATCCAGGAAAATATAAACAAAATAGGAGGGAAATTGTGTCTGGTTTTCAATTTATAATTTTTTTTTTAATTTAATAACACAAAGTGTCACTGAAAAACTTTATAAAATAGTTTTTCCTCTCCGTTACGGTAATTTTTATTTTGTATGGTGTCGTCGGGGGTGGGGCTATAACCTTTAATAACGGCGTTTTATTAGCGTATTATTTCTTTTTTATTATTATTTTATTTACATTTTTTAAAAACTTTTTTATTATATTTTTATTTTATTTTTTTTCCAGATTGTGTCCCCATAAGGTGATAAGAGACCTTTGGGGACATCTGATCACTTTTTTTTGTACTTGAGGCTGATTTCTCCTATAACTGAGGCTGATACATTTAACCTCAGTTACAGGAGGAATACAGACTCCTGCACACTGTATACACAGTATGCAGAGCTGATCTGAGTCCTGTAGGACCCAGCAGCTCTGGCAGGACACTGAGCCCGGTGGATCACATGTCTGCTGGGTCAGAGGGCAGCTGATTTATGGCTGCATCCATAGCTGTGTATACAGCGCTCATTGAGCACTGTATACACAGCAATCGAGAAGGCAGGGGAGGTAATAAATCTGCCCTGTCTTCTCTCTTGGAGCTCCGGCTGAAGTTACAGCCGGCTCCTATTGAAAGCAGCTACACGGTCTCCGTGCAGCTGCTGTGTTCTGATGGACGTACAGGTACGTCCTGGCAGAACTAGACAACCACTTCCCGGACGTTTATAGTCTATGGGCGGTCCGGAAGTGGTTAAGGCCAGGGGCCCCACATTGCGAAAACACACCACTTCGGCCTCCATGGAAACACTGCGGCAAAAATAGCCGTGTTTTACATTACCTGAAAAGTGGAAGGAATTCTGGCTAATCCCATCCCCACATTGCAGAAAAAATCCACATCGCAAAAGCTGCATTTTCAAAAATGCCTGTGTTTTTGAAATTTGCAACATGTCAATGATACCTGCAGAAATTCTGATGTTTTCCATGTAGGTATAATATAGAAAGTCTGCAGAGAAAAACTCTTCCAAATCCTAATCCGTTTCTGATGCATTTTTTTTCCAAAGAGTTTTTTTTCTGCGATTCGGATTATGGAGACACTTTCTTTTCACTAGACAACACACATTATAGTGAAAAATAAACTCTGTGTGACATATTGTGTACAAAAACAACAGTGGCATGCTGTATAATATGTTGGAGTAATATAATAAAGCATGATGATACATCATAGGAAGCCAGGACGATGTGTACAGTGTGTAGCTTACCCAATATAATGCATTACACTATATGATAAATTGATGTTTTGGATGTTCACAGCCTAGATGTCATGAGAGAAATATAGTAAGCATCTGCTGGCGGAATTAGTCAACAGCTGGGTATTCCACCGTAGAGTAAAAAAACATGCACACGTGTGCTACAATGTAACCTGCACCTGATATCAATAGTGTCTTATGATGATAAATTGCAGACTGCCCTAGACAACTATATCATGCCTAATGAGAGGCACAAACACAATCCACACCACTGCGAAAATCAATCTTATTGTTAAGGCAGCGGCTGCAAGGGCAGAATGCATCGAGCTTATTAATCAGCATTGATTGCTGGCAGAGTCGCCACCAATGTAATTAACACTCCTGCTAGAAGAAATCACTTTCACAGCATGGATGTGTCACTCATAAGCTGCTGCTGATGCATTACCAATACAATCCCTGCTCCGCTCCTTGTAATTAGGTTGATCGGCACAAACGAGGCTTTCGTCCAATCGCTGACATCCGCAGGGAATAACCACAGCTCGGTGTACACTGGTTGAGGCTGGCAGGGCAGACAAGAGCAGTGACTGGGAGATACACTTGGTATATAGGCTGATGTGGCAGTAAATCTGTGGTTTATTCCCTACACTGTCATCTGCTCTTGGTTTCACAACTAGGCAACATCCTCATACTGGCTGGAATATTGATCTACAGCAGAGCAAACAAAAACTACTACAGATTTGGACAGGAGAAAGGATATACTGTTTGTAATATTGTCACTGACATTTTGTAAAGGTCGTCCGTGCGTTAAATGCAGGATACAGGGTAAATGTATTAGGCCTTTTATCAGCGGCATATATATAATAACTTCCTCTATTATCTGCCTCTATTAATATGCACTCGGTAGGTTAAATGGTTTTAATGGCTTCACCATTAGACTTATTGTTCTAGTATAACCTTAGCAAGGCTCTTAAATATTCCTAGTTACATAGAGGGTGGAAGAAAGACCTAACGCCATACTTATAGACTCATGTTAATCCAAAGGAATGCAAATCCTTGATTATGTAGATGATCTGTTTTAGTCCTAACAGCACCACAAGCTTCCCCATATTGTGCTCTTGAAGGAGGAAAGGGAATCGTTGATTATGTATGTAATCTGTTTTCTCTTAGTCCTAACAGCAGCACAATATGGGAAAGCTTGTGCTGCTGTAGGACGAAAGGGAAAACTGTGTTAGGCTAAGGCCCAACGTTGTGGAAACGCAACTTTTTTGTTGTAGATTTTGCTGCATTTTTTTAAAACGAACCCAGGAGTGGATTGAGAAGAATTTAGAGGAATAAGTACTTGCTATATATTTACCATTTTTTATGTAGCCACTCTTGGATTTGGCTTAAAAAACTGCTGCAAAAACCTACAACAAAAAAGGTGCATTTCTGCAACGTGGGGCCTCAGCCTCAATGTCAGGGACCAAATTCACCATAAACTTGAACAAAATCTTTCTGGACAGATTAATGGACGGACATTCTGCATTGATATCTCTAACCCTGTATACTGTGACTTACAAGGTAGATATATGACTTAATTTTACAGTACAGAGAGTGAAGTAATGCTGCTTAAATTTTTGACTAAATTGTATTTCCTTTAACCACCAGTGGAAAGCTTATTTGTAAAGTTTACACAACTTGCATGGTACATAATACAGAGATTATATCAAATAGTAGGTTTTTGGTTTTAAAACTTGCAAAACTGTAATATAAATATTAAGTTACAGATGTACCATATATACTCGAGTATAAGCCGACCCGAATATAAGCCGAGGCCCTTAATTTTATCACAAAAAAACAGGGAAAACTTATTGACTCACGTATAAGCCTAGGGGGGGAAATGCAGCAGCTACCGGAAAATTTCAAAAATTAAAATGGTCGGAGTTTTTGGGTGCAGTAGTTGCTGGGTGCTTGGAAAGGGGAGGGGGTGTTTTGTTTGTCTGTCTTCCCCTTCCCTGAGCTTGAGGACTGGGTTTTTTCCCCCCATTTGGAATTCAGCCTGGCTGAATATAGGGTATCTGCTGTGCTCCTATTAACCCCTTCCCGACAGAATAGGAGCACTGCAGATACCCTATATTTAGCCAGGCTGAATTCCAAATGGGGGGAAAAAAAACCAGTCTCAGGGAAGGGGCAGTTAGACAACTTTCTTTTCCAGCTACGGCATTTACTGTACAGGAAAAATATTTTTATAGATTTGGACACAGGGCTACCTAATATGTGTTTCACAATATTAGTTTTATATGTGTTCCAGGGAAAGGGGGGGTGATTTGAATTTTTTATACTTTATTTATTTATTTTTACTTTTTTCTTTTAATTTTTTTTTTTTTTTTTTTTTTTTTGCATTTATTAGATCTCCTAGGGGTCTTGAACCCCAGGCGGTCTGATCACTAATGCAATGCATTACAATGCTAATGAATTGCAATATATTGAAAAAATCATAATTTCTTTTGTAGGCTGCATAGAGCAGCTTGCAAAAGAAAAGCACTGCAGCCGGGGAGCCTTTACAGAGACGCTGAGGGGAATCCCCGGCAGGAGCACTGAGGGGCGGACCTGAAGGAGAACCTGGGCCACCGGCAAAAGCACTGAGGGGAATCCGCCCCCCTGTCTGTATGCCGGGTCTGTAACTATGTTATTATTGTAATGACTCGATAATATAAGCCAAGGCAGACTTTTTCAGCACAAAAACTGTGCTGAAAAACTCGGCTTATACTCGAATATATACGGTATTGGAACTAAATAGTATCATTTTGTTTAGTTAAAAGAAACATTTTTTTCTACCGTTTTCTTTCTTATTGCATATTTTTGCATATTGCATGTCTCCCCGCCCTGTACCCACCCACACTCTCCTAAGCCAAAAGCCCTACCTACCTAGTGCTTTAAACACTAACCTGGGAGGCGGGGCAGCGAGGCAAGAAGAAGGAGGGCACCGGAGCAGCCATCTCTAGAGGTAAGTAGCTGCTAGAGATGTTTAGTTTAGCCTCCCATTCGAATGAATGGAGGCAGCCGGCGCACAGGGGGTTAAGGCTGTGTGCTGGCTGCTTCCATTCATTCCTATGGAACCACAGCAGAGCCTTCACACTGAGTATACAGCGTATACTCAGTGTGAAGGCTAAGCAAAGCATTGTGGGAAAAGATCACCGATCTCGATCCCACATAAAAAGATCATGTTCAGAATTCCGATGGCGATCGTGAAATTTTCTTGATCGCCGATCGGAATCTGATCTTTTCCGAACACTATCGCTCAACCCTACTCAGGAACCTTACTGTGGGAAAAGGTGCCCCACATAGACTGGCTGGGTACAGAGTCAACAGTGTATGCACTGAACATTAAAAACTGGACAGTACATATGTTCTATGGGAGTGTTGATCAAGAAGAACAGGAGAGAAAACCTATATGTAGGAATGGTGGCGATGTACGGGAGCACAGTGGGGAAATGTTATGTATATATAAATGTGTAATCCTTCCTGTGCCGATAATGCAAAAGGTAAATTCTACAGAAGACGGTCAGCTTGTTATTAAGCTCACTAGCCAGTGTGAAAATAATAAGATTTGAGGATTTGTGCAGTTCTGCATGGTTTATTTACACTCAGACTTCTTCAATAGTTGCTTATACACGTCCAGAGGATTGGGTGGATTATGGCACAGTATATATCTATTTATTCTCTGCTTCTACTATATATATGTGTGTGTGATATATATACAGTCCTATGAAAAAGTTTGGGCACCCCTATTAATCTTAATCATTTTTAGTTCTAAATATTTTGGTGTTTGCAACAGCCATTTCAGTTTGATATATCTAATAACTGATGGACACAGTAATATTTCAGGATTGAAATGAGGTTTATTGTACTAACAGAAAATGCGCAATATGCATTAAACCAAAATTTGACCGGTGCAAAAGTATGGGCACCCTTATCATTTTATTGATTTGAATACTCCTAACTACTTTTTACTGACTTACTGAAGCACAAAATTGGTTTTGTAACCTCAGTGAGCTTTGAACTTCATAGCCAGGTGTATCCAATCATGAGAAAAGGTATTTAAGGTGGCCAATTGCAAGTTGTTCTACTATTTGAATCTCCTCTGAAGAGTGGCATCATGGGCTACTCAAAACAACTCTCAAATGATCTGAAAACAAAGATTGTTCAACATAGTTTTTCAGCGGAAGGATACAAAAAGCTGTCTCAGAGATTTAACCTGTCAGTTTCCACTGTGAGGAACATAGTAAGGAAATGGAAGACCACAGGGACAGTTCTTGTTAAGCCCAGAAGTGGCAGGCCAAGAAAAATATCAGAAAGGCAGAGAAGAAGAATGGTGAGAACAGTCAAGGACAATCCACAGACCACCTCCAAAGAGCTGCAGCATCATCTTGCTGCAGATGGTGTCACTGTGCATCGGTCAACTATACAGCGCACCTTGCACAAATAGAAGCTGTATGGGAGAGTGATGAGAAAGAAGCCGTTTCTGCACGTACGCCACAAATAGAGTTGCCTGAGGTATGAAAAAGCACATTTGGACAAGGCAGCTTCATTTTGGAAACAAAAATTGAGTTGTTTGGTTATAAAAAAAGGCGTTATGCATGGCGTCCAAAAAGAAACAGCATTCCAAGAAAAACACATGCTACCCACTGTAAAATTTGGTGGAGGTTCCATCATGCTTTGGGGCTGTGTGGCCAATGCCGGCATCGGGAATCTTGTTAAAGTTGAGGGTCGCATGGATTCCACTCAGTATCAGCAGATTCTTGAGAATAATGTTCAAGAATCAGTGACGAAGTTGAAGTTACGCCGGGGATGGATATTTCAGCAAGACAATGATCCAAAACACCGCTCCAAATCCTCAGGCATTCATGCAGAGGAACAATTACAATGTTCTGGAATGGCCATCCCAGTCCCCAGACCTGAATATCATTGAACATCTATGGGATGATTTGAAGCGGGCTGTCCATGCTCGGCGACCATCTAACTTAACTGAACTTGAATTGTTTGTCCAAAATACCTTTATCCAGGATCCAGGAACTGATTAAAAGCTACAGGAAGCGACTAGAGGCTGTTATCTTTGCAAAAGGAGGATGTACTAAATATTAATGTCACTTTTCTGTTGAGGTGCCCATACTTTTGCACCGGTCAAATTTTGGTTTAATGCATATTGCGCATTTTCTGTTAGTACAATAAACCTCATTTCAATCCTGAAATATTACTGTGTCCATCAGTTATTAGATATATCAAACTGAAATGGCTGCTGCAAACACCAAAATATTTAGAACTAAAAATGATTAAGATTAATAGGGGTGCCCAAACTTTTTCATAGGACTGTATATATATACACTCACCGGCCACTTTATTAGGTACACCTGTCCAACTACTCGTTAACACTTAATTTCTAATCAGCCAATCACATGGCAGCAACTCAGTGCATTTAGGCATGTAGACATGGTCAAGACAATCTCCTGCAGTTCAAACCGAGCATCAGTATGGGGAAGAAAGGTGATTTGAGTGCCTTTGAACGTGGCATGGTTGTTGGTGCCAGAAGGGCTGGTCTGAGTATTTCAGAAACTGCTGATCTACTGGGATTTTCACGCACAACCATCTCTAGGGTTTACAGAGAATGGTCCGAAAAAGAAAAAACATCCAGTGAGCGGTAGTTCTGTGGGCGGAAATGCGTTGTTGATGCCAGAGGTCAGAGGAGAATGGCCAGACTGGTTCGAGCTGATAGAAAGGCAACAGTGACTCAAATAGCCACCCGTTACAACCAAGGTAGCCAGAAGAGCATCTCTGAATGCACAGTACGTCGAACTTTGAGGCAGATGGGCTACAGCAGCAGAAGACCACACCGGGTGCCACTCCTTTCAGCTAAGAACAGGAAACTGAGGCTACAATTTGCACAAGCTCATCGAAATTGGACAATTGAAGATTGGAAAAACGTTGCCTGGTCTGATGAGTCTCGATTTCTGCTGCGACATTCGGATGGTAGGGTCAGAATTTGGCGTCGACAACATGAAAGCATGGATCCATCCTGCCTTGTATCAACGGTTCAGGCTGGTGGTGGTGGTGTCATGGTGTGGGGAATATTTTCTTGGCACTCTTTGGGCCCCTTGGTACCAATTGAGCATCATTGCAACGCCAAAGCCTACCTGAGTATTGTTGCTGACCATGTCCATCCCTTTATGACCACAATGTACCCAACATCTGATGGCTACTTTCAGCAGGATAATGCAATGCCATGTCATAAAGCTGGAATCATCTCAGACTGGTTTCTTGAACATGACAATGAGTTCACTGTACTCCAATGGCCTCCACAGTCACCAGATCTCAATCCAATAGAGCATCTTTGGGATATGGTGGAACGGGAGATTCGCATCATGGATGTGCAGCCGACAAATCTGCGGCAACTGTGTGATGCCATCATGTCAATATGGACCAAAATCTCTGAGGAATGCTTCCAGCACCTTGTTGAATCTATGCCACAAAGAATTGAGGCAGTTCTGAAGGCAAAAGGGGGTCCAACCCGTTACTAGCATGGTGTACCTAATAAAGTGGCCGGTGAGTGTATATATATATATATATATATATATATATATATATATATATATATATATATATATATATTTATTTATTTATTTTGTGGGGATTCACTTAGGAAGATGCTTGTAGAAGTGCAGGAAACACAGACACTGGATTGCACACCTGTTCAGGCTTTATTCACTTGTAGTGCATATACTTCCTTTGCAAAGCACAAATAACAAAAAAACAAACACCTTCTCATCTGAGAACTGACTTAAACATAGGAACACTTTTCCCTGACTATAGAGGAGACTGGCTACCAGTCTCCCACCTTGGCAACAACAACGAGTGGCACAGTACCTGCTCTATTGGACAGGTCTTTTTCCCCATGGATAAATTACACTATTCCATCCCTTTCAAATAGAGTCATACTCTGCGTATAGCAACATATTGCAACTGAATGCCACTTTTAACATAGCCAGGCAGTCTACCCTCCAGGAGTGTTGAACCTAGTGAACCTCCTTCCCCCTTCCCCCCTTTTATCTCCATTCCTATAGCTTTCTCTTTACATCTATGTTCTTGCTACAATAGTCCCTAGTACACAGTTGTAAGTATTTATACTTCTATACTGGACTTTCCCATAACTGATCGACCCCAACAGAGAAAGACTCCAGCAATATAGGGTCATTGCTGTCATGTACAATTTCTCTTTGTTATTTTTTTCAAAAAATCATATTCTTGAAAATTGTTCTCCGATATAGTTCTGCAAGTTGTATTTTTAATTATTTTCTTTGTACACTGAAAAATTGATCTAAAAAATTATACAGTACAATACAGCAATGAAAAAACGCATCGTTCCAACTCCATAGATAGCTGCCAATTCGCTGGAGTTCCCTTCGATTCCTTTGCAGAAACACACTGGGGCAGATTTACCAATGCTGTCTAAGTTTTAAAACTTAGAGTAGACAGTCTTAGACTGAATGAGATTTATCAAACTATTTGATACTGTTTAATAGATCTAAGCATATTTTAACATTACAGGATTTGTTTGTTGAGTTGGGGTCCATTCACAAGGAGTAAACGCGCGGTCATTTTGGCAAAATACACGTGTAAAAAATACACGTGTAAAAATAAGACTCCCATTGACTTCAATGACATTTTTTTACACGTGTAAAAAAACACGTAAAAAAACCACATCAAAATACACGTGTAAAATGTCATTGAAGTCAATGGGAGTCTTATTTTTACACGTGTATTTTGCCAAAATGTGCATGCGTTTACTCCGTGTGAATGGACCCTCAAGTTAAAAAATTCACCAAAATTCTGGGCTTTTCACTCCAAAACTTCATTTATTCCCTTTTTCAGATAAACTACATGCCTACACGAAGTCGCGGATGAATCACGTATTGGGATGCATCATCCTGTTAGGTTGGATAGTATTGTTATTGTTTGCACTCCTGTATTATATGACGGCATTGGTTCTGATTATTAGTAAGGTTAGTCTGCAACTTATTTTGTTGACGTCATACTAATATGAAGTTATTGAAAGTAGGGGGTTGTCAACTGTAGCTAACTGCCCAGAATATGTGTTGTTTACTACAGCTCATCCACTCAGGAATTGTTTATACTCGGGTGTTCCTGTGTTTTGTGACTTATACACTGACAAGCAAAACTTTTGACTTTCATAATTCATAGCTCACCATCCACTACAGCTACGAACATGAGACTACCATCATTTTATAACTCCTCCTGATGAAGCCAGAGTCGTCGAAACGCGCGTCGGGGTGCGTTATCTGTACAACAAGGATATAGAGGTAATATATACACAATGCTTTATGGTCCATATATTCTTATAAATAGTTTTTTTTGGGTGCAAGATTATGCCTTTATCTTCCTTAAATGTAACACTTTGACTGCTAGAACACATGCTAATATTCAAACAATTGTTATTCAACAAAAACTCTTGCTTCATGCATTAGATTTATGCAGTCAGTAAATAACATGTGCATAGCTAAATCATCCCCCTGTATTATTTATACCTATGTATATAGGACCAATGTGAGAAATAACTAACTTACCATATACCTTGTATGACTTTTATTTAGATGTACTATTTTTCTCCCTTCTGAATTTTCTTTTGTATGTTATAATGCTTTTTAATGTAATTTAATAAATATACAATTATTACTCACATTCATGTGGTAGTTTGCCTCCTTTTGGCATCTAGTGTACTTGTTGTATTGGATCTACCCTATTTTGCCCTATATTTATGTATTGCTACATCATTTTATAGACAATCATCTTGGCTATCTCATATATAAATATGATTTGTAACTATTTATCATATGATTAGTTATATAGATTCTTGTCATGTAACTGCATTGTTACTGTTTTGCTCCTAACAATCTAATTTGTTATCATTTTGTTAGTATTTTGTAAATCCATCTTTTGCATTCAACATTGCCTGAATCCTTCTGGGCATGTTCTAGATCAGACTCACACATGTCTTGACCAAAATTTGATCCCAGGTCTCTTCTACACGTTCCCAATGCTGGTGCATACTGGCCGTCTTACTTGGGTTAAAATACAGCTTTTTCTTGAACTCTACCAACAAGTTTTCAATTAGGTTGAGGTCTGGGGACTGTGGGGGCCAATCCAGTACCTCTACTTTATTTTCATGACACCATTTCCTCGCTAAACTCAACTTATGCTTTGAGTCATTGCCATACTGGAACACTATGTCATCCTTTTCATGCATATAGTACTCGAGTGTACAAAGTAACTTTTCATGAAGGATACTCACATATAGTTCACCTTTGAGCTCACCATCAATCCTGATCAAGTATCCAACGCCTTTGGGGGTGAAACAACACCATATCATCAGGCTTCCTCCACCATACTTGACAGTTTCTTCAATTTCTAGATCTGTTTTCCCTTGTTTTTTGCAGACCCATTTGCACCCATCAGAGCCCAGTCTATTGACTTTTGCCTCACTGCTCCAAATCTCCTGTTTCTAATCTTCTAATCACTTTTCTTACTTTTTTGAAAACTCGAGCCAATGCTTTTTATGATATTGAAGTTGAGGCTTCTTCATCTTTTTTCAGGCAACCATTCAAGACTTGTGTAAGGTGCTTGCATGGATGTCTGTGATCTCCCTATTACAAAATATACAAGCCACCTCTGCTGCCATGTTTGTCACACCAGAACTGATAGACCTTGTTATAAGCTGACTTGTTGCCTTTGATATTTTGCCTGGATATCAACCTCTTGGCTTTTGAATGTATGGACGGACTTCATAGTATTGTTCTAACTGTCCTGGCACTCACATGATGCAGCTTAGCAATTTTCTTGGCTGAGACACTGATATATCAATGAGCTGGATGAGGTTGTTTCTCTTTTCTTAACCCTCACTTTGAACCAGTGACCTTTTGCTTGGAATCTGAGAGCAGGTTGTAATTTGTAGTATATTAGAAGAAAATATTTTTTTTCCAACACCAGGAGCAAAACAGTACCAATACAGTTACATGACAAGAATCTGGATAACTAAGGGGCTACACAGTGGCTCAGTGGTTAGCACTGCAGCTTTGCAGCGCTGGAGTCCTGGTGTTCAAATCCCACCAAGGGCATAAAACCATCTGCAAGGAGTTTGTATGTTCTCCCCGTGTTTCCATGGATTTCCATCCCATATTCCAAAGACATACTGATAGGGAAAAATGTACATTGAGAGCTCTATATGGGGCTCACAATCTACATTAAAAAAACTAATCATATGTTAGGATAACTAAGTCAAATTTATGTAAGAGATAGCCAAGATGATTGTTTATAAAATGATGGTAGTCTCATGTTCTAAGCTGTAGTGGGTTGTGAGCTATGGAGCCTGAAACTCATAAGTTCTATACATTGTTACTCTTTTACTTCTCCGTGTGTATGTGTATACATATATATATATAATTTTGTGATTTCTCAATAGAGTATTTATTTTATTATTCCTGTGTGTTGTTCGATCATCGGTGTTGGCCAAGTTTTATCTACAATAACAGATGCCATCGCCATCTTTTGAAAAAACATGTGCGCATTATGACAGTGTGACAAAGGATAAAACATCTGTACTTTTTGACCAAAGACTCCTGAAAATCAATTCTGACATTTCACATTAAATAAAATTGGAATATCTTTTTCTGGAACTGAGATGTATTGGATTTTAAGTACATAAAAAGAAGATCCTGAAACATGATATGCCTGCTGCATTTTTCACATTGTGAAATTTGATGATTTATTTTTGCACCATCTGTTATCCTTCTGTTATATTTTAACTTCCTGGTGATATCTTTACAGATCGTAATTCATTTCACTTTCTGGCAGTCAAGAATTGTAAACACAGGTCCTGAAATATCAAGTCAGCAAACAGCAACGTAAAAGATTGCTGAAATACAAAGGCAGTCTTCTAGAAATTGCTTGCAGACACTCTCTGAGCCGGAGTAAAAGAGATAAAGTACTTTCACACAACATTTCTGTATTCTTAGCAACAAAAGGGAAATTTACACAAATTCTCTTGTTTCTTTCATATGATATATTTTAAAGGACTGTTAAAGAATTATAACTTAGGTAGACCCCAAAACAGATACTAGAATGAAGGTCTCAAGTTCTCATAATTGAGAGGTGAATAAGACTATTAAGGGTCTGAAGAAATCCCAGAGTATAATAATGGTTCCTATGCGGAGAACCCCAACATCTTTGGAAAATTTGTAACAAACCTGGCTTGTTATGAACTGGTTCACTGATCCCTTATGAATATATTTTTTTCATTTTTATTAGCATAGGGGTCACTCTGGGACATTGTGCTGTATGGGGGCCACTATGGGATATTATACTCTGTGCATGGCACATTATGAAATATTATACTGTGTGGAGGGCTGCTATGGGGCTTTATACTGTATGGGGGGCCACCACGTGACATTATACCTTGTGGAGGCAACACTATTTGACATCATACTATATGGGGGCACTATTGGACATTATCCTGTGTGGAGGCACTAAGGAGACTATTCCAATATCTAGGCAACAGTACTAGGGAAATGTGAGGAACCTAAGACATTTGTGTGGCAAACTCTACAGAAAGGACTTGTGACTGGAAGAAACATCTTGGTGGTCAGCAGTGCATGGAGAAGATGAGGAAAGAGAGAGAATGAGAATGTCTACAATCCAAGAGAATACCACTGGATGTAATAGTTATGCATTTTCTCTTTGATCCCTGTGACTGGATATGATTATACAGTCACAGGGATCTTTAGCATGAATGGAGGAAGGAGGGCCAAACTTTCTGAACGGCCTGGAACCCACGTAGCTCTTAATCCGCCCCTGATTTATACAGTGTAATGCAGATATAGTATACTTATAGAAGACCTGTAAGCTATCCTGATATATCTTATTTGTCACATACTTTCATTTCCCAAATAACCATTCAGTTGAGCACAGTGTTTTCAAAGAAATATGTTTTGTCCTGTTCCTCTATTATTCCTCCTGGGAATCTATGAATACATTTTTTACTGGATGGTCTTTTTCCTTGTCAAAGAGTTGTGTCCCTACATACAATACTATACAATCAGTGTTGACAATGCTAGAGTGTGTAGGGAGACTGTTTACACTACAAGGAAAAAGTAATGCCTGTTTTCAATTTATTCACACATTTCCAAGAGGAATAAGTAACGGCACAATAAAACATTTACTAAAAACAGACAAGTAAAGAGAATGTCTGCAATCTCAACAAAAGAAGTGATTTCCTGTGCACCACTGGGTGAAGTGCCAGGCACAGATGAAAGCTTTTAAAATGGGATAGTTCTGTGTGTGTGAGCAGGGCCGCCATCAGGAATTTTGGGGCCCCATACAGCCTAAGTGTCTGCCCCCCCCCCCCCCGCCATTTTAAAACTACCTTATCTTGCGACATACCAATTCTGTATTACATTTCCCTTTATTTAGCAGCATTACAAGGCTTAATCAGATTCTATTTGCAGGTAATATCTGCTACGTGTGGAAGCACCTATAGAGAGCCAACACCATTTATAAGAGCCCTCTTAATAAATCCTAAGGGCTTTTTCACATTGCGTTTTTGGCCTCCTTTGCCGGGATATGTTGGTAACCAGTCAGAATCAGCTGTCAACTTATCCCTGCACGAAGAACTGGCCATTAAAAAAAAGGGGGGGCCTGCAGTTCTCCGTGCAGGGATAAGTGGGGAGCTGATTGTGACTGGTTACCAATGTATCCCAGCAAGGGAGGCCAAAAACGCAATGTGAACACTCCTTTAAAGTGAAAGTCCCACCCCCAAACAGGCTGCTATGCTAGTAGCATAGCAGCCTACATCATTATTAATACAAAGCACACATTCCTTTGGAGGTATTGTGTGCTTTGTAGTTCTCCAGCTAAAAACTTATATATTGCCCAAGTTACCTCTCCGCAATGCTGCACACCCGATGCCCCAACAATCCCCTCCCACCGTCCACCTTCTAACATCTTTCCATTGCCCCCTGTACCCATACCTCCCAACTTTTGAAGAACCAAAAGAGGGACAAAATGCAGCAAGTTTGGCCCCACCCACTGTTATGTTGACTCCGCCCATTCTCATTAATTTTTCATGTGCCCGCACACAGTATAATCCTCCTACAGTCACCCGTAAATTATATGTCCCCCCCTCTATCTCTCCCCCAGCTTCATATACACCCTTCATCTGCCCCCAGTTTCATGTCTCCCCCAGCTTCATATACACCCTTCATCTGCCCCCAGTTTCATGTCTCCCCCTCCATCTCTGCCCCCAGATTTATGTCCCCTCCATCTCTTCCCCCAGATTCATGTCCCTCCATCTCTGCCCCCATATTCATGTCCCCTCCATCACTGCCCCCAGATTCATGTCCCCTCCATCTCTGCCCCCAGATTCATGTCCCCTCCATCACTGCCCCCAGATTCATGTCCCCTCCATCACTGCCCCCAGATTCATGTCCCCTCCATCACTGCCCCCAGATTCATGTCCCCTCCATCTCTGCCCCCAGATTAATGTCCCCTCCATCTCTGCCCCCAGATTCATGTCCCCTCCATCTCTGCCCCCAGATTCATGTCCCCTCCTTCATCTGCCCCCAGTTTCACATTCCACCTCAGTGTACACGACCTTACACTTACCTTCTCCTCCGCTCCCTCGCCGCTCTCTGCGCGCCTCTCTCTCACTGGCGCACAGTTGTAGACGCGATGTGACGTCATCACATCGCGTCTACACAGCCAGTAGCAGGGGCGGTGGCGAAGCAAAGAGATGACCTGTGTCAGCTCCTTGCTTCAGCCGCCTATGTCTTCAACTCAGATCTGCGTCCTCTAGACGCAGATCTGAGTTGAAATAGGACATAAAATGACTGCTGCGGGCGCCAGGGGGCTGGCACATGGTGGAGGGCCAAAACCGCCCCCCCCCCCCATTTTTCAATTTGGCCAGGGCCCTGACGCCAGTAGCAGTAGTACTGGCCTATCGGCGGCCCTGTGTGTGAGCCTTGACTCTGTTGCAGGACCACTTGTGTTTGGTGCAGTGAGGAAACAGACATGTAGCTGTAGCTTTGAATTAAACTTTATTCCAATAGGGAGTGTGCAAAAGAGTGCAAATGGTGGTTAAAATCACAAAGGACTACAAGACTTAAGTGCTGCATAGTCTTTTAAAAGAGGCACAGAGCTTAGTAGTCATTAATAGCAATAAAACAGTCTTTCTTAGGGTCCGTTCGCACAGAGTCTTTTGGCGCTTAAAACCACGTAGAAAAATACCTCCCATTGACTTCAGTGAGTTCCTTTTCCTGCTGTCTGTGAATATCCTAACTGTAGCCAAACAAGCAGCCAGATACAAGTACATAAAAGGCTTTTATTACATTTTAAACTGTGAGATTTGCAGAATCCTCAGTCTTTTGCATATAGCAACAGTTTGCAGACATGTCTGTGCATGCTGTGAGGAGAATCAATCCTACCCCTTTCCATTCACTGTGCAAAGAGAGAAAAGAAGGGCCTCCTACATTCACTGTGATAAGCAAGACAGAACAGAATGTTTCTATGGACAGACTTCCTTAATAACATAAGACTGCACAACAAATTAGTTAGAAGGGAGACACACACCTGTATGTGATTAGAGAAATAGTGCCTAGTGATTCATTCTGCATTACAAGTGAAACTGAAGCTCACATTCCAAGCCTAATACAGCAACAGTGTCAACACAGACTATGAGAAAGCATTTCTGTGACAATGGCCTATGAGCTAGATGTCCAGCTACAGGTGTCACATTGACCTCACACCCTTCCCAAAGACTATCATAGTACAATTCAAGAAGTCAATGCCTGAAATGGAGGTCTAGCCTTTTCAATGATGGCATTAACAGTTTCAAAAAAGTATGAGACTGTACTATACTATGTTGTTTTGTTTTCTGGACATCTACTAGCAGGAGAGCACTGATATCAGAGGACAATAGCATAAGGCAGTCACATCAGCTGGAGATTACTTGTAGAAAAATAGAAAAAGATAAAGCGGCACTACTAGAAAGAAATTTTCTGTTCCTAAAGAAGTTCTGAAGCAACTGCAATACATGGAATATATAATGGGTAACCACGTTGTTGAATAAAAAAAAGCTAATCATGCTTCCTAGGTGGTGCTCTCTGTGTATAAAGTCAATACGAAAATAGCAAAAAAATAGAGCAAAAAACAGGGCACTCACCAGACAACGGGTCTAAAACCAGCAGACTTTATTTCATCGCTTTAAAAAATTCCAGTGCATGGGAAAAGAGTAGATGGAAAGACATATAATTCAAGCGACGATCGTTTCATGCGGTATGCATTTCATCAGGCTTGCTTCCTTTTGTAGCCATTCTTGGTTTTGGCTCAAAAAAACCTCAGCCAAATCTGCAACAGAAAAAGCTGCATTTCCGCAATGTGGGGCCTCGGCCTGAGGGTATGTTCACACAGTGGCTCTTGAAAAGGATTTTAAGGTTAAGGCCCCACAGAACAATACTAAAGTGCTGTGGGAAAACCGCGGCTTGAACGCATTGCGGTTCTTCCCACAGCACTTTGAACAGAAAGTTCACGGAGTTTTCCTCCACTGACTTTCTGTTACCATCATATCTATGGGAAAGCCGCCAGCGTTTCCGTAGATATAACTGACATGCTGCAAAAACCACACCGGTTTTCACCTATTGAGCTAGAATTTCATTGGGTCAGAGTTATCTGCTGGAATACAGGTGCACTCTAGATCTTGATTTTACTCCTCCTGTCACTTGGAATAGTGGCACTGGCAAAGGTGGAGCAATGCCTGAGTAAGGTGAACTGGGAGCGGGGAGAGGTCACCTGGTTACGCACATAACTGGCAATTGTAGTGGTCTACCTAAATTCTGCAATAAACTGGGTATATAGACTATCCTGATAATATTCTTCATCCATATTGTTTTTATAGTGATGGTCTAATACCAATGCCATCCAGTACGCATTCCTTTGCTTGATGCTACTAATATGTATACAATTTGCCATGTTTTCCAGAATGTGCACTGACTCAGGAGCCTGCCATAGTTGGTGTTCTTGGCCACCATGGTCATTGTCATCATCATCTTCTTGGAAGAAGTAAGGGTCAGCCTCCTCCCCTAGCTGTGCCTGTGAGATATCAAGGAAAAGTATTCCTCCTCCTTCTCTTCCAATGTAGGAGTCCTTGTTCTTTCAGAATGTCCCTGATCAAGATCCTCATCCTCCTATATCAACCCAGGACGATAATATTGTCTAAGAGGTGGAAACTGTTCCTCCTCTTTTATCTCTGGTTGCATGAGTGTATGGGTTTCTTGCAAGATATACAATAATGGGATCACATCGTTGATGATGCAGTTGTGCCTGCAAATTTGATGACCTCTTCAAAGGGCTTGAGAAGCCATCACACTTTCCTCATGAGCTTCCAATAATATATCTCGAAGTGACACATTGTTCCTGTGGTCAGCTGCATGCAGTAATTATTGATCACCTTCTGTTGCTCACACAGACACTCCATGTTTAAGGTGGAGTTCCACCACCCAAAACATATCTCCTCCACCTCATTACTGACATTGCAGCCTTAGCAAATCCCATCCACACATTGCAGAAAAATACGCACAGCAGAAGTGCTGTGGTTTTGGCAATCACAGCATGTCAATTATACCTACGGAAACTTTAGCAGTTTCTCTATAGGTATAAGTGAAGCTTTTTCACTACGGTCTCCTATGTGGGATTATAACCTAATAGATTTTAATTGAATAATTTGTTGGTGAATGTCCTACACTCAGAGTCATAAACAGGAAAAATGTGGAGGTGATTCTCATTGATAAGGCTCTAGTATTTACAGTTAAAACCTAGACCTCAGATGAAGAAGGTAGAACATTTCAGTTTACATTCCACACCTCTGCAGCAGAACTGAACATATATAATGTTTTTTTTAGGACTAAAGGATGTAGCTGGTGGTTTTTCAGAGGCTTCAGACTACTAGACTCACCATCTCAACATATCTTAAACAAGGTAGTGGAGTTGTAAGTCTCCACTCCCACTCTGCTCCCACTCCAAAAAGCATTGGACATCGGTCAACTGATCATTTCTGGTCATATTTCTATGGTAGTAGTTGCGCACACCGTAATGATTTTGTGTATCGATTTCCAACTTTTATTGATCAAGGCGAGGTTTCTTTGAGTTTTTAAGGTACTAGTGGATGGAATTTGATCATGAAAATAAATCTTATAAGGATTACTCAGCATTGTATTGAGAGACAGCCAAAGAGTTCCTATGAGGTAAACTGATATCCCACGTGGTTCATATTAAAAAAACACATGCACAATATTAGAAAAGTATCATGGACCTTTGGCAGGCATACCTGACTCATTCCTCCCCACAAAGCTTGAAAGATTGCAGTGTCCTATATTCAGTTTGAGTTATGTTTAGATTGTAAAGAATGGTTTCCCACAGACACTGAATTGTTTAGCCATGGAAATAAATTAGGAGGACTAGTAGCCAATCTTCTTAGACAAGCCCGAGTCCACTCAAACATGCTTTGTCTGGATGACATTCGGGGCAATGTCCAATCTGAACAATGTCAAAATCTGTACACTAAACAGAGTATCACCCCCCCCTTCCCGATGACTCATTTTTAGAACAAGGAGACACTGTAAATGCAGACATAACACCAGAAGAACAAAAAGATTGGCACAATTAAATACAACCAGGCGCTCTAATAACGTAAATCAAAAATGAAACCACCCCCCAAAAAATGTGTGGACATTCAGACAATATATGGAAGTAAGAGTACTAGATCAACGATTGTCATAAACCATTACAACCCCAGGTTTCCCTAAATTTCACCCTATAAGGGTAAAGCTCCTTGTAGTGAATCTGCAAAAAAAAAACAAACAAAAAAAATGCTGCAGAAAAGACTGTGGCAGAAACAAATTGTGTTTTTTTCCTTCAGTTTCTTTTTTTTACAAGTCTGCAAAGTTTTCCTCGGCTTCAGGTTTTCTAAGGCCGGATTCACACGTGAGTTTTTTGGACCGGAATTTGACACGGAGGACGCCTCAGATTCTGGTCCAAAAAGCAGCAGTCGCGGTGTTCTGCTCCAGATTAGGCCCAAATGAATGGGCCTAGTCGGGAGGGAGGTGTCGCGAGGCAGGCGTCCGCAGCTGAATCCGCCTGAGGAAAGGATAGCTCACTTCTATCTTCCGCGAGCGGGAACAAACCACTTGCAGAAAAAGGAAATGACCAGCTCCCATTTATTTCAATGGGAGGCGGTTTTTTGACATGGATTCTTCGTCAAAATCCAGCCCAAAAAACCCTGTGTGAACCCGACCTTAGGGATACTCAGGCGGGGTGTAGACAGCAACAACTACTTCTTGGTCCAACAGACATCCATAGGGATATACAGCCACAAATGCTCTTCCAGAGTCCCTCCTAGTCCCTCAGGACAGGGGATCTTCACTAACGTGAAGTGACAATGGCAGTTTTTCAGTATTTTTTGGTAAAAATACTCAACAAGGAGAATAGATTTATCAACAAAGGGGTGACTTGGCCAGTGAGTATAAGGTTAAGTTCACACAGAGTTTTTTGGACCAGAACCTGAGGCGGAGGCAGAAATCTGCCTCCAAACCCTGAACCAAAAAACTCCTTAAATTCAAAGTATACAAAACGCTTTTGAGTCTTTTCCACTAGCGTTTTTTCCACTAGCGGCAAAAAAGTAGCAAGATGTCTGTTCTTTTTTTAAGCCGGGGGCGTTTTCAGGCTCGCGGCTTCAATGCAAGTCAATGAGAGCCAGTTTTTCCAGCTTGCGGTTTTTGGGCAGAAACCTGAAGCGGAACCTGAAGCCGTTTTTGCAAAAACCTGATCAAGAAACGCTAGGCGTTTTTTAATAATATTCATGGCCACATCTCAAAAGGGAGGGTATGGGGTGGATCGGGGTGGTAACTAGAGATGAGCGAACACTGTTCGGATCAGCCGATCCGAATAGCACGCACCCATAGAAATGAATGGAAGCACCTGTGATGCTGACTTTGCCGGCAGCCGGCCGGCGTCACAGGTGCTTCCATTCATTTCTATGGGAGCGTGCTGTTCGGATCGGCTGATCCGAACAGTGTCCGCTCATCTCTAGTGGTAACTAGCATCCTGCAGCCATTTTTCAAATCAGCATCCTTTCTAGAACAAACCTGTATGTTTGTTGGGTTGGAAAGAGCAGCAGCCATTTGCAAACTAGGTAAGTATTGCCTCAATATATAGAATTTACACTTAAAGGGGTTGGCCACTTTCAGACTAATATTGACAAACAAATGTACAATAAAAAGATATACAATTTTCCAATATACTTTCTGTATCAATTCCTCACAGTTTTCTAGATCTCTGCTTGCTGTCATTCATTCTGTTACTTCTAGAGGATAAAAGTCTGACCATGGTCATGTGATTTACAGTCCATGGTCATGTGATGAGGACACAGGTACACAGCTGATTACCAGGCAGATGTCTGATTACTGTGCTGTGACTGTAACGAGCAAATGTAAATGTAAATCACATGACCATGGTCAGACTTTTATCCACTAGAAGTAACAGAATGAATGATAGCAAACAGAGATCTAGAAAACTGTGAGGAATTATTACAGAAAGTATATTGGAAAATTGTGTATCTTTTTATTGTTCATTTGTTTGTCAATATTGGTCTGAAAGTGGCCAACCCCTTAAAACAAAAAGCTTTTCATCAACTTTAATATGTTTTTTTAACTGTTCTAAAATCTTTTCTTTTGTGTTTTGTGTTTTAAACAGCTCCACTCTCCATATGTCAAACAGCAGCACAACGGATGGGGTATTCCTGCCCCTGCGTGCAGTTTAGGACAGGTGGACTTTTTAATTAGTCAATCAATCCTCCCCTATAAGAGGTCTATTTGGGGGAAAATCCCAGTAGGAAGTCCACCTCTGACACGGACTCTTGGCGTGTAAAGCCGTTGGGGAATCATGGGTCCAGGATCCATAGTCCTGGGTAAAGGACTATGTGGAGGAGTCGATGTGAGTAATTAAAGAATCCATTTCTCAACTCGCCAAAAGACCGCGGTTAGAACCATTTTTCCGCCGCTTGCCTCTGGAGGAGGATTTCAGGTGCTGGATGAGAATTCTTCAGATGAAGAATCTAGGACATAGGGGGACCTAATTTCTCCCTAGATAAGATGTCCAAACTCCTCATGCTAGTCAATGCTCCGGTCCATGATGATGAACTGGGAGGTTCTATACCTCCTCAAAGGGAGCCCAGGTCTTTTCATGTAGACCCCACCTTAGAAAGATCTATGAAGGCTGAGCGGAGTCATCCTGGGATGTCCTTACTCAGATCAAAGAGTCAGGACCTATTTCCTGTAATGAGCTTCAACTTGGTTTGTGGGCCACCCCCCAGAGTGGAAATGGCCATCGCCAAGTTATCAAAGCGCACTATGACCCTCAGAGGATGGGTTAAATTTTCAAGACGCCATGGACAGGCGTACAGGGGGCATATTACATCATCTGTATACGGCTGCCTCCGCTCAAGCCTCTGGGCACTGCCGCCAATAGGTGGCCCATTTTCTTCGGTCCAACTTGGCGATTCTGGAGAAAAAATATTGATTCTGGGATTTCCCGGGATGATTTGTTGTCTTTTTATCCTCTATTTCCTGGGCAGCTGATTTGTTTGGATATGTCATCTCTGTACCAGGTAAGAATTGCCTCAAAGGCCATGGTGTTGTCCATGACGGTTAGGCGTCCCCAGTGGTTTAATCCTTGGAGAGCCAATAATACATCCATATGTAATTGTTTCAGAGGCGCCCAGGAGGCTAGGGTAGAGGCTCCAGTCGCTGCTGCACCCATGAGGCTGATAATAATGAAGCATCCTTCTGATCCCCTCCTCTTCCTCACGCCCCCCCCCCCCATGGCGGTGGGAGGCCGTTCAATTGGGCAACAAAATAACTTTGTTTACCTTCCGCCTGACACCTTTGTAAGGACTTGTGTCCTCTCCAGCCTCAAGCAAAGGTGCTCTAGAGCCGATGCCTCTGGTTGGAGCAACAGACCGGCGTTTGCTCTCCAGTGTTCCTGGTACCAAAGGCATCAGGAGGCTGGAGAATGGTGATCGACTTAAGATTTCTCAATCGCTACATCCTCAAGGTCCATTTCCGGATGGAAACTATCAAGTCTGTACTTTCCTTCCTGCAGGCCGGCGACAGTTTTGTCACTTTGGATTTAAGGGATGCTCATCTCCACGTCCCAATTTTTTCCGCCTCACAGAAAATTCTTGAGGATAGCGATGATGTTAAACGGTACCCTGTGTCATCTGCAATTCACAGCTCTTCCGTTCAAAGTATCCTCTGCCCCCCACACCTTCACAAAGGTTGTGGCTTCGGTCAGCTCTACAGCTCCAAGGTATCTTCATTGTACCGTATCTAGATGATTGGCTGATAAAGGCCCAGTCAGCAGAGGTTCTCGCTGCCCACTTAAGGACCACTGTTGCCTTCCTAGAAGAATTAGGCTGGATAGTAAGCTGGCAGAAATCTGTGGTCGTCCCTTCTACCCGAGTCCAATTTCTGGAATTCATACTGGATTCCCGCAAGATGTCTGTTGACATCCGCACAAACGAGAAAAACTTCTCTGGAAATCTGTTTGAATACAAAATATTAAAAGGACCATAGTGTTTTAATCACAATTTTAAAAAATATTGTCCAGTTGCCCCTCCAGTCCATGTCCATAATGGACCATCAAAACAATATTTTTAAATGTAGCATAGTGGTCCCGTCACACACTATTTTAATCACTCGTATAGGCCTCAACAAATTTTTGACAATGTAGCACAGTGTCCCTTCATCTACATTAGTGTTCCCTTTAAAAATATGATACTACATTAAACCCTTGAATAAACTACATACATAGTGAACATTTCATTGAATTTCAAAACACACAAAATTACTTACAGTCGCAATTCATAATACAATTGTCCAAAATGCCCCCTTTGCAATCTGAGCATATTTATGGGGTGTACCCAATATCGGCGGCGACTAGAGATGAGCGAGTACTGTTCGGATCAGCCGATCTGAACAGCACGCTCCATAGAAATGAATGGATGCACCTGGTACTTCCGCTTTGACGGCGGCCGGCCGCTTAACCCCCTGCGTGCCTGCTACGTCCATTCATTTCTATGCGAGCGTGCTGTTCGGATCGGCTGATCTGAACAGTACTCGCTCATCTCTAGCGGCGACGCCTAGCCCGACGCTGTTGGCGTTGTTCAGCCTCCTCCTGCTAAAAAGAAAGAAGATGTTTTTTAAAAAGTTAGCTCAGCACTTCAGGAATTGATTTCAAACATGTATGTTTTAAAAAGGAACTTACCTGTTGTTGCAGTGTGGGTTGTGTGGCCACAATACCCAGCACCGAAAACCAAGATTGCCATGTGGCGACGCCTTACAGGGATGTGTCTTGGTGGATTGTGTGAAGTGGACGGTGCTTCAGGATACATTTTGATGTTGTTTTGCAGGTTGTGGATGCAGCTTTTTTGGTGATTGATGCAGGTATCTGCAAACAAAACTCTCCCCCCACACTAAATGGCTCCAGAATAAATAATGGGCTGTGGTCCTTGGCCCTGCCCAGTGAGCTTTACAGTCCAAAAAGGGGCTTGTTTGACAACTCCCCTTTAAAACGCCTCAGGAAACGCTTTTGAGGAAACTCCTGAAAAAATGCCTCAAAAAACGCTTCAGGAAATGCTTCAAATGGCAAAAAACGCCTCAGGAAACTCCTCACGTGTTTTCCGGTCCGGTTTTGACAATGGGAAAACCCTGACCCAAAAACTCTGTGTGAACTTAGCCTTAGAGCAGAATCCACTGCATCACAATCAAGTTGGATTTTTAGAGTGATAATAGCAGTTTTTTTTCTGTATTTTTAAATAAAAAAACAGTATCTCAAAAATACTTAACAAGAAGTGACAATGGCGGTTTTTCTTTTTTTTTTTTTATCAGATACTTTTTAATAAAAATTTTGTTATATATTAAGTACATTAAAATACATGTAGACAATTCTAAAAATACAGAACCCTGTAAAAGATATCAAAAATATACAGAGACAAAAATATAAAGTGATACATATAACACCCCATTCCTTCCCTTGACACCATAGGGTAGTCTCGTATACATAACATATTTGTATATATTCCTTTCATCGGGTAGTATTCAGTAGTTTAATCATGATGAAAGCTAAGTTGCTATACCCCAGAACTGAGGTAGATCGTGCCTAGTACGGTACTTATTAGATTAGCCCGACCTCAGTCATGTTTCATAAATGTTAAATTATCCAACTCTAATAAAGCAGAGCAGTAGGATATAGTAAGGGTACTGTAACACTGTTAATGTCATAGTACCCCAGACATGTGAGGCAGTACATCCCTCAGAAACAGAAGCACATCAAATGGAGACCTTTGGAGTTGTGCCGATGGCCAGCCAGGCGCATCTCTCCAGGGGCCCAACATTTTTTTTTTTTTTTTTTTAATAAACTTCCTTTTCTAGTCTAATTAACGCATATATTTAGATTTCGTGAATACTATTGTCTGGATACAATGCCTAGCAATTGGCTTCCTAGCCTGATTGACTTGACCAGCATATAATATATACAATACAATAATCTAAAACACTCTGTGTTCAGTCACAGACACAAATGGCAGATTTGACACTGTGTTAAAATAAACTATACTGTCAAAAAAACTTTAACAAAATAATATCTGGCACTCAAAGGGTGACCTGGCCAGTGTATATGACAGTAGGACAATGGGCACTACAGACAGTACAATGCACAGCTTCCCCCTATGATTTTTCTGCCTCTCTGTCTAAAATTGATTCAATCTAACTCCAGAGTCCTTGTCTCCTATATTTCAGTAGTACTATTCTTATGTAGGTTGGTGTTTTTTCAGTATTATTGGGTTAGAATTGCAATTCTTCTCACTAGAGTGATGTTTCACCAAATAGCTCTTTTTTTTTCTTGTGCAGTATTCGATATGTTGATATGATGTCTGCAATGAATCTCTCCAACCAACACTCATGACTGGCTGAGCAGCTGTCTGGTGATGCTAGAAGTCTGTCTAGGTCACAGACACCTTGTAATCCTCCTCCTCTGATCTTCAATCTTGTATTTAACTTGGTATATAACCTTTCATTGAAACTTTTAGAAATTTCAGGCCTGGTTCAATCATGTATAATTTCTTGTTCTCTGTGAGATATCGTCTCGAACGCAGTGGCACTCCATTTGATATCTTTTAAGAAGCTGCTACACACACTACCTGTTTCATCTCTTATGCAAGGTGGCATATCACCTCTTTTTATATGTTCTGCCCCATACAACATGGGTAGTGGGAAACAACTGACCGTTCACCACTATGATAATCTGAACCATCATCTCACACCACTACTACCTTAATGGTATCTTGGAACAAAACAAGACAGTGCCATACAAAAGGCACATACTATTAAAGAACCGCTACAGTAAAACAAACCTATTGTCTAGAAGGTAGACAGAAATGTAGGACCAGAGGTCCGTTGTGGAGGAACCGCACTCTCTGGTGTACAGAAGAGCGTGGTAGACCAAGATCCAAACTCACATAATTTATTGGATAACATACAGCACAGCAAACAGCACAACACGTTTCGGGCCTTACAATGGCCCTTTCTCAAGTGCAAAAAGAAAGCAGGTGCTCCGCTTTATGACTACTGTTTCGAGTAGTCGTGGAGGGAGATAGATCAGGGCGGACCTTTTAAGCTCATACGACGTATCGCTTTGCTTTCACGCTGGTTGCTAAGGAGAGAGCGCGGCTAGAGAAACAGAGCACCTGCTTTCTTTTTGCACTTGAGAAAGGGCCATTGTAAGGCCCGAAACACATTGTTCTATTTGCTGTGTTGTATGTTATCCAATAAATTATTTAAGTTTGGATCTTGGTCTACCACCCTCTTCTGCACACCAGAGAGCGCGGTTCCTCCACAACGGACCTCTGGTCCTACCTTTCTGTCTACTGCTTCCCAGGTCCTCCGATGACAGATTGAACTGCTGCCACTCTCACCTTAACACGCTCTCCAAGTGTTGTGACTGTTTACAACCTCATAAGGTGAGAGGCCATCTGGTTTATGTCAA
The DNA here is from genome assembly GCF_031893055.1 of Leptodactylus fuscus. Taxonomy (NCBI): domain Eukaryota; kingdom Metazoa; phylum Chordata; class Amphibia; order Anura; family Leptodactylidae; genus Leptodactylus; species Leptodactylus fuscus. The sequence goes on from NC_134265.1 coordinate 182,396,866, forward strand.
CATTTGTCTATTTTTTAATCTACTTACCACTCCTCATACTGCACTTAGTGCGCTCGGTGTCCCCTCTTTGTTTTTATTGTCTATAAGGCACAGTTACATACATTAACAGGTTCCCAACACGTGATGTACATGTATGGCAAGTGTTTAGTCTTAGGGACTGAGTGGCCACCATAGTGAGCAGTTCTTTGTTATTTTATATAACAGGTATCCACCAGCAGTGTTAGAGATCAGAGTTAACTGTGATCATGTACAATCAATCTCTCAGAAGCCATAGTCCAATGCAGCCATGGCATCGAAGAGTTATTTTGAGTGAGGGTCTCTATTCAACTTCTGAATGCCCTTACCCTTTAGCAAGACCATGGTAGCCATTTGGTTGCCATTACAGCCAGAAGTCTTGACAATCTGGGCTGATTAGTAACTCAATTTTATCGTAGACCGCAGTGCTATAATATTGCAGTCTATGGTATAAATAATCCAAGGAGGGGGCTGAAAATAATATTTAAAAAAACATATTTAAAAAACACAGGAATGAAAGATTACCCCATTCCTATTTAACAATTAAAAATAAACAAAAGAACTCAAACATATTAGGTATCGCTACATTTCGAAATGAGCAAACTATCAAATTCTAAATATATTTAGCCCTTGCAGTGAATTCTATGCTTCTATTGCTGCTTCACCTCCAAAAAAATGGAATCAAATGTTTCCAAAGTTTCATACAAATCCAAAAATGGGAAAGATGTCAATAAAATCTTTAATATAAAAACTTCATAGGTTTTATTGGTATTGCTGTAATTGTACTCACCAACAGAATAAAGGTAAAGTTTTATTTTATCTACACAGAGAACACCATAATACAAAAACCACATGAAAATGTGTCTATTGTGATTTTTGGTTTCCCATTTCCGCCCCATAATTTCCACCTTCTCAGTACATTACATGGAATATTATATGATGCCATTATGAAGTACAATTTGTCCTGCCTAAAACAAACCATCATATAGCAATGTGAATAAAAAGTTCTATCTATCTATCTATCTAACTACAAAGAAAAATAGTTGCAGCAGCACCAGCAAATCTGGGGATTATCCCACAAATTGCACGGCAGAAACCCCTCTCCAGGCAATAGGCAATAGGAAAAACAATCTGGTCTGTCAGCAACTTGTATGGATGGAAAATGTCCTTTTATTGGAAAAAGCAGTATACCACGTATCAGTCCACACTGGGACGTACTTGAGAAAGGTCCCAGTGTGGACTGATGCGTGGTGTACTGCTTTTTCCAATAAAAGGACATTTTCCATCCATACAAGTTGCTGACAGACCGGATTGTTTTATCTATCTAACTATCTATCTATTCTGTCCATCTTTGTATCTAGCAATCTATCGTTCTATCAGTGTATGATATAAGAAATCCTACAAATATTATAAATGTGAAAGTTTGGATGTTTTGATGTTTGTGTGTTTGTTCCTCGATCAAACAAAAAAGGCTGAACGGATTTGGATGAAATTTGGAACATAGATAGTTTGTAACCTCAATTAAAACATAGGCTACTTTTTATCCCCGTAAATGACATGGCTTCACGATTGTTATGCATTTATGTTCATATACTATATTAAACTGCATTTGCCAGCAGACTGATAAAGCCAGGTCTGTTATCTCTCTATGTAAACACTCAGCTAACCCTCAGTCCATTGTGTACACACATTTGCATATTATCTGATATATCAAATATATAAAATTTTAAAACAACAAGAGCTATGTAGGTAGCCAGAAGTCACAGACTTCTCCTCAAGTGGAGCTGAAGGGGATCAACAACTCACTCATTATATGGCATCACAGCGAGCTGCTGATATGGCAGAACAATCAATGGCATGGAAGGAACAAGTTCAGTGGCAGCCCAGCTTGACAGCTGCCGAAACGCCAGAGCAGGTGGATCATCGACGCCAACAACACGCTCGTTATATGGGGTCCCAGTGAGCTGCTGAGATGCCGGAACAATCACAGGCACAGCGTGAGGAACAAGTTGAGCAATAGGACAGCTTGAAAGCTGCCAAAACGCCAGAGCAGGCAAACCATCGACGGCAGCAATTTGCTGAATATAGGCGGAAGCTAGTATGATATAAGGCAAATCTGGTTACACCTTACTCTTTGAGATCTTCTAAGTTTCTTGAATATCTGTTGCAAAAAAAATTTGGATGTATCCTTGCATATTGAATGAAGTCAAGATTTCAGAGTTTCCCCCTACGCCCAACAGCAGCACAACTGGGGTATTCCTGCCCCTATGAGCTGTTAGGACAGGTGGAATTTTTAATTACCTAACAGCTTTTGACCTCTATAAGAGGCCGGAAGACCTGCTCCTCCCTTGTGTTTTTTTCTGTCCTGTGGGACAGGACAGGTGGTCAGGGGGGAGCAGATGTTCTGACCTCCTATAGGGGTCCACTACTCTCCCCCACCGGTACCTGACAGCAGAAGATCTTTTTCTGGACATCCTCTTTTTTCAGCAGAGGTCCCCTTCTCCCGGCGGGGACCCTGCCGGCTCGTGCACGCTCCTGTCCGGCTGGCGCGCCGGGTCGGGGCTTTCCCCTAGGAACGCTAGACCTAGGAACCTTTCTCAGGTTCCTCCGGTCCGCCGTCTAACAGGGTCCGCCGCACATGTGCAGTGACGGGAAGAGAACAACCCCTAGACACGAGCATTGCACGGTAGTTCGGGAGGGGGGTCCCCCGGTCCTGGGGACCATACCTGGGTCAGATCCCCCTCCCCCTGTCTTTTCCCCTCCCCTTTTTTTCATGAGATTCTGGCTCCGTTGTAGCCCCTACCCCTTGAGCGGGGCTCCGGGCAAAACCCCGCCCCCTGGCCTATTTAAGTCCCCTTAGAGCTTCAGTTAGTGCTTGTCGCTCCGGTTGCAAGCACATCAGTTGGTGAAGCTCCCTGGTCAATTTCTGTGCTGGAGAACTGTCTTCATTGACTAAGGTTTGGTGGACATGGCCGGGGGGGGGGGAGGTTGGAGAGCTGCATCTCTGAGTGCAGTAAGTAGTTAGTGTATCCTTTTTCTTCCTCCTCAGCATGTCTTCTTCCTCCACTGTTCCGCCTAGAAGGAAGGCTACTTCCAAAAGGAAGCATCTGGCGTGCGCTTCTTGTAGAGTGCCGCTGCCTGATGACTCCCAATATCGCTTCTGTCAGGGGTGCAGGGCCCCCTCTGTTGAAACAACTCCCATGCGAGAGATGGTGTCCTGGGTGAAGGGGTACGTCCAGGACTCCATGAAAAGAATGGAAGCCGTCTCCCTGGCCAAGAGGCCACGGCTGGATTGCGAATTGTCCCTGCCGCCTCTGGAAAAGCTGCGCCTCAGGGATGTGGAGTCATCTTCTAGTACGGAGGAGGAGAAGGAGATTTTTCCCCTGGACAAAATGTCCAGAGTATTCAAGACCCTAAGAATCAGAGACCGGGAAGGCGGGGAAGGCTCTAGCCGTAGGTCTCGTACCTTCAGGCCCTCTTCGGAGATGCTCCGCCTGATGGAGGGCGAATGGAGGCACCCGGAGAGATCCTTTGCGCCATCCACACGCTTCAAGGCACTTTTTCCCGTCTCTGAGAGTCAACTAAAGGCGTGGGGTCCCCCGCCAAAGGTGGACGTCGCCGTGGCCAAGTTATCAAGGCGCTCCATCCTTCCATCAGAGGACGGCTCGGGCCTCAGGGACCCCATGGATCGCCGAGTCGAAGGATCTTTGAGGCGTGTATATTCGTCCGCCTCTGCCCAGGCCTCTTTGGGCATGGTCGCGAATGAGGTAGCAACTGGCTTACGCGCAGAACTGTCATCCCTGGCCAAGGACATCGATTCCGGCATGGATCGTGATGATCTCCTCGCGGCAGTGTCCGACATCACGCTGTTGGTGGATCACCTGACAGAAGCTACCCATTTTCAGACCCGTCTGGCGGCTAGATCCATGGCACTGGCTACTGTGGCTCGCCGACCCCTATGGCTGAAGCCCTGGAAGGCTGACCTTACTTCCAAAAATAGCCTCTGTGGTCTCCCCTTTGAGCCCGGACGGCTGTTCGGAAGGGAGCTCGACCACATCATGGAAGGCTGGGCCGACTCTAAGAGCAAGAACCTGCCACAGCCCCTTGAAGGTCGGAGTACCTCCTTTCGAGGAAGAGGCACTCGAAGAGGCACCAGAGGCCAGCGGCGATCCGGGAAAGGAAGAGGTCGGGGCTCATCTCGTGGCCGTAAGAATGCCCCCTTCTAATTCCCTCTCAGTACACCCCCCCCTTCCTACTCCCCCCCCCCCCTCCCCTGGGGTGGGCGGTCGTCTTTCCCACTATGTGGAGGCCTGGCGGCAGAATATTCGGGACCCCTGGGTCATCCAGATGATCCAGGAAGGTTATAAAATTAATTTTGTTTCCCAGCCGCCAGAGAAGATGGTAAGAACCCGCCCTCTTCAGGGCTCCAAACAACTTCATCTGGAGAGATTGATTCAGGAGTACGTGGACAAGGCCGCGCTAGAGATGGTTCCTCGCGCAGAACAAGGCACAGGCGTCTACTCTCCAGTCTTCTTGGTCCCCAAGCCATCAGGCGAGTGGCGTATGATCATCGATCTCAGGTATCTGAATCACTTCATCCGCAGGCTGCGGTTTCGCATGGAAACCATAAGGTCAGTACTACCTTTCATGCACCCTGGAGATCACTTCGTTACTCTGGACCTGAAGGACGCCTACCTCCACGTACCCATCTTTCTGGCACACCGAAAGTTCCTAAGGAGTGCCATAGACATACAGGGGAAAGAGGCGCACTTCCAGTTCGCAGCCCTCCCGTTCGGCATATCCTCCGCCCCCCACACCTTCACAAAGGTCATAGCTCCGGTCGCTGCCGCCCTGCGCCTTCAAGGCATATTCATAGTCCCGTACCTGGACGACTGGCTTCTGAAGGCTCATTCAAAGGAGGTTCTTACCACGCAGGTGCAGACCGTCGTAGCTCTACTAGACAAGCTGGGGTGGCTGGTAAACTGGCAGAAGTCAGTGATGGTGCCATCAACACGAGTTCAGTTCCTGGGACTTATTCTAGACTCTCTCAACATGACGGTCTCTCTACCCTCTCCTCGCAAAAGGAAAATTGCTCGGGCGGCACATCATTTGTCTTCCACACGGAAGGTCACCATCAGGACGGCGATGAAGGTCCTCGGATTGATGTCCGCTGCCCTAGATGCAGTTCCTTGGGCCCTATGGCATATGCGCCCTCTACAGAACGAGATCTTGAGAGTCTGGAATCACAGTCCTTCAGGTTTACAGAAGCCAATCCAGTTAACCATCAGCACCCGGCAAACCTTGCCCTGGTGGACCCATCTGCGAGATGGGAAGTCCTCGGTCCAGCCCGTCTGGACCCTGTTGACTACAGATGCCTCCCTCACAGGCTGGGGAGCTCATCTGGGGGAGACCCCGGTTCAAGGTACATGGAATCAGCGGGAGAGGACGCACTCATCCAACTGGCGCGAGCTTACCGCAGTTCATCGAGCCCTTCTGTCATTTGCACCACTTCTACGAGGGAAAGCGGTCAAAGTAAGATCAGACAATCTGACGACAGTCCACTATATCAACAAGCAGGGAGGAACCAGGTCCCCCTCGCTCATGCAAGTCACCAACCTGATCTTCTCCTGGGCAGAACGAAACCTCTCCCAGCTGGCCGCGGTACATATCCAGGGCCGCCTGAACATCCTAGCGGATCAACTCAGCAGAGGCCGGCCGACCGCAGGCGAATGGTCCCTGAACCAGGACATCTTCCACTACCTGACCAGGAGGTGGGGTCTCCCCGAGGTGGATCTGATGGCCACACAACACAATGCCAAAGTAGAAAGGTTTTCCCTGTACCGGGAAGACAACCCTTTGGCTGTGGATGCCCTGTCAATACCATGGAGGTTCGAACTGGCATACGTGTTCCCTCCCATCCCGATGATACCGAAGGTATTGGCGAAACTCAGGCAGGACCAGACTTCGGCAATAGTGATCATGCCGTTCTGGCCAAAAAGGGCATGGTTCACCGACCTTATCCTTATGAGTCGGGGGAACTACTGGAGGCTTCCACCAGTCAGGAACCTGGTGTCACTGAACAGTCGGCCGTGCCTGGGCCTAGACAAATTCAACCTCACTGCCTGGAGGCTAACCGCGCCATACGCGTAGACAGAGGATTGTCCCAGGGAGTGCTAAGTACCTTAGCCCATTCAAGAGCAGAGGCAACCAATCAGAGCTACCAAAGGATCGCCCGGATATTCCGAGATTGGTGTACAGGCAGCCACCGCGATCCAGACAGAGATGCAGTCCTAGAGTTCTTACAGAACGGCTTGGAGAGAGGACTAGCACCTGCCACCCTCAAGGTTCAAGTGTCAGCTCTATCTGCTCTCCTGGAGACACGGTTATCACAAGATCCTCTTGTCAAACAGTTCCTTAGGGGGGCTGCCAGGCTCCGCCCCCAAGTACGGCCCCCTGTCCCCAGGTGGGACCTGGCCGCGGTTCTACAAGGGCTATGTGCGCCCCCCTTCGAACCATTATCTGAAGTGGACTGGAAGTACCTGTTATTTAAAGTGACCTTTCTGTTGGCAATAACCTCCGCCAAGAGGGTTGGCGAATTGCAGGCTCTAGCAGCCTCCGAACCTTTCATAACTTTCTTTCCTGACAGAGTACAGCTAAGGTTCATCCCAGGATTCTTGCCGAAGGTACCCACACTTCAGAACACCAATCAAGTGATCACCCTACCGGGGTTCTTTCCCTCCCTTGCCACTGAGCAGGAGGAGAAGCTACACACACTGGATCTGGTAAGAGCACTACGTATCTACCTGGATCGTACAGCACCGTTCCGAAGATCAGAGAATCTTCTGGTTAATGTGTTTGGCCACAATAGAGGCGCTAAAGCATCAAAGGTAACCCTGTCTAGATGGATCAGAGAAGCTATCAGCTGTTCCCTACGGGCTCAGAATCTTCCTGTTCCAGATTTCCTACGAGCCCATGCCACCCGATCAGTGGCGACATCATGGGCAGAGACACGGTTCCTCTCTCTAGAGCAGATATGTGCTGCAGCCTCTTGGAGCTCACAGCTGACTTTTGCCAAACACTACAGATTGGACTGGCGTACGGCCGATGCTACAGCATTTGGGCACTCCGTCTTGGCATCAGCCTGCCAGGAGGTCCCGCCCTAGGGGAGATAATACTTGCTAAATCCCCAGTTGTGCTGCTGTTGGGCGTAGGGGGAAAGAAAGATTATGAATGATAATCTGTTTTCCCTTAGCCCAAACAGCAGCACAAGGCTCCCTCCCTAAGAGGTGCTATTGTACAGATTTTGTGTATGTGTGTGTAGCTCTTGGCATAGATTGCTCTGTATATCATACTTGTTACTAACACAAGGGAGGAGCAGGTCTTCCGGCCTCTTATAGAGGTCAAAAGCTGTTAGGTAATTAAAAATTCCACCTGTCCTAACAGCTCATAGGGGCAGGAATACCCCAGTTGTGCTGCTGTTTGGGCTAAGGGAAAACAGATTATCATTCAGAATCTTTCTTTCTTTCCCTTAAATGATTAGATAATTTTTTTTTTGCTGTGTATTCATCATGACCTTCCTAACACTGTCTTTCGTGTATATGACACTAGTAATTAGAAGGGTATGATGAAGATTCACTGTTTGTGTTATGCATAGCCATAGACTGAAGTTCCATAAACCACATAACAGAGTATCCAATTTATACATTAATTTCATCTGACATGAGTAATTTAGTGAAAGGAAAGGATTTGACATGGTATTTGAAATTGGAGTTGCTTGGAGCGATTGCTGCAGTATGTTTGCACCCATATTCCAAAGGAAATGCCAATTATGTTATAGACGCTATTGCTAAATGAATGGATAAATATATAAGCAACCTGACTGGCTGCTCCTAATGAGATGGCTCACAGCTAAACTCTGCATATTCTGTGACTAATAAAGCTCAGACTTCTGCACTAATAGCATTTACCTTGAAGAATTTTAAGGCTTATAAATCTCTTCAGGCTGTTGTGTCTGCAAACTTCATGTGTATTTCTCCACCGAGCAAATGGTGTGTTGGCTAAGAACTTATATAAGAGGATTTCCACAACAAAAGAAGAAATTACCTTGTTCATTAATTTCGTACATGAATGTGAGTACATAAAGTATCCATTTATCTAAAAACTCCATATTAAATCTGTTGTAATAAGAAGTTGTCCTAGAAGAACACATTTACCACCGCCATACTGTCTTTATTACGTCTTCAGTTACCATGCTATGTCAGCGATTGTTGACCATAATCCAATTCGATACAGTAGCTTTCTGAAGTGGCTATAGCTGTTTTAGGCCTGGTTCACATCTGCATTTGGAATTCCGTTCAAGGAGTCCGCTTGGGGACCCCCAAAAAGAATACCGAACACATTGACAAGCAGTGAGCTTATGAAAGCAAATGGACTCCATAGACTATAATGGGGTCCATGTGTTTTCCGCGTGGTGTCCGTATGAGTCATGCGGAGAGGAAACTAGTTCATGAAGTACTTTTCTCTCTGCATGACTCGTGCGGACACTGTGTGGAAAACACACATCTATGGGGTCCATGTGCTTCCATAAGCTCACCGCTTGCAGTTGTGTTCGGTATTCCATTCGGGAGGTCCCCAAGTGGACTCCCCGAATGGAATACTGAACGCAGATGTGAACCAGACGTTACGGAAAAAAAAAAATGGAAAGGAAATTGCTCTTATGCCAATCTGGACACTTACTAGATGTTATCATTTTAAGGAATTTTCCAATACTTCACATTAATGGCATATAAAATATAAAAAACAAAAAAAAATTTGCAAGTCTTCAGTAGGTGATACCTTTTTTAATGGCTAACTGTAACATCTCTGCCTGTTCGGGCCTCTGCGCCACCCTCTGCTCGCATGCTGCGGCGCCGGAGGCGTGTGCAGTTTGACAATTTGCTTAAGGTTTTTAGTTGCACTGTGTGAACACGGCTCTGTCCTTATTGGATTTGCACCACACCCGTCTTCTGCCTAGGTTACCTCTGTTTATTAAGTGGTTAATCTGTATTGCCCTTGCTTTCTGGTATCGCTTGCTGTTATTTACTTGTATTCTTCCTTGACCTCTGGCTTCCTACTGACTATTCTCTTGACTCCGATTTGGCACTGCATCGCTCTCTTGTTACCGAACCCTGGCTAGCTTACCTCCCTTTGTTGTTGTGCGTCTTGTCTGCGTTTTGTGTTTCACGTATTCAGGGAGGGTTTGTCCTCGTGGTTGTCGCCTATCACCTAGGATAGGGTCGGGCAATAGGAAGGGAAAGTGGGGGGCTTCAGTTTAGGGTTCACTGTCCCTTGTGCCCCTCCCTTCAGGGTTCACCAGCAGCTTCTGGGGAATTATCATCTGCTATTCCCTAACACTAACTCATAATGATGACAGAATATGACGTTTCGAAGCTTCCTCTGAGCTTCTTCTTCAGATATAACTAAAAACACTTTCTAGAGGCTGCATATTTATGTACAACAGGACACATAGGGATAGGATTACAGGAGGGAGGGGGGAAGAGGCTTATTACTATATACTTATAACAACAAACAATCAATTGCCAGATCCCCAGTTCTTATCTTAATGGCTGTCTTAATGATGTGTATAAAAAGACATAAACCCACGTGAGATGTTCATCCCATTGTCCAACGTCTGGAATAGGGTCATGGCCTTGTACTCATAAATCAGTCGCTGTTTCCTTGATTTAAAGTTCCCTTTTAAGATCAAGATTTTCATGTCATTGATGATGTTGTGGTCTTCCTGGCAAAAATGATTTGGCACGGGAAGATCAGTTCTCTGTTGTTTGATTGTATGGCGATGTGAATTAATTCTCATTCTGAGTTTCTGACCAGTCTCTCCAACATACAGATTTTCAGTGGAACATTTGGTGCAAATGATCAAATACACCACATTAGGTGTGTTACAGGTGAACACACCTGGGATTTTATATTCCCTGTTAGAGTTTGGGATCTCTATCTTGTCAGTGGTCAGTATGTGCGGGCAGGTCTTGCACCTCTTCTGTCCACATGGGAATGTTCCTTTGTTAGTTGGAGGTGACAGTGAGCTGCTAATAATCATATTCCTGAGGTTTGGTGGCTGTCTGTAGCATAGGAGAGGGGGGTCAGAAAATATGGATTTTAGACGGTTGTCTTTTTGCAGTAGTGGATGTAATTTGCATGTGATTCCTCTCAGCGTCTCCAGGTGGGGGTTGTATGTGACAACCAGGGGCACGCGATTGTTCTCCTGTTTGGTATTGTATTTTAATAACTCCGATCTTGGTATCCTGGTGGCTCTGGTGATTTGGTTATCAACTGTTCTTGGATGGTAACCCTGCCTCAAGAATGTGTTTTTGAGGCCCCCAAGGTGTTCGTCCCTATCTGCAGGGTTTGAACATATGCGATGGTATCTGATGGCCTGGCTGTATACAATGGAGTTCTTTATGTGTTTAGGATGAAAACTATCCCATCTTAGGTACGTAGGGCGGTCAATTGGTTTCCGATACAGCGATGTCTCAATTTTGTTGTCCTGTATCTTGATGACTGCATCCAGGAAGTTTATTTCGGAGAAGGAGTGATTGAGCGTCAGGTTGATGGTGGGATGGAACTGGTTGAACTGTTCATGGAAGGTTTTCAGCTGTTCCTCAGACCCGGTCCAAATGATTAGGATATCATCAATGAAGCGATAGTAGGCCCGAGGCCTAATGGTGCAGGTGGATAGGAAGTCACTCTCAAGCTTGGCCATGAAGAGATTAGTGTACTGTGGCACCATTTTGCTCCCCATTGCAGTGCCAGTCCGTTGTAAATAGATGCAGTCACCAAAGGAGAAGTAATTGTGAGTGAGGATGAATTTTGTCAGTTTCACCACCGATTCAGCGTTCATACCTCGCTTTTCCATGAAAAACTGGCAGGCATTTATACCATCCTGGTGTGGGATGTTGGAGTACAGGGATTCTACATCCATGGTGGCCAGGATGGTTCCATCTGGAAGGGGACCTATAGTGGATAGTTTGTTTAATAGGTCTGTAGTATCCTGTAGGTAGCTGGCTGTATCCTTCACTAAAGGTTTGAGGATACCCTCCACCCATCCAGAGATTTGTTCAGTGAGAGTCCCAACACATGAGATGATCGGTCTCCCTGGGTTCCCAGGTTTGTGCAGTTTTGGAAGCATATAAAAAGTCCCTGTCCTAGGGCTTGCTGGTATGAGGCTGCTTAGGCTTATTGCTCCATCAGATAGGCCGGAGATAACCTTTTTTAGTTTTTTGGAGTACTCCACTGTGGGGTCTGAATCCAACTTGGAGTAGTAGTGTGTGTCATTCAGCTGTCTGTGTGCCTCCTGTATGTAGTCTGATGTGTTCAGCATGACTATAGCGCCACCCTTGTCCGCTGGTTTAATGATGATGTCGTTATTATTTCTCAGAGATTTTATGGCCCTTCTTTCCTGGGCAGTGATGTTAGATGGCAGTGCTTTATTTGTATCCAGTATAGTTGATTTGACCATGTGTCTGAAACAGTCTATGTAATTATCCAAATCAAAATTTCGTCCAGTTGGAGGTGTCCAATCAGATGTCTCCTTTTTTGCTAAGATTGGAATCTCTGAAGGGGTAGGTCGAGTCTCCTCTGTGTCATCTGTGTCATGAAAATATTCTCTCAGGCGCAGTCTCCTGAAAAAATCCTCCATTAATGGCATATGAAATCAGTGGAAGTACAACTGCCAGCAACCCCACTGATCAACTGGACTGACTGGACTCAAACAACCTGTAAACCTTAACAACTAGCTTCCCATACCTGAATAACGACAACACACTTGTTTTAAACTCAATTTAGTGGACGGGGTCGGCCACAGCTTTATTGATAACCAACAGGTAGAAAACTCTTTAAACGGAATTTCTTAACCGTAACACCACTGGTGGGCGTGGCGTGGTATGCCGGCCGCGAGACTCCCCGCGGGCATGTCACCTCCACTCCCTTTTCTGTATTCAAAAACCGCCACGGAGGAGACCAAACTTTAGACTGGGCTCCGACCCCCCCCCCCCCCAACAAGAAAAGGGCCTGCTCGACCCCGTCCTGAAGACCCGATAAGAAAATATCAAGACCTATCTCATTGAGGTGAACCCCATCAGGTCGCATTAAACGACGGTTGTCACCTTCTAGTTGCCTATGTCGGACAACCACCCCACCCTTAGCCCTGACAAAACGCGCTAGACGAGCATTAACGGATCTGCGCGCTTTCTCAACAGCCGCGGCATCCCTGGCGCCTTGCCAGGTAACCCGCGGAACAATTTCGGACCAGACAATTATGACCTCCGCAAAGTAACCAGTCATACGTTCCATATCTGCCTTCATAAGCGTAATTAACTCGGCAACACCCAAGAAGCACAAATCATTACCCCCCGCGTGGATCACTAAAATAACAGGAGGGGGAGCAAACTGTCCAACTGCGATAACTTCAGGAAGAACCTGGCACCACTTCAGGCCTCGAATGCCTCTCCAATCGACCTCGATGTCACGAAAGCCCAAGGACTTACCCCCGAGTCTATTCTGAGCTCTCTGAGCCGCCCAAAAAATATAACTGTGGCCAAGGAAACAGACAAATGGCCTCCGGTCACCTGCAAAAGAAACAAGATCACAATAGTTCAGGACGTACATAACTAGCATAACATGACGAACGCCATCTCCCAATCCGCTGCACCGACTCAACCGGCAAACCCGCTCTGGACGCCTCCGTCGCTGCCCCAATCCTGAATGAGTGAGTGCCATACTCACTCGGATCAAGCCCAAGGCTGAGAAGAACCCGACGGAAAATGGACCGAAACTGAAAAACAGTCAGGGGATCCCCAGATTCATGCACCAAAAAGGGGGCACCAGGGGAACGAACCTGAAGAAACAAACCCACCAGATGAACCACACACACCGCCCCCGAGACCGGCCGCAACAGGATCCATGAACCCCTACCCTGCTGATCCGTCTTGGAACGCCGGATACGAATCCGAACAATCCCGTTAGACAAGATCACATCTTCCAACAAAAGGCCACCGTGTTTAAGCTTTGTCGGAGGGACTAACTCCCCTACTCTAAGAGCGCCAAAAAATGCCAACGAGAAACCAGCCGAAAAAAGGGAAACCTCATACGAAGAGGAGCAGACCGACGCGAGGGACGAAACAATGCAGCATAACAGGTCATAAGACACTGGACGCCTGGTATCATGGGATACCACCTCCCTGCGCCACCCTTTAAGGGCCTGACGAAAAAGGAAGGAACTAAATAAGTTACCCCAACCCCGTAGCTGAAAGAAAAAATTTAAGCCCGAAAAACGCCGAGACACAACCGCGGCGGAAAACCCCTTATCACGCAACTGCAACAAATACCGGAAAACCACATCCCACCTATCACTCTCGCAATTGAGCACATCTTTGTCACCAATCAACTCACACCACTCCATCCACGCCTTACCATAACCAGCCCAAGTTGTCGGGGCTACCGACTGCTGAATCATAGACATCACCTGGTCATCGGCAGATCCCAGAGGTACAAGGGGCATGAGAGGCCCTCCAACGACGCTCCTGGAAGCAAACTCCTGAAAACCTGCCATTGAAAACGGGATAAGGCGTCAGCAACATTATTACGGCAGCCCGGTATATGGCGAGCCTTGAACCATATATTTAACTCCAGGCAGAGGAGAACCAAGTGACGGAGGAGAGATAAAACCGGGGGGGGGGGAAGACGATGACAGGTGGTTAATTGCATTAACCACGCTCTCGTTATCTGACCAGAAGACCACCCGGCAATTCCTCAATTGCCCACCCCATAGGACCACTGAAACGACTATGGGGAATAACTCTAAAAGAGTGAGGTTCTGACAAAACCCAGAACGCCGCCAGGCATCGGGCCAAGCAGAAGCACACCACTCCGTGCCAAAGATGGCACCAAAACCAAGGGACCCAGAGGCGTCTGTAAAAAGGGACAAATCCGCATTTGTAGCCTCCACGGACTGAACACAAGTATGTCCATTGTAGCTGTCCAAGAAGCTCAACCATACGGCTATGTCCGCCTTCAGTGGGCGAGTCAACCGGATCCTATGAGAAGGGGAAAGCACACCCCTAGTGGCAAGAGACAATCTGCGGGAGAAAACCCTGCCCATTGGCATAACGCGGCAAGCAAAAACCAGCAGGCCCAGTAGGGACTGCATCTGCCGCAACGTTACTTTGCTAACTGACAGGAAACCCCGAAGCAAGGAAGACAAACGCTCCAATTTATCCCGGGGGAGACGGAACACCATGTGGACCGAATCCAATTCGATACCGAGGAAGGAAAGCACCGTAGTTGGCCCTTCCGTCTTCTCCCGGGATAACGGAACACCAAAACGACACATCAGGGACCGAAAGGAATCCAACAGGAATTGACAGAGGGAATCCCCGGCGGGGGCCACAAAAAGGAAGTCGTCCAGGTAATGTATAATCGACCTGGATCGCGTCTCATACCTGACCACCCATTCCAAGAAAGAGCTAAATAGCTCAAAAAACTGGCAGGAAATGGAACATCCCATAGGCAAACAGGAGTCGAAGTAATACATGCCATCCAGGGAACAACCCAAAAGATGGTAACATTCCTGATGAACAGGAAGAAGGCGGAATGCCGACTCTATATCAGACTTTGCCATGAGAGCCCCAGGACCCGCCACTCGCAACAACGCTACCGCCCGGTCAAAGGAAACGTAAGAAACAGAAACATCCGACCGGGGATACCGTCATTAACCGAGGAACCCTTGGGATGGGATAGGTGGTGTATCAACCTAAACTTACCGGCTTCCTTCTTGGGGACAACACCAAACGGAGACACCCTGAGATTAGGAAAAGGAGGGGATGAAAAAGGACCAACTATTCTACCCAATTCTACCTCCTTCGAGATTTTCTCCCTAAGCACATCTGGGCGGTCCCTAGCAGATTTCAAATTATCGAAAAAATACGGGTAATCGGAATGAACAAAAGGAATAAAGAAACCGAAGGTGAACCCTTCCGACAAAGTCCTGGCAGCCTCACGGTTGGGGTAGAGGTCTAGCCACGGCCGCATCGCGACCGCACTCACCGGGGTCTTTCCCCTCAGCGGGACTTGCTGGCTTACCAGGCTTCGCCGGACGGGTGCATCGGACTGCGGAATGATTACCGCCGCAGTAGGAACATTCATGTTTATATTTGCACAGGCCGAAGAACCTGCAATGGCCCTCGTTAAAGAGCCAGCAGGCCCCCGATCTGCGCACGGCCGCCGATCCTGAAGGGGGAGCTGTGCCGGCGGCCCCTGAGGGAAAGGGCTGTTTCTGTGACATCATCAAGCGGAGCCACAGTTCGGTAGCTTTAACGCCCCAACCGATAGACGGCTGAAGTGCAAGGCGGCGGCGAAACTCCTCGTCATACCGCCACCAAGCATTCCCGCCATGGGATTTAAAGGCATTATAGACAGAGTCCATATACAGAAATAATTCCGAACAACGCTCCGGATGACGCTCGCCCATGACATGGCCCAACACAAAAAACGCCTGTAACCAGTTGTTCATCGTCTTGGCCACTTTGGGCTTGCGTTCAATAGGGCGATCCGAAAGAGTCCTCCTCTCCCTATCCACCGTGTGCTGATCAGTAGAGACGAGCGACCAGATATCCACGTACTGGTTATCCCAAATCTTCTGTTTGATCTCTTCATCTA
This sequence comes from Leptodactylus fuscus, assembly GCF_031893055.1. Lineage (NCBI taxonomy): Eukaryota > Metazoa > Chordata > Amphibia > Anura > Leptodactylidae > Leptodactylus > Leptodactylus fuscus. The sequence continues at coordinate 182,412,592 of NC_134265.1, forward strand.
AGTGTGCACCCAAAGGGGGGACACCACAGAAGAAGGATTCCTTATGCACACTGGCGGAAGGGGGAGGAGAAGCCCTAGGAGCATTAGCAGCCGAGGAAGCCAGAAAAGCCTTAAGGGCAGGGAGCAAGGCCGCTAAATCCTGACCCGTACCCCATGCCCCATTTAATATTCAGCAGCTCTGCAGTTCCAACCTTCTCGGTTTTTCTGCTGGCAATAGAATGCGGTTCTCTCTCCTCTGGCAATTACCTTGGAACTTCCTGGAACCATAGGGCTGGTTACCCTTGGTAGCCTGGGGAAGTGTGTGCAATGCTACACGTACTTGAGCCATAGTTTTCTCCTACTTGTATAAATCTGGTCTCAATATTTTGGAAATATATTACATAAGCATACAAGACAAATGTACATGTGATATAGAAAAAAATGAGAATATTACAAGGTTTGAGTCTACAAATTATGCTTGTAATTTTAAGATTATATTATATTGTAACTTTAATTCAGCCTTTGGCCACATATCATTTCATAGTATTTATTGTATTTTTTTATTGTTGCATTTTGGCTGATATCCTTAGTAAAATGCTTACAGAACATTATAATTTCAAAATTAGACCAGAATATTTAAGGTTTAATGAATCATTTCTGCTGTACCTGCAAATATGTAAATGTAATATAGTTTGTATAAGGCGAACAACCCTATCCTTTCCATGCTTCACTTATTTTCTATTTATTCACTTTTCCCTAAGCTGCTACAGCACTCAATATCCTAGTCTACAGATTTACAGAGTTGTATAAAACCAAGATAAAAGAAAATCCTACTAAAGCCAAAGACTTCCTACTGTAGGCATCCTGTATATATTTATTAAATGTTATATCAGTGATATATTCTATACTGTGCTATATTCAGAATGTATTCTAATATGAAATTGTTTTCAATAAAGAGGGATACCTCTATTGCCCATGCTCTCTAGTGTACATGCAGTGACCCAGAGCGGCCACTGATAGTGAGTTAGGGCCCTTGTGCGCCTGTGGCCAGTAGCTTACTCCTGGGCACTGCTCCCCAGCACCTCTGTGGCACCCCTGTCAGTATTTAGGCAGATGTATCTCTCTTTTATATAGGTCCTGATGTACTTTGCATTATAAATGTATTGTTATGTACTGTCACTTTAAGTTTCCTGTGTCTGCTAAACATGTGAGTTGTGAGCACCAATCCCTATCCAGTCCTCTCCCTGGGAGGAGCTTCCTTCCTCTCAGGTCCGCAGTCTAGACCTAGAGTCTAGGTAAGGTAGACATCCTTGCCAGCAGCTCTTAGCTCCTGTGTAGGCCTCAAGCCTGAGGTCTAGGCCTACTTGTTTTCTCTGAAGTTGCAGTGAGACTGCAGGTCTCAGCCGAGACCCCTGACAAGCTGAAATCCGGGTCTGGAAGATATAGCCCGCCGGTACAGCTGGGCTGAAGTGCCTGCACCCCTGAAATCAACTCCTGCACCTTCTACCTCTCCGGACAGAGCCCCGCGAACTGCGGAAACTCTTCAAGGTCTCCTATCTCCCTAAAGTATTGTGCATACTGTTTGCCAGGAGGGGCAACTACTTCAAGGACCCTCCTGCCTTGCTAGTGGCCTGTCATCGGTCCCCGAGCCACTGCACCCCGACATCACCAAACGTGAGTCTTTATCCGTAATGAGCCAAGTTACGAAGCCGCAGTTCTCGTTGTCTCCCACAAGGGCTGGCCTGTCCTATCATCTACCCTCCTACTGTATTTGAACACCTTCACATTGCTAATACCAACCGTCCTCCCAACTACTTCTAAGTTACATGAGGATTGGTGATCGGTGCCTCACTTAACTCTTCAGTGCCTGTACTGGACTTTGTCACATTGCACTGTGAACCTGCTGCTGCAAAGCACTGTAAGACTGTCGGTTTCTTCAGTAAAGTTAACCTGTTCACCCTAACCCTGTGTGGTCGACTGTTATCCTGCACATCGCACCTGGGTGAATGGAAGAGTGGAAGGGTTGTGGATAATCAGGGATACACCGGGACACCACTCTGCCCAAACGTGACAACACTACATTGCCCCTGGTTACCACATACATAAGACTAGAATATGTCTATTGAGAGTAATCTTAACTGTAGTTGGAGGAGTTAGCAGGCACATTACATATACCTGTGTCCATGTTCCCAACAGTCTAAGGACTGAGCTGTTTGCACTGATTTTAACCTCAAGGACTTGTATTTTTATTTGTATACCTGCTCCCATGATGTCTTTCTCCATCATGAGAAAGCATTTTCATCAGCAACCAAATTTTAACATTTTGACTATTAGAAAGTGGGAAATTAGAATTACAAGCAGAGCAGGATAATAAGTAGGGTTAGTGCCCAGAGTCTTCACCATCTTGGAGAATTTGGAGGCCCCCAGAGCTTGCAGTACTTGCCATAGCTAGTTCTTGGGATTCTTCCCTCCCAGGCCCTGAAAGTCCCTGTTTTTACGGGTAATGTAACACTGCTTACCTCTGGAACCTCATCTCTCAGGAAAAAGGCCTCCACCAACCTTATATTAGCCATGATTAGAATTACTACAGTATTATTCAAAATGTATTTGAATAGTGTATGAAAGGGGTCTTGCCACAGAAAACATTTAGCATCTTTCCAAAGGATAAGTAATAATAATAATATGTGATCAATGTGGGCTTCAACACAGAGACCCCCACTGATCATTAGAACGCTGATTTTGAGCCCCCATTTCATCCTGCATGACAACAGTGAGGAAGATTTTCAATTCGGTGGTTATGCATGTGTCCTGCAGCTACATTCAATAGGGAATACTTATAGCTATTAAAACTACTAATCCCATTCTGAGTTTTAGACATATTTATGATTCTGTCATATAAATCTTCACAAATTTGGTGCATTTTCCGAACAGTGCTCCTTATAAGGTGCACAACTGTGTTATTGCATATCTTCCACAATATCCCTGTTCACTCTAAATGAAAGCCATATTTTGCAGGTCTGTAACTGTCCACAATTGTGGATCTGCAAAGTATTAAGGTTAAATTGCCATGATGGCATTTTGCGATAAATTAGTGGCCCCTACACAGTATTATATGCTGTACAGTAGCCCCCACACAGTATTATATGGCCACAGTGGCCCCCATACAATAGTATATACCCACAGTAATCCCCACATAGTGTTATATGCTCACAGTAGTCCCCACACAGTATTATATGCTCAGAGTGGCCCACACACAATATTATATGCTCTGCAGTGGCTCCTACACAGTATTATATTCTCCCAAGACCCCCTCCTCTTAGAGCTAGTGCTATAATTATACTCTGCGGTCTCCTCAGACCCCAGAGTATAATAATCAGAGGCCCAGGGGAAGTGATTCAAAATATCAAACACTTATACTCACCTTACCTCAACTCTCCTGGGAATCCTCACTTCTCTTCTTCCTTCCATCGCCAGGCCCCCTCTCCATTAGAAGTATGTATAGCCGTCGGAGAACCAGGCTTTCCTTGACCATTATCATGGTGGTTCGGGGCCCTCAGCCATTCCCAGCTGGCCACGGGACCTGTACCCTACGCTACTGCCAAGTGGGGCCCCTCATGAGCTTGGATCCCCAGCACTTGCCCGGGTACGCTGGGTGCTGACACCGGCACTGTGTGCAACTACCCCAATACTTGGGTCTGTATCTTTATTTCTCTTCTCCTGCATCAAGAACAAGAGGGCTAGTACTGAGTTTGCATTAGAAAATGGTGAAAATAACTGTAGTTGAATATTTCCCTTCACATGGTATGCTTAGCTAAATGACTTCTCTATCAACATCACTTAAGCTTCTCACAAGCCATACTTAACACTTGTTTATCATGAAGAACAAAATTTGGGGCTGTATATAACCCAGAAAGCAGCTTGATAAAAAGGGATATGTGTATAATAGGTCATCACTGATGTGAAACTGTATTGCAGCCTTTCAGCTCAGTAAAAACTTAAAATATCTATAAATCATTGTGTGCTACTACTTAGCATTTTAGATGTGCCTTCTGAGCCTTCATTATCAATCCTTCCTTCCGGAAAAAAATAGCCTGGAAATTGCTATGAAGAATTTAAACCTATGGGATAAAGTGCTGCCATAAAATAGATCATTTGTCCATGTATCAGAGGGCTAACGTCTCTGGAGTTTGGAAGAGGATTTATCTATTCCTACAAACTTGTGTATCTGACACCCTTTCCATGTATTATCGACTATTGTGTATTTCTTACATTCTGTGGTTTAAGGGGATATCGTCACTCCTTAGGGAGAGACCACCATTTAGGTGTGTGGAGTCTTATTAAGCCAAGTGGAGCACAAAATGGCTTACAGTGTTGGCCAAAAGTATTAGCACCCCTGCAATTCTGTCAGATAATACTCAGTTTCTTCCAGAAAATGATTGCAAGCACAAACTCTTTCCTATTAATATCTTCATTTATTTTGCTTGCAATGAAAAAAACACAAAAGAGAATGAAAAAAAAGTCAAATCATTAATCATTTTACACAAAACTCCAAAAATGGGCCGGACAAAAGTATTGGCACCCTCAGCCTAATACTTGGTAGCACAACCTTTAGACAAAATATCTGCGAACAACCGCTTCTGGTAACCATCAATGAGTTTCTTACAATGCTCTGCTGGAATTTTAGACCATTTTTCTTTGGCAAACTGCTCCAGGTCCCTGAGATTTGAAGGTTGCCTTCTCCAAACTGCCATCAAGAGATCTCTCCACAGGTGTTCTATGGGATTCAGGTCTGGACTCATTGCTGGCCACTTTACAAGTCTCCAGTGCTTTCTCTCAAACCATTTTCTAGTGCTTTTTGAAGTGTGTTTTGGGTCATTGTCCTGCTGGAAGACCCATGACCTCTGAGGGAGACCCAGCTTTCTCACACTGGGCCCTACATTATTTTTGTTGGTAGTTGGTAGTAAAATTTGTTGGTAGTCTTCAGACTTCATAATGTCATGCACACGGCCAAGCAGTCCAGTGCCAGAGGCAGCAAAGCAACCCCAAAACATCATTGAACCTCCGCCATGTTTGACTGTAGGGACCGTGTTCTTTTCTTTGAAGGCCTCTTTTTCTTTCCTGTAAACTCTATGTTGATGCCTTTTCCCAAAAAGCTCTACTTTTGTCTCATCTGACCAGAGAACATTCTTCCAAAACATTTTTGGCTTTCTCAGGTAAGTTTTGGCAAACTCCAGCCTGGCTTTTTTGTCTCTAGGTAAGAAGTGGGGTCCTACCATACATTCCCTTTTTATTCAGACATCGACGGATAGTACAGGTTGACACTGTTGTACCCTCGGACTGCAGGGCAGCTTGAACTTGTTTGGATGTTAGTCGAGGTTCTTTATCCACCATCCGCACAATCTTTAATCTTTTTGATTACACTGCGCACGGTAGACACAGGAACATTCATGTCTTTTTGAGATGGACTTGTAGCCTTGAGATTGCTCATGCTTCCTCACAATTTTGCTTCTCAAGTCCTCAGACAGTTCTTTGGTCTTCTTTCTTTTCTCCATGCTCAATGTGGTACACACAAGGACACAGGACAGAGGATGAGTCAACTTTAATCCATTTCAACTGGCTGCAAGTGTGATTTAGTTATTGCCACCACCTGTTAGATGCCTCAGGTAAGTAACAGGTGCTCTTAATTACACAAATTAGAGAAGCATCACATGATATTTCAAACAGTGCCAATACTTTTGTCCACCCCTTTTTATGTTTGGTGTGGAATTATATCCAATTTGGCTTTTTGACAATTCTTTTTGTGGTTTTCCATTGAAGGCAAATTAAATGAAGATAATAATACCAAAGAATTTGTGATTGCAATCATTTTCTGGAAGAAAATTAGTATTATCTGACAGAATTGCAGGGGTGCCAAAACTTTTGGCCAACACTGTAATAAGACTCCACACACCTAAATAGTGGTCTCTCCCTAAGGAGTGATGATATCCCCTTAACCCTGTCTAGAAGCCTCTCACCTCTGCCAAGTTAGTCTTCTCTGCATCGGGCAGAAGAGATTCAATCAGATCGAAACAGCTGTCCTTGGCTGAGAGACTGTATTTGGTAAAATCCCACATCATTGCGTTGCAGCAAAGGCCTCTGGGAAGGTCGGGCATGATGTTAAAGGGAGCGCCCTCTATTGGGCTGCATGACTGAGGCACTGTCTTCCTAATTACATCATGGAAGACAGATTTGCATATCCTCAGGCAGCGCCCTCTTTTGGACTGCATGAATGAAGCACTGTCTTCCTAATTACATCATGGAAAACAGATTTGCATATTCTTCCCATATTCTGTGGTTTATCATACAAAATATGTCATAAATGCATCAGCAATCCCTCACTATTGCCATTCCAAAACTGCCTGAGTCTCTGCTGCTTTCAATCCCCAACTCAACACACTGCAGCAGTGACTTGCAACCAAATAGTGATAGGCAAACGGATTTGTTCCAAGTCAGTTTTGATGCGAATATTGTGCAGCTCAATATGTGGCGTCTTTTTGTCTTTATTGTTATGTTTTTGTGACTTTGTGCATTTTTTTTTTTCATGTGATTTTTGTTGCTTTCAGTAAATATGTTTTTTGATATTTTTGCTATGGATCATTAAAAGTTAAGTTTTATAAATTTCTTTGGATTCTTTTTTCAGTTGCTGGAACTTCTTTTGTTTTTTTCATGTCAGCAGTTTACTAATATATTCTCTCTACAAGTTGTCTTGTTGAATCTCATTGTGAAGTGTAACCCTTGGTAGCGTGAAAAAGGGTGATGTTATGCTGCAGCGCCCACCACCACATCCCATTTAAAGAGGACCTTTCATGTAATCAGAGATGGGTGGTATTACATACCACTAGAAAGCTAATAGTGCACTGCATTCAGTCGGCTTTCTAGCAGCATATAATACCGCACATGTCTGGGGACATGAAAGGTTCTCTTCAAATGCACTTCACCTGCATCAGTTTTCTGGTTGTCCAGGACCATTGTCCAACCTGCAGAGGTGCGGTGTATGTCATTGTAAGGTGCCAGGGGTCGGTTGTTCTCCATATGGGGAATGGAGGAATCTCTGATAGTAGTGAAGTGTTGAGGTGCTATGAGGGGAACATTATACTGTAAAAGCAGCTATTTGTGGATTATACTATGAGGTCAGGGGGGAATTTGGCAGTAGGTGGATGACGTGACAGTATTTAGACCTGGTATTGCGATCAGCAGGTGATGTAACAGTATTTAGTCCTGGTATAGCAGTAAGTAAATGATGTGACAGTATGTAGTCCTGGTATAGCAGTCAGCGGGTGACGTGACAGTATTTAGTCCTAATATAGCGTTTAGCGGGTGACATGACAGTAGTTAGTCCTGGTATAGCGTTCAGCAGGTGACATGACAGTATTTAGTCCTGGTATAGCAGTCAGTGGCTGACAAGACAGTATTTAGTCCTGGTATAGCAGTCAGCAGGTGACGTGACAGTATTTAGGGCCCCTTCACACGGAGTAAACGCGCGTGTATTTTGGCAAAATACACGTGTAAAAAATACACGTGTAAAAATCAGTCTCTCATTGACTTCAATGGCATTTCTTTTTACATGTGTAAAAAAAAACACATCAAAATACACGTGTAAAATGTCATTGAAGTCAATGGGAGTCTTATTTTTACATGTGTATTTTTACACGTGTATTTTACCAAAATACACGCGCATTTACTCCGTGTGAAAGGGGCCCTAAGTCCTAGTATAATGTTCAGCGGGTGACATGACAGTATTTAGTCCTGGTATAGCGGTCAGTGGCTGACATGACAGTATTTAGTCCTGGTGTAGCAGTCAGTAGGTGGTGTGACAGTATTTAGTTCTGGTATAGCTGTCAGTGGCTGACATGACAGTATTTAGTCCTGGTATAGAGGTCAGCAGGTGACGTGGCAGTATTTAATAGTAAAGGACAACCAATAGGATGGACCCAAGGGTACAGCCAAAAAATAGACAACTGCGCTGAACCGATAGCAAGACAACTCTATTTTTTGGCTGTACCCTCGGGTCCATCCTATTGGTTGTCTTTTACTATTGTATTTTCCCCCTTAGTGGGGTACTTAGAATAACTGCTGCTCCACAGAACCAATTTCCCCTAGTGGTAAAGACCACCTCAGACTTGATCAGCTCAGTGCATCCTACTATTCTTGAGTGGCAGTATTTAGTCCTGGTATAGCAATCAGCAGGGGACGTGACAGTCTTTGGTCCCGGGTATAGTGGTCAGTGACTGACATGACAGTGTTTAATCCTGGTATAGTGGTCAGCAGATGACATGACAGTAGTTATCACCATAACAGGACCAATCCAATCCACAAGAATATAGAAAAGACAAATGGATCCGCGCTTACCAAACGTAGTCTTGTCACAATTCTTTATTTAAAGCCTTTTACACAACTCGTTTCGAAACCTATAGCTGGTTTCTTCATCAGGTGTACATAGGAACAGCATAACAAATGTATCATGCATAGTGTATATATATAGATAAGTTCAGCGTAAGTAAAATACGACCCTGATGACATCATCACAGTTTCAAAAAGTATAAAAATCGATCAAATACAAAGAAAAATGTTTCTTTGGCATCATGTGCAATAAAATAATACAAATAGTTTGTCAAATGCATACAAGATTTTACATAACGTTCAGCAATCTCAGTATACCAACATAAGCGTCCATGAAATTCAAACTGCGCATGTGTCTGAGAAAAGCCGTCAGGAAACACGGCCTCATTCCATTAGTGGAACGCAAATGTGCTCAAACTACATATAAAAAATACTATTCTTACAGCGAGCCTTCCAATGCTGCAGTGAGCGCTCGGTCTCTGGGTGCTCCGCGCATGCGTGCACGGCACGACTCATAGATGGTTTACCCAGAATGCAGAGTCCGCTGGCATTACTAGTACGCATGTAACTGTAACTATGACAGTAGTTAGTCCTGATATAGTGGTCAGCATAGCGGTCAGTGGGTGATGTGACAGTATTTAGACCTGGTATAACGGTCAGCAGCTGACATGACAGTATTGGTACAGAGGTCAGCAGGTGACGTGACAGTATGTAATCCTGGTATAGCAGTCCTATTTGATAACTCTGCATGTATATAAATATTTTTTAGTGTGTGGAAGGGCATATGCCTTGTTGTTTGTGCATCTGATCTATAAAAATAAGGCTCACAAGTTTGACTAGGCAAAGAATATTTACAAACCACCCCTTAAAAGACATTAAAAACACCCCTGTAAGTACCAGTGATAGGTACTGAATTAACAGAATGGGACTATGTTGTAGTTACAATAATTCAGCATTTGGGGCCCCACTTTTAATTTTTCCCAGGGCCCCATTTTGTCTAAAACTGACCCTGGCTGCAGTCAGTATACAACTTACCTAAAAAAGACTCTGCAGACCAGTGTTCACACCAGAGGAAAAGGGCTGGAGTTTGAAGGGGGAGGGGGGCCAATGCATAGAGCCCCCGGCTCCAAAACGGACCTTTGGTCTGATGATCCGGATCAGGGGAGCCCTAGTTACAAGTATATTGGCGTGCAATGTACACCAATAGGGAGCTGTAGTTCCTGCTCTGACACAAATCACTGCACAGAAGCCTCTGGAGCAGGTCCTGCGCACAGGGTGCAATAAAGTGACATCATTATGCCCCATGTGCAGGACCTGCTGCGGAGATCACAAGCAGGGAGAGGCTTCAGTATCAGGACTCAGTGGGGGAGTGTGGTAAAATGAGTAAGTAAGTTTTATTATCTTTTGAGAAGTTAAAGGGCTTTATTACTGATAAGGGAGTCACATTGTTGGGAACCTAATGCAACAATAAACTCTGTAAGCCCTGGGCAACTAGAATCCCCAAGCACTGAGGCAAAAACAGTCCTGAGTGTGCTACGCTCTCCTAACCAGAGCGGAACCATGCACCGGAGTTCTTTGCCAGAGCTCCTGATGGTGGAGTTGGACTTGCAAAATGTTCAAGGCTCAGATCTGCAACTGCCCAGAGAGTGACGCCCACCCAGCGATCCCCAAGTAGGAGGACCCAGAAAAAACACAGACACTAACTTCAGTGGATGAAGTTCAGGAGAGCAGGTCGGCTTGGAGAAGCAGGAAGGCAATCCAGGGAAGTCAAGCAGATTCCAGAGGAAACCAAAACGTGGTCAAACAAGCCGAGTCGGTAACTGGAGGTCACGTGGTACCAAACGTAAAGGCAGAAGCCTAGTCAGGTGAGCTGGGTCATATACAGGAGGTTTGCGGAGTAGCCAAATCAGTATCCAGAAAAGGGAGATCAGGAGAAAGCCAAAGCGTCATACGCAGGAGATCAGGAAGATGCCAAATCAGGATCACGGAGAAGAGGTCTGTAAAGCAAGCCGGGTTATACACATGCACAGAATCCAGGTAACAGGGACAGGAGGTAGGAGACAGGAGACAGACAGGGAACACATCGCTAGGGGAGCTGATGCCACAGTGAAACGAATAACCAGTGGCGGGCCAGGGCCAGAATGAGGCCTAAATAGCCTCTGGCCCACTGCTGACCCCTCTGACCATGGAAGTGCTGTTTCCTGTGCCGGGGAGGAAATCTGGAACCTCTGAAACTCAAGCATAGGCCTCTGGCTCACCCCGCTCACCCTTCCGGCGTAGCACAGCTGAGGTCCTGGCCCATTCTAACACACATGTTTATTAACAGGGATTAGCTTTAAAAAGTCTATGGTAATTTATAAGGGGAGGGGGCTATTTATAAGGAGGACTTATTGCTAATAACCCTAGGGGTGCTACAGTGTTGGCCAAAAGTATTGCAAGCACAAATTCTTTGGTATTATTATCTTCATTTAATTTGCCTTCAATGGAAAACCACAAAAAGAATTGTCAAAAAGCCAAATTGGATATAATTCCACACCAAACATAACAAGGGGGTGGACAAAAGTATTGGCACTGTTTGAAAAATCATGTGATGCCTCTCTAATTTGTGTAATTGACAGCACCTGTTACTTACCTGAGGCACCTAACAGGTGCTGGCAATAACTAAATCACACTTGCAGCCAGTTGAAATGGCTTTAGATTGACTCAACCTCTGTCCTGTGTCCTTGTGTGTACCACATTGAGCATGGAGAAAAGAAAGAAGACCAAAGAACTGTCTGAGGACTTGAGAAGCAAAATTGTGAGGAAGCATGAGCAATCTCAAGGCTACAAGTCCATCTCCAAAGACCTGAATTTTCCTGTGTCTACCGTTCGCAGTGTCATCAAGAAGTGCCCATGACACTGTGGCTAACCTCCCTAGATGTGGACGGAAAAGAAAAATTGACGAGAGATTTCAACGCAAGATTGTGCTGATGGTAGATAAAGAACCTCGACTAACATCCAAACAAGTTCAAGCTGCCCTGCAGTCCGAGGGTACAACAGTGTCAACCTGTACTATCTGTCGGCGTCTGAATAAAAAGGGACTGTATGGTAGGATACCCAGGAAGACCCCACTTCTTACCCAGAGACATAAAAAAGCAAGGCTGGAGTTTGCCATAACTTACCTGAGAAAGCCAAAAACATTTTGGAAGAATGTTCTCTGGTCAGATGAGACAAAAGCAGAGCTTTTTGGGAAAAGGTATCAACCTAGAGTTTACAGGAGAAAAAAAAAGAGGCCTTCAAAGAAAAAAACACGGTCCCTACAGTCAAACATGGCAGAGGTTCCCTAGTGTTTTGGGGTTGCTTTGCTGCCTCTGGCACTGGACTGCTTGACCGTGTGCATGGCATTATGAAGTCTGAAGACTACCAACAAATTTTGCAGCATAATGTAGGGCCCAGTGTGAGAAAGCTGGGTCTCCCTCAGAGGTCATGGGTCTTCCAGCAGGACAATGACCCAAAACACACTTCAAAAAGCACTAGAAAATGGTTTGAGAGAAAGCACTGGAGACTTCTAAAGTGGCCAGCAGTGAGTCCAGAGCTGAATCCCATAGAACACCTGTGGAGAGATCTCAGATGGCAGTTTGGAGAAGGCCCCCTTCAAATCTCAGGGACTTGGAGCAGTTTGCCAAAGAAGAATGGCCTAAAATTCCAGCAGAGCATTGTAAGAAACTCATTGATGGTTATCGGAAGCGGATGTTCGCAGTTATTTTGTGTAAAGGTTGTGCTACCAAGTATTAGGTTGAGGGTGCCAATACTTTTGTCCGGCCCATTTTTGGAGTTTTGTGTAAAATGATCGATGATTTGACTTTTTTTTTCATCTTCTTTTGTGTTTTTTCATTGCAAACAAAATAAATGAAGATATTAATACCAAAGAGTTTGTGCTTGCAATCATTTTCTGGAAGAAAACGAGTATTATCTGACAGAATTGCAGGGGTGCCAATACTTTTGGCCAACACTGTACATTAGTAGCTGTGGCTGAGCAGCCATTCTACAGCTATTCCTCTCACATCTCTCATGTACATGAACACTTAACAATCATACATGTGTATAACTGGCAGCAACTTATAGATGTAGCAACCTGGAAACTAAAGATGGGACCGGACTGCAAACGGAGCTATGAGGGGAGGGACCGCATGACGTGGAACAGATAGACAGCAGCCATTGGGTAGTTTTAAATTAATACAGTGTGGCTGTGCTATAGTTAGGTTGAGAGGGAGGATTATAAAGGGAAAAGCCCGGAAGAAGTTGACAATTGCCCTGAGGCGGACATCCCATCCGGAAGCTCTGTGAGGTATCACTTGATACGTCAGCTACGGGAGGCATTTTCCTCTCACGGAGTGGAATGGCTGCAGCAACAAGTTTCCGCTGTGCTACAGGGGCCGGGAGAAGGTTCCACTCTACCTTCTCCTGCATCATCCAGACAGCTGCAGCAGACCAGGCCTCCAGAGCGCCTGAGCCTAGAGGAGGCCCCTTCTAGGATCCAGCGCCGACGCAGGAGCCCCTCACGGGACCCTCCTACCCTGGTTGCTGAGAGGACCGCTGATGCTCAGTGTCCCAGGGAAGGGAGGAATCCAGACTTGTAGCGGGATTCTAGGCGGAGGTGGCAATCTGCGCCTCCACCATTACCAGCACACAGCGAGGGATCAGGAGCAGGAGCGGTACCTCTCCCCCCAACAGACATTAATTACCAGGGGACTGCTCAGCAGGAATAGAGGTCATCTATGTGACGGGCATCAGGCTATTTGTGTTCCCCATCTGATGGCGTTGTGCTCCCAGAGGCCGGGCTTTAGGTGCATGTGGAAGCACACTCCCCTGCTCCATCGGCCTCCTCCTCATTGGGAGGGGGAGGGTCGGACCTTCCAGCTGCAAGTCTTCAGCCGGCAGTGCAGATTCCAGGAGTTCTGTCGGATGATCAGAGGCCTGGACCGGCAAGGCATGCAGGAGGACCGACTGTTGGGCCCACAGCACCCAGACAGTCTGGTGAGTTATACACTAATTTTTCTTTTCAGGTTCCCTTGTTACTGGCACTAGGTGTAGGGGGTTAGCCAGGGGAAGCTAGCAGGAAAATGTTTGACTTTTTTAGGGGTGTCAGGGACTGGAGAGGCTGGTGGGTATCAAAGGGGAACAAGTTTTTAGTGAGTCTATGCTTTGGGTTTAAAGCAAGGGTTTGGAGGACGTATCCAAGGTTTTTGTAGTAAAGCAAGCCATGAAAGGTTGGGGGGAACAATTTGGGGTCAAGGCCTTTTAGAGAGCTAATTAGAGACATAAAATTTGATATGCTATGATTGTGGGCCATTGAACCTAACTTAGTTTCCGTTTGGTCCGATATTGTTTATTATCATGCGTGAAAGGGGGATAAGTGTGTTGATAGTATTAACCGTGCCAGAGTAAAAGTGAATAGGGCAGTGGCACGCTTCTTTAAAAGGAATGGATATGTGGCCATTCACCACAAGGATTTGGAGTCAGGAGAGGGAGGTTTCTGGCGTAGAGATGGAGTACATCTGAATGCAGTGAGAACAGATCTTTGGTGTCTGGGACTGCAGGATGGAATCGAGGTGGCTTTAAAGGTGTGAAGGGACACAAGGACTTAAGGAGGTCAAATCTTTGTGTCGGTGGCGGGGGGTGGTGTCCTCGGTGTTGGGAAAATACATGGTGGTATGGTTGGTGGGGGGAAGTGGATATACAATTGGGCAAATTTTTCTTTTAAATTTTTCTGTTAAAACTTTTATGTGTATGTGTATAATGTGGGGGCTATTTCCTTTTCTTCTCTTTTGCATTTATTTGGGTACCTTATGTATACACAAATTATGGATGCAATTTAAAGTACCCCCTCCCTCTTGAAAGATGATCCATCTAGTATGGGTTTACATATTATTTGAATAAAGTGTATGCCCCTGATTGTATCTATGTAGGGACTTTGCATCTGTAAAACTGATCTGTTAAAGGGATGGTTAAAATGTGATGTCAATGGCCCCTTGTAATGCCTTTTCTAATGTTGAGACATCATGCTATAGGTGTTTATGGATAGGTCTTGTAGGTATGTGTAATCCAATCTTTTCGGACCCCCGAGTATAATAATTGTCGGACCGGGAGAGGTAAGAAACATAAAAAACATGTTACTTACCTCTCCATGATCCTGCCAGGTCTCCTTTCTGACGTCTCTGACGTCACATGAACCCGGCCTGCGTCCCGGGTCATGTGACGTCCGACGTCATTGAACAAGGACAGCAGCGGAGAAGGCAGCGGAGAAGACCGCGTAGGAGCCGGGGGACAGGTAAGAAACAGTAGTTTTTTATGTTTTTATTCCCTCAGGTCTCCGATTATTATACTCTGGGGTCTACAGTATATTATAATAATTATAATAATTAATAATAATTATAATAATTGTTTATGGGTGTCCACAGTGGGACATAATACTGGGTGCAGGAGCCACTATGGGGGATAATACTGTGTGCAGGGGCCACTATGGGGGATAATACTGTGAGCAGGGGCTGCTATGGGGGATAATACTGTTTGCAGGGGCCACTAAGGGACATAATACTGTGTGCAGGGGCCACTATGAGGGATAATACTGTGGTAAGGGGCCACTATGGGGTATAATAGAACGCGAGAGAAATGCGTAGGAGGGGGTTGGTCGAGGTCTTCGGCGTCGGTCGGGGAAGGGGGGAACATGTCAAAAGCTTGCCATTGGGCCCCGCCTTTCCTAGTTACGTCACTGCTCTATGTGTTCTGCAAAAACACTTCAAGGATCTTTTTGCATATCCTTTCAGAGCAGCACAAGTCGTGGAGCAACAGGTGCGGAGACCTGGCTGTCAGGGATAGTCGGACTCTGCAAAGAGAAGGAAAGGACAGTTTGTCGCTGAATATACAAAACTAAATAATGCAGCTTCCTTTTGTCCCAGCAGTCATCTGATCTGGCTGCCAAAGCTGCCCAGTCTTAGAAAACACAGATCTGCTATATGGTAAGTGCTAAGAGGCTGTATTCCTCTTGTAACTGCAGCTAATGCATTTTCTTTGTTGAATGGCCTGGAGGCAATTGAAGAAATTCTGAAGAATGGCCTGGAGACACTTTGATCACTCTAGGCCAATATCCTGCTCATGGAGCCGGGTGCAAGGTTTATTTATTGATTTATTTGCTTACTTGTATAGCACCAACATAGTTTGCAGCGCTTTACAGACATTGTCAATCACTATGATATACAGGGATCACAATCTATATTCCTTATCAGGATGTCCTTTGAGGACTCCTTTGCTGCCCTGTGTTGCAAAAAAGTGTTTAACAACCCCCTACTGCTGGGCAACAGTTCTGCAAACACATATCATGTGGCTAACATTAGACATTTTGGCTCACCTGGGATTCACCCAGTTTTCAGATCCCTTCACATGATGAATGGGTCTCTTTCACCCAGCTGCTGGCTCATTCGTATTCATCGGACAGTGACATCACCTCAATGTGGCGAATATTAAAGAAGAGGTTGCTGGTTGCTGGTATTAAAGTTTAAGTTTGTCCTTTAGGTTTTTGAACCCATGACACATAGCATGTACAATATTTAATCTAGTGAATGAGCCACAACTCTATCAGCTCTAATATGAGGTTTTTTTTCTTGCAGTAGTATTGTAATGTGCCTACATAATGTATTAGTATATAGAGAAATCTCGATATGCCATTTCCTTGAATACTTACAAATAGATTTTCTAAGCATGCAATGTACTGGAATATAGAGATATTTCTCTACATACAATATATATGCAGGAAAAGAGAGCCTTGCATGAGAAAAAAAAATACTTTTATTATTAAAGGGATTCTACCATTAAAAAACTTTTTTCTGTGGATAACACGTTGGAATAACCTTTAGAAAGGCTATTCGTCTCTTTAGATGGGATCTCCGCCGCACCGTTTCATAGTAATACCGTTTTTTACTGATATGTAAATTAGTTCTCTGGCAGCGATGGGGGCGGGCCCCAGCGCTGAAAATGCGATGAGGGCGTCCCCACCGCTGCCCGATAACAGGATCCTGCGCCGCCTCTATCTTCAGCTGGATCCTCCCCTTCTTTCTTCAGCAGCGTCACCTCTGTCGACTTTTACACTAGTGTACTAGTGTACTGACATAGGGTCAGTATATACATAGGTGTAAAGTGAAAACAATATTGCAGTATATTTTTTTTACAATGAGAGTCTATTAGTGATGCTGCACACTGTATGTCTATATTTTGCAATCTTCCTTGTATATTTGGCTTGGTTAAATTTATACGTGTTCTCAATGGGGAGAGAAAAGTAAGCAATTGCCAGAGACCTCTGATTTTGGCTTATCTCCTTGAGAACACAAGTATTAGACATGTATAATTCAACAAGCATGAATGTTCTTTAATTAAGCCTGTTGTAAGAGAGTCGGATGGCATGCATACACAAAGATAGTTGGCTAGTTTTATTCCATGTGTCTGGCTGTGTTAACACTGGATCCACTATTGGCAATAACTGGTAACAGCTCCGTTCCTCCGCTCTCCTTTTCTTCTTGCACAGTAACTCCTGCACTTATTACTATGTCAAGGTACCTGCAGTAATGCTAATCTCTAGATCTGCCACCATGAGCATGTACAAAATTGTAATAAAAAAAAAGTATTGTAAAAGCATATAGAGTTTAATATGCTAAAATGGATCATAATAAACATGATACATAGACTTGTATATTAGATATATTCTATATTGCTACTTGTCATTTGTGTATACTCATATATAAAAGACAAGAGCCATGTTTAAAAGTAATATTCTCCTTTTATGTGTGAGATCTGGAAGAGCTTATAGAACAGGTTTACAGTCTGAATTTGCACTAATGGATTTTCTATAACAGTAATAGCTCTGTCAAGAAAGGACTATTGACCAAGGGAACAAAAGGAGGGGGTATTAGCTTTATCACAGCAGTCTGGTTATGGAATCAGCCATTGAGATCTTGTAGCTGACAGTTATTGAATGTGTACTGCCAGCTTTGCCCTGCAGAATAGATGCATGCAGTAAGTATTACCTGGAGGGCATCGGTCCTTTTGACTGACAGGGACACTATCTTAACCACTCTTAAAGGCATTTTATTGAATGTTTTTTCAAGCAAATATATTAAAAGCATTGATTCTAACTAGAAATAGCAACACAATCTCCTGCAGGAGGGTGGAGGTTATGGTTCACAGTTTGTTACATGTGAAATGCAAAGCTACTTTAAGGCTAAGGCCCCACTTAGTGGCCGCAGCGAAAAAGCAATAGTGGAACAGACCCCCAAGTATAATAATAGTGGTAGTGGGATCGCGGCTTGGCCCGGGCCTACTCACTGCCGGCCTCCGCGGCCTATAGTAGAAGGGGAAGCAAGGGCGGCAGTGAGCAGGCCCGGAGAGATTGGTAAATAGACTGCTACCTGCTGGAGATACTCCAGCAGGTAGCGGTCTATTATAAATAATAAAAAAAAAGTTATTATACTTACCGACATGAGCGCTGCTCCTGTTGCTGCCGCTGCTGCCGCCTTTCTCCTGGCAGATGTCTACGTATCAGCGTATGTGGCATGATGACGCCGCCTACGCTGATACGTAGACCTCTGAACCAGCGCAAGGAGAGCGGGAGCTCTCCTTGCGCTGGTTCAAAGAAAAAAAAAGTTAAAAAAAAAATAAAAAATCGCCCGGGCTGCCGCCCCCTCCGTCCATCTCACCTCGCCTCATTAGAGGTGCGGCACTGTCCTGCATGCGTTCTTCAGTCTGATTTATGGTTCAGATTTTGTGGATTCTGAAGGGGTTGGGTGAACTTTGACAATTATTTTTCTAGATTTGAAAAACAATTTTATGATTACTGTACAGTACTGTGACCCACCACAGGGGTCGCAGGAATTGTGGTTTTAACCGCAGGCTTTGTTATTTTGTAATCTGCATACATGACTCTTCTGATGAGGGTGCAGCGAAATGCGTAGAGAGAGATAAAGTGACGGTCATATATTAGTTACAAACTGACAGGCAGTGGCAGCATCTACTGATCTAATGAATGTTTGCTTTGAGGGGGGAAGGGAGGTTACTGATAAGGACATGTTAACTCTTGTTGCACTAGCCGACCCATTGGTGCTATTAGACAGTTAACCCCTAACAATACTATTAGACAGTTAACCCCTAACAATGCTCCCATATTTACTCTAGCAACATTGTGAATGAATGCATGGTCATTGAATTTGCTACTTGCGCCACACTGGCCTGTCATGCCTGAGGTTGTTTATCAGGGGAATGGAATGTATGCCCCAATTGCTAGGACATTAGCCTAGGTGCTGCATATGTAGCGGAGGGCATCAATAGCAATTTGATTAGGGCTTTTTCCACCCTTTTGCATTTTTCCAAGTGGATTGGGTTCTACATTACTAGTTCACTTTAATTCTTTTTTTTTTTCTAAAGGGGATTTGGGTCTGTTTTTAATTAAGTTATTAAAAGTTATGTTTTAGCTTCTATTGCAATTAGTGGGGTATCTCCAACTGTATTTTGATAATAAACATAGAACTGAAGAAACCAATCATCCAGATAATAATATGTTATGTTTTGGTGGAATTTAAAGGACACCCAAGGCATTTGGCTCTGAGTCTCTGTTTTGTTATATCTATCTTCATACAGTCCTAAAATGAGGGTGTGGAGTAAGTACAGTGCTGAAGACTGAATCCTCTACAATAAATGTAGACATGAACCTCAGTAATTATTTTGCATTTGGAATCTTAAGAAAGCTTGCATCTTCCTCCGGTTTCAAATGACTGTGAAATGAAGTCTGCTGCCTCTCTGTATTTTAAGGAGCAAGAAAAAAAGCTTCGATCTTTGGTTCACAGACTGTAAGAAGTGTGTTGAACTCAAGGGAGATTATATTTAGAAGCAGTGAGAAATTCTCTTCTCACTTTTTAGATAGATTTTCTATCGAGTTCCCTTTATCATTATCTAAGTTGGCTTGTAAATCAGTAAAATATTGCGGCAGCATAAAGGCTGATATAACTGATGCCGAAAGACTTCGCATCAGTTTTAAAAGGATTATCCAATAGATTCAAAGTCAATCTCATCTTTTGGGCAATGAAACATAAAACAGAAGAATTTAGCTTTTTTCCTATTGACAATATACTTTTCAATATACAATCCTCACAACAAATACATTAGCATTCAGGTACATTTAGAGAAATAGAGACACAGATGCCCTTGGAATTGGTTATTACAATTCACAATGCCATGTGTTAGAATCAGATATACTTGGTCTCACTTAGGTTCTATTACAGGTTGAGACATACATATACGTTGATTCACAGGATGGTGCTTATGGTGGTTGCCAAGGGACTGGTGTGCATTGCAACTTGTTCACGCCACAATGTTATCTTTCTCTTCTGGAATCACCTGTGATGTGTCACCTCCATGACTAGTCGGCGTTATTGCCATTACTGCAATGATCCAGATGTGTTCCACTATGGTTCTCCTTTATTTAACCCTTGCAGTTGTAATTCTTTATCTCCTAACTAAGCTATACATAGTGAAACACATGTCGAGGTATGTGTGCACCTCCTGACTACCCTGAGGTATGTAATGTTTCTGTATGTTTGTGTTTAGTTATAAGATTAAAGGGGTTGTCCCATCACAAGGATCCTATCTATACTGCTAGTTTATGTGGATGTAAGACTTTTCCTAAATGCACTGCTTTATCAAAACTGCTTTGTTTGGCCGCTATCTTAATTTATTCACTTCATTGTTTACACTGGCCCTTGGGATTATCTGCTCATTTGTCAAGTGATGTAGCTTCCTGCTCTCAGAGGGGAAGGGAGGGGCTGGGAGCAGCTCTGAGCAGTTTTTGTCTTTTAAGTAGCGGAGCTTCTCAGAAAGGGGTGGTGAGAGCTCAGGGATTTCTGAGCTCTTATCAGTTGGTTTAATTGAATTTGGCTGATAAGGGCTGAGATAGGGAGTCCCTTACCTCTGTATGTAATGCAAACTGACTTAAATCCAGCTCTGCTACATCAGCTTCACACTGTGGTATTTCATTTACAACCAATCCCGTGCAAGTGAAACCCCGCCCACCTATATGCCGAGAGAAGCAGGAAGTGAAGAGAGCACAACAGCCTGCAGGTTAGTGAACAAGCGTCATGGGAATATCCCTTTAATGATTGATTCCATGGTTATTTGTACAGATAGTGATGGGGGTTATTTTGGGTGTATTCTATAGGAGTTATTTGCTCAGTTTATTTATTTTATACACTATATATTCATTGAAGTATTTTTTGTTGTGAATCGTTAATTGCCAGCATGAATAAATAGATATGAATTGTGGAATCAATTGCTATGGACTAGTTATTATGTATTTATTAGGGATGAGCGAGTAGTATTCGATCGAGTAGGTATTCGAACGAATACTACGGTATTCGAAATACTCGTACTCTATCGAATACTACTCCTATTCGCAGTAAAGATTCAATTCAGAACCAGAGTTGATTGGCTGAATGCTATACTGTGTATAGCATTCGGCCATTCAATGCTGGTTCTGCAGCAGGCTCTTCTTTGCTAGTCGGGAGAGCTGGCAGCTTGCGGTTATACGGGAGCTGACTTTTTCTCATAGGAATGCATTGACCAGCTTTGATTGGCTGAATGCTATACAGTGCACAGCATTCGGCCAATCATCGCTGGTTCTGCCGGAGGCTCGTCTGTGAGGAGGCGGAGTCCAAGATTGGACCACAATGGAGACTGCTGTGGTCCGATCTTAGACTCCGCTTTGTCATAGACGAGCCTCCGGCAGAACCAGCATTGATTGGCCGAATGCTGTACACTGTACAGCATTCAGCCAATCAATGCTGGTCAATGCATTCCTATGAGAAAAAGTCAGCTCCCGCATAACCGCAAGCTGCCAGCTTCCCGACTAGCAAAGAAGAGCCTGCTAGAGAACCAGCGTTGATTGGCTGAATGCTATACAGTGTACAGCATTCGGCCAATCGATACTGGTCCTGCAGGACGAGTAAGGGCCAGTTCACATTAGTGCTTGCCTCCTGTCCGGAAGGAGTCTGCAGGAGGAACCCCTGAATGGAATATCAGCGCAACTGCAAGCGCTGGATAGTTAAGCACACAGACCCCATAGCATATAATGGGCTCTGGGTGCTTGCCGCTCACTGCCCGCATGAATCATTCATGCGGGCAGTGCGCTGCAAGCACACGGAGCCCATTATATGCTATGGGGTCCGTGTGCTTAAAGGGATTCTACCACTAAATATGTATTTTTTGTGCTATAGACGTAGGAATAGCCTTTAGAAAGGTTATTCGTCTCTTACCTTTAGACGTGGTCTCCGCACCGCCCTTCCTTAGAAATAACGTTTTTTACCGGTATGCAAATGAGTTCTCTCACAGCAATGGAGGTGAGCCCCAGCGCTCAAACGGCTATGGGGGTGTCCCCACTGCTGCCAGAGAACTCTCTCCAGCGACGCCTCCATCTTCAGCTGCATCCTCCCCTTCTCTCGTAGTCTTCCGTGTGGGTCAGCTCCAACGCCTATGCAGTTGGCTCTGCCAGTGAGACACTAGTAGATCCGACTGCGCCACCGAAAATGGCCACCGGTCGGCATGCGCAGTCGGCTCTACTAGTGTCTTACTGGCAGAGCTAACTGCGCAGGCGTCGAAGCTGACCCACACGGAAGACGACGAGAGAAGGGGAGGATGCAGCTGAAGATGGAGGCTCGCCCCCATTGCTGCGAGAGCTCATTTGCATACCAATAAAAACCGGTATTTCTAAGGAACAGTGGCGCAGAGACCACGTCTAAATGTAAGAGACGAATAGCCTTTCTAAAGGCTATTCCAACGTCTAAAGCACAAAAAATACATATTTAGTGGTAGAATCCCTTTCACTGTCCAGCGCTTGCAGTTGCGCTGATATTCCGCTCGGGGGGGGGGGGGGGTGTCCTCCTGCAGACTCCTTCCAGACGGGAGGCAAGCGCTAATGTGAACCGGCCCATAGTCTATGGGGTCCGTGTGCTTTAACTGCACTTCGCTCCTCCTAAACACTCTCCTCCTGCTACTCGTGGACTTGGTCACTCTACTTAGTCGAATAGTGATTTCCCCTGAAACGAGCATTTTTTCCCATAGACTATAATGGGATTCAATATTCGATCAAGTAGTCAAATATTGTGGCTCTACTCGAAATGAATATCGAATCTCGAATATTTCACTACTCGCTCATCTCTAGTATTTATTATTGTAATCATTGCAGTATTTATTCATTTAATTCATTATTTTTTTATATATTTATATGCTGTGGACACTTCTAGTAGCATTCTGTGCTAGGGTTTCTTTCCATCTTACCCAGGCAGGTCTTTCCCCTTTTTTAATCAAATTTTTGTATTGCGCTATATAGTTTATATATTGATAAATATTTGGATATTTTTAATTAGACTTTTTTTTTGCATTTTTTGTTTTGGTTATTTTTTAGTATATTTTAGCACTCTTTTAGACAGCCATAAGTCTATGTTGTGGCTTCAAAAACCCCTGTAGTAAAAAGAAATAGAACTTGGATTACCATTGAGTTATATGGTAAACTAATTAGTTAATTAGAATCACAAGTGGGTTGGAATTTTGCACTAAGAATGCTAAAAGGTGCCTGAATTATTGGTGTCTGAATGAAGTCCTAGACTGGGAATGACAAGAGAAAATTGTCTAGTAATTTTCCTTTCTTTGAATCCGAGGCAGCATAACAGATGGTTATTGTTTCATCCTCCATCTACTAGTACAGAAGAACGCCAGTAATTAGCAGTAATTAATGTTGACCAAGGAGGAGGTATGCCAGCATACATGCACCCTTGAGACAAGAAACTACTCATGCAATAAGCAGCAATAAATGTATTTGGTCGAGGGGAAACGTGAGCTACCTTGGTTTCAAGGAAAGGAAAAAACTGGTAAGACATTTTATCTTTCCCTATCCTCAGCAGCATAATACATAGGACTAAAAAGCAATGACAAGAAGGATTACCAGTGCAATGCTTAAGGTACTTGTCTGCTGAATTCGGAGTCCAGGTTGTAGCTCTAAAAATTTGATGGAAGCAAACATTCTTGTCTGCCCAGAAGTTAGATATAAATATGGTAAAGTGGGCTCTTAGGAAAGATGGGAATGGAATAATTTACAGAGATTTGTATCTTTAATCCATATCACCAACATTAATTTGCTAACCTTTAGGCTGAGGCCCCACATTGCAGAAACACAGTATTTTTGTTGCAGATTTTGCTGCGTTTTTTTGAGCCAAAGCCAGGAGTGGATTGAGCGGAAGGTAGAAGTATAAGTACTTCCAATATATTTCCCATTCCTCTCGTAGATGTTCTTGACTTTGGCTCAAAAAATGCAGCAAAATCTGCAATAAATAAAGCTGTATATTTTCAAAGAGGGGCCTAAGCCTTAAGCTTTTTCTCCTGCCTTACAACTGGATGAACAGAACATCTGAGTTTCTAAAATCACTAGTGCTGTCAAGGTAAATTGAGGCAGTGCTTTTCAAATCCAAGTTTTGAAGTTTTTCTTGCTCTTCTTCTCGAGGGTGTGGAAAAAGGATGTTAAGGCTTCTTGCAGGATAAGGCTTGCAGCTCAGCCACCCTTTCTGATGAGATTATGGCAACCGGCAAGACCGTTTTCCTGCCAGATGTTTGAGGGCAGATACTTGGAGAAGCTCAAAGGGAGGTTCTGACAGGCATCTAAGAACTAGAGAGAAGACCCAAGCTGGGAGAAGAGAGTGAACAGATGGTGTGAGATTCCTGAAAGCTCTGAAAAATCTATAAATAAAAGGCTGATTGGAGAAGGATCCATCAGAGAGAGCATTAATGGTTAAAAAAATGAGTTCTTGGCCAAGGCATCTGTGATGAGGACTAGATAAGGTAAAGGCTATAGGGAGCTCCCTGCAATATTGTCCAGGTTGAGCTACCATGTGAGGTCTCTCTTCGTCAGAGGCCATTGATTGAATGGTGAATCCAGAGAAGAAGGGTGTCTATTCTAACTGGAGAGTATGTTTGACTTAAGGGTTCTGAAATAAAACTTGGCCTCAAGGGCTGAGGAGAAGATGTTTGCATAAGTTGGGGCCACATTGGACCCCATAGCGTTCCCCATCCAAAAATAAAATAATTTCTTCTGAGAACTATCTCCAGAATAATGAGGATGAACTTCACCCTCTCTGGATCGTGTTCAGCGGTATTACTTCCCTGCATACCTCAACAGATCATGATGTAAGATTGGAGGCAGTATCTTTGGACCTGGCCAGCGCCGGGTTGTGTTCGGTGCCAGTACAGGTAAATAGATGATATTTCTTTACTTATACAGTATATTTCTTATATATATAAGTATATATTTATATATACTTATATATTTACTTATATATTTCTTTACTTTGATTGAAACAAAGGAAAAATTAGTAGCTTTTTTGAGGAAATGAATGGGGTAGTACCAAATATTGGTTTTACAATGACTCGCAAAGGGACCTAGTCACTCTCATTTTTATGGAAAGTGCTAGTCTAAAATCAGACATTTTTGTAAAGCTAACAGACTGTAACAATCTTTTACAATTCCAGAGTAATCACCCCAGAAATATAAATGAGTCCCTCCAATGGAGTCAACTTTTGCAGGTAAGGTTAATTGTTAGCGATGAAAATAAATTGGATTTCAGAATTGGGGAAATGTGTGAAAAATTTCAAAAATAGGGATACCCAAAACACATTCTGAACAAATATATAAAACATAAACAGAGAACGGGTAGAACTAGCCTTTTTTTACCCAACGAGAGAAAACAGGACTTGAATATCCTGTTTGTCTTCACTTATTCTCACTTAAATGGCATGATTAGAAACATATTGTTTTTGCGGCCGCAAAATAACGCGGCGTATACGATCCAGGCTCCCATTGAAATCAATGGGAGCGTATACGGCGCTCAAAGTCTCATACGCCGTATACGTGCCACATCACACGGCACGTTACTCCGTGTGAATGCACACTTAATGTCTTACAGGAGAGATCATAATTTAAAAGATATGTTGGTGAAAGCAGACATTGGGCCATTTAAGAGATCGAGATAACTTTTATTGGGACTGTTGACACGGGACAATTTTCCCTGCCTCAACTGCTCCAATTTTACAAATATCATTAGAGATGAGAGTTTTGTACACCCACGGACAGGTGCGGAATATAACATAAAGGAACATTTGACATGTTCTTTGGACTTTATTATGCCCATGTAATTTGATTTATGTGGGTGAAACAACTTTGGAAATTAGGACTCGTTTCAATTTACATAAGGGTTCAATCCGAAAGAAAAGGATTAAATTAACAGTGTCCCAGATACTTCATAAAGTAAATGATCCTAAATTTAGAGTGTTGGATTGTATCCCACAGAGATACAGGGGTGGTGATCGAAATCCTGAATTAAAACGAAGATAGTTAGTAAACATGGATCTATACTTTGGATACCCTACAGCTGTTTGGTTTAAACGTGAGCTTTAAAGTGCAGGCTCATATGTAGAAGTTCTGAGAATGTGAGTTTCCCTAACCATTTAGTTAGATAATATGTGTTTTTTAGGTTTATTTGAAAGTTGTAATAATTTTTGTATTTTTGTATTACAGACATTGGTTGGATATATTGTGAGGTTGGAGATGTTTACAGTCAGTCCGGATACTATAGCATTATGATGATTAAATTATTGATGCACTAATATATAAAAAATCTCTTTGTTGTATGTAACTCCTACTTTCAATAAATATATTTTCGCTGGTATAATGACTGTGATTGAATTAGTGATGAGAATGGATAGACAGTATTATCTCTTAGTTTATAACGTGTGGGACGGGTGATAGTAAAAATCGTCCACTTTCCTTAGAATTGAAATTTTAAAAGGATATTATTATATTTTTGAATAGAGAATTGTATTATTATAGAGGTACTATATTACTCCCTATGAGATAAATATCATATATTGGTCCCTGGTAAATGAATATATTAAATAAATAATTGTCTCTATAAAATATTTGATGTGATCTTTATTGGTCCCTTACAAATAATTTAATAAAGAATAATAAATAAAAATCCTTTGAAAAAAGTTAATGGAGAACTGTTGGTTGGGGCTAAATATGTGGAACCCTTATTATTAATATTGGACGAATCTGGAAGAGTATGGTAGTAGTTTTATCATATAAGGGGGCGTGCTCAGTATGGCTTCGGTTCGCGCATGTGCAATGGGACATGAGCAGTAACACATTGCGATTGCACACTTGCGCCAAAGCTGGTTACACACACCGATACAATGTGTATTAAATAGACTGACTGTGGAAGGTGCTCTTAACAAAGGTGATGTTTTATTATATGTATCCAAAAAGAGAAGAAGACATGGCCCGCACATCCCAATCTTATACATTGATCTAGTGCTTCTCAGCAAATTCTACAATATTGAATATGAGGTTCTTAGTATACATATTGATCAAGGTGCATAATCCCACTAGCCACTTCACGGCGAGTGGGTCCCTCCTCTACTGGATGCGACGCTGCACAGCGACCACTACAACCGCAACATGGCGCCCACAGGGGGAGCCACCAAGTGGTCTGGGAACACTCCTGCCACAAGACCAAGCCCCCAGGCTCTGGGCCGCACCGCCCCACGGGCACAGCACCATAGGAGCAGCAGACACCATACAGCACCGCACCAACACAAACACTATATCACGATCCCATTTCAATAAAGCAATAGGAAATCCACAAGTAAAAAGTCACATAATACATCTTTATTAAACATCAGCTATATCACTGTATGGTACCATGAATCAGTCATAGATTTGGGCAGCTACTTGTAAGGATCCAGTGAGGGAGACTGTCTCTTGTTGCTCTGACACCCACTCTGTCATATCGCGAGATCCAGAGATAATATGCTCTAGTCCAGCCATCTTTGATTTTTTTTTCTGCACAGGGTAGGGTTAGATATAGAAACACCTGCTCCCCAGCCTAATCATTTCCCCTCAAACGAAGAATTGGTGAAACACGGATTGGGGTGCAGTACTATGGTTTCTATAATATGTTTATTTACTTATGATGTACTTTGATTAATTTTGTATATCCACATGTATCTTATTTTTCTATAATCCCTTTATATATCCTTCATAATATTCATGTATTTTAAATGTAATAGATGTTTAAAGCTGTAATATGTGACTTTTTACTTGTGGATTTCCTGCTACTTTACTGGGGTTCTTCCATTATAATTCAGAAAACTGGCATCAGCTATAATGAATCTGATGGAATAAGTCCTGGTCCACTCCAGCCCACCCACCCACATTTACTCATTGGTGAGGTACAGAAAGCGTGTTGTGATGCATGTATGGCTCAAATGCGTCAAATCTGTGCCACAATATCATCCCTCCATAAAACTGGCGAAGAGGGATTGACAAATCTGCCCCGGTGTAAATCTAAATCGTCTGTCAAACAATAGGACAAGTCCATTTTCTCAAGTCACTTAATAGACTCAAGTTTATGGGGGATCTTTGAAAACGGTTGTTGCACGGGTGCGAATTGGCAGTGAAAAACAGACCATTTTATCTGTTTTTCATTGGCGATTTACATCACGGTCCAGTCAATAAGCCCTAGGCTGTAGACACTCACACTGACTGCTTATTATTATCATATTATTATAATTGGAGAGAGATGCTTAGTTTAACCCATAGATGGCCTAGTTGAAAAAGGCACAATTCTATCACGTTTACTTGAATTACAAAGTCTCTTAGAGATATTTAATAATATATGTTCTTCTTTACTACTTGTCTTATTTGTCAGAAGTAAAGCCTGCATTGAAATGCTAATTTTGTTATTATTTTATTACTGTGCTTCTTAATGTTGTTTGCACTCCTACTGTTCAATTCTTGTCAGATGTTAGATTGAATTTTCCTGCAAAGAGTAAATACATTGTAAACATACAGATCAGAGGCTGATATCCTTGAAAATTATATTATTGCAGTATAAGACATGTGGTAGTTATTGCATTGCTTCTAATGGGTATATCTTTATTTTGGATTACGTCTGTAAGCCTTATGCCCACAGCCAAGTTAAAGCCTTCATTTAATAGGGTGTCCATAAACATCTTTGGGACCCTATTGAACCTTTATATACAGGGTCATAGCTATTGGAGTGTAGCGATAGTAGTTCCGGGCCCTAGATATTAAGGGGGCCAAAAAAATCCCTCAGCCAAAAAACACATACTACTAGTTTAAATGGCATAAGCGATGTATGGGCCTTATTAAAGATTTTGCTTTGGGGCACAGGAACTTCAGGTTACGCCTCTGCCCACAATTTCATTTGGAGAGGGTTTTTTTTTTTTTTCAATCATGGTCACAAGGAGCCACACTACAGCTGTATTCTTCTCTGGAAGCATTGCTTCTGATAGAAGAGAGCTCCATATTAAGGGATGTGTGGAGGCACATTATAGGCCCAAATGAAATGCATACAATTCTGTCTAGGTTTTAGTCTTACAATATGCCAGATTTATCAAAGTGTCTATTGTTACACTGTATATTCTAACAATTCACCACTTATACCACTTATTAGTTGGCTTAAAAATTCTTGGTGGCTTTTGGTGCACAGAGGCGTAACTTATACCATGTTCCCCTACGGTGAAATCTCGGCTCTTTCCCATTACTACACCCCTTTTTTTACGCTAGTTGGAAAATTGTCTAGAATGCTTGATAAATGTGGCGCACAGCATGTTATACAGTTTATGGTGCAATATAGGCCAGAATTCGGAGCCTTTTGCTTAATAAATCTCTCCATGTGTGTCTGTGTACAACTGCTGGTTTTTGTCTGTAATAATATGGTCCCTCTGCAGACTAAGGTTTTGGCATTGTTAGACATACAGTACATATAGCATTAATAGCGTGAATAAAAGGTTTTTTACTCCTAACTGCGTATTCAATGCTTTTTCTAATGGAAACACATAAACGAGTTTAGTATAATTTGGTAGGACTAGTCACAAATTTCATTATTTTACTTCCAGTTTTATGCAGATATGTGATACAGGTTGCTGGAACCGTCTACCAGGGATCAAGTCAGAGAATGTGAGCTAACTGTAAATAAATGCAATTGTTCCATTATAGATGCATTTACCAGGAAGCATGAAGAACTCCTGACTGGAAATTAGCAAGCACCAGTCACTTTGCATACATGAATTGGTAACCTTCCTTAAAGAGGACCTTTCACCACTTTTGGGCACATGCAGTGTTATATACTGCCAGAAAGCCGACAGTGCGCTGAGTTCAGCGCACTGTCGGCTTTCCCGATCCGTGCCCGGTGTAAAGAGCTTACGGTGCCGGTACCGTAGTGCTCTATGGTCAGAAGGGCGTTTCTGACCATTAGCCAGAGACGTCCTTTTGCCTCGCGGCGCCAATCGCGCTGTGCTGTGGAGCGGGGAGGAACCCTCCCTCCCTCTGCTCACACAGCTCGTCCATAGACGAGCATTATCAGGAGCGGGAGGGGGGAGTTCGTCCTCGCTCCACAGCACAGCGCGATTTGCGCCGCGAGGCAGAAGGACATCTCTGGCTAATGGTCAGAAACGCCCTTCTGACCATAGAGCACTACGGTACCGGCACCGTAAGCTCTGTACACCGGGCACAGATCGGGAAAGCCGACAGTGCGCTGAACTCAGCGCACTGTCGGCTTTCTGGCAGTATATAACACTGCATGTGCCCAAAAGTGGTGAAAGGTCCTCTTTAAAGTGTTAAAATATGGACTATTACAAGATTCCAGCCTTTCTGTCTTTGAAAAGCCAAAGGCACAGTAGGAAATGAAGGTTGACTAGGGGAACCATATCAAAGGAGAAGGAGCTAAGATGGCAGAGACATGGCACATTAACTAGAACAAATATACACAAGTGCCATTAGTTTATTCTTCAGTAGCAGCTTAGTAGAGATGAGCAAGTAGTAGTCGATCAAGTAGGTATTTGATCGAATACTACGGTATTCGAAATAGTTGTACTCGATCGAATACCATGCCGTAAACGCAGTAAAAATTCGATTCCCCTCCCACCTTCCCTGGTGCTTTTTTTTACACCAATAACTATGCAGGGGAGGTGGGACAGGAACTAGAACAACGTAGGCATAAAAAAAACGTATACAGTACAGATGAGCGAGCAGTGAAATATTCGAAAATTCGATTCGAGCAGATCTCAATATTCAACTACTCAATCGAATACTACTTGCTCATCTCTACAGCTTAGGCTAAACTATATAGGCAAAAAAATACATTAAACCAGAGTGCTTCTTTGAGGGTTACCAATTACCTACAGGAATAGAAGACTACTACTACACACACGATAAAGACATGGATACCTTTTCAGAAATAGTTAGCCCTAAATAACCAAATTTAATTTAACCTATTCAATAAATATGATCAATGTACAGATATTTTATACAAAATATAAATAGTACAATAAATACCATTAATGCAAATTACTGACTTGTTATAATTCACACTTCTTTATCTCTAAAGGAAACAGCATTGACAGATCGAAATATTGTTCACGTAACAGACGTCTGATCCTTTGCTATATTAACCAGTGGAGCTAAAGTATTCACTTATTCATTTAGCTTAAAGCAAGGATGAAAGAACACCTGACCTATATTTGAAGATTTTCCTTGCAATATATGCATTCATCCTAGTATTGCAGATTAGGAAATAATCCAAATATTTACCTAGATTCCCATTCCTTTCTGCAATTACTGTTTGCTCAGAACATAAAGAATGTCATTAAACTTCTTTAATATGAGTGGCTAGAAAACATAATCCCCATGCTAACAGAGGAGAGCTGTACAAATAGGATGTGTATGACATAGCTTCCAAGCTTTCTAACACATCAGTTGAAACCTCCTGGTTTATTTCATGACATAGTAATGATACAATACTGTAACCTGTGACCGGAAAGTAACACATCAATAACTGGACATCTGAAAGCAAACTGAATTCTAGTAATTTTCTATTGTGACCCAACCAGTGGACATCCAGGGGGTGGGTATTGAAATAGTCACTACCTATAAGTTCCTAGGTACACTCCTCAATAATAAGCTGGACTGGGCTGATCACCTGGATACGCTGCACAGAAAGAGTCAGAGCAAGCTCTACCTGCTCATGAGGCTGAGGGCCTTTGGAGTTCAGGGGCCACTTCTTAGGGCCTTCTTCAAATCTGTGGTAGCATCAGCTATCTTCTTCAGAGTGGCCTGCTGGGGTAGTAGCATACCTGTCAGGGATAGAAACACACTACACAGGCTGAGTAGGAAGGCCAGCACTGTCCTGTGGAGCCCCCTGGACTCAGTACAGGTGGTGGGTGACAGAAAGGTACTGTCCGTGGTGAGCTTCATGCTGGAGAACAACTTCCATCCCATGTAGGAGACCGTGACAGCACTGGGCAGTACTGTAAGTGACCAACTGCTTCACCCCAAGTGTAAGAAGGAGCGCTATCTGAGGTCCTTCATCCCAACCACGGTCAGGCTGTATAATCAAAATCAGGCAAAGTGGAGATCATCACTCCGCACAGAGAATTAAATCCTGAGGCTTTCTTTTCTTCTTAGTCGCTATGACCTCTAATATCTTTTTCTATCTGCTATGCGCTTGTATGTGTTCTTTCTTGAAATATATTACTGTATTATCCATGCTGTTGTAACACACTGAATTTCCCCATGGTGGAACTATTAAAGTCCTATCTATCCTGCTGTCCTAGCAATGCTCATGATCTACTTAGGTTCCTTTTACAACTTATCTGCAGATTTTCCCTGCAATGCAAAAATATCCTCAAATGTTATTCCCTCCACAATGAGTCAGTGAATTTATTGAAGGGCTCTTCCCCTATTTTTCCTCAGTATCAGAGCTGAAACACAAAACTGTACTGTGCATTCTGCCTTGAAACAGCCCTTTTTTATGGCCGTCTTATGGCCTGAGAAATGACATGCTCTTTTTTTCATGGGCACATGGACCCAATAGAAATCCATGGATCCATTTTTAACTGATGATAAACGGATTGATGTTTAGTTCATTTTTAGAGATGAGCGAACAGTGTTCTATCGAACACATGTTCGATCGGATATCAGGGTGTTCGCCATGTTCGAATCGAATCGGTGGTAAAGTGGTAAAGTGCGCCAAAATTCGATTCCCCTCCCACCTTCCCTGGCGCCTTTTTTGCACCAATAACAGCGCAGGGGAGGTGGGACAGGAACTACGACACCGGGGGCATTGAAAAAAATTGGAAAAAGTCATTGGCTGTCGAAATCAGGTGACCTCCATTTTAGACGAATAGTGGATTTCAAATCCGGGTCATATGAGAATGTGAACTTTGTGACTATGAGACAGGGATAGCTGTACAGGCAGGGATAGTTAGGGATAACCTTTATTTAGGGGGGAATGTTATTAAAAATAACTTTTTGGGGCTCTATCGGGTGTGTAATTGTGATTTTTGTGAGATAAACTTTTTCCCATAGGGATGCATTGGCCAGCGCTGATTGGCCAGAGTACGGAACTCGACCAATCAGCGCTGGCTCTGCTGGAGGAGGCGGAGACTAAGATCGCTCCACACCAGTCTCCATTCAGGTCCGACCTTAGACTCCGCCTCCTCCAGCAGAGCCAGCGCTGATTGGCCGAATTCCGTACTCTGGCCAATCAGCACTGGCTAATGCATTGTATTGGCGTGATGAAGCAGTGCTGAATGTGTGTGCTTAGCACACACATTCAGCTCTACTTCATCGGGCTAATAGAATACATTGGCCAATCAGCGCTGGCCAATGCATTCTATTAGCTTGATGAAGCAGAGTGTGCTACATCAGAGCCGAGGGTGCGCTTGAACCCTTGTGCAGCCTCGGCTCTGCTACATCAGAGCCGAGGGTGCGCTTGAACCCTTGTGCAGCCTCGGCTCTGCTACATCAGAGCCGAGGGTGCGCTTGAACCCTTGTGCACCCTCGGCTCTGCTACATCAGAGCCGAGGGTGCGCTTGAACCCTTGTGCACACTCTGCTTCATCAAGCTAATAGAATGCATTGGCCAGCGCTGATTGAAGCAGAGCTGAATCTGTGTGCTTAGCTCAACTACTCCACCGGTGTAGTTGAGCTAAACATACACATTCAGCACTGCTTCATCACGCCAATAGAATGCATTGGCCAGCACTGATTGGCCAGAGTACGGAATTCGGCCAATCAGCGCTGGCTCTGCTGGAGGAGGCGGAGTCTAAGGTCGGACCTGAATGGAGACTGGTGTGGAGCGATCTTAGACTCCGCCTCCTCCAGCAGAGCCAGCGCTGATTGGTCGAGTTCCGTACTCTGGCCAATCAGTGCTGGCCAATGCATTCTATTAGCCCGATGAAGTAGAGCTGAATGTGTGTGCTTAGCACACACATTCAGCTCTACTTCATCGGGCTAATAGAATGCATTGGCCAATCAGCGCTGGCCAATGCATTCTATTAGCGTGAACTGAGTTTGCACAGGGGTTCTAGTGCACTCTCGGCTCTGCTACATCAGATTGCTACATCTGATGTAGCAGTGCCGAGTGTGCATCAGATGTGTAGTTGAGCAAAACTGACTCAGCACTGCTAAGTCTCTGCATTCGCATAGGAATGCATTGGCCAGCCTTCGGCCAATCAGCGCTGGCTCTGCCGGAGGAGGCGGAGTCTAAGGTCGGACCTGAATGGAGACTGGTGTGGAGCGATCTTAGACTCCGCCTCCTCCAGCAGAGCCAGCGCTGATTGGTCGAGTTCCGTACTCTGGCCAATCAGCACTGGCCAATGCATTTCTATGGGGAAAAGTTAGCTTGCGAAAATCGCAAACTGACAGGGATTTCCATGAAATAAAGTGACTTTTATGCCCCCAGACATGCTTCCCCTGCTGTCCCAGTGTCATTCCAGGGTGTTGGTATCATTTCCTGGGGTGTCATAGTGGACTTGGTGACCCTCCAGACACGAATTTGAGTTTCCCCCTTAACGAGTTTATGTTCCCCATAGACTATAATGGGGTTCGAAACCCATTCGAACACTTGAACAGTGAGCAGCTGTTCGAATCGAATTTCGAACCTCGAACATTTTAGTGTTTGCTCATCTCTATTCATTTTAGATCTGTTAGAAACAGGTCAACAGGTTGGGTTGAAAAAGAAAGACCAATGAAATGAATCCGTTATTTTCACTGACAAATTAAAAAAACGGATGCACAACTGAAGACACTTGGTCATCAAAAACAGAACTTAACGGATGCAAAATGGATGCCAAAAACAGACATTATTGTCTATTTTTAGTAGATGTTTGTTCCATCAATAACTTCACTGCTGTGTGCAAGAGTTCTACAGGGCTGACAATTATAATATGTTTGTGTCTGTATCTTTTGTCATTGTTTTGGTAGTAACCGAATGTTTGTATAGGATACCACGTTTATTTTCAAAGTCAAAGGGGTTTTCCAGGGTTTTTTTTTTTTTTTTAAGAAAGTCTTTTAGTGCTATTAATGGGTTAATAAGTGCACCCAAATACCTTTAGCAGTGTTTCTATGGGAGCACCTGGCATCCTCCGTATTTGTTTACATGGTGTAGATTCCTGTTCTTTTATCCTACAACTACCATGATGCAATGCATGAGCTAACTCACACTATCTCCCTCTCACTAACTCCCCCCCCCCCTCACTCCCTCACACCCCCTCCCTATCTCCTTAGCTATTCCACCCACTACTAGCCCTTTACAACTAACTAACTCAGTATGATGGGTTGGGGGTTAGTATTGGTGACATTCTGTTTCCGAAAACAGGGAAATGGAACATCACTGGAAAATCAGAAAATGTGCCTGGGGCGGTAACATGACTGCCCTGGCAAGCTGGGCACAGGTGCTCATTTCTTTCTTTATAGTCCATCGGAAAAAATTGTGTAGCACGGTATTAGCCAGAAAAATCAATCGTACGATATTTGATACTTTTGTGTTAAAAAGACAGAAGTATTGTATGTATAATACCTTTATTGACTAACCAGAAAAATTACATTTGCAAGCTTTCAAAGCACAGAGGCTCCTTCTTCATGCTTCTCTAAATGAATGTCATTTGTAAAGACCTGAAGAAGGAGCCTCTGTGCTTTTACCTATCTGCATAGACCTGTGGATTAGTGTCCCAAATCACCCTATTACAGGGGTGAGCAATTCATTTCCCATGGGGCCACATGAGAAATTGTAACGGTTCTAGAGGGCCATGCGCACTGTGGCAAATTTAGCTCCACCCACTTCTCCGCTGACTCCGCCCATTTTCAATCATCTTTCCATGTGCCCCCACAAAGTATAATCCTCCTACAGTCACCCTAACAATACACATCCCCACATTATAAGGTTTCCCTCCAAATGTCCCACAGTATTAAGTCCCTTTCCTGGTGCCCCAGTATAAACTAGCAGAAACTAGGGGGGACATTAAACTGGGCAGCTGGAGGGGGACATTAAACTGTGGGAATAGTTGGAGGGGGACATTATACAGTGGGGATAGTTGGAGGGGGATATTAAACTGGGGGCAACTAGAGGCAGACAGGTCCCCCTCCAGCTACCCTCCCATGGTTTAATATACTCCTCTAGCTACCCCAGTCACCCTCCATCTGCCCCCTAGTTTAATGTCCCCCCTCCATGTGTATTCAGTTTAACTGCCCCCCTACAACTGCCCCTAGTTCCCCCATCTTGCTCACACATGCTGTCTCTTCTCTCTTCTTTATCATCCAGCAGCCTCCATTGCCAGCAGTTTTCAGAGAGCACACAGTCCCATGTGGCTCTGCCCACTGAGTCATAGCCTATCCTAGTGATAGGCTGTGATGACATCATCACAAGTCCTTGAACAAACTTCCAAAGCTATGCAGGCCGGACAGAAGCAGTCAGAGGGCTAGATGTGGCCCGCGGGCCATACATTGCCCAGGTCTGCCCTATTATAATGCACTCCACATTCGTATTAAAAATAATAAAGTTTTATACTTACCTAGAGATGAGTCCGATGAGTCTCACATCTGGGGCTCCTGGCGCCTGTGTTGTTTCCAGTAAGTGCTGGAGGTAAAGGGCATGCTCACTGATGCTGAGTGGTACTCCTCTGGCTTCAATAAAGAACTGTGCCAGTGTAGGGAATATAGGCATTAGGTGAGTCTAAAGCTTCTTTATTTTTATTGCAGGCACGGATGTCTTTATAATAGGGAGATTTTGGACACTAAACACCTATTCCACAAGGATTCCCTTTAAATCTTTTCTATTTAGCCAATAAAGATTTCATACCTACAAAGTTTTTTCACACAAAAGTATCAAATATTACATGTATGCTAGTCGTGCCAGTCGGTCACTGTTAGTATTATATCTACCTGTATATTTTGTGTATTGTATGTAAACCCCCAAATGTAAAGCACCATGGAATTAATGGTGCTATATAAATAAACAATAATACCGTAATAATAATAGTCCATGGAAGGCTGAGAGCCTTCCTCATCGCCTCTCCCGTTCAGCCCACAGGAAAATGGCCAACATACATGTGCAGTTGGCGCTTTTGGAACCAGAGAAGAAGAGAACGCGAGAGAAGAAGGTGGAGGTGGTGAAGAAGACAGGCCATCACTGGAGAGTTTCTAAGCAGCACAGACAACGCCCCCAGTGCTGCGAAAAAACTCATGTACATAAAGAAGAAAGAAGTTATTTCTCAGGAATGGCGGCATGGATCAGAACAATAAAGGGAAGAGAAGAATCGTTTTTCTTAAGGCTATACCTATGTGTATTTATTGTAATAAGAGTTTCTAGTGATAGAATCCCTTTAAAAGTATCACAGAGTCATTGGGCCCAGGCTATTGTCCCCCTGCTAGCTACATTTCTAAGGGATTCCCAAGCTAAACTTTAGCATTAGGACCCATGAACCTTTAGATATACCTGTGAACACAATATGCCAATGATCCCAATTATATATAATGGGGGTCCTTTTTTAAGTCAAAATTACTTAGAACTATAGGAAAGAGTAAAATGCAGATGTGAAAAGTATAACACTGAAAACATACCATGGTAGAATCCCACCTAATTTACACTTTTGGATAAGTTCTACTCTTCCACATAAACACCATGCATAAATATATTTATTGATGTATATGTTTATTTATATACAGACCGCATAGCTTTGTTTCACCTATTACAAAGCCTGTTTTTATCATTGTACACTGACAACTATACATTAGCACAGATGTCAGGAAATACATTACAGTTATGGCTATACCATCCTATCTATCCTTCAAACATACAGAATAAAACCCAGAGACCAGTACAAAGAAATTATTCTTGTGACAAAGCACAGAGCTTGTCTGGCGTTTTATGCGATTGCTCAAGACGAAAGATATGGGATGTATAAACTAATTCACAAAAGAAGCAAATGACAGCCTAATCCAAAAGAAAGAGGATTTAAGTATTGTAAGTGCAATCCATCTTTCCTAGAGATAGCAGAGAACTCAAAACTGACATTTGCAAATGAACTCCATGATTCTAGGCTTTCAGTTTCTTAAATCTAAAATACTTTTACTGTATTTTTTATCGTTTTACTCCGCTGTGCTTCATTTTTTGTTCTTATTCAAATGAATGCTTTTTAAAATGATTTATTACATTATCTTTTCAACTGTAAATTCACAACTCATCCAAGTAGCTACATTCTGATGTACTGTGAAATAAGCAGGATAGTCCGTGAATTGGTAAACTATAGTCATGCACGATAGCATTCTGTATTTTCTGCTTCACTATTTATAGGTCAATGGTAAAAGTGACCTAATAACCAATCAGTATTAAGATATTGCTGCCAGTAACCAACCAATAGAAAGTTAATAGCAGTGGTTTATCTTATTAGCAGCAGAGGCCAAACTGCTATGTCTTTGGTGCTAGAGTAGAATAAGGGCTCCAACTAAACTGCCCCTTTGCCTGCCATCACACTGATATTTTATGATACAGATTGTGTTGTACCCAAATAGGTATTGTGTGCACTATATAAGCTAACTTAGGCTGAGGCCCACGTTGTAGAAATGCAGCTTTTTTTGTTGCAGATTTTGCTGCGTTTTCTTTAGCCAAAGCCAGGAATGGGTTGAGCAGAAGGGAGAAGTATAAAAGCTTCCTATATAGTTCCCATTCCTTTTGTAGCCATTCCTGGCTTTGGCTCAAAAAACGCAATAAAACCTGCAACAAAAAAAGCTGCGTTTCAGCAATGTGGGGCCTCAGCCTTAAAGGGTTTTTCCGGGCAGAAAATCTTTTTTTTTTTTTTTTTTTTTAAGTCTGTTAGTGCTAGTAATGGGTTAATAATATTCCCATATACCTTTATTAGTGTTTGGAGTGATTTCTGGGTGTCTCTGGTTGCCACTGCAATCTCTGCATTTGTTTACATAGCTTCTACACTAGTTCCCGCTCACTCAGCCCCCCTCCTCTCTCACTCCATTACACACTGATTACTAGCACCTCCCACCCTCTTCCGTCTCCCTAGCCTAGCGATCCCGCCCATTACTAGCCCCTCCCACCCTCCTCTGTCTCGCTAGCCTAGCAATCCCGTCCATTACTAGCCCCTCTCCTTCTCCCCCATCTGCCTAGCTAACCCATTCCCCTCACTACCAGCAGACAGAAAGAAGCCGTTCCTGGACACAGAAAGGCTTGGTAAATATTGATGGGGATAGGGGGAGAGTAATGGTTAGATTCCATTTCGGAAGTAGTGAAACGGAACGTCATCAGATTATCAGAAAGTGTCCCTGGGTCAGTCACATAACTGCTCCAGGGATATGGATTGGGATATGCTCCAGGTATTTTTTTAATTGAAGCAAACTAGAAGAGGGAGGGGGTTTAGTTTAGGGGTTATTTCTTAGTTTATCCTGGACAACCCCTTAAAGGGTGGATTCCATCTTAATTCAATATGCAAGAAACTTCCAAGCCACACCAAATACATTTTTCAATGCTTTATCGTAGCGCACTAGAGCGCATAACAGCTCAAGAATAGAGATGAGCGAGTAGTGAAATATTCGATATTCGATATTCGTTTCGAGTAGAGCCTTAATATTCGACTACTTGATCGAATATCGAATCCCATTATAGTCTTTGGGAAAAAATGCTCATTTCAGGGGAAACCACTATTCGACTAAAGGAGAGTCACCAAGTCCACGAATAGCAGGAGGAGAGTGTTTAGGAGGAGCGTTGTGCAGTTAAAGGACACAGACCACATTATAGTTTATGGGGTCCGTGCGCTTTAACTGCACAGCGCTTGCAGTTGCACTGATATTCCGTTCGGGGGGTCCTCCTGCGGACTCCTTCCGGATGGGAGGGAAGCGCTAATGTGAACCTGCCCTTACTCGTCCTGCAGAACTAGCATTGATTGGCCGAATGCTATGCACTGTGTAGCATTCGGCAAATCAAGGCTCGTCTTTGCTAGTCGGGAGAGCTGGCAGCTTGCATTTATTTGGAAGCTGACTTTTTCTCATAGGAATGAATTGACCAGCATTGCAATACATGTATGCAATGAAGGCTTGAAAAAGCGCTCAGGTGAGCCTGAAACGGCTGTTGCCTTTTTCACGCCATATCTGTTGTCTTTTCCCTCCCTGATGGTTGTTTTTTACGCAATATTTTCCCTAATAAAGGATGCTTTTTAGAAGATGTTCTTCTATGGGTGAGTGCCCTTCCTTCTTTTTCTTCTACTTTGTTCATTGACCAGCATTGTTTGGCCAGTGTACAGCATTCAGCCAATCAACGTTGGTTCTGCCGGAGACTCATCTGTGAGGAGGCGGAGTCTAAGATCGGACCACAATGGAGACTGCTGTGGTCTGATCTTAGACTGCACCTCCTCACAGACGAGCCTCCGGCAGAACCAGCGTTGATTGGCCGAATGCTGTACACTGGCAAATCAACGCTGGTCAATGCATTCCTATGAGAAAAAGTCTGCGCCATTGTAACAGCAAGCTGCCAGCTCTCCCAACTAGTAAGGATAGCTAGTAGTATTCAATCGAGTACGAATATTTTGAATACTGTAGTATTCGATCGAATACTACTCGCTCATCTCTAGTTATGTGCTCATGTACTCTACAAGAATACATTGAACCATATATGTGGTGGTGTGGGATTGTTTAAATATAGGTTCATGTGACAGTGACTAACATGCAAAGATGTTCTCTTATGTATTATGTACCACTATCTCTGTCCAATGCACTATATTGCATTAAGTATTTAATAAAACAAATTTAAAAATATGTATGTGGTGGTGCCTTGGATGCTTCTTGCATAATACAGATACTGTGAAACCATGATACAAATGAATACAGTGACCACTGAGTGTAATGCTAACTGGATATGTCCATATGCACTTCGCCTCC
Organism: Leptodactylus fuscus; assembly: GCF_031893055.1. Taxonomy (NCBI): domain Eukaryota; kingdom Metazoa; phylum Chordata; class Amphibia; order Anura; family Leptodactylidae; genus Leptodactylus; species Leptodactylus fuscus. The sequence goes on from NC_134265.1 coordinate 182,453,314, forward strand.
AAAAAGCCAAATTGATACCATGATACCCATTTGTAGCTATCCTTTACAGAATTGTGTGATTTCTATGTGCACTGTTGATCAATAGATAAAGATATTACCCTCTGGCACACATCATTCCTGGATCAATGTAAGGAAAATGTGTTTTCCCAAGGTCACAAAAAATTAACCTATCTTTTTGTCTGACCAGATCTTTCTATCTTCTCAAGACTAGCCCTTAAAAATGTAACATTAATTAATGTAACTGTAACTGTAAATGTAACATTAATTAAAACATAAGGTGCCAACATAATGTCATCTATATACATGGAAATAGTAGTAGTAAAATAATTCTGATGCCTGACAATGAGCTAACTGATAGCCTTACCATTACCGATCCCATAGGAAATCACTTGTGCTATACTCAGATGAGCAATGATTTTATATCACTAACCAAAATCCTTTCACGTTTTGGATATTTTTTTCCACTGCTGAGTATAACATCTATCTGGGAGACCATTGCAGGCTCGTACCTCATATTGTCCCAGTTTCAGCTAAGGATTCCCAATTGACAAACTGTTGGTGAGAAAGGGAGGTAATCCCAGTGAAGAATGTCATCTCTATTCTAGACATGAGAGCAGAGCTTTCATACTAGTCTACAAGTCATTGATTTGTCTGTCTTTGGCCATAGTGATGCTAAAACAGAGATATAACAATTATAATATTCTTTTAGAAATGAACCATTTTAATTATTATTTAGCCTTGAAGTTCGAAGTCTCTGTGTCTCAGAAGAGATATTTGCACACTGTGTTTTTCATGCTAGTGACACAATAAAACACGGTTCTCACGGTCATATTTAGAGATGATTATAGGTGGTGGGAATTCCCATATTTCTAAAGCTAAATATAGTCCTTGACGGATGTAATTAAATACATGTAGTACCACTTATGTCCACAAGCTTGGACATGTTCTATTCAGATTGCATATTATTCTACAATGTACAGTAGTTATAGATGTATTTTTGTATTGTTTGGAAGCATTGTGGTAGAATACCATATACTGCATTATTATGTATATACTTTGTGATAGAAGTAGAGTTGTAACTTGTAATGTTACTAAATATCTGGGACTCTAAATCATCTCCATTAATTTTTTTAAATTTTTTTATGTTTTTATTTCAAGCATTGCACCCTTTTAGTCTTCTGTGGAAACATGCTTCACATATCAAATGTAAGTGTGAAATGCATCATGCAGCTATGTATAATGGCTATATTTCTAGAACACAGTAAGGCTGGGTTCACACTAACGCCGCTGTCCGCCCTGGGGTTTCCATCAGCTTTAAAACCCATTCATTTGAATGGGGACAAAAACAGAAAACTGCACCGAGCTGTATATGTTGACGTAATGTAAGGTAAGTGGATACAGGTATTAAATGAAAGCCTCTGACCTTACCAGGTTGTGATGACCACAACAACTATAGAGCCTGTGAACCACTTTGTAGGGGGGTTCCTCCCTAGGTGTTGGAGCTGCAGGACCTGTGCCACCCTAGGTGTCAATGGAATGCCAGTAGGACCAGAAGATATAGATCACCGCGCTTCACCTTATGTTATAGCAAAATTCTTTATTGATGTCCAATAAAACACAATGCGTTTCGGGCTATCTGCCCTTTCTCAAGTGTATGAACTTTCAAGCGTCGAGCTGGATGCTTCAAGGATTTGATTGGGTTTTTAAAGGTGACCGCCAGTGTCCGTATGTGACCTCTCCACCTGGGAACTGTTTTTTTTTTTGTACGGACGCAAAGTCCTACATGCAGTCAGTCTCTCTTATTTTTTCATTTTTATTACTTAAAGAAGAAATATCCTCACATTTCATTTCAAATCAGCGACGCCTTCACCAATTTCAGATGAGCATGTAATATGGATCCGTAATTGTAAATGTCTGTATTACAAATTATATAGCATCTTTATTACGGATTCATAATACTGACTGGTTCTATGGAAAATTTTGAATAAGGCATCATTCACACTTACATATTTTGGTAAGTAATTTGCATGGATCAAAATTAAGAGTGGAAAATAAACAGAAAAATTAGAATGAAAATCTCTTTAGATATTCTGTGATTTGGACACATTCCTTATTTTGATGCAAATACTGACTAAGAATATAACACGTGAAAGTGGCCTTACATAAACCAGCCCATTTCAGATTAGAATTTACACATAGAGAACATGAACATATGGAGGTCTCTATATTTCGAAAACTCTTCATAGACTTCAAAGGCTGTTTTAAATTAGCAAAATAAATTATAGTAGCTCATGCTGTGTTCTTAAAATACTCATATATTTTATGTGCTCATGTGAACAACTGCATAGATTAAAGGGGTATTTTGGTAACAATGAATTACCCTTATCCAAAGAATAGGAGGTAATTTTCTGATTGGCGGGGGCGTACTGCTGGGACCCTCAGTGATCACAAGAAGGTGGGTGTACACATCCCATTTTGAAGCAGCAGGTTGAGTAGTCCAACCATCACTCAATTCATTTCAATGGGAAACACCAGAGATAGCCTATAACTATGCTATTTTCAGCTTTGTATAAATTCTATTATTATGAGTTATAACAGTGCATGGAAGATTGCATATTGTTATCTGATCTCATAAATAACTCACTTAGGGTCCATTTACACTGAGTAAACGCGCGCTCATTTTGGCACAATACACGTGTAAAGAATGCACATGTAAAAATAAGACTCCCATTGACTTCAATGACATTTTTTACACGTGTAAAAAACGCACCAGAAAACGCGACACTTTTTTTATGCGTTTTTACACGTGTATTGTGCCAAAATGAGCGCGCGTTTACTCAGTGTGAATGGACCCTAACAGCTAAAGAAAATCTGAATTTACTTGTATACTTGCTCCAGCACTCTCCTTGCCTCCTCTGTTCTAATGAGTAGTTGCTTCTTGAATATTTTAGATAGGGCCACAAACATTGTGACAACATGCTGTTAAGGTTAAGGGATACAAAATATAGTGCAAAGAGTAAAAAAAAAAAAAAAAAAAAAAAAAAAAAAGGATTGTTTAGGGACATTTCTGGAAATGCTCAGAGCAGGCAACGTTCTTATTGTTCTCATATAGCTCCACTACTATTCTGGACCTGGAGATCTGTTCTAAGTGGACAGCCCTTGTTTTCTCCACAAAATGAGCAAAGGGTCACTTATCCCCAGGGTTGCCAAGCTTTTATCTTGACCACTTTGCAAAAAATTACAGACAACCAACATTTTGCAGACAAAGTTGAAAGAATGATAAAGATGATAAATTGTATGTGGTTGTCTCTTATATACTAATACTATATAAGTTTATGAATAACATTTAGGCCAGAGCCCCACTTAGCGTAAATGTTGTGATTTTGCTATGGCAGAAATGCCGTAGGTTTTTGGGGTTTTTTTACAGCCGTTGCTAAGTGGATGGGATTCTAGTAAATCCAATCCAAACGTAGAAAAGTATCTGCAGCAGACATGCTGTGATTTCCAAAACCATTTTTGGAAATCGCAGCATGTCAATTACACCTACGGAAACGCTGGTGGTTTCTGTATAAGTATAACTGAAGCAGAAAGTCCACACAGGAAAAATCTACAGACTTTCTGTGAAAAACTCTTTGGGGAGAAGCTGCAATGGTTACCAGTGGGGTTTTACCTGCAGCACTTATTAGCTGCGGTTCGCTACATGGAGTCTCAGCTAGTCCGGAGGAGGGAGTGTCTTCAGGCTGAATTGTCATGTGAAACGGCCTGAAGAATGAGCATCTCGCTTCTTTTTACAGGAGCCGGAACAAGCCAGCTCCCGGAAAAAACTCCTGAGCGGCTCCCATTGATTTCAATGGGAGCCGTCTTTTTGGTCAGGATTTTGAGGTGAATACGGCCTCAAAATCCTAACCAAAAAAATCTGTGTGAACTTACCCTGATTGTGCACCATCATTGAATTTACAGATGGTTGGCAACCCTGCTTGTTTCACTGACATAATACACACATGTTGTGCATATTGATTCAGAGTTCAGCAGAATGATCAGTTAGCAGATAGCTATAAATGAGTATAGTCAGCTTTTAGGATCATCTTACTATATTTTACAGCAATACATTGAGAAATCTACTCCAATATTCACATTATCAACTTCTGTGAATGATTTTGTTATCTTTTAATAATACATCAACATTGATATATGAAGACTGTAACCAAAATCATATTACAGGGGTTATCCAGTTTTTAATATTGATGGTCTATGCATAGCATAGGTCATCAATATTAAATCTATGGGGTTCTGGCACCCGGGACCCCTGCAGGTCACCAGTACCAAGACTGCACAGTTTGCGATATTGTTTACATACTGCTAGACACACTGCTCAATCAATGCACAAACTGAAATCTATGTAGAATTGCTGCAGTACTGGTGACCTGCATAAACAATACCGCAAACAGTGATGCTCGATACCGGTGACCTGCAGGAGTCCAACACCCAAGGATAGGCCATCAATGTTAGAAACTGGATAACTCCTTTAATCTTCTATGAAAAGTATAAACTGTCAAGTCATTTATAATGTACATGATATATTAGAGTCCCAGAATTCTCTTGCGAAGGAAGAATGCTTTTCTGCAATTTCCTTTTAAGTCTCTTTTACATGGTGTCAGGGTCTAGAGTTGCTAGTAGAGATGAGCGAACAGTGTTCTATCGAACTCATGTTCGATCGGATATTAGGCTGTTCGGCATGTTCGAATCGAATCGAACACCGCGTGGTAAAGTGCGCCATTACTCGATTCCCCTCCCACCTTCCCTGGCGCCTTTTTTGCTCCAATAACAGCGCAGGGTAGATGGGACAGGAACTACGACACCGGTGACGTTGAGAAAAGTAGGCAAAACCCATTGGCTGCCGAAAACATGTGACCTCTAATTTAAAAGAACAGCGCCGCCCAGGTTCGCGTCATTCTGAGCTTGCAATTCACCGAGGACGGAGGTTTCCGTCCAGCTAGCTAGGGCTTAGATTCTGGGTAGGCAGGGACAGGCTAGGATAGGAAGGAGAAGACAACCAACAGCTCTTGTAAGAGCTAAATTCCAGGGAGAAGCTTGTCAGTGTAACGTGGCACTGACGGGCTCAATCGCCGCAACCCAGCTTTCCCAGGATCCTGAATGGAATACACTGTCAGTGTATTCCCGTATACCCGATATATACCCCGATACCCATTCCAACGGTGTGCCCCCCCACCTTCACCCCAGAAATACCCTGCAAGTCCCCTAGCAATAGAATTGGGGCTATATACACCCACAATTTTTACTACTGGTATACAGTGCCATTGTCTGACTGGGAATTCAAAGAATATATTGGGAATACAAATACCCTCATTTCTTGCTACTGCCATATAGTGCCAGTTTCTGACTGGTAATTCAAAGAATATATTGTGGTTACGTGCACCCACAATTTTTACTACTGGTATACAGTGCCATTGTCTGACTGGGAATTCAAAGAATATATTGGGAATACAAATACCCTCATTTCTTGCTACTGCCATATAGTGCCAGTGTCTGACTGGGAATTCAAAGAATATATTGGGGTTACGTGCACCCACAATTTTTACTACTGGTATACAGTGCCATTGTCTGACTGGGAATTCAAAGAATATATTGGGGTTATAAATACCCTCATTTCTTGCTACTGCCATATAGTGCCAGTTTCTGACTGGTAATTCAAAGAATATATTGTGGTTACGTGCACCCACAATTTTTACTACTGGTATACAGTGCCATTGTCTGACTGGGAATTCAAAGAATATATTGGGAATACAAATACCCTCATTTCTTGCTACTGCCATATAGTGCCAGTGTCTGACTGGGAATTCAAAGAATATATTGGGGTTACGTGCACCCACAATTTTTACTACTGGTATACAGTGCCATTGTCTGACTGGGAATTCAAAGAATATATTGGGAATACAAATACCCTCATTTCTTGCTACTGCCATATAGTGCCAGTGTCTGACTGGGAATTCAAAGAATATATTGGGGTTACGTGCACCCACAATTTTTACTACTGGTATACAGTGCCATTGTCTGACTGGGAATTCAAAGAATATATTGGGGTTATAAATACCCTCATTTCTTGCTACTGCCATATAGTGCCAGTTTCTGACTGGTAATTCAAAGAATATATTGTGGTTACGTGCACCCACAATTTTTACTACTGGTATACAGTGCCATTGTCTGACTGGGAATTCAAAGAATATATTGGGAATACAAATACCCTCATTTCTTGCTACTGCCATATAGTGCCAGTTTCTGACTGGTAATTCAAAGAATATATTGGGGTTACGTGCACCCACAATTTTTACTACTGGTATACAGTGCCATTGTCTGACTGGGAATTCAAAGAATATATTGGGAATACAAATACCCTCATTTCTTGCTACTGCCATATAGTGCCAGTGTCTGACTGGGAATTCAAAGAATATATTGGGGTTACGTGCACCCACAATTTTTACTACTGGTATACAGTGCCATTGTCTGACTGGGAATTCAAAGAATATATTGGGGTTATAAATACCCTCATTTCTTGCTACTGCCATATAGTGCCAGTTTCTGACTGGTAATTCAAAGAATATATTGTGGTTACGTGCACCCACAATTTTTACTACTGGTATACAGTGCCATTGTCTGACTGGGAATTCAAAGAATATATTGGGAATACAAATACCCTCATTTCTTGCTACTGCCATATAGTGCCAGTTTCTGACTGGTAATTCAAAGAATATATTGTGGTTACGTGCACCCACAATTTTTACTACTGGTATACAGTGCCATTGTCTGACTGGGAATTCAAAGAATATATTGGGAATACAAATACCCTCATTTCTTGCTACTGCCATATAGTGCCAGTTTCTGACTGGTAATTCAAAGAATATATTGGGGTTACGTGCACCCACAATTTTTACTACTGGTATACAGTGCCATTGTCTGACTGGGAATTCAAAGAATATATTGGGAATACAAATACCCTCATTTCTTGCTACTGCCATATAGTGCCAGTGTCTGACTGGGAATTCAAAGAATATATTGGGGTTACGTGCACCCACAATTTTTACTACTGGTATACAGTGCCATTGTCTGACTGGGAATTCAAAGAATATATTGGGAATACAAATACCCTCATTTCTTGCTACTGCCATATAGTGCCAGTGTCTGACTGGGAATTCAAAGAATATATTGGGGTTACGTGCACCCACAATTTTTACTACTGGTATACAGTGCCATTGTCTGACTGGGAATTCAAAGAATATATTGGGAATACAAATACCCTCATTTCTTGCTACTGCCATATAGTGCCAGTTTCTGACTAGTAATTCAAAGAATATATTGGGGTTACGTGCACCCACAATTTTTACTACTGGTATACAGTGCCATTGTCTGACTGGGAATTCAAAGAATATATTGGGAATACAAATACCCTCATTTCTTGCTACTGCCATATAGTGCCAGTGTCTGACTGGGAATTCAAAGAATATATTGGGGTTACGTGCACCCACAATTTTTACTACTGGTATACAGTGCCAATTTCTAACTAGGAATTCAAAATGCGCAAGGCTCCCGGAAAGGGACGTGGACGAGGCCGTGGGCGAGGTCGGGGGAATGGTTCTGGGGAGCAAGGTAGCAGTGAAGCCACAGGGCGTCCCGTGCCTACTCCTGTGGGGCAGCAAGCATTGCGCCACTCCACAGTGCCAGGGTTGCTTGCCACATTAACTAAACTGCAGGGTACAAACCTTAGTAGGCCCGAGAACCAGGAACAGGTCTTGCAATGGCTGTCAGAGAACGCTTACAGCACATTGTCCAGCAGCCAGTCAGACTCTGCCTCCTCTCCTCCTATTACCCAACAGTCTTGTCTTCCTTCCTCCCAAAATTCCGAAGCTTTACAGAACAATAACCCAAACTGTCCCTGCTCCCCAGAGCTGTTCTCCGCTCCTTTCATTGTCCCTCAACCTGCCTCTCCACGTCACGATTCCACGAACCTAACAGAGGAGCATCTGTGTCCAGATGCTCAAACACTAGAGTCTCCTCCATCTCCGTTCGATTTGGTGGTGGATGACCAGCAACCCACCCTCATCGACGATGATGTGACGCAGTTGCCGTCAGGGCATCCAGTTGACCGGCGCATTGTGCGGGAGGAGGAGATGAGACAGGAGTTGGAAGAGGAAGTGGTGGATGATGAGGACACTGACCCGACCTGGACAGGGGGGATGTCAAGCGGGGAAAGTAGTGTGGATGTTGAGGCAGGTGCAGCACCAAAAAGGGTAGCTAGAGGCAGAGGCAGAGGTCAGCAGCTTAGGCGAAGCCAGGCCACACCCGGAATCTCCCAAGATGTTCCAGTTCGTACCCAGCCCCGAAAAACTCCCACCTCGAGGGCACGTTTCTCGAAGGTGTGGAGTTTTTTCAAGGAATGCGCCGAGGACAGATATAGTGTTGTCTGCACAATTTGCCTCTCGAAATTGATTAGGGGCTGTGAGAAGAGCAACCTGTCCACCACTTCAATGCGCCGTCATTTGGAATCCAAGCACTGGAATCAGTGGCAGGCAGCAACGGCAGGACAAAGGCCGCCTGCCGTTCACGCCACTGCCACTGCCTCTGCCACTGCCTCTGCCTCTGCCACTGCCACTGCTGACTGTGCTGGCGATGCACTCCAGAGGACGAGCCAGGACACCACTTCATCTGCCTCCGCCACTTTGTTGACTTCTACCTCATCCTCCCCTGGTCCTGTCTTATCTCCTTCTCCTGCACCATCAAAGGCACCATCAGGCGTTTCTTTACAACAACCCACCATCTCTCAGACATTGGAGCGGCGGCAGAAATACACTGCTAACCACCCACACGCGCAAGCCTTGAACGCCAACATCGCTAAACTGCTGGCCCAGGAGATGTTGGCGTTCCGGCTTGTTGAAACTCCCGCCTTCCTGGACCTGATGGCAACTGCGGCACCTCGCTATGCCGTCCCTAGCCGTCACTACTTCTCCCGGTGTGCCGTCCCCGCCTTGCACCAGCACGTGTCACTCAACATCAGGCGGGCCCTTAGTTCCGCGCTTTGCACAAAGGTCCACTTGACCACCGACGCGTGGACAAGTGCATGCGGACAGGGACGCTACATTTCACTGACGGCACACTGGGTGAATGTAGTTGAGGCTGGGACTGCTTCCCAAACTGGCCCGGTGTACCTCGTCTCCCCGCCTAACATTCCTGGCAGGGACACGAGAAGAACACCCCCCTCCTCCTCCTCCTCTACCGCCTCCTCCTCCGCCACCGCCTCCTCCTCCGCCACCGCCTCCTCCTCCGCTGTTAGATTGACCCCAGCTACGAGTTGGAAACGTTGCAGCACTGGCGTTGGTAGACGTCAGCAGGCTGTACTGAAGCTGATCAGCTTGGGGGACAGACAGCACACTGCCTCCGAGGTGAGGGATGCCCTCCTCGATGAGACGGCAATATGGTTTGAGCCGCTGCACCTGGGCCCAGGCATGGTCGTTTGTGATAACGGCCGGAACCTGGTAGCAGCTCTGGAGCTTGCCGGACTCCAACATGTTCCATGCCTGGCCCACGTCTTCAACCTAGTGGTGCAACGTTTCCTAAAGAGCTACCCCAATGTTCCAGAGCTACTGGTGAAAGTGCGGCGCATGTGCGCCCACTTTCGCAAGTCGACAGTAGCCGCTGCTAGCTTAAAATCTCTCCAGCAACGCCTGCATGTGCCACAACACCGGCTTTTGTGCGACGTCCCCACACGCTGGAACTCAACGTTTCAGATGTTGAATAGAGTGGTTGAGCAGCAGAGACCTTTGATGGAATACCAGCTACAAAACCCTAGGGTGCCACAAAGTCAGCTGCCTCAGTTTCACATCCATGAGTGGCCATGGATGAGAGACCTTTGTGACATCCTACGGGTCTTTGAGGAGTCCACAAGGAGGGTGAGCTCTGAGGATGCGATGGTGAGCCTTACAATCCCGCTCTTGTGTGTTCTGAGAGAATCCCTGATTGACATCAGGGATAACTCAGATCACACAGAGGAGTTAGGGATAGCATCCGATCCGTCACAGCTGGAGAGTAGGTCCACACATCTGTCCGCTTCACTGCGTTTAATGGAGGAGGAGGAGGAGGAGGAGGAGGAGGAGGAAGAAGAGTTGTCCGATGATGTGATGGTGATACAGGAGGCTTCCGGGCAACTTCGAATCGTCCCATTGTTGCAGCGCGGATGGGTAGACATGGAGGATGAGGAGGAAATGGAGATTGAACTTTCCGGTGGGGCCAGAGGAGTCATGCCAACTAACACTGTGGCAGACATGGCTGAGTTCATGTTGGGGTGCTTTACAACCGACAAGCGTATTGTCAAAATCATGGAGGACAACCAGTACTGGATCTTTGCTATCCTTGACCCCCGGTATAAAAACAACATCTCGTCTTTTATTCCGGTAGAGGGGAGGGCCAATCGCATCAATGCTTGCCACAGGCAATTGGTGCAGAATATGATGGAGATGTTTCCAGCATGTGACGTTGGCGGCAGGGAGGGCAGTTCCTCCAGTAGGCAACCAAGTTCTCACCGGTCCACACAAACGAGGGGCACACTGTCTAAGGTCTGGGACACCTTGATGGCACCCCCTCGCCAAAGTGCCGCCACGGAGGGTCCTAGTGTCACCAGGCGTGAGAAGTATAGGCGCATGTTGCGGGAATACCTTTCCGACCACAGCCCTGTCCTCTCCGACCCCTCTGCGCCCTACACGTATTGGGTGTCGAAGTTGGACCTGTGGCTTGAACTTGCCCTATATGCCTTGGAGGTGCTGTCCTGTCCTGCCGCCAGCGTCCTATCTGAGAGGGTGTTCAGTGCAGCCGGTGGCATCATCACTGACAAGCGCACCCGTCTGTCAGCTGAGAGTGCCGACCGGCTCACTTTGATAAAAATGAACCACCACTGGGTAGAGCCGTCATTTTTGTGCCCACCTGTGTAAAGCACCCCAACATGAAACTCCATGTCTGTACTCAACCTCTCCAATTCCTCCGCATCCTCATACTCATCCACCATAAGCGTTGCACAATTCTGCTAATACTAGGCTCCCTCCACCCTGATTTCCCCCAACTCTGCTGGTTAGAGGCTCCCTCCACCCTGATTTCCACCAACTCTGCTGGTTAGAGGCTCCCTCCACCATGAATTTGCCCAAACTGGGCTGTTTAGAGGCTCCCTCCACCATGAATTGGTCCAAACTGGGGTTTTTAGAGGCTCCCTCCACCATGAATTGGTCCAAACTGGGCTGTTTAGCGGCTCCCTCCACCATTAATTGGTCCAAACTGGGCTGGTTAGAGGCTCCCTCCACCATGAATTTGCCCAAACTGGGCTGTTTAGAGGCTCCCTCCACCATGAATTTGCCCAAACTGGGCTGGTTAGAGGCTCCCTCCACCATGAATTGGTCCAAACTGGGGTTTTTAGAGGCTCCCTCCACCATGAATTGGTCCAAACTGGGCTGTTTAGCGGCTCCCTCCACCATTAATTGGTCCAAACTGGGCTGTTTAGAGGCTCCCTCCATCATGAATTGGCCCAAACTGGGCTGTTTAGAGGCTCCCTCCACCATGAATTTGCCCAAACTGGGCTGGTTAGAGGCTCCCTCCACCATGAATTGGTCCAAACTGGGTTTTTTAGAGGCTCCCTCCACCATGAATTTGCCCAAACTGGGCTGGTTAGAGGCTCCCTCCACCATGAATTGGTCCAAACTGGGTTTTTTAGAGGCTCCCTCCACCATGAATTTGCCCACACTGGGCTGGTTAGAGGCTCCCTCCACCATGAATTGGTCCAAACTGGGGTTTTTAGAGGCTCCCTCCACCATGAATTTGCCCAAACTGGGGTGTTTAGAGGCTCCCTCCACCATGAATTTGCCCAAACTCTGCTGGTTAGAGGCTCAATCCACCCTGATTTTCAAAACAAATGTTGGTGCCAACCTCAACTTACTACAAGGGCCAAATTCACTGCTGGTGACAAGCTCTCCTCACTGCAAGTGCCAAATACACATGTTTCAAGGTGTTTTCCTACTGTCAGAGAGGTGGTATTGAGTGTGTAAAGTGTGTAGTTGTTAGGCTGTGATGTTGGGGTAATAGAGGGTCTTTGGTGTGTTAGATGCCCCCAGACATGCTTCCCCTGCTGTCCCAGTGTCATTCCAGAGGTGTTGGCATCATTTCCTGGGGTGTCATAGTGGACTTGGTGACCCTCCAGACACGGATTTGGGTTTCCCCCTTAACGAGTATCTGTTCCCCATAGACTATAATGGGGTTCGAAACCCATTCGAACACACGAACATTGAGCGGCTGTTCGAATCGAATTTCGAACCTCGAACATTTTAGTGTTCGCTCATCTCTAGTTGCTAGGTGGGGTGGCATAGATACACAAGTCCAGTTTCTTTAGTCCAAAACAAAGGTAGAGTTTTATTTTCACTCACAAAACGTAGTGCAGCAACAAAGGAAACAATACAAAAAATAAATCCCTGCCCGGCTAGGCTCTAACTAAACATAGAATAGGTTACCTCACCTAGAATAACAGAAATCCAAAAGCCAGTAGAATCATTCAGGACACAGCTCCAAAAATATGACCTCTCTGTCAGCTCTCCAGCCAAGCTTTGCCAAAGTGTTGCTGCTGGAGCAACTTCTTAAGCTCCCTTGATGAGCAGACTCTCTGCAGCTGAGTCGCTGCCGCAACATCCCCAAAGTGTGGACTGGAGGGGGGTGGAATGACAGGTCCCACTACCAACCTACCTGCCATTCCTAAAAATCCAGCCCAATACTGAGAATTTACCAAAATGCTCAGCAGACGAAAGTTGTCTGCTGTGAAAAAATATTCCTTCTGGAGTTTTCTCATTTCACCCACCTGAGTAGTCTGGGTGGGATGTACACCCCCTCCATTACCTGACCAGCCATCAGCTTACAATGGGCATAACTCAGCCCACAATATGCACCTATTGACTATGAGCAGCGAGTTGATCTGAGTTCTTTGGATTGCCTTTAAACAGGTTAATGATCTGTCATGACTGGCGGTACTAACAATCTTTCACAATTAATGACTGTTGCTTCACCCATTTACATTGTTGGCAGCACCTTCCCTGTTTACATGGGGAAATACACTGTCAACAATTGCTTATATTTATGTAGCAAATTTGCAAAATTCCATTGTCTGTTGATCTTTGCACTGACACTGGCAGTGTACAACAGTGTGCAGGGGACAGATGAGCATGTTTTTTTTTTTTTTATTTTAATCCTCATGCCTGCCACATCAGTTGCTCCTCTGCAGATCAGCTTTTCCAGGACAGAGCAGCTACAGGTAATGGTAACAATTCTAGGAGCCATGCTGTTCACTTGCCATCCAGGGTGTATCAGTAGGATTAGGTAGTACGTTGTTGCACATGGTATAATGAGTGAGCAGCATGGCTCCCAACATGTTATTACCTTTAGCTGCTCTCTCTCGGTATGCTGGTCTGCAGGGGTCCTGATGGTGGGCCCCTAGAAACAATTCCATAGGTGGGCCCTAGACATCCCAATCCGACATTGTGTGCATATGTGAGTGAGGCTTCTGCTGAGCCTGGTAAATCAGTGGTGTTGTCATTATGGGTGTATGGATAGTGTTGGGGTCTGATTTATGCTAAGTTTGCAGCCTAATTGAAGGGTGAGTACAAAATTGAGTGAGTGGAGTGAACTAGCCCCTGACAACTGGACCCACGCTACGAGTTATATGTAACGGACGGTCCATATGTGACAAGGGTAAACATTGATGGCCCTGCCCAGTATACAACTAGCACCAGATAGTGTGCCTCCATCTTTATGGTTCTAGCTAAGAAAAGCATATAAAGTGAAAATGAAATCTTACAGCACTAGTGCTAATGCATTGTATCACTCCTGATAAAATGATGGTACAAGTTCCAGCTTTTCCCAGAAACCAGTGCATCTCCTGAATCACACAATAAGCTGACTATAAATCACTAAAGCATTGTAAAGCTTCAAGCTCTGTTAATCATTTGAATAACATTGTAGATTTTGCAGACAGCCCATGAAAGATTAAATATTACATTTCTGGTTTGCATACTGATAAAGTTCCTCGACATGAGTAATTAGCTATTAAACAGAATGACACATTTCTCCAGCCTGATGAAAATAAGTAAATGGCTTCTACATCATTGTGGAATATTGCTTTCACTCTTACTTTTCTGATGCTTATGGCTCTTCAGATTTATTTATAATTTCACACTTCATTAATTAGACTAATTGGCAGAATCCTAAAATGATATGTTTTATGGTAAAACTAAAAAAGCCTGTATCAAGCTCATTGCAGAAACAGAATCATCTTCAATTAAACTTTGTTGCAGAGCTGATCTAAATCAAACAAATATGCAATGTAATGTAAGAATGGTCACAAATAAGAAGTCTGATACAGTCCAACACTCATTTAAGTAAGCTGTGGTACGAGTATAGAGACAAAGGCTCCCAGCAGTAAAGGAAAAATCCAAGATGCTTATAATGTTCACCCTCCTTGGATTGCCAATGAACTATGCATAAGAATTCCAAAAACAACAAAACCATGCAATTTAATAACCTTCACTTACTGCAGTCAAACCAATAGAAGTCTGATCTTACTGGTGCCAATACTTTTCTGTTGCCTCACTCACAATACTGTATGTGGCTAAAGTCCCACATTGCGGAAAAGCTGCTTTTTTGTTGCAGATTTGAAAGGAATAAATTTAGAAGACAGGAGAAGTATAAGGGCTTCCTATGTATTTACCATTTCTGTTCAAGTCACTCTTGGCTTAAAAATCCTAGCAAAATCAACAACAAAAAACAGCCTTACCACAATGTGGAGCCTCAGTCTTTCAGAGATTTATCACAACTAGTGCAGCCCTCGGACAAATAAAAGCTGAATCTTGACTGCTAAGGAAAATGGCTCCACTTTTTCTTTTCCCCAACATTGATGCATTGTATCACCCCATAGTTCTCAACATGCTGTTTACAAATGCAGATTATTGAGAAATCATACTTTGTTGCTGCAACGGTTTGGTCAGCTCGTGATACATGGGGATGGTGGACTTCATAATCTTGATACATGTTCAGAAGTATAAACTAGAATAGAATAGAAACACAATCATACTGTAACCAGAGCATAAAGATTATATTTGCTGGTTCTTTAGAAGCTGTGCACACCAGAGCAAAGGCTTACACAGCACATGAGCACATAACTGTTAGAGTGAGGCTCCAGACACAAAGCTGTCAAGGAGACAGAAGCCATAAGTATAGCAGGGTGCTTAAGGAATGGAACCTCTAGCTAATGCTCACACAATATTAACCCTCCTACAAATTCGGACGTATATTGTTGAGGGCATAATCTAAGTGTAGTACAGTTCATCCCTGGCAAGACACATCTTGGGAAACTGTAACTTTGAAGAGGACCATTCATCACTTGGGGCACATGCAGTTTTATATACTGCTAGAAAGTCGACAGATAGACATGATCTTTGTCTTGTTTTAAAAGTTCTGGCTCTGGAGATAGTGGCTTAAAGAGGACCTTTCATAATTTGGGGCACATGCGGTTTTACACCGCTGAATTCAGTGCACTGTCTGCTTTCACAATCTGTGCCCCAGGTGAAGATCTATCGGTGCCAGTACCGTAGCTATTCACTGTCAGAAGGGCGTGTCTGACAGTCAGTCAGGGACGCCCTTCTTCACAGCAGCACCTATAGTGCTGTACTGTGAGAGCGGGGAGAAATGTCCCCCCAGTACTTGTCTATGGACGAGCACTATCAGGATGGCGGAGGCGTTCTGACAGTGAAAAGCTATGATACCGGCACCAATAGCTCTTCACCTGGGGCACAGATCGTGAAAGCAGACAGTGCACCGAATTCAGCGCACTGTTGGCTTTCTAGCGGTATATAAAACCGCATGTGCCCCAAGTGATGAAAGGCCCTCTTTAAGCCACTATTTCCAGAGCCAGAACCTTTAAAACAAGACCAAGATCATGTCTATAGCCCTCATAGATTTAGTGATATCACTGGTTAAAGCAAAGCTGCATATAATTTTATTTACTCGCAGCTACACCAGTATACAGGAGAACACGTGCAGCTGACAGTACAAGGAGAGAAGAATTTTATTTTTATTCCCCTGCCACCGTCACTTCAGTTGATCCCAGTCAAAAGGTGCCATAGACTATTATTCATGATATCACCTCCCCCCATTATTAATTAGAAGCATATTTGCTATTTAGCCCCAGATCCCAAGTGATTTTACAGAAAAAGTAAAAATAGACTTTTTTTCTCCATGGTTAATGAAAAAATATAAAAAACACATAATTGCTCATCTGTAACAACACCCACAATACAATTCAAATGATTCAAACTTATTGAAAAATCTTATGTACCCACAAAATCCAAGGTCATGGTAATGCTACATTGAAATAAAATGTAAAAACTTATGAATGCGGGAATGCTATGAGGGATAAAATGTTACTAGCTTCTTTCCAAATCAGACAATGTGATTTTCAGATTTGTTTTCTCATTTTGTCTCTCATAGTTGAGGTATATCTATGATGTCAATTACAGGCGCCTCTCATCTTTTTAAGTGGGAGAACTTGTACAATTGGTGGCTGACTAAATATTTTTTCCCCCACTGTATTAGTGACAATTGGGGGTAGTTTAGCATCAAAGGTAGAGGTTTCCTGGATTTAACAGAGGTGTTGGTGGTGCTGGGTGCTAAATAAATAGCATAGCAGGTAATGGCAATCCAAAAGAAATGGCTTTATTCAGCTTGTAACAAAAACAACAAAACCCAGCCACCACCCCCCCCCCCCCTCTCACTTCTTGTACCCTCACTTCCTTCTGAGGTAAAGATTTACCAGAGTTTCTCCTCAGCAATCTGAGTCACACTGAGCTCATACTTGGAATCCAGTCCTCTTGGGACAGACCACCTTTCTGTCTCCCACTGGTCCACGGACCACTGAGGCGCAATTCCACTGATTCTAGTGTAGTTGGAATTTTTTTCTCTAGCCATGATGATTCCTAAGCAATAATTTCTGTTAGTTTCAGCCCAATTACACTCTCGGCCATCAGATGGGTGGTCCCTGTGTTTCTGCTCAAGCCTAAGGCCGCCCACCCAAGAGTGCCCAACTGTCTGAATGAATGGAGCAGCAACTATTGAAGGGTGCAAACATTGGAGATGGTGGAGATGAAAGGTCCTCTTTAAGAACGTTATCTCTCATGAAGGATAAGGAGTTAAATGGATAGAACTGTAGTGCTTTTGTACAGCTCATGCACATCTATGATAATGACGTCTACTAAGTGCATGACTACAATAAATGGTGAATGGCCACTCTGTCACATTAGGGAATACCAGTGTTTATTCTCTATACTGTGACATTAGTGAGGGAGATTTACTAAGCTAACTGTTGATGTGATTTAAGAGCTAAGGAGAGTGGCTTTCATAAAGGGGTACATTGTATGCCAAAACTGACACAAAATTCTGGTGGTAACAAAGTCAACTAATAGGTGATATAAAACTTAGACTAGACAGTCTAAAGATGCACACATTTATCATCTAGCATTAGCCATCTGACTCACTTTTAGACTAACTATCTAAATCTAAGACATGATTACTAGAGATGAGCGAGTAGTACTCGATCGAGTAGGTGTTCGATTGAATACTACGGCATTCGAAATATTTGTACTTGATCGAGTACCACTCGCTGTTCGAATGTAAAAGTTCGATGCAGAACCAGCATTGATTGGCCGAATGCTATACAGTCGGCCAATCAATGCTGGTTCTTCTCCTACCTTTAGAAGTCTTCTCTGTGCAGTTTCCCCGCGGCGTCTTCCGGCTCTTCATTCACTCTGCCAGGCATCGGGCCTGGGCAGAGCCGACTGCGCATGTCCGCTTGTAGTGCGGGTATGTGCAGTCGGCTCTGCCCAGGCCCGATGCCTGGCAGAGTGAATGAAGAGCCAGAAGACACCGCGGGTACACTGCAAGGAGAAGACTGCACGGAGGATCCAGCCCGACCCTCACTCGTGGACTTGGTAAGTATAATTTGATCGAACGTTGCCTACCCCTGAAAGGAGCATTTTCCCCCATAGACTATAATAGGGTTCGATATTCGATTCGAGTAGTCAAATATTGAGGGGCTACTCAAAACAAATATCGAATCTCAAACATTTTACTGTTCGCTCATCTCTAATGATTACTAAATCTCTCCACATTGTGTATTATTCTCGTACTGTGACATAACAACTTGCAGTTTGAAGGAAGTCTACCACCACTAAAATCACTTGTAAATCACTTTTGCTCTTTGGCAGAGGTTAGTGTCATAGTGTACATACCTTTTTTGTGTCATTTTGTTGCTGAGATATCAGTGTTTAAACAAATGAGCTGCTGGGTGAACCCAAGGTGTGTCCCTACCTGCCAGATCACCTGCCTGTGTCGGTGGCGTGTGATGTAACTACAGGCAAAAACAGATGTCCTGACAGACTTGACATCCCCTTGGATGTGCCTTGGCAGATGAACAGATGAAGATGAAGCCCTCAAAAAGTGAGCCGTAGCCAAAAAGTGTTGTAGGAAAAACACAGTGGAAATGCATTAAGGTTTTTCCCGCAGCACCTCTTCACAGAAAGTCCGCATAGATTTCCTCTGCAAACTTTCTTCTTCTATTACACCTATACGGAAAACGTCAGTGTACCCATAGGTACAACTGACATGCTGCAATTTACAAAAACACAAGCAATTTTGAAATTGTAGCATTTCCACTGCAATTTTTTTTCTGCAATGTGTGCATGGGATTAGCCAAAATTACATCCACTTTGCAGGTACTGTAAATTGTTGCATTTACACTACATGGAGCCCCAGTCTAAAAGTCAGAACTTCTCTATTTATATTCTGTATAATCCTAGGTCTGTTTCTGAGAGACAGGGAGCAGATTCTCATCTACTGACTGTAAGCAGTGTATGGTGGCTAGTCTGTACACACTAGCTCTGGGAGAACTGCAAACTACAGATGGAGCCTGCAGAGAAAAGCTCCTAAAAGTGCAGGAAATCAGTCATATAATGGCTAGAAACAGTGTTACTCATTATATGCACGCACACATAGCGGATGTGACAGGTATGCTTTGAATCTTTCTAACTGTGGGTCGATCTTAGTTATTATTCCAACCAGTACCTGACAACTAACACCTGTGTATGTAATGGTAACATACATTTCCTGGTGTGGGGAATGGGTGCGGAGAAAAATGGCTCTTGGAGATCAAAATTATTTCAATGTAGAAAGCATTTTATTTCTGACTGTTCTCCTTTAATAGATTAGAAGAATAGCCTCATACATTATATTATTTCTGGCTACATACAGAGCTTTCAATCTCTCACATATCAAGACTTCCCTCAATGACTGCTAGAAATAGTGGTGTTCTGCAATTTGCTACTTGAACAACTTGCACAAAGAGTGATTTCCTGCATCAGCCTCATGTCAGATCTGCTCTGATAAGCTGTCTAAAATACATGACATCAAAAGACCTCATCTTTAACCAAATCTCAAGGGCATGTGGAAGATTTTCTGCCTAGTCAGTATATTGAAAGTCACCTAACTCAAACTTTTACTTATTTAGTTAATAGTCAAAGCTATGTATTTGCAATACAAATAATAGAAGTATTGCAGCTGTATTTAAAGAAGAATGCATTCTGTATCCACAACTAGTGTTTGCTGATCAGATAAATGTAAATATTTTGGCTGTTTTGACTACATTAGACCAGGTCCATCTAAAGAAGCTTCAGTAGACCAAATGAAATTTTAGAATATATTCACAGTGCTGAATTTTCTGCTGATTTTGGGGCAGATTCCATCCCAAAATAGGTGGTAGATTGTTTTCTATGGAAAGAAATAGCACAGCAGGATGCTGAAAAAATAAGGTTCCTGTTTGATCTTGCCATACATTCCACCTCTGATTCAGTTGCAAAGTCTGTGGCTTGAGATTCCCCAATACCCTTCCTTCCTTCTGAAATACCCTTCCACCTCCATGCTGCAGGGAGCATCGAGGTGGAAAATGAAGACAATTCAAGGTGGATATCTGCGGGAAATTCCTCTTTATTTTCCACTGTATGAACATACCCTTACTGTGCATAAATGGGCCAATGATCTTTTGGTAAAATGATCATTCTGGATCACAGTGTAAGGGTAAGGACACGTTCAGATTTTGTATACTAGACCATTGATCAGTGAGATTCTATAAAACAGGAGTCTAAAAGAATTTGCATCCTGCTCAATGTTACCACAGATTTCACAGCTGATCCAGCCATAGAAACCTCATCACAAGACACTCTACTGATATATGAGCTTACTCAGCAAGAAAAAGGGAAGCTGGAGAGCCAGAACATGGAGAGGAATCCCTCTTCACTTTCTGCCTAAGTGTCAGCGATTCCACAACAAACAAGAATTTGTTCATTTGTAGCATACATTTATATGTAAACAGGAAAGTGCTGCTGGCAATATTGGAAACGCTAGTCTATAGAAAGGGAAATGAACCGTCACCTGACATATTGTTCATACAAAACCATCCCAATGATTGCAAGGAAAGGATATGAGTACTGTTTCACTTGCTATAGCATAGTGTGTACGTTGCAGGCATTTCTTCTGTTCAAGTCAGAGGACCCTACAATGTAGCTCAGTGGATCCGTGGTTAGCACAGTTGCCTTGTAGCACCAGGGTTCATACCTTAGGGTACTTTTATATAGTGAAATATCTGTCCATATTTTAGCCAATCAGCCTAATATCAATCTGAATTAATTATATAAACAGCTACAGTGGGGCAAAAAAGTATTTAGTCAGTCACCAATAGTGCAAGTTCCACCACTTAAAAAGATGAGAGGCGTCTGTAATTTACATCATCGGTAGACCTCAACTATGAGAGACAAAATGAGAAAACAAATCCAGAAAATCACATTGTCTGATTTTGTAAGATTTTTTTTTCAAATTATGGTGGAAAATAAGTATTTGGTCACCTACAAACAATCAAGATTTCTGGCTCTCACAGACCTGTAACTTCTTCTTTAAGAGTCTCCTCTTTCCTCCACTCATTACCTGTAGTAATGGCACCTGTTTAAACTTGTTATCAGTATAAAAAGACACCTGTGCACACCCTCAAACAGTCAGACTCCAAACTCCACTATGGTGAAGACCAAAGAGCTGTCAAAGGACACCAGAAACAAAATTGTAGCCCTGCACCAGGCTGGGAAGACTGAATCTGCAATAGGCAACCAGCTTGGATTGAAGAAATCAACTGTTGGAGCAATAATTAGAAAATGGAAGACATACAAGACCACTGATAATCTCCCTCGATCTGGGGCTCCACGCAAAATCTCACCCCGTGGGGTCAAAATGATCACAAGAACAGTGAGCAAAAATCCCAGAACCACGCGGAGGGACCTAGTGAATGAACTGCAGAGAGCTGGGACCAATGTAACAAAGCCTACCATCAGTAACACACTACGCCGCCAGGGACTCAGATCCTTCAGTGCCAGACGTGTCCCACTGCTTAAGCCAGTACATGTCCGGGCCCATCTGAAGTTTGCTAGAGAGCATTTGGATGATCCAGAAGAGTATTGGGAGAAAGTCCTATGGTCTGATGAAACCAAACTGGAACTGTTTGGTAGAAACACAACTTTTCGTGTTTGGAGGAAAAAGAATTCTGAGTTGCATCCATCAAACACCATACCTACTGTAAAGCATGGGGGTGGAAACATCATGGTTTGGGGCTGTTTCTCTGCAAAGGGGCCAGGACGACTGATCCGGGTACATGAAAGAATGAATGGGGCCATGTATCGTGAGATTTTGAGTGCAAACCTCCTTCCATCAGCAAGGGCATTGAAGATGAAACGTGGCTGGGTCTTTCAACATGACAATGATCCAAAGCACACCGCCAGGGCAACTAAGGAGTGGCTTTGTAAGAAGCATTTCAAGGTCCTGGAGTGACCTAGCCAGTCTCCAGATCTCAACCCTATAGAAAACCTTTGGAGGGAGTTGAAAGTCCGTGTTGCCAAGCGACAGCCCCAAAACATCACTGCTCTAGAGGAGATCTGCATGGAGGAATGGGCCAACATACCAACAACAGTGTGTGCCAGCCTTGTGAAGACTTACAGAAAGCGTTTGACCTCTGTCATTGCCAACAAAGGATATATAACAAAGTATTGAGACGAAATTTTGTTACTGACCAAATACTTATTTTCCACCATAATTTGCAAATAAATTCTTACAAAATTAGACAATGTGATTTTCTGGATTTGTTTTCTCATTTTGTCTCTCATAGTTGAGGTCTACCTATGATGTAAATTACAGACGGAACTTGCACTATTGGTGACTGACTAAATACTTTTTTGCCCCACTGTAAATTGAACTGATGTGTAGAAATGTAAAAAATAATATTCCATTCATTTTAAAATGACCATAAGAGCTAAGAAAAAATAGGTTCTGAACTGTAAAACTTCTCATAGATTCTGGATCATAACATTAGAGTCTTTGAGGGGATATGTACTAACTGTCTCTTTTTATGGGATTGTACAGTGAAGAAACAACTTAACAAACCAGTGGCGGTACAATTTTCAAATTATTAGTTAAGGTATATGGAAGGTCAGGTACATGTAAATAACTAAATCCGATTTGCAAAGACCACAGAAAGACTTTCTTAGGCCAAGGGCTCACGTTGTATAGACACTACAGCTATTGCAAAGTGCAATAGCAGTGTAGTGGTTGAGATTTAAAGGCAAACTGGAAAACCCAGAGAAGGCCAAGACTGGGCTGTAATAAAATTAAAGAAGCAATCTTCCATCCTAGCATTAGGTCTCCTATTTCATTCCATGCAAGCAATGGCTGGGCCGGAAGTGGAGCAGCTCAGGTAATTGTTATAACCAATCTCTGGCCTCAGTGATCACATGCTGGGTACTGCTGATGTCACTGCTAATATATCACTGGGACCCAACCGCAGTTGGTTGCAGCAGTCACCTAAGCCACTTCTCTACCGCCCACTGCAAGCACAAAATAGAATTGGGGATCACATGCCAGAACAGAGAATTTGAGGTAGGTGACTGTGACTTTTTATTTTATTTTAGCCTATCCCTGACTCCCATATTCCATGCTTGGAAAAGCCCTTTAAATAAATCCCATCCACACACTGGAAAAAAAAAAAAAAATACAAAGGGCAAAGTGTCTTCACCTGTGGTTTTTTACTTTTCCAATGGAAATCATGGCTGGAAACTACTGTGAAAAACAGCGGTTTTCAGCTTGTTTTTGCTGAGGAAGGCACTGCCAAAGGACTTTCAACTGCCCCGACACCTGTGGCCTTAGCTTTAGGGTTCATTCACATGGGCACAGAGCTGGCGGATTATGGCGCGGAATCCACCTCATAATCCGCCCCCTTGCAATGGTGGTCTATGGAGAACGATAGCGTTCTTTAAAAAAAGAATCGAGCTGCCCTTTCTTCAGGCGGATTCCGCGGTTGGATCAGCCGCAGCATCCGCCTCGCGGCGGCATTCTCTCGATTAGGCCGGAAAGCCGCGACGGGATGCTGTGGACTGCACCGGCATCCCATTGTGGCTGCCTCGACGGAATATGCACACGTGGATTTGCGTGTGAACTAAGCCTTAGTGTGTATTTGCACTACATTTTTCATATACTATCATTCTAGATACCCTATTGAATACAATAGCATTACTAGGGTGGATGCTATTCGTTGAGAAGCAGTATATATATTAGCCACCATGTAGATGAATTGTGCCAATTTATGGCATTAGTTGTTAAAGTGCAGGGGTTTATCTACTAACAATGTAAGTAATGGCTAAAGTACATTAGTACCTAGTACAGAGAATATTAAATTGGTAATCATGAGCTAAAACAATTGTATTTTAGGTCAATATTGGGCATCCTCTGAAACATAAGATGGTAGAAGTGAGAGTATATTGGGTAACCCTGTTATAAGCCAAGTATGGTCTGTGAAAAATTTGCACAGGTAAGTCTGCCAGAGCAATCTGATTTAAAAGTGCAGCAATTGCGCCACCTGGAAACAGACTTTTGTACAGTTACATTTCCTCCAATGGTAATAGTCTCAGGAACCACAACTCCCAGCATAATTGCTTTGCTCTTCTTTGAGCTTCACATAGAAGTAAATGGAACATACTTCAAGTTCTAATTTCACAGAATTAGGAGTGCTGAAGATTCCTGATTGTGTAGGGTTTATGGACCAAGTAAGAAGTGAGCAAACCTCAGGAGTTGATATAACTGTAGCCAGAACCACTGATGCTTGTCAATAAGTTCTCAGTATGTTAACATCTTTGTCCATAACAATAAATGACAACAGTAAGCTCTGCCAATAGGAATGGACAGGACGCATGACAAGACATTGCCAGAACAACTGTATGTTGTGTATGTTGCTCTTGAGAAAGAACATGCCCACTTCAGCACAAAGTATCGCCCATGGAATTGGACAAAACCGATGAAGAGATATTGCCAAACCAGCTGTGTCAAATGGGTTTCCATTAACTCATCAGAGGAAATAATTCTAAGGACCCCAGTCCATCTATACAGATCATGTCATGTCCTTTAAATGGCACATACACTTTTAATTCAGTAATTATTTTGCTTACTTATATAGTGCCAATATCTTCAGCAGTTGTTGTCAACACTGTCCTGAGTAGGGCTCAAACTCTAAATTCCCTATATGTTTGTCTTTAGAATATGCAATTAAACTGGAGTACCCAGAGGAAACCAATGCAAAAACTGTGAGAACATACAAACTCCTGCAGATATTGTCCCTGGCCAGATTCGAACCTATGATTACAACACTGCAAGGTTAAATCTGGACAGGATCCACAACTTGTGAACATGGCCTTACCTTACAGCCTAGTATTATATAGGTGGGTTTGATAGGATTCTGATACTAATGATCACTTATGTGAAGAGGCTGTGTTGATTCACACAATTATTTTGTCTTTGATAAGACATTTTATAGTCAAATTTCGGGGACAGAAATGGGTGCATGTTGTGGCCCCTTCTTTGCCAACCTCTACCCCTCAAGTGATTTTTACCAGTACATTTTGGGTGTTTATCAATTAATAGATGACATTTTGCTCTTCTGGACTGGCCCAAAGGACAAGTGCATAGCCTTTTTGGAAGAACTTAATCAGAATAACCTGAATTTTCATTTGACTTACTTCATTTCAGATGAAACTGTTGATTTTTTTGGACGTCAAAGTGACCAAGGATAGCGATAGAATAAATACATAGCTATATCGGACAGAAACAGCTGTTAATAGCTTTATGCGTTTCAGCAGTTTTTATGCAGCACATACCAGAGGAGGTATCCCAGTTGGCCAATTCTACCAAGTTAGGCACAACTGTTCGGACCTGGGTGGATTCAGACTATGCATTAGATTTGCAAAGATTTAAGGAGCAGGGTTATCCATGCAAATTACTCTCCCAAGCCTTTCAAAAATTCCAGAATGTGGACAGACAACAGCTTGATTAAGAACAGAGGACCAACAACTCTGCTGGGTAACAGGATATAACAACCAATTGAGAACCAATGTCAATGAACATTAGTGTGTTTTGATGGCTGATGCCAGGATTAAAGCCATCTTACCTGAAGAACCTTTCCTCACAGAAAGAAGAGCCCAAAATTTGAGGGAAAAACTCACTGGCAGTCATTTCACCAGACCTGCACAATTGTTGAATTGATGTGTCCATTTGAGAAGCTCATATCTCTGTGGTGAGTGTAATATATGTTATCATATGAAACCTACCTCTCACTTTATCAATCCAATCAATGGGGAAGAGTTCCCACTATCTCAATACATCAACTGCAAATTGGAAATGTGGACTATGGCATTGTCTGTCTTTGCCAGAAAATGTACATCGGACAGGAACTATGGAAACAGATCCAAAAACATATATATCTACATTTAGTTTAGCTAAATGGGACCAGGAACAAGACTGAGCTTTGACTTGTGTTGCAGCACATTTCCTGGAAAAACATTCAGGTAACCATAGGGGCATGTGAGTGATGGGTCTAGACTTCCTGAAGAATAACATCAGGGCAGGGAATTTGGGACCACCTTTACAGCAGTTGAAATCAAGATGGATTTATAATTCGAACATCTTGATTCCTTTTCGGAATAATAAAGACCTTCTCTTTATTGTTTTTTTTAACAGATAATATGTCATCCAATTGATTGACCCATTGCACATTCCTTGACAATATTGAACATTGACAACATGGAAACTTGATAATATGGAAGGGTAAGTTCTTTCAAATAATAATATATTTTTTGTTTCCTCACTTTTGGGTATTTTGGAATTTCACGTTTCATATACATTTAATTATTTTTAACACTATTTTGCACTTTTTTTATTTCGCACATCCTTTTTTTTTAATTTGGTTCTCTCTTCACTTCACTTTCCACATGTCCACACTCCTTAGTATTAATTTTATACTATGGGCTTTGTTGATATTTTACATGATCAGATTTACTATAAGATTTGTTCATATATCATATCACATTTATATTTACATATATTCATGTTATTTTACATTTATGTGCCCTTCCATTTCTAATGGTATTAGATTGAGTGTGTTAATTTGAGTTATTATTAATCTTTTTTTTCAGAATTGAATATTGTTATTATCATTTCGATCACCTAATATCCCACAAATATCTGTATTTGAGAAATAATGGAGTACTATTCTATATCCAGCACTCAAGAAAATTGTAAGAAAACTAAAACTTAACTTTTAATAAGCATCGCAAAAATTGAAAAAAATGAAACTTCAAGAAAAAATGTGATTGTCTACAGACAAAAAGACAGACACTACATGTCAAACCCGCTAATAGGTTTAGTGGGTTTGACATGTAGTGTCTGTTTTTTGTATAATCTTATACCTAGAGAACATAGGTGCCGAAGCTCTTCACGTTGTTGATGTCAAGCAGCAGAAGGGCGACCCAGAATTCATAGAGATCAGTAACCTGACCCTCATAAACTTTGTTCTGAAGATTATTGGGCCGACTCTAGCGGTTTGTATTCATAATTATTTATAGATGTATGATCTGTGTATGCATTAGAGTCTAGAACTGTTTTAATCTTTTTGTGTCCTCTATTCTTATCTTATTTTTTGGGAATTACTATACCTGTTGCTTTTTCATGTGTTCGATTTTGGACACTTCAAGTAACTGATCAGTTATTTGTTTTGCATATTACCTCATTCATGATCTGCATCCAAATTTTTTATACATGGTGGCCATGTTAATATATATTTTTGCCTAGATTAATTTATTATTACATGGATTTATTTTTTCTATTATTTGGTATTTCTATGTAATTTATGAGATTTAGAAACATTTTATATGCATATATAATTGATGATATTCATAAGTAATAATTCACAATTTCTGTGAATTTGATATTTATACACATTTGTTTAATGTAATTGGTATTTGTTACGTTCGTGTCTATGCCCAGACCCAGAATTTGGACTGCAGACTGCTGTTCCCAAGCTAGCCTTGGCCCCGACAACTCCTGACTCTCTAACATGAAGGCCTAGCCGACAAATAGGGCGAGAGCTACAAGAGAGCTAGGGACTGGGGATACTAAGGTGGTCACCCCTACAGAAACCAAGGTGCAGCTGCAGACAAAACAAACAGGATGGGAAGTGCTGGACAACAGACACGCAGCACAACACAATACGCAACAAGAGAATGAGGAGAGGGACAGTGGAGAGGTGAGGAAAGGGTTAACACAGGACTGGGGTAAAACAAACTGGAACCCAAACCTCACAAATAACCAAATAGTGCCAGGAAAACAGAACTGAAGGACAGGGTAGAGTGGAAGTGTGGAGGGGAAAAACCAAACTCACACACAAGGCAACACTCACACCACTTCCTAGTCTGTTGTAATTCCACAAAACACTCCCAGAGCCACGAATTCCAGTTGGTAACAACGAAAACCGGCAACAAGTGAAGCCAGCCCTCCTCCTAATAAAGACCCCAGAATCGTCCCATAGGATAATGGTAACAAGCAACACCTGAGGTTCGATTCAAAAAACCTCAAGTAAATTCTGAAGGTGGATACTAGATGTCCCAACGGCAAGGAAACCACCAAAAGACCCCAGACCACCGGATCAAAACCCCGACCAAACCCCACCAGAGAAACACACAATTTTTATACAGTATTCGTGACAGTGACAGTATTCTATTGGAGTTCATTCTGGACTTATTTAGGGGATTTTTTTGGGATAGATTATGATTAGAGATGAGCGAACACTAAAATGTTCGAGGTTCGAAATTCGATTCGAACAGCCGCTCAATGTTCGTGTGTTCGAACGGGTTTCGAACCCCATTATAGTCTATGGGGAACAGATACTCGTTAAGGGGGAAACCCAAATCCGTGTCTGGAGGGTCACCAAGTCCACTATGACACCCCAGGAAATGATGCCAACACCTCTGGAATGACACTGGGACAGCAGGGGAAGCATGTCTGGGGGCATCTAACACACCAAAGACCCTCTATTACCCCAACATCACAGCCTAACAACTACACACTTTACACACTCAATACCACCTCTCTGACAGTAGGAAAACACCTTGAAACATGTGTATTTGGCACTTGCAGTGAGGAGAGCTTGTCACCAGCAGTGAATTTGGCCCTTGTAGTAAGTTGAGGTTGGCACCAACATTTGTTTTGAAAATCAGGGTGGATTGAGCCTCTAACCAGCAGAGTTTGGGCAAATTCATGGTGGAGGGAGCCTCTAAACACCCCAGTTTGGGCAAATTCATGGTGGAGGGAGCCTCTAAAAACCCCAGTTTGGACCAATTCATGGTGGAGGGAGCCTCTAACCAGCCCAGTTTGGGCAAATTCATGGTGGAGGGAGCCTCTAAAAAACCCAGTTTGGACCAATTCATGGTGGAGGGAGCCTCTAACCAGCCCAGTTTGGGCAAATTCATGGTGGAGGGAGCCTCTAACCAGCCCAGTTTGGACCAATTAATGGTGGAGGGAGCCTCTAACCAGCCCAGTTTGGACCAATTAATGGTGGAGGGAGCCTCTAACCAGCCCAGTTTGAACCAATTCATGGTGGAGGGAGCCTCTAAACAGCCCAGTTTGGGCAAATTCATGGTGGAGGGAGCCTCTAAAAAACCCAGTTTGGACCAATTCATGGTGGAGGGAGCCTCTAACCAGCCCAGTTTGGACCAATTAATGGTGGAGGGAGCCTCTAACCAGCCCAGTTTGGACCAATTCATGGTGGAGGGAGCCTCTAAACAGCCAAGTTTTGGGAAATTCATGGTGGAGGGAGCCTCTAACCAGCCCAGTTTGGACCAATTCATGGTGGAGGGAGCCTCTAAACAGCCAAGTTTTGGGAAATTCATGGTGGAGGGAGCCTCTAACCAGCCCAGTTTGGACCAATTCATGGTGGAGGGAGCCTCTAAAAAACCCAGTTTGGACCAATTCATGGTGGAGGGAGCCTCTAAACAGCCCAGTTTGGGCAAATTCATGGTGGAGGGAGCCTCTAACCAGCCCAGTTTGGACCAATTAATGGTGGAGGGAGCCTCTAAACAGCCCAGTTTGGGCAAATTCATGGTGGAGGGAGCCTCTAACCAGCCCAGTTTGGACCAATTCATGGTGGAGGGAGCCTCTAACCAGCCCAGTTTGGGCAAATTCATGGTGGAGGGAGCCTCTAAAAAACCCAGTTTGGACCAATTCATGGTGGAGGGAGCCTCTAACCAGCCCAGTTTGGGCAAATTCATGGTGGAGGGAGCCTCTAACCAGCCCAGTTTGGACCAATTAATGGTGGAGGGAGCCTCTAACCAGCCCAGTTTGGACCAATTCATGGTGGAGGGAGCCTCTAACCAGCCCAGTTTGGACCAATTAATGGTGGAGGGAGCCTCTAAACAGCCAAGTTTTGGGAAATTCATGGTGGAGGGAGCCTCTAACCAGCCCAGTTTGGACCAATTCATGGTGGAGGGAGCCTCTAAACAGCCCAGTTTGGGCAAATTCATGGTGGAGGGAGCCTCTAAAAAACCCAGTTTGGACCAATTCATGGTGGAGGGAGCCTCTAATTAGCCCAGTTTGGACCAATTAATTGTGGAGGGAGCCTCTAACCAGCCCAGTTTGGACCAATTAATGGTGGAGGGAGCCTCTAAACAGCCCAGTTTGGGCAAATTCATGGTGGAGGGAGCCTCTAACCAGCCCAGTTTGGACCAATTAATGGTGGAGGGAGCCTCTAACCAGCCCAGTTTGGACCAATTAATGGTGGAGGGAGCCTCTAACCACCCCAGTTTGGACCAATTCATGGTGGAGGGAGCCTCTAACCAGCCCAGTTTGGACCAATTCATGGTGGAGGGAGCCTCTAAAAAACCCAGTTTGGACCAATTCATGGTGGAGGGAGCCTCTAAACAGCCCAGTTTGGGCAAATTCATGGTGGAGGGAGCCTCTAAAAAACCCAGTTTGGACCAATTCATGGTGGAGGGAGCCTCTAACCAGCCCAGTTTGGACCAATTAATGGTGGAGGGAGCCTCTAAACAGCCAAGTTTGGACCAATTCATGGTGGAGGGAGCCTCTAAAAACCCCAGTTTGGACCAATTCATGGTGGAGGGAGCCTCTAACCAGCCCAGTTTGGACCAATTAATGGTGGAGGGAGCCTCTAACCAGCCCAGTTTGGACCAATTAATGGTGGAGGGAGCCTCTAACCACCCCAGTTTGGACCAATTCATGGTGGAGGGAGCCTCTAAACAGCCAAGTTTGGACCAATTCATGGTGAAGGGAGCCTCTAAAAACCCGTTTGGACCAATTCATGGTGGAGGGAGCCTCTAACCAGCCCAGTTTGGGCAAATTCATGGTGGAGGGAGCCTCTAAACAGCCCAGTTTGGGCAAATTCATGGTGGAGGGAGCCTCTAACCAGCCCAGTTTGGACCAATTAATGGTGGAGGGAGCCTCTAACCAGCCCAGTTTGGACCAATTAATGGTGGAGGGAGCCTCTAACCACCCCAGTTTGGACCAATTCATGGTGGAGGGAGCCTCTAAACAGCCAAGTTTGGACCAATTCATGGTGGAGGGAGCCTCTAAAAACCCCAGTTTGGACCAATTCATGGTGGAGGGAGCCTCTAACCAGCCCAGTTTGGACCAATTAATGGTGGAGGGAGCCTCTAAACAGCCAAGTTTTGGGAAATTCATGGTGGAGGGAGCCTCTAACCAGCCCAGTTTGGACCAATTCATGGTGGAGGGAGCCTCTAAAAAACCCAGTTTGGACCAATTCATGGTGGAGGGAGCCTCTAACCAGCCCAGTTTGGACCAATTCATGGTGGAGGGAGCCTCTAAACAGCCCAGTTTGGGCAAATTCATGGTGGAGGGAGCCTCTAAAAAACCCAGTTTGGACCAATTCATGGTGGAGGGAGCCTCTAATTAGCCCAGTTTGGACCAATTAATGGTGGAGGGAGCCTCTAACCACCCCAGTTTGGACCAATTCATGGTGGAGGGAGCCTCTAAACAGCCAAGTTTGGACCAATTCATGGTGAAGGGAGCCTCTAAAAACCCGTTTGGACCAATTCATGGTGGAGGGAGCCTCTAACCAGCCCAGTTTGGGCAAATTCATGGTGGAGGGAGCCTCTAAACAGCCCAGTTTGGGCAAATTCATGGTGGAGGGAGCCTCTAACCAGCCCAGTTTGGACCAATTAATGGTGGAGGGAGCCTCTAACCAGCCCAGTTTGGACCAATTAATGGTGGAGGGAGCCTCTAACCACCCCAGTTTGGACCAATTCATGGTGGAGGGAGCCTCTAAACAGCCAAGTTTGGACCAATTCATGGTGGAGGGAGCCTCTAAAAACCCCAGTTTGGACCAATTCATGGTGGAGGGAGCCTCTAACCAGCCCAGTTTGGACCAATTAATGGTGGAGGGAGCCTCTAAACAGCCAAGTTTTGGGAAATTCATGGTGGAGGGAGCCTCTAACCAGCCCAGTTTGGACCAATTCATGGTGGAGGGAGCCTCTAAAAAACCCAGTTTGGACCAATTCATGGTGGAGGGAGCCTCTAACCAGCCCAGTTTGGACCAATTCATGGTGGAGGGAGCCTCTAAACAGCCCAGTTTGGGCAAATTCATGGTGGAGGGAGCCTCTAAAAAACCCAGTTTGGACCAATTCATGGTGGAGGGAGCCTCTAATTAGCCCAGTTTGGGCAAATTCATGGTGGAGGGAGCCTCTAACCAGCCCAGTTTGGACCAATTAATGGTGGAGGGAGCCTCTAACCAGCCCAGTTTGGACCAATTAATGGTGGAGGGAGCCTCTAACCACCCCAGTTTGGACCAATTCATGGTGGAGGGAGCCTCTAACCAGCCCAGTTTGGACCAATTCATGGTGGAGGGAGCCTCTAACCAGCCCAGTTTGGACCAATTAATGGTGGAGGGAGCCTCTAACCACCCCAGTTTGGACCAATTCATGGTGGAGGGAGCCTCTAAAAAACCCAGTTTGGACCAATTCATGGTGGAGGGAGCCTCTAAACAGCCCAGTTTGGGCAAATTCATGGTGGAGGGAGCCTCTAAACAGCCCAGTTTGGGCAAATTCATGGTGGAGGGAGCCTCTAACCAGCCCAGTTTGGACCAATTAATGGTGGAGGGAGCCTCTAACCAGCCCAGTTTGGACCAATTCATGGTGGAGGGAGCCTCTAAACAGCCCAGTTTGGGCAAATTCATGGTGGAAGGAGCCTCTAACCAGCAGAGTTGTGGGAAAGCAGGGTGGAGGGAGCCTCTAACCAGCAGAGTTGGTGGAAATCAGGGTGGAGGGAGCCTCTAACCAGCAGAGTTGGGGGAAATCATGTTGGAGGGAGCCTAGTATTAGCAGAATTGTGCAACGCTTATGGTGGATGAGTATGAGGATGCGGAGGAATTGGAGAGGTTGAGTACAGACATGGAGTTTCATGTTGGGGTGCTTTACACAGGTGGGCACAAAAATGAAGGCTCTATCCAGTGGTGGTTCATTTTTATCAAAGTGAGCCGGTCGGCACTCTCAGCTGACAGACGGGTGCGCTTGTCAGTGATGATGCCACCGGCTGCACTGAACACCCTCTCAGATAGGACGCTGGCGGCAGGACAGGACAGCACCTCCAAGGCATATAGGGCAAGTTCAAGCCACAGGTCCAACTTCGACACCCAATACGTGTAGGGCGCAGAGGGGTCGGAGAGGACAGGGCTGTGGTCGGAAAGGTATTCCCGCAACATGCGCCTATACTTCTCACGCCTGGTGACACTAGGACCCTCCGTGGCGGCACTTTGGCGAGGGGGTGCCATCAAGGTGTCCCAGACCTTAGACAGTGTGCCCCTCGTTTGTGTGGACCGGTGAGAACTTGGTTGCCTACTGGAGGAACTGCCCTCCCTGCCGCCACTGTCACATGCTGGAAACATCTCCATCATATTCTGCACCAATTGCCTGTGGCAAGCATTGATGCGATTGGCCCTCCCCTCTACCGGAATAAAAGACGAGATGTTGTTTTTATACCGGGGGTCAAGGATAGCAAAGATCCAGTACTGGTTGTCCTCCATGATTTTGACAATACGCTTGTCGGTTGTAAAGCACCCCAACATGAACTCAGCCATGTCTGCCACAGTGTTAGTTGGCATGACTCCTCTGGCCCCACCGGAAAGTTCAATCTCCATTTCCTCCTCATCCTCCATGTCTACCCATCCGCGCTGCAACAATGGGACGATTCGAAGTTGCCCGGAAGCCTCCTGTATCACCATCACATCATCGGACAACTCTTCTTCCTCCTCCTCCTCCTCCTCCTCCTCCTCCATTAAACGCAGTGAAGCGGACAGATGTGTGGACCTACTCTCCAGCTGTGACGGATCGGATGCTATCCCTAACTCCTCTGTGTGATCTGAGTTATCCCTGATGTCAATCAGGGATTCTCTCAGAACACACAAGAGCGGGATTGTAAGGCTCACCATCGCATCCTCAGAGCTCACCCTCCTTGTGGACTCCTCAAAGACCCGTAGGATGTCACAAAGGTCTCTCATCCATGGCCACTCATGGATGTGAAACTGAGGCAGCTGACTTTGTGGCACCCTAGGGTTTTGTAGCTGGTATTCCATCAAAGGTCTCTGCTGCTCAACCACTCTATTCAACATCTGAAACGTTGAGTTCCAGCGTGTGGGGACGTCGCACAAAAGCCGGTGTTGTGGCACATGCAGGCGTTGCTGGAGAGATTTTAAGCTAGCAGCGGCTACTGTCGACTTGCGAAAGTGGGCGCACATGCGCCGCACTTTCACCAGTAGCTCTGGAACATTGGGGTAGCTCTTTAGGAAACGTTGCACCACTAGGTTGAAGACGTGGGCCAGGCATGGAACATGTTGGAGTCCGGCAAGCTCCAGAGCTGCTACCAGGTTCCGGCCGTTATCACAAACGACCATGCCTGGGCCCAGGTGCAGCGGCTCAAACCATATTGCCGTCTCATCGAGGAGGGCATCCCTCACCTCGGAGGCAGTGTGCTGTCTGTCCCCCAAGCTGATCAGCTTCAGCACAGCCTGCTGACGTCTACCAACGCCAGTGCTGCAACGTTTCCAACTCGTAGCTGGGGTCAATCTAACAGCGGAGGAGGAGGCGGTGGCGGAGGAGGAGGCGGAGGAGGAGGCGGTAGAGGAGGAGGAGGAGGGGGGTGTTCTTCTCGTGTCCCTGCCAGGAATGTTAGGCGGGGAGACGAGGTACACCGGGCCAGTTTGGGAAGCAGTCCCAGCCTCAACTACATTTACCCAGTGTGCCGTCAGTGAAATGTAGCGTCCCTGTCCGCATGCACTTGTCCACGCGTCGGTGGTCAAGTGGACCTTTGTGCAAAGCGCGGAACTAAGGGCCCGCCTGATGTTGAGTGACACGTGCTGGTGCAAGGCGGGGACGGCACACCGGGAGAAGTAGTGACGGCTAGGGACGGCATAGCGAGGTGCCGCAGTTGCCATCAGGTCCAGGAAGGCGGGAGTTTCAACAAGCCGGAACGCCAACATCTCCTGGGCCAGCAGTTTAGCGATGTTGGCGTTCAAGGCTTGCGCGTGTGGGTGGTTAGCAGTGTATTTCTGCCGCCGCTCCAATGTCTGAGAGATGGTGGGTTGTTGTAAAGAAACGCCTGATGGTGCCTTTGATGGTGCAGGAGAAGGAGATAAGACAGGACCAGGGGAGGATGAGGTAGAAGTCAACAAAGTGGC
This sequence comes from Leptodactylus fuscus, assembly GCF_031893055.1. Lineage (NCBI taxonomy): Eukaryota > Metazoa > Chordata > Amphibia > Anura > Leptodactylidae > Leptodactylus > Leptodactylus fuscus. The sequence continues at coordinate 182,488,562 of NC_134265.1, forward strand.
GGAGGCAGATGAAGTGGTGTCCTGGCTCGTCCTCTGGAGTGCATCGCCAGCACAGTCAGCAGTGGCAGTGGCAGAGGCAGAGGCAGAGGCAGTGGCAGTGGCGTGAACGGCAGGCGGCCTTTGTCCTGCCGTTGCTGCCTGCCACTGATTCCAGTGCTTGGATTCCAAATGACGGCGCATTGAAGTGGTGGACAGGTTGCTCTTCTCAGAGCCCCTAATCAATTTCGAGAGGCAAATTGTGCAGACAACACTATATCTGTCCTCGGCGCATTCCTTGAAAAAACTCCACACCTTCGAGAAACGTGCCCTCGAGGTGGGAGTTTTTCGGGGCTGGGTACGAACTGGAACATCTTGGGAGATTCCGGGTGTGGCCTGGCTTCGCCTAAGCTGCTGACCTCTGCCTCTGCCTCTAGCTACCCTTTTTGGTGCTGCACCTGCCTCAACATCCACACTACTTTCCCCGCTTGACATCCCCCCTGTCCAGGTCGGGTCAGTGTCCTCATCATCCACCACTTCCTCTTCCAACTCCTGTCTCATCTCCTCCTCCCGCACAATGCGCCAGTCAACTGGATGCCCTGACGGCAACTGCGTCACATCATCGTCGATGAGGGTGGGTTGCTGGTCATCCACCACCAAATCGAACGGAGATGGAGGAGACTCTAGTGTTTGAGCATCTGGACACAGATGCTCCTCTGTTAGGTTCGTGGAATCGTGACGTGGAGAGGCAGGTTGAGGGACAATGAAAGGAGCGGAGAACAGCTCTGGGGAGCAGGGACAGTTTGGGTTATTGTTCTGTAAAGCTTCGGAATTTTGGGAGGAAGGAAGACAAGACTGTTGGGTAATAGGAGGAGAGGAGGCAGAGTCTGACTGGCTGCTGGACAATGTGCTGTAAGCGTTCTCTGACAGCCATTGCAAGACCTGTTCCTGGTTCTCGGGCCTACTAAGGTTTGTACCCTGCAGTTTAGTTAATGTGGCAAGCAACCCTGGCACTGTGGAGTGGCGCAATGCTTGCTGCCCCACAGGAGTAGGCACGGGACGCCCTGTGGCTTCACTGCTACCTTGCTCCCCAGAACCATTCCCCCGACCTCGCCCACGGCCTCGTCCACGTCCCTTTCCGGGAGCCTTGCGCATTTTGAATTCCTAGTTAGAAATTGGCACTGTATACCAGTAGTAAAAATTGTGGGTGCACGTAACCCCAATATATTCTTTGAATTCCCAGTCAGACACTGGCACTATATGGCAGTAGCAAGAAATGAGGGTATTTGTATTCCCAATATACTCTTTGAATTCCCAGTCAGACAATGGCACTGTATACCAGTAGTAAAAATTGTGGGTGCACGTAACCCCAATATATTCTTTGAATTCCCAGTCAGACACTGGCACTATATGGCAGTAGCAAGAAATGAGGGTATTTGTATTCCCAATATACTCTTTGAATTCCCAGTCAGACAATGGCACTGTATACCAGTAGTAAAAATTGTGGGTGCACGTAACCCCAATATATTCTTTGAATTACCAGTCAGAAACTGGCACTATATGGCAGTAGCAAGAAATGAGGGTATTTATAACCCCAATATATTCTTTGAATTCCCAGTCAGACAATGGCACTGTATACCAGTAGTAAAAATTGTGGGTGCACGTAACCCCAATATATTCTTTGAATTCCCAGTCAGAAACTGGCACTATATGGCAGTAGCAAGAAATGAGGGTATTTGTATTCCCAATATACTCTTTGAATTCCCAGTCAGACAATGGCACTGTATACCAGTAGTAAAAATTGTGGGTGCACGTAACCCCAATATATTCTTTGAATTACCAGTCAGAAACTGGCACTATATGGCAGTAGCAAGAAATGAGGGTATTTATAACCCCAATATATTCTTTGAATTCCCAGTCAGACAATGGCACTGTATACCAGTAGTAAAAATTGTGGGTGCACGTAACCCCAATATATTCTTTGAATTCCCAGTCAGAAACTGGCACTATATGGCAGTAGCAAGAAATGAGGGTATTTGTATTCCCAATATATTCTTTGAATTCCCAGTCAGACAATGGCACTGTATACCAGTAGTAAAAATTGTGGGTGCACGTAACCCCAATATATTCTTTGAATTACCAGTCAGAAACTGGCACTATATGGCAGTAGCAAGAAATGAGGGTATTTATAACCCCAATATATTCTTTGAATTCCCAGTCAGACAATGGCACTGTATACCAGTAGTAAAAATTGTGGGTGCACGTAACCCCAATATATTCTTTGAATTCCCAGTCAGACACTGGCACTATATGGCAGTAGCAAGAAATGAGGGTATTTGTATTCCCAATATACTCTTTGAATTCCCAGTCAGACAATGGCACTGTATACCAGTAGTAAAAATTGTGGGTGCACGTAACCCCAATATATTCTTTGAATTACCAGTCAGAAACTGGCACTATATGGCAGTAGCAAGAAATGAGGGTATTTATAACCCCAATATATTCTTTGAATTCCCAGTCAGACAATGGCACTGTATACCAGTAGTAAAAATTGTGGGTGCACGTAACCCCAATATATTCTTTGAATTACCAGTCAGAAACTGGCACTATATGGCAGTAGCAAGAAATGAGGGTATTTGTATTCCCAATATACTCTTTGAATTCCCAGTCAGACAATGGCACTGTATACCAGTAGTAAAAATTGTGGGTGCACGTAACCCCAATATATTCTTTGAATTACCAGTCAGAAACTGGCACTATATGGCAGTAGCAAGAAATGAGGGTATTTATAACCCCAATATATTCTTTGAATTCCCAGTCAGACAATGGCACTGTATACCAGTAGTAAAAATTGTGGGTGCACGTAACCCCAATATATTCTTTGAATTCCCAGTCAGAAACTGGCACTATATGGCAGTAGCAAGAAATGAGGGTATTTGTATTCCCAATATACTCTTTGAATTCCCAGTCAGACAATGGCACTGTATACCAGTAGTAAAAATTGTGGGTGCACGTAACCCCAATATATTCTTTGAATTACCAGTCAGAAACTGGCACTATATGGCAGTAGCAAGAAATGAGGGTATTTATAACCCCAATATATTCTTTGAATTCCCAGTCAGACAATGGCACTGTATACCAGTAGTAAAAATTGTGGGTGCACGTAACCCCAATATATTCTTTGAATTCCCAGTCAGACACTGGCACTATATGGCAGTAGCAAGAAATGAGGGTATTTGTATTCCCAATATACTCTTTGAATTCCCAGTCAGACAATGGCACTGTATACCAGTAGTAAAAATTGTGGGTGCACGTAACCCCAATATATTCTTTGAATTACCAGTCAGAAACTGGCACTATATGGCAGTAGCAAGAAATGAGGGTATTTATAACCCCAATATATTCTTTGAATTCCCAGTCAGACAATGGCACTGTATACCAGTAGTAAAAATTGTGGGTGCACGTAACCCCAATATATTCTTTGAATTACCAGTCAGAAACTGGCACTATATGGCAGTAGCAAGAAATGAGGGTATTTGTATTCCCAATATACTCTTTGAATTCCCAGTCAGACAATGGCACTGTATACCAGTAGTAAAAATTGTGGGTGCACGTAACCCCAATATATTCTTTGAATTACCAGTCAGAAACTGGCACTATATGGCAGTAGCAAGAAATGAGGGTATTTATAACCCCAATATATTCTTTGAATTCCCAGTCAGACAATGGCACTGTATACCAGTAGTAAAAATTGTGGGTGCACGTAACCCCAATATATTCTTTGAATTCCCAGTCAGAAACTGGCACTATATGGCAGTAGCAAGAAATGAGGGTATTTGTATTCCCAATATACTCTTTGAATTCCCAGTCAGACAATGGCACTGTATACCAGTAGTAAAAATTGTGGGTGCACGTAACCCCAATATATTCTTTGAATTACCAGTCAGAAACTGGCACTATATGGCAGTAGCAAGAAATGAGGGTATTTATAACCCCAATATATTCTTTGAATTCCCAGTCAGACAATGGCACTGTATACCAGTAGTAAAAATTGTGGGTGCACGTAACCCCAATATATTCTTTGAATTCCCAGTCAGAAACTGGCACTATATGGCAGTAGCAAGAAATGAGGGTATTTGTATTCCCAATATATTCTTTGAATTCCCAGTCAGACAATGGCACTGTATACCAGTAGTAAAAATTGTGGGTGCACGTAACCCCAATATATTCTTTGAATTACCAGTCAGAAACTGGCACTATATGGCAGTAGCAAGAAATGAGGGTATTTATAACCCCAATATATTCTTTGAATTCCCAGTCAGACAATGGCACTGTATACCAGTAGTAAAAATTGTGGGTGCACGTAACCCCAATATATTCTTTGAATTCCCAGTCAGAAACTGGCACTATATGGCAGTAGCAAGAAATGAGGGTATTTGTATTCCCAATATACTCTTTGAATTCCCAGTCAGACAATGGCACTGTATACCAGTAGTAAAAATTGTGGGTGCACGTAACCCCAATATATTCTTTGAATTACCAGTCAGAAACTGGCACTATATGGCAGTAGCAAGAAATGAGGGTATTTGTATTCCCAATATATTCTTTGAATTCCCAGTCAGACAATGGCACTGTATACCAGTAGTAAAAATTGTGGGTGTATATAGCCCCAATTCTATTGCTAGGGGACTTGCAGGGTATTTCTGGGGTGAAGGTGGGGGGGCACACCGTTGGAACGGGTATCGGGGTATATATCGGGTATACGGGAATACACTGACAGTGTATTCCATTCAGGATCCTGGGAAAGCTGGGTTGCGGCGATTGAGCCCGTCAGTGCCACGTTACACTGACAAGCTTCTCCCTGGAATTTAGCTCTTACAAGAGCTGTTGGTTGTCTTCTCCTTCCTATCCTAGCCTGTCCCTGCCTACCCAGAATCTAAGCCCTAGCTAGCTGGACGGAAACCTCCGTCCTCGGTGAATTGCAAGCTCAGAATGACGCGAAGCTGGGCGGCGCTGTTCTTTTAAATTAGAGGTCACATGTTTTCGGCAGCCAATGGGTTTTGCCTACTTTTTTCAACGTCACCGGTGTCGTAGTTCCTGTCCCACCTACCCTGCGCTGTTATTGGAGCAAAAAAGGCGCCAGGGAAGGTGGGAGGGGAATCGAGTAATGGCGCACTTTACCACGCGGTGTTCGATTCGATTCGAACATGCCGAACAGCCTAATATCCGATCGAACATGAGTTCGATAGAACACTGTTCGCTCATCTCTAATTATGATATTAAGGTTCTCTGTATTTTGACGCTGCAAAGAATGAATCTAATATTGTGGGCCTACTCTTAATTTGTTTTTTAATTGTTGTTATTCGTATTTTGTCCTTACCTTTGCTGAATACATTTACTATTTTTGTATAATTGAGGATGTGCGTTTTTTTTGCAGTTGCTTTTTCTTCTTTTGGTTTACAGGAGGATGCATTGTTCAGACAAGCACTGCTGCCTCTTTACTACTTACCAAGCACAGTACCATACGTTGTATCCAGAGGAAACCCACACAAACATAGGGACAGCATACAACCTCCTTGCAGATGTTGCTCTTGGTCAGATTCAAACCCAGGACTCAAGCACTGCAAGGCAACTGTGCTAATCACTGGGCAATACCTCCCAATCGTACCAGTGTCTGGGTGCTTTCCCACTGTCCTGATCGGCGGGAGGAATGTCCCAGTTTCAACTGATCTGCATCCAGAGGACACAGATGTGTTTAACACAATGGTGAAGCAGGGAGTTGTCTGCTCCCTGCTTCAACATTCTGCCCCTTTCTCTGCTTCGGGAGTAATAGGCATGATGTAGTGAAATAATTTACATTGCCCCTGCAACTCCCTGAAGCCTCTGGGACCATAAACAACAGACAGAATAGCAGGGAAATGAAACAAGTTGAATATTTTTTTTGGGGGGGGGGTTGTTTGTTTGGTACCAGGATAGGGACATAATTGTTGGGAAACATGAAGGTTGAAGATGGGGGAAACTGGAGGAGTACATTAAACTGTGGAACAGCTGGAGATGATCATTAAACTGTGGGGTTAGATGGAGCAGGACATTAATCTGTTGGGCAGCTGGAGGGTGATATTAAACTGTAGGGGGACATTAAACTTTTAATGCAGCTGGAGGGGGACATTATACTGTGGGTACAACAGAAGATGTACACTGTACACTGTGGGAGCAATTAGAGAGGAACATTAGAGAGGAACATTATAATGTTGGGGTATATCATGTTAGGGTGACTGTAGGGGCATTAAAATGTGTGGGAGCATAAAGAGAAATGGATGAGAATGCGTGGAATCAGTGGAAGTGGGTGGAGTTAAAATTGTCACATTCTATCCCTCTTTCTGTCCTTTGAAAGTTGGGAGACATGGTTATTGTCTCCTAATTTGTACCTATTACCAGGAGATCAATATTTGTCAAAGTTTGTAAAAAGTTTGCCTTAGATTTACATGAGTACGTATGGTGGGAAGAAAATAGTAATGTATCCATATAGTACATATAAATCATAAAGCTTTTCCAATTACTTTAGTCCAGATCTCATATTTGTGTTGTGCACTGTGCTATATTAAGCTGCCTAAGACCACACAAAGAGAAATATAGCTCCTAATTGAAAAAAGTGCAGTGGAAACAAAGCAAAAAAAACCATGCAACAAATACACTTAGGGTGCATTCACACTACGTATACGGCAGCTTATTCTGAAAGTAAAACACGTTCAGAATAAGCGGTGTATAGAGCAGCTCCATTCATTTCTATGGGAGCCAGCATACGAGCGCTCCCCATAGAAATGAATGGGCTGCTTTTTTCACTACGAGCAGTAGTGAATAAAAGTTCTAAATCACCTCCTGTCCCTAGAATATATATATAAAAGTAGAAAATCATATATCATAAACCACCGGTTTTTTTTTCAATACAAGGTGATCTAAGCAATAGATATTCCCCAAAATGGTATAACTAAAAAGTACTTCTGGCCCCGCAAAAAAAAACACTCTATGCGTCCCCGTACAGCTGCAGGGTCACCTGTCAATGTGGCCTTGCAGCTGTTGCAAAACTACAACTCCCATATATTAAATATTTTACCATTTTTTGCTTCAAAATTTTTTTTCCCTATTTTCCTCCTCTAAAACCTGTGCGTCTTATAGTCCGAAAAATACGGTAAATAAAATACCATTCACTGGCTTCTTTCACTTTGCTGGGACTGTACAACACATTATTTTTTGCAATGTGCCTCCATGCTGAGATATAAGCTTTTTCCTGATGTGCTAATGAACTATTTGGTGCAACAGGGGCATTACCATTGCTCTCATGGCACCATAATTGGTAGTGCCAGGCATAGAGGGACAGGGTCCTGGAAAGCTTAGGTCTTAGGTGCAATGAGACCAACAGTGGTACCCTGTGTACAAAAGATATCTGATCAGGGATACTTTAATTATAGTGCAAAAAGTGCAGCTGCAGTGGGCCCCATTCTGTCCACATCGCATGATCAGGGTTGAGAGTCTGCAAAAATCATGGTGATTTATAATACTTTTTATTTATTAGTGTGCACTGCAAACACACCATATCTCAGTAGGATGAGGGAGAAGAAGCCAAAAAAAGATGGTAGAGACGTAACTTGGACAAACACAAGCAGGAAACTCACAGTAAGGCTGCATTCACACTGAGTAACGCTGGCGTTTTTTGTGCTTATTTTTGCACATAGTGCCGCGTTAACGCCGCGTATACGCCGTTCAACGCGACCGCAAAATAGTGCAGCATATACGCGGCGTTAACGCGGCATTAACGCGGCGCTATTTGCAAAAATAAGCACAAAAAACGCCAGCGTTACTCAGTGTGAATGCAGCCTAAAAGAAGTGAACAGGAGCTAAAATTTTCAATGCTGCCAAGGACTCATGAGAGAGATATATAATATATGCATGGCCTGGCCGATTGCCCAGTTACCACAGAGCAGATACAAGGCACGCTTGGTTGAAAGCAGGACTTTATGTCTTATGGTGTCCCCTACATCCATGGCGGTGCTGTAATGTGTTGGTACCTGATGGTCTCTGTGTAAGCTGAAGCTACCTTTGTAAAGTAAATGATGTCTCCTTTGCCCTGTAAGCCACTGAGTGACAGCTCTATGGTCTTTTCCCATGAGCTGTAAGTAGAGTGTCCTCCATCTCTATATTTGCCAATAAAGGTTTCATACGATATCTTACACAGACACCCCCTCCCCTTGCTACCTGCCCTCTGTTTTCACAGTCTGAGTTAACTCTTTACAAGCCTTTGCTAGATTACATGTAGTCCATGGTTTTGTGTACAGTAGTAGTGGTCCAGTGCTGTGTAGCGTAGCATTCTGCCAGTTTACGGCCCTTTTATATGAACATAACCAGGCTAAGAAACATGACTGTGTCCAAGTCCAACTGCAGCTCATGCTATTGGAACAACCGCAGCTCTGCTAAACACTATTCACTATATGCTTTGGGTTCTATACACACAAGTCACAATGGGGCCAAGAAATATGGCCGACACAAGGCCTAATTACATTTATATGAAAGGCTCCTAACGTTATTGTAAGACAATTGATGTGCCAAACAGCTTTCACAACTATTTTCCATCCATGGAACACCCATTTTCACAAATCCCTTTTAGTCTATTTGGACATGAAAACAGGCAGAAATCAGTCATGTGAACGCCACATTCACATTAATCGATTTTAATACAGTCGTGTGGTGGCTGCTAAACATCAGCTATCACTAGTCCATGAATATCGTACACTGAATAGAGGCTGTTGCAGGGGTATAGGAGCCAGTACTGCAGACTCCATCAATAATTCTAAAGAAAATGACAGAACATACTGTTTCTTATTTCCATTTCTCATCACTTATAACAGAGCAACACAATGTAAATACTGGTGCACAAGTGAGCATGGCCTTAAAAACAACTTGAAACAGAATGTGTATGGGACTTCAGGCTCCATTTAGACTACAGTTGACTTTCTATTGCTCTGATCCTGTGAATAATTCACTTCACTTCATTAAGTTTGTCTTTGCTCTTTTTGTGAAGTGGTCATAGTGTTTTTATCTTTAATAGAGATGAGCGAGTAGTGAAATATTCGAGATTCGAGATTCGTTGCGAGTAGAGCCTCAATATTCGACTACTCGATCGAATATCGAATCCCATTACAGTCTATGGGAAAAAAATGGTCATTTCAGAGGAAACCGCTATTCGACTAAAGGAGAGTCACCAAGACCACGAATAGCAGGAGGAGAGTGTTTAGGAGGAGCGCTGTACAGTTAAAGCGCATGGACCCCATAGACTATAACCAGTCTGTGTGCTTTAACTGCACAGTGGTTGCGCTGATATTCCGTTCGGGGGGGTCCTCCTGCGGACTCCTTCCGGACGGGAGGCAAGCGCTAATGTGAACTTACTCGTCCTGCAAAACCAGCATTGATTGGCCGAATGCTATACAGTGTACAGCATTCGGCCAATCAACCCTGGTTCTGGAGGAGGCTCGTCTGTGAGGAGGTGGAGTCTAAGATTGGACCACAATGGAGACTGCTGTGGTCCGATCTTAGACTCCGCCTCCTCACAGACAAGCCTGCGGTAGAACCAGCGTTGATTGGCCGAATGCTGTACACTGTATAGCATTCGGTGAATCAACACTGGTCAATGCATCCCTATGAGAAAACGTCAGCTCCTGCATAACGCAAGCTGCCATCTCTCCCGACTAGCAAGGACGAGCCTGCTGCAGAACCAGCAATGATTTGCCGAACGCTATACACTGTATAGCATTCGGCCAATCAATACTGGTTCTGAATCGAATCTTTACTGCAAATAGGAGTAGTATTCGATCGAGTATGAATATTTTGAATACCGTAGTATTCTATCGAATACCTACCCGATCGAATACTACTCGCTCATCTCTAATCTTTAAATATTAATTGGCTGCCTCGGTCATGAGCCGACAACCTTACATCACTTTCGCGGCTAGCTAAAACAAAGCGCTGCCAGGATAACGGGTGTAAGATGGCGATTTTCTCACATGCTTCTACTGCCTCATTCCTTTAAAGGGATTGTCTGGGATAAATTGATATTTCTAATCTAAGCTAAACAAGATCACTCTGGCTCGCAGGTGTGGGCAGCAGACAGACATGAAGAAGAGGGGAATAGAAGAAGGGATAGTAGTGAGCAGGCTAGCTAGGGAAAAAGGGAGGGGGTGTGAATGAGAAAGAGAGTGGGAGGGATTGAGAGTGGGAGGTCGCATAAACCAGCTCTGAGTGAAGCACATGGCATCATGGTAGTTGTACGAAAACACAGAACAGGAAGATGCCTGTGTAAACAAATGCAGAAGATGTCAGGAGATCACAGGGAAACACAGAAATCACTCAAAACACTGCTAAAAGTATTTGGGTGCACTTATTAACCTATTAATAGCACTAACAGACCTTTTTATAAAAATGGGGGGGTGCCCGGAAAACCCCTTAAACTACTGTTTCACAAGGTTCTGCGGCAGCAGAGCTGTCTTAAATGAGATGCAGTAAGGGCCCCTTCACACGGAGTATACGCTGGCTGATTCTGAACATGTAAACGTTCCAAATCAGCAGCATTTAAAACAGATCCCATTGCTTTCTATGGGAGCCAGCATACGTGCACTCCCCATAGAGATGAATTGAAAAAAGCAGCCCATTCATTTCTATGGGGAGCGCACGTATGTCTGCTCCCATAGAAAGCAATGGGCTCTGTTTTAAACGCCGCTGATTCGGAACGTTTACACATTCAGAATCAGCCAGCGTATACTCCGTGTGAAGGGGCCCTAACAGTTGTGGTGTATATTATCAGGTTCTTCGGGTGTGCTTTAAGAGGTTCTCCACTAGGTGGGGCAGCTGAGGTTTGCATTATGAGGTTCTGCACTTATACTCACCTCTCCTTGCTCCCCTGCTGCTCTGTAGAGTCGCTGCACAATGGATATTGCAGAAGCACACATGGGCACAGTAGTGCAGCAGATAGCATCTGGAGATGAGTTGAAACCAGGATATACCACCCGCCAGCTAGGACAGTGGGATAAGTCCCAGAATCCAGGTCTGTCCAGCTAAATAATTTGGCAGGTATGTGTATGTCTTTGTCTTTGGTGTTGAAATTTTGATGTTGAGGATTGTATGATGCCTTTTTCCAAATTATTGCAGAATGAAGGCTGTATAAAAATATATACAATCTTACCTGATAAAAATATATATGTGTTGTTAATTAAATAAGAGGATGAACTAATAAATAAAGTATGAATTTGTGTGATATGCCTAACTGATATTATTTATTTTGTATGAAACAGAAAAATTTAGCAGCAGTAATTTTATATATATATATATATAAAAATATTATATATATATATATATATATATATATATATATATATATATATATATACAAACTTTTAGAAATATATACTATTTCACTTCTTCGTGTGTTTTCAGAAAGGCAAAAAAGCTAAAAAAAAAAGAATATAAAAAGATTTCCCTACTTCAATTTATACCTAGGGCATTTACATTTTGTCATCTCCTTTGGGCAAATTATATTATCTCTCTGTATAAAGGCAAAATAAAAATTCTGATAGTTCAGTGCTAAGGCTTTGTATCTCATTTTTCCTTGAAGGTAATACATGTAGGTTATATAATTCATATAACTTCAAGTTTCTACTGCCATCATGTGGTCACAAACTATAATGTATGATATTATTTGGCTGAAATCTATACTGTGCTATGATAGCAAAATGCCAATAAAGCACACTTATTCATTAATGTTTAGTTTAAAACCTGCCCTATAGCATATTAGCCAGTAGATATAAAAGACAAAGATTGAAAGTCTTCAGTAGTTGGAGCAGTTCAGTAGTTGCAAAGATGATGATAAATAGAAAGCTTTGGAGACTACTTAGGCCTGTTCATCAGGCATGGGATAACACAATATCTGAAGAATCACATATCTATACACAATAGATATAAACAATAGATATGTGATACACATATGTATACACATAGTAACAATGTGGTCAATTTAAAAAAGTGATATAAAACAGAGTTATTAATATAAGGAGTAAAAAAGTACAGAAGTAAATATTTGAGCATTTCTTAGATATAGAGTATGAATGTCCCTCAATTGAGATCGGGTCCATGGTTGTAATACCCTCACCAGTTCTCAGGGCACATTCTTTAAAAGGGTAATCCGCTTTCTAGTACTTGTGGTCTATCCTTCTCTTTGTATGACAATGTTAGTTCATTCTAGGTTTCTGCCTTGTTTCACACTAGTGCCCGGAGTCTGTTCTGAGCTTAAAGCTGTCAGACCGGGTCCGGCCGTGTGCGCCAGTGAGCGATTTATGCTCTCCGCCACGAATCCGTTTTTGTTTTTTGTTTTTTAACAGTACTCTGTGTCCGATTTAAAAAAAAAAAACAGTTTCGTGGCGGAGAGCATAAAACGCTCACCAGCGCTCACGGCCGGACATCTTTCAAACCCTGGGTATGAAAGAGTCCTGCAGGTTTTCGTCTCCTGCCTCTGTTATGTGCAAGAAACGGAAACCTGCATGAATGGAGACCGGGCACAGATGTGAACGAGCCCTTAGGCTTGGTTCACACATCAGTATGTCATCCGTCCGTTTGAATTCAGTTTGAAACTAAAAACGGACTGATGCACATACTGATTGTATACTGACACCTTTTTATGCTGACAGCAAACGCTGTCCATCCCCTAGAGGACAGATAAGGGGATTAAAAGTAGAAAATTGTAAACAGAGTACGGACAGATAAGGACATTTATTATATGAGATAAGGACATTTATTATATGTCCTTATCTCTACTCTGTTTACAATTTCTACTTTTAATCCCCTTCTCTGTCCTCTAGGGAATGGACAGCGTTTGCTATCAGCATAAAAAGGTGTAAGGGCTCATTCACATCTGCCCGATCTCCGTTCTGCAGGTTTCCGTTTCCTGCACAAAACAGAGGCAGGAGATGGAAACCTGCAGGAGTCTTCCTCACCCATTCATTTGAATGGGTTTGAAAGATGTCCGGCCGTGAGCGCTGGTGAGCGTTTTATGCTCTCCGCCACAAAACCAGTTTTTTTCAATCGGACACAGAGTCGGACATGCAGTACTCTGTGTCCGATTTTAAAAAAAACGGTTTCGCAGCGGAGAGCATAAAACGCTCACCGCCGCTCACAGCCGGACCCGGTCTGACAGGTTTCCGTCTTCTGCAGGAAGAAGACGGAAACCACAGAACAGAGACCTGAATGCTAGTGTGAACCTAGCGTCAGTATACAATCAGTATGTTCATCAGTCCGTTTTTAGTCTCAAACTGAATTCAAACGGAAGAATGGCATACTGGTGTGTGAACCAAGCATTACATATAGAATACTATTAGGACATACAAATTTTGTACATATAATAGGTAGATTTGGGATATACTGGTGAAGATACATATAATTTTGTAGTTCTGCAGTCTTAGATATGTAGAATTTTGTAGTCCTGCAGTTGGGGATCTTTATCTTGTCTGCTGTCATTAGATATGGGTAGGTTTTATATTTTCCCTGGTTTCTACAACCAGAAAAAATGGTCCATATCACAGGTGTCAAACAGTATACCCATGGCTTTGTGTTTTGTGGCCCACAGCCCAGGACCGCTTCTGCAATAATAGCCTTAGGCAGCGCCTCATTGCATGAAGTGGTCGCATTCAGGTAGCAGCTGATCAATTGCCCATCCATCCACACTACTGTCCAGGCTGGCCTCTGCTGCCTCTAGGTAGTGCTCAGGGCCGCCGATAGGCCAGTACTACTGCTACTGGCGCCAGGGGCCCGGCCAAATTTAAAAATGGGGGGGGGGCCCGGGCCCCCTGGCGCCGGCAGCAGTCATTGTATGTCCTGTTTGTTTCAACTCAGATCTGCGTCCAGAGGACGCAGATCTGAGTTGAACACATACGTGGCTGAAGCAAGGAGCTGACCTGTGTCAGCTCCTCGCTTCGCCACTGCGTGCCTCTCTCGCTGACACATATGCGGCTTAAGCGAGGAGCTGACACAGGTCAGCTCCTCGCTTCAGCCGCATATGTGTCAGCGAGAGAGGCGCTGTGTCAGCTCCTCACTTCGCCGCTGCCGCCGGCTACCCGGCAGTGTAGACGCAATGTGATGACGTCACATCGCGTCTACAACTGTGCGCCAGTAAGAGAGAGAGGCGCGCAGAGAGCAGCGGGGGAACGAGGAAAAGGTACGTGTAATGTGGATTATGTGGAACGTGAAACTGGGGGCAGATGAAGGAGAGAACGGCATGACACTGGGGGCAGAGATGGAGGGACATGAATCTGGGGGCAGAGATGGAGAGGACGGCATGACACTGGGGGGCAGAGATAGAGGGACATGAATCTGAGGGCAGAGATGGAGGGGACATGAATCTGGGGGCAGAGATGGAGAGGACATGAATCTGGGGGCAGAGATGGAGGGACATGAATCTGAGGGCAGAGATGGAGGGGACATGAATCTGGGGGCAGAGATGGAGGGGACATGAATCTGGGGGCAGAGATGGAGGGGACATGAATCTGGGGGCAGAGATGGGGGGCATGAATCTGGGGGCAGAGATGTGGAGACATGAATCTGGGGGCAGAGATGGAGAGGACATGAATCTGGGGGCAGAGATGGAGAGGACATGAATCTGGGGGCAGAGATGGGGGGCATGAATCTGGGGGCAGAGATGTGGAGACATGAATCTGGGGGCAGAGATGGAGAGGACATGAATCTGGGGGCAGAGATGGAGGGACATGAATCTGGGGGCAGAGATGGAGGGACATGAATCTGGGGGCAAAGATGGAGGGGACATGAATCTGGGGGCAGAGATGTGGGGACATGAATCTGGGTGCAGAAATGGAGGGGACATGAATCTGGGGGCAGAGATGGAGGGGACATGAATCTGGGGCAGAGATGGGGGGACATGAATCTGGGGGCAGAGATGGGGGACATGAAACTGGGGGCAGAAATGGAGGGGACATGGATCTGGGGGCAGAGATGGAGGGACATGAATCTGGGGGCGGAGATGGAGGGACATGAATCTGGGGGCAGAGATGGAGGGACATGAATCTGGGGGCAGAGATGGAGGGGACATGAATCTGGGCGCAGAAATGGAGGGGACATGGATCTGGGGGCAGAGATGGAGGGGACATGAATCTGGGGGCAGAGATGGGGGGACATGAATCTGGGGGCAGAGATGGAGAAGACATGAATCTGGGGGCAGATGAAGGGTGTATATGAAGCTGGGGGAGAGACGGAGGGGGGACATATAATTTACGGGTGACTGTAGGAGGATTATATAGTGTGCGGGCACATGAAAAATTAATGAGTGGGCGGGGTCAACATAACAGTGGGTGGGGCTAAATTTCCCGCGGCGCGCAAAGCTTGGTTCTTCAAAAGTTGGGAGGTATGGGTACAGGGGGCAATGGAAAGATGTTAGAGGGTGGACGGGGGGATTGTTGGGACATTGGGTGTGCGGCACTGCGGAGAGGGAACTGGGGCAATAATATATAATATATAAGTTTTTAGCTGGAGAATAATAATGATGTAGGCTATGTTACTAGCATAGCAGCCTGTTTGGGGGTGGGACTTTCACTTTAAAGGAGTATTCAAGTTGCGTTTTTGGCCTCCCTTGCCGGGATACGTTGGTAACCAGTCACAATTAGCTCCCCACTTATCCCTGCACGGAGAACTGCAGGCCCCCCTTTTTTTTAATGGCCAGTTCTTCGTGCAGGGATAAGTTGACAGCTGATTCTGACTGGTTACCAACGTATCCCGGCAAGAGAGGCCAAAAACGCAATGTGAAAAAGCCCTGAGGATTTATTAGGAGGGCTCTTATAGATGGTGTTGGCTCTCTATAGGCGCTGCCACATGTAGCAGATTATACCTGCAAATAGAATCTGATTAAGCCTTGTAATGCTGCTAAATAAAGGGAAATGTAATACATAATTGGTATGACGCAAAATAAGGTTGTTTTAAAATGGCGGGGGGGGGGGGGGGCAGACACTTAGGCTGTATGGGGCCCCAAAATTCCTGATGGCGGCCCTGGTAGTGCTACATGTTGTGTCATAATGTTAAAGAATTCCAGGATGTTACTTTATGTCCTGGTGCTCTTCAGCATCTGGTACAGTACGCCCTGCTGTTGGCAACAGAGGCCAGCCTGGACAGGAGCATGGATGTGTAAGTAAATTATTGGCCGCTAGTCATGTGCTGTGTGGGGGCAAAAAAGGGGGGTCATATACTGTGTGGGGGCAAAAAAGGGGGTCATATACTGTGTGGGGTCCAAAAAAATGAGGGCCATATTTTGTGTGGAGACTGAAAAGGGGGCCATATACTTTGTGGGGGCCATATACCATATTGGAGCAAAAATAAAGGGTCATATACTGTATGGTGGTCATATACTGTGTGTGTGGGGGGCGGGGGGGAAATAGGGCCATATAATGTGTTGGGGGCTAGTAAGCCACATCACTTTGTTCTATCTTCAGCCTTAAGGTTCCCAGTATGCTATAGCTGGGGAGTGCTGTGGACCTTTCAACCACAGACAAAGCAAATAGCTATAGAGTTCACAGCAACTGGGCCCCTACACCAGATGGCCTCATAGGCTAGGCCCCAGAGTATAATAATCGGAGGGGGTTGGGGGATACCAACGTAAAAAAACACTGTCACTTACCTATCCCTGGCCCGCTGCACTCCTCGGTGATGTCTGCCATCTTCGATGACATCCAGGACATCACATGACCTGGGACGCAGGCCCCGATCACGTGACATCAGGGACGTCACACAACTAGGCCTGAAGCCTGTCTGGAGTCCGGAGAGGTAAGTAACACAGTTTTTTATACTCATTTACCTCTCCTGGGCCTCCAATCATTATACACGGGGGTTTGCAAAGACCACCGAGTCTAATAATAGTGTTTGTGGGGCCCGCAGCATCACTTACTGATCCTTGCCCCAGGCCAGGATCAACTCTCCAGGTTGAACTCATTTTGAAAGGGCTGTTGTTCAACCCTTTAACATTCAGTGAAGATACATGTAGTACCATGGTAATAAATAAGAGAGGCTTAATGTATCAAATATATATCTCCGATGCCAACATAGTAGGGGTGGAGAACCTATACTGCAAATATCGCACATTGCAAAATATACAGTATGTCTAAGCATTGAACATAAAAATAAAACTTACAAACAAAATACAAGTTAGAGATTAGAACTAAAGCAACATTGTGGCAAAATGCATCGAATATTCATGTGGGGGAGGGGCATAAAAAAGGAAGTTAACACCAATGTAATTGCAATGTATCTACATTTATAACATGTAAACAACTTGCCAATAATATTGAAGGAAAAGGTCATTCCTGAGCTTACCTAACATAGAGAGTTGGGGAACCAACTTTATGCCAGTCCTTTGGGACTTGAGGAGATCGGGCAGACTTTCCCGAAGACATGGCCTTGTATTCTGGTGGTAAGCATCATCTTTGGAGTAGAGAGAGCCCCATTACTATGGAGGACACATAGCAGAATGTGCCATTCCGGAAGATCAAAAATTTAGTTAGTAATCCTAATAGATAGCGGATATCATTGTCTCTCAAGACCTTGGTGATGGTGGTAAGTCCTCTTCTCACCTGATAAATCCAGGTAAAGAGAGATGGAGGAACATGGCACGAGCAGGGAACCACATTTCACACAAGCCTCAGAAAGGAGAGTGTCCTTCATATGATAAAAATGGATGTGGACCAGTTTATCCCTGAAGACATCTTCAGGAGCAGATTGAGCCTTAGGGATTCTGTCAGCTCTATCTATGGTTAAGTCCAATTCCGGCAGACTTGGGAGGATTTTATTAAACATGCGTTTGATATAAACAGACAGTTTAATTGAAGCCATATCTTGATGATTTTAACGTTATTGCATCTTTACCTGTCTTCATCTTTTGTAGCTTTAATTTTTTTAAGCGCAGGACCATAATTAGCAAAAGAAGAGGCAGATGAGCAATTGGGGTCTCTCTTAAGTCCCTCTTTGTATTTAGTTGAAGCAGTGTCATGTGAGATATCTGCTTCGTCTAAGGTTATACTGTCCAGTGAAAGGCCAGGAGAACCAGATGGTGAGATCTCTTGAGAACATGTGTGTTTATTTTTTAAGAAGGACTCTTCGAGTGGAAGTATTTTCTTCTTAGTCATAAAGCATCAAGTATGGATACCTATATATGACCAAAATCGCAAATCATTAGAACAAAACTGGCTATGGCAGAAAAGGCATGTATACAATGTATTAGAATATATTATGGTATACCTCAAATCTAGAGCTTACAAGGGAAAGGAAACCAGTATTTACCCCTCCCCAATGTACTCTACACAGCTTACCTATTCACTTTTCACCATCCTCTGTGCATTCATGTCTGGGATACTACAGTCATGGCCAAAAGTTTTGAGAATGACACAAATCTTATATTTTAACATGATCTGCTGCCCTCTGGTTTTTATGTGTGTTTGTCAGATGTTTTTATCACATACAGAAATATAATTGCAATCATATTATGAGTAACCAAAGCTTATATTGACAGTTAGAATGAGTTAATGCAGTGTTGACCCTTCTTCTTCAGGACCTCTGCAATTCTCCCTGGCATGCTCTCAATCAACTTCTGGACCAAATCCTGACTGATAGCAGTCCATTCTTGCACAATCAATGCTTGCATTTTGTCAGAATTTGCAGGTTTTTGTTTGTCCATCCGTCTCTTGATGATTGACCACAAGTTCTCAATGGGATTAAGATCTGGGGAGTTTCCAGGCCATGGACCCAAAATCTCTATGTTTTGTTCCCTGAGCCATTTAGTTATCACCTTTGCTTTATGGCAAAGGTATTACTTGAAACATATTACTTGAAACCATTGGCCTGCTTAATAATGTGGAACATCCATCTAAGGCTGAGGTGCCATATTGCAGAAATGCAGTTTTTGTTGTTGCAGATTTTGCTGCATTTTTTTAACAAAAACCTACAAAAATAAGGGGACATATATAGGGAGTGTTTATACTTCTAACTTCTGATCAATCCACTTCTAGCTTTGGCTTAAAAAATGCAGCAAAATCTGCAACAAAAAAAAAGAAGAATTGTCGCAATTAGGGCCTCAGCCTTAAGAAGCATTTCCTTTAATTGGGCTCACCTGGTAAACTAATTATCACAAGTCTTTGAGATTGATTTCAGTGATCCAAAGATCCCTGAGACACAACACCAGCCATGAATTATATTGAAAAACATAAAATTGCTGTTTTGTGATATTGTATTACAAAGTGATGTCCTATGTTTGTCTTTGAGTAGCTTCTCATTGTTATGGAAATTGCAACCCTGAAGGATTTTGTGATATTGCACTGAAAATGGTTACTTGAGAAATTGGAATCATTCAGGCTTACTTAAGGGTGGACACATCTGTATCTTGTATTGACAGGCACCAGAAGGAAAGGCATTAATGGGACATTGGTCTCCATGCAAATGACTCCTTTGGAACAAAAAAATATATTTTGCAGACCAATTATAAATTTGCCAGGTAAGGTACCAAGTTAAACCTTATTTTAACTTTATGAAAGCCAGGGTTGTGTTAAATTGAAATATATTCCTACTTTAAACGCAAAAGAACATGTGCAGACTACATGTATTAGATTTCTATAGACTTCTTCCTAAAAAGCAGGACTTAGGGGCTGTTCACACTACCTTTGTTAAAAATCCATCGCAAAACACGAACTGATCCTTCAAAAATCCATTAAAAATCCCGTTAATCTCAAAGGGATTTGTTTCGACTTTTGTTAGCATCCGTTTTCGTATAAACTGCCACAGGTCCCATATTTTGGGTGTGCAGTACTTTTGGCTCTATTGAAAATAAAAGACGACAGATGATATGTGTCCGCTATTTTGTTTACATTAGTGTCTATGATTGGCGGATGTATGATGAATTGTAAATGACGGTTGTCCGTTATTCCATCTGTTACTTCTGGACGTTTTTTCTTTACATGTTCAGAAAGCAGATAAAAAGGACTGCATAATAATGGACATTAATGGACGTTAATGGATATATTTTCTTACATTTTTACAATATTTTTTTAATAGGTCCATTTAATGATACATTAATATTTGGTAGTGTCCCTATCATAATCGATTTTCAATGGTAGTGGGAGCCTAGACTGTTTTTAAATATCTCAGATACTTGAAAGGGGTACAGCTTTAGTACCTATAACTGCAGATATCAAGAATACGGTGAGAGAGCAATGTAAACCTCTGATCGGTTGTTATGGAAACCTGAAGTAAAGCTGTGCATATGTTACCTTGAGTAACAGGGTCACCCTACTGTGTTGATCCAGAGGAAGGCAAAAAAAAAACATGAGGCTTATGTCCATATCAGGGGAAAAATTCCTTCACGACTCCAATCTAGAAATCAGTATAAAATCCTGGATCAACTTTTCCTATACAAAATCTAGAACCCATAATCTGTAATATTATTCTGTTGGAGAAAGGCATTATACCCTTTCTGTAATACTGTACTGTGTCCTTGTAAGGACAGACCAGAGAGGTTTATCATGATCTGACAGCCAAAGAAAACAGAACAAGCAGCTGCAGGGAATTCTGTTTACTCATAGAGGAGGTGATTCGGGTAAGGGGGTTGCCACACATTGTAGTTGATATGTCTATAGCCATATTTAGTCATCAAGCCATTGGTTCTTTCACTTTTGTATAAGTGGAGCTTGGGACATATGAATTCCAAATCCCTGAGCACCCTCTAGTGGCAGCTGCAGTAAGGCAAAATTGTATCATTTTGTACAGTTGTGCGAAGGGAATGACGAAAGCTCTGTATCCGAAAAATAAATTAAATATAATTAAATTAGGGTTACATAGGGATGCCCTAGACCACCACTATGAAACCCTTTACCATATGGAATAAGATAACAATACAAGGACCTATATCTAGTTATGTTTCATGTATATTAATTGTGCGAAGGGAATGACGAAAGCTCTGTATCCGAAAAATAAATTAAATATAATTAAATTAGAGTTACATAGGGATGCCCTAGACCACCACTATGAAACCCTTTACCATATGGAATAAGATAACAATACAAGGACCTATATCTAGTTATGTTTCATGTATATTATAAAATGTGTTAAAAGCTTAATCTTCCAAGATATCCAGAAACAATAAAAATTAACCCATAACCATGCTAGAAAACCATGCACACTGTATATGAATAATAGCCTCTTCATTACCTCAGACCACCAAAATATTAGGTATTGAAAGGGATATGTCCCTTTAAGTTTTCCAATGACTTCAGCATTACACACACACAAAGTATGAGGAAGAGGCTTTATTGATATGAGTTAGTAAATATTTGACAGTATGTTTACTTAATCATCACAATGTCACTAAGAGCGGCCAGGAAGAATTCAGCCCTCAGTGTTATTAACTTTTGGAGACACAGATACCTTGCTCCATTGAGTACTTCGGACTTCAAAAAGATAGTTACCTCACCATGTGTAGTTTGGTTAATCTTTTGGAATAAGGGCTGTTTTGTACAAAATCTATTGACATACATCTTTATCTGTGGCCTATTTTTTATTACCAAGAACAGTTTTTGCCTCGCTAGACTATCACCGTTCATATAAGGTAAGTTTTATTGTAAATCATAAATGTATCTATTTTATAGTTTGTATATAACGTTGCTATATTACATGGCAGTCTGTGAATGGTGGTTACTGCACTAGCACCTCCAACAGCCAACCATTAAGGCTAAGAGATGGCGGTAAGAAAGAGCAGGCACAAGGCATAACAGGGATCAGTAGTCGGTAGCTAGTATGACAAAACCAAAGTGAAGGCCATTCAGACCTCCACAGGCTCCAGGTACTAGGTGTGACCGTAGACTCAGCACCCTTTATAGTAACACTGCTGTGTGTAGGAATGAAGAGTGGAAAGAGCAAGAAAACCTAGAAAATATTTAAGCCTAGAGGCAGGCACAGCTGCAAGGTATGTGATAAAAATTCTGGGTTTAAATATCCTCTAGGTAACATTATATGGAAACATCACTTCCCAGGGCAATACAAAGCAGCCTGCAGGACTCTATTATAGTCTGGCCATAGAAAGGACATATTTATTCCTGATTTTCTGGTAGCTAAAGGGACATACAAGGAGAGATATCTGCAACATTTAGAATAACATTTTCCATGCAATGTCTAGTGTTGCATACATATTTTATAAGCTGTATCTATATATTTATCTATATATTTCTCATCTGATAGCTAATTTAAGGCACCATGCCATCTGAAAACTACCTATTTTATAAAACAAGTTTTGTATATTAAACATATTTTTTAGGATTTGGGATCTAGTAAACATACCTGCATAAAGTATATCTACTTTCCCATAGACCTAAACAAGTGGTCTCCACTCTATTGCTACCTATTCCCATGAGACTGCTGTAAAGCACATCAATATATGCTGTGAAAAGAGAAGCTCAGAAAAGATGGCAGCCACAATACTCATGGGCAGAAAATGGAATAAAAATCTATATTCAGAAAATAAAAACAGTTTAGAAAAAATGTATATAAAAATCTGATTTTAATAAATAAATTAGCAAAAATGGTGATTCATTCCATTTAAACTTTATTACTATAATAGTCTATTACACAGTCCATTAACTAGGCCAACGATGTTCCATATAGTTACCACTAGCTATTGATCAGATGATAAACATGCAAGCATAAAAAGTCCAAGATGTAACCCAGCATGTAAAAAAGATGGAGATTATTGTCAGCACATCACCCTGTGTAAACAGAGATATTCTACTGATAATCAATAGAAATGAATGGGGAGGAACAATGGCACTAGTGATTGTTCATACCTCAGGTTCCTTTGCCATTTTCCATTAATCTATGCTCATCTGCCTGCATAACAGACTAACAAAAGATTTAGTACCGAAGCATGTTAGATGTGCAGTTAGAAATCATGGGGTCCCATAGCAAAAATCCCAATTGGGACTGCTCTTTAAAAACAAGTATGGTAAAGTACCTCAGTAGCTGTAGAAATAATGTTTATTTTTTATATTTTTAAGTAAGCGCGATTTGAGAACTTTAAAATAACTCTCAACAACAATTCACTCCCATGGGAGCACTGAGCAGCCTTATGTGGGCAGATTTAGACTCGCAACACATTGTGATTGGGTCACACCTGTGACCTATAGTGTTAGCACTGCTGGGGTCAGGATAGTGTTCTGCTCAATAACAGGGCAATGAAGAGCTGTATGTCCAATGGCCTCTCTGTGATGTATATAAAGCTAGTGTCTTTTTATCCTATCTTTTATCCTACCTTCTAAGATGATTTGACTCTGGAGCTTTTTATTCATTGCTGCCTGTTATGGAGAACTTTGTGGCCAGGCCGCAGAATAGGGCATTGGACTGTTGGACACCACTACTGGTGCCTGGCTGGAACACTGCTTCAGTCCCCTTGTGATGACTCCTGCCTGGAGGTATCTCAGATGTTACTAGTTATATGCTTATCAGTAATAGACAGTGGAGGATCCATTGCTGTTACAGTCCACATCCAGTAAGAGGAAGACAACATGTCATTTCTAGTGGGCACCCCAGAAGTTGGCAAGAACATCAAAGTAATGATTCCTTTCCCATCATGCTCCCTCCCAGCTTAGTGAAGTGGTAGAGACTTGTTAAAAGTAAATGTTTTCTTGCGATATTACCCCACTGGATTGCCACTGTCAAGAAGAATATTTGGAGAAAATAGTTAATTGTTTTCTTCTTTTTGCTTCCAAGGATTGTGTCACTAAACTGGATAAAACACGATAATAGGTCTGAGGAAGATAAAAATAGCTAAAAAAAATATTACACAAATAACCAGCATGTGGGCAGCACAGTAGCTCAGTGGTTAGCACTGCAGCCTTGCAGCGCTGGAGTCCTGGGTTCAAATCCCACCAAGGACAACATCTGCAAGGAGTTTGTATGTTCTCCCCGTGTTTGCGTGGGTTTACTCCGGTTTCCTCCAACACTCCATAGACATACTGACAGGGAATGTAGATTGTGAGCCCTATATGGGACAGAGACTGTCATTGTCTGTAAAGCGCTGCGGAATATGATGGCGCTATATAAGTAAGCATAATAAATAAATAAATAAAATAAATGAATAATAAACCATCACAAAAGTTAATAAATGATGGTTTATTAGTTTATCATATAAAACCCAAGTTGATACAATTAAAATTAATAATTCTTAAAATTGCTATGAAGGGAGTCTTCAACCAAAGAACAGTTGTAAGATTGGAAAAAGTGTCAATGGCTCAAATGTTATCCAAACTACCACATGATGAAGCTTCTCCTGAAGTTTCTTTTTATTCATCTTTTTTTTTTCTTTTTTTTTTTTGGGGGGGGGGGTTAACCAAGCATTGGTGCCCTTGTTTCATTTGATTGTGGGACAGAAGTTAATAGCTTTCTTTGGATAGAATTGCTGGATTTTGTATATCTTCCTTTTGCCCTTCTATTATACTACCATGCCACCCATTTGAGGCACTTAGCTTCTTGGTCTACACTTTGAGCCTGCTATAGTTGGACAGAGGTGAAGAAGCTGTGGTTGGCATCTATACATTAAATATTCTTATCTGGAGCCCCTAGAGAGTAATTCAACCCAAACAACTTTTAGGCCTTATGGCATTCTCTAAAGACATATGGTTGACGGGGTAGAGTGAGGTATCAGTTGGCTGGGTGACTTGGCAGGTCCCCTGACAGTTACATTCTCCCATTTAATACACTTCACATTCTACCTTCCACAACAGATCCTACAGTTTAGCTCTTCCATATTAGGTACATCTCCCCTAACAACCCCTACAGCTTTTGAACATCTTTGATTGATGAACCGGGTATTCCAGGATTCATCTATTAAAGCTAGTAAGACGTATCTCTTAAGCTCTCGATGCTCACAATATTGAGAGAACCATATTAAAGGGGTTGTTCCATAACAAGGATCCTATCTATACTGCTAGTTTATGTGGATTTAAGACTTTTTCTAAATACATTGCTTTATCAAAACTGGTTTGTTTGGCCGCTATCTTAATTTATTCACTTAATTGTTTACACTGGTTTCTATGACCACGGGCCCCGGACCATGGGCTTATCTGCTCAATCCCCTGATGACATAGCTGCCTGCTTTCAGGGGGGAGGAGGGGGGCTGAGTGCTGGGAGCAGCTCTGAGCTGTGTATGTCTCTGCCACAGACAAGCAACGGAGCTCCTCAGATAGGGGAGGGGGGAGGTGAGAGCTCCGGGATTTCTGAGCTCTCCTGCTTAAACCTCTCTTATCTCCTGCTTCAACCACTTATCAGTCGGTTTAATTGAATTTGGCTGATAAGGGCTGAGATAGTGAGTCCAGTACCTGTCAGGATACGGAGTCGCCGCGGTCTCCTTGCTGCGCGGCGTCTCCCTGGGAGACGTGTTAGGAGTTCTATTGGGTGTGCTTAGGTCATTAAGGGTTAATCTTTTCCTTGCCTTCAGTCTCCATGTCATTAGCCATCAGGTGTGTTCTCTGCTGCTATTTAAACTCCACCCAGGCATGGATCCTTGCCAGCCATTCACTTTGTGTTTCCTGGTCCCCCTGCTCAGTCTGATTCCCTGTCTGTTTGTATTCCATATGTTTCTTGGTTTTTAGACCTGGCTTGTATTTTTGACTATCCCTTGTCTCTTGATTTGGTACCTTTTATTATATCTCCTGGCTTGACCTCTTGCTCGTCTGACCTCGCCTTCTCTTCTGTATCTTGCTGGGACTTGTGGTCCTCCCTGGTTCCATGTTGTTTAGTCTTTTGTTTTGCATTGCATTTACACTGTGCTTTCTGTTTAGGTGTGACCCCGTTACTCCAGTCCCTAGGACTTTCAGGGCCTCCTCTCCCCTTATCCTAGCCGCCGGATAGAAGGTTAGGAGGCGTGGTAGGCGCACTTCAATTAGGAAGTGCATTGGTCTGCCTCATCTCAGATATTACAGCATAGTTATAGCTGCAGGGCCTGCGACCCCTTTTGTCATTAGTTGCACAGTGTTGCTTTCCCAGCTGTGTCACTTTGCACTGCCTGACCCTGACTCCAATCCTTACAGTACCTCTGTATGTATTACAAACTATTCAAATCCAGCTCTGCTACATCAGCCTCTACATCAGATTCATACTGTGGTAATTAATTTACAACCAATCCCTCATTACTGACTGCAAACATAGCAGATATCAGAGCAAGTGAAACCCCGCCCACCAATGTCCCTAATGCATTGGTATTTATTTTTTCTTTCTCTTTTTCTTGTTATTGATTTCTTTTTGTGAAAATACTTAATAAAAATAAAGATAAAAAGGTGCGCAAGCAGCAGGGAGGATTACTAATCCCTGCTGCCATTATAGTAAGGTATCAGGTTTTACAGGACAGCAGTCAGGAAATGAGTATTTCCCCAACCACTGTCATAATAAGAAGGGGCCAGGAGGCAGGGCTTCAGAATGGGATCTACCTGTTGAGTATCTCTGCTCTAAAGACTCTGATAATCTTCTGGAACACGGTTAGAGATCTGCAGTGTAAGGCAGTCCTCCTTTGGTTTTTGAAATACTCTCTTAACCCTGATCCTAATGTGATAATTTTCCATGCATGTGGTGATACTGTAAAAGTGGTTAGCATTGAGCTGGCATTTCATTTGAAGTGCATTATGCAGATGGTTAAGCTAGGTTCATATTTACGCAGAAGTCTCCTTTGGACTTTTCTCTCTGCTGGAGACCAAATGGACCTCGTTATAGTCTATGGGTCTTTGGGTAACTGCTATTTTAGCTGTTCAGCTCTCCCTCATTCGGGTTTCCCAGCAGGACCCAAACGACAGAGAGCGATGTGCAGATGTGAACCTAACCATAGGTGTTTGTTTCCAGAAACTCTCTTTTAGAAATGAATGTGCATTTATTATAGTTATCTTATTGTAATATTAAGTAGGATAAGATCAGAGTTTGTGTTAATACTGTAGGTTCATAATTAAATTTATGCTATTAGTGTGAGTTTTTCTTTTCGTCAAATGGACCTGGAGGATGGTATGCCGTCCGCTGTTTTTCAGATGGCATCCATCTTTCACATATAAGTTCAGGCATATTTAATTTGATTGAGCTAGTTGTTGGTGGGGATGAAACCAAGATACCTTTTTACTCAGTATGGCCCTATGGGGTAAATTGCTTCCTCTGGGCAAACAGACTAGCAGATCTTGAAATTTAATCTAAGTATATTACTAGATCATTATATTTATTAAGATGTTTTATGGTTTGAAGTTATGGTTAACAAAATATGTTCTTTAATAAAGATGCTTGTGGCTACACTTTGTCCATTTAAGATTCATGCACACACACATGTTCATTTATTTTATTTTTATTGTGAGTGATTTTTACATGTGTCATGGGAGAGGATACCGTGACTTATTGATGGAGAAATCCATGTGGGAACATTATTCACCCATAAATGTATTAAGTAGATGTTTGACATGATTTTAACCCAGTAACAGGATGTGAGACATATGTGTCCAATGGCCTCATGATGTATATAAAAATCAATGTTCCAAAACAATCTTTCTATTGTACCTGCTAAGAAGACCTCGCCCTCACCTTTCTCCCCACACACACTAACACAAATTTCCTTTGGAATTGTAAGTTTTTTATTATGGCTTCTTTAAGTCACTCACCAATGGTAAGTTTGTGACTAGGTCATTTTATGTATTGTATTATTTACAAATGCTAATTTTATTCATTTGATTTAATATGTTCTTTAATAAAAAATGGCCATGGCTAAATTTTATCTACATAGGATTCCTGTGTTGTTAAGAGTTTATATATCTTACGTTGATTGTGAGTTTTAGAGGATGTTTGCTTTACAATCCCAGCATTAGAAAACATGTCTGCTTTCTTGTTTTCAGGAAGTAACCTCACTTCAAAGAGTTACTAGAAATCTGTCTATAGTGGCTTAGCTCTATATTTGCAAGAGTCGAAAGGGATGGATGTGAATGAAATCAAATTGAGTAAAAGCTTGGATATGTTCACAATTATTCTAAGACCTCTAGATGTTCAAACAGTAAAGATCAGGTGGGGCATGTTCCATGTTGGAAGACTAGGTTTCTGCATTTGATATAATGAGAGGTAGGGTGATAGAGGCAACTTGCATCTGATTATATGAGCACCATATTGGAAAAGGATTAGTAGAGCACTGGGTATCCAGAAAGGGAGGAGTATATAAGAGTTCTGTTATGATTGACCCGTATTAAGGTGAATGGAGTTTTTAAACCAGTCCTGTATAGTTCTCAGATGGAAGGAATATTAATTACAACATTGAACCTGTGAAAGCCTATTCTAGGTTTTTCACTCCACCACTGAAATGATCTAGAGAGGCCTACTATCATCTTTTCATCCTTCAGTGTGAGTGTTCCATAGCAATATTTCATTAATTCTTTAGTAGTGAAGTTCATTTCTTGTATACCATTTCTTTCGTAGAATGATCCATGACAATAGTACCTGTGATAGTCTACTAGACCCGTATTTATTTCTACATTATTCACTCATTCCTTCGGTAAGTAGTAAGTTACAAAAAGAAGCTAAATTGTGAAATAAGAATCATTTTACTTGATTGTGCAGGACAGGTTTTTCCATAGAGAATAGCAGTAGTGACCAGTTTTTTACATTCATAACCCTAGAGGCAAAAGGATCTCCTGCATTTTATTAAGATGATGTCAAAATTTCTTTAGTTTCTCTTTTTACTAATTTCTGAAAAACCCTTTAGGATATGGTCCCACGTAGTGAGCCACAGCCAAAAGGTAAGGTGGTAAAAACCACAGCAAAAACGCATTGTGGTTTTTCCTGCAACGCTTTTCACAGAAATCCGCAAAACATTGGAAACCCCTTCAGATGGCACACTTGGTCATGGGCATGTGGCCTAATGTACATGACCGAGAAAGGCACTCAAGATCATACTCAGATAACATCCAAGTGCATTCTCTGCTACATTTATTTCCATGGGGTGAGGGGGGTTCATCCTATTCCAGTTCAATTTCACAGAGTAGGTTAGGACCTGTTCTATATTTATCAAAACAGAGTATTGGGCCCCCCTTTAAAATGGCTCATTTAGTTCTATGCAGGAGGCCTTAATCATCTGTTTTTCACTGAAAGCACACTAAATGTGTGAAAATAGGCGAATCTATGTACTAGCTTTCAGTTGTTTGACTGAACCATATGGAGACCATACAGTACAGTGAATCTTTTGGGATCTTTCACATGGTCCGTTGCTACTAGTACTGGGTTCATAGACTGGCTGCTGGATCACTCCTCTTGTGTTGAGCCTCTTGTGGCTCTGTGTTGTGATGGGGGTAGTTAATATGCAGGGCCACAACCAGTGGAGTAGTAACCCAAAGGTCACTATGTAGTGGCTACACCTTGATAAAAATGTATACTAAAACCTCATGTTCAATTTTGTATTTTGCATAGATCTTTGTATAATTTTGAATGTACTGTTTTTTATCTAAAATGTTGGTGTACTTGCATGTTCTGTCTTCTTTTTTTTTTTATTTGTTTTGCTTTAGTACTAGCACCCCTCACCTTCAGCCCAGGTGTCTTTACTGAGCAGAAGACTGCACATTGTTTTTTGTTGCAAATCTTAATACAATTTTTAGTAATAGTTGATTTAGCCTAAGGGAATATATGTGGTTTCTTTACATTTCTATAACTTTAAGGCTGAGGCCCCACGTTGCAGAAATGCAGCTTTTTTTGTTGCAGATTTTGTTGCGGTTTTTTGAGCCAAAGCTAGAAGTGCATTGAGCAGAAGGGAGAAGTATAAGAACTTCCTATATATTTCTCATTCCTTTTGTAGTCACTAGGTTTGACAAAAAAACGCAGCAAAATCTGCAATAAAAGAAGCTACGTTTCTGCAATGTGGGGCCTTCAGCCTAAAAGTCACTTCTGGCTTTGGCACAAAAAACACATATAAATGTTGCACCTCCTATAGCTATGTCCCTAATGGTGATCAGTCAACACACTCATTGCAGCTTCAGCCTTTAGACTTATTCAAACACTAGTTGACTATTCAGGTTCACTCCAAAGAATGTTACTGAAAAATAGCACATAAAAGACACCACAAAGTATCACTCACATGAATATGCACATAAATTATTAATGATTACACCAATGATTCAGGATACCAAAGTACTGATTTCATACCATAAAGTAGCCGGACAAAAGTTGTAATTCATGGTATTTGATTTCTTTTTAAGGTTTTTATAATTCTAGGTCTTTCTTTTCTTGAGAGACGTATCAATAGGACAAAATTTGATGATAAAATTGAGCTTCTTAATAGGCGATTTGGATTTATCATGTAAGTATCTCTTTGCTATTTTTCATATGTAATTTCTTATATTTGAATTAAAGAAAATAACTAATAAATTCTGACAACTTATTTTATATGTATACTGAGGATCAGAACAGAATGGAAATAAAATTTTCCTTGATTGATAGATACAAAACCAAAACTATGCAGGTTAATCTGTCGTAATTGACTTCTATTTTGAAATAAAAATTTGAACTCGTCAGTCAGAAAGTTTAAGGACCCATGTAGTGGGCCTCAGCCAAAAAGCTGCAGAGCAAACCAAGGCAAAAACGCATCTGTAAGGGAATTGTTAGAGGAGTAATTCCCAGTAGCTGCTGGTGAACACTGCAGGAGGGGCACAACAAGACAGTGAGCCCTAAGCTGACCCACCGCTGCCCCTTCCTGCCCTAGGTGGCAGAGAATAACTGTACGACAAGCCCTTCCTAGATATGTTAGATGACACAGAACGCAGACAAGACATACAACACAGAAGAGGAGTCAGCAAGCCAAGGGTCAAAAGCCAGAGAGACAAAGCATGCCAAAATTGTAATCCAAAGAGTAGTCACAAGGGAAGCCAGGGGACAGAGGTCAGTAATACAATAGTAGCAGAAAGAGGAGCTTAGCAGCAACAAAGTCTAAGGACAGAGTCACAATAGCCAGGAAGTCTGTGTGGACTGATGGCCTGTATATAGGATGCCCAGGACCTGCTCTAGACTTTATTGGTAGACAGGCTGTCAATCACAAAGGCAAGGCTAAGATTAACTATTTGATGAACAAAGGGAAACAAGGTGCAGGTGTTGAGTATGGTAGAAATTCAATTACAGAGGATAGATAATAGAGTAGTGTTCACACAGTGCAATGAAAAACTCTAAGCAAAGAATCAAACTGAACACGCTTCCTGCGCCCCAGCGTGCGCATAGAGGGTGGCACAGATACCCGAACAGGCAGAGACGTTACAACATTGTGGTTTATCCCATAGCGCTTTTCAAAGGAAAAAGAAAGTTTGTTCATATATTTTTGTTTACATTATATATTCTTGGAATATAAAGGTGGGTTTTTTTTCAACTTTTTATTATTTATTTATTTTTGCGAGTTTATTATGTGTTTTTGTGTTTTTTTCACTTTTTCTCAGTCCTACAGGGGGACTTCAAGCTGGGATCTCAGGTTCCCTGTGCAATGTCCTGTAATACAAATTATTGCAGAACATCACTTATTAATTACTGTAGGAATTACAAAAGGAAGACAGGAGGCTGTGGCCCAGCCTCCTGGCTGCCATGACAAGCCCTTGGAACCCGCGAGGGGAGATAGGGAGCGATCTTGTCCCTGGAACCCCTGGATGTCATGATTGCTTTTGATCATGTAATTCAGGTAGTTAATCCACTGGAGTCGGAGTATTTTATATTGTGTAACAGAACTACTGTAATGCCGAAGATTCAGCTTCTGTGTTTTACAGCACCGTACTATTACTGAGCTGAGTGTTAACTATACACTCAACATAACGTAATAGTATGGCATAGAGCAGGAAGGGGTAAAAACATAGCATGTGACACTGTCAGGGAACTTACAAGTCTATTTATCTCTATATTGCAAAACAGCCAAAGTAAATATTATAAATGTAACCTACTGCTTTTCTGTTAACAGCCCTTTAGATCTCATAGGAACCTTTAACAACAGATGGACATTTGGCTTTGCATTTGGAGCAATAGCTAATAAAGTCATGTCACTTTTTAATGAAGAGTATTTGCCACCTGGAGTACCATCATGGGCAAGAGGTACATATGTATAATTATTACATATAGATAGATAGATAGATAGATAGATAGATAGATAGATGATAGATAGATAGATAGATAGATAGATAGATAGATAGATAGATAGATAGATAGAATTACTTCCAAAGCTTTTTAAGTTTGAAAGCAAACTAACCCCTCATTCACATCTGCGTTGGTATTCCATTTGGGGGAGTCCCATGCAGACTCCCCCAAACGGAATACCAAACGCAATTGCAAGCTCTGTGCAGTAAAAGCACTCAGATCCCCATAGACTATAATGGAGTTCGTGTGCTTGCCGCGCGAATCTCCGCACTTCACATGCGAACAGGAAAGTAGATTGTAAACTACCTTCCTGTTTCTATGTTCCCTGCGGAGATCTGGTGGCAAGCACTTGGACCCCATTGTAGTCTAAAGGGTTGGTGTGCTTTTACTGCACAGCACTTGCAATTGCGTTTGATATTCCGTTCAGGGGTTGGTCTCCATGCGGACTCCCCCGAACAGAATACCAACGCAGATGTGAACCAACCCTGAGACTCCTATATGAAGTTATATGCTATTTATAGTTTGCACTAGATAAAATGACATTTGTTTGTCCTTGGTTAATAAAATTGCTTAGCTGGGGCCAGAAAGGGCGATCTCCCCTTGTATACACATAAAAGCCAATGAAGCAATATGAGCAGCAACATACACAAGATAGAACTAACAGGATTAGGTAATTTGTATACAGAACCACACATACCAAAAAAAAATACATAACTGGGGTTCTCTCATCATCACACCCACCAATACAATTGGATAGTAATTGAATACAATACTCTACAAATTTTGGGGGACACTGCATTAATATTAATTTGTCTGACATACCAGAATGAAGAAGTGATTTTTATACTTTACACGTGCATTTTGCTTTGTAATCCTTTTCTAGCACTTGGACTTTTAGTTGGAGCAATTGAAGTTGGCCTGTCCTATTATCCTATATTTGCCTGTCTCACTACAGAGAAACATTTAATAGGATCTGTGACAGGATTTTTATACACGATGACTTGGTGAGCATCACTATAAGCTATTTATATAATTCTCTCGCTTATGTAGCGCCAACATATTCTGCAACGTTTTACAGACATTGGGGAGATTTATTAAGCAAAATGCACCATAATTCTGGTGTAATTTGCACCAAAAAAATTGCATGCTGTGCGCCACATTTATCAAGTATTAATACATTTTAGAAACGTTTACCTGTGTGAAAAAAAGCAGAGGCATAACCTAACTTGAAACACCTTTTAGGCTAAGGCCCCAAGGCCAGAAACGCAGCACTAAAACCCTGCGGGAACAACCATTGCGGTTCTTCCCGCAGCGCTTTGAACAGAAAGTTCTCTAAGTTTTCCTCCGCGGACTTTCTGTTACAATTATATCTACGGGAAAGCCACCGGTGTTTCCGTAGATATAATTGACATGCTGCGATTTTCAAAAACATAACAGTTTTGGAAATCGCAGCGTGTCCACGCTGCGATTTTTTCCGCAAAGTGGGCATGGAATTTGCATGAATCCCATCCACTTTGCAAGTGCTGTAAGAAGGTGCGATTTTTCCCGCGGTATTTCTGCTGCAGGCAAATTGCAGCGTTTTCAGCCCGTGGGGCACTGGTCTTAGGCCCCATGTTGCAGAAACACAGCTTTTTTTGTTGCAGATTTTGTTGCATTTTTTGAGACAAAGCCAAGAGCGGCTATAAAAGGACTGGGAAAAATATAGGAGGCTCTTATACTTTTACCTTCTGGTCAATCCACTCCTGGCTTTGGCTCAAAAAAACGCACAAAATCTGCAACAAAAAAAGCTGTGTCTCCACAAAGTGGGGCTTTAGCCTCAAGCTACTGATAAGTGATGTCTAACACACTAGTGGTGGCTAGGAAGTCTAAGAGTATGTTCACGCTGAGTTTTTTGCAGGAGGATTTTGACACGGAATCCGCCTCAAAATCCGCCTGCAAAAACACCTCCCATTCATTTCATTGGGAGTCACTCACAGTTTCAGCTAGTGGGAAAAAAAACGCAACTTGCTCTATCTTCACACGGATTCCGCGGCTGAGTCAGCTCGAGACACCCTACTGTTTAGGCCGATTCATCCGGGCCTGCATCAGCATCTCGTATTGGCTAGCCACGCGACAAAGCCACACGGCGGAAAAGTTTTCCGCCATGTGAACTAACCCTTACAAACAGTATCCGACTTTGATAAATCTAGCACAGTTTAGGACTGTCTGGTCTGAAGTTGCACTATTTAAAACTTAGACACTATTAGTAAATCAGGCCCAGTGTCATCACTCCCTGTCACAGGTAGAGTTCACAATCTAAATCAGCACACCATTGTAGTGTGGAAACACAGGGAGAACATACCAACTCCATGCAGATGATGTCCTTGTTTGGATTGGATCCCCATGCTAGTATTTACTTGTCCAGAGTATTCCGAATAACTGACAGTTGTACTTAAAACTTAAACTGTAAAATAGCAATAGAACACTGGTTTACCCTTCTTTTATATTATATTATCTTTTGTATTCTTACAACATTGAGCTTTTTAGTATAACACAACTAGTATGAAAAGTGACTTGGTTTGCTTTCCTATATAATTGTTAATTATTGATTTTTGTTGTGATTTTATACATATGTATATATACATATATTCCAGGTTTATAGTAACAATTATTGACATCACATCCTGCCCCCATGGAAATGTAAGTCTTGCAAAAACTATTAACAATACAGTCCTTCAGTTACAGGCTAAGGCCCCACATTGCGGAATGCAGCTAAAAAACACTGCGGGAAAAAAACTTAGAGGAAACACTTCATGTTTTTTTTTCATTGAGCTGCATTTGTCATTTCGGTTATTTCTTCTCTTATTACATGTATAGGAAAAAGCAAGCATTTCCGCAGTTAAAATTGACATGGTGCGTTTTTGAAAACACAGCTTTTCCATGGTATTTTTTTTTTTTCCCCACAGTGTGTAGATGGGATTAGCCAGAATCTCATTCACTTTACTGGT
The DNA here is from genome assembly GCF_031893055.1 of Leptodactylus fuscus. NCBI lineage: Eukaryota > Metazoa > Chordata > Amphibia > Anura > Leptodactylidae > Leptodactylus > Leptodactylus fuscus. Next base: position 182,523,751 of record NC_134265.1, read on the forward strand.
ACTGTAAAATGCAGCATTTTTTCTGCTGTATTTCTACAATGTGGAGCCTTAAACATAAGGAAACGCATCCATATTAAGAATTGATTAAAGAATGGCTGCATGCTCACAAATGTCTACAAGTAAACTGAAAATAATAACATGTATATTGGCATCTACAATGAAGATGCCTTTACACTTCACTTTTTTTTTTGTTGTCCAGCTGTGATTTTGTGAAAAACAGAGTTAAAATAGGTTTAAAACATAAAGGAAGTTATGAGCATCTCAGTGATTACTCACCACTCGCATTTCAATGCTTTAATTCCAAGACTGAGCGCATGCTATGTATGGACCCAGGGGAAGGTAGGGGCCCCACCCCACCCGGGATAAATAACCAATACCCACACCTTAGAAATAAAGGCACAGACACATTAGCTTTGGGTAAAGTGGGGGTCGGCCACAGCTTTATTAAATTAGACATGTCAGCAGAAACCTGTTGCCCCATGTTAGAAATAAGGGGCGCGCCACAAGGAATGCCCAGGCACCGCTAGCGGTGTGCATGTCTGATGTATCCAGTGGGTGACGCGCCTTCTCCTGCTCATAACCGGATCGAGGGAAGGGGAGGGGACAAGGTCCTGCCGATCATGCCAGCTGTGACACCTATGGAACCAAAAATAAATAAATAAATAAACACAAAAAAAACAACAAAAAAATATATGCATAACCACAATAAACAGAAGAAAAACAGAAAACATGAACCGAAAAACAAATGAAAAGAAAACCAAAATTAAACGCCCCAGAGGGAGGAAGTTAGGAGCGGGGAGGGTGGGTGGGCGACGAAACCTTCTTCGACGCTAGCGGGGATCCAAAAGGAAGTCCCCGCCCAGCGTTGAAGGTTAAAAGGCCCGGCGTGGCTCCGCCCCCCGGCCGCGTCACACGGCGATGTCAGACGCCGGGAGGGGAGCGGAGGGGGGGGGGGGGAGGGACGCAGGGCGCGCAATCGTGCACAGTCAGGGTCCGGGTCGCTTAGGCAACGGCCCGGACCTAACACATGCCGCATCCTCACTGCTCCCTACCTGTCTAAATTCACAGAAATATCACACCAGCTACTCAATGGTTGCAGCAGTTGTATATTTACATCAAGGTTGATCTCTAACCTTCAGAAGAAGGCTCCGATTGAAGAAGTTTGCCTGCAAACATTGGATTTCAGCTATATAAATAAGAACTATGATCCAGTGAAGGCAGTCCCCAAGAAACTGGATGGACAGTATAGTAGTCACTATAAATGAATAAGAGCAAAGAGTGAATAGAAGTGATTAGATAAGTTCTGCCCTACTTATCATTTAGGACAGGCAATACTCCTTATTGCACTCATTGTGGGAGTTTTTTATTTATTTCTGGGTGCAAGACATCATGAAATCTATTACCAAAGGATTTTGCATCTCAATGTAGGGCCCAGTGTTAGAAAGCTGAGTTTGCGTCCTAGGTCATGGGTCGATCAGCAGGACAATGACTTCAAACCTACTTCAAAAGCACCCAGAAATGTATGAGCAGGAGCAGTTTGCAAAAGAAGAGTGGTCCAATATTCGAGTTAAGAAGTGTAAGAAGCTTGTTATAGGAAGTGATTGATTTCGGTTATCTTTTCCAAAGGATTTGCAAACAAATATGAAGCCTGGCCCATTTTTGGAGATTTGCATGAAATTATATCATTTTTACTTTTTCTCTCTCTCTTTTTGTGCTTTTGCGATACACACAAAGGAAATAAAAATGTGTATAATAAAGCATGTGTAACTGCAATAATTTGTTCCAAAAGTGTTTGGTGGGTAGATAGCAGATTACTAGACAGAAAGGGATCTGTGCGATACAGATAATTCCATTTATAAGTGATAGGCCCTCCTCTATAATATTAACATTAGGTTGAGCAGTGGGGTCCTAGTGTCAGAGGGTGGTGACAAGCGTAAAAAGACGTCACCATGTACAAAATGATAAATGACAAACATTTGATTACCACTAAGCAATTTGCCATTTTTTTTGCCCATATGATCAAAACACATGGCCATGGAAGATTACAGTCCTATGAAAAAGTTTGGGCACCCCTATTAATCTTAATCATTTTTAGTTCTAAATATTTTGGTGTTTATAACAGCCATTTCAGTTTGATATATCTAATAACTGATGGACACAGTAATATTTCAGGATTGAAATGAGGTTTATTGTACTAACAGAAAACATTTATGACATAATAATTGTGATTGAGCTTTCATTTATACCATTTTACAGACGCTTGGTTATTATGAAAAGGTTATTTTTGAATGGCCGTCACTGTTCTGTTTAGTCTTCTTGATGGGGCGTTTTGTTCATATATTTATCAAATACACCAGAATTTACATGGGAGCTGATATTCGAAATGTAAGTACAAACTTCTTTTCAATACCATTAATTCTTCAATGTCACAGATTATTTGACAATAAATAATTATTTTCTCTTAATAATTATACTTGTTGATCAATTTTCTCATGTGTAAAATACATTTTACCAATGAGTATATGTTGATTCTTACTTGAATATGTGTCATTAGGATGAAAAATGTTTCCTACCAATACATCAAGCTGAGCATATCAAAAGACTATTTCGAAAACCCGTACTGTAAGTTTTATTTCTTTTAAAATATATATTATATATGAATGTCATAGATAGTTTATATATATACAGTCCTATGAAAAAATTTGGGCATCCCTATTAATCTTAATCATTTTTAGTTCTAAATATTTTGGTGTTTGCAACAGCCATTTCAGTTTGATATATCTAATAACTGATGGACACAGTAATATTTCAGGATTGAAATGAGGTTTATTGTACTAACAGAAAATGTGCAATATGCATCAAACCAAAATTTGACTGGTGCAAAAGTATGGGCACCTCAACAGAAAAGTGACATTAATATTTAGTAGATCCTCCTTTTGCAAAGATAACAGCCTCTAGTCGCTTCCTGTAGCTTTTAATCAGTTCCTGGATCCTGGATGAAGGTATTTTGGACCATTCCTCTTTACAAAACAATTCAAGTTCAGTTAAGTTCGATGTTCGCGGAGCATGGACAGCCCGCTTCAAATCATCCCACAGATGTTCAATGATATTCAGGTCTGAGGACTGGGATGGCCATTCCAGAACATTGTAATTGTTTCTCTGCATGAATGCCTGAGTCGATTTGGAGCGGTGTTTTGGATCATTGTCTTGCTGAAATATCCATCCCCGGCGTAACTTCAACTTCGTCACTGATTCTTGAACATTATTCTCAAGAATCTGCTGATACTGAGTGGAATCCATGCGACCCTCAACTTTAACAAGATTCCTGGTGCCGGCATTGGCCACACAGCCCCAAAGCATGATGGAACCTCCACCAAATTTTACAGTGGGTAGCAAGTGTTTTTCGTGTAATGCTGTTTTTTTTGGATGCCATGCATAACGCCTTTTTGTATGACCAAACAACTCAATCTTTGTTTCATCAGTCCACAGGACCTTCTTCCAAAATGAAGTTGGCTTGTCCAAATGTGCATTTGCATACCTCAGGTGACTCTGTTTGTGGCGTGCTTGCAGAAACAGCTTCTTTCTCATCACTCTCCCATACAGCTTCTCCTTATGCAAAGTGCGCTGTATTGCTGACTGATGCACAGTGACACCATCTGCAGCAAGATGATGCTGCAGCTCTTTGGAGGTGGTCTGTGGATTGTCCTTGACTGTTCTCACCATTCTTCTTCTCTGCCTTTCTGATATTTTTCTTGGCCTGCCACTTCTGGGCTTAACAAGAACTGTCCCTGTGGTCTTCCATTTCCTTACTATGTTCCTCACAGTGGAAACTGACAGATTAAATCTCTGAGACAACTTTTTGTATCCTTCCCCTGAATAACTATGTTGAACAATCTTTGTTTTCAGATCATTTGAGAGTTGTTTTGAGTAGCCCATGATGCCACTCTTCAGAGGAGATTCAAATAGGAGAACAACTTTCAATTGGCCACCTTAAATATCTTTTCTCATGATTGGATACACCTGGCTATGAAATTCAAAGCTCAGTGAGGTTACAAAACCAATTTTGTGCTTCAGTAAGTCAGTAAAAAGTAGTTAGGAGTATTCAAATCAATAAAATGATAAGGGTGCCCATACTTTTGCACTAGTCAAATTTTGGTTTAATGCATATTGCACATTTTCTGTTAGTACAATAAACCTCATTTCAATCCTGAAATATTACTGTGTCCTTCAGTTATTAGATATATCAAACTGAAATGGCTGTTGCAAACACCAAAATTTTTAGAACTAAAAATGATTAAGATTAATAGGGGTGCCCAAACTTTTTCATAGGACTGTATATATATATATATATATATATATATATATATATATATATATATATATATTAGCAGTGGTGCAACTAGAAATGGCTGTGCCTCTAGGTGAACATTTGACATGGAGCACCCCCCCTGACCCCAACCAACACCCCCCACTGCACAAAGCGCATTCCTGCACACACTATTATGCCCCATAGTGGCCCCTGAACACACTATTATGCGCCATAGGGGCCCTTGCACGCACTATTATGCCCCATAGTGGCCCCTGCACACAGTATTATGCCACATAGTGGACTCTGCACACAGTATTATGCCTCATAGTGGCCCTTTAACACAGTATTATGCCCCACAGTGGCCCCTGCACACAGTTTTATGCCCCTTAATAATACCAAATGACTGCAGCATCTGTGATGTGATCCCTCTATTGTAAATCTTACAAGAAACCCTTCATGTAATGAGGGATGGAAAAGGAAGAACAATTCCTACCTCTTAGTTAAAGTCAATGCCCTGTGTTGATGGAGAAGGATTAAGATTCAGGTCAGGGTCATTATGGTAGAGGAACTGGGACTCCTAGATTGGAATAGTAGGAAGACTCTCCCTTGGAAGAAGATGGGGTACTTGATATATCACAGGCACAGCCAGAGGAGGAGGCTAACTCTTATCTGTTTCAAGAAGAAGATGATGATGACGACAACCATTCTGGCCAAGAACACCAAACATGGCAGGCCTTGTATCCGCACACACACTGGCAAGCTGTATGCACCATAGCGTACACAGCAACAAGCATATCATTAGCATCATGTACAGGGATGAGTACTGGATTTGTATGAAATTTGTTTTGCTATACAAATTTAATGCATTTAACTGTAAGGGTGCATGCACACTGAGTAACGCCGGGCGTGTATGAGAGCCGTACACGCCGGCGTTACAGCAGGGCTGCCGAACACTTCCCATTCACTTCAATGGGAGCGCTCGTAAACGCCGCTGTTACGAGCGCTCCCATTGAAGTGAATGGGAAGTGTTCGGCAGCCCTGCTGTAACGCCGGCGTGTACGGCTCTCATACACGCCCGGCGTTACGTAGTGTGCATGCACACTAACATTGTTTTTATTTTAGATTATTTCTTTATTTCAGAGAGCAAAAAAGCTGGTTCCAAAGGAAGATATATACATGGGATCCGTGCTTTAAATTCCCCAGTAGGATGATTGGTACTACTGTCTTGTCACTGTTCTGCTTGTATATTGTAAGTCACAGAGTAATGTTAGACTTCGCTACCTCTTATATGTTCACATGTATACTGTATACATCTGTTATCATATAATTAAAGGAAGTGAAACATAAGACAGCTCCATTGCTCCAAACTGCCAAGTTCTACATTGCTCTATAATGCCCTGCTTCTCTCCTCTACCTTTTGAGTGATAGGCTAGGGAGCAGTGCTAAAATCTCACCTAGCCTTTTCCTCTCATAGTCACGCTGCCATATTTGAAGATGAGGAGCCTAGCAGTTTAGAGCAGGAGACCTCAGAGATCGCTACTCTGCATATTATAGAATAAATGAATATGTCAGCAATGGATACACTAATATTCATGCGGAAGAAGATGCTCCTTGAGATGAGTCTGATCTATCCAATGGTGTTGCTGGTTTCACCCTGGTAACAGACTTCCTTTAAGGCTCGAGCTACATTGCGATTTTGGCTGCAACTCCTTTTGTTCTACCAAAGATCACCATGTCACCAGTGGCGTAACTACCGAGGTAGCAGCAGTAGTGGCTGCCACAGGGCCTAGGACATTAAGCAACAGCCCAGCAACAGCCCGAAACAGCTGCTTTTTTTTTTTTTGTTTTGTGGTTTTTTTTTTAATAGACCATTACCAGCTGGACTAACTCCAGCTGGTAAGGGGCACCACTTACCGTATATACTCGAGTATAAGCTGAGTTTTACAGCACAGTTTTCATGCTGAAAAAGCCCCCCTCGGCTTATACTCGAGTCAAGCGCAGTGCAACAGGGGGGAATTGTTATATACACTCCAGAAACTCTGTATTGTTTGTACGGTGTAGATTTCCTTCAGGTTGGAGTCCCATTTTGCTGCAGTTGTTCCAGGGATAGACCTGTCCATAGGATAGGGAATAAATACTAGATTGATGTTGATGGGGGTTGGAGTTTGGGGTGCAGTAGGTGCTGGGGAAGGGGGGTGGCATTTTCGTTGTCTGTCTGCCCCTTCTCTGAGCTTGAAGACTGGGGTTTTTTCCCCCCACTGGAAAAACCCCAGTCCTGAAGCTCAGGGAATGGGCAGACAGACAACCAAAACACCCCTTCCCCAGCATCTACTGCACTCAAAAACCTCGGCCATTTTAATTTTTGAAATTTTCCAGTAGCTGCTGCATTTCACCCCCTCGGCTTATACTCAAGTCAATAAGTTTTCCCAGTTTTTTGTGGTAAAATTAAGGGCCTCAGCTTATATTCGGGTCGGCTTATACTCGAGTATATACAGTACTTACCTCTCTGGGATCTGGGCAGGCTTCAGGCCTACTAGTGTGACATCCCTGATGTCACATGACCAGGGCCTGCGCTCATATGCATCATGACGCAGGCTTGGGTCATGTGTCGTCCCATACGTCATTGAAGATGGCCGACATCAGCGTGTAGTGTAGTGTAGTGGAGCCAGGGATAGGTAAGTAACAGTGTTTTTTATGTTTGTACCCCCCTTGCGTCTCTGATTATTATACTCTGGGGTCTGAAAAGACCCCAGAGTATAATAATTGTTCATGGGTATCCACAGTGGGACATAATACTGTGTGCAGGGGACACTATGGGGGATAATACTGTGTGCAGGGGCCACTATGGGGCATAATCATGCGAGAAGGGGGGATGTCAGTAAGTTGGTGTTGGTCAGGGGGGTCCCCATGTAAAAGTTTGCCAGATACGCCACTGCATGTCTTTCTTTTCTGTTTCCCTTTTTTTTTCCCTCTTCCCTACTCTGCCTTAAAACCTACCAGTCCATCTCCCTCTTCCCATCCCCCATCCCCCTCTATGTTTAGCACTCTGAGAGAGTTCTGTAGTTATTTTATTGTGTTGTCCAAGGATGTTTTCCCATTATCTGTCCACACCGTGAGACAACTTGACTAACAAAATGAAGGAATAAGAAGGTTCTGGGAGAGGAATGTTTTTCCATTCTTGTCTGATTTAGGATTTTAGCTGGTCAACAGTCCTGGGTCTTTTTTACTGGGTCTTTTGTTTCATAATGTTTCAGATATTTTCTATTGGTAAAAGTTCTGGACTACAGGCAGCTCAGTTCAGCACCTGGACTCTTCTTCTGGGAAGCCGTGCTGTTGTAATGGATGTAGTATGTGGTTTGGTATTGTGCTAGGATTCTCAATCTGTGTTATCCTACTTATGGCCATCAAACTTTCGAGCACAGGACTGCTAACAGCTGTAAGATAGCTATGCCTATGAGTGACATATTTGCTGGATCTACGGCCTGAGATACTGAGCCAACCAGAGTGCTGCCACATTGTCCCTTCCTGAGTAGTGGCAAGCTATTTAAAGGGTTTGTCCCATCTCAAGGATCTTATCTATACTGGTAGCTTATGTAAATTGAAGCCTTTTCCTAAATATATTGCTTTAGAAATCTGCTTTCTTTGCCTGCTATGTCACATTATTCCTCCCATTGTTTACACAGCGTTGCTATAACTATGGACCTGGGAGATAGGACAAGTGACGTCGCTTACTCAGTGCCGACAGGACAATCCGTTCAGATAATTGCAGTTTGCTGATAAAGCCCAGTCTGTTATTTCTCTATGTAAACACACAGATAACACTGAGTCCATTCTGTGCAAGCATCTGTATATTATCTGATCTGCAGAAGTGAGGGAGTCAGCAGCAGCAGCCTCCCTGCTCTCACCTCCCCCTCTGTGTACACATAGTGATGAATTGGGGTAATTCAGACCCACTTCCCTGGACAACGGGACAGCAAATGCAGGACTGTCCTGCTGTCTAAAGGGGGCCCCTGCTACTATAGGGCCTGGTGCAAGTACACCATTGGCCCTATGGTTAAAGCGGCCCTGCATATGGGATAGAGTTTAGGTGTGTTATTCTAATGATTTGCAAATACATAACTAGAGATGAGCGAGTAATATTCGATCGAATACCTCCCCTGCATAGTTATTGGTGTAAAAAAGCATCAGGCAAGGTGGGAGGGGCATTGAATTTTTACTGCGTTTACCACGTGGTATTCGACCGATTACACCAATGCAGGGGAGGTATTCGATCGAATACTACTCGCTCATCTCTAAACATAACCTTTTACAATTATTATTATTATAATTATTATTGGCTGTAAGGCTGCATTCATACTGAGTAACGCTGGCGTTTTTTGTGCTTATTTTTGCACATAGCGCCGCGTTAACGCCGCGTATACGCCGCGTTTGCGCCGCGCTATTTTGCGGTCGCGTTGAACGGCGCAAACGCAGCGTATACGCGGCGTATACGCCGCGTTAATGTGGCGCTATGTGCAAAGATAAGCACAAAAAACGCCAGCGTTACTCAGTGTGAATGCAGCCTTATTCAGTTTTGTTTTTTTTTTGTTTTGTTTTTTTTTGCTGTGTCCCTTTCTTCCACAGTTTGTTTCTTTGGAATACAGTATCTACAGAAAAATTGCAAATTTGCTATACAAATGGGAAGAACAGATGGAGCAAGTAGCACCAGAAATGCCCTGGGAATATTACAACCAGTCTGTTGTTGCTATGAGAGAGTTCAATGAAGCATTAATAGGTAGGCAAAACTTTTTGTTTAACAAAATTAAAATCTTAAAATTTAGAAAAAGGAATGCAAGGTAATATAACATTCACTGCAATTGAGGATTGCGATAAGAGATTCAGATGACAAGAAAGAGATAGTGGAAATATTAGATCCTCACTGAAGATGTCTTCTGACATGCTTCAGTGACATAAACAACTGAAAAAAGGCCAATAAAGCAACAACGTATGGGACAAAAGCACCATGCATGATTAATACAGAAAAACTCTCACAATTGTGTATAAAATAATTATAAATTTATTCATGTTTAATTAAAAAAAACATATACAAAATACCTCTGAAACCAATATTAATGCTGTGCAGAGTCTTTAATAGGAGGAAAACCAAACCTTTGTGGAATTGCAGCCCATTGGTGACATTTTCAACCTCTGCCATCTTCACAGGATGATTTGCATATCCATAGAAAGATGATTATCTCTGCATTGCTTCATCGGTTTGTGGCAATAAAAATATGTTTCTACTCCTATAAAGGACCCTTCATTGCATTATAATTAGTTTGGGAGGCATTTGGCAACTGACAAATTCCCTTTAATCTTTTTTGTTGCAGATTTGGTTGTGTTTTTTTGAGTCAAAGTCAGGAGTTGGTTGAGCAGAAGGTAGAGGTATAACAGATTCCTATCTATTTTTCATTCCTTTTGTAGCCACTCCTAGGATTGGCTTTAAAAAAACGCAGCAAAATCTGCAGCAATAGAAGCTGCATTTCCGCAATGTGTGGCCTCAACCCCGCTCTCCTTCAGTGTACAACATTGTCGAGATGTAGGAAGGTGGTTAAAAGGGTGAACACATTTGCACATCTGAAAATATGCAATGTATTACAATAATTAGAATGATATGCTTGCTTTTTTCAGGTGTTTGGTTTTTCACTACTTTCCTAGCATGTGCAGTCACAGTCTCTTACATTTTCCACATATTAGTCTGCTACAGGTAAGATATTACTACATCAGTGTACATTCTAAAAATGAATCCAGTGATCATTTTTTATTGGTAAATGTTAAAAGCTAAACCGTTACATCTTATTCCTTTTACTTCATCAGGAATTTTCTCAAATTCCCCTAGGGTATAAAGCCTCATATGGGTGCCCATTTACTTAGGCTCTATTGACACAACAGTGAAATAATGTCATCACATGGCTGTCTTTAAATTGGTTGTCCCATGAAAAGCATCCTATCTATACTGCTAGTTTGTGTGGATTTCAGACTTTTCCTAAATACATTGCTTTTATCAAAACTGCTTTGTTTGGCCGCTATCTTAATTTATTCACTTCATTGTTGACACTGTGTTTCTTTGGCCACTGGGCTTATCTGCTCATTTCCCAAGTGAAGTGTGGCTGCCTGCTCTCAGGGGGGGAGGGAGGGGCTGACAAGCAATGGAGCTCCTCAGATAGGGGAGGAGGGAGGTGAGAGCACAGGGATTACTGTGTTGTCTATCTTCAGCTTTTCCACTTATCAGCTGGTTTAATTGAATTTGGCTGATAAGGGCTGAGATAAGGAGTCCTTTACCTCTGTACATAATGCAAGCTGACTCAAATCCAGCTCTGCTACATCACTTTCCACATCAGCTTTATACTGTGGTAATGCATTTACAACCAATCCCTCATTACAGACTGCAAACATAGCAAATAGCAGAGTAAGTGAAACCCCGCCCACCAATGTGCCAAGAAATCCAGGAAGTGAAGAGAGCACAGAGTCTGCAGGCTTAAGAACAAGAGTTATGGGAATACCCCATTAAATCTATAGAAGTCTATTTTATTTTTATTTTTTTATGATTAGTGTAAATGACCCCTCAAACACAATCCTTTTTCTGACTGTCTTTCACAGACCCGTCATAGTCTATTAGTGATCTGTAAAAAGCAGTGGCGGATCCAGGCTTTGCGGGGCCCTGGGCAATTGACTTTGGAGGGGCCCTACCTACTGGGGGGTATGGAATACTCCCCAGGATTTTTTGAAAAAATTAGCCCAAAAATGCGTTCTATATTGAATTCGAGCCACTTTAGGCTCAGGAGGGCTCTACAAAAAAAAAATTAAAAAATACCGGATTGTGGTTTTAAGTATTTCACATTGATTCACTCTTTGCTTGCTTATGGGGCTGGTTAAGGGGTCGCGCTTCTAACCGACCTGTGTTTTTCGGTTAGGTCCGGACCGCAGGGCCCTGCTGGCTCACCCGGCCAATGCTTTGTGGGCTTCTTTAAGTATTTCACACTGACGCAATAATTTCGGAGTGAGAAATTTCAATATAACAGATTTCTATGTCTCTTTTACTCTTTGCTTGCTTATGGGCTGGTTGAGCTTAAGGGCCTCGCGCTTCTAACCGACTGACCTGACCTGCGTTTTGTTAGGTCCAGGCTGCGGGGCCCCGCTGGGTGCGGGGCCCCGGGCGGTTGCCCGGCTCGCCCGACCCTGGATCCACCCCTGGTAAAAAGAGATGCCACACAGATGAAAAATGGACCATTTCACCTGTTTTTCATGGTCAGTTTTCATAACAGTCTTTTGAATAAAGCCTGAGTGGACTGGAGCTGAGAATTTTCCGTATGTATAATTGACATGCTGTGATTTTTCAAATCGCAGCATTTACACTGCTGATTACTTTCTGCAATGTTTGGATGGGATTAGCCAGAATCCCAGCACTTTTTCTTGAACAATTGTGCCAGTTTCTAAATTGCAGTACACAGTGCACTTTAATATACAGTACATTTCAGTTCTATGGTAATAGCCTGGTAGGTACTGCCTTAGCCTTGTAGTATGAAACTTCCAAAAACATATTTTGGTGTGGATGCCACTAATATTGAACTGTAATATTTTTAGTAGGTACCAAGACCTTATTAAAGCATAATTAATTAATTTATTTAGGGGCAGAAAAAAGGAGTTCTCCTTGCATAAGCCATAAGCATAGATCTGTGTAGAAACCTTTGTAAGGCTAAGGCCTCGTACACATCTGCATCGGTAATCCGTTCGGGGAGTCCGCATGGGGACCCCCGAACGGAATACCGAACGCATTTGCAAGCGGTGTGCAGTAAAAGCACACAGATCCCCACAGACTATAATGGGGTCCATGTGCTTGCCACCAGATCTCTGCAGAGAACATCTAGACACAATCTACTTACATGTCCGCATGATTTGTGTGGGCAGCCCGCCGCAAGCACACGGACCCCATTATAGTCTATGGGGTCCATGTGCTTTCACTGCACACTGCTTGCAAATGCGTTTAGTACTCCGTTTGGGGGTCTCCACATGGACTCCCCAAATGGATTACCAGACACAGATGTGAACCAAGCATAAGGCCCCAAGTTACCGAAATGCAGCTTTTTTTGTTACACCTTACTGCATTTTTTGAACCAAAGCCAGGAGTGGATTAGTCAGTAGGTAGAAGTATAAGTACTTGATATATCTTTCCCTTTCATCTTCTAGCCGTTCAGGCCTTTGGCTCAAAAAAAAAAACCACAGCAAAATCTGCAACAAAAAACATAGGGCCTTAGCCTATGGCTACATTCACACCTGCACCAGAGTCTCCATTGAAGACTCCGTCACTCGAGGCAGCGTGTTCAGACACTGACCTGGGAAAACCCTTTCATTCAAATTGTCAGTTTTCCAATTTTAAACATGCTGGGAAAATGAAAATAGAGTTTGTTGCAACATTTGCGGAAAAATAGAGCCATGAAAGTAGCCAGAAGTCGACAAAGTTCTCCTCAAGCGGAGCTGAAGAGGATTGAGCAAGCTAGGCATCAAGCGGCTCTTAGAGCTGATGAAATGCCGGAGCAGACTGATTATCGACGCCAACAAGACTCTCATTATATGGCGTCTCAGTGAACTGCTGAGATGATGGAACAATGAAAGGCACGGCGCGAGAAACAAGTTCAGCGTCAGGCCAGCTTGAGAGCTGCCAAAATGCCAGAGCAGATGGATCTTCGATGCCGACAACAGTCTCATTATATGGCATCCCAGCGAGCTGCCAAGATGCCAAAGCATTCACAGGCATGGCGCCAGGTACATGTTAGGTGGCAGGCCAGCTTCAGAGTGGCCGAAATGCCACAGCAGGCAGATCATCAACACTAACAACACATTCATTATATGGCATCCCAATGAGCTGCTGAGATGCCAGAACAATCACAGGCACGGCGCACCAACTGTCACACATAGCTATACTCCAGGTTTCCATAACAACCCCTCCATTTTTATACACTACACCCATAGCAGGGCCGTGTGAGTATGCAGAAATGCAGCAGAGGTGGGTATGCTGTGCCTATGCAGAGATGTAGCAGAGCTGGGTATGCAGAGATGGATTTCTAGTTTAATGCCTTGTGAGTGTGTAAATTTAATTTACATATAATGAATATATTATTATTAAAAACACATTATTAAAAAAATAATGAAATGTTTAAAGATCACCTTCAATTTGTGTAAATACTTAAAGGGTTAAAAACTCCACAAATGCTGTTTTGAATTATTTGAGGGGTGCAGTCTTGAGAATGGGGTGATTTATGGGCGGTTTCAAATATATAGACCTTTAAAATCTTGCACCAAAGATTTGCCACATTGCGCCTTGTTTTCTAGCACAGGGTTAGAAACCCGCACATTCAATATCTTGGCTTTTTTTCCCATGACATATTTCATCGATCCTGACTCTCAAGTAAAATCACATTAACTAAATATTCTACAAAAGAAGACACAAACACTTTAATCGGGTGATAAATTGAAAAAAGGAACTTTATTGAAAATGACATTACAATTATTTCAATCAGTGTCTCAAATTTATAATCAGGCCAATTGCTATGAAATAGACACTGAAAATGGCGTACCCCCGACTCACAAAGAGTCACCCTCCAGCACTCAGGAGAGGAAAACCCCCTGTGGAGGAAACCTCTAGGGAACCATGGCTGGAGGATTGCCCTTCCCTTGGGCTTAGAAGGTTATCGCCAACATGTAACAATGAGACCTCTCCAGGCCTCGCACAGCTTGTACCGGATGTGAGGAAGATCTGGCTGCAACATCTGTCACCCCATTGATCGCTAGGGTTAATCTGGGAATAGGAGTATAAGGCTGATCTGGCTGGCTAGGCGGATATGGCTGATCTGGCTGGCTAGGCGAATATGGCTGATCTGGATGCCTAGGCAGATGTCCCCTTTTCCCCTCATAGATTGTGGAGTGATGAAGCTCCAGGTCTCCACACATCGAGTCTGCTGCTGCTGCATATGGCTGTATGCCCTTCTGTTCTGGAACTTTCCCTAATAGGTTCTTTATGTCATAGGCATGTGTTTATGACATCAGCACAATTGCCATAGTTACTGCAGATGGTTACTGCCCATCAGTGTTCCTAAGCATTAACCCTTTAATGACTGGCATTTTGCTTTCCTACTGAATCTTCTAATCTGTACTTACCACTGGGCAGGTCCTCTACAAAAAGAAGCGATTAAGTGTATGTAGAGATTTGAGGTGTAATATACACATTAATGCCATGAAGGCTTATTAAGTATAGAAATGCATTGTCTGAGAATTAGTATGTAGTATGCCATTATCAGATATGCTGAGAGGGCATACGTAACACATGTGTCTATACTGTCAGGAGAAGCCGGCATGTGAGTCCATTTCGTGCATCTGATATGGAGGGACGACACCCTAAATTCAATATTACTTCCCAAATCTTGAGCTAAACTCACAAGTGCTTTAATATATATATATATATATATATATATATATATATATATATATAATTTTATTTATTTTTTAAGGACCATTTAAAACATTGAGGCAGGTGTGGCAACAATGCTGCCAATTAAAATGTTTTGAAAAATACAAATATTTTTGTCAATTAACAAATTGTAATGAGCGAACATCAGAGAAATCTATATGAAATCAATATTTGGTGTGATCACTCTTTGAAGGAGGAATCCTGAAATGGCTACCACACAACCCTGATCTCAACACCATCTAGTTTGTCTAGGATTATATGAAGAGATAGGAGGACACAGCCTCTGTGTTGATACAGGGGCAACCTACTTTCCCTTGGCTTTGGGATATAGAAAGCTGTTCGCCCCAAGACTCCCTGCTTCTGTGAACTATTTCTGTACTGCAGCCACGGGTTACCAGTCTTGTATATTAGACAGATTTGGGTTGCAGGACCACTTCAAATCTGCTATACTTGCTTTATATTCAGCACCATCTGCAAGGCTGTTACCCCCTTCCTGACATCCGCTGTACTAGTATGGTGGATGCCAGGTGTTTAAAGAGGACCTTTCATCATATTGGCACAGGCAGTTCTATATACTGCTGGAAAGTTGACAGTGCGCTGAATTCAGCGCATTATCGGCTTTCCCGATCTGTGCCCTTGGTAAAGCGCTATCGGTCCCGGTACCGTAGCACTTTAAAGTCAGAAAGGCGTTTCTGACAGTCTGTCAGGAACGGCCTTCTCCACAGCAGCGCCTATCACGCTGTACTGTGTGAGCGGGGAGGAATGCCTCCTCCCCTCCTGATAATACTCGTCTATGGACGAGCACTGTGAGCATAGGGAGGGGGTGTTCCTCTTCGCTCACACTGTACAGCGCGATAGGCACTGCTGTGGAGAAGGACGTTCCTGACAGACTGTAAAGCGCAACGGTACCGGGATCGATAGCGCTTTACCTGGGGCACAGATCGGGAAAACAGACAGTGCGTTGAATTCAGCGCACTGTCAGCTTTCCAGCAGTATATAGAACTGCCTGTGCCCAAATCGGTGAAAGGTCCTCTTTAACTATGCAGCAGACACCATGTGCTAATGCTAGTGCTAATGCGGGCACTGATCGTGGGCATTAACCCCTCTGACCTCAGGCACCATTTTACCGGCAGTGCCTGGGATGCTGCCATTTTCCCGGTGATTGCAGGCACCAGGAGCAAGCTCCGGGGCCTGTGTCCCGTATCTATGAGAACCAGGAGCCTTGTGAAGGCTCTCCGGCTTGTCATTCTATACTTTCTATTGCAGGCTATTCTATGTAGCAGTGGTTTGCAACCTGTAGGTCGAGACCTGGATTCTGGGTCGTGTCCTGCAGTCCCGGTCGGCAGAAGGTATGTCTCAGATTCAACTCATCTGTGTCTGTAAAGGACAACTAGAGTGGGACATGTGGCACCAATTCAAACATAAAAGTTTTGCTTGGGACCTGAGACCTGGTGCTTGGCACGAAAGTTCACCTTGGAACCCCACTCCAAACCCCTAGATTGCTAAGAAGTTATCGCCTGTGCTTATCAGTTTAGAAAACCTGATATCCATGGCTGAAATGAGCCCCACTTTCCCACAATAGTGGTTGAAACAAAGGATCAAGTCTAGGCATTGCTTAATACTGGTTATGGTGGAAATAGACTATAAAAAGGGGGTGAAGAGCAGACTTCATTCCAGAGAGTGGCCAGAGAGTTGATGCTGCTTGTTGAGAAAACTGTGCTTCCATGTAACTTCTGACTAGAAGAATTGCTTTAAGGGATATATGGGAAATTTGAGCAGTGGAAACTCTTCGATCTTCAAAACTGTCATGGTTTTGGAAATCGCATCATGTCAATTATACCCACGGAAATACAGGCAGTTTCCCTATAGTTATAATTGAAGCAGAAAGTCCACAGAGTAATCCTCTGTGAACTTTCTGTGCAAGTCACTATGGCCACATGGGGCCTTAGCCTTAAGGGGTATTCCCATCTCAAGGATCCTATCTATACTGATAGTGTTACAATTGCCAAAGGTAATTTCCAATAATAGCTGCTGGAGGAAGGGAAGACAGAGACAGTGAGCCCTAAACCTAGGCCCAACCCATGTCTCTACCTATTTTCCACATCTGTCCTAATGACAGGGACAACTGGACGACAAACCCTACTCTAGATAAGTGATAAACAGAACAGGACAAAACAACCGAAAACAGAAGAGGAGTCGGCCAGACAAAGGTCAAACCAGAGAGACAAAACAGTACCACATTGCAATCCAAAAGAGTAGTCACAAAACCCAAATTGCAGAAGTCAGAAAATACAATATAAAAGCAAGGTCAAAGGCTTAGCAAGGTCAGAGACACAATAGCCAGCAAGCATGTGTGGGCTGATGGACAATTTAAGGAAGTCCAGAACCTCGTCCCAGGCTTGATTGGCAGATAAGCTATCAATCACAAACGCACAAAGATTAACCCTAACAGTGCCAAAACAGAGTCACAAGAGTCTGGGAGCAGGTAATCATGCACCGTACAGTGAAGCCAGAGGATGACCCAGGAGTTCGAACGGGTGAGGACATAACAGCTAGCTTATGTAAATTGAAAAGTTTTCCTAAATACATTGCTGTAGCAATTCTGCTTTGTTTTCTTGCAATGTGAAATTATTCCTCCAATTGTTTACACATGATTTTCAATATACAATGTACAGCAATGTGCTCAGTATACAGTAAAGTGATTAGAGTGTTAGTCTGAACACCTCAACTACTTCAAACAGCTTATCAGCAGGGTGCGGGTTGTCGAACTCCAACTAGCTGATATTGACAAAGTATATGACATGAATATAATAATCTGGAAAACTCCTTTAGACTAAGGCCTCATGTAGTGAGCCACAGTGAAATAGATGGAAAAGACCACAGTGGAAGCGCATCATGGCTTTTCTCATATTGCTTTTCACAGAAAGTTCTTAAAATTTTCTTTTGTTTCCTTTCTGTTCCTATTATGCCTATACAGAAACTGCCAGCATGTCTGTAGGTATATTTGTCATGCTGCAATTTACAAAAACGCCAGTGTTTTTGAAATCGCAGCATTTCCACTATGGATATTTTTCTGCAATGTGTGGATGGGATTCTGTCTAATATCCTTCACTTTGCAGATACGTGGGGCCTCAGTCTAAGGTGGTCATCAAGTCCAAATGGATTTGGCCAGTCTAAAAAGCATTCATTGAGATTATGCGGTAAAACAAACAATGGGTTTTGGTGAATATTAAACAATATCACATGTAACAGCAATCAACTAAAATGTTTTTATATAAGGCAATAAAAGGTTAATTCTATTTTCATGAAGTGTTTTAAAGAAAACCATTGGTTAGGTTAGTAACCTTTTGCATCGCTTTTAACTGTAGAAAGCACATGAAGAGACTGTGGGTTGGAGAGAGAGGTTTTCTTCCCGTAAAATTCCAAAACCCTTCATCCAAACAAAGCGTGGTAAGTTGTTTATAAAGCACTAGATAATTCAGTGTCTTAAGAGTTCTTAAAGTGGCCATACACCTGAGACAGAGTCAGCTGAATGCTTGTTGGACCAATGGCTATTCCTGTGATAAAAACCTAATACCATGCCCACTTGGCTTTGCTAAGCAAGCATGTGTTTCAATGAGAGGGAATAGGCTACTGCCAGAGAAATGTGTCAGTCACATATTCTCCTATCTTCCTGAAAACCGTATGCATGGTCAGTGTGCTATTCGGGGTTTTCCCATTCATTTCTATGGGCCCATACACATGACTGTGAATTACACGGTCCTGCGTATGGGCCGACAATTCAGGCCACAAAATATGGAACAGGTCCTATTCATGTTCGATTTTGCAGCCCTGCTTCCGTGGTTCCTATTCATTGAATGAAAGGTGCCATGGAAGCATGGGAAGCACATGGATGACATCCATGTGACCTCCATGCACCGCCCTTTGCCATTCAGTCACGGCAAATGGTTAGCACTTGGTCGTTGGCAGCCGGCTTTAAGGCCATTTTACAGGTAATAATTGGGACTGAGTGTTCCTAGGAGCATTTATTACTGATCATTGCTGGGTTAAAACCGGATGATGTGCTGCCAATAATCTGGTAAACTACCACCTATTATGCTGCATAAAAGATGCGACCACCTGGAAAGCGACAATTTGCTCAGTTGTAAATTGTACATTTAAACCAGGCAATTATTGCAAACAGAAGTTTCTAGGAATACTTGTCTCTGACAATTCCCCTGACAATGGGCCTTAAACAGGTTGCACCCTACTGTATGCTAACTAGCTGCTGTGAGTGAATGGCACGGTTGGTGCATGGTGGACATACAGATGCCATCCATGTGCTGCCCGTGCTCCAGCCGTGCTTCCTCTGCCTTTTTCATTCAATAAATAGGAGCCGGCAAAGCAGAGCTGCAAAATCATACAGGAATAGGACCTGTTCCATATTTTGCTGCCCCAACTGTTGGCCTGTACATGGTACCATGTAATGTGTACGGGCCCATAGAAATAAATGGTTCAGTGTGCTATCTGGGAAAAAACCCAGCACATTCACCTTTCATACAGTTGTCTGCAAGAAGGCTTAAACAAAACAATACTTTATACTGCGATGCACCTTGATGTATAGAGACAATGTAAGCATAGCATGATTTTCAGACAGCAATATTCAGATGTGTATACTGAAATATGTAATTTTGTTTGCAATTAATATTCATCTCTTTCATTATCATTTCTAGGCTGCCATAGCAAGATATTCCGGTTGGCAAGTTGCATATATTTTATGGGGTATGTCAATCATTATGGCTTTGTGTAAAAAACCTTATCTACAGTTCTATGAAAAAGTTTGGGCACCCCATCAAACTTAACTGAACTTGAATTGTTTTGTAAAGAGGAATGGTCCAAAGTACCTTCATCCAGGATCCAGGAACTGATTAAAAGCTACAGGAAGTGACTAGAGGCAAAAGGAGGATCTACTAAATATTAATGTCACTTTTCTGTTGAGGTGCCCATACTTTTGCACCTGTCAAATTTTGGTTTAATGCATATTGCACATTTTCTATTAGTACAGTAAACCTCATTTCAATCCTGAAATATTACTGTGTCCATCAGTTATTAGATATATCAAACTGAAATGGCTGCTGCAAACACCAAAATATTTACAACTAAAAATGATTAAGATTAGAGATGAGCGAACAGTGTTCTATCGAACTCATGTTCGATCGGATATTAGGCTGTTCGGCATGTTCGAATCGAATCGAACACCGCGTGGTAAAGTGCGCCATTACTCGATTCCCCTCCCACCTTCCCTGGCGCCTTTTTTGCTCCAATAACAGCACAGGGTAGGTGGGACAGGAACTACGACACCGGTGACGTTGAAAAAAGTAGGCAAAACCCATTGGCTGCCGAAAACATGTGACCTCTAATTTAAAAGAACAGCGCCGCCCAGCTTCGCGTCATTCTGAGCTTGCAATTCACCGAGGACGGAGGTTTCCGTCCAGCTAGCTAGGGCTTAGATTCTGGGTAGGCAGGGACAGGCTAGGATAGGAAGGAGAAGACAACCAACAGCTCTTATAAGAGCTAAATTCCAGGGAGAAGCTTGTCAGTGTAACGTGGCACTGACGGGCTCAATCGCCGCAACCCAGCTTTCCCAGGATCCTGAATGGAATACACTGTCAGTGTATTCCCGTATACCCGATATATACCCCGATACCCGTTCCAACGGTGTGCCCCCCCACCTTCACCCCAGAAATACCCTGCAAGTCCCCTAGCAATAGAATTGGGGCTATATACACCCACAATTTTTACTACTGGTATACAGTGCCATTGTCTGACTGGGAATTCAAAGAATATATTGGGGTTATAAATACCCTCATTTCTTGCTACTGCCATATAGTGCCAGTTTCTGACTGGTAATTCAAAGAATATATTGGGGTTACGTGCACCCACAATTTTTACTACTGGTATACAGTGCCATTGTCTGACTGGGAATTCAAAGAATATATTGGGGTTATAAATACCCTCATTTCTTGCTACTGCCATATAGTGCCAGTTTCTGACTGGTAATTCAAAGAATATATTGGGGTTACGTGCACCCACAATTTTTACTACTGGTATACAGTGCCATTGTCTGACTGGGAATTCAAAGAGTATATTGGGAATACAAATACCCTCATTTCTTGCTACTGCCATATAGTGCCAGTTTCTGACTGGGAATTCAAAGAATATATTGTGGTTACGTGCACCCACAATTTTTACTACTGGTATACAGTGCCATTGTCTGACTGGGAATTCAAAGAATATATTGGGGTTATAAATACCCTCATTTCTTGCTACTGCCATATAGTGCCAGTTTCTGACTGGTAATTCAAAGAATATATTGGGGTTACGTGCACCCACAATTTTTACTACTGGTATACAGTGCCATTGTCTGACTGGGAATTCAAAGAGTATATTGGGAATACAAATACCCTCATTTCTTGCTACTGCCATATAGTGCCAGTTTCTGACTGGTAATTCAAAGAATATATTGGGGTTACGTGCACCCACAATTTTTACTACTGGTATACAGTGCCATTGTCTGACTGGGAATTCAAAGAGTATATTGGGAATACAAATACCCTCATTTCTTGCTACTGCCATATAGTGCCAGTTTCTGACTGGTAATTCAAAGAATATATTGGGGTTACGTGCACCCACAATTTTTACTACTGGTATACAGTGCCATTGTCTGACTGGGAATTCAAAGAGTATATTGGGAATACAAATACCCTCATTTCTTGCTACTGCCATATAGTGCCAGTTTCTGACTGGTAATTCAAAGAATATATTGGGGTTACGTGCACCCACAATTTTTACTACTGGTATACAGTGCCATTGTCTGACTGGGAATTCAAAGAGTATATTGGGAATACAAATACCCTCATTTCTTGCTACTGCCATATAGTGCCAGTTTCTGACTGGTAATTCAAAGAATATATTGGGGTTACGTGCACCCACAATTTTTACTACTGGTATACAGTGCCATTGTCTGACTGGGAATTCAAAGAATATATTGGGGTTATAAATACCCTCATTTCTTGCTACTGCCATATAGTGCCATTTTCTGACTGGTAATTCAAAGAATATATTGGGGTTACGTGCACCCACAATTTTTACTACTGGTATACAGTGCCATTGTCTGACTGGGAATTCAAAGAATATATTGGGGTTATAAATACCCTCATTTCTTGCTACTGCCATATAGTGCCAGTTTCTGACTGGTAATTCAAAGAATATATTGGGGTTACGTGCACCCACAATTTTTACTACTGGTATACAGTGCCATTGTCTGACTGGGAATTCAAAGAGTATATTGGGAATACAAATACCCTCATTTCTTGCTACTGCCATATAGTGCCAGTTTCTGACTGGTAATTCAAAGAATATATTGGGGTTACGTGCACCCACAATTTTTACTACTGGTATACAGTGCCATTGTCTGACTGGGAATTCAAAGAGTATATTGGGAATACAAATACCCTCATTTCTTGCTACTGCCATATAGTGCCAGTTTCTGACTGGTAATTCAAAGAATATATTGGGGTTACGTGCACCCACAATTTTTACTACTGGTATACAGTGCCATTGTCTGACTGGGAATTCAAAGAATATATTGGGGTTATAAATACCCTCATTTCTTGCTACTGCCATATAGTGCCAGTTTCTGACTGGTAATTCAAAGAATATATTGGGGTTACGTGCACCCACAATTTTTACTACTGGTATACAGTGCCATTGTCTGACTGGGAATTCAAAGAATATATTGGGGTTATAAATACCCTCATTTCTTGCTACTGCCATATAGTGCCAGTTTCTGACTGGTAATTCAAAGAATATATTGGGGTTACGTGCACCCACAATTTTTACTACTGGTATACAGTGCCATTGTCTGACTGGGAATTCAAAGAGTATATTGGGAATACAAATACCCTCATTTCTTGCTACTGCCATATAGTGCCAGTTTCTGACTGGGAATTCAAAGAATATATTGTGGTTACGTGCACCCACAATTTTTACTACTGGTATACAGTGCCATTGTCTGACTGGGAATTCAAAGAATATATTGGGGTTATAAATACCCTCATTTCTTGCTACTGCCATATAGTGCCAGTTTCTGACTGGTAATTCAAAGAATATATTGGGGTTACGTGCACCCACAATTTTTACTACTGGTATACAGTGCCAATTTCTAACTAGGAATTCAAAATGCGCAAGGCTCCCGGAAAGGGACGTGGACGAGGCCGTGGGCGAGGTCGGGGGAATGGTTCTGGGGAGCAAGGTAGCAGTGAAGCCACAGGGCGTCCCGTGCCTACTCCTGTGGGACAGCAAGCATTGCGCCACTCCACAGTGCCAGGGTTGCTTGCCACATTAACTAAACTGCAGGGTACAAACCTTAGTAGGCCCGAGAACCAGGAACAGGTCTTGCAATGGCTGTCAGAGAACGCTTACAGCACATTGTCCAGCAGCCAGTCAGACTCTGCCTCCTCTCCTCCTATTACCCAACAGTCTTGTCTTCCTTCCTCCCAAAATTCCGAAGCTTTACAGAACAATAACCCAAACTGTCCCTGCTCCCCAGAGCTGTTCTCCGCTCCTTTCATTGTCCCTCAACCTGCCTCTCCACGTCACGATTCCACGAACCTAACAGAGGAGCATCTGTGTCCAGATGCTCAAACACTAGAGTCTCCTCCATCTCCGTTCGATTTGGTGGTGGATGACCAGCAACCCACCCTCATCGACGATGATGTGACGCAGTTGCCGTCAGGGCATCCAGTTGACCGGCGCATTGTGCGGGAGGAGGAGATGAGACAGGAGTTGGAAGAGGAAGTGGTGGATGATGAGGACACTGACCCGACCTGGACAGGGGGGATGTCAAGCGGGGAAAGTAGTGTGGATGTTGAGGCAGGTGCAGCACCAAAAAGGGTAGCTAGAGGCAGAGGCAGAGGTCAGCAGCTTAGGCGAAGCCAGGCCACACCCGGAATCTCCCAAGATGTTCCAGTTCGTACCCAGCCCCGAAAAACTCCCACCTCGAGGGCACGTTTCTCGAAGGTGTGGAGTTTTTTCAAGGAATGCGCCGAGGACAGATATAGTGTTGTCTGCACAATTTGCCTCTCGAAATTGATTAGGGGCTCTGAGAAGAGCAACCTGTCCACCACTTCAATGCGCCGTCATTTGGAATCCAAGCACTGGAATCAGTGGCAGGCAGCAACGGCAGGACAAAGGCCGCCTGCCGTTCACGCCACTGCCACTGCCTCTGCCACTGCCTCTGCCTCTGCCACTGCCACTGCTGACTGTGCTGGCGATGCACTCCAGAGGACGAGCCAGGACACCACTTCATCTGCCTCCGCCACTTTGTTGACTTCTACCTCATCCTCCCCTGGTCCTGTCTTATCTCCTTCTCCTGCACCATCAAAGGCACCATCAGGCGTTTCTTTACAACAACCCACCATCTCTCAGACATTGGAGCGGCGGCAGAAATACACTGCTAACCACCCACACGCGCAAGCCTTGAACGCCAACATCGCTAAACTGCTGGCCCAGGAGATGTTGGCGTTCCGGCTTGTTGAAACTCCCGCCTTCCTGGACCTGATGGCAACTGCGGCACCTCGCTATGCCGTCCCTAGCCGTCACTACTTCTCCCGGTGTGCCGTCCCCGCCTTGCACCAGCACGTGTCACTCAACATCAGGCGGGCCCTTAGTTCCGCGCTTTGCACAAAGGTCCACTTGACCACCGACGCGTGGACAAGTGCATGCGGACAGGGACGCTACATTTCACTGACGGCACACTGGGTGAATGTAGTTGAGGCTGGGACTGCTTCCCAAACTGGCCCGGTGTACCTCGTCTCCCCGCCTAACATTCCTGGCAGGGACACGAGAAGAACACCCCCCTCCTCCTCCTCCTCTACCGCCTCCTCCTCCGCCACCGCCTCCTCCTCCGCCACCGCCTCCTCCTCCGCTGTTAGATTGACCCCAGCTACGAGTTGGAAACGTTGCAGCACTGGCGTTGGTAGACGTCAGCAGGCTGTGCTGAAGCTGATCAGCTTGGGGGACAGACAGCACACTGCCTCCGAGGTGAGGGATGCCCTCCTCGATGAGACGGCAATATGGTTTGAGCCGCTGCACCTGGGCCCAGGCATGGTCGTTTGTGATAACGGCCGGAACCTGGTAGCAGCTCTGGAGCTTGCCGGACTCCAACATGTTCCATGCCTGGCCCACGTCTTCAACCTAGTGGTGCAACGTTTCCTAAAGAGCTACCCCAATGTTCCAGAGCTACTGGTGAAAGTGCGGCGCATGTGCGCCCACTTTCGCAAGTCGACAGTAGCCGCTGCTAGCTTAAAATCTCTCCAGCAACGCCTGCATGTGCCACAACACCGGCTTTTGTGCGACGTCCCCACACGCTGGAACTCAACGTTTCAGATGTTGAATAGAGTGGTTGAGCAGCAGAGACCTTTGATGGAATACCAGCTACAAAACCCTAGGGTGCCACAAAGTCAGCTGCCTCAGTTTCACATCCATGAGTGGCCATGGATGAGAGACCTTTGTGACATCCTACGGGTCTTTGAGGAGTCCACAAGGAGGGTGAGCTCTGAGGATGCGATGGTGAGCCTTACAATCCCGCTCTTGTGTGTTCTGAGAGAATCCCTGATTGACATCAGGGATAACTCAGATCACACAGAGGAGTTAGGGATAGCATCCGATCCGTCACAGCTGGAGAGTAGGTCCACACATCTGTCCGCTTCACTGCGTTTAATGGAGGAGGAGGAGGAGGAGGAGGAGGAAGAAGAGTTGTCCGATGATGTGATGGTGATACAGGAGGCTTCCGGGCAACTTCGAATCGTCCCATTGTTGCAGCGCGGATGGGTAGACATGGAGGATGAGGAGGAAATGGAGATTGAACTTTCCGGTGGGGCCAGAGGAGTCATGCCAACTAACACTGTGGCAGACATGGCTGAGTTCATGTTGGGGTGCTTTACAACCGACAAGCGTATTGTCAAAATCATGGAGGACAACCAGTACTGGATCTTTGCTATCCTTGACCCCCGGTATAAAAACAACATCTCGTCTTTTATTCCGGTAGAGGGGAGGGCCAATCGCATCAATGCTTGCCACAGGCAATTGGTGCAGAATATGATGGAGATGTTTCCAGCATGTGACGTTGGCGGCAGGGAGGGCAGTTCCTCCAGTAGGCAACCAAGTTCTCACCGGTCCACACAAACGAGGGGCACACTGTCTAAGGTCTGGGACACCTTGATGGCACCCCCTCGCCAAAGTGCCGCCACGGAGGGTCCTAGTGTCACCAGGCGTGAGAAGTATAGGCGCATGTTGCGGGAATACCTTTCCGACCACAGCCCTGTCCTCTCCGACCCCTCTGCGCCCTACACGTATTGGGTGTCGAAGTTGGACCTGTGGCTTGAACTTGCCCTATATGCCTTGGAGGTGCTGTCCTGTCCTGCCGCCAGCGTCCTATCTGAGAGGGTGTTCAGTGCAGCCGGTGGCATCATCACTGACAAGCGCACCCGTCTGTCAGCTGAGAGTGCCGACCGGCTCACTTTGATAAAAATGAACCACCACTGGATAGAGCCTTCATTTTTGTGCCCACCTGTGTAAAGCACCCCAACATGAAACTCCATGTCTGTACTCAACCTCTCCAATTCCTCCGCATCCTCATACTCATCCACCATAAGCGTTGCACAATTCTGCTAATACTAGGCTCCCTCCAACATGATTTCCCCCAACTCTGCTGGTTAGAGGCTCCCTCCACCCTGATTTCCACCAACTCTGCTGGTTAGAGGCTCCCTCCACCCTGCCTTCCCACAACTCTGCTGGTTAGAGGCTCCCTCCACCATGAATTTGCCCAAACTGGGCTGTTTAGAGGCTCCCTCCACCATGAATTGGTCCAAACTGGGCTGGTTAGAGGCTCCCTCCACCATGAATTTCCCAAAACTTGGCTGTTTAGAGGCTCCCTCCACCATTAATTGGTCCAAACTGGGCTGGTTAGAGGCTCCCTCCACCATGAATTTGCCCAAACTGGGCTGTTTAGAGGCTCCCTCCACCATGAATTTGCCCAAACTGGGCTGTTTAGAGGCTCCCTCCACCATGAATTGGTCCAAACTGGGTTTTTTAGAGGCTCCCTCCACCATGAATTGGTCCAAACTGGGCTGTTTAGAGGCTCCCTCCACCATGAATTTGCCCAAACTGGGCTGTTTAGCGGCTCCCTCCACCATTAATTGGTCCAAACTGGGCTGGTTAGAGGCTCCCTCCACCATGAATTTGCCCAAACTGGGCTGGTTAGAGGCTCCCTCCACCATGAATTGGTCCAAACTGGGGTTTTTAGAGGCTCCCTCCACCATGAATTGGTCCAAACTTGGCTGTTTAGAGGCTCCCTCCACCATGAATTGGTCCAAACTGGGGTGGTTAGAGGCTCCCTCCACCATTAATTGGTCCAAACTGGGCTGGTTAGAGGCTCCCTCCACCATTAATTGGTCCAAACTGGGCTGGTTAGAGGCTCCCTCCACCATGAATTTGCCCAAACTGGGCTGGTTAGAGGCTCCCTCCACCATGAATTGGTCCAAACTGGGGTTTTTAGAGGCTCCCTCCACCATGAATTGGTCCAAACTTGGCTGTTTAGAGGCTCCCTCCACCATGAATTGGTCCAAACTGGGGTGGTTAGAGGCTCCCTCCACCATTAATTGGTCCAAACTGGGCTGGTTAGAGGCTCCCTCCACCATTAATTGGTCCAAACTGGGCTGGTTAGAGGCTCCCTCCACCATGAATTTGCCCAAACTGGGCTGTTTAGAGGCTCCCTCCACCATGAATTTGCCCAAACTGGGCTGGTTAGAGGCTCCCTCCACCATGAATTGGTCCAAACTGGGGTTTTTAGAGGCTCCCTCCACCATGAATTGGTCCAAACTTGGCTGTTTAGAGGCTCCCTCCACCATTAATTGGTCCAAACTGGGCTGGTTAGAGGCTCCCTCCACCATGAATTGGTCCAAACTGGGTTTTTTAGAGGCTCCCTCCACCATGAATTTGCCCAAACTGGGCTATTTAGAGGCTCCCTCCACCATGAATTGGTCCAAACTGGGCTGGTTAGAGGCTCCCTCCACCATGAATTTCCCAAAACTTGGCTGTTTAGAGGCTCCCTCCACCATTAATTGGTCCAAACTGGGCTGGTTAGAGGCTCCCTCCACCATGAATTTGCCCAAACTGGCCTGTTTAGAGGCTCCCTCCACCATGAATTTGCCCAAACTGGGCTGTTTAGAGGCTCCCTCCACCATGAATTGGTCCAAACTGGGTTTTTTAGAGGCTCCCTCCACCATGAATTGGTCCAAACTGGGCTGTTTAGAGGCTCCCTCCACCATGAATTTGCCCAAACTGGGCTGTTTAGCGGCTCCCTCCACCATTAATTGGTCCAAACTGGGCTGGTTAGAGGCTCCCTCCACCATGAATTTGCCCAAACTGGGCTGGTTAGAGGCTCCCTCCACCATGAATTGGTCCAAACTGGGGTTTTTAGAGGCTCCCTCCACCATGAATTGGTCCAAACTTGGCTGTTTAGAGGCTCCCTCCACCATGAATTGGTCCAAACTGGGGTGGTTAGAGGCTCCCTCCACCATTAATTGGTCCAAACTGGGCTGGTTAGAGGCTCCCTCCACCATTAATTGGTCCAAACTGGGCTGGTTAGAGGCTCCCTCCACCATTAATTGGTCCAAACTGGGCTGGTTAGAGGCTCCCTCCACCATTAATTGGTCCAAACTGGGCTGGTTAGAGGCTCCCTCCACCATGAATTGGTCCAAACTGGGCTGTTTAGAGGCTCCCTCCACCATGAATTTGCCCAAACTGGGCTGGTTAGAGGCTCCCTCCACCATGAATTGGTCCAAACTGGGGTTTTTAGAGGCTCCCTCCACCATGAATTGGTCCAAACTTGGCTGTTTAGAGGCTCCCTCCACCATGAATTGGTCCAAACTGGGGTGGTTAGAGGCTCCCTCCACCATTAATTGGTCCAAACTGGGCTGGTTAGAGGCTCCCTCCACCATTAATTGGTCCAAACTGGGCTGGTTAGAGGCTCCCTCCACCATGAATTGGTCCAAACTGGGGTTTTTAGAGGCTCCCTCCACCATGAATTGGTCCAAACTTGGCTGTTTAGCGGCTCCCTCCACCATTAATTGGTCCAAACTGGGCTGGTTAGAGGCTCCCTCCACCATGAATTTGCCCAAACTGGGCTGGTTAGAGGCTCCCTCCACCATGAATTGGTCCAAACTGGGGTTTTTAGAGGCTCCCTCCACCATGAATTGGTCCAAACTGGGCTGGTTAGAGGCTCCCTTCACCATTAATTGGTCCAAACTGGGCTGGTTAGAGGCTCCCTCCACCATGAATTGGTCCAAACTGGGGTTTTTAGAGGCTCCCTCCACCATGAATTGGTCCAAACTTGGCTGTTTAGAGGCTCCCTCCACCATGAATTGGTCCAAACTGGGGTGGTTAGAGGCTCCCTCCACCATTAATTGGTCCAAACTGGGCTGGTTAGAGGCTCCCTCCACCATTAATTGGTCCAAACTGGGCTGGTTAGAGGCTCCCTCCACCATGAATTTGCCCAAACTGGGCTGGTTAGAGGCTCCCTCCACCATGAATTGGTCCAAACTGGGTTTTTTAGAGGCTCCCTCCACCATGAATTTGCCCAAACTGGGCTGGTTAGAGGCTCCCTCCACCATGAATTGGTCCAAACTGGGGTTTTTAGAGGCTCCCTCCACCATGAATTTGCCCAAACTGGGGTGTTTAGAGGCTCCCTCCACCATGAATTTGCCCAAACTCTGCTGGTTAGAGGCTCAATCCACCCTGATTTTCAAAACAAATGTTGGTGCCAACCTCAACTTACTACAAGGGCCAAATTCACTGCTGGTGACAAGCTCTCCTCACTGCAAGTGCCAAATACACATGTTTCAAGGTGTTTTCCTACTGTCAGAGAGGTGGTATTGAGTGTGTAAAGTGTGTAGTTGTTAGGCTGTGATGTTGGGGTAATAGAGGGTCTTTGGTGTGTTAGATGCCCCCAGACATGCTTCCCCTGCTGTCCCAGTGTCATTCCAGAGGTGTTGGCATCATTTCCTGGGGTGTCATAGTGGACTTGGTGACCCTCCAGACACGGATTTGGGTTTCCCCCTTAACGAGTATCTGTTCCCCATAGACTATAATGGGGTTCGAAACCCGTTCGAACACACGAACATTGAGCGGCTGTTCGAATCGAATTTCGAACCTCGAACATTTTAGTGTTCGCTCATCTCTAATTAAGATTAATAGAGGTGCCCAAACTTTTTCATAGGACTGTATGTGTACATTTACTGAGGTTCTCTTTTTGTATTGCAGGTTACCTGATAATGCATGTAGTACAGTGCTTATTTGGCCTGGTTCTTGTGTATGCTTTTGTGTTTCCAATAATACATGGACAAGCTTTAGAATTGCTGAAAGGCTTAGGAATTTCCATGTAAGTCTGGTTTATAATTTTTACTTCTGATTAGTATTATAGTATCATGTGACATTTAATTTACCTGTATATACTTATATTTATAAATGTCAAGTTTAAATTATTTCTACAATCTTTAGACATAAATGATTTGCCACATAATCTACCAACAAATTAAGTCTAGGTTCACATCCATGCTTGTGTTTCCATTGAAGACTCTGCCGCAGAAACTGCCAAAACTCAGTGGAGAGAAAGGTCCTGTGTGTATAAAAATGGCAGACACTCTGCGGACTACAGTCTATGTGGTGCCCACGTGTAACCACTGTTTTAGCGGGCTCTCTGTTGTTTGGATTCCCTAGTGACCTATGCACAGATATGAACCTAGCCTAAAGTAGCCTTTACTAATTCATAAGAAATACATAAGGAATGAAATACCCCCTGTACATTGCATGGTAGCATACTAAAAAAATACAGTACGTTTTAAATCATGAAAAATTCTTTGTAGCACACAAACAGTGATGATAAACAGATTCTGAACAAGCTGCATTTTTTTTTTGTTTCGTTAATATTTTATTCTTTTTATCTTTTCTTTTAAGACTCACACTTGCAATTGCTATTTCTCTGATGATATTGCAAGTCCTGTTAGCAAGTAAGTTTTTTCTGCAAAAGAAAATAGCTCCTGAGGATAAGCAGAAACCATTAGCTCTAAATAACAGGTAAAACTTATTTTTTTTTTTGTTCTCTTGTTTCAACATTTTTTAAAGGGATCCTATCATTCGATGCCCTTTTTTTCTCGATAACACGTAGGACTAGCCTTAAGAAAGGCTATTCTTCTCCTACCTTTAGATGTCTTCTCTGCGCCACCGTTCGGTAGAAATCCCGATTTTCTTCGGTATGCAAATGAGTTCTGTCACAGCACGGGGGGCAGGCCCCAGCGTTCAAACAGCACTGGGGGCGTCCCCAATGCTGCGAGAGAACTCTCCAGTGCCGCCTCCATCTTCTTCAGGAATGCCCTCTCCCTGTGTCTTCTTCTGTCCTGGGTTTCAATCTTCTAGACCTCGGGCAGAGCTGACTGCGTATGCTAGCGGCCACAAGAAAATGGCCACTTACACAGTAAGCTGGTGTAGCCGCTTACACAGTAAGCTGGTGTAAGCAGCCATTTTCTTGTGGCCGCTTACACAGTAAGCTGGTGTAAGCAGCCATTTTCTTGTGGCCTGGGCATGCGCAGTCAGCTCGGGTAGAGGCCTAGAACATTGAAACCAAGACAGAAGAAGACACAGGGAGAGGGAGTTCCTGAAGAAGATGGAGGTGGCACTGGAGAGTTCTCTCACAGCATTGGGGACGTCCCCAATGCTGTTTGAGCGCTGGGGACCGCCTCCAGTGCTGCGAGAGAACTCATTTGCATACCAAAGAAAACTGGGATATCTACCGAACGGCAGCACGGAGAAGACATCTAAAGGTAGGAGAAGAATAGCCTTTCTTAAGGCTATTCCTACATGTTTTCAAGAAATAAAGGCTATCCAATAATAGGAGCCCCACGTTGCGGAAACGTAGCTTTTTTTGTTGTGGTTTTTTGAGTCAAAGCCAAGAATTGCTACAAATGGAAAGAGAGATATATAGGAAGATTTTATAGTTCTACCTATAGCTCAATCCATTCCTGACTTTGGCTCAAAAAAACGCAACAAAATCTGCAATAAAAAAAAGCTGTGTTTCTGCAACGTGGGGCTTTCGCCTAACACTGTATTAGAAAAGGGGACTTGCTTTTTTTTTTTTTTTTTTTTGCAAAAGCATAGCATATATTGAATTGCTTTGACAATTCCTAACACAGCCTGTACAGAAATTTGGAGCAGGTTCTGATAAAAACAAACTTTTTTTATGACCTGAAACAGCACACATAAGGTGAATCCAATATAAAACCTGGGGTCCTTGTTTTCGCTACAATATCGAAACCAATTAAACCAATTAAAAGAATAACAATAAAACAATCAGTGTGTGTTGTTTGCCTGCAGTATGTCACACCTGAAAAACAAGAAAAACAAAATATGGACATGTGCACAGGATCATCTTAGGGCAGTACTGACTCCAGTCAGTGGGTGGTATAAAAACTGGAGTAATGTATGTGTTAGATTTATAGATACATTTGATAAATTTGGCTCAAATTATGCTAGCAAAACAGACTTTAAAGTTTTTTCTAATGATAAATTCCACCCCCATCCAGTTGCTGTTGAAGGGTCTATTCAACATGGAGGAAAATGGTGAGGAATTTGGTATGGAATTTCAGCACTAAAAAAAAAAAGCCTCCCATCGAAATTCCACACCAAATTCCTCACCATTTTCCTCCATGTGAATGGACCCAAAATCTTGTGCATGCAGTTTTTAATTGCAGTTATGTGTAGCACCTTTCCGCTATACCAGCATAGAGCTTTTCTATGTAATTGCCGTTACAGAGAAATATATAGTAATATGTGCTGCTCAATATTGTAATTCTAAACTCCCGTCAGTTCTTCTACATAAAGGCACAGTGTAAGCCCAGTGCATCTGCTATTCCAGTAATGTAATATGACATAGGGATGGAAAACTGATATATTATGGTCTGGGAGTCTGTCAGCCTCTGTCCATGTCAGTTACTAAATGTGCGGCTGGGAAGGGGCTCCCAAAAAAATTCCAATATGGGGCTCAAAAATTCCTGTTAGCAGTTCTGCATGAATAGATGCAGTATGAAAACAGCATAGCAGAGCATGCAACTGGGTGCTTTAGAGTATCTGTAACTCCCATTCACTTATATGAGAGATACGTAAAGGGCATAGCACAGCCTGCTCATCAGTTTCCATAACTCCCAGTCAACATACAGCTCCATATTCCTATTTTAGCCATGACTGATTTATTTAAAGTGTAACTTTAATCATAAATCCATAGTGCATGTTAAGATAACAAACAGGGGTGAACCTGGGCTTTCTGCCGCCTGAAGCGGCGTCAGAAAGCCCCCCCCCCCCAAGGAGGGGCGGAGCTGCGGGGCGGGGTCACAAGAAAGGGGCAGGGTCGAGTAGAAGGGGCGGGGTCAAGTGGAAAGGGGGCGTGGCCGAGCGGAGCATTCGCAGGCAGAGAGCAAGCAGGGAGAATACCTGCTCTCTGCCTGAGTGTGAAGGGCGGCCGCTGGAGCAGCGCTGCGTCCAGCAGGGCCGCCCCAATACACCGCTCGCTTCCCGTGTCGGGCTGCAGACACGGTGATGCTAAGCCAGTCCAGGACAGCTTGTCCTGGACTGGCTTACGTCAGCAAAAATGCCACCCTCCCGAGGCCCTGGCATAGCGCCGCCTGAAGCGGTCGCTTCAGGTCGCCTCATGGGAGGTGCGGCGCTGATAACAAACTACGTAATCTAAAATAAAGATAGATAGATAGGAGATAGATAGATAGATAGATAGATAGATAGATAGATAGATAGGAGATAGATAGATAGATAGATAGATAGATAGATAGATAGATAGATATGTTTCAGTCTCCTGTCCTCTTGATCACTAGGAGCCCCAGCGTTCGGGTCCCCAGTGCTTGGACACTTATACCCTGTCCCATGGTTAAGGGAGAAGTGTCCAATACCTTTAATGTTAAAAAAAAGCCTCATATCTCTGTCTCTCCTTCCACTTACCTTTCTAGTGTCAAGGTGGGGTGTCTAGGACCCACCAGTAAAAGTCATTCTGGGGGCCCACTTTACAGCTACATGTCAATGTTATCTGACACTTGTCCAAGTCAGACACTTGTCCCAGGTATGTCCCGACTTCAACTCATCCATGTCTAGAGTGGATGGATTCATTACAATGGTGAAGCAGGGAGCCATCCATTCCTGCTTCACCATTCCCCCATCTCTGTTCCCAGGGTCTTGGAAGCAGGAGGCTCAATGTAGTGACATCATATACTGTAGCAGAAACTGGAGGGAGACTGCATAGTGTGGTACCAACTGGAGGGGGAGCAGTATGCTGTGGAGGCATATGGTTGGGGAGCTGTATACTGTGGAGGCAACTAGAGGGAAATGTACACTGTGGGAGAAACTGGAGAAGGATTGTATAGTTTGGGCACAACCTGAAGGTGACATTATAATGTGGGGCATACAGTGTTAGGGACACTATACAGGGGATATTCTGTGTGGGGCACAAAAAGACATTGATGGGAATTGGCACAGCCAAAAAGTGTTTGAGGCTTTAGGTGGGTCCTACTATACATAAATTTGTGGTCCTTTGAAAGTTAAGAGTATTGCACACAGTAGTACACCTCAAGCAACAGCAAGATGCTGCAAAACAATTGATGATTGCAGCCCCTGCAGTGTGATTTAGAAAATGGGGTGCAGGAAGGAAGGATACTGGTTGAGCTAGGATCATAATAGTGCCAGGCTCTCTCTCTTTTGGGAATATGAATGGCAGAGAATTGAACTGCTAAAACAGCGGTTACATGACAATGGCAGACCCCATTGACTATTGTGCAGGACTTTTCTCTCCGCTGATTTTCAGTGGTTTCTGAATCGGAGTCTCCTCCATCTGCACCTAGATGTCATCTCTGCCCACGATCCATAAAATAAACTTTGTAATTTCTTAATTAATCTACCTAGTATATTATACTGACACATAGCCTGGTTCAGAAGCTATATGTTGAGTATTTGTATCAAGTACAATAAGTGTAATGTGAAATGTTAGAGTGAGTTAGGGGACTCCTCAGTTGATTTACCTGTCTACATGTGGGTCAATCCATGCATGCACCGCTCCATAGAGTTGTTTGTAAAATGACAATGTTTGAGTACAGTGAACGGACAGGGGCCGTTAAGACTACCACGGTCTCTGATCTGTATGAAGATTATAGGCCCCTCACCAGTCTAAAATTTTTAACTACTCTGACATGTAATGCCTAGATATAGTACCAGAACCAAAGTTAATGCGTAGATTAAAATAAATGTAGGATCCCTTCAGTTGTCTCTCCAAGTTTTTACACAGATAAAAAAGTGCAACATGCTTTCCATGAGAAGAAAAAAAAAACAATTTGAAATACTGTATTCGATTGAACAAGCCTTGGCACAAACCAATTCACCCATTTCTAGTATTTATTCAGGGTAGAAGAAAAGGTACTGTGCAGGGCTATAGATGAAGTTGTACTGTGAAGGGAATGTGTTATTCACTTGAAAAGCAATGGTGCTGTGCAATGGTTATACATAAGATAAGACTTGAATTAGGCATTCACAGGCAAAAAGACACATATAACCATAGAACTACTGTTACCATTCACCATTCTCTATTTTCTGTCTGCAGTTCTACAGAGGTTTTAGGGTTGGTTCACACTAGCGCTTGTATTCCGTCCGCAAGGAGTCTGAATGGAGACACCCCCCCCCCCCGAACGGAATACCAACGCTAATGCAAGCACTATGCAGTTAAGCACATGGAGCCCATAGACTATAATGGGCTCTGTGTGCTTGCTGCGCACTGCCCGCACAATTCATTTGTGCGGGCAGTGCGCGGCAAGCACACGGAGCCCATTATAGTCTATGGGCTCCATGTGCTTAAAGAGGACCTTTCACCACTTTTGGGCACATGCAGTGTTATATACTGCCAGAAAGCTGACAGTGCGCTGAATTCAGCGCACTGTCGGCTTTCCCGATCTGTGCCCGCTGTAAAGAGCTTACGGTGCCGGTAGCGTAGTGCTCTATGGTCAGAAGGGCGTTTCTGACCATTAGCCAGAGACATCCTTCTGCCTCGCGGCGCCTATCGCGCTGTGCTGTGGAGCGGGGAGGAACGCCCCCTCCCTCTGCTCACACTGCTCGTCCATAGACGAGCATTATCAGGGCGGGGAGGGGGCGTTCCTCCCCGCTCCACAGCACAGCGCGATAGGCGCCGCGAGGCAGAAGGATGTCTCTGGCTAATGGTCAGAAACGCCCTTCTGACCATAGAGCACTACGCTACCGGCACCGTAAGCTCTTTACAGCGGGCACAGATCGGGAAAGCCGACAGTGCGCTGAATTCAGCGCACTGTCAGCTTTCTGGCAGTATATAACACTGCATGTGCCCAAAAGTGGTAAAAGGTCCTCTTTAACTGCATAGTGCTTGCATTAGCGTTGGTATTCCGCTTGCAATTGCGATTGCATTCCGTCCGGGGGGTCTCCATGCAGACTCCTTGTGGACAGAATACAAGCGCTAGTGTGAACCAACCCTTAGGATCTTTGGAGAACTTTTGAACTTTAAAGTCCGTGAATAGGAGAGGATACTTCTTGGTGGTTATTTGTCTACCCACGCAAATTGTCTATATTATAATCTACCATTAAGTATGAACCAAAATAACTCTGATAAGAAATAAAGAAAGTCTTAATAGTTAAAAGGCATAGGCACTTTTCTTTAGTGAAGTATATTGCAAAGTTTGTACTCTTCACCTGCACTATTGATTTATGAAAAACAATGTATAGACAGTGGAGCACAAACAATTCTGACACATTTTCAGTAAATCTGCCCCAATCCCCCAAGTGAATATTCTTTTTAGAAATTCTTGAGAAAAAAAATTGATTAAACCTTTAAAAGGGACTGATGAAGACAAATAATCTGTTCAAGCCTATGTAGGGTAAGATCACCAAGAAAGACTTGTATCATACACTGGTAGCAGCTCAGCTCCTTTCCTGGTACTGCACATGTCAAATACAAAATAACTTATTCCATTTATCAGAACAAATCAAAATGTCAATAAAATTATCGACTTTGTGTTTACTTAGTCTTGTGATCTCATGCTTCCACTATTTTTTTTCTTTTTAGGAAGGCTTTTCATAATTTTAATTACTTCTTTTTCTTCTACAATGTGATTCTTGGTTTGGGTGTCTGCCTTTTTCGGCTTTTTTCCAGTCTGATTTTGGGAAGTTGGTTAATTGCAAGGATTGATAGACCAATATTACAACGAGGCTATGAGTCATCAGACATGGGTAAGTCATTTACTGTGGCAAGTATGGAATACACCCTTTTATTGCTTAGGGTCCATTCACACGGAGGAAAATGGTGCGTTATTTGGCGCTGAATTTTCAGCGCTGAAAAAAAAGCCTCCCATTGATTTCAATGGGTTCTGCTAGCTTTTTTTTCCACTAGCAGAATTTTCTGGTAGCGGAAAATTCAGCTAGTGGGGAAAAAAAGCTAGTGGAACCCATTGAAATCAATGGAAGGCTTTTTTTTAGCGCTGAAAATTCAGCGCCAAATAACGCGCCGCTTTCCTCCGTGTGAATTAAGGCTAAGGTCCTATCTTGTGGAAAAGCAGCTTTTTTTCTTTCAGTTTTTGTTGCCTTTCTTTTTTAGCCGAACCCAGGAGTGGCTACAATAGAAATAGAAAATATAAAGGCAGCACATATTTTTCTCTCTTTTGCTCACTCCAATCCTAGCTTTGGCTCAAAAAACCACTGCAAAATCTGCTTTTCTGCAACTTGGGGCCTTAGCCTAAATTGAAGGTTATAGAATGTGTTCCCTCAGTTCCTTTTGTTAAGCATTATAGCTATCAGACAGACATTCTTTAATGTAATTGTCCTACTCCCCATCGCTTCGCAAGGGCCTTCTTGTTTATAATACCCAATCTCCATTACTTTAAACATGTACATCAAATGCTGGGCCTTTAGAATCCCTACTGCCTATCTGTGTGACGGGCACAATATACTTGCAACAGAAGCTATAGAAAGTGAGTATCATACCCTGGAACCTATAGAATAATCAGCCTTGTTGATACATTGCCCAATTGGCCATACATAGAAAGTTAAGGGCAGACTATTTTTTTATCAACTTGCTTTATTAACTCACAATGTAATACAGTGTATATATCAATGAATATAAGGAAACAATACAAATATACAGTTTTTAAATACAAAGAAAAGCAATACACATTGGGTAACTCAAAATGTGTTGGTAAAATATTATTTAGGTAAATTCACTAGGTTACATGTAGAGCGTAATGTAAAGCAGTATCAATGATCAAATAATGTAATAAAGTATACTGTGTACAACAATGAACTATAAACATATCTAACGAAAAACATCTAGATGAGAGCTTAGCCCTCAATAACCCAGGGGTATAAAGAGTAAATGGGGATTGACATCCTGCAACCCATCATTTTGAAAACTTTTGGGAACAGTCTCTGTGTTTCGATACAACCCTCTCAATTTGGAGGCTAACATTAATTTCTTCCATTGTCCCATGGTTTGGAGATTGCCTCCCATCAACCAAATCGCTATTCTATTTCCTAGCAAGGAAAACTGTTTTCCAAAGGAAAACACACATCTCCTGCAACCCAGCCAACTCCTAGAGAAGGCCCAATAAGTCCTCCAGTGTAGTTGGTATCCTGATCATAATAATGTTGGGTAATGTAAAAGCTACTTCTCTCCAAAATTAACTGATACTAGGGCATTGCCATGTGATGTGAAAGAAGTTAGTCTGTGGTCTGGCACATCTTTGACAACTGTCATCTGGCATATGCATCATTTTATATAGCTGCAACAGAGAGATAACATTGAGGTAAGAAATATTGTTGAATCATGCAATTATTGCTTGTAGGTAATATATATAAAGGGTATTCAATGGCTTCATCTCAATCGTCTGTTTCTAGGTTATGGTGTTGGGATTTCCATTTGTCCTCTATTACTGTTTGCAAGGAATCCAATTTAGTTCCCAGATGGTTAGTATATAGTGTGGTTAACCCTCTTGGACCCAGAGAAGTAAAATTTCCAATGAAGGATTAATCCGATATTGGGCATAGAATGTCAGGGAAGTGACTCCAGAGTGACAGTGGTAGCTGTAGGGATCTATAGAATGAGGTACATGGCATCTGGTAACTGAGAGAAGGATTTAAGAATCATGATATACATCACCCAAGACTAGCACATTATGTGAAATCCAGTAGGTGAGGATACATGGGTTTATGACATGTGGGATCTGTGGGGAGAAAGCATGATATTGAGCTCTCCATCCCACTGGCACCAGTTTGTCGAGCAATAACAGGTAACGAGAAAAGAGGGTTAGTTTTTTCAGCACAACCATAGTGTGCAAATGGAAAGGCAGTTAATAGTCTG
Source organism: Leptodactylus fuscus (assembly GCF_031893055.1). NCBI lineage: Eukaryota > Metazoa > Chordata > Amphibia > Anura > Leptodactylidae > Leptodactylus > Leptodactylus fuscus. The sequence continues at coordinate 182,563,078 of NC_134265.1, forward strand.
TGTTAACCGAAGTGGGAGCCTAAATCCAGATGACCAGTCAAAAAGTATATGTGAAAATCAGGCAGAACCATACCTCCCTGAATTTTGGGTAAAAGCAGGGACTTTTTAAATTGCCCTGCTCCCCCTCCCCCCCCTTCACTGGTGTCCTAAGTTTGTTTATATAGTGGAAAATGGTTTCAACGTATGAACATACCACACTGCTAGCCGCGACAGAATGCTGATGCAGTGCACCAACATCCCATCGCGGCATTCTGCTCTGGATTAGGCCTGAATGAATGGGCCTAATCAGGAGGGAGTCTCATGCTGCAGATGCTGTAGTTGAGACAGCAACGGAATTCGCGGGAAGAAGGGGTATGACGCTTCTTTTTTCCGCTACTAGCTAGCGGAAAAAAGAAGCGAACGACTCCCATTGAAGTCAATGGGAGCCATTTTTGGCAGCGGATTTTGAGCCGGATTCCGCTTCAAAATCCGCTGACAAAAACTCTGTGTGAATGAGCACTAAGAATCTGGCTTCTGGAATCTTCCTGATCTCTAAAAAAGTATAGAAGCCTAAAGTTTGGCTAACTTGGAATAGGGGTTATTCAGCAATGTGTGAAAGAATGATAACTAACCAGCTTTTTGTATTTTATTTAAGGCTACAATACATGGATTGGAATGATATATGTGGACCACTATCACACTAACCCAATACTTCTGGGTTTTTGTAACATTCTACTCACAGTGAGAGCTGAAAAAAGACTAAAAGAGTTACCAGCATATTCTGTATTTAGTGATTCAGTAGGTAAGTAAGACAATTATGCACAAAATTATTTTCCATATCAATAAAAACAAAGTGGTGTTACATTTCTTTTAAGAAGTTCTTGTCACTTTAAACATGTCTCAGTGAATAGGGAACCAAATAGGTTCTGTGAAGAATTTTTAAGGAAGGCTCCATAATGGTGACTTATCAACCGCCTTTGCTAATGAATGTGCAACACTCGGTTCATTGGACTGGGGTTAGGGTGGTCTCTATGTCATGTCCTCAGACCGTCATATAGTCTAATTTGAGCTCAGGGGCTGGTGAATGAAATAGTCCTTGATGGAGACCTGCTGGTCACAGAGAAACTCATTGAGGAGCCTGAACCTAGTGTGTCTCCCCTGAGTGAACACCCTGGAGATAGGCCAGCAGGAAAGAGAGGATTATTTTGTAGACAGTGTAATGGTGAGATCAGACTTTGTAACCTAGAACTAAAACTGATCCTCTTCCATAGATGCAGCATATGGGTGGTTACTTCAGCACTTGCTGGGATCAGGTGGGAGGTCGATTGTGGGATCCATAGAAGAGCCTGTACTGACCAAGGATAACTCCAAGGTTACCTATTGTTGGCAATCTATCTCATTATATATAGCACTGACAAGCCACCAAGTCTTTTGTGATAATATACAGTACATCTCCGGATTTGAGGTTTATAGGCCCAAATAAAGTCCCTCTGTAGGCTTGCTAGGGAGGAGGAGGTTATCGGTATTGGAAGGGTAATAGAAACTACAGAAAAGTAAACCAACCCAAGAAAAGGTGGGGCAATGCCAGTCAACCAGATTTATTTGTAGCTTTGGGATCAATGTGGCATCATTAACAGGATTGCCAAGCATGTTCTGGGGGAATTTATTACCTCATTTGCAAGACATGTGGCTAAAGGAGTGATTTATTCTTTTTATAGTATAGGGATGAGAAGCCATCAGGTCCAGGCACTTTCTGATTCTTAAAGGGGTTGTCCCATCAAAAGGATCCTATCTATACTGCTTATTAATGTGAATGTAAGACGTTTCCTTAATACATTGCTTCAGCAAAACTGCTTTGTTTGTCCACTATCTTACTTTATTCAATTCATTGTTGACACAGCCCTTGACTTATCTGGTCAAAAGTCAAGTGATGTAGCTGCCTGCTCTCAGGGGGGAGCGAGGAGGGGCTAAGTGCACGGGAGCGAGCCTGTGTTTGTAGCTATTCCTGTGTCTACACCACGTGACCTAGGTTCCTGCTTTCAGATAAAGGAGGGGGGAAATGAGTGCTGGAGCCGCTTTCATTTCTGAACTCGTTCTGAACTCGTTTTCTGTTCTCCCAGGGAAAGGAGGTGATTTAGAACTTGTATTTATTTTATTTTTTTATTACATATTTTTAAAGCTTTTTTTTTTTCTTTTTAACTATTTTATTAGTTCCCCCCCCCCCCCAGGGGGCTTGAACCTGCAGTCATTTGATTGCAATTCCCATAGACGGCAATACAACTGTATTGCCGTCTATGGGACTTTCTATATATTACTATTGTGGCTGGTCATAGACCATAGTTTACACTTTGGGGGGAAGGGGCCGCCAATACAGACCCAACATCTGCTGTAATAGAGAGGCGGATGCCGGGGAGGGTTAGATGCCAGCACAGGTGCCGGGGCCTGCGACATCGCTACGCTCCTGCCCTGCATGAAGCCAGCAGCGGCAGGAGAGATGCTGCTATTCCAGAGGGGGGGAAGCCGGAGGAGCGGAATAGCAGCATTGCTCCTGCCGCTGCTGGCTTCATGCAGGGCAGGAGCGTAGCAATGTCGCAGGCCCCGACACCTGTGCCGGCGTCTAACCCTCCCCGGCATCCACCTTTCTATTACAGCGGATGCCGGGTCTGTACTGGCATTGTGAAGGCTGGGGAACTGACTGGTCTCACCATCTATTCGCTGTACGTCCGATGCCTAGCTGCATCGGGAGTGCGCACGCAGGGCCAGCGGCATAGGAGTGACATCATCTCGCCGCTGGCTTTGCATATGTAACCCACCAATGACACAATAAAGCGGGAAGAAAGAAGATTTTACAGCAGTGAAGACTGGTGAGTATGCGACGTGGGAATACCCCTTTAAGGGAATCAATGGCCACATCTAATTCCTCCTTTGCTATAGGTGTGTTTAAGGGTGTGGCTTGGGTAGCAGTTACAGTAGGGAGGTTGAAGGAGTGGAGGAGACCATCTCTGGATGGCAGGCAGAGGTTGGAGAGGAATACAATTTCTGATAAAACTGGTGAAATTGTAGATAAATAGAATTAGGGTTGGAAGTGAGTCCTCCACTTGACTCTTGTATTTGATATATTACGTTTAGCTTCTGATAAACCCTAAGTTTAGAGGTTAACAGTTTATCAGGCTTGTTTGACAGTTTATTAAATTTCGCTTTGGTTCATCATATAGCTTTTTCTGTCTTATGAGTTAGGGCAGAGTTAACTTTAAGTTTGACATCCCTGATACATTTAGTCAGGTAATCAGAAGGGTGAAGCTGATTAGCAGACTCCAATTTTAACAGTTTGTGTTCCAAGTCAGCCTGAACCCTCTCTGTGTCCCTTTCTACGTCTTAGAGACAGAAAAACACAGAAATGGAGACAGAGACACAGAAAGAGATAGAGAGAAACACACTGTCTCTGAGACGCAAACAGAGAGAGAGACAAGAGAGAGAGAGAGAGAGAGAGAGAGAGAGAGAGAGAGAGAGAGAGATGGAGACAGAAATACTGAGTGTTTCTTTTTCTCTCTCTCCATTATTTGATGTGAAAGGAAGGAATGGGTCGTTTGACCCAACGACATCCATAAGCAGCTCCCACAGTTTCCTTGTCTGCCAGACCCAGGAAAGGAGAGTAACACCGGTTTTTAATTTTGTCACCTTTTCAATCATTATACTCTGGGGTCTGAAAAGATTATAATTATAATTATATTTTATGGGTTGTGGACCCCAAAAATTCCAGGTTCTACTGAACCGGAAATTTTTGCAATGTGTGCAACGAACACTGTAGGGGTCACTATGGGACCTTGTTAGACTTCATACTGTATGGAGGGTCAACTATGGGACATTATACTGTGTAGAGGGGCCTCTATGGAACAAATGCCACTGTGGGACATTATACAGTGTGCAAGGGCTTCTATGGGGCCAGGAAAGGGGGCGCTATGCCGTGTGGGGAGCTGTGTGTGGGGAAAGGTAGCTCAGTAGCAACAATGGTATAGACCCAACCAGTCAGAGACAGGGACACAAAATCTGTAGCAAACAAGTTTATTTAGAAAAAAAAACAACAAAATAAATAAACCTTCACTTCATGCACTAAATGAGCAAAATAAAATACAGCTTTAACCTCTGGCAAAACAAAACTCCTGCTTGTACAAGCTCTAACTAATACAGAATAAGGCTAACTATATGTGTGGATTACTTCCGGTCACACGATCAAAACAAAACAAGTCCTAGTTTGGTCTCACCAAAACTCAGTTCTCCAGGACAGACCAGGCACCTCTTCTCACTCCCAGGATCTGCCCTGAAGTCCAGGCTTTGCATCCTTTTATGGGCCAGTAATGAGCCCAGGACCCACACCTGGGCTGCAGCTTATGGGTTACACGTATGTCAGAAATCTGGAGGAGATATCCAGGGACTCTAGCACTCTGCCTGTTACCTTCTCACAATAGATAGATAGATAGATAGATAGATAGATAGATAGATAGATAGATAGATAGATAGAGGTCAGTGATATGTACAGGACACACTGCCCCCTGCTGATGATGTGGGGGGGGGGATCATCCCATAGGACAGTCAGTCATCCCTAGTAGTTGTATGAGGTCAGTAACAGCTCAGGGATATGTATAAGACATCCCAACACTGCCACATGGGTTGTCTCTCATGGTAGGGTGGACAACTGGCATGGATAATGATCACCCACACACTCAAGGGTTCTTCAGTAATGTCTGTACCAGATTACACTTCCTAGGCCGCTAGGCTGACAGATTTGTCACCAGTTGAGCATTTGGGAAAACCAGAGACACTGCTTAACCAACCTATGAGTATACAGGATTTACAGGCCCAGCAGTAACATCTGTGGGTAAATGTGCCACAGAATACCATACTGAGCCTGCATCCCTCCATGGCCTGCTGTATCTCATCTTGTATCCAGGCTAGAGGTACCAATTGTCCATGTTCCCCAAAAACCTTCTCCTTTGGCTAGAATATTGTAATCACTTCCGTATGTCATCATTACAATCACAATGCGTATTTGCATTGTGGGGAAGGTAGCTCGGTAGTAGCAATGGTCTGGACTCAACTAGTCAGAGACAGGGACACAAAACTGTAGCAAAACATTTTTATTTAGAAAAAAACCTGCAAAACAAGTAAACCTTCACGTCAGGCACAAAAAGAGCAAAATACTTAACTTCATGCACAAGGAATGAAACAAAACCCTGCTCGTCTGAGCACTAACTAGACAATATGTACTAATTGTATGTGTGGCTGGTAGTAAGCCACCTGTACAGTTAGTACAGCCTTTTATTGCCCAGTAGTGAGCCTAGGACCTACTCCTAAGTCAGAAGTCTGGGGTAGATATACCTTGACTCCAGCACTCTGCCTGTCACCTTCTCACAGTATATATATTTGTGTATCTGTTGGTATAGATATACAGTGAATATGTATAGTATGTGATATATATAAGATACATACATTTCTAACAAATATATTGAGAGATATGTAGTTGTCCAAATATTCCTGTTTATGTGTGTATATATGCCAATTGCCAAAAAAGCAGGAGTAATTTACTAAATGTTTTTTGTTTTTGTTATTTTTTTCTAAAGGACCTCGTGCATCAACCAAATCCAGAACAAGATGGCTCCTATATTATACTCTTATGAACAATCCTAGACTTATAATACAAAGAAAACAGAAAAACATGGATGACCTGGATAACAGGAATATTGTTATGCAAACCAGACTTGTACAGGCTTCTGTTCTAGAGGCTGAAAACAGGAATATTCAGGAAAGACCACTGGATACCAACAGCGTGGAAATATGGGAAAGATGAGATCATATTTATCTCCATAAGTCTTGGACAATTTTCATACCAATTCTAATAAGTTTGCATGGTATATAGCTACAATTGAGATGTTGTTACTCATAGACACGTCCTATAAATAATAACAATTTACATTGACCGGACTAGATCTAGTAGATCTGAAATCTCATAAACATACAGTCCTTTTACATTCGCATTAATCCTCGTTCCCAACTGTTGATCTATAAAAACACCAATTTGTCGTCAAGTGAACAATCATTCATTTGGATCTTTTATGCCAGCCTAAAAATTACTGACAATAGGAAAACTGGGGATGAGTAATCAAATTAATTGTGAAGGATTAGAAAATTGGTCACATGAATGGGACTGCGCTCCAGCATTGCCATGTAACAAACAGATGTGATGTCACTTCTTGATAAGAAGAAATCTGCCATATTTTCTAATTCTACATAGTCCCCTTAATTCGAGTACAAAATACTTCCCATATCAATAAAAGTGCATGCAGGGGTCTTAATAGGAACAGAAACATACCTTTGTGGACAGGGTTGGACTGGCCCACTGGGGAAGCCGGTGAATCCCCTGGTGGGCCCTGAGCCCCGACTGAAAGTCCTTATTTTGCCAATGCAGATGCATTGGTCAGGGGGCCCAATCGGGATGGTCAGGGGCCCCAATCAGGCACCTGACCAATGCATTTGCCTTAACACACGGGGGCCCCCATTAGCTGACGCTGAAGCTGTACATGGTGTCCTGCCGATATATAGGGAAAGTATACACTCACCGGCCACTTTATTAGGTACACCATGCTAGTAACGGGTTGGACCCCCTTTTGCCTTCAGAACTGCCTCAATTCTTCGTGGCATAGATTCAACAAGGTGCTGGAAGAATTCCTCAGAGATTTTGGTCCATATTGACATGATGGCATCACACAGTTGCCACAGATTTGTCGACTGCACATCCATGATGCGAATCTCCCGTTCCACCACATCCCAAAGATGCTCTATTGGATTGAGATCTGGTGACTGTGGAGGCCATTGGAGTACAGTGAACTCATTGTCATGTTCAAGAAACCAGTCTGAGATGATTCCAGCTTTATGACATGGCGCATTATCCTGCTGAAAGTAGCCATCAGATGTTGGGTACATTGTGGTCATAAAGGGATGGACATGGTCAGCAACAATACTCAGGTAGGCTTTGGCGTTGCAACGATGCTCAATTGGTACCAAGGGGCCCAAAGAGTGCCAAGAAAATATTCCCCACACCATGACACCACCACCACCAGCCTGAACCGTTGATACAAGGCAGGATGGATCCATGCTTTCATGTTGTTGACGCCAAATTCTGACCCTACCATCCGAATGTCGCAGCAGAAATCGAGACTCATCAGACCAGGCAACGTTTTTCCAAACTTCAATTGTCCAATTTCGATGAGCTTGTGCAAATTGTAGCCTCAGTTTCCTGTTCTTAGCTGAAAGGAGTGGCACCCGGTGTGGTCTTCTGCTGCTGTAGCCCATCTGCCTCAAAGTTTGACATACTGTGCGTTCAGAGATGCTCTTCTGGCTACCTTGGTTGTAACGGGTGGCTATTTGAGTCACTGTTGCCTTTCTATCAGCTCGAACCAGTCTGGCCATTCTCCTCTGACCTCTGGCATCAACAACGCATTTCCGCCCACAGAACTGCCGCTCACTGGATGTTTTTTCTTTTTCGGACCATTCTCTGTAAACCCTAGAGATGGTTGTGCGTGAAAATCCCAGTAGATCAGCAGTTTCTGAAATACTCAGACCAGCCCTTCTGGCACCAACAACCATGCCACGTTCAAAGGCACTCAAATCACCTTTCTTCCCCATACTGATGCTCGGTTTGAACTGCAGGAGATTGTCTTGACCATGTCTACATGCCTAAATGCACTGAGTTGCCGCCATGTGATTGGCTGATTAGAAATTAAGTGTTAACAAGCAGTTGGACAGGTGTACCTAATAAAGTGGCCGGTGAGTGTATATTGGAGGACACCGTGTGCAGCTTCAGCATCAGCTAATGGCTGCTTGTAAGCCCTCACTTATCTGCACCAGCTATCACTTCTTTCTTATGAAGTCCTGTCCGTGCTGCCCGGACTTCCTCCCTCCCCTCCTCCTCTCACATCGTAGCATGTGGGGACAGGGAGCAGTCTGCTGCGATGCTTCAATTCTGGAGTATATTCTTTTGGTAAAATCTGTATATTTAATATGTATATGTGTGTACATTTGTTTAAAGTATGTGTCTTGTATATTGTGTGAGTACTGTATGTGTGTATACAGGTATGTGTGAGTATATACAGTATGCTATAATAATGTGTACTGTATATGTGAGTGTATATATATATGTGAGTATATATAGTATTCATATATTCATAAAAGTGTATATATGACTTATATATGGTATATGAATGTATATAAATACATATGTGTGAGTATATATGGTATATGTATAAGGCCTGGTTCACATCTGCGTTTGGTAATCCATTCAGGGAGTCCGCATGGGGGCACCCTTCCCCCCTGAATGGACTACCGAACGCATTAGCAAGCGGTGCTCAGTGAAAGCACATGGACCCCATAGACTATAATGGGGTCCATGTGCTTTCCGCGCGATGTCCACATTGGTCATGCGGACACGAAAGTAGATCTTGAAGTACTTTTCTGTCCACATGTTCCGTGCGGACACTGCGTGGAAAGCACACGGACCGCAATATAGTCTATGATGTCCATGTGCTTTCACTGCACACCGCTTTCTAACGCATTTGGTAGTTCACTCGGGGGGGTCCCCATGCGGACGCCCCCAACGGATTACCAAACGCAGATGTGAACCAGGTATGAGTGTGTAGGTATATAGTATGTGCTATCCCATACACACATTGCAGAAAAATAAACGCAGCGGACACACTGCAATTTCCAAAACTGTTGCGATTTTGAAAATCGCAGCATGTCACTTATACCTATACTGGCGGTTTCCCTATAGGTATAAAGGAAACAGAAAGTCCTCAGAGGAAACCTCTATGGAGTTTCTGCAATAAGCGCTGTGAGAAAAACTGATGTGTTAGGCCTTATCCTTATAGTGTGAAGTACAATATATTGAGATGATAAGGATTAGGCCCACCAGTGAGACGCAGCTAAAAAAAAAAACCTGTGGAAAAAAAAATAGCAGTGAATCTCAATGTATTTTTTCCACAGTGTTTTTCATTGAGCTTTTGATGCATTTTCCCCACACTTTTTCCCGATTGCGCAGCTGAAAGTAACCGGCCATGTTTTTTGAAGTGCACACATTTTAGAGTTTGCGGCTGTTCCACATTTTTTTTCCTGCAATGTGTGGATGAGGTAAATTTGATTAAATTTCATTCACTTTGCTGGTAATTTTTTTTCTCTGTAGTAGACAAAGATGTTGTGTTTCTGCAATGTGAGGTATTTTCAGGTATTTATGGCCTATCCTGAGCATAGGCAATAAAAAAAGATTATCCTTGGACAACCCCTTTAAAGAGGCTCTATCATTGGGAAAAGTCATTTTTAACTAATCACATGCTTGCACAGTCTTTAGAAAGTATGTAAATTGCATCAGTGGTTTTTGAATAAGTCCATTTTTATTCATATGCTAATTACGCTGGGTTCACACCAGCGTTCAGTTCTCCGTTCTGAGATTTCCGTCTTCTGCATGCAGAACACGGAAACCTGTCAGACCGAGTCCGGCCGTGAGCGCCAGTGAGCGTTTTGTGAGCTCTGCGGTGAAACCGTTTTTTTGAACTGGACACAAAGTCCTGCGTGTCCAACTCTGTGTCCGGTTAAAAAAAAAAAAACTGTTTCGCCGCAGAGCGCACAACATGCTCACCGGCACTCACTTCAAATGAATGGGTTTGAAAAATGCCTGCAGGTTTCCATCTCCTGCCCAGTTTCGGGCAGGAAACCGAAGCCTGCAAAATGGAGGCCGGAACGCAGATGTGAACAAGCCCTTAGACTGGTGCACGATGCACCATTGTTTCCTATGCACAGGCTGCTGCTGCTGCTGATGATGATGACTCAGCTTCCTGTTTGCACACATACATAGGAGATAATAGCAGGGACGATTGCTGCTGGGAACTTCCTGTGCTGGCTGGAAGCTCATTAGCATATGAATAATAATGGACTTATTCAGAAACCACTGAGGCAATGTACATACTAAAGGTAGGTGTGGAACAGCATTTCTAAAGGTTATGCAAGGATGTGATTAGTTAAAAATGACTTTTCCCAATTATAGAGCCCCTTTAATATGTCCCACACAGTGTAATGTCCCCCTTCCACACAGGATGTTATCCCCATCACTGCTTCCACACAATATAATGGCCCCATCACTGTTCCCCATACATTATGGGGCAGAAGTAAAGACCAATCCAAAGAAAACCTTCTATAGAAGTTACCAATGGACAAATAGATCCGCGCTTACCAACTGTATTCTTGTTTCATTCGTTTATTAATAGCCTCTCACACAACGCGTTTCGAAACCATACAAGTTTCTTCTTCAAGTGGACAAAGGACAATGTTACAAGCAATACTGAAGCAGGGTATAAATTGACATTTTAGGGACCACCCCCAGGATGACCTCATCATCTCCGTCATAGGTAGATATCCCATACTTAACCACCAATATACCAACTCAAAATAAGCTAAAATAAATGTGGTAGACAAACTTGTTTTAAGTCTAGCAGCATCCTCGGCGTCCCAACTACACAATTGGTGGATTTACTCCAAAAAGACCGCACGGAAGTCTCCAAATGCATCACTTCCAGTCGTCTTGGAACGCACATGCGCTCCAAACCTCGTACTGGCTAACGGAATGTATACATTCCGCAAAGATTAATCATAATAGAGGCCCGTATAAAAACTATGAGCCACCTAATAGTGGAATCTTCTCATATCCCAATACGAGCGGCTCCCATATGTATAACCCAGGGGGGAAGAGAAAAAGGGGGCCGCCCGAGAATGCCTCAATGTCTCACATCCGGTATCTCCCGGAACGCATATGCGCTCCAAAAAACCAACCACCGGAGCGCACATGCGGCCCAAAAGCCGTAAGTGGGGAGAAATCGTGTGTATAACCTTATCACCACTAGATTTCATATATTCCCATTAGCGTCTACTAGTTTATATGGCAAAAAATAGGTTACTAACAGCCACAATATTCAATAAATAGAACCACAGTATACATTTACATTCCCATAAAAAAATAACAAAATAACATTAAGCCCCAATGTTCCCATTGGATTTTCTTAAAAACATCCAATAAGCAAATAATAAAAGATATATAAATTACAAAAAATTATTTATACATACATAAAATTCATAAAACTAGCATAGAAATATATAGCACATATACAGAAGTTAGTTTAAGACTCACCATCCTTCCTAGCTTTCTTTCAAGATGTGATATCTTCAAGGGTCTCATTCAACCCAACTGGACTGTAAGGATTGGAGTCAGGGTCAGGCAGTGCAAAGTGACACAGCTGGGAAAGCAACACTGTGCAACTAATGACAAAAGGGGTCGCAGGTCCTGCAGCTATAACTATGCTGTAATATCTGAGATGAGGCAGACCAATGCACTTCCTAATTGAAGTGCGCCTACCACGGCTCCTAACCTTCTATCCGGCGGCTAGGATAAGGGGAGAGGAGGCCCTGAAAGTCCTAGGGACTGGAGTCACAGGGTCACACCTAAACCGAAAGCACAGTGTAACTGCAATGCAAAACAAAAGACTAAACAGCAAGCAAGGAGACCGCGGCGACTCCGTATCCTGACATGGACTTAATGTGTCAAGCTGATAAATCCAGTATATTTCACGTCGTTTTAATGTTGTAAATCTATTAGGGATATTTGGTGGAATGTGATCTATCGGAATAACATTAAAACCAGTAAAATTACTATTGTGTTTAGATAAAAAATGGCGTGAAACACTATGCTTTAAATACCCATTTACTATATTGGACCTATGTTTATTAATCCTAATATGTAGATTCATGATTGTCCTTCCTACATATTGGAGGCCACATGGGCATTCCACCAAATAAATAACATAGGAAGTAGAACAATCCATTTTATAATCCAGTTGGAACGTTCTCCCAGTAGACCTACTGGTAATCGTTTGAACCCCGTGACCTATACATTGGCAACATTTGCACCTACTGTTGCCACACCTATAACTTCCTTTTTTATTCCCCGTATTCTTTAATAAACGGGTGTCGGGTTTGGCAACTGTAGTTTTCAGTCTACTGGGGCTATAAAACTACAGTTGCCAAACCCGACACCCGTTGGAATGTAGGAAGGACAATCATGAATCTACATATTAGGATTAATAAACATAGGTCCAATATAGTAAATGGGTATTTAAAGCATAGTGTTTCACGCCATTTTTTATCTAAACACAATAGTAATTTTACTGGTTTTAATGTTATTCCGATAGATCACATTCCACCAAATATCCCTAATAGATTTACAACATTAAAACGACGTGAAATATACTGGATTTATCAGCTTGACACATTAAGTCCAGTTGGGTTGAATGAGACCCTTGAAGATATCACATCTTGAAAGAAAGCTAGGAAGGATGGTGAGTCTTAAACTAACTTCTGTATATGTGCTATATATTTCTATGCTAGTTTTATGAATTTTATGTATGTATAAATAATTTTTTTGTAATTTATATATCTTTTATTATTTGCTTATTGGATGTTTTTAAGAAAATCCAATGGGAACATTGGGGTTTAATGTTATTTTTTTATGGGAATGTAAATGTATATTGTGGTTCTATTTATTGAATATTGTGGCTGTTAGTAACCTATTTTTTGCCATATAAACTAGTAGACGCTAATGGGAATATATGAAATCTAGTGGTGATAAGGTTATACACACGATTTCTCCCCACTTCCGGCTTTTGGGCCACATGTGCGCTCCGGTGGTTGGTTTTTTAGAGTTGGTTACAAAAGTGCCCAACTCTAAATTATTTGTCCGTCACCACAAGAGAGGAGCAATGAATATAATTCCATGGTCTGTATTAACCACTTTTCACTGGTGCCATTTTTTGATTTTGACTCAACCCCCCCCCTTATAAACCGCATAAACCTTTTATTTTTTCATACACAGATCCAAATGAGAGCTTAATGTCAATGGGACTTGTTCTTCATAATGGTTCCATTTATTATTCTGTACAATGTAATGGAAGCTGAACAAATATTCAGAATGAGGTGGAGTTAGAGAAAAAGTGCATTTGTGCAACTTTCCTATGGGCATTTTTTTCACGGCGTTCACTCTGCAGTCAGAATGACATGTCACCTGTATTCTATGTTTTGGTAAGATTTCCCTGCTAGGAATTTTGGAAAATCTTTTTCCTTTTCTTATCCCTCTTTTTTCTTTTTACAAAACACTAAGTTCTACAATACATGAATGGGAAATCTTAGACTATTATCTTGCCAATTGAAAAGAAAGTGAAATTGTTGTATATGAGACACACCTGCCTATGGTGAATGGGTTATGAAGACTGTCGTTAAAGGGGTTGTCCCATCTCAAGGATCCTATCTATACTAGTAGCTTATGTAAACTGAAGACTTTTCCTAAATATATTGCTTTTGCAATGTAGCTTTGTTTTCCTGCTATGCAAAATTATTCCTCCCATTGTTTCCATAACCATGGATCTGTGTGATAAGACAAGCAAGGTCACTCACTGCTCTCACTGTTATCTACAGCTCTGCTAATTTGGCTGATAAAGGCCTGTCTGTTATCTCTCTATGTAAACACACAGATAACACTGAGTCCTTCTCTTCAAGCATGTGCATATTATGTGATCTGCATTTTTATCAGATTTGTAGTCCTATGTATTGTGATACTTCATAGTGTCCTATTCAACCTATTTAGCAAGCTGGGAGGGGAGGGATACAGGAAGGGAAAAGAAAAATAGACAGCAAGCAAAGCTGCTGAAACAGGGAGATGGGAAAACCTCCTTAGTTCCTTCCCGATGTTCGCCGTACTAGTATGCTGAGTGTTTAAAGATGGCGGCCACTTGGGAGCCGGGTGGCCGCTGGGTGTCTGCTGTTTTATACAGCAGACACTGGGAGTTAATGCCTGCAATCAGTGCCCGCAGCGATCGCGGGCATTAACCCCCTCCAACCAAGCGGACCAAGGTACCATTTTACCGGCGCCGCCATTTTCCTGTGGATTGCCGGCACCCGGAGCAAGCTCCGGAGCCGGCATCTAGTTGTCATGACAGCCATGAGTTCAAATCACCCTCCTTTCCCAAGAACACATATATAAGTACTTAAATACTGTGACACACATATACATTCAGTATCACTGTGTCCGAAAATGCCCGGTCTATAAAAATATTTTCCTGAAAAAATAAATAATCAAAAATGCCAAACCAACGTATTTTCACAGTTTTCCCTCTGATAAAAATTTGAATGAAAAATAATCAAAGCAATAGCAATTCCCCAAAATGGTATATCTTAAAAGTACACCTGGTTCTGCAAAAAATAAATAAATAAATAAATAACGCCGTATGCATCTTTGTACACAGAAGTATAAAAAAGTTACGGGTGTCAGAACATGGCGACTTTTAGAAAAAAAAAATTGGCAGCTTTGGATTTTGGTTAAGGGGTTAAAATGTAAATAAAACCATATAAATTTGGTATCCTCAGAATTGTACCAAAACATAGACAACAGATGACATGTCATTTTGGCTTCACAGTGAACGCCATAAAAACGAAACCCGTATGAAAGTCACACAAATGCACTTTTTCTTCAAATCCACCCCATTCTGATTTTTTTTCCAGCTTCCCAGTACAGTCATGGCCAAAAGTTTTGAGAATGACACAAATATTATATTTTCACATGATCTGCTGCCCTCTGGTTTTTATGTGTGTTTGTCAGATGTTTTTATCACATACAGAAATAGAATTGCAATCATATTATGAGTAACAAAAGCTTATATTGACAGTTAGAATGAGTTAATGCAGCAAGTCAATATTTGCAGTGTTGACCCTTCTTCTCCAGGACCTCTGCAATTCTCCCTGGCATGCTCTCAATCAACTTCTGGACCAAATCCTGACTGATAGCAGTCCATTCTTGCACAATCAATGCTTGCATTTTGTCAGAATTTGTAGGTTTTTGTTTGTCCACCCGTCTCTTGATGATTGACCACAAGTTCTCAATGGGATTAAGATCTGGGGAGTTTCCAGGCCATGGACCCAAAATCTCTCTGTTTTGTTCCCTGAGCCATTTAGTTATCACCTTTGCTTTATGGCAAGGTGCTCCATCATGCTGGAAAAGGCATTGTTGATCGCCAAACTGCTCTTGGACGGTTGGGAGAAGTTGATCTTGGAGGACATTCTGGTACCATTCTTTATTCATGGCTGTGTTTTTAGGCAAGACTGTGAGAGAGCCGATTCCCTTGGCTGAGAAGCAACCCCACACATGAATGGTTTCAGAATGCTTTACAGTTGGCATGAGACAAGACTGGTGGTAGCGCTCACCTCGTCTTCTCCGAATAAGCTGTTTTCCAGATGTCCCAAACAATCGAAAAGGGGATTCATCAGAGAAAATAACTTTACCCCAGTCCTCAGCAGTCCACTCCCTGTACATTTTGCAGAATATCAGTCTCTCCCTGATGTTTGTTCTGAAGAGAAGTGGCTTCTTTGCTGCCCTCCTTGAGACCAGGCCTTACTCCAAGAGTCTCCGCCTCACAGTGCATGCAGATGCACTCACACCTGCCTGCTGCCATTCCTCAGCAAGCTCTGCACTGCTGGTAGCCCGATCCCGCAGCTGAAACACTTTTAAGAGACGGTCCTGGTGCTTGCTGGTCTTTCTTGGGCGCCCTGGAGCCTTTTTGCCAACAATGGAACCTCTTTCCTTGAAGTTCTTGATGTGATAGATTGTTGACTGAGGTGCAATCTTTCTAGCTGCGATACTCTTCCCTGTTAGGCCATTTTTGTGCAGTGCAATGATGACTGCACGTGTTTCTTTAGAGATAACCATGGTTAACAGAAGAGAAACAATGATGGCAAGCACCAGCCTCCTTTTAAAGTGTCCAGTGGTGTCATTCTTACTTAATCATGACAGATTGATCTCCAGCCCTGTCCTCATCAACACCCACACCTGTGTTAATGGAGCACTATAGTACAAGGGGAAGCGGGGGCGGCAGTGATCAGGTCCAGGGAGGTTGGTAAATAAAACAAAAATTTTTTATACTTACCGACCGCGCTGCTGCTGCTCCCTCTGCCTCCGTATTCCTCTTCTCTTGAAAGACGTCTACGTATCACCGTAGGCGCCGCCTACGCTGATACGTAGACGTCTGAACCAGCGTGGAAAAAAATAGCAGTGAATCTCTATGTATTTTTTCCACAGTATTTTTCATTGAGCTTTTGTTCCCAGCACCCCATTGTCCCCGTCTGTGTCCGTTCAGTCTCATGGCCTCATTTCTGCAAATCCTGTACCAAATTGGTCTCAGCGATCACATGAATTGCAGGACTGCCAGAAAGGAGGCGCTGGCACGAGACTTAATGGACACTGGCGGCGGACAACGGAGTTACGGGGACAGGTGAATGCGCTTTTTATTTATTTTATTTTACACCTTCCACTGGGCACATGAGTTGCTCCAATTCCTGGACAAATCTTTAAAGGAGTTATCCATCTTTCTAATATTGATGGTCTGTCCTTAGGATAGGCCATCAATATTACATCTGTGATGACACAACAGCCAGGACCTCTGCAGATCAGCTCTTCCAGGACAGCGTGGCTACAGGTAATGGTAACATTTCTAGGGGCCACACTGCTCACTTTCCATACAATGTGTAGCAGTAGGTTTAGGTAGTGCAGTGGTGCACATTGTACGGCAGGTTATTACCTTTTACCGCCCTGTCTCGGTATCGTTGGTCTGCAGGGGTCCTGATGGTGGGCCCCTAGAAATAATTCCACTGGTGGGCCCTAGACACCCCAGTCTGACACTGCCAATATTTGCTGCTTTGGCTGGTTACACCTCTCCTTATATTTTTATCTCTGTTTTACATCATTTGTCTCATTTACCACGGTGTTTACAACTATGTCCTATAGTGTATAGATATGTGATTCTTCAGATATTGTGTTATTCCATGCCTCATGAAGAGACCTAGATAGTCTTGAAAACTTGTTATTTCTCACCATCTTCTCCATTATTAAAAAATATCAACTGCTGAAGACTCTTAATTTTTATCCTTTATAACTACTGGCTAATACAGAACAAAGATATTTTTCCAACATCCATCTGAAACAAATAAAACAACTGATAAGGGTCATCTGCTGTCAGTAAAAATTGAGAGTTTTCAGTAGTTGATATGTTTTAATAGGTAACTGAAAAAATGATGACATATTTCGAGACTAGTTCATCTCTTCATCAGACATGGTGTCCAGAGGCGTAACCTGAAGCTTATGGGCCCCAATATAGAATCTGTACCAGGACCCCCAATTACCATGTGTTATCTGTAATACTGGTGTCTTCTTCTATTGTAGAGAGGCCTTTGGGCCTTCTTAGACTCAAGGGCCTAGTAGCAATTGCTATAGTTATGCCCCTGGCTATAACACAATATCTGAAGAGTCATATATTTACACATAAAAAGACATAGGAATAGTGAGGTTAATGAAACAGATCATGTAAAACAGAAATATCAATATAAGGAGAGGACTAAACATCTAAGGGAGCGTTCACACTACCATCGGTGTCCGACAGCTAGTGTCCGCTGCTAATGTCCGTGCAAAATCTTGTGTGGACATTAGCAGCGGACACTAGCTGTGTCCGTGACATTTTGCATTGATTTAAATGGAGATCGGGTGTGTTCTTTTACTGTCCGTGTCTGTCCTTAAGTGTCCGTTCCCAAAGATGTCCGACTTTCAAGCGGACAGCAAAAACCTACATGTCGGGTTTTGCTGTCCGTTTGAAAAGACCCCATAGTATAATAATTGTTCATGGGTGTCCACGATAGGGCATACTACTGTGTGCAGGGGCCACATAACACTGTGTGCAAAGGCCACTTGGGGCATATAATACTTTGTGGAAGTGTCACTTCGGGGGCATATAATACTGTGTGTAAGGGCCGCTTGGGGGCATGTAATACTGTGTTCAAGGGGCCATTGGGCATATAATACTATGTGTAAGGGCCGCTTGGGGGCATATAATACTGTGTTTAAGGGGCCATTGGGCGTATAATACTAAGTGTAAGGGCCGCTTGGGGGCATATAATACTGTGTGCAAGGGCCACTTGGGCATATAATACTGTGTGCAAGGGCCACTTGGGCATATAATACTGTGTGCAAGGGCCACTTGGGCATATAATACTGTGTGCAAGGGCCACTTGGGCATATAATACTGTGTGCAAGGGCCACTTGGGGTCACATGATACTGTGTGCAAGGGCCACTTGGGCATATAATACTGCATGTGTCCGTGAGGGACATGGTTTTGCCAGGGGGGGAGTTGGGAGTCATTATTCCAGAGTTCCCCCTAAAAAAAATTTCAGTATAAGCACTGCTTGAGCCAATAAATTTCCATTCCATCAATTGATAATAATCGGCGCCATATAGCAGAGGTGTAACAAGAAGTCCAAAATCTTTGTGCTCTTTAGAATAGTGGTATATTACGTGTGGGCCCCTACCGCTGTTGCAAATGTTATAATGACCATTGGACAGAGCATCTTTGTATCTTGTCAATGAGTGAACTACAACTTGAGTGTTGGGGCCAGCTGATGCATCTTTCTTCTCTCTATTCCCGCTTTCCCTGTAGCGCACTGCCACTACCCAGTACCCGAGCAGTACACGAGCAGTGCACCCCCAGCCAGGAGAGCCAGCACCAGCACACAACACTGGGCCGGGTGACTGGCACACGTGTTAGAGGCGGGCAGTGGGCGGGCATTCGTCCAGGACGAGGCAGAGGGACCGGGAAGACGAAAGTGAAGAGAATCCGCAGTAGCTGGAAACGAAACTGACAGGGAGCGGTCGAGTCATTCCAGAGCCTCATTCAGTCCCAATTCAGAGACAGGCGCCCTAGCCGGGTATGTCAGCTGCTGGCCGGCCCTGAGGCAGCCTGGGAGAGACACGGAGGGGCCGTTACATCATCACTGGCGTGCGGCAGCGGGACACACTGGTAAGAGACGCCCGTATACACATACATGTTCTATATCTCTCTGTCAGGCGCTCCCTGTACTGTCAGCCCTGCAGCTGTAGTGTATGTGCCGGGGACCGCTGAGGAAACTCTCTCCAGCCAGGTCATTGATAACATAGCTGGACAGGACTGTGAGGAAAGTCGGCGAGAAGGGCGGGGTGGGCGCACAGGTGTATCGGCATGTGTGATGTATTACGTGAGGCTAGCTATGGGAGCCTCAGGCCTCCTGCTCCAAGAAGTGTCACCTAATCTGGCACTAGTACTCTGCTAATCCGGCTCTTAGTTACCACATAGACCTGCTGGTCTGTCCTGGCCACATGCACACTGCTGTGTAAAAAGTGTGAATGGAGCAATGGTTGGGTAGGGGGACGCTTTCATGGTGTCACAAGGGCCCACATGCACAATAATATATATATATATCCTGAAATTCTAACTATACACACCAATTTCTCTTAATAAAATGGCAGTGAGGCCTTTATTTATAGTTAAATTAAACAAATAACCATAATCAATAATGAACTGTAATTAGAAGTAAATAATGAATAATCACCAAACTCAATTGATTAAACACGGTGAGGGATAAATATGGTAAAATAGGGGAGGGGGTGCATGTGCTTCTCCATCAGGGATCCAGGTAAACTGCCACAAACACCTCAGGATGTCCTCCTTTTAAAGTTAACATTTCCCGCCGCAGTAGCCAACGGACCAATCAGCTGAAGACTCTGCTACTAGGCAGATTACCACAGAAGCTGCTCTTGTCTTGGGGACACAGCTGATACTCCCACCACAGTTGCCAGTTGACCAATCAGCTGATGATCCAGTTGCTGGGCAGACTCCAAGAAACTTCTAGAACCTGCTTGTGCCTAGACCTCCCTTAAGGTAAGACCACTGTGAATATAAAATAGGGAGGGAACACAAAAAAACCGACCATACCAAGTAATAATCATAAGAACCACCACTAAAATCAACGTGCCAGGGCCTGTGACACCATGGGGCCCCTTTGTCAGAGTTCCTGGGCCCTAACATTCTTCTGTTTGGTATTGCTGGGGAGAAGCAGTCTCCACAGTTCCTAAATCCAAAGGAGAGGCAGCATGTCTACCCAACTGTTCCTCCATTCATTTGGGGGTAACAGTTGCACTTTGTTCTGTGACCCCCACCCATTATGACACTTATCCATTTTAGGAACGGCACAACCCCTGTATGATTTGCTAATCCTGCGTGTAAATGTGATTATCTTGTATGATCATATAATAATCTGATGTGTGTGTGAACTTTTCTGAAAAGTTGGGGGTTGTCTTATATGCCGGGTATACGGTGGAGGAGCGGGATCGCAACCTTCCTGCCGCCGCTGGCTTCCTGCAGGAGTGGAGTGATGCTGCGGCTCCGGCCTCCACGGCATCCGCCGGGTATAGGGCCCCTTCACACGGAGGATACGTTGGCTGATTCTGAACGTTCTGAATCAGCGGCGTTTAAAACAGATCCCATTGCTTTGGGAGCCGGCATACGTGTGCTCCTCATAGAAATGAATGGGCTGCTTTTTTTCATTCATTTCTATGGGGAGCGCATGTGTGCTGGCTCCCATAGAAAGAAATGGGATCTGTTTTAAACGCCGCTGATTCGGAACGTTTACACGTTCAGAATCAGCCAGCGTATCCTCCGTGTGAAAGGGCCCTGATAAAGCTAATGGCGACCACTCTGCTGCAGAGTGGTCGCCATAGCAACCAGGTCTCCACTTAACCCCCCACCCCAAAAGTGCAAAAACAGGCATGTGGGCGGGGCCAGGCGATCGTGACAGCAGGAGACAGCGGCGTTCTGTGGTTGCCCAGGGATCCCCGCTGTCTGCTTTTTCACAGCGCAGGCTGACCGTTATCTCTGGACACTGGCAGGCTGCGGCAGCCCCTCCTGCCAGTGTCCGGAGATGACTCTCAGCCTGCGCTGTGAACAAGCAGACACCGAGGATCTCTGCATCCCGTGATCGACCCATACGTCCTTTGCGATCTACCACTAGATCGCGATCGACGTATTGGGCACCCCTGCTCTACACATTTACATAGAAATAGCAGAAATGACCACTCATGCCAGTATATAGTCACCACACTTGTTTTTGGTAGTACTCCTCCTGGCAGTATGTTTTGGGTCTTCTATCCACAAATTTGACTTGATAAAGGTCAAAATTGACAAAAAAATCGTATTATACTAATGATCTGTTGTTGATACACACTACTTGTGTAATTGCTATTGATGGATTGATCTCTGATAGATGGAGATATATGCTGTGATGCTTAATGTTCATTTATGTATATCTGAAGAACACTGTATGTGCCGTAGACACCTATGAGGAAAAGCATGTGTCATCCCCTGCAAAAGTGCCCAGTAAGCATTATGGACGGGCCCTTTCATTTGTTTTACTTATAAAATTAAAGGGATTCTATCATTAAAATGCTATTTTTTTTCTCACACTAACACATGCCCACGGCCATTTTTTTGTGGCTACTTACACAGTCAGCTGGGTTAAACGGTCACAAGAAAATGGCCTCGGGCATGCGCAGTCGGCTCTGCCCGAGGCCCAACGGCAGAGCTGACTGCACATGCCTAGAAGTTTGAATCCAACATCGGGAAAGGCTGTTCCAGAAGAAGATGGAGGCGTCGCTGGAGAGTTCTCTCGCAGCATTGGGGACAACCCAGTGCTGTTTGAGCGCTCATTTGCATACCGAAGAAAACCGGGATTTCTACTAAACCGCGGCGCGGAGAAGATGTCTAAAGGTAGGAGAAGAGTAGCCTTTCTTAAAGAGGTATTCCCATGAACATAATCATATCTATATTTGTAGATAATTAAAAGTTAAACATTTTTTAAATTTAAATAATTAAAAATTCTGCAGTTTAAGATTTTCTCTATCTTGGTGCTGACATTCTGTTGTCTTGATCGGTTGTCAATGGATACGACCACAAACGCAGAAACTTTCTATGGTCTGGGACTTTTCAGGAACCCAGCTATGGTTTTCTTATTGTAACTGGGATATCAGGCAGGGAAGATATCCCAACTACAATAAGGAAATCATGGCTGATTTTATGACGTTAGAAAGGTCCTGCATTCATGGTCGTATCCACAGGCAACCGATCAAGACCACAAGACTGTGACCACAAGATATTTAGAGAAAATCTTTAAAACTCTGCAAAATGTTTAATTACTTCTTATATTTGCAAACATGTTGAACTTTTAATTATCTACAAATTTAAAAATGGTTATGTACATGGGAATACCCCCGGAAAAATGTATGCAATCTAGCGGAGCAGAGTTAAGCTGAGTTCAACAGAGTTTTTTGGATAGCATTTTGGAGAGGAAAAAATCCACTTCAGGAATTAGGAAAGGTTTTTTGACGCTTTCTGAGGCATTCTTTTTTTTTTTTTCTCCAGCACAGTGTATGAACCTGGAAAAAGCACTAGCGTTTTTTTTAGGTGGAATCTGCCTGAAAATAGGTCACCTAAGGGCTAGTTCACACGGGGACATGGACGCTGATTTTGACAGCGGATTTCGCGGCCAAATCAGCGTCCATACAATGTATCCCTATGTGAACTGCTCGCTTTTTTTTTCTGCTAGCTCGCTAGCAGAAAAAGAAGCGACATGACCTATCTTTCGGGCGGAAGCCGCTCGCGATGAGCCGCGGCTTCCGCCCAGCTGCAGCGCCCTCCATGTCGGCTCATTCATTTGAGCCGACAGCGGAGGTGAAAGCCGCGACCGCGATGGTCGCGGCGGGAGCAGTTCACATAGTGTGGACATTGTATGGACGCTGATTTGGCCGCAAAATCTGCTGTCAAAATCAGCGTCCATGTCCCCGTGTGAACTAGCCCTAAGGCTGCGTTTACCTGGAGTTTTTTCGTCAGGAATCTGCCTCAAAATCCTGACCAAAAAACGCCTCACCATATGGTCCTATGTAATCTTTGTAAACCCCTCAAAAAACACCTCATGAATTTTCCTGAAGCGGATTTTTCCTGACCAAAAATTTCTGTGTGAACGCAGCCTAAGGGTAAGTCCTGGCCAAAAAGGTAAAATCCTAACCAAAAAAGTTCTCCCATTGAAATCAATGGGACTCAGTCAGTTGTCCCAGAAAAAGAAGCGAGATGCTCATTCTTCAGGCCATTTCTCTTCACAATTTGGCCTGAAGACACTCCCTTCTCCCGACTAGGCCCATTCATTGGGCCTAATCCAGAGCGAAGTGCGTGACTGGATGCCGGTGCAGTGCACTGGTATTCAGTTGCGGTTACCCATTTTTTGGTCCGGAACTTGAGGCGGCCTCCGCCTCAGGTTCTGGACTAAAAAACCCCATGTGAACTTACCCTAAGAGTGGACAGTTTCAGTCAGAGACAGACAGTATCAGAGGTCTGATTCACTCCTTGTATGCCCACTTGATACTACAGAGCCTAATTATTATATCAGGCAGCTAAAGTAAGGGTCCATTGAGGATGCGTTTACACGTAGTAACCCGCGCTCATTCTGACACGTAAACACGTGTCAGAGTGAGCGCAGTAAAACACAATCCCATTGACTTCAATGGGTTCGGCTACCCTTTGAACACAATGGGAGGCTTTTTTACCTATTGCTTTCAATATGATACGCACATTGACTTATTTTGTATACAGTCATGTGTTAGGCTCGAGAACTACTGTCCCCCAGCCACACGTAGGTGTGTGTAAGAAATTTGTACAACAAATATGCCACATGTAAATATACCTTTATCTGAATGTCCAGCTGAAGCTGAGCATGTATGTATATGGGAGAGCTAGGCAGAATAGCTGCTGGCCAAACAAACGCTGATGTGACAGGTATCTTAACCCATTCTTGACATTTGATATGCATGTAAATCATAACACTGTGTTAGAAGGGTGCCATACATGGTGGGTTCAGGCTTATATAGTAGAAAATTACCAGTAATTGAAAGCTGGGCCTGTAAATCCTGCACATACATAGGTTACTGAAAGTGGTGTCTCAGCTGGTCCCATAACATTTAAATTTGAGTTTAAGCAATTTTCCGGGATAAAATGTAATTCCTACACTAATCTGTACACCATACCCCTACCTAATTTCTAAATTACATAATTTATCAAAAATGTATATTTACCCATATCCGTGGGGTGGTCATGTGACAGAGCAGCACTGGGACTATTACGCGATCTAACAGAGCCAGAAAAGAAGGAAGAGCTGTCTCGCAGGAGGAAGTCTGAAAGGAAGAGAGGTAAGTATGATGGGGTAGGAGGGTGGGCTGATTTATTTGGGAAGGGCTAGTAGTGGATGAGATAGCTAGAGAGACAGGGAGGGGGTGTGAGAGGGTGTGCGAGTTAGTCTACAATTACCATGAGGCATTAGCCAAGACAGCAAGAAGCTACACCAGGTATCCGCAACCTTCGGCACTCCAGCTTCTGTGAAACTACAATTCCCAACACACTCCATTCACTTCCATGGGAGTTCCAAGAACAGCAGACCAAGTAAGCATGCTGGAAGTTGTAGTTTTACAACAGCTGGAGTGACGAAGGTTTCCTACCCCAGAGCTACACCGTGTAATCAAATGCAGAAGATGCCAGGAACTCCCAGAGAAACACAGAAATCACTCAAAACACTGCGAAAGGTATTTGGGTGTATTTATCAACCCTTTAATAACACTAACAGACTTTAAAAAAAATAAAAATAATAATCTAAGTGTGGCAGCTAGTCAGGCAGAAGTGCTGCAATCTGGGATACCTTGCTAAGTCTGCACGAGCTTTTGACTAATAAAAAATGACATTTGGAAGACCTGCCATGAGAGGCAACAAATGTGGCCACAGACCACTGACCTGCTAGTATTATTGACCAATTGTCTTTACGTGGTTGCTCCATATCAAGGGCAGGATTCAAGCATGCCTCACAAGGCCTCCATACTTGAACCCGACTATCAACAGATCCCAAACAGACCCTGGATTTGTTTATTAACACAGTAAAGCTCCTGTTTGTAGAAATTCCAGTTTCCCTTTCATGACACCACTGCAAAGAAAGGCGACACTGTCTGGCTGTCAATGGCAGGACATGTAATGGGGCAATGATACACCAAATTTCCTTCTAAGCGCTTGGGCCATTTCCAGGTGCTTAAGGACAGTTGTGTAATGAAGGTGCCACTTATGACTGCATGGTGGAAAAGGAAACTGGATGTTGCTTGTGCATGTCAGCAGATAATATGGTCCTTACTACTGGTGGTCTGTTGAGGTCATCTTGAGTCTGCTCACTTTGGGCTTGCCCTCTCAACCACTGCTGCTATTGGCTAGATCAGAACAGCCTAGATAGCAATGGATTCATTGGAACAATCGTTGGCTTCTTTTAGTCCAATGATTCACCCCCTCTGTCTGTCATCTGGGCAAAATGTCTTTAAAGGGTTTTTACCATTAAAAACTTTTTTTTTTCTTTTTTTTCTTGTTGACATGTCGGAATAGCCTTAACCACTTCAGTACCGGGCCAATTTTAGACACATTTTAGGTTTATTTTGTATGTGCGGTTTTGAGGTCTGTAACATTTTTCTCGTATGTCTCAGTCAACTAATTTTTGCCTCTTTTCTCGGGGACACATAGGGATTTATTTTTATGTTGTTTTTATTTTCAAATGTGTTTTCATTTTTTCTATATCCAGGAAAATATAAACAAAATAGGAGGGAAATTGTGTCTGTTTTTTCAATTTTTAATTTTTTTATTTAATAACACAAAGTTTCACTGAAAAACTTTATAATATAGTTTTTCCTCTCCGTTACGGTAATTTTTATTTTGTATAGTGTTGTCGGGGGTGGGGCTATAACCTTTAATAACGGTGTTTTATTAGCGTATAAAATGTGACCGCCAGGTCAGAGGGCGGCTGAATTATGGCAGCATCCATAGCTGTGTATACAGCACTCATTGAGGACACCTGAGGAAAGTGCGCAGATGTAGCAGAGCCGAGACACAGGCGCATCATTACCAGGAACAATTGCGGGCGTCACCAACAACGACACGCAGACGAAGTCGCGGGCAGATGCTAGTGGAGAAATAAGAAGAAAAGTTATGTCAGAATATGGTGACTCCAAGAAATATTTTTTGGGGGGATTTTTTTTTTTTTTTTTTTAATAACCCCCCTGCTCTGCACTGTATGATTTTATGTTGTCGTCGGCATACACCACTCCAATGCGGTGGCCCAGTAATATCTGGCGCGTATAGATTCTCCAGTGGATCAACCCCTGGATGCCATGATAACAATTGCAGCATCTATGGGGGTCCAGGGCAAGATCACCTCCACCCCTTGGATCTCCTTCAATAAGATTGAGGGCTTTCCATGGCAGCCAGGAAGCCAAGCAAAGACCTCCTGCCTTCCTATGCACATTCCCCATAGGGAACTACTGGCAGAGGACAGGTTAACATACTGTAATACTCCCCTTGCCAACACCTGCTATGAACGTTGATGCTTTAAATATTGTGCCGAGTCTATGCTGTGTAAAACCATGAAGGCCTGGCACTAATTCCGATTATCAGTTTCCTTACACACCTCCATACAGTTATGGGTGCCAGAATATGGTGACTAGAATAATATTTTGCAGATATTAGCCTAAAAATAATTTTTGCCAATCTTGTCTATTTTATAGTTATTTAATAAGTTCAGTGTCACTGTCCTCTCCCTCTTTTCCCTTTCCTGATTCTTATACTTAACCCCTTCCCGACATGCGCCGTAATAGTACGGCGCATGTTGGGTCTGTAACTATGGCGACCGCCATAGCCGCCGGGTGTCTACTGCTTTAAGCAGTAGACAACTGGCTCTAATGCCTCCAATCGGTCCGGGGACCGATCGGAGGCATTAACCCCTCCAGCGCCGCGGTCAAAGGTGCCGGAGGTGCCATTTTCCTGGTGGCGCATGGGCGCCGCCATTTTGCCCAGGATCGCCAGCTCCTGGAGCATGCTCCAGGGCCGACGTCACGTTGCCATGACAGCCGGGAGCCTTGTACAGGCTCCCAGGCTTGTCTGCAAATTCTCTCTTTTGCAGGCTGGTCCATGCAGCCTGCAAAAGAAAGAATGATTTTTTTGCAATGCATTAGCATTGTAATGCATTGCATTAGTGATCAGACCCCCTGGCGTTCAACACCCCTAGGGGGTCTAATAAATGCAAAAAAAAAAACATAAAAAAATATAAAAAGTATTAACAGTTCAAATCACCCCCCTTTCCCTAGAACACATATAAAAGTAGTTAAAAACTGTGAAACACATACATGTTAGGTATCCCCGCGTCCGAAATCGCCCGCTCTACAAATCTATAAAAATATTTTTCCTGTTCGGTAAACGCCGTAGCGGGAAAAATAGTCAAAAGTGCCAAACCGCCGTTTTTTCACTGTTTTGATTCTGATAAAAATTTGAATAAAAAGTGATCAAAGCAATAACATTTCCCGAAAATGGTAGAACTAAAAAGTACACCCGGCCCCGCACAAAAAGACGCCCTATGCATCCCCGTACACTTACGTATAAAAAAGTTACGGCCGTCGGAATATGGCGACTTTTAGAAAAAAAAAATTTAACACAGTTTTGGATTTTTTTTAAGGTGTCAAAATGTAAATAAAACCATATAAATTTGGTATCCCTGGAACTGTACCGAAACACAGAATACAGGGTACATGTCATTTTGGCTGCACAGTGAACGCCGTAAAACCAAAGCCCGTAAGAAAGTCGCAGAAATGCATTTTTTTTCTTCAAATCCACCCCATTCTGAATTTTTTTCCTGCTTCACAGTACATTATATAGAATAATTAATGGTGGCATCATGAAGAAAAATTTGTCCCACAAAAATTAAGACCTCATATGGCTCTGGGAGTGGAGAAATAAAAAAGTTATGGGGTTTAGAACGAGGGGAGTCAAAAACGAAAATCAAAAAATGCCATCGGCGGGAAGGGGTTAACGTACAAACTTTGGTAATGCATGCCAAGGTGGATTAAGTGTTCTACATAAATTTGGAGAGTCCATTTGGAGATATTTTTTGTGCATTAATGGTTGGCAACTTTTTTTCATATTTTTCTTCTCCGCCTCCCAAAACTAATTACTGGTACTTTTAATATATATTTTTATTTCTCCGTCTGTTGACATGTCACACAAAAGAATAAGTACTCACTTTGTCAAGTTGGTCTTTTATTGGGCGCTATTTTTTTTTTTTTTTTTTTAAATGTAGATTGTGAGCCCCATATAGAGCTCACAATGTACATTTTTCCCTATCAGTATGTCTTTTTTTTTTTTTTTTTTTTTTTTTTTTTTTTTGAATATGGGATGGAAATCCATGCAAACACGGGGAGAACGTACAAACTACTTGCAGATGTTTTTTTGCCCTTTGGCGGGATTTGAACACCAGGACTCCAGCGCTGCAAGGCTGCAGTGCTTCCAGCGCTGCAAGGCTGCAGTGCTAACCACTGAGCCACCGTGTGGCCCCCTATTGGGCGCTATTTTGAAGTACATACAATGTTTTGATTAACTTTTATTTTTGTGGGGATGGGGTTCCATGTGAAAAATCCACAATTCTTATATTTATTTATTTATTTTTTGTTCATAAATTAATAAAATGTCATTTTTAGAAAATAATCTTCCTGGTGTCACTGAATTTTTTTTTTTTTTTTTTTTGCCAGAATCCGTTTTGAAAAGTGTATAGCTGCTGCTTTAGCAGTCCGGCTCTCTGTTGTTTGGGATTCCCAGTGGACCCAAATGACAGAGAACACAACGGGAGGATAAGATATACTCCCGTGTATAAGGCTTCAATATCAAAACATAGTGTTTCATCTCATACAGTGAACACAGTTTTATGTTAAAAATAAATAAAAACTAGGCAAATAGTAGATTTGTGGATGGACGAAGAGAAATTTATATATACACAAAGACTTTTAATTGCTAAAGTTTTTGGGTATAAAAAGTTACAATTAAAGGGGACAATTCACGGCCGCATTAAAAAAAATCTGTGGCGCTGTTTTTGCCACAAAAGAATCAGCACTGAAAAACAGAATCCCATTGAGTTCAATGGGTTCCATTTTAGGTCTCGTTCACACGGGCAAGAGGGGGCAGATTCTGACGCCGGGTCCATCTCAGAATCTGCCCCCTCACAGTATGGGTCTATGTAGACCGCTAGCTTCCTTTTTTCCGTGAGCGCATGTTACGACTCACGGAAAAAAGAAACGAGCTACCCTTTCTTCAGGCGGATTCCGCGGCTGAGTCAGCCCCGGCGTCGCGACAGCACCCTCTGGACTAGGCCCATTTGGGCCTACTCCGGAGCAGGAAGCATCAGAATCGGGACCAAAATATACAGTCCCATGCCCCGTGTGAACAAGGCCATACGCGCGGTACACTCTGAAATCAATGGGTAAAAAAAAGCCTCCCATTGATTTCAATGTGTACCGCACGTAAAATGGAACCCATTGAACCCAGTGGGATTCTATTTTGCAGCACTGATTCTTTACACGAGTTATTGTGGCAAAAACAGCACCACAAAACTCTGTTTGAATGTACCCTTATACTTCCCTAGAGATGAGTTCTATGAGTCTCATTGAATTGATCTCTGGTGCTCCCTATGCTGTTGTTCAGTGTATTCAGAGATGTGCAGCCCACAATGGCTTCTCTGAAGTGCAGTTAATGAGTACAAAGCTTTTTCTTTTTCTGTATACTGCACCAACGAATTGTATAAAAATAGCGATCTAAATCGCTAAACCCCTAGTCCATAACAACTTTTGTGTGGTTTAATGTCTCAAAGTTTGTGACAGATTCCCTTTGAAGCGTAACTAAACCCTTAAACAACTTTTGGATTTCTGGCAGTAAGTGTGTCATTAATAAGTTTTGTAATCCACTTTTATTAATAAATTTTTTTAAAAAATTTTTTTGCTCCTTTGTCAGTCCTGCATTTTTCACTCTTTCCTTTGTTTCTGTATTGAGAACTGCTTCTACCTGACTGCATGTTGCTGTGTATGGAGTAGGGGGGCTGTGTAAAATGTAGAGAAAGTGAAGGGGGGTGGGGAGTTACTTCAAACAGTTATATCTAGACACTAGCCTCTTCCTGCGATTTCGTCTGTGGATTGTTGGAGTGGATGATCTGCCTGTATTCAGCAAATTGCTGCTGTCGATGGTTTGCCTGCTCTGATTTCGGCAGCTCTCAAGCTGTCCTGCTGCTGACCTTGTTCCTCACACCGTGCCTGTGATTGTTGCGGCATGTCAGCAGCTCACTGGTACGCCATGTAATGTTGATGATCCGCCTGCTTCGGTGTTTCGACAACTGTCAAGCTGTCCTCCTGCTGAACTCCTTCCTCATGCTGTGCCTGTGATTGTTCCAGTATCTCAGCAGCTCGCTGGGACGCCATATAATGAGTGTGGTGTTGGTGTTGTTGATCCCCCTCAGTTCCACTTGAGGAGAGCTCTGTGACTTCTGGGTCCTTCATAGCTCTCCTTATTTGCAACAAATTAGATTTTCTTTTTCCAGGCATGTTGAAAATTGACAAACTGCCAATTTGGATTGAAAGTGTTTGGCCTTGTCAGTTTGTCTACAATGCCTGGAGCAGATCAGATAATATGCAAATGCTTGAACACTGAGGGTTAGCATGTGTTTACACAGAGCGATAACAGCCCTGGCTTTCTCAGAAGCTGAGATAAGAGCAGTGTAATATAGTATATGAACCTAAACTCATAACAGTCGTGAAGCCATGTCATTTACTGAGATAAGAAGTATCCTATATTTTAATCGAGGTTACAATCTATCTATGTGCTGAATTTCATTCAAATCCGTTTAGCCGTTTTTGCTTGATTGAGGAACAAACTTTCAAACACACAAACATTCATCAAACTTTCACATTTAGAATATTAGTAGGATTATAAAACATTTTTGTTTCAAATGAAGAGGAGATTATTTTATATGACACTAAAGTTACAGTGCTATCAAAATTATCACGGAGATATCTGTGGTTGAAAACTAGTCAGAATTGGGTTTTTTATAACTTTATTTATAACTTTATTTATTAGAAAGCTGCATATATCGTAATCCTGACTGTTTTCAACCTGCGATCTCTCTAGAAATTAGATAGCACTGGTACTAGATTAGATAGTGGTACTAATGTTTTGGTTGTCTCTGGCAGGAGCTGATACTGTACACCTAGGGCTAGTTCACACGGGGGCAAAGAGGCTGATTTTGACAGCGGATATCGCTTCAAAATCTGCCCCTTTACAATAGTGGTCTATGTAGACTGCTAGCTTTTTTTTTTTTTCTGCTAGCAGAAAAAACAAAGCGACATGACTTTTTTTCCGCCTGAAGAAAGCAATAGAAGTGAATGGGAGGCGAAAAACGCGCGTCCATTACCTCTGTATGCAAGCTGACTCAAATCCAGCTCTGCTACGTCAGCTTCACACTGTGGTAATTCATTTACAATCAATCCCGTGCAAGTGAAACCCCGCCCATCTATGTGCCGAGAAAACCAGGAAGTGAAGAGAGCACAGAGCCCTGCAGGCTGCAGAACAAGAGTTATGGGAATACCCCTTTAAACTTTACTAGTAATTCTCAGTATATGCATTATAACTAGGATAGAGGTCATACAGAATAGTTTTTTTTATTAAAGGAATCCTACCATTGAAATGAATTTTTTTTGGCGATCACATGTCGGAATAGCCTGTAGAAAGGCTATTCGTCTCTTACCTTTAGAAGTGGTCTCCGCTGTGCCATTCCTTAGAAATACCGGTTTTTACTGGTATGCAAATTAGTTCTCTCGCAGCGATGGGGGCGTTCCCACTGCTGCTTGAAAACATGCTCCAGTGACAATTGTATTGCAGTCTATGGGAGATGCTCAATTTTACTGTTGAGGCTGGTCAGGGGAGGCTTCCGCGTGGCACAGTAACAGGTCGGCTAGTAGTAACACCAGTAGTAGTAATGCCTGATCGCGGGCATTAGCTCTTAAGACTTGTGGCCGCTCTTGCAGAGCGATTGCTATAGCTATCGGGTCTCCTTCACGTCTCCTCTCCCAGTCCCACACTCTCCTAAGCCCCGCCTTCTCTATAATACTAGTCTAAGGAGGCAGGGCGCTCTGAAGCCACATGAAGGACTGAGGACCGGACCAGCAGAGGGCAGCGGCAGTAGGTAAGTTGAGTGAAGTTCACGAGTAGATAGATATTACTGTACATAGATACTACTGTACATTGACTTGTCTATCTACTTGTGAACTTGTCTCGTTGTCCTCACAGCAGCGCAGCACACAGTGATTTACCTGCTGCATTCGGGCTATAAGACGCACCTCCATTTTCCTCCCATATTTGGAGGGAAAAAATGCGTCTTATAGTCCGAAAAATATGGTAAATTAAGATAGCGGCCAAACAAAGCAGTTTTGATAAAGCAATGTATTTCGGAAAAGTCTTAAATCCACATAAACTAGCAGTATAGATAGGATGCTTTTCATGGGACAACCCCTTTAATTCATTTTTAAGCGCCCACCCATGTCAGCAGCTGCTTGATCTATCAGGATCAGATGGAAGATGGCATGACTGTAGGGCCAGTCTACAAAGCGTATTTTTGTAGTCTGTTAATATGGTGACACTTAAATCTGCATAGGAGTTGTAGATACAAAACAGTAGTGAACTTATCTTGTTTCAGCTGTGCTTATGAGCTAGGCAACTTATCTTGCAGTTTTTTTTGTTTTTTATTTTAGAAAAAATGTTGGAGCCAGAGAAAGAACTTGTTGCAAAGATGCTGCAGGCAGTCTTGCAGTCTAACAAACATGGTGTAGCATTGCATCGTGTACAGAATGAATATAAAGGTCTAACTGGAGAATGGATACCTTTCAAGGAAATGGGCTTTCGCACACTTGAAGCATACCTGAAGGCTATTCCAACAGTTGTAAGGATGGATATGAGCCGAACTGGCGAGGTAATGTGCATTTACAGTTTGTTTTTTTGGGGGGTTTTTTGTTTTTTTTTTGGGGGGGGTGGTGGTGTTTTTTTTTATTATATTTATTTGCAAGTTAAATAATCT
Source organism: Leptodactylus fuscus (assembly GCF_031893055.1). NCBI lineage: Eukaryota > Metazoa > Chordata > Amphibia > Anura > Leptodactylidae > Leptodactylus > Leptodactylus fuscus. The sequence goes on from NC_134265.1 coordinate 182,596,058, forward strand.
TTACAGAATATTTCTCATGAGTTGTTACTAATAAAGTGTCTAGGCCAGTGATGGCGAACCTTTTTGAGACCGCGTGCCCAAACTGCAACCCAAAACCCAATAAATTATTGCAGAGTGCCAACACGGCAATTTAACCTTAAAACTCTGTGTATCCACCATTGTGGGCCCACAAATTACACTGGTGTGAATGGGACTTTACAGAGCTTGTACTGAAATGTAAAGGTCTCTGCATTTGGTACTTTTGAACAATTAATGTTCACTATTTACATTGCACAGGATCCGTTTTATAGTGCACGTACAATGTTATTACAGCCTGTACTAATATCATGTCTGCTATAAAACAGATACTGTGTGATATAAATAGTGAAGGGACCCCACACACAGTACAATCTGCTCCGCAGTGACCCCCACAAAGGATTATACCTGTATACTCCACAGTAGTCCCCCTCCCCACACCACATGAAATGGTCCACAGTAGCCCCCTCCCAACCGCCGGGCATCCTCTCTTCTGTTCACTGTGGGTGCTGATGACGTCATCACGCTGATGCAGAGGTCACTCTCCGTAGTCAGTGTACCGCGCATTTGCACAACCAGCTGAAGGCTTCTTCACATGTGCCATAGGTTCTCCATCACTGGTCTAGAGGAATGATGTGGGCTACGTTTGGGGGGCAGTGGGGTGAATGACTGTGTGGTCTATTCATTAAAATAACTTTTATCAGTGGGATCTGCTTACTTCTGTATTTTTAGGCTTTGGGATGGAGTGTGTAGAATTCACACTAAGGTATAATGTATCAATTAAGTTCCTCAGCTACCTCATGGACAATGCATGTTATAACTATAATCTCTTATGCTTTATTGTATGGTTTTCTGTGCTGAGATTGACACATGCTTACCAGGAAGTCCGTGCCACACATGGCTAAATTGAGTTACATGGTCACTCATTGATACCAAGTAAGATTTTGTGTACCTGTCAGCACGATTTAGCACACTAAACCACCCACAGGCTCTTATGGACCAAGGGTTTAGTGTCGCAAATTGCCTGTTATAATGCAATCTCTAATTAAACTCTACTCTGACATTCGCGGTGCTTGTGGTGTTCTTCAGTAAAGCTGGAGTTGTACAACACAGCTTTACTGCACACTAAATCAGGAGGTGTACACCTCCAGGTTCATTGAAAAACTTTGCTTGCTTGTTGAGTAAAGGCCTTAGGCGAGTATAAAGCTTTTTATTTTTTAATGTGGATTGTATTATAACAGGGCGATTTGGGAGCCTAAACGTCAGGTCCATAAAACGACAGGCGGTTTTGCCCACCACCAAAGTGAATGAACTGTTAAAAAAAAAAAAAAAAGAATCCCATCCACTTTGCTCAGAATGTAAAATGCTGTGATTTTTTATTTTTTTTCTGCCGTGGACAAATTGCGACATTTGGGCCACGTGGGGCCTTGGTTTAATGGAGAAATGTACATAAGCCAGAAGCACATCTCCTGGCAAGGCTAATGGATACACTTGGTGTAGTTGCAGCTGCCTAGCCAGCAATTAACCTGTTGTAATATGCAGTACCTTTCTATACCAGTTGAAACCATTCCCATCCAGACAGTAGTGAAAACCCACAACTCTTCTACAGGCAAGTCCACTGTACGATGTCTGCGGTGGACATTCCACTATGTCCAGCCTTAGCATTTCTAGTATGTTTTTAAGCAAACAACCTGGAGCAGACACACTTATCATAGGCAGCGTCATCACCTGACAGTTTCCATAATGTAGTCCTGTCATACAAGTGACTACACAGAACAGATACTAAGAAGCTGTATTAATAGTTTGCTATATACTTTAGTATTATTTAGTCTACAAAAAGCATATTCTGTGTTGAAAAATCCCTGTAATGGTTTTGGGTGAATCTATCTATGTGTAATGGTAAAGCAGCAGGTTCAGTGTTAATAGTATGTGCATGCAGCGATCAGGAGTATAAGAGCGAAGGATTGTTAATGATATGATAGTTTGTCTCCTTACAGTTTGTATATTGTTGACTGCACATCTCCTTTAAATAGGAATATGTGCTGCTAACAGTCGTTTTGCATGCCAGCCTAAAAGATGAATTTTTGAGTCCCCTTTGTTCTATGTAAAAGATCCTTAAGACAGCGTTTGTGTCTACAGGTTCCTTAGGTACTACACATGTATCTGATCCTATGTCTCATAGTCGTAGATTGATAGCACAGTTTGACTTTTAAATTATTGTTCTGGATTTTTTTGTTTTTGAATTTCTAGGTAACATGTCATGCTGTTGTCTGTAAGGAAACCGCCCAGATAGCACAGCTTGTGGCACGCCAACGAAGCTCAAAGAAGAAATCTGGTGGTCAAGTAAACTGCCAGATGAGACTGAAATATTCTGCCCCAGTGACACATATTGGTAAATCGTACCACTTTCCATTATTACTCTCTTAGGAAAAAAATAATACTAATGTTCCAAACTTTATAGGTATTTATTTGGAGTAAGAGAAGCATTTAAAGGGAATCTATCAGCAGGACTAATGACCGAACCTGTAGCTGTGAGGAACGCCCCTCCCCCAAGTGCTAGTCTATGGACGAGTACAGTCAGGAGGGTGGAGCACGTTCCTCACAGCTCCTCATCATGGCTGAGTGGTAAAGAACTCCCCCTTCAGACACTAGAAAGCTACGGACAGTACTGTCAGGGGGGAGATGTTCCTCACAACTAGACTGTCAGGAACGCCCTTCTGACAGTGAAGAGCTATTGGTAACGGCATCAATAGCTCTTGCTCCGGGGCACATAATGGGAAAGCTGATGGTGCACTGAATTTCTAATGGTATATAAAACAGCATGTGTCCAAGTACATGAAAGGTCCTCTTTAAGGCTGGGGCCCCATGGGCTGGAAACTGCAATTTCCGCTGCGGGGAAAATCACGGCATTTTACAGTATCTGCAAAGTGGATGAGATTCATTCGAATCCCATGCCCACTTTGCATTTCAAACCGCAGCGTGAATATGTTGTGATTTTCAAAAAGAGTGCGGTTGGAAATCATAGTGTGTCAATTATATCTACGGAAACGCTGGTGGCTTTCCCAAAGATATAATGGTAACAGAAAGTCCGTGGAGGAATACTCTGTGAAATTTCCGTTCAAAGCGCTGCAGGAAGAACCACGATGCATTCCCGACTGGGGTGTTTCACGCAGTGCTTTAGTGCTGTGAACCATCCCGTGGGGCCTTAGCCTAGGAAAAGAAAGCGTCCCCCCCCCCACCACCACCATAAAACCCCCTTTTTCAGCAAGTTTGCATACAATTAAAATGTGAAAATAGAACTGCAATGCAGAATACAAGGCTTTCTTGGAAATTGTAGCCCAACAAGGTACTGTCATGGCTTTGATACTGATTTACCTGCTGACAGGCTCCATTTAATAGATATCTTATCTCTTTATGAGCAAGATTCTTTAGAAAGCAGGTAAAATTAATTCAATAATTTATGTAAAATTAAATGGAATGTAAGCAATGTGTAGCTTCACATAGAAGGGGGTCATTAAACCCAACAACCTTCCCCAACCTGAGCTTACCCAGTTGAACAAGAGTATGTCACCACCCTCTTTTTTTTTTTTCCCTCTTCCTGATGTTTGGGTTGTCTTAGGGTGCTAAGGAGAAGGAAGAATGAGTAATTATTGTATCTCAGTGGCCCAGTTAATACTTATACCCGACAGTAGCTTGGTACACATTGATTGTATCTTGGTAGCCAATAGAACGGAGTGCAGGAAATTTCTTGCCCAAAATGGTAGAATGGGATGTCTTTTCTCTAACTTTCTGAAGCCAGAGTTTCAACAGAAGCACATGTGTACTTCTTCACAACACTGGGATACAAAATCTGGTGGCATTCACTAGACCTTACACCAAAGAGGCTCCATGTTAACACACTCCCTGAAAATATGTAGGGTAGTGCCTGTTCCCAAGCAAAGTTTCCAGTACTCGGGAGGCCCTGAGGGAAACTTGGCTTGTGGACGAGAATGCATAACTGTCTGTGAAATGGATGTTTCCGTTGCCAAATCGAGTGAAAATAAAGAGGACAGCAGTGGAAGTGGAGTGTAAATGTAGTTCTCTTATAAAATATATTTAAAAAAATGTCTTCTGTTCACCTGTACTATTCATTTCTTTTAGAAAAAAATACTGTTATTTCATTGGTTTCATTTAAAATAATTTTACCAGTGTCTGTCTTGAATGTATTAGTTTAAAATAGAGTAATTTACTGCAAGTAAATAAAGACAGTGAGGTGTATCTGTGTCCTGAAACCTCTGAATTTATCTGGTAACCATTAAGTTTTTTCGATCAACCTTTTTCTTTTAGGAAAACCTAAGGCAATGCTTAGAAGACCAGATTTTACACCACAGCAAGACAGAGTTATAAGAAAACCCATACCCATGGTTACAAAAGGAAAGGGTAATGTTTGGAGTAGTCGATCATTGACAGACCCTACTCCTGTACATGCACCGCCTGTTTATGGATCTGGACTTGTTCGAGAAGTTCAGGTGTCGAGACCGTCAACCATTATTTACCGGTGAGGCCACATCTTTTTAAATAAACTGTGAATGACTTGGGTCTTATTTACACATTGTCACACTTCAGAAAATATTCAGGGATGGTTTTAAGAACTTTAAAGAATTTGAATTGTTGAGTTGACCAAGTTTTTGAACTCTCAGTCCAATCTGTCTCTCTTTAATCCAGCAAAATATCTGACAGCTGGTTGTTATCTTGCAGTACGTTTTAGGTTGTAGGGAAATTGTACACATCTTTCCTGGACTGCCCCATGGCATCCTACAGCATTCCATTATTCCTCCAGGGCTGTCCCCCATTTTTACTGACGTCCGGTTACCAATTTAGGGGGCATTCACACTACGTATACTGAAGCTTATTCTGAACGTAAATCACGTTCAGAATAAGCGGCGTATAAAGCAGCTCCATTCATTTCTATGGGAGCCGGCATACGAGCGCTCCCCATAGAAATGAAAGGGCTGCTTCTTTCACTGCGAGCATTCACTGAAGTGAATGGAAGTGCCGACGTATACGGCAAGCTCTGCTCATGCCGAGCCGTACACGCCGGCACTTCCCATTCACTTCAATGGGACTGCTCGCAGTGAAAAAGAAGCAAGCCCATTCATTTCTATGGAGAGCGCTCGTATGCCGGCTCCCATAGAAATGAATGGGAAGTGTTCGGCAGCCCTGCTGTAGCGCCAGCGTGTACGGCTGTGATACACGCTGGCGTTACGTAGTGTGAATGCACCCTAAGCCTTTTGGGCCGCAGCAGTCACTAGGGTTCTGTTGACATCATTACGCTTTAACTCTACAGCATCATCACATACAAAGGATGTGCAGTAGAGCACAGGGAATGAGTCAATGGGTGAGATTTATGAAGACTGGAATGATCAACACCAGTCTTTGTATCTCCCGTCCTGGTGGGTGGTTTGCCTCTGGGTTGTGCTTCTGGAGCGAAAATGATGCCATCTTTCTGGTTGTAATGCTGATGAATCTGGTGGGGCCCTGTCCATAACACACCCTCGCCATGCTATCTTTTCAGACATAGTGGGCAGTGCAAAAAACGTCAGTTGTTACCCTGCTCCAAACTCTGCTTGAAAAACAGACAAGGAAACATATTTCTTAAAAAGGATAAATTATAAAATTTCTTATTTAACTGCACCATTAATTTATGAAAAGTTGATTTAGAATTGGAGGTACACTTTACAGGGGTTATCCAGGGACTGAAAGTTATCGGTATCTGGCCTCAGATCTTTAAGTTTACAACCTCCGGTTGTGTCTTCTGCCTAAGAGATCATTTTAGTAGAGAGCGGAATGCTAAATTAACTACTGAGTAACATTATGGAACTTGTATTCTCGTGCTCATACTTATACCTTTTGAAGCTAAATGAAGCCAAAATTTTGGTTAAACCCAATACAAAGAATGTTTTTGTTTAATAATAAAAAATTATGCAAAGGTGTACATGCCTCTTAAATGATCTGAAGCTGTTGTCTTCATGCCAGATCTCACAGGACACATTGACTGTTGTTAAGGGAAGTGTGTGTGTTATGTGTATGTAAAATATTATATCTGTCTGTATATTGTTCTGAGGCATATAAGACTTAACCTTTAGATTTGATGTTTTGGTGGTACCGTTGATTGTGTCTTTGAAAACATTTATTTCAGGATCGGACACTTGGGGGAATTTATAAAGTCCTGCAATCCTAAATTCTTGCGACACAAAGTTGCAAAATAAGGATCTACATTTTTTTTTTCAACTTTTTTGAACAAACCGTACTCTGGCAAGTTCATAAATAATAGAACAGCTATGCACATTCTTGATCTGCAGCTGAATTTGGACATGTGAATGGACCCCCTGTTCTTGTGATTGGTGGGATTCCCATCCCTATCCTGTGGATAGGGCTTAACATTAAAATTAGGGCCAATCCCTTTAACAAAGTGACAAAATTATCTAACTTTATTCAACATTTGATAAATTTGTCACAGACTATGGCAAAGCAAACTCCAGCATAACTGACTTTAAAAATTCTCCCATGGTATTTTATCCTGAAGTTTGAGAGAATCCTGTCTGATCTAATGTAGAAGCAGGCTCATGTTCTGTCAGCTCTTTTGTTGTGGCATCCTGTATCCGGTGAGTTAAAGAATCCTCAGATGCTTCAGTAGCAGTTTTGTTAATGCTTGCTACAGACTCCTTTCGCTTTTAGCTGATGCATGCCTAACTATAGACGGGTTTGGCATGCATATTTGCTTAAATCATCTGTTTTTTCACTTTGTGTTTGTCACATCCGATAGCAACAATGACTATCATGTGCTTTTGTTGGCGATTTGCGAAGTAATCCCTATGGAAAAATTTGTGACTATCTGTCACTTATCATTGAAAGAAAGTGAATACAAAGTGATTGCACATCCAGTATATCACAAAGAGAGTGTTATGTTTTAGTGGGTCAATAGAACGTTACAAATAAAATGTAGGCTATTCATAATACAATTTGTGAGTCTAACTTCTGGAATGAAGTTTCTTCCCTTCATGGTGAATTGATAGTATGCCAATTGTAGTGTAAGCAGAATCATTAAGGCATATTAGATTGAATTAATTAAAATCGGGGATTTATCTGTTTTTTGGTTTTTGTTTTCTTTGTTGTGCACAGGCCTGAAAAAAGAGTAAGTCTTCCACCTCGATTCCAGAAAGAAATCAACCAATATACAGTACATTCCCTTTCTACAGATTCTAATGGTAGGAAAATAGCAGAGTTTTTCTTCTTATGGGTTTCACACTGTGTGCTTTTACATCACTTATATAATTTACATAAAAAAGTTATAGTCATAAATAAGTTGCTTAATTTATTTGACACTGATTACATAGGATTTACAGAGCTAAAGCCTGCTTTTTCTATAATGCAAATCTCAAGAAAAATTGAGTCAGCAAGGATTTCTAGAATATAGAAGAAGTAGAGCAATGTACTTAGAAAGTTAATTCCTTTTTATGTGCATAAAATAGTTAGTTAAGAGTCAAAAGTTATGACTAAAATCATTGTAACCACAGCCATTTTAAAGAGAGCAGTGTAAGAGTGTGACAGCAGTACCAGTACCTAAACATTTGGCTACAACTTGGCCATGACTTCAGTGAGCAGCAGGTCTGGCTACTGTAGGAAGCTGCAGGCAAATGAACATTAGCATATTATTGTATGCCTCCCATTTTCATACGCTGTCGCCTGTGTAATACATGTTTGCTGAGCTCTAATGGATGGAAACCATTTACCAGCAGCTCTTTTCTTTGGCAAATGGAGGTGATGACCCCTTTGCTCTTTGACATTCATATATCCTAACAAAGCATATGGATGGGAGCTTTCTTTGATAGAATAATCACTTTTCTTGCCTAACTCACTGAGGGACAAAGCAACATGGATATTAATCCAACCCCTAGGAGATTGAGACTAGGAGATGAAAAGAACTGATGGCTCCACCTCTGGGCTATACCCCTCTAACTGCTGCAACAGGTTAAACCTAGTCTCTTTAGGAGGCAGACACAACCTGACTCAGGTCTTTCTGTCTTACATTGTTTTTATTTTTCTTTCCAGTGCAGGGGTATCTTCAGTGTGTACACCACACTAGTTGTACCCTTCTGCGGGTGCAGCATGCTCCAAAAGAGAGCCCCGCTAGTCACCCAGTCCCCACTCCACTCACAACATCAGCGGCTGGAATCTGTTGACCCCATTACAATGTGCAAGTTTCAATGAGGGTGTGACTCTCCTCGCTTGAGCCTCCAAAGGAGTGCCAGAAGCCACGTGGTTTTGCTGTATCTTCCCACTCCCTACTTTGGACGTAGGGTCTTGTTCCAGCTTTGTTGGCAGTCCTCATTCCAGGTGTGGACCAGGAGGCAGTCTTCCCGAGTTGAAGATTGCTAGTGCAATCTTTTTGGGTTCAGGACATGTTGATGGTTCTCCTATTGCAGCTGTACAAACTGATTAAGCACAGTGTCTGTGAGAGGGGGTATAGACCGGAGGTGAAGCCAACAGTTCTTGTTCATCTTGTACAGTAGTTTCAGTCTCCTAGTGGTGGGGCTAAATACCTATGGTGCTGTGTCCTCCAGTGAAAACGTAAAAAAAAATTATATATATATGGCGAGTACAAAAAAAAATAAAATCTCTTTTAATGGCAATAAATGTAATGTTTTTCTTCATCCTGTGGAGTCACTGCTCTGTTGGGCACATTGACTTTGCTTTCTAAAAAAACGTTTGGGTGATCCTACATTACTACTCTGTAGAACTTAAATGTTATTCTACAACCATTTTTGTAAGCTTTTGATTTTTCTACTGTAATAATTGAGTTCTCAATATTTGCTAATTTAACCTCTTCTTTTTTTTTTTTTTTGTTTGTCTGTTTTAGCAAATGAGATTCAATCTGGCAAAGCTCCACTGCTTGGGAATCTTAGTCCAAACCTGTCCATAATTCAGAGCAACCTGCGCGAGCTGTTCAGCAAACATAACAATGGAATTCTTTTATCCAAGCTGCCAAATGTGTACAGAGAGAACTTCAGTCATGATCTTGGAGATGAGGTTTTAAAACAAGTTGTTAACTGGAGCCACATATGCACGGTATGAAACTGCAGTGTTTCCTATATCTTCAAGCATCTTTCTTTTTTTTTCTTTTTTTTTTTTTTTGCGCATTTATGGCATGTTTCATTGGCAGTGAAATACTGTAAAATTTCCACAGTGCATTTTCATGAAGAAAAGCTGTAGCATTTTACAGTCTCCATAAAGTGGGAAAGACTGGGATTGTTATATAAAAAAAAAAAAAAAAAAACCTGTCAGGATAGACTTTCAGAATTTTTGCTTATATTTGAAGCTGCCCACCGATGTATCCTTGTCTCTTATTTGGTTTGTTGTAAAGTTTGGAAACTGTTGCACAAAGGTAAAAAAAAGAAAAATACGTACAGAATTTCCAATTTACAGTCTGTTGGTAATCTATTTGTGTCTGCTTTCCATAGACCTTAATGTTTAAAGAGGACCTTTCACCACTTTTGGGCACATGCAGTGTTATATACTGCCGGAAAGCTGACAGTGCGCTGAATTCAGCGCACTGTAGGCTTTCCCGATCTGTGCCCGGTGTGAAGAGCTTACGGTCCGGTACCGTAGCTCTCCTATGGTCAGAAGGGCGTTTCTGACTATTAGCCAGGAACGTCCTTCTGCCTCGCGGCGCCTATCGCGCTGTACTGTGGAGCGGAGAGGAACGCCCCCTCCCTCTGCTCACACAGCTCGTCCATAGACGAGCATTATCAGGAGAGGAGGGGGCGTTCCTCCCCGCTCCACAGCACAGCGCGATAGGAAGGGCTTCCCGCAAACCGCCGTACTATTACTGCAGATGCATGGTGCGCACACAGAACCTGTGTGCGCACCATGCGCTGCGGGTGACAGCCGTATATTACTGCTGACAATGCCCCGTAACACCCGCGGTCGGAACCGGGTCCGATCGTGGGTGTTAACCCCTGAGATGCCGGCGGTCAACATGACCTCCGGGGTTTTGTTTTTCTATGGTGCCGATCGGCACCCCCAGCGCCGGTTTCAGGGGGTGCCGGTGTTCGTAGGGGGCAGCCCGGGGTCTGATCAGTGACCCCCGGGTCTGCCGCATGCTGTCCCCGTCCTCGTACCTGGTTAATCCTGCCGTAAAGGAAGCTGTCAGCCTGTGCGTCTACACAGGCTGACAGCTTCCTGTGTTCTGCAATACACGTGTAACACGTGTATTGCAGATACATATAGTGAAGCAGTGATCAGCCGATCACTGCTTCAATCCCCCATGGGGACAGAAAAAAAAAAAAGTGATTAAAGTAAAAATAAAAAAGTTTAAATAAGTTTAAAATAAATTAGAAATAAATAAAGCCCCAAAAATCCCTTTTTCCCCATATAAAATGTTTTACTATGTAAAATAAAGAAAAATAGAAAAAAAAATTACATATTTGGTATCGCCGCGTCCGTAATAACCTGAACAATCAAATTAAAACATTATTTAACCCGAACGGCGTAAAAAAAAAGAAAAACGCACAAAATAATGATTATTCACCACCTTTCCCTTACAAAATGTTCAATAAAAAGTAATCAAATGGTCAGATGAAAACCAAAATGGTACCAATAAAAAGCAGAGGTCATCCCACAAAAAATAAGCCCTCAACCAGCTCTGTCTACTGAAAAATAAAAATGCTACGCCTTTCAGAAGATGGCGATGCAAAAATAATTGATTTTTTTTTTTCCCTAAATTGAATTTTATTCTGCAGAATAGCAACGCATTAAAAAATCATATAAATGAGGTATCGCCGTAACCGTACCGACCCGCAGAATAAAGGTAACATGTTATTTATGCTGTACTCTGCACAGGGAAAAAAATAAATGCTAGAAGGCAATGCCAGAATTGATGTTTCCTTTTACATCCCACCCAGAAAGAGTTAATAAAATGTAGTCAATAAGTTACAGGCCCCAAAATGGTGGCATTGAAAAGTACATCTAATACCGCAAACACCAAGCCCTCATATGGCCACATTGCCAGAAAATAAAAATCTAGCTTGTACAATGTGAAGACAAAAACCCCAAAAGTCGCCAAATCATTAGAACGTAAGTGGATGCGACTAGAAGAAAATGTGTAATCGGTGCGAGCATTTTCAGGGGACACCCCATATTTACAGCTTATGAGAGAGAAGACACCAGCGCTGATCCCCCAGAATGCCCCTCTTCCCCATCCGTGTCATAGGAGCTAGTGGGAAAATAGAATGGGATTTGGTGTACCCAATTTACTCCGCACAGCTTACATATTCACTTCTGGGTTACTAATGCTACTACATCACTTGATAAATACTTTGAGGGGTGTGGTTTTCAAAATGGGGTCACTTTCTAGAGGTTTCCACTGTTTTGACACCTCAAGGGCTTTGTAAATGCGACATCGTTCCTGAAACTGATCACAGCCAGATCTGCCCTCTAAAAGCTCCTTGGCGCGCCTTCCCTTCTGCGTCTCGCTGTGCGTCCATATATTAGTTTACACCCACAAGTGGGGTACTATGGTAGTCGGGAGAACTTGCCTAACAAATTGTGGGATGCGTTTTCTCCTTTAACCCCTTGTGAATGTGCAAATTCTAGGGCTAAACGAAAATATTAGTAAAATAAAATCAAATTTGAAAATTTCACCTCCAATTTGTATTAATTCCTGCTAAGCACTTATAGGGTTAAAATAATATGTATATGTTGTTTTGGCTTATTTAAGGGGTGCAGTTTTGAAAATGGGGGGATTTATGGGGGGATTTAATACAAGGGTCTTTCAAAACCCCTTCATAACTCGATTAGTCCCTTTAAAAAATGGGTTTTGGAAATTTCTTGAAAATTTTGAATATTGTTGTTTCACTTGTAAATCTTATAATGTCCGTAAAAAATAAAAGGGTGACTAAAGTTTGATGCCGACATAAAGCAGAGATCTGGGACATGAGATTTATGATATAATTTTGGCGGTCTGACTATCTGTATGCAATGCACATCATTTCAAACCTTATAAAATGCATATTTTTCAAAATTTCCACCAAATTTCTTATTTTTTCATAACTAAACACAAAACCTATCTACCAAAATTTACCACTAACATGAAGTACAATGTGTTACGAAAAAACAATCTCAAAATCACTTTGGTAAGTTAAAGCATTCCAAAGTTATTGACACATGTCAGTTTTGAAAAATCGAGCTTGGTCAGGAAGTCAAAAAGTGCCATCGGCGGGAAGGGGTTAAAGTAGTCCGAACCAAGGTGGTAAAACTAACAATGAAATGGAGCAACTTAAAGCAAGTCTGTCACCATAGCCTTTCTATTAAACCCAACTCCACAAATATTTTTGAGTCACCTGAATCAGTGTTTTACTCCATTTAAATATGTGCCTCCATTGCTGAGATATTGCTGTTCTTGTCAGTATGTAAATCAGCTGTTTGAAGCAATAGCTTTCTCCAAAGAGCTGATTTGCATGTTGACAAAGACATGGTTTTCTCAGCAATTGAAGCACTGATTCACAAGGGGAAAAGAAAAAACATTTTAATCAGGAGACCCTAAGATGCCATATACAGGCATTACAGAACCCCTGTTATCGTGAATGGTGTGTGCTCCCTACAGTCAGACTCTCACCTATCAGCATGTTAATGTCTGTCCTGTAGAAATTGCTTTAAAAATGAGTCCAATTCTTTTAAAGTGTAAATGTCCTTACATTTCACTTTACGGGATAAGCTGTGTGTGTGTGGTGTGTATGCATGAGTAGTACCACTGTATCATGGCATTGAGTAATATTTTCCAATTTATAGCAGGTTGCCCCTCTGCAGGCTTGGTCTCTCTTTCATTCAGAATCTGCCCCAGAAACATGTAGGACATATATAAAAAAAAAACTATATAGCAATTTGATTGTGGTAGAATTTTGCTAAAGCTGAATATGAGTTTCCTAACAGGCTATGCACGTCATGTTTTCAGCATCTGTTTAACGGATTCAAAACAGTCATTTGTTTGCCTAGTGTCAGTGGTTATAAACGTTGTTTTTGTTGTTAGAGGGGTTTTCTGGACAAAATGTATTTATTTATTTTAAAAAAGGTCTGTTAGTGCTATTAATGGGTTAATAAGTGCAGGCAAATACCTTCAGTAGTGTTTTGAGTGATTTCTGTGTTTCTCTGGTAGCTCCTGGCATCTGCATTTGTTTACATGGTGAGCTTCTAGCCTACAACTTCCAAAATACCCTCTCTCACTCCCTCCTTCAAACCTCCTCCCTTTCTCCCTAGCTAGCCCATCCGCTACTAGCCCTTCCCATCTAATTAAAGGGGTATTCCCATCACGCTTGTTCGGCAGCCTGCAGGCTGTGTGCTCTCATCACTTCCTGGTTTTCTCAGCACATTGGTGGGCGGGGTTTCACTTGCTCTGATATCTATGTTTGCAGGCAGTAATGAAGGATTGGTTGTAAATGAATTACCACAGTATGAAGCTGATGTAGAGGCTGATGTAGCAGAGCTGGATTTGAGTCAGTTTGTAATACATACAGAGGTACCGGACTCCCTATCTCAGCCTTTATCAGCCAAATTCAATTAAACCAACTGATAAGTGGAAGAGCAAGGAGATAAGAGCTGAGAAATCCCGAAGCTCTCACTCCCCCCCCCCCCCCCCTCCCCTATCTGAGGAGCTCCGTTACTTGTCTGTGGCAGAGACATACACAGTTCGGAGCTGCTCCTAGCACTCAGCCCCTCCCTCCCCCCTGAGAGCAGGCAGCTATGTCACTGGGGGACTGAGGAGATAAGCCCGTGATCTGGGGCCTGTGGTCATAGAAACGCATGTAGCGGCCAAACAAAGCAGTTTTGGTAAAGCAATGTATTTAGAAAAAGTCTTACTTCCACAGAAGCTAGCAGTATAGATTGGATCCTTGTTATGGGACAACCCTTTTAACTAACTCAGCCCCCCCCCCCCCAGCTCCACATCATACTTGCCTGTTTTCATGTCTCCTCCTCTTCTTGATGCCTACTTGGAGCAGAGCCCGATGTCACTTCCTGAAGTGATGTCACAGCTCAGCCCTGGATCAGAAGAAAGAGAAGTTGGGTAAGTATTGTGAGCCGGATTCCCAGGCACTATTGCGTGTGTATGGGAAGCTGGTACACAAAGAAAGAAGAGGAAGCAGCCTCCCCTGGATGACGTGTCCATCTAGTTCCAGAGGAAATTGTAAGTATAATGGGGCTGGAGGGGGGCCTCTACACTGGTGTATTAATGACCCATTACATCAGCAGAGAGGTAAAAAAAAAAAAAAAAAAGTAACATGTAGGTCACTTGACTATAAAATACAGTAAAAAATGATATATTAGAGAGTTGGGGGGGAGCATGAGAACTTAGTTATAAATTGTTGATTTATCCTGGACAACCCCTTTAATTTTCTGAATGAAAGATTGTAGTAATGTCCTGTGTTCTTTCAGGTGCAGAAGCTCACAAGCAGTGGTCACAATGAAGTCATTTTATGTTCTCCCACAAAGAAGCCACAGATGCCTCAAAAGATTATGCAGCAACGAAACAATGATCAGGTTAAACCAAATCCCACACTTGCACAAACAAAACCAGCACCACCCCAAAAACCAACTGCAGATGCTGCACCTCATTCTGAAGTGAAGCAAAAGGTTTCTGAACTCCTGACCCATTATTGCAGCGGTCTCTGGTTACATGCCCTCCCCAAAGTGTTTGAGGACACATTTAAAATGAAATTTCCATCTGATGTTCTTAATGTGGATGCACTTTCTGAAATATCAAGTGTGGATGTTGTTTCTGAAGATCCATTTAAAGCAATCCTTTACCCAAAGAGCCCACCAAGCAGAGTACAGGATCAGAACCTTTTGGTTGGGAATGAAGAGCAGAAACTCAATGAGCCATCACTGATGAAACAGCCAGAGGAAGAGATGGATATAGATCTAGCTCCTCCGCCATTGGTTATTCCATCAGAAGACTCCCCATCTGTTCTCGTTGTTGAATTAAACAACACAGAGGAAGTCGTCATACGGTGAGCTCATTTTGTGTCCTTCTTGTAGTGGAACTGTTGTACGTGTATTTAAACCATGTAGTTAATATAGCAACAGGATTATTTACAAGGGGGAGGTGGGGGTTAAGAAATTTTTGTGTGTGTATGTATGTGGACAAAATTGTTGAAACAGGGAGCTAGCTGTAACTTCAGCCGGAGCTCCCAGAGAAAAGACAGGGAAGGTTTATTACCTCCCCTGCCTTCTCGATTGCTGTGTGTACAGTACCCGATGAGCAATGTATACACAGCTATGAGCGTTGCTATGATGCGGCCGCCCTCTAACCCGGCGGTCACGTGATCTGCCGGTGTCAGCGTCTTGCAAGAGCTGCTGGGTCTTACAGAACCCAGATCAGCTCTGTAAGGTGTATAGCAGGGGTCCTCAAACTTTTCAAACAGGGACCAGTTCACTGTCCCTCAAACCACTGGAGGGCTAAAATTATAGTTTAAAAAACTTTTAAGATTATATGCTCCAGAGTAGCGTGCCCCCCCCCCCCCCCCTTCACCAGTATTATATGCTCCTCAGTACGCCCCCCATCCCACAGTATTATATGCTCCTCAGTAACCCCCCACTGTATTATATGCTCCTCAGTACACCCCCCACTGTATATGTTCCTCAGTAAAAAAAAAAATATATATTTTTTTAAGGAGGGGTCTGGTCTATGACCAGCCACAATATTTTTATCTCCCATAAAATAGTGCAATGAAGAAAAAAGATTTAATAAAAAAATAAAAGTTCTAAAGTTCCCTCCTTTCCCTAGAATACATATAAAAGTAGAAAATGACTGTGAAACACATACACATTAGGTATCCCTGTGTCTGACAGTGCCCGGTCTACTGAATATAGGGGATCTGCAGTGCTCCTGTTCTGGGAAGGGGTTAATAGGAGCACTGCAGATACCCTATATTCAGCCAGACTGAATTCCAAGTGGGGGGGGGGGGGGACAGTCCTCAAGCTCAGGGAAGGGGCAGACAGACAACCAAAACACCAACTCCCCTCCTTCCCCAGCACCCATCACCTACTACACCCAAAAACTCCCACCATTTTAATTTTTGAAATTTTCCAGTAGCTGCTGCATTTCCCCCCTAGGCTTATACTCGAGTCAATAAGTTTTCCCAGTTTTTTGTGGTAAAATTAGAGGGGGTCGGCTTATACTCAAGTATATACGGTATATATATTTAATAACACAATTTCCCTCCTAATTTGTTTATATTTTCCCGGCTATAATAAAATTAAAACACGTGTCTTTTTCCTTGTGTTCCATCTGTCCATTGTTGTTCTCGGTTGTTCCTGAGTTTTTACTTTACATTTGCCTTGCTTGATGCAGATGTTTTTGTATTATGATATGTATGAATGATCTGGAGCTACTGTTTATCTCCTGTTACTGTGAGGCCTGCGAGCCTCAGCTGTTTCTGTGTTTTTCTTATATTCCTGTTTCCCCATTCCCTTGTATTTGAAAAATCCTTAATAAAATTTGATTAAACATAAAATTAAAACATATTCAAAAATAAAAACATAAAAATAAAGCCCTATGTGTCAACGAAAAAAAACGCAAAAATTAGTTGAATAAGACATGATAAAAAAAAGTTACAGCCCTCAAAACTGCACATACAAAAAACTAATAATACAAATACTAATAATACAAATACTAAAATGTGTCTGGTCCTGAACCAGAAATTGGCCAGGTACTGAAGTGGTTTAGAAAATCCCACAATCGTCATAGAAATAACTTGAATCTGACAAAAGTAATAATAAATTAAAATTCTATGAAAATGAACAAATGTCAGACATCGCTTTTCAACCATGCTTCATGGTTGAATTAACAGAATTAAAAAATAAATAAATAAAACTCATGAAACAGGCCTGGTGGAAGCAGTGAAAGGAAGTGTCGCCATTTCATATTCTGTACAGTGGAAAAAAAATTGTGGTGAAAATCGGGGGGAAAAAAAACATTGCTTATTTTCTTTCGGCTTTTTTTTTTTTTTTTTTTTGTTTGTTTTTTTTTTTTAAGTTCACTGCTCTGTAAAAATGGCACGTTGCCTATATTGCGGGTTAGTAACCTCACAGCCACACCATGTTTTATATAGGTTTTTATCTTTAAACAAATGAAAAGCTTTTTTTAAAAAAAAAAAGACTAAAGTTTCTTTGCATTGTCATATTGTGACACCTGTTTTTTTTTTTGTTTTTTTTCTCTTTTTGTTCTTCTTTTTATATTTCTTTGTATGGAGCTGAGTTAGGTGTCATTCCTGGTCAAGATGTAGTTATTTTGAACAATGTCTTCTGTCTTGATCAGTTTTGGGGGTCTTTTTCATTAAATCTTTTCCTTTTTTCTTTTTTTTTTTTTTTTTTTTTTTTTTTTTTTTGTATTCAAATGACAATTAATTAATCAATCATAATAGAGGTAAACTACATGATTAATCATGATTTTGATTTAGGTCATAATCTCCCAGCCCTACTACCACCTGTAGACCGCATTTTACTACCTGTGACCCTACTTCTGCACATTGTCAATCATGGCGAGTTGCCTACTTTGGCTAAATGAATTGGCACAATTCTGTCTGATTTCTTATCACTTTGGTCACAATAGATCATTGAGAAAGGATCTCTGCTTCTAAGACTTCTTGCTTTGCTATAGGCAGTAACCGTTATTTATGAAGGAACATGAGTTGGAGTCTGAGTAGAATATTCCAAACCCCCTAATGTTTTTTTTACTCATTTAAAGCTTTTATTAGTTTTTCAACTGTAAATACAGCTTGGGCCTTAGCCCAATAAAAAAAAATAAAAAATGTTGAAACCATGATGGGCAATGGGATGAAGAAAAATGGCAAGGAATAAGAGAGAAACAACATTGGAAAGAAGGGATGAAAAACAAGGCAAGGGAATATAATGCTCTAACGCTGAAGAGCTAAATATCGCGAGGCAACGTAGGTACAAAACACTTGTTAAACCATTAGGGGAGAGGATAACTTCTCAACGGAGCATGGTGTATGGGCAGAGAGTTAATGTGGTGAGGGGAGCAAGGTACAGTAATGCAGAAGGGGGGGAGGAAAAACAAGATCATCCAAGGGAAAAGACTAGTAGAGCCAAGGTAGGAGGATTAGGAGGAAGGGGTGAAGAAAGAAGATTGGAAGGCAGTAGAGTAGTAGATGTTCCTCAATAGTCACCCCTGCTGATGTGAGGAGTCATTCTGCTAAGGAGGTTTTACATGCACCATATGTTCATTATCTCCTGCAGCCAAGTCTCTAAAGGAGAGGATGGGGATTTCCACAACTTAGGTATAATAGACATGGCCACCACCAGCAGGAAATCAATCAATCAGTTTGCGAGTGTGTTTTTGAACTTTGCAAGGGGAAAAGGAAAGGAACTGGGTCGTCCTCCAGTACAAAGCCAGTAACCGTCCCTATCACGCTGTGGACCTTGTCTCAGAAGGCATATTTAGTGAGGGGCATTTCCAGCATGGTGCCCCAATCAGCATGGCATCTCCAGCAACAATCCAAGGAGATTGAGAAGATCATGTGCAGTACTGCGGGACCCTGTACCAGCAAGAGAGAATTTTGTGATTGCTCTCCTGGGCTTTGCGAGAAATGGAGCATGTATGGTACAGTTTAAAGGTGGATAGCCCCACATCCAGTGGAAAGCTGGTCCCCAGTTCCTGCTCCCAGTTGTCGTATATGCTAGAATAGCATCTTCAGTGGTGTCCAAGAATAGGCCATATATGAGCGGGGTGGAGTGAGTCTGTGAGGACCAGCTCGCAGTATGGACGTAGGGATGTTGGGTTAGAACCGGTGGAATCTAAGGGCAGGTTGGCCAGGTAAATGGGATAGGAAAGTGGAGTGCAGAGCAGCCAGGTAGTCTGGATTACCCGAGATAGGAGTCACAGGGCCGTCATTTGTAAACAGGCTTGTTGTTGTTCAGTGTGTCCTACAAGCATTAAGAACTTGACATGATATGTAAGGTAGGTCATATGCAGACTTTTCCGAGTAGGCCCGCTAGTCTTTTAATGGGATATGTACTGTTTTGTTTTTTAGTTTAAGGTTTGCAAGAAGACAAGGTTGTCAGTTGGAATTATTTTTTGTATGTTTAGGTATGTTGGCAAGGACTACTCTGCTGCGCAAGAACACATGGAAGATGAAATGAAGGATTTCTACAATGCAAACACTTCTCCTGTGAAATTGAGCTGCTTAAAAGTGGGGCAGCTTGTGGCTGTTAAAGCGGAAGAGGAGGCATGGTTGCGTGCTCAAATTCTGTCTGTTGAAGAAAATAAAATTAAGGTATTTTCGCATTGCTTCTCATATTTATTTACTTTAATAAGTTGTGTGTGGGGAGGAGGGGGATAGGAGAATAATAGTATAATAAGTTGTCCTTTATAGAAAAAGAAAAAAGTTCCTCCTCCCCCCATTTTCCGCCTGAAGAAAGCAATTGAAGTGGATGGGAGGTGAAAACCGCAGGTTTTTTTCGAGTGTTTTTTTGCAAAAATAAGCGCCGCCTTTTTCTTTTTGCAAAAAAACAGTGCGGAAAAAAATGCAACACGGTTTTTTCAGCCCATTCACTTTACAGGAGGGGAAAACAGCCTGGCTTTTTTATTTTTTTTTTTTTTAAAGCTGTTTTTACAAAAAAAAAAAAAAGCTCCAAAAAAAGCTTGGCAAGGTCCAAAAAAAAGCTTCATAATTTGGAAGCTTTTTTTCCGGTGCCAAAATAATCCACACGTTATTTACGTGTGAACGAACCCTAAAAATGGGTCATGGCTGGTCTTCCAGCAGGGCAATGACCCAAAACATACAGACAAGGCAACAAAGGAGTGGCTCAAAAAAGAAGCACATTAAGGTCATGGCGTGGCCTAGCCAGTCTCAAGACCTTAATTCCATAGAAGACTTATGGAGGGAGCTGAAGCTCTGAGTTGCCAAGCGACAGCCTCAAAATCTTAATGATTTAGAGATGATCTGCAAAGAGGAGCGGACCAGAATTCCTGACGTGTGCACAAACCTCATTGTCAACTACAAATACGTCGGACTACTGTGCTCGCCAACAAGCACTACCAAATATTAAGTCTTGTTTGTCAGAGGGATCAAATACTTATGAATTAGACTGTTCATGTCTTTGTCAGTGGGCAAACTTACAAAATCAGCAAGGGATCAAATACTTATTTCCTTCACTGTAGTGTGCTACATGGAGGGATAATGCATTATCCACCTCTGACACACTTTTCTACAGCTACTAAGCAATTAAATGTCCTCTTTGAGCCCCCAACTTCACAGTTAAACTAAAGGGATTTTGTCTGATTACCACTAACTCATCTGTCAGAGTAGGTTCAAGCACCCCTCCTTACCTTGCACATGTTACACCCCCAGTCTGGCTAGGTCTCTGTGGATGATCTCCCCTAATTGAAATTCCACAGGGCCCCCTCTGGCTGTTCTGCCCCCTGTAATTAGCTGCTCAGCTATCACTGACAGGATTAATGCAGTGGGAGTTGTGGCACGTGTCTGCTCATTTCCGCCACTAGCTCATGCCTCCTTCTATATAATTAAGGAACAAGCAGAACCTTGTACGTTTCATATAACTGGGGGCCATTGTGAATAGGAATTATTGACCACAACTCCCTGGATTTGTAAAAATTACTTAAAATAAAATTCAGTGCAGTGCTGTTGGAATATAGATCAATTTTGGGCATAGGCTGAATTGAAAATAAGTTGCCAACTCTAGCTTAAAAAAAAATACTATTTTGACATTTGTACATATATACATACATTTGTGTGTGTGTATATATATATATATATATATATATATATATATTTATTTAAATTAAAATTTATTTTACAGATATTATATGTAGACTATGGATTTAATGAAGTTGTGGATTGCACCAAAGTTTGTCGCCTCAGCCAAGAATTTTATTCTCTGCCATTCCAGGCTGCAAAATGCAGGCTAGCAGGTATCTCAATTGGTGGTGTGGTTTGTTTGTTTTTTTTTGTTTTTTTTTTTCAGAAAAAAAGATGCATTTTATAATCTAGTACATATGACTCATATTTGCATCATTTGACCTTTTAGCTAAATGTATAGTATTATTCTTTTTCATTAATTTAAAAGGTTTGGAAGCTTTCTGTGCTGACCCAGTTCTTGTGAAAGCAGTGGAGATGAAAGCTTGTGGTAAAATTCTTGCTGTTGAGATTCTTCAGAAGGCTGAGAAGCCACTTGTTATACTGTATGACACTTCAGGAGAAGACGATATAAACATAAATGCTGTCTGTCTTCGGGAGCTCTGTGATATTTCTTTGAGTGTACAGTTAAAGGTAAGAAACCCAATTTTGTAACAGGGTCAAAGTAAAAGTTTCTTTTGCCTGCTAGAATGATGACTTCCTTTTTAACCCCTTTCTGCACTGTACATGTATGAAGCTGGCAGACTGTGTATGCATAGGTCATGTTCAGGAATGGTTCCTGCACGAAAAGCAGGAGCCAGTTGTTTATTCTATGTAACATTCTTCTGCAGAGGCTTGGACCAGCAGTAACTCTACTCCTGAGCATTTGACTCCTAAATGTGAACACACAACGTAGCATGGGCTACATCCATATGGGAACAGTGTGTGGACAGTGGCCATGGGACAAGTGGGGGGAACTTTGAATGTGGCTTAGTAGTGGTGTTGGCCGTTTTAACACATTGTGAGCGCACCACAAAATGTCACTAATCTTCCATCTAAAAAGAGTGGGAGAAGTGTAGAGTTAAAACTGGAATTTGGGGTTGTAAACAAATGATTTTCAAGTGTTTATTATACAAAAGTAGTGTGTCAGGCCTGGTTCACATCTGCGTTCAGTATTCTGTTCGGGGAGTCTGCATGGGGACCCCCCCAAACGGAATACCGAACGCGTTGACAAGCGGTGTGCTTATGAAAGCACACGGACCCCATACACTGTAATGGGGATCGTGTTTTTTCCACAGCGTTTGCACGAGTCATGCTTTCATAAGCTCACCGCTTGTCAATGCGTTCAGTATTCCATTCGGGGGTCCCCATGCGGACTCCACGAACGGAATACCGAACACAGATGTGAACCAGACCTTAATAGTATAAATATAGCTTCACAAAACAGGCAGCACTCCAAAGTCCAAGTTAAAGACGACCTTTCGTGACTTTGGGCACAGGCATTTCTATATACTACTGGAAAGCCTTTCCCGATCAGTGCGCTGGGTAAAGAGCTAGTGGTGACGGTACCGTAGCTCTTCACAGTCAGAAGGACGTTCCTGACAGTCTGTCAGGAACATCCTTCTCCACAGCAGCGCCTATCGCGCTGTACAATGTGAGCGGGGAGGAACGGCCCCCTCCCCTCCCGATAATACTAGTCTATGGACGAGCACTGTGAGCAGAGGGAGGGGGCATTCCTCCCCGCTCACACTGTACAGCGTGATAGGCGCTGCTGTGGAGAATCTGTCAGGAACGCCCTTCTGACTGTAAAGAGCTACGGTACCGGGACGGATAGCTCTTTACCCGGTACACAGATCAGGAAAGCCAACAGTGAAGGAAAGGCTGTCCTTCTTTTTTTTTTTTCCCCCCTCAAGTAATGATTGTACTGTGTTGTAAGTGGGGATAGTAAAATACAAACTGATTCAATAAAAAGTAATTCAGTAGAGTATTCAAAATATTGGTATATAAACAGTCCATCCATGGGCATAAATGCTCGCTGCAACAATCCCATCATGCAACAAAGGGCAGTACATGCTCTTTAGTTGCGTGGCAAGTTGTAGTTTTTATTGGTACCAATTTTTTGTATGTTTGACTTTTTAATTACCGTATATACTCGAGTATAAGCAGTTTTTGGGCTGAAAAAGTCTGCCTCGGCTTATATTCAGGTCATTACGGTAATACCGTAGTTACAGACACGGAGGCGGGTGCCGGGCCGCAGCATCGCTCCACTCTCCTGGCAGAAGTATCGGGGCCTTCTAGCAGAAGTACTGTAAGTACCTCTGTAGTTTGAAATAACAGCATCGCCATGGCGATGCTGCGTGCCCGGCACCCGCCCCGGTGTCTGGATGCCGGGCTGTAACTATGGTAGCTGCGTAGTCTGTAGCTATAATGGCGACCGCTCTGTTCCAGAGCGGTCGCCATTAGAATCGGCACCGGAGCTGAAGGGGGGATCCCCGGCAGGAGCACGTACCTGAGGGAAGAATTCCGCCGCCGGAGCTGAAAGAGAGATCCCCGGCAGGAGCGCAGACCTGAAGACCTCGGCTGTTGGATTTGAAGGGAAACTAAGGCCAGCAGAAGCGCTGAGGGGAAATCCAGGCAGCCGAGTCTGCCGGGGATTCCCCTCATCGCTTTTGCAGGTGACCGAACACAGTTCCCCTTCAGCTCCGGCAGCCGGGGATTCCCCTCAGCTCCTCTGTAAAGGCTCCCCGGCTGCAGTGCTTTTCTTTTGCAGGCTACTCTATGGAGCCTGCAAAAGAAATGACGATTTTTGCAATGTATTGCAGTGCATTAGCATTGTAATGCATTGCATTAGTGATCAGACCCCCTGGGGTTCAAGACCCCTAGAGGGTCTAATAAATGCAAAAAAAAAAAAAAAAAATTAAGTAAAAAAATAAAGTATAAAAAATTCAGATCACCCCCCCCCCTTTCCCTAGAACACATATAAAAGTAATACTGTGAAACACATACATGTTAGGTATCCCTGTGTCCGAAACCGCCCGCTCTACCAATCTATAAAAATATTTTTCCTGTACGGTACACGCTGTAGCTAGAAAAAAAAGTTGTCTAACTGCCCCTTCCCTGAGACTGTTTTTTTCCCCCCACTTGGAATCCAGTCTGACTATAGCCAGGCTAAATATAGGGTATCTGCAGTGCTCCTGTTCCATCGGGAAGGGGTTAATAGGAGCACTGCAGATCCCCTATATTCAGCCAGGCTGAATTCCAAGTGGGGGAAAAAACCCAGTCCTCAAGCTCAGGGAAGGGGCAGACAGACAACCAAAACACCCCCTCCCCTTCCCCAGCATCTACTGCACCCAAAAACTCCGACCATTTTAATTTTTGAAATTTTCCAGTAGCTGCTGCATTTTCCCCCTAGGCTTATACTCGAGTCAATAAGTTTTCCCAGTTTTTTGTGGTAAAATTAGGGGGGTCGGCTTATACTCGGGTCGGCTTATACTCGAGTATATACGGTACTTTTTACTGCTAATTTTGGGAGAGGCAAGGTGACCAAAACTTTCATTAGCGCATTGCAGGATTTTTTTTTAATTATTTTTTTAAAAGAACTGCATTTGGTATTCTCCAAACTGGATAAATACAATTTCTGGATAGTGTAAACGTATATGCACATGGGTCTATCTAATATGTATGTACTTTGTTAAATTATGTTTTTTTAAACAAAAGGGTTTTTTTTATATATTTTTTTTTAAAAGTTTCTCTTATTTTTTCACAAGGAGACTGGAACAGGGATCTCTCAATGTACTGCAATTTAAAAAAATAAATAAAATTCCCTATCAGTATTTTTTTGGGTTTTTTTGGAGTGTGGGAGGAAACCCATGCAGGCAAAGGGAGAACATACAAATTTCTTGCAGAGTGGGCCACACGGTGGCTCAGTGGTTAGCACTACAGCCTTGCAGCGTCTGTGTTTGCGCTGATTTCCTCCCATTCTACAAGAAAAAAAAATGTACATTGTGATCCCTAAATGGGGCTCACAATCTACGTGAGAGAAAAAATAAATTCTTGCAGATGTTGCTCTAGGCAGGATTCGAACCCAGGACTCCAAGGCTGCAGTGCTAACCACTGAGCCACCATGCTGCCCATACTGCAATATTTCTGTATTGCAGTACATCTGACATAGAATCCCTATGTGCAGTAGTATGCCATGCCAAACCTCAATGACCCCATAATATGATCAGGAAAGATCTGAGGAATAAAAAAGGGTGGGAGAAGGAGCAATCTTGTCCCCTAAACCACCCAGATGTTGTGATCTAATGAGCACAGTACTTCTAGCAGTCTAGTATTTCTAACAGTCTCATGTAGTTAAATGGACCAGCTGTATGCATATGAAAAACTTACTTGTTTCAAACACGGTTGCAGAGAAACCCCCATGCTCAAGACTGGGAAGGGCCATCATTTTTCTATAACTAATTGCTGATGCGGTGTAGTTGATTGCGTTACATGATATATGTCACTGTGGTTTTACTGTAGAGCCTCTTTGCTATAATACACTAAGGCCCCAGGTAGCGAGCCGCAGTCATAAAACTCTGTTGGAAAAAACATGGTGGAAGCACATCAGGGTTTTTTTTTTCCTACAGCGCTTTTCACAGAAAGTTTGCAGAGTTTTCCTCTGCAGACTT
Source organism: Leptodactylus fuscus (assembly GCF_031893055.1). Classification (NCBI taxonomy): domain Eukaryota; kingdom Metazoa; phylum Chordata; class Amphibia; order Anura; family Leptodactylidae; genus Leptodactylus; species Leptodactylus fuscus. The sequence continues at coordinate 182,621,433 of NC_134265.1, forward strand.
TCTGCTTCAATTATATTTGTGCGGAAAATGCCTGCATTTCCAGAGGTATAATTGACTTTCTGCGATTTACAAAAACACAACTGTTTTTAAAATTGCAGCATGTCCTCTGCAGATATTTTTCTGCAATGTGTAGGTGGGATTCTGGCTAACTTGTGGCACTTGATGTAGAGAATTGACGCCAGCACAGTTGCAAGTCATCCACTTGTTGCAGGTTTACTATATCAGTTTAAAATGCTTTGAGATCTTGTGCCAAGTCTTCTTTAAATCTTTAGCAAGATCGTCCATTAACCGTTATCTGGAAAGAATAGCTAGTAGCACCCACAGTTCAGGTTGCCCCTGGAAGGTATGAACAGGTTTGTCCAGGGGTGGTAGGCAAGGGGCGAAAGAAGAGCTGGAGTTGGTACATTCAGAGCCTTGACAGGCCCCACATCTCCCCATCCGGCATGTGGCAGGCGGAGTGGCCTCTTCATCAGAAGAAAATTCTACCTCCTAAAGAGGTGTGGGGCGCCGAAAGGAGCTCCCCTTATTGTCTTGGGTCAGGAACAGGGACGACTTTGTTGGAGAGCTAGTAACCCAGTCAGGATCTTTATAAGAGAGGTGGCCATGTTGGTGTAAGGGGTCTTTATTGTGTGGGTTAACTGGTGGGCCGACAAAGAAACTTGTGGCCTCCACTGGGGGAGCGCCTTGAGATGCATAGGTAGCTGCAGGGGCCGGTGTGAGCACCATGGCGCATTCATGTGATGGTTGTGGATGTTGTTTTTACTGAAATGCTGCATGTAGTGTATATTTGCAGTAATAAGTAGCACGTTACTCTACATGTTAGCTGTATGCTAATGGCCAGTAAATTGTAATCCTCTGGTGTATTGCCATAGTAGTAATGTTCTTATCCTAACTGAAATTAAAAACCGCCTGCAGCCCTAGAATGTCCTTCAGATAAAGTGGACAGTATATTACTTTTAACTCCCTGTAGACATGCTATAACTTGCTGAAGGATTTCTTTACCCTATTGAATGTTTTCTTAACAGACTTTAAAACCTCATGTGAAAATGTATTTTATGCCTAGATACTACCTTTTAATAAACCAGTTTGTCCTAATCTTTTATTTTTAGGTAAATGCATCGTACTCAAATGTGATTGTGACCAATGTCTGCTCTGATGGTACGTTGTTTTGTCAGTTCCCATCAAAAGGTCTGACTAAACTAAGTGAGACACTACGTAAAATTGAAGCTGAATTTAATTCAAAGGTAAGTCTAAATGTTGTGCAAAGTTAAAGGGCATCTGAGTTTTCATCAAAAGTTGAAATATCTGGGTCTTCTGACTGAGAACCAATTCGCTAAAAAAGTGGTTACTAGTGGACCCCATAGATTTTAATGGGGTCCGTTGACCAGTATCTGTGGTGAAGACTCTGACGCATATGTGAGCACAGCCTAAGATTGCTATTTTTTTAGTTTTTCTATTCCTTCAACAGAAAATGGAAATAAATGTGCACGTATGAAAGTAGCTTTAGAGTGGCTTAAAATATAGAGAAAAAGTTTACCTCTTCAATATGCTAAATAAATATTGGATTATAAGCACAGTGATATATCTCGGTATCAGGTATGATGCTCTCTTATCTGTAATATGACAATTGTGCCTAACCATATCGACATATCACTGCAGTTCTGTTGCACAATTTCTCCTATAAATTCTTTGTGAATTATCTGTTAATGGCTATGTTACGTGCTTTTCATATTGTTAACAGTCTGTACACCCCCTTTTCCTGTTTTCTAGACTATTACTTCTGATCTATTTGTGTCCCTTCCATTCTGTGGAAAAATATGCTTGTGCCACTGCAAGGGGAAATGGGCACGTGTGGAGGTAAGGTCTTTAGTGATTATTCTGTGTATTTCACAAATGTATCATTTTGTTTAATCCAACTTCCAAAAGATGAATGTGTGTGCATAGGATCAGATGGCATATCTTTTTATTAAGAGGGTTGTATAGGATGTAGTGATAAATATTCTAACAGCCATTATGAGAGGATGGAATTGTAAAATGCAAAGGAAGAATAGAGTGGAGAATGGTCAGCTTAGCTAATGTGTATGTAGACACAGGGATGGAGGGGTGGAATGTATGTGCCTACATAAGTGTGGTCCTGCTAGAGTATCAATTTCATGTTTAATTTCGTCAGTATTGGTAGATGCAGGAAAGTATGTATTGTTGTATTTTATTATTTATTTACTTGTGGTGAATTTTATTTTATGTTTTATATATATAGATAACAAGTGTCCACAGTAGTCGCGCTCTAGATGTTCAGTTCTTAGATTCTGGAACAATTGCTTCAGTAAAGGTGTCAGAGCTGAGAGAAGTTCCGTCTCTTTTTTTACGAGAGATCATCTCAATACCACCTCAGGTAACCTTTTGGTGTTTTGTTTTTCAAAAATAGAAAAACATGAAAGGTGAACATATTTTCCTCCCATTTATTTTTATTTATTATTTTAAAGCACTTATCTGAAAATAAAAACAATATAACAATAACATAAATAATAAGGAAAATAAGATGTTATTTAAATAACCTAAACAAAAAATGTTAAAAAAAAAAATAAAAAAAAAAATGAAAGTGAATCCAGTTAAGAAATGGTTAAAAGAAATAAAATTTAATATAAGTAGTGCAAAGTTTTCATTAATATAAAGGTAGCATGAATACATTCCATAACATGGCACTTGCAAACATCAAAACTTAGAAAAGAAAGTTACTTCTGCATTTGTATTGAATAAAACAATAACAAGGTTATGCCAGCTAAAATGCAAAATCCAAATTTTTATCTTGCTCTTAAGGTCAATTTTGGTTGTCTAAAAGGGGTTCAGGATTATAATATTGATGGCGTTCAGTATACATTGAAGTATGATTTCCTCTGATAAGATCAATTGCCAACTGTCCTGTTATGTTGAAAAATATGTTGAAATGGAAGCAATTGAAATGCATATTTTTGGGCTTTAGGCTACAAGGTGCTGCCTTGCTGATCTTCCACTTAATATTGGCATGTGGACACCAGATGCAGTTTTGTGGCTCCGAAACACAGTTTTGAACTGTTCCGAATGTAGCATCAAGGTAATACTATTAATAGAAGGTATTGTTAGCACATATGTAATATACTTTCAGAGTTGTCTTTTTCTCTTAGCTTATATGAGCATTCTGTATATTGTCTTGGCTTATTCACAAATGGGCATAGTACAAAACTTATTATCCCTACTGAAGTGGTATTGTTGACCGGGTTTTCTAGAACCGCTTGTGGTATCATTTTTTATGAAAATGTGAAAGAGAGTCCCATCAGGAACTAGTAATTCCCCTTTACTTTTGCAATTTGGAGCTGGATGACCCTTTTATATATAAAAAAAAAAAAAAAAAATTAAAAAAATGAGTGTTTATCCCATATCAGGGCAGACCACTGGTATGAGTGCTGACACTTTTTGGACTTCCTTTTTATTGAAGGGAGATCCTTTTAGTCAGTTACTCAGAACTCTATTTGGCCCCACTCCTATTATGGATACTTCTGTGCTATGATAGACATGTAGTTGGAGGCATTGAAGAGTTTCATATATAGGGGTAATCCATTTTATGTTGCTGGTTCCTCTTTGAATCATAGTCCATTGTCTATATTTGCTCTTTCACTCACGGTTGGGCACAAATCTTGTTCACTCAGTTATGGGGCGTCTTTTTATCAGTATCAATAAATTTTAAGCTTTTATTTATACCATACAAGGGACTTTTATGTAAGATAAGATAATCCTTTAATAGTCCCACAATGGGGAAATTTCAGTGATACAGTTTCATAGATGGTACAGTAGTATATAACAAGAGAGAAAAACACATACAAGCTCATGGCAGATAGAGAAATCCTAGGAATCATAGCAACTAAAAAGAAAGAAACACAGACACACTGCAGGATCATTTAGTTCTCTGTGTGAAGTGATGTTAATAATACAGCCCGACCATGGTTGGAGGACATGAGGGAGGGGGGTCAGAGCATGTAGATATAACAGGCAAAAAACTTTTTTTTTTTTGCAGAGGTGGGGGACATATGCAGCTATCATGATAACATGTGGCAGTTCCTTTGGTAGGTGGTGAGATCTCATGCTCACAGCTGATAGTTCGGTATCTTGCATCAGCGCTGTTGTCCATTAAACACAAAAAAATGCCCCAAATATCCTTCATCACAAGCCCTCCTCTTCCTTTCTTCTTACCACTGTGTTCTACTTCCCAGAGAGGTCTGAAGCCATTCAGGTAGACAGGGTGCTGCTCTCTTGCCAAGCTTCCATAAACACATGGGTAGGTGGGTGATGGTAGGTACCCAGGTTGTAACAGAGTCCCACGTGTCCACAGTAAAAGAAAGAAATACCAGTCAGCTGTAGGCATCTTCACACATCAGCAATAGACTCCAAAAATTATCTCCTTGAAAAGAAGAAGTCCACACTTCCATGTAGGTTTCTCCTCCATGCCGCATGGTGTCCATGCTGTCCTGGGGGGATGGTAACAGGCACATGTGCACAGGAAAAACTCCTGGTCTTGAGTCATTGTCCATGCTTAACAATAGAAACAAAAGGAACAAAATACTCCACCGGATCTTCCATTCGATTTATAGTTGTTAATTCATAGTGCTAGTTTGCTTGGTTACAGGATTCTTGAAGATACAGAGAAAAAGAGTGAAAAAGGAAAGATAAAGGTTGCTCCCAGCTTGGAGCTCTGTATCAGGCAGCCACACACAAGGCGGCGCCAGGAAGTAAGAGGCCCGTTACCTTTATTCTACTTAGTTTACATGATAGGGTCTTTTCTCAATTTAAAGTTGTAAGTTGGTACAAATCCGGTCAACCATTTAAAAGATTAGAGACTCAATAGTGTTTTTGCAAATTGTTGTCTTTTAGCCAAGCAGCTGGTAACACCACATGACATACAGACCTCCACTCCCAGAAAAACACAATGTTACCACGCACTTGGCTAGTATATTTTAAATTTGCATCTACAATAAGCATTCTTAAATATTTGGAATGGCTGAAAAAATTTGGATAAACAAATCTCCAAAATATTCAGGGAGACCGCACCTGTCAGATGAGGTATGTCATCGAACTTTTCAGACCTGGCAACAAGTCCTCTTTAGTCATGTTGACTGTTGTCTATTTGTTTCTTCATAGGTAGTAAAAATAGTTGAAGCAAAAAGCATGGTTTATGTTTATCTCTTCACATCAAAGACCTCTCTTGATCCTGAACGTAGCATCAATCGACAGATCACTAGTGAAGAGTTGTGGAGGCAGCAGCGGAATGTATTGCCCAGTACTGCAGTCAACTTGTCAAAAGGCAGAGGAGATGCTGGAACACCAGCAGCAGTGTCCCGGAAAGATCAAAGCAACATAACAAAAAAACATGCTGTGGAGCAAAGTACCACAAGCTCTTCCTTGCATTTGCCACCACCTCTACCTCTACCAAGGTCTGGTGAGCACATTGATGTTTTTGTCTCTGTGGCTTGCCACCCAGGCCATTTTGTCTTCCAACCTTGGCAAGAACTGCACAAGTTAGAAGTACTTATGGACGAAATGCTTTTACACTACAGTACAATTGAAGAGAAACAGACTGATATGGAGAAGAATAAACTCTATGCTGCAAAGGTGGATAACAAGTAAGTACATTGTGAATGCATTTGTATATTTTAAGATAACATAATCCTTTAATAGTCCCACCATGGGGAAATTTATATAATAATATATTGTCAGGGTCTGGGGTTACTAGATGGGGTGGCATAGACACACAAGTCCAGTTTCTTTTAGTCCAAAACAAAGGTAGAGTTTATTTTCACTCAAAAAGGTAGTGAAGCAACAAAGGAAACAATACAAAAATAAATCCCTGCCCGGCTAGGCTCTAACTAAACATAGAATAGGTTACCTCACCTAGAATAACAGAAATCCAAAAGCCAGTAGAATCATTCAGGACACAGCTCCAAAAATATGACCTCTCTGTCAGCTCTCCAGCCAAGCTCTCTGCCCCCACTCTGCTGCTGGAGCTGACTTCTTAAGCTTCCTTGACGAGGAGACTCAACAGCTGAGTCGCTGCCGGAACATCCCCAAATTGTGGACTGGAGGGGGGTGGAATGACAGGTCCCACTACCAACCTACCTTCCATTCCTAAAAATCCAGCCCAATGCTGAGCATTTACCAAATTGCTCAGCAGACGAACGTTGTCTGCTGAGAACAAACCTTCCTGGAGTTTTCTTATCTCACCCACCTGATTAGTCTGGGTGAGATGTACACCCCCTCCATTACCTGACAAGCCATCAGCTTACAATATATAAAAATAAATATATATTCATACATATATACAGTGGTGGCCAAAAAAAACCGCACCATTTCACAAAATGTAATGATTGTACTGAAAATTATTTCTTGTCTTTTTCCATTTCTATCCTCTTCTCTCGTGGATGATGAGTATTTGGCAATTTTGTGTGTTCCATCACGGGGGAACCCATCATTAGCTTAGTAACTCCATGTGCCTCATAGTAATAGCAGTTAACCCCATTATGTCCCTCACATTAACCCCCTGTGTGCCTCACATAAGAGTTACTGATATGTGGGACATATGGAGGTAATAATTAGGTATCTTCATAATTAAGGTCCTTTATTAGTACCCCCATGTGTCTCACATATTAGTAACCTTTATATGGGGCGCACAGGGGTTAATATGAGGGACATGATGGGGTTAACTGCTATTAATGTGAGGCACATTGAGTTACTGAAACTAAATTAATAACCCCAAATGCCTGACATTACTAGGAATAGTAACCCCAGCAGGTACCTGTGTGTTTTACTTTCACTTTACTGTAACTTCCTCTCCTCCATATGACAGACCTCTTCTAAGACACAATGAATCCTGCACATAATGGCCACTGACTTGTCTGCAGATATTACATTCTAGTGTCTACAGGACCTTTCATGACATCATATTCATGTGACCTACATGACAAGCCAATCACAGAGCAGCAGCACTAAAGGACTTCCCCCTTCGTTTAATTTATGCAGGTCCTTACAAGTCTCTGTGCTCCGCGGACCCTGACTTGAGTATAAGCAGAGGGGGCTTTTTCAGCATAAAAACTGTGCTGAAAAAGTCGGCTTATACTCTAGTATATATGGTAATATCCTCAAGCAGTCCTCAGATATTGGCATTAGTAGTAAGGACGTATTAGATACATCCTCCGCTACAGAAGTGCCACTCTGGAAGGATGTAGAGCTACGTGGTTGGCAGGAAAAGGGTTAAAGGGAGTCTATCAAACGGCAGCGCCGATCAATGAATAAAAAGTGTGCCTGAAATAACATATATCTATAATAGCTATAGCCAATGATATATACTCCCTTTAATAAGAAGCTAATCACAAAAACTTTTCTCTTGGAGATCACAGCAATAAACGGTAATCTGAGGGGAACCTTGGAAGGAGTTCGGAATGTATCTGGAGCATAGAACAAAGTTAACCCTTTAATCTATTCCTTTTTATACTTGTCATTTTGTTTTGGTTTTTTTTCTTCTTCTTTAGGTGGTACAGGGTTCTTTTGAAAGGTATCCTGACAAACGGTCTTGTATCTGTGTATCAGCTTGACTACGGCCGTCATGAGCTTATTAATTCCCAGCAAGTTCAGCCTCTGATTGATAAATTCAGACAGTTACCATTCCAGGCTGTAACAAGTCAGCTAGCAGGTAAGTAGCTGCATATTGGAGCTCTGTTTCTGACTATAATTATTATAATAATAATAATAATAATTAATAAATTTTATTTATATAGCGCCAACATATTCCGCAACGCTGTACAATTTGTAGGGTTCAAATACAGACAGAAAGATACATTACAAAGAAAGTCATTTCACACAATGGGACTGAGGGCCCTGCTCGCAAGAGTTTACAATCGATGAGGTAGAGGGGGTAACACAAGAGGTAGCAGGGGTGGCATTGCTTATGCAGAGGTCAGACACTTTTGTAATAGAGGTGACTATCATTACATAAACATAAGACTTTATGAGCCATCAACAGTCATGTCCTTTAACATGTGGATGGAGCTTGGACCTATAAAGTTAGCATGAGATGACTATAAAGATTACATGAAGCTGCTAAACACCAAAGATCAGTAACCCTGGTTTTTGTGTACCGTATTTTGCGGACTATAAGGCGCACTGGACTATAAGGCGCATTACCCATGAGCGCCTTATAGTCCTGTCTAGGTTCATAAATAAGGCGCATCGGACTATAAGGCGCAGCGCTGTCCGGTGCGCCTTATATGTGATTGAAAGCGGCGACACGCAGACTTTGCCGGCGGCCGCTTAACCCTCCGCGTGCCAGCCGCTTCTATTCATTTCAATGGCACGCTTCCATTGAAATGAATGGAAGCACTCGGCACGCAAGGAGTTAAGCGGCGGCTGCCGGCAAAGTCTGCGTGCCGCTTCCATACATTGCAATGGGAGCATGCTATTCGAATAGTATTCGCTCATCTCTAACTTCAATTGTAAGAAGTTACAATTGAAGTTAGAGATGAGCGAATACTATTCGAATAGCACACTCCCATTGCAATGTATGGAAGCAGCACGCAGACTTTGCCGGCAGCCGCCGCTTAACTCCTCGCGTGCCGCCGCTTTCATCCATATATAAGGCGCACCGGACTATAAGGCACATTTTCGATTTCTGAGGAAATTGTAGGATTTTATGTGCGCCTTATAGTCTGGAAAATACAGTAATTCTGCAAGGTGTTACTGTAAAATATCAAACTAATAACTCAGTAAAGCCCAATTGACCATAATATAGGAGGAGATCCGAGGATACTGGACTCTCTGATACCGCTAAGATCCATGGTACAGAAAAAGAAAAATCTGAGCACAATCAGGAAAGCTGCATACGTTCTATGATTAATATCCTATCAGTGATAAATGATAAAACAAGCAGATGGTGAAAAAGTAAATAAAATTACTGTATTTTTCGGACTATAAGACACTTTTTTTTTTTTTCATCCAAATTTGCTAGGAAAATGAGGGTGTGTCTTATAGTCTGAATATGGACTATAGGGAGGGGGGGGCAGAGTAGTGGAATTGCAGCATCGCTAGGCTCCTGCCACCACTGGCTTCCTGCAGTGGCTGGAGTGTGGCGATGCGGGCCCCTGGCACCTGTGCCGCCGGCTAAAACCCTCCCCGGCATACGCCGTACTATTAAAGCAGATGCCGGGTCTGTAAGGATAATTGCAGAGCAGTCGCCATAACTCTTATAACGGAGACGCTGGAGCTAATGCCGGCGATCGGAGTCGCAGGAACCACCCTGTTCCTATGACATTCTCTATTAATGTAGAGAATCTCCCATAGACGGCAATACTCTTGTATTGCCTTCTATAGGACTTGCAGTCAAATGATTACAGAGTCAAGCCCCCTAGGGGGAGCTAATAACATAGTTTAAAAAAAAAAAGGAAAAGCTTTAAAAAAATAAAACAAATGAAAGTTCTAAATCGCCTCCTTGCCCTAGAATACATATAAAAGTAGAAAATAACTATGAAACACATACACTTTAGCTATCCGGGTCTCCGAAAATGCCCGGTCTACTAATATTTTTCCTGTACGGTGAACGTCAAAATCGGGGTTTTATCACCGTTTTGCCTCTGATTTAAATAAAAGGTGATCTAAGAAATATACATTTTCCAAAATGGTATAACTAAAAAGTACATCTGGCTCCGTAAAAAAAAAAACGCTCTATGCATTCCTGTACAGCTGCAGGGTCGCCTGTCAATGTGCCCTTGCAGCTGTAGCAAAATTACAACTCCCATCATTAAATATTTTACCATTTTTGCTTCAAATTTTTTTTCCCTTATTTTCCTTCTCTAAGATGCGTCTTATAGTCCAGTGCTTCTTAGGGTCCATTCACACAGAGGAAAATGGTGTGGAATTTCAGCGCTGAAAAAAAGCCTCCCATTGAATTCATTGGGTTCTTTTTTCTGCTAGCATATGCTTGAAGTCAAGGGGAGGCTTTTTTTTCAGCGCTGAAATTCCACACCAAATTCCTCATCATTTTCCTCTGTATGAATGGACCGTTATAGTCCAAAAAAATATGGTACATAGAATCTCCTGACACTCATTGTAATTTGTGGGAAGCTGAAGACTCATCTCTGTGCAGTGTACAGGCATAGAAAACTGTGTGTAAACATGCAAAGGCTGTGAAGACAGACCCTCTTCAATCCACTCACTGTCTTTAGCCTGCTAGTTTCTAAAGATGAAATTTCCCTGCTAAATGAGTAAACTGCAAATTGGCAAGAGAGGAGACACTTGGTAGCATGAATTTTAGAGGTTTTTCGGGGAGAAAGCACATGCTGCTGAATCACATGATCTATTAAATGAGACTACGTTGTCTGAAAAATTAGTAATCAATTAAGTGTCTAGTCTTAATCCTGTTTGTCAAAATACAGAACAATTCCAAAATTAGGAGGGAGCCTTGTGTAAACACAGTCATGAATATTGATGTAACGTATATACTCGCTTATAAGATGAGTTTTTCAGTACAGTTTTTGTGCTGAAAAAGTCCCCCTCAGCTTATACTCGAGTCAAGCGCTGCAGCAACACAGTCGGCAAGACACCTTTGGGCAGCCGCTGGAGCAGCGCTGCCTCCGATAGGTGAGTGGTGAAGCAGCACTGTTTCCAGGGTCTCCCCAATGTGTTTCCAGAACGTCTTTTCTGAAGACAGAGAAGACGCCCTGGAAACAGCGCTGCTTTACTACTCTCCTATCGGCGGCAGCGCTGCTCCAGCGGCCGCCCACAGTCAACAGCGCCCCCCCCCCACTGCTCCATCACACGCCAGGTGACGTGGGCACGTAAGCTCAGGCCTGCACGTGTGTCTGTTCCTGGCCTGCTAGCAGAAGTAAGTACACTTCTGTAGTTACCAGTGGGCTCTTGTCACCAGCGGGATTAAGGTGAGGCATTGCCAGGAGATGGTGCCTAGAGGGAGGTGCCATTGCTGAGTGGATGCAGAAAGAGAGGGCAGGAGATGAGGAGAGGGTAGTGCTGGTCTCCTCCGGTGTAGTGCTTGAGGTGGGACGTAGTTGGCGGTGTGTAGTCCGTGATAGTATAACAACACATGTACTGGAGCTACACAGAGGAGGTGGCAGGTAACGTTGTCCTGTGCTCTGCCAAGCAATAGTGATTTTTCCAGTATTTATCCCCCATCCATAGGGTAGGGGATAAATACTAGATTGATGTTGATGGGGGTTCAGGGTTTGGGGTGCAGTAGGTGCTGGGGAAGGGGGGGGGGGTGTTTTGGCTGTCTGTCTGCCCTTTCCCTGAGCTTGAAGACTGTTTGTTTGTTTTTTTTGTTGTTGTTTTTTTTTAATTCCCACTTGGAATCCAGCTTGCCTACAGCCAGGCTGAATATAGGGTATCTGCAGCGCTCCTATTCCATCGGGAAGGGTTTAATAGGAACACTGCAGATACCCTATATTCAGCAAGGCTGAATTCCAAGTAGGGGAAAAAAACATTCCTCAAGCTCAGGGAAGGGACAGACAGACAACCAAAACACCACCTCCCCTTCCCCAGCATCAGGTGTTACTGGTCCCAGATGACATCTCCTGATGATACTGTGCTTAGATCACCACTGCGAGCACGTACTGGTCTCAGCAGTGATATGAACGCAAATGTTATATGACTGCTAAGACCAACTGGACACAATCAATTTGTATATAGGACATTGATGAGGCCAGAGGTGATCTGAGCACAAACAGAATGCCATGCATTCTCCCCCCTTGGCTTATACTACAGGCAAACAGGGTTTTTTTTGTGGTAAAATTAGGGGCCTCTGCTTATATTCGGGTCGGCTTATACTCTAGTATATACAGTGTTGACCAAAATTATTGGCACCCCTGCAATTCTGTCAGTTAAAGGGGTATTCCCACCTCACATACTCAGCAGTCTTCACTCTTGTAAAATCTTCTTTCTTCCTGGTTTCTTGCATCATTTGGTGGGCGGGGTTTCACAGGCAACCTGCTGTTTAGCTCCGCCCCCAAATTCACGTGTAGCTCCGCCCACCCACATTGGACTATGACGTACAGGCAGCAGCAACTCCATTGTGTGTTACATACAGAGACTGCCTGTCTCTGCCATAATGAACACAATTGAATTAGCCTGATAACTGGGAGAACAGAAGAAATGAAAGCAGCTCCCCTATCTGAGTGCAGGACCTAGGTCACATGGTGTAGACACAGGATTAGCTAGATACACAGGCTCGCTCCAGTGCACTTAGCCCCTCCTCCCTCCCCCCTGAGAGCAGCAGATACATCATTTGACTCAGGAGCAGCTAGGTCAGGGCTGTGGCCACAAAAAATTGAATAAAGTAAGATAGTGGACAAACAAAGCAGTTTTGCTGAAGCATTGTATTTAGGAAAAGTCTTACATCCACATTAACAAGCAGTATAGATAGGATCCTTGTGATGGGACAACCCCTTTTAATACTAGTTTTCTTCCAGAAAATGATTTCAAGCACAAACTCTTTGGTATTAATATCTTCATTTATTTTGCTTGCAATGAAAAAACACAAAAGAGGATGAAAAAAAGTCAAATCATTGATCATTTTACACAAAACTTCAAAAGTGGGCCGGACAAAAATATTGGCACCCTCAGCCTAATACTTGGTAGCACAACCTTTAGACAAAATAACTGTGAACAACCGCTTCCGGTAACCATCAATGAGTTTCTTACAATGCTCTGCTGGAATTTTAGACCATTCTTCTTTGGCAGACTGCTCCAGGTCCCTGAGATTTGAAGGGGGCCTTCTCCAAACTGCCATTTTGAGATCTCTCCACAGGTGTTCTATGGGATTCAGGTCTGGACTCATTGCTGGCCACTTTACAAGTCTCCAGTGCTTTCTCTCAAACCATTTTCTAGTGCTTTTTGAAGTGTGTTATGGATCATTGTCTTGCTGGAAGACCCATGACCTCTGAGGGAGACCCAGCTTTCTCACACTGGGCCCTACATTATGCTGCAAAACTTGTTGGTAGTCTTCAGACTTCATAATGCCATGCACACGATCAAACAGTCCAGTGCCAGAGGCAGCAAAGCAACCCCAAAACATCAGGGAACCTCCGCCATGTTTGACTGTAGGGACCGTGTTCTTTTCTTTGAAGGCCTCTTTTTTTTCCTGTAAACTCTATGTTGACGCCTTTTCCCCAAAAGCTCTACTTTTGTCTCATCTGACCAGAGAACATTCTTCTAAAACATTTTTGGCTTTCTCAGGTAAGTTTTGGCAAACTCCAGCCTGGCTTTTTTATGTCTGTGGATAAGAAGTAGGGTCTTCCTGGGTATCCTACCATACAGTCCCTTTTCATTCAGATGCTGACGGATAGTACAGGTTGACACTGTTGTACCCTCGGACTGCAGGGCAGCTTGAACTTGTTTGGATGTTAGTCGAGGTTCTTTATCCACCATCCGCACAATCTTGCGTTGAAATCTCTCGTCAATTTTTCTTTTCCATCCACATCTAGGGAGGTTAGCGACAGTGCCATGGGCTTTAAACTTCTTGATGACACTGCGCACGGTAGACACAAGAACATTCAGGTCTTTGGAGATGGACTTGTAGCCTTGAGATTGCTCATGCTTCCTCACAATTTTGCTTCTCAAGTCCTCAGACAGTTCTTTGGTCTTCTTTCTTTTCTCCATGCTCAATGTGGTGGACAAAGGACAGAGGTTGAGTCAACTTTAATCTATTTCAACTGGCTGCAAGTGTGATTTAGTTATTGCCACCACCTGTTAGGTGCCTCAGGTAAGTAACAGGTGCTGTTAATTACAAAAATTAGGGTAGCATCACATGATTTTTCAAACAGTGCCAATACTTTTGTTCACCCCCTTTTTTTGTTTGGTGTGGAATTATATCCAATTTGGCTTTTTGACCATTCTTTTTGTGGTTTTTCCATTGAAGACAAATTAAATGAAGATAATAATACCAAAGAATTTGTGATTGCAATCATTTTCTGGAAGAAAATGAGTATTATCTGACAGAATTCGAGGGGTGCCAATACTTTTGGCCAACACTGTACGGTATTTTGTATGTGGCACTATGATGATTTTGCTAACCAATAAAATTTAACAGGATGAATTAGTAGCAATAGTAGACGCATAAGATCATTGAGAAAGAGCGCTAAAATGCATGTATTGATCTTCAGGCCTGCCCTTAGATCTTCAGATAATGTTTTGAACACTGTTAAGTAGATGTGGATATTGCTGTCAAATATCTAGATTTTCTCACTAGGTGTCAAGTGTGAACAGTGGTCTGAGGAAGCAGCAATTGTGTTCAGAAACCATGTCGAAAAGAAGCCTCTTGTGGCACTTATACAAGAAATTCAAGAAAGCACTAACGCCTGGGATAGGAAGGTTATGGCTTATGTTGTGGACACCACTTTACCAGACACAGACATCTGGATTCACGACCTCATGTCAGAATACCTCGTCGAGCTTTCCAAGTCTCACTAAAGTAGCAATAAAGTAGCAATAACTGATATCTAGAAACCTTTTTAAGAAGTTCACTACTGTTATGGTTTGATGAGTTACAAAGTTTGAATAACTTCCATTTTGTTTTCTGTGAAAGATATTTAACAGAATAAATTTGTTTACATTGTTTAAAAGAGTTGATTTTCTTGAAATTTGCACATTGTTTAATATAGCTGTATAAAGTTGGAATATAATGCAGATTGTCACATTTATTTAACAATAAAAAGCTCAAACTGTATGGCTTGATATTTCTTAACCTGTGCCCGGTACATATATAGATTTATCAAACGTTAACTTGACCCTTAATGCATTCCATAAATATTTGTAGCAGATTTTTTAAATTATCACTGGTTGAAAACACGAGGATTGTTATTTATATGTTTGTTTGTCCAATCCCAACTGTATTTTCAACCAGTAATATCTCTAAAAATAGAACTGCATCCTAAGACTTATAAGGGAGAAGGGAGCCTCTTCTTCTTTCGCACAACACCCAAAGCAAATTTCTACGTTATTTAATGCTCTGCTCAGCACTGTGGCTTTTCTCTGTCCTTCTGCATCTTTCTTACGCCATGGTTGCCACTCTCCTTCTGGGACCCCCACATCAGACCCCCAATTTTGTTACCATTCCATTGGCCGCGGCCTTCCTTCTGGATCCTCCCAGACCTCCCATTGGCCTAAGGGAGATGCTTCTCTCCTCTCCCTTTCACATGAGTAATTTTGTAGACTAACTTTTACTTCTGCCAGGAAGTACTCCAACAAGATCTTCATCTGTCCTCTGAACTTCCAGCCTTCCTTGGAGGGACACAGCCACTAAGGTACCTCTCTGTAAGCCTTCCTACAGCAGTTGAACACTCTCTCAGTGGTCTGGTAGGCTAACCCCTGGAATTACCCTTATTTTTCTTTGACCACTTCCACTATGTCCTGCTGTGAAGAGCCATATTCCCCTTTGTTTCCCCTAGTGCTACCACATTTTATGAGTTTCTGCTGCAATAGAAAATTGTCATGTGGCTAGCTTGAGCTCATCTGCTCCCATTGCCTTCTGCCTAAGCACTCCTGCTATATCATAGAGCATATCTGGGCCAAAGGCAACATTACCAGACTTAACCAATCTATGGTAAAGACCCTATAGTGGCTACCTTCCCAGTTGACCACTCAGTTAGGATCTTCAGGCCCCTTCTCAAGTCTCTAGTTCAATCCTGCTCCAGTTCCAGGAGACGCTTTCACAGGCAGACCAGGAAATTCTCCTACAAATCCTAGTCTCCCTCGCCTTCCTTTAGATTTTTCCCGGAACCTCTTCCTCTGCCCAGTCCGTTCCTTTTGGGAAGGCCTCGGATTCAGAGCCTCAGCTAGACACATCCTTATCTGCTGCTATGCAGAAGCTCATCCATGTGGTCAGAGATGCCTTCCATATTGCAGAAGATCCTGACCTGGCCTCCCAGGAGGACCTCTCTTTCCTCCACAATCACCGCTTTCCCTTGGTCTTCCCTGTCCCACGGGGCATTTTAACCATATCTTGAGGACTGTCCCTTGTCTTCTATGAAGAAGTCAAACCTCTAGTTTCCTTTTCCTGACTAGTGTATCTCCAAGTGCTCATAGCCTCCTGCAGTATTGCCTGCCATTGCTCTGCTATCCAAGGCTACTATTCTTCCCCTGGTAGTCTCTCAGCAATCCCTTGAAAAGAGAGGCTGGCTCCTCTCTGCAACCTTCCTTTGCTGTGTCTTGGGTTAGCAACGCCTGCATCTCCTGGGCCAAACAGCTTCAGAAGGGCTGCTTCACTGGAACTCCTCCTCCAGACCTGCCTGGAAGTCCCCTCCCAGAGTTGGCTTGCCAGTGTCAACGACGCTTGGTTCTGAGAGGTTGTGTTGACAGACTACACCATTGAGTTCTCCTACATGTGGTGGTGCAAAGCTAATGGAGTTTTCCAATATTTTAACCCCTTGTCTATATCGGCTGTGCTATTACAGCAGATTTTGTGTATTATACAGCAAATACCTGAAGCTAATGCTCGTGATCAGTGCCTGCTCTGATTGTGGGTATTAAGCCACCAGCACCTCAATCAAAGCTGTCCAAGGTGCCATTGTCCATTTTTGGGGAGGCTAGCTGGTGCTTGAAACGATTATTTGTTGTTATGAAACAACTATTTGTTGTTATGACAGTTGAGAGCCTATTGAATGCTTACAGACTAGTCTTGCATGTACTTCTATTACAGGCTGCTCTATGCAACCTGTAATAGAAGTGTGCATATTTTGCAGTGCTTTAGCTTTGCAGTACATTGCATTAGTGATCAGACCTACTGTGGGTCAGTACCCCTTGGAGGTCTAATAAATACAGTATAAAAAAAAAAAATTAAACACATACATGATCTATCCCTGCATCTGAAAATGACCGGTTCACAAATGTATAGAAATAATTTTACCACACAATAAATGCTGTACTAGAGAAAAAATAATAATAATCAGAAGTGTCGAACCGCTGTTTTTTGTTTTGTTTTTCTTTCCTTCTCTTCTTCTTCCTTCTGTTTTGCTTCTGATAAGTGATCAAAGCAATAGATGCAGACAAGATGACTAGTGGGTGCTTCCCTAACACCCAAAATGGCTATCTCTTAACTATTTCCTCTCACTAGGAGAATCCATCTACAGCTCTCCTGCTGTACAACACCACCAATGCGGCAAGCTCAGGAGAGTTCAGAGCAACAGAGATCCCACATCACATCATGACCTTCAAGGGACCCCCAAAAACCTTTTTGGGGAGACTCTGGATAGTGAACTCCCCTTTCAAAAGACAACCAGGCTCTAGCCACCAACACTCACCAGCTCCTGAATTAGACCCCTCTTCTTGACCCTCCTAGTATCTGCAACAGGCTTAGAACACCCTTCTTTGCTCCCAGAAAGACTATCTCACCCCTACACCTTCAGCTACCACCGACTAATGAGGTAGTGCATACTCTCTAGAGTCACCCTGTACTTAAAGCATTGCTTACTCTTCTTACCAGTAAAAGGGACATGATTTTAATCTCTGATTTGAAATGAGCCTGCCGCCAAGACCTTCAGGTCCTTAAAACTGATATAGCCCAATGAGTAAACACCTTAGAGAATTTCCGATCCTCAGCAGCGGACTCTCAACAATCTCTACAGTGATCCACATACTCCAATATCATAAACTTGTCTCTTATGTGGATATTGAAAATCATAAGGTTTTTGCAGTTGGTTTCCTGAGCGTGCAAAACCTCACTAGCTGGGACATGAGATGTTCGCTTCAGATTGCTGCTGGAGATGCACTGCTAACCACGCAATGATGCTGTACATTTGGAGGAACTCCCCCCCCCCCCCCCCCCCTTCTTCCCCGATTGGTTCCCTTCTGGAATGATTGCCATTCACTGCATGAGAGGGTCACTGGAATTGCATTTGAAGATGACCAGGCCCCCTCCTCCTTTCCATTTTTTGTCCTGTAAATTCAATAAACACACCTTGTAAGCTGCTAGTGTTTTGTTTTTTTTTTGTTTGTTTGTTTTTTTTTCTAATAGCGGCCAGATCCATCATACCTAAGCTATGGAAAACCACCTCCCCTCCTCCTATATCAGCATGATTACAGGAGATTATATATGCCACATGGAGTACCTCCTTGCAGAATTTATATTATTTTGGAAGACTGCAGAGTTGTTAAATTCGTTCCCCAACTATTTTCCCTGCACCTCTTCCCTAGAACATACATCTCCCTCTTTCACCTATTTAGTTTGAATCCCCTGTCTGACCTCCAAACCCTTGTTTAACTTATACCTTGTTTCTTAGTTTTCCTGGAGATTTACACTTTTTTTTCCCTATTTCTTCTCGGTTTCTGATTTGTTCTGCTGTGACCAAGCCTGTTATCTTCCTCCCTTACCCTCCTATTACTCCCAACCCATGTATGGCTCCCCAATTATACCTTCCTGTTGCTCCTGGTTGTAAGGAGGGGAAAACTAAATTTAAGATGAGCATGGATTAGAATCGAACAGAAGGCTGCAGAGCAAGTAAGTAAAGCAGGAATAAAAAGTCCAGTCTATGATGAACATTCAGGTGGTGGGTGCTGTGATGGAACTTTCTGTAACTGATGGAGTTTTCTGTAACTGCTTATATTGGCCTTAAAGGGGCTCTATCAGCAAAATTATGCTAATAGAGCCCCACATATGCGTGAATAGCCTTTAAAAAGGCTATTCAGGAGCCTTAAATGTTATATTAAACCCCCGTCCCGTTTTTAAATAAAAGCATTAAAACATATATACAAATCTTACCGAACGTGCACCATGGGCGGGGATGCACGATGCGACGTCAGCTTCGGGCACGCCTGCCTCTTCTGTCTTCTTGTAGTGATGCCCTCTGGTTCCGTGTCTTCTTCCAGCTTCTTCTCTTCAAATCCCACGCCTGCGTAGTAGCGCTTCCCTCCGGAGCGCTACTGCGCAGGCTCACTCGCGAACTGCCATTAAGTAAAATGGCGAGTGAGCCTGCGCAGTGGCGCTCCGGAGGGAAGCACTCCTATGCAGGCGCGGGATTTGAAGAGAAGAAGCCGGAAGACACGGAAAAACGGGACGGGGGTTTAATATAACATTTACGGTGCCTGAATAGCCTTTTTAAAGGGGGGGGAGATCTGAGTCCCTGGCAGTGTAGTGTGTTACTGATGGTAGCCTACGTTGCGTTACGTTACGTTGGTCCCAGCTCTCTGCAGGTCATTCACTAGGGCTAACCTTGTGGTTCTGGAATTTTACTCACCGTTCTTGTGATCATTTTGACAGCTTGGGATCTTGCGTGGAGCTCCAGATCAAGGGAGATTATCAGTGGTCTTGTATGTCTTCCATTTACTAATTATTGCTCCCACAGTTGATTTCTTCACACCAAGCTGCTTGCCTATTGCAGATTCAGTCTTCTCAGCCTGGTGCAGGGCTACAATTTTGTGTCTGATGTCCTTTGACAGCTCTTTGGTCTTCACCACAGTGGAGTTAGGAGTGTGACTGTTTGAGGGTGTGCACAGGTGTCTTTTATACTGATAAGTTCAAACAGCAGCCATTACTACAGGTAATGAGTGGAGGACACAAGATCCTCTTAAAGAAGAAGTTACAGGTCTGTGAGAGTCAGAAATCTTGATTGTTTGTAGGT
This sequence comes from Leptodactylus fuscus, assembly GCF_031893055.1. Classification (NCBI taxonomy): domain Eukaryota; kingdom Metazoa; phylum Chordata; class Amphibia; order Anura; family Leptodactylidae; genus Leptodactylus; species Leptodactylus fuscus. Next base: position 182,641,070 of record NC_134265.1, read on the forward strand.
GACCAAATACTTATTTTCCACCATAATTTGCAAATAAATTCTTTCCAAATCAGACAATGTGGTTTTCTGGATTTGTTTTCTCATTTTGTCTCCCATAGTTGAGGTCTATCTATGATGTCAATTACAGCCCTCTCTCATCTTTTTAAGTGGGAGAACTTACACAATTGGTGGCTGACTAAATACTTTTTTTTCCCCCACTGTAGGAATGAGAAACCACTTTAATAAAGACTTGTCCTCAAACTGCTAAATGTCGTTGACTAGTGGCTAGTAGTAGATAGACTGTTACTGTATGCTTAGAATAGAACAGAGAGGTAAATCATGCACTTTTCTTCTATAAGTAGCTTTACCGTAATACATTAACAAGATATACTACGCCTTAGTGATTCTTATGCAACTATTAATTCAGCGTTGCTTACAAGTTTGACATTCCTTGGCACAAGTAAAAGATTCTCAACGCAAGGCATTAAGGAAGATAACAATTAGCCTACCTAGAATCTATTTATAGTAAATGGGTTAGATAAACACAGCCACAATTCGATCAGGCATTGTTAGAGTAATGAGATACCATGAGTGCCTAGGTGAACAAAAGGTGAAACGCATCCAAGGCAACAAGCATATTTTTCAGTTTTTAACTTTTGTACCTAATGCGTCATCCAAAGATCATTAGATAAACCATATATTGCATAGTTTAGATGAGAGCAACATGTCTTCGGTCTTGTTTACACTTGGGAACTGAGGTGCCTATGGCCCACTATACAGCTACATGCAACACTGCCTGATACTTGTTTGCTCATGCCTGCATAGACGCAGAAAGACACTAGAAGAAAATTGGTGCCCATGCAGTGTGATTGAAGAAGGACTAGGTGCAGCTAGGTGTCATCTCAGCTGCCCAGTGTGTCTACAGTATATAGAAATAGACTGGCTAGTTATCTACCCAGTATGTTATACTGAAGCATAGCCTTGTTAAGATGCTGTACCATGACTATCTATATGAAATACAATGAGTGCACTGTACCATGCCAGGGTGAGTTGATAAGAGTCCCTTGTTTATTTGAGGGCCAGTCCTACCCTATTAAAATACCTATCTGTCCATCAGATCTTTATAATACAAGGGTTAGATAAAGCTAGGTTCACACATGCGCCTGATCTACGTTAGGAGTTTTCGTCCCTGAACGTTCTTAAAAAACTTTTAAAAAAATTAATTTTTCGGGCAGAAACCTGACAGACCCCATTTTAGTCTGTGGGGCCCTTGGGTTTTCTGCAGGTAATTGCTCTTTAGCTGAGTGGCTTTACATTCTTAGGGTCCCCTAGGATATCTGAAGAACAGAAACCCAAATGCAGGTGTGAACCTAGAGTAAGACACATTTAAATTTTTTTATTTAAAGAAATGCTTTTGAGGTATCTAAGGAACAAAAGCAACATAACTTGAGGCAGAAGAGACAAATGTAATGGTCTCCACCAGTTTAATTAATTGGGCACTCATAATGAACACGTCTGTATAGTTTCACTCATTATTCTAGTAATGTGAAAAAACTCTCCCTCCCAATGGCAACCTGGATGCCAAATACACAACAGCAGAGAAAAGAAAAGCAGACTGGTGTCATCTGTTTCTCAGTAATGAGATTCTCTATGTGGCAAAGAGATAACAAGAAATGGCCCAAAGCATTCAAAAATAGATATTGGATGGGAAAAGTCTACAAAATATTGTATGTATATATACAAAGGCTAGGATTACCAATGCAAACATTAAAGGCCAAAGTCACAAACTCTTTACTCCACTATGGCAGCTTCCTTCCTTGTCATGGTAAAACAGCAGTCCCTTATTGCCAATTTGTTAGGCTAAGAAGGGGTAATAGCAGTGAGGAAAGCTTTCTTGCGCAGGCTGCTGAATTAAAGTCATGAATTACCAGAAGAGGTTACCATGTTAGGCAGGTGATAGGATTTTAAGGCTAAGGCCCCATGTTACGGAAACAGCATTTTTTTTGTTGCCGATTTTTGCTTTTTTTTTTTTTTTTTTTTTTTTGAGCCAAAGCCAAGAAGGGCTACAGAAGAAATGTAGAATATATAGGGAACTCTTACACTTTTACCTTCGACTCAATGCTTGGCTCAAAATACCGCTTTAGAGCATGTCCCAGCTCTACAGCATGAAGGTGATGGGCACAGGTTCCTATTGCAGAAGTTGACTTGGTAGATCCTGACAACAGAAGCCCTAGGCCCTCTTGGTAAATCCTTTTGTTTCCAGGAGTTTTTAGACATTTTGCACTTGTAGGAGCCAAGACAATTTTTATACTTTTGATATACACAAATAAAAGCTAAATTATAGGTTGCAACACGGTGGCCTTGCAGCGCTGGAGTTTGAATCCCGCCAGGAACAACATCTGCAAGGAGTTTGAATGTTCTCCCTGTGTTTGCCTGGACTTCCTCCCATTCTACAATGACATACTGATCGGAAAAAAAAAATGTACATTGTGATCCCTTAATGGGGCTCACAATCTACATTTAAAAATAAAAGCTAAATTATAGCATTAACCACTTCTGGCCCACCCATTATATATATGTCTAGATAATGGTTCTTTTGTCCTGCAAGGATGTCCCGGTACAACCTGCATAGCCTGCTCCACTTTTCTCCATCCCCTTTGTCCAAAGACAGCAGAGACTTAAAAAATTTTCATGAAGACCAGCCTGTGTGGTTTCTGGTCATGTGATTGCTGTGACAGCCAGTCGTAGAGATGACGATATTTGGCACATAGGCAGATGCTCCACTGTGATCACAATAACTGGCTCATAGGCAGAATGGAGCAGAATATGCCCCACTGTGCCTGAACAACCCCCCACGTACTGAACTCCGAGGTCCCATGTGCTTTCTAGGCATGTGACGCTGTTACAGTAACCACAATGAAGTTTGATGAAGTTGGAAGGCATAGCCAGGCTATACAAACTAAGGCATCTCAATCATTTCAATAAATTTTTGCAGAGGTGTAAACCTCCATAAAAACATAGTAATTGATGAATCCCTGATTCATTTCACAGGCAGCCTTGTAACTCATTCAAGCAATATATTCCAAGCAAGAAGGCAAGATATGGAGTTAAGCTATACAAACTTTGGGGATTATAGTCCATGGGGAAAAATGTTTCGTTTCAGGGGATCCCACCATTCGATTCAGGAGGATCACCAAGTCGACTATGACACCCCAGGAAATGATGCCAACACCTCTGCAATGCAACTGGGACAGCAGGGGAAGCATGCCTGGGGGCATCTAAGGCTTGGTTCACACATCAGTATGCCATCCGTCAGTTTAAATTCAGTTTGACACTTTAGAACGGACTTTATGCACATACTGATTGTATACTGACACCTTTTTATGCTGATAGCAAATGCTGTCCATCCCCTAGAGGACAGATAAGGGGATTAAAAGTAGAAATTGTACAGATAAGGACATTTATTATATGTCCTTATCGCTACTCTGTTTACAATTGTATACAATCAGTATGTGCATCAGTCCATTTTAAAGTGTCAAACTGAATTCAAACGGACAGATGGCATACTGATGTGTGAACCAAGCATAACAAGCCCAAGTCAGTTTTACCCCACCATCACAGCCTAACAACTACACACTTTCCACATTCAAAAAAAATCACTATGAAAGTGGAAAAATACCTGGAAACCTTCTTTCCTTCCCAATTGGATGGACAGAAACCCAAATATAAAGCTAAAGAAACATTAACAAGTACCCCTTTAAATCACGTCCAAGACAACCACAGATGGAATAGGCAATGGGAAATCCAAAAGCCCCCACCCTTAACTGTCATTGTGGATGTGTGTGATGTGGTAAGACCTTCCAAAATTCACTTTTCTGGCCCTTAACCTGAGCACTTCCAAATTGAGGTAGAGGCCCTTAAGCTGAGCTACCAGCAGAGATTGAGGCCCTTTAGGTGACTTCAGTCTCTTACCAGCAGAGTTTTAGGCCCTTTAACTTAGTTCAGCCTTGCACCAGCAGAGTTTTTTTTTCTTCCCATTGGGTGAGTTGAGCCTTGCACCAGCAGAGTGTTAGCCCCTTTAAAATTGTTAGCCCCTAAAACGGTGGTTCCAGAACCATCACTCTCATTGTGTTGGATTGATGCAGTGGATTGGACTGAGGACCCAGACATTGACCTTGATTTTGATAACAAATAAAGATAAATTGATAACATTTTGGCATCAAGTCCTGGGGGTAACTTTTATTTAGAGGACCGCAAAGGTGGAGAATTGGCTGCAACCACTACTACCGGTAATGGTCCTTTAATATCGGACTCTACATTACCTCTACAGGGTTCTGATCAGGTTTTAATAGTCCAAACAAAATGCTCCAGTACTTTAGATGTAGATCAGAAACCACTTTCCCTTCCGACACCAGATTTAACCAAGCTTCACAATCATCATCCTGCTGAGATGGAGCCACTAAAGGAAACCTTGCCTTCAAAGGCATATTCTGGAGCTGCGACTGAGCCAAATCTAAACACGGAGAGTCCTTTGGAACTGAATAAAATTCACCAGCAGTGTTTTTGGCCCTTAGGGTGAGTTGAGCCTTGCACCAGCACGTGTCTCGTAACATCAGGCAGGCCCTAAGTTCTGCGCTTTGCACAAAGTTCCACTTGACCACCGATGCGTGGACAAGTGCATGCGGCCAGGGACGCTACATCTCAATCACGGCACACTGGCTGAATGTAGTTGAGGCTGGGACCGGGTCACAAACTGGCAGCCTGCCTTGTCTTCCCGCCCAATATTCCTTGCAGGAGTGGTGAAACACCACCCTCCTCCTCCGCCGCCGTTAAATCGACTCCAGCTACAAGCTGGAAACGCTGCAACACTGGCGCGGGGAGATGTCAGCAGGCCGTGCTGAAGCTCATCAGCTTGGAGGACAGACAGCACACTGCCTCCGAGGTCAGGGATGCTATCCTGGATGAGATGGCAATGTTTTTTGCCCCGCTGCACCTGGGCCCAGGCCACACCAACAGGAATCAATACCAAATGAGACTCATCAGAGGCTATTCTCATTTTCAAATAAACATGCAGCGTGACCGCAGTATGACCGCTCTGATATCGGCGGCCGATATCAGAGCGGTCATACTGAGGTCACGCTGCATGTTTATTTGAAAATGAGAATAGCCCCTGATGAGTCTCTGAACGGAGTTGAAACGCGTAGGGAAGTTACATTTGAAAGGCAGGGCAATTCAGCTTCATGTCTGTGTTAGCACCGCCATAAGGAGTACTATTGACCCAAGTCAGATTCCTGTTGGTGTGGCACTAGGCCAGTATCCTCAGGATAAATGCTTTAATGAGACATTCTGTTGTTAACCCTTGAGGTCTATTCATCTTATTACTCCTATGGAATGTGCTATGGCATGCATTTTTGTGGTATAGGGAGGCAGGGCCAGCTACTGACATTGTAGTTACGAATAATATACATATTCCTGGCCGAAGTCCTGCTCCTTACCACTACTGGGACTACCACTCACATTATTAGAAGGGGTGTGTAGATAGCATGCCGTTGTTGCTATATATCAGTCAGTCTTTCATTTGAAAGTGTGACTAAATAATTGACCACTCTTTGTTTATACACAAAAAAGACACTTTTATCCATTTATATTTATTAAAAGTTAAGTTTTATTATTTTATCAGAGTCCCCCTAGTTTTCATTCAGTGATATACAGTTTTCTGGTGGACAACTTATCTGTAATTGTCAGTGATTGGTTAAACCAAAATTTGACCGGTGCAAAAGTATGGGCACCTCAACAGAAAATCATCTTCCGGCCGCGGGGAAGCTGCATGGAGAAGACTTCTAAAGATAGGAGAAGAACCAGCGTTGATTGGCCGACTGTATAGCATTGTTTTGTAAAGCGTCTTCGGGCCTGGGCAGAGCCGACTGCGCATGCCCGCACTACAAGCGGACATGCGCAGGCGGCTCTGCCCAGGCGCAATGCCTGGCAGAGTGAATTCAGAGTCGGAAGATGCCGCGGGGAAGCTGCACGGAGAAGACTTCTAAAGGTAAGAGAAGAACCAGCGTTGATTGGCCAACTGTATAGCAATCGGCCAATCAATGCTGGTTCTGCATCGAACTTTTACATTCGAACAGCGAGTAGTACTCGATCGAGTACGAGTATTTCGAATACCGTAGTATTCGATCGAATACCTACTCGATCGAGTGCTACTCGCTCATCTCTACTTACTGCCCCTTTTTGATGACTAATTGCGAATACTGACTTTTCTGAGTGGCCTGTGCATCCATATGTATTTTGGCATTTCTTTTCTCTCTGCATACCCTGGAAAAATGCTTTAGCTTTTTGCATTTGCTACGTTTGTGCAATGGTCACTGCATACCTCCCAACTTTTGAAAAACAGAAAGAGGGACAAAATGTGCGATGAGCTGTGCGTACTTCAATAAATTTAGCTCTGCCCACTTTTACGTTCACTCTGCCCATTCTCATTCATTTTTCATGTGCCTCCACACAGTATAATCCTCCTACAGTCACCCTTACATTATATGCCCCCACATTATAATGTTCCTTTCCAACTGCCCAACAGTATTAAGTCCCTCTTCTGGTGCCCCAATTTAAACTGGCGGAAACTAGAGGGGGACATGAAACAGTGGGGATAGTTGAAGGGGGACAATAAATTAATGGCAGCTGGAGCTGGACATGAAACTGAGGGCAACTAGAGGCAAACAGATGCCCCTCCAGCTACTCCCATGGTTTAATCTCTCTCTCCAGTGACCCCCATTGTTTAGTGTCCCCTGCCAGTTGTCCCCATTTTAATGTACCTCTTAATCCCCCACCCAAGTTTAACACCTTCATCTGCCCCCAGTTACATGTCTCCCCTATGTCTGCCCTCAGTTTAATGTCCCCCCTTTGTCTGCCCCCAGTTTAATGGCCCCCTTCCTCTGCCCCCAGTTTCACGTCCCCCATCTCTGCCCCAGTATAATATATCCCCATCCATCTCTGCCCCCAGTATAATATCCCCCCTCCATCTTTGCCCCTAATATAATGTCCCCCCTCCATTTCTGCCCCCAGTTACATGCCCCCCCTCCATCTCTGCCCCTAGTTTCATGTCCCCATCTATCTCTGCCCCCTCTCCATCTCTACACCAGTATAATGTTCCCTTTCCATCTCTGCCCCCAGTAAAATGTCCCTCTCCATCTCTGCCCCTAGGTTACTATTCCTCCTCAATTTGTTGTCAAAGTTTATAACATAAAAACACTGATATTTACCTTTCCTTGATCACCTGCCGTTCTGTCTGCAGTCTCAGCTTCAGCACTGAGCTTCGGGTGCGATGTGATGTCGTCACTCACATCGCGCCCGGAGCCAGAGCTCAGCACTGAAGGAAGCATCCTCCAGACGCAGATTAGTTGAAGCCGGGACATACGTCCTGCCGACTGGGAATGACCCTGACCCTGAATCCAGGAATGTCCCGCAGAATGCGGGACGGTTGGGACGTATGGTCTCTGTCCTAGTGGTGGTGATTTCGATAGTATCTGCATGTGAGGTCCACATAGTGTGCTTTTGTTTTTACCTTGGCTTCATTACTGGGTTGTCTTTTAGCAGTATATTTTACAGATTAAGGGCTCGTTCACATCTGCGTTGTAGGGTCCTTATTGCAGGTTTCCGTTTCCTGCATAAAACAGATTCATTTGAATGGGTGAGAAAGCTGTCCGGCCGTGCGCGGCAGTGAGCGTTTTGCGCTCTCCGCCGCGAAACCGGGTTTTATAATCCGGACACAGAGTCGGACATGCAGTACTCTGTGTCCGGATAAAAAAATCCGGTTTCGCGGCGGAGAGCCTAAAACACTCACCACCGCGCACGGCCGGACCCGGTCTATGGTTTCCGTCTTCTGCCATGCAGAAGACGGAAACCATAGTACGGAGACCCTGAACACAGGTGTGAACCCAGCGTCAGTTTCACTACTATTTTGCATTGCATGTATTTGCATCTCTTTAAATTTATCTATTCTACATATCATTAGCTCTCTGTAAATTCAGGCCCAGTACATTGAGCAATCTCTTTTTTTATATTACTATCTCTTGATCCCAAGACTATTCTGTGTCTAAGACCCCATTTACTATACTTTACTATAGTTAATTACTCTATATTATCTGCAATTGCAAGGCTGTAATATAGAGACCCATTAATTACACACACGTTTACGGTTATGTGTTCAAGCCATATAAAAGAGCTGCAAAATATGGAGCAGGACAAATAGCTGTTTTTGCAGTTCAGTACATTCATTGAAGTGTACGTTTCAGTGAAAAAAAAAGGACGGCACACAAATGGCAATCCATGTGCCATTCATTCTATTTTCATGAACCTGTATACTGTTGTGTGCTCAAAGCCTCTTCAAGCTCAGTATGAAATACTTCTTGATGCTTTGTCATATACTGATCCATAGCCGGTGACGGACCTTGGATTTTGGTATTGAAGGTGCTTTGAAAGCAGTTTAGTTACACCTAGCATACAGTCCTATGAAAAAGTTTGGGCACCCCTATTAATCTTAATCATTTTTAGTTCTAAATATTTTGGTATTTGCAACAGCCATTTCAGTTTGATATATCTAATAACTGATGGACACAGTAATATTTCAGGATTGAAATGAGGTTTATTGTACTAACAGAAAATGCGCAATATGCATTAAACCAAAATTTGACCGGTGCAAAAGTATGGGCACCTCAACAGAAAAGTGACATTAATATTTAGTAGATCCTCCTTTTGCAAAGATAACAGCCTCTAGTCGCTTCCTGTAGCTTTTAATCAGTTCCTGGATCCTGGATAAAGGTATTTTGGACAAACAATTCAAGTTCAGTTAAGTTAGTTGGTCGCCGAGCATGGACAGCCCGCTTCAAATCATCCCACAGATGTTCAATGATATTCAGGTCTGGGGACTGGGATGGCCATTCCAGAACATTGTAATTGTTCCTCTGCATGAATGCCTGAGGATTTGGAGCGGTGTTTTGGATCATTGTCTTGCTGAAATATCCATCCCCGGCGTAACTTCAACTTCGTCACTGATTCTTGAACATTATTCTCAAGAATCTGCTGATACTGAGTGGAATCCATGCGACTCTCAACTTTAACAAGATTCCCGATGCCGGCATTGGCCACACAGCCCCAAAGCATGATGGAACCTCCACCAAATTTTACAGTGGGTAGCATGTGTTTTTCTTGGAATGCTGTTTCTTTTTGGACGCCATGCATAACGCCTTTTTTTATAACCAAACAACTCAATTTTTGTTTCCAAAATGAAGCTGCCTTGTCCAAATGTGCTTTTTCATACCTCAGGCAACTCTATTTGTGGCGTACGTGCAGAAACGGCTTCTTTCTCATCACTCTCCCATACAGCTTCTATTTGTGCAAAGTGCGCTGTATAGTTGACCGATGCACAGTGACACCATCTGCAGCAAGATGATAATGCAGCTCTTTGGAGGTGGTCTGTGGATTGTCCTTGACTGTTCTCACCATTCTTCTTCTCTGCCTTTCTGATATTTTTCTTGGCCTGCCACTTCTGGGCTTAACAAGAACTGTCCCTGTGGTCTTCCATTTCCTTACTATGTTCCTCACAGTGGAAACTGACAGGTTAAATCTCTGAGACAACGTTTTGTATCCTTCCCCTGAACAACTATGTTGAACAATCTTTGTTTTCAGATCATTTGAGAGCGGGCTGTCCATGTTCGGCGACCATCAAACTTAACTGAACTTGAATTGTTTTGTAGAAAGAAATGGTCCAAAATACCTTCATCCAGGATCCAGGAACTGATTAAAAGCTACAGGAAGCGACTAGAGGCTGTTATCTTTGCAAAAGGAGGATGTACTAAATATTAATGTCACTTTTCTGTTGAGGTGCCCATATTTTTGCACCGGTCAAATTTTGGTTTAATGCATATTGCGCATTTTCTGTTAGTACAATAAACCTCATTTCAATCCTGAAATATTACTGTGTCCATCAGTTATTAGATATATCAAACTGAAATGGCTGTTGCAAACACCAAAATATTTAGAACTAAAAATGATTAAGATTAATAGGGGTGCCCAAACTTTTTCATAGGACTGTATTTAGCAGAGTTGAAGAGCAACAGTGCTGGACCTCTGGATTAACAAAATAGTTATTTTATTAGAAAGACAATTGAGATCCATGAAGCTACATGCGCCAAGACTCTAGTTCACTCATAAGTTTTTCTATTTTGCTTTTTCAACATTAGGAACTATATATGTTATATACCTATATTTAGTGCTGGCATATAATAACTCTGTAATACATTCAGAACTTTCTGTATATCCTGCTTATTGGTATTAGAGAGTGTGAGGTGCTTACAAACATGCACTTGTGAGCGCAGTCTACTTTAGTACAATTTGTATATGACCCAGCTCAGAGAAACACACACAGTCACTTCTAGAATTGTGATAGAATCCCTTTAATGCAGCGGTTCTCAACCTGTGGGTCGCGACCCCGGCGGGGGTCAAACGACCAAAACACAGGGGTCGCCTGAAGCATACCTCCCAACCGTCCCGGTCGGTGGGAGTTATGTCCCGGTTTCAACTTATCGGCGCCAGGAGGCACTGGAGCCAGGTCCTGCTTTAACGTTGCGCAGCGGCTTCTGTATGTGTAGCCGCGATGTGATGACGTCACATCGCGCCTACAACTATATGAGTGAGCGAGTCTGCAGGGGAGCGTTGGTAGGTGAGTATAAGTGTTTTTATTTGTTTTAAACATTAAGGTGGAACATAATGAAGGGGCAGATGAAGGGGGGGACGGCATGACACTGGGGCAGATGAAAGGGGGGGAACGGCATGACACTGGGGGCAGAGATGGAGGGACATAAAACTCTGTGCAGATGAAGGGGGGGACGACATGACACTGGGAGCACAGATGGAGGGACATGAAGCTCTGGGCAGAGATGGGGGAATATGAAACTGGGGGCAGAGATGGAGGGGGGACATGAATCTGGGGGCAGAGATGGGTGGACATGAATCTGGGGGCAGATGAAGGGGTTATATGAAACTGGGGGAGAGATGGCGAGGGGACATATAATGTATGGGTGACTGTAGGAGGATTATATTGTGTGGGAGCACATGAAAAATGAATGAGAATGGGCGGAGTCAACATAAAAGTGGGCGGAGCTAAATTTGTCCCTCTTTCTGATCTTCAAAAGTTGGGAGGTATGCCTAAAGCCATCAGAAAATACATATTTCTGATGGCTTTAGCCACTCAAAAGCCACGCTACTGTCTGCAACAACACTATTCAGTTGGAACGCACGCCATTATGGACACACATTCCAAACTGAATTGGGTCACCGCAACATGAGGAACTGTATTGCGGGGTCATGGCATTAGAAAGGTTGAGAACCACTGCTTTAATACCTGCAGGTCCTGTGCTGGCTGCCATGCCACTGCCTAGTGACACTGCCTCACTGTTCACCCAAGTATTGTCATGAGACTAGCTACAAATGATCACAGAACAGCTCAGGCTGATTGATTGACATGAAAAGCGTCAAATCAGTGTTTTGGAGATGTTTAAAGGGGCTCTATCATTGGGAAAAGTTATTTTTAGATAAGCACATTCTTGCATAGCCTTTAGAAAGGCTACTTCACACCTACCTTTTGTATGTAAATCGCCTCAGTAGTGTTTGAAAAAGTCTGTTTTTTTCATATGCTAATGAACTTCTCATTGTGCACTGTCTGCTCTATGTGTATATACAGCAGAGACTGCTCATCTGGTGCACAGTTGAACTTCATTAGCATATGAATAAAACGGCCTTATTCAAACACTACTGAGGCAATTTACGTACAAAAGGTAGGTGTGAAATAGCCTTGCTAAAGGCTATGCAAGGATGTGCAAGGATGTGCTTATCTAAAAATGATTTTTCCCAGTGATAGAGCCCCTTTAACATGCCCCCCCCCCCCCCATGTCAAGGGAAAAAATTCCCAACTCCAACTTGACAATTAGTATAAATCCCTGGATTAACTTCTTCTTACCAAAATCTAGAACCCATAACCCGTAATATTTTTCTGTGTGAGAAAGGCATCCAGACCTTCTTTGGACTTGCTCAATGAATCCACCACCATCACCACTTCCTGGGGCAGAGAGTTCCAGAGCCTCGCTGTTCTTACTGTGAAGAATACCCTTCTATGTTACTGGTGAAACCTTCTCTCCTCCAGACATAGAGGATGTCCCCTTGTAGCTGTCACTGGCCTAGGAGTAAAAAGATCCTTAGAAAGTTCTGTCCCTTCACATATTTGTACATTGTTATTAGATCTCCCCGTAGACATTTTTATTTTAAAGTGAATAACCCCAAGTTTGTTAATCTATGATTGTACTCCAATCCACCCATTCCCCTAATCATTTTGGTCGTCCATCTCTGCAACCTCTCGAGTTCAAATATATCTTTATTGTATAGGCCCAAAAATTGTCCGCAATAGTCTATCTGTGGCTGTACCAGGGATTTAGGGGTATAACTATGTTCTTGTCATGAGAATCCAGACCAAAATCCCCAAGTTTCTTTCAGTGGCAGTCTTAACCAGTAATTTATTATTATGTACATACCGTAATCATATATTCTTCAACTAAAATGCATAACCTTACATTTGTCTACATTAAACTTCATTTGCCAAGTCCCCTCCCATGCTTTCAGCTTCTTTAGATCCCCCTGTAATATTCTACTGTCCTCCTCAGAGCTTAGTATCATCTGTAAATATGTAAACTCTCGCTGTAAACCCCATACCAGTACCCAATACTGAACCTCATGGCATTCCACTGGTGACTTTGACCCATTGTGAGTATTTACCATTAACAAGTACACTCTCTTTCCACAAATGCATATGTTTTCCCCCAGCCCCAACATTCTCACTTTGCATACCAACCTTTTACGTGGTAGAGTATCAAAAGCCTTTAGAAAGTTCAGATATATTACATCCACTGCATTACCATGTCCAGTTTATATATTACCTCCTCATAGAAGCTGATCAGATTAGTCTGACAGGACCATTCCTCATAAACCCATGATAACTGGGTGTTATAACATTATTTACATTGAAATACTCCAGGATAGCATCTCTTTAGAAAACCTTCAAATGTCTTACCCACCACAGAGGTCAAATGTACCATTCATTTCCGGATCACTTTTAGACCTTTTTTTGAATATTGGCACCACATTTACTGCATTCCAATCATTCAGTCATTACTGAATCCTTAAATATTAGATATAAGTGTCTATCTGTCTCCCAGCATAATTCCCTTAGAATTCGGGGGTGTATTCCATCTGTCACCCATATTCTATTGGTTGGTATGATTCCAGGGGAAATGTTATAGTTTTATTATTTAACCCCTTAAAAAAATCCAAAACTTTTCACCATATTCGTACACTTGTGCACAAGGATGCATAAGGCATCCTTGTGTTGTGGGTTCAGATTTGCATTTTGAGGAATGTTTGAGGTTCAGATTTGCATTTTGAGGAATGTCTTTTTCTTTGATCACTTTTTATTCAAATTTTTAAGAGAGGTGAAACAGCGTAAAAACTGAGGTTCAACTGTTTTGTTTTTTTTCTCACTATAGCGTTCGCCATATGAGAATTTTTTTAGTAAATGGGGCACATGGGAAGCTGAGGCATAAAAAGGTGCATACCAAAAGAACGCAAATGATAAATAATTGCCAATGTACCAACAAGATTTACTTTCTTTACAATAAACTACATTCTATTATTTTTCCACTAGGTGGCCTCATTCAACAATGAAGTTACGAAGCCCAGATCCTTCTTTGGATTCAAAAATTTTAGTTCAGAAGATGAAAGTTCATTCCCACTTATATTTGTTTCCATTCATTTCTTGTCCCATAAAGCTAGTGTTACAGGTTCAAATTGCTGGTTGTTGCTACTGCGACACAAAAGTGTCAAGAAATCCAGAAGGAATTAAATTTCTTGTGACTTGCATAGTCATTATAATAGCTTATTTTGTGTCCCAATTTCATGATGTTGCCATGTACATTACCATAGTAAAATGAGTGTGTTTTTCTTTTTGGTCAGTGTTATGGCTAAAATCACTGTTTAGTCCTAGCTTAAAAATATAGCTTTAGCTATTTCAGTCCACAAATTTGAACCCTTTCCTGACAGTGACATTTTTAGATTTCTGGGGTTGGGGTAAATCTACCAGATATCAGGTTTTATAATTTAGCAGGCATTTTTTGCCACTATATTAACTGCCTTTAACACTCTAATTATTACTATTAGAGAGACCCAACTGGAGACAACTTAGGACCCACTTGCTCTATTGTTTACAAAATATACCCCATGGGGGTATAAAAAATGGTCATAAAAAAATGCATTAAAGATACTATAGCTTCATGGCAGTCTGCACTCATTTTAAACGTCTCTATAGTATTTCTAATTTTATGACTCTGTGAAATCAACCAGAGTTTTTGCCAGGCATAGCAGGATGACTACATGGGAGATGGAAGGAGAATGGAATTTTAACAGTCGATCCATGACACTGAATATATTTAACTTTTGCAGAATGCCGATAGATTTGGAATTCAGGAGGGTCAATTTTTATCTTATGGTCAGATGTTTTATTGAAATCTATAGCACTGTACATTAGGTTGGAATGTACTACAGGGAGACATGGATCTCAGGATATTATCTTCGCAAAAAAAAATAAAATAAAAAAATTGCTTTTCCTGGCTGTATTTAAAGCTAAGAGAAGTTTCTAAAAAGAGTTTCAGAGTCAACTTTTTTGGTTGGTCTATATTTCTACAACATGATGATCTTCCCAGAAAGATCTTGGAAGGGGGAAAAATGGTGGCTCAGTGGTTAGCACTCTAGCCTTGCAGCGCTGGAGTCCTGGGTTCGAATCCTACCAGGAAAAACATCTGCAATGTTTGTATGTTCTCCCCGTGTTTGCGTGGATTTCCTCCCATACTACAAAGACATACTAATAGGAAAAAAATGTACATTGTGAGTCCTATATGGGGGCTCACAATCTACATAAAAAATAAAGTTCTTGGTAGGCTGGGTCTCGGTACAGTGGTGAATGAAAGATGGAAGGAGTTTCAAAATATTGAAACTTTTTGGACTGAAATCTCCCAACTTGTAAAGTTTCACAGGCACATCTCCACTGCTACGTCACCAAAGGAATTCTTGTTCAACGCGTTTCCTGAGACAATCAAGGTACCACTAGTAGTAAATTAATTTTTGTTGGCTGCTAAATGCAGTACAGTAACTCAATGGCTTCAACCAATAGGATCCTCCATTTCTGTGGTGATTACTCCACTTAAAGGGGCTCTATCAGCAAAATCATGCTGATAGAGCCCCACATATGCGTGAATAGCCTTTAAAAAGGCTATTCAGGCACCGTAAATGTTATATTAAACTACCCCCCCCATTTTAAAATAAAACCCTAAAAAAGAATATGATTTACTTACGCATCGTGCATGCTGGGCGGGCATTCGGGGTGTGTCTTCTTCTTCATCCATGCCTCTTCTTCCTCCGATGTAGCATGCGGCTTCTACTACGGCTACTGCGCATGCCCAGGCCATTTTTTTTCATCAATGTCAGTTCGCGAGCGCCGAAGTAGGACGGGACCCGAGGACATCGGAGGAAAAAGAGGCGTGGATGAAGAAGACGGCGCACCCTGAATGCCCGCCCAGCGTGCACGATGCGTAAGTAGATCACATTCTGTTTTAGGGTTTTATTTTAAAATGGGGGGGGGGTAGTTTAATATAACATTTACGGTGCCTGAATAGCCTTTTTAAAGGCTATTCACGCATATGTAGGGCTCTATCAGCATGATTTTGCTGATAGAGCCCCTTTAAACATTAGTTATACATGGATACACTAGAGCTGGAGAGAATGAGGAAGTCCCAAACATCATTTTTTTTTTGGGGGGGGGGGGAATGGGGAGATTAGCTTTGTTTGTGACCAAGAGATGAAGCAATTGATGATGCCTTTTCTTTCCACTTCTTGGTACCTTCTCTCAGGGCTAGCGGGAACATCGGGATGGTTAGAGGCTTGACAGGTTCTACCTGATCTTAACCTGGGTGGACTATTACAGTGAAATAAAAAGATGATAATTGTTATTGTGTCTGAGACTAGGAGACATTGTTCCCACGGGGAGAGACAAAAAGGGATATGGGAGGAACCAGTGTATCAATCTATGCATTAGGGGTCTGCCCGGTACTGAAGAGGTTAAATAAAGGTAGTTTGAACCTACTTTGGGTTTGTCATTTGCTGTTATAGATGAACTCAGAGGCAGACACTGAGAGCCAGGGGGCCCTTTGCAAGGTTTAGTTATGGACCTACTGGAACCTTGTGCACAGGTTAGGGCCCTGCTGCAAATTATTACCTGAAGCAGTGCTATAGTGTAGTTGGGCCCATTTCTGTTCTGGGCCCTGTGCAGTTGCACACGCTGAATAGGATATCTGTGTGGCCCTGCCCAGCTTTTTTTACATGCTGGGTGCTTACTCATTGTAAGCACCCAGCATTGTAATAATGGCAGTTGTGGGTACTACAGCTGTGTTTAAGGTACACTGTTGCAACATGCAAAATGGCTGCTATCAGAAATATTCTGTAGGGATGAGGTAGGGTTCCCCATTCAAAGTTTGAGGTAGGGTTCCCCATTCAAAGTTTGCAGCAGGGTCCACGGGCCTTTAGTTACACTGCTGACAACAGTTTCTGTTGCTTTACTAGAAAAATAATACAGCATGTTCTGGTTTTCTCCATCATAACGCGAGGGCTACATGCCACGTTTCACATTATAAAAAGTGGCACAGAAGGAACCCAACAGAAATTTCAATGTAGATTTATGGTATTACATTGCAACATCCTTTGACTATGATATGACAGAACCTTTATCCTGGACAACCTCTTTTACCCTTTCCCACTCTCTCTGCGTCGCACTATTATGTTAAGCATTAAGTTAACGCTCAGCGCTGTAAGGGCTAGTTCACACAGGGGCAATGAGGCAGATTTTGACAGCGGATTTCGCCTCAAAATCCGCCTCCATACAATAGTGGTGTATGGAGACCGCTAGTTTTCGTTTTTCTGCTAGCAAAAAAGAAGCGACATGACCTTTCTTCAGGTGGATTCTGCCTGAGGAAAGCAATAGAAGAGAATGGGAGGCAAAAAACGTGTCACGTTTTTGGCGCTTTTTTTTTGCTAAAAAACGCGACCAAAAACGTGACGCTTTTTTTACAGTCCATTCACTTTAGGGGAGGGGAAAAACCACCTGGCGTTTTCTGAAGCGGTTTTTACCAAAAACTGCTCCTGAAAACGCTCAAAAAAACGCCTCTAGGGCAAAAAACCGTTTCCTCATTAGGAAGCGTTCTTTTTTCCAGACCAAAATAAGCCAGGCGGTTTTTACGTGTGAACTAGCCCTAATACTACTGAGCTGACGTCCTCTATAGAATGGCATATAGGATTCGAAAATTGCATTTCTCCTTCTGTACCATCTGCTGTGCAGCATCATTTGGAAAAGTTTGTGGGGTCAAAATGCTCACTATACCCCTATTCACATGACCACTGAGGCCAATCAGCGGTCTTAACAGGTCACAGGAAGAGATCCGTAATGTCACAGGTACCTGTAACATCACATGCCATTCGCTGATTGGCCTCAGTGGTCACATGAGGCTTAAGTGGAACTCTGGAAGAGACCCGTTCAGCAGAAGGACCGGAATCCACAGGGGGGACACCGGAGCATCGGGTTCAGGTGAGTATGAATTTTTTACATTTTCAATGCCTCCAGCTGATTTAAAAGTTAAGAGGGTTATCCATTTTTGCCTGGACAATCCCTTTAACCACTTCCAGACCGCTCATTGGGTTTTTACTTCTGGAACGTGGTTGCTTTGTTCTGCAAGGTACTGGTATGTCCAAACAGATTTCAGCTGCCGAAACAGGGAGCTGTCTGTAGCTTCAGCTGAAGCTCCTAGAAAGAAGGCAGGGAAGGTTTATTACCTTCCCTGCCTTCCCAATTGCTGCGTATACCGCCATTATGTGGCTGCCCTCTGACTCGATGGTCAATTGATCCACCAGGATCAGCGTATGTTAGAACTGCTGGGTCCTACAGGATGCAGATCAGCGCTATAGTAACCTGCAGGAGGCTGTATTACTCCTGCAACTGGGGCTACATGTACCAGCCCCAGTTACAGGGAAAATCAGCCTCCCTCCCCATCCCCATCCCCCCCCCCCTCCAAAAAATAAAATTATCAGATGTCCCAAAAGGTCTATTATAACCTTATGGGGACACAATGTGAAAAAAAAGTAAATAGAATAAATAAAAAAGTAAATAAAATAATATGTCAATAACACGCCCTTATTAAAGGTTATAGCCCCACCCCTGATAACACCATGCATAATAAAAATGACCATAACGGAGAGGAAAAAACTATTTTATAAAGTTATTTAGTATCACTTTGTGTAATTAAATTTAAAGAAATGAAAAGTGAAAACCAGACATGATTTCCCTCCTATTTTGTCTATATTTTCCCGAATATAAAAAAAAAAATTAAAACACACGCAAAAATAAAAACAACATAAAAATAAAGCCCTATATGTCACCGAAAAAAGATGCAGAAATTAGTGGAATAACCCCAATGATAAAAATGATATATCCCTTAAAACCGCACATGTAAAAAACATGAAAATGTGTCTGGTCCTGAACCAAAAATTGGCCCAGTACTGAAGTGGTTAACCCCTTAAAGAGGACCTTTCACCATCTGGGGCACATGCGGTGTAATACACCGCTAGAAAGCCGACAGTGCGCTGAAATGAGCGCACTTTCGACTTTCCTGTTCTGTGCCCCTGCTGAAGAGCTATCGGTGCCGGTACCATAGCTCTTCACTGTCAGAAGGGCATTTCTGACAGTCAGTCAGGAACACCTTTCCTCACAGTAGCGTCTATAGTGCTGTACTATGAACGGGGGCGTTTCTTACTGCCCAGCGATGACACTTTTTGGTGAGGAATACCCCCCCCCCCCAAGCAATTGTCTATTGATCAGTACTATCAGGAAGGGAGGGGACGTTCCTCACCGTTCTCAAAGTACAGCGCTATAGGCTGTGAGGATGGGCGTTCCTAACTAACTCTCAGAAACGCCCTTCTGACAGTGAAAAGCTACGGTATCGGCACCAATAGCTCTTCACTGGGGGCACAGAACGTGAAAGCCGATAGTGTGCTGAATTCTAAACCACATGTACTAAACCACATATGCCCAAAATGGTGAAAGTTCCTCTTTAAGGACCCGGCCAATTTTCTGTTTCACATTTTCGTTTTTCCCTCCCCACATTTCAAGAGCCATAACTTTTTCATTTTTCAGTTCACATGATGGCTTATTATTTGCTAAACAAATTGTATTTTGTAATGGCACCATTCAATATGCTGTGCTGGGAAGCTGGAAAAAATTCAAAATGAGGTGCAATTGGAGAAAAAAAGCATCTGCGCCAATTTCATATGGGCTTAATTTTTACAGCATTCACTGTGTGGTAAAAATGACAGATTACCTGTATTCTGCGTGTCAGTACAAACACGGTGATACCACATTTTTATAGTATTTGTAATGTTTTGATACCTTTTAAAAAAATGAAAAAATTTGCAAATAAAAAAAAAATTGTGTCGACATGTTGTGACACCTGTAACTTTTTCGTATTTACTTATATGGAGCTGGGTGCGGTGTCTTTTTATGTGGGACAAGATGACATTTTTATTGATACCATTTGGGGAAAGATCTGATAGTTTGATCATGTTTTATTCAATTTTTTTATAGGATGAAAAGTGTTGAAAAAAAATGCTCTTTGGCTATTTTGATTTTTTTACCGCTACACTGTTCACCATATGGGAGATATATTATAATATTTTAATAGTTTGGGCATTTTGGAGCACTGGGATATTTAATGTGTTTATGTTTACTTTATTTACTTTTATATCTGATCTAGGGAAAGGGGGGTGATTTGAACTTTTATATCTAACTAACTATATATACCTGTATATATACCTTTTTTTTCTTCTTAATTTTATGATCGGACTCCCTAAGGACCTTGAAACTTAGGGGGTCTGTTTGCTCATGCTATTCACTGCAATATTACAGAATAGCAGTAAATAGCAAAATGCCATCAGTTCTATTAGACACTGCCTCTGGCTGCGTGTAATAGAGCTAAAGCATTGACAAGCCTGGAAGCCTTCAATAGGCTCCCGGCTGTCAAAGCAATCGATCACCGCCCTCCAGTGGCGTTCTGGAGGGCAGCAATCGTTGGAAAATGGCGGCGCTCGTGGCACTTGCGGTCCCATTTGACTGCAGTGTCTAAAGGGCTAACAGCCGCGATCGGTTCGAGCATCGTTTGCTACTGTTAGCGGCAGGTGCTGACCGTATTATACAACCAGCATCCGGCCTGTACAGAGAGAGCTCAGCTCCTATCCATACATTCCCATGCATACATTCCCATGCGACGCAGCGCTCTGGTTCGCTAAGGGGTTAAAGAAACAATGCCAATATAAAGCAGACATATGGTAAATGATAACTATTAAGAATTGTTTGTGATATGACTGTGTTTTCACCATAACAGAAACTTTCAGAATTGATAGTTTTATGTAATTTTCAGTAAATTGTCCTGTTTTTTAACAAACGAACACAAAATATAATGATGACCATAATTTACCACCAACATAAACTACAATGTGTCATAAAAAAACAATCTTGGAATCACCTGGATAGGTAAATACAATATGAAGCTATTCTCACGTAAAGGCTTCCATCTAATATCCCTCTTTACTACTGTACACAGGTAGAGGGAAAGGCTTCCATCTAATATCCCTCTTTACTACTGTACACAGGTAGAGGGAAAGGCTTCCATCTAATATCCCTCTTTACCTACTGTACACAGGTAGAGGGAAAGGCTTCCATCTAATATCCCTCTTTACTACTGTACACAGGTAGAGGGAAAGGCTTCCATCTAATATCCCTCTTTACTACTGTACACAGGATAAGAGGGAAAGGCTTCCATCTAATATCCCTCTTTACTACTGTACACAGGTAGAGGGAAAGGCTTCCATCTAATATCCCTCTTTACTACTGTACACAGGATAAGAGGGAAAGGCTTCCATCTAATATCCCTCTTTACTACTGTACACAGGATAAGAGGGAAAGGCTTCCATCTAATATCCCTCTTTACTACTGTACACAGGTAGAGGGAAAGGCTTCCATCTAATATCCCTCTTTACTACTGTACACAGGTAGAGGGAAAGGCTTCCATCTAATATCCCTCTTTACTACTGTACACAGGATAAGAGGGAAAGGCTTCCATCTAATATCCCTCTTTACTACTGTACACAGGTAGAGGGAAAGGCTTCCATCTAATATCCCTCTTTACTACTGTACACAGGATAAGAGGGAAAGGCTTCCATCTAATATCCCTCTTTACTACTGTACACAGGTAGAGGGAAAGGCTTCCATCTAATATCCCTCTTTACTACTGTACACAGGATAAGAGGGAAAGGCTTCCATCTAATATCCCTCTTTACTACTGTACACAGGTAGAGGGAAAGGCTTCCATCTAATATCCCTCTTTACTACTGTACACAGGATAAGAGGGAAAGGCTTCCATCTAATATCCCTCTTTACTACTGTACACAGGATAAGAGGGAAAGGCTTCCATCTAATATCCCTCTTTACTACTGTACACAGGTAGAGGGAAAGGCTTCCATCTAATATCCCTCTTTACTACTGTACACAGGTAGAGGGAAAGGCTTCCATCTAATATCCCTCTTTACTACTGTACACAGGATAAGAGGGAAAGGCTTCCATCTAATATCCCTCTTTACTACTGTACACAGGTAGAGGGAAAGGCTTCCATCTAATATCCCTCTTTACTACTGTACACAGGATAAGAGGGAAAGGCTTCCATCTAATATCCCTCTTTACTACTGTACACAGGTAGAGGGAAAGGCTTCCATCTAATATCCCTCTTTACTACTGTACACAGGATAAGGCAGCAGTGTGATGCCGCGGCTCCTCCTCACTCATTCACCTGAGAAGCCGCCCACAGCTCAGCGGCAGCACCAAGTGCACGGAGCCCGCCATGTGACGTCACGTGAGTGACAGCGGCAGTGCCCTCAGAAGCCTGGCTCCATACTCGGCGGCTGAGTTCTCTGCCTCCACCTCAGCTGGGCTGCAGCTTCGCACAAGACTCCGTCAAGGACACGTCCAGCCAGTGTCACACTGCCTGCTCCATCTCCACATCCCCTATACAGGGTAAGAAAAAGTTTCTTTTCTTAAAACTGTTGTTATGTGTTGTAAACTGGAATCCCTGCTCCGTGCCGAGCCAGGACCATATCTGGGCAAAATATTCGTTTGTCACCAAAGGGGGGACTGCTTCCTCTATAAATAGCACAAGACAGTAATCCATAGGGATGGAGACAATGCACACTTGTCCCGGGCTGCTGGGGACATGTTGCTGTCCTGCTAGCAATTCCTGTGACTGCTGCCTGTGCACCCAAACTGCGATTATTGTAGTAGCAGCAGCTGGCATGCTGCATCACCTGGGCACCTGGGCATCAAGAAAGTTCAGTTTGATGTCTTATTGTCGTACAGTGGGCTTTTTATATCAGTCTTATACATAGACTTAATATGGCAGGTGAAAGTGATGTATTTGCTATAGTGTGTCATTGTTCACTTTTGAGGAATAATGACCAGTCACGTGTTTCTCATTGCTGACCTATACCATCATAAAGACAAGCACCCAATGACTCTTGGTCCTCAAGATTTTATGATCTTTCCGCTCTGAATACATGAGTGGCAGTATGTAAAGATCTATGGTTATTACAGTGTTTTAGTATTTGTAGTATATGTTACGGCGCTTGTAGGATCGGGCACTGGGGCAAAACCTTAGCTTAGATTGGCCTAAGATTCCAGAGCACTGCAGCATATGTATCTGTAAGGAACTGTTCAGACATATCATGGAAAGAACTGGTTGTGCCAGAGCTGGAGAAGAGTCAGTGCTATAGAAATAGAAATGTTCTATTAGGGGGTGTTCACACTACCGTCGGTGTCCAACAGGTAGTGTCCGCTGCTAATGTCCGTGCAAGATTTTGAAAGGACATTAGCAGCGGACACTACCTGTCGGACACCGACGGTAGTGTGAACGCTCCCTAGATTTTCGGAACTGAAAATATTCAGACATATTTCTTGCATCCCCATTAGTAATCCTATTGATGGAAATTATGGTTAAAATTAATCTGTTGCAGGTATTGAGATATTAAAGCATCAGCATACCCAGCATTGCATAAGGACATGCTGGTGGTTTAGTGTTTCATAACCTGTTGACTGTGCCTGTTCCCTTAAGGGGTTTTCCGTAAACATAACCATATTTAACTTTGTAGAGAATCACAATATAAAAGGGTTATCCACTTTCTCCTATTCATGGCTCAATATTAGATCTAGTCCGACAGCTGGGACCGCTGCAGATCAGCTCCTCCCAGACAAAACAGCTCCTGGTTAGTGGTTAGTGTTTACATTGTGGGTGCCACTGCCAGGATGCTCTTTCACTGTATGATTTCTGGAAGTAGCTTTAGGTACTGCAGTGCTGTTCCTTAGATGTATGTGTATACAAACCTGGCACTATACTTTGTATGCCAAGTGGAAGCGCAGATCCTGGCATGCAGACATTACCGGAGCGCACTAACAGCTGTCAAACCCCTGCAGATCTAATATTGATGGCTTATCCTGGCTTGGGTTGTTTGTAAACCTGAAGTAAAACTGTGTGTAGGTGACCTTGTGTAATAGTGTCATCCACAGCACCCTGCACCTTTAAAACTGACCTTCAGCAGTGAAGACAAATGGCTGCATTGTTATGGAAACCTGGAGTAAAGCTGTGTGCATGTGGAGACTAAGAGCCTGCGAGGTTCTGTTGGCTGAAAGGGACATGTGACCATGTGTATGGCATTTGGAATATGAGCGAAAGACTTGCAGGCTTCTATTGGCTAATACAAGTCATTTTTTTGGAGTAC
Organism: Leptodactylus fuscus; assembly: GCF_031893055.1. Classification (NCBI taxonomy): domain Eukaryota; kingdom Metazoa; phylum Chordata; class Amphibia; order Anura; family Leptodactylidae; genus Leptodactylus; species Leptodactylus fuscus. The sequence continues at coordinate 182,665,070 of NC_134265.1, forward strand.
TGTATCTCAGGAATGGTACTTCCTAGAGAGTTGAGACCCAGTCTAAAACCTTCCCGGATGCACAATGTATCTGTGCGTCAAATTTGGTGAAGTACGGTCTGATCGTTTGGTCGTGCATAAAGATATAGACAGACAGAAACTCATTTTTATGTGTATAAGAGACTAGTATTCCCTCTGAAACAACAGTTATGGAGCTTTTTTCTTATAACTTTTGCTGTATTTTACCTTTGTTATTTGACCTGAATACTTATTAAATAAATGACATTCCCGTTGCTAAAGGGGAGTGTTCCTACACTGATAATGTCAGCATGGATTGACATGGCACAACACAGTTGCATAGTTATTTCCTAAAGAAAACAATTATTTTCAAAAACAGACATGTCAGGAGAGGTGACAGACTCAGGGTTGGTTCACATCTGCGTTGGTATTCCATTCGGGGGGAGTCTGCATAGGGACCCCCCAAACGGAATACCAAACATAATTGCAAGTGCTGTGCAGTAAAAGCACACGGATCCCCATAGACTATAATGGGGTCCGTGTGCTTGCTGCCAGATCTCCGCACGAGTTATGCGGACAGTAGTTCACAATCTACTTTCCTCTCCGCATGTTAAGTGCGGAGATCACTCTTGTAACTGCAAGAGGTGTGCCAGTGAATGCACATGGACCGCATAGACTATAATGGGATCCGTGTGCTTGCCGCCAGATTTCCGCAGGGGTCATGCGGACAGGAAAGTAGTTCACAATCTACTTTCCTGTACGAATGATTTGTGCGGGCAGCACGCAGCAAGCACACAGACCCATTATAGTCTATGGGGTCTGTGTGCTTTCACTGAACAGCGCTTCCAGTTGCGTTCAGTATTCTGTTTGGGGGGTCCCCATGCGGACTCCCCAGACGGAATACCGAACGCAGATGTGAATGAAGGGTAAGGCTAAGGCCCATGCAGCGAATTGCCACAAAGAAACGCAGCGGAAACACATCACATTTTTTCTGCAGCGTTTTTAACATAATTCCACAGTTTTCCTCTGTGGACTTTCTGCCTCTATTATACTTATATGGAAAACAACAACATTTCTGTAGATATTATTGACATCCTGAGATTTGCATAAATGCTCGAGGTTTTGAAATTTCCGCAACATTTCCACTGCAGGTTTTTTTTCTGCAATGTATGGATGGGATTAGTTAAACTACCATACACTTGGCAGATAAAACAAAAATAGGAAAATTGTGTTACGTGCCTAATCACAATTAACAAAAAAGGAGGGGTAGGGTGAGTTACTCCTAACCAAAGGGACGAATAAAAGTGTCAATTCTTTATTAATACCATTAGAAAGAATACACTATAATTAGGGTCACTAGACCACATAGTTGTGACAGACACAGGTAGGGTCAGAAAATGTATAGTCAAAATAGGTATGATATAGGAGAGGCAGATGATTGTAAACCAACTCCAAACTACATGAAATGACCCAACTCCCCCTTGTCGGGGGAGAATGACCCGGGGTAGATACCATCAGTATCCGAATTTGGAAAAGTTGGGTACAGTCGCTCAGGAAATCACTGACACAGACATACTCAGATGCAGTATTCAAGTGATCGCATTTAATGGCGGGAAAAAGATAGTTTAAGTACAATTCAGACATAGAGCTGTCTTGGCTATTCTAATTAGAATAACATGATTGGTTATAGAGTTATAAGATAAGGCTGGCACATGACTATTGGCTGAGGCCTAATGTAACCTGCATCTCATTATAACTTTACAAATTGGGATGGACTTTCTCATGAAACAAAGAAGAATAAAGAGTGCTTAATGTGTGAGCTGACATTTTCGACACTATGTTCAGATGTATATATCATGGCAAGAGAGATAAAGATGACATGCTGGTGCCAGACAACTCCAGCCTTGCATATAACTGAACAATGGCCTACTGAAAGTCTGCTTGCATCGCTTCACACTCTCAGTGACCTCATCTCATAGTACATGTGTGAGGATACAAAGATGGATGACATTAATAATAGAGTTTATAGAGCAAAATGGCGGATAAGGGCTTGTTCACATCTGCGCCCGGGACTCCGTTCTGCAGGTTTCCGTTTCCTGCACAAAACAGAGGAGACGGAAACCTGCAGGCATCTTTCAAACCCATTCATTTGAATGCTCTCCGCGCCGAAACCGTTTTTTTTTTTAACCGGAAACAGAGTCGGACATGCAGTACTCTGTGTCTAGTTTAAAAAAAAAACGGTTTCGCCGCGGAGAGCTCAAAACGCTCACGGCTGGACTTGGCATGACAGATTTCCGTCTTCTGAATGCAGAAGATGGAAACCTGATAACGGAGACCCGAATGCTGGTGTGAACCCAGCGTAAGAGATACATGACTATACTTGCCCCTCACAACCTCATAGTCCTTTATCATAAAGGCTCTATTCCCCTAGGAGCAACAAAATAGTAAGCCCACTATTAATTGTGTAGATCAGGGCTACTAGGTTAACTCTTACTTGCAGTAGAATGCTACACTGCAGACATGGAAGCAGTATATTTTCTGTCTAGTGGCATTCTGCCTAGTAAAACAAAGCCCTATAAATTGAGGGAATTCTAAACTGAATATTAAAACAGCTGACGCGTTTCAAAATCTGACTACTTTATGTCAGGGTTGAGGGGATATCGTTACTCCATAGGGAGAGAACCACCATTTAGGTGTGTGGAGTCTTATTAAGCCATGAGCGCTCCACTGTGCAAAGGAACATGGGAAGAATATGTAAATCTGACTTCCATGATGTAATTAGGAAGCCAGTGCCTCAAACATGCACACCAATAGAGGGCGCTCACTGAGAATGTGCAAGTCTATCTTCCATTACATCATAGAAGATAGACTTGCACATTCTCAGTGAGCGCCCTCTATTGGTGTGCATTCTTGAGGCACTGGTTTCCTAATTACATCATGGAAGTCAGATTTGCATATTCTTCCCATGTACTTTATGTCAGTAATTTCATCAGAGGTGTTAGATATAGGAGAGAGAGATCTGACACTATAGGAGATAATTCTGAAGACCCACTGGTGCAGACCCTCCTCCTGCTCCCACCTCGGCTCTGATGTGTGTCTGCGAGAGGTTGCGGGTAGAGCGGTCTATTAAAGTAAAGGCCCCGCCCATCAAATGGACTTATCAACCAATGGCCAAATAGCCATTTTCACAGCGTGGGGCTCTCGCCTAATTCATCTCTCTTGGGCTCTGGTGCGACTTGTTCTCTTCTGGCCCACTGACTGACTGGTTACGCATACAATCTCATCTCAGGATTTGCGCTGTTTGTGGAGTCATGCCAGTGTCCAGGAGAAGTGAGTAACAATGTTTTTTTATGTTTGATGGCCTCCCCAGAACCTTTGCTTATTATTCTCTGGTGTCTGAAGAGAAAATCAGTTCCAATTTGGACGTGTTTGGTCCAAACGAAACTGCAAGTAGAACCTCATCAATATTGTAATAATGCAACCAAACTAACCAACATACAAGAAATCATATATTGTTGTCCAAAACTGATAGTCAGTTTCAGTTATTTTTTGACTAACTGCCAATCAAAATGAAATTAGATGGTCCAATCTAAGACTATGTCACAACTGCAGTAGGTATTTGCAGCGCTGTTGCCACTTTATGAGTTTGTTGAAAAAATAAGCGCCCTGCTCAATTGCTGCAGATTTCACAGCTGATTCACCTGCAGAGTACTATAAGGGGGCGTTCACACTACCGCCACCATCCGCACAGGGGTTTCCTCCTAAACCGTGGGAAAACTGGACAGGGGACAGATTGCCGGCGGTCAGCTTTAAAACCAATTCATTTGAGTGAGTTTTTAAAGGTAACCGCCGGTGTCTGTATGCGGCCTCTCTGCCTGGAAACAGTTTTTTTTGCACAGGCACAAAGTCGTACATGCAGTTGTACATGCCAGTTTTCTGAATTTTTGAGGGTTGCTTTCTAGGCAGTTCTATAACAATAATAGAGCCCTGAAAACTTCCTACATAACAGAGCCAGACACAGCTCCAATATGTGTGAAACGTACATTTCCTACATAAATGAACCAGACAGCTCCAATATAAAAAAGCTAAACACATCCCCAAGATAACAGTCAAGTACTATTCCCACATATCAGTCAGACAAGCTCAAGGTTCACACTAGCGTTTGGATTTCCATCCTTCAGGTTCACTTGGGGACACTAAAGACAGAAACCCTATCCAGTTTCGTAGATTATAATGGGGTCTGCTGGATTTCCTCTGATTTTATACTGAATCTCAATATTGAATCTGGGATGGAGTACCTGAACGCTAGTGCGAACTTAGCATTAGAAGAAACAGCAACAGGTAACACTGAAAAGAAACAGTCATGGCTCGCTCAGAGAAGAACTTATTACAGCTTCCAAGCATAGCTCCACTGAAAAACAAGCATACATAACTTGCGCAATAAGAAATCGGCTGCACGATGCCCCCATATCAGCCAGAGGAAGCTTTGTGCTACCATCTCAAAAAAATCATACCTCCCAACTTTTGAAAAACAGAAAGAGGGACAAAATGTGTGGCCGTGCCAAATTTAGCTCCGCCCACTTTTATATGGACTCCGCCCATTCTCATTAATTTTTCAGGTGCCCCCACACAGTATAATCCTCCTACAGTCACATGTAAATTATATGTTCCCACATTATAATGTTCCATTCCAACTGCCCCACAGTATTAAGTCCCTTTTCTTTTGCCCCAGTTTAAATTGGCGGAAACTAGAGGGGACATGAAACTGGAGCAGCTGGAGGTAGTTGGAGGCGGGAAATAAATCAATGGCAACTGGGGCGGGACATGAAACTGGGGGCAACTAGATCCCCCTCCAGCTACTACCACGGTTTAATGCCCTCCAGTGACCCCCATTGTTTATTATCCCACTCCAGTTGTCCCCATTTTAATGTCTCTCTTAATCCCCCCAGTTTAATTGCCACCTTCATCTGTTCCCAGTTTAATTTCCCCCTTTCATCTGCCCCTGTTTAATATCTCCGCTTCATCTGCCCCAGTTTAATGTCCCCCCATGTCTGCCCCCAGATTAATGTCTCCCCTTCGTCTGCCCTCAGTTTAATGTCCCCCCTTTGTTTGCCCCCAATATAATGTCTCCACTCCATCTCTACACCAGTATAATGTTCCTCTTCCATCTCTGCCCACAGTATAACGTTCCCCTTCCATCTCTGCCCCTAGGTTACTGTTCCTCCTCAATTTGTCGTCAAAGTTTATAACATAAAAACACTGATATTTGCCTTTCCTTGATCCCCTGCCTTTCTGTCTGCAGTCTCAGTGTCAGCGGTGAGCTCCGGGTGCGATGTGATGACATCACTCACATCGCTCCCAGAGCCGGAGCTCAGCACTGAAGGAAGCTCCTGCTTCCTTCAATACTGTATTCAACTCATCTGCATCCTCCAGACGCAGATGAGTTGAAACCGGGACATACCGTACATCCCACCAACCAGGACTGCAGGACATGACCCTGAATCTGGGAATGTCCCGCAGAATCCGGGACGGTTGGGACGTATGAAAAATGGTTAGCAGTGCTCTCATATAAAGCAATGAGTCTCAGTCTGACTAGAACATTTTCATCGAGTTTTCACATTAGTTATCTCATGAACTTGTCTATATATTACCTTGTGTAAAATGTTAGTATTATATTCCAAACAATTGGAAATAAAAGTGCAGTTTTACTATATTTTCAGTTGCACGGCCTCTCCATTCAGTATGTTCACTTGCAGCAAATATCCTATTCATATTAATGGAGCTTGCAGAATCCATTTGCAGGCCTCCAAAACAACCTTTTACATAGTACAGAAATTTATTTTGCAGAAATTCGTACTACAAAACATCTCATGTGTGAAAATACCCTAACAATGAATAGTATTTTAAAATTTTTAGTATATGTTTACAATCTTAGGCCTGGTTCACATCTGCGTTTGGTATTCCGTTCAGGAAGTCGGCTTTGGGATCCCACAAACTGAATACTGAACGCATTAAAAAGCGGTTAGCAAAGTGATTAGCAAAGAAACCACATGGACCCCATTGACTGTAACCGTGTTTACATAAGAGAGAATGCAAGCCCCCCCCCGAACAGAATACTGAACGCATTGAAGGTGATTAGCAAAGAAACCACATGGGCCCCATTGACTGTAATGCGGTCCGTGTGTTTTCCGCGCGGTGTCTGCACGAATAATGCTGAGAGGAAAGTACTGCAAGAAGTACTTTTCTCTCCACATGATTAACGCAGACATCGTGGGGAAAACACAGGAACCGCATTACAGTCAATGGGGTCCATGTGGTTTCTTTGCTAATCACCTTCAATGCGTTCAGTATTCTGTTTGGGGAGGGGGGGGGGTCCCCAAGTGGACTTCCCGAACAGAATACCGAACACAGATGTGAACCAGGCCAAATGTTTGCAGATAATATTGCAAGTGCCCCAGACAAAATGGAAAATGAGTGACCTGCATTCTCTCTTATGTAAACAAGGTTGTGACATTTTGGAATGCACACTCTTCTGACTGACCTCTTGTTTTTCACGTCAGCGTGACATCCTGTTGATGATGCGCGATCTTTAATGTATACACAACATGTCTACCTCCTGGGCAGAATCTTAATACATGGAATATAAACGCAATAGAAGAGTCTTATGACTAAGCGCTTTGCTTGTCACTTTGCAGGGATTACTTTTATAAGGTGAAGGTTGATTTAGCGGCATAGCTGAAAAGGCATTACTGTAGAGGACCTGCCAATGCTAAATACACGCCAAATTCATGTTCTAATAAATTACATTTTACAGACAATTACGTGAACGTAGGTCCATGGGTTGTTCTTTCTTGTCAGGTTCAGGTTTTGACAGAACAGGGATTAGACTAAATCATAGTTTACACCACACTCTCGGTGCTACGTTGTCCTATACTGTTTCTATTACTCCCATTCACTTCTATGAGAATTACAGAAATATCATGACTCAGTGAGCTGCACTGTTTCTGTGAAACCCCACTACCTCTCTCAATTTGGATTATACTGTCAGTGGAGATGGAATAGAGAAGAGTTGGGTGATGGAGCCTGGGGGGAGGTGATCGGTAGGTGTTGATGACATCTATCAGACATTTATGCCCTATCCTGTGGATATACTGTTAGTACAGAACTTGGCTATCTCCGGCATTTCCATTGAAATGAATGAAGCAGTGCGCACCACACTGGCGTTTCCGTAGGGTATAATTGACATGCTGCAAAGTTTTTAAAACCACACCAGTTATGGAAATCGCGGCGTGTCCACACGGAGGTTTTTACGGCAAAGTGGGTATGGAATTCGCTAGATCTCTTCCACTTTGCCCTTACTGTAAAATGCCGCGATTTTTTCCTCTGGCGGAAACGTAGCGAGCAAATCCCGGCGTTTCCGTCCCATGGAGCCCTGGTCTTAATTAGATAAATACAAACTTTGATTGATCCTTCGTAAGAAGTTGGCCATCTTCAACATTCAAAAGAAATAATTAGAAAGTTGTGTGCAGAAAAGGTAGTTAAATTTGATTCTTGCAAATTTCCATAACAGCAATCCTCATCATTAGTCCAATGTGATCAGAGTCCAAAATTATTCAGTTTTCTATTCCCTTGAAAGAAGCTGCAAGAGTCAAAAGAAAGATGTCTTGTTTAGCCTGATTGCTTTTATATGTTATTCTGGCATTTTAACTGATGTTTGTGAGTATAAATTAGGTTTCCGTTTACATCAGATTTTGATCATTGGTTTAACCCCTTCCCGCCAGTGACAATTTTCGATTTTTGCTTTAGACTCCCTGCCTCCCAAATCCCATAACTTTTTTTTTATTTTTCCATTCACAGAACCATAAGAGGGTTTGTGTTTGCAGGACAAATTCTTCTAACTAATGGTACCATTTATTATGCTGTACAATGTACCCCGGGGAATCTGAACATTAATGCATTATAATGCTAATGCATTGCAAAGTATCGGTACTTATATTGCAGGCTGCATAGTAATGCGACTCCCAGCAGAATGGCGCTTCAGTCAGGCACCCGGCAAAGGGGGGAGGGTTAATGCATATAATACAGCAGACACCCGGTGGCTACAAGGGCTGCTTAGCTCCTGAGCGGCTGCCATATTTAAATACCCAACATCCGCCATACTATTACTGAGAATATCAGCAAAGGGTTACCTGATCTGTTTTGCAAGTACAAAAAAACTTATGCTAAAAAGTGAGGAAAGGAAACTGATGGCCATCCGTTTACGTAGTCAAAATGTAACCATACTTAATTTCAAATAACTTTTCATTTTCTGGCAGCATTTTTGTCAGTAATTAAGTTTGTAATATACTTTATTGACAAATTTGACTGTAGTTATATCACAGGCATTATAGAACATTGACACTTGCTTCTGGTGTCATATGAAAAAGGAGCATATACATATCCTGAACCCTACTATATTTTCAACCAGTAATATGTTATAAACACAAACGAGGCTAGTTCATCACATAGTGTGGTATAAAGACTGAAAATCAAAAACAAAAACTCCCACACCAAACCAATAAAATATAATGAAATTTATTGATATTCACTAAAAACAAATAACATACATCTAACAATACAAAGGGGGATGAATCTATATCAAGTACTAGTGTACCATCACAGTGGGTAGGTGACTACAAATATACATAGTAGGTAAATAACAGTGTACCCATGTAGCAGATGTTAAATCAATGCTGGGAGACACCAAAGTGTATATAACATCTCAAAGGTATCAAAACCCCCTGCTAACATTATGAAGAATCACACATGATGTAGAAATCATAAACATATTAAGTAACGCCCATACGTATCACATACCACACTGTATGATGGACCCGACGCACGTTTCACTCACTGCCCGTGGGCTTCGTCAGTAATATGTGTGGAAATAGTACATTTAAAATATTTTATAAAGCCTGAGATATACCTGTTTGGAGTGACTGTCCTATACCCTTATTTTCTCTGCATTACACACAAGCCCGTACACCATATACATGAGAAGCAGGGTACAGTTCTCAATAGAGAAGCAAGATAAGGAATAAATAAGTACAGAATTTCACAGATCGGAGGCAACATTTGTTAAAGGGATCCTATCACTCAGACACAATTTTTTTCTAGCCACCAGGTCAGAATAGCCTCAAGAAAGGCTATTCTTCTCCTACCTTTCGCCGTCTTCTCTGCGCCGCCGTTCGCCTACAATCCCATTTTTTCTCGGTATGCAAATTAGCTCTCTTGCAGCAATGGGGGCGGGCCCCAGCGCTCAAACAGCTCTTGGGACGTCCCCAGTGCTGCGAGAGAGGTTTCTCCAGCGCCGCCTCCTTCTTTGTCAGCAGCGTCCTCTTCTTCCGGCGGTGGCTTGTAACTTCTAAGCCTTGGGAAGAGCAGACTGCGCATGCCCACAGGCCACGAGAAAATGACCGCTTACAATACTATGCAAGCAGCCATTTTCTCATAGCCTGTGGGCATACGCAGTCTGCTCTGCCCAAGGCCCGAGGCCTAGAAGTTACAAGCCACCGCCGAAAGAAGAGGCTGAAGAAGACGCTGCTGACGAAGATGGAGGCGGCGCTGGAGAGAGTTGTCTCGCAGCATTGGGACGGCCCCAGTGCTGTTTGAGTGCTGGGGCCCGCCCCCAGTGCTGCAGAGAGCTAATTTGCATACCGAGAGAAACCAGGATTGTAGGCGAACGGCGGCGCGGAGAAGATGATGAAGGGTAGGAGAATAGCCTCTCTTAAGGCTATTCCGACGTGGCAGCTAGAAAAAATTGTGTCTGAGTGATAGGATCCCTTTAGAAAATATGGAAAAATTGAAAAAATATTAGAAAATGTATTAGTAACATTAATACTGCCAGAAAATTAAAAGTTTTTGGAAAGGATCAGTTTCTGTCTGTGTTTTTTTTGGGGGGACACAAAAGTGTGTTCTACAGACACTGATTGTTTCATTGACTCTGCAAAAGTTCATATCAACATTGTGTAGTCCATTGTTCTGGTCTGTTGGAGGACCAGAATGGTGGACAGGCAGACCGCTAAAACAGCAGCCTGGAAGACCCCCTTGACTACAATGGGATCTGTTGGGTGTCTGTTCTTTTGGAGCCTTCACACGGAGTTTACGCTCCGCTCATTCTGAACGTAAACTCGTTCAGAATGAGCGGCATTAAAACAGATCCCATTGATTTCTATGGGAGCCGGCATATGCGCGTATCACATTGAAAGCAATAGGTAAAAAAAAACTCCCATTAATTTCAATGCGTAGCACGCATATGCCAGCACCCATAGAAATCAATGATCTGTTTTAACGCCGCTCATTCTGAACGAGTTTACGTTCAGAATGAGCGGAGGGTAAACTCCGTGTGAGGGCACTGAAACGACCTGAGTCTGATCACAATGGACTAATGCTGAGGACTGCTGTTACTGTGGACATGTGAGAGTATATATTTTCTGATTATTTATTTGGTAACTGTTATTAAACTTTTGTTATTTCCTGTGCATTTCACAACTGCAAAACCTTTATGAAGCTTTGGGAGGATTAAAGATATCAGATGTGTAATCTGGACTTGTATTTTTGGAAGCGTGTGCTCACCTTTCTTTAGTCCAGCTTCTATTACAAAGCCCAAGAATCAGTATAAAGGTTAAAAGTCATGAAACTGAGGAATCAAGCCAGGGAAATTGATGTTGTATGCATAGCTTTTCTAAGGCCCCACTTAGCGAAACGCAGTAAAAAAAAAAAAAAATGCTGCAGAGAAAACATTGCTTTCTTTTTCCACAACATTTTACATTGCGTTTTGAGAGTTTTCCTCTACAGACTTTCTGCTCTTATTATACCTATACGTAAATCTCCAGTTTTTTTCTGAAAGTATAATTGACATGCTGCAATTATCAGTACGTGAGCATTTTTGAAGGCACAGCTTTTCCACTGCAGATTTTTTTTTTTTTAATTTTAGTTTTTGACTCCCTGTCTTCCAAGAGTCATAACTTTTTTATTTTTCGGCTCACTGAGCCATACGAAAACTTAACTTTTGCAAGACAATTTGTGCTTCATAGTGGTACCATGTAATATTCTGTATGTACTGAGAAGCTGGAAAAAAATTCAGCATGGTATTGAATTGGAGAAAATAAAGCTAAAATAATAAAAAATTTGATATCCCCAACTTGAATGTCTTGCTCTCAAATTCTAGAGTACAACAGGGAACAACCGCATACATTTATCCAATTTCACCATCAACCACCTCCCACAAGCATATTCAACTGCTACCACAGTATAACAGAGCACATTACAGTGATAAACAGCATACTATTGTTACGTACGTCACTTTGTAGATTTGGAGAAAAACTGCGGCAAGAGCAGTGTTCCCAGGGCTGAAGGTCTGCCCCTAGTTCACCAACTGTCTCATTTGCATAAGACTTCAAAGTAAATCTTCTCCAAATCTGCAAATGTCACATACATAACAAAAGTATGCAGTTTATAATGTGCTCTGTTATACTGTGATAGCAGTCGAATATGCTTGGGGGAGGTGGTTGATGGTAAAATTGGATAAATGCATGTGGGCGTTCCTTGTTGTACCCTGGGGGCCAGAATTTGAGGGCAAGACGCTCAACTTGGGGATATAAAGTTTTCCATTATTTTTGTTTTATTTTCATATAAAAATCTGTTTAAATACTTCCAGAAGACCTGTATAGAATCCATTTAGAGAGTGATTCACAGCTCTCCCTGTATACAAACGCAAATATTTTTTTTGCATTGTTATGCTTTATTTACAAAAGTAAAACAATAAAAAATGTCACTGATGATCACTGCATCTGTAATTATTTGTATGATAAAATTAAAAAGTTTTTTGTACTAACATGTACATGCTGTGCACCACATTTATTATGCGTTTTATTTGACAAGGGAGCATGGCTGAGGGGGTGTTCATACTTGCACCTGAGTCTTGCATGTCTGATTTTGTGTCCATACTTGCATCAAAATTGTGGAATCAAACTGTGACACATAGTAAAGCTGAACAAGAGGTGATGTGAAGTTAGACAAAAGTGTTTAAAGAGGCACCAGATTTCTCATCCAGGTTGAACTACTTTGATAAAGTTAGCTTTTTTCATCTTTAGTTTGTGCGATTTATACTACGTATTATACAGTCGTATGAAAAAGTTTGGGCACCCCTATTAATCTTAGTCATTTTTAGTTTTAAATATTTTGGTGTTTGCAACAGCCATTTCGGTTTGATATATCTAATAACTGATGGACACAGTAATATTTCAGGATTGAAATGATGTTTATTCTACTAACAGAAAATGTGCAATATGCATTAAACCAAAATTTGACCGGTGCAAAAGTATGGACACCTCAACAGAAAAGTGACATTAATATTTAGTAGATCCTCCTTTCGCCAAGATAACAGCCTCTAGTCACCTCCTATAGATTTTAATCAGTTCCTGGATCCTGGATGAAGGTATTTTGGACCATTCCTCTTTACAAAACAATTCAAGTTCAGTTAAGTTTGATGGTCGCCGAGCATGAACAGCCCGCTCTCAAATGATCTGAAAACAAAGATTGTTCAACATAGTTGTTCAGGGGAAGGATACAAAAAGTTGTCTCAGAGATTTAACCTGTCAGTTTCCACTCTGAGGAACATAGTAAGGAAATGGAGAAGTACAGACCAAGAAAAATATCAGAAAGGCAGCAAAGAAGAATGGTGAGAACAGTCAAGGACAATCAACAGACCACCTCCAAAGAGCTGCAGCATCATCTTGCTGCAGATGGTGTCACTGTGCATCGGTCAACAATACAGCGCACTTTGCACAAGGAGAAGCTGTATGGGAGAGTGATGAGAAAGAAGCCGTTTCTGCAAGCACGCCACAAACAGAGTCGCCTGAGGTATGCAAAAGCACATTTGGACAAGCCAGCTTCACTTTGGAAGAAGGTCCTGTGGACTGATGAAACAAAGATTGAGTTGTTTGGTCATACAAAAAGGTGTTATGCATGGCGTCCAAAAAATAAAAAAACAGCATTCCAAGAAAAACACCTGCTACCAACTGTAAAATTTGGTGGAGGTTCCATCATGCTTTGGGGCTGTGTGGCCAATGCCAGCACCGGGAATCTTGTTAAAGTTGAGGGTCACATGGATTCCACTCAGTATCAGCAGATTCTTGAGAATAATGTTCAAGAATCAGTGACGAAGTTGAAGTTACGCCGGGGATGGATATTTCAGCAAGACAATGATCCAAAACACTGTTCTAAATCAACTCAGGCATTCATGCAGAGGAACAATTACAATGTTCTGGAATGGCCATCCCAGTCCCCAGACCTGAATATCATTGAACATCTGTGGGATGATTTGAAGCGGGCTGGCCATACTCGGCGACCATCTAACTTAACTGAACTTGAATTGTTTTGTAAAGAGGAATGGTCCAAAATACCTTCATCCAGGAACTGATTAAAAGCTACAGGAAGCGACTAGAGGCTGTTATCTTTGCAAAAGGAGGATCTACTAAATATTAATGTCACTTTTCTGTTGAGGTGCCCATACTTTTGCACCAGTCAAATTTTAGTTTTATGCATATCGCACATTTTCTGTTAGTACAATAAACCTCATTTCAATCCTGAAATATTACTGTGTCCATCAGTTATTAGATATATCAAACTGAAATGGCTGTTGTAAACACCAAAATATTTAGAACTAAAAATGATTAAAGGGGCTCTATCAGCAAAATCATGCTGCTAGAGCCCCACATATGCGTGCATAGCCTTTAAAAAGGCTATTCAGGCACTGTAAAAGTTAAATTAAACTACCCCCCCCGTTTTAAAATAATAACTTAGAAAAGAATCTTCTCTACTTACGGAACGTGCACCCTGGGCGGGCCCTGGGCGGGCATTCAGGGTGCGCCGTCTTCTTCTTCCCCCGCCTCTTCTTCCTCTGTCGTCTTCGGTCCCGTCCTTCTCCAGCGCTTGCTCGCGGACACTGATAAAAAAAAAACAGCCCGGGCGCATGCGCAGTAGCACGCGGCTTCTACTACGGCTACTGCGCATGCGCCCGGGCTATTTTTTTTATCAGTGTCCGCGAGCAAGCGCCGGAGGAGGACGGGACCGAAGACGACAGAGGAAGAAGAGGCGGGGGAAGAAGAAGACGGCGCACCCTGAATGCCCGCCCAGGGCCCGCCCAGGGTGCACGTTCCGTAAATAGAGAATATTCTTTTCTAAGTTATTATTTTAAAACGGGGGGGTAGTTTAATTTAACTTTTACAGTGCCTGAATAGCCTTTTTAAAGGCTATGCACGCATATGTGGGGCTCTAGCAGCATGATTTTGCTGATAGAGCCCCTTTAAGATTAATAGGGGTGCCCAAACTTTTTCATAGGACTGTACTCTCTAGGTATCAGATAGAATTATTAAATCTGATTCATTATTTATCATTCACTGTGTGAATGCTCTAAAAATAAATAAATAAAAAAAATACAGAATTTCCAGAAATGAGGTGTTGCCATGAGACCGAACAGACAGAGACGGAGGACAACAGGGTGCTGGGGACAGGCGAGTGTGTTTTTATATATTTTTTTTTTTTATTTTTTTTTTTTACACCTCCGTGGCTGAGGTGTAAAAATGAGGGATGAATCAGCTGTTTGAGTGAATCGTGGCATCTGTGCAAGCGCCGTGACCCCTCCTCTGTTTACACAGTGTCGTACATCTCATAGTGCCATGTCATGTAACTACAGCCTCGTCCTATAAGCATCTATGTGACAAAGCTGTAATTACACCACATGGTCACTATAAACAGACAGCGTGTGATATACACAGGCACCATGGCTTCTTCATACAGCTGATCAGTGGGTCACTTATCTCTTATTGATGATTTCTTCTGAGGATAGATCATCAATATAAATGAACTGGAAAACTCCTTGAAGAGGACCTTTCTTCAGATTGGGCACAGGCAGTTCTATATACTGCTGGAAAGCTGACAGTGCGCTGAATTCAGCACACTGTCGGCTTTCCCGATCTGTGCCCCGGATAACGCCCTTCTGACTGTAAAGCACTATGGTACCGGGACCGATAGCGCTTTACCCAGGGCACAGATCGGGAAAGCTGACAGTGCACTGAATTCAGCGCACTGTCAGCTTTCCAGCAGTATATAGAACTGCCTGTGCCAAATCTGATGAAAGATCCTCTTTAAGCTTAAGGCCCCACGTGGTGTCCTGCAGCAAAAAAGCGCTGCGGGAAAAACCGCAGCCATGACGCATCATGTTTCTTCCTGCAGCCCTTGGCACAGGAAACTTTGCAGAGCTTTACTCTGTATTTTCTGCTTCAATTATATTGAAACCGCCAGAATTTCCGTAGGCATGCTGCAAAGTCTATAACCGAGACTGTTTTGGAAATTACAGCATGTATCTTATTTTACCACAAAGTGTGGATGGGGCCTCATGTTGCGAAAACACCACGGGAAAACCCGACAGTTCCTGCAATGTGAATGGGATTCTAGCAAATCCCATCCACACATTGTGGAAAATTATGTGCAGTGAACATGCTGCGATTTCCAAAACCATTGGGGTTTTGTAAATCGCCAGAATATCAATTATACCTACGAAAACACTGATGGTTTCCCTATAAGATAAGATAAGATATTCCTTTAATAGTCCCACAATGGGGAAATTTCAGTGATACAGTTTCATAGATGGTACAGTAGTATATAACAAGAGAGAGACACATAGAAGCTCATGGCAGATAGAGAAATCCTAGGAATCATAGCAACTAAAAAAGAAAGAAACACAGACACACTGCAGGATCATTTAGTTCTCTGTGCAGATTGATGTTAATAATAATAATTATAATAATAATAATACAGCTGACTTGGTTGTAGGACACGAGGAGGGGGGTCACAGCATGTGGATATAACAAGCAGAAATTTTTGCAGAGGTGGGGGACATATCATGATAACATGTGGTAGTTCCTTTGGTAGGTGGTGAGATCTCCTGCTCACAGCTGATAGTTCGGTATCTTGCATCAGCACTATTGTCCTTTTAACCACAAAAAATGCCCCAAATGTCCTTCATCACAAGCCGTCCTCCTCCTCCTTACCACAGTGTTCTACTGCCCCAAGGAAGTCAGAGACCATCCAGGTATACATGGTGCTGCTCTCTTGCCAAGCTTCCATAACTCCTGGGGTAGGTGGGTGATGGTTCCCAGGCTGTAGCAGAGTCCCACGTGTCCACAGTAATAGAAAGAAATACCAGTCAGCTGTAGCATCTTCACACATCAGCAATTGACGCCAGAAATCATCTCCTTGAACGAAGAAGTCCGCATTTCCATGTAGGTTTCTCTTCCATGCCGCATGTTGAGCCATGCTGTCCTAGCTGGGGGGATGGTAACAGGCACATGTGGAAACCAGCTGAACCAGGTCTTGAGTCCATGCTTTACAATGGAAACAAAAGAAACAAAAAAAAAACTCCACAGGGTCTTCCATTCGATTTATAGTTGCTAAATTCATAGTGCTAGATTGCTTGGTTACCGGATTCTTGAAGATACAGAGAAAAAGAGTGAAAAAGGAAAGAAAAGTTTGCTCCCAGCTTGGAGCACTGCATCAAGGCAGCCAGCCTCTCAGGGGGCGGCGCCTAAAAAAAAAAAAAAAAAGGTGTAATGGAAGCAGAAAGTGAAAAGCGCTGCGGGAAAAAAACACAATGCGTTGCTGCTGCAGTTTTTCCTGCAGCGCTATTTTGTTGCAGTTTGCAACGTGAGGCCTTAGATTTAACCCAAGTGCTACATTCATTAAATTAATTGCCCCCTCATAGTATGCCCCTGATTCCCCCTGACAAATACTGCACCCCTAACGACCCCTAATATCAATGACCACCCCCTTATGTTTATAATGCCTCCTAATATAACCTGCCCTTGTATTCCTAATGTCCCTAATAACCCTTATATAAGTGACCCCCCCCTTATGTCCATAATGCCCCCTCCTTATAATTATAATTTCCTCCTCCAAACAACCCCTTGTACTATTAAAATACTCACACCTAAATTAAAAAAAAAAAAAAAAGTTATATTCACCTACCTGGGATCCCGATGAACGGAGTCGCCCACTTTACATCCAAGTGCAGGACATCTGTGTATCAGCACAGTCAATTTAGTTAAAAATAAGGTATATTAATGGTGGTGCCTGAGCCCAGAGCAGCCGCCATTGGTGTAACTAAAGTTTTGTGGGCCTGGGTACAAACTTTTGTCCGGGGCCCCCTATCCCCTTACTAGTGCGAATTCTTGATAGTGGTGGTTATGGGCACTAAAGCAATATCTCAGATACTTGAAAGGGATACAGCTTTAGTACCCACATCTGCAGTTATCAAGCATACGGTGAGAAAACAGCAAAGCGCCTCACATGTAAGCAATACTGGGACAGTACAACGTGCTCCACAGGGGCCCCCAAACAGTATTACGTGCTCCATAGTGACCCCCAAACAGTATTATGTGCTCACCAGTGACACCCCCATAGTATTATATGCTCACAGTGCCCATCCCCCCAGAGTCTGAACCCCCCATTCTCCCCTTCTTTCTCACACAGCCTGCACCCCCATGTCTCCCCTCTTACTCACACAGACTGCCCCCCCTCTTGCTCCCACAGCCTGCACCCCATGTCTCCCTCTTACTCACCACACATGCTGTCTCTTCTCTCCTCCTTCCATCAGACTGTTCCCGGCAGATTTATCTTACTATGTAAGACTGTTCTGTACGATCCGTGTAGATCTGCCCACATATGACATCATCACAGGTCCTTCAGCCCAAGCTCTGCAGCACGGAGTCTCTCTCCCTTCACTACTGCACAGTCACTTGCCTGGGTGCTGACTCCAGCCCTGGGCAGATGCCTTACTGAACCTCCACTGTTTATTAAAAAAAAAGGCAGTGGAGGACCGGTAGGGCCCCATAATGAGGCCTTAATAGTCCAGGCTTGGTGCCTACCGGGGGATTCCCCGGTCCCCCGGCGGGCCAGTCCGACCCTGACCGTATATCACAGTCATCTGCCAACTCAGAGGCGCTCAGGAGTTTTTCCCGGGAGCCAGGTGCTCATTCTTCAGGCCAAGTCGCCTCGCGATTTCCCTCAGTGCATCGGCTTTCAGTCGCAGCGATCCGGCTTCTCCTCAGGTTCCGGACTAAAAAACTACATGTGAACTTACCTCAAGCCAAGATGGATTTCAGTTTCATGAGTCCGGAGCAAATGTTCAGCAAATGCAAACACATTAGGTTGCAACAGCAGTCTGCTGGCACCAAGCGATTTACTGCTGTGCCTACTCTCTATATAAATGTATGTATATATATAAATTCCCCTGAATTCATTTCAAAGCCAAGGCCCAAATTATGTCAACGCCTAACTCTTTAAAGAGGGGGCATTTGATGATGATCCTCCTGATTCACATTACTGGGAGCTGAATGGTGTGCTTTATGTAAAGTACCATGCATCTCAGCCTAAGTGGCCAGAGGCAGTTACAGCAATGACCACAAGCTAATAGACACCTTCATTTGCATACAACTTGGGTTTCAGATTGGCACACAAATTGGATTTTGGCTCAGTAGTGTGATATTTTTGTGACAAACTGCAACACGTTTTTTTGTACATATTTCACAACTCTGTACACAAAAATATGTTCTCTTATATCAGTACTGTATTGCATAGAGAATGTTAAATAATGTTCTCTTTAAAGGTCCATCTTGGGAAAAAAAGTCTTGAAAAAGTCAAGAAAATGCTACGCAGGAAAGACTTGGAGAAATATCGGGATGTAGATGAGGATGAAATCTTAAACAAACTTACAGATGAGGAAATAAGAGCTCTAGAAGGAGAACTAGAAGAATTAGATCCAGATGTAAGTATCATTATTAGAATATATTATTACTGCCTGTTCTGCTAAATATTAGTATATTTAAAGAGGACCTTTCACCATTTTGCCCATAGGCAGTTCTATATACTGCCGGAAAGCTGACAGTGTGCTGAGTTCAGCGCACTGTCGGCTTTCCCGATCTGGGCCCGGTGTGAAGAGCTTACGGTCCCGGTACAGTAGCTCTTCTATGGTCAGAAGGGCGTTTCTGACAGTTAGCCAGAGATGTCCTTCACAGCACAGCCAATCGTGCTGTCCTGTGAGAGCCGGGAGGAACTCCCCCCTCCATCTGCTCGCAGTGCTCGTCCATAGTCGAGTATTATCAGGGAGGGAGGGAGGGAGGGGGGGGGGGGGGAGTTCCTCCCGGCTCTCACAGTACAGCGCGATTGGTTGTGCTGTGAAGAAGGACGTCTCTGACTAACTGTCAGAAATGCCCTTCTGACCATAGAAGAGCTACGGTACCAGGACCGTAAGCTCTTCACACCGGGCCCAGATCGGGAAAGCCGACAGTGCGTTGAACTCAGCACACTGTCAGCTTTCTGGCAGTATATAGAACTGCAGGCAAAATGGTGAAAGGTCATCTTTAATATAGTGCCTTTTCTGAAGTTACTTAAAATGACACACAAATGGCCAATACAGTCCAGAAAATAGATTCAAAATCTGCTATTGCTGATTCTGTCACCATGTCTAGTACTTGTAGCCATATTTTTTTCCTGTTTCTGCAAAACACTGCACGGCTAATATTAAAATGTACCTTTAGGGGGCATTCACATGGGGTAACGCGGCACTGATTCTTGCACAATAACTCGTGTAAGAATCAGCGCTGCAAAAAAGATTCCCATTGACTTCAATGGGTTCCGTTTAACGTACGTAACACATTGAAATCAATGGGAGGCTTTTTAACCCATTGATTTCAATGTGTTACGCGCAATAAACGGAACCCATTGAAGTCAATGGGATTCTGTTTTGCAGCGCTGATTCTTATGCGAGTTATCATGCCAAAATCAGTGCCGCATTATATTGTGTGAATGCCCCCTTAAGGACCTAGCAATGTGACGATGATGTCACAGGTCTTGACAGTTGTACAAAATGTTGCTGATAGCATAGTTGAGTCTAGAATGGTATGGTTTGAATCTGGTGTGTCTTTGATCTATGGAAAATTGTCAGCAGTTCAAAGTGAGCACCCTAGTCACCAAGTATGCACTATGGCCCAGTTCACATCTACGCATGGGTTTTCGCTCGGGAAGTCCACTTGGGGACCCCGAATGCAAACCTCATTCACATAAAAAGGTGGTTACCTTAGGAAACCAGCGTACCCCATAGACTATAATGTGGTCCGTGTGGTTTCCGCTCAGTTTCCACACGAAAAATGCGGAGAGAGAAGTGCTGTTGGTAGGACTTTTCTCTCCACATTTTTCATGCAGAGAGGGGAATGAAATGGCCTGAATGCAGATGTTAACCGGGCCTATAAAATAGAGTCAAAGTATGAAAATGTGGAAAATATATTTCTGAAAAATATAACTAACCCACTTACCTTCTCTTTCACTCTCTCCTACTTTGTTCATTCTTCCTTTTTTGTTTCTTTCTTCTATCCATCTCTTTTTCTTTGCGTGGTTTGTTGCTTAGACCATGATTGTCATTGTACATGTTTCTTGGAGTGATTGTATTGTGGTGTATATCCTACATTGTCAACGGCTAATTCAGATGCCTGGATCCTGTATATTTCTTATTATTTTATTATTTTGTTCACTCATAATATTGCTGTATTATACAGTTTAAAGTTCTTGTAAAATTAGTTTGAAAAACAAAATAAAATTTTTGAATTGAAAAAAAGAGGTCACACTGTGCTCATGTGACTTATTGATAAAGGTGAAAGCATGATGAATAAAAAAGCACTGTGAGTAGACAGCTACTACTACTATTAAGGTGATGGTCTTTCAACCAATACAATGAGTCAGAAAACCAAAGTCAACAGTGTCTTGAAAAGTAATGGAAAATATAAAGAAAGTTGTTTTGCTTCTTCCTTCTGTAAAAACCACTCTTAGCTTTGGCTTTGGCTCAGTAAAATCTGTAACAATAAAAGTAGCTTTTTGCAACACAAGGCCTTACCTAAGGATAGTATTACACAGTCCAAGTGTCAGGCTGATGAGCACCTTCTGATGATGTACTGTGGTAACTCAAAAGTTATAAAACTGTAAAATGATGCTGCTGAGGTTACCATTTCTTAGTCTGCAGGTTTAGGGGCCCCCAAGAACTTGAACATGCCCTATCTGATACCTCTTATCTCAGAGAAACAATGTAATCAGAAGTTGTGATTTGAGTAGAAACCTGGGAATTTTTCTTGAAACAATTCTTCAAGACACACAAAAAACATGCCACACAACTACTTCTACAGTATGTTTCAGTGTCTCTTACATCATAACCTATTTATCTAATATTTGCTACCAATTTGCTAATTTTAGCACAGAAGAAAATCTAGTGTTTTCTTTCTTTTTAGAATCAGTTATTGCCTGTTGGCTTAAGACAAAAGAACCAGACAACCAAGACACCGACAGGGCCCTTCCAGAGAGACGCCCTACTGGGCCACTTAGAAAAACAAGCTAAGGAAATAAAGGACAGAGACGATTTGGTTCCTTATACTGGAGAAAAACGAGGTATGTGTTGTGTCTACTGGCAGCCTTGGTGACAGCTATGTGAAGATGAAATGTAACCCAGCACTTCTATTAAAAGTCATTGTGTAGACACTGCTAGACTTTTTACTGGGCAGTACATTGGTTAAAGGAGTGACTTTGCCATGTTTTTAGTCCTGTTATAAAGCAAGGTCATGACAGCTAAAAGTCACATTTGTGAGTGGGGAACAAGCCTTCTCTGCAGCTGTTTAATCTTCGTAAGATTAACACCTTATTAAAATGGACATAGTTTTTAGTGGAACTGTGAAGCAGTTAATTTTCCCCCTGTTCACTGCAGGTTATATTTGGCCCTAGTGAATGTGTGCTAGTGACAGAATAGGAAAACAGGACTGTCCCTTTGTTGCCATGTCTGGCAATCAATCGTCTTCTTATAACTCCTCCTTAGAACAAGCCAAAAATAGACACTATGTAACATTCCAGCCTTTGTTCTATGCATGTGTGTCCTGGTAGCTATCTTTAATTCCAAACTTCTCTTATGATATGTGGCTCTTATCTGGCTAAGTGCATTTGAAATGTTTCTTTCATTTTTTAAAAAAAACTTTTTGAGGCTAAGCCTAATGCCCCACGTTTCAGAAAAGCTGCTATTTTGGTGCAGATTTTGATCCGTTTTTTGTGCCAAAGTCGAGAGTGGAAACAAATGAAATATAAAGGAAGCATTTATACTTCTCGCTTTGCTTAATCCACTCCTGTTTCACAAACCATAGCAAAATCTGCAACCAAAAAGCAGCTTTGCTGAAACGTGGGGCTTTAGCCTCATGCAGCCAAAGCCAGAGATAAAGCCATCAGGAAAGAATAGTGTAAATCCTTCCCTTATATTTCCCATTCCTTTTGAATTCACTTCTGACCTTGGCTCAAAGAACTGCATTAAAATATGACACAGGCATTCATTTTAGCGACCATTATTGGCAAAACAGTATTTACTATCAGTGGCCCCAGCCATCTATTTAGTTGATTTAAGAAGTCCTTACTGAAGCTAAAAATTTGCTAACAGTGGATAAGCTAGAAGCCGTGTTTTCAAAGGAATCACACACTGCAAAATGTGTTAGGAAGTAGAAAACTTTTGTGAACCTTAGGCTAGGTTCAATTCTGCGCTGGAGTCTCTGCTGTGGACTCTGTTACAGAAACTGCAAAAAATTGGATGGGAGAAAAGTCTTGTATGAGTCCTGGAAGAGTGATGAGATGCAAGATTTCACAGAAATGATCCAAAATTTGTTTTTATGGTGTTCAATTTGCAGCCAAAATAACATGTTATATTCTATGGGTCCTTACTGCAGTTACACATTTATATAGTTTTTGTTATGTTTTAACACCTTAATCCTTTTAAATATAGGTGGTGCTTGGGCGAGATTTGGGGCTGGTCATATGTGGCCAAAAAAATTAGCATTAGCATTGTAATACATTGCTTTAGTGATCAGACTCACCAGGATTCAAGACCCCTAGGAGGTCTAAAACTTAGAGTAGTAAATAAATACAAAAATATAAAAAAATCCCCAAGTATTAAAATTTCAATTACCACACTTTCCCTAAAATACATATACCGTACTCGAGTATAAGCCAACACAAATATAAGCCGAGACCCCTAATTTTACCACAAAAAACTGGGAAAACTTAGTGACTCGAGTATAAGCCGAGGGGGGGAAATCCACCATTGCAGATAAAAAGTCTGGTCATGTGCATTGCAGCTTAGTAACTCCATGGGGATCATAGTAATAGCAGTTAACCCCATCATGTCCCTCACATTAACCCTCTGTGTGCCTCAAGTAAGAGTTATTGATATGTGGGACATATGGAGGTAATAATTAGGTATCTTCATAATTAAGGCCCTTCATTTGTACCCTCCTGTGTCTCACATATTAGTAACTCTTATATGGGGCACACAGGGGTTAATATGAAGGACATGATGGGGTTAACTGTTATTAATGTGAGGCACATGGAGTTACTGAAACTAAATTAATAACCCCAAATGCCTGACATTACTAGGCAGAGTAACTAAAGGAAGGTCCCAGTGTGTGTCACTTTACTGTAGCTTCCCCTCCTCCATACAACAGCCATCTTCCATAAGACACAATGAATCCTGGCCACTCATCTGCAGGGTAGATGCTAAATCCTAGTGTGCTAAAGGACCTCTGATGGCGTCATGACCATGTGATCGTGTGGGCGGAGCTACTAGGATTTAGACTCAACCTTATCTGCAGATGTTATATACCATTGGCTACAGGATCTTTGATGACATCACAGACACGTGACCTCATGACAAGCCAATAACAGAGCAGTAGCACTAAAGGACCTCCCCCTTCCAGGTCCTTCCAGTTTTCTGTGCTCCGTGGACCCTGACTCGTGTATAAGCCGAGGAGAGCTTTTTCAGCATGAAAAATGTGTTTAAAAAGTCAGCTTATACTCGAGTATATATGGTGAAAGTTGAAAATTACAGTGAAACACACACATTAGGTATCCCTGTATTCTGAAATGGCTGATCAACAACCTTATAAAAATATTTTCTCGCAATATTTCACTGGGGGACACAGCACCTTGGGTATAGACCTGGTCACTAGAAGGCAGACACTACCGAAATGAAGACAGTTGGCTCCGTCCACACAGGCTATACCCTCTCACTGACAGTGCACTCAGGCAATTTTTAACCTATTGTCGTAGGAGGCAGTCACGACCTGAGTCAGGTCTTTCTGTCTTACACCGTTTTTATTTTTTATTTTCTTTCAGGGGCAGGGGGTTGTCAGTGTATATGCTACACTAGTCGTACCCCCTGAGGGCGCAAGCACTCTATTATAGAGCGCCTCGCAGTCACCCAGTCCCCCTCTTTACTTGCTGCATCGGTGGCTGGATATTCTGGCAACCCCACTATTACGTGTGAGGTATCACCGAAGGGATGAGTCTGTGGCGCCTGAAGACTTCGGACTGGTAAGTATGAGCAGGGGAACATAGGTGAGTATGTTGTCCCCTTTTTACCCCTCTTCCCCTCTCTGCTCTTCCCTTTCTCTCCTCTTACCCTGTTTTTTTTTTTTTGTCTGGCCTTCCTCCTGGCGCTTGGGGCGCCATCTGGTGGGGGAAGGTGGTTTTAGTAGGTGAGGGGGCTTCTGGCCTTTCTTCTCTTTTTTGGGCAGGCTGCGTGGTCCACGCGGCTGTCTCCATGCCTCAGGTAGAAGCCGCAGCTTTACCGGCGTGTAGGCCGCACTGGGCCCCGCCGCATCCTCAGATTTTCCAGGCTGTGCGGCCGGTGGCGGGTACCGCGCCGCGGCCTCTACTTAAGGCCGCGGCTTCGCTGGCAAGTAGACCGTACTAGGTCCCGCTGTGTTCCCAGGCGCAACAGCCGCGTCTTCTACTTGAGACCATGGCTTTGCCGGCATGTGTGCCGCACTAGGCCTGCCTCATCCCGGGGCTTTCCTGTATCCTGGAGGCCGCCCATGGGGGCGGACGGCGGGCTTGGGTGTTCCTCCCGCCTCTCTGTGCGGGAATCTTGCAAGGAGAACCTTGTTTGATGTGTCTCTTCCTATACTGAAGCCTGTTTTTTCCTTTGCAGTCTCAGCTTTTGTGCAGCCTTTGTCGACCTTCTTGTGCAGCTATCTGCAGCAGTTGGGAATGGTCTCCTTCCAGGATCTGGTAGGCTACCGTTTGGGGGTTGTAGTGTTTTCTTTTATTGTCGCCATGCTTTTTCATGAGGAGTCTCCCTGGGTCCTGGCGCTCCCCGTTGTTATAACTTTTGTGCAGCAAGCTAAAATGTCTTTGCGGACAGGTTGTATCTATATGTTTATTCTGTTGCTCCACTCAGCCTGCTCTGGAGTCCCCTGGCCCTTCTCCCCCTCACCAGTTTGGGCGTTTTTTTTTTCCCCAGGTTGGGTAACTTGGCCAGACTTTTGTCAGTTTATGGCGGTATTTGGAGCGGCTGTCCTCTCAGATTGGGGGATGCCTCTGTCTGCATAGTTATCAGCTGTGGTTAAGGCCCTAAGAGGGTTTTTCCTGTTTCAGTCCTAGGGGCTGCTCTTGCAAGCAGGCTAGGAAATCCTCCTTTAGGCAACACAGAGGATCTGCACACAGCTCCTCCAGGACAGGTGGATCTAGGTCTCCTCCTGCTTATGCTGGTTATTCTGGGGACGCCTTTGACTCCCAATCGGAGTTCCAGTCAGGCACATTGGTAGCAGCTGCTACACAGGAGCATGTCTGTGCAGTGTGTGATACTCTTCAAATAATGGAGGACTCTAGGGCTGTTGCTCTGGTTTTTTTTTCTGGGGTGCCTCTGACTCTGTACAGAGTTCCAGCCAGGCACATTGGTAGCATCTGCTGCGCAGGTGCTTGTTCATGCAATTTGTGATACTTTTCAGATACAGAGGGCTGTTGCTTAGAAGGATATCTCCTTCCGCATAGCCGTTGTTCGCCTAGCCTTGGGGCGTTTTGACCATATTCGGCAGGATCAGTGGCTTCATCCGGTCCAGCCCCTGTTTGTCTCCAGGAGGTCAGAGGTCCTGTTCCTCCCTGGAGTTATGCATTTCTAGGTGGACCGAGTCCTTTGCAGTTATTCAGCCATTGCCAGGTTTTCTAGGGCTACCTATTTTGCCTCCAGTAACTCTCCCTCTCTCAGTGTTGTCTCTGTTAGAAGGCTGGACTCTTTGGCTGGTCGGCCTTTTGTTTGTAGCTGTTCTGTGCATCTCTCTTTTTTGCTGATAAATCAGCTTTGCAGGACTACCAGTGTTCCTCTTTTTGCTGCGTCTTGGATAAATAGTATCTCCTGGGGCAAACAGCTGAGGGCTGATCTTGCTAATGTGTCAGCTCTGCTGGACTACCAGCTTCTGGTAGAGCAGATTCTATACACTTCTAATGTCTATGTGATGCTTCCCTTGAAGCGGCTCTCTGGTCTGCCAAGACCGCTGCTGATGTTGTGGCTATATGTCACATGGTTGTTCCATTCCTGGAATGTTGAGCCTGCTTCTAAGATGATTGGGGTTGCTCTACCCCCCTTTTTTTCTCATGTGAGCAGTGCCGTCCCTTGGAAAGGGCTTGGAGTAGCGACTGGGGTTGGAAGTTCCCTGCTTTCTCAGAGATGTTCAGAGTGTTAGCTCTTCTTCACTCTTCAGGGGGCAATCTCCTTTGGATTCATCCTCCAAGAAGCCCTCCAGCAAGACTAGTCCTGCTGGGCATCCCTGCTCTAGCCTCCAGCAAGCGGCCTCTCTTCTCGAGGCAGTCTCCATGCTTCAGCAGAGGGGGTGATTGTGCCCGTGCCTGCTTCTCAACATTTCCAGGGGTTCTATGCCAGCCTGTTTACTGTTCCAAAAAAAAAGACAGTTCTCTCTGTTCCATTATGGACACTTACTCCACATTCCTTTTGTGCATTGTGCTGGCCCTTCAGCAGTTTTCTATTTTTTGTGGTAGGGTCGCAGCTTCCAATTTGTCACGCTCCACTTGGGCCCATTGGGTTGACCTTCACCCCCCCCGGGTTTTTGTTAGGGTGCTGGCCTCTCTCATGGCTATTCTCTGCTCCAGAGGTGTGGCTGTTGTCCCGTACCTGGAAGATCTTCTGGTAAAGGCTCCCTCCAGGACGGACAGTCTCTCCAAGTTACAGATCACTCTGGATCTGTAACTGTTCCAACTGCAACCTGGCTGTATAATTTACATCAGTCCAAGCGAAGATCACTCCGCACAGAAAACTAATGATTATGATTATGAAGTTTTCCTTGTTTCTGCTTCTGTTCCTTAGCTGCTATGGACTCCTAGTATATCTTCTCTTCTCAGCATATGCGTGCCTATGTCTGTAATATATTACTGTGTATTATCCCTGTATCTGTATTACTATGCTGCTGTAACATGTTGAAATTTCCCCACTGTGGGACTATTAAAGGATTATCTTATCTTCTTTGGTGGTTCAGCTGGCTCTTCTACGAGGGGAAGTCCTGTCTTGTGCTTTTTAGCGCATGGAGGTTTCTGGATATATTTTTGGATACTCGTCTGGGCAAGATTCTTCCTCCAGAAACCAAGGTTTGAACTCTTCAGTCCAGTTCCAATTGCTGTCTTTCAGCTGGCAATCTTGGCACGTTGAGGCCAGTGCCAGTCCAGCCTGGATCGCCTAACTCCTCTGTTCCTCGAGTTCATCTCGAACTTCATGGATGGCACTCCTCCCTGGGGGTTTTTCTGGGGAAGTCTTGTCTTGTCTTGCCGATGCCAGCCTTTCGGGGGGATGCAGGGTTCCGAGTCCAGGATGTTCTGGAATGGTGATCCGAAAGGAATCCTCCCTCCAATTCAATCTGTTGGAACTGAGGGCCTTCTTTCGGGCTCTGCGTACTGGACCTCCCCCCCCCCCCCCACTTCTCCGGGGTCGGCCATCTTGCTCTACATCCAATAGTTCCATTGCCGTCGCCTTCTTGACTATCCAGGGCGGAACCAAGAGCCGGGAGTTTTTTCTGAGGCCTCCTGTTTTAACTACAAAGTTTTTCTGTAGTTGGCCAGGTGCAGGGATCCTCGAACATTGTGTCCGATGCTCTTGTAATTCCCTGGTGGGAGTTTTCAATTCTGTCTGTTCCCATCCTTACTCAGGTTTTCAAGGAACTCAAGGGGGTTCCTGCCATCCTGGTAGCTCCAGACTGGCCTCGTCTGGCAAGTACGCAGACCTCAGGGTTCTGTTGGCAGATGCCCTGACTTGCTCCTCTGCGGGAGGATCTGTTCTCTCAAAGACTTTTTCCACCCCACCTTACGTTAGCTTCGTTTAACGGTGAGGCTGTTGAAGCCTGTTTTTTAGTCTATGATCAAGGCCAGAGAGTCTCAGTCAGCTAAAATTTTCCATCGCACTTGGTAGCCTTATGTCCGCTGGTGCGGAACTGTAGATTGTTGTCTTTTTCCTTTTCTTTGCCCAGGATCCTGGCGTCCTTCAGTCTGAGTTGGATCAGGGTCTTGGACTCTCCCTGAAAGGTCTGATATCTGCGTTTCCTTTCTTTTCCAGTAGGCCCTGGTTTTCCTTGCTAAAGCAAAGAAGCTTTTTTCCATGGTATGGCTCATTGTGTCCCTCCTTCCGGCTTCCAGTTGATCCTTGATAACTTTATCTCGTTTTTTAGGTACTTCAGGCTCCTCCCTTGAGCCTCTAGAGCAAAGATCGCTCCATTTTCTTCTTGGAAGATGGTTTTTTACTTGTTGCAATCACTTCTATTTGTAGAGTTCTGAGCTGGCAGCTTGCGCGCCAGTCTTCCTTCTTGTTTCTTCACAGGACAGGGTGGTTCTTTGTTCTCCACTATCTTTTCTTTCTAAGGTGGCATCCTCTTTCTTATCAATGAGGACATTGTCTTGCCGTCTTTTTGTCTGGAGCCTAAGGATCCTCGTGAGCGCCATCCATTGCCTGGATGTTGTTCCAGGCAGCCGGGTTTTTTCTACCCCTGACGATACCTTTTTTGGCGCTGTGATGCTCTTTTTTTGATCTTCCAGAGAGCTCTAGGAAGGGCTAGCTGCTTCTAGGGTGTCCATCTCTAGATGGATTCAGTCTGTCATTAGGAAGCCTTACGGCTAAAAGGTAGTGATTCGCCCTGCCATATAGCAGCTCACGCTCCCAGTGCCACCGGGGCTTTTCGGCATCAGGCTTCTGTTTTGCTGGTCTGCAAAGCTGTTTCCTGGGCTTTGGTACACATTTTCTCTTAATTTTTACCAGATTTTTTTCTGTGTCTTCTGCCAATGTCAGTTGGTCGGAGGGTTCTGCAAGTGGCAATGTGCCGATTGTTCGCAGGACTGTCTGTTTTTTCCCTCCCTCAGGGACTACTTTTGGACGTCCCAAGATGCTGTGTCCTCCAGTGAAATATTTCGAGAAAAAGGGATTTTTGTGTACTTGCCTGTAAAATCCTTTTCTCATTGTTTCACTGGGGACACAGGTCCCTCCCATTGTTATTTTGTGTACGGGGTTTTATTTCTTCACAAATTTAGGTTTGTTCGTGGTTGTTGGTTCCATGTTTGTTTTTTCTTGTTTTTGGTCTGTCTCCTACTGCTGTGGTACAAAACTGCCTGAGTGCAGAGTGAGAGGGTATAGCCTGTGTGGGCGGAGCCAACTGCCTTCATTTCCCTAGTGTCCGCCTCCAAGTGACCAGGTCTATACTGAAAGTGCTGTGTCCCCCAGTGAAACAACGAGAAAAGGATTTTACAGGTGAGTACACAAAAATCCCTTTTTTCCAGTACAGTGAACACCATAGCAGGAAAAAAAAATCTAAAGTTTCAAGCTGCCATTTTATCCGCTGTTTCCCTTCTGAAAAAATTTGAATAAAAAGTGGTAAAAGGAATAGACATTTCCCAAAATTGTATAACTAAAAAGAACATTTGGCTCTGCTTGCACCCCGTACACGGAAATATAAAAAAAAGTTACTGTGGTGTATATTATACTGTGTGTGGGCCAATGTGGAGCATATTATATTGGGGGGGGGGGGGCACTGTGGAGCATATTATACTATATTGGGGCCAATGTTGAGTATATTATACTGTGTAGGGGGTCACTATGAAGTATATTATGCTGTGTGGGGGCTACTGTTGAGCATATTGTAGTCTGTGTAGACCACTGATGAGCTTATTGTACTGTGTGGGGGCCACTGTGGAACAGATTGTACTGTGTGGGCCACTGTAGATCATAATGTACTGTATGGGGGTCACTGTAGAGCATGTTGAACTGCATGGGGGCCACTGTGAATCAGATTGTACTGTGTAGGGGCCACTGTGAATCACTGTGGGGTATATTATACTGTGTAGTGGCCACTGTGGAGAAGATTGTACTATGTTGGGGCCCACTGTGGAGCAGATTCTACTGTGTGGGGGCCCTTCACTATTTATATCACACAGTATCTGTTTTATAGCAGACAAGTGATATTATTGCAGGCTGTAATAACATTGCATTGCCACTATAAATCCTGTGCAATATAAATAGTGAACATTAATTGTACAGAATTATGTCAAATGTAAACTTTTATTATTTTATAATTATTTTTAGGCAAACCATGGATTCCTAAGATTAAGCCAGTAGATCCTGTTTTAGAAAATGTGACTCTTGAGCCAGAACTGGAGGAAGCTTTGGCCAATGCCTCTGATGCAGAGCTTTGTGACATAGCAGGCAAGTATGAGCCTAGGAGCAAAGACTATAAAAAAACATTTCATCTACTTCAATTACTTTTGTGTTTGTGTATACGGTATAATAATCCTTGGCTAGGTGAAGAATAGCATAGATGATAATCTTCTTTCTAATCTACAGTAGTACTTAAGGCCCCTTAAATGGATGACAAGTGCTTTTCAAATTTGATGCTGGTATAAGGACTCACTGGCAGTATAACCAGGCTTTCATATAATTCATAATTCATACTCGTATATGTACCTCATCTTTGATTTTTGTAATTTAAATTGGCACACTGAACAAAAAAGGTTACCCTACCCCTGTTCTAGACCATTCGGACTTTCCTGTGTGGAAGAATACACATTGCCCATAAGTCATGTACCAGACACAACCTTACTCAGCATTGCTGGTGTTCCAGGCATATTTTGGCAAATTCAGAGTAGATTGGTACCTTATTAACTGTTGTAAGTTGTTACTGTTTTATCTGTATTTTTTTATCATATACCATGAATAAAAAATGGCAAGAGATGAAAAATAAAGTAGACAATGGAGAGGAATGACCTGAGAGGGAAATTCTCCAAGTAGTTTGTTCTCAGACTTGCAGAAGGTTCACCGTGTGCTTGCCAAAATCTTAATGGATCTTTGATATGATACTCACGTTTAATTACATTAGCAGAAATGTGACTATTATCTCATGCTAGAACATTGTGGCCTATGTTTACCAGGCTTTGCTGTATCTCATCAAGAGCCAAATGTCACATCATGAAATCTGGGTTTCCTTCTGGGGTTCAGTAATTCTTACCTTGTGTAACTATGTACTGTAAGGCTTAGTTCACACGGGGGGCAGAAGGGTGGATTTTGGCACTGAGAGTGACGCGGGGAGCCGTATCACTCTCGGGCCAAAATCCGCCTGCCACGACTGTCGCAGCTTCTTCCTCCGGAGTAGGCTCAAATGAATGGGCCGACTCCAGAGGTTGCTGCCACTAAGAAAGGGCAGCTTGTAACATGCCGCTAGTGGAAAAAAACCCGCTAGCGGTCTCCATAGACCACCATTGTGAGGGGGCGGATTATGATGTGGATTCCGCGCCATAGTCCACACCCTCTGTGCCCGTTTCAATGGGCCCAAACTGTGCCTTCATGTGTTGTTTGGAATTTCAGGAGACATCAATATACTATTTGATGGCATTAGATCAGATGTGGATTGTCATCTGGTCAAAAGAACATTACATGGTCAGACATATAAGATAATAAAACAGCTAGCACAGAGTATTCTGCACTCTG
Source organism: Leptodactylus fuscus (assembly GCF_031893055.1). Classification (NCBI taxonomy): domain Eukaryota; kingdom Metazoa; phylum Chordata; class Amphibia; order Anura; family Leptodactylidae; genus Leptodactylus; species Leptodactylus fuscus. The sequence goes on from NC_134265.1 coordinate 182,696,985, forward strand.
AACTGAGTTTGGGATTACTTCTTGCTCCTCCTACCCTACAGAAAAAGCATGTGAGCCACTCTAAAGTTGGCCATACACTTGAGAATTTAGACAAGCAGTGCTCAATCACGTCATCGTTTGTTGGATCATTTTGATTGTTCTTCTGATTGTCCTAAACACAGAAACAACAAAGGTTTTATGAATGGTTGTCTGAGGACCGGCAAAATGTACCAAATGTTTCCAGATGAAAGCTGGATGAAATCAAGGTAGTAGTAGGTGAAAGAAAATAATGTCAAGTATTTAGGTATGTACTGATGATTACACATACACACACCCTGTGAACACATAAAACAGAAATTATACTTAAATGTAAGTAATCAGTACTACCCCCTAGGACATATTTCTAGCCCACATGTGCCCTTGAGATCCATCACTTAGATGTCTTCTAGACAGTTACATACACATATGGTTACAGCTGACCAGCAAATTAAATCTAACAGGACCAATTTTATTTTAGGTAAACTTTAGGCACCAGTCAGTTGTATGTAACGATCAGTTTTGTGGCTGAAGTATGGTTGAAATCAGTTGTACTCCATGTGTGCATCTGATGTAGGGCTGAGCTTGCAGCTAAATGCAGTCAGATGACCCTTACAGTGATATCCAAGTGCCATCTGAGTGCATTCCATGATGTATTCACGTCTATGGGGGCTTCCAATCCTTTCCTATGACAGGGAGCAGGATAGGACCTGCTCTATAATCATTTGTGTCATCGGAACGGAACACTTTAGAAACCCCCATACACGTGAATGCACTCAGATGTCACTGAAAAGAGTCATGCAGGCTGCAAACTTGGCCCCACATTGGAAGCACACACAGTCTGTATGTCTAGGTTGTGATTGTGAAGGTAGGCAAGGCTGCAGCTGATATGCTTATATTTGCAGTTGCTCTCAGCCACACCATCTGACCTAGTGTGACTACGCCCCCTTCAGCAGTAAGAATGATCCAACATGGATTATCCCTATAATCTTTTGACACTTGTGATACATTTATAAATGTCTTGGCTCTGTGTCCGCTTTCGAAATACAAATCATATCACCTGGTATGAAAAATAGCAACTGATGTTATTACTGCTGTTTTTAGCTTCCCATTCTTAGTCATGAGTCACAGTTGTTACTTGAGCTGTATTGATTTGCTGCTATTTCTGCTAGTATTGAATTAGTTTTGTCTATTTCTGGTCAGAATAATAAGCTAGACAGTGGATATATGATTCTAGCTCATCATATAATTCTATATCATATCAAATCTTTTGTACATACTTTTTACAAAATAATACAGTATGAACAGAGCCTTATATACGTTGTTTTTTACAGTGACTTTAAATCTTCATACTCTGAGATAATTATTTGTGGTGTCATTGGTGTTTAGTAAAGTAAATTAGCAGTTTGCGTGAAAATTTTATTCCTCATATTCTCATATTTTCCAGTTCATTTCTTAACATTCTCCATCCTTGGAAGTCTCAGTGGGGATTGTAAGACAATGTTCATAATACATCATGTCTGTTTTCTTTGTTGTTCTGTGTTTTTCCAAAAATAAGATCACAGTCCTCTTAGTGGTTTCTGTTGCTATGATGAGACAACATTAGCCTAGCTGTGTGTATTGGAGTGCTATGCGGTAAATATTATATCCTGCAGTTGTTACAAAGCCTTATTACAATCCTCCTCCTCATGTTAACTAATAACTTACAAGTGCTAATAAACAAGTACACATGATTCTGGTATTAGTAATGTGAAGAGAAGAAGGTGACATTGCTGCATATTCATTATTCCTGCCATTACCTTTTCATACATATCAATTCAAGACAAAACAAACATTATGGATCCTGGCTGCTCCAGTTTTAGGCCTTATTCCTACATCTGCATCCACTACTCACAGACAGTTCTCCACCTGGTCATTTCTGGGTAACATGCTGTCCTTGGTTGATATACTTTTCACGTCTTTTTTGTTTCTTTCATTTTCTTTATTTTATATGTCTCTTGGAGTTAGTGGGGGAAACTTATTAAGATTACTGATTGTTAGACCAGTCTTAATTAATTTCCTGGCAAGCACATGACTCAGCAGTTTTGGCCTCTTAGTAACTCTAGCACATGTAGATCGCAAACAGGGCCGCTTTTAGGGCAAAATTAAAAGTTGGACCCAAATGTTGAAATAATGTACATATTGCATAGTCACATTCTGTTAATTCAATGTGCTGCTGTGCCTATCACTGGTATTTAGAGGGCTGTTCCTAAATTCTTTAAGGCCGGTGCCCCACGTTGTGAAAATGGAGTGTTTTGGCCGCAGCGGAAATGCTGCAGCAAAAATAATACATTTTATAGTACCTGCAAAGTAGATTGGATTCTGGCTAATCCCATCCACACATTGCAGAAAAAAAATCTGCAAAAATGTGTGAAAAGCTGCATTTTCAAAAACGTCTAGTCTTCTGTACAGATTGCAGATACTTCCACTTAGGATAAGTGTCCGCTGCTTATAATATCCCATTGCAGGAAACCAGCAGAGGATTTTCCTAATCTACTCCAAAACAATGCTCATAATGACCTGCGCCATAAGCGGACATGAAGCTGTTGCGAGATATTGTGCAGCTCAGTTCAGATTATGCTGCAGAGTTTTTAAGCAGAGTCTGGATGGGATTTATGTTGTTCCATTCAAAGTCTGTGGGACAGATGGCAACAGCTGACCTCTGCTACCTCCATCAAGCCCACACACTTTATACAGGCCACAGTGCGCTTACTCACCTACCAAACTATTGAAATGGGAGAATACAGGACACCTGACCTCATAACACAGCAGTTGGCCATTTATCACCTATTTTAGGTTATACATTTTGATTATAAGAGAAACCTTTTAGGTCGGGGCCCCACACGGTGTAAATGCTGCAGATGAAACATCTGCAAACTTTCTGTGAAAAGCATTGCGGGACGCCACATGGGGCCCTAGCCCTGAGGCTGAGGCCCCACTTTGTGGAAAAGCAGCTTTTTTTATTGCAGATTTAGCTGCAGTTTAATCATATAATCTCATCCACAGCATGTTACTTTTAGCTGCGGAATTACTAGCATTTCCACCAAAAGCTCAATGAAAAATGCTGTAGAAAAAAATGTATTTTCGCTGCTTTTTTCTTCAGTGTTTTTTAGCTGTGTTTTGATGTGTTGGGCCTAATTCTTAAAGGGGTGGTCCAGGAATTGCAGGTTTTTGCATGGAGAAAGTTAAAAATAAAACCCACACTAACCTGTCTCTTGTCCTCCCACCCCTGTCTGGTCCAGCAGCACCCTGGAGCTTGTTCCAGTATAAGTCCTTGCCACATGTAACCACTATAGTCAAACAACAGCCTTGGCAGCCTAAAGAAAGGAACCGGGATGTCATTCACATGCATCACGTATAATGTCCCAATTCCCTTCTTTATGCTGATGATTGGCCTCAGTGGTCACGTGCTACGAGGACTTCCGCCAGAACAAGCTCCCAGGCGTCGCTAGACCGGACAGCTGTGGGAGACACTGGAGCATCAGGGACAGGTGAGTATGGGTTTTATTTTTTTATTTTTCATTTTCCCCATCCTCCTTGCAGAAAACTGTAATTCCTAGACAACCCTTTAACATCTAGATATACTGTGCATAACACAAAAAAATACAGTTCTAGTATGCATAATGGTACACGTACATAAGAAAACACAGATAGAAATAGATTCATATGCTATATGTACTTACACATATACATTCATATACCATTTATACACACACATGCCTGTCTACAAACATACAATATTCACACAGTATATAGGACACATACTGTAAACAAATATACATATTAAATATACATATTTTACACACAAAAAAATACACTTACATTTGGCTGAATTGCTGGGTGCAATGGAAATGGAGGAAACTCATGTGCAGCTCTGGCAGTCACAGCAGACTTCTCCCCTCACACTCTGATCAGATGAATGAGTCACTACTTGTCAGGTAGGGGGCAGCACAGGGGGCTGCTAAGTGTTAGGAAGCTTTACAAACATCAGTAGATCTTGCACCTGCCAATGGTTTCTACTAACAATCATTAGTCCTAATAGTAGGGAAAGTTAGCCAAATTGAAGCACATTTTTTTGCCACTTTGGCGGTAGATCTGCCTTAGTAAATATGGGTCAGTGTATTAATCACTTTTTTGCATTGTTGTTACTAGATCATAACCAGTAGAAGGTTGAAAACACAAGATAGGTGCAAATCTTTCCATTATACCTTATCCCTATGCAGTCTCCAATCCTGGTTGAAAGTTTATAAACATTGATTACACCAGCTTACTGTGTAATCAGCCATTTTCTAGTGGCTGCCGGGCATGCGCAGTCGGCTCTGATTGAGGCCCGCTGGCAGAGCCGACTGCGCATGCCTAGAAGATTGAAACCCAGGAAGGCCGTTCCTGAAGAAGATGGAGGTGGCGCTGGAGATTTCTCTCGCAGCATTGGGGATACCCCCAGTGCTGTTTGAGCACTGGGAGGACGCCCTCAGTGTTGCGAGAGAACTCATTTGCATACAGATGAAAACCGGGATTTCTACCGAACGGCGGCGTGAAGAAGACATCTAAAGGTAGAAGAAGACATCTAAAGGTAGAAGAATAGCCTTTCTTAAGGCTATTCCTACGTGTGATCGAGAAAAATGTGATTTTAATGATAGAATCCCTTTAAAGGCACTTTCTGTTGCCATGTTGTTTTTGCAGGGCCCTGAAAGTGCCAATAAATTGCAACTCCCTAAGAAATGACCCCATTTTGTAGGGGCATTTTAGGGTCTCTGCAAATGTGGCATGGCGCCCAAAAACCAACAATTTAAATCTGTTCTCCAAAAGCACATAGCACTCCTTCATATCTATCCCCTTTTATGTTCCCAAATGGCAGTTTATGCGCACATATATGACAATGTTGTACCGAGCATAACGAATTTAACAATTTCATATGTGGGTATAAACTGCTGTTTAGATATAGCCAGGTACAGAAGGGAAGGAGCGCTATTTTGATTTTTGGAGCACAGTGGTTTTTGGATATCATGCCACTTTTGCAGAGCCAATGAGTTGCCAGTAAAGTGGAATCCCCGTGACCCCATTTTGGAAACTACACCACTGAAGGGATTTATCAAGCAGCGTAGCGAGAATTTTTACTCCTTATGCATTGCATTAATTTAATTTCCAGAAATTAATGTACAGATGATATTGAAAAATGAAAATTATTTTTCCAGAGGAACACCAATTCAGTGCTTGATAGCTTGTGTCTAGCTTGTATTAGCAGAGATAAATTCCAAAAACTGTTAAGGACGTATACTGGGCACAACACCTTTTGGAGTGTTCATCTCTGACAGAAGCTGGGTTCAACATATTACACACTGAAATGACATATTCCTGGGAAAATGGCCATTTTCACCTTTCATCATCACCTGAGTATTCATTTCTGGGGGGAAAAAAAACATGCTAAACTTGGGGATTAAAAAATGCTCACTGTACCTCTGGATTAATTCCTAAATTTCCAAAATGGGGTCATATGTCAGGGTTCCTCTTTACTGGCATTTTAGGGCTCTACAAAACTGTTTAGGAGCAGAACTCCTGTTAAGAACACAACGGATAATCCTTAAAAAAAAAAAAAAATGTGACAGGGGATTCAAGGTGAATTCCCATATTGCATTCTGAGGAAGTACTATAATTCATCTGTTGTTGTGCATACGGTTTTTAATTATACTGAAAAATGTATATTATATTTGAGCTGGTATATTTTTTAATTTTCAGACTTGTCTGTCTCCCTTTCAGCTATCCTTGGTATGCACACTCTGATGAGTAATCAGCAGTATTATGAAGCCCTCACAAGCAGCAATATAGTCAACAAAGAAGGACTAAACAGTAAGTTTGTAGAATTACACTAACTCTAACAGAATCACTTAGAATCATTTATGTGTGGTTCTATGAGGATTGTAAGGGGTTCAGCTCACACGGTTGGGAACGGCAATGACACCATGCAGACAGGTAGTACGATAAACAAGTCCAGTGTTTTATTTGGGTTTTCAGCATAAAACACTGTGCCAGCAAAGAAACAAAAACAACAAAACCTAAGCCTTGTCCGGCTCTACCTAAACAGCAGGTTACCTCTCTGACCTTCAGCAGGTTGAGTCACCATATTAGCCAGTCAAAGTCCACAAGGTACCTGTTTTCCTCAGGAGTGTTTTTCCTCACACACTCCTTGTGTGTACCAGGCTCCTAACTGAGCTTCCTTCCCCAGTAAAATAGCCCTAAGGCCGGGTTCACACGGAGTTACGTGCCGCGAGATTTGGCACATAGACGCCGCGTGACCCTTTGCGTGCCGTACACGCTCCCATTCATTTCAATGGGAGCGGGGAGCGTATGCGCCGCGCTAGTTTGCGGCCGTGAATAAATGCACGGGTTTCCATCCTATCCCCTGGAGAAACTGCATAGGGGAGGGCTACCCGGCAGTTAGTTTTAAAACCCATTAATTTGAATGGGTTTTAAAAGCAAACCACTGGTGTTTTGGCCGGACACAAAGCCGGATATGCAGGACTTTTTGTCTGGACGAAAAAACCTGTTTCCCCGTGGAGAGGCTGCATACGGACACTAGCGTTTTGCTTTTAAAACCCATTCAAATGAATGGGTTTTAAAATTGGATTTTAGCCGTCCCAATGGAAGCCCGGTGACTGAACACCCCCTAAGATAATTTAATAGGTGGGGCAGGATTAGGTTGTGTCATAAGGGTGTATGAGGGGAACGGCCAGAGTGTTCAAACATAGCATTCACTGCCAGCTACACTTGGACCATTGCCCTCAAGAAAAGCAAGGGTGGACAAGCTCTCATAAGAGCCAAGAAGAGTTCCAAACAGGACTTTATTAGCATTACTGAAGGCAATATTTAGCCACCAATTAACATAGACTTGCTGTGATTCATTGAATTAAAGTCTCACTGCAGAGTTACCAGACTAAATCTGGGTGGCCTCCCCTGTTAGTGTACAAGTATAATAAATTTTAAGCCAAATCCATCTTAAGGGACTCAACAAATCAGCAAGCAAAGGGTGTGTAGACCAGTCTGAAAGCCTGACCTTCGTACACTTAAAGAGGGGGGTCTCAGTTTAGGAATTTAAACTGTTCCATGTGTGAGACATCTGCACCCCCAAATATTTCAACTGTCTCACAGAGAGCAAACTGGGAGGAAGAGTTGGCATAACTGTATTAGGCCTTAGCCAAGGCAAAGGACCAACTTTGCCCAGTTAACTTGCAATCCACATGCAGAGCCAAACTGCTGAACAAGGTTGAGAAGGGAAGCCAGGGAAGGGCTAGTGTCCACCAGGTAAAACATGTTATTGATATACAGAAAGACTGTTTTCAATAATAGTGCACTTCCCTTATGGTTACTTTTAAAGGATTGGGATTGTTGGATCAAACTGTTCAGACGACTGGACATAAGCAGGGGGTACCCCTCGTTAAGGCAGAGGAGTGAGAGTTTTCCAAAGACATATGCTAACTTAAACTCCAGTTTAAGTTGCCAAAAGAGGCTATCACAACTTGGTTGGCCAGGGATGCACATGGCTACTCCTTGTGAGAGATGTTTCACAGCAATGACCTCTCATTGCTAGCAGTCCAAACAAAAGTTAAAGGAAGTCTATCTCTTTCCCCAGGCATATTCAACTGTCACCAATGTGCTATAGAGTACATAACAGCATATACCTTTGAATGTCAGTTTTTTTAGATTTGGTGAAAACCGCTTTGAAATCGTATGCAAATTAGGCAGTTGGTGCATCGGGGTGGCCTTCAGATACCCGGAGTACTGCTTTTGACACTCAGACCCCTTCCACCTTCTGTCTACCCAACCTGTGCAGTGAGAGTTGATCTTCCCATTGCTATGACAACACCCATCCTACTTGAGTAGCAAAAGCAATTCTCCAGTGAGCCGACATCCTGCCTCCAGTGCACCAACTGTCTAATTTGTATATGCCTTCAAATTAGTTTTTATGTAAATTTACAAAATTTACTTAACAGAAACTTGTCCTTTATCACTGTAAATGTGCTCTATAATATCTTTTTGATGACAGTTGAATATGCTTGGGGTGGTGGTAGACTTGTCAATATCCACTCAACATGCTGTTTAGGAATCATGTATAGATAGCCTGTTCTGGTGATAATGGATATATTTTCTGATTTACTTTGTTTTTTCACACTTATTACAAAAGGGTTACTACATTAACAGGATAAGGGTCCTTTTACTCACACGTAGTAGTGAAGTTCAGTAGTTACTAGAGATGAGCGAAAAGTAAAATGTTCGAGGTTCGATATTCGTTTCGAGTAGCCCCTCAATATTCAACTACTCAAATCGAATATTGAACCCTATTATAGTCTATGGGGGAAAAATGCTCGTTTCAGGGGCAGGCAACATTCGATCAAATTATACTTACCAAGTCCACGAGTGAGGGTCGGGCTGGATCCTCCGGGAAGTCTTCTCCGTGCAGCGTCCCCGCGGCATCTTCCGCCTCTGAATTCACTCTGCCAGACATCGCACTACAAGTGGACATGCACAGTCGGCTCTGCCCAGGCCCGATGCCTGGCAGAGTGAATGAAGAGCCGGAAGACGCCGCGGGGAAACTGCACGGAGAAGACTTCTAAAGGTAGGAGAAGAACCAGCGTTGATTGGCCGACTGTATAGCATTCGGCCAATCAATGCTGGTTCTGCATCGAACTTTTACATTCGAATAGCGAGTGGTACTCGATCGAGTACGAGTATTTCGAATACCGCAGTATTCGATCGACTACCTACTCGATCGAGTACTACTCGCTCATCTCTAGTAGTTACCTGTAGCAACATATCAAATCACTCCTGGAATTTCATTGATGTATTTAGGCAAAATTGCCACTTTCCATCTGCGCTAGTTCTGCAGTAAATGAAACAATTAGAGTTCTTTTCTTACTAACCCTCGGATGTGGAATACTAGTAATATGAGCTTGTGTAACAGAACTCTTATTAAAACTATTGCCAAAATGTTAAACTATTCTACCCTTTATTTAGGTGTGATTAAGCCAACGCAATATAAGCCAGTTCCTGATGAAGAACCTAATTCAACAGATGTGGATGAGACTTTGGAACAAATAAAAAACAATGATCCTGACCTGGAAGATGTTAATCTAAATAATATAAGGGTATGTAGTGCTAAGATAACATGTACGTCAGTGTACAATGACCTGCAGAAAACACCACCATATCAAATGTGAACTCCATTGTAATGCAATTAGTTTTGCTGCCTGATATTCTAATTAAGTGCATGATCTCAGACAGGAGCAGACAAAAGGGGGTGAGCTTTCTGCCACTATCCAATCAAAGGGAGACAGTGTGAGCTCAAAATCATGTCCATTGTGTTCTCTGACTCAAGACCATTATTAACAATAGAGACCCTAATTAACATAACAGGCATCAATACTAACTGCACTGATTGTTCAGGAACTGTGGGAGCTACTGAAAAATTCCAACTGCATTGGAATCGGTAGAGTGATGCAGGACACAAAGATCACGGGTTGGTGGAGGTGGTAAAAGGTCTTCCTTAAATACAGATGCAAAACTAATGTAATTGAAATTTGTCAGTCCAGAAGGGTTACAAAGCCATTGTTTGCTAAGAGTCTGGGGACTCTAGTGGAGAGCTATTATGCACTAAGGGAGAACTCTTGGAACTGTGCTGAACCACCCCAGGAGTGGCCAGACCACCAAAATTTTACTAAAAGGACACAGACAACTCATCCAGATGGTATTAAAACCTAACATCTACTACAAGAACATACTGCCAACAGTCAAACATACATAACATACATGGTGATGGTAGTGTGATTGGGCTGCCATAAAGCTTATGGGCAGTTGGATTGTACAACATAACAATAATCTAAAGCACACGAACAAGTCCACTGCTGAATGACTCAAAAAACCCACAAAATTAAGGTTTTTGAGTGGCTAAGTCAAAGTCCTGACTTCAGTTCACACAATGAGATTTTTGATCAGGATTTTGAGGCCGAATTCCCTCAAAATCCTAACCAAAAAGACGACTCCCATTGAAATCAATGGGAACCGGAACAAACGGCTCCTGGAAAAAAGAACGGACATGCTCATTCTTCAGGCCGATTTGCCTAGCAAATCTGCCTGAAGACACTTCCTCCTGACTAGGCCCATTCATTGGGCCTAATCCGGAGCGGAGTGCACGACTGGATGACGGTGCACTGCATTGGCATCCAGTTGCAGCTACCCGTATTTTGGACCGGAACCTGAAGCGGCCTCCGCCTCAGGTTCTGGACAAAAAACCTTGTGTGCACTCAGCCTTAGAGATGTTGTGGCAGTAACTTAAATGGGCGGTTCATGTATGAAAATACTTCTTTGTAACAAAATGAGAGTAATTGCAAAGAAGACTAGACCAACATTTTTCCAAGGCAATTTTCTGCACATTATCACATTCTGCACATAATTTTCTGCACATTATCACATTCTGCACGTAATTTTCTGCACAGAAATATTTTCTGCACATTATCTACATTATTGCAAATGTGTAAAGTGGTTAACCTGAGCACAGATACATGGTTGATTCTGCCTAAAAGGAAGGCTATCAGCCAGTGCACATAGCCTGTATTTATTGCAATACACATTTATTGCAATGTATACTATTGAACCTAGTGGGACAACCAATAAAATTTTAAAAAGTCAAAAACCACAGACAAAACTTCACTTCCCCTTTCCCATGTTAAATTAAGTAGTAGGTAAAAAAAAGTAAGCTATAGGGGCTCCAGAATGGTGTAATTAGAAAATGCATTGCATCATGCAGTAAAACGAGCCCTCATATGGCTACCTCGCAAGAAAAATTTAAAAAAAATTTAGTTTGTAGAGTGCAACAACAAAAAACATATTTGTGTTAAAACTGACTATGGAAGAAAGGGAAATATGTAAACTGTGCTATCTTACTTCAGGGTATACACTAGAATGCCCCCCTCCCCTAACCCTAGGGTCTACTGGGAAAATAGTAAGAATTTTGATATATCCTATGTCCTCTGTGCAGTTTACATATTCACTTTTCAACTTTTCGCCATTTGCTGTGTACGATGATCTCTGGGGCTCTGCACACAAATAGCGCTCCTTCATCTCTGCATCAGCAGTTTATGTCCATATGTATGACACTGTTGTACCCAGGATAACCCACTAAAGGTCATATGTGTAAAAACTGTTTTTTGTGCACAGAGCAGGTTGCAAAAGGGAAGCACAGATTTACAATGTTTAGTTTGTGGACACTATGCCACTTTAACAGAGCCCCTGAAATGCCAGTAAAGTAGAATTTCCCTGACAGATGACTCTATTTTGGAAACTACACTCTTCCAGAAATGTGAGCATTTGCCGCAACCCAGATGGACACCACTACCTGTATGGTGGTGGTAGTAGTTTCCCCCGGGGAGCTTCCAGTTCCAGTTCTCCTCTCTGAGTCGGTGTGATGGTGTTTGGAAGGGCCCCGATGTTACAGCAAATATGACTCAAGTAGCCAGTGGTTGAAGTTGAAAAGAATTACAGCTTTATCTAAGCAACTGGAAAGAGGTACAATAGCAGCTTCCAAAGGGGGGTAGTAGGCCCACAATATCCAATCCCTCAGCCTTAGTTCTAGGAAGGTGCCGAGGAATAATTCATGCTCTATATCAAAGTTCTCCAACTACTCCTCCTCTCATACCACTCCCAGGTAAGGACCTATTCACATCTAAGGTTTGGGTTTCCGTTCGGAGAGTCCATTTAGGGACCCACTGAATGGAAATCTATCAGCATAAAAGCAGTTACCTAAGGAAACCCGCGGACCCTATAGACTATAATGGGGCTGTGTGGTTTCTGCTCATTCTCCGCATGAAACATGCAGAGAGAAAAGTGCTGCTTGCAGGACTTTTCTCTTTACATGTTTTGTTCGGAAACCATACAAACTCCAATATAGTCTATAGGGCCCAGGGGTTTTCTTTAGATAACTGCTTTTTTATGTGGATAGGTTTCCATTCGGGGGGCCCCAAGTAGACTTCCCAAATGAAAACCCAATCGCAGATGTGAATAGGGTGTTAGAAACCTGACACAACAAAATAACTGTGAGTCTTGGGCAACTAGAATCCTCAGGCACCGAGGCAAAAACAGTGTACAACACATATTGGCAAAACCCCATGGTGTAAGATTACAATGGCATAATCACCTACCAGCTAACAAACGTGCCCCGACACGCGTTTCGCTGGGTAGCTTCGTCAGGGGGACACTCCTGAAGCTACATGGCAAAACGCGCGTCGGGGCGCGTTTGTTAGCTGGTAGGTGATGATTATGTCATTGTAATCTTACACCATGGGGTTTTGTTAATATGTGTTGTACACTGGTTGATTTAATCACCTCTGCTGTTGTCTTTACATGGTACTTACCATCTCTGGGTAATATATCAGCATTGGTGTTTTATTTATTCAAAATAATGGCATTTGACCCTGTATTCATACCTTGTTAAATTATCATTATCACCACCAGCAACAATTTGTAGAGTACTGGTCCCCCGTCTTATAAATCCGTCCTGTCATAAGTGTAACCAATTTTATATGGTTGTATAATAAAGATTCTCTATTTTATTATGATTTGTGCTTCTGTCTTTTTGACATAGTCATATATTGTATATTTTGAAGCAACTATTTTCTGCCTGTGTTTGCATGTGTGTATATCTTTCCAGTTTGTTATTGAGGAGCACCCCCAGGTACTTTTAGGTCTTGACTATTGCTATTGACACCATTGCAAACGAAGACAAAGGTGGCTGGCTGATGATTCTCTTAGCTTGGTTAGAATAGCCTAAATGGGGGGAATAGGTAAAAACGACCACCCTGCTTCTCTCAGTCCAATTATATGCCCTCAGTCAAAGTCTGTCTACTAGACAAAATATCTTAGATATGCCTTTAAGATGCACTCAATCAGTCAACAATCTCTCACCAAGAGGTACACTGTCCAGAAGTAGCCTCTGAAAGTCTTTTTATAAGGCAGGAAGGGAAGCACTTTTAGGCTGGGTTCTCAAGGGGTTTTTGGTCCTGATTTTGACGCGGAATCTGTTTCAAAATCCGGCTCAAAAACCGCCTCCCATTGACTTCAATGGGTTCCTTTTTCCACGAGTGGTTTGTTCTCGTTCGCGGAAAAAAGGGACCTGCCCTTTCTTGATGAATCAGTCGCGGAATTTGTGGCGCGACACTCCCAACTAGGCCCATTCATTTGTGCCTAATCCAGAGTGGTATGCCAGAAAAATCTGTGTGCACTGCACCAGCATCCAGTCGCGGCTAGCCGCCGGAGAGGTTTTTTGGAGCAGATTTTGCACGTCAAAATCCATTCCAAAAAACCCTGTGTGAATCCAGCCTTGTGCCGTCTTGTGACAAGACTAAGTGTCTACTCAGACCATACCTGAGTAAACTTTTATATATCTGCCTGGGACATAGCTGCAAAACTGAGCATGCAGTTATCTGATATTTCTATCTGGGTGCATTATTTTTTTTTTCTTTTGTCAATTACTACGTTTATGAGAAATATATAGTTATAAATAATCATCAGTCATTTTTTTCTCTATTCCATTTTAGAACATTCCTATTCTTACATTAAAAGAGTATGCTGAAGCAATGAAAAATAATACCTATGTCAAGAAGTTCAGCATTGTAGGAACAAGGAGCAATGATCCTGTTGCATTTGTAAGTAAGAGCACTGAGCCACCATTTTAGTAAAGTCTTTCCTTTATAAACCTGCATGTTTGTCCCCAATTGAGTATGCTTGTTGGATATTGTAATTTAAAAGGGTTTTCCCAAGAACATAACCATATTTAAATTTGTAGACACTTAAAAGTTAAACATTTTTGCAATCTGAGTGGTTACAAATTTTGCATATTTTTAAAGATTTTCTTTCATCTTCTTAGTGGCAACAGTCTTGTGGAATTGATAGGTAGCTTGTGAGAAGGTGACAGGCAGAGCGCTGGAGTTACAGTATATCTCCCCCAGTTTCCTGACATATGTGGATCTTGAATTAGCTGCAGCCCAGGTGTGGGTCATAGGGTTGTTACTGAGACATAAAAGGCTGCAGAGCTTGAACTTCAGGGCAGATCCTGGGGGAGAGGAAGTGGCTGGGTCTGTTCTGAAACACTGAGAGTCTGTTCAGATAATACTGTGCTACTTTGTTTTGTTCATCGGGTTGATAGTAAGCCACACTTATAGCTAGTTTTGTTACTGTTTAGTTAGTGCTCGGGCGAGCAGGGTTTTTGTTTTACTTGAAGTTAAGGCTGTATTTTATCTTGCTTATCCTGTCCCTAACGTAAAGGTTTATTTATTTTACTATTTTAAAATAAACCATTTTTTTCTGCAAGATTTGTATCCCTGTCTCTGACTGGTTGGGTCCACACCACTGCTTATACCGAGCTACCTTCCCCACATATGGTGTTTAGGATGCGGGCCAACCCAAGTTACACAGTCTTAAAGAGACATATACCTATTTTTTTCCCCTCTCCTATGTCCTGGGTGAAAGCTGCAGGAGACTAAAAAGGAGACTGCCAGCATGGAGGACTTTGTAAAACAGTTTGGGCAGGTCATTCTAAAGCACTAGCAGACTCAGGCACAGCAGCAAAAAGCCCTGATGGTAGCAGAGAGGCGACAGCAGCAGGTGCAAGCACAGCAGCAAGAGATGGACTTGTGGCGTATAGAGACACTAACTCAGCTCAGTAGGGCTCTGGTCGACCAGAGGACAGCATTAGGGTGCATTCACACTGAGTAAACGCTAGCTTATTCTGAACGTAAAACACGTTCAGAATAAGCGGCGTCTAAAGCAGCTCCATTCATTTCTATGGGAGCGGGGATACGAGCGCTCCCCATAGAAATGAATGGGCTGCTTCTTTCATTCCGTGCAGTCCCATTGAAGTGAATGGGGAGTGCCGGCGTGTACGCTCCGGCATGAGCAGAGCTTGCCGTATACGCCGGCACTCCCCATTCACTTCAATGGGACTGCACGGAGTGAAAGAAGCAGCCCATTCATTTCTATGGGGAGCGCTCGTATCCCCGCTCCCATAGAAATGAATGGAGCTGCTTTAGACGCCGCTTATTCTGAACGTGTTTTACGTTCAGAATAAGCTAGCGTTTACTCAGTGTGAATTCACCCTTAGAGTGTACAGACTGCTGTTTGAGCTGCTGTACAAAGTTCCCTGCAAAAGATGACGTGCATAGACAATGTAGAGGCATATCTTCAGCGAGTGGCCAAGCGAGAAAAATTGCTAAGAGTTCAGTTGGCCGATGTTGCGGCACTGTTACTCACTGGGGAACGTCAGAAGGCCTACTATGACCTGTGTGAACAGGAAGCTAAGGATTACCCTAAACTGAGAGGTGAGATCCTGGCATGTCTGGGTGTGAACATGCATGTACCTGCTGGGAGAGTGCACCACTGGACTTTTTCTGAGAGTCTCCCACCCCGATCCCAGATACATGCCTGGTGTATTTAGTAAAGAAGTGGTTTCAGCCTGAGGAGGGCACTCCGGCACACATGGTAGAGAGAGTGGTACTGGACAAGTACACCAGGTCGCTTCTACCTAAGGTTCAGTGCTGGGTGGGACAAGCGGGACTGGCAACGGCTGACTAGATACTGTGTTTGGTGGAAAGGTACCAAGCCACCGAGGAGCTTCTGCAGACTTCTTCCAGACCTGTTACCCCCAAGACGGGTAAGGTGTGATGGGAGGAAGCCCAGAGGGGGAACAGGTAGCAGGGACTGTGAAATTTAAATCGCTGGTCTGAAAATGGAGACCCATACCATCTCAGTTGTTGGTGGTGCCATGAACTGGGTCATGTTGCTGTCTACTGTCCCCTAACGACTAAGCCCTTGGGCTGCAGCAGTTCCAGGCAGGTGTCCCTGTTTGCACAACCCACTTGTTCAGCAGAAACTGCAACTGATCCACAGATGTGCACCGTGACTGTGGCTAGGCTTGCTGTACTGGCTCTCCTGAACTCTGGGAGCCTGATAAACCTGGTGCACCATGATCTGGTCGACCCTACACGGTACAATGGACAAACTATTGGGGTTTTGTGCAAACATGGTGAAACTAGAGAGTATCCTATTGCAGAGGTCACCATAAAAACTACCTCTGACCTCGCCTCTCGCAAGGTGGGTGTGGTTGTCCCTGTTCCATAGTGTGCTAATAGGGAGGGACTTTCCTCTGTTTTAGGATATGTGGAAAAAACAGAGGCTACCATGTCCTGCAAATGTTGATGTCTTGCCTAAGGTTAACCCTCAACCATTTTTACAGTTTCTTAACCCGTTAAGGATGCAACCAGTCAGGGCTGGCTCCAGGTTTTTATGGGCCCTTGGGCGACAGAGCCTCAGTGGGCCCCCTTGTAAAGGAGGCGGGGGAGTCAAGACACTGTGCGTCGCAGATGAAGCAAGTGACGTCACGCAGGAGTGTGGCGTCACCAACACCATACCTCCCAACTTCTGAAGAGCAGAAAGAGGGGCAAATTTAGCCCCACCCACTTTTGTTGACTCCGCCCATTCTCATTCATTTATCATGTGCTCCCACACAGTATAATCCTCCTACAGTCACCCATAAATTATATGCCCCCCCTCCATCTCTCCCCCAGTTTCATATACACCCTTCCTCTGTCCCCAGTTTCATGCCGTTCTCTCCTTCATCTGCCCACAGTTTCATGTCCCCCGTCTCTGCCCCATTGTCATTCTGTTCCACCCCCCCCATCTGCCCAGTGTCATGCCGTCCCCCCCCTCCCCTTCATTTGCCCCCCCCCCAGTTTCATTGGGCCCCCTCCATCTCTGTCCCCAGTTTCATGCCGTTCTCCCCCCCCTTCATCTGCCCAGTTTCATGTCCTCCCATCTCTGCCCCAGTGTCATGCCGTTCTCTCCCCACCCCCTTCATCTTCCCCAGTGTCATGCCATTCCCCCCTCCCCTTCATTTGCCCCCCAGTTTCATGGGCCCCCTTCATTATGTTCCACCTTAATATTTAATACAAAACAAACACTTACACTCTCCTTCCATCGCTCCCACGCCGTTCCTCTCTCCGCTCTCTCACTCCATTCACATAGTTGTAGGCGCGATGACATCATCACATCGCGCCTACACACGCAAGACAGGCCGCAGCGTTAAATCAGGAGCTGTCCGTCGGACGCCGATGAGCTGAAATCGGGACAGGCAAGTGCTGGGGCGGGCAAGTGCCGGGGGGCCCCCAGAGGCTCTGGTGGCCCCAGCACTTGCCCGACTATGCCGTGCGCTGACGCCGGCCCGGTCATTTTATGTGGCAATAACTTTGGAATGCTTTTACTTTTCCATGTTGTTTTTTTTTTGTTGTTGTTGCAAAACATACTTTATGTTAGTGGTACGACTGTATGAAAAAGTTTGGGCACCCCTATTAATCTTAATCATTTTTAGTTCTAAATATTTTGGTGTTTATAACAGCCATTTCAGTTTGATATATCTAATAACTGATGGACACAGTAATATTTCAGGATTGAAATGAGGTTTATTGTACTAACAGAAAATGTGCAATATGCATTAAATCAAAATTTGACCGGTGCAAAAGTATGGGCACCTCAACAGAAAAGTGACATTAATATTTAGTAGATCCTCCTTTTGCAAAGATAACAGCCTCTAGTCGCTTCCTGTAGCTTTTAATCAGTTCCTGGATCCTGGATAAAGGTATTTTGGACAAACAATTCAAGTTCAGTTAAGTTAGATGGTCGCCGAGCATGGACAGCCCGCTTCAAATCATCCCACAGATGTTCAATGATATTCAGGTCTGGGGACTGGGATGGCCATTCCAGAACATTGTAATTGTTCCTCTGCATGAATGCCTGAGGATTTGGAGCGGTGTTTTGGATCATTGTCTTGCTGAAATATCCATCCCCGGCGTAACTTCAACTTCGTCACTGATTCTTGAACATTATTCTCAAGAATCTGCTGATACTGAGTGGAATCCATGCGACTCTCAACTTTAACAAGATTCCCGGTGCTGGCATTGGCCACACAGCCCCAAAGCATGATGGAACCTCCACCAAATTTTACAGTGGGTAGCATGTGTTTTTCTTGGAATGCTGTTTCTTTTTGGACGCCATGCATAACGCCTTTTTTTTATAACCAAACAACTCAATTTTTGTTTCCAAAATGAAGCTGCCTTGTCCAAATGTGCTTTTTCATACCTCAGGCAACTCTATTTGTGGCGTACGTGCAGAAACGGCTTCTTTCTCATCACTCTCCCATACAGCTTCTATTTGTGCAAAGTGCGCTGTATAGTTGACCGATGCACAGTGACACCATCTGCAGCAAGATGATGCTGCAGCTCTTTGGAGGTGGTCTGTGGATTGTCCTTGACTGTTCTCACCATTCTTCTTCTCTGCCTTTCTGATATTTTTCTTGGCCTGCCACTTCTGGGCTTAACAAGAACTGTCCCTGTGGTCTTCCATTTCCTTACTATGTTCCTCACAGTGGAAACTGACAGGTTAAATCTCTGAGACAACTTTTTGTATCCTTCCCCTGAACAACTATGTTGAACAATCTTTGTTTTCAGATCATTTGAGAGTTGTTTTGAGTAGCCCATGATGCCACTCTTCAGAGGAGATTCAAATAGGAGATCAACTTGCAATTGGCTACCTTAAATACCTTTTCTTATGATTGGATACATCTGGCTATGAAGTTCAAAGCTCACTGAGGTTACAAAACCAATTTTGTGCTTCAGTAAGTCAGTAAAAAGTAGTTAGGGGAATTCAAATCAATAAAATGATAAGGGTGCCCATACTTTTGCACCGGTCAAATTTTGGTTTAATGCATATTGCACATTTTCTGTTAGTACAATAAACCTCATTTCAATCCTGAAATATTACTGTGTCCATCAGTTATTAGATATATCAAACTGAAATGGCTGTTGCAAACACCAAAATATTTAGAACAAAAAATGATTAAGATTAATAGGGGTGCCCAAACTTTTTCATAGGACTGTAAGTTTTGGCCAATATGTTTGGAATTTATTTATAAAATGTATTTATAAAAAGAATCAAAGTTTACAGAAAAGAATGGAAAAATTTGCATAATTCAAAATTTACATTGTTAAGCTTGTAAAACTGCTAGTCATACCACACAGAACAGGCAAAGATTAACATTTAACATACATCTGTTATATGCTGACATTATTTTTTGCACAATCTTTTAAGTTGTTTTTTTTTTAGGATATTAGAACTAGAGATGAGCGAACACTGTTCGGAACAGCCGTTCTGAACAGCACGCTCACAGCACGCTCCCATAGAAATGAATGGAAGCGGCTGGCACACGGGGGGTTAAGCAGCCGGCCGCCGGCAAAGTCTGCGTGCGTGGTGCTTCCATTCATTTCTATGTGAGCGTGCTGTTCGGAACAGTGTTCGCTCATCTCTAATTAGAACGCTTAGGCCGGGTTCACACGGAGTATTGTGGCTCGTCATTTGGTATGTACACGCGGCGGGATCTTTTGCGGGCCGTATACGCTCCCATTGTTTTCAATGGGAGCTGGTACCGTACACGCGGCGCTATTTTGCGGCCATGATTTTGCAGCGGCCGCAAAATACCGCCTCGTATACGGTACCGGCTCCCATTGAAAACAATGGGAGCGTATACGGCCCGCAAAAGATCCCGCCACGTGTACGTACCAAATGACGAGCCACAATACTCCGTGTGAACCCGGCCTTATAGGTTTTCCAGGAGTTTTTTTACATTTTCAAGAAAAATTCTAAAATCTGTTTTTTTGGGTTTTTTTTAAGGGGTCTGTGCGTTTTTACAGCACAGTTCTTTGCACTTGCATTTTGTATTCCGTTCGGGGAGTTCCCATGCAAACTCCCCTGGACAGAATCCAAACGCTGATGTGAACGAGGGCTAAGAGTTGCAGGGCAGAACAGGACGGAAATGTGCAGTTTTATGACAGCCGTTAGATTAACAGGCTGCAGGCACAAGAACCATCTCTGCCCCAAAATCATGCACCAATTTGTCACCATGAGTGGCTACTGTTTTGGTCGATGCTCCCTAACTGGGAGCAGCTGTGAGTATTATATATTATTATGTATTGATTCAAGACTTTTTCTTGGTTGAAGGCTTTTGCAGATATGTTGAAGGTCAATACTACACTAAAGAGCTTAAATGTGGAGTCTAATTTCATCAGCGGAACAGGAATCTTAGCCCTTGTCGAATCTCTGCAGCAAAACACATCTTTGATTGAGCTGAAGATAGACAATCAGGTATGGTGAGAATTGCTTCATAGACCTAGATAAAGATCCAAGGTGATATACCAGATGTACCGCATTGTGGAAATGCAGCTTTTTTTGTTGCTCATTTTGCTGCGGTTTTTTTTTTTTTTTTTTTGAGCCCTTCACAGAAAGTCCGCAAAGTTTTCCTCACACACGCCTTGTCATAACATTCTTCACTGGGGCTTGTGCCTGTACCGAAATCTATGTTAACTCCCTGCTTGTGTAGGTTTCAGGTTTCATCCCAAATGTAAAGCACCATGGAATTAATGGTGCTATATAAATAAATAATAATAATATTAGGGAGCGTTCACACTACCGTCGGTGTCCTACAACTAGTGTCCGCTGCTAATCTCTGTTCAAAATCTTGCGCGGACATTAGCAGCGGACACTAGTTGTGTCCGTGACATTTTGCATTGATTTAAATGGACATCGGGTGCGTTGTTTTACAGTCCGTGCCTGTCCTTAACTGGCCATTCCCAAAGATGTCCGACTTTTCAAGCGGACAGCAAAACCCGATATGTAGGTTTTTGCTGTCCGCTTGAAAAGTTGGTCATCTTTGGGAACGGACAGTTAAGGACAGGCACGGACTGTAAAACAACGCACCCGATGTCCATTTAAATCAATGCAAAATGTCACGGACACAGCTAGTGTCTGCTGCTAATGTCCGCGCAAGATTTTGAACGGACATTAGCAGCGGACACTACCTGTTGTACACCGACAGTAGTGAGAACGCCCCCTTAGGCTGCTTTCACTACACTTTTATTTTGTTTTAAATAAGGAATCAGGTTTGCAAACAAAACACTGATATATTCGCATCAGTTTGTATGCATTTATGTAAAAAAAAGTTTTCTTTGTTGCATCCAGCAAATAAAAAAAAACTCTTATTCTCTGTCTGAAACAAACACATGGCATGAAAGTAGCCTTTTAAAAACTCACAGAAAGTAATGGTAAGCAATAACTTCATAAGTTTATATTAATAGTAAACAAAGGAAACAGGTTGGGTTCTGTTAACCCAGGTCTGTATTAGGTGCTATATCCTCTTATATGCACTTGCACTATATTCTGGACGTTAGGCTTGGTTCACACATGCTTACGTGATCAGTGCGTTTGAATTCAGTTTGAGGCTGCTTTCACATGGAGTTAACACTCCACTCATTCTGACACGTAAACACATGTCAGAGTGAGCGGCGTAAAACAGAATCCCATTGAGTTCAATGGGTTCGGTCTTACGTGCGCTACCCATTGAAGTCAATGGGAGGCTTTTTTACCTATTGCTTTCAATGTGATACGCGTATCACATAAATAAATGTCCTTATCGCTACTCTTTTTACAATTTTCTACTTTTAAAGGGGTATTCCCATGACGCTTGTTCACCAACCTGCAGGCTGTTGTGCTCTATTCACTTCCTGCTTTTCTCGGCACATTGGTGGGTGGGGTTTCACTTGCACGGGATTGGTTGTAAATGAATTACCACAGTATAAAGCTGATGTGTAAACTGATGTATCAGAGCTGGATTTCAGTCAGTTTGCATTACATACAGAGGTAACGGACTCCTTATCTCAGCCCTTATCAGCCAAATTCAATTAAACCGACTAATAAGAGCTCAGAAATCCCAGAGCTCTCACCTCCCCTATCTGAGAAGCTCCGCTACTTATCAGACACAAACAGCTCAGAGCTGCTCCCGGCCCCCCCCCCCCCCCCCCCCCCCGTGTATTGGCACAATACACGTGTAAAAATAAGACTCCCATTGACTTCAATGACATTTTTTTACACGTATAAAAAATGTCATTGAAGTCAATGGGAATCTTATTTTTACACGTGTATTGTGCCAAAATGAGCGCGTGTTTACTCTGTGTGAATGGACCCTAAAAAGGTGTCAGTTTGCAATCAGTATGTGTATCAGTCTGTTTTTAGTCTCAAACTGAATTCAAATGGACTAATCACATAAGCATGTGTGAACCAAACCTCACCTGTATATGGGGCTAATAACAACCATTGTAGATATACAAATGTGATGGCTCATGGAACATAATGGTAACATTTTCTCAGTTTTGTCTGAGTGGACCTTGGCAGTAGTGTTATTATACATGAAATTGCAACATTCTGCAGTTTATTCATCAATGTTGTTATTGTTTTCAAAAATTCCAAATGATTTATAGCTTTAAATGATCCGTCAATCTTCTGTTACTCTAAAAAATGTCAAACACTAATGTATTTTCCCAAGCCATTTAATTGCTGTTAATTTATATTACAAATAGTAATGGTAATCAAAAATACTGTCCCCAATTTGTGGATAACTTCATCTGCATTTGTATTCCATAGTTATTCTGTATGTCATCCGAATCCATGGCGTATTGTCCAGAAATATGCTTTGTAGTACGTCCATAGTTTTCCGTATTTGGCTAATACTGAGGTCACTTGCTAGTTCCAGCCCTCTAGAATAGGTCACATGATAGTCCAGACTTTATTTCCCAAGTATCATTTAGCAACTGGTCCCCAATTTCAACCTGCCAATAAGCTTTAATGGGCTCGTCCACAACATAAATATGGCCAAGGATAAGACGTAATTGCTTCATAATTTGCGGTCCTTACATATAGCACAAACCTGGGTGGGGGGCACTATAACTGTAATAGTTCCCTAATAGCCCCCCACTTCCATCCAGGTAAGTTCCCTCCCCAAACACGTAATGGTATTATCTGTAGGGGGCACTATTACATCTTGCCTCACTGCTCAGGGTAATGGTACATCAGACTATCTAAAGATCTGATAGTGCTTGGCATATTCTCACTAGACTGTGGCAGGTTTGTTGCTAAGTTTTTTCTGACAGACTCTTTTTAAACCTCATTAATTTCCGAAAAAGTACTAATTATTTATTTTGATCATTTCTCTAGAGTCAACCACTTGGTAATAAAGTAGAAATGGAAATTGCAAGTATGTTAGAAAAGAATTCAACACTACTAAAATTTGGTTATCACTTTACTCAGCAAGGACCTAGACTGCGAGCATCTAATGCCATGATGAACAATAATGACCTTGGTAAGATGAAGAGCTAAAGTATATAGCCTCATGCAATGCTTACATTATGACTGGATAAAGTCATTTTAGTTAATATTCTTTTGGTTTTTATTTTGCTTTGAAATAGGGCTGTGCACTAGCCTTAAAAATGTAGATTTGAGGTCTTGAAGCCAGCTATAATGATTCTTAGAATAAGTCTTTACTGCATGTTTAGTGCTTACCACAAGTTAATAACTTCATGCTTCCAGCTTGCAGGTATGTAAAAGAGTAACTAAAAGGCTTCAACAAAATCTGGTTAAGAAAATGCTATTGTAATAACTGGAGCACAAATAAAATATAAATAACACTTAATAGTAATAGCAATACACTTTTTTATTATTCTTGTTGTTCCTGGTCCCAGTTAATTTGTCTTATGCAACATTTTAGACCATCATATTAAAAATCTGCACATATCTATATATTGTGACTGAGTAAAACCGGCACATAATATGTAGAGTAAACCTTCATATGAGTAGAGTGGGGATCCTCTCTTCCAGAGACTCCTGAAGAAAGCCTAGTTTTCAATAGAAAATTTTGCAGATCTGAATAGTAAAATAACCCTAAACATTGTGAAACAAGACTGTACACCCTACTTTCCTTATAATAGAGGAAGCAAAGCCCTACTGCCCCAGTATAGCACGTGGGACTGCTGGGGTATGGATACAGTCATGGTTAAAAGTGTATCTGTTTTTTCTACCTCCAGTTGCAATTTTATCTAAAACAGTGAATCCTACCTGGCTTTGGGATCCCTAGCAATCAGACACTTGTCCCCTTTCCTATGGATTCGGAATATGTGTCTATAACAGCAGAACCTCTTTAAAGGATTATTCCAGTTAATTTCTGTTCATGACCAATCCGTGGGATAGGTTATCATTAGA
Organism: Leptodactylus fuscus; assembly: GCF_031893055.1. Lineage (NCBI taxonomy): Eukaryota > Metazoa > Chordata > Amphibia > Anura > Leptodactylidae > Leptodactylus > Leptodactylus fuscus. Next base: position 182,721,213 of record NC_134265.1, read on the forward strand.
AGATTAATAGAGGTCCAACACCAGGGACCCCCACTGATCATCTGTTTGAAGGGGCTGCAGTGCTTGTGCAAGCGATGTGATGTGAATCTTATTCATAGCAACCGTGCATTGTAATTACAACCCAACAAAAATGAATGTGAGACTGCTCGTGAAGGATGCAGCTCCTTCAAACAGCCGATAAGCATTTCTCCTGAGTGTCAGACCCCCACTGATCCTTTATTGATAACCTGTCCTGGGGCTTTGAAAACGCACAATAATTATTATAGCGAGTGATGCTGGATGTTAAAACTGGTGCATTTAGACTGTCCAGTGAATGTTTACACTACATATTTACTGGCTCGTTTTGCACCAGAATTTTAGGTAAAAATTGTAGCGCAATTGTAGCAATTTAAAGGAGTTTATATGGGTAATAAAGATGAGACTACTTGGCGACTTTGGCTGCTACTCCTCTTTTATGAATAAAGATTGCTGTGTTGCACTGTGACTCTATCACCAATGTAAGTGAATGGAGTGGCATTGTGACCTTAAGGGTGATAAAACTGCTAGTCATTAAAAATCCAGCAGTGCTCAATCGTTTGGTGACTAGAAGTTGCAAACACAGCATTAATTTACATTGGTGGAGGATTCCCAGGGCGACACAACAGTCTTTGGTTGCATGATGCAAGTCACATCCAAAGCCTAAAACCTTTCAGCAGTGTACTCACTGCAGTGGATAAGTACACTTACTGTTATACATGATATTCCCCATTGCACTGCAGGGGTGGTAGAGATCTTTTAATCCAACTACCCTGTTAATGCTCTAACTCTTTGTCATGACAAATCCCACTGTACTTTGAGGACAAGCAGCAGGAGAGAAGGATTGGTCACTCACTGCAGTGCTATGAAAAGCTTGAAATTAAGGTGATGGGGCAATGTCATGTATATTAGTAAGTTTACTGACCTACTACAGTCTGTACGCTGCTAAAAGGTTTAATCCCCATATAAACCCTTTAAATCACAACCCTTTTCTACCCCATGTTAAGCTAGTCTGAGACTATAAACAGAATTCAGGTGCAGCCACGTAAGAGAATTCCTCCCATTATCTTTAGCTTCTATTAGACCTTTATTAAGAATGATATTAGATACTTAACTGTGCATTGTAATATTGTGTGTGCATAATGGAATTAAGAATCTCCTTTCATCATGTCTGTATATATATTACAAATAGATCAGCTTGATCTGCTTCTTGTTTACAGCTCGTATACATAGATCTGATGGGCCATGGCATAACATTTCAGCTCTGGAACTGGAGGATGTATAAGTATAGATACAATCTCTATACATTTCTCTTGGCAAAACTTATTATCTATGCCACAGGCAGTGCTCTGGTCTGCCACCTTCTGGCTCTTCACAGCATTACTATAACCTTGCTTTCTCCATTTCACCTCATTGCCTTTTCAGTCTGCTGAGAACTTTGACTTTTTTCTTTACTATATTCTTCATTTTTACATTATTTTCAGCCATTTCAATTGCCATTGTATTGTCACATTCAAAAAACAATCCTGTCTTCAAGCAGCATAGGGGAGAAGGAGCTGAGTTGACACATGGAGTTCCATTTCACGTGGGCTGTCCTATCAGTGATTGAAAGACATGTATGTACATTCATAGAGATAGCTGTCATTCACAGATAGGACTGCCCCCTTGACATTTCAGCATACCAAAAACTGAGAGTTAAATAAATAATACAAGTTATACCAAATCTTTCCCACAAGACTATACATTAATCTGTTCAGCTCCTCCTGCTTTATAAGATTGCGCTGCCATTTTATTATGAGAGGTTCACTTTAAATATGAGTTGGGACTAAAGGTCTTAAGATAAATCAACTTGAAGGCTTGGTGTTAAAGTCAATAGTACTTATAGCAAAATTCAATAGATAAGGACCAGGAAATAGATTTTCTGTTTCAAGTATAAAAATCATATATATACAAAAATATAAAATAAATCTGATTTTTTTTTTTTTTTTTATCTGCATGCCAAAATTAGAATCCTCCTCAATGGTTTTCTTGCCCACGGACTCTCTGAATTCTATAATCCGGCAGCCAGGGAGCTAATCCGCCGGAGTTGGAGTATCCATCGACTCTGATGGCTGGTGCACAGCCAAGTGCTGGTGATAATGCCACAGGCACAGCTCCCCACACGGCATTACAATGCCATATTATTATGGTGATGCGCACTAAGTATGTACTCAGTGACAGTACAGATTGGGATAGTCAGATCAGTGGGTTGGGTCAAAAGAGAAAGACCAATGAAATTCATCTGTTTTTTTTTTCCTCCATTACAAATGGAACAGATGCAAAACATCTGTTAAAAACTGACATGTACGTCGTAGCCGTTAGATCTGTCAAAAATATCATTGTTGTGTGCATAAGGCTTAAGCAGGCAGGCTAGCAGTACTTAGATGATCTCTGCCCTTTTTTCCTCCTGGAATGAGTGGACATTGGTAGGCACATAAAACAGACCAGTATGAGAACATAACTGTATATCAAAAATGCAGAGCTACATTGTTATCAGGTGTGGTAAGATCAATCAACAAACCTGAAACTTTATGGTTCTGATAGAAGCTGGTGGGGCAGAGTCACTGCACCCCCACACATTTCAGATAGTTGGCTGGTCTGATGAAATCAACAGGTTCTGCCAACTTTTCTTTTATGTAGGTAAAACATGTAAAGTTTTTCATATTTTGGCAATAAGTTACTAGAATTTATTTGCATCTACATGATGCAGATGCAGTAAAGGAGAGACTGTCACTGTCAAATCATTACTGAAATAAATATGTTTTCCTTAACAGTGAGGAAGAGGAGGCTGGCCGACCTGGATGGCCCAATTTATCCAAAATGCCGAAGCGGGGTGTAAAGCGACGGTGAAGAAAGCACCACACAACAGGATCCTTTCAATGAGAGTTTGTGGCAGGGTGTGGAATCTTTATACCAGAGTGAGAACCCAACAACTGTGTTTAATACCTCACAACTGCACAGTGCCAGACATTTTGCACCCAAGTAGTGCAATATGGAATTAAGGAGAAGAAATATACAAGAACCTTATTTTCTGGCCATTCTTAATTGCAGACCAACCAGATATTGTAAAACTTGTTTTGGTGTTGCTTGAGTATTTGGGGATCAACACATTGGTTATTTACATATATACAGTTTAATACTGATTATACAGATAAATAAAAATATATTGTACATTGCCAAAAGAAAACCACTGAAAATAAATGGCCTGAATCAATTACAACAAATCCTATTTCCAGATCGATGTGCCAGATTATTACTGAATGTTTTTCTTTAATTTGTACCACAAACATGTATTTCTTTTTATAATACTATCTCCCAATATAAGCTCCCTTTTCCACATTCCACATCTTCTAAAAGAGTTCAAACTGACACCTTATATATTGTATTTTTATATGGCATGAAATTCTAGAAATGTACATACTTGCACTCATATGTAAAATCTTTAGTAGAAGTATTATTACCGTGCCACTGACCATTAGGTCTGTAGTAACTATCCAACCATCATAGCTTCTAACAAGAATGCATCATTTTATTCATACATATAATCATATAGAATAAATAGCACACAAAATTTTCTTCAAGATAAATGCAGTCTTTAATAATAGTCATTTCTTTCTTTCTTTCTTTTTCTTTTCTCTATCTATCTATCTATCTATCTATCTATCTATCTATCTATCAACAAATCTTTACACATAAAAGCCAGAGAAGCTTGGATGTTTCATGTTGTATATCACATTCTATGATAGTGACAGAAGCTTTATCAGGGTCCTGTACAGTGAGTTGTTAAAACCTCCAACCAAGTATTGTATGATGAGTTTGGTTTCAAGTTACAGTGGTCCAGAAAAGACCAGTGTATGTTGAATATATTGTATCCTGTAGCCATTGTAATTTAATTGACATAAAATAAACAATGGACATATGCGTCCACTCACTTCCTGGATGCTCTAGTGACTTCTAAACTGAGTAGTATTAGCAGGCACTGGAATGATAAGCATTACTTCTATTGGCTTAAAGGGGTTGTCCCACAACAAGGATCCTATCTATACTGCTAGTTTATGTGGATATAAGACTTTTCTTATATCTTAATTTATTCACTTCATTGTTGACACTGGCCCTTGGAATTATCTGCTGATTTGTCAAGTGACTTAGCTGCCTGCTCTCAGGGGGGGAGGGAGGGGCTGAGAAGCAACAGAGCTCCTCATATAGGGGAGGGGGAGGTGAGCGCTCCGGGATTACTGTGCTGTCTATCTTCAGCTTTTCCACTTATCAGCCGGTTTAATTGAATTTGGCTGATAAGGGCGGAGATAAGGAGTCAGTTACCTCTGTATGTAATGCAAGCTGACTCAAATCCAGCTCTGCTATATCAGTTTCCACATCAGCGACATATTGTGGATCATAGCAGATAGCAGAGCAAGTGAAACCTCACCCACCAATGTGCAAAAAATCCAGGAAGTGAAGAGAGTACAGAGCCTTCAGACTGCAGTAAAAGAGTTATGGGAATACCCCTTTAAAGGGGTTTTCCCTTATTCTATTTCTTAGCAGTTTGCCAACTTTATCTTCTTCTCACGTCCTGTATCTTTCAGCAAGCTGGTAGGCGGCTTTGACTGTTTGATGAACAGGACACCATAATGAACCTTACTAGATATACACATTGCCTTTGCCATGAGAAATTATTTATTATCATTAACCCTTTCCCGACATCCGCTGGACTAGTACGGCGCATGTCAGGTGTTTAACTATGGCGGCCGCCCGTGAGTCCCCACACCGATTGGAGGCATTAGCCCCTCTGGCACCTCGGTCAAAGGCACTGGAGGTGCCATTTTCCCGGCGGTGCATGGGCACCGCCATTTTGCCAGTGATCGCTCCAGGGCCGACGACAAGTTTCCATGACAGCCAGGAGCCTTGTAAAGGCTCCCGACCGGTCTGCAGTCTCTTTCTTTTGCAGGCTGGCCTATGCAGCCTGCAAAAGAAATGATGATTTTTTAGCATTGTAATGCATTGCATTAGTGATCAGACCCCCTGGGGTTCAAGACCCCTAGGGGGTCTAATAAATGCAAAAAAAAAAAAAAGTAAAAAAAAAAAATATATATATAAATTTTTTTTAAAAAGTATTAAAAATTCAAATCGCCCCCTTTTCCCTAGAACACATATAAAAGTAGTTAAATACTGTGAAACACATACATGTTAGGTATCCCCGTGTCCGAAATCGCCCGCTCTACAAATCTCTAAAAATATTTTTCCTGTATGGTAAACGCCGTACCATAGTCAAAAGAGCCAAACCGCCGTTTTTTCACTGTTTTGATTGTGATAAAAATTAAAATAAAAAGTGATCAAAGCAATAGCATTTCCCGAAAATGGTAGAACTAAAAAGTACACCCGACCCCGCAAAAAAAGTCGACCTATACATCCCCATACACGGATGTATAAAAAAGTTACGGCTGTCAGAATATGGCGACTTTTAGAAAAAAAATTTTTTAACACAGTTTCAGATTTTTTTTAAGGGGTTAAAATGTAAATAAAACCATATAAATTTGGTATCCCTGGAATCGTACCGAAACACAGAATACAGGGGACATGTCATTTTGGCTGCACAGTGAACGCAGTAAAACCGAAGCCCGTAAGAAAGTCGCACAAATGTATTTTTTCTTCAAATCCACGCCATTCTGAATTTTTTTCCAGCTTCACAGTACATTATACAGAATAATTAATGGTGGCATCATGAAGAAAAATTTGTCCCGCAAAGAGTAAGACTTCATATGGCTCTGGGAGCGGAGAAATAAAAAAGTTATGGGGTATAGAAGGAGGGGAGTCAAAAACGAAAATCAAAAAATGCCATCGGCGGGAAAGGGTTAATAGAAATCTAATATAAATGTAGATCAAATAATATGCACAGTAAATGTTTATTACATTACACGGGTTTGTAGAGGAAAAACAAACTTACATGCTGCAGAAAAGAATGGACTTGCAGTAAACTTAATTGTATCTGTATTTACATTGAGAAATAAATGCACTGTCCAAGAAAACTACAATTAGCTGAACTGATTGTCCTGGCTGAAGAGCAGTGAGAGAACTCAGCCCACCAAGCAAGCAGTGAGTCATCAGATATAGGGAACTATATGTAAACAATGAGAGGAATAATCTCACATATTATTATTATGATCCGCGTCACCGATCCTGAGAAAATTATTCTTTCTTATATATGTAAATGAGTTTTCAGACAGCACAGGGGGCGTTCCCCTGCACTCAAACAGCACAGGGGGCATCCCCTGCGTTGTCTGAAAACTCTCCAGCGATGCCTCCTTCTTCTTCTCTGCCTCTTCTTCCTCGTCACTGCCACATCTTCATCCAAAAGCATCGACTGCGCATGTCCGTTAGCCATTTTCCTGTGGCCTCTCCGTTCGTTCACAGTAAAATGGCCAATGGACATGTGCAGTCGGCGCTTTTGTATGAAGATGCGACAGTGACGTGGAAGAAGAAGGGGAGAAGAAGCTGGAGGCGTCGCTGGAGAGAAACTCATCTACGTAAGGAAGAAAGAAGATATTTTTCAGGAACAGCGGTGCGGATCAGAATAATAAAGGTAAGAGAAGGATTTCAATGTGTACTTAGTTTAAAAAAAAAAAAAAAGATTCTATGATAGATTTGCTGATACCTAGGGTGCCACACATCAGTTCACCACAAGGTGGCATCTACTTCAAGCAGAGCAGTGAGACAGAGTGGTTTGGCCAACCAAAGAAAAATGTTTTTGAAAGAAAACTGAGCATGGTGTAAAAAAATAAATGAAGTCATACCTTACAGTTGATGATGTTTCTCGGGCCCCCTCTGATTTGTACTTTCTGCTCCCTCTTAACAGAGGAGAAATAACTGCTTAGCCAAGCAGAGACTGAAGCAGATCAAAGCTGTGGCTGAGTGTTCATTTCCAGTGTGTCAAGAGAAAGGAAGTAAAGATAGATCAGTGGGGACTGAGAACATTGAAACAGGTGCAGCATGGGGTTGCTAAGGTATAACAAATTTTAACCCAAGCAACAACTTTTATGGCTACGCACACATCACCATGGTTGGAAATCAAACTCCAAAGTTATAAGTCAGCAGTGCCAGCCACTATACTCATTTATTACATATTATTCTTGGGTTTTGCTTTTTGAGGTTTTCTATGTATGGGCCATCAATTTTGATGATATTTACTGAAGTAATTTCAAGTTCTACTGAATTTAACAAGTGTTGCATCCGAGAATGAAGATTATCATTGCTGAGCAATGCATTACAATGGCTATGTATCTTCATCTGCTATGCAATTATTGTTGTAAAGCTTCTATTCACATACACTGTCTATTTCAATGGCTGGTTTTAATGTACACTGTAATATATGAAATAGTAGTAGATAAAATGAACACTGAGTTTAATACCAAAATCTTAACAGCTACAAGATTGCTGACAAATGACAATATCCGTTTGGTTGGTGGATGTAAAAATTCTCACTCCTTAAAGGGGGTGATCTTAAGAATAGGTCATGAATATCAGATTGTTAGGATGCTGGAAGCCAGATCGCAACAAATCTTCTGACTAAAGAGCTCTTGAGTTTGACAAGGAGGCACAGCTTTATATTCTGGCCTCAAGCTCAGTTTACCCAGTAGTCTCTTACCACAGGAGAGGTTAATTTGGATACCATCTCTTTATTTTCAAGTCCCTAGGTCAGTTGAATATTGCATGACTTACACGTTCATCCAGGATATGTATAGAAGTTTTTTCCGGCTTTTGTGACTTCATTCATTTAATAGAAAAGCATACACGTTTCTTATGTACATGTATCACATTGAAAGCAATAGGAAAAAAAGCAGCCCATTCATTTCAATGGGAAGCGCACGTATGCCGGCTCCCATAGCAATGAATGGGATCTGCTTTGTACGCGCTCATTGTAAACGTGTTTTACGTTCAGAATGAGCTGAGCGTTTACTCAGTGTAAATGCACCCTTAGAGATATATTTTCTGTTTATTTGACTAAAGAACAGGATATTGTCCACTTCCCTAGTATAATTCCCTAGTATAATTCCCTAGTATAATTCCCTAGTATATGTATTTAAAATTCTGCTCACATGCATTTATTATATCAGCATAGTTAACCCATGTCTGCACTGTAGATTGGTATAACTCATGTATTACTGTATATACTCTAATATAAGCTGACTTTTTCAGTACAGTTTTTATGCTGAAAAAGCCCCCCTCAGCTCATACTCGAATTATGGAGCATAGCACTACAAGGACATACATAAATGAAGTGAAGGGGGAGTGTCCTTCAGTGGTTGCTACAGTAATGATATAGGACACTCCCCCTTTCACTAGCAAGAGTCGGGAGGCAGCAGGTCCCTGGCTCCTGTGTCTGCATCATAGTGAGCTGAAAGTGAAAGTAAAACACACAGGTACATACTGGGGTTACAATTCCTATTAATGTCAGGCATTTGGGGTTATTAATTTACTTTTAGTAACTCCATGTGCCTCACATTAATAGCAGTTAACCCCATCATGTCCCTCACATTAACCCCTGTGTGTCCCATATAAGGGTTACTAATATGTGAGACATATGGAGGTAATAATAAAGTGCCTTAATAATGTTTAATGTAAAAATTATTACCTTCATGTCTCTCACATATCAGTAACCGTTGTGTGAGGCACACAGGAGTTAATGTGAAGGACATGGTGGGGTTAACTGCTATTACTATGAAGCACCTGGAGTTACTAAGCTGTAATACACATGACCAGACTTTTTATCTGCAAAGGTGGATAATATTATGGACTATTATATTATATTTCAATGGGCCCCTACGCATAGATGCTGTTGCTTTTGCGGCTGTGTGTTCTGGCCAAATTGAAGAGCTGCAACTTATGGAGCAGGTCCTATATGTGTCCTATACCTGTCCTATATGTGTCTGCATTTGCAGCCCTATCAATTCATTTTTAATGTAAATATCGGTGATCAGTTAATGTAATTTTATTGGTATCTATTTAAATTTTTTTAAGTTTCCAGTAGCTGCTGCATTTCCCCCCTAGGCTTATACTTGAGTCAATAAGTTTTCTCATTTTTTGTGGTAAAATTAGGGGTCTCAGGTTATACTCGAGTATATATGGTAGTTTTGCAATGCATCCATAGAAGAACTGGAACAGGCTAAATATGGTGAACCTTACATCCAGTTAACTGTCCAGATATTTAAAAGCTGAATAGTAATTTATTGAGAAGCAGAACAAGTACAGTATTACTACAGCAGCAGCTTATCATGTCTGTTAGTGTCTGTGGAGAAGGAGCTTTTACATTTTTTTTTTAATTTTTTTTTTTTTACAGTTCGTTTTATAAACAGCATGACATCATCACCTAGAAGCAGACAGTCATGTGTATATAAACAAATACCTGTAAAGCTGTACTATGGATGTGTCCTATGTATAAACAAAACACATGTATGGATTGGCAGGGATCACATGGTGTGTCACATGACCATGTATAGTACTATTCAGGTAGGCCAGAAATGTATTACAGGTGCCAACTGCAATAGTAAATGTATGTGAGCAGAATTTGAAATATATATCAGAAAATTGTATGATATTTCATTCCATAGGTAAAAAAAAAAAAATGTAAATTGGAATACCACCTCCCTGAAGCATATTCATTTGCCTCCACCATGTTACAAAGTACAATTATAAACAACATAGACAACCTTTGTTATGTGTGTCACTTTTATAGATTTGAAGAAAAACAAGTTTGAAGTCAAATCAGGCAATTGGTGCACTGGGGGTGGGCCTATAGCTTCCTGGAATACTGCTCTTGCCACCCAGACACCTACAATTTCCTGCCTGTACCACCCAGTGCAATAACAGTTGATCCTTCCACTGCTATGAGATCACCCATCCTACCTGAGCAGCAAGATTAAAGTTCTAGGGCTGAATGCCCATCCCCAGTGCCCCAACTGCCTCAGCTGTATTAGGTTTCAAAGTTGTTTGTCTCCAAATCTACAAAAGTAACATACTGTACATAAGAGAGGTATGTTGTTCATAACTATCATGTGCTCTGTAACACTGGTGGCAGTTGAGTGCTCTCGGCGGAGGTGGTAGACTCCCTGTTAGTCTTTTTACTAGTTCCTTGCAGAGCATTAGTATTTGATATGTTGAGTGCATGCTATAAGTTTCACTATTAATAAGCATGAACTTGTAGGGAAAACTTTAAAATTAAAAGCACAAATTTTTCCTAAGATCACATTGTAGTTGCCCATAAAAGCAAGGAAAAGTACAGATGCCCATATCAATCAGCTTCCAGTTACCTTTTTTTTTTTTTTTTTATGTACATTGTGAGCACCACACAGAGCTCACAATGTACATTTTTTTCCCCTATCAGTATGTCTTTTGGAATATGAGATGGAAATCCATGCAAACACGGGGAGAGCATGCAAACTCCTTGCAGATGGTTTTATGCCCTTGGTGGGATTTGAACACCGGGGCTCCAGCGCTGCAATGCTAACCACTGAGCCACCGTGTGGTCCCCCAGTTACCATTTTTCACAGGTCCTATTTATCATTAAAGCAGGATCATTACCACTTTTCCTTTGTACCAGTAATAGTAAATGTTCTCAGTAAGGCTGTATTCACACTGAGTAACGCTGGCGGTTTTTGTGCTTATTTTTGCACATAGCGCCGTGTATACGCCGGGTAACGCCACCGCAAAAAGCGCGGCGTTAACGCGGCGTACATGCCGCGTCTTTTAATAAAAGATACTGAGCATGTTTTGCTATTTATAAAAACAAATAAATTGTCTGCTGTGTTTAACATGTATGAAAGCCTCAATCTCCTTTTATTATACAGTAAACTGTATAACTGTGTCTGTTTGTATCTTTCACATTACTGATTAGTTATTAGGAAAAATGTCTTTGGATTATTTATGACAACACATATTCCATAATCAGCACAAATCTTTAAGGGGTTATCCACTTTCTATTACTGATGGACTAGCCCAGCTGTCATCCCCTGCAGATCAGCTGTAACAGGACAGTCCGGTAATGTTTACATGTCGGGACTCATGCAGCTCATTTGTCGTTCAAAGTTTAAAGAGGTTGTCCAACTCTTAATTTTATTAGTTAATACTGCTGCCTGGAAACATAACAAACTAGCACTCAGCTGCCCCCAGACCCTGCTTCCAGTGATGGCAGATCCATTCATCTGTAAACTGATCCCTTAGCTGATGTCATCAGTGATGTGCCATTTGTGCAAGGTGATCGATGCAGCCAATGAAAACAAGCATGTATGAAGTCTTCTCAATGACCTCTCAGCAGTTCTTCCAATGTAAATGGTGCCTGTAGGGCATTGTTTACAATCAGAACCATAAACAGTATATGATTTATACCAACATTTTAAAAAGTAAACATATAGACCACATATCCCAATATTATACATTGATCTATGCTTCTCAGCAAAATCTACAGGTTCTTAGTATAGCTCAAGGTGTATTAGCCCACTATCCACTTCACAACAGCCTCTGTATAGTGGCTCCCTGTTCTACTGGGTGCAGCAAAATTGCAACGCACCACATACTCCCTGCTGTCAGACTAAACCCTCATCCACATCAGCGTTTGAATTCCGTCCAGGAGGCCCCCCCTGAACGGAATACCAAACGCAAGTGCAAAGCGCTGTGCTGTAAAACTGCATGGACCCCATAGACTATAATGAGGTCTGTGTGCTTGCCGCCAGATTTCCGCAGGGATCGTGCAGACGGGAAAGTAGTTCACCATCTACTTTCCTGTCCGCATGATTAGTGTGGGCAGCGTGCAGCAAGCACACGGACCCCATTATAGTGTATGGGGTCCGTGTGCTTTTACAGCACAGCATTTGCAATTGCGTTTGTATTCCATTCGGGGGGTCCCCATGTGGACTCTCCCCGGACGGAATACAAAAGCAGATGTGAACGAGGGGTAAGCCCCCAAAATGTCATGACAAGTCTGTCCTTTCATTTTTGTCTTTTCCCTTGGTGCCAACACTCCTCCCATTCAACCCAGCTGTTTTTGATTAGCAGCAAAATGCATAAGGGATCCACCTACTAGTTCTCAGTCCTCTGACGGAGACCATTTGGTAAGCAGAACTTTGTGGGATCTGTTCACGTGCTGCGGTTCTGCATGATCGGCTACTATTGATGTGCTGATGTGGCTCAGATCCTGGGGCCTTAGCCAGCACAGCAGCAGGTGCTCTTGGGGCTGCCTGGTTGCTCCTCTTGTGGGAGCTGAGCTGCGGTAGTTGTGATTGAGGGTGCTGCACCCAATAGAGTAGGGACCCACTATACAAAAATCACTGTGAAGTGGTCAGTAGGCTTATAAATTTAGATCAAAATGTATACTAAGAACCTTGTATTTAGTTTTAGCGATTTTTAGAAGCATAATATTAGTGTATACTATTGGGATGTTGGGTCCATGTCTTTCTTTTTTTTCTCTAAAACGTCAGTATATGATTTATGCATACAATAACATAACATTGTGTCTTCAGAGCTTTTGAAGAATCTTGATCTGTATGCACAAAAGATATCTGTCTAAGACCACACACAAAAGCATACCTGGAACAGATTACCAAAGTGAAATTATGTTTTCATTAGAGCTGCTGCCACTGAAACCTGTAAATGGTAGTTAGTGTAAATACCAAAAAAGATTAAAGAGGACCTTTCACCATATCTGGGCACAGGCAGTGTTATATACTGCCAGAAAGCTGACAGTGCGCTGAATTCAGCGCACTGTCGGCTTTCCCGATCCGTGCCCGGTGTAAAGCGCTATCGGTCCCGGTACCGTAGCGCTTTACAGTCAGAAGGGCGTTTCTGACCATTAGCCAGAGACGTCCTTCTGCCTCGCGGCGCCAATCGCGCTGTGCTGTGGAGCGGGGAGGAACGCCCCCTCCTCTCCTGATAATACTCGTCTACGGACAAGCTGTGTGAGCAGAGGGAGGGGGCGTTCCTCCCCGCTCCACAGCACAGCGCGATTGGCGCCGCGAGGCAGAAGGACGTCTCTGGCTAATGGTCAGAAACGCCCTTCTGACCATAGAAGAGCTACGGTACCGGGCCGTAAGCTCTTCACACCGGGCACAGATCGGGAAAGCCGACAGTGCGCTGAATTCAGTGCACTGTCAGCTTTCTGGCAGTATATAGAACTGCCTGTGCCCGGATATGGTGAAAAGTCCTCTTTAAGGACTCCGAGCAGTATGGTTGCATAAAAACGTAACTCCCGTCCTCTCCTTCACGAATTTGAGCACAAGTCTACATCTGCATGTGCGATGGGGAGGAAACTCCCGCTGAAAAAGCCCTTAGGCTCCTTACCACCTCTGCGGACAGGCACTGAAGCCATGCTTGCAACTCAGCTTCTAATCTGCCACGACTCCCGCTGCTCCTGAGTTCCAGCAGTCAGACACATGGCACCATCTTTGCAGGACCTTTCTAAGAAGTCTCAGATGAGCACTGTGGCCCCTCACTCTCATCTACTGACTTTCTCTCCTGGATCCCCTCCTGGCATTGTACCAGATAGGCTTTCCCCTCTCATGCAACATCCTCAGGCCTGTGCCTGCCCAACCTAGCCCCTGTCTTCACTCCAGCCCCAATTTGGAGCACTCTTCGCTTCCTCCATCTTCTTCACTAGCCCAGCCTTCAGCTTTACCTCCAATAACTGGAACTTCTGGACTGTTTGCTACCCTTTCCTCTGGTCCAGAGCTGCTGCTGGAGGTGGTGAAGAACCCAAGGCATACATTATCATCAGGTCCCACACCAGCTCCGGGCCTTCCATTTCCAACCTGCCTGACCCTTTCTTTCAGTGGTAACGCATTCTGTCTCAACTCCCTACTAAGCAGGACTATAAGGATCTGGTGGATGAGGTGAAACAGACCTGGAAAAATGAGATAGCTGCAGTGTGATTGGACCTATGCCAACTTTCTGAGCATGTGGATATTCTTGAAACCACTCACCACCACCAGGCATTTTATCACCCACTTGAAAGATGTTTCCTCCTATCACTCTATGGCTCTCATAGACACTGTTGCAGGCAGATGATCGCTCTCTATGGCATCTCCAGACTATGTCATGTCTGGAGACGCCGTGGAGAGCAATCTGCTGCCTGAAACATCCTTCAGCATGATCAGTTTGCCAGTAGGTCAGTAATGGTGTGGGGTGGCAATTCTTTGGAGGGCCGCACATTCCTCCATGTGCTCGCCAGAGGTAGCCTGACTGACATTAGGTACTAAGATGAGATCCTCAGAACCCTTGTGAGACCATATGCTGGTGCGGTTGGCCCTGGGTATCTCCTAATGCAGGACAATGCCAGACCTCATGTGGCTGGAGTGTGTCAGCAGTTCCTGCAAGATGAAGGCATTGAAGCTATAGACTGGCCCACCCGTTCCCCAGGCCTGAATCCGATTGAGCACATCTGGGGCATCATGTCTCACTACATCCACCGTCACATTGCACCACAGACTGTCCAGGAGTTGGCAGATGCTTTAGTCCAGGTCTGGGAGGAGACCATCTGCAACCTCATCAGGAACATGCCTAGAAGTTGTAGGGAGGTCATACAGGCACGTGGAGCCCACACACACTACTGAGCCTCATTTTGACATGTTTTATGGACATTACATCAAAGTTGGTTCAGCCTGTAGTGTGTTTTTTTACTTTAATTTTAGGGGGGGAGGGACTCCAAATCTAGGCCTCCATTGGTTAATAAATTTGATTTCCATTGATGATTTTTGTGTGATTTTGTTGTCATCACATTCAACTTTGTACAAAACAAAGTATTCAATGACAATATTTCATTCATTCAGATCTAGGATGTGTTATTTGAGTGTTCCCTTTATTTTTTTGAGCAGTGTATGTGACACTGACAACTATTCCAAAAATGAAGTATACAGGTGGCAAAATCAGGATTGGATCAGATTCTATTCTACACATACTAGTGCAACTCAAAAAAATTGAATATCTTGAAAAAGTTATGAACTGTTGCTCAGTGGTCAAAGGTGTTTTCAGATGAAAGTAAATTTTGCATTTCATTTGGAAATCAAGACCCCAGATTCTGGAGTAAGAGTGGAGAGGCTGTACACAAAATCCAAGCTGCTTGAGATCTAGTGTGAAGTTTCCACAATTAGTAATGGTTTGGGGAGCCATGTCATTTGCTGGTGTAGGTCCACTGTGTTTTATCAAGACCAAAGTCAGTGCAGCCGTCTACCAAAAAATTCTAGAGCACTTCATGCTTCCCTCTGCCGACAAGCTTTTTAGAGATTAAATTTTCATTTTCCAACAGGACTTGGCACCTGTCCACACTGCCAAAAGTACCAAGACCTGGTTTAAAAATCACAGTATCACTGAGCTTGATTGGCCAGCAAACTCGCCTGACCTTAACCCCATAGAGAATCTATGAGATATTGTCAAGAGGAAGATGAGACACCAGACCCAACAATGCAGACAAGCTGAAGGCTACTATCCTACAACCTGGGCTTCAATAACACCTCTGCAGTGCCACTTATTGAGATGCACTAGTAGATCCCTTCATGATCTATCAGCAGGATCTAGCAATGCCCTTTCCATCAGATCATGAGATCAATGTCACCAAGGATGGTCACATTAGATGAAAACCTACAGGGAAGGGAAGAAAAATGCACAGCAGCCACCAGACGAGTAACCACAAGATCCCAGGTATGTGCAATAGGGTAGATGCAGCCGGTTTCCGAATCTAGGAAAGATGTGTTATGAGCTCGGAGAACACAGGATACAGACCACTGAGATTCTGTATTGAAAGTGTTCTCCAAGCTTGTAACACATCCTGCTGCATCTACCCTGGGCATTCCCCCAACAGCAACCTGGTTATGAACATTTCCTCTGTCAATCTTACATCCACACAGATAAACTTACTCAGCAGAGGCCTCTACTTTTGCCCAACTTCTCACTTAGATACATTTAGCCTTGAGAAAGACTTAAAAAGGTTTTGCGGACAAATCAGACTTATGACTCATTTCTCTCAGTCATCTATTAACCTATTAGATACCACATTGCCTATTTTCTCTAGAACCTTGGCCTCCATACATGGAGCCACTGTAACCCCCTCAAGATACTATCATCCAGTCGAGAAATTCAAATCTCTTGTTGTTACATTGTCAAACTGAGAAAGCTAATACAAAGAGGGAAATTGAGGTATGATCAAATAAAATCTCACGCACACAGAGACTGGACATCCAATCTCTTTGTGAGGATAACAACTTAAATATTAATCCAGCTGTCAAAGGTGGAGCCATAGTGGTGATGAATAAGAGCAACTAGCTCAAAGAGATCAATTCACAACTAAAGTATACTATCACATATGTTCCCCTCCTTTCAGACTCAACCCCCCAGATTACATAAAAATTACAGGACATAAACTGATACAAGTCGATAGGTATTAGACACCAAAGCCTTCTTAACATCCAGGGAGACCAACTGTGGCTTCCACTGAATCCATCTTTTCTCCTGTGTCACAATTTCTTGAGAAAATCTACACTCCATTAGTTAAAAATCGCTAAGTCATTTCTCCAATTTTTAGGCATTATCCAGTCCTCATCCCCCATAGACCCTGATAGTATACTGGTATCTTGAGATGTTAACAGTCTTTACACCACATTTCAGAAAGGTTTAGGAGCAGTTGAGAAATTTCTACATAGCCAAAACTCTGACATTGAAGCTCCGGGAGGTGGTTCTCAGAGAATTCTTCACTCAGAGTTGATCCCCAGAGTGAACGAAGCCAATCTGCAAAATGTTGGCACAAATACATAGCTGATTTCATTTGCATACGAGAGGGATTCTGTGGGTCCCCGAACTCTTGAACACAATTTTTTCCAGAATTACATATTGCTATACATGCAGACTACAATATGAACTTTTTGGACACCTTGGTTATAACAAATTCTAATGATGATCTATCAGTGAAACTGTACTCTAAACACACAGATCTATCTTTATTCTAAGGATAGATCATCAATAAAAATAAGCTAGAAAACTCCTGAAGACTGTGGCCCCATGGGGCCAAACGCTGTAGAAAAGAAACAAAGTGTTTTACAGTTCCTAGTGAATCCCATCCACACCTTGCGAAAAAATACATGCAGAGACACACTGCGATTTCAAAAACCATTGCAGTTTTAGAAATGGCAGCGTGTCAATTATGCCTACAAAAATGTTGGCGGTTTCTCTATGGGTATAATGGAAGCAGAAAGTCTGCAGAGGAAACCTCTTCGGCACTCATGTGAAAATCACTGTAGGAAAAACTACGATGCTTTATCGCTTTATGGTTTTTTCTGCAGCAATTTTTTGCTGCGGCCCATTACTAGCCTTAATAAAGCCCAAGTGCCATCTTAATTTAATTAATTACCCCCTTATATTATGCTGATTCCTCCTGACTAGTGATGAGCGAGTAGTATTCCAAGAAGCAGATATCTTCTGTCTATGGTCTCGGGCTTGCGATTTACGAGACAGTTAGTTTGTGAATGTTTTTGAACTAGATCGGTGTCTTCAAACACCGATCTAGTTAGAAGTAAAGCATGTACTAATGGCGGCCCTGGGGTGGGCCCCACAAGGATACGCCACTGCCTAGAGAACTAAAACCGATTTGTGTTTTTGTTACCGTTAGGACATCCAGGAAACACAGTATATCTATATGGAAAATGTTTTTGGTTATGTATGCTACTGTTTTCTTAGTTAAAACAATGTTATGGTGGGAAAATTAAAAACTAAAAACAAGCATACATTTTGTTAGAATTAGATAGACACTTCACTTGCTTATGACAATAATTAACATATATCTAATAGTTTGTGGTCATAATTCTCTCACCTATTGTACCAACAATAATAAAACTCTTTCTAACCATAGTCCTTCCATATATGCACATTACAGCATTGTATATAGTAAAAATTAAGCGAATGTCCACACACATACACAATCCAGGCTTTATTGTTTGCATGGCATGGTTTCTTCAGTTACAGTTCAGATTACATAGAATGACCTATGTTATGAAGGAAGGTTGTGTGGTATGTCGCTGTCGCATATCTTTATGTAAAGTAAAGACAGGCATATTCCAGCTTCAGAACTTTTACCACCTCTAGTATTTGCTGGTGAAAGTAAAAGGCCATGTTTCAAGCTGTCATCGGTTTCACTCCGTAACTTTTCTTTTTTTGCCTGGTCTCATGGGATCCTATGAAGAATTGCAGGAATGACTTCCTTCCTTTTTTGGTAAAACTAAATAATAAACTGATGCTATCATTATATTCGTACATATTATATGCAGTCCTGAGAACAAGAGGCACCAATCTGTTATTATAGAACTAATCTGCCTACATATTTTATGGATTTCTACAGCTCTTCCGTTGTGTTTTATTTTAATCCTTACAGATGATTAGAAACCTGATCGTATTATCTGTTTATGGCTTATTAAACGTATTAAATAGGATAGCTTTGTATATTTTACATTGACAGAAATTGTGCAAACTTGTAAAAGCACTTATGTTTATTCTTCACGCCCACAGTGCTTACACCAACTATTTATCTCCATTTCCTTAGGTTTCAAAAAGGCATTTATGCAATAAAGAATCACTTACCAAAGCTGCAGCAGATTGAGAAATTTGCTCCTGCAGCTTTCTAACTTTGGCTGGCATTTCATTTTTGTACAAAACATTGCCCTGGAAATCTGGTAGTAAAATACGACTCTAGCTAAACCTTTTCAATTGGGATTCTGGGTCTCTTTTCTGTACATTCACATTCTTCTTTGTATTGTTGGCACAAGTCAGTCTGTGGCTGGAGCCCTTTCTGTTGACAGGTAGGACAGCATGCAGTAAGGCCTCCATTATGACACTTCAAGCAGGTCAGGACCAGCTGGCAGCACCGAGGGGTTGAACATAAATTGTACTTGTCCCATGCAGTGCCACAGTAGCGACAGGCTAAATAAACAATTGGACAAAAAAGATTCAATCTTAGTAACAAAGGCCATACAAATATAATACAAGCTTCAGCTCTGTTTTACGGGGATATTCCCAATTCCAAATGTCACAGACCCCAAGTACTGCACCAATTTGTAGAACAGGGTTTCAGAAACCCACGGGTCCTTCTCCACCCATTCTCCACATACATATGGTGACACAAAGGTGTAACATGCAGCTCCTCGGCCCAATGCAAAATCTCTCCCAGGCACCCCAAACTATAATGTATCAATTATAGTATTGGTCTCTTCACATTGGGAAAAGGCATCTTATGGGTTCCCAAAAGCTTTTGGGCCCAGGTGAAACTACACCCTCTGCACCCCCTCAAGTTATGCCCCTGGTTGTACAGGAGGAACAACATATATACAGACATCTATGCCATGTATAAATTGGAAATACCGCTTTATAAAATATGTTTAAAAAAATTGAGCAATGACTGAAATACCATCAATTTACTTAAAAGAAAATTATAATTTTAGGAAATTCTCTAGAACAATGATTCTCATTAAAAAAAAAATCAATATACAGTGCTTGCTGAAACTAGCCAGGACTGGGTCTTAGCATAGTTATGATTCCCCCCACCCCAACTCTTGTTAGAATTTACCACCTAACTTAAGTCTATGGCGTTTGTCTGCCAGTTCAGATTCACACTCAAAAAACACTCAATAGATTGTATTTTAACCTAACGGATCCTGAGAGATAAAATGGAATTAGATCTGACAGCCACCTATCTCCCACTGTCTACTGAATTACACTTGCCCAGTATATGTGAATGAATGACAGTGTTGCTTTTCCATTAAATATATGAACGGGGCATGGCTCAGCAACAGCACTATGAAGACATGCTGACCAAGAGCTCAGCTATCAGTGCCATACTACTAGAACCCTTAGTTTCCAGCTCTCAGGATATGCCCAAAAAGATCACTATAAGTGATAACTGCCCTCCCTGTACAACGGGAAGACCACCTCTCAGCCACTAAATATCGCCAGATATCTCAACTTCTGCATCCTCCTCAGACACAGAAGAAATGGCTTTGTCTTCACCATCCACAGCATCTTCACCCACTAACCTCTCTACATTGATGAACATGGCCCTTCTTCTACCAATGACCCCGAGACACCCTCTGCTCCTGTCTAAAAGACCTGCTACTCTGGAGGCCCAGTCCCACAAGTCGCCATGTTGAGAAGAACGCATGGCCTGATTCAAGATTCAGCTCCTAAGAGATTTTATACAAGTTCTCCATACAAAAGAAGACCTAGACACAGTAATTTCTCAACTGGAACAAGTCCATAATCAGGTCCTTAAGTCAGTTAGAGTGGAGAATACAAAACTTCCTGGCCTTGCAAATGATCAAACGGTCTCTTAATTGGAAAACAAAGTCTATTTACTAGAAATGGTGTTAACTTGTTTACTGTCCCAGCTACAGGCCCTTATACTCCAGCTAAATGTCCCCATGCCTTATGCCTTTCCCTCTAGTCTTTTCTTTGGACCAGAGGGAAGAGAGAATGACCAAACTGCACCCGTGGTACCAAATGCTTGACCTATTGTTTTTTGTGTCCCTTACCTCAAATATTATTGAGGTTAATTTAGCTCATGTTATTTCCTTTTGCTGTCTTCAGCCACTCCTTTCTTTTTCCCTTCCATCCTTCTCTAGACTACTATCTGTTGTTGTTGTCTGTATACTGAAGCAGTTGAAGACACTGTAATTAATCTCCTTAGGTTATAGAAACCATACAGAAGGAGCTGTTGATGGGTACGGGGGATTTATTTTGCTGAACATAATACTTTTGTGTTGTCACTATTGCAATTCATTCTTACTCACAATTTCTTCCTTTTTAATGGATGGTTAAGGGGGATAGCTACAAGGAGCCCTTGTGCTTCCACTTATGCCAATCTCTTCCTGGGCTGGTGGGAGGATCATATGTTTATTTCCATTTCAAGAAAATACATAGATTAGATGTACTCTATCCTGGTATTGGTATATAGATGACATCTTTATTCTATGTGCCATCTCTCAATTATAATAAGTTTTGCTTACGGTTCACATTGGAGGTTAAAGAGCAGTCCATCTCATTCCTTAACCCTAAACTGAAGAAACCTACCTCTCACCCCATCTATTGAAAACCTTTAACTCTATTATCTGTGACTTGACATTATGTTAAAGATTCCCTTAGCACCCACATCACAGTAATCCCCAAACCCAGCAAAGACCACACGCTTTGTCCTAAATATCATCCTATTTGAATTCTAAATATGGACATTAAGTTAATCGCCAAGATTCTTTTTACCTGCCTGACACCCATGATTTCTCCCTGTTGGAAACAGATGGAAACTCCTTCCCTGGCCTTCTAGATTCTCTAGGTCCATGAATGCAGATGGAAAATCTTACATCCTCAATTACTCATATAAGCAATTCTACAAAACTTGGTATTGTGGGATGGACTTCCAGGCCTCCAGTGACTACCTAATGCTTCTTGAGACTGCTACCTCATAATCAGTGTCCCCTCTGGTGAGTAGTCCCATAGACACAATTCCACTCCCTTTCCTCAGCCTGAATTGATTATACCCTCTTCCTTCCTTTGGTGGTCAGAACTGCATGTGGTTTGTATAGTTGTCTTTTTTATTAGCCTCTCTCTGCCTTCATTCCCCTTACCCAGCATCTTCGCTCCCTTCTTATAAGTATCCAATCACTACTTTCTTCCTTCTCTTCCCTTCCTTCCTATTGTATTGCCCTCCTCCTTCCTTACCGTCACTCTTCTCCCCATTCCCTCTATATAAGACCCATTTGGTCTTGGCTGATTTATGACTGTATACCACCTTATATGTTTTTTTTTAAATTTTGAATAAAGAATTAAAAAAAAAAATTCCAAAATCGATATAGCTGTATATCGACTACTTGAAAATAACATTTTAAAGAATGAACAATTTCATCTCCACTGACCAGATATTGAATTTTATCCATATGCCATAAATGTTTATCTTAAAAAAGGCTATTTTATTTACAGTTCTGTATCAATTCCATAAATGCTACGTGTGCTGTCCTTAAAGGGAACCTGTCAGCACGATACAACCCTCCAAACCACCATTAGTATCTCATGTGTTCCCTATAATGCCTGAATACTGCCTCCATCCTTTGAGATTTTAATTTGCTTGCTTGCTGGTTTAGTGTTCCCAAATCACCTCACAGATTCCCTTTAGAGTCTACCAGAAATCAGTACTTACTAGATATAATGTCATCATTAGAAGATATTGTAAAGCGTCCATCAAACACAAACAGCTTCCCTCTGAAAAATCCATCTGGGAATTGTTCTAGGTATTTATGAATACCTCCTTTAAGTTGGTATACTTCTTTGCACACAGCCTATTAAAGAAATAAAAAATAAAATGAAACCTGTCCATAAAACTAAGCCAGTTGTATATGGCACCATTATTAGAAAACAAAACAAAAAACTACAAGATCCACAGGCACCTCTTTATATTCCAAAACAGCATGGCAAACAAGTAATTGTAAAATTATAAGAGTACCATTATTAATGTTCAATATTCTCATCAGTCATAGGATGAGAGCAGTGGACATTTACTGAAAAATGCAGATAGCGCTCCTTTTCTGACATAAGGATGCATGCAGGACTTTTTCTTCCATTACAAAAGCAAACAAACGTGACAGAAGACAGCTTACATCATATTGTTTACATTATGTCAATGGGAATATCTTCTGTCTGCGTCCATTGCTCTTTCGCTGTGGTTAAAGTAGTTTGAACGTCCCCTTAGAATCACTGGTTTACCTGCAGCCATGATATCGCTTATAAAGGAAATTTCCCACCTACCTTCCTTAGAGCACCATCAGCAGGATACAGGTGCAGTTTTGATTCTATGACTAGAGTCTACATAAGGTTAGCCAACCAATGAAAGCCAACACTCAAGTGATACGGAGTAAAGAATCTCTAGTATGCCTCTCAACATACTCATAGGGTGCCTTTTTAACACATTAAGCACGCAGGGTAGCTTGTACGCTAATGTTCGGTGGCTTTTTTCATATTTTCCCTCTGTGAGGAACAGAATGTCTGTGTGCAGGCAGACATTGGTTCATTCAGCCATCTTGATCGTACACTCCATGTTTACCCTTTGTATAAACTTTCTTGGCACGTAGAGATAGGATTTTCTGAAAATATTGATGACTGCAGTTTCTCATCAGACTATCCTGTTATAAGTCCTTGAGAATGTTCTCTACATTCCCATACTGCCCACATATGGGAAGACAAGGTGATAAGAGCTATTAAAATGTTATGTGAAACATTCTCAAGGACTATTGGCTATAATAAGTAGAATGATGTAATGCGGTCAGGTGCTCAAGATGGCGGACACGGATATTCATGTGTTAAACCACCATGGGTGCATGTGCTCGTCATATGTAAACACCCATTTTATTCTCTGACCAAATATAATACATATTTTTTATGTGATGTATTTTGTGACGCTTAAGTTGGCATAAAGCCATTATTTTCCTTGATAATTTTCCTTGATAATCTTTATCCTTGCTTGCAATAAACTGAGATCTACGTTGGAACAGAACCGGGTGTCTATGTCTCTGTACATCTCCCGAGCGCTCAATACTTCACCACACCTTCCATTAATTTGGCACCTCACGGCATACCCTGAGATTGGAATAGTTGGGGTATTCACCCGACACCCTCCCTGTCTTCTAAAATTCATAACTTTTTAGTCGACATACCTATGTGAGGGCTTATCTTTTGCATAACAAATTGTACTTTTATTTACCGCCATGTTGAGGTACATGCAATGTTTTGATTACCGTAGCTTTTCTTAATGTTTTTGGGGCTTCATGTGAAATAACACACAATTCTATCATAATTGTTTGCATTTGTTTTTACAGGGTTCACTCTGCATTAAAAACGACATGGCAGCTTTGTCAGGTAGACCATTACAATTACGGCAATACCATATTTATATTGATTTTTATTAGTTTTACCACTTTTACAAATAAAATGCCCCTTTTTGAAAATGAAAGACTTTCCTGGGGTCACCATATTCTGACGCCTATAACTTTTTAAAAAAATTCTATTGGTGATGGGGATATGTCAGGGTTCTTTATTTGTAGGCAAGTTGTACTTTTTACATGTCCCACAAGATGACTTGAAGCTGGGATCTCAGATCACCAGTGCAATGTCCTGCAATACATAGTATTGCAAAACATCGCACATTAGTTTGTATAGGAACTGTGCATAATCAGTCAGGAGGCTGTGGCCCGGTCTTCTGGGTACAATGGCAACCCCTCAGAACCCACGATCTTATCATGACATCAGTGGGCTCAATGTGTTTTAGCCACACTGGTGAACCCAGGGCACATCACATCAGAAAAGAGGTTGGAAGAGTCTGCAGTGAAGACTGGACAAAGGGTATGTTCACACAGAGTTTTTTGCAGGCTGAAAAAATCTGCTTCAGATATTAGGTAAGTTTTTTGATGTGTTTTTTGTTGCAGATTTTTGCTCCAGCACAATGTATGGACCTGGAAACTTCCGTTTAAAAAAATAATTGCAGTTTTTGATGCGTTTTTCTTGCAGAACCCCAAAAGTACTGCTCCAAACCCCAAACTACATCCTTCAAGGAATTTCTCAAGGGGTATTATCATTTTGAGCCTATGATTGCTTCCCAAAAATTAACATACAAAGTGAAAAATGGCATTTTTAAAAGAAATATTCTATTTCAGTGGCAAATATGAAGTGCCCACTTTGTGTCATCAGAGACATGCATTCCTATTGCTATCAAGTGGGCTATCCCGGGTACAATAGAGTTATATATGTGGGTGTAAACTGCTGCTTGGGCACACATCAGGCCTTAGAAGGGAAGGAGAAATGAGCTTCTTATGCCTGGTTCATATCTGCGTTCGGTTTTCCGTTCGGGGAGTCCGCTTGGGGACCATTCGAACGGAACACTATGCGCATAGAAAAGTGGGTACCTGGAAAAACACGTGGACCCCATAAACCATAAAGGGGTCTGTGTGGTTTCCATTCGAATTCCAAACGAAACATGCAGAGAGAAAACTGCTACTTGCAGGATTCGCCAAACCCAAAATTATTAGAAAGTCTAGGTATGGGATTATTTTTTTATAGGGGCCAATCTCAGTCATTATAATGTGTGGAGGGCCCACTATGAGACCTTATACTGTGTGGAGGGATCACGAAGGGACAGTATACTGAATTTAGGGGTCGCTATAAGACATCATACTGTGTGGAGGATCCACTGTGGATCATTATACTGCGTGGAGGGGCTGCTCTGGGACATTATTTTGACACAGGGATCTTTGGCATGAATGTGGGTAGAAAGCAGGGAGGCTGCACTTTCTAAACAGTCCCATGGTACCATTAATCTACCCCTTTGGTAAGTAATGAATGTAGTTTACCCCTCACTCTTTATTTTAAAGGTGGAGATCATAATATAACATGTAGGGACACTATGGGATCCAATACATAATAGTTTACAAAGGCTCTAAATGAATCCTTATTTTATTAACATATATAAGTAATCACTGCTATGGGGTTACTCAGTTGGGATATTTTCTCACTAGGGGATACTTTGCTTGCTTGGGAAGGCTGAGAACCACTGTGCTAAACCTCAGTAAAATACTCTCCACTATGTGTGTACTTGTAGCAGGGGAGAGAGGAGAAGCCCCCTGTGGGCATTTACACTGCCTTTTCACATCCTATTCACATGTTCAATTACATGGAGCAAGTAATGGCCAATTTATTGCCAAAACGCCATCCATTATAGAAGGATGAACAATCATTTGTATAATAGACTACACATAGTTTACTAACAGTAGCTATCATACAAATATTTCAAAACAAAATCAGCTCGTTTTCACATGACTATGAAACATAAATAGTGGGATAAAAACTAAAATTAGGAAGAATTTAAGAAAATCATCACGTCACCTTTGACCTGAGATAAGCAGAACCACGTTCACAGCGAATTCCTCCCGTACAGTACATCAGCACAGTTTTATCCTTAAAAATGTCCAGATTTTGATCAACGTAATTTGGGAAGTAGCTAAATTTCCTGATGTCTGGGGCTAGGCAGTTCTGGAACTGTCCCTAAAGAAGAAGACGTAAGTAAATGTAGCATTTAGAATTATGATGGAAAGAGATGTTAAAAAGTTAAAAGAAATTTACATGTACACAGGATCTTAATTCAAATTCTTTTAATGGTTCTTCAAATAAAAGTACATTAATTCATTATTAATGATAAAAGTATTAATCTAATTTATAGGCTCTGCTTATACTGGGTCATAACTTTTTTTTTTTTTTTGTTAGGTTGGGTGGGTTGGGATACATGAAGTATATGTAATTGATAATGAAATAATTTACTGTTTAAGTTCAGGTCTAATGTACAGTTAGGAACCAGATTAATGGATACCTGGAGCAAATAGGGAAAGCTGGGGCTGTCCATCCAAACGAAGGACACTTGAAATGTGTGCAAGTTATGTTCAAGCCTTTTTTAGGCAGAATAAGTTAGTTGTGACTGGTAGTATTTATCCCTGATACCTTTGAACTAAAATTGTATAATTTAAGGGACCCTGCCAGGGCTATAAACCACCCACAAGTTCTTGAGGATCGGTGCTTAGTGTCCCAAATGGCTTACTTCTAACTCTGTCCATGGCTGCGTTTATAAAATACAAACCATTATACTTACCTACAGATAATTCTGATAAGCCTCATTGGACTTGCCCCTGGTCCTACAGGCTACTGAAGTTGGTAAAATACACCTCAGCTTTACTTCATATGCATCCAAACTTTGGCGCATGTGCACTGAAACTGAAGTGTACTACTCCGGCTTTACTAAGAAACTTGTGTAGGCCCCGGGGATAAAGGAGCTGGGTAAGTCTAAAAGTTTTTTCGTTTTTTTTAAATCCTAATCACAAAAAGCATTACCATAGGCATTGTTGGAGAGGGGTACACCAGTAACATTCTAGGGTATAAATACATACTATTTTGCTTTCATAAAAGTTTCGGCAGTCCAATAAAATGGTGTCCGTTTCTTCTTGTGAGGCAGACAAATACTGTTCCACCCTTTTATGGAAATCCTCAGGAGCAAGATGGAGAGCTAAAATAATCAAAAATAAAATGTGAGCAAAAATTTTACAGAAAGCATGCATAAAATATTTTGCAGCCATTACATTGCCATTACATTTTGGGTTATACTAAACAGTTTCTAAATGTCAGTTCATTATTAAATGAAAAAGCTCTAATTTTTAAAACCTTATTTTACAATATAAGTTTATGAGGGGTTTTCTAGCCAAAAAATGAAAAAATGTTTTGTGTTGTTTTTTTTTTTAAAGTCTGTTGGTACTATTTCTGGGTTAATAAATGCACCCATATACCTTTAGCAGTGTTTTGAGCGATTTCTGAGTGTCTGGGAGCTCTTGGCATCTTTCATTTGTTTACATCCAACAATCACACTTGTTCTGCTAGATGTGTACTAAAGATGTGTTCTAAATAATTCAAAACAGCATTTGGGAAGATTGTTAACCCTTTAAGCATTTCACGGTAATTAAAAAACAATATTGAGCTGAAATTTTTACGTTTCATTTTTCTTCAATAATATTTTCATTAAAGAGGTTGTCCAGGATATAATTTTTTTAACATTAGGCCAGGGAAAATGAAGAAAAAAAAACAAAACACCCCACAAACATACTGACCTGTCCCCAGTTTCTCCCAGCTCCGGTCCTGCTGCTCTGTGGTCTTCTTTTGCTGGCTGTGACGTTCTATGTCCCTTTTCTTAGCCCGCCAATTGGCCTCAGTCACATGACCGCTCAGGCCAATCATGGGCCTATGGAAAGGACATTGGATTTTTATGATGTCCCGCTAGGGAACATGACCTAGTATACACTGCAATACACATGCATTACAAAGTGTATTACAGTGGGAGGCTGATGGTGGGGTGTAGTACACTTACCCCATAGATGTCACAATCATGTTTGACCTCAGCTCAGTTTTGCCCAGGGGTCCTGTTGCAGGGTATTAGCTGTCAGTTACAGCCAAACACCCACACACTGAGCGGGCACCCGGTATTGGATGTAATAGTACGTTCAGTTGACTTAAGGCATTAACAGCTACGACGTAGTATTACATCCAATGTCATCGAGGGGTTAAATTTCATAAGAACAAAACAGACTTCTTATAGTCACATACCTGTTTCTTTATAACTAACTTTCTGTGGATCAACACCCATTGGCACAATTTCATGGAAAATCCCAACACGAAGATCAGGAAAACAGAAGGCTCCTCCATCACTTCTCTGCAAAATCCATATAGAAATTATTAATACAACCCCAATTCTAAAAATGTTGAGACCCTGTGTAAAGTTTAAAATAAAATATAGAACACAAATAAGAAATTGAAAGTTAAACAATTTTCTATTTCTTTTTTAAAAATTAATTCATTTAGTTGATGAGTACAAAATATCAAAAGCATTGGGACAGGGCCATGTCTACCTTTGTGTAGAATCCC
Organism: Leptodactylus fuscus; assembly: GCF_031893055.1. Lineage (NCBI taxonomy): Eukaryota > Metazoa > Chordata > Amphibia > Anura > Leptodactylidae > Leptodactylus > Leptodactylus fuscus. Next base: position 182,749,773 of record NC_134265.1, read on the forward strand.
CTATTCTTTTTACAAAAGTCTATAAATGCCTGGGAAGCGAGGAGACCAATTGGAGTTTTTGGGAGGGGAATATTGTCTCATTCTGGCTTGTGTAAAATTCTAATTGCTCAAAAGTCCTGGCTCTTTTTTTTACCGGATTTTTCGGTCCATGATGTGCCAAATGTTTTCTATTAATGAAAGGTCTAGACTTCAGGAAGGCCAGCTCAGCATCTAGACTATTCTACTACAAAGCTGTGCTGTTGGTATCACAGAAAGAGTAAATCTAAAATATAACTTTTAATGATATTTAAGATAAAAAACAAAAAGAAAAACCCCAAATGTGTAATAAAAAATGTGAGACAAAGTGTGTATCTATATATATGCACCCAGCCTGATGGTATCCGGGTGTACTGATTCACTTCTCTCACACAGTCACCAATGGTCAAAATTTAAATCACCCAATATTGGATGATATATCGTGTATGGGGAGGTGGGGTGTAACCCACTAGCAAACACTTAGTATATGCTTGGCGAGAGCACCAAAACGTCCTCCCCAATTTTGTCAATTCTGGAATATACAGTGTAAAGCACTGCAGTCAAGAGCACACATATGATGTCCAATTGTACAAGGACACACTGTCTATAGTTCTCCAATCAAGCTAGCAATGCTTTGTACTGACGGTGCTGTCTGTCTATTTAACAAACTGGCATTTAACAAACTGGCAAAGCCTAGTGTTTGATATCTGGCATGCCCGCAGACATTACATGCTAATCTATGTCCTCCGGTCCCGTCCTCCTCCGGCGCTTGCGAACGGACTTTGATAAAAAAAAAAAAGACCTGGGCGCATGCGCAGTAGCATGCTGCTTGTACTACGGCTACTGCGCATGCGCCCAGGTCATTTTTTTTTTATCAAAGTCTGTTCGCGAGCGCCGGAGGAAGACGGGACCGGAGGACATTGGAGGAAGAAGAGGCGTGAATGAAGATGAAGACACACCCTGAAAGCCTGCCCAGCGTGCACATTCGGTACTATATACACAAAAGCTGTGTGTGTGTGTGTGTTACTCTAAGCCGGCTTATATACTAATTGTATTAATTTAGACTTCAATATGATGATACTTAGAGCGGATTGCGCTCACAAATGCCAATTAAAACAATTATATGCAAGAGGTAAACTTTCCTTCACTGCCAACTATGACCTAGCAAACTAAATACTGAATCTTACCTTAAAATCTTCAAAGCACATTTGTTTAAACAAAGGGTGTGCGAGCATTGTGTCAATATAAATCTTAGTGGAAACTTTGCTTCCTCCCACTGTTCCATTTATTCCTTCTGAAGCTATGCGAATCTAAAACAGCAAAAAAATAAAACAAAAAAAAAATTAGACTTTGCAAAATAATTATGGTAAAGGATAACCAACCTGGATCTTGTATTGAGTTTTTACAAAAGAATGAAATAGTTATACAAATGTTGGGAGTATCAGACTGTGCGATTACAAAGGACAATTGAAGGCATAACCTAAAATAGTCAGTAGCTCTCCAACATAACAGCAGGACCATTTAGTGGTATTTGAAGGTGAAAGATAACCTGGATCTTCTTTGACGATACACACACAGAAGGGATCTCAACACACAAGACAAACGAGACACTTCTAAGTGATTCATGCACACGGGAAGAACTGTAACATGGTACCCAGAGAAGTTTAAAGTCTATTAGGCATGTGATGCTTTTCCATTGCATGAGCTTTCATAGAGACATACAGACTGTTTTCTGTTTGATTCCATAAGAAAATTGTGCCATGTTCCATCAAATGCAGTATGTATACAGATATTCTATCCTGCTCTCAACTTAGAATTGGATACAATTATATCTAGTCTAGGGCAATGGTCTTCAAGCTAATTAGTATGGACTCCAGACTTACACAGTATCATACTATTAATGAGATGTGTGCTACTGCTGCTGATAGCATTGCCTAGACTTGATACAACTGTATCCACTTAGCTGAGAGCAGGACTATAAACTGCTTCACACTTAGTGTAGTGCCGGTATACTATAATGATATAAGGCTGGATTAACACCAGCACTCAGTATCCATTCAGGAATTCCATCCTCTATTTCGCTTGAAATATGAGGAGAGTAAAGTCCTGCAATCAGGACTTTTCTCTCTGCATTTTTTGAGCAGTTACTGGGCAGACACAGTTATAGTCAATGGCTGTAATGGCGAACCTATGGCACACGTGCCAGAGGGGACACCCAGTGCCCTCTCAGTTGGCACGTGTACCATTACCCCATCCAGGCTCCCTGATCACTAACAGGGAATCCGGGACAGGATTCCCCATTAGCAAGTGAGCACCTCTTTCAGATGTATGTGAAAACGCATTCAACTTAAAACTGTCAGTGTAGATCACAGGTCTGTAGCTTACACAGCATATTATACTGTGTGGGGCCACTGTGGAGCATATTATACTGAGTGGAGCCCAGTATCGCGCATGTTATACTATGTGGGGGCCACTGTGGAGCACATTGTCCTGTCTGGTGGCTACTGTGGAGCATATCGAACTATCTGGGAGCCACTGTGGAACATATTATACTGTGTGGGGGCTCACTGTGGAGCATCTAATACTATGTAGGGGCCACTGTGGAGCAGACTGTACTGCATGAGGGCCACTGTAGAGCAGATTGTAATGTGTGGGGCTTCTGTAGAGCTAACTGTACAGTGTGGGGGCTACTGTGGAGCAGATTGTACTGTGTGGGGCCCCTTCACTATTTATATCACTATTTATATTCATTATCTGTTTTATAGCAGATGTAATATTGGTACAGGCAGAAATAACATTGCATGGCTACTATAAAACAGATCCTGTGCGATGTAAATAGTGAACAATAATTGTACAAAAGTTTACCAAATGCAAATTTCTACCTATCAGTACAAAGCAGTTTGTATTATCGAAAGCTCTATAAAACCCCATTTACACTACCGTATTTTGCGTGTCTATAACTGTCTACAATTGTGGATCTACACAGAATTAAGGTTAAATTGCCGTGTTTGCACTTTGTGATAAATTACTGAGTTTTGGGTTGCAGTTTGGGCACTTGTCTCTGAAGGGTTCGCCATCACTAGCCTATGGGGTCCACGGAAATCTTTTTTAAGCAGAAACCTAAGCACAGGTGTGAACCTAGCGTAAATAGAATTTTTTTAACCTGTGTGTGCAAGTAATCTAAGGCTGGATACACATCTATGCTTGTATTTCCATTTTTCTGTTCCATTATAAGAACAGAAAGAAAAACAATGGCAGTGTTAGATCCATCACAGGACAGACCCAATTGTTATTGGGGCCTAATACAGTTCAGTGACACCATTATTATATTATTCTCTGGCTGGAGCCTCTGCATGTGAAATAGGAGTGGCTTTAAAAGAACAAGGAGCATAAAGGAATTATTTATACTGGTCACTTCTGCTAAAATCACTCCTGGGATTGGCTTAAAAAAAACCTGCAAAATCAACAGCAAAAACAAACAAACAAACAAAAAAAACACATTCTACATGTGGCCTCAGCCTTAAGGTAGAAACTACTTACTTTTCCTGTGAGATGCAGGAGATCACACAAAGTCCTTTGCCAGCCAAGGATCCACTTTGGATCACCTACATCACAGTAGCAGTAATAAAGAAGAACTTCTCCTGGCTCGCTGAAAACAAATAAAGAAATAGCCAGACTTCATTCATTTGAATGGGTTTGTAAGATGTACGGTCGTGAGCGGCGGTGAGCATTTTATGCTCTCCGCCGCGAAACGTTTTTTTTTCAAACCGGACACAGAGTCGGACATGCAGTACTCTGTGTCCAATTTAAAAAACTGGTTTCGTGGCAGAGAGCATAAAACGCTCACCACCGCTCACGGCCGGACCGATCTGACAGGTTTCCGTCTTCTGCATGCAGAAGACGGAAACCACAGAACGGACTGCTGAACGCTAGTGTGAACCTAGCGTCAACTGTGAAATCTGCAGGTTTCTCATTCTTTCCAACACAACAACAGTTTGCAGACATGTCTGTGCAGGCTGTGAGCAGAATCACCCACTTTCTCCTCCATTCACTGTGTGAAGAGAGAAAAGTTTGGCCCCCTATACTCACTCACTCACTAAGCAAGACGGAATAAATTGTAAAAGAAAAAATATATATCCTTGTACCGTGTTAGCCAGTGGATATGAAATGAAAGAAATTTTTGAGAGAAGTCCTCAGTAGTTGATACCTAACACTCCATTTCTCTGTATATATATATGCCTACCTTCAGACATTGTGTTATACCATCCTGATGAAGGGACCTTTATAGTAGTCCCGAAAGCTCGATATGTCATCAAAAAACTTTTTGAGTTAGCCATTAAAAAAGGAATAGATTGTATCTAGGGACAGACTTGCATAGTAAAAAAAAAAATAAATAAATAAATAAATAAACATAAATTAGAAAGGGAGACCCCTAGTGGCAGGAACTTTTGTTTTTCAGACAGAAAATAAAGTGCATTACATTTTGGTTCAGAATCACATGCTCTATGAAATGAGACAGATGTTATCACACTTCCAAAATCTTGACCTACCTGGTTAGCTCTTCTGTCTTGTAACAGCTCATATCTGGCAACCAGTCAGAAATGTTATGACTGCTCCAGGACATTTCAGTTGAGGCATCAGTGTTATCATCAGTGCATGGTAAACTAGTAGTAGAAGCCGTTCCAAGTTCTTCTAAAATCTTTGCTGTTTTTTGTAAAACTTCGGTTGCATGTTGTGCAGCTACATGCTTATGAATAATCCTCAGGTCTTTAAACTCTAATCCGCAGCACTTCCAATTGATAAAACCATCTAGACCAGTCTGAGGTAATGCACTTGTTGATTGTAGTTCTTTAACAAAAAGAGCAAATGCCTGTAAATGAAGAATATTTACTGCAGGGCTAGTCATACACATTTTAGATGATGTTACTATTCAATTGATGGTGGGATAGATAGTATGAATGTTCCAATCATCAACATTAAAGCTGGCCTTACATGCTAGATTCTGGATAGTTTGTATTGGCATTTCATTATGGGATCGATTGCAAGGACTATCCCACCATCAGTATTAACAACTTAATTCTTCCATCACAGGGGCAGTTTAGTTAAAAAAAACGCATCTAGTTTGTGCAAAATTGACTGATGGTCAGCCAAAATCTCAGTCAGGCCCTTATCTTTGGCTGACCAAAATCAGCCATTTCAGTACACTAGAGTTTAACATGTAACATCAGCTTAAATATGGCTATATGTGTTAGATTATAGTCAGCGAAATACACAATTTTTGCCTATAATGACTTAGAAAAACATACATGAACAGTTGTTTGCAATGGATGACTTGTTGACCAAAAATAGATTGTCCATGTAGGAAATTTTCAGTCTAATCAGCCATTTTTACTCAATCAGTAGCCAAAATGCACTTACTACAATTATTTTTCCATTTAACTAAACTGCCCCCTCGTATGGCTAGCTTTATTCATTTCAGTCATCTTTGTATTATCTTCACAAAACAAAAACTGTGTTTTATCATCCTTGTGAATCACAGGTTTAGGGGATCATTCATTGAGAAGGAACATTATAGATCAGTCACTGCTTGACTAGAGAAGGCAGGGACAGTTTATTACTGCCCCTGCTGATCACCGAGTAAGGAGGTCATGTGATCTGTCAGTGTCAGAGTCCTAGAGAATAGAGATGAGCGAACACTATTCGAAACTGCCGTTTCAAATAGCACGCACCCATAGGAATGAATGGACGCAAAGGGTTAAGCGGCTGACCGCCGGCAAAGTCTGCGTGCCGGCCGCTTCCATTCATTCCTATGAGAGCGTGCTATTCGAAACAGCAGTTTCGAATAGTGTTCGCTCATCTCTACTAAAGAACCCAGATCAGCACTACAGTTATTAGGTGACTGCATTCCTCCTATAACTGAGGCTAAATTTATCAGCCAAAAAAGTACTGTTAAAGTGACCCCTAAACGTGTAGTATGACATTTTAGGGAGCAGAATATTACAAAAAAAATAAATTAAAAAAAATTAAAATAATAATAATAATAATAATAATTTAAAAAATACCATACCCGCATCACAGGTCCCAGCCCCATCCCTAGTGACACTGTCAGATACATAAAAACTACCATAATGCAGAGGGAAAACTATTTTAATTTTTTTTTTAGTTGCACATTATTCTATTAAAAACATGTGGAAAATATGTTTCCCTTTTTTTGATTAATATTTACCCAGATATAAAAAAAAAACATACAAAGAATAACACGAACTAGATAAATATTACAGCTCTCAAAATCACATGTACAAAAACACCTGAAAACATAGGCAACATGGTGGCTCAGTGGTTAGAAATGCAGCCTTGCAGCGCTAGAGTCCTGGGTTCAAATCCTGCCAAGGACAACATCTGCAAGGAGATTGTATGTTTGTGTGGGTTTCCTCTGGTTTCCTCCCACACTCCAAGACATACTGATAGGGAATGTAGCCTCGAGCCCTATATGGGACAGTGACTGTCAATGTCTATAAAGTGCTGCAGAATATGCTTATACAAATAAGCATAATTAATAAACGTGTCCAGTTCTGAACCAGGGAAATTGTTGCAGTCCTTACGTGGGTAAAGAAGTACAAATGCAGTCACATACCTTCTTTTTTGCACACACGTACTGCTTTCTTGTATGCACATCTAGTCCTGCCTTTAAGGTGCTCTCTGGTGTGGGTGTTATAGACACATTCAAGTCTACATCAGGAAAATCCAGGTCACAATAGTCCAGCTCCTGACAAGAGTACATCTCTGCTCCATTGCAGCACGAAGAAGAGAAGGACATTTTTCTCAGCAATCTCAAGTAAAAGGTCAATATAAAAATATCTTGTTAAGGCACAAACAGCTCTGAGGACAGAGGATTGGTAGCTTATTATAGTAAAAACTAAATATACAAATGTGTGGCTAGGATTGCACAATGTTAGTATACAAGTTTCAAGTAGTTTCCCTAGCTGCTACAAACACTGGGCTGGACTTTGCCGGTATCACAGCATAGGTGGATGTACCAGCTGCATGCCTACCCTGCCTGCACTAAACTGTGAATGAAAGCATGTTAGCGCCCTCCCCCCAGGAAGTCCAACAGCTTAGGGATCGGAGGCAATTCACATTATTTCTATAGGTTCAGTCTATTTGCACTCAGCATCTCCTTAGCTCATTACACATTGAGGTCTGTGTATCTTGTCACAGGAATAGGTCTCAGCAATGGAGATGGTCTAAGGCCTAGTTGTGCCTAGTAGTTTAATACCATTTCTAGGTAGACCTGTGTTAGGAATTCATTTATATTTCCACTGATAGAAATCATTTTATTTTTCTTTTCAGTATTCAGCTTAAGAGTGGGGCCATACAAGCCTGGACTGCAGGGGGTTAGCTACTGTAAACTCACTGGTAGCTGCTGCACTCTACAGTGACCTGGTCAGCGGGTGAAATGTGCAGCACCTCAATTATTGTTGCAGGTTCCACCCCTGGCTTTCATTCTTTGTAGTGAATGTTGTAGGGGGCTAGCACCAATTTCTGTAGCGAGCCACAGAAAAAAAACAACAACTTGATTTTGTATGTTTTGGGTTGTTTTTGCTGCACTTGTTTATGGTACATTGAAGTACTTCATGCAGAAATTTCCTGATGAAAATTGTAAAGGGTGTTTGCCAAAAGGGGTATTCTAGTAAATACAAGGTACCGTATATACTCGGGTATAAGCCAAATTTTTCAGCACAGTTTTTGTACTGAAAAAGCCCCCCTCAGCTTATCCTCGAGTCAGCAAAAAAAATATTTTTTTTTTAGGGGGGGGGTCTGCAGGGGGTTAGCTACTGTAAACTCACTGGTAGCTGCTGCACTCTACAGTGACCTGGTCAGCGGGTGAAATGTGCAGCACCTCAATTATTGTTGCAGGTTCCACCCCTGGCTTTCATTCTTTGTAGTGAATGTTGTAGGGGGCTAGCACCAATTTCTGCAGCGAGCCACAGAAAAAAAAAAAACAACTTGATTTTGTATGTTTTGGGTTGTTTTTGCTGCACTTGTTTATGGTACATTGAAGTACTTCATGCAGAAATTTCCTGATGAAAATTGTAAAGGGTGTTTGCCAAAAGGGGTATTCTAGTAAATATAAGGTACCGTATATACTCGGGTATAAGCCAAATTTTTCAGCACAGTTTTTGTACTGAAAAAGCCCCCCTCAGCTTATCCTCGAGTCAGCAAAAAAAATATTTTTTTTTTAGGGGGGGGGGTCTATGACCAGCCGCGATATAAATGTATAGAATCTCCCATAAAGTAGTGGGAATAAAAAAGAAGCTTTAAAAAAAAATTAAATAAAAGTTCTAAATCCCTCCTTTCCCTAGAATACATACAAAAGTAGAAAATGACTGTGACACACATACACATTAGGTATCCCTGTGCCTGAAAGTGCCCGGTCTACTGAATATAGGGTATCTGCAGTGCTCCTGTTCTGTCGGGAAGAGGTTAAAAGGAGCACTGCAGATACCGTATATTCAGCCAGACTGAATTCCAAGTGGAGGAAGAAAAAACAGTCCTCAAGCTCAGGGAAGGAGCAGACAGACAGACAACCAAAACACCCCCTCCCCTCCTTCCGCAGCACCCAGCATCTACTGCACCCAAAAACTCCGACCATTTTAATTTTTGAAATTTTCCACTAGCTGCTGCATTCCCCCCCCTCGGCTTATACTCGAGTCAATAAGTTTTGCCCGTTTTTTGGGGTAAAATTAGTGGGGTCGGTTTATAATCGAGTATATACAGTATCTCCTATCTACATGTTAGGCAATACCTTTCTGATCATTGGGTGTTCCAGCGGTTGAAACCCCACACCAGTCAGAAGAATAGGGGTCGTGTATGCCCCATATAAATGGAGAGACATGTCATACACACAATGTTGCTACTTCAATCATCTTTATGCAACTACTGAAGATAGTCGAATAAAGTGCTTGGCTATTTGTGACAGTTCCATTGAATAAAAATGGAGGGAAGCAACAGTGTGCACGTATGACTTAACACTGTGTTCATATGGGACACACAAAACTCCCATTCTCCTGCACAATGGAGGTCTGACCGCTGGCATTCCCACAGATCAGACAGTTATCCCATTATCTAACTGTTTACCGGAATATCACTTTAAGTAGAAAAATGTAAAATGTATTAGAGAACAATCCCAGGTCAAATTTGGCATTTTGCTTTTTATTTTAGGATGATTCATCAATAGGGTGTGAGCTGTTTTTATAAATCTTAGGCATGATGCATTGGAAGAGAGACTGGGGCACCTCTAGATCCATATGTCTGCATTCAGAAATCACACCCTTTGTTATCAGTGAATGGAGTCTTTCTTCCTTGCATCCAGAGGATGAAATTACTTACAACTCAACAAAATAAATTGAAAAGTTGCAGAGACCCTTCCCAAGATATTGATCAGCTATTAGCGTTCCCGTATAAGGTTGGGGCTCCATGATGTGAAAATGTAGTATTTTGGCTGTGGTGGAAACACTGCAGTAAAAAATGCTGTACTTTACAGTGCCTGCACAGTGGATGGGATTCTGGCTAATCTCATCCACACACTGCAGAAAAAATCCAATGCAAAAAAGCTATGTTTTAAAAAACGCTTGCATTTTTGAAAATAGCAGCATTACACTTATACCTACGGAAACGCTAGTGTTTTCTATATAGGTAAAATAGGGGAAGAAAATCCGCAGAGGAAAACTGTGAACTTTTAATGAAAAACACTGCAGGAAAAAATTGTATGCGTTGCTGCAGTGTTTTGTTGTTGTTTTTTTGCTGCAGCTGTTGCTAGCCTAAAATGTGTAATAAGACTGCTACTTATATTGTACCATTTAGAATAGTGGTATTTTTTTTTTGTGGCAGAGGGACTTCTGGGAACCCCTAAGGGTCCCCATACAGCTATGCCAATGTATACAGCCATTAACTTTTTTTCTTCTTTGCCTAGATGGGTCCTGTGGTACATTTCTCATCTCCAAAGGTTGTGTTGTGTATATGTGTTATATGTCTGTAGTCTTTGATTCCTCCATATATTTTTTTTTTTTTTTTTTTACCAAAAACAAGAACAGATCTTGCAAAATGTGTTTTATAAACTTTTAAGAATTCTACCAAGTGTGATTTTAATCCAAATTAAACATATTTGTAAAAATGTCCTTCATAAGTAAGGCTTTGTAAAAACTTCATATGTGTATGCTGTTCAACACAGACAAGGCTGAAAGTGATGTGTGGGTCTTTGATGGAGTCAAAGGCCAGCATGTAAAAGCCCCTGCATCAAATCAGGTGAAACAACAGTGGTTCTTGACCTGATTTGCTACAATATATCAAACAGGACTCTAGGCTGGTACAGACAGGACTTTAGATTGATGTAACTGTTCATGTTAGGAGTCCCTTTTTCTTTCTCTGTTCTGTATATAAATAATACTAGGTTCACACTAGCATTCAGGTTTCCATTCTTCGGACGCTGATTTCAGTTTAAAAAAAAATTGTCAGAGAGAAAAGTCCTGCTTGCATGACTTTTCCCTTCACCTATTGTAAATGGAATGGGAGACAAAGTCCCCCAACACTAGTGTAAAGCTTGTTTTATTTTACAAAAATAAAAAAAATCTTGAAAATTGTGACAAATTAATTGAAAGGGCATATTTATCAATCATGTGGATGTGTTTTCACCACTTGCTGACTTCTGTATATATTTAAACAACTAGAAGATGGGATATAACAGCAAAGTCTATTGTACCTAGAGACACCAGAGATGGAGAAACAGTTTATTACCATCTCTGCGTTCCTAGTAAGGGTCAGTTCACGGGCGCCCGTAACGAACTATTGAGATTAATGGGATCTGTTTTGAGCGCTCACATTCTGACGTGTATAAGTGCCAGAATGCACGCCCGTAAACTCCGTGTGAACTGGCCCTAACTGTATGAAAAATGTTCAATCAGTGTTATATATAGTGCAGGATGCAGCCATGACTTATGTGATCACCGTGTAGCTGTATCTTCTGGGGCGCTATTTCTGGAAAGCAGCAGTCATGTTTTTCTTGTAGAATGCCTTAGTTAGTTAAAGGGGTTGTCTGGGATAAAACAATACATTAACACTAAACTAAACACCCTCCTCGCCAGGCTAACTTCTAACTCACTTTATCAAAAATGTATATTTACCTACTAGCCTCTGCCAGCGACTTCGTCTGCGGGTTGTTGGAGTGGATGATCCACCTATATTCAGCAAATTGCTGCCATCGATGGTTTGCCTGCTCTGGCATTTTGGCAGCTGTTAAACTGTCCTACTGCTGAACTTGATCTTCGCACCGTGCCTGCGATTGTTCCGGCATCTCAGCAGCCCACTGGGACACCTTATAATGAGCGTATTGTTGGTGTTGATGATCCACCTGCTCCAGCGTTTTGACAGCTGTCGAACTGGCCTGTCGCTGAACGCGTTCCTCGTGCTATGCCAGTGATTGTTCCGGCAACTCGCTGGGAAGCCATATAATGAGCGTGTTGTTGGTGTTGATGATCCGAATGCTCCGGCATTTCGGCAACCCTGAAGCTGGCCTGCCGCTGAACTCGTGCCTCGCGCTGTGTCCGTAATTGTTGCGGCATCTCAGCAGCTCACTGGGACACCATATAATGAGAGTGTTGTTGGGGTTGATGATCCGCCTGCGCCGGCGTTTCGGCAGCTCTCAAGTTGGCCTGGCACTGAAGTTGTTCTTCACACCGTGCCTGTAATTGTTCCGGCATCTCAGCAGCTCGCTGCGACGCCATATAATGCATGTGTTGTTGGCATCAATGCATGACTTTTCCCTTCACCTATTGTAAATGGAATGGGAGACAAAGTCCCCCAACACTAGTGTGAAACTTGTTTTATTTTACAAAAATAATAAAATCTTGAAAATTGCGACAAATTAATTGAAAGGGCATATTTATCAATCATGTGGATGTGTTTTCACCACTTGCTGACTTCTGGATATATTTAAACTCCGGCGTTTCGGCAGCTCTCAAGTTGGCCTGGCACTGAAGTTGTTCTTCACAATGATGCCCCTCAGCTCCGCTTGAGGAGAGGTCTGTGACTTCTGGCTTCCTTCATAGCTCTCATTGTTTGCGACATATTAGATTCTCTTTTTTCAGGCATGTTTAAAATTGACAAACTGCCAATTTGGATGAAAGGTGTTTGTTCATGTCAGTTTCTCTGTACTGCCTGGAGCAGATCAGATAATATGCAAACGCAGGTAAACAATCCACAGACTCTTAGCGTCTGTTTACACAGAGAGATAACAGCCCTGCTGCAAGAGCAGTGTAATATAGTGTGTGAACATAAATTCATAACAGTCGGGAAGCCATGTTATTTACCGGGATAAAAAGTAGCCTATGTTTTAATCAAGTTTTAATTGAGGAACAAACACACAAACAACCAAACTTTCACATTTATAATATTAGTAGGAAAGGATATGGCTGGGGCACTCATGTGACCACCCCAGGCACATTTTCTGATTTTCAAGTGAAGTTTTGTTTCCTCATTTACGTAAACAGAATGTCACCAATACACTCTGGCTCTTTTGCGCAGGAAGACGTGAAGAGAAGGACAGAAGAAACTGATCTCCTATGCCCAGGATATCCAGACAGGAAGACATGTAAGTATGAGGAGGAGGGTGAGCGGCTGAGTTAGTTAGTTAGGGCAGGCTAGGTAGGGAAACAGGGAGGGGGATGTGAGGGGGGTCTGAGCGAAGAGTAATGCATTATGGTAGTTGTAGGATAAAAGAACAGGAAGCTACCCATAAAAACACATACATAGGGTGCCAGGAGCTCCTAGGTCAGTCCAGAAATCACTCAAACACTGCTAAAGGGATTTGGGTGATCTTATTAACCCATTAATAGCACTAAGACCTTTCTTTATTGAAAAAAAAAGTTTTTTTGCCTGAAAAACCCCTTTAATAATTGAGAATCCCATTCTTTATTGCATGAAAGTCCTAGTGTATCTAATATCTCTTTATGCTATATATAATAAAATAAATAGGTTCTGTCAGAAAGAAAGCTCCATGTTCTTTATCATATCCCGTCATTATTTGTTATACTCGACCATTTCTAATATAATAAACTCCCTCACTGCCAGTACTCTAAGCCTTCTAACACCACTGCCTCATTCCTGCACTTTTTATACACTCCCTAAGTTTCAAACCTTCCCGGAAGCTCGCGCTTCTCGACAACCATAGACACCAAATTCGATGGCTAGAGCGTCTCTCTGTAAGACCACTCTAGTACAGCAACCGGAAGCGACTGTAGCCCGGCCTAAAGTGTGTGAGCGCTTCTCTCTGGTTCCTGAGGAGTAAGTTCCAGAAGCCGGAGAGCCAATCACAGAGCCAGCGTCTATAGAAGCCTCGCGAGATTCGCGCTTTCACCGGGGAGTCCTCACTAGGCTGACCGTACCTCAGTGCGCGGGTGAAACGGTAGCTGCGGCCATGTCCCGGAGAAGGCATAGCGACGAGAATGATGGTAAGACTCACGCAGAGCTGCTTAGAGCTTCGAGACGTGTGGTGGTTGCAGCATGGCTGGTCTGTGTGACACCCGTGGTACTACAAGTACCAGCACGCCCTGCCTTATTTATGTTGTTGCTGTATCTAAGCAGCCCTATTATGTGGTCAATGCACCATTGATTGTATTTCTGCCTAATGTGCTTTTGGATTACTTATACTACATTACCTTAGGCTACATTCTATTGTTCTCTGTTAGCAGCCATTCTATGCCGGGGAGATTTTTTAGTGTTGCCTGATGCCTTGAATAAGAGGAAGATTAGAAAATATGAGCCCTCTTTGGTCATAAATTGATCCCGCAGTTTTACAGGCAATTCACATGTCTGAAATGGAAGAGGGTTTGAGGTGAGCAGCTAGGTGGTTGTGTTTCCGTTCTTTGGAGATCTGAGAAACAGGAACCCTGTCAGCTAAAAAACAAAACAAAGTGGTAACCCGCAAACCCCATAGACTGTAATGGGGTCTACTAGATTTTACCTGTAGTTGTCGGAAAGGACTTTTCTCTCCACTTTATTTTCTGTAAGAAAAACAAAAGGTTCCTACCACTTAGGGTATGTTCACACTGTGGGAAATGGCTTCTGCGTGTGAACATACTGCGCAGCTAGTCACGATGAAATGCCAATGCAGTGCACCGGCGTCCTGTTCCGGCATTCGACTCCGGATTAGGTCCAAATGAATGGGCCTGAATGGAGGAAGTTTTGTGCCACGGCTGATTCAGCTGCGGGAAGAAAGGGCGTTTTGATTCTTTTTTCCGGTTCTAGCTAGCGGAAAAAGAGGCGAGCGGCTCTCATTGAAGTCAATGGGAACTATTTTTTCCAATGGATTTTGAGGCAGATTCCGCTACTAAAAATACCCTGTGTGATCAGACCCTAAGGGCTAGTTCACACGTGTGGTGTCATGGCATATTTTGGTCCTGATTGTGACGCGGGAAGCCAAAATGTGCCTGCCATGACTATTGCGGCTTCCCGCTCTGGAGTAGGCCCAAATGAATGGGCCTAGACCGGACGGTGCTGTAGCGAGGCGGACGCCGGGGCTGTATCAGCCGCAGAATCCGCCTGAAGAAAGGGCAGCTCACTTCTTTTTTCTTTGAGCGGCATGTTCCCGCTCACGGAAAAAAAAGAGCACTAGCGGTCTACATACTAGACCTCTATTGTGAGGGACGAATTCTGACGTGGATTCAGCGCCAAAATCTACCCCCTCTTGACCTGAGTGAACAACAGCTAATTTACAAATATTTTGGCCATATATTTTGAAAAGGTGGATGGATTTAGAAAAATAACACCAATTTGTTCAGGGGCACAGCAATAATCAACTGATTTAGTATTTTGTAACAGATCCTCTCTGAATACTACTATGTCAAAATGTTCTTAGGACTGTATTACTGTGGTGTTGTTTTTTCTTTTAATACAGGAGGGCAACCTCATAAAAGGCGGAAAACTTCTGAACCCCTGGATATAGAAGATCGTCTTGAGTCACTCATTTGTAGAGTTGGGGAAAAGGTAAACCATTTTTTTCTTAATAGATGTGTGGTTAGAAGCAACTAACGGTAAGTTCACAGTTATTTTTTTTTTGTAGGCGGATTTTGAGGTGGAACTCTCATTTTCATTTCGATGGGAGCAGATGTTTTTTTTTTTCTTTCTCATCTCTCTGAATTTTATGCTAGAAAGAAAGGGGAAAAAAAAGCATCATGACCTATCTTCAGGTGGATTCCGCCTTGGAAACCCTGTTGAAATGAATTTGAGGCAGAAAAACACACATTTCTATACTAATGGCTGCACTGAGAGGGATTTATTCCCTAATGGACAGCTGTTGGTGCTGATTGTGGTACTGATGCTGGTCAGGTTGACTGGGAGGACTCTCTGGACCAAGTAAATACCAGATCTGTTTAGTCAGACTCTTGCTTTAGGCTCTAGCTTGTCCTAACTGATTCCTTTGCATTTTATCTGTACATGTTTTAAAAAAATAAATAAATAAAATTTTAGAAATCAGGAAGAGACCGGGGAGAAGCCGCCAGGTGTACTTTTTTTTTTTTTTTTTTTTTTTTTCCCCCACTGCCTCCGGCTGATATAAAAGTTAAATGGGTTGTCCAATTTTGCCTGGACAACTCCTTTAAGAACATTTTAAAATGTTAAAAATCATGTTGCAAAAAAATAAAATTGAAATAAAAATATTCATAAAATTTGGGTTGTCCAGGCAAAAATGGACAACCCTTATAACGTTTAAATCAACTGGGGGCAGTGAAAAAAAAAATAAAAAAATTGCGTACTCTTGTCCACATTGCTCCAGTGTCCTCCCGCGCAGCCTGGTTCTTTTGACGGCGTGTTCAGAGTTCTGCTGACTGGCCTCAGCAGAATGCCGGAAGAGACCCGGTAGATGAGTTTACTTTGTGTGTGATTTATTTGATTTCCTTTTTAGAGTACCTCATCGCTGGAAAGCAACCTTGAAGGACTGGCTGGTGTCTTGGAAGCTGACTTGCCAAACTACAAGAGCAAAATCTTGAGAATTCTTTGTGCAGTGTGAGTATACATTTATTCGTCATTAATATTTTCTCAAAAGTTCACAACCTGAGGTTAGGCAAAATAATGTAGACTTTTGGAGCCAGTGAGACCAGTCCATGGACCAGACTGTGAATTCTTCAGTAGACTGCAGTAGTGAATGTATATTGTTATAGGTGATTTTTGGTAGAACTTTCTGACCATCTAATGTGTATGGGGGATTCTTGGTTCTAAGAGAAGGAGTGTAGTAGATTGCATTGACTAACCTCAAGCCCATGGTCTATCAATCAAATGAGACGGTAATCAATAAGAAAACATAGTATTGTCAAAAGTGACAAAGCTTCCACTGTCTTCCCACAGCCCAAGCCCATCTCCTTCATACATGGTTGACAGCCATAGTCAGACAGCAGCAGTAAAGCTCCTCTAATTCATAAGAGTTAGATTGTTACATGAATACTTTTACTTGAATTCAAACTATGCATCCAATTCATTCTACAATATATCATAAACCATATTGCTCTTTCCATTGCTTCCCCTCTGTAATTATTTTGTTACAGTAAAGTTATATATTTTAGAAAGCATAAAAAGTAGTCACGGTGGATAGATAGCAGCTTCTGCTAATTACACTTTCCACATGCAAATTATGTCTCTTAAAGGGGTTGTCCAGGATAAACTAAGAATTAACCCCTAAACTAACCCCCCCACCTAACTTATAATTTACTTCAATTTAAAAAAAGAATCTTTAATAACCCATATCCCTGAAGCTGTCATGTGACCTCTCCAGGGATACTTTCTGATAATCTGGTGATGTTCTGTTTAACGGATTCCGAAATGGAACGCTACCAGTACTCTCTTCCCCTCCCCTATCCCCATAAATACCAAGCTTTCCTGTGTCTGGGATGACTTCTTCCCTCTTCTTCTCTGCTAGTAGTGGGTGGAATAGATTAGCTAGGGAGATGGGAGAGTGTGGGATCGCTAGGCTATGGAGATGTGGGAGGAGCTAGTAATGAGCGAGATCGCTAGGCTAGTGAGACGGCGTGAGGGAACTAGCTAGAAGCTACATGGTAAGCTGCACAGCAGAAAGCTAACTCCAGAGACACCCAGAAATCACTCCAAACACTGTGAAAGGTATATGAGTGTACTTATTAACCCATAACTAGCACTAAGGGAACTTTCTAAAAATAAATAAATACAATTCTGCTTGGGAAAACCCTTTTAAGCTGCTCTCACTCATGATTTAGGTTATTCTGCATAGGACTTTTTATGCTTTCTAACATTTATAAGTTTTCTGCATCAGATTAGAGGGGCACCAATGGAAAGAATAGAAAATAATTACTAATCTTATTTTAAAGTTGGTAAGGCTAGTCATCATAGTAGCGCTTGGTTTCTGCCCTTTTGGTTCTGAATGGGGACTTTATTCTGGAATTGGCAGAGAGAAAAGTCCTGCGTGCATTGGTGGGTGAACCTAGCTTAAGTTGTGTTATATAGAGCTGTTATGCCCACACACACACATTGAGGCTAGCAAGGGACGCCAGATCTGCTTAACTACGCAGTGATTAATTCCCAGCTTTCATGCATATTGTAGCATCGCCAGACAGATACGCCATTCAGGATTCTAGTGAAACTGGGTAAATGGTGCGACTGAATACTAACTCTATTTAAACCCCAGCGCAGAACAAGTATGTGCGTAATACACCATTTTTATCTTTTCTGGGTCCTATCTGTTCCTGGTAGGTTGCAGGCATTTTAAGCCGGTGCCATACATGTATGGCTCTCTGGCATAAAGCCTAGGACCAAGCACTGTACATGTACACCACTTCATCATTAAGTGGCTAAGCCAAGTGATTAAAATGTAATTTGTATGTCTTTACACTGTGTAGAAGTTACAACTTGTCATTTAGCTAATGGGATGTTTATTTTACTTCATCAAAAACAGTGCTCGCAACCTACCGGAGAAGATGACTGTTTACACTACACTAGTGGGCCTGCTGAATGCAAGGAATTACAATTTTGGTGGAGAATTTGTTGAAGCTATGATCCGTCACCTGAAAGAAACCATAAAATCTAATGCCTATGTGGAGGCCACATATCTTGTAAGATTTTCAGTCTTGCTTTATAGAAATGGAAATACCTTTTGTATGTGACTGGTGTAATACTACCTTTGTTTGCAGCTACATATATTCATAGTGTAATACAAATTGATAAGCTGCTGTGTTGCTGTTCAATCGTTATATACTATGAGGAATAGTAATAACTTGCCATCAGTTATAGGTAAAGAATATCTTTATTCACACCAGTGTGAAAACTGTCATGTGACAGCTTTTTTTAAACACCCATCACACGCCTGTTCTCAAAAAGATGTCTTTGAAGCTTTCGCATGTTGGTCTTTTTGGCGAACCGTGTGAGTCTGTTTAAAAAATTGGACTTGTCCTAGTTTTCAGTTTTGCAGACTACCGAATAGACTGAAGTCCAAAGGAACTATAAAAACAGGTGTGCGGAGTTCAGACTGCCATTATTTGAGTTTGTTCTGATCTATTATAGCTGACGGACTGATGTAGACAGAAATCCCACCATTTTAATCACTCTATGTTCACTGTAATGTTAACATGGCAAAAGCCTTTTTTTTATATATATATATATATATATATATATATATATATATATATATATATATATATATATATATATATATTTCTGTATGGATCAGTGGTTGAATATATTCACTGTTATTGCATTCAGTTCTTTGCACATGCACTGCCACTTCTTCATTCAGACGGAGGGGAGGGCACGGTTTTCTGGTTCCAAATGCTGGAATCCCCATTGATCCAATCTGGACAAACAGTTATCTCCTATGTATTCTGTCCTCTAACTCTTTTGTTTCTTTCTCCACTTTAACCAACATAAAGGTCCGCTTTTTGTCTGATCTTGTGAATTGCCATGTCATCGCAGCCCCCTCCATGGTAGCAATGTTTGAAAACTTTGTTGGTGTTGCGCAAGAAGAAGACATACCTCAGGTAAGAAATATTTTCAGTCTTTTGTGTACAAAATTAAGACCAAGTTGTTGTTTTTTTTGTTTTTTTTAAAGTTGTGTTCCGTTACTAAAAGGTGTAATGAAAAGGCCTGGTGTTTCCCATCAGAGACAATCCATATGGAAATTAGTTCATATTGTGGGCAATCGCACAAAGTAAAATCTTTGTCCATTGCCAGTTTATAAAAGAGCTTAACTGCAAAAAGGTATTGATTTGGGCTGAGTTAAACATCTAATAATATCATTTTTTTTTTTTTTTTTTTGTGAAGCCTGTGACCATTCATTTCCCTGTAGTAGGATAAGGGACTAGACTTACAGTTTCCCCAATTGCACTCCTCAGTGCTTATATATTGAAGCTTATCCAGAAGATGGAATTCTTTTAAAGGGGTATTCCCATGACACTTGTTCACCAACCTACAGGCTGTTGTGCTCTCTTCACTTCCTGCTTTTCTCGGTACATAGGTGGGCGGGGTTTCACTTGCGCGGGATTGGTTGTAAATGAATTACCACAGTGTGAAGCTGATGTAGCAGAGCTGGATTTAAGTCAGTTTGTATTACATACAGAGGTAATGGACTCCCTATCTCAGCCCTTATCAGCCAAATTCAATTAAATCGACTGATAAGAGCTCAGAAATTCCAGAGCTCTCACCTCCCCTATCTGTGTCATTTAAGTAGTGGAGCTTCTCAAACAGCTCAGAGCTGCTCCCAGCCCCTCCCTCCCCCCTGAGAGCAGGCAGCTACATCACTTGACAAATGAGCAGATAATCCCAAGGGCCATAGAAACGGATTGTCAACAATGAAGTGAATAAATTAAGATAGCGGCCAAACAAAGCAGTTTTGATAAAAGCAATGCATTTAGGAAAAGTCTTAAATCCACATAAACTAGCAGTATAGAGAGGATCCTTGTTATGGGACAACTCCTTTAAGGCCCCATGCATATGTCTGAGTGGATTTCCGGTGTGGAGCCGAGTTTGCAGCAGAATGCACTTGGATGACATGCGGAGTGACATCTGAGTGCATTCTATTATACACTCTCGACTACTTCTGCTCCGATGGGATTGAGCAGGTCGTATCTTGCTTCATGTCATCAGAACCACATTAATTGGAAGCCCCTATAGGCATGAATGCATAATAACGAAATGTAAAGTCTGGATAAAAGTAATAAGCATGTGATATATGTCCTAGGGGAAGTAAAGAAGAGTCTTTAGTGGAGAAGAAGCTTGTAGATTATAGGTTAAATTACAGTATATAGTATCAGCCAGCTGCTTCTAAGACCAGCAGGAAATTGTCATGTATTAAAAGGGCTGTGAACTCACTGGACAGGGATGTAATATTACCACTTTATACCGTATTTTACCAAATTTGGGGGGTAAAGAAGGGTGCGTCTTATAGTCCAAATGTGGCCGCAATACAGACCCGGCATCCGCCTCTCTATTACAGGGGAGGGTTAGACGTCGGCACATGTGCCAGGGCCTGCGACATCACTACGCTCCTGCCCTGCATGAAGCCAGCAGCGGCAGGAACGATGCTGCTGTTCCGCTCCTCTGTCCCTCCCCGCAATAGCAGCATCGCTTCTGCCACTGCTGGCTTCATGCAGGGCAGGAGCGTAGCGATGTCTCAGGCCCCGGCATCCGTAAGTGTAAACTAACCCCCCCACCTCCCACCGGGGTACCTGTAAAGTTGCAGGCCGGCTCCTGCGTGGCGATATACCTAGCGTAGCCTGCAATAGAAGAAATAGAATGACAGGCTGGGGAGCCTTCACAAGGCTCTAAGCTGTCATAGCAATGTGATGCCGGCCCCAGAGATTACTCTGGGTGCCAGCGATCACAGGGAAAATGGCAGCGCCCGTTCCAAAGCGTCTGCTATAGTTAAACACCCGGCATCTACCGTACTAGTACGGCAGATGTTGGGAAGGGGTTAAAAGAATAAAACAGCAATTCTGACTTTGCACTGTATGAGATTAAAGGGGCTCTATCAGCAAAATCATGCTGATGGAGACTCACATATGCGTGAATAGCCTTTAAAAAGGCTATTCAGGCACCGTAAATGTTATATTAAACTGGGCGGGCATTCAAGGTGCGCCGTCTTCTTCATCCACGCCTCCTCTTCCTCCGATGTCCTCGGGTCCCGTCCTCCTCCGGCGCTCACGAACTGACGTTGCTTTAAAAAAATGGCCTGGGCGCATGCGCAGTAGCATGCTGCTTCTACTACGGCTACTGCGCATGCGCCCAGGCCATTTTTTTAAAGCAGTGTCAGTTCGTGAGCACCGGAGGAGGACGGGACCCGAGGACATCGGAGGAAGAGGAGGCGTGGATGAAGAAGACGGCGCACCCTGAATGCCCGCCCACCGTGCACGTTCGGTAAGTTTATCTCATTCTGTTTTAGGGTTTTATTTTAAAACGGGGGGGGGGGGGGGGGTCGTTTAATATAACTTTTACGGTGCCTGAATAGCCTTTTTAAAGGCTATTCACGCATATGTGGGGCTCCATCAGCATGATTTTGCTGATAGAGCCCCTTTAATAACTCTCTGTTTTAATAGTCTGGGAATTTTTGCGCATGTTCTATCTAATGTGTGTGTTTGTCTTTTTGTATTAAAATGTAAATTAAACTTTTCTATTTTTAGTGTGTAATTATTTTTTCTTAATAGGTTCGTTCTGATTGGTATGTGTATGCGGTTCTTTCTTCCTTGCCTTGGGTTGGCAAAGAATTATATGAGAAGAAGGATGTAGAGATGGACCGTATTTTATCACAAATTGAAAATTACCTCAAGTAAGTGTAAAAAAATTTTTTTAAAATATAAAATAATAAATACCTAAATCAACCAACAAATGTAGTAATCAGCATTCTGTTCTTAACTTCTTTATCTACTGTACAGGTATGGCAGATGTCAGGAGTCAAATCCTCCAATTCTAGCTTTCCCCTTTTAATAAGTGCTGATTCTGGTGCACTTAGATTTTTTTTGTAGCCCACACACACACACTGTTTCTGAGCAATCAGTGCAGTTAGGTTTGATGTCTGATACTTTCTGCTGTCAAGTGGTTGATCTCAGACAAGAGAAGACAAGGGATGTGATATTGAACTCTGACACTGTCTGCCTGTAATTGGACAGTGTCATAGAGTTCTAAATTATGCCCATGTGGGGGGTGTTTCTGTAGGTATAATTTACTTGCTGTGATTTCGAAAACCAACTGTTTTGAAAATCACAGCATATCTGCTTGCAGGGACTGTAAAACGCTTTGCTTTTTTCTGCAGCGTTTACGCCACCTGGTGCCCCAGTCTTAGAGAGGTTTTTCAGGCAAAAAGCAGCAACATTTTTAAGTATAGTGCATTACATGACAGTCCAGAATCACATGTTCTATTAAGTGAGGCTAAGTTGTCTGAAAAGTTAGTGACCATTTAAAACTTACTAAAAATTCATGGGAAGAATATGCAAATCTGTCTTCCATGATGTAATTAGGAAGTCAGCTGCTGCCTCAGTGTTGCAAACCAATAGAGGGCGCTCACTGGAATGTGCAAGCCTGTCTTCCCTGGTGTAGTTAGGAAGACAGAATTCCAGTGAAATAACACAATAAAGGCTGCTCCCTTTCACATCATGCTCGACCTTCCAAGAGGCCTTTGTTTTGCAATGACGCTGGGATTATTACCAGGTATAGTCTCTCCTTTCTACATCGAGCTGATGAGATGCAAGTACATCGAAACGGCCGTCCTCGATTGAGAGACCATACCTGGTAATAATCCCAGCGTCATTGCAAAACAAAGGCCTCTTGGAAGGTCGAGCATGATGCGAAAGGGAGCAGCCTTTATTGGGTTATTTCACTGGAATTCTGTCTTCCTAACTACACCAGGGAAGACAGGCTTGCACATTCCAGTGAGCGCCCTCTATTGGTTTGCAACACTGAGGCAGCAGCTGACTTCCTAATTACATCATGGAAGACAGATTTGCTTATTCTTCCCATGGTCCTTTGCGAAGTGGAGTGCTAAAGGCTTAATAAGTCTCCACACACCTATATGGTGGTCTCTCCCCAAGGAGTGACAATATCCCCTTAAAAATTCATGCTAATAGAAAAGGAGTATCCCGCCTCCCATTGATTTCAATGGGCGTTCTAAGGTGGAATCCACCTGAAGAATGAGCAGGAAGCTTATTTTTTTTCAGTAGCTGAAAAAAATCAGCTACTGCCTCCGTTGAAAGAAACTGGAGACAGCTTTTGGGCAGATTTTAAAGCAGATCCCGCCTCATACTCTAACGTGTGAACACAACCTATATACTGTTTCTGCTGCAAATAATAAAGTGATCATTTGTGTGAAGGTAAATGAGTATTTCAATAAATAACTTTTTATGGCACTTGTTTGGGATTTTCATGTAACCTACCCTACATTGCATAAACTCTGGTACAAGTGGGTTATTATTATTATTATTATTATTATTATTATTATTATTATTGATTTATTTTAATCTTTGACTTTAAAGCTGATCTATTTATTGCCCTTTTTAGGCAGCGTCAAAAAATCCATTTGCCCGTGTTACAAATATGGTCGGCAGATAAGCCTCACCCACAAGAAGAGGTAATGTCACAGGGACAGGGTTTTATCGTGTTTTGAAAAGTAGCATTAGTTGATTGACACTGTACATGGGTTTTATTTTATATCCTCCTTCTCCCCTCCCCTTTCCTTCTGCAGTACTTGGATTGCCTTTGGGCCCAGATTCAAAAGTTGAAGAAGGATCGCTGGCAAGAAAGACACATATTGCGCCCATACCTCGCTTTTGATAGCATATTGTGTGAGGCTCTGCAACATAACTTGCCCCCTTTTACACCACCACCCCACACAAAGGATTCTGTCTATCCTATGCCAAGGGTGATCTTCAGGATGTTTGACTACACAGATGCTCCAGAGGTAACAAAGTTGTGTGGTGTGGGTTTTTTTGGGTTTTACATTCAAATTCCATTCAGAATGAAAACACTTTATGCCATTGCATTAGTTGTCAGTAATTGATAATGACAGTGAGGGCAAGATTTATAAGAGAAAAACCCATTTCTTAAGTATTTGTCTAAGATGATAGTGCCATAATGAACATAGTAGGTTAGTCTTGTCATTAGATACGGATTCACTTGAGTAATTTCATAGTCAATAAAATATGATGGTTCTATGTAATGTATGTGCAAAACGGATGTATACCACAATTGTCTACTTGGAATCTTGTGGGGGCATGGGAAATTTTATATTATGATTTTGTAAAATTATCCGTGTTTTGTTTTTATTAGGGGCCTGTAATGCCTGGAACTCATTCTGTAGAGAGATTTGTTATAGAGGAAAATCTGCACTGCATCATTAAATCACACTGGAGAGAGAGGAAAACATGGTAAATGATTTTCTTTTAGTGTTTAAATATAGTGGTCCGGTCACCTTATTTATTTCGTTCATGATTTTATACCGAAGTGTCCCAGCACCTTACAATTACAGTTTAAGATATATGGAGTAAGTGCAATAACCACTAGAAATGATTATCATCCAGCTTTAAACACTAATGGGTCTTCTAGATAGAATATAAATATCCACAAGCAAACCAGTTCTCTTTAGGTACTTTGCCGTTCATCTGTTTGTGCTCATTGAAAGGCTTCTGTTTGTTTAAAGGCAAGAGTGTCCTTGTAAAATTTGTAAACGTGCAACTTTACAGGTATACGAACATAAAAGTTCTCTTAGAATATAGTTTGCTACAATTTTCTATATGGTTATATTCACTAGAGACTAGAATATACTATAGAAAATAATCCTTTAAATATAAAGGTTCTTGACTGGCTATTTGCTTAGTAGTTGAGCTGCAGGCAAGCATCTCTAGGTATGACCACACAGAATTTTTAAGACCTAAGTCACATATCAAAATGGTCTCCTAGAAAAAGTTCATAAAAAGGGTAGGTTCACACCAGTGTAATTTGACATTGATTTTTGAGGCGGACTCCTTCTCAGAATTGGTGCTAAAGGGCCCCTTCACATGGAGTTTACGCTCCGTGTATTCTGTCCATTTTACTCGTGTGAAAATACACATGTAAAATGTAGTTAGCCATGGAGTTCAATGGCTTGTTCGTATACCGCGCGTCTTTTTGCACGCGCAAAAAGCTGTGCGTTACACGACCAAGCCATTGAACTTGATGGCTAACTACATTTTACACATGTATTTTTACACGTGTAAAATGGACAGAATACACTGAGCATAAACTCTGTGTGAAGGGGCCCAAATTCTTCCCTGATTGTCTAGAAAATTCTCAGTGAGCATCTCCAGGCTATTGAGGTCCATGTGGCTGCTATAAAGAAACCTCTAACTGCTGTAAACATCTATAATCAGAAAGTAAAACAACAGATGTCTCACTCTCTGGTTGATGTTGGCGATACAGTTTCTTTAATTGGAGTGTTCTGGGGAATGTTCTTTGTTGCTGCTTTTCTAACAAACTTCATGTGTTTGTTTAGTGCTGCACAGCTTCTTAGCTATCCTGGCAAGAATAAGATTCCATTGAACTATCATATTGTTGAGGTAAATATTTGTTAGTGCTTATAATCTACTGTTACATCAGTGATTTTTTTTTTTTTTTTTTTTTTTTTTTTTTTCTTTTGCATTGCTCTTATTTTCACTTTTATTTCTTTTTCTAGGTTATTTTTGGAGAGTTGTTTCAGATTCCAGTTCCACCACATATAGATGTCATGTACACAACATTGTTAATTGAGCTCTGCAAACTACAGCCAGGATCTTTGCCACAAGTGGTATCCTTTTTTTTTAAACTGGTTTCTCAGTTAGGTAGAACTTAAAATGGACCTGCCTCTTCAGATGACTTTTCAGGAGAGGTGCCAATAGTTTCATGATGACTTACACTGTTTATGGCCATTATTTGATTTGTATTCTACAATACTAAGCAGTTTTATCCTATGGGGACTATGACTCTAGTTTGAAGTTCTTTGAGAGCTGATGGATGGAGACTGCCATACTCTGCTCACAGCAAGTAGAGGAAAATATGCTTCCTAACTAGC
Source organism: Leptodactylus fuscus (assembly GCF_031893055.1). Taxonomy (NCBI): domain Eukaryota; kingdom Metazoa; phylum Chordata; class Amphibia; order Anura; family Leptodactylidae; genus Leptodactylus; species Leptodactylus fuscus. The sequence continues at coordinate 182,775,868 of NC_134265.1, forward strand.
TTTTTACACTCGGAAGCATTGGCAGGATCATAGAAGACTTGTGCAGAGAAGGTGTGACCTGTATTGATGTAAATATAGCATATATTCACTCTAGTTTCCATATCAAACTAAGCCTCTGTCTTTCTTGGCTCCTGCTCACTCCGTGAACTTCTTTAGACATGGTTGGAATGATGTGATGAAACTGTGGTGTGAAACATGTCTAGGTCTGAGTTGGAGGCAATTCTCAACTTTTTGCACCAAGGTTAAAAAAGTCTTTTTTAGGTTCATATATTTGGATGCTTCTGATTTTTACATTTAGTTCATATCTTATTTAGCAGTTTTTTTGTAATGTTGTTTGATGTTTGCTTTTAGCTTTTTATCTTTTAATTACTTAATGACCAAAACAGCTTGCTCAAGCCACTGAAATGCTGTACACTCGCTTGGACACAATGAATGTAACTTGCATTGACAGGTAATTTACCTTGTAGTATATTGTAGTGTTTTATTTATTTTTGTTTTTTCCTCCGGTGTCTTCATACAGTAGTACATTTTCCCTTTTGGGGAAAAAACTTTGTTTTAAACCCTTAGTAACATCAGAATAGATGCATATTCTTCTCTTTTAATTATAACTTTTGTTATCCAGTGTGTTACTGTGTGGCTCTAAACCTGTGTGTTTTAAATTTGTATTGACTTACTGTTTTGCTGTGTTTTACAAATGTAACTTTTTTTTTTTTTTTTTATTCAGGTTTATAAATTGGTTTTCTCACCACTTGAGTAACTTTCAGTTTAGATGGAATTGGGAAGACTGGTGAGTGCTTTATTAACAAAAACCTAGCCAATAATCCATCCTTCCAAGTTTCAATACATATTCACGTTATTTTTCTGTCCTCCATATACTGTACTGGCACAACAGTCTCTATAGTAAACGTTTCTTGTGAAGGGATGGTTCACATGAGATCAACATGCTTCTGAATTTCACACACGGAGATTCAGTAGTGTGATTTCCTAAAGTAGTGCCTCTGAAGGAATTGCCAAAGGTCTTCCACTGCTTGCAACCATTGCATTACCAAAGGGTAAGCCCGCAGCAAGTCACTTTGCACTACTGGTCACTTTTTTCAGCATATGAGTGACACTGGATGCTATACTGTTAGGGCTCGTTTATCCACCATGTGGTTTTATGACACGGCTAGCTGCGACAGGATGCTGATGTAATGCATCGGCATTCAGTTGCAGCATCCTGCTCCTGATTAGGCCTAAATGAATGGGACTAAACATGAGTGTGTCTCAAGCCATGGACACCGCAGCTGACTCAGCCGCGGAATCCGCGGCAAGATGGGTCATGTCGCTTCTTTTTTTCCGCTACTAGCTAGTGGAAAAAAAAAAAAATGAGCGGCTCCCATTGAAGTCAGTAGGAGCCATTTTTGGAGGTGGATTCCACGTCAAAACCCGCCTGCAAAAAACTCAGTGTGAACATACCCTTACTGTACATTGCAGTTGGTTAGCTGTCATTCAGTTTGCAGCAGCTAACTCAAGAGTATTCCCTGTGTGACCCCCAGCCACACACTGAAAATGATATTGTATTCTTTTGAAGATGTTGATCTGAAAAATATACTTTCTTTGTATTTCAGGGCAGACTGTCTTTCACAGGACTTGGATAGACCTAAACCCCAGTTTGTTCGGGAAGTTTTGGAAAAATGCATGAGGTATTTGATGGTTTTAGCAGCAAATTAAAACCTAATGCACACAACCAACTGTACTGGCTGATGCCACTTCGATGGGGCGTCCAAATGGTCTGTTCTGATGAAAGTTGAGCAGGTTGTATTGGAAGGCCCCAAGTGCATTTTGCTGAAAACTTGGCCCGACATCAAACAGTACACTCGGTTGTGGGGCATAAAACATATATTTCTTTAAAGGTTGTTTTTTTGTGTGTATGTGTGTTTTTGTTTTTTTTTTGTTTTTTTTGTTTGTTTTTGCATTTCTTTCAATGTCAAAAAAATTCCAAAGTAAAACCATTGATATGCATAGTTACCCACTTTTTATCTTATTTTAGACTTTCTTACTACCAACGGATATTAGATATTGTCCCTCCATCCTTTTCTGCACTGTACCCATCTGAGCCAAAATGTGTCTTCAAATATGGCGATGAGAGTAGCAGTAAGTTGCCATTGTTGTAAAGTTGTTTTTTTTTTTTTTTTGTGGCAGATTATGTTTGTTGTTTATATGTGATTCATATTGTGGGTATTAACCTGTGTGTATGTCCCCCAAAGCTGGGAGAGAGCATTTCCCTTGATCTCAATGTGAAACATAAATTATGTATCCCTGTGTCCTAATCCTCAGATTCAAACTGAAAAAAGAATATTTTGTGGGTATAGATCTGCCCTCTAGGAGGCTAACACTAGAAATAACAAAAGATGTCAACTCCACCTCTAGGCTATACCTTTTTCACAGACTCTGCCAGCCAGTTTTTAGCCTAGGGTAAGTTCTTCCAAAGTCTTCCCCACTTCCCCTCCCCTTCTTTTGATAAGATATGACTTCCTGGAAGGCCCTTTGCCCTCAGCACCCACTACTGCAAGGCAGACTACCGAAATGCCGGTGAGCCCACTAGCACAAGTGAGGTGCACTGAAGGGGTAACGTTTAGTGCCTGAAGACTGCAGGTCAGGAAAATACTTTGAGCCCCCAAAGCACAATTCTGTTGACCCTTTCATGAAGTTCTACCAAAGCCATTCTGTGGCCTCGGGCCGATGCCAAATTGGGGCGTAAGGTTTTGCAAGCTACTGTGCACTAGGTTGCTTCTGCATGGCTGTGTAATTGTCACCCTCTGTCTTGCTTACCGCCCAGCGATGATGCTGAGCGGTGAGGAACACTGCCCCAGTACTCGTCTGTGGACGGGTACTAATAGAAGAAGGGAGGGAGGCGTTCCTCACTGCTTTCACAGTACAGCGCTATAGGCGCTGCTGTGAGGCAGGATGTTCCTGACTGTCAGAAACGCCCTTCTGACATTGAAGAGCTACGGTACCGGCACCAATAGCTCTTCACCGGAGACACAGAACGTGAAAGCCGAATTCAGCGCACTGTCTGCTTTCTAGCGGTGTATTACACACCATGTGCCCCAGGAGGTGAAAGGTCCTCTTTAATGAATAAGGCATAGAAAAATCATCGGGTTAGCTCTTTGTGATTGAATAATATTACAGAATCGTCCACAACAATTCCCTAATTGAAGTAAAAGTGAGCCTGCCAGGTGTTTTTTTTTTCACCATAAACTGATCCAATGATGCACAGGATCAAGTAATTCCTTTCCCATTGCTGCAACAGAAAGATTAGAGGGAAACAAAATGGGAAGCTATAATAATGTTAACTTGCATGACTTACACTTTCTAAGTAGTCATGGTGGGTGGACACACTGTCTGCCTACTGATCACACTTCCTGATTGTGTTTGACATCTCCCTCACCCCAATTATGCCTTGGAGGTGTGATTAGCAAGAGAACAGTGTGTCTAGGCTGAAGCTGCTCCCTGCCCATTGTGACTACTTAGGTTAATTTGCATATCCTGCTTTCTAACATTTTATAACTTCATTTTGCTGCAACAAAAAGATTATGGGAACAATGGTAAGGTGTTAACTAAATTCTGCACATGACAGTGGCTTCAAGCTGTGAGAGCCTTTCACAGGATGATTTGATGCAAAGTAAGGGTGCATTCACACTGAGTAAACGCTAGCTTATTTTATAGAGTAAAATTACACTTGTAAATTTTGCTATCCCATTGACTTCAATGACGTTTTACAGGCGTATTTTTACAGGCGTATTTTTTACAGGCGTATTTTTACACTTGTAAAAAAATATCATTGAAGTCAATGGGATAGCAAAATTTACAAGTGTAATTTTACTCTACAAAATAAGCTAGCGTTTACTCAGTGTGAATGCACCCTTAGAGTGGACTTTTCAAGGCTAGTGGCATTTATAGAAGGACAAAGCTATGTATACTCCGACCTCACAATAATGTTAACCCCAGATTTACTGTTTAAATAAAGTACTTGCACCATATTTATTAACATCTTTTAATGATCACGTTTAGTATTGTTAATTTTATTGTGTAGTACGTAACTGCAACGGTGACACATAATCTGTTACTTCCTATGTGTTTGAAAGTTCAAAATGTATTATTTAAAGTGGGTTTCTTTCGATTTAGTTTCTTAACATAATATAATATTTTAGTAAATTCTCCTATGTATTCTGATTTAGGGGTCTATGAACCCTGGATCACACCTAATGATATGTAAATCTGCTCTACTGCTTGAGCCACAGCTTCCATTACTCTCAGGGTGCCTTTTCAGCGCATGAGCCTTGACTCGCACCAGGGCTGGATTCTCCTTCCGGAGTCCAAGATTCTGACTCCCTCGGTCCAGTGTATCCTGCCTTTGGCGCACCTTTCCCTGTTCCCTTTGGTTCTGCATGCAGGTCCTGGGTAAAATGGTCCCGACCTTCGAGCCTGTCCCCTTTGCACAGTTTCACTTGCATTCACGACAGTTGGCGATTCTGGCACCTTGGACAAGGTCTCTGTCCAGTCTCGACAGCCTGATTTTCCTGCCTCTTCAAGCCTGTCGAGCGCTTTTTTTGGTAACTCTCCTTCCCCTTCATTGGCAGGTGTTCATCACCAGCACATGCCTTTGTGGCTTGCTAGGGAGACAGGGAGGGGGGTTGTAACGGAATGAGAGAGCAAAGGGGGGAGTGAGGTAGCTACATATCAGGAAGCTATACTATGTAAACAAATGCAGAGGATGCCAAGAGCTCCCAGAGAAACCCAGAAATCACTCAAAACAGTTAAAAGTATATGGGTGTATTTAGTAACCCATTAACAGAACTAATAGACCATTTAAAAATAAAAAAATTGGCTTAGAAACGCCAGTCGAATTTCAAGTAATAGACTTGATAAATGTATAGAAAGAATTCTTTCTGATACTTTGACAAAGATCTCTTACTCTTAAAGATCTAAAACATTCCCTGAAACTTCATTTGTACGTTACCCAATATCTTCAGTATGGAGTAAAATGTGTATGGCAACATCTGTGAAATGAGTTTAGTGGATTGGATTGAACAATCTGCAATCTATTTCTTTTCTGTCTAATATACCGTATATACTAGAGTGTAGTTTTTCAGCACAGTTTTTTTTGCTGAAGAAGTCAGCCTCTGCTTATACTCGGGTCATTACGGTAATTCAGCAATATCATGGTTCCAGACCCGGCATACAGACATCGGGGCGGGTGCTGAGCCGCAGCATCGCCACACTCCTGGTAGAAGCGTGGCGATGGGGCGGGTGCTGAGCCGCAGCATCGCCACACTCCTGGTAGAAGCGTGGCGATGCTTTTCATTTCAAACTGCAGAAGTACTTACGGTACTTCTGCTAGCAGGCCCGGACCTGAAGGGGAACTGCGGCCGGCCACCGGCAGAAGTGCTGAGGGGAGTCCCTGGCAGCCGGGCAATCCCCTCAGCGCTCCTGCAGGTGGCCGACCGCAGTTCTTCTTGGGGTCCGGCAAGCCGAGGTTCTCATTCAGGTCCACCCCTCAGCGCTCCTGCCGAGGATTCCCCTCAGCGATTCTGTAAAGTCTCCCTGGCCTGCAGTGCTTTTCTTTTGCAGGTTGCTCTATGCAGCCTGCAAAAGAAATGACGATTTTTGCAATGCATTAGCTTTGCAATTCATTGCATTAGTGATCAGACCCCCTGGGGTACAAGACCCTTGGGAAGGGGGGGTCTAATAAATGCAAAAAAAAAAAAAAAAAAAAAGTAAAAAATAAAGTATTACAAATTCAAATCCTCCCCCTTTCCCTAAAACACATAATTAATATCTAATACTGTTAATACCGTGAAACACATACACGTTAGGTATCTGTGTCTGAAAACGTCCGCACTACAAATCTATAAAAATACTTTTCCTGTATGGTAAAACGTCATTTTCCTTGAGACTGTTTCTTCTTTTTTTTCTTTTTTTTTTTCCCTCCCCCCACTTGGAATTCAGCCTATGTGCAGTGCTTCTATTCCATCGGTAAGGGGTTAATAGGAGCACTGCAGATACCCTATATTCAGCCAGGCTGAATTCCAAGTGGGGGGGGGGGGGGGCAAAAATCCCAGTCCTCAAGCTCAGGGAAGGGGCAGACAGACAACCAAAACTCTGACCATTTTAATTTTTAAAATCTTCCAGTAGCTGCTGCATTCCCCCCCCCCCCCAGGCTTATACTCGAGTCAATAAGTTTTGCCAGTTTTTTGTGGTAAAATTAGGGGCCTCGGCTTATATTCGGTTCGACTTATACTCGAGTATATACGGTATATTAAAGCTTAAAGTGGTATTCCCATGTACATAAATATTTTTAAATTTGTAGATAATTAAAAGTTAAACATTTTTGCAAATATAAGTAATTAAAAATTCTGCAGAGTTTTAAAGATTTTCTCTAACTTTCTTAGTGGTGACAGTCTGTTATCTTGATCAGTTGCCATGGATACGACCACTAATGAAGAAACTTTCTAAGGTTAGAAAATCAGCCATGATGTCCTTATTGTGGCCGGGATATCTTCTAATACATGTAGTGTCCCTGTCTGATAACCCAGCTACAATAAGGACATCATAGCTGGGTTCCTGACAAGTCCCAGACCATAGAAAGTTCCTGCATTAGTGGTCGTGACCATTGGCAACCGATCAAGATAACAGACTGTCACCACTAAGAAAGTTAGAGAAAATCTTTAAAACTTTGCAGAATTACTTATATTTGCAAAAATGTTTCTTTTAATTATCTAATAATGTACATCGGAATACCCCTTTAAATTGTTACCAACGCCTGTTTTTAAAAGCAGTATACTTGATATTTTGTATTGTAACTTCAGAAATTGAAAGACTAGAGGATAATAACTAAGATTATTCCTAAAAGCACAAATTTTCTTGAGGATAGGTTTTTGGTGTAGGTGCATGTCATCAATGCTGCTCTATTTTGACAGATTTGTTACAATTTGCTTCCTCTTCATTGACTCTTCTATACATGTACCCTTTGGATCTGTGAGTGAGTGTACCTTTATGGTTCCATGTTGCCTTTACTGTTTTTGTATACATATCACAATAATGTCTATTCTGTGTGTCCACCTTAGGTGCTTTGCCTGGATATGCTGCTGCTATCAACTTGACCAATGCCATCAAAAATAAGGCAGTCAATGAAGATATTTTTACTCTTTTAAAAGATGTACAAAACCCTAACCAAGATGATGATGATGGTAATTGGTGTTTCCTACTTTTACATAGTTCTTTTTTAATAGTATGAACATAATTTGCCATTTTATTGGTTACACTTTTGATCTTCTTTGGTAAAACAAACTTACATGTGTTCTGTTTCAGATGAAGGTATAAGCTTTAACCCACTGAAAATTGAGGTGTTTGTTCAGTCCCTGCTTAATTTGGCCTCAAAATCCTTTAGCCATTCATTTAGCGCTCTTGCAAAGTAAGTACAATTTGCATTGCTCTACAAGCTAAGTGTAATAATTATCTGTGCACTTGTTAGAGATTTATAGAGCACTAGGTGTCAATATAATATAACAAAATAAAAAAAAAATTATATAATATTAGAAAATTAACAGAGACAAGATGTAATATTATAACTTTTTTTTGTTGTTGTAGGTTTCATGAGGTATTTAAAGCCTTGTCTGACAGTGAGGAGGGGAAGCTCCATATTCTAAGGGTGGCTTATGATGTCTGGAAAAATCATCCTCAGGTGGGGTTTAACGTAATGGTGATTTGTGTACACTAAAAGTTTTTGGACAAAATTTTAAGGTTTCTTTTTTTTTTTTCTTTTGAGACTGAGGCCACACACCAGCAAAGTGGATGAGATTTGATTTAATCTGTTCCACATATTGCAGAAAAGCTGTGTTTTTATAAATCAAAGCACTTTTATTTAAGCTCATAGTCGCAAGTGATTTCCCCATAGATTTAATAAGAAAATTAAAAACTAAGTTGAAAATGCTGCAAAAATGCTATGTTTTTCCTACTCCCTAAGCCACATACCCCACACAGTTAGATGAAACTCTCCTACATGTTGGGCTTTAGGATTAAAATAAATAAATAAATCACAATCCAAGTCTGTGCGTGTTTGTAGTGTATATTTATTTATTTTTAATAAAAAGAATCTTGCTCTGCATTCAGGAAAAAATTCCCATACAATCAGTGCAGGTATCAATATCATATTCGCTTGAAAAACAAACTGATTTTGGAGGCAATGACTAATTTTACTTAATTTCTAACTATGATGACCCTAATCCTCCGTCATGGAAACAGATTTTATAATAGAGTGTTAATATGTGAAAACAGCATTTTTATTTTTAATGTTCTGTTTGACCTCCTACAGATGATTGCAGTACTCGTTGATAAAATGATCCGCACACAAATTGTCGATTGTGCTGCTGTTGCTAACTGGATCTTCTCCCCAGAGTTATCACATGACTTTACTAGGTGAGAAAATTGTCGATCACCGCAGTCTTACAAATGTATTAAAATGCAGAAAACAGTCAAGATAGGTGTCAAAAGTATTATTTAAATTAAGTACATTTTACTCCAGTGGCCCTTCTACTAAGACTAGAAAATGGACCTTTGGTCTTAATAAATCTCCCACACCCACCCTCTGAGTCAAACCTACCAAGACTGGCGTTTCCTATGCCAGTCTTAATGTGTTCCTTGCTGCTGTGAGATATAAATGAATATTTTCACAAGTGAAATCTACACAAGTCAGGGACAAATGTAGATTTGTGGTATAACTAGTGTGAGTTATATTAAATTTGCTGTCATTTTTCAAGTGGAGAGTAATATATGGAACCAACAATGAGCATGTCAGATTAGTGAGCATTGATGTTGGCTAAGCAAAATTCCACAACACAGAGTTGAGGTTATGAAATTGCTTCTTAAAGGCTTATTAATTATAACATGGCGCATCCTTGAAACCAAATAGAGCAGTGATCTTTAGATGCACCAGATTTAGGCCCATCTATGCCATAAAAATGATATTATGTGGTTTAGTATATCCTCACCATAATAATTTTTTTCCCTTTTATAATTCTTTTGTTATGCCACATCATAAAGCATAGATGGCCAAAACCTGTACTATAATGACTGTATTGGTGTAGTCACTCTGCCTGTTCAAAACTGTATATAAATAACGTATGTCTTATGTTGTGTTATGGTGGGTTTTTGTTTTTTTTTTTTGTTTTTTAGGTTATACATTTGGGAAGTTTTGCACTCCACAATTAGAAAAATGAATAAACATGTCCAAAAAATTCAGAAAGAGTTAGAGGATTCTAAGCAACGGCTAGCCAAGCAGCACAAAAGGGTATGTAACAAACATGACCATCATAGCATTCCTGCACTTCAATTCAGTAGCTGAATGCTAAATTGACCCTTTCTACACTAAACAATAATAAAGTAATTGTTACTGAAGTAAAATGAGCTAGGAATTATATTTAATGTATGCCCATTTTTACCTGCAGCACACCCTATTTATATATCACAGCATTGCACTAACTTTTGGTTATCTCTTAAATGCCCAGTTCTATTACATGCTCTAAGGCAGGTGTTCTCAAACTTTTTAAGCAGGGGGCCAGTTTGCTGTCCCTTAGACCACTGGATAGCCAAAATATAGTTTAAAGAAAAAAATTTAAGATTATACGCTTCACAGTAGCTCCCCCACAGTATTATATGCTCCACAGCAGGCCCCACCCAGAGTATTATATGCTCCTCAGTACCCACACACACAAACGCACACACAGTATTATATGCTCCTGAGTACGCCCCCCCACACACACGGTGAAATATGCTCCTCAGTAAACACCCCCCCCCCCACACACACACACACACACACACACACACACACACACACACAGTATTATATGCTCCTGAGTACGCCCCCCCCCCCCCCCCCCACTTACACACACGGTGTAATAAGCTCCTCAGTACGCCCCCCCCCCCAGTATTATATGCTCCTTTACCGGATTCCCCGTTGTGAGCAATCTGGGTGACTGCGCAACCTTCCGGCAGGCCGGAAAAATGTCCTCGGTGGGCCGTAGTTGGAGGCCCTCTGCTCTAAGGTTTCATGCATTTGACCCCGTGTACAGGTCATTAAAAACTGCACTGATGACACATGGATTGATATCTGTGTGACATTTGTGGTATTCACTGACCCATATATTGAAATAAATGTGCATGAGGCCTAAATATCCATGCAATTGTGTAATCTCTGCTTTTATGCCATGTAATGGTTTGATCTGGACTGTGACAGCAGTGGTCTGCTCTGTATACAGACTATACTAAAAGGTATATAGCTAGTATTTACTAATAGATCAGCATTGTATGCAGTATACAGTGCTGATCTTATAGTAAATACCGTAAGTTCAGCCATGTGTACACCTGTATACAGTATATGCTAGAACGACAGCATTATATAGTAAGTACTAGTAGGAAAGGGCATGTGCATACAATACTGCATGAACCATTTGCTGAGTCTGCAAGGCAAATTGTTAAGGCTTCAGATACACGGTATAATATAAATAACCAGTATAGTACTATTTATGTATTTCTAAAGGCTCGTTCACATCTGCGCCCCGGGTCTCCATTTTGTAGATTTCAGTTTCCTGCCCAAACTGGGCAGGAGACGGAAACCTGCAGTCATTTTTCAAAACCATTCATTTGAATGGGTTTGGAAAGTGTCCGGCCGTGAGCCTCTGTGAGCGTTTTGTGCTCTCTGTGGCGAAATTTATTTATGTTTTTTAACTGGACACAAAGTCATGTAAATAAAGAACCGTCACTTGGTGGTTAGGCAGGTGCCCGGAAATGGCTTTTCACGGTCATCATAATGCAGTAAACAAGAATTTCCGGCACTCTATGATTGTGCTTCCAAAGTGAATTTTATTCCGACAAATAAACGTTTCGGTCTAAAAGACCTTCCTCAGTGTGTCAGTAGGAAGAAATAGGAAGCCAAATAGAATGGATAGGGAATCCTGGTGGGTGAGGATTCCCTATCCATTCTATTTGGCTTCCTATTTCTTCCTATCGACATACTGAGGAAGGTCTTTTAGACCGAAACGTTTTTGTCGGAATAAAATTCACTTTGGAAGCACAGTCATAGAGTGCCGGAAATTTTTATTTACTGGACACAAAGTCAGACATGCAGGACTTTGTGTCTGGTTAAAAAAAAAAAAAAAAAAAACTTTCGCCACGGAGAGCACAAAACGCTCACCAGTGCTCACGGCCGGACTTGGTCTGCCAGGTTTCCGGCTTCTGTTGGCAGAAGACGTTAACCTGGAAATTGAGACCGGGCGCAGATATGAACCCAGCGTAAGCCTGTATATATTACAGTAGGCATCCTTTTCATGTGTCATACATTTATACATAGCAGAGATACATGTGTACATAAAAGATTTACAAGAGCATGGTGTGGAATGTATTTTGTACAGACCAGCAGCTTATGCACTGTAATGTGGCCATTTAGTCTCTAGTTGTGAAAAGAAAAGCTGTTCCCTTGTCCCACATTGTTCCCACACTACTGGCGTCACCTTGTACTCTTAGCAGTATCCTGCCTCATATTGCTATCGGCAAAGGTATATATTACTTACTGTAACACTTTCTGCCAAATTAGAATCCCTGCTATGTGGGTCACATAGTGTACAATTAGTAACACACTTTAGCCAATGGCAATGTGAGACAGGATGGTATGAATGCAAAAGAACTAAACAGAAATAATTAATGTTAGCAAGTTCACATTGGTTAATTTAGCTGATATTTGGTTATGGTTATATTGTGATTTAATTGCCAAGAATTGTCTGTTGTGTAGCCTCTTGCTTTGCCATATTCGAAAATTAACCAGATACCATCATCCATTTATGAAGTATTCCGTCAGTGGTCTGGCCTATCTGCTTCATAACCTTTGTACATTCTGTGACTTCACAGAATTTAAAAGTTTCCCTGTTTTGCACTTTTGGCAATAATTATAAATTTTGCCTACAAGAATCATGAGCCCTATTGTCTAATCACTTTGGGTTAAGAGTTTTTTTTTTTTTTCCTCCCACCTTCTTTCCCTAAAAGTATTTTTAAACATGCCCCATTATTTAAATATTTTCCACGCTGACTTGTCTTTTCAGTCTCGCTGTTTAAGTTAAGTAATGTGAGAACTAGCACCAGAAAAATAGAAAAAAAAACAGCTCACCGTGATGTCAGTGTTAAATAACTGACCATTTCTTACATCATAGCTGGTGTATGGAAGCAGTTAATCCTGGACTTAAGGACCCAGTTGTGACAGAAATCTTGAGAAAAAAAAATGTTCAGCACCAATCTCTGTAAGCTTTCAGAAAATATAACTTTTAATCTTCCATTAAAAATCCATACATAGGTTCAGTGATCAAAGATCTGCCTACACGTTTCACGACATCCTGTCTTACTCGTGGCCATTACAAGTCTTATTATATGAAAACTTACTGAGATTGGTTCTGAACATTTTATACTCAAGACAGTGAGAACTGGTGAACTATGGATCCGATGTGGATTGGCATTCAAGAAAGGAACATCCTAATTTATAACCTGAAGTGTAGCTTGTGTTGACTCTGGATTAAATACATTACTCTAGAAGATGTGAAGGACCAATTTGTGCTCTCTTCCTTAGAGGGATAATGACGATGACAGTGGAAGGGAGGATGGACCACTGGAGGAGCAAATTGAGCGTTTGCAAGAAAAAGTGGAGTCTGCGCAAAGTGAACAGAAAAATCTTTTCCTTGTAATTTTCCAGGTAACATATATATAAAATTTATTTTTTAAATCATCCTTCTATTCCCTTCTTCTAGTAACAGCCTGAATTCAATATTCATTTTCTTTCAGCGTTTTATTATGATCCTCACAGAGCATTTAGTCCGCTGTGAAACTGGTGGCATTGATGTGATTACTCCATGGTATAAGAACTGCATAGAGAGACTTCAACAAATCTTTTTACTGGTTGGTATTTTACCACACTTTGGGTTTGAGTTGTATTCATGTAGTGACCAGCACAGATTTCTCATGCATCTTTCTTTTTTTGTTCTTTATTTGTTTAGCATCATCAGATAATCCAGCAGTACATGTTGACTTTGGAGAACCTGTTGTTCACAGGAGAACTGGACCATCACATTTTGACTGTCTTCCAGCAGTTCTGTGCATTGCAGGCCTAAATGGTAGCTCAGTTGGCAGGTTTGTCTGTGCACAGATCTGCAACACAAAGTCGGAGACTGAATAGGAATGAACTTTGGCAATGCTTTTATTGAAGACTCTCTATATATAACGAAAACACAAACTGGGTACAGACTTTTTTTTTTAGTATTTAAAATATCTGGCTTCAGATTGGATGAAACTATGAAATAGTTGTAAAACAGCCATGATGCTTTAGATGTCATTCTCCTCCATCTATTTGTAGTAATTACCTTACATTATTTTAATCTTTAATTTTTTTTTTTTTTTTTTTGCTAAGTCTCCTTATGATGTGAAGTAAGGTGTCGAAGCGGATGTTACTAGCCATTTGTCCTTGTTTTATTTCATTTTTTTTTCTCTACAAACTGCTTTTGTTGCCCTGCATTCTTTCTCTCCATCAAATGTATTTTTGTTGAATGTGTCAATTTAAATACAAAAGATAGTTGTTTTTATTTGCTTATCTTCTGTATTTTTTTTTTACTTTTAACTTGATCTCTGGGTCACTTTTTAGCAGCTGCTCAAGTGTGTGGGTTGTTTTTTTTTTTTTTTTTCGAAATATACCTTGTTCTCAGTGAGGGACCTCGCTGCCTCCATCTCCATGTGGAGCCGATCTGCTGGCAGGGAGGACTAAAGGGTTAAGGGTAGGATGCCACCTCGTCTGGTGACTGCTCACTACCAGATTTGTTAGAGCCTCCAGGGGAGTACACCTGTGCATTCTGTCCATACTTTTACTAAGTTCTGTCAGTTCCATACTGTATTTTTACTTTAATTTGTTTTCGGGGGAGTTTTTAGCTGCTACTAAAGCTTTCATTTACAACTGTAAGGCGCAGTAAAGTAAATTGAATTAAAGCTGGTGGTGGTCTGTAGAAAGTCTCTAGGTCCATTGAGGATCACGGAGTGTGTTTATTTTGAGTTATAGATGTAAATAGATTTCAAATTCTTCTGATGATGAATTTTACATTGTATCTTCATGAATGACTGTTTCCTTCTTACAATTATAAACACTCTGTCAGTTAAAGGGGTTTTCCGGGCAATTTTTTTTTTTTTTTTTAAATGTCTGTCAGTGCTAGTAATGGGTTGTTAATAAATGCACCCATATACCTTTTTTCCGTGTTTTGAGTGATTTCTGGGTGTCTCTGGGAGCAGCTATTTCCTGCTTTTGTTTACAGGTTTCAGCTTCCTGCTATGTAACTTCCTCACTAACCCCTCTTACCTCACTTCTCCCCATCACCCACTAACTGTCTCTCTAGCTATCCTGTCCTTCCCTACTTACTCAGCCCAACCCATATTAAATATTTACCTTCCTTGCTTCTTCCTGTGACAGTCCCTCCTCCTGTTCTGATTCAATTCGTGCTCTTATCCTCCAGCGATGATCCATCTCTACTGCGCATGTGTGCATGCGCAGTAGTGGTGAATTACCGGCAGCGGAGGAGAAGATCACACACCGTGCAGAATCATTCTGGAGAGGAGCTGCCTCGCCAGAAAAAGCCTGGAGGGTAAGTATAATGGGTTTGGGATGGGGGAGGGTGGGGGCTAGTAGTGATGATCAGTTTCGGGTAATAAGGAAACAGTCAATGGATAATCAAAAAATGTCCCTGGGATAGTCAGATGACTGCCCCAGGGATATGGGTAACTATCCGTTTTTGATAAATTGTTATTTAGAAAGTAGGAGGGGGGGTATGTTTAGATTAGTGTAGGGATTTCTATCCCGGATAACCCCTTTAACTTCAGCTACTCCAACTGTGTGTTCTCTCAGCATCCTAGTGCACAGTATTTCAGTGGCTTTGTAAGTGTATAGAAGGATGAGTAATAGCTAAACGTTTTAGTACTGTGGTGGCCCCCATTTTTGGTGAGTAGCAATGTGAAGATCATTCGTATGGCATCTGACTATACAACCACATGACAAGATTCCAGGATTTTTTTTTTTAGATTGTCCCAGTTTCTCAGCACGCTTTTAGCTTTCACTACAGATATGTAATTTTTTTTTTTTTTTTACTTTAGTAAGAAGGCTTTATGCATCATTCATTTCTGTGTGCCAACAATCCCGACAGCCACATAGCAGTGAATGGACTGATTGGACAAACAGCAATACTTAAGTTTCGTCACCTGGCATGCCACAGAAATAGCAATACAGCGTGGTCAAAAAATTGTATTTACCTAAAACCAATGGTGCCAGTCATTACTATAACTTGGCCCACAAATAAACAGTCCTTACATAGCTCTGTCAATAAAAAATAGTCGGAGCTGGCAGCCTTGTCACGGAATTCACAAGGACAAAGCTGTTCTCTATCTTTCCTTCCCATCCTGTTTCCTTCCATAACAATGAGAAAATGGTCTTACTATCCTTTTTGTCTGGACTACAAACACCCCTGTGAATGCTCTCTTCCTGCCTTGATGTGGTCCTGGCGATTCGGGTCTTTTTATCTCACAGATTCTATTCACCTTCAGGACTCCTTGTTTGTTCTCAGTGAGGGACCCTGCTGCCTCCATCTCCACGTGGATCTGATCTGCTGGCAGGGAGGAATTATAGGGTTAAGGGTAGGATGCCACCTCTTTAGGTGACTGCTCAATCTACCAGATTTGTTGGAACCTCGTGGGTAGTCCGACATCAGGCCCTGCCAGCCAGCTCTGCAAGGCTGCTACCTGTGCACTTTGTCCATACTTTTGCCAAGTTCTATGCGTTCCGTTTTGTGGCTTCTGCCAATGGCCATTTGGGGTGTAAGGTTCTACCAGCGCCTGTGAACTAAGTTTCTTTCATGGCTGCTGTTCTCCCCTTCATATGGGGCTGCTTTTGGACATTCCATGGTCCTGTCTATGGCCAGCACTTGTTTTGTTTTTTTGTTTTTTTTTATTACCTAGTGGTCGGGTCTAGGTCCATGGTGCTGTGTCCCATTGTGAATATGAGAGAAGAATTTTATGGTGAATACAAAAATACATATTTTTTTTCCCTCTCTCCACCAAATGGGTTTGCATAAATTGTAAAATTAAAAAAAAAACAAAACAGGAAGTCCAGCATAGAGGTCGTAAAATTTTTTTACCAAAAGATGATATATGTACACACAGCGTAAGACCTGTCTACTCTACTCTGATGTGTTTCTAGCTGGATTCTCCAGTTCTCAATTATAGAGTATGGAGTAAGAGCTGCTTTTAGGCGAATATATGCAGACTCACCTGACACACCTGTATGGGATGTAACACTTGAAAAATCAACAATGGTACTACAACCAAAGCTACCAGCATAAAAGTTCAGATATATGAAAATTGTGTTTTAGTTTTCTAGGTGAGGCTAATTAACGAAAACTTGTTGTGGAAGTGCAACGGTTTTTGTTTATTTTTTTGCAGATTTTGCTGCATTTTTTGACAAGAAGGTAGAAGTATAAGAACTTCTGAAATATTTCACTTTCCTTTAGTATCCATTCTTGGCTTTGGCTCAAACAAACGATAAAACAAAAGAAATGTTCCACATTTATTAACCGCTCACTGTATATAAATGTCAGCTCTTGTTGGGCTTTGTGCAGCTCTGATGTTTTATAAACAGTCCCTACTCAAGTGGGGATCTTTCGTGATAGGTTTATATCCCGATCATGTAGCTGTCAGAACATGGAAAGTTTGTTTGTTTTTTTTACATAAAAAAACCTCTCTCTGATACTAGCAGCTGCCCACCCATGGTTGGCATTGGGAGTGGGTGTTAGCTGTATCTTGCAGCTTACACCCTGCTTCATAACCCCAGGTTGAAGCTGGGATCCAATCATAGGTTTTAACCCTTTGGATGCCGGGGGTTAAACATGACCACAGCATTCAAGGGGTTCCGCGATGTCAAATGTGTGTCCCTTCCTCCAAGTGTATTGCAGTCTATAGTACTGAACCAGCGATCAGAGCATCGCTGGTTCAGGTGTCCTTAAGAGGGGGAAAGGTAAAACTCAATACCAGAATTGTTGGGGATTTTTTTTTATTTTTTTTTTATCCACTGAGAGAGTTAATAAAAGTTATAAGCACACAAAAATTTTATTACAAAATAAATCTAACTACATCACCATAAAAATAAAAAATATATATAGCTTGTACAATGTGAAGACAACCCCAAAAATCGCCAAATCACTAGAACAAAACTGGGTGCTCAGGAAGGGAATGTATAACCTGTGCGAGCGTATATGAGGGTACAAACCAGATCTAGAGCGTACGAGGGAAAATAAACCAGATCTGCCCCCCAGAGTGACCTCCTCAGTCATAGGAGCTACTGGGGATATTGTAGGAAATTTGGTGTTCCCAATGTACTCTGCATAGTTTACATATTCACTCTTCACCATCTGCTATGCAGCCGCGTCTTGGATACTAATGCCCAATACGCCCCTTAATGAATTTTTTGAGGGGTTCAGTTTTTAAAATGACAGGATAGCCAAGAAAAGAGTGGTACTATCACTATATTTCAAAGACTTACACTATTCGGTTGTGTTGATCATACATAAATGGTCACATGAGACTTCAGTAGTGGTGGTGCTCTTCATCCCAATACTAAATAGTAAGATGTTCAAAAAGAAATAAAGAAACGGGGGGCACTCACCCATCTGAAGTAATTTTCTTTAAAAACTCAGTCCTTTATTAGAAACCATGGATAAAACAAAGCGGGAGGGAGAGATAGCATACATAGAGAGATAGCCGTGTATGCTATCTCTCCCTCCCGATTTGTTTTATCCATGATTTCTAATAAAGGACTGAGTTTTTAAAGAAAATTACTTCAGATGGGTGAGTGCCCCCCGTTTATTTCTATTTTTGAAGTTTTTAAAATGGGATCATTCAATAAGGGATTCCATCTTACTGGTACTTTAGAGGTTCTGCAACATGACTTGGCGTCCAGAGACCAAACATCTGAATCTGCGCACCAAAAGCCACATAGCGCACCTTCCTTACTATGCTCTGCAGTGTACCCAAAATGGGAAGGGTTAAAAAGGTTATCCGGTTTGTAAGATTGATGGCCGAATCTTAGGATAGGCCTAGTATTAGATCTGTGGAGGTATGACACCTGGGACCCCTGTAAATCACCGATGCTGTGGGAGAGCTGTGCAAATTGTAGCGGTGAGTGTAGTTACTGTAGAATTGTCCCATAGACTTTAGTTTAACCGGTTAAGGACCGGGCCCAAAAGTATGTTAAAGACTAGGCCTTTTTTTTTTTCAAAACTGACATGTCACTTTAAATGGCAATAACTTTGAGGCGCTTTAACTTACACAATCGATTCTGCGATTGTTTTTTCGTAACACATTATACTTCATGTCAGTAGTAAATTTTGGTCGATATGCTTTCTTTGATTATGAAAAAATATGAAATTTGGTGAAAATTTTGAAAAAAAATGCAGTTTTCAAACTGCAAGCCTTTCAAATAAGTCATACTACCCAAATTTTTTCATAAATATAATTAACCATGTCTCTGATTTATGTAGCAATCAAATTTTAATCACACTTTCATTTTTTCAGATATTATAAGGCTAAGTCAAGCAGTAATTTTCCAAATTTTCAAGAATATTTCCAAAACACATTTTTCAAGGGACCAGTTCAATTCTGAAGGGAACTTGAAAGGCCTCTCTAATAAAACCCCCCGTAAGTCACCCCATTCTCAAAACTGCACTCCTCAAAGAATCCAAAACAGCAGTTTGAAAGTTTCTTAACCCTTTCAGCATTTCACAGCAATTAAAACAAAATGGAGGTCAAATTTCCATTTTTCAATTTCTATCACTGATATATTCATTTAGCCCTAGAATTTAGACATTTATTAAGGGTTAAAAGAGGAAATGCACCCACATTTTGTTACACAATTTCTCCTGAACACGACAATACCCCATATGTGCTGGTACCCTAATGTACGGGCACACGATCGCTCTCAGAACGGATGGAGCGCTAATTGGATTTTGTAGGCCAGATTTTGATCAAATAGTTTGCAGGTACCATGTCCCTTTTGCAGAGCCCCCAAGGTGCCAAAACAGTGAAAACCCCCAAAATGTGACCCCATTTTGGAAACTAGACCCCTTAAGGAATTTATCAAGGGGTATAGTGAGCCCTTTGACCCTACAGGAATGTAACAGAATTGGCCCAACAAAAGGAAAAGTGACATTTTTTGCTATAAAATGTTGCTTTAACCCCAAATTTTGCATTTCCACAAGGGGTTAAAGGAGAAAATGCAACCCAAATTTTGTTACCCAATTTCTCCCCAACGTGACAATACCCCATATGTGCTGGTAATCTAATGTATGAATGGATGGAGCGCTAATTAGATTTTGTAGGCCAGATTTTGCTAGAATAGTTTGCAGGCATTCAATAAGTGTTTTAGCATCTTCTTAGAGTATCCAGATTTTTTGTGAAATGTTGAAAAAGATGCAAAAAATGTAATTAGTATTTTTGTTCCCCAATGTATTCATCTAGGGGTATTATTTAGGGAATTTAGAGTTTATAACAATAGGAATTTGCAGGTTTATTTAAAAGATGGGGCTTGGTGGCAACCACAAAATTAGAAGTGGAATATACAAGAAGAGCTCTAATAATGAAGAACAGTGTGGTATTTCTCAAAACAAGAAATACACAGGCCTGGTTGTGAGGGGCATGAGGGACAAAAGTAACGGGTATCTCTGCGTCGCCCATTTTTGGAGCAGACACGGCATTTTTTTTGCACGGTAGCTCGTGTTGTTGTTGAGGGAATTAGACTGATAAAATTCCTTTGTTAGTCGTTTCACATTTTCAGACTGGGGGTTCTCTATGGGGTCCTGAGGGTCAAAAAGGAGGTTGTGAATTATTTCCTCCTGGAAATCCAGGTATTTGTCGGTGCCTCCCTTCTTTTTATAAAGTAGAAAGGCATTTTGGATTCCAATTTGAAAGAGGTAAATGGCCACTTTTTTTTGTACCAGGTTTTGGTTTTTCTTTTTACGAAATAGGGCTGTAAGATCTGATCACTTAAATCCACCCTCCCGTCCATGTGTTTGTTATACTCGGATACACTTATCGGCTTATGTTTGTCTGCTGTTGGCCCTCTTTCCCTCACTGCCACTGTTCCTGTGGGGTGTATTGTGCTCAACAAATAGACATCTCTCCGATCTCTGTATTTCACTGCCATCAACTCTTCACAAGAATAAGAACAGGACTCCCCCTTTTGTATGCCCTTCCCCACTAGCTGCTGCGGAAAACCAGCTCGGTTTTTGCGCATGGTTCCACATGCTCCTGTGCTTGCACAATGCAAGTGTCTAAATAGGGCCACACCTGAATAAAAGTTGTCACAATACAAGTGGTTCCCTTTGTGTAGCAGTGGCTGCATTATCTCCAACACAATTTTACTGCTGATGGGAAAATTAGGGGGGCATCCTGGGGAATTAATTCTTTTATCTCGTCATACAGAAGAGGGCGCTAGCTTTCCAGGCACACATCCAGGGGAGCAAGCCCGACTCCTACCACCACCAAGCTTGGCTAAGCCACCTGAGCAAACCAGACACTCACCAACCAAACAACAGCCAACCACCAAACCAAAAACACCAACAGATGATAACCAAGGCCGAAATAAAGGCGACCACAGAGGCAAACAGAGAGCGGTACATTGAAGAATGGAGAAACGAAATAAATAACTCCAAGAAACTCACCGTGTACCAATCCCTACAAAGGGACTACACCATGGCCACCTACCTGGAGAGAATACGCCACCCCAAGCACAGACAGATCCTGAGCCGGTACAGACTGAGCGCCCACAACCTAGAGATAGAGACGGGGCGATACAGGCAGACGTACAAGCCACAGGAGAACATACTGTGCCAGCACTGTGACTAGGGGGCCCTAGAAGACGAGACCCACTTCCTGCTACACTGCACCAAATACTCAGCTGTGAGGGCCGTCTACTACCAAAGACTCTGCCCACATCCCAGACTTCATATCTGCAGACGAGAAGAGGAAACTCTACATCCTACTGGGAGAAGAAGAGGCCACTGTGGAGATCGCTGCCCAATACGTGTCCAGCTGTCACCAAATAAGAGGAAGATGACTACACGGACTGTTATATTTATCCCAATACACCCGCCCCACCCCCACATATAGCGGTCACCAACGAAGAGGAAGATGAGACTCCACGGACTGTTATACCCCAAATCAACTGCCCCACCCCGCCTCCCCATATTGCGGTCACCAACTAAGAGGAAGACGAGACGCCATGGACCGTTATACCCCAAACCACCACCCCCATACCCACCCGAATCCAAGCCCCCCCCCCCACACAAACACACACACACCCGAATCCAACACACACACACACTTTACTAGCTTTGGCAATGCCAAATACCTATTCGGACGTGCCAATAAAGCTTGATTTGATTTATCTCATCCCTCATAGATTCTGAAGGCAGCGGTGTATCCGGAACTGCTTTCGCAAAGCTTATATAGCTTAATGCCATATCTTGCCCGTTTGGAAGGGAGATATTGGCGAAAGCTAAGTCTGCCGTGAAAACTAAGGAGGGATTCGTCCACACTGACGTTTTGCTCTGGGGTGTAATGTTGTAAAAAGGAGTGGTTCAAATTTATGAGGGGTCTTAGTTTGAATAACCGATCACAGTTTGGGGGGGCCTGTGAATTGTCACTGAAGTGAAGGAACCTCATTATTCGCTCATAGCGAAGCCTGGACATGACTACAGAATATATTGGGGTTGATTGTGCGGGACTTTTTGACCAATATGACCTGATTGAGGGCTTTTTTACAATACCCATATTTAGGGTGAAGCCCCAAAATTTTTTCATTTTCGCCAGCTCTGTGGGTGTCCAATCTTTGGTATGCGCAGATGAAGGTTTTTGTGTTATGTACTGGGTAGCGTATAAATTAGTTTGAAGGACAATTTCATTGAGGAGGTCGTCGCTTATAAATAAACGAAAGTAGTTAATGTGGGTAAATTGGGAATCATCCACTGTTATGCCAGGAGATGCAGTAAATGGGTGGACTCTAGGGGCAAAAGATGGAGCAGGCACTGGAGGGAACGCACATCAACTAGTGGGAAAGTGTCACTGTCTGCTGCCGCACTGCTAGTTCCTGCACCTTCACCATCTGAAGAGTCAATGTCATCAGGGAGAACGTCCACCGGAAGACATATCTGAAATGACACTTGTATTGTCATTTTCATTGTCTACAAATGTTTCAGTGTCAGACGCATCTGATGCATCTGACCAAAGAATGGCGTATGCCTCCTCACTGGTATAAAACCTCCTCGCCATAATGTCACTATAACACTGATTGCGAGCCCTCTTTGGTACAGTGGCTGACAATGTCTGTAAAGCGCCGCAGAATATGTTAGCGCTATACAAGTGACATATATACACCTATATGGCGGGTGTATATATATATATATATATATATATATATATACACACTCACCGGCCACTTTATTAGGTACACCAAGCTAGTAACGGGTTGGACCCCCTTTTGCCTTCAGAACTGCCTCAATTCTTCGTGGCATAGATTCAACAAGGTGCTGGAAGCATTCCTCAGAGATTTTGGTCCATATTGACATGATGGCATCACACAGTTGCCGCAGATTTGTCGGCTGCACATCCATGATGCGAATCTCCCGTTCCACCACATCCCAAAGATGCTCTATTGGATTGAGATCTGGTGACTGTGGAGGCCATTGGAGTACAGTGAACTCATTGTCATGTTCAAGAAACCAGTCTGAGATGATTCCAGCTTTATGACATGGCGCATTATCCTGCTGAAAGTAGCCATCAGATGTTGGGTACATTGTGGTCATAAAGGGATGGACATGGTCAGCAAGAATACTCAGGTAGGCTTTGGCGTTGCAACGATGCTCAATTGGTACCAAGGGGCCCAAAGAGTGCCAAGAAAATATTCCCCACACCATGACACCACCACCACCAGCCTGAACCGTTGATACAAGGCAGGATGGATCCATGCTTTCATGTTTTTGACGCAAAATTCTGACCCTACCATCCGAATGTCGCAGCAGAAATCGAGACTCATCAGACCAGGCAACATTTTTCCAATCTTCAATTGTCCAATTTCGATGAGCTTGTGCAAATTGTAGCCTCAGTTTCCTGTTCTTAGCTGAAAGGAGTGGCACCCGGTGTGGTCTTCTGCTGCTGTAGCCCATCTGCCTCAAAGTTCGACGTACTGTGCGTTCAGAGATGCTCTTCTGGCTACCTTGGTTGTAACGGGTGGCTATTTGAGTCACTGTTGCCTTTCTATCAGCTCGAACCAGTCTGGCCATTCTCCTCTGACCTCTGGCATCAACAACGCATTTCCGCCCACAGAACTGCCGCTCACTGGATGTTTTTTCTTTTTCGGACCATTCTCTGTAAACCCTAGAGATGGTTGTGCGTGAAAATCCCAGTAGATCAGCAGTTTCTGAAATACTCAGACCAGCCCTTCTGGCACCAACAACCATGACACGTTCAAAGGCACTCAAATCACCTTTCTTCCCCATACTGATGCTCGGTTTGAACTGCAGGAGATTATCTTGACCATGTCTACATGCCTAAATGCACTGAGTTGCCGCCATGTGATTGGCTGATTAGAAATTAAGTGTTAACGAGCAGTTGGACAGGTGTACCTAATAAAGTGGCCGGTGAGTGTATATAATCTATGTATAAGATGATATATGGGGTGGGAATTAGGGGTTTTGGGGCAGTGGATGGGGTAATCGATGGGTTTTTGGGCAGTTGAAACAATGTTTTAGTGTTTTCTGGCAGCTGCTGCTCTAAGATCTCTCTTCTTCTCTTCGCCTCACAAAGATACTAAGTGTGAGGAGAATAGGAGAAGGAGGAGACTTAAGACGCAGCCGTCATACAGTAAATAGAAGGGATCACTGTGACTTGCTGTCACAGCGATCACATGACCGGGGACCAATCAGATCGGTCCTCGGCATGTTCACTAAGTCCCGCGCGATCCCCTCTAAAATAGAGTCTAAAGACCGGCCGTATTTATACAATAGGCTGGTCTTTAGGTACCACGATCACTGGCCGTATATATACGGCCGGCGGTCGTTAACTGGTTAATAGATATTCTAAATGCAAGGTCTGAACCAAAGCCTGCAGAGCTTATGTACATATTTCAGCAAGAGCGTACTCATATTACATATTAGCCCAATAAGAATCACAGTAGAAAAACATTTAATGCAAGTTCATATTTTAATTCAAATATAAAAAGTAATTATATTTCATTAATTTCACATTTTTTCATAATTTAATTCATGACCGCATGTTGTGCATGTCTTCTTATACATATCCTCTTCTATGTGTTCCTCTGGTCCATACTCATGTTGATGGCCACTGGCATCTTTTCTCCATATACTGCTCCTTACAGCACGACGGAGTTCTGTGGTTATGTCAATGAATATCAAAAATAAATGAAGTATGTAAACCCTTAAGGTAAAAAAAAAAAAATCAATAACTCTTATTTTTAAACTCCCTTGAACACCAGGTGGTCTAAAAATAAAAGTTAAAAATTGTATTGAAAAAAAAAAAAATCATTCCACCTTTTCTTTAGATCAGATACATAAATAACCAATATAAAACACACACACTATACACATTCCTGTGTCCGAAAGTTTCCAAACTATAAACTTATAAAAATATTTTCCACCATATTCATATTAATACATATGTATAGAATTTTTGTAACGTAACACTATACATAACACAAGGGTTATCTTGATACTTAACCTTTTACTTTCTTATCAAATTTTTTCTGCTTCATTTTATCTCTGTTATCTTGCCGAACTTCTTTTGCCTCTTCTAGAGCATCTTCAGTACCCCATACTTCTAAGGAACGTTTAACTATCTGTAATGCAGTAAAAAGAACTGCAACATTAACTGCTTACTACAAAATAAATACATACGTACATGTATGTCATCTGCGGTGTGAAGACATATGTATATAACTGTGATCGCACAAACACTAAAGCTATGTGATCATCATCATGGATGTCTGACTGTGACTGATAGCTAGGTTTCCAAGTACAACAACCAGGATACCAGAAATACCTGGTTTAGACTCATAGATGCCATTGTGGAACGGTGATTGTTTGTTATGGAATCTGATCTCCACAACTGACTGAGATGTCACACATTGACTACTGTAATACATTATATGTAGCTCTTTCACAAAAATAAATGTATTGCCTTCAGTTATTCCAGAAAGCTGGAGCTAGATTTTTTTTTCATCATTTATGCTAGTTTTCTTGGTGTAAATGATGCCAGAATTCTGCACCAGAAAGGAGTTGGCAGAGATTTCTGTTTAGATACAAAATTCCAAGTGGATGCTTCTAACTTATGACAAGTCATGCGCCTCATCACAAACTCCAATAGGGCAGGGATTATCAAAATTGATGCGGAAAACCAGTCTTGATAAATTATCCCCCAACCCATCTCTATAGTATTCAGCATGACATAAACACTAAAAGCATTTGCTATATATACCTGCAATTTCAAGTAAAGTTTCATGTCACCCCAATGAGAATTGTGAGGATTCTTCTTTAAAATATACTTCAGCACAGGCTCCCTTTTATCTATATCGCAGTCTTTCAGTAAATACTCTTTCTTGGCTTCAGTCCTTGTTATGAGTTTATGTTTTTCTTCTGCATCTCTTCACACAAGAAAACAAAAGAAAAATCTTACAAATTTCATATAGAACTGTAAACAAGGGCACAGATAAAATGATTCAGAAATTTTTTTTTTGCCATGAAAATAAGCAAACAGATCTCAGCTTTTACTTTTAAGAACAAGCTGAACTGGAAACTGTATCATTTGGTAAGCTATTTAGGGCTCGTTCACATCTGCGCCCAGCACTCCGTACTTCAGGTTTCCGTTTCCTGCATAAAACAGAGGCAGGAGACGGAAACCTGCAGGAGTCTTTCTCACCCAATCATTTGAATGGGTGAGAAAACTGTCCGGCCGTGAGCGGCGGTGAGCGTTTTAGGCTCTCCGCCGCGAAACCGGGTTTTATAATCCGGACACAGAGTCGGACATGCAGTACTCTGTGTCCGGATTAAAAAAAAAAAACGGTTTCGCGGCGGAGAGCCTAAAACGCTCACCACCGCTCACGGCCGGACCCGGTCTGTGGTTTCCGTCTTCTGGCATGCAGAAGACGGAAACCATAGAACGGAGACCCTGAACGCAGGTGTGAACCTAGCGTTAGTAGTACAAGTTTATTAGCGCTGAAGGAATAAAAAGTGGAATAAATCAAACAATAAGTAAAAAAAAACAACAAACAAAGTGAATGTAAATTTACCTGCATCCGTCACAAACAGCTAAATCAAAGTGGTTGCTTAAGTAGGAATCCATGAAATCTTTGCCGCAATCCTCACAAATTAGGTAATCAAATTCTAGAACTGGTCCTGCAGAAACAAATCTTGTTTAGCCCAAAATGTTTCTGATTTCTACTTTTGGCTGGAAAAAGTGGAAATTTCTCTTACATTACATATAGAATATGTTACAATTTTGACCATGTTATTTTACTATTAGTGAGTAGTAAACACAAAAAGGTACTACAGGAACTCTGAGCTAAAATAATTTGTCTATACCCTCAATAATTCCTTTTTTTTTTCTTGACTAATTCCACTATTAATTACAAATCAATATAATAAGAGTAACGTTTCATTACCACTAAAAGTTTCCTTAGCATTAGACATAAAGAAGCAATAATAGAAAGCCCCGTGCTCCGAAAGGTCTCTTAAATAATCTCATGGGAAAAATATGCAAATCTGTTTTACAGGATGTAAATAGGGAAATCATTGCAGAAAAGGCTTGTGGGAAAGTCGGGCATGATGTTCAAGAGAGCTTCCCCTAGAGGGCAGCATACAGAGGCACTGTTACCCTATTTACATCTTGGGAAACAGATTTGCATATTCTTCCCATGATCCCCCACAGTGAAGCGAAAATGACTTTGAAAAGATTCCACACACCTGACAAGGTGGTCTCTCCTCAAGGAGTGACAATATCCCCATAAATCTCAAGAAGATTTAATTACCTTCATGATAAAAACATCACAGTGCACAATGTTGATGTTTCATCTGAATACAGTCTTAGGGCCCGTGCACACGGAGTAAATGTGTGCTCATTTTTGCATAATACACATGTAAAGAATACACTCACACATGGTTTTTGGCGCGTATAAAAAATACATGTAAAAAATGTCATTGAAGTCAATGGGAATCTGATTTTTGCAAGTGTTTTCTTTACACACGTATTATGCAAAAATGAGCGCGCGTTTACTCTGTGGGCACGGGTTCTTAGTCATAACATCACACAAGTGGGTGAGCACATAGATCTCAGAACTCCTTTACATACACGTTATGTCTCTGACCACTTAGGTAATTAACATAATCACTTCACGAGTGCATTAAAAACTAACATTGTGAATCCTCTACAGGATATAGGCTAACACAGTAAAATTAACAATGATATATCAAGGCCTCTATTATGGTTGAGACCTTTAGGAAACCGTGTGTCCTTTACAAAGATCTACTAAATCTAGAGTTTTCCTCAGCTTCCACAATACCTATACGGAAACTGCCATGCTGCGGTTTGCAAAAATGCAAGGGTTTTTTTTGCAAATCGCATTATTTCCTCCGTGGATTATTTTCTGCAATGTGTGGATGGGATTAGCCAGTCCCATGCAGGGAGTGTAAAACTCAGCGGTTTTTGTTGCATCAAGAATTTTTGGCCACCATGTTTAATATATATTTTTTTGAAGACATAAACCTGCCATCAGCGTATGAACAGTGCAAGAGGGGTTGGCCAGTGAAATTAAATTGACTTCCCTGGGCCAATCTCTATGTATTCGCTTGATCGCAATAGTGTTAGGGAAGGGTCAGCTTATGGAAAGAGGGGTTCTGCCTATGAACAAGCTGCTCTATACCACATTAACCCTTTCATTATTATGAATATACATCAGTTGTTGAAACTGTAATACAAGTATAATACTCAACTATTACTAATTTAGCAGGACGGAATAATCTGGAACATTGTATTCATTTACCAGGCTGATGTACAACAGTTTCCACAGTCTTCTCCTCTGTTTCTTCTTCCTCGATAAAGAATCCTCCACCTGAATCTACAATCTTTGGAGGGGCTTTCACAGCAGAAATCCCTACATAAAAAGCTAAAGTTAGATCTAGTTTAGGTAATTCAATATTTTGCAAAGAGAGGCAGTACCTCTAAGGATGCTATTACATGTGATGTTTGTACTCACATTAATGCATGGCTGTTTTTCTAATGACTAAGGGGGCGTTCACACTACCATTGGATGTCTGTTCTGATAGTGTCCGTTAAAAAAATAAAAAACAAACACACATAGCATAACGGACTTTAACTGACACTAAGGGCTCATTCACATCTGCACCCTGGTCTCCGTTTATACAGGTTTCCGTTTCCTGCCCAAAACTGGACTGGAGACGGAAACCTGCAGGCATTTTTCAATCCCATTCATTTGATTGGGTTTGAAAACTGTCCGTCCGTGAGCGTTTTATGCTCCCCGCGGTGAAACCGGCTTTTTTGAACCTGACACAAAGTTGGACATGCAGGACTTTGTGTCCAGTTTAAAAAAAAAACAAAACGGTTTCGCTGCGGAGAGAATAAAACGCCGGACCCGGTCTGACAGGTTTCCGTCTTCTGAAACCTGAGTACGGAGACCGAACGCTGGTGTGAACCCAGCCTCACTGATATTAATGTGTCTATCAGTTTAAAAAAAAAAAAAAAAAAAAAAAACGGAGACAATAGCATCAGTTAGTGTCTGTTTTTATAACGTGAGTTAATGGAGTAAATGGACACTAACGGACAACAGATCAAATCACTTTGAAATCAAAGGGATTTTTAACGGATTTATGATGGATCTGTTAGTGTTCATTGTTAACATTTTGTAATAGAAGCTAGCATCGAACACTACTAACGGCAGTGTGAACAAATTCTAGCGTTAAATGGATCCGTTAAAAAAACGAACACATCAACATCAGTTAGTGTCCGTTAAAGTCCATTATGATAGGCATGTTTTTTGTTCTTTAACGGACACTATCATAATGGACATCCAATGGTAGTGTAAACACCCCGTTATCAAAAATGCGCACATCAATATAAGTAAAAATGCAGATGTGTAATAGCATCCTAACAGTTTACATTTATTCCATGAATTATTACCAAGAAAGACAATTCTACAAACCAATAAAGCAGTGATAAACTAGTGTTACCCATGTAACGTAGCTTAAAGCTGGCACTAGATTTTTATTTAAACAATGATATTACAGGTCACAATTCATACAACAGTGTTACTTCCAGTATGTGCCTTCCTAGATTCCTCCATTCTCTTTCAACTGTGTCTTTTTGTAGGTGGGGTCTCCAGAACTGGACACAGTATTCCAGATATGGAGTCTGAGAAATAGGTCCCACATGTGACTGTAAGACATTGTTTCCGTTGGATTGATACTTTAAGTAGGTAAACATCTTACTTTGCAGGAACACCCAAGGGGTGGAATGGGTTAAAAATAATAATAAGCAAAACTCAATCCTTTGCCAGTGCTGTCACCAGATCTGTTCTGAACACACAGGAAACAGCTGGAAATGCCGGCTCAGCCTCCCTGAGGTTACCCGCCTTAGCCAGTGACTGGCTGAGTGTATAGTTCTAGTTTATTAAGAAAGGATCGGGAAGTACAGACCTGAAGGCATGCATGTATCAGAATGGCAGCAGCCGGGAGAGGATTGCCTATTTCAATCATTTCTTTTCCTTTCAGAAATATTTCTATAGTCTACATATTTTCTATGCCTTCAGAAAAACTTTGTATAAACCAAATCAAGAGGTAAAACACAGTAGAGGACCAATCCAAAGGATGAGAAAAGCCGATATAAGTATTCACATTAATTTCACCTTCACCGGTAGGGTACGGTCTGCTGGCAAGTCGGGCTTGTCTTAACATCAGTGCTCTTTGTCTATTTCGCTCTATTCTTGCCCGAACGGCAGCTGGCAATTTCTTCTCTTCACCAAGCTGAGGGTCTGTCACTGGCTCAGATTCCATCCTAATTGCCGCTGTATATTTCTTTAAGTCAATTCACGAGAGGGTGAAAAACCTGCAAGTGGCTACAAAAACGAGACACAATAAGAATGTTTTTATGGCACAGAAGGTCATCTATATAATATATTGTCAATTCTGTGGACAACACAATTCTTTAATACATACTGGAGATACAGCAATCACTTACCGAATCCACATCTTATATAGACTTAGAGTATTCACATATAGTCTACTCTAGGTATGTGAATAGGAACACAAAGACTAGGACTGAGCTACAATATCAGGCACTGTATACAGATAGAAGTGGCTCTGCTTCTGAAAAAAAGGCAGTCCACATTTTCTAACCTCATACAATCTAAGTAATAAAATGGATGTTCTTTGACATTGTCAGAACTCCTTTCTGACATATGTGGTACAGGACAGTATATGGGGTCCTCATATCAGACAGCTTCAAAATGAGTCAACAGTCTACTTTGTCATACTTTGCTAGGGGAGATTAGCTGGAGTAGACAGAATAGCCCTGGCAGGAGAAGAAATGCTCCAAAGCCCTTTTTTGGCTGTTTTTCACATGAATAAACACTGATTTTTATGAAAATGGAACTGCAAAATAAGAAAGACATTTAGAAAGTGTAGAAGTTACCCTATAAGGTACTGTCAATAGCATGACAATTATTTTCCTGGTGACAGACTCACTATAAACAATATCAATTTGTTATAGCTGTGATTGTAATGACCTTCAGTGAAAGGGACCAAGTGTGCAAGGTATACAGGACGTTATATCATGTAAACAAATACGATGGATGCCAGGAGATCCCCCAGACACCCAGAAATCGCTCAAAACACTGCTAAAGGTATATGGGTGTACTTATTAACCCATTACTAGCACTAACAGACCTTTTTTTAAAAATAAATAAAAGATTTTTTGCCTGGAAAACTTCTTTAAAAAGGTTTTCTGGAATATAAAAAAATTGTGTGTCAGTGCACTACAAATAGATTCAGCAAAAGTTAAAAAAAAAGCTTATAATCATCTCACCAATGCCTTGCCAACTGCCGTTCAGGTCCTTGATGTGCTCTAACCTGAGAAAGCAGGAAATGCTTGCCGATGTCTGTTAAACCAATCACTGCACTGGTGACCTGTCCCAACCATTGACTGGCTGAGCAAGCACTCCCAGCCATTTCTTTCTATGTTGAGTTGGTAACAGGAAGTGGAGCACAATGGCGACCCAGACACTACCAGAACAGCAGTGGCAGGAGAGTGTGAGCTGAATACAAGTCCTGGGCAAGCACCAGCCCAAGCAATTGCTACGTGTATAGGTAGCAGTACTACTCCAGACAGCACTACAGTACGTGTATAGGTAGCAGTACTACTCCAGACAGCACTACAGTACGTGTATAGGTAGGAGTACTACTCCAGACAGCACTACAGTACATGTATAGGTAGGAGTACTACTACAGACAGCACTACAGTACGTGTATAGGTAGCAGTACTAGTACAGACAGCACTACAGTACGTGTATAGGTAGGAGTACTACTCCAGACAGCACTACAGTACGTGTATAGGTAGCAGTACTAGTACAGACAGCACTACAGTACGTGTATAGGTAGCAGTACTACTCCAGACAGCACTACAGTACGTGTATAGGTAGCAGTACTAGTACAGACAGCACTACAGTACGTGTATAGGTAGCAGTACTAGTACAGACAGCACTACAGTACGTGTATAGGTAGCAGTACTAGTACAGACAGCACTACAGTACGTGTATAGGTAGCAGTACTACTCCAGACAGCACTACAGTACATGTATAGGTAGCAGTACTACTCCAGACAGCACTACAGTACATGTATAGGTAGGAGTACTACTACAGACAGCACTACAGTACGTGTATAGGTAGCAGTACTAGTACAGACAGCACTACAGTACGTGTATAGGTAGCAGTACTAGTACAGACAGCACTACAGTACGTGTATAGGTAGCAGTACTAGTACAGACAGCACTACAGTACGTGTATAGGTAGCAGTACTACTCCAGACAGCACTACAGTACATGTATAGGTAGCAGTACTACTCCAGACAGCACTACAGTACATGTATAGGTAGGAGTACTACTACAGACAGCACTACAGTACGTGTATAGGTAGCAGTACTAGTACAGACAGCACTACAGTACGTGTATAGGTAGGAGTACTACTCCAGACAGCACTACAGTACGTGTATAGGTAGCAGTACTAGTACAGACAGCACTACAGTACGTGTATAGGTAGCAGTACTACTCCAGACAGCACTACAGTACGTGTATAGGTAGCAGTACTAGTACAGACAGCACTACAGTACGTGTATAGGTAGCAGTACTAGTACAGACAGCACTACAGTACGTGTATAGGTAGCAGTACTAGTACAGACAGCACTACAGTACGTGTATAGGTAGCAGTACTACTCCAGACAGCACTACAGTACGTGTATAGGTAGCAGTACTACTCCAGACAGCACTACAGTACGTGTATAGGTAGCAGTACTACTCCAGACAGCACTACAGTACGTGTATAGGTAGCAGTACTAGTACAGACAGCACTACAGTACGTGTATAGGTAGCAGTACTAGTACAGACAGCACTACAGTACGTGTATAGGTAGGAGTACTACTACAGACAGCACTACAGTACGTGTATAGGTAGCAGTACTACTCCAGACAGCACTACAGTACGTGTATAGGTAGCAGTACTACTCCAGACAGCACTACAGTACGTGTATAGGTAGCAGTACTAGTACAGACAGCACTACAGTACGTGTATAGGTAGCAGTACTAGTACAGACAGCACTACAGTACGTGTATAGGTAGGAGTACTACTACAGACAGCACTACAGTACGTGTATAGGTAGCAGTACTACTCCAGACAGCACTACAGTACGTGTATAGGTAGCAGTACTACTCCAGACAGCACTACAGTACGTGTATAGGTAGCAGTACTAGTACAGACAGCACTACAGTACGTGTATAGGTAGCAGTACTAGTACAGACAGCACTACAGTACGTGTATAGGTAGGAGTACTACTACAGACAGCACTACAGTACGTGTATAGGTAGCAGTACTACTCCAGACAGCACTACAGTACGTGTATAGGTAGCAGTACTAGTACAGACAGCACTACAGTACGTGTATAGGTAGCAGTACTACTCCAGACAGCACTACAGTACGTGTATAGGTAGGAGTACTACTCCAGACAGCACTACAGTACGTGTATAGGTAGCAGTACTAGTGCAGACAGCACTACAGTACGTGTGTAGGTAGCAGTACTACTCCAGACAGCACTACAGTACGTGCATAGGTAGCAGTACTAGTACAGACAGCACTACAGTACGTGTGTAGGTAGCAGTACTAGTACAGACAGCACTACAGTACGTGTGTAGGTAGCAGTACTAGTACAGACAGCACTACAGTACGTGTATAGGTAGCAGTACTACTACAGACAGCACTACAGTACATGTATAGGTAGGAGTACTAGTACAGACAGCACTACAGTACGTGTATAGGTAGCAGTACTACTACAGACAGCACTACAGTACATGTATAGGTAGGAGTACTAGTACAGACAGAACTACAGTACGTGTGTAGGTAGCAGTACTAGTACAGACAGCACTACAGTACATGTATAGGTAGCAGTACTAGTACAGACAGCACTACAGTACGTGTATAGGTAGCAGTACTAGTACAGACAGCACTACAGTACGTGTATAGGTAGCAATACTACTACAGACAGCACTACAGTACGTGTATAGGTAGCAGTACTACTACAGACAGCACTACAGTACGTGTATAGGTAGCAGTACTAGTACAGACAGCACTACAGTACGTGTATAGGTAGCAGTACTAGTACAGACAGCACTACAGTACGTGTATAGGTAGCAGTACTACTCCAGACAGCACTACAGTACGTGTATAGGTAGGAGTACTACTCCAGACAGCACTACAGTACGTGTATAGGTAGCAGTACTAGTGCAGACAGCACTACAGTACGTGTGTAGGTAGCAGTACTAGTACAGACAGCACTACAGTACGTGTGTAGGTAGCAGTACTAGTACAGACAGCACTACAGTACGTGTGTAGGTAGCAGTACTAGTACAGACAGCACTACAGTACGTGTATAGGTAGCAGTACTACTACAGACAGCACTACAGTACGTGTATAGGTAGGAGTACTAGTACAGACAGCACTACAGTACGTGTATAGGTAGCAGTACTACTACAGACAGCACTACAGTACATGTATAGGTAGGAGTACTAGTACAGACAGAACTACAGTACGTGTGTAGGTAGCAGTACTAGTACAGACAGCACTACAGTACATGTATAGGTAGCAGTACTAGTACAGACAGCACTACAGTACGTGTATAGGTAGCAGTACTAGTACAGACAGCACTACAGTACGTGTATAGGTAGCAATACTACTACAGACAGCACTACAGTACATGTATAGGTAGCAGTACTACTACAGACAGCACTACAGTACGTGTATAGGTAGCAGTACTACTCCAGACAGCACTACAGTACGTGTATAGGTAGCAGTACTAGTACAGACAGCACTACAGTACGTGTATAGGTAGCAGTACTACTACAGACAGCACTACAGTACGTGTATAGGTAGCAGTACTAGTACAGACAGCACTACAGTACGTGTATAGGTAGCAGTACTACTCCAGACAGCACTACAGTACGTGTATAAGTAGCAGTACTATTACAGACAGCACTACAGTACGTGTATAGGTAGCAGTACTAGTACAGACAGCGCTACAGTACGTGTATAGGTAGCAGTACTACTACAGACAGCGCTACAGTACGTGTATAGGTAGCAGTACTACTCCAGACAGCACTACAGTACATGTATAGGTAGCAGTACTAGTACAGACAGCACTACAGTACGTGTATAGGTAGCAGTACTACTCCAGACAGCACTACAGTACGTGTATAGGTAGCAGTACTACTACAGACAGCACTACAGTACGTGTATAGGTAGCAGTACTACTACAGACAGCACTACAGTACGTGTATAGGTAGCAGTACTACTACAGACAGCACTACAGTACATGTATAGGTAGCAGTACTAGTACAGACAGCACTACAGTACGTGTATAGGTAGCAGTACTAGTACAGACAGCACTACAGTACGTGTATAGGTAGCAGTACTACTACAGACAGCACTACAGTACGTGTATAGGTAGCAGTACTACTACAGACAGCACTACAGTACGTGTATAGGTAGCAGTACTGGTACAGACAGCACTACAGTACGTGTATAGGTAGCAGTACTACTACAGACAGCACTACAGTACGTGTATAGGTAGCAGTACTACTACAGACAGCACTACAGTACGTGTATAGGTAGCAGTACTACTACAGACAGCACTACAGTACGTGTATAGGTAGCAGTACTACTACAGACAGCACTACAGTACATGTATAGGTAGCAGTACTAGTACAGACAGCACTACAGTACGTGTATAGGTAGCAGTACTACTACAGACAGCACTACAGTACGTGTGTAGGTAGCAGTACTACTACAGACAGTACTACAGTACGTGCGTAGGTAGCAGTACTACTACAGAGAGCACTACAGTACGTGTATAGGTAGCAGTACTAGTACAGACAGCACGTGTATAGGTAGCAGTACTACTCCAGACAGCACTACAGTACGTGTATAGGTAGCAGTACTAGTACAGACAGCACTACAGTACGTGTATAGGTAGCAGTACTAGTACAGACAGCACTACAGTACGTGTATAGGTAGCAATACTACTACAGACAGCACTACAGTACGTGTATAGGTAGCAGTACTGGTACAGACAGCACTACAGTACGTGTATAGGTAGCAGTACTAGTACAGACAGCACTACAGTACGTGTATAGGTAGCAGTACTAGTACAGACAGCACTACAGTACATGTATAGGTAGCAGTACTAGTACAGACAGCACTACAGTACGTGTATAGGTAGCAGTACTACTCCAGACAGCACTACAGTACATGTATAGGTAGCAGTACTAGTACAGACAGCACTACAGTACGTGTATAGGTAGCAGTACTAGTACAGACAGCACTACAGTACGTGTATAGGTAGCAGTACTAGTACAGACAGCACTACAGTACGTGTATAGGTAGCAGTACTACTACAGACAGCACTACAGTACGTGTGTAGGTAGCAGTACTACAGTACGTGTATAGGTAGCAGTACTACTCCAGACAGCACTACAGTACGTGTATAGGTAGCAGTACTAGTACAGACAGCACTACAGTACGTGTATAGGTAGCAGTACTGGTACAGACCGCACTACAGTACGTGTATAGGTAGCAGTACTACTCCAGACAGCACTACAGTACATGTATAGGTAGCAGTACTACTACAGACAGCACTACAGTACGTGCATAGGTAGCAGTACTACTACAGACAGCACTACAGTACGTGTATAGGTAGCAGTACTACTCCAGACAGCACTACAGTACGTGTATAGGTAGCAGTACTAGTACAGGCAGCACTACAGTACGTGTATAGGTAGCAGTACTACTACAGACAGCACTACAGTACGTGTATAGGTAGCAGTACTAGTACAGACAGCACTACAGTACGTGTATAGGTAGGAGTACTACTACAGACAGCACTACAGTACGTGTATAGGTAGGAGTACTACTACAGACAGCACTACAGTACGTGTATAGGTAGCAGTACTGGTACAGACAGCACTACAGTACGTGTATAGGTAGGAGTACTACTCCAGACAGCACTACAGTACGTGTATAGGTAGCAGTACTAGTACAGACAGCACTACAGTACGTGTATAGGTAGCAGTACTACTACAGACAGCACTACAGTACGTGTATAGGTAGCAGTACTAGTACAGACAGCACTACAGTACGTGTATAGGTAGCAGTACTACTACAGACAGCACTACAGTACGTGTATAGGTAGCAGTACTACTACAGACAGCACTACAGTACATGTATTGGTAGGAGTACTAGTACAGACAGCACTACAGTACGTGTATAGGTAGCAGTACTACTCCAGACAGCACTACAGTACGTGTATAGGTAGCAGTACTAGTACAGACAGCACTACAGTACGTGTATAGGTAGCAGTACTAGTACAGACAGCACTACAGTACGTGTATAGGTAGCAATACTACTACAGACAGCACTACAGTACGTGTATAGGTAGCAGTACTGGTACAGACAGCACTACAGTACGTGTATAGGTAGCAGTACTAGTACAGACAGCACTACAGTACGTGTATAGGTAGCAGTACTAGTACAGACAGCACTACAGTACATGTATAGGTAGCAGTACTAGTACAGACAGCACTACAGTACGTGTATAGGTAGCAGTACTACTACAGACAGCACTACAGTACGTGTGTAGGTAGCAGTACTACAGTACGTGTATAGGTAGCAGTACTAGTACAGACAGCACTACAGTACGTGTATAGGTAGCAGTACTGGTACAGACAGCACTACAGTACGTGTATAGGTAGCAGTACTACTCCAGACAGCACTACAGTACATGTATAGGTAGCAGTACTACTACAGACAGCACTACAGTACGTGCATAGGTAGCAGTACTACTACAGACAGCACTACAGTACGTGTATAGGTAGCAGTACTACTCCAGACAGCACTACAGTACGTGTATAGGTAGCAGTACTAGTACAAGCAGCACTACAGTACGTGTATAGGTAGCAGTACTACTACAGACAGCACTACAGTACGTGTATAGGTAGCAGTACTAGTACAGACAGCACTACAGTACGTGTATAGGTAGGAGTACTACTACAGACAGCACTACAGTACGTGTATAGGTAGGAGTACTACTACAGACAGCACTACAGTACGTGTATAGGTAGCAGTACTGGTACAGACAGCACTACAGTACGTGTATAGGTAGGAGTACTACTCCAGACAGCACTACAGTACGTGTATAGGTAGCAGTACTAGTACAGACAGCACTACAGTACGTGTATAGGTAGCAGTACTACTCCAGACAGCACTACAGTACGTGTATAGGTAGCAGTACTACTCCAGACAGCACTACAGTACGTGTATAGGTAGCAGTACTAGTACAGACAGCACTACAGTACGTGTATAGGTAGCAGTACTACTCCAGACAGCACTACAGTACGTGTATAGGTAGCAGTACTAGTACAGACAGCACTACAGTACGTGTATAGGTAGCAGTACTAGTACAGACAGCACTACAGTACGTGTATAGGTAGCAGTACTAGTACAGACAGCACTACAGTACGTGTATAGGTAGCAGTACTACTCCAGACAGCACTACAGTACATGTATAGGTAGCAGTACTACTCCAGACAGCACTACAGTACATGTATAGGTAGGAGTACTACTACAGACAGCACTACAGTACGTGTATAGGTAGCAGTACTAGTACAGACAGCACTACAGTACGTGTATAGGTAGCAGTACTAGTACAGACAGCACTACAGTACGTGTATAGGTAGCAGTACTAGTACAGACAGCACTACAGTACGTGTATAGGTAGCAGTACTACTCCAGACAGCACTACAGTACATGTATAGGTAGCAGTACTACTCCAGACAGCACTACAGTACATGTATAGGTAGGAGTACTACTACAGACAGCACTACAGTACGTGTATAGGTAGCAGTACTAGTACAGACAGCACTACAGTACGTGTATAGGTAGGAGTACTACTCCAGACAGCACTACAGTACGTGTATAGGTAGCAGTACTAGTACAGACAGCACTACAGTACGTGTATAGGTAGCAGTACTACTCCAGACAGCACTACAGTACGTGTATAGGTAGCAGTACTAGTACAGACAGCACTACAGTACGTGTATAGGTAGCAGTACTAGTACAGACAGCACTACAGTACGTGTATAGGTAGCAGTACTAGTACAGACAGCACTACAGTACGTGTATAGGTAGCAGTACTACTCCAGACAGCACTACAGTACGTGTATAGGTAGCAGTACTACTCCAGACAGCACTACAGTACGTGTATAGGTAGCAGTACTACTCCAGACAGCACTACAGTACGTGTATAGGTAGCAGTACTAGTACAGACAGCACTACAGTACGTGTATAGGTAGCAGTACTAGTACAGACAGCACTACAGTACGTGTATAGGTAGGAGTACTACTACAGACAGCACTACAGTACGTGTATAGGTAGCAGTACTACTCCAGACAGCACTACAGTACGTGTATAGGTAGCAGTACTACTCCAGACAGCACTACAGTACGTGTATAGGTAGCAGTACTAGTACAGACAGCACTACAGTACGTGTATAGGTAGCAGTACTAGTACAGACAGCACTACAGTACGTGTATAGGTAGGAGTACTACTACAGACAGCACTACAGTACGTGTATAGGTAGCAGTACTACTCCAGACAGCACTACAGTACGTGTATAGGTAGCAGTACTACTCCAGACAGCACTACAGTACGTGTATAGGTAGCAGTACTAGTACAGACAGCACTACAGTACGTGTATAGGTAGCAGTACTAGTACAGACAGCACTACAGTACGTGTATAGGTAGGAGTACTACTACAGACAGCACTACAGTACGTGTATAGGTAGCAGTACTACTCCAGACAGCACTACAGTACGTGTATAGGTAGCAGTACTAGTACAGACAGCACTACAGTACGTGTATAGGTAGCAGTACTACTCCAGACAGCACTACAGTACGTGTATAGGTAGGAGTACTACTCCAGACAGCACTACAGTACGTGTATAGGTAGCAGTACTAGTGCAGACAGCACTACAGTACGTGTGTAGGTAGCAGTACTACTCCAGACAGCACTACAGTACGTGCATAGGTAGCAGTACTAGTACAGACAGCACTACAGTACGTGTGTAGGTAGCAGTACTAGTACAGACAGCACTACAGTACGTGTGTAGGTAGCAGTACTAGTACAGACAGCACTACAGTACGTGTATAGGTAGCAGTACTACTACAGACAGCACTACAGTACATGTATAGGTAGGAGTACTAGTACAGACAGCACTACAGTACGTGTATAGGTAGCAGTACTACTACAGACAGCACTACAGTACATGTATAGGTAGGAGTACTAGTACAGACAGAACTACAGTACGTGTGTAGGTAGCAGTACTAGTACAGACAGCACTACAGTACATGTATAGGTAGCAGTACTAGTACAGACAGCACTACAGTACGTGTATAGGTAGCAGTACTAGTACAGACAGCACTACAGTACGTGTATAGGTAGCAATACTACTACAGACAGCACTACAGTACGTGTATAGGTAGCAGTACTACTACAGACAGCACTACAGTACGTGTATAGGTAGCAGTACTAGTACAGACAGCACTACAGTACGTGTATAGGTAGCAGTACTAGTACAGACAGCACTACAGTACGTGTATAGGTAGCAGTACTACTCCAGACAGCACTACAGTACGTGTATAGGTAGGAGTACTACTCCAGACAGCACTACAGTACGTGTATAGGTAGCAGTACTAGTGCAGACAGCACTACAGTACGTGTGTAGGTAGCAGTACTAGTACAGACAGCACTACAGTACGTGTGTAGGTAGCAGTACTAGTACAGACAGCACTACAGTACGTGTGTAGGTAGCAGTACTAGTACAGACAGCACTACAGTACGTGTATAGGTAGCAGTACTACTACAGACAGCACTACAGTACGTGTATAGGTAGGAGTACTAGTACAGACAGCACTACAGTACGTGTATAGGTAGCAGTACTACTACAGACAGCACTACAGTACATGTATAGGTAGGAGTACTAGTACAGACAGAACTACAGTACGTGTGTAGGTAGCAGTACTAGTACAGACAGCACTACAGTACATGTATAGGTAGCAGTACTAGTACAGACAGCACTACAGTACGTGTATAGGTAGCAGTACTAGTACAGACAGCACTACAGTACGTGTATAGGTAGCAATACTACTACAGACAGCACTACAGTACATGTATAGGTAGCAGTACTACTACAGACAGCACTACAGTACGTGTATAGGTAGCAGTACTACTCCAGACAGCACTACAGTACGTGTATAGGTAGCAGTACTAGTACAGACAGCACTACAGTACGTGTATAGGTAGCAGTACTACTACAGACAGCACTACAGTACGTGTATAGGTAGCAGTACTAGTACAGACAGCACTACAGTACGTGTATAGGTAGCAGTACTACTCCAGACAGCACTACAGTACGTGTATAAGTAGCAGTACTATTACAGACAGCACTACAGTACGTGTATAGGTAGCAGTACTAGTACAGACAGCGCTACAGTACGTGTATAGGTAGCAGTACTACTACAGACAGCGCTACAGTACGTGTATAGGTAGCAGTACTACTCCAGACAGCACTACAGTACATGTATAGGTAGCAGTACTAGTACAGACAGCACTACAGTACGTGTATAGGTAGCAGTACTACTCCAGACAGCACTACAGTACGTGTATAGGTAGCAGTACTACTACAGACAGCACTACAGTACGTGTATAGGTAGCAGTACTACTACAGACAGCACTACAGTACGTGTATAGGTAGCAGTACTACTACAGACAGCACTACAGTACATGTATAGGTAGCAGTACTAGTACAGACAGCACTACAGTACGTGTATAGGTAGCAGTACTAGTACAGACAGCACTACAGTACGTGTATAGGTAGCAGTACTACTACAGACAGCACTACAGTACGTGTATAGGTAGCAGTACTACTACAGACAGCACTACAGTACGTGTATAGGTAGCAGTACTGGTACAGACAGCACTACAGTACGTGTATAGGTAGCAGTACTACTACAGACAGCACTACAGTACGTGTATAGGTAGCAGTACTACTACAGACAGCACTACAGTACGTGTATAGGTAGCAGTACTACTACAGACAGCACTACAGTACGTGTATAGGTAGCAGTACTACTACAGACAGCACTACAGTACATGTATAGGTAGCAGTACTAGTACAGACAGCACTACAGTACGTGTATAGGTAGCAGTACTACTACAGACAGCACTACAGTACGTGTGTAGGTAGCAGTACTACTACAGACAGTACTACAGTACGTGCGTAGGTAGCAGTACTACTACAGAGAGCACTACAGTACGTGTATAGGTAGCAGTACTAGTACAGACAGCACGTGTATAGGTAGCAGTACTACTCCAGACAGCACTACAGTACGTGTATAGGTAGCAGTACTAGTACAGACAGCACTACAGTACGTGTATAGGTAGCAGTACTAGTACAGACAGCACTACAGTACGTGTATAGGTAGCAATACTACTACAGACAGCACTACAGTACGTGTATAGGTAGCAGTACTGGTACAGACAGCACTACAGTACGTGTATAGGTAGCAGTACTAGTACAGACAGCACTACAGTACGTGTATAGGTAGCAGTACTAGTACAGACAGCACTACAGTACATGTATAGGTAGCAGTACTAGTACAGACAGCACTACAGTACGTGTATAGGTAGCAGTACTACTCCAGACAGCACTACAGTACATGTATAGGTAGCAGTACTAGTACAGACAGCACTACAGTACGTGTATAGGTAGCAGTACTAGTACAGACAGCACTACAGTACGTGTATAGGTAGCAGTACTAGTACAGACAGCACTACAGTACGTGTATAGGTAGCAGTACTACTACAGACAGCACTACAGTACGTGTGTAGGTAGCAGTACTACAGTACGTGTATAGGTAGCAGTACTACTCCAGACAGCACTACAGTACGTGTATAGGTAGCAGTACTAGTACAGACAGCACTACAGTACGTGTATAGGTAGCAGTACTGGTACAGACCGCACTACAGTACGTGTATAGGTAGCAGTACTACTCCAGACAGCACTACAGTACATGTATAGGTAGCAGTACTACTACAGACAGCACTACAGTACGTGCATAGGTAGCAGTACTACTACAGACAGCACTACAGTACGTGTATAGGTAGCAGTACTACTCCAGACAGCACTACAGTACGTGTATAGGTAGCAGTACTAGTACAGGCAGCACTACAGTACGTGTATAGGTAGCAGTACTACTACAGACAGCACTACAGTACGTGTATAGGTAGCAGTACTAGTACAGACAGCACTACAGTACGTGTATAGGTAGGAGTACTACTACAGACAGCACTACAGTACGTGTATAGGTAGGAGTACTACTACAGACAGCACTACAGTACGTGTATAGGTAGCAGTACTGGTACAGACAGCACTACAGTACGTGTATAGGTAGGAGTACTACTCCAGACAGCACTACAGTACGTGTATAGGTAGCAGTACTAGTACAGACAGCACTACAGTACGTGTATAGGTAGCAGTACTACTACAGACAGCACTACAGTACGTGTATAGGTAGCAGTACTAGTACAGACAGCACTACAGTACGTGTATAGGTAGCAGTACTACTACAGACAGCACTACAGTACGTGTATAGGTAGCAGTACTACTACAGACAGCACTACAGTACATGTATTGGTAGGAGTACTAGTACAGACAGCACTACAGTACGTGTATAGGTAGCAGTACTACTCCAGACAGCACTACAGTACGTGTATAGGTAGCAGTACTAGTACAGACAGCACTACAGTACGTGTATAGGTAGCAGTACTAGTACAGACAGCACTACAGTACG
Source organism: Leptodactylus fuscus (assembly GCF_031893055.1). NCBI lineage: Eukaryota > Metazoa > Chordata > Amphibia > Anura > Leptodactylidae > Leptodactylus > Leptodactylus fuscus. The sequence goes on from NC_134265.1 coordinate 182,819,767, forward strand.
TGTATAGGTAGCAATACTACTACAGACAGCACTACAGTACGTGTATAGGTAGCAGTACTGGTACAGACAGCACTACAGTACGTGTATAGGTAGCAGTACTAGTACAGACAGCACTACAGTACGTGTATAGGTAGCAGTACTAGTACAGACAGCACTACAGTACATGTATAGGTAGCAGTACTAGTACAGACAGCACTACAGTACGTGTATAGGTAGCAGTACTACTACAGACAGCACTACAGTACGTGTGTAGGTAGCAGTACTACAGTACGTGTATAGGTAGCAGTACTAGTACAGACAGCACTACAGTACGTGTATAGGTAGCAGTACTGGTACAGACAGCACTACAGTACGTGTATAGGTAGCAGTACTACTCCAGACAGCACTACAGTACATGTATAGGTAGCAGTACTACTACAGACAGCACTACAGTACGTGCATAGGTAGCAGTACTACTACAGACAGCACTACAGTACGTGTATAGGTAGCAGTACTACTCCAGACAGCACTACAGTACGTGTATAGGTAGCAGTACTAGTACAAGCAGCACTACAGTACGTGTATAGGTAGCAGTACTACTACAGACAGCACTACAGTACGTGTATAGGTAGCAGTACTAGTACAGACAGCACTACAGTACGTGTATAGGTAGGAGTACTACTACAGACAGCACTACAGTACGTGTATAGGTAGGAGTACTACTACAGACAGCACTACAGTACGTGTATAGGTAGCAGTACTGGTACAGACAGCACTACAGTACGTGTATAGGTAGGAGTACTACTCCAGACAGCACTACAGTACGTGTATAGGTAGCAGTACTAGTACAGACAGCACTACAGTACGTGTATAGGTAGCAGTACTACTCCAGACAGCACTACAGTACGTGTATAGGTAGCAGTACTAGTACAGACAGCACTACAGTACATGTATAGGTAGCAGTACTACTCCAGACAGCACTACAGTACGTGTATAGGTATCAGTACTAGTACAGACAGCACTACAGTACGTGTATAGGTAGCAGTACTACTACAGACAGCACTACAGTACGTGTATAGGTAGCAGTACTAGTACAGACAGCACTACAGTACGTGTATAGGTAGCAGTACTACTACAGACAGCACTACAGTACGTGTATAGGTAGCAGTACTACTACAGACAGCACTACAGTACATGTATAGGTAGGAGTACTAGTACAGACAGCACTACAGTACGTGTATAGGTAGCAGTACTAGTACAGACAGCACTACAGTACGTGTATAGGTAGCAGTACTAGTACAGTCAGCACTACAGTACGTGTATAGGTAGGAGTACTAGTACAGACAGCACTACAGTACGTGTATAGGTAGCAGTACTAGTACAGACAGCACTACAGTACGTGTATAGGTAGCAGTACTAGTACAGACAGCACTACAGTACGTGTATAGGTAGCAGTACTACTACAGACAGCACTACAGTACGTGTGTAGGTAGCAGTACTACTCCAGACAGCACTACAGTACGTGTATAGGTAGCAGTACTAGTACAGACAGCACTACAGTACGTGTGTAGGTAGCAGTACTAGTACAGACAGCACTACAGTACGTGTATAGGTAGCAGTACTACTACAGACAGCACTACAGTACGTGTGTAGGTAGCAGTACTAGTACAGACAGCACTACAGTACGTGTATAGGTAGCAGTACTACTCCAGACAGCACTACAGTACATGTATAGGTAGCAGTAATACAGACAGCACTACAGTACGTGTATAGGTAGCAGTACTAGTACAGACAGCACTACAGTACGTGTATAGGTAGCAGTACTACTACAGACAGCACTACAGTACGTGTGTAGGTAGCAGTACTAGTACAGACAGCACTACAGTACGTGTATAGGTAGCAGTACTAGTACAGACAGCACTACAGTACGTGTATAGGTAGCAGTACTAGTACAGACAGCACTACAGTACGTGTATAGGTAGCAGTATTACTACAGACAGCGCTACAGTACGTGTATAGGTAGCAGTACTAGTACAGACAGCGCTACAGTACGTGTATAGGTAGCAGTATTACTACAGACAGCGCTACAGTACGTGTATAGGTAGCAGTACTAGTACAGACAGCACTACAGTACGTGTATAGGTAGCAGTACTAGTACAGACAGCACTACAGTACGTGTATAGGTAGCAGTACTAGTACAGACAGCACTACAGTACGTGTATAGGTAGCAGTACTAGTACAGACAGCACTACAGTACGTGTATAGGTAGCAGTACTACTACAGACAGCACTACAGTACGTGTGTAGGTAGCAGTACTAGTACAGACAGCACTACAGTACGTGTATAGGTAGCAGTACTACTACAGACAGCACTACAGTACGTGTGTAGGTAGCAGTACTAGTACAGACAGCACTACAGTACGTGTATAGGTAGCAGTACTACTCCAGACAGCAGTACAGTACGTGTATAGGTAGCAGTACTAGTACAGACAGCACTACAGTACGTGTATAGGTAGCAGTACTACTACAGACAGCACTACAGTACGTGTATAGGTAGGAGTACTACTCCAGACAGCAGTACAGTACATGTATAGGTAGCAGTACTACTCCAGACAGCACTACAGTACGTGTATAGGTAGCAGTACTAGTACAGACAGCACTACAGTACATGTATAGGTAGCAGTACTACTCCAGACAGCACTACAGTACGTGTATAGGTAGCAGTACTAGTACAGACAGCACTACAGTACGTGTATAGGTAGCAGTACTACTACAGACAGCACTACAGTACGTGTATAGGTAGCAGTACTAGTACAGACAGCACTACAGTACGTGTATAGGTAGCAGTACTACTACAGACAGCACTACAGTACGTGTATAGGTAGCAGTACTACTACAGACAGCACTACAGTACGTGTATAGGTAGCAGTACTAGTACAGACAGCACTACAGTACGTGTATAGGTAGCAGTACTAGTACAGACAGCACTACAGTACGTGTATAGGTAGCAGTACTAGTACAGACAGCACTACAGTACGTGTATAGGTAGCAGTACTACTACAGACAGCACTACAGTACGTGTATAGGTAGGAGTACTACTCCAGACAGCAGTACAGTACATGTATAGGTAGCAGTACTACTCCAGACAGCACTACAGTACGTGTATAGGTAGCAGTACTAGTACAGACAGCACTACAGTACATGTATAGGTAGCAGTACTACTCCAGACAGCACTACAGTACGTGTATAGGTAGCAGTACTAGTACAGACAGCACTACAGTACGTGTATAGGTAGCAGTACTACTACAGACAGCACTACAGTACGTGTATAGGTAGCAGTACTAGTACAGACAGCACTACAGTACGTGTATAGGTAGCAGTACTACTACAGACAGCACTACAGTACGTGTATAGGTAGCAGTACTAGTACAGACAGCACTACAGTACATGTATAGGTAGCAGTACTAGTACAGACAGCACTACAGTACGTGTATAGGTAGCAGTACTAGTACAGACAGCACTACAGTACGTGTATAGGTAGCAGTACTAGTACAGACAGCACTACAGTACGTGTATAGGTAGCAGTACTAGTACAGACAGCACTACAGTACGTGTATAGGTAGCAGTACTAGTACAGACAGCACTACAGTACGTGTATAGGTAGCAGTACTACTCTAGACAGCACTACAGTACGTGTATAGGTAGCAGTACTAGTACAGACAGCACTACAGTACGTGTATAGGTAGCAGTACTACTACAGACAGCACTACAGTACGTGTGTAGGTAGCAGTACTAGTACAGACAGCACTACAGTACATGTATAGGTAGGAGTACTAGTACAGACAGCACTACAGTACGTGTATAGGTAGCAGTACTAGTACAGACAGCACTACAGTACGTGTATAGGTAGCAGTACTACTCCAGACAGCACTACAGTACGTGTATAGGTAGCAGTACTAGTACAGACAGCACTACAGTACGTGTATAGGTAGCAGTACTACTCTAGACAGCACTACAGTACGTGTATAGGTAGCAGTACTAGTACAGACAGCACTACAGTACGTGTATAGGTAGCAGTACTACTACAGACAGCACTACAGTACGTGTGTAGGTAGCAGTACTACTCCAGACAGCACTACAGTACGTGTATAGGTAGCAGTACTACTCTAGACAGCACTACAGTACGTGTATAGGTAGCAGTACTAGTACAGACAGCACTACAGTACGTGTATAGGTAGCAGTACTACTACAGACAGCACTACAGTACGTGTGTAGGTAGCAGTACTAGTATAGACAGCACTACAGTACATGTATAGGTAGCAGTACTAGTACAGACAGCACTACAGTACGTGTATAGGTAGCAGTACTAGTACAGACAGCACTACAGTACGTGTATAGGTAGGAGTACTACTCCAGACAGCACTACAGTACGTGTATAGGTAGCAGTACTACTACAGACAGCACTACAGTACGTGTATAGGTAGCAGTACTAGTACAGACAGCACTACAGTACGTGTGTAGGTAGCAGTACTACTACAGACAGCACTACAGTACGTGTATAGGTAGCAGTACTAGTACAGACAGCACTACAGTACGTGTATAGGTAGCAGTACTAGTACAGACAGCACTACAGTACGTGTATAGGTAGCAGTACAGTACTACTACAGACAGCACTACAGTACGTGTATAGGTAGCAGTACTACTACAGACAGCACTACAGTACGTGTGTAGGTAGCAGTACTAGTATAGACAGCACTACAGTACATGTATAGGTAGCAGTACTAGTACAGACAGCACTACAGTACGTGTATAGGTAGCAGTACTAGTACAGACAGCACTACAGTACGTGTATAGGTAGGAGTACTACTCCAGACAGCACTACAGTACGTGTATAGGTAGCAGTACTACTACAGACAGCACTACAGTACGTGTATAGGTAGCAGTACTAGTACAGACAGCACTACAGTACGTGTGTAGGTAGCAGTACTACTACAGACAGCACTACAGTACGTGTATAGGTAGCAGTACTAGTACAGACAGCACTACAGTACGTGTATAGGTAGCAGTACTAGTACAGACAGCACTACAGTACGTGTATAGGTAGCAGTACTAGTACAGACAGCACTACAGTACGTGTATAGGTAGGAGTACTACTCCAGACAGCACTACAGTACGTGTATAGGTAGCAGTACTACTACAGACAGCACTACAGTACGTGTATAGGTAGCAGTACTAGTACAGACAGCACTACAGTACGTGTGTAGGTAGCAGTACTACTACAGACAGCACTACAGTACGTGTATAGGTAGCAGTACTAGTACAGACAGCACTACAGTACGTGTATAGGTAGCAGTACTAGTACAGACAGCACTACAGTACGTGTATAGGTAGCAGTACAGTACTACTACAGACAGCACTACAGTACGTGTATAGGTAGCAGTACTAGTACAGACAGCACTACAGTACGTGTATAGGTAGCAGTACTAGTACAGACAGCACTACAGTACGTGTATAGGTAGGAGTACTACTCCAGACAGCACTACAGTACGTGTATAGGTAGCAGTACTACTACAGACAGCACTACAGTACGTGTATAGGTAGCAGTACTAGTACAGACAGCACTACAGTACGTGTGTAGGTAGCAGTACTACTACAGACAGCACTACAGTACGTGTATAGGTAGCAGTACTAGTACAGACAGCACTACAGTACGTGTATAGGTAGCAGTACTAGTACAGACAGCACTACAGTACGTGTATAGGTAGCAGTACAGTACTACTACAGACAGCACTATGGTACATATATACTGAATGGAATGAACGTCTCCCTGGACAGTAAGCACAGCACACCACACCACACGCCTCACTCTCCAGGAGATTCTTATTGTTGTGTACCACAGTGTAACCTGGGACTAGTTCGGTCCGATCACTTAGCCAAACGGCAGCATGACAGACCTCTAGTGACCACCATGAGAGGGCCCATTGACAGCTGTATCCTCCCCCCGCTACCGACTACACCCCCTGCCAACTATAGCGCAGTCACATACCGTCACGTCACGGCCCGTCTGGAGTAAGGCTGCTCCTGGTAAGTATGATGTCAGGGGAAGGGGTGGAGCCTGGCGGGAAGGCGTGCTCTCCTGGGTTATAGGGCTCTGCTCAGCACAGGAAGCGGTAGTAGTGTACGAGTGGTTGTGTGTAGATTCGTCGGTGTGATGTCACTGCTAGTTGTGATGTCAAGGGAAGGGGCGGGGTTTCCTGGATGTCAGTTCTGTGCTCAGTACAGGGGTAGCTGGTGAAGAGAGGGTTGAGGCTAGAATGGAGTGGGTAGGATCAGGTCCTTATTCAGAGATGTAACTTGAAGATACTGCTCCTACTTACCTTGTGTTACTTACTATAGAAGTGACATAAGGTAGGTATATTTTACATGGTAGAGAGAACTTTGGGGCCACCACCCCCTATAGCTATGCTGCCCTGTCTTGACCCTGGAGTCAGTATTCTACCCTTTTCCTTATATAGCAGATTAGAATTGGGTTGTTACAGGGTGACTTCTTGTTCTGAGTTTATCGTATTTGTGGAAAGTATTATTTGGGCGTTTTAACCCCTTAGGGCTAATTCACATGGAGTTTATTTGTAGGCAGATTTTGACGCGGAATCCATCTGCAAAAAAGGCTCCCATTCGTTTGATTGGGAGCCGCTTGCTTTTTTTTTTCCTCTCTAGCGATTTTCTCCGTCTAGCCAGAAAAAGAAGTGACTTGTCCTTTCTTCCCGTGGATTTTGCGACTAAGACAGCCATGGTGTCCGCCGCGTAAGACTCACTCCCGATTAGGCCCATAGGTCCTAATCAGGAATGGGATGCCGGTGCACTGCATTGGCATCCCGCCTTGGCTAACTGCACGGAGAATTCACACTGCGGAAAAGGTTTCTGCCGTGCGAACATACCCTAAATGTCAGTTAGTTTGGTCATTCAGGCTTGGGAACGGTTAACACTTTCTCCATCTCTATATTCCAAAATTCATAACGTTTAAACTTTTTTTTCTGTGTTTTTACATTCCATCGACATAACCCTGTAAAGGCTTATTCTTTTTTTGATGAGAAGACCACATGTAGCCATCACCAATCAAACTGGTGAGACCAATGGCATAACTACCGGGGTAGAAGCTGCCACAGAGTAACAGCCGCTACCGCTGTGTTTTTTTTTTTGTTTTTTTTTCTTAATAGGATTGTTCCCAGCTGGAGTTACTCCAGCTGGTAACAGGCCCTATTTACTTACTGATCCTGGCAGGGGCCAGGATCGGTAAGTAACGCCACAGGCCCCACAAACACTATTATTATACAGACCCCCGAGTATAATGATCGGAGGCCCGGGAGAGATAAGCAACATAAAAAACACAGTTACTTACCTCTCCGCACTCCATACAGGCATCGGGCCTAGTTGTGTGACGACGTCTCTCGACCAGGACTGCGTTCTCCCATCAGTCTCTGATTATTATACTCTGGGTGTTCATTGTGAGGCATACTACTGTGTGCAGGGGCCACAATGAGGCATAATAGTATGTGCAGGGGCCACTATGGAGCATAAAACTGTGTGCAGGGGCCACTATGGGGAATAATAGAGCGCACAGGAATGCGCGGGGGGGTCGGTCGGTCGAGGTTGTCGGTGTTAGGGGGGGCCTTGTCAAAACCTTCACCACGGGGCCCCGCCATTCCTAGTTACACCACTGGGTGAGACACACTCTTGCGGCTAGCAGTGTGCCTCGTCTATTTATTTATTTATTTAACTCCCCCCCCCCATCACTCATTGTACTCTATGAGAGCTACCCATGGTCATTACTTGAGTGTGGGTAAATCCCAGTGTAGGAGCTCCTCCAGAGCGAAAAGGGTCACTAGACTACAAGAGGGTTAAAGCAGTATTCACATCTCAAGGATCCTATCTATACTGGTAGCTTATGTAAATCGAAGAATTTTCCTAAATATATTCTTTTTGAAATGCTGCTTTGTTTTTCTGCCATGTCATATTATTCCTCTCATTGTTTACACATCGTTACTATAACCATGGACCTGTGAGATAGGACAAGTGATGTCACTTATTCAGTGCTGTCAGATTAATCAGTTCATATAATTGCAGTTTGCTGATAAAGTCCTGTCTTATATCTCTATGTAAACACACAGATAACACTGAGTCTTTCTCTACAAGCATGTGCATATAATCTTATCTACATAAGTATTGTATAGGACATTTTTATTTTTTCTATAAGGACACCTGAACCAGTGATCACAACATCACTGGTTCAGTACTATAGACTGCAATACATGTGTATTACAGTCGATAGAAGAAGTCAGCCTATGCAGACGCATAGGCTGACTTCCTCCATGGCAGGCAGGATCTTGCAGTCTTGAGAATGGGGTGATTTATGGGTGGTTTCAAATATATAGACCTTTAAAAACTTGCACCACATTGCTCCTTGTTTTCTAGCACAGGGTTAGAAACCCGCACACTCAATTTGTCTTTTTTCCCATGACATATTTCATCGATCCTGACTCTCAAGTAAAATCACATTAACTAAATATTCTAGAAAAGAAGACACAAACACTTTATTGGGTGTTAAACTGAAAAAAGGGACTTTATTGAAAATGACATTACAATTATTTCATTCAGTGTCTCAAATTTATAATCAGGCCAATTGCTATGAAAAAGACACTGAAAATGGCGTACCCCCGACTCACAAAGAGTCACCCTCCAGCACTCAGGAAAGGAAAACCCCCTGTGGAGGAAACCTCTAGGGAACCATGGCTGGAGGATTGCCCTTCCCTTGGGCTTAGAAGGTTATCGCCAACATGTAACAATGAGACCTCTCCAGGCCTCGCACAGCTTGTACCGGATGTGAGGAAGATCTGGCTGCAACATCTGTCACCCCATTGATCGCTAGGGTTAATCTGGGAATAGGAGTATAAGGCTGATCTGGCTGGCTAGGCGGATATGGCTGATCTGGCTGGCTAGGCGGATATGGCTGATCTGGCTGGCTAGGCGAATATGGCTGATCTGGCTGGTTAGGTGAACATGGCTGATCTGGCTGGCTAGGTGAATATGGCAGATCTGGCTGGCTAGGTGAATATGGCTGATCTGGCTGGCTAGGCAGATATGGCTGATCTGGCTGGCTAGGCGGATATGGCTGATCTGGCTGGCTAGGCAGATATGGCTGATCTGGCTGGCTAGGCGGATATGGCTGATCTGGCTGGCTAGGTGATTATGGCTGATCTGACTGGCTAGGCGAATATGGCTGATCTGGCTGGCTAGGTGAATATGGCTGATCTGGCTGGCTAGGCAGATATGGCTGATCTGGCTGGCTAGGCGGATATGGCTGATCTGGCTGGCTAGGCAGATATGGCTGATCTGGCTGGCTAGGCGGATATGGCTGATCTGGCTGGCTAGGTGATTATGGCTGATCTGACTGGCTAGGCGAATATGGCTGATCTGGCTGGCTAGGTGGATGTCCCCTTTTCCCCTCATAGATTGTGGAGTGATGAAGCTCCAGGTCTTCACACATCGAGTCTGCTGCTGCTGCATATGGCTGTATGCCCTTCTGTTCTGGAACTTTCCCTAATGGGTTCTTTATGTCATAGGCATGTGTTTATGACATCAGCACAATTGCCATAGTTACTGCAGATGGTTACTGCCCATCAGTGATCCTAAGCACTAACCCTTTAATGACTGGCATTTTGCTTTCCTACTGAATCTTCTAATCTGTACTTACCACTGGGCAGGTCCTCTACAAAAGGAAGCGATTAAGTGTATGTAGAGAACTGAGGTGTAATATACACATTAATGCCATCAAAGTGTAATATAAGTATAGAAATGCATTGTCTGAGAATTAGTATGTAGTATGCCATTATCAGATATGCTGAGAGGGCATAAGTAACACGTGTCTATACTGTCAGGAGAAGCATTGAGTCCATTTCGTGCATCTGATGATATGGCTGCCATACAGTCTCAACATCATGCAATCTGTCTAGGATTACATGAGGAAAATGTTTGTTCTCGTACCGTGTTAGCCAGTGGGTAGGAAATATAAAAAAAAAAAAAAACTTGATAGTCTTCAGTAGTTGATACCTTTTTAATGGCTAACTAATAATGATGACAGATTACAACGTTTCGGAACTCTAGGCTCCTTTCTCAAGTAAATTTAAAACCATTTCTGAAGGATGCATATTTATGTACAAAAAAGGGGGGGCACATAGGGGTAGAATTCCAGGAGGAAGGGGGGTAGAGGGTCATTAGTAATTGGTACAATCAATGTAAACATTCCAGATTTTTATCAGTTCTCAGGGTCTCAGGTCAGTGATTTTTGTAAGATGACATAAAACCATGTGACAGATTTAGCCCCTTCTCCAGTGTTTGAGGCAGGGTCATAAATTTACACTCATAAATACATGAAGAAGCAGAAGGATTTGAACAAGCCTACATCCACAGATGACCTTTGCTTAGTTCTGAAAGATGTTTGAAATAAATGTAATTTATTTTGTTCGTTACAAGGTTTAAGTGTAACAGCGATTTTCCAGATTTACCAGAAAATTTCCCAAACTAATTTTTTAGAGCCCAAATATACCCCATACGTGGGTGTAAACTGAATTTTGGGCACACAGCAGTGCATGAAAGGGAAGGAGCGACACTGGGAGTTTGAAAAACAGATTTTGCTGGAATAGTTTTCAGACACCATGTCTCATATGCAGAGCTCCTTGTGTGGTGTACCAAAACAATGGGAACCCCCCAAAAGTGAGCCCATTTTGGAAACTAAAATTGGAGATAGGTAGGTAACTATCAGGGACGTATTTAAAATTTCACTTTTATTGATATGTATTAAAAACTATACTTAGTACAAGACAACATAACAAAAATGTGGTATAAAATACCCCAAAATTCACAAAGGTAATGATTATGTGCAACCACCTAGCCTGTGGGGGAGTGGGACACACCGTCCTCCACAATCGTTTATTTACCCCACTAGTGTTACACTTCTTATCTTTGTTGTGGATAATGGGTTAAAGAGCAGGGCTGGAAAAACGTGTGCTATAGCCACCTTTGCTATCTATAGAGTACTGGCTGGCAAATAACTCCACTGCTATAGATTTTTCCTTCCCATAAGCTGGAGCTACAGTTAATAATTCATTTGTTAAAACACTGAAGCTCTCTGCTGTGCAATAAAATGCCTACAAAAGAGGACTTGTTAGCAGGCTGGTATACAGAGTAACCGGATAGTAACACCTATCTAAGGCTAAAGTAGTTATCCGGGTAGAGCTGCTCTGCTGCTGATAAAGCTGCTCTGCTGCTGATAAAGCTGCTCTGCTGCTGATAAATCACAGGCAGCTCAGACAGCTCAATTCCCCTTGCCTGCTTTAGGGCTAAAACAATAGCCGAGATTATCTTAATCTTTGCCTGACGCGCGTTTCAACATACTAACACTCTCCCTGTCAGCATGAATCATCAGAGGCTTTTGTTGTGCACAGGAGATTAACTGACCACTATCTAAATCACATTAGCGTCTTATGATATGACTCCCCCATGGCATTGATGTTTAGCCATTTGTTTAAATAAACGATTGTGGAGGACGGTGTGTCCCACTCCCCCACAGGCTAGGTGGTTGCACATAATCATTACCTTTGTGAATTTTGGGGTATTTTATACCACATTTTTGTTATGTTGTCTTGTACTAAGTATAGCTTTTAATACATATCAATAAAAGTGAAATTTTAAATACGTCCCTGATAGTTACCTACCTATCTCCAATATTTGTTTATTAACTGGGCACGTAGCATTGGTTATCTCTACTTTAATTTTTTCATTTTGGAAACTACACCACTCAGAATTCATCAAGGGATATACTGAGCATTTTGACCCTACAGCTGTTTCACAGGCTTTACTAACCTTGGGATGTGTAGGTTAAAAATTACTAAAATGTCACTTTATCTGCAGTTTTCATGTTCACAAAGGGTTAAAGGAGAAAAAGCACCCCACAGTTTGTCAAACAATTGCTCATGAATGTGGCAATACCCCATATGTGTTCCTAATCTGCTGTATGGACACATGGCAGGGCTTTCAAGAGCTCTATTTGTTTTTTGGGGGCCGGATTTTGGTACACACCCTGAAATGCAGCATAGGGACTGCTAGGTATTGTGAATTAGGTTCAGCTTGGGACTGCCCTTTTTAGGGCAGGAGTCATTATACGGGGAATTGAGGGACAGACGCCTAAGGACATCTAGGGTCTGTTAGTCCGTTTGTGCCATTTTGAATTATGCTGCATGATCATCAAACTGGGTAAGATTGAACCATTTTCTACCTATATATGGTCATGTGAATGTGTTTTAAGCATTGTTCCCGGCTTTATATATACATTTATATATACATTTTTGTATATATATCTACACAATGTCCCCCTTTGTCTGCCTCAGTTTAATGTGCCCCCTCCATCTGCCCCCTGTTTAATGTCTTCCCTTTCTCTGTCCCCAGTTTAATGTCCCCACTCTGTCATCCCCCAGTATAATGTCCCCCCTCTATCTCTGCCCCCAGTTTTATGCCCCTCCCTTCATCTCTGCCACTAGTTTCATGTCCCCCCTCCATCTCTGCCTCAGTACAACGTTCCCATTCCATCTCTGCCCCTAGGTTAATGTTCCCCCTCAATTTGTCATCAAAGTTTAACATAAAAACACTGATACTCACCTTTCCTCAATCCCCTGCCTTTCTGTCTGCAGACTCTTTCTGTTCTGGGAAGCTGCGGGCGCAATGTGAGTGACGTCATCATATCGCACCCGGAGTAGTAGTAGTGAAGCGGGAGGAGGAGTACTCTGGACGCAGAGGAGTTGAAACTGAGACATACCTCCCGCTGACCGAGACTGTGGGACATGACCCTGAATCCGGGAGTGTCCCGCAGAATCAGGACGGTTGGGATGTATGATTATTATACAAAAATTCGAATCACTAAATACCTTACATACTGTAGTCAGTGGCGTAACTACCGGGACACAGGGGGCCCGGCGACAACCGCTACCGCTGCGTTTTTTTTTTTTTTTTAATAGGCCGTTACTCTAGAAGGTAACGGGCCCTACTTACTTTCCGATCCTGGCAGGGGCTGGGATCGGTAAGTGACACCGCAGGCCCCGCAACATTATCATTATTAGTATAATGATCGGAGGCCCGGGAGAGGTAAGCGAACATAACAAACAGTGTTACTTACCTCTCCACGCTCTGCAAAGGCTTCATGGCCTACTTGTGTGACGTCTCAGACGTCACATGATCGGGGCCTGTGTCCTTATGTGTCGCGATGCAGGCCCCCTGTCACATGACGTCCCTGACCTCATTGAAGATGGCCGCCAGCGGGGAGTCGGGAGACAGGTAAGTTACAGTGTTTATGTTTGTATCCCCCTCTCGTTCTCTGATTATTATACTCTGGGGTCTGAGTCTTCTTCACTATATACCTATAAAAATGTAGTGATTTGCATAAGTTTGATGAATCTTATGTAAGCTACTTCTGTTACGAAATATGGATATTTTTTTTCAGAGTAACCAGTAGTATAACACAATGCACTACTGCCAACACTGTGCATAACATTTCAGTACTAATGGTACCGTGCAGCAGATGTCACTCTTTTCCTCGGTTTTGCAGACATTTTCTCTTTTGCTTCAGTTACAGCATAGACGTTGCGTAGCATAGCATTTATCATCATGTCAGTCTTTCCTTAATGCCTGTCAGTGACTGCTGTAATGAATGTCTTAACAACATCCTCTATTTACAGTGGAGCCGCAGGACTGACGTGTCTGCATACCAGTCATCCACTACCAAAACGTATGTTGCAACCAAACTTGCTTCATGATTTCATTTTTTTTAAATGGAGAAAAATATTGAATCCAGCTAATATACATTTATGGCTCCTCACCTTCCAAAGCCCATAACTTTTTGATTTTCACGTTCACGTTAATATTTATGGCACTACTTGTTCTTCATAATGGTACTATTTATTAATTTGTACAATGTATAATTGTTAAACTGTTTTAACCCCTTTGCGACATTGCCATACTCTTGAGGGGTTTTAGATATGGCGTGTGATAGCCAGTTGGCCATGATCTGAGCTCTCTCAGACTATAGGCATTTAACCACTCAAATGCAACCATGGCATCTGAATGGTTACTGCCACTTTCCTTTTGATGTTCAGTAATGGAGCTGAGAGCTATTTCATTATCATGGCACGCTTCCAGGACTGACATATTAATAAAACTATCAAGGCTTATCTGTTGGATTTTGTTATAGATTGTAACACAGCAAAAAAAAAAGTTTTAAAAAATGTAAAAGAGTACGTCAGTGGGGTGGGCAGGGTTTATTCTGTGTTGCCGATTTGGTTGACCCTTTGACATTGGAGCTCAGACCCTTTGAATATTTTACTTCAACCCTAAATATGCCGGTCACGGAGTGGCTACATTACCGACAGATAGCACATTTTGTTCATGCACAGTTGGGTTCCTCTCGGGTATCCCCCCCCCCCGGAATTTGAGAGATTGTGTAAGGCGGGTACCTCTACTAGGGGCCTCATTTCTGCCATCTATAGACTTCTTTCTCTGTCAGAACTGTCCTCCACTTTGCCGCATAAGTACGTCTAGGTGGGAAGAAACCCTGGGATTTCGGATCTCGTCAGATTATTGGTGGGTTATCTGGTCCCAGGCTGCTAAGTCGTCCTCATGTATTACTTACCGAGAAACCCAATATACAATTCTTATGTATTGGTATCACACGCCAACATTGCTGCATAAATTTAATCCTACCATATCTCCTCTTTGTTGGCGTTGTCAGTCCTCCTTGGGCACGGCTTATCGCTTATTTTGGGACTGCCCTCTCCTCCATCCTTTTTGGGAGGAGATACGGCTAATGACGGAGAGGCTTTTCATCCAATGTGTCCCGCTGAACCCAATGGTCTATTTGTTCAATCTGCCTCCTAAACAATTGGGCAAAAAGACCTCCAGACTGTTTTTGTACTTGTGTACAGCAGCTAAAACACTTATTGCCGTTATTGGAAGGATGTTCTTCCGCCTACTAGGTCTGACCTGATTGGCCGTCTCAAGGATGTGCGCACCCTTGAAAACATGACGGCTACACTGAACCACACAGTAGATGACTCTAATTCCATATGGTCGTCCTGGGATGCTTACTGTATCACTCATGGGTTTTGACTTACTGCTTACCTGTACACCCTGTATCCCCCCCCCTTCTTGTTTCCTCCCCCCCCCCCTTGTCTTTGTCTGTTTTTTTTTTGTTTTTTTTTCTGTGTGGTCATAGTTGATTTAGGAATCTATTTGTCTTGTTGCTGTTTTACTGGCATGTTTTTTACTTTCTGTAAACCTTTTTGAAAAATTTTATAAAATCTACAGTTAAACAAAAAAAAAAATGTAAAAGAGTTTTCTAAAAAAATATATATCTGAAAATATATAAATAGTTAAATCATCCCCATTTCCCTAAATTAAAGATAGACAAATTAGTTGTTACCAAGTGCAAAAATATTTTTTTTAAAATGTAGCCCATACAGAGAGAGCGCCATAGGAGGGGGGAAAAAATGAAAAGATTTGCCTACAAAAATGGAATAAAAAGTGCTCATAACATCATACATTTTCCAAAATGGTGTCAGTAAAAACTACATTTTGGGAAACAGAGAGGCGTGGGATTTTGTGTGGAGAGTATGGATTTTTTTTATTTTTATACCGCAGTCTAACCCTTAGTTCACAGGTAAAAAAAAACACAATGGTACTACACACTCAAAGTTCGTTCTGATGTGGTGCTTAGCAGATATAGGGTCCTTCAACCCCACATCAATTGCAAGAAAATTCTGCTGCACACACTTGCATGAAAAAGGTGCAATGATTTATTACAGAAGCAAGAAACATTACAGTTGTTACGCCATGAACATAAGGCAAAATTGGCATGTGAAAAAAAGTAGATCAGAGGAACGTTTCTGTCATACGACCTTCGTCATGGATCTAGTGAGAGGCAGCCTTGGGACTGGTGTCCATAGCATATGATGCATGCTTTAATAAATCATTGCACCTTTTTCATGCAAGTGTGTGCAGCAGAATTTTCTTGTAACCCTTAGTTCACATTTGCGTTTGGTAATTCGATCGGGGAGTCAGCATAGGGACCACACCGAATGGACTACCGAACGCACTGGCAAGCGGTGTGCAGTGAAAGCACATGGACCCCTTAGACTATAATTGGGTCCGTTTGCTCTCCACGCGTTGCCCGCATGAATCATGTGGACATGAAAGTAGATCACGATCATGTTCTGTACAAACACTGTGCTGAGAGCACACGGACCCCATTATAGTCTATGTGGTCCATGTGCTTTCACTGCACACCGCTTGCCAGTGTGTTTGATATTCCGTTCGGGGGGGGGGGGGGGGGGTCCCCATGCAGACTCCACAAACAGATTACCAAACGCAGATGTGAACTAGGCATAAGCCATTTTAAATATACTTTCATTGCACTGGAAAGCCCCTTGTCTGATTTAGAAAATCTTACAAATTTTATATTAGGACATTCTCAAATAACATAGCAGAAGTAGCTGGAGCAGAGAGAAGAAATGTGTCCATCTATTTCTGACTTTGCGGGACATAGTTGCACATTACAAGGACAGTCATTTCAGTTCAGTGTGCACGATGTAATACATCCTTCCACTATGGTAGCGCTACCAGGTAGTTAAACGCTTTCTGCCATCTTTCTCCACGGGTCACTGAAGTTCATTGGAGGTCCCAGCAGTCTCATAACCTGTGATTATTTTTTTTTTGTTTTATTCGAGTAACCATTCTAACGTAAATGGATTATAAAAAGTGGGTGACACCTGTAACATTGTGTATTTTTTGTGGCATTTTAATACCTTTTCCATCTGCTCAGAAATGTAGACTTATGTGACATTTTGTGAGCTATAATTACAGTGTTTATTTCTAGCACCATAATACACATTAGCACCACTTGCAATTCAGTAAAAAATGATGTGTTAAAAGATTAGACAGCTTTTGTACAATGGTGGATTGTAACATTCACTAGCACAGTCCATCACCCTTGTGGTATGTATCTTGTGTTAAGCTTTGACAGAAAGCTGTGAAATTTGATTTTTCTTTTCTACTTCTTGTGCAAATTCAAGCTAAACAATTTCTCAGTGTGTTGCAATAAAGCTTAAATATTCAGGTACGTATATTATATATTGATTATACTATTTGCTTACAATCAGCATATTAAACATTTCTATACAGATATTGTACTTATTCACACTAGTCTCTAGTCTAGTCTTTTTTTTAAGATTGTGAGCCCCATATAGAGATCACAATGTACATTTTTTTCCCCTATCAGTATGTCTTTGTAGAATGGGAGGAAATCCACGCAAACACGGGGAGAACATACAAACTCTTTGCACATGTTGTTCCTGGCAGGATTCAAGCCCAGGACTCCAGCGCTGCAAGGCTGCAGTGCTAACCACTGAGCCACTGTGTTGCCCCTATTCACACTAGTCTCTGTGCCCATAGTACTCATAATCTAAACCCTGTACATTTAAAGGTCAAGTAGGGTTTTGGATTTTGTGAAACAAATGACCAATGTGAACATATAACTCATGACCTTCGCTTAGCAGCCTTGCAGCCAGCATCTATATAGGCACAACAATAAATAGCTTAAAGAGAGTCTACCACTTCCCCCAATCATATTCAAATTTCACCAGCGTGTTGCAGAGCACATAACAGTGATAAAGAACGTACATTTTTTTCTGTAGGTTACTTTTGTAGATTTGGAGAAAACAACTTTGAAGTCTTATGCAAATGAGGCAGTTGGTGCACTGAGGGTGGGTCTTCAGCCCTGGCAGCACTGCTTTTGCAACTCAGACCTCGACAATCTTCAGCCTCTTCTGTCACCCCATACCGAAACAGTTGACCCTCCCACTGCTATTACATTACCCATCCTACTTGATTATCAAGAGCAGTGCTCAGAGAGCAGAAGGCCCACCCCCAGTGCACCAACTGCCTCATTTGCAAAAGACTTCAAAGCTGTTTTTCTTCAAATCTACAATAGCAACATACATATCTGGATACACCCAGATAAAATGGAAGTGGTTGCCAGGAAACTGTTCATCGAGGAACGTTCGGACCTGACATCCCTAATGTGGTGGTGCACCATCTTGCTAGAAGAACTCAGGGAATGTGCCAGCTTCAGTGCACAGAGATGGTAACATATCATCATGTAGAAATTGCAGATACCCAATGGAATTTAGGTTTCCATTAATTAAGTTGAATCCAAAGTAGCGGCTTTGCAGGTGACCGCCATGGGCATCACCCAACCCCAAATGTTTCCCCCCTCCCATGTACTAATATGCCATGGTAAGGTGATATCAGCAACCACTTACATTTTATCTGGGTGTATCCATACTTATGGCCCACCCTGTACATTAATAAATGACAAATCATTGGCATTGGCATGATCTGAAAGCAGAAAATTAGCCATGGCCATGCAGGCACACATGTAGAAACTAGATCTCTCCGAATTAACATGAAATGATGTCACCATCTCATTTGGCAAAATAAGATTGGCAGTGAGCAAGACCATCCTACTCCTTCACCCTGTGATCTTCTATGCAGACAGGGGACATCCACACCTAGCAAATGATCATCTTCACTATCGTCATCATCTCCATCTAAATCTCCATTTATTTTTTTTTTAATTTGTAGTGACTACTGCCACATTGTTGGTATAATAACAGTAAAAAAAATTGCTTCTTCCAACACCAGTGCCATGTTGGTGTGGCACTGTGCCCCATAAAAGGATAATTTTTTCATCACTTTTCAACCAGGCTTATTATCACAAATTTTTCTACAAAATAGCAAGTCTATTGCCCTTACTAGTCCCCAAAATGGGCTAATTTTTATATAAAAGCTTTTCTTTTTCCAACCTTGTGTGTATGAAGTAACCACAGGCAAGCATCTTCCTCAGAATGGTATAATTTTCAAAGTGTTTAAAATGTTAAAATAAGAAAGAAAAGTGTCAGCACATTGTATGGTTTTTATTCACTGCCTCTTATCTGTGTTTCCATACACATACATGTCAATTCAACATAACTTCAGCCATGTTTGCCTTAGAAAGCTAGAATTGGGCTAGATACAATCCTAGAAGCCCTGACACTGGAAGTTGGATGTCCTGAACCTTGGGCATATCTGAGGTCTTCTCCTAACACGAAGTCAAGGGCCTAAATGAAGTTGATGCAGATGTAAAATACTTACTGCCTGATTTCTAAGTGAAATAAAACATTGCCCTAAGCCAGAGAGATGAGTGGGACGGGGGTGTATTTTTAATCACTTAGGATAGGACATAAATATCATTTGCCTGAAAAAACCCTTAGGCCTGGCACTCACGTGCAGAAGAAACACTGCGATTTACAGTCACATCAAAGTGCTTGGGATTCTAGAGAATCCCATCCCCACTCTGCGGTAAAATACATGCAGTGGACATGCTGTGATCTCCAAAACTGTTTCAATTTTGGAAATTGCAATTTCTTAAGTATGCCTATGGAAATACTGGCAGTTTCCCTATAGGTATAATTGAAACAGAATTTCCGCAGAGGTTTGCCGCCACAGTTTTTCCCTGCGGGACGCTATGTGGGCAGATCAAACAGTAAAAACCCATTTGAGTTACAACTGGGTTTTTCTCTTCACCTATTAAATACACTCACCGGCCACTTTATTAGGTACACCATGCTAGTAACGGGTTGGACCCCCTTTTGCCTTCAGAACTGCCTCAATTCTTCGTGGCATAGATTCAACAAGGTGCTGGAAGCATTCCTCAGAGATTTTGGTCCATTTTGACATGATGGCATCACACAGTTGCCGCAGATTTGTCGGCTGCACATCCATGATGCGAATCTCCCGTTCCACCACATCCCAAAGATGCTCTATTGCAGGGGTAGGGAACCTTCGGCTCTCCCGCTGCTGTGAAACTACAACTCCCAACATGCTCCATTCGCTTCCATGGGAGTTCCAAGAACAGCAGAGCAAGTATGCATGCTGGGAGTTGTAGTTTTGCAACAGCTGGAGAGCCGTATGTTCCCTACCCCTGCTCTATTGGATTGAGATCTGGTGACTGTGGAGGCCATTGGAGTACAGTGAACTCATTGTCATGTTCAAGAAACCAGTCTGAGATGATTCCAGCTTTATGACATGGCGCATTATCCTGCTGAAAGTAGCCATCAGATGTTGGGTACATTGTTGTCATAAAGGGATGGACATGGTCAGCAACAATACTCAGGTAGGCTTTGGCGTTGCAACGATGCTCAATTGGTACCAAGGGGCCCAAAGAGTGCCAAGAAAATATTCCCCACACCATGACACCACCACCACCAGCCTGAACCGTTGATACAAGGCAGGATGGATCCATGCTTTCATGTTGTTGACGCCAAATTTTGACCCTACCATCCGAATGTCGCAGCAGAAATCGAGACTCATCAGACCAGGCAACGTTTTTCCAATCTTCAATTGTCCAATTTCGATGAGCTTGTGCAAATTGTAGCCTCAGTTTCCTGTTCTTAGCTGAAAGGAGTGGCACCCGGTGTGGTCTTCTGCTGCTGTAGCCCATCTGCCTCAAAGTTCGACGTACTGTGCGTTCAGAGATGCTCTTCTGGCTACCTTGGTTGTAACGGGTGGCTATTTGAGTCACTGTTGCCTTTCTATCAGCTCGAACCAGTCTGGCCATTCTCCTCTGACCTCTGGCATCAACAACGCATTTCCGCCCACAGAACTGCCACTCACTGGATGTTTTTTCTTTTTCGGACCATTCTCTGTAAACCCTAGAGATGGTTGTGCGTGAAAATCCCAGTAGATCAGCAGTTTCTGAAATACTCAGACCAGCCCTTCTGGCACCAACAACCATGCCACGTTCAAAGGCACTCAAATCACCTTTCTTCCCCATACTGATGTTTGGTTTGAACTGCAGGAGATTGTCTTGACCATGTCTACATGCCTAAATGCACTGAGTTGCCGCCATGTGATTGGCTGATTAGAAATTAAGTGTTAACGAGCAGTTGGACAGGTGTACCTAATAAAGTGGCCGGTGAGTGTATATAGGGAAACTACATGTGATTCCAGAGTTATAATTAACATGCTGCATTTTTCCAAAAACACAAAGCTCTATTTTTCTGCAGTGTGTATATGAGATTAACTAGAACCTCATTCAGTTTGCTGGTACTGTAAAAAGACAAAATGCTGCATTTCTGAAACGTGGGGCCTTAGCCTCAAGGAATTTTCCCATGAATTCAAGTTATCACCTATCCAATATAATCGAGCAGTGTGTGCACCGCTCCATTCATTGTAGTGGGAGCACCAGAGATGGCCGAGCGCTATACTTCAAATATCTCCAGCACTTTCCATTCTTCTGATCAGTGGGGTTCTGAGTGTTTGGATCCCCACCGATCTGCCAGTAATCCCCTATTTTTCCTTTCAGAGGAAAACCTCTGTAAGACTGAAGTCCCACTTGGCGTAAATGCCTCGGTTTGGTTGTGGCAGAAACGCTGCTGCAAAAACACAGCATTTTGAGGGGGCATGGCTAGCTGGCACATGAAGGAGACGCTTGGAGAGGAGCTCCTCAGCTTGCAGAACATCATCCATCGGCTAAACTAACAATCAATAGCTGAAGGCTCTCCAAGGCACCCCGAGGCGCTCCCCCACGCCTCGGTGATCACTTTGGGGGTGCTATCTCGCTGCTCAGTGGAGTACTTGGGACTGGGAAGATTTGGGCCTACTCTCCTATTTCTCCCGTCCGCCATCTTGGGCCTCCTACAGCATCTCACCGGTGAATGGAGTGCAATCTGGAGCTCTGTGAGTGTACCTAGACTGCTGGCATGTACCTACCTCCGGCATGGGGAGGAAATCCTTCCCCCTCCAGCAATAAGTGTAACGGGCCTGCTCTGAGTGGTGACGTCCCCACCTGCTGTGTCTGGCTCCAACAGCAGCCTGTGCCATGCATCTCGTTATCTGTGCAGTGCATCTCCTTAACAGAACAGACGGGACACAGGCAGGCTCTCTGTCTTGGAAGGTCGAACATGATGCAAAGGGAGCAACCTTTATTGGGTTATTTCACTGGAATTCTGTCTTCCTAACTACATCAGGGAAGACAGGCTTGTACATTCCAGTGAGCGCCCTCTATTGGTTTGCAATACTGAGGCAGCAGCTGACTTCCTAATTACATTATGGAAGACAGATTTGCATATTCTTCCCATGGTCCTTTGCGAAGTGGAGTGCTAAAGGCTTAATAAGTCTCCACACACCTATATGGTGGTCTCTCCCCAAGGAGTGATAATACCTGCTTCCAGGCCAGTGAGTCAGCTCCCTCCTGCTGCAGAGTGTTTGCTCATTACATCTTAATGCCTCCTGCTCTCATCTGCTTTCCTACACTCTGGGCCAAGGACTGATTACTCCAGCTGCACAGAGGACCAGTAGCTGTCCTGGATCAGCATATCAGTTGTGAGAACAGCACCCGTTTCCCTGTTTAAAGTAAAGCTCCACTAGCTCTTTTGCAGACATCATGGTCAAGATAGGCCGTGGCAGATCTGGTGACTCCCGAGTCGAGGGACCGGCAACAGCAGGTGGCGGGGATGCAGAAATTCCTCAAAAAGCAGCCTTCGGGCTCCCCCGCTCCCCCGAAGAAGATGGCGCCCAGTGACGCGACCCGACTGAGAGAGGTGACGCCTGACTCCGACGGGGATGGTTCCCTGTAAGACAGCTTCCATCTCCAAGGGATATCTGAAAAAGACTCTCTCTCAAGCCCTCTCGCACGTGCTTACCCCCGTGTTGAGTGAGTTAACTGCTCTCCGTGCTAACTTCAACAATATTACCCGGTGAGTGGATGTGCTGGAGTCCTGTCAGGGGGAGGTGCTACACTTGGCCTCCTCCATGTCTGAGCGCCTAGACACCCACGCTGCCCACTTTAACTATACCTACCTGGCAATGGAGGACTTGGACAACCGCTCCCTCCACCGCAATCTTTGTATTAGGGGCCTCCCAGAGATCTGATTTGGCCTATGATGGGAACCCGTTGAGGCTGTACCAAGACCTGGCACCTTCCACCCTCCAAAAACGCCGGGTGCTGAAGCCCCTTCTGGACTATATGCGGGCCAAAGGACTTAGATATGCCTGGTTGTTCCCCTTTGGCATCTCGATACTGCATGACGGCAGGAGATATGTTGTTCATTCGTCCCAGGACTTGGACCACCTCTGGGTAGCCCTGGACATTCCCCCGATTCCTATCCCTTCCTGGAT
This sequence comes from Leptodactylus fuscus, assembly GCF_031893055.1. NCBI lineage: Eukaryota > Metazoa > Chordata > Amphibia > Anura > Leptodactylidae > Leptodactylus > Leptodactylus fuscus. The sequence goes on from NC_134265.1 coordinate 182,843,061, forward strand.
GCCGGTTCAGGAGGAGTTGATAAAGGTTCCTGCTCTGCCAGCCGTCAACCCGGTCTCCCCCTGTGCCTCGGGGCAACACCAGACGCCGATTGTTCTGAAATCCCTGTTGAGTCAGCCGGTGCTCACAGCTGCTGCGTCTACCTCTACGGAGGTAGAGGTAGACAGTAGAGGTAGAGGATGACGCTACCTGCTTTGATCCTTGTCCAACAGTACAAAACTACCACACAATTGATTCATAAAACATAATAAATTTTTATTAATATGGTCCCCTGACAAAGCCTGCCTGTGTGCAGGTGAAACGCGCGTTGGGCGTTTCCTTTCTTGTTGGTAGGTAAGATGGCAACACTGTATTGTTATACCACCTAGGAGAGATACTGGGTTCCTGGCTTTGTCACACTGCTGTTAATGGTTAGGTGCATCTTGCACCATATATTATTATATATTGTTGTTCTTATCCAGGACCATTCCTACTTCATGTAACTGTTATTGGCCATCTGTTTTCTACCTATTACTGGCTAGTTGGTACTATGTAGTTTTGTCTACCCCCACTTGCTTATAGCAACAGAATTGTATTATGTAATTGTCTCTCATATATGTCATGTGATTCTACTGTTTTAGTAGGTATTAATAAAATTTATTATGTTTTATGAATCAATTGTGTGGTAGTTTTGTACTGTTGGACATGATTGTATACCCACACATAAGTTTACATTTTTGCCTCTTTTATGTGTTATAGTCTATTACTGCTTTGATCCTTGTTGGAGATGTGGACTGTTCCTGTCCCCACATGCCATTTCGACCTGGTGATCGGCTGCATTTCTCTCCCCCCCTCCCCCCTCAGTGTATTATGTTTGCCCTAACCCTCTGTTGCCACTCTCCCTTAGGGTACTTGCCACACTGTGCTCATCACCTTTTATGGTTATGCTTTTATGGAGTGTGCTGTCTGGATCTGTTGGAATCTGTAAAGCCCTGTTACTATTTCAGCGCTCTATCCTGATGCTATTGTACGCCTTTGTGTGCTTGGACTAGTCCCTATTAGCCTTGGTTTTTCTGGGAGTGTCCTGTTTATTGCCTTTATGACCTTTTGCTCAGCTGTTTCATTATTTTACCTTTTGTAATGTTGTTCTTTTTCAAATACTTGAAAAACTTAATAAAATTTTAATTAAAAAAAAAAAAAAAAACAGCGTTTTACAGTCCATGAAAATCTCATCTGCACATTGCAGAAATAATACCTGCAGCTGGAATGCTGCAATTTCCAAAAACGTTGCGTTTTTGGAAAGCGCAGCATGTCAGTTACACCTACAGAGATGCTGGCGGTTTCCCTATAAAAACTACTAACTTTCTGTGAAAAGTGCTGTGGGAAAACTGATGTGTTTCCACTGCAGTTTTTCCTTCAGTGGCTGTAGTCTGCTATATGGGACCTTAGCCTAAGGATAAGGCTGCATGTTGCAATAATACAGTGCTTTGGCTGCTGCCAAAATACAGCAGAAAAAAAAACCTGTTTTACAGAACCAGCAAAGCAAATGAGATTTAGCTGACTTCCTGATTACATCATGGAAGACAGATTTGCATATTCTTCCCATGATACTAGGATAAGGAACACTTGTGTACTCATGGCTAAAATGTTTCATACTGAAGAACATTGTTGAGCATGGGGTACTTTAATTACATTTGCTTATAGAATTTTTTAAAAAAGCTTACCTGACTATAGAATTTTTTCCATAATTGTTCTTCACTGTAAGAAAAGTTCAGCTGATCATGGAAACAACAAATTCAGTTTGCTTGCTCTTTATCCTATAAGTGCTCACTCTGAAAGCTCTTGTATACAGATGTTATGCACTTCATAGAATTCAATGAACCCAAACTATGGCGATGAATCAGCTCTTTTCACCAGTAGGACCTGCCAAGTATAAATAATAATATAACATTGTCCACTGGGGCAACATAATTTATGAAACAATACCAGAACTTTACATTCTACCACGCATTTCTGTTTTCTAATATTTCCCGCATTTGCCTACATCCCCCTAAAGGCTTTTATTCTTCCAACAAAATGTGTCCTCACTAAAATCTTTGTATAAGTAGACCTGTAGCACTGTCTCATAAAAAGTCTCCTGTTACTGTTACCAGATTTTGAGTGCATTTGGTCATTGCATAACTTTTCCCTGTCTGTGCAAACTACAAATAAATGCATTTTGATCAATTTATTATCTTACATTGCCAAAAAGAGTGTTACATACTCTGGATTTCTCCCTTAACTTCCTAATCTACCTCTAGACTAAAACTGACATAAAATATTCAAAAGTATACTTGACTGTGTACGGGTAAAATGACAAGACAGTGGATTAATCAGACAGTTGAGTATAAGTTAAAATTCTTCCACAAAAATCTCTTAATCCCATATGATAGGAGTTGACATGAAAAGAGAATAGGAAAAGGCTTGTAAAAAATGAAATGTCATGTTCAAGATCATGTAGTATCAAGCATGTGAACTAGTTCTTTATTTCCAGGTGCAAGATCACAACATTTCCTCAGGGCATACTGTAGTTCTTAAATTATCTAAATACACTCCGTAATCCAGCAGATAACACCTAAAATCAGCAAAAAATTAGATGGCATAAAGTCCACGCACAGTTTCTACACCATTCCCGGAAGCCCCATAGCAGTGAATGGGGCGCCCGTCATGCAAGCGGACTGGTGAGCCATTCACAAGCTGGCTTTAGAGGAACCTTGGCTCCTCCATTCTCCAGATGGTCAAGGGACCTGGCGACCGTGCCCACATTGTTCGACATTGGGATAAGTGTTTATAATGGTACAACCCCTTTGAATGAAATCAATGACAGACCCATCACTGAAAATCTGTGGTGTGGTCAAAACACTGAATGACAGCACCAGGGGCGGATCCAGAGCCGGGCAACCGCCCGGGGCCCCGCGGCCCGGCCCTAACAAAATGGTCCCGGTCAGCCTCGGAGTCGGCATAGTCGGGCAAGTGCCGGGGCCCACAGAGCCTCTGGGGGCCCCCCGGCACTTGCCTGTCACGATTTCAGCTCATCGGCGTACGTCCGCCGATGAGCTGGAATACATACGCGATGCAGGAGCTGTGAGATCAGCTCCTGCTTTAAAGCTCCGGCCCGGCTTGCGTGTGTAGGCGCGATGACATCATCACATCACGCTTACACACGCAAGCCGGGCCGGAGCTAAGCAGGAGCTGAGGTCACAGCTCCTGCATCGCGTATGTGACTGCACTGGAGTGAGAGAGAGGAGCGTCAGGGGAACGATGGAAGGTGAGTGATGGAAGGTGAGTGTAAGTGTTTGTTTTGTATTAAATATTAAGGTGGAACATAATGAAGGGGGCCCATGAAACTGGGGGGCAAATGAAGCAGAGGGGGGGAACGGCATGACACTGGGGAAGATGAAGGGGGTGGGGAGAGAACGGCATGAAACTGGGGACAGAGATGGAGGGGGCCCAAAGAAACTGGGGGGCAAATGAAGGGGAGGGGGGAACAGCATGACACTGGGGCAGATGGAGGGGGGGGGGACAGCATGACACTGGGGCAGATGGAGGGGGGAGAACGGCATGACACTGGGGCAGATGGAGGGGGAGAACGGCATGACACTGGGGCAGATGGAGGGGGGGAGAACGGCATGACACTGGGGCAGATGGATGGGGGGAGAACGGCATGACACTGGGGCAGATGGAGGGGGGGAGAACGGCATGACACTGGGGCAGATGGAGGGGGGAGAACGGCATGACACTGGGGCAGATGGAGTGGGGAGAACGGCATGACACTGGGGCAGATGGAGGGGGGAGAACGGCATGACACTGGGGCAGATGAAGGGGGGAGAACGGCATGACACTGGGGCAGATGGAGGGGGAGAACAGCATGACACTGGGGCAGATGAAGGGGGGGAGAACGGCATGACACTGGGGCAGATGTAGGGGGAGAGAACGGCATGACACTGTGGCAAATGAAGGGGGGGAGAACGGCATGACACTGAGGCAGATGAAGGGGGGAGAACGGCATGACACTGGGGCAGATGAAGGGGCGAGAACGGCATGACACTGGGGCAAATGAAGGGGAGAGAACGGCATGACACTGGGGCAAATGAAGGGGGGGAGAATGGCATGACACTGAGGCAGATGAAGGGGGGATGGCATGACACTGGGGCAGATGAAGGGGGGGATGGCATGACACTGGTGCAGATGAAGGGGGGGAGAATGGCATGACACAGGGGCAGATGAAGGGGGGGAGAATGGCATGACACTGGGGCAGATGAAGGGGGGGAGAATGGCATGACATTGGGGCAGATGAAGGGGGGAGAACGGCATGACACTGGGGCAGAGACGGGGGGGGACATGAAACTGTGGGCAGATAAAGGGGGAGAATGGCATGAAACTGGGGACAGAGATAGAGGGGGGGACATGAAACTAGGGGTAGATGAAGGGTGTATATGAAAATGGGGAGAGATGGAGGGGGAACATATAATTTACGGGTGACTGTAGGAGGATTATACTGTGTGGAATCACATGAAAAATGAATGAGAATGGGCGGAGTCAACATAAAAGTGGGTGGGGCCTAATTTGCTGCGGCACGCTGCGCGTAGGGCCCCGCCAAAGTCAATTGCCCAGGGCCCCGCAAACCCTGGATCCGCCACTGGACAGCACTTTAGTCTGGTGTCAGACACAATCTTTTTGTAGCCATTTTTGCTGCAGTTTTTTGCCCCAAAGTCAGAAGAGGTACAATTTTTTACATCATAAATTTTAAATATATAGGTTCTATTCTTGTTTTTGGCTTATAAAATTGATCAAATACTGACCACGTTAAAGTGGCCTTAGGCTGAGGTCCTACAGTGTTGGCCTAAAGTATTGGCACCCATGCAATTCTGTCAGATAATACTCATTTTCTTCCAGAAAATGATTGCAATCACAAATTCTTTGGTATTATTATCTTCATTTAATTTGTGTTCAATGGAAAACCACAAAAAGAATTGTCAAAAAGCCAAATTGGATATAATTCCACACCAAACATAAAAAAGGGGGTGGACAAAAGTATTGACACTGTTTGAAAAATCATGTGATGCTTCTCTAATTTGTGTAATTAACAGCACCTGTTACTTACCTGAAGCACCTAACAGGTGGTGGCAATAACTAAATCACACTTGCAGCCAGTTGAAATGGATTAAAGTTGACTCAACCTCTGTCCTGTGTCCTTGTGTGTACCACATTGAGCATGGAGAAAAGAAAGAAGACCAAAGAACTGTTTGAGGACTAGAGAAGCAAAATTGTGAGGAAGCATGAGCAATCTCAAGGCTACAAGTTCATCTCCAAAGACCTGAATGTTCCTGTATCATCAAGAAGTTTAAAGCCTATGGCACCGTGACTAACCTCCCTAGATGTGGACGGAAAAGAAAAATTGACGAGAGATTTCAACGCAAGATTGTGCGGATGGTGGATAAAGAACCTCGACTAACATCCAAACAAGTTCAAGCTGCCCTGCAGTCCGAGGGTACAACAGTGTCAACCCGTACTATCCGTCGGCGTCTGAATGAAAAGGGACTGTATGGTAGGATACCCGGGAAGACCCCACTTCTTACCAAGAGACATAAAAAAGCCAGGCTGGAGTTTGCCATAACTTACCTGAGAAAGCCAAAAACATTTTGGAAGAATGTTCTCTGGTCAGATTAGACAAAAGTAGAGCTTTTTGGGAAAAGGCATCAACATAGAGTTTACAGAAAAAAAAAGAGGCCTTCAAAGAAAAGAACCCGGTCCCTACAGTCAAACATGGCGGAGGTTCCCTGATGTTTTGGGGTTCCTTTGCTGCCTCTGGCACTGGACTGCTTGACCGTGTACATGGCATTATGAAGTCTGAAGACTACCAACAAATTTTGTAGCATAATGTAGGGCCCAGTGTGAGAAAACTAGGTCTCCCTCAGAGGTCATGGGTCTTCCAGCAGGACAATGACCCAAAACACACTTCAAAAAGCACTAGAAAATGGTTTGAGAGAAAGCACTGGACTTCTTAAGTGGCCAGCAATGAGTCCAGACCTGAATTCCATAGAACACCTGTGGAGAGATCTCTTGATGGCAGTTTGGAGAAGGCCCCCTTCACATCTCAGGGACCTGGAGCAGTTTGCCAAAGAAGAATGGTCTAAAATTCCAGCAGAGCATTGTAAGAAACTCATTGATGGTTATCGGAAGCAGTTGTTCGCAGTTATTTTGTCTAAAGGTTGTGCTGCCAAGTATTAGGCTGAGGGTGCCAATACTTTTGTGCGGCCCATTTTTGGAGTTTTGTGTAAAATGATCAATGATTTGACTTTTTTTTTCATTTTCTTTTGTGTTTTTTTTTTTCATTGGAAGCAAAATAAAGGAAGATATTAATACCAAAGAGTTTGTGCTTGCAATCATTTTCTGGAAGAAAATGAGTATTATCTGACAGAATTGCAGGGATGCCAATACTTTTGGCCAACACTGTATGTTGCGAAAATGCAGTGTTTTGGCCACAGCAGAAGTGCCACAGCAAAAAACACTGCATTATACACTACCTGCAAAGTGGATGGGATTCTGGATAATATCTGCATTGGGGAATCTTCCTTTTCCAAAATGCTTGCATTTTTGAAAATCACAGCATGTCAAGTATACCTAAGTTTTCCCCATAGGTATAATAGGGGCAGAAATTTCCCTCTGCAGACTTTCTGTGAAAAATGCTATGGAAAAAAAATGTGATGCATTTCCGCCATGTTCTACGGCGTTTTTTTGGCAGTGGATCTCTACATGTGGCCTTAGACTTAAGCTGAAATAACACATGGAATTTTCATTTAATTTTTACATGTATTTTTTTTTTCTTTAGCCCAGGAGTGTATATAAAAGAGGGGAGAAATCTACCTTGCCTTGGCTCCATAGACGCCTCTGGTTGGATAATTCTACCCAATCTTTACCATATGTCACTCGACATGTGCTTAGGGCCTGTCACATCTATAGCACCATTCGACGTATATTCAAGAATGATGGCTCTATGACTCCTATCTCAGGCAACCCAAACTTCCCCGCGGCCTTACGCTCTACCTTCCTCTCTCACACCCCAGGCTTGCCGCCTCTCCATTTCCATCAGCCACTTTCAACATCCTCTTTCCTTCCTCTTTCTGACCTGCTCCCTCTTTCGTCCATCACTGCTGCTTCCCGTTGGCAACATACTCAACTGTCCCACTTCTACAACTCCATTAGGCAATCACATGACCTACATAGGGCCTTGTTACCATTTGAACGTCTCTGTCTCTCCTCTGTAGCTCTGTCACATGCTATTTCTCTGGTCTATGGCTTGTTTTTGCAAGAGCCTTCCGACCAGCTACCAGATTATACGGGGGGTTGGGAATGGGAGCTGGGGGTTTCGTTCCCGCCAGATGTATGGTCATCTGCCTTCTGGGCGTGCCACAAATTCTTAATCTCTTGTAGGGTACAAAAAACTAATTTTAAGATTCTCTTGCGTTGGTACAGAGTCCCTTCTACCCTCCATAGAATCTTTCCCTCTGCCTCAGATAGATGTTGGAGATGCAATACTCACCGAGTTATTATGGTGCACATCTGGTGGGGGTCTTCCCTCTTGCGCCCGTTTTGGACGGAGGTGGGACGTATAATTCGGGTGGTGACTGGTATTGCCCTGGAGGATGACCTGGCCCCTCTTCTCCTTTCCATCTTCCCCAGGAAGTTTGAGTCATACTCGTAGATTTCTTGGTTTTATGCTGGTTGCTGCTCAATCAATTATTCCTAGATTGTGGAAATCTTCATCCCCTCCCTCACTAACATCCTGGCTGCAGGAACTTCTTCGCATCCACGGAATGGAAAGTCTGCCTGCTGAGCTGAAAAGTGATGATAGTACCCACTGGCAAACGTGACTCCTTTGGGACGTTTTCTATCATTCCGCTGACTTCCAATCGACCTTTACTCCCTCATCCACATGATTCCCTCAGTAATCTTTACTTCCCTCGCATGCCTTTTCCCTATCTCCTCTGCTCCTCAATCCCACTGTTTCTCCCCTGTTTCTTTGCTGTCCTCCTGGCTTTTGGAAGGGCGACTACGCCCTCTTCTCCTGTTTCCTTTATCCCTACTTGGGTTATGCACCCTTTACTCGCTCTTTGTTTTGACTGTTTGTTAATTATTTTTCTTGCCGTGTTGTTTGCTCTACTGCATCAGAGTTCTTATGTGCCCCCTTTCCCCCCTACCTCATTGTCTATATCCTCTCATGACCCCTGGTCCCCTCCCCCTCCCCTTCACATTCAGTTGTGATTTTTCTTTGTTGGTTTTATCTTTTTGTGAAAAATTTAATAAAGATTTAATGAAGAAAGAGGGGAGAAATAACAGTATTTTCTGTATAGTTCTTGTTCAATCTGCTTCTGGCTTTTGCCTCATTTCCAAAACTGCTTTTGTGATCCCAACTTGAATTCATGGAATTCCTCTCTCTTATGAGTGTTACATGTGTTGTGTAATACCTATGCCGAAGTCTTTAAAATTAGTAAAAGGCAGTTGGAGGATTTATCATGACCACTTATTATGTTCACCCCAATTTTATGATGAAATAATGGCTCATGATTGGCCTAAAAAAATGCCGCTTTGTCCATTTTCCAACCTTCGTAAAAGTTTTGAAAAAAAAATAAGAAAAAAAAAATGGATGGAGAGAGTGGATAATCAGGGTAGGCCAGGATGAGGACTCTTTTGCCTGTTAGATTTATTATAACTTGTGCCCAGAAAACTGGTGTGCGTTATAACTAAGGGTCCATTCACAAGGAGTAAACATGCGCTCACTTTGGCAGAATACACATGTAAAGAATATACGTGTAAAAATAAGACTCTCATTGATTTCAATGACATTTTTTACACGTGTAAAAAACGCGTCGAAAAATGTATGCCAGTCCATGGATGACACCGATTTTACTCCTGGTGCACTGGTTCTCCCAAGAAGTCAGAGTCTCTAGTAATTCTGAGGCAACACTTAAAGGGGTTGGCCACCCTTAAGCTGAAAAAACCACAGTGCCCCAGGCAACTCAGAAAGATGGTTATAGGACAAATGTGCGGTAAAAATGAAATTTATCTTACCTGTTCCCCATTAAAATGAGATATTGCAGTGTGAGCTCAGCCGGCCTGTGTGGGCGGGACATGAATAAACTGAAAGTAAAACTCCTGGCCTACATTCTAGGCTGAGGCGCATCACAGCGCTGCCCACACATAGGATGTGACCACACAGCTTCATTCACCTCAGCACCTCCGGCTAGCAGAATGCGCTCACAATGGCTGTCACTGTCACAACACTGGGCTGAATCCTAGGGGTCCTGCACAACTAATAGCCGCTGAGGGCCGCTATGATTCATCCAATATGAAAGGAGCCCCAAAACACCTTCTTTAGCGCTAAATTCAAATGGACTAATCAATAAAATGCCACTGGACACCATCGATTACAATAGGGTTGTGACTAAATACTATACTCAGTAAGGACCTTATCACTTATAGTATTAGCCGTCTCAGTGTGATCTATTTCACATTACTGGTCAGGACCTTTTTCCCCCCTAGTGGTCAGGATCTGAACTGAAGTAGTATTTAGCCAGCTCACAGTAAAATGGCTAAATCTCCTACTCCAGAAGGACCAGGTCCTCACCAGTGACTGTATGTATATATATATATATATATATATATATATATATATATATATATATATATATATATATATACACATACACACACACAGCCAGGTCCTCACCAATTCCTCAATTCCAGAGAAAAGTTCAAATTCTTATGACCCCCCTTGCAAGATACCCACAGGGGAGGGGATAACTTGTTGCAGATAGCCCCTGTAAGTCTACCCCCGCACTGCTAGCAGTTATTTCACCAATAGCTATATGTTTCCTGTGCAGCCCCAGACAAGCATTCTACATCTCTCTAGTGCACCCCCATAGTGTTAATAAGCACTCCACAGCTCAGAACACTCCAAACAAGTTTCACACAGCTCCCCATGTGTCTTTTATGGCCGAAGCCCAACGTTTGCCTCTCATGGAAACCTAAGGCTTAGATCACGCGTAAATTACGTGTGGCTTATTTTGGCACCGGAAAAAAACGCTTCCTAATTAGGAAGCGTCTTTTTGGACCTTGGCCTGTTTTCTGTTTTTCTGTTCTGCTTCCAACAAGGCCAGGCGGTTTTCCCATCCCTTAAAAGAGAACGGGCTGCAAAAACCGCGTTGCGTTTTTACCGCGTGGTTTTTTGTAGAAAAAAAAAACGCGACGCATTTGTATGCAAAAAAAAACGCGCAGTAAAAAAAAGCCTGAAGAAAGATCATGTAGCTTCTTTTTTCGTCTAGGGTAAAAAAAACGGTAGTGAAAAAAAAAAGAAGCCTCTACATAGACTATCATTGTATGGAGGAGGATTATGACGTGGATTCCGCTGTCAAAATCCGCCTCCATGTCCCTGTGTGAACTAGCCCTAACACAGATATGAAAGATTCCTCCATTCTTCATGAGCCTCTTGTGCATCGCCAAACCCCCCCTTCCTGAATGTATCTTCAGTGCAAGGAGCAAACACAACCACCCCCAGCTCTCCATGTGCCTCTCTACTATGCACCCCACATCTCTCCTCCATAGTACACCATGCACCCCACATCTCTCTCCCCACAGTACACACTACACTCCACATTATACAATCTCTCCACCTCCACACTACAACACGCACCCGACAACTCTTACCCCATAGTACACCATGCACTCAAGATCTTTACCCCCCCAGTACACTACACAATGCACCCCAAATCTGCCCCCCACAGTACACCCCACATCTCCCCCACATTAGACAATGCACCCCACATCTCTCCACCTCCACACTACAACATGCACCTTACAACTCTTACCCCATAGTACACCATGCACCTGAGATCTGCCCCACTACACAATGCAGCCCAGATCTCTCCCCCAGATTTGTCCTCCCCTCCACGCAACCCTACATCTCACCCACACTACACAATAAACTCCACATCTTTCACATCCCCACAGAACACCAGGCACCTCACATCTCTGCATGTTCCTCCACTGCAATGGGATACAACTTTTATACAGTACATGTTCAAGGACCTTCTTGCAAGCACAGACACGTGACATGGTCAAGCTGGGTCACATCCCCCTCCATGTCACGAGCTCAGGGGTCAGAGAAGGAGTGTCAGAGAGCCGGCAGAGCCAGGGAAGCGGGGGGGCGTGGCTTCAAAAATAAAGAGACAGAAGAAGAATTGAAAATGAATGTCTATGAGAAAGTTTATTAGTTATCTTTGGGCTACACATTACAGACTGTTAGTTATAAAGTGGACAACCCCTTTAAGCTTCCCATACAATTAGTCCAGCGCATAAGATTAATGAAACATATTTTGGAGAGTTTGGCTGGTCTTCTAATCTGTCTGGCATTACACCCACAAGGAATCAACTGCTTTCTCTCCGCTCCTGATTCTTCTCTCTGGTACGATGCTGCCATTTCTACTGGAGGGTTACTGTGCAGGAAATGCTTTGGTGACAGTGGATTCAAAAGGAACAGCGGCTAATCTGGAACTGTCTTGATTGATATTTTCACAGTTGCTTCCACCATTTTCGACCAATCTGTGAGCTCAAGTGCCATCCGACTGCAGAGCATCACATTTCATATGAACCGGCACTAGCTGTACCAATCTAGCCACTTGCTATTATCTAGCCACCTGGGGTACATCAGTGTCAATATAGGGATGTGAGTAGGGAGTGATCAAAAAGCACATAGTAGATCAAGCGATATATTCATGTTAACCAATGCAATCCTACCCAACCAAGACACTGTCAAGGTATCCCAATGGCATGGGTTGTCATAAAACTGAGGAGAGAAATGACAGAAAAGCCTCATAAAGGGTGGTCACTGATAGGGTCATATAGATGCCCAAATAGAGTAATCTCGACTGATTCCACTAAAAGTCAACATTCAGTTTCAACAGTTTGACCACCTGTGTAGGTTGAGTAAGAGCTTTAGATTATACAGCATTGAGCTCTAAGACAGATATTGGAGAGCTTTGATATCAGATAGAACAAGTTGGAAAACAAAGTTAAAGGGAACCTCAACAATAAATTGTTAGCAAACAGAGCACATTTATGTTTGTTCCTTCCCACTATAAAACCTTTAACATTATGGCTGCTACTAGTGGCTCCATTACCAACATGAGTAAAGCAGAGAACAGTAGGCATCCATGCCTGGTCCCTCTAGCTATGGGAATAATAAAATGTGGTCCAAAGCCCCATCTTCTCAGAATGTACCTCCACAGCATTGCATAGGGGCCTTCCCAGTTTAATGTCACCCTCCATCTGGCCCCCAGTTTAATGTCCCCCCCTTCATCTGCCTTCAGTTAATTTGCTCCCTACATCTGCCCCCAGTTCCATCCTTTTGCTCACACATACTCTCTTCTCTCGTCTTTATCTTCCATCAGTCTCCATTCCTGGCAGCTTGCTCTTTCTGTGTAACACCTACCACACTGTCCTGTACAATCAAGAATAGCTCCGCCCACTAAAGGGTACATCCTAGTGAGCTAAAGGACCTTTGATGACATCATCACAGGTCCTTTAGCTGACTTGCCATTCATCATCTACCTTTATCCTGCACTATATGTGGGCCAGTCAGAGGCAGTTAGAGGGCTGGATGTGGCCCGTGGGCCGTACAATGCCCAGGTCTGTTCTAAATTATACAGGATAGTGACCCTAACCAATTAGTATCTCCCTAACCAGGAAATTGGAATGGGAAACTTCTTTGTGAACTGATTTATCTGATTTATCTCCATTATGCAGGTTTCCGTTTCCTGCCCGAGAAACTCGGGAAACGGAAACCAGCAGGCAGCTTTCAAAGCCATTCATGGGTTTGAAAAGTGTCCGCCGATGTGCCTCTTCTACTCTCTGCAGCTAAACCATTTTCTTTTTTAACCAGACACAAAGCCGGACATGCAAAACTTTGTGTCCGGTAAAAAAAAAACAAAAAAAAACAACCGGTTTCTCCGCGGAGAGTAGAAGACGCTCATTGGCGTTCACCGGCGGACACTGAATGATGGTTTCTATTTTCTGCAGACAGAAAATGGAAACCTGCATAACGGAGATCGGGTGTTGATATGAACCCGCCCTTATATGTATTCTAGGGAAAGGAGTGATTTACAGCTTTTATTTATTTTAAAACTTTTTTTTTCACTATTTTAATAGCCCCCTCCCCCTCCCCCAGGGTACTTGAACATGCAATCATTTGATTAGAAGTCCCATTTTGTCCCACTTTGATTAGAAGTGTATTGCCGTCTATGGGAGATTCTATACATTACTATTGCGGCTGGTCATAGCCGAAATAGTAATATAGCAGTGACAGGCCTGGGAGCCTTCATTAGGCTCTCGGCTGTCATCGGAACAGGTCGGGTGGGGGGGAAGAGGACATCTCCTGAGGGCATCTCCGGTGTTAACTCTTACAGCGGAGATGCTAGGCTGAAGCTAGTGCCTGCGGCACTTACATTACACTTGCATACCCGGCATCCGGACCCGGCATACAGACACCGGGGCGGATGCCGGGGCCTGCAGAACGACAGCCAGGCATCAGCACAGAACGCTGCACCTGCGTTCTGTGCTGGGGCGGACAAGTGCTGGGGGGACGCCAGAGGCTCTGTGGGCCCCGGCACTTGCCCGACTATGCCGTGTGCTGATGCCGGCCCTGGGTCCGGGCCGCACCGCGGGGGCCCTGCTGGGCGCGGGGCCCCAGGCATTTGCCCGACCCTGTATCCGCCCCTGTATCTATCTATCTATAGTATCTATCTATCTCATATCTATCTATCTATCTATCTATCTATCTATCTATCTATCTATCTATCTATGAAGTGGAAAAAATGGCAGCACTCCAACATTTAGAAAAAGGGTGGGTTTATTCCAAGCAGCGACGTTTCGGTTCTTATTTGAACCTTTTTCAAGCAAAGAAGTGAGGAGAACCACCAGTTTAAATAACAACCACATCATATTAATTACAATTATTTACTCAGCATGTGGAAACAATGTATCACAACATCAAAACACACTTAGGTGGAGTGAAAGATGCAGTGTAACAAAGTGCTATAAATGTACGATGATCTAGTAACAATTTTTAGATCAATATAAGTACACATATATATAAAAAAAATCACACCATATAAAAATATTTATAAATATGAGGAGGAACATCCACTTACTTTCACTAGTATCATGGACGTTTATTCATACATCGCAGTGTCCACAAGTGACTACTGCGCAAAATCAGAAAAAAACATGCCTTCCCAGGCTGAATATATCAATCATAGTATATCCCTGCACGCACAGAGTAAACTAAAGTCATGTGCGGCATACCAAATGCTAGCATCCACCCAGACTACCCAGTGCGCATATGTAAACCTGCATGTTGATAAACAAGCAGCAGACACAGCGCATCTACATAGTCAGGTGTTACTATATCCACTAAATAAATAAATAAAATAAATAAATAAATGAATGAGTAAATCAAAAACATATATAGTTTAATCTAAACCATAAATTATAAATATAAATGATAATAACATTGCCCAAAATCAAAGAAATATTTTTTTAAAAAACATTTTTTTTAGCTATAGTCCAATTAAAAGGTATATTATGGCAGACCTACATCAGCGTTGCACAAACGACCCGAATATATTACTGCCCAAGATTTCATTGTACACCTCGATAGATCATTGTAGAGGTTTGGCGGCGGTGTGGAAAAAATTGGGTTCTTCCAATTATCCCCCAGAGATAAGTGACTTGATCTTGAGATTACTTGAATTGGTATTGACGCACAATTATTTTCTTTTTGGAGATGATTATTTTTTACAGTTAAAAGGGACAGCGATGGGCACCAATATGGCACCCACGTACGCTAACATTGTTATGTCCGTCCTGGAAGAGGATTTGCCTATGTGTCCCACCACTTCACACATGTGCTTGGGTGGTGGCAATACATAGACAACGTCTTCCTCCTTTGGACTGATACAGTATTACAACTTGATGCATTTCATCAATATCTTAATACTATTGATCCAGACATTAAATTTACGGTGACATATACAAGAGATCAGTTACAATTTTTGGTTGTGTTAATTGGCTATGATAATGGGAGTTTCTCTACCCATGTCAAAAACCTACAGATAGGAATAACTTATTGAGATACAAAAGTGGCCACCCTCGATCAATGGTCAGGAGCCTTCCCCTGTCACAATTTTTACGTGTGAAGAGGATTGATAGTCAGGTTGAACAACTGCAGGGTGATTTGGATAATATGGCAGTTAAATTCAACAATATCCCATTGATGTTATTTCTAGAAACAGATGTAGGGCTGAGCAATACAGTAGGGAACAATTACTAAGGGGATGAGCACTCAGATTTCAGACATTGTATGCAAACATTGGGGAGTCTTACGTATGTGTGCAGTCAATTTGCCAGAATTTCGTGCCCCTCTACTTTTTTCTTATAGGCGAGTGTTAGGATTGTGCAGAAGCTGCGGCCATGAGATGGGCGTCGCTGCCTGTTCTTCTGTACAGTCCAGGGTTGCAGGGGTTAACCTGCCTTGCAACAGCCGGGTGTGGTTGAGTCTTTGATGGACTTATGTGTCGACCAATGGACGCTCGGATTGGGCAGCTGGGCTATTTGCTGGTGATCGCCCCTTGTCTATATAAGGGGGTTGGTCTGGACGCCCGGCGCTCTATGATCACATTCTGAAACCTGAAATAATGTGTGTGTGTGAGTGTGTGTGTGTGTATGTATGGGTTCCAGCCTGTAAACCTTAGTTGCCCTAGCTAGTAATCTTCCCTGAGTCAGCAATGTCACTATTAGTCAGGCAGCATGCTGCCATGTATGTTGTGTGATAGTACTCAGTGGCTTTAGCTAGCATCCCTTCTCAGTCTGGGGCCACTGGAAGTGGGCTTGGCAGTAGTTGCCTTGGTGGTTGGGTGGAACGGCATCACACTGGGTTTAGTTGGTCTCTGGCAAGTCCAGGAGTTCTGGCTAGTCAGTTAGTTTATTTGGGCGGCTGCTCTGACTGCACAGGACTCTGTGAATTGTTAATAGAGCACATCTGGTCCTTTAATTTAGCTGGCAGTGACATCAACTGTCAGACAGTGTTCACACTAGGTGTTGGCAGTTCAGAAGCCCAGAGGGCTCCACAGGGTTTTCATTTGTTTAGTTTTTTTTTAATAATCCCTGCTGACCATAACAGCGAGCTAGAAATCTGAAAGACCAATTGGTCTGTTCAAATGTAGGCAGTTTTAAGAGCAGCAGACAAACAACTTTAACAGGAATAGTTAGGAAGGGTTGCTACCCTTGCTGTGGGTGTGTGAATTGTTCCCATATGATTAAGGGGAATAATTTTATACACAATGGAGTAGAGTATAAGATTAAGCATTACTTGACTTGTGATTCAGACCATGTCATATATATGCTTTCCTGCCCATGCGGGTTGGTATATATAGGCAAAACGACTATACTATTCGGAAACGAAAACAAGACCTGCCAGTTTCCAAACATTTCTCAGATCTTAAACATTCTGAATCTCAACTTAGATTTAGGATCATTGATTGTGTCTCCCCTCTCAGGAGAGGAGGTGATAGAGAAAAGATACTCAAAAGAAAAGAGAACGAGTGGATCTTCAAATTAAATACTTTAAAACCTCTGTGGAGTTTCTGCAAAAAGCGTTGCAAGAAAAACTGATGTGTTGATGCCAGGGGTTTTCCCACAGTGCTTTTTTGCTGCGGGACGCTGTGTTAGGCCTTATCCTTATAGTGTGATGTACAGTATATTGAGATGTTAAAGAGGACCTTTCACCTCCTGGGACACATGCGGTTTAATACACTGCTAGAGAGCTGACAGTGCGATGATTTCAGCGCACTTTCGGCTTTCCCATTCTGTGCCCCCATAAAGAGCTATCGGTGCCGATACTGTAGCTCTTCACTGTCAGAAAGGCGTTTCTGACAGTCAGTCCGGAATGCCCTTCCTCACAGCAGCGCCTATAGCACTGTACTGTGAGAGCGCTATAGGCGCTCAGCGTCATCGCTGGCTGATAAGCAACGACCCCTCTCACAGTACAGTGCTATAGACGCTACCGTGAGGAAGGGTGTTCCTGACTGACTGTCTGAAACGCCCTTCTGACGATGAAGATCTACAGTACCGGCACAGAACGTGAAAGCCAATAGTGCGCTGAATTCACTGCACTGTTGGCTTTCTAGCGGTGTATTAAACCACATGTGCCCCAGATGGTGAAAGGTTGTCTTTAAGGATTAGGCGCAACAGCGAGATGCAGCTAAAAAAACATTGTGGGAAAAAAAATTGCAGTGAATCTCAATATATTTTTTCCACAGTGTTTTTCATTGAGCTTTTGTCCCCAGCACTCCGTTGTCCCCTGCATGTGTCTGTTAGGTCTCATTTCTGGAAATCCTTTATCTAAGCCGTATAGTGATAAATGTACTGAAGTAAACAAAACATAAAGCAGAGTGACATGTGTAACTGCGCCCAACTATCATGTGCTATTTATAATATACGCTAATCACTTTAGCGTATCAATTTAGTATCAGAGCCTGGATGTGACTGCTACCCCTGAATACCCTATAGATAGAAATCTGCCATACAGTGCAGTATAGTTGTATTGTAGATATGAAAAGTTGTGCCCGACTGTAACTGCTCTATTAACTTTATTTGGGAGTCAGAACCTATAAAATGGGACTCCCGTTACACAA
The DNA here is from genome assembly GCF_031893055.1 of Leptodactylus fuscus. NCBI lineage: Eukaryota > Metazoa > Chordata > Amphibia > Anura > Leptodactylidae > Leptodactylus > Leptodactylus fuscus. The sequence goes on from NC_134265.1 coordinate 182,860,827, forward strand.
CTCTCACTCACATCATCTACATTCTGGGTTTAGTTTGTAAATTAAATATTTTCACACACAAATTTTTCATAAACAAAAATAGAATGAGTAATGCAGACACAATAAAGAAAGTTAATGGGAAGTTTATTCTATGTATTTTATTCTATCTATTTTTATATGTGCTGGTTACCTCCCATCACTCACAAAGAGCGTACAGCAACACTCAGGGCAGGAAAAACCCCCAGTGGAGGAAACCTGCAGGGAAACCATGGCCACTGTATTGCCCCTCCTCTGGGCATACTAAGGGAGGCGACCGCTAGAGCATGTATCAGTGTATATGTGTATGCATGTGTGTGATGATTGTGTGTATGTGCAGTGACTGTGTATAGTGATGTAACGAGTATGTGTATGTGACCATGGAGGATACTTCTCTCCTTGGTTTAGGTCTTCATCCATCCTGTGCTGTTCTTCTCTTTGGACGTGTCCATCGTGTCTTCTTAGTTCTTCTTCTTCTTCTTCTTGGTCTGGTTGCTGTACATTTAAGTAGAAATGATAGAAAGAAAACTTTAGTAACACATTTATTATAGAATAGAAGCGGCGCAATGTTACCAAGATCTTCTACATCAACTTCTTATTGAAAAGGTATTTCAGGTCCTACAATATGCCATAACAATCCCATAGATGTGGTTCCTGACCTCCAGTATGAAGAATAAAGGGGTAGGGGTCTCTGCAACATTGCCACAGAACCTCATTCAACTGTTAAGGTTTGGCTTCTAAGATTTGTATGTTAGGATACATTTACATCACATTTTTTTCTTTCAGTTGTGCAGACACGTTTGAATCCAAAAAAAGTAAAAATGTGTTGTTCAACATCCCCATAGACTTCTGTTTTTAAAACAAATGTCGAAAGTGTATACTGTACTTCTGACTCAATTCTACCTCCAGTACGTCATATTCTGTTGCATTTAATGGACAGAGAAGTGCGGCATACCTCACTTTTCATCATCCTTCCAAATAAACAACGGATAGAAATATATACTTTGGGGACCTCTCAGACCCTAGAGTATAATATGTGGAGGCCCAGGGGAGGTGAATGAAAATGACAATCAGCTATTTCTCACTTCTCCAGCGGCCTCCTGACATCTTTTTTGGTCTCTTTTGGTCCCTGGATGATATTATGCACCTCCAGGTCACCACTGAGGCCTGTGATTGGCCCTCATCGGTCACATGGTGTGTGATGTCAGAATGCCCCATGTCAACACTGAGGCCAAAACACAAGTCTCATCTGGGACCCAGGGGCACGTAATGTCATCCAGCGACCGGATGAGGCCAGAATAAGATGCAAATGGACTGTTTGTTATTTTCATTCACCCCCTTGGTCTTATTATATTTTAGGGTCTGAGGTGACCCAAGAGTATAAAAATAGCACTTTTGGAAACCATGTGGGGGAGGGGTGACCCTCACGAATATTTGTCAAAAGAAATCTTTTGAGATTTGTCCATGACTACACACCAGTATTCATGGCTCTGTTCAATCAAACTGATATGTTTTTTAATGTAAAAACAGATGAATATTTGTATTTCTATCCATTTTTACTATTTAAAAATCATATTTGTTGAACAGATCTGCTTAACGGACAACAAAAACATCACGTGAATGGCCCCTTACTTGAAGTTCTCTATCACACAATGGATACACTTACCTGAGATGATTGTAACTGATGTTCCGGGTTCCTCCTCTGCGTCTGTCTGATGATGAGTGTCTTCTGCCTCTTCTTCCTTGCTCGAATCTAGAATGGGGTTACAAAGAGAGCAGGTTGGAAGGGTGGTCCATGGGCCTCTTATGCTAAATTCTGTAAAATCCCTCCTGAACCAGCGTATAGCCAGGCTGTGATGGTCTTCTCTCTGTCTCTTCCATGCCCAGTGGTCAGGGTCTTGTGCCATGATCTAGAATTTAACATAATATAGAATTATTATAATCATCACAAGCTTTAGTTCAAAGTTTATATCTTTCTGTTTTATGCTACACACCAGATCGCAGGTTTCCTTTTCTACCCAAGCTCTGAAGTCCATCTTGATGAGCATTAGGTTACGAAGGTGAAGCAGCTGGTTCCTCTTCATCTCCAATGTCCGTCCAGGGGTCCAGGCATAGATCTCCCGTTGAAATTCCAGATCCTCTTCAAACTGGTTAGCTAAAAACCTGGAAGAAATAAATAGTAGAGCAAAGAAATTATAGAACATGTGAAAAGAAGATAATGAGGAGAAGAAGGTGGCGATATCACTAATGTTAAAGGAGTTCCAAGGCAATTAAAATAATTTAAAAAACAACTCAGTTTTGTAACAAATAACACAAGACGTACTTACCTTATCGATCCCCTCCTGCTCCAGTTGCAATGCTGCTATGGACCCCACTGGTCTCTGCTGTGCTGCAGCAATGATGTCCTAACACAGGAAGATGTGACCACTGCAGCCAGTCACTGGCCAGAGATAGGGTGTGGTGACATGTTCTGGTGTCAGGATGTTATTGCTAATATACTGTTGTTATGTAGTAGTGTATGAATGTCATGCTATGTTATTAGCATACAGTGCTGTGGTGCACTACATTAACAGCGCGCTGATCTATGGTTGTACAATTAATGGCTGTTATAAGCCTATAAAGGGAATTTGTCAACTGTCTTCTCTGAAACGCATACCATAGGTACAGATTGGGTTAATAATAATAATAGATACTTACAGAGAAGGAAAGAAATATTGGCGATATTCCTCTACACGTAGTTTGGCTCTTCTGAAGTAGATCAGGACCATCGCCAGGAGATACTAGTGGGATAAAAGGAGAGTTAGTAGTTTGTCATAGATTTCCTAATACATAATAGTATGCAGTACAGATATATGAGCTCAGTATATTCTGGTGTATACTGATATCTAGTTACAACCTAACTGCCCCATAGATTAAGGTTCTATTTCTTTGTATAGCATCAGGTCATAGTTTGCAGAGCTCAGGAATATTTTCTATTCTTTCCCTCTATATAACAATACCTTGTCTGAGATCTTAAGACATCTGTCCCTGTCTAGAAATAAGTTGATGTCCTCGTCGTCTATCAAAGTAACAAAAATAAGATAATAGGTTAATGTATATCATCAATACCTTCTGATATGTTCAGAACACATTTATATCTACAGCAAAGGAACAAACTGCTTTATCATTGTGTATACTTTTACTGAAACATTGTATTCTATATACTATACAATATTCTGTATATAAGTATACTAAATCTCCATAATATAACACATTGTAATAATAATAATTGTAATAATAATAAACTTAATAAATAAACATAATAAACTCCACAGCAGTTCTGCAGGGTGAACAGTAACTTTCCTGAAGAACAGCGGGGGATTTGGCTTCAAATGATATTTATTACAATACGTCAATAAGAGAAATTGTAGAAAAAAGAACAACCTCAATATAATCCTCGGAAATACTCACATGTGCAAAATAAGATTTTTTAAAGAGAACCTTTCATGTCCTCAGAGATGTGCGGTAGTACATACCGCTAAAAAGCCGACAGCTGAATTCAGTACACTGTTGGCCTTCTGGGTATGTGCCAGGCACTGGAGATATTAGATATTAGTCATGAGTTTTGGCACGAATATCTCTTTACTGTCAGAAAGTTGGGCCTTACAGCCTATCATAGCTGGTCAGTGAGGAACGTCCACCCCCCCACCTCCCCGACAGTACAAGGCTACAAAAGAATACCTACCCCATGTCATTGTTTAAAAAATAAACAAATATTTAATTGAATTAATAATTAATATAAATGACATGGGGGTCCAAGCAGTTTTTCAGCCAGATATGACAAGTAGCAGAAGCCTGAAATTATCAGGGTGGGAAAGGTCATGGTTCAGTCCTTCCCAGCCTTATAATAGTAGCCTGCGGCCATCCCACTATTCATTAGTCTCTTTAGACCAGGGGTTGGCAGCTTTTTTTGTATGGTGTGTCATTTTAGATTAAAAATACAAAGATGAGGTACTTTGGGTGCCGCATAATAATTGTAAGGCTGACGACTAGAGATGAGCAAACAGTAAAATGTTTGAGGTTCGATATTCGTTTCGAGTAGCCCCTCAATATTCGACTACTCGAATCAAATATCGAACCCTATTATAGTCTATGGGGGGAAAATGCCCGTTTCAGGGGTAGGCAACGTTCGATCAAATTATACTTACCAAGTCCACGAGTGAGGGTCGGGCTGGATCCTCCGAGAAGTCTTCTCCTTGCAGGGGCCCCACGGCATCTTCCGGCTCTTCATTCACTCTGCCAGGCATCGGGCCTGGGCAGAGCCGACTGCGCATGCCCGCACTACAAGCAGACATGCGCAGTCGGCTCTGCCCAGGCCCGATGCCTAGCAGAGTGAATGAAGAGCCGGAAGACGCTGCGGGGAAGCTGCACGGAGAAGACTTCTGAAGGTAGGAGAAGAACCAGCATTGAATGGCCGACTGTATAGCATTTTGCCAATCAATGCTGGTTCTGCATCAAACGTTTACATTCGAACAGCGAGTGATACTCCATCGAGTACGAGTATTTAGAATAGTAGTAGTAGTACTCGATCGAGTACTACTCGCTCATCTCTACTGACAACCCCTATACTAAAGTCATATACCACAATCCGTAACACAGAAGTGCTGCCATGAGATGCTTCTGGACGCATGCGCTTACTGCTATTTCCCGGGATGCACCTGTACTATCCCATTATAAGCAATGAAAGTCCATGTATAGCCCCCAATTGGTGGTAAATGTATATGTCCAGGAGCACCGTGTGGCAGCATCCTTAGAGTGGTGAAATACTATGTATCTGAAAGTAGCCATAGCTGCATACAGTCTTAGGCCACTGGTACTTTCACTTCACTGTAAAGTTGCGTTCACATGATGCGGTTTTGCACAAAAAATGCATGCATTTTTTACTGGAAAACTGTCTGTGTTTTTATGAGAAAATAAACCGTCATACGGAATAATGTTCCATAGTGGCCCCTCCGCACAGAATAATGTGATATAGTGGCCTCTTCACACAGTATAATTTTCCATAGTGGCCTCCATACACATTATAATGAACCATAGTGGTCTCTTCACACAGTATAATGTCCCATAGTGGCCCCCCACATGGTATATTGTCCCATAGTGCTTCCCTATTTGGTATAATGTCTCATAGTGGCCCCTCCTCACAGTATAATGTCCCATAGTGACCCCACCACACACTATAATGTCCCATAGTGGCCCCTCCTCACAGTATAATGTCCCATAGCGGCCTCTCCACACAGTATAATGTCCCACAGTGACCTCACCACACACTATAATGTCCCATAGTCGCCTCACCCACATAGTATAATGTCCCATAGCGGCCCTTCCACGTGGTATAATGTACTATAGTAGCCCTTCCACACAGTATAATGTTAAAGAGTGGCCCCTTCACATAGTATAATATCCCATATTGGCCCCTCCACACAGTATAGAACCCCCTTTTGGCCCCAACAAATGTTCCAAAAATTTCAGGTTCAACTGAACTGGAAATTTTTGGGGTTCGCCACAGGCTGGAAGGAGTATCTTACCCAAGAGTTTGAAGAAAGCAGTCTGTTCTCTCTGTACGCTGTCATCCATCTTCCTCTTCTTGGATTCCTCCTCGGGGTCAGGCCGTGAACTGTGAGAGAAGAAACAGATATTAATACCCATGTGACCCATTACGGTTTATCCAAGTTGCATAATATGGTAAAAAATGTATGGGACTATAGTGGGCCACAACATGGCTATGAATTAATATTATGGCGTATAGAGGTTTTTACTATTTATTCTTATGATATCTGAGAGATTGTATACAGAGCCATGTGTCATCAGATGCCATTCTACGATTTTTTTTCTCTTAAATACACTGCATTCATCTAGGAGAATAATCTTCCATTGTATAAAGGGCCCATTCATAGGTACAAGGAGTGCATATGGCTCTGTAGTTTAGAACCCTACAAACCCCAAGTGACAAAATAGGTGAATCTGTACATAAGTCTGGTTTTTGCATTATAGTATGTGTAAGGTGCAGACATTTAATAACAAGGGGCAACATTCATCCTGGTCTCCTCATGGGTAAATCTCGTATTAAAGTGTATGTCCAAGATTAGATATTGATGTGCTATCCTTAGGTTAGGTCATTAATATTAAATCAGTAGCTCCAACATCTGACCACCCCCCTTCCCACATGGATCAGATGATATGGGTACAGAGTTGCAAGTAAATGGCTCCTTAAACTGTGTAAGAAAAAATGCTTTTGTACCGTGTTAGTCAGTGGATATGAAAAATTTCTTTGAGAGAAGTCCTCAGTAGTTGATGCCTTTATTAATGACTAACTTAAAAAAAGATGACAAATAGACAAAGCTCGCAATTTGTCATCTTTTTTTAAATGGTGTAGTGTCTGTGCTATAAGTGAATGGGAGCTGAGCTGCCATAGAACTACAAGGCCACTACATAGTGGATGAAGCCATCTTCTACTGGCTCTGTGTGGAAATTAGATGATAGGTGGTGGTGTCAGTTGGCGGACTCTTACTGATCTGATATTGATGACCTATTCTAAGGACAGGCCACCATTGACAGATCTTTGTAATAGAGTGATAAACACTATTGCACTTACGTCTCCTCTTCATACTGGGCAATACGTTCTCTCTTCCTTTTCCGCTTCATCTTCTCTTCATCCAGAGAAATGTAAAGAGAAAGAAAATTGTACAAAAATACTTGGTAATATGACTTAACAAGACCTTGCAGAGAAGTTTAAGCATAAACTTAGGAAAATCTAACACCACAACACCGGTCAGTTCACCAATATGGAGGTAGTAGCTTGGTGAGGGGGATGTGACCTACAAGGTCCTGTGGTAGCTTAACATTGATTATTCAGATGACAGACTCCCTTTAAAGATGTCTCATAAACAATATAAACTTTTATTAGTGACAGACATGAAATGTTAACCAAAAGGATCTGCATTTTTGGAAACAATATCAGCTAATGGTTTGTCTGTTATCTCAGCTCAGCTCCATGTACTGGATAGGGAGTAACAGTGTGTCTAATAAAAGAGACTTTTCCTAATTCCATACAATCTCTGTAACAGTTATTATGTCAGGAATGACTGGAATGATCCTCCATGTTTCTCTATATCATCAATAATCCTCCAATATTCCCCACATTACACTATGAGCACCCAATTCAGTTACGTTTTCCTTATAGTCTCCCAGGTTTATCCTTGTACATCCAAGCCATCTACTATATCTCACACTGTGTAAACCATTTCTATTATCTAGTTACAGGGGCCCCTCACTGTCACATTAAAGGGGACATAAATCCGGATTTCACAATAAAGTGATGCTATCTTACCTCTGGTGACTCGCTATTAGCGGTTCTCTTCTTAATCCGCAGGTATCGATCAGGAATCTGTAGTAAAAAAAACTGTCGCTTCTGTCGCTTTCTCGCAAGTGGGAGCAATAGGGAGCCGGTCTAATCTCTAAAAGAGCAATCGCTGACTGGCACCAACTGACGTTTCTTTTCCAGGTTTGTAGCCGCATGCTGTGATTCTATTGCGGCACATGCCAGGATAAGTCATGCGGCACATACCAGTGCCAGTTATACTGCAGTAAAATATATTACATGTATTCTGTATCATGAGATCTTTCTAATTAATAGAAAATTTAGGAAAAAACCTCAGCATTGAAAGTCACATATAAAAACAGATCAAAAACATTAACATTAAAGTCATGTCAGGAGAGAAATGTAAAGAGCCTAAAGTATAAATATGTTACACATGGCCTGGTGTATGGGGTCGCAAGTTGTGAGCAAAACTCAGGATAGGCCTTATTCCTGTCCATTTTGTGGACTGTGATCACTGGTGCCAATGAACGGAGCTGTGGAAGTATGGGTGGTGCACATGCACCGTCGTGTTTAAGTTGCCTAAAGCTCTGTTCACATTTCCAGCACATTGGGTGCGCCGACTAATACTGGTTGACGCAACGCTGTATAATTGATCCATCAATTTGTTCTTTTGGAGACTTTCATTTAGTATGCAGGCCTGGGAGGCTTGACACACCAAAGTATTTGTGACTCTATTTTTTCATTGTTAGATTATATTAATTTTTTTATTATTCTTTTTTAATTTTTTCATTATTTTTTTTTTCAATTTTTGTCCGGTCCCTTTATTCATCTAGCCTCCCTATATAGTTTCATTATATAGCTCTATACTAAGTGTTTTCCCTCTAACTAATAAACTATGGAGTTTTTTTAATCATATATAATATACCTTGTTATTTTTTTAGAGATACAATATCAATTTTAATTTAGCGCTAGTAACTGGCAGTCATCTGCCATTAGTTGGTCATCTATAATTAAAGCACTTACTCACTGCTCTGCCGGCAGGACAATCTGCTCAACTAATTGCAGTTTGCTGATAAACCTATCGCTCTATGTAAACACACAGATAACAGATTACAGTCAGAAGGGCGTTCCTGACAGTCAGTGAGGGACTTCCTTCTTCACAGCAGCGCCTATCTCGCTGTACAGTGTGAGGGGAAGGAATGCCTCCTCTCTCTGCTCACAGTGCTCGTCCATAGACGAGTATTATCAGCAGGGGAGGGCGCATTCCTCCCCGCTCACACAGCACAGTGCGAAAGGCGCTGCTGTGGAGAAGGACGTTCCTGACTGACTGTCAAGAGCACCATTCTGACTGTAAAGAGCTACGGTACCGGGACTGATAGCTCTTTACCCGGGGCACAGATCGGCAAAGCCGACAGTGCGCTGAATTCAGTACACTGTTGGCTTTCCAGGAGTATATACAGTCCTATGAAAAAGTTTGGGCACCACTATTAATCTTAATCATTTTTAGTTCTAAATATTTTGGTATTTGCAACAGCCATTTCAGTTTGATATATCTAATAACTGATGGACACAGTAATATTTCAGGATTGAAATGAGGTTTATTGTACTAACAGAAAATGTGCAATATGCATTAAACCAAAATTTGACCGGTGCAAAAGTATGGGCACCTCAACAGAACAGACCTCCGTCTCTGTTCCAAGATTAAAAAAAGAATAGAAAGATGATAATAAAGGGCTTGTACATGGACACATTATTTAGCTTTATCTATAGTTTTAGTTCTCTTTTGTGGAAAGGTTAGCACCATGTGAATTAGAATATATTGAGTTTGTACCCAAACCAGAAGTCCACCTTAAAAATGAGAAAATATCAGCATTCCAATGACTGTAATAAAAAAAATAAATCTGTTATCATTCAGCCCAAATCTGCCCTCCCACAGTACACCCCATGTCTCTCCCCATTAGACAATGCACCCCACATCTCTCCACCTCCACACTACACCATGCACCTTACAACTCTTACCCCATAGTACACCATGCACCTGAGATCTGCCCCACTACACAATGCACCCCAGATCTATCCCCCAGATTTGTCCTCCCCTCCACACCATGCAACCCTACATCTCACCCACACTACACAATAAACTCCACATCTTTCACATCCCCACAGTACACCAGGCACTTCACATCTCTGCATGTTCCTCCACTGCAATGGGATACAACTTTTATACAGTACATGTTCAAGGACCTTCTTGCAAGCACAGACACGCCTACCCAGTAACAAGACTAGAGAGTCATGTGACTGTGACGTCATAAGGTCCTTGCTGAATAGTGAAAGACCAGGCAGAAGAGCAGGGCAGGCACAGACACGTGACATGGTCAAGCTGTGTCACATGCCCCTCCATGTCACGAGCTCAGTGGTCAGAGGAGGAGTGTCAGGGAGCCGGCAGAGCCAGGTCAGCGGGGGGCGTGGCTTCAAAAATAAAGAGACAGAAGTAGAAATGAAAATGAATGTCTATGAGAAAGTTTATTAGTTATCTTTGGGCTACACATTACAGACTGTTAGTTAGAAAGTGAATCTTAACAAATTCCTCCATTATGTTAAAAATATTTAAAAAATTATTGTTAAAACCACATCTATTACATGTCTATATCCATTGTAAGGGACGAAATAGCTTTCAGCACCAAGTGATCATCATAATTACTAATCTTTCACTCTGTCCGGCAGACAATGAACTGTGAGATAAAAGAAGCAGAAACACATTCTAAGATAACAATAGTGTGATATACGACACATAGAATACTGGTGCAAAGTTTTTCACTATCTATGAAAAATGAAATAAATCATAAGCCATTGAAGTTATATATTTATTTTCCGGTTATTCAACACAGTGGCCCACATTTAGTAATGCTGTCTAATAGTCAGGGGCGGATCGTCATTTAAATAACCGATGGGACTGTAATATGGGCCAGCAAGCTACCTGCCCTGAGGCCATCCCTTACCCTGACTATTACTGCAGAGTGTAGTTCGACGGCCCCCACTCTATACCTTCAGATTGGAGGCATGAGAGTATGTGTTGGATGAGTCTTGCAAGATCCATCATGCAAGGCTTGTCCAGCGGTTTTGTTGAGACCACACACGGCCTAAACGAAACTGCCATTATACTCTAGGGACTCTTCAGACCATGAAATGGCATTATAGTGTGTGGAGGAGCCAATATGGCACAATATACTGTGTGGAAGGGACACTATGAGACATACTGTGTGCAGAGGCTAGTGTGATATACAGTATTAAATAGTGTGGATGGGCCACTATGGGAAATTATGTTATGTGAAGGGACCACTATTGTACATCATACTGTGGGGAGGGTCCATGATAGTGTATTGTAGTTTATGGAGGGGCCACTATGAGATATCATATTGTTTTAAGGGGCCACTATGGGACATTATACTGTGTGATGGCCAACGTGGGACATATTGTGTGCACTATGGGACATTATTCTTAAAGAGGAGTAACGTTAAGAAAAAAAAAACCTATCCCCGGCGTTTCAGTATCTCACATCGCAGTCCAGTTGCCACAAACCCCTGTATCCCACATGACTGCTCAAGCTAATTAGGTGGTCTTTGGAGAGGGACCAGTGATGTCACTCACATATGTCCCCAGTCCCTCTCCAGTGTCTGCATCATGTGGAGTGCTTGGGTTCACGGCACGCAACCAAACAGGCTACAGCAGTGGACATCAGAGCACCAGGGAATGTGGTTTTCTTTTTTATGCTACACCTGCATCGGAAATCCCTGGAATTTGTCCTGATCCGGAAAGCATTGTGGATTGTGAGTGTGATGGTGACTGCTGCTGCACCTACAGTTTAATGTCCACCTGGACTCCACTGTCTATAACTTTACTTATGTAGGTAAAAAAGCGCAATGTTTTTTTCCCGCAGTGCTTTTTTTGTTGTGGGACACTGCATGGGGCCTTAGCCTAATATGGAGTGAGAGGCAGAAGCCCTGTGTAAGTTGCAGTTACAACTTGACATGGTAACTTACAAAGGACTGCTGCCTATCCCTCCTTGTAAAACAGTCCTGTGCAAAATTTCTTTACTTCTGTACATGATGAAGCTACTTGTGCTAGCCCTGCCTACTTGTATTGACACCACCTACTTGCACTGAGCTGCTCATAAAATTGGGCCATTTTAAAATTTTTGTCCATGGCCATTTTCAGGTCCCAATTCGCCCCTGCTAATAGCTTAAACAGTGTAGACTTAGGGCCAGTTCACATTAGCGTTTGGCTTTCTACCCCCCCTCATGCGGGCTCCTTCCGGATGGAAGCGGAACACTAATGTTAACCGGGCATTAGACAGTTTGTAAATTTGACACATCTTGCAAGAAACTTGTCTCCTTTTATGCCAACTCATAGTTGACATTCTTCATACAATTACCTAAGTATCAAACTTTAAATGTTTGCCTATGTAAGCTTATACAATATCATAATTATAATTAGAGAAAGGCAAGCAGCTTCAGCTTGAGTTGGGTTTGACCCGAGTATCCCAAATTGTTCAGTTTTTAACAAAAAACATGATGGCTCATGGTACAAGATTGTCTCTTATACTCTGGGATTTTTAGGCCACAAAGCCACACCCACGTTTGGAACCCCCACAGTGCCTCCTGTCACGGAGAGTGTTCCCCGTCCCACAGAATAATATTCTCCTAATATAAATTATGTTCCTGTATAATAAATGGGTTATCCACCTTTCTAATATTGATGCCTTTCCTTAGAATTGGCCATTAGTGTTACATTTGTGGGGGTTCAACATCCAAGATCATAGATTTAACTTGCAGGTCCTGGAACCTGATGCAAAGTCTATAACAGGTCCCCTACCTACCTCATGCCATTTAGAATCATGTTTTCTTTGTTGGATTCCCTGGTTGTGGTCCCCTAAATAGTCATTGATTGATAAATGGTAGGTTGAGAGAACCAAAGTTATAAAGTAGTCAGAAATTCTGGTTGCGGAGAGTGACATATTAGGTGTGATAATTCCTGGTCACCTCTACATTTCCTACTATGATATAGGATTCTGGAGTTTACGTTGTGACCTTATCTAATGTATCTTGAGCCATAGGCTTCCTACAGATGAGTGTTTTTTATTTTTATCTCGCCAATATTAAGGTGTTAATGGAGAGGGCCCTCTCATATTTTAGCACTTTTTGTTATACAAGTGCTCCCACCGATTTTACCCTACACATTGTTCAAATAACTCACTGCTATATTTTAGTGGAGCATCAATAAAAGTTATTTTTTTAGTGTACTTTACCTTTTTTCTTAAATTGACCATCACACCCCTCCATTCTAAAGGAAAGTGCAGATGCAGATCCCTTTTTGCCCCATCACTCAAATTCGTTAGCTCTGCCAACAGGAGACCCCTATGTCCCCAGGGATATTCTTTACCCAACCTTGCAAAGGTTTTAAAATTGTTTAATAAATATAACATGGGTCCCTACTTAATGGGTTAAAGTTGAAGTAAACAAAGGCATGCCGCTAATATTCAGGGCCCACTCATTTGTTTTCATAAGCCAAAATACTTACATTTTGTCAATGTGAACTGTTCTTAAGGAATTACAATAAAAAGGTGTAAAGTATGTCAAAACATATAGAAGTATAGATCACAGTAGCTCATCCAAAGAAAACAACAGACAGAAAAATTGTTTATGCTACATTTTGCATATAGATTGTTTTTCTACACAAATACTATATGTTAGTTCTGCCTAGATGGCAGTGACTCTTTGTGTTAATTATTGTTCATATAGCGCTTGTATTGCTGTAATTGGACACCAGACTCTCTACACTTTCACAGTGACCCTTGTAGTGTGAAAGCAGGTGCAAGTCAGAAGCAGCAAAACAAGCCATTTTGCCTGACAACTTAAGCAAACAGACCACACTCGGAATGACAGAGAACTTGACAAGACAAAAGACATGACATGTGACCTTGCCACTAGCGGAAAAAAGAATGCTAGCTGTCTCCATAGACCACCATTGTGAGGGGGCATTATGACGGTGATTCCGCACCATAATCCGACCCATCTGTGCCCATGTGAATGGGCCCTTAGAATCCTACTGGTGTCTTTTCTATTTATTTTTTCCTATGGATCAATAATGTGAACAAACACAAAACAAAAACATTATACAACAAATTTTAAACAGATTAATTCAAGAAAGGTATTGATTTTTAGATTCAAAATAATTAATAATTATATATGAAAAAACAGTATTTTGTATTTATTATTCACATTTATCGTATGTATCAACATAGTTATAGGATGAGAACTTGATCACATTGATTATTTCAATTATTTTGCCCGCATGCCATGATGCGATTGGCTAAGGATATGTCACTAACTGTACATTATCCATTTGGGAGTGCTGATATGTTAATGACTTAAACTAGAATTCAGTAGCATGGTATGTCAGTAGGCGGCATGGTAATAAAAGGGGATTGTCCAAAAATAACTATTCATTACACGTAATCAAGGTAAAAAGTTCAATTATTTCTTATTTTAATTTAGGTCATAATTGCCTAATAAAACCCTATTTAGCCGTATAAGCAAAAGGATATTTCACAGATAAAACTACCCCCTCATACCGTGCACTACACACCACTTACAAGCTGTATCTGTCTCCAATAGGAAGCAAATGCAGTAGAATACTATGGCGGAGCAGGGAGCTGCAGGACTTCCATTCATTCATGAGTGTTTATTATATTTTGGGACCACTTTACCAAGGGAGCATTTTATTTTTGGGTGGTGTAGTACTAAGGGCACACTTTGACTGTATATTGGCATTGTATACTGTAAGGAATCCCTGTCTCCTTTCTCTTAATCAGTGGCAAACATCTCCTTAACTTGGAAAGGATATATAGAAAAACCGGGAACTGCCAGAGCGCTAAAGGCAGCAAAATCTGTAATAGACTTGAAAAATAAAAATGACGATATGCAAGGTTAAGATGAATTGGTTCTGTTTTATTGCTCCAAGGACATGAACAACAGCTTAAAACGGCTACGCGTTTCGACACCGGGCGGGTGTCTTCTTCAGGCCACTAAAATATACAGTAACAGACAAATACTACAATTAAAATCAATAATCAAAACATGATAAAACGTAATCATAAATAAATGAATAAATACATAGATAAATAGATAGAAAAAACTGTTGTAGTAATCATAATAAAAAGTCACATGGTACATATAAAATATCAGGTGTAGGAGATATGATTGTCTCAGCAGCTCTAAGCAAAAGTTTTTAGAAAAAGAAACAGAGCTGATTATCAAACCATTGATAACATTATTGTACAAACATATAAAAAGTTCTAATACTGAAACTATTTTGTATGGATGTGGGTATTTCAGCTGCCACACATAATGAAAGTGCAGCGAACCGGCGTATAATGATGAAGTTAAAAAAAAGTAACAGGATTACTCAGACATACAACTATGGCATGAAACTAAAACTTGATAGAAATTTTCATGCATTCTAACACCACTTTTTTTTTCTTTTTTTTTTTTTTTACGAGGGATTTGTGCTGAAGCATCAGTCACTGCTATTCAGACCACACACAGTGTGGAAGCTATACACTTATATAATCAATTCCAACATCAAAAAATGTTGATGTACTGTATTTTTTTTTTCTTGTCCGTTAATTAGGAAAATATCCTTGTAGCTAATAATGACAAATTTGGTTTTGCCGGTACTAAGATGAAGAAAAAAACCAGTGGAGTCTATAAGCATATAAATTATTAGGGGGAGTTCACACTACTGTTGCTAAGTCCATTGCTTCTGTCATAGGATGACAGTAACAGACATTAAACTGTCACAGAGAACAGTCAGAGAGTGATTCTGTGTCCATTCCCATTGATGCACATGACTTTATCTTCAGTTGTAAATTAAAACAAACATGCCAGAAGATAACTTCCTTTATGTTGTTTACATTAGTGTGAATGGGAACAAACACAGAATCAGTCTCTGACCGTTCTCTGTGACAGTTTAGTGTCTGTTGCTGTCATCCTATGACGGAAGACAGCAACAGACATTAGCAACAGTAGTGTAAATACCCACCTAATTAAATGAATTCAGATTTATCCCTTATATTTTGGGAACTGAGTCTTCAGTACTCAGTATTTGGTGAGAAAAAGACCTTTCCAAACTGTCCCCCTAAAGTGGAAAGCATACAATTGTTCAAAATGTTTTGATGTGCTGAAGGATTATGATTTCTCTTCATTGGAATTATCAAGGCTAGACCAACTCCTGAAGAACAACCCCATTATCATTAGCATTATTCCCCCTCCACCAAAATCCACAATTTCCACAATATATTCAGGCTGGTAAAGCTCTCCTGGCATTTGCCAATTCCACCATCAGACTGCTACAACACTCACACTACTATAGAGTCCAGTGGCGACATTGTGCATTACACCCCTTTGTCCTACTCTTGACATTGTGCTTGATGATGTAAGGATTGCTTGTAGATGCTCGCACATGGAAATCTATGCTATGAAACTCCTGCTAAAGGATTTCTGCCAGAGGAGGTTTGGAACTAAGTTATTGAGGAAGCAGAGCATTATCTTTGGCGGTATGAGTACATGGCAATTTTGCATGACCAAAGATTGCAACAAGTCAGTTAATGGAATTTCTTCCCTCCTAGATATTCCACAATCAACTGGTATTATGGAAAAGAGGAAGTTTTTTCGGAACCACAGCAACTCAGCCATGATGTGTCAAACCATGTATAGTTACATAGCCGGGCAAAGAGTACTGAAGCTCATAATGTATAACGCTAAGACTACACTGTGCCTCTGTCCAGAACTCTCATTATACCACCAAAGATTGCAGGGTCACCTTGCGATACCTTCATTCATTTTAGTGAATAATGTGTGTCACAACTGCAATTTCAAGTCAAAGATTGCTCAACTCTTTTGAGACTTCATTCTCTAACATGAGTGTAGCAGTTGAGAGGTGACTACTGGTATTGCCCCATCTGTCAGAAATGTAGATATTTTAAAGGTAAGACAAATTGATACTTCCTATAACAAGAATGTGGGTGGCTAAAAAATCGTAATAAATCCGTCCTGGTCAAAAAATATAAAATAATACTAGGTCACTTTGAAAAGACCGGATACAAGGAAGAGGAAATATCATGGAAATATTTGCATATAGATCTCTTGCCGGGAGCCACTGAGCAGCATATCAATTGGATTGTGTTGAAGGAAGCTGAAAACTTGCTATACTTGCACACAGTAAGTATTTGTTGATGGAGATTAGATTCTTTGGGTACAGAAAATGAGGGCTGTTATGCGGGTCTAAATAAACTGCATTCTTTACACAACTGCCCAGAAAGTATTTGCTGAATCAAGTACTGCAAAAAAACTCAACATAATCCTAAATGCAAATCTACCATGACCTACTTCATAGACTGTTCAGTTTCTTGAAAAGCCATGTTCAACTTGAGTTGGTATGGGAAATTCTGAAGGTGGTGTGCATTACCATGACTTGATGCTTGCATAGTGTGTCACATTCAAGAAGTTTAAGCCTATGGTTATGGTAATGCACTATTGACAATGCATGCAACTTTCATTCAAATGACATATTTTACATATCAGTACAACTGGTTCTTAAATGACTAGACATTTTAGGGGTTCTATGAAGTTAAATGTGTATATTAGGACTTTAACATTGATGACCAATTGTCGCCCCCCCTCCACCACTACCACTACCACTAATTATAGGGCTGCAGTGCTCAGGCTATCACTATGCAATAGACTATCACTCTTCATATAGCAGATTAGCTCTGTATGGTATTGCTGCTCATTTCCCTCTATAGGCAGTGTCCAATTTAACAATCCTTTTTAGATAGAAATTTTCCCTAAATCGCATGGTCTCTTGCTGTTCGCAACAAACAGTTGTGATGGAAATTAACACAAAGGGGGAATTTATTAACATTGATGTTTCTAAAATAGTAAATAGTAAATTCACCCAAAAGTGTTTCATTAATTTGGAGTGCTGCCACAAGGAAAAAGGAGTATTGCAGAGCTCTAATTGAATGTAGTGGATTGGCCTGCATAACATGGGATATTCTGGGATCCTCTAGCAGTGTTTCCCAAACTGTGCTCCGTGAACCATCTACAGGTCCTCCGCGATATGGTAATAATAAACAGTTAACAATAAAAATTTGATAAATGTGAAGGGTTTCAAAATTAAAATACTGGTTCACATGTACTCCTAATATTCTACCGATGCAGCACTATGGTCTGTTCAGCGAATATATGAGGCTGGTGGATTAACGTTTCACGGTCGGACAGAACTTCCAGACTGGTCTCAGACCCCCTTTTCAGCTTAATACGCCGGTCTTGTATATTCGCTGAACAAACTGTACCTACGGACGGAAGTGCTTTAGTCTTCTTTCATGCTCATATTGTGCAGACACTCGATCCTTGCTGTGTCAGTTTAGTTCGCGCAGTATTTGCAGTTATTTGCCACGTGTTATTCGAAAAACATTCCTAATTTGATTGTTCAGCAATGGATCGTTGGTTGAAGACTGGATCCTTCAGAAAAGCAGGTAATACCACTGACACAGACCCTCCAGTAGGAGCAGCGACTTCAACATCCAACAGGTATGTTCAAATATTATGTTAAAAAGTTAAAATATGGATGTTGTGATTATATCCAGAAGCAGATTTGGGCGATACGACTTTTCAATTGCAATGTTGAAGAGATTACTGATGCTGAAATACACTGCTCAAAAAAAAATAAAGGGAACACTGAAATAACACATCATAGATCTGAATGAATTAAATATTCTCATTGAATACTTTGTTCTGTACAAATGTGAATGTGATGACAACAAAATCACACAAAAATCATCAATGGAAATCAAAATTATTAACCAATGGAGGCCTGGATTTGGAGTCTTCCCCAAAATCAAAGTGGAAAAGCACACTACAGGCTGATCCAACTTTGTAATGTCCTTAAAACATGTCAAAATGAGGCTTAGTAGTGCTTGTGGCCTGCACGTGCCTGTATGACCTTCCTACAAGCGTGGTACAATTGCATTGTAGTCGCAAAAATTGACCCTTAGGGATCCCCCTTAGAGACAGCGGGTGGTGACTCTCCCACCTAAGTAGGGAATTTGTAGCAGTAGATTTTCGAAAGATAGTAGTATGTAGATCACCATCCGCCGCTCTGAAAATTCTCACATCCAAAAAGGGTAAACTGACAGGATCAATTTCATAGGTAAAATGGAGGCCAATACGATTGTTATTTAAGGAGTTGACAAACTGGTAAAAATCCAATTTTGACCCCTCCCAGATGACGAATATATCGTCAATGTAGCGGGCCCACACATGAATCCGCCCCATCCAGTCACCCTCACCTGAACCCAGCGAATGCTC
The DNA here is from genome assembly GCF_031893055.1 of Leptodactylus fuscus. Lineage (NCBI taxonomy): Eukaryota > Metazoa > Chordata > Amphibia > Anura > Leptodactylidae > Leptodactylus > Leptodactylus fuscus. The sequence goes on from NC_134265.1 coordinate 182,879,628, forward strand.
CCACCTGCTCAGGAACAAATTTACATACGATGGCGCACAAGGACTGCCCATCGCACAGCCCCTGAGCTGGTCTAAGATCCGCTGGTCAAAGATGAAATAGTTACGGGTAAGGGAGAACTCGAGCAACCGCAGGACGAACTCAGTGTGGGCCCGCAAGTGACTACCACAGGTCTCCAAATAGGAGCGAACTGCTGTAATGCCAAAATTATGAGGGATTGACGAGCATAACGCCTCCACGTCAATAGAAGCTAATTGACATCTATCATAAATATGAGTTCCTTCCATCCTCTTCAAGAGGCCGGTGGTATCCTTCACAAAAGAAGGAAGTGCACAAACAAAGGGAGCCAAAATATGATCCAAATATATCCCCACATTTTCGCGTAGTGCTCCCACCCCCGAGACTATTGGTCGGCACTTCAGGTGAATTGTCCCCATGTTGATCTTCCATAAAGTTACTTTTCCATTCACAAAGCTGTAAAAGGGCTTATTTTTTGCATGTCAGATTGTTTTTCATCATAGCACCATTTTGTATTCTTTTTTATATTTTCATGTACTGCGTTGTGTAAGACACCTTTTTTGTGTGGCAAGAAGTAAATTATATTGATATCATATGTGATATTCACGCTCAGGCCCCACATAGCGAGCTGTAGCTAAAAAATGCTGCAGATAGGACCGTGAATGCATCCTGTTTTTTTATGCAGGGTTTTTCACAGAAAGTCTATTATACCTATACAGAAAACATCAGCATTTCCTTAGGTATACTTTACATGATGAAAATTACAAAAATTCAAGAATTTTTAAATTCACAGCATTTCCGCTGCAGATTTTTTTCTACAAGGTCTTGCTTGAAGTACCCAGAATTCCATCCACTTTGCAGGTAAAAAAAAAAATATGATTCTGACATTTATTTTTTTTTCCTGCTGTAACTTTCCCAGAGTCTCTGCATTTTGTGACATGGGAATGCTTAATGTGTGTTTTTTTTTTTTTTAATTTTTAACTTTTATATGTATTCTAGGTGAAGGGGGATTAATTTTGTACGTATATTTTTTTTACCTTTTAAACAACTTTTTAAAAAATGTCAGCAAAGCATGAGCTTGAACCTGTAATTATAAGACCCCTTGTACCAAAGACTGTAAGTCCTATTTATTCTACTTTCCCTAAAGCCCAACCAGCTGACACTCTTCCCATAAAGTTGAGGTCAGGTAAATAGCTGGGGCATGGAGACTAATGGGGGGTGGGCTAATTTTAGCGACATGGAAGTCAAAGTAAAAAAATATTGCTTTCAAAACATGATAGTGAAAAAATGTCTTATCCTGATGATCAAAATTGGCTGTGTCTTAAGTTGAATTGAAGAAAAGTAAGGATAAGTTCATGCGGGTTTTTTTGGCTGGAACCTGAGGTGGAGGCCGCCTCAGGTTTCGGACCAAAAACCGGGTAGCACTGTGCTCCGGATTAGGCCAAATGAATGGGTCTAGTCGGGAGGAGGGAGTGTCTTCAGGCAGAATCGCCCTTTCCATGTGAGATGTCATGAACATTACTTATTTGGACGATTATCATCAACTTTACAAAAGACGTTTCATGATAATCAGTCGTATCTGTTTTACTCCAGTTACACCCAAATAGGACGAACCTGTTTGATGACCTAGAGGTATTTCTAAAGAAGGTCATTGCCGTGTTACCCAGTCTTGATTATATATCATCTTCTTGCTAGACAGCTCATACATTGATTACGACACTTCACATTTATATTCACAATACATTACACAAATATGTTAAGTCCTTTATTCCTGCAAGTCTCCATTACTTTATGGGTACAGTATACGCTTCACTTAGAATGGTGTCAGGTTCCCAGAATATCTCCTAGCTGAGAGCTGTGACAGCAGTAGTTTTGATCATTATCAAAAAGAATGATGAGCAGAACCAGTTGGCTAACCTAACGTTAATCCGCCTCAAGTTTGTGTCAGAGATTGATGGCTATGTACTAATAGATGTTGTGCTACAAGATACTTTCCGGTGTAGGCACACTTTGCAGTCAATTGTGTTACAGGACAGTAGGGTGTCAGTAAGATGTCAGTTGCCCAAAATGTGAAAAAAAAAAAAACAGCCTAGGTAAATCCATGAATCTGATATATACAACTTATCAGACAATAAGTTGTCTATTACAACACTTTAGGCTGGATTCCCTTATAGGAACAGAAAAATAAAAATTGCAGTACCACATCTGTCACATGACAAACGTTAAAGTTTCCATAATGGTGTCTGTCATTTTGTAGGACAAAATAGCGCAGCTTCTGCTGATGTAATTCTAGCTTTATGTTTGAGAGATCAGATGGTTCTACAAGGAAGACAGCGGTATCTGCAAAAGTCTTCAAAATGGCAGATACTGTATTAGGCTAGTTTGAGGAAGTGTCCCATCTAAAGCTGCATTACTACTATCCATTTTTATGGTCATTCATTAGCTGGACACTATCACACTGACTTCTACAGATACAATAACCACATGTGCATTGCTATCACTATCTGTTATACTCATCCAGATTCTGCCATTTGATGTTTGATCCACAGGATGATGATTTTATTTTGACTTATATGTATTATGGAAGCTCCAAATGTCTTTATAAGTTACCAAAACCCATAGGCTGTTTTTACCACTTTGAGGGTAGATTCACATAGTGGAATCTGCGATGGATTTTGGAGCGGCTGATTCTATCACAAATCTACCTCCCAATGCTTTCAATTGGAGGCAGAGATCACAGCAGAACACAGAAAAAAGTCAGCGTCCTGCTCGATATTGCCGTGGGAATCCCTACCGATTAGGCCCAGTCATCCGGGACCTAATCATCAGAGGAAAGCTGCACTGGAATTCTGATGCCCCAGCGGCAGAAAATGAAGAGACATTTCTCTTCATTTTATATTGTGTGAACCTAGCCTTAGAAGGTAATGTAATAGAACGTAACCTAGTAGTAGAAGGTAATGGAGAATGCCACGCATTTATGATCACTTCTCAATTCGCAATAGCTGTGGTACCAGTGTCAAAGGACACCTATTCTGCTACTAGATGCAGGATTATGGCGTATCTTGTGGTACAATAAGGTTATGTACACCCAACAGGACTTGGAGTTGATTTTGAGGTGGATTCTCCACCCTGATTTTGCCTCCCTTCTGTTTTCAACAATCAGAGGGAAAACTATGGTGGAAATCTGAAGCTCTGCTTTGGTTTTCTGCTGCAGGGAGTTGGGAAGGGGGGCTTGAAAATGAAAATGAATCTGAGAAAAACATCCACCTTAAATTACTCTTCATTTTTGGGCATGTCAACAGGGCCATTTTAACACATTGGTCGGCCCAGTGCACAAGCTTCATAAGTGGGCGTGCGCCCATTACCACCACTTATACATACCTCCAAACTTTGAGAGGACATAGAGACAGCCTGGTCTGCCCCTAACTCTTTCCCCTTTGACCCCACTTGTTGCTATCATGTTACTTTGTGTGCTAACAGTTATAGTGCCTTTCAGTTTATAGCATTCAGTGATGATGCTTCCACCACCCGGTAAAATGTCCTCAAAGTGGCCCACTCAAATGCCCCCTTACTGGGCCTCACACAGTATAATGCGCCATCAGTGGCTTCCACATAGTATAATGCCCCTTAGTGTCACGGAGCAAAGGTATACGTCTTCCTCCGGAAGGTCTTTTGAATCAACACGGACGCAAGAGGTCGGGAGACAACAGCAATTTATTGTAATCCACAAAGTTAGTAGCCGGCGGCGGTCACATCAACCGTAATAACAATAAGTCCACAGAAGTCACAATCCAATGATAACTTTGGTTCCTTGGTCCTGTAACTAAATTCTGGCTCTCTGCAGAGCTGTGCACAGGCCGGCTAACCCATACTAACTGCTAGCTATATACTAAGACTGTTACACCTATATCTGTGGGTGGGAAGGGCTGAGTCACAGATCCTTCCCCCCTCACCTATACCAAGGAGAGCAGACTCCCTGTCTCCTGTGGACAATGCACCGTCCAACATCTTCTTGGAGACACTGATCAGATTATCTCCACCCATTGTCCTCACTGGTCCTCACTAGTTAGAGGTATTTGCATACAATGTGCTAACACACTAGACCCCAATCAGCCAACTACACATTGATGTATACAACAGGTTAGAGAATACATTCCACATGAAATATATATTACACATTGCCTATAGTATAGACTCTAACCATCCCGTGACAACCCCTCCCCCTCTCAAAACATGTGCATGACACAATTGGCCTACACAGGTAAATTGGGGAATGCACATCAGTCTCTATAGGTCATATGTCCTCCTGCCGGGATAACCCATCTGCGTTCTGGTGTTGGTTCCCTCGGCGGTACTGAATGGTAAAGTTGTAGGGTTGAAGGGCTGGCATCTGGCAGAAAATCCGGTGGATCCATGTTGGCGTCTCTCTGAGCTTGGCTTCGGGTCACTGCTCCCACAAAGTGGCACTGTAGATTTCCAACATCGTTGCCTAACAGAACATCGGCCGGCAGCCCGCTCATCACACCAATTGTGCATCGTTTTGGTCCATAACCATAGTCGAGTTCCACGGTAGCTTTAGGAATACGTTTCCGAGTACCTCCTGCCAACTCGATAGAAAGGCCAGGGCCCTCCTCTAGGGCCTCGGGTCGAACCACTCGGGGGTCCGCTACCGTTAGGAAAGCTCCCGAGTCCCGGAATCCAACAACTGTTCGGCCATCCAGTAGGACCTCCTGCAAGTGCTTCCTCTGAAGGTTTGCGGGATGTGTGGCGGAAGGCTGAATCCCATAGACCCCTGGAGGTGGAACAGATGGGTCATTCATGGAGTCATCTGGAAATGGGGCCAAACTTTCTGTCCTAGGGGTGGTTCCCAGGTAGTGAATAGGCCGGGATGCCACGGTGGCCCGTGCCCCCATGTTAACAGGGCAACTAGCTTGCAAATGTCCAGGCCGCCCGCACCCAAAACATCTGCGCTCTAGCATTCTTCCAGTAGGTCGTTGTCTAGGGACAGGGTTGTTCATAGCTGGAGGCCGATGGGCTGGGGCAGGGGTAGAGGGGGAATTGTAATCCTGAGGCCGGGCACGAAAGGTGGGTGGCTGGCTGAAGGGTGTCTGGCGGACTGTGGTAGTTTTCCGCTCCTCTGCAAACAACCTCTTCCACTGCGGCTTGATGGTCAGGCCCTCATCTGCAAGGGAAGCAGCTTGCTCAACTGTGGCTGGGTTCCGTTCCAGCACCCACTCACGGATCTCAGCGGGGCACTGGGAAAAGAACTGTTCCTTAAGTATGACTTGGAGGACCTTATCGACTGTGACAGCCTCCTCTCCTTCTAGCCAGCGCTTGCATGCTTGCTTCAACTTGTGGGCGAACATGTGGAAGGAGCTTCCCCCATTGTAAGACAAAGAGCGGAACTGAACTCGGTAGGACTCTGGAGTGACTGCATAATACTTCTGCACCGCTCTTTTAATGGCCTCATAGTCCCGCTGATCACTAGGGTCCATGGCTCTGAGAGCTTCCGCAGCCCCATCTCGTAGGTGCCCCACCAGATACCGGACCCAATTCTTCTCTGGGACTTCCATCAGGTGGCACTGGTGTTCGAAGTCCTGAAAATATCCATCAACATCCCCAGCCGCTTCATCAAAGGTCTTGAAGTGTTTATGGGAGACATATGGTGGTTCTCTCACTGTTGGGCTGGGGGTCGACGTTTGATTATAATTCCGCGTAGTTATCTCAGCCATTCGCATTTCATGCGCCATTCTTTCCTTTTCATGCGCCATTCTCTGTTCCTCCTTCTCCGTTTCCTGAGCCCTCTGTAATGCTCTACTCCTTTGCTCTGCAGTTGCTTCTAGCCCCAGCACTGCCAATTCCTCCTCATACAAAACAACCCATCTGCTCTTTTGGGTCTGTACCTGCCACTCCCGTATCTCTACTGTCTCCTGGGGGCAGCCCTCCTCATGGTCGCTTTGCAGGGTCATCTCCTCCAGTGCCTCGATCAGTTGCTCTTTCGTTCTTCCCTGGTAACTCAGGTTTAGTTCCCGGGCCCTTACTTGTAGACTTGCCATAGTCCAGTTCCTGTATTCTGAGGTTGTGGCTCCATTAATCGCTGGGCTGCTGTAGTCCATCTCGCTGTCCGCTGTTGATCCCACCGCTGCCACCAGTTGTCACGGAGCAAAGGTATACGTCTTCCTCCGGAAGGTCTTTTGAATCAACACGGACGCAAGAGGTCGGGAGACAACAGCAATTTATTGTAATCCACAAAGTTAGTAGCCGGCGGCGGTCACATCAACCGTAATAACAATAAGTCCACAGAAGTCACAATCCAATGATAACTTTGGTTCCTTGGTCCTGTAACTAAATTCTGGCTCTCTGCAGAGCTGTGCACAGGCCGGCTAACCCATACTAACTGCTAGCTATATACTAAGACTGTTACACCTATATCTGTGGGTGGGAAGGGCTGAGTCACAGATCCTTCCCCCCTCACCTATACCAAGGAGAGCAGACTCCCTGTCTCCTGTGGACAATGCACCGTCCAACATCTTCTTGGAGACACTGATCAGATTATCTCCACCCATTGTCCTCACTGGTCCTCACTAGTTAGAGGTATTTGCATACAATGTGCTAACACACTAGACCCCAATCAGCCAACTACACATTGATGTATACAACAGGTTAGAGAATACATTCCACATGAAATATATATTACACATTGCCTATAGTATAGACTCTAACCATCCCGTGACACTTAGTGATCCTCATACAGTATACTGGGGGGCCCCACAGAGCTGAATAGCTCTGGGGGACTCATGGTAGTATGGTTCCAGCATAAATGGTTAATGTTTTACAATAAAATCTCATATTTCTCCTCAGGGAAGTGATTTACAGTTGGACAGTTAAGGAAAGGGTTAATATTCCCGCCTAATTTTGAATTTACCTCAAGTTAGAAAGTAGGGTAAAGGTGAACTCCAGTCAGCTGACAAGACCCTCTAGAAGCTTTAAAATGGGCGTGGCTATGGATCAGCTGTTTCTGGTCTCGTCAGCTGATTGGATTTTGACAGTTTATTGGCGGGAATTTTGAACATAAATACCTGCTAAATCAGTTGTTCTGGTCATTCGTGAAGAAGATCTTCAATCAAGCCCCCGCCCTGCCTCCAAAGGAATGAGTTGTGTTCAAGATTACTGTCATGGTGTTTGTTGAAGGGGGTTAGTCGATCAGCTTTTGCTGATTGGACTTTGTTTTTATTGAGAAGTTGAATTTATGGATTTGGTTATTTTAAAATTATTATTTATTATTTATTTATTGAATTATTTATTTATTGAATTATTTATTGTTATTTGTTAACCTTAAATAAACACTTATTAGGACCATACAATATAATGCTCCTTAGTGGCCTATAACACCTTCAAATGCGTTTTCAGTGTCCTCATATATTATAAGGTCTCACAGTGGCTCATAACACATTAAAATATACCTCCCAAGAATCCCATCAAATATTAAGTTTCCTCCCAGTACCTTAACATACATTAAGCTGCTCACCCCCCCCCCCCCCCCCCCGAGAGTATGACAGATTAAATAAATAAATCATACTCATCTAGCCTCATTCCCTAGGTGTTGGTGCTGCTTGCAGGCTCCCATTCTAGTGCTGTCTGTGACTTTTCCTTCCTGAAGATGCAGAAAGAGCTGAATAGGGACCACCGCCCAGGACAGCACTTGAAATGCAGGACTGTCCCGTTGTCCCAAGGAGACCCCCGCTGCCATAGGGCCCTATGTAAGTGCACCATTTGCCCTATGGTTAAAATGTTCCTGTGTGTGAATGGCCCCTTAGCAATTATTAAAGAGGGTAAATCTTACTTGTTGTATTCCCTGAACTTTATCCATGACCAGAGGAATGATTATTGTTGTCTACAAACTGTGATCTTTTTAATAATTTACTGACTTCCTCATGTGTAAAAAAAAATGTGGAAAATCTTGTATTTGTGAAAAATTAGTATCCTGTATGAATGTGTTTTAGTCTTATGCTTCAATTCCAGTACCTGTTTCCCATACATAAGAAGACTTACTGTGTTCAAGTGTGATGACAGTTCTGACAAGATCTTCGTGATAAAGACCTGCTAAAGGACTGATAGCTGACAAGAAGGAAAAAAAAGTAATACCCAAAAGTGAGGAAATCACCAGTCTGTTTCTTGATACCTACCTAACTGGTTTATTTTACTTCCTTAGCTGGTTAGTCTACTACAGTTATGCTATGAATTTCTATGGTAGTTATAAGAATATTATTTCCTTACTAAACCCGTTACCACTCACATAATCTGCATCAAGATATAATGCAATAGTAGTGATAACAAAAACTTAAATAGGATAGAATTATTTTGGCCAAGATAACCCTGTCACCTGAGTAAGCTGTATATTTAAGACCTATTTAGCTTCATGATCCATCTTAGTCACCTGGTTATTGCAATCAGGGTTGAGCCAAGCCTTTTCTTGCCTGAAAGACAGAGTAAAACTATGCCCCTTAAGGGTGCATTCACACAGAGGAAAATGGTGAGCGTGGAATTTCAGCGCTGAAAAAACGCCTCCCATTGATTTCAATGGGTTCTTTAGCAGAAAAAGGAACCCATTGAGGTCAATGGGAGGCTTTTTTTCAACGCTGAAATTCCACACCAAATTCCTCACCATTTTCCTCTGTGTGAATGGACCTTGAGGGTATGTATAGTTTTTAGGAGCAGATTTTGACGTGGAATCCGTCTCAAAATCTGGCTCCAAAATCAGCTCCCATTGACTTTAATGGGAGCCACTCGCTTCTTTTTTCTGCTAGCTAGTAGTGGAAAAAAGAAGCGAGCTTGCCTATCTTACCGGGGATTCCGTGGCCGATTCAGCCACAGCGCCGCGGCGCAAGGCTCCCTCCCGATTAAGCCCATTCTTCGGGCCTAATCCGGAGCGGAATGCCGCGACTGGATGCCGGTGCACCATGAGAACATACCCTTACTCTACACCTAGGAGTTGACAAATAAGGACTAGGACATGTGATATACACAAAGATGTTACCTTTTGAGATGTATGATCCTCTTTATACAACCTGGCCCCTCCATATATCTCGGACCTAATCTCCCGCTACCTGCCCACACGTAACCTCAGATCCTCCAATGACCTCCTACTCTACTCCTCTCTCATCCACTCCTCACACAACCGCCTCCAAGATTTCTCCCGTGCATCCCCCATACTCTGGAACTCCCTACCAAGACACTTAAGACTGATCTCCACAATCACAGGATTCAAGAAGGCCCTGAAGACTCACCTATTCAGGAAGGTCTACAACCTCCAATAACACAATCACCACACCACCATCTATACAGTCTCCCCCTCTCCTTCTGTCTCTCCCCCCTTCCCCCAAAGATTGTAAGCCCTCACGGGCAGGGCCTTCTACCCCACTGTGCCAGTCGGTCACTGTTAGTATTATATCTACCTGCATATTTTGTGTATTGTATGTAACCCACAAATGTAAAGCACCATGGAATTAATGGTGCTATATAAATAAACAATAATAATAATAATAATAATAATTTATATATCAGTCTAGGTATCAAACAGTGCTTAAAAGTAAACTGTCAAAGAATATAGCTACATATTGCATATACAATAATGTCATCTTTATTCTAAAAGACTCTAGTACATAACATTCTTTTTCTGTGATGATCTTTGATGACAGAGTATTTTATAGGCGAAAAGATGATGAAAACGTGAGTTTGAACCAAAAAAAAAGGGTTTTAATATTGTAAAATTTAAAATTAAAAGATAAAAGAATTCAAAGTGTTCTATATTTCATACTGGCCGCTAAATCAAATTCATTGAAGACTTATTCCCATCTAAGCAGCTGAGGTAGGAATAACTGCTCCCCATCCCAAATACCAACCCATTTGACCAGAATTTATGGGAACAGGCAATCAATGCTACTCTAGGCTGTTCCATAACTCCCACAGAAGAGCATGGAAGCTAAGAAAATCACATAGCGCTGGTTCTGTGGCTTCACAATATCCTCTAGGGCGGTGGCCCCCAACCTTCTTTGCACCATGGACTGGATTCAACCAAGACCATTTTTCCATCGCCCAGCAGAGTGGGGGTGGATGTGGGGCAGGGGTGAGGCCTGTGTGGGCAGGGAGGCTCTCCGTCAGTTTGCTCTGTGGGGCAAGCGGGTGTGATACAAGCATATGAGTGGAGAATGGAGATGGACATGGAGAATCACAAGACACTGAGGCTGGATACTTCATGCTAGGCCACGTTGCTATGGTAACGTGTAAACTATTGGGCAGTATGGCGTCTTTAGCAGCTACAGGACGCCACAGTACCTAATAGTTTACATGTTATCATAGCAACATGGACTAGCAGAAAGTATCCAGCTAAGACTGAGGCCAGCCCGTTACCCTGAGGACCGACACAAAACCCTGAACTGCCCAGTTCTGATCCACGGTCCGGTGGTTGGAGACCTCTGCTCTAGGGGAGTTATGTGAACAACAAGTTCCAACCGAGGAGGGCAGGATATGGGAGCAATTAATCCCATATTAGCTGCTTTTTTCTTGCCATGTGTATCCACCTGACTTCTGCACAACACAACTGATGGTCCCAACGCCATTTATAAGGCAAGAAATCCCACTTATTAAACCTTATAGGGCACACCTGTGAAGTGAAAACCATTTCCGGTGACTACCTCATGAAGCTCATCAAGAGAATGCCAAGAGTGTGCAAAGCAGGAATCAAAGCAAAAGGAGGCTACTTTGAAGAACCTAGAATATGACATATTTTCTGTTGTTTCACACTTTTTTGTTAAGTATATAATTCCACGTGTTAATACATAGTTTTGATGCCTTCAGTGTGAATCTACAATTTTCATAGTCATGAAAATACATAAAACTCTTTGAATGAGAAGGTGTGTCCAAACTTTTGGTCTGTACTGTATGAGTGTACATAAGTGCATTTGTGCATCCCAATATGTGGTGACTGCACTGTATAGGGCATCTTGGCTAGCACAAAAAAGAACATTGGTGTTAAAATATTTGTGGGCATATCCGTAGCCCCTTCATTCTCTGGGTTAAAGGTATTTCAACATTTAGACCTTAATAAATCTAAGTCAAGGAGTATCCCAGTGAGACAACATCACTTTCTTTAATAGGAACAATGCTTTAAGGCAGCATATTATAATTGTGAATCTGAGAAACTGGTATGAAAAACACAATAGGACAATATTGAATTGTTTAATAGAAATAACACAGTTTATGAGGACGTTCTACCTCCACTCGGGACTGATGGTAGAATTTCCCTGCATACAGCACTGTGAGGGATGGCTGTCCTTATGGATAAAGACTCTCAAACTGGAGTCCACTGTATACTTTTTTACTTGCCAAACTGAATATTATTTTAGAGTATCTCCAATACCTCATTAATATACCGTTTCTTGGGATTGATACTTTTACTGAGTTTGTATTAAGACAACATATTTGAAATTTTCTTGTTGTTTTGCACCCCTTCCTATTTATGGTCATAGCTGGATATTTCTACTGTGCAGATTTGGGTTTACAATGCCAATCTGTCATGTCAAGTGACCATGGAATTGAATCATTCTAATGTGGACGCAGTTTCTTTTGAGACTCACCTGCAAAACTACCATATTTATACAGTAAGCTTAGCTCTCTGGTTTTCGTACTGTATCTATACAGGAGCTTTGGGTCTGTTACCAAAACTATGTTTTAAGCTTGAGTGTACTACTATATTTCTGTAGTGAGCTTGGTTCTTCTACAGTAACTACACAATAAACTTTCTTCTTGTACTGCATCTTATCAATAAGCTTATTTCCTATACCATATTTATGTAGTAAGCTGATTCTTATGCCATATCTATGCTTGGTTCTTCTACTATAACAGTAGGCTTAGGTCCTTTACTGTTTCTAAATAGTAATCTTGGTTCTGTTATTATGTCTATGATGAAGTAAGCTTGGTTCTGGTATAATATCTATAAAGTATATGTGGTTCTATCACTATCTCTATGCATAAGAAAAATTTATCTTTGTACCGTATTAGCCAGAGGATATGAAATATAAAGATTGAGAGTTCTCAGTAGTTAATACCTTTTAAATGGCTAACAAAAAATTATGAAATATTGCGAGCTTTCGGAATAACTTGATTCCTTCAGCAGGCTGGTATCCAGGCTAATACCAGCCTGATGAAGGAATCAAGTTATTCCGAAAGCTCGCAATATTTCATAATTTTTTGTTAGCCATTTAAAAGGTATTAACTACTGAGAACTCTCAATCTTTATATTTCATATCTCTATGTAGTAAGCTTGGCTCTGCTATCGTGTCTATGTAGTAGTAACAGTGATTCTGTTATAATAACTATGTAGTCACTTGAGTTCTGTTACTGTATCTATATAAACATCAGTTTTTAAAAACTTTATATTTGTGAAAGGCCCACAATCTTTATATTCCTACGACTCATGGTAACCTTAATGCTCCTCTTAATATTGTATCCACTGCCATGGCAGATACATGGTGGTTCCATTTATGTTTGTTATCTTGCTGTACTGTTCCATAGGGAAAAAATAATAATTCAGCTGCCAATCGCCTCATATAAGGGAAATCATTTATTCATACCAATATGACAATAAGAATTACTTCTTGGATCAATAACCGTTATCCAGATATCTAATACAGATATCTTAAAATAGTAGATATTGAGCAGTGTCCGGCAGTTCCTATATATATATATATATATATATATATATATACAGTCCTATGAAAAAGTTTGGGCACCCCTATTAATCTTAATCATTTTTAGTTCTAAATATTTTGGTGTTTGCAACAGCCATTTCAGTTTGATATATCTAATAACTGATGGACACAGTAATATTTCAGGATTGAAATGAGGTTTATTGTACTAACAGAAAATGTGCAATATGCATTAAACCAAAATTTGACCGGTGCAAAAGTATGGGCACCTCAACAGAAAAGTGACATTAATATTTAGTAGATCCTCCTTTTGCAAAGATAACAGCCTCTAGTCGCTTCCTGTAGCTTTTAATCAGTTCCTGGATCCTGGATGAAGGTATTTTGGACAAACAATTCAAGTTCAGTTAAGTTAGATGGTCGCCGAGCATGGACAGCCCGCTTCAAATCATCCCACAGATGTTCAATGATATTCAGGTCTGGGGACTGGGATGGCCATTCCAGAACATTGTAATTGTTCCTCTGCATGAATGCCTGAGGATTTGGAGCGGTGTTTTGGATCATTGTCTTGCTGAAATATCCATCCCCGGCGTAACTTCAACTTCGTCACTGATTCTTGAACATTATTCTCAAGAATCTGCTGATACTGAGTGGAATCCATGCGACTCTCAACTTTAACAAGATTCCCGATGCCGGCATTGGCCACACAGCCCCAAAGCATGATGGAACCTCCACCAAATTTTACAGTGGGTAGCATGTGTTTTTCTTGGAATGCTGTTTCTTTTTGGACGCCATGCATAACGCCTTTTTTTTATAACCAAACAACTCAATTTTTGTTTCCAAAATGAAGCTGCCTTGTCCAAATGTGCTTTTTCATACCTCAGGCAACTCTATTTGTGGCGTACGTGCAGAAATGGCTTCTTTCTCATCACTCTCCCATACAGCTTCTATTTGTGCAAAGTGCGCTGTATAGTTGACCGATGCACAGTGACACCATCTGCAGAAAGATGATGCTGCAGCTCTTTGGAGGTGGTCTGTGGATTGTCCTTGACTGTTCTCACCATTCTTCTTCTCTGTCTTTCTGATATTTTTCTTGGCCTGCCACTTCTGGGCTTAACAAGAACTGTCCCTGTGCTCTTCCATTTCCTTACTATGTTCCTCACAGTGGAAACTGACAGGTTAAATCTCTGAGACAACTTTTTGTATCCTTCCCCTGAACAACTATGTTGAACAATCTTTGTTTTCAGATCATTTGAGAGTTGTTTTGAGTAGCCCATGATGCCACTCTTCAGAGGAGATTCAAATAGGAGATCAACTTGCAATTGGCCACCTTAAATACCTTTTCTTATGATTGGATACATCTGGCTATGAAGTTCAAAGCTCACTGAGGTTACAAAACCAATTTTGTGCTTCAGTAAGTCAGTAAAAAGTAGTTAGGGGAATTCAAATCAATAAAATGATAAGGGTGCCCATACTTTTGCACCGGTCAAATTTTGGTTTAATGCATATTGCACATTTTCTGTTAGTACAATAAACCTCATTTCAATCCTGAAATATTACTGTGTCCATCAGTTATTAGATATATCAAACTGAAATGGCTGTTGCAAACACCAAAATATTTAGAACAAAAAATGATTAAGATTAATAGGGGTGCCCAAACTTTTTCATAGGACTGTATATATAGTGGTTGTGCATATTTCTTCATCAGAAATGGAATCCTGCATAATTGAATATTTCTATATTTTATATGATCTGTGTAAGACTATATTGTGCATTGTATGTTGCATAGTATTTATTATACACTGTGTTTATTTGGGCAATATGTTTAATAAGACAAATTTAAGAAATAATATTCTCAAACAATTTTTATTTGTAAAATCCCAATTAGAGAGCGAATATTTAAAAAAATTTGATTCGGCAGCTTCGTGGAATTTTCTGATACGATTCGATCTGAATTAATTTTGTTAAAAAACAGCTATTTCCTGGCTGCAGAGAGCCTGTATAGTGGTGTATAACACTGTGCCTTGTAGTAACACGCATAGGGAGTTTGCTGTGGTTTTTAGTGATGTCCCACTAGGGAACCTGAACCAGCGATACACTGATCGCTTTTTCAGCACTATAGACTCACCTGCAATACATGTGTATTGCAGACTTTAGAGGAAGTCAGCCTATGCAAACGTATAGGCTGACTTCCTCACTTCTGGGCAGGATCAACCAAGTACTGGGGACTACTAGCAGCACAAGGTCACTGGCCAGAACTAAGGCTGCAGAAGATGCATATCTGTACTCCCGATCTCGCCACGGGGAGTGTCAAGGGGAACATGTAGCAAGACGAAAACCCTTGGATGCTGTGATCATGTTTGACCACGGCATCCAAGGAGTTAAAACCCTTGATCCGAGCTGTGCTGCCGGCTGTGCTGCCGTGGGTGGTCACAAAGGGGTTAAAGGGCTGTGACATCACAGGGCTGTCTGGTTGCTGATTCGCTGTACGCATGGCATTGTGGGTGATCCCGCATCCCCAGAGTTCCTTGCCCCATGTCCTAAAATGTGCAGTTTCCACGAAGCGTGAGGAAATCAGGATTCAATGTGAATTGAATATTTTCTGAAATTCAGATTGAATTTCACTTTATCAGCTTTGATTTACTGATCTCTAGTCCCAATGTATACATGAAGGGTCCATGTATTGATAGTAATAACTAGAGCTCCACCTGAAGCTTCTGGACCCCAATACAAGTTCTGTCAGTGCTATAACACTGCTGTACTAATGGTACCAGGTTCTAGGTGTGACTGCTGCCTCTGTGCCCCCATACAGCTATAACAATAATAATATGCATAAACAGTTGAATTGTGTTTTATCTAAGATATAGAACAATAATAGAATTCTGTCATTCTTTTTTACAATTCTGGGTCTTGCAGATATAATGTTATCTAAAATACTAATTTTATTTTTATAGGGTCAACAATATTCCACCGCACTTTACAAACCCAAGGATACATGAGTAGACAATATCAGACAAAACAATATAACAAAATTCGAACGTAAACAATAGGAATGTGGGCCCTGTTTGCAAGAGCTTACAATATATGAGATCTAAAATCTACAATGTTATATATTCATCTAGTGTTTAGATGTGTTCTGAGAAATAGTTTTGCTACGGCCATATAAACAAGACAGTACTGTTTTGTCACGTGTTGGTCCGTTTTTTCACGTGTTGGTCTGTTTTCGGCCTGAAAAATGACTGCATGACAGATTTTTTTTGAATGACCATCATACAGCCAATTAAAAACCCATGAAAGTCTATGGGGATATTCACATGTCTGTTTTTGTATCTGTCAAAATATAGAGAATAGAGAATGTCCGTATATTTGACTGCTATGTAAATGTGTCCAAAAAATGTGAATGTAGATATCCACTCTCATTGTTTTAAAGCACTTGTGTGAATAAGAGTTAAACCTAAAGCTATATCTAAACCTTTAGGATTTTTTTTATGTTATGTAGCATGCAAAAGTAAATTATGACTTTACTATCTGAAGTAAAATACACTGTTCATAAGAGAAGATCAATCACTTATTGGCATCACTGTCTCTATCTGTCAAGGCCATGGAAAAATTGTTACAAAATGATCTTCTCAATTCAGGGTGGTCTTTATTCATTTCAGAGACAAATTGCTACAAACCTGATGGATGAGGAAGAAGAATTGGAACATTAACCGCACCCACATATTTCTGTTGCCCACTGACTTGTTATGCTGAAATATGGGATGCAAGTTCTTGTGTGCTTAGTAAAGTCTGACTGATTCTATAGAGACTCGTCGACATGGAACACTTCAAGTGACTTCATGCATAATATCCACCTTAGCTCTAGAATTAAATTTGGAATATTTCTCCTGTATAGATTGTACAATACATACCAGACAGATATAATATTTCAACTACTTACTTATTGCATAGTTTTGATTAAAGCTATGTAAAAACAATCAAATCACAATGCACGCCAGATATTGTAGTTGATTTAAAGGAATTTACCCATCTTAAACATATCACTGAAAAGGGACTTCATATGAAAACATATCACTGATAAAAGCCACATTTCCCAGATACTAGATGAAGCCATGGTTCTTTGCAGGATGCAGCCTGGCCCATGTACTATATGATTTCAAATGCTCTATCAACTTCCATTAAGGATTGTAGGCGTGTGAGTAGTTCCATTATCAGCGTTCTACGCCTGTGCTGTCTTCATCATATATTACATGGGCCTGCCTGCATCCTGCACACAATCATGGTTTCATTTGGCATCAGGAAATGCTGTCCTTTGTTTCGGTGATAGATTTTCAAATCTTAGGGTGGAATAAATTGCAGATAGGTGGGGGTCTGATCTCTGGAGCCCCCTCCAGCCAGGAGGACAGGGATGTTTTACCACCCATTCCGAATAGAGATTGGTAGATATCTGGAGATAGCCTAGTGCTGCAAACTCCATGGTCCCTTTGAAATAAATGGAGCTGGGACATGCTTACTTAGGGCTCCATTCAGAATCAAAACACCCCTGTCCTCCTGATTATTGGAGTCCTCATTGGTTATCTAGGCCCCATGTAGTTTTTCACTGCGTTTTGAAGCTAAGGCCTCATGTTGGTGAAACACGTTTTTTGGCTGCAATAGAAATGCAGTGGTAAAGACAATGAATCAGAAGGATGAATGAGATTTCATCAATCCCTACATTTTAAAAAAACACATGCATGTTAATGGTATTTTTAGCTCTGAAATCACAAACTTATTCTCTATATATTTATTAGGGCAAGAAAAAAACACAGGGAAAACTCAGCAAAAACTCAATGAATAATGCTTTGAAAAAAAACCCAATACATCATCACTGCTTTTTTACGTGGTGTTTTTTTAGCCTAAACTGGGAAAATCCCTCATTTAAAAACACGAATAAGCATTAGATGCCTGATTTCCTTTTGCCTATACTTCTGTTTGTGCGGCATTTGGCTGTATTCTGCTGCACAGAGTTATAAATAATGGTTAATGAACATAAATTATTTGCTAACAAATATGCAGAAATTTGAGAAACTGAGATATCTGTTCCATACATCTGAATGGGTGGTTTCTGCAGGATATTCATTCATTTTTACAAAGTGTTAAATATCTTGTATTTGCCGGTGAGACTTGTGTCCACTGTTAAATATCTGTACCTGGCCTTGAAATTGTGGGATAGACTTGTGTCACGTGTTGTAGGCCTTATCCACGATAGGAAGAAGTCAGCTTGTTATAAATCAGTGTAGAGGTTTATTAATATCTTGAAGGAAAACGCAGGAACAGGGAAAATGTCCAAATAACACAAATATCAGTCATTTGTCAATAGCTTACATCTTCAGATAAGTTAAATTATCTGGATATCTTGTAGTTACAGCTTGGTTCATGCTTGTCATCTGGTCTGGTCATCTGGGATATTCATGACATCTTGTCCAGGATGACAGAGAGGGATAGCAGACAGACCTGCCATAGATTCCCCATGGATCCCCCTAATGGATGACGATGACGACCCCGACGTGTGTGTCTGTCACTCATTTATGTTCATGAGAGTGGGTGTTACCTTCCATGTTACAGCTATGTAAGGAAATTTCTACTATGGTGTTCTCTAACCGCACCCATGTCCCCAGAATATAAGACTATGATGTCAGTAGAGTGTTAACCCCATGTCTGCTAGAGAATATTGTAAATATATAATATTTAACATTTCCCCCTTTTGAGAGTGAAATATGTTTGAACTCTCAAGATATACCATACGACAATATTCATACAATTAGATTATATCTTCTTTCTTCTTTGCTGAATACTGGAACTTAATTTTCATTAATTGTCCATATAACAATAATTTCAACAATTTGCAATACATTTTGTCATTAATAAATGTTATGTTATGGTATGTTATGGTAAACTGTGATCAAAGATGAAAACAATTTGATCCACTATCTACCCTACACCTGATGACGGCTCTTCTTTCATCGTCTGGTCTTCTGGGCATCTCTTCTTCCATCATAATAGAAGGCTTACCACAAATGTAGTTCTTGACTTAAAGTCCTTTATAGATTTCCTCCATTTTGTGCAGATATTATAACATTGTCCATTAAAGTTCATATTATGAAGATATTGATATAACAACAAAGTCCATATGTTTCACTTTACCAAGACACAGACTGTAGAGGAGTTTCCTTTGTCATTACCTTGACCACCTGTCACTGTAGAATCATGTGACACTTCTGGAGCAATACTGCAAAAGCAAGGCAAGTGTGAATTCTGACATCATCCCTGTCAGTAAGGTTCAGTCCTGGAATCTCAGTCTCTTGGATACACAATATCTGTGTTAGGGTTTTATCATTCATAACCCTTTTGCTCAACAAACAACTTGAAGTCTTGAAATAGAGAGGATTCCACCAAACATTGATGAGGACGTCTAGAGAATATTGTAAATATATAATATTTAACACAAAGCCCATTCAGATATATGATATATGAGTATGATTTTCAAATGATGAATTTGCTGATTTAAAGAGGACCTTTCACCACTTTCGGGCACAGGCAGTTCTATATACTGCCAGAAAGCTGACAGTGCGCTGAATTCAGCGCACTGTCGGCTTTCCCGATCCGTGCCCGGTGTAAAGCGCTATCGGTCCCGGTACCGTAGCACTTTACAGTCAGAAGGGCGTTTCTGACCATTAGCCAGAGACGTCCTTCTGCCTCGCGGCGCCTATCGCGCTGTGCTGTGGAGCCGGTTCCTCCCGGCTCCACAGCACAGCGCGATTGGCGCCGCGAGGCAGAAGGACGTCTCTGGCCAATGGTCAGAAACGCCCTTCTGACCATAGAAGAGCTACGGTACCGGGCCGTAAGCTCTTCACACCGGGCACAGATCGGGAAAGCCGACAGTGCGCTGAATTCAGCGCACTGTCAGCTTTCTGGCAGTATATAGAACTGCCTGTGCCCGGACATGGTGAAAGGTCCTCTTTAAGTAAAACTGGGGAACAAGAATGTGAAAATTAAAGGGCTTTTCCTATGAATAGAACAATCTGTAAATTTTTAAAAAATTAAAAGTTAAACAATTTTTGCAAATATAAATAAGATTCTTTGGTCTGATGAGATGAAGATTGAACTTTATGGTGTTAATTCTAAGCGGTATGTGTGGAGAAAACCAGGCACTGCTCATCACCTGCCCAATACAATCCCAACAGTGAAACCTGGTGGTGGCGGCATCATGCTATGGGGGTGTTTTTTAGCTGCAGGGACAGGACGACTGGTTGCAATTGAAGGAAAGATGAATGCGGCCAAGTACAGTGATATCCTGGAAGAAAACCTCTTCCAGAGTGCTCTGGACCTCAGACTGGACAGAAGGTTCACCTTCTAACAAAACAATGATCCTAAGCACACAGCTAAAATAACAAAGGAGTGGCTTCGTAACAACTCTGTGACCATTCTTGACTGGCCTAGCCAGAGCCCTGACCTAAACCCAATGAGCATCTCTGGAGAAACCTGAAAATGTCTGTCCACCAACGTTCACCATCCAACCTGATGGAACTGGAGAAGATCTGCAAGGAGGAATGGCAGAGGGAGGATCCCCAAATCCATTTGTGAAAAAGTTGCATCATTCCCAAGAAGACTCATGGCTGTACTAGCTAAAAAGGGCGCTTCTACTCAATACTGAGCAAATGGTCTGAATACCTATGACCATGTGATATTTCCATTTTTCTTTTTTAATAAATTTGCAAAAATATCTACATTTCTGGTTATTTTTTGTCAAGATAGGGGTGCTGAGGGTACATTAATGAGAAATAAAATGAGCTTTTTTGATTTTAGCAAATGGCTGCAATGAAAAACGTAAAGGGGTCCTAATACTTTCTGTACCCACTGTAGAATGGCTATTGCAGCAATTAGGATGTGCACAGAGTAAGGGGCATCAAACAAAATGTAGATTTCATATAGTCACATGCTTCATATTGATGGGGCACTCCCACTGGATTTGCTTCAGGCTTGCATAGAGTCAATCATCTCTAAACAAACCAAGGACCATTTTTAATGTTCTAATTACTGACCCATCTCCTCCAGTAGCTGATCCACAAACATCAAATGATCTTTATGTCTACTAGAAGAGCATGGGATAATACCATTTAGTCTATCAATATTCTCCATATCTCCCTTTTGCCTCTCCATTCCACTGATGTGAAAAGGCCTTACAGCCATACTAGGGTTTTATGATGATTTGCTGTTCCTTTTCTCCAAAGCTCAGAATTTTCTCCTAGTTTCCTGTTTAAGTTTTTCTTTTATACCTCCTCTTTCCAATCTGCAAATGCTAATTTTCTCTAATTGAACCCTATTCTGAATCTTTTTTCAGCCTCCCAGTACACTGTATGGAATATTAAATGGTACCCATTAGGAAGTACAATTTGTCCTGCAAAAAGTAAGCTCTTATATAGCAATGTGAGGAAAATAAAGAAGTTATGGCAGGAAGGGATCATACTTAGTATTGGTGACGGGCTGTCAGTAGGAGCAAGAAGAGCCAAAATTGCTAAAATGATCAGTCTGGATGTCATTCAATCCAACTTTTTTTTGGAACTAAATACAGTAACAAAGGGGAATCTTCTAGGCCTAAGGGAAAGGAGGTTTCACAATCATCATAGATGTTGATTCTATACTATAAGAGCATTGAAATTATGGAACTTTCTGCCAAATAATTTTCTATTGATTAATTTATTGAACAATTTCAAGAAGGGCCTGGATGCTTTTATTGAAAGTAGAAATACCATGGGTTATATGCCCTATGTGTAAGGGAATTGCTAAGACAGCAATTCCCAGAACTGTTAAACCCTGGAAGGGGCACAAGAGACAGTGAGCCCTAAGCTGAAGCCCCCCGCTTTCCCTTCCTATTGCCAGGCCCTATCCTAGGTAATAGGCAACAACCACGAGGACAGTCCCTCCCTGAGTATGTGACACACAAAACGCAGACAAGACGAACAACAACAATGGGAAGTCAACTTAGCCAAGGGTCAGTAACAGTCGGGCAATACAGTACCAAATCGGAGTCCAAAAAGAGAAGTCAGTGAGGAAAGCCAAAGGTCAGGTATAATAGAGTAAACAAAACAGAGACAGTAAGAGCAGGTATGCGCACGGCAATAACAAGCACTGGTGTGAATGGGAACCAAGGCTAAATAGGGAGGAAGAACCCGCCCATGGAGTTCACAGAAAGGCAGCTGTCAATCACAGGGCAAAGCCAGATTAACCACTTAATGGACAGAG
Source organism: Leptodactylus fuscus (assembly GCF_031893055.1). Taxonomy (NCBI): domain Eukaryota; kingdom Metazoa; phylum Chordata; class Amphibia; order Anura; family Leptodactylidae; genus Leptodactylus; species Leptodactylus fuscus. The sequence goes on from NC_134265.1 coordinate 182,901,630, forward strand.
GCAACATAGGCAGAAGACGGGTGTGGTTCAAATGCAATCACAGAACTAGAGCTGAGTTCACACAGTGCGACTAAAAACTTTAAGCAGATTATCAAACTGCACACGCCTCCTGCGCCGCAGCACACGAGCAGAGGGTGGCGCAGAGGCCCGAACAGGCAGAGATGTTACACTATGTTTCTGCAAATATGGCTTTGATTAATTCCAATTGTCATACTTGGATTCTAGAGGAATTTTCCATATATGAGGACATTGGTATCAACCTCATGGGATTTTTTTTTGCCTTTCTCTGTAGAATTTTACTTTGGACATGATGAACCCACAGTTATACAATCTTCATGATTTGGGCTCTGCATGCCACCACATTGGTTTTTCAAATAAAACAATGGAGATGTAATTGAAGTGTATACTTTCAGGTATAATGCAAGAGGTTGAACAAAATCATCATGTAAAAAGTTTAGAAATCGCAACTATTTTTCTACAAATCCTCTTTATTTCAGGGGCTCAAAAGTAATGAGACAAATTAACATTAGCATAAATTCAATGTCATTTTTAATAACACACGCCATAAAATTCAGCTCCAACCAGAGAAGGTAAAATATATCCAGGGTCCAAAGGTGAATATAAAACTTTAACTTTTATTCATAGAATAAAATTAAAGTTTTATATTCACCTTTGGACCCTGGATATATTTTACCTTCTCTGGTTGGAGCTGAATTTTATGGCGTGTGTTGATATACTTACCAGTGGAAGACTACCCAGTTTTCTGGTCTCCCAGTGAAGGTCTATGGATATGGTGAGCGGAAAGTAAAATTTTCCTTTTGTTGCTTGTCATCTTTAATACTTTGTACAGAAACCTTTGCAGGCAATGACTCCCTGAAATCTAGAAACCACATCACCAAACACTGGGTTTCCTCCTTTGTAATACTTTGCTAGGTCTTTACTCCAGCGGTCATCAATTGTTGCTTGTTTATAGGTCTTACTGCCTTAAGTTTTGTCTTAAGCCAGTGAAAGGCATGCTCAATCGGGTTGAGATCTAGTGATTGACATGACCATTGCAGAATATTCCACTCCTTTGCCTTAAAAAAAAAAACTCCTTGGTTGCATTTACAGTATGTTTTGGGTCATTGCTCATCAATACTGTGAAGTAAAGTCTAATCAACCTTGCTAAAATTAGATGAGTCTTGGCAGAAAATATATCCCTGTACACTTCAGAATTAATATGGCTGTTTCTATCTGTCTTTCACATCATCAATAAATACTAGTGACCCAGGGCCATTGGAAACCATGAATGTCCACACCATCACACTGTCTGCCCCATGTTTTGAGGATGTGATGTACTTATGATTAGAGATGAGCGAACAGTAAAATATTCGATATTCGTTATTCGTTTCGTACAGCCGCTCAATATTCGACTATTCAAACTAATATCGAACCCTATTATAGTCTATGGAGAAAAATGCTTCGTTTCAGGGGAACCCACCATTCGACTCAGGAGGGTCACTAAGTCCACTATGACACCCCAGGAAATGATGCCAACACCCTGGAATGCAACTGGGACAGCAGAGGAAGCATGCCTGGGGGCATCTAATAAGCCCAAGTCACAGTTTTACCCCACCATCACAGCCTATCAACTACACACTTTCCACATTAAAAAAAAAACACTATGAAATTGGAAAAATACCTGTAAACCTTCTTTCCTCCCCAACTGGATGGACAGAAACCCAAATATAAAGCTAAAGAAACATTAACAAGCACCCCTTTAAATCATGTTGCCCATGACAACCACAGATGGAATAGGCAATGGGAAATCCAAAAGCCCCCACCCTTAACTGTCATTGTTTATGTGTATGTGATGTGGTGAGACCTTCAAAAATTCACTTTTCTGGCCCTTAACGTGAGCCCTTCCAAATTAAGTTAGAGTCCCTTAAGCTGAGTTACCAGCAGAGATTGAGGCCCTTGAGGTGACTTAAGCCTTTTACCTGCAGAGTTTTAGGCCCTTTAACTTACTTCAGCCTTGCACCAGCAGAGCCTTTAAAGAGCAGAGATTTAGTTTTTGGCCCTTAGAGTGAGTAGAGCCTTTAAACAGCAGTGTTTTTGGCCCTTGGAGTGAGTAGAGCCTTGCACCAGCAGTGTTTTTGGCCCTTGGAGTGAGTAGATCCTTGCACCGGCAGTGTTTTTGGCCCTTGGAGTGAGTAGAACCTTTAAAAAGCATTGTTTTTGGCCCTTGTAGTGAGTAGAGCCTTGCACCGGCAGTGTTTTTGGCCCTTGGAGTGAGTAGAGCCTTGCACCGGCATTGTTTTTGGCCCTTGGAGTGAGTAGAGCCTTGCACCGGCAGTGTTTTTGGCCCTTGGAGTGAGTAGAGCCTTTAAAAAGCATTGATTTTGGCCCTTGGAGTGAGTACAGCCTTGCACCGGCAGTGTTTTTGGCCCTTGGAGTGAATAGAGCCTTGCACCGGCAGTGTTTTTGGCCCTTGGAGTGAGTAGACCCTTGCACCGGCATTGATTTTGGCGCTTGAAGTGAGTAGAGCCTTGCACCGACAGTGTTTTTGGCCCTTGGAGTGAGTAAAGCCTTTAAAGAGGACCTTTCACCACTTTTGGGCACATGCAGTGTTATATACTGCTGGAAAGCTGGCAGTGCGCTGAATTCTTGGGTTTTGGAGATGGTACTCCATCAAGGGTCTCTGCTGCTCACACACTCTACTCAACATGTGGTATATCAAGTTCCAGCGTGTGGGGACGTCGCACGTCAGCCGGTGTTCTGGCAGATGGAGGCATTGCTGGAGGCTTCGGAGGCTAGCAGCGGCTACTGTAGACTTGCGAAAGTGGGCGCACATGCGCTGCACTTTCACCAGTAGCTCGGGTAAATTGGGGTACGTTTTTAAAAACCGTTGCACCACTAAATTGAACATGTGGGCCAGGCATAGAACGTGTTGGAGGTTGGCAAGCTCCAGAGCTGCTACCAGGTTCTGGCTGTTATCACACATGACCATGCCTGGTCCCAGGTGCAGCGGTCAAAACCATGTCGACATCTCATCGAGGAGGGCATCCTTCACCTCGGAGGCAGTGTGCTGTCTGTCCCCCAAGTTGATGAGCTTCAGCACGGCCTGCTGACGTCTCCCCACGCCAGTGCTGCAGCGTTTCCAGCAGGTAGCTGGGGTCGATGTGATGGTGGAGGCGGAGGAGGAGGGTGGTGGTTCAGAGCCCCTGCCAAGAATGTTGGGCGGGGAAATGAGGTAGACGGCCCCACTTTGTGACCCAGTCCCAGCCTCAACTACATTCATCCAGTGTTCCATCAGTGAAATGTAGCGTCCCTGTCCTTATGCACTTGTCCACGCGTCGGTGGTCAAGTGGACCTTTGTGCAAATTGCGTAACTTAGGGCCCACCTGACGTTGTGTGATACGTGCTGGTGCAAGGCGGGGACGGCACAGCGGGAAAAGTAGTGACGGCTAGGGACTGCATAGCAAGGTGCCGCACTTGTCATCAGGTCACGGAAGGCCTGAGTTTCCACAAGCTGGGACGGCAACATCTTCTGGGCCAGGAGTTTGGAGATGTGTGCGTTTAAGGCTTGTGCATGGGGGTGGGTAGCGCTGAATTTTTGCCTGCGTTCAAAAGTCTGGGAAATGGTGGGTTGCTGTGAAGAGGCGCATGATGGTGCAGGAGAAGGAGCTAAGGCAGGAGAAAGCTGAGCTAAGGCAGGAGAAGGAGCTGAGGCAGGAAAAGGGGAGGATGAGGGAGAAGTCTCCAAAATGGTGGAGGCAGATTTGGAGGTTTCCTGGCTGCTGGTCTGGACTGCAGCTCCATCACTGGCAACAGTGGGAGAGGCAGTGACATGCCTCTGCCTCTAGCCACCCTCTTTGGTGCTGCACTTCCCTCCACATCCACACTGCTCTCCCCGCTTGACATCCACCCTGTCCAGGTCGGGTCAGTGTCCTCGTTGTCCACCACCTCCTCTTCCAATTCCTCTGATGGCTCCTCCTCCTCTTGCACACCGATGATGGCAACAGACTGCCCTGATGGCAACTGTGTCTCGTCATCGTCATAACTGAGGGCCGATTGCTTGTCAACAAGAACAACAGGAGATAACGGATGCTCCAGTGTTTGGGCATCAGGACACAGCAACTCATTTGTTACCTCCGGTGATTCAGGACGTGGTGGGACAGAGAGAGGGACAGTGGATGGACCCGAAAACAGCTCCTGGGAGGTGGGAAAGGTAGGATTACTTTGCTGGGAACATTGGGCATGTTGTGAGGAAGAAGGACCAGACTGTTGGGTAGGAGGATTTGAGGTAGAGGCTGACTGGTTGGTGGAGAATGTGCTGGAAACATTGTCCGCCAGCCATTTTAACACCTCTTCCTGGTGCTCGGGCCTGGTTAGTCTTGTACCCTGCACCCTACTTAATGTGGCCATCAAGCCAGGGACTTTGGGGAAGTGCAATACTTGCTGCCGCAGAGCAGTAGGAAAGGTAGACGCTGTTGGTTGAGCGCAACCTTGCTCCACATCCGCGTCCTCGTCTCTGTCCTCAACCCCGTCCCCTTGCGCTAGCCTCATGCATTTTTTGATGTATACTAATGCCCTTTTTATGGTCTATACACCGAGAAAAGCTGGGTTGAGCGTATCTGGCTGGACTGAATTGCTCGGTATCCCTGTTAGGTGTTTGGGGGGACACTGCCTGCAAAGCTGGGTTCAGCATATCTGGCTAGACTGATTTAGTCTGTATCCCTGTTAGGTGTTTGGGGGGGACACTGCCTGCAAAGCTGGGTTCAGCATATCTGGCTGGACTGATTTGGTCTGTATCCCTGTTAGGTGTTTGGGGGGACACTGCCTGCAAAGCCTGGTTCAGCGTATGTGGCTGGACTGAATTGCTCCGTATCCCTGATTTGGGGAGACACCCTGTTGAAATCTCGACTCCTCTCCCTGCAGTGTATAGCTCTGAAAAGAGCTGTTGTTATTCTTCAGTTTTTCCCTAACTACTAGAAGCTATCTAGCCCTCAGCAGATCTCTCTCTCTCCCTATTTCTCATGGCAAATTACACGAAGATGGCGCTGGGTATTCTTATAAATGGGAGGTCACATGTTTTCGGCAGCCAATGGGTTTTTTCAATTTTTTTCAATGCCTCCATTGTCGTAGTTCCTGTCCCAGCTCCCCTACACAGTTATTGGTGCAAAAAAGCACCAGGGAAGATGGGAGGGGATACGAATTTTTAGTGCATTTGCCTCGTGGTATTCGATTGGAATCGAATACCTCGAACGGCCTGATATTCCATCGAATATCTATTCGATCAAACAGTGTTCGCTCATCTCTACTTATGATCATGAGTCGTTCCAAGGCTTCTCTATACTTTACTCTTTCTATCATTCTGGTACAAATTGTTCTTACTTTCCTCTATCCAAACATTGCTGTTCCAGGTTATTCTTTAGATGTTTTTTCTAAGTCTAATCTGGCCTTTCTATTTTTAAGGCTGATTAATGTTTTATACGTATCTTGTGGTGATCCCTCTGCATTTTCTCTTATGAAGTCTTTGCTTTTTGATAGACTTAGATACTGATACACCTACTCTCTGGAGAGTAATCTTCACTTAGGTGAATGCTGTGAAGAGTTTTTCTTCACCACGTAAAGTATTATGCAATCATCCACCACTATTGTCTTCCATGGATGGCCAGGCCTTTTTGAGTTCCAGAGCTCACCAAGCATGCTCTTTTATATATCAAAATGTACCAAATGTTCATTTGGTCACTCCTAACATTTCCTTTATCTCTCTGATGGATTTCTTCCTTTTCTTTCAGCCTAATGATGGTCTATTTCAATTCAATTGAAAACTCTTTGGACTGCATGTTGTGGGTTCACAGCAACAGCTTCAAATACAAATACCTCAACTGGAATCAAGTCCAGACCTTTTACCTACTTAATTGATGCTGGATTAATAAGGAATGGCCCATGCCTCCATTAAATAGCTTTTGAGATAATTGTCCAATTACCTTTGCTCCCTTGAAAAATTGTCAGCTACATATTACGAAGCTGTAATTCATAAACCCTTCCGCCAATTATGATGTGAATGCCCTCAAGTTAAAGCTGAGAGTCTGCACATTAAACCCATATTATATAGCAGTATCTTGAATTTGTTTTGCTAAAAAGGTAAAATTCCAAAACTTGTGTGAGTGTCCAAATATTTCTGGACCTAACTTTGCCTTTTTTAACTTTAGAGCTATGCTGTTTATACAATAGTATAATATTATATTAGTATATTTATTTTCATTATCTATTCTAAGAATCCTTCATAGTAACTTATCTATGTAATATATGTGTTCCAGCTTCTATTTCTGCATTATTGCTACTTCTGTTTTATATACATGTACGGTTAGGTCCTGAAATATTTGGACAGTGACACAAGTTTTGACACTTTAGCAGTTTACCAAAACATATGCAAGATACAGTTATATAGTCAATGTCTCATATTTTAGATATAGACATGGATGGCATGTCAGGTGTTGTTTAAGTGTTTTACTTAGTATGCAAAATTGGTAATGCCATTTATCTTTGGCATTTTACTAAAAATGAGATGTCAATGTAAATGCAGATAGAGAAGATCCTTACCCCTGTCACCTGTTAAATATTGCAAAAAGTTTAATATGAAATCCTTGGAGATGTTTGGGTGATCCAGTGCCCAGCCAGATCTGATTCTTCATTCTCTGTAACGTTAATGTGTTTAGTTGCATTTTCACTGGCCTTTATTTCTGCCACCTTTAATACTTGCCTGTGGGTTGTGCTGCTATTGTTCACCCTTTGATCACCCCTTTAATTTGTAACTAGTGTAAGATTATTGTTTTGTGCAATGTTCAAATATTTGTCTTCATGTCTAGAAATGAGTGGCAGGTAAGGATTGTCCAGACAGTGGAATGAAGAGAAGCTAAAGCACAAAACAGTGTAATTGTCAAGTGAGCTTAAAATATCTCAGAGGCAAAGCACCTGCACTGAAGCATAGCACCTGCATTGTGTGCAAAACTGCACACCAAATATCAGCTCCATCTCTTTATGACAGGATGCATAGACTTTCTGGTCTAAGAACCATGTCAGGTACTGCTCAGTTCACTGGGATCAAAATCTAACCTTTTTCAATCCTTCTGATCATCTGTACCCATCAGTAGTAGTAGTAGTAGTAGTGGTAGTAGTAATAGTAGGGAAATGACTTACTGTTGTGTTTGTAATAAGTGGAAGCATTGGCTATGTGTTACTCATGTACTATTTTTTCCCTTAGCTTCCCAACATCACATTTACAGATCCTGGCACTACAGTTGCTTTGTTCTAGGGACAAATCATACTGGGAAAATCTAGCAGATTGTAGTAGAATATTAATGTCATACTGTACCATTACAATTATATTTTCATAGACACATGCTTTATTATATTGGCACAATCCATGCATTGGCTGGATTTACTGACCTGAATAGTATTCTGAGACAGCGACTTCTAACACTGTAGTTATCTATGCTGCTAGAAATACCTGCCTCCCAGCGACATACTGTGCTATACTATAATCAGTGTGGGAGAGTATGTCCCTGAAATGTCGGTACTCCTGGCAGCATAAATAACTATTATAAATATTTCCCACAGAAACTTATTCCAATTACACATGTTTTGTTATAAACATTATTGTGTATTGGAACAATGCAAAAAAAACTGTAAAATAGGCAAATTGGACATGATTTCACAAAAAGCTCTAAAAATGGGCTGGACAAACTTGTTTGCACCTTTTCAAAATAGTGGATAAATAACTTTGTTTCCAGCTTGTGATGCTTGTGGCAAATAACAGGTGTGGGCAATGAAACCAGATTAAATGGAGAGAAGTTGACTCAATGTGCCACACTAAACATGGGGAACAGAAAGAGAAGAAACGAGTGATTATGAAGATAATCTTGTTTCCCTTAGTCCTAACAGCGGCACAATGTGGGGTATTTCTGCCCCTGTGTGCTGGTAGGACAGGCGGATATTTAATTAGCCAATCAAATGCGTGGCAGGCACTATAAGAGGGCACAAGAACCTCCCCTCTGCGTGTAAATACAAAAGTACCTCCATTACATTTATATACAGTTTTATACATAAGATATGATTCCCAGGGTGGGAAATCTTGTGCCGCTGTTAGGACTAAGGGAAACAAGATTATCTTCATAATCACTCGTTCCCTGTCGTCCTCAACAGCGGCACAATGTGGGGATATAGCAAGCAGGTCCCCAAGATGGGTGGGACAAACCCATGACCGAACTTAAACTGGTCTGGGCAAAGGCAGTGGAATCTGCCACTTGGTCCTTCAGGCGGTAATGCCGAATGAAGGTGGATTCAGATGCCCAAGAGGCAGCTGCATATATTTGGTCCACAGACAAAGCACTTCTTTCTGCCCGTGAAGTGGACACTGCCCTGGTTGAATGGGCATGAAGGAAAGATGGAGCCGACAGCCCTTGGGCGGTATAGGCGACTCTAATAGTCTCGGTAACCCACCGGGATATTGTAGCTTTGGCGGCTTTGGCGCCCTTGTTTTTCCCCGTGTAGCTGACCAACAGGTTTTCAGTCCACCTAAAGGGGCGAGTGCGCTGCAAGTAGATCTGCAGGCATCTAACCACATCCAGCTTGTGCCATCTTTCTTCTTCAGCAGAAGAAGGGAACGGAAAAAATACTGGAAGGGAAATCAGTTGGTTCCTGTTTACAGCAGATGGCACCTTGGGACGAAACCCAGGGAGGAACCTAAGCTGTACATGGTCAGAGAAAAAGGTGGTATATGGCTCCTCAGCGGACAAAGCTTGTAGTTCACTAACGCGTTTGGCAGGTGTGACTGCCAATAGCAGCGCCATTTTGCCGGTTAGCGACTTGAGGGAGACCTCTTCCAGAGGTTCAAATGGCTGGCCACATAGGGCGTTCAGGACCGGAATAAGGTCCCATTGGTGGACAGGGGTGTTTACCACCGGTCTCAGCCTATTTGCCCCTTTAATAAAGGTGCTCACTAAAGGATCCTGAGACAAACGCCTCCCCAGATAGGCGGACAGGGCCGCTACGTGTACCTTGAGTGTGGCCGCAGCAAGACCTCTGTCTAGTCCGTCTTGAAGGAAGTCCAGGATCGCCTCCGTAGGGGGATCGGTGGAGTCCACTTGATGCTGCAGACACCAGGCATTAAAGATGTTACCTATTCGACGGTAGTTCCTGTTAGTCGAATCTGCTCTGGCGCTGGATAGGGTCTTCAAGACGGCTTGTGACAGTCCTCTATTTCTCAATAGGGACTGGTCAACCTCCAGGCTGTCAGGTTGAGTCTCCTCAGATCCTGGCATCTCAGCTCTCCTTGGGTTACCAGGTCTGGGAGTGGGGGAAGCCTCCAATATATGCCCTGACTCATTTGTATGAGCTGAGCAAACCAAGCCCTTTTTGGCCAGAACGGGATTATGGCTATTCCCGAGGCTTGGTCCTGTCTTATTTTTATCAATACCTTCGGTATGATTGGAATTGGAGGGAATATGTAAAACAGCCTGAACCTCCATGGGATGGACAGGGCATCCACCGCCAAGGGATTGTCCTCCTGGTACAGAGAGCAGAAGGTCCCCACCTTGGCGTTGAGTCGGGTAGCCATAAGATCGACCTCCGGGAGACCCCATCTCTGGACGATCTGTTGAAATACGTCTGGATTGAGAGACCATTCTCCTGATACGGTAATACCCTGACTCAGCTGATCCACTACTATGTTCAGGGAGCCCTTTATGTGAACAGCGGATAACTGGACCAGATTCTTCTCCGCCTAGGCAAATATGAGATTCGTCTCTTTCAGCAAGGTTGGTGACCTGGTGCCCCCTTGTTTGTTTATATAGACTACCACCGTCATATTGTCTGACCGGTTTTTGACAGACTTGCCTTTCAATTCTGGGGCAAAGTGTACTAGGGCCAGGTACACTGCTCTGAGTTCCTTGAGATTGGATGACCCTAGCTCCGGACATCTCCATCGTCCTTGTACAGTTTTGTCTTGACAATGGGCTCCCCATCCCCACTGGGATGCATCTGTTGTCAACAGGGTCCACACTGTCGGGACCGTGGACCTTCCGTCTTTCAGGTGTATCCACCATCTGAGGGAAAGACGGGTAGCGGGAGAAAGGCAGATCTTCTTGTGCAATCCCCGTGGAGACCTGTTCCAGGTTCTCAACACTTCCATCTGCAGGGGACGCAAATGCCATAAAGTCCAAGGCACCGCCCTGGCCGAGGATGACATCAGGCCCAGGACTCTCATGGCGGTCCGGATGGTTACCTGCCGAGTGCGCAATAGGAATCGTGCACTGGCTTGGATTCTTTCCTTCCTTGGACTGGAGAGGAAGATCTGCATCGCTTCTGAATCCACTATAAATCCGAGGAATTTTCTTCAGGTGGATGGAACGATTTCGGACTTCTCCCAATTGATAATCCTAACTCCTGTAGGAAGTTGATGGCAAGGTTGAGCTGCTGGAGGAGGGCAGCAGGAGACTGAGCTTTCAGTAGCCAGTCGTCTAGATAAGGGACGATGAAAAGACCCTGAAGTCTGAGGGTCGCAGCGACCGGAGAAATCACCTTGGTGAATACCAGTGGGGCGGATGTGATGCCGAATGGCAGAGCTGTGAATTGATAGTGCTCCCTGTGGCCGGCCATAGCGACGGCAATCCTGAGGAACTTCCTGTGGAAATGAGCAATGGGGACATGTAGATAGGCGTCCTTCAAATCGAGGGTAACCATCACCTCTCCTGGCTGAAGAAACACAGCCACGGAATCCACGGTTTCCATTCGAAATGACCTCTTCCTGATAAACCGATTGAGGTACCTCAGATCTATTATCATCCTCCAGCCCCCGGTGAACTTGGGGACCAGAAAGACGGGGGAGTAGACTCCCAGACCGAGGTCTGAGGCTGGTACCTTCTCCAGGGCGCCCTTGGTAACATATTCGGCAACCAAGGCTTCTAGACTGGCCTGCTGAGAAGGTGGAAGAGTTTGGGTGGAAACGAACCGATCTGGAGGTGGAAGATGAAAGTCGATGTGATACCCGTGTTGTATGATCTTCAACACCCATGGGTCTTGGATATGGGTGAACCATGCTCTGGAAAAGGAGGAAAGAAGTCCTCCCAGGAAGGGGGGCCACAGGGAGCTGCCCCACGTCAAAACTCAGGCTTCCTCTTGGTGTCCTCCTTGGAAGCGCCACGACCAGCTCCCCTAGGGCGATATCTAAAACGCCGTTGTTGGGAAGGGCGTCTATAATTAGAGGAAGAACCTCTGCCTCTAGAGGGAGCACGTCTGCCCCTGGATGCTTGAGGTAGGGACCTTCCCCTACCTTCAGCTAATCCCTCCATAATGGCGTCTAAGCTTTGGCCAGACACCCTTCCCGGCTCAAAGGGGAGAGCACAGAGTGCTGCTTTAGACGCAAAATCTGCCCGCCAAGGCTTTAGCCAAAGGGGTCTATGGGCCGCAGTAGACAACGCCATAGATTTGGCGGAGATTTTTAATTGATGGCAGGAGGATTCCGCCAAATAATCTGCAGCCCTATGAACTCTTTTCATAGAGGCCAGAATCTCATCTCTGTCTACGCCCAAGTCTATATCCCGCTCCAAGGCGGCTAAGCGGTTGCGCAAAAAGTCACCAACCATAGAGGAGGCTATGGCCACAGAGGCTTGCGCGGAGGAAGCTGAGTAGACCTTCTTCAGAACGGAGTCCGCCCTACGATCCAGAGGGTCCTGAAGATTTGAACCATCTTCCAAGGGCACCAGGGTTCTGCGGGACAGCTTTGCTACGGCCAAATCCACCTTCGGGGGAGGCCCCCAGGAATCCCACTGGGTAGTGTTTATAGGAAACAAACTCTTGAAGATCCTGGAAAGCGAATGTCCTTTCTCTGGCTGTTTCCACTGCTGCGCCACAAGGTCGGTCAGCGTGGCGTCCGCATGGAAGGCAATATGTCCCCCAGAGGCAGACGTGGAGGCTTCCCCGTCAACATCTCGGCCCACTGTAGACCGGATGGACTTCAGCAGCCTGCCCGTTTGTTCATAATGGAACGCAGTTCTGCTGGAATAACTGAGTCGTCCTCGGAGGAATCATCCTCTGCCACCCGCAGGTGTTACAAGGGGGGGGGGAGAGACGAGGAACGGAGCTCAGAGCATGGTCTCCTGGTGAGCTGAGACAAGGTGCAATGGATCCCTTTGAGGGAATCATCCTGCAAAACAAAAAGGAGAGTACAAGCAAGGGAAAAACTATTTACCCAAGCGATGCCCAACTCACCATCTCCTTGACCCATGCCATCATATCTCTGGGAGAGGGCTCCACAGGTGGAGGACCTCTGCACCCGCGACAACAGGCCCACTCATAGCCTGAAAATAGGCAAGTTATAGGACCAGTAGTACCCCGCAGGGCACAACCTTTCAAGCCGCTACCTACCATCAGGGAGCGGTGTGTCGCAATCGAAGCAGGAAAGATGTTTCCTCTTGGAAGAGGTTTTCCTCCTACCATCCCCAGGAGGGGTAGTAGAGGATGACATATCCAGGTCCTGTAGACCGGACAGAGAGGTGACTTGGTGCCCAACGTGCGACTCGAACCCACGACCTTGAGATTAAGAGTCTCATGCTCTACCGACTGAGCTAGCCGGGCTGGCGCTGTGAACAGGATCTGAACCTGTGGGGGAGACCCCATTGGATTTCGAGTCCAAAACCTTAACCACTCGGCCATCACAGCCGGTTCCCAATAAAGTTTGCAAACTGGAAAAGAGTTCAAGATCAATGAACACCACAATCGCACGCCTTCAGCAGATACTGCAGGAAGGTCTCTGACACCAGGCCAGCCAGCCTCTTAATTCTGGCCGGCTGGAAGTGGGCGGAGCCACAATCAAAGCAGGTGAGGCAACCTGCCCAGACAACTAACCCTGTAATCAGGGGTCTGCAAAGATATACATTCCCCCCCACCAAGAGGCCCTTAACACGGGCACTTACCCCCACATCTCCCCGTCTTTTCCGGCCTTTAATAAGGCCTGAATCTTCCCTGAGTGAGCGGCCGCCAGCGCCAGGCCGTTGCCATGGCGCTATGATACTTCCGGCGAAACCGGAAGTGCGCGCTTACAGCGGCCGGCGGGGAACAGGATACACAACAGTGTGGTTCCACCCGCCGGCAGTCCGCGCGGCCACCAGAGGCGGCATGCGGAGTCCCCGGACTCTCACCAAAATGTCAGGTAAGTCACAAGGAGCAGGGGAAGCGGAGGAGAGGGGGGGCAGGGGGGATAGAGGGGGGTAGCCACACATGGCTAACAAGCACCTTCTCCCCGCAGGGCACAGAAGGTGACAAGAAGAAAACAACCGCTCAGGAGGTGAGTGATCCTGCTGAGCTTCTCAAAGAGGACACAAGTCCTCCCACCTGTCCTCTGTCCACACAGGACAGAAAAAAACACGCAGAGGGGAGGTTCTTGTGCCCTCTTATAGGGCCTGCCACGCATTTGATTGGCTAATTAAATATCCGCCTGTCCTACCAGCACACAGGGGCAGAAATACCCCACATTGTGCCGCTGTTGAGGACGACAGGGAAACTGTCTGAGGGCTCGAGAACCAATGTGGTAGAAAAATATCAACAATCTCAAGGTGACAAGTCCATCACCAGAGATCTTGATGTTCCTTTGTCCATGGTGCGCAACATTATCAAGAAGTTTGCAACCCATGGCACTGTAGCTAATCTCCCTAGATGTGGACGAAGAGAAAAATTGATGAAAGATTGCCATACAGGATAACCCAGATGGTGGATAAGCAGCCCTGATCAATTTCCATAGAAATTCAATCTGTCCTACAGGGTTCATCAGTGTCAGTGTAAACTATCTATTGCCATATGAATTAAATGGTACACTATGGCAGGAGACCCAGGAGGACCCCACTGCTGACACAGACACATACAAAAAATAGATTGCAGTTAACTAAAATGTATGTGAGTAAGCCAAAATCCTTCTGGGAAGGTGTCTTGTGGACAGATGAGACCAAGATAGAACTTTTTGGTAAAGTACATCATTCTACTGTTTACCGAAAACAGAATGAGACTTAAAGTTTTGGGGGTTATTTTGCTGCCTCTGGCACTGGGTGCCTTGACTATGTGAAAGGAATCTTGAAATCTGAAGATTACAAAAAGATTCTGGGTTGCAGTGTACAGCCCAGTGTCAGAAAGCTGCATTTACATTCTAGGTCATGGGTCTTCCAGCAGGACAATGACCCCAAACATACTTCAAAAAGAGCCCAGAAATGGATAGAAACAAAGTGCTGGAGAATTCTGAAGTGGTCAGCAATGAGTCCGGATCTAAATCCCATTGAACACCTATGGAGATATTTTAAAATTGCTGTTGGGAGAGACCAAAGGCAGCTTGCAAAAGAAGAATGGTCCAAAATTCCAGTTGTGAGGTGTAATAAGCGTTTTGATGGTTAAGGGTGAACTGGATTGTTCTACTCTTTATCATACTAATCACACTGCCTGGTTTAAAGCTGTGCTGTATCAGTAAAAAGCAGACAGATCCATGGCCCCCTTAGAACCGAATGACTGTGCATTCGATGTGGGGCCAAGTTTGCAAGGAGGTGAAGCCGAGTGACAATTATAGCAGCATCCAGCTGCCATCTGAGTGCATTCTATGACACATTCATGTTTGTGGGGGCTTCCAATTTGTTCTATTCTGATGACACAGAGCATTATAAGACCTGCTCTATATTCATTGGAACGAAATGCACCATTGGACGCTCACTCAGATTGCACACTCATGTGCGTGGAGCCTTAGTATTACTGAATAATGTGACAATTACAGCAAACGACATCCATAGATCAGACCTTGTTGGGGTATTGAAACTGGATGACATAAGCGTTAAACTAATGACAGTACCTTGTAGGGTTACTTCTACATTTTAAAAAGGTGCCTTTCTCATTCTAAGGGCCCATTCACACTACGTAAACGCCACGTAAAACACGTTCAGAATCAGCGGCATATAAAGCAGTTCCCATTCATTTCTATGGGAGCCGGCATATGAGCGCTCCCCATAGAAATGAATGGGCTGCTTTTTTCACTACGAGCACTCCCATTGAAGTGAATGGGGAGTGCTTGCGTGTACGGCTTTGAAGGAGCAGTGCTAGCTAGAGCTAGATTTCAAAAACCGTGTAATGTCCTGCAGTGAGTGGATGGGATTACGCCATTTTCCAAACTAGAAAACCCCTTTAGGCCAGGGCCCCATATGGTGTAAATGCGGCGTTTTACAGTCACAGCGAAGTGCGTTTTTTGGAAATCACAGCATGTCAATTTATAACTATGGAAATACCACCAGTTATAACTGAAGCAGAAAATCCAAAATGACCTTTCTGTGCAAAGCTGCCACAGTTTTTCCCGCAGCGCTTTTTTGCTGCAGGACGCCACGAGATGCCATAGCCTTAGTTTTCCTCTGTAGAATTTCTGCCCCTATTATAACTGTAAGGAAAATGCTGGGATTTCTGTAGGTATAATTGACATGCTGCCTTTTTTTGCTTCACGTTTTTTTCTGCAATGTGTGAATGGAATTAGCCAGAATCCCATCGACTTTGAAGATACTGTAAAATATAGAGTTTTATGTGGTGTATTTCTGATGCAGAATTTCTACTGCAGCCAAAACTCTGTGTTAAAAATAGGAAATATATAAATATATATATATATATATATATATATATATATATATATATATATATATATATATATATAATAAAATGAGAAACATTTGTAGTGCACTTTTCTAACACTAGGGACCCCAAGCACAGGCAGTGTTGTGGAGTTAGTGGCTACCATACAGGTTGGATTCAAACCCTGGATCCCAGCACTGTAATGCATCAGTGCTAACCACTGAGCATGTGTGTGTGCGTGTGTGTATGTGTGTTTGTAAAATATAGTACAAATATGCCAGATTTGGGGTATATTTATACACATTATGTATTTGTATATTTGTTATTGACTTACTTATTGGTGACATCTTGATATACATGTATATCTCATACTTTAAAAAATAAATATAATTTTAGTAAACAGATGAAACGATTTTCTAAACATTTTTTTTTTAAAGTCGGTACAGAATGAGGCTGAAGTAGCGTGAATTATGTTACCTGTTTCCTCATTTTTATTTTCTGAAAATGACAGATAAAGGGCAGCATACTTTTAATTTTAATTCTTCCATTGTTCCAGATAGCAAAAAGAAATGAGCAGGTGTGAAATATCTTGGCAGAAACCGCAGTCCCACTCTGCAACATTCTTTACATATGTGACTTAGCCGCTCAATCAGTAAAGCTGAACTTTGCATTTTCAATAATACAATTGGTATGAATACCATAGTCATATGTCTGCAAACAACGACTGCATATTACATAATTCAGACAGGCAGCATGTATTTGTTAAATATAGGAGTTGACAAATGCTGGTTATATAGGTTTGGGAACATGACTTTTTAATCTCACTAGTATTCATAAAAATATTTCTATAGCATCAACATATTCTCCAGCACTTTAAAATTCAAGTGTACATGTACAAAGTCACAAGAGAGAAATTCAGACAATAGTAAAGAGGGTCCTTCTTACAGAGCTTACACCTGATAAAGAAATAAGGTGACACAAAAGTATCCCCAGCAGGCAGTGGCCTATTTACCTACTACCACGCGCCTGCTCATGGCCGTCCCCTGCTTCCCCTTCTGCTGTAGGAAGCAGGGGGCAGCTGTGAACAGGCCCGGGCCCAGGCCATGATCCCACTACCGCTATTATTATACTCGGGGAGTCTTTTCAGATCACCAAGTATAATAATCGGAGCCCCAGGGGAGGTGAGGGAACATAATAAACAGTTTTACTCACCTCTCTGGGATTCGATGTTACTCCTAGCAGGCTTCAGGCCTGTATTGTAATGTCCCATGTGGTTTGGGACATTAACATACAGGTCCGAAGCCTGTGCTAGCAGTACTTTACAGCCCTGAAGTCTATGCTAGCAGTATCAGCCTGTTACTGCTAGCATTGTGTTGTCTGGGACATTACCATACAGCCCTGAAGTCTGTGCTAGCAGTAACAGCCTGTTACTGCTAGCATCGTGACGTCTGGGACATTACCATACAGGCTCGAAGCCTGTGCTAGCAGGATTGATCAGAAGAGAAAAGTATAAATACTCTGTTTATATTTCCCATTCCTTTCATAGCCACTACTGAGATATCCTGTCCTAATAATAATAATAATAATAACTTTATTTATATAGCACCAACGCATTCCGCAGCACTTTACATTTCAGAAGACACATGAACAAACAATATGAGACATTACAATGTGACAAAGAAATAAACATATCAAACAGTAGAAGTGAGGGCCCTGATCACAAGAACTTACATTCCATGAGGCGATAGGAGGCACAAGAGGTCAGAGGGCTTGTTTGCTACAACTTTTAGTAAATAAGGTCAAATAACTGATGCTGTATGAGCCTGTCACCAGCCAATATATGTGAATATACATATACTAAGTACATGGAGTGCAGGGTAACTTAACTTCTAGAAATGTTAGCGCAGTGTGCGAAGATGTAGAACAATGTGTGTCCTATGATGTTTCCTATCCACTTGTTAATATTGATCTACTAGATCTTCAAAACAAATCAAGTACAGGAAAATAAGATTATGTGGGAAAAAATACGAATGAATACTTTTTTTATTCGGTCCATTGTTGATCTTCTGATGTTCCTGCATTTCACTCTGTAGCAATAGTAAATTCCAGTGAATAATGTGATCTTGCGCAAATAAAATTATGTTTTGTTGTTCATTGTCCTGACATATCATATTCTGCCCAACGTTTCCTCAGCAGCATAGTTCTTTCTCGGTAAGTGTCCTTAAAAGTTTATTAACTTCCAATATGGTTTTGAACATAGCAAAGTGATATGTTGGAGCAAAACTTCCTTTTATAATAAATAAGTAAATAAATAAATGTAAACATAATCGCATTAGACATTCCTAAGTCTGAAAATGCTCAAACTATTAAAATATTAAAACAACTGTCCCATGTGGTAAACATCATAGCAGGAAAAAAAAATTGAAAGGCTGAATTGGTGTTTTTTGACACTTTGCATCCTAAATAAAAAGTGATCAAAACATCCCCTAACATGGTATCAATAAAAACTACTTATTGTGTCGCAAAAAAAGACTGACGGTGCCGATGGTCACACATATTTTTGGGTAATACCTTAGTTTACCCCATATTCATGCGGTCAAAGGTCAGTGGTGAACCTAGTCAATCAAAAGACACCCCAACTTCCCATCTCCCCTGACTGAATACAAAGGGGGTCAGTATCGTCTTTTGATCATCCGCCTCAGGCGGCAGAGGAGGTGGGGGGTCTAGTGGTAACATTACAGCGAATACAGTGTAGTAATATTTTGTTACTTACAGGAGACATCTTCACACATTTCCCTCAGTGGGGGGGATACTCTTGCAGTGATGGTCGGATGTTAATAAGCAGCAGTAACCTACACTTTCCACTGGGAGATGAGTGCAACCAGATACGTCCTAAATGACACAGTGAGCCCTTCCCGATGGGTGGGGTTTCACAAAAAAGGCACCGTGCTAAATCTGACTTAAAAAGCAAAAAACTTTATTGGAACACACCAAGTAGCTTTAACACATGATGCTTGTCAGAGTGTTTCGGGAATCGCACTCCTTTCTTAAGTGATACATGTGAGAAACAACTGAAGAATTCTGTTCCAGGGACAGTGTGTATGTGCTGTACAGTAGGGTTACTCCGGCAGGTAGCAGCCTATTTAAAAAAAAAAAAATGTTAGTTACCTACCTTGCTGCCATTGCTCCTGCCGCCGCTGCCTCCTCTTTACTGGCCAAAAGACGTCTACGTCTCAGTGCAGGAGGCATCATCATGCAGAGGTCTAAACTGGCTCAGGATAGGGCTGCTCAGTTTGTTTTCAGAGCAGCCCTGTCCTGGGCTAGTTTAGGGAAAAAAAAAGTACAATAAAAAAAATAATAATAAAAAGGGCCGCCGCCCCCTCCAAAAGTGCCGCCTAAGGAGGCCGCCTCACCTCGCATCAATAGAGGTGTGGCCCTGCCAATGGCCATCAGACATGTGCAGGTGATGTGCCATAGAAATCTAGCCACCATCATTCTTACAGTTTATTTGTATATGATTTTTCTGGTGAAATGCTGTTTTGTTTTTTTGTTTTTAACAAAACCTGTATTATTCTGGTAGTCTTTTTTTTGTATAGTCTAGTTGTGCCATTTTGCTTCTTCTTTTTACATTTTCAATGTTTTCTTTTTCCCTTTTTCTAATAGTAAACATACACTTTGACATGAATAGTAGAGTACCCATGATGAAATATTGCTGTTCTTTTAGATGGTTGGCGATGACTTTCCTTGGCGAAATCAGCTGTTTTCTGGGGGTACCAGGAATAGAACCCACAGACATCAGTTCCCAGGGCTGCATTCATGGGCTGTCTCTATCAAGTTCAGTTGTCTGTGTTCTCCGTAATAAAATGATGGTATTAGATTTGTCTGACTTTGAAGCCCAGGTAAAAGTGACACTTGAGGAAAACAGTAAGGGATAAAGAATCTATATATTCTTAGTACCCTAACCCCTATACATAGTTATCTATATCTATTTTGTGTATGTTCATATTCTTTCATCATCACTTAGGTCTGTTAAGCACAAGTGTTTCCAGTCAAATCAGGACAAGTTGATGGCAGTCTACCGGCTGCTACTGATATCTCCCTCACTGCCAATATCTGTTTTCCTTTGGAAACATTTATAAAAACAAGTTTACAATGTCTTCCCGCATTTGCTTTACATATGGTAATAATCCGCTTTAGTACCCATGCAGTGTTTATCCAAAGTGGTTCAATGTGTCAGATGATAAATACACAAAGAAGCTCTTTTCATAACAGTTTTTTGTTTCTAGGCTTTGTTTATTCTGTTTAACATGGCCACTCTTACTACAGCTATATAATGTTTCTCAGCTATGTGATGGCTGCTCTAGGTTCATAGGCATTGTTATTATCTTGCATTTGGGCTAGAATTTAAGGCATCATGCATGTAACGGTCTGGGTTGGATATCTATATTGCGGTAGGTACTGTTTTCTATTGGGGCACAAAAAACTTTACTACTTCAAATGGAATCTTTTTTCTCTAGTTTAGCCTAAGAAGCATATCAGGGCCCAAAACTAACTGTACTGATTGCCCAGGAATGGGGGAACTAGAGAAAAAATTCCAACTGTGCTGGAATCAGTCAAGCTGTGCCCATTAACAGAGGTGGAGCTGATGAAAGGTTCTGTTTAAAGGGGCTCTATCATTAGATTTTAGGGTTTTGAGCTAAAGATATGCCTGGATAGCCTTTAAAAAGGCTATTCAGGTGCTGCCAGTCATTCTTAAAAAGACCCCGTTTTTGTTAATTACTAGAGTTGAGCGAGTACTGTTCGGATCAGCCGATCCGAACAGAACACACGCATTGAAATCAATGCACGCAGCCGGCACGTGGGGGGGTTAAGCGGCCGGCTGCCGTCAAACCGGAAGCACCAGGTGCTTCCATTCATTTCAATGCGTGCGTGCTGTTCGGATCGGCTGATCCGAACAGTACTCGCTCAACTCTATTAATCACCTATGAAATGGTTATGCAAATCAGTCTCTCCGTGCATGGTGGATGTTCTGTGCACCCTCTTGCTTGTGCTGCAAAACTCCTCCTCCTTCTTCTTCACCGCCTCCATCGTTGTCCTTCCTGGCGGTTTCTATTGAAATTTCGCACTCCGGAGAGAGAGCTACTGCGCACGCTCCAGCGCCAGTTCGCAATATTTTCTACAGGAAAATGGTGCTGGAGCATGCACAGTAGCACTCCGGAAGGAGCGCTACTGCGCACGCACAAAATTTCAATAGAAACCGCCGGGAAGGACAACGCTGGAGGTGGTGAAGAAGAAGGAGGAGGATTTTTGCAGCACAAGCAAGAGGGTGCACAGAACATCCACCGTGCATGGAGAGACTGATTTGCATAACCATTTCAAAGGTAATTAACAAAAACTGGGGGGGGGGGTCTTTTTAAAAATGACTAGCAGCACCTGAATAGCCCTTTTAAAGGCTATTCAGGCATATATTTATCTCAAAACCCTAAATTCTAATGATAGAGCCCCTTTAAACTGTAAAAGGGAGCTTTAAGTAAGTGGTTTAAGAAAAAACATTGAAAAAGTTGTCTTTTACATGAAAACAACAGAATAATGTAACTTTTTAGGAAACACTCATTGAAAAGAAATTATTGGAATGATTATTGGCTATTGCATTGTTATTATTTGCTTCCGTAGTCAAATATATTTCCACCTAACCTAATATACCACCCACTTAGTTTCAATTATAGTAACTGCTTGTGTCCTCTAAGTAGCAGATGAGGCATCATAACAACTCTAGTATAGCCTACAGCAACAGAAAAAAGTCTATTCAGAAACTGAAGGTACACATCTCTAAAATGAAGCAGTAATACCAGACTTGAACTTTTGTCCTTTTAGCCTATATCTAACCAAGTTTTCTCTTCAATAGGTCTTATATATAAGAGAATAATTCAGATTCCTTTGGATGGATGTACTCCACCCATAAAGTTGACATGTAGAAGTGTCTCATTCCAAGTCACATCAACGTTTTTACAAAGTATCCATTGGATTAACAGCAGGTACTGAGATTTCTCAGCTGCATACAGGCAACCATGGGAAGCAAAAGCTCTTTGACTTTGGATCACCATTTAGTATTGCAGAGGATTACTCTGAGTATTGTATTCTTAGAAATGTCACACAAAGGAAAAACTCATCCAACTGGGAAAGTCAGCTTTGAGTTCATGTGGGTAACTTGTCCTCCTTCCACAGCCGCCATTGTTCACAAGCAAAGAAAGAGTACGTCCCTTTATATACTTTAAATAAACCTAATATAATAATTGTGGTATGTTGTAAAAATATTTCCTGCAAGCGATTTATTGCTTTTATCCTATCAACAATCAGTGAACTTTATAACTCTCTCCGGCACAAAGGACAGGTTTTACTAAGGAAGCTCTCAGAAACTACTTTGTATACAAATGTATGATTAGTCGACATAAAAGGATGTTTAGAAAAGTCAAGTATAGCACATGGAGACAAGTGAAGACAAGCTTATATAGGACACTTCTCAATCTAAAGCAGAATAGATGAAATGGAGATCAATCCAAAATATTTTACATACAGGGACGCAGACTCATTTTAATGTCTTACTCCAGTAGAAAATGCTGCTTCATTCTGAAGCTCCCAATAATCTACCAACTTCAATAACTTCTTGTAATATGGTAAAGAAAATGGTGACAATCCACTATTTAGTGACCTAAAGAATCATATTTTTCTTTTTTTCTCAACTATATTTTTATTGGTTTTCTAAAAGTCGTAGCAATATAAATCCCAGTATTCTGTTACATATATAATAAACAAAAAACAAACAATAAAAACTACACTGTCTACCAATAAGTATTTGGACACCCATGCAAATGAAGATATCTGAGTCATGATGTACGTCACGCCTTCCGCCATTAAATAGGAAACAGCATTGGCATTAGTGCATTGGCATTAGTCACCTGCAAGATGCCATGAAGTGCAGATTTGTCCGATTTCGAGGGGTAATTGTGGGGTACCATATAAATGGTCGATCCTTAAGGGACAGAGCTAGCGAACTGAACTACCCAAAATCGACAGTGGCCTATGTGATTACGAAGCGGAAGGTGAACAGTGATTGGTGGAATGTGCCCTGAGTCAGCAGACCCCCAGATAGAGACCGACGAGTGCTGGCCAGAGAAACCACACCCAACCGATGGCTCACATAAACCAGGAGTTTCAACAGGCATCTAGGAGTATTGTGTCGATCAATACCATCTGTAAGGAAGCATCTGCTGGGTTCTACCGACTATTGAATATGAATTGAGTTGTTTTTCTATTCTACCACTGGTGGCCAAATACTTATTGGTAGACAGTGTAATGAAATGTCCCATAAAGCATGATGGGAGTTGGAGTGTTCATGATGATGAAGATGGAATAAGACTCAGGAGACTCAAAGTGGCATGAAAATGGATACCCCACAACTTTACTTGGAAGAGGTAGCAAGGCAATATCAATTGGTAATAATACCTAATAATAATAATACCTTCCAGTGATGGAGGTACAATCATTGCAAAACTTTACCACTGTGAGCTGGCAGGCGGTACTTCCTCATGGCTTGTGCACCAGAAAATGAGGCATAAACCCCCTTTACCTCAACATGGGTGTGGTGTTGGTGAGGCAGTCTATTGGCCCCCATCAGATTTATCAGAATTTACATCAGTTTTCTGGCTTAAGACTCCAACAGGGCAAGGATTACCAAGAATTACCTGGAAAAACAACAGTCTTAATGAATCAGCCCCATAGTGTCTATAGCTATGTAGTCATAGGGTCTCCATGTTCCTGACATGTGCACAAAGCCTAAACTGGGCAGAGACATAACAATTACCACTAACTATCCAAAATATTTTATATATATGATATGATATGTCATAACATCAAGAAGGTCAGTTCTAACACAAAGAAATTTGCTCCATCAGTACGTTAGTGGTAAGCACTAGAGATGAGTGAACAGTGAAATATTCGAGATTCGATATTCGTTTTTAATAGCCCCTCAATATTCGACTATTCGAACAAATACCGAACCCCATTATAGTCTATGGGGAAAAATGCTTTGTTTCAGAGGAAGCCACACTTTGACTCAGGAGAGTCACCAAGTCCACTATGACACCCCAGGAAATGATGCCAACACCCTTGAATGAAACTGGGACAGCAGGGGAAGCATGTCTGGGGGCATCTAACATGCCCAAGTACCTGTATTATGCCACTATCTCATCGGGATCCCTGTCAGCTTGCGATATGCGGGAAATGACTTTTTCCCATAGGAATGCATTAACCAGCGTTGAATGGCCGAATGCCATACAGAGTACAGCATTCGGCCAATCAACACTGGTTCTGCTGGAGAAGGTGGAGTCTAAGATTGGTCCACAGCCAGGGAAGGTGGGAGGGGATACAAATTTTTAGTGCGTTTGCCTCGTGGTATTCGATTGTAATCGAATACCTCGAACGGCCTGATATTCCATCGAATATGTATTCGATCGAACGGTGTTCGCTCATCTCTAGTAAGCACCATGATACGAGACAGCATAAAAACTTGCAGAAAGTTTTTTGTATATGCCTCCCACCTGCAGGAATTCTGATTTTAAAAAAACCCCACCAGGGCACTCATTGCATAATGTGTATGACCAACTTTAGTTTTGTTAGAGAAAGAAGGAAATAGGGTAAACTGTAAGTATTCAAATAGGAACTAATACATTTTTTGTAATCTTACTTTGATAAACTTTGGTAAAATGAATGCAATAAAAATCTATTCTGCTGAATTAAGTCCGATATTACTCAGCTTATTTCCCCTTGTTCACTTCTTCTGTAACAATAGTTTGATGGAATGCTGCCTTTTGCTTTGTTACACTGCAGTAAGTCCTGGAGACTCCATTGTCTTCATGCAGCCAGAACTTTTCAAAGTTGGCTCCAGACTTCAGAGTATTTAAGTAGCTGAGTGTGTAACCAAGTGCAACACTTGTTGTTGTAACTTCTTCATAATGAAGCCTCTAAGTGCATTTTGCCTTTTAATGGCACATGAAAGGAACATTTGGAGAAGGCCATGCCATGGTACAGTGATTATTTTACCAGGGCATATTAACTCATCCTATAGCTATTTTTTGTACCTATTTGGTGAAAATCAGAATATGGAGAAAGAATCTGCTGGTTCTGTGTTACATCTTTGTCTTGGTTTACATTTGTAGCTGTATATGTATAAATAAATGGAAGTTGTTTTTTTTTCTTATGTAGATTGTGAGCCCCACATAGAGCTCACAATGTACATTTTTCCCTATCAGTATGTCTTTTTTTGGACTATGGGATGGAAATCCATGCAAACACGGGGAGAACATACAAACTCCTTGCAGATAGTTTTTTACCCTTGGTGGGATTTGAACACCAGGACTCCAGTGCTGCAAGGCTGCAGTACTAACCACTGAGCCACCGTGTGGCCCCAAATAAATGGAAGTTTCAATAGATATATATGTAGATAGATAGATACAGTAGATAGAGAGATAGACAGATAGTTGATAGATAGATAGATAGATAGATAGATAGATAGATAGATAGATGATAGATAGATAGATAGATAGATAGATAGATAGATGATAGATAGATAGATAGATAGATAGATAGATAGATAGGAGATAGATAGATAGATAGATAGATAGATAGATAGATAGATAGAGTAGATGAGAGATAGATATATAGATAGATAGATAGATAGTAGATAGATAGATAGATAGATAGATAGATAGATAGATAGATAGATAGATAGATAGGAGACAGATAGGAGATAGATAGACAGATAGATAGATAGATAGATAGATAGATAGAGTAGATGATAGATAGATAGATAGATAGATAGATAGATAGATAGATGATAGATAGATAGATAGATAGATAGATAGGAGATAGATAGATAGATAGATAGATAGATAGATAGATAGAGTAGATGAGAGATAGATATATAGATAGATAGATAGATAGTAGATAGATAGATAGATAGATAGATAGATAGATAGATAGTAGATAGATAGATAGATAGATAGATAGATAGATAGGAGACAGATAGGAGATAGATAGACAGATAGATAGATAGATAGATAGATAGATAGATAGAGTAGATGATAGATAGATAGATAGATAGATAGATAGATAGATAGATGATAGATAGATAGATAGATAGATAGATAGGAGATAGATAGATAGATAGATAGATAGAGTAGATGAGAGATAGATATATAGATAGATAGATAGATAGATAGTAGATAGATAGATAGATAGATAGATAGATAGATAGATAGATAGGAGACAGATAGGAGATAGATAGACAGATAGATAGATAGATAGATAGAGTAGATGATAGATAGATAGATAGATAGATAGATAGATAGATAGATAGATAGATAGATAGGAGATAGATGATAGATAGATAGATAGATAGATAGATAGATAGATAGATAGATAGATAGATAGGAGACAGATAGGAGATAGATAGACAGATAGATAGATAGATAGATAGATAGATAGATAGATAGATAGATAGGAGACAGATAGATAGATAGATAGATAGATAGAGTAGATGATAGATAGATAGATAGATAGATAGATAGATAGATAGATAGATAGATGATAGATGATAGATAGATAGATAGATAGATAGATAGATAGATAGATAGATAGATGATAGATGATAGATAGATAGATAGATAGATAGATAGATAGATATATAGATAGAAGATAGATAGATAGGAGATAGATAGATAGATAGTTAGAGTAGATGAGAGATAGATAGATAGATAGATAGATAGATAGATAGATAGATAGATAGGAGATAGAGTAGATGAGAGAGAGATAGATAGATAGATAGATAGATAGATAGATAGATAGTAGATAGACAGACAGACAGATAGATAGATAGATAGATAGATAGATAGATAGAGTAGATGATAGATAGATAGATAGATAGATAGATAGATAGATAGATAGATAGATAGATAGAAAAGAAAATACTAATTGTATGTTTTGCCAGAATGATTCAGATAGCGGCACTCCCCAAATACATGTCAATGCACTGGTACTCTATGACAGCAGACATAACATACAACAGACATGTGCAAACAGGTAACTAAAGTTTTGCGTGTTCTTGTGTTTCTTGTGTGTCTCACGCCCACAACTACAGTTTCAGTAGGTTATTTACAGTTTGGGGATTGTTTTTAAACATTAAGAAAACAACATTTTTAGGTTTCCTGGTGTCATCACTTTGCGTATATGTAATTTTTACATACAATGTGCAATTTGTTTAGTTTTTGATAGAGATGAGCGAACACTAAAATGTTCGAGGTTCGAAATTCGATTCGAACAGCCGCTCAGTGTTCGAGTGTTCGAATGGGTTTCGAACCCCATTATAGTCTATGGGGAACATAAACTCGTTAAGGGGGAAACCCAAATTCGTGTCTGGAGGGTCACCAAGTCCACTATGACACCCCAGGAAATGATACCAACACCCTGGAATGACACTGGGACAGCAGGGGAAGCATGTCTGGGGGCATAAAAGTCACTTTATTTCATGGAAATCCCTGTCAGTTTGCGATTTTCGCAAGCTAACTTTTCCCCATAGAAATGCATTGGCCAGTGCTGATTGGCCAGAGTACGGAACTCGACCAATCAGCGCTGGCTCTGCTGGAGGAGGCGGAGTCTAAGATAGCTCCACACCAGTCTCCATTCAGGTCCGACCTTAGACTCCGCCTCCTCCGGCAGAGCCAGCGCTGATTGGCCGAAGGCTGGCCAATGCATTCCTATGCGAATGCAGACTTAGCAGTGCTGAGTCAGTTTTGCTCAACTACACATCTGATGCACACTCGGCACTGCTACATCAGATGTAGCAATCTGATGTAGCAGAGCCGAGGGTGCACTAGAACCCCTGTGCAAACTCAGTTCACGCTAATAGAATGCATTGGCCAGCGCTGATTGGCCAATGCATTCTATTAGCCCGATGAAGTAGAGCTGAATGTGTGTGCTAAGCACACACATTCAGCACTGCTTCATCAAGCCAATACAATGCATTAGCCAGTGCTGATTGGCCAGAGTACGGAATTCGGCCAATCAGCGCTGGCCAATGCATTCTATTAGCCCGATGAAGTAGAGCTGAATGTGTGTGCTAAGCACACACATTCAGCACTGCTTCATCAAGCCAATACAATGCATTAGCCAGTGCTGATTGGCCAGAGTACGGAATTCGGCCAATCAGCGCTGGCTCTGCTGGAGGAGGCGGAGTCTAAGATCGCTCCACACCAGTCTCCATTCAGGTCCGACCTTAGACTCCGCCTCCTCCGGCAGAGCCAGCGCTGATTGGCCGAAGGCTGGCCAATGCATTCCTATGCGAATGCAGACTTAGCAGTGCTGAGTCAGTTTTGCTCAACTACACATCTGATGCACACTCGGCACTGCTACATCAGATGTAGCAATCTGATGTAGCAGAGCCGAGGGTGCACTAGAACCCCTGTGCAAACTCAGTTCACGCTAATAGAATGCATTGGCCAGCGCTGATTGGCCAATGCATTCTATTAGCCCGATGAAGTAGAGCTGAATGTGTGTGCTAAGCACACACATTCAGCACTGCTTCATCAAGCCAATACAATGCATTAGCCAGTGCTGATTGGCCAGAGTACGGAATTCGGCCAATCAGCGCTGGCTCTGCTGGAGGAGGCGGAGTCTAAGATCGCTCCACACCAGTCTCCATTCAGGTCCGACCTTAGACTCCGCCTCCTCCGGCAGAGCCAGCGCTGATTGGCCGAAGGCTGGCCAATGCATTCCTATGCGAATGCAGACTTAGCAGTGCTGAGTCAGTTTTGCTCAACTACACATCTGATGCACACTCGGCACTGCTACATCAGATGTAGCAATCTGATGTAGCAGAGCCGAGGGTGCACTAGAACCCCTGTGCAAACTCAGTTCACGCTAATAGAATGCATTGGCCAGCGCTGATTGGCCAATGCATTCTATTAGCCCGATGAAGTAGAGCTGAATGTGTGTGCTAAGCACACACATTCAGCACTGCTTCATCAAGCCAATACAATGCATTAGCCAGTGCTGATTGGCCAGAGTACGGAATTCGGCCAATCAGCGCTGGCCAATGCATTCTATTAGCCCGATGAAGTAGAGCTGAATGTGTGTGCTAAGCACACACATTCAGCACTGCTTCATCAAGCCAATACAATGCATTAGCCAGTGCTGATTGGCCAGAGTACGGAATTCGGCCAATCAGCGCTGGCTCTGCTGGAGGAGGCGGAGTCTAAGGTCGGACCTGAATGGAGACTGGTGTGGAGCGATCTTAGACTCCGCCTCCTCCAGCAGAGCCAGCACTGATTGGCCGAATTCCGTACTCTGGCCAATCAGCACTGGCTAATGCATTGTATTGGCGTGATGAAGCAGTGCTGAATGTGTGTGCTTAGCACACACATTCAGCTCTACTTCATCGGGCTAATAGAATGCATTGGCCAGCGCTGATTGGCCGAATTCCGTACTCTGGCCAATCAGTGCTGGCCAATGCATTCTATTAGCTTGATGAAGCAGAGTGTGCACAAGGGTTCAAGCGCACCCTCGGCTCTGATGTAGCAGAGCCGAGGCTGCACAAGGGTTCAAGCGCACCCTCGGCTCTGATGTAGGAGAGCCGAGGGTGCACTTGAACCCTTGTGCAGCCTCGGCTCTGCTACATCAGAGCCGAGGGTGCGCTTGAACCCTTGTGCACACTCTGCTTCATCAAGCTAATAGAATGCATTGGCCAGCGCTGATTGGCCAATGTATTCTATTAGCCTGATGAAGTAGAGCTGAATGTGTGTGCTAAGCACACACATTCAGCTCTACTTCATCGGGCTAATAGAATGCATTGGCCAGCGCTGATTGGCCGAATTCCGTACTCTGGCCAATCAGTGCTGGCCAATGCATTCTATTAGCTTGATGAAGCAGAGTGTGCACAAGGGTTCAAGCGCACCCTCGGCTCTGATGTAGCAGAGCCGAGGCTGCACAAGGGTTCAAGCGCACCCTCGGCTCTGATGTAGGAGAGCCGAGGGTGCACTTGAACCCTTGTGCAGCCTCGGCTCTGCTACATCAGAGCCGAGGGTGCGCTTGAACCCTTGTGCACACTCTGCTTCATCAAGCTAATAGAATGCATTGGCCAGCGCTGATTGGCCAATGTATTCTATTAGCCTGATGAAGTAGAGCTGAATGTGTGTGCTAAGCACACACATTCAGCTCTACTTCATCGGGCTAATAGAATGCATTGGCCAGCGCTGATTGGCCAGAGTACGGAACTCGACCAATCAGCGCTGGCTCTGCTGGAGGAGGCGGAGTCTAAGATCGCTCCACACCAGTCTCCATTCAGGTCCGACCTTAGACTCCGCCTCCTCCAGCAGAGCCAGCGCTGATTGGCCGAATTCCGTACTCTGGCCAATCAGCACTGGCTAATGCATTGTATTGGCGTGATGAAGCAGTGCTGAATGTGTGTGCTTAGCACACACATTCAGCTCTACTTCATCGGGCTAATAGAATGCATTGGCCAATCAGCGCTGGCCAATGCATTCTATTAGCGTGAACTGAGTTTGCACAGGGGTTCTAGTGCACCCTCGGCTCTGCTACATCAGATTGCTACATCTGATGTAGCAGTGCCGAGTGTGCATCAGATGTGTAGTTGAGCAAAACTGACTCAGCACTGCTAAGTCTGCATTCGCATAGGAATGCATTGGCCAGCCTTCGGCCAATCAGCGCTGGCTCTGCCGGAGGAGGCGGAGTCTAAGGTCGGACCTGAATGGAGACTGGTGTGGAGCGATCTTAGACTCCGCCTCCTCCAGCAGAGCCAGCGCTGATTGGTCGAGTTCCGTACTCTGGCCAATCAGCGCTGGCCAATGCATTCTATTAGCCCGATGAAGTAGAGCTGAATGTGTGTGCTTAGCACACACATTCAGCTCTACTTCATCAGGCTAATAGAATACATTGGCCAATCAGCGCTGGCCAATGCATTCTATTAGCTTGATGAAGCAGAGTGTGCACAAGGGTTCAAGCGCACCCTCGGCTCTGATGTAGCAGAGCTGAGGGTGCACAAGGGTTCAAGTGCACCCTCGGCTCTCCTACATCAGAGCCGAGGGTGCGCTTGAACCCTTGTGCAGCCTCGGCTCTGCTACATCAGAGCCGAGGGTGCGCTTGAACCCTTGTGCACACTCTGCTTCATCAAGCTAATAGAATGCATTGGCCAGCACTGATTGGCCAGAGTACGGAATTCGGCCAATCAGCGCTGGCCAATGCATCCCTATGGGAAAAAGTTTATCTCACAAAAATCCCAATTACACACCCGATAGAGCCCCAAAAAGTTATTTTTAATAACATTCCCCCCTAAATAAAGGTTATCCCTAGCTATCCCTGCCTGTACAGCTATCCCTGTCTCATAGTCACAAAGTTCACATTCTCATATGACCCGGATTTGAAATCCACTATTCGTCTAAAATGGAGGTCACCTGATTTCGGCAGCCAATGACTTTTTCCAATTTTTTTCAATGCCCCCAGTGTCGTAGTTCCTGTCCCACCTCCCCTGCGCTGTTATTGGTGCAAAAAAGGCGCCAGGGAAGGTGGGAGGGGAATCGAATTTTGGCGCACTTTACCACGTGGTGTTCGATTCGATTCGAACATGGCGAACACCCTGATATCCGATCGAACATGTGTTCGATAGAACACTGTTCGCTCATCTCTAGTTTTTGAAAGCAATACAAAAAAAGAAAGCTAATTCCGCAATAGTTTTTTTTTAAACCCTTATGTTGTACTGTAGAAAGTTAAATGACTGTCAGCAAGATATTTCTAAGAATTCTGCTCTCTAAAAGGGTTATGTTTCTTTATGATTTAATTTGTGTCATAATAATTCAAAATTTCGGATTAGACAACCCTTCATCAGACTAGTGCAAAAAAGGGTTGGGGTTTCTTTTGGTGGTAGCGATCATTTGGTGGCTATTAGATGGTGTTTGCTTATGGTATAGTGGTATCTCGGTTCGCGTCTGTGTCCTACACCATAAGTAAACACCAGGCTAAACAACCGAATCCCGCTGGTCATTTCCTGAAGATGACTACCACAACACTATACCTGCTGGTGTGTGATTAACTTCTCTACATGTTATACAAACCGGGCTCAACACCAAAGAAGCTCCTATCTGATAGCCACCAAGTGATCGCTATCACCAAAAGAAACCCCTACCGTTTTTTTTGTCCTTGACAGATGATTGTGTAACCAGAAACTTTGTAATTAATCTAACACAAATTAACTCATTAAGAATCACTGGAGTGCAGTTAGACTGTGTTTAAATTGCTGAATCAAGCAAGGAGGTGGTTATGCTTTCTCATGATCCATTACCTGAGTGATGCTTGATCAAATCTTGCAGATTTATAAGAATTCTTTCTTGATCTTTCTGAGCCTGCTCATAGGGGTGCACACATTTCCTTGCTGTTACTTGAAAGGTCAGTGTGTATGTCAATAAACCAGTCAATCTCTGCCACTCTGTCTGCCAGTCTTCACCTCCACACCCTGCCAGAGCGAGGTTCTAGTTTGTGTATAACCATGTAATTGTGAATTTGTTTGCTACTGCCTGATTTACCATGTAAACGCGGGTATCACATTGAAAGCAATAGGTATAAAAGCCTCCCATTGATTTCAATGGGTAGCATGCGTATGCCGGCACCCATTGAAGTCAATGGGATCTGTTTTTTACACCACTCACTCTGAACGAGTTTACGTTCAGAATGAGCGGAGCGTAAACTCAGTGTGAAGGCTCCCTAAGACCTTGGATTGTGCTAACCTTGCCATTTGTCTACTGAAGTATAACACCTGATTACCTGTTGCTGTCCTGTCCTATTCTTGTTTATCACATCTCTGCTGCCAACCCTAACCTTGGGCTGTATTCATACTTTGGACTAATCGTTGGTGCTCAGTGTCATACTTTCTGCTTTGCCTAGTTAAGGAAGCCTAGGAGCCAGGGACTACATTTCCCAACACTACTTGCTTCTCTATGCTCTGACTGATTGTTGAAGCAAAGGATTATGGGAAAGGTCTGAACAGGAAAGAGAGAAGACAGTCATACAATTTGCCAAAACTAAGACTTCTTGTAACTGCCAAAGGGTGCACAGTTTAGCACTGGATAGCCCAGGACATAGAGAAAGTCCTGGAAGCCCACAAGCGCTCTCTGAGGGGGCATCACCTGTGAAGGTCGATCAGACATGATAAGGCAATGTGTAATACTCTCTGGTTTACATCAGTCTAGTATATTGGACAATGCAAAGTGATTGGGGGAGGAATGGTTGCTAGTGATTGCTCCGCCATACAGATGATGTACTGGTGATAATCTATTATACCTCATACTGCAAACTCTTGATGGTCAGCTGATTGGTAGCCCAATGAGACAGGGCAAACTGAATTGAAAGCAAACAGATCACTTTACCACACAATGGTCAGAAAAATGCATCTTTAAAAGGGTACCAGGGAAGAACAGGAGTTTCTTTCTCCTGATGGACATTCAACCTCACCACAGCCAGAATGAATATTGGTGTGACTGGCGGTGGACGGCGCTCCCATTCACATCAGCTGTCCCTGGCTGACTTATTGATGTGAATGGGAGCACTTTTCACCACCAGTCATGCCCACATTCAGCCTGGCTGTGGTTAGTTTGAATGAGCAATTGGGATCTTTCTTGGGATCAGCAAGTTGCAGCACTTAGACCCCCATGATTAGGTATTAATTCTCTGTCCTATGGATAAAGGGTAAATATGTTTTGTGGCATAACCTCTTTGTGACTGTGCGGGTGCTGCTTTGGGCAAATCATCTGGAAGTCAAATGCCATAGGCTTTCTGAATGAATATTGGAAGAGGCTGTAAGGTTACCAGTGGACTTAATCTGAAGCCACTATACTCCATATCAGGGAATTATTACAATTATTTGCACTGCAAAAAAAGATACCACCATTGCCTTCTGGTCATCTCCCATCAGGGCCATTATGCATTTGTAAGTTTCACTGTTAGCAACATTTAAAGGGATTCTCTAAGGAGGGTTTCAATTATTACTTTACCCTGGGTTCTATAGCAGATGAACCACAGGTTTCTGGGTTGGCTTAGATCCCAGGTCATGTGATGGAAACCAGCACCTGACCCCATTGACCTGCCTCCACCTTCCACCAATCTTCAAGGTATAGGTAACTAACAGTGAACACATAGAACCTGGGGAAAGTAAGTATTAAAAGCCTTGGTGGAGTACCCCTTCAAGAACTCAACCTCTCATAAAAAGAAGCTGCGCTGCAATCTGCTTGCAGAGGCTGTATAGTTGTAGTACTGTATTCAACAATAAAGTTGACTGTGTTGTGGCACCTGAATTGTGACTCCATCATTTTCACCAGTGACTCACCAGCACCATTCTGGAACTTAGGCTTGCTCATTGGCCTCGTTCTTTTACTTTAAATCTCACTATTTGACCATACAGTACAGATATTTTTATTTAAATTAGATTTTTTTTTTTTTTTTTTTACTTATAATCATACTAAAGCTTCTGGTCATATCGCAATGAAAAGTAAGTGTGCGGTTGCATACATGACAAAAATGTTGAATATAATTATTTAGACTGCATAACCATTGTATTGAGTGACAGTAATGCCTATGTGCACTTGACTGAGAATGAGCCTACTCAGAATATTAATGCTTCATTACTTGTGCGTGGAAGGATACACATACTTTGTAAGTAGTCTGCAATCCATGGACCAGTGGGTGGAATATTTGGGAAATGCTCAACTATGCTTGTTACAAGATAAAACATTGACTAGTTCACTGCCGACACAGTACAGCAACATGAATGGTAGCCACCAAATTTCACCATTGGTCACATTTGTTGACTGCAGGAATTCCCAGAACTAAAAACAAAAGATTAAAGCTGGCAATGTACATTAAATCTTACTTGTCTCAAAAGGCTAATATTGGCCATTTTGGCAATGGTCAGCCATGAAAATAAAGCGTCAAAAGATTATCAGTTGTGCAGGATATTGTTGACTGTTTTTGGCTATCTTATGCAGACTCATTGGGTGGAATTTATTAGAACTGGAAATTCTTATGAAAATCTTAACTGATTTCCAGACATACGGAAAACTTGCCAGAATTACTAAGCATCTCCAGCCTCCAAGTAACTGCTGCACATCAAAGCGCCATAGATTGCAAATCTGTGCCAGCCAGGAACTGGCCTAGAGCGGTAATATAACTCTCGCCAGATTTTGCAGCACAATGTTTTTCAATGGCTTTTAGTGTGATATCAAACTGTCTGGTGTTATCAGATTCGGTTTGAAGACTGTTACCAGATATCCGTACTTCTACTATATAATGAGGGACTTACCAAGAGAACCGTAAGAGTAATTTCCTGATTGAAAAGGATGATTCAATGACTTCCCTGCCAATACCTTTTCATACTGTGCTCCAGGTACGCATCTTCGGCATGAGGTTTGTATTGCAGGTGAATAAGTTAGTTACCTGGCATTGCTATTGGTATCCCATTTTGCTTTGTCAAATTGCGTGATTTAGTTTGTCAGAAAGATCCAGGTCCACATGAATTGCTTAGGGTTAGATGATATTTTGAAGTTTTGTCTACCTGATAATTATAGGTTAGTCATTTTCTATATGTACTCTTTGTATACTATATCAATACAGTTTCAAAATGGCCCAAGATCAAAACGCAGATCTAACAGTCAAAAATAAATAATAAACATACTTGACCTCTTTGTGAGTGTGCAGTATTTTCTGCATGAGCCTAACACAAAAAATCTTGCAAAAATCAGGAAGATCTGCTCTATCATCGGTTGGAGACCTATTATGGGCAGTGGCGTAACTACCGTGGTAGCAGTGGTAGCGACTGCCACAAGGCCCGGGACATTAGGGGGCCTAGTGACAGCCGCTACCGCTGCATTTTTTTTTTTTTTTGTAATAGGCCGTTTAATAGGCCGGGGGACAGGTAAACAACAGTAGTTTTTTATGTTTTTATTCCCCCAGGTCACTAAGGGACATAATACTGTGTGCAGGGGCCACTAAGGGACATAATAGAGCATGCAGGAATGTGGAGGAGGGGGTCGGTCGAGGTCTTCGGGGTCCCGCCATTCCTAGTTACGCCACTGATTATGGGGGAATAGTTTAGCCATCTTCCTAATAGGACACATATCAGAAGTTGAACATTAGATATTTTTCATACAACTTATGTAGAAATTGGTGGCAGAAAACCATCTAAAAAAAGCCGGGATAGGATTAACAAAACCTAGACAAGTTGAGAACAGTTGGAGCTTGGAGGGCAATTTTCAACTAAATCACACGACCATATTAGAGAGACAGAGTCTATCAGAAGCAATGGTTAGTGGTTCACCAATCTGTGAAAAACTGCATCTACAAATTGTGGAATAATTTTAGAAAACTGTTTCTTAATGTAAAATTGTAAAGTCTTTCAGGGAAGGCCTTACATATTTCAGAAACACAATGCTAACCCACATACTGCATCCATCACAGCAGCATGGCTTTGCAGATAAAGAATCTGTGGGCTGAAATGGTGTCCCGCCCACAATCCAGAACTGTCAGTAGAAAATATTTCATCCTTTGATTAAAAAAAAAAAAAAAAAAAAAAAAAAAAAGAATATTTAGTCCATTAACAATTGAAAGACCTGGCATTGAAGATGCAGGATTGTTGAGAAGCTCAAATTTTACATCAGCCAATAATAGATAACATTCCTCTCCCAAATCTCCAGCAATTGGAGATTTGGGAGAGGAGCAATGTTTATAGACTGTTGTCAGTCAAAATAAGACATGGTCATGTCCCAACTTTTTTTTTTAGACGTGTTGCTGCCATCAATTTATAAATGTAGACATGGTCATGGGGCAACATGGTGGCTCAATGGTTAGCGCTGCAGACTTGCAGCACTAGTTTCTTGGGTTTGAATCCTGCCAAGAACAACATTTGCAAGAATTTTGTATGTTCTCACCATGTTTGCGTGGCTTTCTTCCCATATTAAAAAAAAAGACATATATGGGGCTCACAATCTACAAATAAAAAGAAAAAAAAATATATACAGTACATGGTCATGTCACAACCTTTTTGAGATGTGTTGCTGCCTTTATATACTATACTATATTCTTACTTTAAACATAAAAAAACATAAAATTCTAAAACCTAGATCCAAACCCTCCCAACATGTTACCACTGTAAGCAGTGTCGGACTCGGGTGTCTAGGGCCCACCAGTGGAATTGTTTCTAGGGACTCACCATCAGGACCCCTGCAGACCAGTGATACTGAGAGAGAGCGGCTAAAGGTAATAACATCTCGGGATCCATGCTGCTCACCCGCCATACAACGTGCAACAACGCACTACCTAAACCCACTGCTACACACTGTATGGAAAGTGATCAGCATGGCTCCTATAAATGTTACCATTACCTGTAGCCACACTGTCCTGGAAGAGCTGATTTGCAGAGGTCCTGGCTGTTGCATCATCACAGATGTAATATTGATGGCCTATCCTAAGAAGAGACCATCAATATTATAAGGAAGGATAAATTCTTTAAAGATTTGTCCAGGAATTGGAGCAAGTCATGTGCCCGGTGGGAGGTGTAAAATTAAAAAAAAAAAAAAGCGCCTTCACCTGTTTGCCGCCACTGTCCATTTAGTCATATTAAATGATATTAAATATTACATTTACTAAAAAAAGAAAAAAATATACTCACATTTGAAGCAGAAAGTGCAGCATCGCAGCAGACTTGTCTCTGTCCCCACACGGTACGATATAAGGGATAAGCGATGGTTCAATGCTGGGAAGGGGAGGAGGAGGAAGTCCGGGCTGCACAGAGAGCTCTTCATAAGAGGTCAGCGATAGCTTCTGCCCCTGGTGTCCTCAGTCCTCCCGATGTATGCCACTGATAGGAAGCCCCTGTGTGTGTCAGGGCCCTGGAAAACTGCCGGCAGCCGGCCATCTTCATTCATTACAGCGCTGCCGGCAGCCTGGAGCACCCGAGCTTACCTATCCGGCCCCTGCCACTATCAGTGCTCATTTTGTCAATGCAAATGCATTGGACAGGGGCCCGACCCAGCCACTGACTTCTCAATCGGGCCCCTGGCCAATGCATCTGCATTCTGAAAATGAGGACTGATAGTCAGGGCTCGGAGCCCACCAGGGGATTCACCAGTTCCCCGGTGGGTCAGTCCGACCCTGACTGTAAGTATTCTTCTTTGTAGACTTTCCATACTTCTGTAAATATGCTACCTATGGACTAAGCGCAGGTCTGTAATTCTACATAACATTTCAGCTGTGTACATGGTATTCAAGCTTGTCTGTTTTTTGTAAATGTATGCCCAAATGATTGTAGTGTCACTAAAAATGGCATGAGTAGGAATTGGCTGCCACGCTAGATAGTGAGTGATGTATAGCACCTGCCAAAATTAGTCAGAATATAATTCTTTACAAATCCACTTCTATACAAACATGCTCAGGTGGAAATGCTCACATAAAAATAGATTTCCCTTCTGCACAGTACACTGGAGCAGTGGCTATGCTTTCTTTAACTCTGGCAGCTGCCAACATGAAGTGGGCATAAGAATCTCATGTGGCCTAATGTTAGCTCTGGTCAATACAATTACAGTACAATATACATATACTTTGGTCAGCAGGGACTACACTACAAACAATATCATATATTCAATTAAAATGTTAGTTGTTTCAAATTTACACTGAATTTGTAGCCAATATTTTCAGGAATAAATATCTAATAAATATCTAGTAACACTTTTACACCGAGGCTGAAGCATGAATAACGTTGCTGTTGTCTGCTATGCAACAGCCATTATATATAAGATGAATATGATCTGATTACAATTATCCGCAGACCTTACCTAAGTAAAAATATCTATTCAAGTTGAATTCATTTGGATTGCATAATATATTGGAAAGCGCAAATTATCCATGTCTTCTTTCATCTACTACATCGTAGTAACATGTCTGCAGGTAATCTGCACTGCCCACTCATAAGTCTGAATGAAGGCATAACCATGACAAGTATTCTGGAAATATAAATGTTGTGAAATATTGTTGCGGCTCCTGACATTTTATCAGCTTTAGGTTCAATGCACTAATGTGAATGTAAATGCTTTGAAAAGCTTATTGGGGACCTATCATTGGGGACCTACCTCCTGGCAACCATGTGGATTTACTGTTTGGAGAGACTGTGGTGCTTGGGCAAGCGATGCAGTCTCTTCAATGTTTACATGGGTCCTGGAAACTGTACCCAGAACACCATATATTTAGAGGTGTCTGTTCTGGGTAGAGAAGTAATGTCCCATTCAAGTGGAAAAGATTTTCTAAGCCTGGTTAACCTTCTTTTTTTTTATAGAGGTAGTGATTTGTGAACTATCTGAAACAAGATTTATAAAATAAAACTGTTACTATTGTGGGCACCCTTCCCAAACTTGATGTTCCCAAAAGTCCATATTATTGTGACAGTCTATTTCCTGAAATGTGAAGGCAAATAGTCATTCAGATGGCACAATTTACCGCTGTATGTATTTTCTCTGTATTTATGTGATATCCTGGTATGACCTGACATGTATATGTAAATGGTACCTGAGTTTTCATCAACAGTTGAAATACTTAGAGAACCTTGCTGGGCAGTCTGTATAATGGCTTTATAGGCCTTTATACTGTACACAGTATCCTATCAGTTTTTCTGCTGCTAAAACCTTATTAACACTGCAACACATTTTGAATTCCTCTCCGCGACAGAAGGTTCAACTGGCTTTGCAAAGGTGAAGACTTTTGGGTAGCCTTAGTCCTATCTCCCAGTTCTGTGTGAGATTTAGTTGGCTTGTTCTATTCCTCTCTGGTATCTGACAGTTCATGCATTTTTTGCGGAATTGCATCAGTTGCAATTCCATAACAAAAGGTGATCCAGGGACAGTGAACTCTAAATCCAGGTTATGATGCAGCTAACAAGATCCATGAAATAAAAAACAAAAATCTAAGCACAATCAGGAAAGCTGCTTACTGCTCTTTCACATTTGCATTGGTATTTCGTCCAGGGAAGTTCTCATGGGGACTCCACGAACGTAAATGCAAGGTCCGGAACAAGCTGACACAAAAGAGAACCTAATGATGATGGAGTGATTGGGGAATTCTTTGTGATTGGTTGCCATGCCCAACAAAGGCAATATTCTTTTTAAACACTTACACTACTTTAAAGAATTATAAATCCTACTTATAACATTACATAACCCACAGTTTTAACGCAGAGAAGACAGCTCCACCTACTAACAATGCACTATGTACTCTGAAAGTCCAGAGTGACCACAAGATAAAGGAGTATACTACGCAATTATCCAGTTTATAGAAAGCAAAAATAGAAAAGACAAGCATACTATCATTGGGAAACCTAATAGGGAAAACGGAAATCCCTGTAATATATATATAAAGAAGTGGAATCTATTTTAGAGAAAGTTACAAATGATGATGATGAATTTAAATACATTTTTACTAAAATTAGCAAATTGTCTCTGGGAATCGTGGGCATGGTGTTCAAGATGTTAAAGGCCAGTTTCACAAAAGCAAATTACAGGTGCATTTTTATGTCCAAATTATGGCCAAGTGTACCAACTCAACCATGTGTCTGTGCCCCTGAATTTATAGTATCATGCTATGTTGTTGTGAGCAGCGCCGCATCTTTAATGAGGCGAGGTGAGGTGACCGCCTCAGGCGGCGCTCCGGAGGGGGCGGCAGCCCCGGCAATTTTTTTTTAAACTTTTTTGTCTAAACTAACGCAGGAGAGCGGTACTCTTAAAACAACCCAAGCGTCTCAGCGCAGGTAGCGTCATCACACCACCTACGCTGAGACGCAAACATCTTACTGCCGGGAAAAGAGGAGGCGGCAGCTAGAGCAGCGTGTGGTCGGTAAGTAAAATAACTTTTTTTTGTTTTATAATAGGCCGCTACCTGCTGGAGTAGCCCCAGCAGGTAGCGGCCTATTTACCTAACTTCCCGCCTCAGGCAACAGAGAGGCTACGTTCACCACTGGTTGTGAGTTTGGGTTAGCAGACCTACAGTTAGGCTTGAACATTTGACTGGAACAGATGAATACATGTATAATATTTTATTGTGAAACTGGTCTTAGTCAAATTTAGTCAAGAAGAAAGTCTGAAAATAGCACAAATTTTAACGCAAAGCTGCACCTGCTTATAGTTGGCGCAAGTTTAATTAACTGAAAATTCTAAATGTGCCAAGATTATAAAGAATGGCCTTTGAAAAAAATGGTCTAAAATAGGCCTATTCCATTTCTTAGGCTGCCATAAAAATCATCTGGGCTGATCACCTGGATGCGCTGCACAGAAAGGGCCACAGCAGGCTCTACCTGTTCAGGAGGCTGAGGGACTTTGGAGTCTAGGGGCCACCTCTTAGGACCTTTTTCAACTCTGTGGTAGCATCAGCTATATTATTTGGAGTGGCCTGCTGGGGGAGTAGTATACCAGCCAGGGACAGAAATAGACTTGACAGGCTGGTTAGAAGGGTGCCCCCTGGACCCAGTATAGGTGGTGGGTGACAGAAAGATACTGACCATGGTGAGCTCCATGCTGGAGAAAAACTACCATCCCATGTACATGACAGCACTGGACAATACTGTCAGTAACCGAATGTTTCACCCCAAGTGTGAGAAGGAGTGTTATCGAAGATTCTTTCTCCCAACTGCAGTCAGGCTGTATAATCAACATCAGGCTAAGCAAAGATCACTCTCCACAGAGAACTAAATTATCCTGAAGTCTTTCTTTCTTCTTAGTTGCTATGACTCCTAGTATCTTTTCTATCTGCTACTCTGAACTTGTATGTGTTCTTTCTTGTAATACTGTATTATCCATGATGCTGAATTTCCCCATGGTGGGACTATTAAGGGATTATCTTATTTTAACTTATTTTATGTTAGCCTACATCCCTTGGACAAAATGTGATGCTTTTGCAGCTAGTCTACCCCCCCCCCCAACAATTAATGTCACTTTGTGATCTTTACAGTCATTTACACTTAGGAAATTCATTTTTATTTCCATATTTTAATGTGAACTCTTATTAAATAAAATCTTTTAAATAAGAATGTATGGATTAATATCTAAAATATGTAGATTAAACAAGATCTAACACCAAGGCAAAGGAAAAGAGGTAAAAAAAATGCCTGTTGTAACCAGTCTGATGGCACAGTGACAGCACATTGCTTTGTGGCCGCACATAATGGTAGGAGGAATCCATGCTTTCTCTTACACTGTAATGACTTTCATCTGTCAGAAATAATCCCTAAACTCTAACCATATCTTCCTTCAAGTGTATTTTCTTTTCTGTCTTTATTTTGGCTAAAGATCATAGATTAATTTATAAATAACAAAATCTTTTAGTGTTTAGTATTAATGACAAATCTGCCATCGATACTATTGTAAATGACAATGTGCAGCGACTGACATTCATAGTGTCCAGTCTTTATCTCCATGTCCACCAGCAATGAGGAATCTCCAGCTATCAAGTGAAATCACGCTCAAATACCTCGCCTACACCAACCAGGTATGAGGGCCCATATCCCCATATCTATCTGGAATAGAGGTGTTAGGCTAAAGTTCATCCCACAATAGATTTAGTCTTACCATTATACAACAATGCAGAGAAATTCTTTTGACAAGTACGTCTTGTATAGTAACAGACTATTATTAGCTAGACACATGGAAAACAAACCATCCTATTAGTACACAGTATATTCATAACTTTGCCTCAATTGTATTAAAAAGCATAATCAAATATATTGTTCACTAAATTTGTATGTAAAAAAAGTAATTTTTTAATGTGCAGATATATACAACTATATGGGCCTACAGTCTGGGGCATACATCAAGTGAACAATTTCATATGGTCCTACTGAGTAAATTGCTTGACCCTAGACTTACTGGCTACATATTGGTTATGTTTTGCATCAGTGTTTCCCAATCTTTTTGGACTAAAAAATTTCCTCCAATACTTTTAGCAAAACCATTTTTACAGATGAACACATAAAACATGTTAAATAAAAAATATACATTTTTAAATTAGAAAACTTCAGCAAAAACTGCAACAAAACTGCACTATGAAAGGTACCACACACTGAAAGATATACCATCCTATACTTCCAACCCAACTGCTCTCAATTGGGTAAATAGTTGTCCCCATTGATGCCACCTTAGTGCCCCCCACATAGTTTAATGCTCCTTAAAGGACTATTCCAGGCAAAGTTTTTTGTTTTTTTTTTTAAAAAAAAGGTCTCTTATTGTTATTAATGGGTTAATAAGTGCACCTAAATACCTTTAATGGTGGGATTTCTGACTGTGTTTCCCTGACATCTTCTGCATTTGTTTACATGTGTAGCTTCCTGTTCTTTTATACTACAACTACCATGATGCATTACTCTTCACTCAGAGCTGACTCATACTACCTCCCCCTCTCACTCCATCTCACATACCTCAAAAAGAGTGGGAAACAAGTGCCCACATGATCTGGATAGGAAGACAGGTAAGTATGACGGGGTGGGAGGGGGGGTTGTTTAGTATTGTTAAAGGTCCATTTCCGGAACGCCCCAGTGATATGCATAAATACACATTTTTATAAAGTAAGTAAGTTAGACTTAAGAGGGGGGGGGGGGAGGGTGTTTAGCTTAGTGTAGAAAGATCATTTTATCCCAGACAACCCCTGTAATGTTGCCCACATTTATCACTGGGTGACAGTGAACATCACCATTGTAGATTCAATCTTATGTAGATGTGACATGCTACCTACTTTCTATTAATCTAATAATGTCCGAGATACATAGATAGATAGTATGTTAAAAAAATGACACAAATTTTTTTTCGATAAGATTCATTTTCCTGTATTGATATACCATACCAAGGTGTTGAGCTGCTCTCTTGCTATTTTGAGGGACACAATTACTAGAAG
Organism: Leptodactylus fuscus; assembly: GCF_031893055.1. Taxonomy (NCBI): domain Eukaryota; kingdom Metazoa; phylum Chordata; class Amphibia; order Anura; family Leptodactylidae; genus Leptodactylus; species Leptodactylus fuscus. The sequence goes on from NC_134265.1 coordinate 182,945,295, forward strand.
TTAATGGTAAAGTGCAGTGAAGTGGAATCACTACCTGTACTATTAACTACTGTCAGTCAAAATTTAATCCCTGACATTTTTGAAAGGTTCTCAAATATTATCTTTAACAAGAATAAATACCACAGGGTATACAACCGGTTTTAACAAGGTTCATATTATGGGCATGGAAAGAACTTGAAAAAAAACTAACAAGAATATTTTTATGGGGTAAACGTAAATCCCACTAAGATGACTGATCATTTATCTATGGACCAAAAGCTTTATATGACCAGCTTATAATGCCAAATACATATTAAAATAAACAATAAATTCATATTCATTAGTTTTGCATTATAATCTGTAGATTTACATTTTAGGACAGCGCTGTTGAGATATCTAATGAGAGGGGATTTTGATCAGTTCTGTGTTACTTCTCTACTGCACAGTGATATATCACTGCTTTTTTTTCCCCCCTTTTGCCCTATAATTTTATTAGGTGAGCTGGGTTGTCATTAATCCCATGTATATCTTTTTTCTTCTGACTGAGTGAGCGCAGCTCCGCATTTAGTGGCTGGGGCAGAATAGTTATCAAATGAAATGTCACATACATATTATGGCTTTCTGCACAGAATTTTGTCCTTTCCTTTTATTATACAACCCCTGGCAAAAATTATGGAATCACCAGTCCTTGAGGATGTTCCTTCAGTTGTTTCATTTTGTAGAAAAAAAGAAGATCACAGTCATGAAAAAAACTAAAGGCATTTCATATGGCAACTTTCTGGCTTTAAGAAACACTAAACGTTATCAAGAAAAATAATTGTGGTAGCCAGTAACAGTTAGATTAAGAGAACAAGCACAGGGAATAAATTATGGAATCAGTCATTTCTAAGGAAAAAAATTATGGAATCATGAAAAACAAACAAACAAAATAAGACTCCGACACATCACTAGGACTTTGTTGCACCACCTCTGGCTTTTCTAACTGCTTACAGTCTCTGAGGCATTGACTTCATGAATGATAATCAGTACTCTTCAAAAATGGTATTTACATACAGAAAAGCTAAAAGAAAGCCATCACTAACCCCTAAACAGAAAAAAACAAGGTTACAATGGGCTAAGGAAAGACAATTGTGGACTGTGGATGAAAGTCATATTCAGTGATGAATCTGGAATCTGCATTGGGCAAGATGATGATGCTGGAACTTTTGTTTGGTCCTTCCAAGGAGATTTATGCAGACACCCGTCTGAAGATAACATGCAAATTTCCACAGTCATTGATGATATGGGGCTGCATGTCAGGTAAAGGCACTGGGGAGATGGCTGTCATTAAATCTTCAATAAATGGACAGCTTTACATTGAGATTTTGGACACTTTTCTTATCCCATCTATCTAAAGGATGTTTGGGGATGATGAAATCATTTTTCTAAATGATAATGCATCTTGCCATAGAGCAAAAACTGAAAGCATTCCTTGAAGAAAGACACATAAGGTCAATGTCATGGCCTGCAAACAGTCCAGATCTCAATCCAATTGAAAATCTGTGGTGGAAGTTAAAGAAAATGGTTCATGACAAGGCTCCAACCTGTAAAGCTGATCTGGTAACAGCAATGAGAAAAGGCTGGAGCCAGATTGATGAAGACTCCTGTTTATCACTCATGAAGTCAATGCCTCAGAGACTGCAAGCAGTTATAAAAGCCAGAGGTGGTGCAACAAAGTCCTAGTGATGTGTTGGAGTCTTATTTTGTTTGTTTGTTTTTCATGATTGCATAATTTATTCCCTGTGCTTGTTCTAAAAATCTAACTGTTACGGGCTACCACAATTATTTTTCTGAATTTCTTTTAGTGTTTGTTAAAGCCAGAAAGTTGCTATATGAAATGCCTTTAGTTTTTTTCATGGCTGTGATCTGGTTTTTTTTTTCTACAAAATTAAGCAACTGAAGGAACATCCTCAGGGACTGGTGATTACATAATTTTTGCCAGGGGTTGTAGAGAACAGGGACTAATTTAGGGGAGACCACAGAGACCATGACCAAACAGTCTTGTATCTCCGTTTTGAGTCAGTTTTGTGTGTTTGCAGCTTTACATATTATATTCCTCTCACATTATCTATGCAATAATCGGGGTTTCCTTTGTGCACCTTGGTTTTTCCTGTGAGTGGTATTCTCTGTAATACACACACTATTCATCTTCTATTTTTGTATAGTTCTGTATTTGGTTCGAGCTGAACCATCTTAAAGAATTTATTAATAGCTATATGTTACTTTTTTTGTTTTCTGTGCTATTTTTTGTTTATATTGTGTCTTTGTGAGCATTATTACTACCCGGGTCCTTCTATTTAACTGAAATCTAAATGTGCGGCAACAAAATTATCTCTAAGGCTAGCTGTGGCTTTAAGACATTTATATTTTGCCCACTGAATGCGTGACCTTAGGCATACATACGGAATACTTACTCTACATATATATAATTTACACTGTGACATTTCACTGTAAATCTTCAGAAAGTTCACAGGTGAGCTTCCTAGTATAGGTTATGCGGTCAGGAGCACGGGTGCCTGTCATGTCATCAATTCAGCAGATATTCTGTTTGGAGAACAATGAAGAGGAAACTGTGACATTTGTATGACTGAAATAGACAGATGAGTTATTATGGGCAGAATACGACACAAGTTATGCCCTTTTATCTCCCCTTACGTTTTTCACTTAAATATTATAAGATTGTTAATATGGTTTTTAAAATGTTACTCAAAAATATTTTTAAAATCAACCATATGCAGTCCATGCAACAAAAGAGAATGGACAATTGTTGTAGGATTCTTCATACCATTATAGTAATTTCTCAATCTAAAGCAAGCATTGTATTTCCAATGGACATGGAAGATGGTATCAAATCCATCATATCATACATCATACATCCTCCAGAGCTATTTGCTATTCTCTGCGGCTGTAAAAAGGGCATCCTGATGGGAGAACCACTCTTTTATTGTTAAATGCTTTATATAGCCTTATGCATAGGTGTCATTAAAAGCAAATAATCCATTTAAACTATATTAGGCTAAGGCCTCACATTGCAGAAATGCAGCTTTTTTGGTGCAGAATTTGTTGCATTTTATTTTTTAGCCAAAACCAAGAATGGAAACAATAGGAATGGGAAATATATAGGAAGCTCTTATACTTCTACCTTTTGCCCAATCCGATTCTGCCTTTGGCTCAAAAAAATGCAATAAAATCTGCAACCAAACAATCTGCGTTTCCACAACATGGGGCCTTAGCCTTAATGTGGATGGAAAGGGTTAGATCAGCTCACCAGTGTAGACAGTCCTCATAATGGAGCTCTCGAGTTCTAATCTGGTAGGTACATACTATGGAAAGACGAAACAAAATTAATCTAAGCCTTATTCTGATACCATTTAAAGAGGACCTTTCACCACTTTTGGGCACATGCAGTGTTATATACTGCTGGAAAGCTGACAGTGCGCTGAATTCAGCGCACTGTCGGCTTTCCCGATCTGTGCCCGCTGTAAAGAGCTTACGGTGCCGGTACCGTAGTGCTCTATGGTCAGAAGGGCGTTTCTGACCATTAGCCAGAGACGTCCTTCTGCCTCGCGGCGCCTATCGCGCTGTGCTGTGGAGCGGGGAGGAACTCCCCCTCCCTCTCCTGATAATACTAGTCTATGGACAAGCTGTGTGAGCTGTGTGAGCAGGTTGCTTTGGGATAGAGATACTTCTAAAATTATGATGGATCCCTAACAATCTTGAGGACAAACTAAACTTACCTTGTCCAAATGGAGCAACAGGCTGATCATGTGTCGTGCCACTTCAATGGGCTTCCATAAATAACGAATGGAGCAGCAGGGTACATTCTTGGCCTGTCTCTCCATTAAAATGTGGGAACCAGACTCCCGTTCTCAGGATTGGTGGGGGTCCCAGAAGTCATACCCACCAGTCATGAAATTAGGAATGACCTATAGGACTAATTTACACATGAGGAAGACGCTACACTGGCATTTTATCCTCTGGCAGCCTTGCAGTTACTTATTTTCTGTTATAGATGTAGTATTACCGAAGTCCTATCAACTGACATTGTCGAGTATAGTTTTTACTACAGGTCTTAGAACTATAGCACTTGTGCTTTGGTGAAATCCCACTCCATATTCAATAATAAAGGAAAACCCAGAACTTAAGTCCTGTGCTTAACAACCTGAATCTTTTTATTATCAGTGACGTTTCAGTCTCAAAAAACCTTTAGGCTGAGGCCCCATGTTGTGGAAACGCAGCTTTTTTTGTTGCAGATTTTGCTGCGGTTTTTTGAGCTAAAGTCAAGAGTGGATTGAGCAGAAGTATAAACACTTCCTATATATTCCTTATTCTTTTATAGCCATTCTTGACTTTGGCAACAGACAAAACTGCACTTCCGCAATGTGGGGTCTTAGCCTAATACTAGTACTGTCAGCACTGGTTGGACATGACCAAACTTTGTATTCAATGTATTCATATGTTTGTAGGAGGAATAACAGATGAACAGCACAATGTGGAGTACTGGAAACAGATTCTCCAGAATTATATTGTGAAAAATGCCCATACCTACAAACGTGTCAGGAAAGTTGACAGTTCCCTCTTCTTTAAAAGAAACATTATTTGGATAAGACTGCACAACATGCCTAAGGTTATCTGATGTTACAACCGTTCCAGTCAATAGATGAAAGTACTGCAATTAGGGTTGAGCGGATCTTGAGATTTCAAGATCGATTTTAAAATGCGATTTCCGATCATTTTCCAGCCGATCTCGATCCTGATCGCGATCGTGAAATTTGCTCGATCGCCGATCTTTATCCGATCCTTTCCAAACCCGATCCTCAACCCTAGTCAATGCTTCTCTATGGGAAAAGTCTCTTTTAGGGTTGAGCCGATCTTGAGATAACCTCCGATCTCGATCCCGCTGGAAAAGATCGGGTCGGAATTCCGATCGCAATCGTGAAATTTACTCGATCGCCAATCGAAATACGATCTTTTCCGATCCCGATCGCTCAACCCTAACTGCAATACCATAAAACTACTAAATACATAAATACTACAATGCAGAAAAAAGGAGTGTAATATTAACAAGAAGTGCTTGTATCCAGAACAATTCAATACCCAGCAATAGCACATGTTGTCTATCATATTGTCTTTTGAAAAACAAACCATTCTCTCCAACATGGGAATAAAGCAAAGAAAACACCAAGGAGGAGGGCATACAACATGATTGTTGTAGGTGTACAAATATAACCAGAAAATAATACTACTATACTAAGTCATGTCATACCATAGGAATTAGGCCACTCTCAAGTATTTGTTTCTCTAGAGCAGTCTTTCTCAAAGTGGGCGATAACGCCCCCTTGTGGGCGCTGGAGGCCTATAGGGGGGCAGTAAAGGGCACAGAGAAGATTGGGGGGCGTTGAAGCGGTTTAGGGGGGCGATGGCTAATTTAAAGGGGTGGTATCATAACAATGATTCTATCTACAGTCCTATGAAAAAGTTTGGGCACCCCTATTAATCTTAATCATTTTTAGTTCTAAATATTTTGGTGTTTGCAACAGCCATTTCAGTTTGATATATCTAATAACTGATGGACACAGTAATATTTCAGGATTGAAATGAGGTTTATTGTACTAACAGAAAATGCGCAATATGCATTAAACCAAAATTTGACCGGTGCAAAAGTATGGGCTCCCTTATCATTTTATTGATTTGAATACTCCTAACTACTTTTTACTGACTTACTGAAGCACAAAATTGGTTTTGTAACCTCAGTGAGCTTTGAACTTCATAGCCAGGTGTATCCAATCATGAGAAAAGGTATTTAAGGTGGCCAATTGCAAGTTGTTCTACTATTTGAATCTCCTCTGAAGAGTGGCATCATGGGCTACTCAAAACAACTCTCAAATGATCTGAAAACAAAGATTGTTCAACATAGTTGTTCAGCGGAAGGATACAAAAAGCTGTCTCAGAGATTTAAACTGTCAGTTTCCACTGTGAGGAACATAGTAAGGAAATGGAAGACCATAGGGACAGTTCTTGTTAAGCCCAGAAGTGGCAGGCCAAGAAAAATATCAGAAAGGCAGAGAAGAAGAATGGTGAGAACAGTCAAGGACAATCCACAGACCACCTCCAAAGAGCTGCAGCATCATCTTGCTGCAGATGGTGTCACTGTGCATCGGTCAACTATACAGCGCACTTTGCACAAATAGAAGCTGTATGGGAGAGTGATGAGAAAGAAGCCGTTTCTGCACGTACGCCACAAATAGAGTTGCCTGAGGTATGAAAAAGCACATTTGGACAAGGCAGCTTCATTTTGGAAACAAAAATTGAGTTGTTTGGTTATAAAAAAAGGCGTTATGCATGGCGTCCAAAAAGAAACAGCATTCCAAGAAAAACACATGCTACGCACTGTAAAATTTGGTGGAGGTTCCATCATGCTTTGGGGCTGTGTGGCCAATGCCGGCATCGGGAATCTTGTTAAAGTTGAGGGTCGCATGGATTCCACTCAGTATCAGCAGATTCTTGAGAATAATGTTCAAGAATCAGTGACGAAGTTGAAGTTACGCCGGGGATGGATATTTCAGCAAGACAATGATCCAAAACACCGCTCCAAATCCTCAGGCATTCATGCAGAGGAACAATTACAATGTTCTGGAATGGCCATCCCAGTCCCCAGACCTGAATATCATTGAACATCTGTGGGATGATTTGAAGCGGGCTGTCCATGCTCGGCGACCATCTAACTTAACTGAACTTGAATTGTTTGTCCAAAATACCTTTATCCAGGATCCAGGAACTGATTAAAAGCTACAGGAAGCGACTAGAGGCTGTTATCTTTGCAAAAGGAGGATGTACTAAATATTAATGTCACTTTTCTGTTGAGGTGCCCATACTTTTGAACCCGTCAAATTTTGGTTTAATGCATATTGCGCATTTTCTGTTAGTACAATAAACCTCATTTCAATCCTGAAATATTACTGTGTCCATCAGTTATTAGATATATCAAACTGAAATGGCTGTTGCAAATACCAAAATATTTAGAACTAAAAATGATTAAGATTAATAGGGGTGCCCAAACTTTTTCATAGGACTGTATACTGCTTGTTAATGTGGATTTAAGAATTTTCCTAAATACACTGCTTCAGCAAAACTGCTTTGTTTGTCCACTATCTTACTTTATTCACTTCATTATGGACACTAGCACCTGGCCCCCTGCTCATTGCTGAGGGAGCCACATGACGTAGCTCCCTGCTGTGTGGGGGCTGAGTGTACGGAGCCAGCCTGTGTCTGCCCCACACATACACATCACATACACATACCTCCCAACCGTTCCGATTTTCGCGGGACATTCACGATTTGGGTGACATGTCCCGCGGTCCCGGTTGGAGGGAGATATGTCCCGATTTCAACTCCGATCTGCGTCCAGATCTGCGTATAGCTCTTCGCTTCAGCCGCATATGTGTCAGCGAGACCGGCGGCAGCGGCGAAGCGAGGAGCTGACACAGGTCAGCTCCTCGCTTCAGCCGCATATGTGTCAGCGAGAGAGGCGCGCAGAGAGCGGCGAGGGAGCGGAGGAGAAGGTAAGTTTAATGTGGAGGTGGAACGTGAAACTGGGGGCAGATGAAGGAGAGGACGGCATGACACTGGGGGCAGAGATGGAGAGGACGGCATGACACTGGGGACAGAGATGGAGAGGACGGCATGACACTGGGGGCAGAGATGTGGGGACATGAATCTGGGGGCAGAGATGGAGAGGACATGAATCTGGGGGAAGAGATGGAGGGGATATGAATCTGGGGGCAGAGATGGGGGGACATGAATCTGGGGGCAGAGATGGAGGGGGGACATGAATCTGGGGGCAGAGATGGAGGGACATGAATCTGGGGGAAGAGATGGGAGGGACATGAATCTGGGGGCAGAGATGGGGGGACATGAATCTGGGGGCAGAGATGGAGGGACATGAATCTGGGGGAAGAGATGGGAGGGACATGAATCTGGGGGCAGAGATGGGGGGACATGAATCTGGGGGCAGAGATGGGGGGACATGAATCTGGGGGCAGAGATGGGGGGACATGAATCTGGGGGCAGAGATGGAGAGGACATGAAACTGGGGGCAGAGATGGGGGTCATGAATCTGGGGGCAGAGATGGAGAGGACATGAAACTGGGGGCAGAGATGGGGGTCATGAATCTGGGGGCAGAGATGGAGGGAGATGAATCTGGGGGCAGAGATGTGGAGACATGAATCTGGGGGCAGAGATGGGGGAACATGAATCTGGGGGCAGAGATGGAGGGACATGAATCTGGGGGAAGAGATGGGAGGGACATGAATCTGGGGGCAGAGATGGGGGACATGAATCTGGGGGCAGAGATGGGGGGACATGAATCTGGGGGCAGAGATGGAGGGACATGAATCTGGGGGAAGAGATGGGAGGGACATGAATCTGGGGGAAGAGATGGGGGACATGAATCTGGGGGAAGAGATGGGAGGGATATGAATCTGGGGGCAGAGATGGGGGGACATGAATCTGGGGGCAGAGATGGAGGGACATGAATCTGGGGGAAGAGATGGGAGGGACATGAATCTGGGGGCAGAGATGGGGGGACATGAATCTGGGGGCAGAGATGGGGGACATGAATCTGGGGGCAGAGATGGAGGGACATGAATCTGGGGGTAGAGATGGGGGGACATGAATCTGGGGGCAGAGATGGAGAGGACATGAATCTGGGGGCAGAGATGGGGGGACATGAATCTGGGGGCAGAGATGGAGGGACATGAATCTGGGGGCAGAGATGTGGAGACATGAATCTGGGGGCAGAGATGGAGGGACATGAATCTGAGGGCAGAGATGTGGAGACATGAATCTGGGGGCAGAGATGGGGGGACATGAATCTGGGGGCAGAGATGGAGAGGACATGAATCTGGGGGCAGAGATGGAGGGACATGAATCTGGGGGCAGAGATGGAGGGACATGAATCTGGGGGCAGAGATGGAGGGACATGAATCTGGGGGCAGAGATGGAGGGACATGAATCTGGGGGCAGAGATGAAGGGTGTATATGAAACTGGGGGAGAGATAGAGGGGGGACATATAATTTACGGGTGACTGTAGGAGGATTATACTGTGTGCGGGCACATGGAAAATTAATGAGTGGGCGGAGTCAACAGAAAAGTGGGCAGGGCTAAATTTTGTCCCTCTTTCCGTTCTTCAAAAGTTGGGAGGTATGCATACACATCACCTAGCTCCCTGCTGTGAGATAGAGGGGGTGTGTGGAATAAGTGCTGCTTTCTTATATAAAGCAGTCTAAATCCTACTGGGCTAAAGGACCTGGTCTCTCTGTTCACTAGGATAAAGCTTTATTATATAGAGCAGGCTGCTAGTGGGCAGAGGAGCCAGGTCCTTTAGGAAACTCCGTACAAGGTAAATCCAAGTCTACAGGACCTTTTGATGACATCACAGGCCCTTCAGTCATCCCATAGGATTCGCAGAACGATTCCAGGACATTTTAAAATTGGAAATACTGGACTGGGTGTTGTATCCTTTTTCAAATGTCAACACAGCAGGATCACCCCAGCTGGAAGAAGAACTCATAGAACTGATAACGAACGAGGAAATAAAAATAAAATTCAAAAATGGATACCAAGAATTTTGGCTACAAAAGCCAATCCAGCAATTGTACCCTGGATTGTGGTCCATCGTTCAACGATTTTTGATAGCATTCCCATCATCGTATTTGTGTGAACGTGGATTTAGTGCTGTGGCAACGTTGCTAACTAAAAAGAGAAATTGGTTGCAGATTACCGAACGCGGTGACTTACGGCTGTTTTTGAGTAAATTCGAGCCTGATATTAACAAACTTGTTAAAAATCATCAAATTCATCCTCCACATTAGATTAGTTTTAAAATTAAAATTGAAATGTTTGTTTTAATAACATGAATAAAAGTTTTCCTAATATTACAAAATGGTGTTTTACATTACCCTCATCAGAAAGTCTTATTTTCACATGACACACATAATTTAATTATTAACATAATGACTGCGATTGTGATTCTTAAGTTGTAGTAAAGTAAAAAAATTTGGGGGGGGCGCTAGAAAATAATTAATTCTCGAAGTGGGCGGTAGACAAAATAAGTTTGAGAACCTCTGCTCTAGAGCTTGCAACAGGGCTAGGCAGCCGTGGCTTTTGCCAAATTTGTCAGGGCAACCACATGCAGTATATTTATACATTGTTAACATATTATTAATCTCACTAAGCCACGCTGCCATGGCTGACTCCTTGGTTTTTTTTTTTTAGCAAATACTGCACAAGCAAGGAAATTATTTACAAACCTACGTAAGCAAATTTTAGAGAACATGATTCGTGTGGCACCCAAGTGTATGGTTATAGGTTGGACTTCATGGACTGATCCAACCTCATCCAACCTCATCTACTATGTAACTATATGTAAGTCAGATTTTACATTCTGAATCATATGTAGTATGTGCCACTAATCAGATGGAACCTTGTCACTGTACTGAGGTCAGTCAGTCCATTATATTTAGCCCTAGCTAAGAAGTATATGTATCCCATGAATAAATCTGACTTGCACTAGTCTATCTTCAGAGGTGTAGCAAAGCAATCAAAGAATCTACAATATCCTCATTCAAGTCTTGTATGGCCGTCTTTCTAATGCTCTTTCCTTTAGCAGAGACAAATGCCTTGGCATACGCCTGTAAGGGCCCCTTCACAAGGAGTTTACACTCCGCTCATTCAGACATGTATACACGAGCGCTTCAGAACACATCCCATTCACTTCAATGGGAGCGCGCGTAAAGCCAGCTTTACACGTGCTCCCATTGAAGTGAATGGGATGCGTTTTGAAGCGCTAGTGTATACATGTCTGAATGAGCGGAGCATAAACTCCGTGTGAAGGGGCCCTAAAAGTTCAGAGTGAAATCTCCAGGTCTACAAATTGAGACAGTTTCTCTAAAAGAAGATGAGCTAAGGAAATGCTCAGACCCTCAAGCTGCTTTTGGAAAACTCTAGGTATTGAAGATGGTGGTTGCAAGATATAGATTAAAATGTATACCTAGTATAATAATAGTAGGACATGGTGGGATAAGGAAAAACAGAGTACAGTAAAATTAAAAGGTTTCTAACAGTTAGCATAACAAGCTTGAAGGATTCAGGTGGAGGACACTTTCTGAAGCCACTGCTTTGGGCACCAACAAAGCTTACTCCGCTCATTCACTTCAATGAAAAAAACCCAAAAAACATAAAATCTCTTCCATCTTTGTTTACATTTCTTTGAGGAAGAAATAACGCTGCTACTACTACAACTAGCGCAATGTATGGCATAACTTGCAACATTTTAGTGGTAAAGTTTGTTTAAAAAGTTATGATAAAATGCATAATAAATGTGGGTCAGTATTTTGAAGTAAAATAAGGCAAAAAAATTGTAAATAAATTAACAGATGTGGTTCAATATGTTTTTATTTGTGGGTCTACATATTCTACTTCTTGGTTATTGAAAGGCAGACTAGCTTGAGCAGAGGTACCACTATGCCTTTATCACCCTTCACAAGGAACACACAGGTAGTTTTGTGTTCTGCTCATCAGATAACCTCTTGAAAGACTTTGTTATAGAAAGTGCTTTAAGTCAATCTGTTATTTGCCTGGATTAGCTTTGGCTGACATGCTACCTTACAAAAGCGATCTCCACCCAGAGCCTTGGTGACACATTCATGAGCTATTATGATTCATCAGACTGTTCTTAGGAATTTTTCTGGCAAGTTTTTTGAGCCTTAGTCAGGTAAAGGAATACCTGGCACACAGAAATAAAAACGTCAACTGGAAAATAAAATGGACTATGTGAGCCACAGTGATACATGCCTTTGTGTACCAGATTCCATATGGGTATTAAGTATAAAAAGACTGGCAATAGGGATCCGATATGTAAAGTTAAATGACAGACTACAAAGCTTGTGGCTTGTTGAATGGTATTAAGGGAAGGTCTGCCAGGATGTAATCCCATGCTTTGTTTGCTAATGGAGAAACAGGTTCAAAGAGGCTGGGAAAACCTGTAGGTGTAAGCGAAAGGAAAAACAATATGGGTATGGTTCTGTGTTATAAGGTGAACAAAAAATCAAAAGGGAATGTATATACCTTTTGTGAAAAGCACGGAACAAAATTACCTATAATACAGTATGTGCTGCATACAGGTCAATCGGGGATAATCTCAAAAGAATTTAAGACAGTTCATTTTTTTGTAACTTAGATTACTGGACACATAATGAAACATTCAAGAAGGTCAATTCTAGATAGTTTCATACCAATTTTAATGGTTGGTAGACTGTACCCAAAGATGTGATCTACACTCAGCTTCAAGAATAAGTGAAAATTGTCAATAGGTCATGGGGTCATTACCTCCTCTTGAGGGAACTTTGAAGTACCAGTCCTCTATGTATGTCGTTCAACACAACATCCCCATATGATATAACTCAGTTAACTATTCATGTCTCTATTGAGACACAACATTTCCATGCTACAAGTAAAGAATCTTAACCACTTCCAGACCACCCGATGGGTTTTTACATCTGGATAGTGGCTTCCTTGTTCTGCAAGGGCATACTGGGCAAAGCTGAAAAGTGATCAGATGTCAGATATGGAGAAAAAAAATGAATAAAAAAGTAAAATAAATGAATAAAATAATTAAAAAATAAATAATATGTCAATAACACGCCCTTATTATAGGTTCTAGCCCCACCCCTGACAACATCATACAAAATAAAAATTACCATAATGGAAAGGAAAAACTGTTTGAGGCTAAGGCCCTACAGGATGTCCTGCAGCAAAAAAGCACTACGGGAAAAACTGTGGCGGCAACATCTTGCGGTTCTTCCTGCAGCACTTTAGACAGAAAGTTCGCTGATTTCCTCTGTGGATTTTCTGATACAACTATACCTGCTGGCGTTTTCGTAGGTATAATTGAAATGCTGTGATTTCCAAAGCCGCACGAGTTTTGCAAATAGGAGTGTGTCTACACCACGGTTTTAACCAGAAAGTGGGCATGGGATTTTCTAGAATCCCAATTACTTTGCCCTTACTGTAAAACTCTGTGATTTTTCCCATGGCGGAAATCGCAGAATTTCCATCCCGTGGGGCCCCAGCATTATAAAGTGTTTTAGTAGCACTTTGTGCTATTTAATTTTTTTTTTAAATTAAAAGTGAAAAACAGACAGGTTTTCCCTCCATTTTTAATTATATTTTCCTAGAAATAAAAAAATTAAAACACATGCAAAAATAAATACATAAAAATGAAGCCCTATGTGTCACCGAAAAAGATGAGAAATTAGTTGAATAACCCAAATCATAAAAGTGTTATAGCCCGCAAAAAAGGAACATACAAAAAACCTGAAAATGTGTCTGGTCCTGAACCACAAATTGGCCTGGTATGGAAGTGGTTAAAAGAAATTTTTAGGCGCCTGATTTTTTATTTCTTTTTGAATAAACACTTTCTTTTGAGGTTACTCCTAGCTTTGGTTAAGAAAAGCTGCCAATAAAACAATGTTGTTGTTTTTTTTACAAAAAACAAAACCCACTTCACTATAATTAGACAGTGTTAGCTCAGTTAGTCTGAAAAATGCACTAGATATATCACAGTGGTTGATGAGGATGTTACATCTGGTATATCTTTATATTGTCCAGTCTAAGTTTATACACTTCTTTTGTTGACTGACCCCTGGTTCACACTAGCGTATATATTCCGTCCAGAGAGAGTCCGCATGGAGATTCCCCGGACGGAATCCAATTGCAATTGCAAGCGCTGTGCTGTCAAAGTGGGTGGACATCATAGACTATAATGGAGTCCATGTGCTTACCGTGCACGAATCATTCGTGTGGGCAGTGCGCGGCAAGCACACGGACCCCATTATAGTTTATGGGGTCCAAGCACAGCGCTTGCAATTGCAATTGTATTCCGTCCGGGGGGTCTCCATGCGGACTCTCCCCAAACGGAATACATTTGCTAGTGTGAACCAGCCCTTACTTTGAGACAGAATTTTATTACATCATTTTGGCGCATCTTGGCACATTGAAGTCATTCTCCCTTTTATAGCAAAGCCACACCCACATATCTACCAAGTTGGAAAATTCTAGTGCATACTACATGTGCCAAGATGTCCAACCATAACCACAATAGGTAAATCTGTGGGTTAAAGTTCAGAATGGCATTTGTAATAAGACAATTTAAATAATAGAAGATGTTTATAGAGTAGTGGACAATACGAGTGCTTGCTATATAGGCACACCATGACAAAGTTTGGGAAGGTGGGCTACGGAACACCCCTTACACAGTTCTAAAAAGGGTACATGGGTGATCTATTAGATGCAGCTTTTCTTTGAAGACCCGCATTGCTACAACTATAAGTTACATTAAAAGCTACCTTCTGATTGCTTTCCATGTCACTTTTTGTATGCATGTGTTATCATTGGTCATTTTTATTTGTTAAGTTGATAAATAAATTGAACTTTCTAATACTTATCCTGAGATTTTTTATTAATAAGCCACATAAGCCATTTTGAATGTTTTTCACATTTTTTTAAATTCAACCTTCAGTCTAATACCTTGATTTACAGGGCATCTTTCCTTAAAATGTCTTCCCACTTTTTGTACTAGAAGGTTTGATCGCCGATCTGTCACTCTAGTTGACACACCATGTACACATTTACCAGTATTTCCTTTCCATGCTGTGCAATGTAAGATGAGTCATATTCCAAGAAGATTAGCTCTCTTTCTTAAAACACTTAATGTTGTCCAGACAGGTTCTAGAAAAATGACATACATAACAAAAGAAGCTATACATGAGACTAGAATACAGTAAAATGCCCCAATTTACATTGTGACATGGCTGAGACCACCCTGCATCATTGATGCCTGCAGTCATTGTCTTCTTCTTAGTTTGACATTTCAAAGTGCAAAGATATGGACTCATCTCTATATCCTGTTCTTTAAGTAAGTTTTTTGGAATGTTAGAAAATGCCTTCCATTATAGCAATGGAGGGAATGACAGAATGATGATTGGCATTAGTAGAGAATTTCTAAGCAGGGGGCATTAATTAACTCCTTAGGTTAGGTTCACACTGTGAAACTCAGTCCGTGTTCACCGGATTTACTGGCCTGACCTTCATGCCAGAGCAGGACTCTTAGCAGCATAGTTATCTATGATACTCAGAGTCTATACCTCCCAGCAACATACTGCCCCATACTGTAATGTACTGTATTTCTCCCCCCTCTCCTTCTGTCTCTAACCCCCCTTCCCTCATAGATTGTAAGCCCTCGCGGGCAGGGCCCTCTACCCCACTGTGCCAGTCGGTCATTGTTAGTATTATATCTACCTGTATATTCTGTGTATTGTATGTAACCTCCAAATTGTATGTAACCCCCAAATGAAAAGCACCATGGAATTAATGGTGCTATATAAATTAATAATAATAATAATAAATTGGAAATTAGGATTTAACCCTTATGTAGTGTAAATGACACTGTATTTAGATGAGACTTCCATTCACCACTATCTGAACATTACTATAACACAAAATGCATCAAAGAAATAATCACTTTATTAGGATCATTAGATACAACATACATCACAACATCAATAAACCAATACATGTATGATACCAGAGCTGGAACTTGAAACTCGTGGGCATAATTCTGGAAAACTTACAATTTTCATTTTTCACCAACTGCTGTGCATTCACTTCTGTGGATTAAAAAAGAATATAAATTCTTGTATGGCTCTTAATATTTTCATTTTTACGTTACAGCATAAGTAACATTTATTCTATGGGTCAGTACGACCACAGCTTACAATTCGCTTTATTGTAGTCTTGGATGCAGCAATAGCAAATTATATTTTAGTTTTTTAGAACAAACCATTTTATATGATATATTTATAATATCAGATGTATGTTACAGCTGAAGCCTATTGTCCGTGTTCACACCATAACAGAATAGGAGTTTGCGCTAACCCTTTGGTGTCTGCACTGTACTGTTAAAATTCTTAATAGGGCTAGTTCCAAAACTACGTTGAAATTACTACTACTAAAGCTAGTTAACTAATAGTTCATGTCTCCATCTTATCTTATTATTCTTTCTAATGCGACAAATGGTTTCCTGTACCAGCTATGACTACAGTGGAGAATATTAAAAGAGTCCTCCAACTTTACCTTGTAAAGTTACTGATTTATTACCCTATCCATAATAATCCATCAACCTTTTGCTTTATTATTAAAGGGATATTCTGATATTAGCCTTACTGGCAATATATGTATCTAAAAGACACAGACACAGAGAGAGTGCTCTTTACTTCAGAGAGACTGCGCTGTTCCTTTTACTTAAAGGGGTTGTCCCATCACAAGGAACCTCTCTATACTGCTAGTTTATGTGGATTTAAGACTTTTCCTAAATGCATTGCTTTATCAAAACTGCTTTGTTTGGCCGCTATCTTAATTTATTCACTTCATTGTTTACACTGGCCCTTGGGATTATCGGCTCATTTGTCAAGTGATGTAGCTGCCTGCTCTCAGGGGGAGAGGGAGATAGGGGATTTCTGAGCTCTTATCAGTCAGTTTAATTGATTTTGGCTGATAAGGGCTGAGATAGGGAGTCCTTACCTCTGTATGTCATGCAAACTGACTCAAAACCAGCTCTGCTACATCAGCTTCACACTGTGGTAATTCATTTACAACCAATCCCGTGCAAGTGAAATCCCGCCCACCTATGTACCGAGAGAAGCAGGAAGTGAAGAGAGCACAACAGCCTGCAGGTTAGTGAACAAGCGTCATGGGAATACCCCTTTAAATGAAATGTATCACCATTTTTTATATTTATTAAAACCAGGTAGTGAAATATATCATGTTG
The DNA here is from genome assembly GCF_031893055.1 of Leptodactylus fuscus. Classification (NCBI taxonomy): domain Eukaryota; kingdom Metazoa; phylum Chordata; class Amphibia; order Anura; family Leptodactylidae; genus Leptodactylus; species Leptodactylus fuscus. The sequence continues at coordinate 182,962,200 of NC_134265.1, forward strand.
TTCTAATCTGTTCTTATTTTCTGATTGTACATTTTTTTATTTCTATTTTCTTTACACTATTATGGAGGCTGTCATCTTGATTGAGCTTCTTCTGTGCTTTTTTAACAGCATTTAGTTATGTCTTACAGCAGTCTCATCACCATAGCAAGCAATAGCCTTAGACCAGCTCATTGAAGTCTATGGGAGTTTTCCAGATATGCTCTGAAAGGGAGGAAGAGTAGATAAACTGTGATGTCATCTATTGTCAGCACTGAATGCATAATGAATTTCTGGTGTTTATTATTGAGGTGTTATCTTCCTTTGTAATACTGTCTGTTCATGATGTAAATGAAGTGACTGCTGCAAAGAAAACCCCTATAAATTGGAAAGCATCAGTATATTATTAGGCTTAATGGTCAGAGGATGTTGAACATGCTGTTGTTTCCTGGACCGTTACTGCCTGGTAATGGCAGGCCCTTTGCTGGATGCTGTCAGATATTGCATACCGGCTGAGGGGGAGATTTGGCTGTCACAGCTTCTGTCCATACTTCATTCTGCTGATTCTATGCAGCACGTGGCACTGGTCTCTGCTGGGGGAAGAGCTTAGAGGCTATCGGCTGTATGTCTCGTCCCCCTATTCGGCTTAACCCGGACTCTGTTGCTGCAATTCAGTGCAAGTGTCTCTCTGCTTTTACGAGTAGGAAGTTCTTCTTTTTGTACCATGGAAGAAAGTGGTCAGTCAGAAACTCTATTTACTTTGCAGAGGTCTATTTCACATTTTCAGGGACCCCAAAGGGGCCTACCACCTCCCCATGATACTGACCAAAACATTCCTGCCACCTCCTTGCTGACAGTGCAGCCTTGTTGGGACAGGGTGGCTATCCACCAACCATCCATTACTCCATCCATCTGGACCATCCAAAACTGTTTCAAAATTTCATGTATGCCTGGCCCACTGCAACATGAGGACCCCCCGGATGGAATACAAGCGCAACTGCAAGCGTTGTGCAGTTAAAGTGCACGGACCCCGTAGACTATAATGGGGTCCGTGTGCTTGAACGCACTGCCTGCACGAGTCATGCGCTTTAACTGCACAGCGCTTGCAGTTGCGCTTGTATTCCATCCAGGGGTGCTCATGCGGACTCTTTCTGGATGGAACACATAAACTAGTGTGAACTGGGCATTAATCATGAATTTGTTTGGCAGAAACCTTCCTTATTATGCCTTTATCTTCACAAACACATCTGTGCTCTGAATCATCCACAAATCTCTTCAGAGTATGTTGATCATGCTTAAGAAATATCTAACATTTTCATAACTTGTCTAAGGCAATTGCTCTATTTGATGCGTTTCGGCTGCAGAGAGATCTTTCTTTTCCATAATACTTGAAACCAGTGCCCTGCTTAATAATGTGGAACATCATTCATAATTAGCTTTCCTTTAACCCCTTCACGCATATTGTGATTTTCATTTTTTACACACCCCCTTCCAAACCCCATAAATTCAGAATGGGAAGAATAGGGAAAAAAAGTGCATTTCAGCAACTTTCTTATGGGTGTTCACTGTGCAGCCAAAATCATATGTCATCTGTATTCTATGTTTCGGTACGATTCCAAGGATACCAAATTTATATTTATTTACATTTTAACTCCTTAACAAAAATCTAGAACTGTGCAATATTCTGACACCCATAACTTTTTTATACTTCTAGGTACAGGGATGCATAGGGCGTCTTTTTTGCGGAACCAAGTGTACTTTTTAGTTGTACCATTTTGGGGAATTTCTATTGCCGTGATCACTTTTTATACAAATTTTTAAAAGAAGCAAAACAGTGAAAAAACGGCGGTTTGGCACTTTTAATTTTTTTCTGCCATGGTGTTTCCCGTATGGGAAAAATATTTTTATAGATTTGTAGAGCGGGCGTTTTCGGACACAGGGATGTTTAATGTGTATGTGTTTCACAGTGTTTACCTACTTATTTAACTAATATTTAACTACTTTACTTTTATAGATTTTCTTGCATTTATTTTCTTGCATTTTATTTTTATTTTATTTTTTTTGCATTTATTAGTCCCCTTAGGGGTCTTGAACCCCAGGGGGTTTGATCACTAATGCAATACATTACAATGTTAATGCATTGCAAAAAATAAAAACTGCTGTTCTATTGCAGGCTACATAGAGAAGCCTGCAGTAGAAAATAATGAAAGACAGGCCAGGGAGCCTTCATTTCACTATGCCCACATTTTCTATGGGGTGTAGTTTCCAAACTGAGGTCGTTGCTGTTCCTACTGTACTGGTATCTCTAGAGCACTACGAATGAAACATGGTGCTTGACAACTACTTCTGCAAAATCTGCTCTCCAAATAGGAGTCTGTCCCACAGACACGCTGTATGCTCATACATCAGCTTACATCCACATATGGGGCATTTCGATATTTGGGAGAAATTGCTTAACAAATTGTGCAATTGAATGCATTTTCTCCTTTAACCCCTTGCACAAATTAAAAAATTGTGGTTAAAGGAACATTATATGGGAAAATATGTCATGTTCCAAATTCACAGCCCAATTATTTGAAACACATGTGGGGTCAAAATACTCACTATATCCCTTGATAAATTCTTTCAGGGGTGTAGTTTTCAAAATAGGTGTCATGGTACTAGTGGCACAGGATCAGGAGTCCAGTCGTCAGGTAATGCACAGGAGGCTGGAGACAGCAGGTGGATAGCCCCAGGGGCTGAGGTAACAGTCCAAGAGCAGATAAGCCAGTACCAGGTAGAAGTCTGTAGTAATTCGGGAGCTATATTAAAGCTACGGTGAGCTGGCAGGCAGCAGTTGAAATTCCAAGGAAGTGAAGAAGCTCTCCAGCAAGGAGGTCTCCTAGGTGTCCAGGCTGTATTCAGATAGACAGAACACAATACCAACACAAACAGGAAGTGTCAGAGCCACCTATATATAGGCAACCCAATCAGGGTAATACAGGGCGGGTTCCAATCATGAGAATCAGCTGATGAGCCTCTGCAGTAGGCTCCACACTGAAGTCCAGCAGGCTGTTAGTCAACAAGCTGAGTAGCTCAGGAAGCAAGGAGACACCGGGCAACACAGCAGGTCACAGGTTCAAATCCTGACATCACTCCCCTCCTAACGGCGACCTCTGGGTGCCACAGGACCTGGTTTTGTTGGGTACTGCTGATGGAAACGTCTAATCAAACGAGGAGCATTGATGTTAGATACTGGTTCCCATGAGTTTTCCTCCACACCATACCCTTGCCATTTGATAAGGTATTGTAGTCGATTTCTGTATATACGGGAGTCCAGGATCTTTTCCACGACAAATTCTTCTTGTCCATCCACTTCAACTGAATCTGGAGGTTGAGAGGACCGTTCAGGAAATGGATTGGCCGTAGCAAGTTTCAGTAGAGACACATGGAAAACAGGATGAATCTTCATTATTTCCGGGAGTTGTAAACGTACTGCCAGAGGACTAATTATTTTAGAGATCTTATAGGGGCCAATAAATTTCTGTCCTAGTTTGGGTGCAGGGTCCTTCAGCTTAATATTCCGCGTAGACAGCCACACTCTATCCCCTACTTTGAATTCAGGCGCCCGTCTCCGATGTTTATCTGCTGCTTTCTTATATCGCTCCTGAGCAGCTCCCAATGTTTCTTTTAACATTTTCAGATTTTGTTGCAGTGATGCGATTCTTTCTGTAACTGCTGGAATTAATGGAGCCACTGGATTTTTAGGGAGAATACTTGGATGATATCCCAGATTTGCAAAAAATGGTGTTTGCTTTGTTGAAGAATTTTGAGAGTTGTTGTATGAGAATTCCGCAAAAGGTAATAAGTCTACCCAGTCATCCTGTAAATGACAGATGTAACAGCACAGGTATTGTTCTAGCGTCTGGTTTGTACGTTCTGTCTGACCGTTAGTCTGGGGATGATAGGCCGTTGACAAATGAAGCTTGATATCGAGTGATGTACAGAAACTTCTCCAGAATTTGGACGTGAACTGCACCCCATGATCCGAGACCACCTCATCCGGCACACCATGAAGGCGAAAGATATTTTGGACTATCAAATCAGCAGTTTCTTTGGCCGAAGGCAGACCAGTACAAGGGATGAAATGAGCTGCTTTGGTAAGTCGATCTACCACTACCAATATTGATGTTTTTCCTTTTGAGTTAGGTAGATCCACTATGAAGTCCATTGAGATCGAACTCCAAGGTCGTACTGGAATGGACAATGGTTGCAGCAACCCCATTGGTGAGGAACGTGAAGGTTTATACCTGGTACAGGTATCGCAAGAAAGGACGTATTTCTTTGCATCTTCTAGACAGCCGGGCCACCAGAAGAAACGAGATAACAGCTCATATGTCTTCTGTACTCCCTTATGTCCTGCCAATCTGGAATCATGTACGAACTGTAGAATCCTCAGACACATTGCTTCTGGTATGTATAGACGTTGTCCATCAGTCCAAACTTGATTTCTAAAGAATAGATGTACATCCCCTGATGGGTGTGATAAGAATGGATCAGTGTCATAGGCTGCTTTAAGGTTCTCCAACAGGTCACCTTCATGGATAATGCCTACAATTCTTGCCTCGGAGACAATGGGAGTAGGTGGAGCTGAAGGATTAATATCACTAGAAAACATGCGTGACAGAGCGTCTGCCTTTCCATTTCGAGATCCTGGTCGGAATGATATTGTAAAATTGAAGTGATTCAAAAATAGACTCCATCGGGTCTGACGAGGGGAGAGGCACTTAGCTGATCTAATGAACTCTAGGTTTCGGTGATCAGTTAACACTAGAATTTGCTGCGAAGCTCCTTGTAGATGGTGTCTCCACTCTTTAAATGCTGAGACGATGGCAAGCAATTCTTTATTTCCCACATCATAGTTTCTCTCTGCAGAAGACATCCGTTGAGAGAAGAATGCACATGGATGCAATAGCTTCTTTTCACCTGACCTCTGAGAGAGGATGGCCCCAACCGCACAATCTGATGCATCTACTTCGACCACAAACGCAAGTTCTGGATCTGGATGACGTAGTACTGGAGCCGTGGTGAATTTCACTTTCAAACGAGAAAAAGCTTCATCTGCTTGTGGTGTCCAGGAAAAGTGGGTCTTCTTCTTTGTCAGCTCTGTGATGGGGCTTACAATCTCTGAAAAGTTTTTAATAAAGCGTCTGTAAAAGTTAGAAAAGCCTATGAATCTTTGCACTTCTTTTACAGTCTTGGGAGTCGGCCAATCGATAACTGCTTGAATCTTTCTGGGATCCATTTGCAATCCCTCAGAAGAGATGATGTACCCTAGGAATTGAATCTCTTCCCGATGGAACTCACATTTTTCCAATTTGATGTAAAGTCGGTTTTCCCGCAATCGTTCCAATACCCGTCTTACATGCTCCTGATGTTCTTCTAGAGATCTAGAGAAAATTAGTATATCATCTAGATAAACCACCATGAATTGATCTAGTAAATCTCTGAAGATATCATTTGCTAGATGTTGGAAGGTAGCCGGAGCATTGCAGAGCCCGAATGGCATTACCAGACTTTCAAAGTGTCCATATCGAGTACGAAAAGCAGTCTTCCATTCGTCACCTGGCCTTATCCGGATTAAATTGTAAGCACCCCGTAGGTCTAATTTGGTAAAGACCTTTGCTCGTTGAACTTTCTCCAACAGTTCGGGGATCAGAGGCAATGGGTAACGGTTTTTTACTGTAATTTTATTAAGCTCTCTGTAATCCACCACTGGCCGTAATGAACCGTCCGATTTCTTAACAAAGAATATAGGAGCCCCTGCAGGAGAAGAGGATGGCCGAATAAACCCTTTTTTCAAGTTCTCGTCAATGAAGTCCTTAAGGGCATTTAATTCAGGTCCTGATAATGGGTATATAGTCCCAAAAGGTATGGGTGCTCCAGGAAGCAATTCTATCGGGCAGTCGTAAGAACGGTGTGGTGGTAATTTGTCAGCTTCCTGTTTATCACAAACATCCTTCAAATCCTCATATATTGTTGGTAACTGATGCTGTTCTTGGTTTTGAGTAGAGACTGTAATGGTTGGTTCGGGTTGATCCTTTACCTCATTGTCTTTTGGGGGGAAACTCAGCATCTTAGTTCCCCAATTGATGGAAGGATTCTGTTTCTGTAACCAAGGTAGGCCTAAGATGACTGGAAAGTGTGGAGAAGAAATTAGTAAAAATGAGAGAGTTTCATGATGCTGAGGTTCTATGTGAATCTCCAAAGGTACAGTTTCCTGGTCTACAGGTCCCGAACTCAGGGGAGACCCGTCCACAGTCTCCATCACAATAGGTGAATGTCTCTTAGAAGAGCGTATTCCATGTTTCTGAGCGAAACTAAAGTCCATGAAATTTCCGCTAGCCCCGGAATCCACCATAGCTGATGTAGAGATCCACATAGAATTGACCAATAATTTAAGAGGGACAAAGTAATGTGAATCCTTGTTCTCCTTTTTAACCTGAGAGGTCACTGATGATATATAGTGGACACTTTCTCCAGCTGACTGTTCCCCCTCTGAAGCTGAAGATTCTTCATTGGATGCATCAGGATCCATTACAGCGGCCACTGTTCTCCGGGGGCGATTCGCAGAGCGATTTGGACAATTTATAAGGAAATGTCCTGACTTTCCGCAATATAAGCACAGATTTTCTTTAAACCTATGTTCTCTTCGCTCGGCACTCTCCCGTTTCTGAATTGCTTCAATCTGCATCGATTCTGGTTGGGATTCTCGGGACTGCTGATCAGATGATTTTTTATAACCCAGTGGTGATGTGGTAATGTATTGACTAGTCGTGCGGTTTGCATGGCCCCATTTCTCTTGTCGACGTTCTGTCAGACGAGTATCAATCTGAATGCAGTGATCAATAAATTCAGAAAAGACTGAAGGAGCTTTTGCTCGTGCTAATTCATCTTTAATACTACTGGAAAGTCCACTCTTGAAAAAGAGCTAGCCTTGCGGAGTCATTCCAGCTAGTGTCCACCATCCATCTCCGGAATTCCATGGCATAATCCGCAACAGAACGTCTGCCTTGCCGTAATGTTAGTATGGTGGTCTCTGCTGTAACCATTCGGTTGGGGTCATCAGACATCCCTTTCATGGCTTCCATGAAGTCTTTGTAGTTATTCAGGCAGACGTCCTCGGTTTCGATTAGCGGATTTGCCCAGGCAATAGCTTTGTGTGTTAACAGCATAATGACGCACAGCACCTTTGATCTTTCAGTTGGATATTGGTTTGGATGTGCATCAAAATACAAATTGCACTGGTTTACGAATCCTCTGAATTTATCCCGGTCACCATTGAATCTAAATGGCGGCAATCTTGGGGATGGAGCAGAGGTGGGAATCAGGCCTTGTGCATCCAGCTGTGCAATACGTGCTGTGACCGCATTCATGGATGTCTGCAATTCCTGCAGAGCTTGGCCTTGCATAGCGATTTTACCAGTGGTCATTTTATCAAAAGATTCCCATTGGTGCTTCATATCTTGAACCTCTGCATACATTGCGCCCAAGGCGGCTTCTACCTTTTTGAAGCAGACCTCCCAAGCTTCTTTCCCAACGGACTCCATTGTAGGTGTTGGTATCCTGTCACGGTACTAGTGGCACAGGATCAGGAGTCCAGTCGTCAGGTAATGCACAGGAGGCTGGAGACAGCAGGTGGATAGCCCCAGGGGCTGAGGTAACAGTCCAAGAGCAGATAAGCCAGTACCAGGTAGAAGTCTGTAGTAATTCGGGAGCTGTATTAAAGCTACGGTGAGCTGGCAGGCAGCAGTTGAAATTCCAAGGAAGTGAAGAAGCGCTCCAGCAAGGAGGTCTCCTAGGTGTCCAGGCTGTATTCAGATAGACAGAAAACAATACCAACACAAACAGGAAGTGTCAGAGTCACCTATATATAGGCAACCCAATCAGGGTAATACAGGGCGGGTTCCAATTCTTAGCAGCAGCTGATGAGCCTCTGCAGTAGGCTCCACACTGAAGTCCAGCAGGCTGTTATTCAACAAGCTGAGTAGCTCAGGAAGCAAGGAGACACCGGGCAAGACAGCAGGTCACAGGATCAAATCCTGACAATAGGGTCATATGTTAGGAGCTTCCACTCTTCTGAGACGCAGGGGCTCTGCAAATGCAGGATGATACCTGAAAACTATTACAGCAAAATCTTCCATCCAAATAGTGTTCTCCCCCCTCCATGTGCCCATAAAGCAGTTTACACCCACATGTGGGGCATTTCTGTAGTCAGGCGAAATTGTTTAAGAAGTTATAAGAGCTTTAGCCCCTTGTAAAAACGATAAATTTTAGGCTAAAGCCTTATTGGAAAAAAAAACATTTCTTTCTCATATCCCAATGGTAAAAAATTATGTGAATCAACTTCTCCTTGGAAATGGAAACATTAGGGTAAAAACAACATTTTATAAGAAAAAAACAGCTATTTTACATTTACACCACCCAATTCTGCGAAACACATGTAAGGTCAAAGTACTCAATATATCCCATGGTAACTCAGGGGCTCTGCAAATGCGACATGTATGTATGTTCTCCCTGCGCTTGCGTGGGTTTCCTCCGGGTGGTTTGGTTTCCTCCCAGATTCCAAGAGGGAATGTAGCTTTGAGCCCTATATGTGACAGTGATTGACAATGTCTGTAAAGTTCTGCAGAAAACGATGGCGCTATATAAGTAAGCTAAATAAATAAATACATAAATAAACAAAATTTGAGGTACAAACTGTGGGATACATTTTCTCCTTTAACCCCTTGTTAAAATAAAAAACTGTAATGTTTTAATGTAAAAATGTAATTTTTCATTTTTTGTGCCAATGGTAAAACATTCCGTGAAACACCTGTAGGGTCAAAATACTCACACTATCCCTTGATAAGTTCCTTGAGGGGTCCAATTTACAAGTGTCACTTTTTGGGGGTCTGTACTGTTTTGATACCTCAGGGGCTCTGCAAATGTAGCATAAAAATGATACCAGTAAACCCGGCCCTTCTGTGTGCCCATACATGACTTTACATTCACATGTGGGATATTTCCATGCTGGCCTTAGCCTCAAATGAATTCAGGAGCGTTGTTTTGAGAATCAGGTGATTTATGGGCGTTTCTAATACAGAGGGTTTTCAAAGCCCATTCACAACTGAACTGGTCCCTTGACAAATGGGTTTTGGAAAATTGCTTTATAAGTTTTAAGACTTATAATGTCCGAAAAAAATTTAAGGATTTTTAAAGTTTGTTGCCAAGAAAAAGCAGAGAGAAAATTATATTTATCATTTATAATATTTATAACAAGCAGATAATTTCAAAGTTTGAAAATTGTTTTTTTCTGTGTTCTTCACGCCGTCATTCCATAGATATCCCAGTTTTTGTCCATATGCTAATTAGTTTCCTCGCAGAACTGATGGCGGTCCCTATTGCTGTAATTGTACTGATCAACAGAATACAGGTCAGGGCTAGTTCATATCTACGCCGTACTCCGTTCTGCAGGTTTCCATTTCCTGCACAAAACAGGAGCAGGAGATGGAAACCTGCTGGCATGTTTCAATCCCATTCATTTGAAAGGGCTTGAAAAGTCTCCGGCCATGTGCGCCGGTGAGCGTTTTATGCGCTCTGCGGCGAAACTGTTTTTTTTTAAACCGGACACAGAGTCGGACATGCAGTACTCTGTGTCCGGTTTAAAAAAACTGGTTTCGCTGCAGACTCGGCATGACAGGTTTCCGTCTTCTGCATGTAGAAGACGGAAACTTGAAAATGGAGTTCAGGTGCTGGTGTGAACCCAGCGTCACATGCTTTATTGCACAAAGTTTAACATTATAAGATACAGTGCTCGAGTTTGTGTACCCCTCCCACCAGAAAATATAGTCAGTACTATTCCGTTATCGGGCCAGCAGAGCAATTCAGCACTAGCATCAGGACACCAGTCAGCTGTTCAGTAGCATTGGGAATTACATCTGAGGACTGACTGCTGGCCCGATGCTTGTGCCCTGTCTCTAGTCCATCAATGCCCCCATCCATCCTCCCAGTGTTGCTCCCTCCCCAGATCTCCTTACATCTGCCCCATACCCTATCCCAGCCACATCACTAGGCTTCACCTCAGCGCTCTCAATTTGTTCATTTACGCACTGGAAGCCATGGCCGGTACCGAGACCAGAAGATAACACACCGGGGCTCAATACAGGTCCTGAAAGTGACGGCGGAGATTCAGTACAGTGCGTGCCGTTCCTAAAAGGGATGTACCGACCATAGTAATGGCGGGGAGCAACGGAAAGCCAGAGGGACCAACTTCCTGCAGCGTCCGGCGACTAGTAGTGTTGATCAGGCCTAGTCGTGTGGTGGGTATAGGGTATGGGGCTGATGTAAGGAGAGCTGGGGGGGCAGCACTGGGAGGATGGATGGGGGCATTACAAGCATCGGGCCAGCAGTCAGTCTGATGCTGCTGAACTGCTGACTGCTGGCCTGATGCTAGTGCTGAATTTGCTCTGCTGGCCCGATAACGGAATATTACCATGTAATCAATACATTATAGGCATTCCAAAAATGCTGTCATTGAAAAATACAACTCATCTTGCAAAAATAGGAGCTCAAACAGATATACCAACAGAAAAAAAAAATTCTGTGACTTTCAGAATGCAGCAGTGAAAGAATGAAAATAAAATATGCAATGTTCTAAATAGGATCAAAAAGAATAACTTGATCTTGTGTAAAAATCTATTTTAAATGATCCCATTTACATTTAAAGATATGTCTGGTGTCGCTACCTAGTAAGTTAGGGAGGAAATTTGTACAGACTTTATGGAATTTAGGTTGACTAGAGATGAGCGAGTACTGTTCGGATCAGCCGATCCGAACAGCACGCTCCATAGAAAAGAATGGATGCACCTGGTACTTCCGCTTTGACGTCGGCCGGCCGCTTAACCCCCCGCGTGCCGGCTACGTCCATTCATTTCTATGCGAGCGTGCTGTTCGGATCGGCTGATCCGAACAGTACTCGCTCATCTCTAGTTGTGACTGTGAGCTCTATATGGGACAGTAACAGACCGTTAATTTCTTTTTCTTTTTTTTTTCTTTTTTTTTATCATACAAAGTTTTTATTAGTTTTACAAGTGAAAGGTTACTGTAAAGTGCTGTGAAATATGAATGGAACTATATAAAGAAGAGAAATAGTGAAACTAATAAGAAGTCTGCAAACTGTACAGAATTTACCAGCAGGTTAAGGGCTGCAGACAGGTGGTAGGGATGTGTTTGGGAGAACATTTGCATTATGTATTGAGTGATTTTCCTACAGGTTTCCCATACCAGGATGGTAGGTGAAATAAACACTAGGCCTAAACAAATCTCTTAACCTTTTAAGTAACTCATGGAATTATCCCAAACAAAATGTAATAGAAATTGCTAAACATTATAAAACAATAGTATGAAATAAGCAGAAAAGCAATGCAGTACTTCAGTAAATCATATTACAATATTTGTACACACGAAATGTGCATTCATTTGGCAAATGAGGCTTAATGTGGATACATGTACATTTATGTATATGGGTAAAAATAATCTGCATGTACTATAACATATGCCTTTGGGAGAATAAAGACGGAAAAGTCACCTGTTGGGAAAGACCTGGGTGTACTTATAAAGCATAGAATAGAGGAATGATTCATGAGAAAATGACTTATTGTTTAAATCACATTTTTATGGTAAGAAAATTTTGTTAAGATTTGGTGATGTTTTTATTTTCCAAGTTATTAACTATATTTAAAACAAATTCTAAAAATCTTGCCATTTAGCCTAAAGTAGTCTTTTTTTCTGGAGATTGATCATGGGCCATGGACACAATAGTGTGGAGCAGACCCTGTGACCTGTACAGAGGTCATTATGTAGAGAGGGGAATAGTTAGGTTGTGAAATGACATACTGTGGCTAGTGGATTCTATACCTTATCTATATACTAGCCTCTGCCCGCGACTTCATCTGCAGGTTGTTGGCATCGATGAGCCGCCTATAGTCAGCAAATTGCTGCTGTCGATGGTTTGCCTGCTCCGGCATTTCGTCAGCTCTCAAGCTGTCCTGCTGCTGACTTTGTTCCTCACACCGTGCCTGTGATTGTCCAAGCATCTCAGCAGCTCGCTGGGACGCCATATAATGAGCGTGTTGTTTGTGTTGATGATCCGCCTGCTCCGGCGTTTTGACAGCTGTCACGCTGTCCTTCTGCTGAACTCATTCCTCGTGCTGTGCCGTGATTGTTCCGGTATCTCATCAGCTCGCTGGGACGCCATATAATGAGCGTGTTGTTGGCATTGATGATCCGAATGCTCCAGCGTTTTGGCAGCTCTCAAGCTGGCCTGCCGCTGAACCTGCTTCTTGCACTGTGCCTGTGATTGTTCCGGCATCTCAGCACCTTGCTGGAACGTCATGTGAGGGGACAAATATATCTGTGTAAAGAGAGAGATTAGAATTCTGCCATCTTGTCTGTGTATATTCCATATTGCTCTCACAAATGTCACTTAGCTTCTCATGTCCCGTAACGAGACACAGTATGTCCATTAGATATGAGAATAGTCTAAACTAGTTCTAAGTATCAAGGACATACCGTCCATCTTTGAGCACTGTGCTAGCATGATTAAAACTAAAATGGATTAATTGGCATGTCTGAATGTCCACGGATTGGCCACCCGACGCGCGTTTCGGCGCTAGCCTTCGTCAGGGGGTGGCTGACCCGTGGACATTCAGACATGCCAATTAATACCACCTCTCATGGGTAAGCAATTACTAACTACCTTATGCTATGCTCTTATTCATTTCACTTTGCAGTGTTAGTTCAAGTAGGGACAACCATGCATACCTCACTTTGGGCATATATTGTTCCTAATAAGACACCACATGTATGCGTTGGCTGTTGTACCATATGCATGGACTCTAAATGAATAGTATATTCATACTTGAACTCACATTAGCACCAAATGTGGTCAGCACTTGCTGTAAATTTGATAGATCCACTTTTGTTGCATATGTTATCTATACATCTGATATTCTGAGTACATTTCTTCTCTTTCGAACCATTAAGAGATAGTGTTTGTTTTTGAGTGATGGTGTTATGCTGTTCTCATGTGGTGGACTTAGATTCATACCAGAATTTTTGGAATTAATTACTATTTGGCATGTCTTATGATTATGCATATTTATGTGACTGAAATTTCAACAGTGTATTTTTATTTGTGCTGTATATGTCCACATTGCATCGGCCAGCCTATTGGGAAATTTTTCCTGTATCTTTGTATATCCAATTTTAAAGTTTTCTAATAAAAATTGTTTTTATTTTTTGCATATTATGTTGAGTATTGTGTTTCTCTTTTCTTTTTTGTCTCTTAAGTCAGGTTGCTGATGTAAAAAAAATCTCCTATAGAAAACAAGAAGTCCTAGTGTAAGGGATGCAGAGAGAGCATTATTGATAATATGGGGACACAAAGAGGCTAGATAGATAGATAGATAGATAGATAGATAGATAGATAGATAGATAGATGATAGATAGATAGATAGATAGATAGATAGATAGATAGATACATACATACATACATAGATAGATACATAGATAGATAGGGACCCCCACACGAGTCGTGTGGACAGGAAAGTAGATTGTGAAGTACTTTTCTGTTCACATGTTCCCTGTGGAGATCTCGCGGCAAGCACACGGACCCCATTATAGTCTATAGCCCATTATAGCCCATGCGGACTCCCCTGAACTGATTACTGATGCAGATGTGAATGAGTCATAAACTGTTAAATTCCCTCTTATCATTACTAGAGGAGACCTAGTAATCTGGCTCACCAGATTATCACACCAACAGTTGGAACAATGTGTCACTCCACTGCAAAGGTATGATTGAAATGTTCACCTTGAGGCCTCCATACTTGAAGTCAACCATCATCAGATCCCAAACAGAACCTGGTTTTGTTGCTGAACAAGACACGTTTTCTTTCTGTATTATTCTGGTTTTTGTTCATGACACCTCTGCAAACAAAGGTAGCAGTACCTGGATGTCAATGGCCAGACATTCATTGAGTGCCATAACACCGAAATTTTCATCTGCTTAGTGCCTGGAAATGGTCTGGGAAAAGACAAGGCTGGGTATAGAAGATGTCATCTGTGTCTGGATGGCTTGTTAGATCAAACGAATCTCTTTACTGGTGGTCTAGATGGGCCATCCAAAGTCTGTCTGTTTTGTGTGCCCTCAGGTAACCACTGCAAGCATATCTAGCAGTCAATAATCTCTCACCAAGAGGTACAACTAAAAAGCAACATTTTTTTAGGGAATCAGGAGAACCACTTATACATCTTATTGTGGCAAGATCCATAGTCTAATCGGACCACAACTATAATCATTTACATATCTGCATGAGACATGAGAAAAAGATCAGCACATTTTTACAGTGTTTTTCCCTGCTTTTTTCCATACCCTAGTAAATCTATAGGGAAAACGCTTGTGATTCCGCAGCTAAAATTAACATAGTACATTAAAAAGCATCTTTTATGCTGCTGTTTTTTTTTTACACAATGTGTGGCTGAGATTAAGCAAAATCTCATTCACTTTGCTAATACTGTAAAACGCAGTGTTTGTTTTTTTTTTTGTTTTTTTTTTGGCGTTTTCACATCAGTCAAAAATGCTGTGTTTCTACAATGTGGGGTCTTAGCTGATAGGGACATATGGATCCCTCCGTATGTTGTAGAGGTCCTAATTAGATAATTAATTAACAGGCCTAGATGGACTGCACCCATCTTTCTTTTAGGCCTGGAGAACTGATTAAAGACACAAGATGGTAGTGTATCAAAAGAGTTCTGATTTTATTGTAAGAAAAAGGTAGTTTAAATACATTACAGACAAAGAGCTGTCTTGGCTATTCTAATCAGTACAATCATGATTGGTTATAGAGATATAAGACAAGCCTGGCACATGGCTATTGGCTGAGGCTCATTATAATCTGCATCTCATTATAGCTTTCCACACTGGGATGGACTTTCCCATGAAACAAAGAAGGATTCAAAATACTTATGTGTGAGCTAACATCCCAGACTATGCCTATATGTATATATCATGGCAAAAGAGATAAGATGACACATTCCATAGACTCTGTGTCTATACACACTCTAAGTGACCTTCATATACCATAAAATATGACAGAGTGCCCAGATACCATAAGATTAATACTTTTGTTGGTTATGTGTCCATACATCATGTAAAAGAGATAAGAGATATACAAAGTCAGCTGCATCTTCTCAAAATGAGGCCCTTGAGAGATAAGGATTAGCAACCTATGCATTAACGTTCATTATCACATTCCTTAAAGTCTAACAAGGGGCCTCCTTGACTTAAGCAGAAAAATACATACTTATACAGTTTATATGTGAAAGAGTACAAGATGGCTGCCAAAATACAAAGATGGAGGACTTAACTCTAACATAGCCTAAATCCCTTTCTCTCTTCTATCTTGCACTGTCTTGTCCATATCTAGCCACAATTTATGCTTCCGTATACCAGCCCAAATTCATCCCTTATCCAACTTTATTCTGACTAGCAATTTCTTCCTCTCCCATCTGTCTATATCTTGGTCTAACTCTCTCTTTCTCCTTTATCATCCTATATCATGGCCAGACACCTTGTTTTGCCCTCATCCACTTGTTTATAGACTTTCCACCTTTCCCACTATAGTATCTACCAGATGAGTAGTTGAAATAGTAGCTTGCAAAGATTTTTTACTACCTAGTAATTTTGCAGTCAATTTAAGCAAAACATCCCTAGTAGTCTAGAGTAGTTAAGGGGTTAATGGTCACTTCTCTTAGAGATAATATAGCGGCCAACATAACAATAAAGGGATTATTGTTACCATGTCAGGGCAGTAAGGGGATTATGGCAGCATCCATGGTCCTCTCGGGGAGTTAAAGCTTGGTTTTCTAAGTCAGGGTTAATATCAACATCCCTCTTGGTTTAGTGTGGTAAAGGGATAAATCATACTTGGTTTCTCCTAGGTTTACTCTCCAGGCTGTAGTGACATTTACTGTTTTACAGGAAACTAAGTATGGCTATATTCGCCAATCAGACAGCAATTGCCAACAGTAACTTAAAGTGAAGTTAGGGCTTCACAACTTATAGGTATACAGAGTAGCTAAAGAGAATTTGAAGTCAAAATAGGTCTACAGGTTATAGCAGGGAGTTTAAACAGGCCACATGAGTCCCTGAAGGCTGCACTCTGCGACCAGCAGCGTTATCACGGTTCTTTCAGTCCTGCTGGAATGCAGAACCAGGGAGAAAGGAACCACTGACCTCATTCTAAAGCTTCCTGAGCTTCTAGGCCACAAACCAGGGGCCTACCAGCTAGGGACAGCTTCAATGTTCATATTTACCTCTTCTCTCTTGATAGCTGCTGATCTGCAACTCGGAGCAGTAAGGTAGGTACTGGGGCCACTGCTGGATGATATTAAAATGTATGGGCCACTGCTTGGAGGACATTAAAATGTATGGCGCCGCTCTGGGAGGACCTTCGAATGAGTGGGACCACTGCTGGGGGACATCAAACCATATGGGGCTACTGATGAAATAAGTTTGTATTGTATAGAATTTGAAAGGAATGCAACCTTTCAACTTCAATTATTCTTATGCCCATTTGCCTATAATATTGTACAAGCCACTTGCATTCATTCCATAATATATTGTGTGGTGGAGTTTTAATATATTAAATATAATATTACGTATTTGTGCAGAGGTTCACTTAAACAGGTTACAGAACAGAGGTTTTAGAACTTACTTTAGACTACATTTTAAATACCAAATAAAGTATGCTTCACCTTTAGACAGGCTTTTCTGGATATGCGTGGTTGAAAGCAAAAGACTGAGCCATGCCTATATCACATGGCTTTTCTAAAGAACTTGGAATCCAGTAGGGTTCAGTTCGGTTTATCAGGAGGTATGCGCTATATTTTTGTGTCTACACCGAAGACCAACCCCATTTCTGGTGGGCCTACAGTCTGGAATGCAAAGTGTTTATCTTGGTATATATTATGGACTATGTGTGTGGGAGGCAGAACGTACTTGGCAAGTTTGGAAGCCAAGCGAAAAAGTGTCATGGAACATTAGCACAGGGCCGTTATTAGTGAATTTCAATTGTCCCTTTAAAGCTCCAAGGAAAATTATGATTGATTCAAGTTTCTTAAGCTGGTGAATGGTTGAGCAGAGATTCCCTGCATTCATTGCAGTAAAGCCATTGTACTTCCAACATAACGTTAAGGTGCCTTGGAAAAAAAATCTTAAACCACCTGTTTTTTTCAGCAGGTCTGCAGCTGCAACAGATAGAAAAAGAAATCTGATGTTCCTTGATCCCAGGTCTTTCAAAGTAAATTGACCAATTCCATTTTTCTCTTACTTACGCTGAGTCTTGGTCATGGTGATTGACTGTAAAATATTTGCTGATTGCTACAAATACAAAAGGCCAGTCTATTAAATTAATGCTCGACTTTCAGATAATATATTTTTATTAAAACACTGAAATTGACAAAACACCTACAATTTGACAAAATACATAAACAATAAATAATATAGTAGCATTACATCTTTCTTTCTTTCTTTCTTTCTTTCTATCTATCTATCTATCTATCTATCTATCTATCTATCTATCTATCTATCTATCACTGTAGGGGATTGTAGGGTTATAGGTTGGACTTGATGGACTGATGTATTCATCCAACCTCATCCATCTATCTATCTATCTATCTATCTACCTATCTTCTATCTATCTATCTATCTATCTATCTATCTATCTATCTATCTCCTATCTATCTATCTATCTATCTATCATCTATCTCCTATCTATCTATCTATCTATCTATCTATCTATCTATCTAACTATCTATCTATCTACCTATCTTCTATCTATCTATCTATCTATCTATCATCTATCTATCTATCTGTCTATCTCCTATCTCTCTACCTACATACCTACCTATTTTTCTATCTCATATCTAATTATATTCTACCAAACAGAAGAGGATGAAATGGATAAAACGCAAGTGGCCCTGTGCATGGATTCTAACTGTAAATATCTGGAGGTCCTTAAAAAAGATCTTCTCCAAGTTATGATTGCAAATCTCACAATTTTGCAATATGTGCATCTATTTTTTCATATCAGTGTTCTGAGCATTATGCATATGACTTATGGCCTTTATGATCATGACGTACAGCAGTCTATTATACAAGCAATCAAAGATCACAGAATAAAGCCCTGAAGTCCTAAAGCAAAGTAAAAAAAAAAATAAAATAAAAGTTTTAAAAAATGTTAAATGTAAAAAAAAATGTAATTCACCATTTTCCTATCAAATTCTTTATTGCTGAAAAAAAAAACCTTTACATATTATTTTTCCCGCACATTGAATGACATAAAAAAACAATGACAGAATTACTGATTTTTGATTATCTTGCCTCCAAAAAAAGCAATGTAAAGCTAGGTTCACACTAGCGTCAGTGTCCGACAGCTAGTGTCCGATGCTAATGTCCGTGCAAGATTTTAGCATCGGACACTAGCTGCATCCATTACAATTTGCATTATTTTAAATGGGACATCATGTAGTGTCCTTTAGTGTTCGTGGGTGTCCTTAAGTGTCCGTTTACAAAGATGTCTGATTTTTCAAGCGGACAGCTAAATGTATCCTACATATATCAAACATAAAACAAAGTGTTACTTAACTCCCCTGTGCTCTGGTATGGCTTCCTACTGTCTTCAACCCTCTTCAATGACAGACGTGGGCTACATCGGAGTCATTATGCATTGTGACGGTGACCATGTGACATCTGTGGCGTCATTCAAGGGACCTGAAGACAGCAGCGAGCGGCATTCGAGGCCAGGAGAGGTGAGATATACTGTTTTTTTATGTTTGATCACCTTCCTTGAGCCTCTGATCATTATACTCTGAGGTCTGAATATATCCCGGAGTATAATAATAACAGTTTTGGATCAGATGTATTCGGTCCAAACTAAACCGGCAGGCAAACCTTGTGAAACAGATCACATGGGGTTTGCTCAACAAATAGTTATCTGGGGCCGCGGCCATACCTACTGTTCCCAGCTCCTGCTCCTGGTCACCTCCGTTTCACTTTCAGCCATCCGGGGGTACCCGTTTGTCCCGTATTACGTCACTGTCAGCAACGTCCTGACACTGAGATTTGAACTAGATTATTACAATTATGAAGGATTGCTGACTTCTTCTCTGCATAATTAAGGAGGTTTCCATGAGTATAAAATTCATGACCTATTCTTAGGATAAGTTAGCAATACCATATTGACCAAGCTTGTACTCCCAGCACCCCCATTATCAGCTTTGAAGAGGCTATGATGCTTGGGTATCACTACTTCCTCCTCTCATGTGGATGGGATTGAGCTGCAATACCAGGCACAGTCACGATTGCAACACTTTGCTTGGTAAGGTGCAATGAGGCTGCAGTATAATAACTAAACTAGCGGCTATACAGCCGATCAAGTCCTGTACAGTTATGTCAGAAAGGAAATGTTCATATTCCAAAACCAAAATTTATTGAGTGTAATTGTAGTTGCTCTTCACAAGTGACTTCAGTCATTCAAGGTTTTCAAAAGACAACAGGCATTATTCCAAACTCACAGCAATAAACATCAACACATTGGTCAGCATAACATAGAATACACTCTGTTATATACCATTATACCAGACTATATACCACACTGCATATGGGCATCTATGGTCACCCACCTACATTGCCAAATGTCACCTCCTTTACACACATCTGATATTGATGACCTATTGTAAGTAATGGCTCTTGATTTATTTTATGTCTTTCCCTTCCTTTAGAGCAGGGGTAGGGAATATACAGACCTGCAGCTGTTGCAAAACTACAACTCCCAGCATGCATACTTGCTCTGCTGTTCTTGGAACTCCCATGGAAGTGAATGGAGCATGCTGGGAGTTGAAGTTTCACAGCAGCTGGAGAGCCGAAGGTTCCCTATCCCTGCTTTAGAGGAAGCATTTATTATGCTGAGATACCTCTCTGACCCAACACCAGATCACTGAGGGTGCGTTACTGCTGTATCCCATCGAGACAATCTTGTGATTTTCTTCTAGGTTTCCTTTGCAAATATCACCATCTGAACATTGATGATATGCTGTTGTTTTTTATGTGATTGAAACCCCAACCTGAGACATTTGGGTATACACCTTAAATGAAAGTAGGCTGATGGCTGACCAATGTTTTTTCACAGATGTAACCATGATAATTTTAGACCATATATCTATTGTCAATAGAGGATAGAGGGTACAGACCTAATATGATTGTGGCACGCTAATTTTACCTTGCCTGCCCCTGAAAACAGCTCTTGCTGATAACTTAGACTCTTTAATATGGGTGCTTGGCACCTATAAACCCTATTGCATTGCCCCTGTCTGGCTATTGATGACATGGGAATATTAAAATAAGGGCCTTGTACTTAGAGACATAAAGAGCCTTATATATACATCTGGTTATATATCGGTGGATATTTGATCTCTAACCCTCACAGTTGTAATTTTGTTGGGTATCAGAGATTTGGAAAACACTTGTGTGAGAGGATAACTGGATATAAGGCTGAAGTGTTACATCTCACTCAGTCTCTTATCGTGAGGTTACTCTCAAAATTCTTTATATATACACTTTGTGCACTTAATTATATTTTAAAAGATAAATTGAAGGTTAAGTTTTATTATTACTCCTTCAGTGAATCCTATTTTTCTACTTTAGTCATATGTATGGGCACCTTCACACCACCCCCTGACCATCAGGTTCAACTGGATGGAGACTTGACCATGAACCCCGAGAACACTTAGGTCCTTTTTACCTAATATTTAGCATTTTTAAAGTAAAATATATTCTTGTATTAACATGCAAGGGTCAATTTTAGGGCATTTTAGAAGAACATAATGTCATGATTTTTGAGCTAACGTTTGATCTAAGAAAATGCATTCTGAGACGGGGAGACTTCACTATCAATAGGCTACAAGGCTTCCTGAAGACAATTCTGACAAGTTTCCCTTTTCTTCTGTTATCATCAATCTGTTACTCATGTCTTTACTATATGTACTTTATTCTATATCTGGCGCTGTTGTCAAAATATACCATGATGTTCCCCTAAATGTTATGACAAGCTGCGACATATTGACATCTCAGCGTGACTAGCACATGCCTAATATCTTTAATCCCAGTTACTTCTCCAAAGATCCTTCTACAAATTGGAAAATTAAATAAGGAGATGCTTTAATATGTTAACAAGAAAGAAGGCAATTAAATAACCATTACATGATCCTTCTGTATACGGCTGGGAACAAGCCAGAGCTTGTAGTTGTGCAATTATTGTTATTTGTGTTGTTACACTCTTGTGTGTGGTCTGTACTGAGACATGGCTTTAAGTGGATAGCACATAAGACTTTCCTGCTTGTATTGCAAGAAAACGTCTTAACTAGTAGCATCCTTTTGTAATTGTAAGTAATAATATTTTTACATAGAGTCATATACCTTTTAAGTTCCAGACCGCTCAAAATATAATATTTTCATTTCGGACACATGGCTGTGATGGTTTGTTATGCAAATAGCTGAATGGAGCTATTTTACACTATAACATAGAGGTGAGTAGGATTTATTCACTGCCTTATAAAGTTCCAGCTTACCCCTCGTTCACATCTGCGTTTGGTAATCTGTTCGGGGAGTCTCTTGGGGACCCCCCCGAACAGACTGCTGAATGCACTGTCAAGAGGTATGCAGTGAAAGCACATGGACCCCATAGATTATAATGGAGTCCGTGTGCTTTCCATGCGCTGCCCACATGAATCATGCGGATTTGAAAGTATATCACAAAATACCTTTCTGTCCGCATGTTCCGTACGGACACCGCATGGAGAGCACATGGACCCCATTATAGTTTATAGCTTGCCAGTGCGTTTGGTATTCCGTTTGGAGGGTCCCCATGCTGACTCCCCGAACGGATTACCAAACACAGATGTGAATGAGGGGTAAGTTGAAACTTAATGAGGCAGTGAATAAATCCTAGAACATACTAACTAGGCTCAGCTGTAAATGTGGCACATTTTAGGAACAGCTTTGAAGCACCTTGAATCATCTAGTTTGAACTACAATACTTCCAACTTGCTAGACATATGGGCATAGATTTTCAGAAAAAATGCAACAAAATGTGCATTAAAAGCAAGCCATCTAATAGGAGGGATAAACCACGTTCCCAGTCCATTTTTTTTCCTGCATCGTTTTTTGCTGCATTTCTGTATATGGGGCCTTAGCCTAAAGGTTCAGCAGATTTACTATTCAGAATCAGCCATTGTGATAAATCTAGCATATTTTTATACGGCCTATTAGTATATATGAGCAGTGGTTTCATTGACTAGTATGGAACATTATCAACTATTCTATCACCTTTCTATGTACAGCATTTTTGTCTTATGTCGCTCTGTGCCTCAAATTCCAACTGATATAGTACAAAACCCAGGTTTTTTTTTTTTGTAGATTGTGAGCCCCATATAGAGCTTACAATGTACATTTTTTCCCTATCAGTATATCTTTTTGGATTATCGGAGGAAATCCACGCAAACACGGGGAGAACATGCAAACTCCTTGCAGATGTTGACCTTGGCAGTATTCAAACCTAGGACTCCAGCGCTGCAAGGCTGCAGTGCTAACCACTGAGCCACCGTGTTGTCCCAAAATCCAGGTTTGTAATTGAAGAAGGGTGTGTTGTGCACAGTTGTTTTTTATAGGTGACCAAACTAGTAACATATAGGTGAAAGCTGGCTAGGGTACTATAGAAGCTGCATTTTATTTGCCTCAGGTTTCATATCCTACTAATATTATTAATATTATAAATGTGAAAGTTTGTATGTTTGTGTGTTTGGATGTTTGTGTGTTTGTTCTTCAATCACGCAAAAATGGCTGAATGGATTTGAATGAAATTCGGCACACAGATAGATTGTAACCTCGATTAAAATATAGGCTACTTTTTATTCCGGTAAATGACATGGCTTCATGACTGTTATGAATTTAAGTTCACATACTATATTACACAGCACTTAGCAGCAGCCTTATCTCAGCCAGGGCTGTTATCACTCTGTGTAAACGCACGCTAACCCACAGAGTGTATACACATTTGCATATTATCTGATCTGCTCCAATGCTTACAAAAGGATATGGGCAAACAGCTTTAAGCCAAATTGGCAGTTTGCCAATTTTTATTTTTTTTTTAAATGTAGATTGCGAGCCCCACATAGAGCTCACAATGTACATTTTTCCCTATCAGTATGTCTTTGGAATGGAAATCCATGCAAACACGGGGAGAACATACAAACTCCTTGCAGATGGTTTTATGCCCTTGGCGGGATTTGAACACCAGGACTCCAGCGCTGCAAGGCTGCAGTGCTAACCACTGAGCCACCATGTGGCCCCCTGCAGTTTGCCAATTTTAAACATGCCTGGAAAAAGAAAAATAAATTTGTCGCCAACAACGAGAGCTATGAAGGAGCCAGAAGTCACACAGTTTTCAAGCGCAGCTGAGGGGAATCATTGACTCCAACAACACACTCATTATATGGCGTCCTATTGAGCTGCTGACATGCCGGAACAATCACAGGCACAGCACGAGGAATGACTTCAGCAGCAGGCCAGCTTGACAAGTGCCAAAACGCCGGAGCAGGCGGATCATCAACACCAACAACATGCTCATTATATGATGTTCCAGCGAGCTGCTGAGATGCCGGAACAATCACAGGCACGGTGCAAGAAAAAAGTTCAGCGGAAGGCCAGCTTGAGAGCTGCCGAAATGCCAAAGTATGCGGATCATCAGAGCCAACAACACGCTCATTATATGGCTTCCCAGCAAGCTGCTGAGATGCCAGAACAATCATGGGCACGGTGTGAGGAACAAGTTCAGCAGCAGGACAGCTTGAGAGCTGCCAAAATGCTGCAGCAGGCAAACCATCGACGGCAATTTGCTGAATATAGGCGGATCATCGACGCCAACAACCCGCAGACAAAGTCGCGGGCAGAGGCTAGTTAACTATAAATTGTAAATTAATGATTACATCATTAATTACATCAAACTCCATTAATGATTGGAAGCAATTCATGAACTACTTTCCTCTCCGCATGACTTGTGCGGACACTGCGCGGAAAACACATGGACCCCATTATAGTCTAGGGGGCCACAGACATAGACCTCTTGTCAATACGTTTGGTATTTCATTGGGGGGGTCCATATGCGGATGTGAACCAGGCCTAAGAAAGTAGGGTGCAGCTGTAAACAAGTATTCAAAATTCAATGGAAACATGGAAACCAAACGTGAGGCAGGAGAATAAAAAAGGATGGCAAAAAAAAGAGTAGAGTCTGAAAGAAGCAAAAAAAAAAACTGAGGGTGGGTGGAGGGGGGGCTCGGCCAGCTGTCTACCTCATTTTGGGGGTCTAAATATTAATATACTGTTCAGCTGCCGATACAAGGGAACATGTATGACTACAAAATACTAGTAACATGTAAAGCTTCCTAACAATATGGGACATACATTTCTCAGTAAATGCCCTAGACTTGACCTTTCTTTCTATGTGAATGACATGTTTGTGGTAAAACAGCAGGCAGGTGCTTTAGAATTTGTCATTTCTATGTTCCTAAAGAGAGTGAAAGGGGTTAAGCCTTTATTGTCTGCTTGGAAAATATTTGGTAAATTCTTAGTTGTTCACCAGGTCCATTCCATGCTTACAATCTAATCTGTAGTCTTCTTTTTAATACGGTCTGCCTTCCATTAAACTCGCAGCCACCAGCACTCTTGCAATCTCATCTTTTACAACCAGTAATCCATGTTGATAGATACCCAGTTGGTGTCAGTGAATCCTCCTGTGTACATTGCGTGAGTTCGCTGTGTCAAGCGCCTGAAAGCTTTCTGAGAATATTTGGCATAGGTTTGCTTGCTTGCACAGTATTAAGTAATAATGCATCAGGTACTTGCAAGCAGACAGACAGAAATGGATATTTGACAGGCAAAGGAGACTCTCTTTTTTCACTTGGGCAGCCTGAAATCTATTCAAAGTCACAGACTGGAGGATTTTCATTAGGTGCTGACATATGCAGGTTTGAGCGATACAAGCCAATGCAAAACTGACAAGATATGAAGTCAAGCATGTCAGTAATTTACAGCATCCAAAGAACATTGAAATGCTTTGAATATTCATCCCAGGAGTCATTTGCAATAACCACCACATTGTCATTTACATGAAGACAGCAGCTGCCAAATTGTGTCTATGCTAAAGCACTAAACTTTCTTTCCTATTCCCTGCAAAATAAGTAAAAATAAAAAATAGATATATTCGTGACATTTATCATTAGGGGTATTTTCAGGCTGAAGCCCTATGTTCCGAAAATGCAGCGTTTTACAGTAAGAGATTCTGGTAACCCCATCCACACATTGCAGAAAACAATTATACCTGCGAAAACACTGCCGTTTTCCATATAGGTATAATAAGGGCAGAAAATCTGCAAAGGAAAACTCTGCAAAAAATGCAATATATAAACACTGCAGAAAAAACGCAACATGTTTTTTGCTACATTTTGCTACGTGGGGCCTCAGACTCAAAGTCAGGTTTGGTGGAATCTGTGTTGGTATAATTTGCACCAAATTTGTGAAATGTTGCATGATGATTGATAAATTAGATGTGTCTATAAGGCTTCATGCTTGCGAGCATACTTTTGATCCACAATTGCAAAACAAAGCACAGACACATGTATTTCAATGTGCCCAGACACATAGCCCTGGTTGCCATAGCTGTAATTGAAGAGCTGCAAATTATACAGCAGGTCCTCTAACTGAGTGTAACTGCAGCTCTGCCAATTCATTTCATTGCATGGGTCAGTAAAAAGCCACAAATGACAAGCGGATACCAATCTGTGTGTCATCCGTGCTGTTTTCATGGTGTGCAGGAGCCTTAAAGGGGTAGTCCAGGCAATAATGGAAAACCCTTTTAACTTCTAATTCAGCCATGGGCATTGAAAAAAAAATTCATATTCATCTGTCCTTGATGCTCTAGTACCCTCACGATGTGTTCCGGTCCTTCTGCTGAACGGATCTCTTCTGGAGTTACGCTGAAGTCTCTGATTGGTCTTAGTGGTAATGGGACTACTGAGGCCAATCAGCGAATGGCATGCGATATCACTACCTGTTACATCATGGGTCCTCTTCCTGAGGCTGCTGATTGGCCTTAGCAGTCACATGATTGCTGAGTCCAATCAGCGGCATCAATGGCACTCTGGAAGACATGGGGGAGAAGCTGCTGGTGTAGAAGAACTGGAATGCACCAGGAGGACACCAGAGTATCGGGGACAGATGAGTATGCTTTTTTTTCACTCCCCCAGCTGCTTTAAAAGTTTAAGGGGTTGTCCAATTTTGCCTGGACAGCCCTTTTAAGTCTGACATATCTGTTCTGCAATGTTACTCCACTTTCCATACCACCCACAGACTAGAGTGACTTTGAGCACGGACAGCTAGACAGGATAGCCATGCCCACTTTCCCACCAACTTTTGAAAAGTGGAGTGAGAGATGGAGAAATCAAAAAGTCACAAAATTGCAAATATCTATTTTCTGATTTTTTTTTCCCCTCCCATTCACATTAACCAATATTAAGACCAGTCATTGTAAATTGTCAGACTACCACAGCAGGAATGGTTTGCTATGACACCCCCCCCCCCCCCCTCAATAGGCAATGGCAGACACAGTGAGATCTATTCACTTGATGCAGTGCTGCATGGTGTCTGCCATTGCTGTGGTTCTGTGCTTGTGGGGTAGTGTGGCCCGGAGCTAGATGGAGTAACATGACAACAGGGGTATTGCTAAACTGGGTCACTCCTGTGGGAGCTGTGTTA
This sequence comes from Leptodactylus fuscus, assembly GCF_031893055.1. NCBI lineage: Eukaryota > Metazoa > Chordata > Amphibia > Anura > Leptodactylidae > Leptodactylus > Leptodactylus fuscus. The sequence continues at coordinate 182,989,126 of NC_134265.1, forward strand.
CGTTGATGATGGTAGCTGTGTGGTGCTGTACCCAGCAGAGTAGGGACCCACAATACCACTATATAGAGGTTGTCCTGAAGTGGCTAGTGGGCTTATACACCTTGATCAATATATATATACTAAGAACCTTATGTTCAATATTGTAGATTTTGCTGGGAAGCATTATATCAATGTATAATATTGTGATGTGTGGTCCACGTCTTTCCTTTGTTTCTCTATGAAGGTTGCAATATAGATATAGGTTTCTAGGATATATCTTGTGGGTCCACTTACATGGAAGTAACCTTATGCTGAGCTTGACCCCCGGTAGGATCTGTAAGAATTCAGGTTCATACATTATTTGTATTATTTTTATAGTACAAATGTTATAAATTCCAAAAGTTTCAAAATAGATGGATAGATAGACATTAGCCTAACATCAACTGACTATTGAATGGATATTCATTGTTTGAATGACCTTTGGCAAATGTTGGGGAAAATGGACCAGACTGGAAGAGATTTACTCCACACTCATGTGTATGGGAAGTCAGGTGAAATAGCTTTCAGACTGGTCTCTGTACGCTCTTGATTTGTCCCTACCTGTCTGGTACTGTAGGATGTAGTTGTCCTGTGATGTCACCAGTCAGTTCTAGTCTCCGCCACAAGAAAGACTGTACCTACCTCTATTATTAGCTGCCAACCCTGAAAAGGGGGAGAGGGGTGTTGAGGGCCTTTTGATACATTGCTATAGCTACTTTTGCTAGAAAAAAAGAACATTAGTACTGAACATTACTTTATAAATATTCAACACCAACATATTCAGTAAATAAACCAAAGTAACTGTATGTGAAGTAATCTTCAGCTATAGAATGACTATTTGTTTCTCGGAAGTGTGAATTGGACTTTGAAGCCCGCACAGACAGTAGGTTTTCATTTAGGTACTGGACATTGAAACATAGCAATTAACCAAGATTAACCAATCCTCTCATTTCTACTAACTGCAACAGTGCATGAAGACGTCTTCTTCATTGATCTAGATAAGACAAGCTGCTTAAGCACATGAACAATAGTCTCGTGATTAAATGAGTAAATTCTTTGTTAATCCAGTTTTTTGGGACAAGGTGCTCAGTGTAAATGGAGCATAGTGGAACCTAAATGCATTACTCAAGAAACACATCAAAAACCATTCCAATGGTGACAAATGATCTGCTGAGTGAGAATCTGAGGACAGGACACCGTGAATGATGAATCTGCAGCTAATAATTGATCGGCATTCTTTAGGACTTTCCACTGAATTGGACTAGATTAAGGCATGCAATAGATGAGACATCTGGCATGAAAGCTTCAATGTGTACTTTCACGTATTCCCATTATCGTGGCCATGGCAAGTAGTACTAATACCTTGCCTTGAGGAGAATAAAATCAACAAACAACATGATATTAAAAAAAATCGGAACTCTGATACGCTATTATTCTATTTATTATGTTGCATTTTGTAATTGTCGGAACTGAAGATGATTTGCACTTTTTTTTAAAAGCTAAAAGCAATACATGTAAATACATAAGAAGGTTTACTAGAAGAGACAATATGTGCAAATATGACTGTGCATAGAAATATTGATGTACAATGTAAAAAATGATGCAGATAAAAAGCAAAATCTGTGTGCGAACATCTAAACTATTCTATATGTATGTATGTATGTATGTATCATTCTATGATATATGGTAAGTCTAACTGTATGGATTCAATACAAGAAGTAATATAAAATAATATTATTATATATTTTTAGAACTGCTATGAGAATTGAATGTTTTGCTACCTCTGGCTAACCATGCACAGAAACAAAGTAATGACAATGGCGGCAAAACTGCATTTTCAAAAAAATCATTTTAACTGTGGAATCCTGAACATTTTCCATCTAGATTTTATACATTAAATTAGAGAAAAGGAAAAAATTTTTTTGCATTTTTTTCCTGCAGTGTAGTATAAGAGCTTCCTTTATCTCCCATTCCTTTTCAAGCTTCTTGACTTTGGCTAAAAAAAAAAAAACTCAGCAAAATCAGCAACAAAAAAAGGAACTTTTCTGCAACATGGGACCTTATCCTAAGGAATGGTGCTCCATATTGTGAAAACACATATTGTGTAAAAATCATGCTTTTTACATTACCTGCAAAGTGGATGGGATGCTAATCCCATCCATATACTGAAGAAAAAAAATGTCAAAACCACAAGCATGTCAATTATACTTACAGAAACACAGGAGTTTTCCATATCAGTAAAATAGAGACAGAAAGTCCACAGGGAAAAACCCTGTGGACTTTCTGTAAAAAAAACACTGACAGAAACAAACACAATGCATTTCCGCTGCAGTCTTTTACGCGTTTTTTGCATTGATTTACCCGATGGCTGGGGCCCCACATGCCGTGAATACTACAGTTTGCCCACGGCGTAAACACTGTTGAAAAAAAATGCAGTGGAAAGTGCAAGAATCCCATTCCCACATAGTGGAAAAATATTCGCAACAGACTCGCTGCGATTTCTACAACTGTTGCGGTTTTGGAAATCGCAGAAAGTCAATTACACCTATGGAAACGCCAGCGGTTGTCCTATAGCTATAATGGAAGCAGAAAGTCTTTCTGTGAAAAGTGCTGTGGGACACTACGTGGGGCTTTAGCCTTATGGAGTTAGGGGTCTGACACCTGGAACTTGCACCTATCAGCTTACCAAGCACAGCACTAAACATTATATAGCAGCTATGCATGATATTGCGGCTCAGCCCCATTCAGTTGAAGGGGAAACAGCCTATGTGACTGATGAATATAATGTCTGTGATGTCTCTTGCCTATGAAAGACAGCTGATCTGATAGTGACAACTTATGCTAAGGTCATCAATATTTAAGTCCCAGAAAATCCTTTTTTCTTTTTCTTTTTTGATTGTACAGTCCTATGAAAAAGTTTGGGCACCCCTATTAATCTTAATCATTTTTAGTTCTAAATATTTTGGTGTTTGCAACAGCCATTTCAGTTTGATATATCTAATAACTGCTGGACACAGTAATATTTCAGGATTGAAATGAGGTTTATTGTACTAACAGAAAATGTGTAATATGCATTAATCCAAAATTTGACCGATGCAAAAGTATGGGCACCTCAACAGAAAAGTGACATTAATATTTCGTAGATCCTCCTTTTGCAAAGATAACAGCCTCTAGTCGCTTCCTGTAGCTTTTAATCAGTTCCTGGATCCTGGATGAAGGTATTTTGGACCATTCCTCTTTACAAAACAATTCAAGTTCAGTTAAGTTTGATGGTGGCCGAACATGGACAGCCCGCTCTCAAATGATCTGAAAACAAAGATTGTTCAACATAGTTGTTCAGGGGAAGGATACAAAAACTTGTCTCAAAGATTTTGTCTGGAACACATCCATGTATCTCTCTTGCGTTTGTCATTACAAACATGGGAATATTGTTACAACACACAATTATACTCAACAAACAGTTTCATTTACTCAGCAGCCCAAAGGATACACATGCAAAATAAACTTGACAAGTGCTTAGTGTCTGTGACCTTATGTCAAAAGTAAGAGAAAGCCTGGTTTGTTATTAAACATTGTTTGCTTACTTCACCTTCATATCCTATTTGCTTCTTGTGGTCACCATGTCATTGTAGCCAAGTGTTTATGGTCATTAGAGTTTATTTTATGTTTGCATTAAAGGTTTGTTCACATCCAAGAAAGAATATATCAGGAAAGATAATGGGGCACATTTATTAAGAAAGCTTTCTGGCATTGAGGGGATGATAAATTCCCCCGTGTTCTAGAGATTTTCACTAATCTGAACCTGATTTTTCACTGATCTTCTCTTGACCTCTGTATTATTCTGTATAACCTGACACATTATGCATGCCGCCTATCTGCAGGCAGTTTGATACAGAGCAGGAGGAATAGAGAAGATTGATATATAGATGTGATTTATTATATAATCTGTCATTTATTAATTCTTATTTTTCTGAAGTTAGTTTTAAAGTAGCCGGTTCTAGCCAGTGATTGACAGCCCTCCATATATGTCTCTGTATACAGGGATGCTGCCTAAAACCTTAGGGAGTCACCTACTTGATAACTATGATCAGAATAAGCAGATATTTACCCCTCATTCACATCTGTGTTTGATAATCCGTTCGGGGAGTCCACATGGGGACCCCCCCTGAACGGAATACCGAATGCATTGACATGCGGTGATCAGTGAAAGCACACGGACCCCATAGGTCCGTGCGCTCTCTGTGTGGTGTCCGCACAGAACTTGTGGACAGAAAAGTAATTCATGATCTACTTTCATGTCCGTATGATTTGTGTGGGCAGCTAGCGAAAAGCACATGGACCCCATTATAGTCTATGGGGTCCATGTGCTTTCACTGCACACCGCTTGCCAGTGTGTTCGGTAGTCCATTCAGGAGGTCCCCATGCGGACTCCCCGAACGGATTACCAAACGCAGGTGTGAACGAGGGGTAAGATCAATAAAAACACTATTGCTATTTCATTAACTGAAATTTAAGTGTAAAACATGGTGTGAGTAAATTTACAGGAACATTTTATAAAGTAGATATTTTGTTTTATTATTCCAAATGAATATACAATAGTTTGCAAAAATGCATAAAAACCACAGAACAGTAATCTAACCAGGAGATAAAACACCACATTTCTATAGTACACTACTGTAATATTTAATAAAGATAACAATATATATATAAATATATTGACAAGTATATAAATCGTATATACTGTGCAATGTAAGAGAAATTGGAAAATTCGAGAAATCATTGTTCTAAAGTTCTATATCCAGTAAATAACATGAAGAATTCCTGCCTATGTAAAGGCAATCTACATTTATAGACCACACACATAGACCACAGACAGGGTACTTAGGAAATTTAGGACAATGGAGAGGGATATGTTTTCTCTTAACTTACATTATCCCTACAATAATCTGGTGATCATATTTCTGAAACTGAAAATGCTAAGAGCCAGTATGTACAATATTCTTACCATGGCCTGTTATGCAAATAAATATTCCTTATTGAGAATTAAAATGGGAAATATCTTACAATGATGCAAATAAGCATTAACATTTTTGGACAAAATACAGTCAATTAATAGAAAAAATAACACTAATAATAATAATAATAATAATCATAATAGCACCCAGCTCTAACATGTGTGTTGACAGAAAAATAAATTTTACTCAGCTACAACCCTGAAAGCGTGCAATACTTCTACCATACGCAATACACTTATGTGTACATTTTTCAGAAGGGATTTAGTAGTATTGAAATTAGGAACAAGAGCCCAGCAAGTATCCTGAGTGTCATTATGTGCTAATAGGGGCCACATATGGAGTGTTGAGAGAAAGCTTCATTCTGTAAAAACAGACATGTATCCGTACACGGGCATTGTTTAGATTTGGCTAAAGCCTGGTAATTACTTGATTGACATGTTATAGTCTGACCTTGGAAAGGATGCAGGACCCATTCAGCACAATATGAGCTGGAGAGCTGCAACCATTCAAGGATGTTCCGTCTGTGTAGCCGTGCATATTCACCTGGTATAAACGATCCTTGGAATTTTAGGAGTTCTAGAGCTAGGTGCATGGTCTGGTGGTGGGATTTCCATCAATCGGGAATTTATTTATTTTTTTCCCCCTATTAGTATGTCTTTGGAGTGTGGGAAGAAACCCATGCAAACACTGGGAGAACATACAAACTCCTAGCAGATGTCCTTGGCAGGATTCGAAACCAGGACTCCAGCACTGCAAGGATATAGTGCTAATCACTGAGTCACCATGTTTTCCATCAATCGGGAATTTATAGCACTTCCTGTGGATTTAAGTACTAAGCTTTAACAGGCTGAAGCCAATAACAATCAAGCCTGTCTATTGTTTAATGACCCAGTAATGTGATCAATTTTTTCATTCTTCCATTCAACAAGGTAGAGGCACAAGGGATTGATGTCTGTCATTGTTATTTCCTTTTTTCACCGTGACAACAACTATTGCACCAATATGTATTGTTTATCGTTAATGGGGGGGGGGGTTGTTATAAAAAATAAAATATTTTAAAGAAAAATTGTTTTATTTATTTTTTAGGAGGGACCATTTGTAATATAGTTACATAATACATGAGGTTGGATAAAGACATCAGTCCATCAAGTCCAACCTATAACCCTACAAACCCCTACAGTGTTAATCCAGGGGAAGGTAAAAAAACCCATGAGGCTCATGCCAATTGCCCAATTCAGGGGAAAAAAATCCCTTCCCGACTCCAATCTGGCAGTCAGTATAAAAACCCTGGATCAATGTGTCCTTAAAATCTAGAATCAATAACCCGTAATATTGTTCTCCTCAAGAAAGGCCCTCTTTGAACTTGTTCAGTAAATCCGCCATCACAACTTCCTGGGGCAGAGAGTTCCAGAGCCTCGCTGTTCTTACTGTGAAGAATCCCCTTTTATGTTACTGGTGAAACCTTCTCTCCTCCAGACGTAGAGGATGTCCTCTTGTCACTGTCACTGGCCTAGGAGTAAAAATATCCTTAGAAAGTTCTTTGTATTGTCCCGCCATGTATTTACACATTGTTATTAGATCTCCCCGTAGATGTCTTTTCTCTAAACTGAATAACCCCAAATTTGTTAATCTATCGTTGTACTCCAGTCCACCCATTCCCCTAATCATTTTGGTTGCTCATCTTTGAACTTTATCAAGTTCACTTATGTCTTTCTTTTATATTGGGGCCCAAAATTGCGCACAATATTCTAAGTGTGGCTATACCAGTGATTTGTATAGAGGCATAACTATGTTCTTGTCATGAGAATCTAGGTCCCTTTATATATGGTCTTAAACATAATTTTAGATTTTTCTTTTTTGTCTTCTACAGAGACTTTAAGATGCAATCGCTTAGCTAATACTTTTGGATGCAAAGTATTCCAAAGAATTATAGCCCATAACTATTGCATTGACAAGCAATCTACTAGTCCAGTGGTCCCCAACCTTTTTTTTGCACAAGGGAACGGTGTCAAGCTAGACCATTTTTCCATGACCCAACAGGGTGGGCTTTGGTCATATGGGGGCAGGGCTATGGAGGGGATTGGGTTTTAGTGCATACTTATCATTTAATTATGATAATTATAATGTGAATATGACTCAACTCACCATAGGTTCAGAATGAGTAGGAGAACCAGGGGGGCCAATTGACATTATATCTAGCTGCCCATTAGCATCCAGAGCTACTACCCCTCCAACTCGCAGAACATACAGCTAGCTGTAGGAGAAAGAGGGCTGGATACATATGACATTCTTGTCACTGCTTCTGTCTGAGCAAATTCTGAAAGTAGAGTAGCAGCATTGTATATTGAGCCTTAGTGTACAGCACTAGTACTTAGCAGAGCTATACAACAAACAGCACTATAGACCGGGGGTGCTGGCGGGAGCTTGGTGTACAGCGCTATAGACCAGGTCCCCGCCAGGAGCTATGCCAGGAGCAATGACATTGTGACCAGATTGCTGACCCACCCCACATAATGTGCTGTGCTGTGTCTACTGAGGCCAGCCCGCCACCCTGCGGACCAGCAAAAAACACCCAATGACTAAGTCCTGATCCACGGACTGGTGGTTGGAGACTCCTGTAGGCTACGAGCCTGGTGTGGGCCAGTAGACGGACACTGCTGGCAGAGCTGAGGGCTAGGGAACCCTGTGAACATTTAAAAGAAACATACCTTTGTGGCCACAAATCAATTAAACAATGCACAAATAATCATCTTTTTTGAGGTATGCAAATCAGCTTGCATGTACATTGATGGTTGAGCCGGATGTTCCAAATTTGCCTTAAGATGGCTGAAAGTGCCGTAACTCTCTTCTAGAATTGCTACTCAATACTGTTCCTTTAGCTGAGATTGCGCCTTTCAGCTTTGGCCCATATCATGAGTGTCTGTAGTCAAATCTGGTAAATGAAGCACACTTTGGATATACTTGCAGGCTGGTGTGCATGTCTATAAAAAGACGAGCTTCCCTATGTTACTTCATTGGTTTTTTGGCCACAAAATTATGTTTCTTATCCTAATGAAGACTCCAACACAATGTAAATAGTCTTTGGAGGCATTTTGTTTCTGACAGACACCCTTTAAAGTGGACCTTTCATGTCCTCAAAGATGTGCAGTATTATATACTGCTATAAAGCTGGCAGTGCACTGTATTCAGTACACTGTGGTCTTTCCCGATATGCGTCCTGGTGCAACTCCATTGAAAATAATGCCGGGTAAATCCATCACTACAGTGTCTAAACAACATGATGTCTCTGGTGCTTATTTCCGACTAGGTTCCTCCAATATTACCACATATTGCGAACTTCATTTGAGAAAAGCCAACATCTTTCTAGTAACTACAGAACAATGTTTAGTTTGCATTTGGTCTATTTACACACAATAATTCCCCTCCGTGTAAATGTCTAAATTGTAGAAGAAAAACTATTTCAGATTCATCACTATGAACTGAACTGTGAATAACTGGAAAATGAACAGAAAATACAACCGGGAATATCATATAAGAATGTCAAGGTATTTCTTATAGCCAACTTACTCTATTTTTATTAAATTATAAAATAAAATACAGTTTTGTTTTCAAAAGGTGCATTGTAAGGACGTGACAGGTTGGCTTGATATTTGTAACTAATGCATTAGGTCTACCAAAACTGGAGTACATGATCGACGAGCACTGTAAAATATGTTGTGTATATGTAAGTAGACATTATTTTTTGATACGTGATCTTATGGTGTGTGTGTGTGTATAATATATATATATAGTATAATTTATGTTGGAGCTTTATTTAGAAATACTTATATTATATGCTTTTTAACCTGCTCTTATATTGCATTCAGAACTTTACTAATGCCATAATTTAATATTCACAAGTAACCAGGCAAAAATGCTATTTTCATAATCTCCTCTATTCTAATATATACTAATATTCTTCTACTTCAGGCTGGTTGCTGTTTATTTGGTATTTTGTTTCGCATTGGTATAAAAAAAAAGCTACGACCAGATGTTTTAGTTTACTCAGTACTCAGTAGTAATTTCTGGAAAGCCCTAATACATTGCTTTTCATATTTTGGATTGTTCTGCAAATTTCCTGACGTCTTTTTGCTTCTCTGGAATTTTTCTTCAAAAAGCAGCATGATGTGGGTTTAGAGGTATTTCTTGCCGGCATTTTTCTATATACTTCTTCATAAGTAAAATGAAAGCCACAAAGACTACGTATATAAAATACATCAAAACATATAAACTCTAGAAAAGAAAAAAAAAGTAATCGATATGTAAGCGGTACTTGTGTTTTTTAAAGGCCTAAAAATGGAAGAAAACTGCAAAGGTAAAAACTAAGTGCTTCAGAAGCCTCATGTGATGATTTATTTGTAAAATGAATAATTATGAACTATAGAATATTATATATATATATATATATATATATATATATATATATACATATATATATATATATATATATATATATATATATAACAATCCGGTCTGCCAAGCAGTACACCACATATTGGTCCGCACTGGGACCTTTCTCAAGTTTTATTTTTATTTCCACTTCACTAATTGTTAGGATTGCTTTTTGGAGAAATATACATAAAACAGAATTCAAATTTATTTTACCTATACAGATGATTGACTAAATTGTAAAAAAAAGTTAGATTATCTCAACTCCCCTACATTGTAATATATATATATATATATATATATATATATATATATATATATATATATATATACAGAGAGAGAGAGAGAGAGATTGTATATTCACATATTTGAAATAATGAAGATTTTAAAGATATAAAAAAAGATGTAATTTGCACCTGTACCTACATTATGAGTTGTTCCAATGATATACAATCGAGCCAGGACAGGTGTATATATCACAGAAGACAACCTTGTTACCAGAACCACTTTGTTGTCTTGAGTATAGACCATCTATTTACATAGATCCATATACTCTAGCCAAATATTGACACAAGAAATGCCTTTATCTGCCTGACATTGTGTACCATCTACTATGGTTTGCTATTACATTACTGTACATAGAAGTACTTTATGGAAATTATCATATTGCAAATTTAGAAATTCCTTTATTTCATGCTGGAGAGAAGATTTACGTACAACTGGGTTGTCAGCTACTGCTATTACAGTCAGTGTATATCTGCGCATAACTCGAAATATAGACAGACAATAAAAAGTATAACATTTTTTAAATATATTCGATAGATAGATATTTTCTGCATGCATAAAGTAAATTTAACTAGCAAAAATTAATAGAACATGAATCTTTTTTTCATCTGACCCGCAAACAAGCAAATACGATTTGGCTTCTTACAATTATTCTACATACTGTTATTGCAGTTCTTATGCCTTTCCCATGTTTGTAGTGTTGTGTCACAGACATGTGTATTAGTAAAGGGTTAAATCTCTGCAAGGTGGGTGGCAGTTGTAAGGGATTGGGGGCTTTTACTTTGTCATCTCAACACGACTCGGAATCTCCAGGTGTGTATGTAGTGGGTGGGACTCTTATTGTGACAGCCAGGTATACAGCAGGCTGTACAGGTTCCAGGTATAGGCTGTGCCACTATTTAAAGCTGTGGAGTAAGTGGAAGCGAGACAGTACAGCTGATGTATTCTGTGTAAGAAGAGATTAAACTTCGTACCTTTGGCAATAAGGTAAGGCAAAAATACTACACAGTGCCTGACCATTTTACAACTACATATACAATTATTAGCAGTGTATATGTATATATGTGTGTGTGTGTTATGTGTGTATATACGTGTGTATATATATATATATATATATATATATATATATATATATATATCATACTAGGTCTATCGTGATCATGTCTTAAGATAGTAACGACAGTTAGAAAACAATATAATAATAGTATTAGATATATGATGAAAGGGTTATGGTTAGTAATATTAGTATTTGTTATAACGTTCATGCTATTAGTGGCAATAATAACAGAAGTGCTTCTAGAGAGTGGTTATGGGACTGCTGTTACTTGAAATATATTATTGATGGTCAATGGAGAATATACTTTGCATATGTACAATACCATACACTATTTCATTTAGAAATGTCTTATACATCTGCTTGCTGTTGTGCTTTTTTTTACATACAATTTTGTTTTTGTTCTACAGATTTCTGCCCCTGTGGCAACTGTTCATACCTGTCAAGGAGTACGTGCAAGAAGGGTTCCTAAGACTCTTCCATCCTATACACAATTGAACCTGCATATTTACCTTATCATATTTATATATTTGGACACAGGCTGACACAATTGTGGTACTTCAAATTGATTTTGTTTCCTGGGATTATACAAGGAGGAACCCACATAATCTAGCTCCTTATTTTTGTGAACACTTGTAGAAGGAAAGGACATTGTTTTTCTGCCTGATAACCGTAAGGAATAGATATATACTGAAGAGATGACAGCAGAGAGTCAACAGTCCCCTACTAGAGCTACTGGAGCAGGCACTAACCTGCAACAAGCAAGTAACTTTTCTATGCCAGTAGTCAAAGTGGAGAAGGAGTCAACATCTGAAGCAAATATGTCCAGTGGGCCTTCTGAAGTAGAAGACACCCCAAAAGGAAGAAGAAGGAAAAGACCGCTGCAGAGAGGTAAACCACCTTATAGTTACATTGCTCTCATAGCAATGGCCATTGCTCATTCTTCTGATAGAAAGCTTACCCTAGGAGGCATCTACAAGTTCATTATGGAAAGGTTCCCATTTTACCGGGACAACTCAAAGAAGTGGCAAAACTCGATCAGACACAATCTTACCCTCAATGACTGCTTCATCAAAATCCCTAGGGAGCCAGGGAGACCTGGAAAAGGCAACTACTGGGCCTTGGACCCTAATGCTGAAGATATGTTTGACAGCGGAAGCTTCCTTAGAAGAAGAAAGAGATTCAAAAGAACTGATCTCACCACATATCCAGCTTACATACATGACACTAGTATGTTCCCATCTCTGCAAGTGAGTAGGTCAACTTATCCTAATTCCGTCTACTCCAATATGACAATGAGCCCAACATATAGTCAACAGATCACCCCACATTCTTCTGTCTACTACCCATCTTCTTCACCTGCCTTTGGGTCTAGTCAGTCCAGAGTATTCAGCATCAATACACTTATAGGGCATTCCAGTGGCCCAGAGCATTCGCAGCAGGCAAGCAGATCCATGAGTCCAGATGTTATCTCTTCCAATACCAACTCTTGCAATTACACTGGTGCAAGCTATACCAACCAAGCAGGAGGGAGTAGCATGCTACAAAGACCTGCCAACCCCATGCCATATTCCTACCCAGTGCCTAACAGCCACCTGCAAGTCAACCAGAGTACTTATTCACATGCCAACACACAGCTGTTTGGCTCATCCAACAGAATAGCCATGCCCACATCTCCAGTCATGAACAGTGACAGCATGGACTTTTATGGTAGGATGTCTCCAGGACAGTACACTTCATTAACTGCCTACAATAGTAATGGACAACTAACTGGCACTAACGCCTACCTACGACATGCAACATACTCTGGGAACATGGACAGGTTTGTGCCTGCAGTTTAATGTATCATATTGCAACTATATGCAAAAAAAAATCTGTAATTGATAATAGCATATGCGCGACACCTTTTACTGATATGGCCAAACTTATTTACTATGTCATGAGGAGTCACAACAAAGCGATGGATATTATAACAGGATGATATTTTTTTTTAACGTCAATGCTATTATGTTTATAAGATGGACTATCAGATGTAATATCCATCATCTTTTTATTTTTCCCTATGGGATGAACTTAAAATCCAATATTTTGTATTGTGTATTAGTTACTTGATATGATCCTGCCTTTTCTACCACTGTAGGATAGTGACTACATTTATAAAACAGTAGCTCCGAAGGTAACTTCATAGACATAACATGAATGAATGGAAGCCAGTTGGAGTAGACACTGTTGTAAAACACTGCACTTATGTTTGGGGATGTGGGTCTTACACTTGTCTAAATCATGTTATATTGTGTTATTGTAAATAAAATTAATATTAATGTACACAACATGTCAAGATTACGTTATCTCATGTACGTTTCTTTTTCGCTATGCATAGTAAGATTGCCTAATAGACACATACACATGACCTGAGTTTATGACACGTTATAAAGACCTACACTATACTATATTAATAGATTTTCATTAATTTCTATATATTGCACAACACAAAATGTTATGGTCCTATACTACACACATCTAACTGATATGTGACATACAATTTGACATGTAGTGTAAGTTATAATTGAAACCCCAAGAGACATCTAACATTTACTAAAGAAGCCATGTACGATCCAATATATCAAATAAACGTCAATCACTAAATGTGTTATTCACATTTATAATGCTATATAATTCTTGCCAAACTTCAGAATCTAAGATATATTATTATTATTATTGTCGTTATTTTTATTATTGTATTCTTTATATACCTTTAAAATGTAATGAAAGAACATGAACGTAATCAGGAAAGTAAATCAAATAATGTTCTTTTATAGGATTATGGTACAAGATGTATATTGAATATAACATAATAACAAGCGCAGAGGAGAAAGAAACATATGGATAGATAGATGATAGATAGATAGATAGATAGATAGATAGATTAGATAGATAGATAGATAGATAGATAGATAGATAGATAGATAGATAGATAGATAGATAAAAAATGTAACCATGCTAATAAATTTAAAAGCAAAATTTCTGAAATATGGCCAAATAAGCCATAAGTGATTATAGTCCAATATAAGATAAGATAGATATGAAAGAGGGAGTGCTCATAAAGATAACTATTGTGTCTACCATTACAAATATTTATCCAATGTTCACAGTTTTTAATGATGCCTAAATGCAAACATATAATTCATGACATGAATTACAATACATGATGAGAAAAATTGGGTACGTATCTTCAATAGATAGACGCATGTACAAACATTTCTCAAAGTTTAATTCAAAAAGCCAAGTTTTGACCATTTTGTTTTCATTTTTTATTTATTTAGTTTTTTGTCCATGGCTAGGGCTAGTCACACAAAATTTGGCCGTTAATACCCACAAGATATGACAGTCAGTTTATATCCTATTTTCAATGTTAAGGCCTGGTGCACATCTGCATCTGGTATTCCGTTTGGGGGGTCTGCTTGGGGACCCCCGAACAGAATACTGAATGCATTGAAAAGTGGTTAGCCAAGAAACCACAGTACTTGTAGTACTTTTCTCACTACATGATTCGTGCGGACACCGCGCAGAAAATACATGGACCCCATTATAGTCTATGGGGTCTGCATGCTTTCATTGCTCCCAAATGGAACACTGAATGCAGATGTGTACAAGGCCTCGTTAATTTTTGTGAAACAACAAGAATGCTCATTTTCCAACATCATATAGTGAAATGCAAATACTGAAATAATGCTAAATAATATCTAAAATATTATACAAGAAAAAATACTAAACAACTCTTTGAAGTTACATTACTAAATTTAGATATAACGTTTGTGAAATAAGAGCTGCAAACTCCTAGCATGCTCCATTCACTTCTATGGGTAGCTCGAAGAAGAGCAGAGTAAGTAGTCATCCTGAGACTTGTAGTTCTACAAACAGCTGGTGTGCCAAGGGTTAGCTATCCTGTGTTAGAAGGTCTATACAGTATTTTGTTAAAGGTTTGTTTTGTCAAGCAACAGAACACAATGACTATTGAAGGCAACCTGTCAGTCATGGCTCATACAGTTATGCTTATGTCATACTAAAACAGCAAGATTTGTTTTCTGACCTGAAGCATTAAAATAAACTCTGGTACACTGACAGTTAAATCAGTTCTTTGGTACAATAATTCAGTGATACTTTTGATATTTTTTATTATGTGATCTGTATAGAAATTCACTGATTTCAAACAAATGTGTATATATTAGAAAGTTCACAGAGGGACAAATGATACTATCTGCACAAAAAAAAAATAAACACATAAAATTTCACTTTTATTGATATCCTTTAAAACCAATCCAAAAAGTAAAACAAAATGATTGTGTTCCACCTGTTCAGTCCATACAAAAGTGAAGAAATAACTAGGGAGGGGCAATTGTATATACACCTATATATGCCCTATAGGATATTGAAACCCTCACTCCCTAATAAACCACAGTGGCTTTTTTCCAAACAGCAACTTGTGAACAGGACCCAAAGCATGAACTGCCAGCAAATCACTCCCCCCCTCTGAGGTTACTGGCCTATTGCCACGCCAACAGAGAGGAGAGAGGCACTGACAGTCAGGTCACCGTACAACTGCTGAACTGGATGATAAGTCCACTGACTAACTGGGAATTTATGACCCTACGCAGCGTTTCTTCTATTAAAAAGAGTCATCAGGGGTCTTTTTCTCACTTCACAAAATAAACAGCTTAACACTGTAACACATGATAGCGGTGTGGTGTGCTGACCGCTGGCAGGACCGCCGCTCAAAGATTCAGCGGTCATTTTGTTTTACTTTTTGGATTGGTTTTAAAGGATATCAATAAAAGTGAAATTTTATGTGTTTATTTATTTTTTTGGGCAGATAGTGTCATTTGTCCCTCTGTGAACTGAATGATCTGTATAGAAACCACATAAATTTTAGAGTTTGGTTTCTTCTATTGCCCACAAGTGTGAACTAATGTGAAGGAGTAATGAATTTATTCAATAACAACCATTTATATCGACATATCACTGCAACCTATGCAACTTCCAACTGGGCTATGTAAACTCATCTCCATAATCTCTCATAAACTGCTTGAGAGACATAAGAGTGTGCCAAGGGTAGCTAACTGTAGGGTACATTGATCTATAAAACATACTACTAACATTGCCTATGTCTGTCCCTGAGGTCCTAGAATTATAATTATTGACTCAATGACCTCTAATTTAACCTGGTCTTTACATTTGTACCATTGTAAAAAATAAAATAATATATATATATCCCTTTGTTAATTTCAGCATTTCAGTATACACTGTCTACCAATAAGTATATTTGGACATCTGTGGTAGAATAGAAAAAAAACATTTATTTATATTCAATAGTTGGTAGTGCCTCCATGAGCGGCAATTACAGCCTCACCCCACAGGGACATACTTTCCACAAGTCCTTGTATGACGGCTAGTGGTATTTTATTCCATTAAGCTTGGAAAAGACAGGTAAGTTCTTTCCCCGATTTTGGATGGCTGCAGTTTCGGGAGTCTGCTGAATCAGGGCACATTCCACCAATCACAGTTCACCTTCCACTTCATAATCACATAGACCACTTTTGGGTAATTTAGTTCACTTGCTATGTCCCTTAAGGACTGACCATTTCTGTGGTACCCACAATTACCCCTTTCTCGAAATCAGACAACTCTGCACTTCGTGTCATCTTACATGCGAGTAATGCCAATGTACTAATGCCAATTCTGTTTCCTACATGATATTTAACGGCTGAAGGCGTGACGTACAAATACCTATTGGTAGACAGTGTATAACAGTGCACACAGAAATCACTATGAGACTTTGACATGACATAGAATTTGTGCCATTGTAAGTTTATGGCACAGGTTTAAAGTACCTTCCCTCTGTGATCAAACAGAAGTATGTGGGGCATTTAGCTAACCAGCAGGAGAATGACAGAAGTGGTTTACAACTGGTCACTCAGTGAGTATACGGGGGAAAAAAGTGCAGAAAAGCGGTATTTTCAAAAATGTGCTACCGTATATACTCGAGTGTAAGCCGACTTTTTCAGCACATTTTTCATGCAGAAAAAGCTCTCCTCGGCTTATACACGAGTCAGGGTCCACGGAGCACAGAAAACTGGAAGGACCTGGAAGGGGGAGGTCCTTTAGTGCTACTGCTCTGTGATTGGCTTGTCATGAGGTCACGTGACTGTGATGTCATCAAAGGTCCTGTAGCCACTGTATGTAACATCTGCAGATAAGGTTGAGTCTAAATCCTAGTAGCTCCGCCCACACCAGAGTCCGATCACATGGTCATGACGCCATCAGAGGTCCTTTAGCACACTAGGATTTAGCATCTACTCTGCAGATGAGTGGCCAGGGTTCATTGTGTCTTATGGAAGATGTCTGTTGTATGGAGGAGAGGAAGCTACAGTAAAGTGACACACACAGGGACCTTCCTTTAGTTACTCTGCCTATTAATGTCAGGCATTTGGGGTTATTAATTTAGTTTCAGTAACTCCATGTGCCTCACATTAATAACAGTTAACCCCATCATGTCCCTCATATTAACCCCTGTGTGCCCCATATAAGGGTTACATTTCGCAACGTGGGGCTTCAGCCTTAAGGTGCTTTGTATTTTAGAGAGCAAAACAAATTACAGAAAACATTTCAAATGCACAAGTCAATAAAAATGGTGACATTTCAGAATCCATTCACCACAGACTTTCTTCCAGGTGCCTGCAGTTATCCAAATGAAAAGTGATCCACTAAGACAAACAGTGACTCGTCTGGTCAGATAATAGCAGGCGGATTTCTGATTCCTCCATGAAACATGATCTTTTTCGATTACTCAGATTAGACTTATAGTTAACTTGTTAATGACTAGTGAAATCTATTGGTCTGGTGATTGATCGCTGCGTTCCCAGAGAATGTGCTGCTTCCTGAGCTCTCACTATTGTTCTCATTCATCTTCTGCTCCATTTTTGTATGACAGCAGTAGTCGCGGGCTGAGCATTGATAAATGAGTGGTGCACTAGTAGTGTGCAGTACAACCTTTAGCTAAGGCATACGGAGGTGAAACAAACACTACACATGTACAAAATTCGATTCATCTGGGCAATATCCCCATAACACTTTAATAGCTAAGATTTTGCCAATATACTTTGAAGGGCATGAATAATTAGCTATTTGCACTGTAGTGTCTAAGGTGTTTCTCAATATTTGTAGGTCAAATACTCCCTAGTGAAAATAAGTTCCAACCAAATATACTAAAGGTAGTGATCAGTTATAATTGTTAACGAAATTCATCTCCATTTGGAGCATCTGTTGGCAGATTTGATGGGAAGAATAACATGGAGTATTATTCATTCTAGCAAAGTGACAGACCCCATTATAAGGTTACAGAGAATAAGGAGGACGAGGGTTAGTTAATAGTGTCCATCTTATGATGGATTTAGCTTCCGATCAGAAGAGAGAACATAAACAGATGTATATGCTATGCCAAAAAATGTGCCTTATAGTTGGTACATACTGTTATGTAGGCATCTATGGCTGGTATACATCAGGGCCAGCTTGAGGTTTGGGCAACTGCAGTATGTTCCTGTAAAAGCTACAGTTGCAAAGACACCTGAAATTGAGTGTTTTTCACTGAAACACAACCAATAGATTTTCACCATGAAAAAAAAAATGGAAAGGGTGCAAACTATGGATGTGACCTGGTGCTATAATTGACATGTTATGCATTTATTCCTGCTGTGCTTATAATTGCCACAAGTAGGTGAGAGCTGTAGAACTCTCATCCACAGTGCTGGTAATGTAGATGGCAGTAGGTTAGCTGATGTTGAGTGTGCAGCATGGCCCCCTTATGCCACTAGACACGCTATATTTGTTGTCAGGTGACCTCTACACAAACAATCGAGTGGTCACAAGCCTTTTTTTGTAGACTTTAACCTGATCAAAAAAAGAACATGATCAGCAGACTTCAGGAAACAGCAGCAGGGAATAGGTTGCAACTAATGGAACAGTAGGACTTGTAAAAAGTGAGTTTTTTCTGCTCACATTATTGCCAGTTTAGATTTCAGTTTAGCTGGACAATTCCTTTAAGTCTGTAATACCAAAGAAATTGAGTATTATCTATAGAAGTGTGAAATAATGAGAGTCTGCACTGCATTGTGAGCATTGAGTGTGTTACTGTATAAAAGTCCTGTTTTATAAGCACTGAAATTTTGTTATACGACCACAAGAGTTTGTTAAAGCCATACCAAAAAATATATATATGAAATGTATAGATTGAGAGTCCTCATTAGTTTATACCTTTTTTAATGGCTAACAAAAATGATTACAGATTGCAAGCTTTCGAGACTACTCAGGTCTCTTCATCAGGCATGGTATAACAATTTTTAAAGGCATGCATATTTATACAGGAATAGAGTGTTTGATGCACCATTGATGGAACGCAGTACATATAAATAGATAAGTTAAAAAAAATATGTCAGTTGACGGGAAGGCTCTCTGAGTTTATGGTCTCTTTGATTAGTGATATGGTGTCTAGTTGTTGTAAAAGGACATAAAACCATGTGACAGATTTAACCCCCCCTTGGAGTGCGTCAAAGGTTGTCATGAGTTTATATTCCCATACCCTTCTATCATTTTTTGCTTTTTTTAAAATTTCCTTAGAACCAGGATCTTCATGTCATTGATGATATTATGATTTTGATTGCAGAAGTGTTTTGGCACAGGGAGGTCCAAAATGGGAGATGGTTGCTGTCAGAGACGTTGCTGAGGTAGCAAGTGGCAGCTCTTTGCAATATCATACACTCATCTGGAGGGGCCCCTTATCCGTCCGGACTTCTCGGTTTATCGTATCTGGGCATATCTGGGTCAGTAAGAGTACTACGGCCCAAAGCGCCATCACACCTCACCACTTCTTGGCGCCAAGCTACTTAGGACTGAGTTTGGGCATTAAATAGGCCACACTTCAGCAGTATCTAAAGAATTAGACTGCCAGATTCAAAATTACCTTCAATCCTAGCAGTTGCAGCAGGACCTGCTTTGGTCTCAGACTATGAGGGTACAATGTGCGCATGCACTGACAGCACCCAAGTGATCAACAAGATGAATATGTTCTAGTAGAGCGTTAACTAGAACTGTGAGATACATTTTTCGCTGTTGCTTGTTTTTCACAGATTAATGATGAAATGTCAGTTTCAATTGGATATATACAAAGGTGCATTTAACCAAAGCATATGACTTGTTTTTTTAATAAAACGTTTTGCCAAACGTATTGTACTTTTCAACAACTCCACATTTTCAACCCATCTATTCTCCAACATCCTGAACCCAACTCAAAATGAAGTAATAACAATTGCCAGTTTAAGAGATGTAGCTACAAAGTGAAGATAAGAACACACTTTCAGGTTTTGTTAATGCAGTTCTTTAACCGCTTCCAGACTGCCCATAGACAGCCGGAGCTCCCTTTTCGATCGCTGTAACTCAGCAGTCATGTGATCCGCCGGACTCAGTGTCTTACAAGAGGACCCTACAGGACCCAGATCAGCTCTATAAGTCTAAGAACAGCGTGCAGGAGGCTGGATTCTTCCTGCAATTGGGGCTAAATGTACCCTAGTTGCATGGGAAATCAGCCTACCTAACAAAGAAAAAAGAGATCAGATGTCCCCCAAGATCTCTTATAACCTTATGGGGACACGATCTGAAAAAAAAAATACTAAAGTTTAAAAAAAAAAAAAAAAAAAAAAAGTAAATAAAATAATTTAAAAAAATAAAACAAATACACCAATAAAATGCCGTTATTAAAGGTTATAGCCCTACCCCCAATTACACCATACAAAATAAAGTTTTACTGTAATGGAGAGGAGAAATTATTTTATAGAGTTTTTCAGTAGCATTTTGTGTTATTAAATTTAAAAAAAAAAAAAAAAAAGTGAAAACCAGACACAATTTCTCTCCTAATTTGTCTATATTTGTCCGGATATATATTTTTTTTAAATACGTTCAAAAACAAAACCCTATGTGTCCCCGAAAAAAGATGTAAAAGTTATTTGAATGAGACATGTGAGAAAAATGTTACAGCCCTCAAAACAACATACGGAAAAAAAACTAAAATGTGTCTGGTCCTGGACCAGAAATTGGCCCGGTACTGAAGTGATTAAAAAAAAAAAAAAAAAGTAACAGTTTCCAAATAAATTATAAAGATTCCTCTAATAGACCTATGTAGAATAGGAAATAGGAATGCGGCCATGAAGGACCTCCCTTTTTAGTACCAGTTGGTGTTCTCACGGTTAGGCTGTTAAAGAGAGACCAAGCTTTAATTTAAAAAAAAGCTGCCATTTTTTATCAAAAAGTCAAAGTTGTCAAAGTTGGCAAAGTTTTTGAAGCAAAAATCGGGTATGGATAATAAAGAGTGAGAATCTATAAATGATAGATGGTTCATCTCTTTTTTTTTTTTTTTCTCAACCCACTCCTGGTTTTGGCCTCAAAAACTACATAAAACAGAACGAGCTTCCTTATCCTTATCCACTTGCACATATGAGTAAAAAAAATGTTTTCTTTTGTGCTCAGGCTTTTAGAAACACGATTTTTCTCACAGTACGCCATTGAAGGAAGTTCTGGAGTCACATTTTAACATTTGCACAGATTTCTTACATGCTAACGCTGCACAAATCAAAGATCTGATCATTGTATATCTAACAGTATAATCACTTGTGTAGGGACAACATACCTTTCCAGTAAATAGCATGCATGCATATACTCTCCAAATATACTAGTTTTACTAGCCCCAAATATTCCTGAATGTAGGCCACAAAGGTTCTCTTTACAGCATATGCCTTGGCTTCGTACACCATCTTTTACGTGCCTCAGATGCCCCCCATCAATGCCTCAGGAGTGTCTCTGAGTGTTTCTATTACAGATGCTGTATTCCAACCACGGACCTCCTGTGATGGGCTTCGTCCTCTCTACATCTGATATACTGTAGTACTAATGCCCACCTGCCATACTCAGTAACAGTGTAGCAGTGCGCCTGCTTGTCCGTCACATTACCATAGACTGATTTTTATCTACTAGAAGTAAGCAGAATGAATGACAGGAAGAAAATATCTAGAAAACCATGATCAGTTGATAAAGAAAGTATATTGAAATATAGTATAACCTTTCGTTATAGAAACCATATTCATCCCTAAATATTTGGCTGAAACTGAACAATCCCTTTAATTGCACTAGTCCTCTTGATCACTAAACATTTGGGTTCTGATTTACAATTAGAATTTTACATACTCGTTTTTGTCCATATTTATTTTTATTTTTTATTTATTTATAGGGGAGTGCATCTTGTCTGCTTACTAAACAATACACAGAGTCTGAAACATATAGCATTGTGCCTTATATAGTATTACAGCTTAGCTTACAGCTTGAATTCAATGCAAATTGAATTGCACTAGTGGTGAATGGGGCATATACAGGGCACATAGCTATCTGCTTTCAGATCCATGCAATACATAGTATATGAATCAAAAGCAACCCTGAACAGTTGCTCCATGTTGGGACTGCCTTTTTGCTCCCCATTAAAGATGGGTTATAAATAAAAAATAAAAATATGACAATCCCTTTAACTCAATCCTGCAGTTCTCATGGTTGATTTGCTATACTGCAAGAGTCAGCTGGCACTCTACTGACCATTTTGTATCCTGTTCTGTTACAGAGAATCCCAAAATAAGCAGAAGACAGATTATTACAGTGCCAACCTGCTATCTGCAAGGAAATCTAGCAGTGAGTTTTACTTTGAAATTAATGAGAATTTTCCACAAAGCACAGATCTGTGGGGCACATGAACATCTATCAGATCATTGTTGTTAATGGTGGGCATTCTGAGGACAGAAAAGTTACAAGTGGTGAACCTCAGGGGTCTGTCCGAGTCCAATTCATTTCAATATTCTTGTAGGTGACATAAGAGAAGGTTTGGTAGGCAAGGTTTGCCTGATTGCTGGTGATACAAATGTGTGTAAAAGTTTATATTCCCGGAGGGCCTTGTAAGGCTGCATTCATACTGAGTTTTTTGGGTCAGGAATCCACCTCAAAATCCTCCTCCAAAAAACTCATCACCATACAGTCCTATGTAACCTGCTTTTTTTTCCCCCTACTAGCAGATTTTCAGCTAGCGGAAAAATAGAAGCGACATGTCCATTCTTCAGGCGTTTTCCACCTAAAAAATTCAATGCAAGTCAATGGGAGGCGGAAAAACTGCTACCGTTTTTTCTGAACGCCAGGCGGATTTTCTGCCTCCTATTGACTTGCATTCATTTTTTCAGGTGGAAAACTCTTCAAAAAAACGCTTCAGGAAAAGCCTTTTTTCCTGACCAAAAAACTCCGTGTGAACGCAGCCTAACGTTTGTGATCTAGCTTTATTGGATGAATAGTGCAAACAATGGAAACTGCAATTCAACATTACTAAATGTAAGATAATGCACTTAGTAGAAGAAATACTCTGAGTACAGTATTGGTCGTTCTTTGTTACCCAGGACTCCTCATGCATATGCGGTTTTATATACCACTAGAAAGCTAACACTGCGCTGAATTCAGCGCATTGTCGGCTTTCCTGGTATGTGTCACGGGGTGTAGATATCAGTGCATTTAGTATCAGCAGCGATATCTCTCCACTGTCAGAAGGGGGTTCCTCACAGCTGGGTCGTAAGAAACACCCCCTCTGACAGTATAGGGCTATGGAAGAGTACTGTCGAGGGGGGGGACTTTCCTCAAAGCCCAGTGATGACGCTGAGCTATGAGTAACACCCTTCTGACAGTGGGGAGATATCAGTGCCAAAATTAATGGCACCAAACTCTCCAGCCCTGAGGCAGATACCTGGAAAGCTGACAGTGAGCTGAATTCAATGCATTTTCGACTTTTTAGCGGTATCTAACACCGCATATGTATGAGGACATGAAAGGTCTTGATATCTGACAACATAAAAATGAGTGAAAAGTGCAGCCAGGCAGCAGGAAAAACAAGTAGGATGCTCAGCAGTATAGCTAGAGAAATAACCAGTAAAGAGAGAGCTTGTGATCCTGCAGTAGAGGCGCTGGAAAAACCATAACTGGAACACTGGGTGCACAGGTGGGCTCCAGCGTTTGAGGGTCTGAACCATAAAACATATCAGAAGAAGCTTAAAGAACTTCATCTGCATAGCCTAGAGGGAAAATGACTGTAAACTTGAAATAAGTTAGTGACGTTTACCAAGCACAAGGGAGCACAATCTGAAATTAGTTGGGAGTAACATTAGACATTATGTCAGGGAATATTATTTCACTGAAAGAACAGTCGAGGCTGGAACAGAATTCCAGCAGAAGTTGTTCACAAATCTATAGTAAGTCACTTTAAGCATGTACCTGCAAAAACATGTGTATTCTAAGATAAAAAGGAAATATAACAGACTAGATCGAAGTTTTCTTTCTGCCATCAATCTTACGGGTTTCTGTTTCAGAAACAAATATATATTGTGTAGTCCCTATCCACTATACCAGATGATCCCATGTACACAGTACATTTCTAGGTTTCTTTTTTAAATTTGTTGCCTCCAACTAACACTAATGATTGCTTCAATGATGAAAAACTAATAAATCCAAGTCAGGAGCTGCTCCTTTTACCATGAACAATGCACAAGATTAAAATCATAAAATTCATATAAGCATCCTGAAAGATTTAAAATGCTACTCTTACATCACCATCTAGTGGCCATTTTAACATATAACAGATGAATCACAAAAAGCCTTAAAGGGATTATCCGGTTTCTAACATTAAAGGCCTATCCTTAGGTCACTGGTACTGAGAGAGCGTGGTTTGCAGGATTGTTTACATACCGTGAGTTGCACTGCTCCATTGCCATACAAAATGTAGTGAAGAGTGTAGGCATACCTCCCAACTTTTGAAGAACCAAAAGAGGGACAAAATGTGCAGCGCGCGTAGCGCGCCGTGCCAAATTTAGCCCCGCCCACTTTTGTGTTGACACCGCCCACTCGTTAATTTTTCATGTGCCCGCACACAGTATAATCCTCCTACAGTCACCCGTAAATTATATGTCCCCCCTCTATCTCTCCCCCAGTTTCATATACACCCTTCATCTGCCCCCAGTTTCATGTCCCTCTTCCATCTCTGCCCCCAGATTCATGTCCCTCCATCTCTGCCCCCAGATTCATGTCCTCTCCATCTCTGCCCCCAGATTCATGTCCCCACATCTCTGCCCCCAGATTCATGTCCCACATCTCTGCCCTCAGATTCATGTCCCTCCATCTCTGCCCCCAGATTCATGTCCCCCATCTCTGCCCCCAGATTCATGTCCCCCATCTCTGCCCTCAGATTCATGTCCTCTCCATCTCTGCCCCCAGATTCATGTCCCTCCATCTCTGCCCCCAGTTTCATGTCCACTCCATCTCTGCCCCCAGATTCATGTCCCCCATCTCTGCCCTCAGATTCATGTCCTCGCCATCTCTGCCCCCAGATTCATGTCCCCACATCTCTGCCTCCAGATTCATGTCCCTCCATCTCTGCCCCCAGATTCATGTCCTCTCCATCTCTGCCCCAGATTCATGTCCCACATCTCTGCCCCAGATTCATGTCCCACATCTCTGCCCCCGATTCATGTCCCTCCATCTCTGCCCCCAGATTCATGTCCCTCCATCTCTGCCCCCAAATTCATGTCCTCTCCATCTCTGCCCCCAGATTCATGTCCCCCATCTCTGCCCTCAGATTCATGTCCTCTCCATCTCTGCCCCCAGATTCATGTCCCCCATCTCTGCCCCCAGTTTCATATCCACTCCATCTCTGCCCCCAGATTCATGTCCCTCCATATCTGCCCCCAGATTCATGTCCCCACATCTCTGCCCCCAGATTCATGTTCTCTCCATCTCTGCCCCCAGTGTCATGCCGTCCTCTCCATCATCTGCCCCCAGATTCACGTTCCACCTCCACATTAAACTTACCTTCTCCTCCGCTCCCTCGCCGCTCTCTGCCCGCCTCTCTCACTGACACATGCGGCTGAAGGAAGGAGCTGACACAGGTCAGCTCCTCGCTTCGCCGCTGCCTGCCTCTCCCTGACACATGCGGCTGAAGCTTCTCGCGTGCTCGCTTCGCCGCTGCGTCTCTCTCTCGCTGACACATGCGGCTGAAGCGAGGAGCTGACCTGTGTCAGCTCCTCGCTTCGCCGCTGCCGCCGGCTCCTGGCTTGTACATCGCGTCTACAAGCCAGGAGCCGGTGGCAGCAGCAAAGCGAGGAGCTGACACAGCCGCATGTGTCAGCGAGAGAGAGACGCAGCGGCGAAGCGAGCACGCGAGCAGCTTCAGCCGCATATGTGTCAGGGAGAGAGGCGGGCAGCGGCGAAGCGAGGAGCTGACCTGTGTCAGCTCCTTGCTTCAGCCGCATATGTGTTCAACTCAGATCTGCGTCCTCTGGACGCAGATCTAAGTTGAAATCGGGACATACCTCCCTCCAACCGGGACCACGGGACATGTCACCCAAATCGTGACTGTCCCACGGAAACCGGGACGGTTGGGAGGTATGGTGTAGGTACTGCAGCCCTGTCATATAGATTTCAATGGGACAGCGCTGAAGTACTTACAAGCCGCTAGTTTGTATAGTGAGTAAGCAGCATGGCTCACGGTATGTAAACAGTACTGCAAACCGCCCATCTCGGTAAAGGTAACCTGCGGGGGTTTTACACCTGGGTAACACCTCAGGATAGGCCATTGATGTTACAAACTGGATAACCCCTTAAAGGCTAAGGCCCCACTATGCGGAAACACAGCTTTTTTTTGTTGCAGATTTTGTTGTGGTTTTTTGAGCCAAAGTCAGTAGTGGCTACAAAAGGAATTCGAAATATATAGGAAGTTCTTATACTTCATCCTTTTGCTCAATCCTCTCCAGGCTTTGGATGAAAAAAACGCAACAAAATCTGCAACAAAAAAAGCTGCATTTCCACAATGTGGGGCCTTAGCCTAAAGTGGTTATCGGCCTAATATTGAAGGCCTAGCCTTAAGCCATCAATGCTACATCTGGGGGTGTCTAACTGTTAGGCCCCACAAATAAGCCTTTCTGAGAAAGCGTGGCTACTAACATGACCGGAGCTTGGTGCTCACTCGTCATATGTCTAGCACCGGGTTTAGGTACTGCAGAAGTGTTCAATTGAAGTCAATGGAACAGCGCTGTAGTACTTATGGCTTATGGCATGCTAACATTACTGATAGCCACACTGTCCTGGAACAGCTGATCTGCAGGGGTCTTGGCTGTTGGACTCTACAGATGTAAAACAGATGCTTATCCTAAGGCCATCAGTATTAGAAAGGTGGGGTTATCTCCTTTTAAGGCGGCCATATACATTAGATTTTAGTTGGCTAAAAAGATACAGTGAACAATTGTACACAAAGCTGAGACTTTTGTCTACCAAAAATAGATTGGCAGCATTGGATTTTTTTCATTTCAGTCAGTGGAAAATATTAGTGTTTGTCATAATCAGCCACTTTTATTGCATCATAAACCAATTTTTACAATCCACTTCTCTGTACTTATTCTATAATAACACTATCAGGGTTCGCTCACACCTGCACCCCAGTCTCTGTTTTGCAGGTTTCCGTTTCCTGCCCGAAACTGGACAGGAGACGGTAACCTGCAGGCATTTTTCAAACCCATTCATTTGAATGGGTTTGAAAAGTGTCCAGCCATGACTGCCGGTGAGCTTTTTGTGCTCTCCGCGGCAAAACCGTTTTTTTTTTTTTAGTCGGACATGCAGGACTTTGTGTCCGGTTAAAAGAAAAAAACAGTTTTGCTGCGTAGAGCAGAAGACGCTCACAGGCGCTCACGGCCGGACACTGTCTGCCAGGTTTCCGTCTTCTCTCGGCAGAAGACGGAAACCGGGCGCAAATGAACTGGCCTTATTGAAGACTAGTTTCATGTATCCATTTATTCAAACTTAACGTTTAATAAATATCATATCATATAAAACATGTATATTTCTAGGTAAGAATGTTTTCCTAGATAAGTCAGTATAGATAGGGTCCTGCTTTAGGTCTGCAGTGTAATATGGAGCTTCAGTATTTAAGTTGTTTATACCAGTGGGAAACTTTTGACAGGCAACCTAAAGTTGAGAGATGGAGTACGGTAGCATCTAAAGTATTCTTAGATCACAATTATACACAGCAAACTATTACCATAAATATTAGAAAAGTATTCAAAGAACTGATGAAGGTCTAACAGGACTTTGTGTACGGTTAAAAAAAAACGGTTTCGCTGTGGAGAGCACAAAACGCTCACTGGCTCTCACGGCCGAATACGGTCTGTTAGGTTTCTGTCTTCTGTGGGCAGAAGACGGAAACCTGAAAACTGAGATCGGGCGCTGCTGTGAACCCAGCGTCACAGTAGATTTAAGTTTACCTTTTTGACACTATTTAACATAGAAAAAAACATTTAAAAGGGTCTGCATTTTTAAACATTGATGGCATATCATTAGGATACCCTATGGCATCAATGAGTGAACTGTGGAAGTCCAGTTACTGGGGACCTCCTATAATCACAGGAAGGAAGGGACCCTGGAGCTATTACTAATAGGAAGAGATTTCTTTCTCAAGGACAGGCCTGATCAATATTGGTGTATCGTTAGGCAATATATGATAGACAAACTCATATACCCAAATACATATATCTCCAAAACCTCCTCATCTCATTATGTTAATGGCATATACTGTGATCTTATTTCTCATGCTATTGCTATTGGATATGTTGCGACTGACCTTCTACATTTTCCACACTAGACTTGATAATCCTTGCATTGTCAGAGTTTGTGCCATTTACAAATGATAAAACATAGCTTTTAATAAAGTAGCCAATAAAAATACAAATAAATTGTGGATTGTGCTCAACCAATGTGTGTGTCAAAAAACAGGCATACACCACCACCCAGGTACAAATCCTCCTCCTAGACTGCCCAATGATAGGCTGGATGACTACTAAAAGCCCTGTAAAATACCTTATACGCTTCCCTGGTATATCAGTGTCACCAGTCCCCCTCCATGCCCTGTTTTAGGAAAGTGGCATTCAGGACAAAGTTTTGTGTCCCCCTTTCTTACAGAAAAATTCTGAAATGCAACTATTTACATGGCTTGTAAACAAGTTTTTTGGCACCCAGACCATGATAATTCAGCCCGATAGCGTGGCAAAATTACAAATTAAGGGATGTATCTGGCAATTTAACCCCTTCCCTTCAGTGACATTTTTAATTTTCGTTTTGGACTCCCCACTTTCCAAATTCCTTACCTTTTTTATGGTTTTCAGAACGATATGAAGGCGTAATGTTTGCAGGACAAATTGTTCCAAATTCTGCATAATGTACTGAGAAGCTGGGAAAAAAAAAATCACAGTGGGGTGGATCTGAAGAAAAAGTGCATTTGTGCGACATCTTTATGGGCTTCGTTTTTACGGTGTTCACTTTGCAGCCAAAATAACATGTCAGCTATATTCTATGCTTTGGTATATCGGGGATACCAAATGTATGTTTTTATTTACATTTCAACCCCTTAACAAAAAACTAAAACTTAGCAAAAAATTTTTTTTTTTTTCTAAATGTCACCATATTCTGACATAGGGTGACTTTTTCTTGCGGGGTCAGGTGTACTTTTTAGTTACATACCATTTTGTTAAAAGTCTATTGCTTTGATCACATTTTATTCAAATTTTTGAATACATAAACAGTAAAAAAAAAAAAAAAAACAAAAAAAAAAAAAACACAGGACACAAGGATACCTAATCATTATGTGTTTCAAAGTAATATTTTACTTTTATTTGTATTCTAGGGAATTTTTATTTATTTTTTAAATCTATTTTATTAATTATCCCCCTAGGGGGCTTGAACCTGCAATCTCTTGGTAGCAAGACTAATAGACTGCAACATAACTGTATTGCAGTCTATGGGAGATTCACTACATAGCTATTGAGGCTGGTCATAGACCAGCCTCAATAGCTATAATGCAATGACAAGCCTGGCTGTCAGTGGAACAGGTCAGAGCGGACTCCCTGAACGCATACGTGAACCGGGCCTGAGGGTGCTGTGACTTCTAGATGCAAAAAATCCAACTGTACTCGATCTTTTTGTCAGTAGAAAGTACAGCGTATCAGGAAACATGGTGATCTTTGGTCGCATGGTAGGACTCACAACCAAAGTTTCCATGTGGTCCTAGCCTTATTAGTAAGGCTGGACTTCCACAATGTTTTGCAGGCTTTTTTTTTTATTTTTTAAATTGCAGTTATAAGTAGCATAATTTTTACTATGCCAGTGAACCAGAGTTATACAATTTAATGTAAATTAGTTTACTGTTGAAATATATGACAAGGTGCTAGTCGTTAATACAACAAAAAAAGATAAAAAATAAAAAAAATATATACAGTCCTATGAAATAGTTTGGGCACCCCTATTAATCTTAATTATTTTTAGCTCTTAATATTTTGGCGTTTGCAACAGCCATTTCAGTTTGATATATCTAATAACTGATGGACACAGTAATATTTCAGGATTGAAATGAGGTTTATTGTACTAACAGAAAGTGTGCAATATGCATTAAACCAAAATGTGACCGGTGCAAAAGTATGGGCACCTGAACAGAAAAGTGACATTAATATTTAGTAGATCCTCCTTTTGCCTCTAGTCACTTCCTGTAGCTTTTAATCAGTTCCTGGATCCTGGATGAAGGTATTTTGGACCATTCCTCTTTACAAAACAATTCAAGTTCAGTTAAGTTTGATGGTCGCCGAGCATGGACAGCCCGCTTCAAATCATCCCACAGATGTTCAATGATATTCAGGTCTGAGGACTGGGATTGCCATTCCAGAACATTGTAATTGTTCCTCTGCATGAATTCCTGAGTTGATTTGGAGCGGTGTTTTGGATCATTGTCTTGCTGAAATATCCAATTCCCGGCATAACTTCAACTTTGTCACTGATTCTTGAATATTATTCTCAAGAATCTGCTGATACTTAGTGGAATCCATGCGACCCTCAACTTTAACAAGATTCCCGTTTGGCATTGGCCACACAGCCCCAAAGCATGATGGAACCTCCACCAAATTTTACAGTGGGTAACAAGTGTTTTTCTTGGAATGCTGTTTTTTTTGGACACCATGCATAACGTCGTTTTGTATGACCAAACAACTCAATCTTTGTTTCATCAGTTCACAGGACCTTCTTCTAAAATGAAGCTGGCTTGTCCAAATGTGCTTTTGCATACCTCAGGCGACTCTGTTTGTGGCGTGCTTGCAGAAACGGCTTCTTTCTCATCACTCTCCCATACAGCTTCTCCTTGTGCAAAGTGCGCTGTATTGTTGACCGATGCACAGTGACACCATCTGCAGCAAGATGATGCTGCAGCTCTTTGGAGGTGGTCTGTGGATTGTCCTTGACTGTTCTCACCATTCTTCTTCTCTGCCTTTCTGATATTTTTCTTGGCCTGCCACTTCTGGGCTTAACAAGAACTGTCCCTGTGGTCTTCCATTTCCTTACTATGTTCCTCACAGTGGAAACTGACAGGTTAAATCTCTAAGATAACTTTTTGTATCCTTCCCATGAACAACTATGTTGAACAATCTTTGTTTTCAAATCATTTGAGAGCGGGCTGTCCATGCTCGGTGACCATCAAACTTAACTGAACTTGAATTGTTTTGTAAAGGGGAATGGTCCAAAATATCTTCATCCAGGATCCAGGAACTGATTAAAAGCTACAGGAAGCGACTAGAGGCTGTTATCTTTGCAAAAGGAGGATCTACTAAATATTAATGTCACTTTTCTCTTGAGGTGCCCAAACTTTTGCACCGGTCAAATTTTGGTTTAATGCATATTGCACATTTTCTGTTAGTACAATAAACCTCATTTCAATCCTGAAATATTACTGTGTCCATCAGTTATTAGATATATCAAACTGAAATGGCTGTTGTATACACCAAAATATTTACAACTAAAAATGATTAAGATTAATAGGGGTGCCCAAACTTTTTCATAAGACTGTATATATGCGCACACAGTTCTAAAAAAGCAATGTGCGAACCAAGTCCAAGAACTGTATCATGTGCAACTCTCACTTTCTCACACACAGTGCTGTCACTATTTAATAGCCTGTGTGTACTTGCTTTGCCCTGAAAGTTATCTGAAAGCTGAAAACAAAATGCAGTTGGCAAGTGGACTTTTTAGCTGGCATGGTGACCTACTGACTAGGCTTTGTCAAATCCCCGATGATAGGGTCTTCTAAAATCCTTCAACTTCAACTAAAACTTCCCCTTTGCCACAATCATCTAAATCGGGTTACATTTTTTTATACTGTTGTAACAGTAATCATCTTTTCAGTAATTAACCATTTAAAAACAGATACAAGCTTGCAAATCCGCACATATAAATATAAAATGCTTTAATGCAACCATGATACAAATGTATATTACAAAAAGATCTTTAATTTAAATAAATAGTTGACTTTTTATCCATCCATTTGTTTTGTTAACATTGAACTCACATTAAAAGTAACTATTTACAGCAGAATTTTGGAAAGAATAGTCGTACTATCAATATAAGCACATTTTTAAAGGGAGTCCTATTGTATCCAAAATCACTTGTAAACCACCTATATGCTGCTTTAGGACAGTTAGTGATACAGTGAACATACCTTCCTTGCCAAAGTGCTATCTCTCTGCTGAAAAATTCAACTCATATTTCATGTACTAATGAGTTGTTCAGTGCATACAGGGTGTGGCCATGCACCCATTTTCTGTTGTGGTTGCTCCCCAGAGGTGCCACTGAAACAGAAAGAATGGCATTGCCCATGGACAGCAGTTTTGCAACAGGCACAAAAAAAACCAAATATGGTACTTCGGCATATGCAGCCTACCCAGAGTACACCAAACAACTTATTATTGATATATTATAAAAATTTAATCTCTGAGTTGCAAGACTGAACAGTGACACAAAAAAGGAATGTTCACTACGTTACTCACCAGCCCAACAACGACATGTGTGGTGTAAAAGCTGTTTTGGTGTTGGTAGACTCCTTTTATAAAGAACATATAGTACACACACATTATATATAACGATATATATATATATATATATATATATATATATATATCTCTTGTGCACTGTTACATTCCCTCAATACAATGGATAGTCATCTGGCTTCTTGTACATAGAGTGTATAGTTGAACTTAGTAGAAAGGTTTACTTTTTATTACAGGAAGTCCATCATTCTATATACCCTTTTTTAACTCCACATGGTGGAATAACCTTTAGAAAGGCTATTCTAGTCCTACCTTTCTTCTTTTCTTGTTCCCAGCCATTTTTGAATAATTTTGTTATTTCGTTTATTTATGCTTCATTAGCATAACCCACAGAAAAAAAACAAAACCCAAAAATAAATCCTAAACCTGGAAGATCTTTTTAAAATCAGTCTCTGAAACAGGTTGTATTTTCAGTACTTCTGCAAACCCATCTCCAAACCAGCAAGTGATATGAATGGTATCAAGACTAAAGTAAAAGAGACGATCCAGACACTGGTTTCTTCTGTAGACTGATCGAGGGTCAGCAGACAGAACATTAGTTATTGCATATTTTGCCTCCTCAAAAGACTGAAAGAATCGAAATGACGGTTCTCCTAAAGAAAAAAAAAAATTAAATAAATCAGATGTATCTGTATACATTATTGATAGAAAGACACGTGTATGAAATTTGTTTCATTTCTGAGCAATTCTAAATTCTTAAATTACTATGTATCTTTGTTTTTAGATTAGAATATACCAGAGCAGATATCTCTGCAAGCTATCTCTGCAAGTTTAAATATAGGTACTATGCTAAAGGGGTTTTCAGAGTTCGTTTTGCCTCTGTAAAGGCTCAAAATAAAGAATATATATATACAAACGTCTCTGTTCAGCCAGGGATCCACTCCAATTGGGCAACAAGTTTTTTTGAGACCTTGTATCTGTTACAGCAGTAAAATGCATGAAGACCATAGCAAAAGTTCTCCCTTTTGGAATGTTGAGTTTTAAAGGTGATATTTCCAACAGAATACATGGGGTTTTCCCATTAGGCAAAACAGGAGAGATCATTTAAATGGATATTCCCATCTCAGCAAATCATGGTGCGCAGTACTGTGCCCACACAAGTGAATGGAAGGTATGGAAATTGTGCAGGACATTTAGCTATGCAGTTTACGAAATTGCGGAGCTACGGAAAGAGTGTAGTTCACCTGTCCTACGCAGTTTCCATAGCTCCCAATCGCCTTTATGATGGTTACGGAAATATCAATACAAATATAAAATATACAACAGCCCCTCTTGTCTGTTTCCATAAATCCGCCCTTGTGACCAGTTATTTACGCATCAATCATGTTTTGCCAAGACAGGAATAACTTAAATTTGAGTTAGTTTTTTATTTTTTTCATTTTAAGTTAAAAATACAATTCCCAAATTTTCCACAGCACCTATAGATAGTACGGTACTATAATAGACAACTGCAATCTGTATCTTTTTATTGTGTAATACACACAATGCGCAGTCTATACTTCATTACCACAGAAAAGAGAAAGAAACTTTTGACGTATACCAAGAACAAACATCTCTGGGTGAGACCTAGTGATCTTTACATATTGGTGAAGCTTTTCAATGTTATTTTCTCCACGCTTTCAGAACAGTTACGTTAAAACCTTTTAGAACAGTTACAGGATAACAAGGTGCACTAAAATCTTTATATCATACCCAAATCACATGGTGGTTTGAACTGTCGTAATTCTCTTTCTGCGTGGGGTGTGAATCTGACTGTCAAGCTGGGTACAGGCGATTCTGTTACCCATTTTGCGACAAAACTGTCACAGGTCCTGGGCTTGTCTTTGGTTTCAATTATGCTTGTAGCTCCATCAGAAGGAAAGTCTTGACTTAGTTTTAGTGTCTTGAAGTCCTCTACAAACTGTTTGGAAGGATATCCCTGCAAAGAGCAAGTGCCTTCATTAAGAGATGGATCACTAGAAGTCTCAAAGGCTCCTTCTTTTATCACTTTGGCTAATATATTGCATTTTGTGTCAGATATGTCATATTTATCTGCAGATGTGTCTTCCGTGTCCAAGAGAGGTCTGTTGTCAGCCTGATTGGTTCTTTCTTGGTAATGTTCTGGATTATTCTTCTGTAATACAGCACAAGTAACATCGCCATTTTCTTCTTGCAAAGATATTTTTTGTAGATTCTCCTTTGGAGAAATTGTAGAACGTGGCGAATCATACTCAGCAATGTAAGGTTTTATGTCAATAACTGGTGTTCCTTGTATCATATCAATTCCAGAAAGATGCAAAGTGTCACCTAGGGAAAAATATATATATATATATGTGAAAGGAGAAAAAAACGTATATCAAAATTATCCTAACACAACATTATTTTAATT
Source organism: Leptodactylus fuscus (assembly GCF_031893055.1). Taxonomy (NCBI): domain Eukaryota; kingdom Metazoa; phylum Chordata; class Amphibia; order Anura; family Leptodactylidae; genus Leptodactylus; species Leptodactylus fuscus. The sequence continues at coordinate 183,024,373 of NC_134265.1, forward strand.
CTTAAAGGGGTTCTCTGGGGAAAAAAATAAATAAAAAGACATGTCAGTCATGTTTCCGAAATTCTGTCATTTAGACTGAAGGCAACAGGCATTTTCAAGTTTGCTGACAGGAAGATGAGGATGGTTACATCCCCTCCCCTTCTCCCTGCAGATATTGCTGTTTTTAAGCCAAATCCAAGAGTGGATTAACAGAAGTAATTCTTAGCTTCAAAGAAAAACAACAAAATCTGCAGGGAAAAAAAATGCAGCTTTTCTGCAATGTATGGCCTAGATGTATATGGAATTCCTTACATCAGTGGACAATGATCATTTATGTGCAACACTTTGGGGGAGAATAACAATAAGGGTTAGATGAGGCTTCTCCTGGGTACAGATCAAAGAGGTCTACAGCATAAGAAAAAAAATAGAAGACAGGTGGTGTGATTTTGTGCTGTGCTGCAATCCTGGCTACCATCCAGTCATGACCATGAGGCGTGATTTGCAAGGAGAAAGTGCGACTAGGCAGAAGCTATTCCAAACCCAACATGACTACTTACGCTAATTTGCATATCACTTCTTATATGCATATCACTTCATACATTTAGACACATAGCATATAAAAGACACTGCAGAATTAGTTTGAAAATATGTTTTAAACAAGATTGGAAGAATCCTCAACGGATAAGTCATAATACTAGTGTGAAATTCCACGGAATGCCTAGATTTTTTAAGGTGTTTGTGAATGCAACAATGGAAATTAGATTATCAGACTGAATGCAGATATGTACTGTACAACAATGCTATGTATAAATATATATTATATGTTTAATAAAGTCTTAAATCTAACTCGTACATAGTGTTAGCTTAAGTAGATTTTGAAAAACTATAGAACTGTAACGTATATTGACATTACCTTCTACCTTATCAAGTTTAGCAAGTGTAAGGCCAATTGCATTGGGCCGATGAGGACTTCTTGTAGAGAATACTCCTGTCTTTGCTCCATTAAGTCTTGGTGGCTGGACTTTTGCTTTGCAACTTAAATGCCCATTCTTATGAAAACTAAATAAAATCCTAAATCATGGAAATATATGCAGAATTATTGTTAGCAAACAGACTGTGAACACACAAATTTTTAGATAGAAATAGTTTTAGACGGATAGAACAGCATTGTGACTACAAATAGAATAGAAATCATTTCACAAGGAATACATTGAACTTGCTAATAACAGGATTGTCGTGAAAACAAAAGACAGAAAGAAATGGCATATCTGCACTTTTTCCCATTTTACTCTTAAAAAAATGTATTACTTCTCCTAGAAATTAGATATAAATTGACAAATTATCCTTACACATATTGGTCATTTCCTAACAGTGATAATAATCAGTGGTGTAACTAGGAATGGCGGGGCCCCGTGCCGAACTTTTGACATGGGCCCTCCCCTTCCAGAAGACCCCGACTGATCAACCCCCCCCCCCCCCCCGCATTCCTGCACGCACTATTACGCACCATAGTGACCCCTGCACAAAGTATTGATCCCGATTGTAGCTCCTGCAACAGTAATATGCCCCACTGTAGACACCCATGAACAACTATTATACTCTGGGGTCTTTCTCCATAGAGTATAATAATTGAAGACCCAGGTGAGGATACAAACATAAAAAAACACTGTTACTGACCTCTCACTGGCTCCAATGCAGTTTCTGCAGATGTTGTCCATTTTCAATGACGTATGGAATGTCACTTGAGCCGGTTTTGCAGCACGACGCATAATGATGCAAGCCCGGCCCATAAGACATCAGGGACATCACACATGTAGCCCTGAAGCCTGCCCGGAGCCAGGAGAGGTAAGAAACACTGTTTTTTTAATGTTCCTTACCTCTCCTGGGCCTCCGATCATTATACTCGGGGATTTCAAAAGACCCCCGAACATAATAATGTTTGTCGGGCCCGCAGCCTTTCTTATCAATCCTGGCCTCCAGAGAAGGAGACGCGACGGTGGCCTTGAGCAGGAGCCAGGATCAGTAAGTAAACTGGGCCAGTAACTGCCTATTAAAGAAAAAAAAAGACAAAGTAGTAGCGGGTGTTGCTGAGCCCCCTAATGTCCTGGGCCCTGTGGCATCTGCTACCGCTGTTACCCTGATAGTTATGCCCTTGCTAATGGGAAAAAGTAAATGTTAACATTGAACAGTCTTCATTATCTTTTTTTTTTATGCAAAAAAATAGATACCTAAAGGAAAAGTATTAAGCTGGATTCACACTTATGTTAGAGTCTCTGTAGAAGACTCCACTGCAGAATCTGCTTAAAAGGAGTACTTTTCTCTCCACCGGTTTTGTACTGAATTATAGTTCATCACAGGGGTAGGGAACCTTCGGCACTCCAGCTGTTGTAAAACTACAACTCCCAACATACATACTTGCTCTGCTGTTCTTGGAACTCCCATGGAAGTGAATGGAGCATTTTGCGAGTTGTAGTTTCACAGCATCTGGAGTTCCAAAGATTGCTAATCCCTGGTCTATGGGGTTCACGGGAAACCCCTTTTTAAACGGATAGGGTCTCTGTCTTTTGGATCCTCCTGCCACCTGAAGGACGGAAACCTGAACGCTAGTGAGAACCTAGCGTTAAACTGAAGACAAAAAATAAATTTACACTTGTTCTGATCCATCTATACAGATCTGTCAAGTGACAGGATCAGTTGAAACACCAGCTTCTTTTTAAAGATACAGTATTTCAGGATTTCTTTAATAACTTACCAGACATGGGAAAACTGTTGCAGACCCATAAGTGAATGTTCGGGGTTATTAAAAACCTTTTTGCTAATTCTTAAACAACCACGAGATAAACTGCAAATAGAAGGCTGCCTGGGGGTACCGTTTTTCCCAGTAAAACAGGATTCAATGTATCCAATTGGTTGGGTTAACACTGCACCTGTCAAAAATATAATAGAGAAAATGAGCAAATTGTCTCCAAACAAAAAAATAAATAAACCAGGCAAAGCATACAGATTTTTTCCTCTAGCTAATGGTTTTACAAAGTAACATGATAGGAAGGGCAACCCGGTGGCTCAGTGGTTAGCACTGCAGTCTTGCAGCGCTGGAATACTGAGTACGAATCCCCCGCCAGGATCAACATCTGCAAGGAGTTTGTATGTTCTCCCCATGTTTACCTGGATTTCCTCCATCCACGCATTTCCTCCTCCCATTCTACAAAGACATACTGATAGGGAAAAAAAAAAAAAAGTACATTGTGATCCCTATATGGGGCTCACAATCTACATATTAAAACAAAATAAAAAATAGTAACATGATAGGAGTAGAAAAATTTTACATTAGAGATAGGTTCAGCCTATATTTACACAAAGGTGGTTATGGGATGGGTGATGGCAGTCGGCTGTTCCGCCAGCCATTTTGGGGTGGTCTCACGTAAGAAGAGGACTGAAGAGGAGGAGACACGTCAGAATCAGAAGACAGAGGCTGCGCTGGAATGGATGACACAGGGAGAGCTTTTAGTATAGAAACAGTTTTGTTAATGATAGAATCCCTTTAAAGGGGCTCTACCAGCAAAATTATGCGGATAGAGCCCCATGTATGCGTGAATAGCCTTTAAAAAGGCTATTCAGGTATCGCTAATCTAATTTTAAATCCCCCGCCCAGTTTAAAATAAAACTATAAAAACATATATGTAACTGATACCTGAACGTGCACGCTGGGCGGTCTTGCACAATCTCCGACGTCATCTTCGTTTCCTCCTTCCTCTTCTTTCTTCTTCCAGCGACGTCCTCCTCTTCTGGATCTTCTCCGCCTTCATCTTCTTTTTTACTGGCAGGTTGTGTTCAAATCCTGCGCAGTAGCCGCCGCCATTTTTGTTGTAGTTCTAAGTATCCTTAGAACTACGCGAGCATGTGCAGAACGCTTGTGAATGTCTTCATATCCGGAAGAAAAGAAGATGAAGGCGGAGAAGAACCAGGACAGGAGGACGTCGCTGAAAGAAGAAAGAAGAGTAAGGAGGGACCGAAGATGACGTCAGATCGTGCACGACCGCCCACCGTGCACGTTCAGGTATCATTTACATATATGTTTTTATAGTTTTATTTTAAAACGGGCGGGGGTTTAAAATTAGATTAGCGGTGCCTAAATAGCCTTTTTAAAGGCTATTCATGCATACGTGGGGCTCTATCAGCAAAATTTTGCTGATAGAGCCCCTTTAAGCTTGCAAAAGAAACTTTGTTCATACAACCCTTGTGCCATACGATAGTAACATCCTTTCCAGCCACAATTTAATGACAGACACATTTGTCCTATTATCATCAGTATTTAAAAAATAAAAAAATACTAGGGAGAGAAAAAAAAAAAAAACAAGTAGTATGAAAGTTGCATCAGAGAAATAGTGTAGTACTAAGCTCAAAAGAAAGAAAAAAAAAAGATGAACAAGGAATAATATGAAAAAGAATACAGGAATAATAAAAAATACAAAGAATATTAAGAAAAATATAAGTTCTAATTCTAAATTTTCTGGTTTTCACGGCTTATTATTTTATGGCTCCACAAGCACAACCACGTATTATCATAAGTGTGTATACAGAGTTGTGAGCTCAGGGCCAGACTCAGAACAGGTCCTATTCTTGTCTGTTCTGCATCCCAAGCTTACTGCAGAAAGGGATTGGGCCCATGGACCGCTTGGACATCACAAAGTTATCATCCATGTCCCGCTGTTCCTGTTTTCTTACAAACCCTACAATGCACACAATTACAGACTAAGCAACATCCCACACTAAAGATGGCTGTTGCAGGTCACGTGTTATGGAAGTCGATCTCTGCTTACCTGTCTCAAGTGAACAAATCATGGGCTCTGAATGCTTCTTCTGCTGACTTTCTGAGCATACTGTTGTGTCCATTTTTCATCCACTGTCTTATGGAGGTAATTCTTGGAGGCAGTACGTAGTGTCACTGGAGTGTTGCTCTACTAGAGTGTAAGGTGTGCAATCGAACACGGTACGTTCCACATGTATGTGACAGGGCTGAGGTAATTTCACATACTACATATATATGCTCTTATCGATTGTAGCATTCAAAGTGGATCTGGACACATCCCCATGCTTTGTATCCAGTAAAAGAAAATAAATTTCATACAACGCCACTCCAATTCTGTTTTGCTTCCTATATTTATTGTTTTAATTTCACCTAGAATCGTAGTGCAATGTTTAGGTAACTACAACCCTCATGAGGCTGAAAAAATAAATAAGAAAAAAAAAGTGTAAGAGCAGTGTATGCTCCATAAAAATCTATAAGTTACAAAACAAGTGTAATAAGATATACAACACTTCTTTTTAAATTGTTAGTAGCAAGTAGACATGGGGAGAGGAAGAACATATACCAGAAAGCAACGCTGGGCACTGCAGCAGTTGTGAAACTACACTTCCCACCATGCACACTTGCTTGACTATTCACGGAGCTCCCACACAACAACTGAAGCATGCTGGGAATTGTAGTTTCACAGCAGCTGGAGTGCCCAAGGCTACTGATCCTTGACATATACCATTAGTTTTGGCATTCCAAACATAAGTAGACATGTATTATGACATTCTTGGGGTGTATTCTCTCAAAGCTGAATATCTGAATATCAAATTGCACATTGTTAGACAGAACCATTGAAATGTGCCCACACACAAGTTCAGGAGAGAGTCAAGAGAGGCACTATCCATTCTGGATCGGGCAGTAAACAACCTCATTTGGTAAGTACTATGGGGCATGAATGCATGTGAAGGCTAGTTTGTCGTTTATCACAGACTGGCCTGTGTTCATTGCCAGTAATACACCATGTAATGTGCAAGCAATAAATATACACTATACTGATATCAAATGAATAGCACGTGCAATGAATAATCCATCAATATTAGAAATCGCTTTTATAAGCATTCCTCTCAGGGAAGCAGAGGTCACATGGTTTCATCAATCTATAGTTTTATTATACTGGTATATACTATGGGAACTGTAGTATACAGTTGTTGGGGGTTCATCTCATGTATGCTGATATGAACCTGAATAAACACCTGCAAAAAAGGGGAAGGGAGAAGCTACTGTGAAATATATAATACTGTACGGGGCCCAAAGTGGTGCAAATAATACTATGTGGGGGGCCAAGTGGAGCATATAATACTGTGTGGGGCACAAAGTGGAGTATATAATACTGTGTGGGGGCCACTTTGGGGCAGATTGTACTGTGTGTGGGGTCCCTTCACTATTTATATCACACAGTATCTGTTTTATAGCAGATGTGATATTAGTACAGGCTGTAATAACATTGTATGGTCACTATAAAACAGATCCTGTGTGATGTAAATAGTGTGATATAAATAGAGGTTTTTTTGCAGGTGGGATCCGCCTCAAAATTCACCTGCAAGAAACGCCTCGCATTTATTTCAATGGGAGTCACTCGCATTTTTTTTTTCTGCTAGCCATTTTTTCAGGTAATAGAGGTGCAAAGCGCTGCCAGACACAAGTGTACACTAACCTAAAGCACAAGTGCTGAACTAGTAACATAGGTGGAATGGGCTGCCAGACACAAGTGTACACTAACCTAAAGCACAAGTGCTGCACGAGTAATAGAGGTGCAAAGGAATCCGAGGCATAAGTGTACACTATCTAAACTTAACCATAGATAGAGGTAAGAAGGGCTCCCAAGAAGGCTGTACAAGGAGGCACCTAGCCGGGGGAAGGAAGGAAGGAAGGAAGAAAGAAGCAAACTCTTTACCTGTTAAGAAGCGGAAGTACAGCCAAGAAAGTGTAAGCAAGACGGCTAGAGAGGAGCACCTCCAGCTAGGTGTGATGTCACGGGAAGGGGCGGAGTCTCCAGCTCTGGGTTCAGTACAGGAAGCAGCTGCCGAGCACGTGTATGAGGAGAAGGGACGGCTGCAGGCTGGGGGGAGATGACTGGGCGGGAATAGTGCAGAGCCATTTTAGGTGTCTAGAGTCGCTTCCCTTCTCCTCTTTCAGTGAAACTATCGTCACACTGTTCTTCCTCTTACTGTCCCTGTTGTGGTCCTTATTTGTTATAATGTTACATTATAAAACAAGGAGCTGGAATGTTTTGTAGACTATTGAATGTAAGGCTGATACTTGTGTCATTCATGTATTCTATAGCCCAGGGGTAGGGAACCTTCGGCTCTCCAGCTGCTGTGAAACTACAACTCCCTACTTTTAACCATTTTTCTATTCCACAAGGGGACTTGAACCTGTGATCAGTGCAATAGATAGTATATGTGTAATAGGCAGTAAGCCAGAGTCCGTGTAGCAGGCTATGTAAAGAGCTGGACTTGGAGGTGGGGAAAGGTCCACTATAAATTCACTTGTAGTTTTCCTAACCACTTTTGCTATGTTACATAGGAATATACGTTTAAGGCAGCTGAGGGAAGAAGGCGGTGGTGTTAACATTGAACTGTATGTTGCAGAGGCTGAAGGGAGGAGTTGTGTTGGCTACGGGGACTGTATTTTAGAGGGGGCAGACAGGAGAGGGGTGAGTTTTACATGGGACTTGTATTTTGGAGAGGAATGAGTTTAAGGGTGCATTCACACTACGGAACGCCAGCGTGTATCAGAGCCGTACACGCCGGCGTTACAGCAGGGCTGCCGGACACTTCCCATTCATTTCTATGGGAGTTGGCATGCGAGAGCTCCCCATAGAAATGAATGGAAAAAAGCAGTCCATTCATTTCTATGGGGAGCGCTCGCATGCCAACTCCCATAGAAATGAATGGGAAGTGTCCGGCAGCCCTGCTGTAACGCCGGCGTGTACGGCTCTGATACACGCTGGCGTTCCGTAGTGTGAATGCACTCTTACATTGGATAGTATGTTGGAGGAGGCTGAAGGGAGAGCAGTAAGTTTTACAGGAGACTGTATTTTGGAGAGGTGTGAGTTTTGCATGGGACTGTATGTTTGAGAAGGGTGAAGGATTGTTTCTGCAGTTTAAATAACTAAGGCACAGATGACTGTACGGATGGGCAATTAATCACAAATATCCAAACATCAACATGGATAACTAATGCGATTTTGTGTGTGTGTGTGTTATGTCATTTAGATTATTACAGTTTGATTCGGACTGAAAACATCCAAATTGGAACTGCTCTTGAGACCCCTGAGTATAATAAGCAGAGGGTAAATGAGCAAACATAACAGTGTTAGGCTAGGTTCACATCTGCACTCCGGTTTCCGTTCGGGGGGTTCGCTTGGGGACCCCCCCCCCCCAAACGGAAACCTAATCCACATAGAAAAAGCAGTTACCTTAGGAAACCCGTGGACCCCATAGACTATAATGGGGTCTGCGTGGTTTCTATTAAGTTTCTGACCGAAAAGGGCAAAAAAAGCTGAGAAATAAGTGCTGCTTTTCATGTGGAGAGGAGAACGTAATCCCCGTATAGAGTGCAAATGTGAACTGAGCCTTACTCACCTTCTTTGGGCTCTGGCTCACTTCCTTTTCAGGCCTTGGCAGTCATGTGGCATTGTAATGCATAGATGTCCCTGAGGAGGCCCAAACAGCATGTGGACACAGCCCAGGGGAGGTAAGTAATACTGCTTATGTTTTCTCGCCTCCTATTATACCAAGAATATATTAATAACAGTCTGTATTGGACATGTTCGAATGAAACCATTACCAATAGTCAAGGCGAGAATGAATCAGAGAGACAATAAGTGTCTTTAATGTATCTCTGGTAAGGAAAGGGTGTATTCTGGAGATGTTTTTGAGGTGGAGGTGACATGAACGTGCGAGTGATTCAACATGAGGGGTGAAGGAAAGGTCTGCGTCAAACATGACCCCGAGGCAGCGGGCCTGCTAGTAAGGCCTGAGACTGCAATGGATATATCAGGGACAGATCTATTAGATGGTGGAAACCGTAGTAGTTCAGTCTTAGAGAGATTTAGTTTCAGATAGAGTGAAGACATGATGTTAGAGACAGCAGAAAGACAGTCACTGGTGTTCTGTATGAGTGCAGGGGTGATGTCACGGGAAGATGTGTATAATTGGGTGTCATCAGCATAAAGATGGTACTGGAAGCCAAATCTGGTGATGGTTTGTCCAATGGGGGCTGTGTAGAGTGAAAAGAGCAGGGGGCCGAGGACCGAGCCCTGAGGAACCCCAACAGCAAGGGAAAGAGGGGTAGAAACAAAGCCCGCAAATGATACACTGAAAGTGCGGTTGAGAGATAAGAGGAGAACCAGGAGAGCGCAGTGTCATTGAGGCCGACTGAGCGGAGCATAGTGAGGAGGAGTTGATGGTCAACAGTGACAAAAGCTGTAGAGAGGTCCAGAAGAATAAGAAGAGAGAAGTCACCATTGGATTTAGCCATTAGGAGATCATTGGAGAATTTTGTGAGGGCCGTTTCAGTAGAGTGCAGAGCGCGGAAACCAGATTGTAAGGGGTCAAGCAGAGAGATAGCGGATTAAACGAGAAGATGAAGTATAAGAAATTCACCTATTAGGAGTCCCCAGTAAGTGTTCTATCAATCTCCAGTACTAATCAGAGGCCATCCACCATCAAAGTTACATGTATCTCTAAGAATAGTCAGTATAGTCCATGTGGGACTATATACTTTTATCTCAAAATCACCACAGTCCAAGAGTATATTTAAGCTGAGAAGCATTTTAAAACAGTGGATGCAAATAACTTTCTAGATTATGAAGGCTGCCATTTGAAAAAATGCAAAAAGATGACACGTGGGCACTGATCGCGGGTATTAGCGCATTGTGTCTTGTGTATAAAGCAACAGGCAGCAATGGTGGCCACCAGGCTCCCGAGTGGCCAACATAGTTAAACACCTGGTATCCGCCGTACTAGTAGGAAGGGGTTAATATAGTTATGCAGCCCCCAAAATTCCCTTTTCCTATATAAAATAAATTATATATATATTAAAAAAAATAATAATAAAAACAATACATATTAGGTGTCCATACCAACCTGTACAATAAAACTGAAACAATAGTTAACCTGCACAGTGAATGTTGGGGGGGAAAAAAAGGGAAAAAAAAAACTGCTGGAAATAATGGTTTTTGAACATTTTGCCTTACAAAAAGTGCTATAAAAAGTGATCAAAGAGTCATACATAACCCCAAAACAGTACCAAAGGAAAGCACAGGATGTCCCGCAAAACATAAGCCCTCAACCATCTCTGTAAACCGAAAAATAAAAATGTTACACGTCTCAGAATATGGTGAGGCAAAAATAATTGATTTATGTCCCCAAATGGGTTTTTGTTCTGCAGAATGACGCTAGGTTCACACCTGCGTTCTTCTTTCCGTTCTGTGCTTTCCGTCTTCTGCATGCCAGAAGACGGAAAGCACAGACTGGGTCCGGCCGTGAGCGTTTTATGCTCTCCGCCGCAAAACCGGATTTTTTTATCCGGACACAGAGTACTGCATGTCCGACTCTGTGTCCGGATTATAAAACCCGGTTTCGCGGCGGGGAGCGCAAAACGCTCACCGCCGCTCACGGCCGGACATCTCTCTCACCCATTCAAATGAATGGGTGAGAGAGACTCCTGCAGGTTTCCGTCTCCTGCCTCTGTTTTAGGCAGGAAACGGAAACCTGCAGTACGGACACCACAACGCAGATGTGAACGAGCCCTTAGTAACACATAAAAAAAAAAAAAACAATATAAATGAGGTATCGTTTAGGGCAGGGGTCTCAAACTCGCGGACCAACTGCGGCCCTCGGGACAATAGTTTGCGGCCCCCAGCAGACATCCCAACATCCGCCGTAATAGTACGGCGCATGCCGGGTGTGTAACTATGGCGACCACCATAGCTGCCGGGTGTCTACTGCTTTAAGCAGTAGACAACCAGCGTGGTCTCCGATCGTTCCCAGGACCGATCTGAGGCATTAACCCCTCTGGCGCCACGGTCAAAGGCGCCGGAGGTGCCATTTTCCCGGCGGCGCATGGGCGCCGCCATTTTGCTGGTGATCGCTGGTGCCTGGAGCAAGCTCCAGGGCCGATGTCACGTTGCCATGACAGCCGGGAGCCTTTACAAGGCTCCCAGGCTTGTCTGCAATCTCTTTCTTTTGCAGGCTGCTCTATGCAGTCTGCAAAAGAAATGATGATTTTTTTTTTGCAATGCATTAGCATTGTATTGCATTGCATTTCCCAAAAATGGTAGAACTAAAAAGTACACCCAGCCCCGCAAAAAAAGACGCCCTATGCATCCCTGTAAACGGACGTATAAAAAAGTTATGGCTGTCAGAATATAGCGACTTTTAGAATAAAAAAAATTGGGAAAACCTGATGCAGCCCAGACTCTACCTCCAGCGGCTCCGGGGTAAATTGAGTTTGAGACCCCTGGTTTAGGGGAAGCACAGGTATAGACGGTCTGGTGTTTGGACGTCATACCACTTTTGCAGAACCCTGAAATGCCAGTAAGGTGGAATCTCCTGGCATGTAACCCCATTTTGGAAACTACACCACTGAAGTGTACACTGGGCTACAGTGATCATTTTTAACTCCCAAGCGTTGCATTAATTTACTTTCCAGAAATTAATACGCAGATGACAGTGATAGGGAAAAATGGCATTTTTCCAAGAATGTCATTTCAGTGCGTGATATGTTGAGCCTGGTTTGTATCAGAGACAAAAGCTACAAATGCTGTTATGCCCGGGATACCTGCTTATCAGTTTTTCGAATTTTTGTCCCTGCTGGCACAAGCTGGGTGCAACATTATTGGGTACTGAAATGCTGAATCTATGGAAATATCGCAAAATTCGCTATTCATTATCTGCTCATTCATTTCAGGAAATTAACTAAATGCAACGCTCAAGGGTTAAAAATGCGCACTACCCCACTTAATAAATCCCTTTAGATGTGTAGTTTCCAAAATTGAGTCACAAGTCTGCAGTTTCCACTTTACTGGGAATTCAGGGACTCTGCAAAAGTGGCACGATATCCCAAACCAAACTGTGCTCCAAAAACCAAATTAGCGCTCCTTCCCTTCTGTACCTGGCTGTGCCCAAACAGTAGTTTATACCCACATATGACATTAAGTACGTTATTCTGGGTACACCAGTGTCATACATATGGGCATAAACTGCCATTTGGGCACACAGCAGGGTGCAGATGTGTAGGAGTGCTATGTACTTTTGGACCACAGACTTTGTTGGTTTTTGGATGTCATGTCACATTGGCAGAGACCCTAAAATTGCCCTTACAACATGGGGTCACTTCTTGGGGAATGCCAATTTACTGGCACCTTCAGGGCGCTGCAAAAACAACATGGTGTCCAGAAAGTCCCTCTAAATTTATACTCCGAAAGTTAAAGGGGCTCTATCAGCAAAATCATGCTGCTAGAGCCCCACATATGCGTGCATAGCCTTTAAAAAGGCTATTCAGGCACCGTAAAAGTTATATTATACTACCCCGCCGTTTTAAAATAATAACCTAAAAAAGAATATGATCTACTTACCGAACGTGCACCCTGGGCGGGCATTCAGGGTGTGTCTTCATCTTCTTCCCCGCCTCTTCTTCCTCCGATCCCGTCTTCCTCCAGCGCTCGCGAACGGACAGTGATAGCCGGGGCGCAAGCGCAGTAGCCGTAGTAGAAGCCGCATGCTACTGCGCATGCGCCCAGGCCGTTTTTCCCTGTCAGTGTCCGCGAGCGAGCGCTGGAAGAAGACGGGACCGGAGGACGTCGGAGGAAGAAGAGGCGGGGAAGAAGATGAACACACCCTGAATGCCCGCCCAGCGTGCACGATCTGTAAGTAGAGCACATTCTTTTTTTTGGTTATTTTTTTAAAACGGGGGGGGGGGTAGTTTAATATAACATTACCGATGCCTGAATAGCCTTTTTAAAGGCTATTCACGCATATGTGGGGCTCTAACAGCATGATTTTGCTGATAGAGCCCCTTTAAAAAGCACAATGCTCCTTCCCTTCTGAGCCCTACTTTGTTCCCAAGCAGCAGTGTACACCTACGTATATAACTTTTTTGTACCCGGGATAGCCCACTTAATAGTTTTATCAGTGCATGTCTCTTATGACACAAAGTGGGTATAACATATTGGGCACTGAAATGGCATATTTCTTTTTTTTTTTTAAGTCAATTTTCACTTTGTATATTCATTTTTGGGAAGCACTCAGGCTCAAAATGATAATACCCCTTGAGAAATTACTTTAGGAGTGTAGTTTCTAAAGTGGGGTCACTTTTGAGGGGTTTACACTGTATTGGTAGACAGACAGACCCGATGATGTTGAGACTGTGTGGCAGCCATATCATCAATTGCAGGATTCCTCCTCCAAAGGGTGATCACATGATTTCTTGTGGATTTCTATTATGTTTATACACTTAATTTTAATTGACAAAAATATTTGTATTTTTCAAAACATTTTTATTTACAGCTTTTTTTCCCCACAACCGCCTCAACATTTTATACAGTACGTAAAAAATATATATATATATATATACACACATATATATATATATTTATATATATATGTGTGTGTGTGTGTATATATATGTATATATATATATATATATATATATATATATATTTTTTTTTTTTAAACATTTGTGAGTGAAGCTGCGAGATTTGGGAAGTAATATTGAATTTACGATGTCATCCATATCAGTTGCACGAAATGGACTCAATGCTTCTCCTGACAGTATAGACACATGTGTTACTTATGCCCTCTCAGCATATCTGATAATGGCATACTACATACTAATTCTCAGACAATGCATTTCTATACTTATATTACACTTTGATGGCATTAATGTGTATATTACACCTCAGTTCTCTACATACACTTAATCGCTTCCTTTTGTAGAGGACCTGCCCAGTGGTAAGTACAGATTAGAAGATTCAGTAGGAAAGCAAAATGCCAGTCATTAAAGGGTTAATGCTTAGGAACACTGATGGGCAGTAACCATCTGCAGTAACTATGGCAATTGTGCTGATGTCATAAACACATGCCTATGACATAAAGAACCTATTAGGGAAAGTTCCAGAACAGAAGGGCATACAGCCATATGCAGCAGCAGCAGACTCGATGTGTGAAGACCTGGAGCTTCATCACTCCACAATCTATGAGGGGAAAAGGGGACATCCACCTAGCCAGCCAGATCAGCCATATTCGCCTAGCCAGCCAGATCAGCCATATTCGCCTAGCCAGCCAAATCCGCCTAGCCAGCCAGATCAGCCTTATACTCCTATTCCCAGATTAACCCTAGCGATCAATGGGGTGACAGATGTTGCAGCCAGATCTTCCTCACATCCGGTACAAGCTGTGCGAGGCCTGGAGAGGTCTCATTGTTACATGTTGGCGATAACCTTCTAAGCCCAAGGGAAGGGCAATCCTCCAGCCATGGTTCCCTAGAGCAGTGATTTTCAACCAGTGTGCCGCGGCACACTAGTGTGCCGCGACACATGGTCGGGTGTGCCGCGGGGAAAGTTCCCCAAACGCGTGCCAAGATTGGCACGGGAGACCTATTTTGCTGGCACAGCAGCCAGTCCCCGACGTTCGTGTACTTGTAGACGGAGCGTCCCTTCACTGCTCTGCTAGAGCTCAGGTGTAGGACACGCCCCCTTCTCTCACTGCCCACCAATCAGAGGTGAGCCTCTCAATGCACAGGATAAGGGCTCCTTGGACCTGCTGCTACACGTGAGGAGCTCCTGCCGTCTGCAGCCCTGAATAGGAGAGGAAGCTGAACAAAGTGAAAGTAAAAGAAAACACCAGGTTAGTAACTATTCTTATGAATGTCAGGCATTTGGGGTTATTACTTTTGTTTTAGTAACTCCATGTGCCTCACATTAATAGCAGGTAACCCCATCATGTCCCTCATATTTAACCCCTGTGTGGCTCACATAAGAGTTAATAACATGTGTGACATATGGGGGTACTATATAAAGAAGATATTTACTTAATTATTACCTCCATATGTCTCACATATCAGTATCCCTTATGTAAAGCACACAGGGGGTTAATGTGAGGGACATGATGGGGTTCACTGCTATTAATATGAGGCACATTGAGTTACTAAGCTGTAATGTACATGACCAGACTTTTTATACACAACTGTGGATAAAAGTACAGACCTATATATTTCAATTGACCCATATATACAGCCATACTTTTTGTGGCTGTGTATCTGGGCCAAATTGAAGAGCTGAAAATTATAGAGTAGGTCCTATGTCTGTCCTATACGTACCCTATGTCTGTCCTATACGTACCCTATATCTGTCCTATATATACCCTATATCTGTCTGCATTTGTGGCCCTGTCAATTAATTTTTAATGTTTATATCAGTGAAAACCACATTCGTGCCAGTTGTATGCTGGAGGCGTAAGGCTGAGGCCCCACGTTACATAAACTCAGCGTTTTTGTTGCAGATTTTGCTGCAGTTTATTTCAACCAAAGAATCAACCATTTAGAATCTATATTATTAACTATATGTATAATATGTACTGTTTTAGTGTCATTTTGTGCCATTTTGGTTGGTGGTGTGCCCCGGGATTTTTTTAAGTGTAAAAAGTGTGCCGCGGCTCAAAAAAGGTTGAAAATCACTGCCCTAGAGGTTTCCTCCACAGGGGGTTTTCCTCTCCTGAGTGCTGGAGGGTGACTCTTTGTGAGTCGGAGGTACGCCATTTTCAGTGTCTTTTTCATAGCAATTGGCCTGATTATAAATTTGAGATACTGAATGAAATAATTGTAATGTCATTTTCAATAAAGTCCCTTTTTTCAGCTTAACACCCAATAAAGTATTTGTGTCTTCTTTTCTAGAATATTTAGTTAGTGTGATTTTACTTGAGTCAGGATCGATAAAATATATACTCGAGTATAAGCCGAATTTTTCAGCACAGTTTTTGTGCTGAAAAAGCCCCCCTCGACTTATACTTGAGTCAGCAAAAAAAATAATTTTTTTTTTCAAAAATTTTTTATTATTTTTTTTTTTTTTTTTTGGGGGGGGGGGTGTCTATGACCAGCCGCAATATCAATGTATAGAATCTCCCATAAAATAGTGGGGGGGGGAAAGGAGCTTTACAGAACAAAAAAATAAAAGTTCTAAATCCCTCCTTTCCCTAGAATACATACAAAAGTAGAAAATGACTGTGAAACACATACACATTAGGTATCCCTGTGTCTGACAGTGCCCGGTCTACTGAA
This sequence comes from Leptodactylus fuscus, assembly GCF_031893055.1. Lineage (NCBI taxonomy): Eukaryota > Metazoa > Chordata > Amphibia > Anura > Leptodactylidae > Leptodactylus > Leptodactylus fuscus. Next base: position 183,040,490 of record NC_134265.1, read on the forward strand.
TATAGGGGATCTGCAGTGCTCCTGTTCCGTCGGGAAGGAGTTAGTAGGAGCACTGCAGATACCCTATATTCAGCCAGGCTGAATTCCAAGAGGGGGGAAAAACCCCAGTCTTCAAGCTCAGGGAAGGGGGAGACAGACAACCAAAACACCCCCTGCCCTTTCCCAGCAACTACACCCAAAAACTCCGACCATTTTAATTTTTTAAAATTTCCAGTAGCTACTGCATTCCACCCCACCCCCCACCCCCCCTCGGCTTATACTCGAGTCAATAAGTTCTCCCAGTTTTTTGTGGTAAAATTAGGGGGGTTGGCTTATATTCGGGTCGGCTTATACTCGAGTGTATACGGTATGTCATGGTAAAAAAGCCAGATATTGAGTGTGAGGGTTTCCAACCCTGCGCTGGAAAACAAGGAGCAATGTGGCAAATCTTTAGTGCAAGATTTTAAAGGTCTATATATTAGAAACTGTCCATAAATCACCCCATTCTCAAGACTGCACCCCTGAAATAATTTAAGACAACAGTTGTGGAGTTTTTAACCTTTTCATTATTTGCGCAATTTGAAGGTGATCTTTAAATATCTCATTTTTTTTTATCAATGACACATTCATTAAGCCCTAAAATGTACACTCACTAGGTGTTAAAGAAGAAAATGCATCTCAAGATATGGTAATAACCTATATGTGGTCAGAAACCTCTGTATGGGTACATGGCAGGGCTGGCAACATTTTAGAAACTGAACCCCTTAAAAAATTATCAAGGGGCATAGTGATCATTTTGACCCCAGACATGCTTTCAAAAAGGAAATGTAAAAAGAAACTTTAAATTTTATCAGATCTGTATTATTTCAGTGCCCAATATATCATGCCCACCTTGAAGCACTGTAAAATGTCAGTTCTCCGGTCTGTTGCAGCAAATATGACTGGGTTCAGAGGTGAAAGTGTTGCATCATGCTGGAGGCCAAATTTTGGTTATTTACACGGCATTAACAGATAAATGCAGAGTCTCTGAGGTAAAAGTTAAAAATTTGAGCACCAAAATATGAACTCATTTTGGAAACTACAGCCTTCAAGGTGTTTATTAAGGGGACTGCTGACTATTTTGTTTTAAAGAGTGCTTCCCAAAAATAATTGTGCTTACCTTGTGTCACAGAGACATGCAATCCTAAAATTTTATGGGTTATTGTTTAATATACAATATTTGGTGAAATCTGTAGTCACGTGTTGAGAGGCCTTAAAAATGACCTTTCACCTCCTGGGGCACATGCGGTGTAATACACCTCTAGAAAGCTGACAGTACACTGAATTCAGCACACTATTGGCTTTCATGTTCTGGGCCCCTGGTGAAGAGCTATCGGTGCCAGTACCGTAGCTCTTCACTGTCAGAAGGGCATTTCTGACAGTCAGTCAGGAATGCCCTTCCTCACAGCAGCGTCTATTGCACTGTACTGTGAGAGGAGGCATTACTTACCACCCAGCGATGACGCTGAGCAGTGAGGAACGCCCGCCCAGTACTCGTCTATGGACAAGTGCTATCAGGAGGGAAGGGAGGCATTCCTTACTGCTCTCACAGTAAAGCGCTATAGATGCTGCTGTGAGGAAGGGCGTTCCTGACTGACTGTCTGTCAGAAACACTTTTATGACAGTGAAGAACTATGCCACGGGGGCACAGAATGGGAAAGCCGATACTGCGCTGAATTCACCACTCTGTTGGCTTTCTAGCAGTGTATAAAACTGCATGTGCCCCAGGAGGTGAAAGGTCCTCTTTAAGAGAGAGGACTAGGCTTCTTATTATATAAAAAAACACATGTTGATTTACTAAAATCTTCAAGGTAAAATGGACAGTCAATGTTTCATTAGCTTACATCATCAGGGAAATTCATAGTTAGATTTCTTCATCTGGATATCTTGTACTTCCAGTTTAGTTCATGCTTGATCATCTGGTTGATGGGCTTTGGGATGGTCAGGACATCTGCATAGATCCCCCATGGACCCCCCCCATAGATGATGATGATGACCCAGACATGTGTATCTGTCACTCATTTATGTTCATGAGAGGGGGTGTTGCCCTCCATCTTGTTGCTTTATAAGGACAACTCTAAAATGGTGTACCCTAACCACACCCATGTACCAAAATATAGAAGAGTGAAGTCAGCAGTCTAGAAAGTTAACCCTATATATGCCATGAATATTGCTCACATAATATTTAACAGTTATCCCACAAGAAATGCCAGTGGAAGCACTGTTAAGTAAGAGGAGTTATTAGCAACTGTTGACTTAAAGGGGCTCTATCAGCAAAATCATGCTGCTAGAGCCCCACATATGCGTGAATAGCCTTTAAAAAGGCTATTCAGGCATCGGTAATGTTATATTAAACTACCCCCCCCCCCCCCCCCGTTTTAAAAAAATAACCTAAAAAAGAATGTGCTCTACTTACGGATCGTGCACGCTGGGCGGGCATTCAGGATGTGTCTTCATCTTCCCCGCCTCTTCTTCCTCCGATGTCCTCCGGTCCCGTCTTCTTCCAGCGCTCGCTCGCGGACACTGATATGAAAAAACGGCCTGGGCGCATGCGCAGTAGCATGCGGCTTCTACTATGGCTACTGTGCATGCGCCCCGGCTATCACTGTCCGTTCGCGAGCGCTGGAGGAAGACGGGAGCGGAGGACATCGGAGGAAGAAGAGGCGGGGATGAAGATGAAGACACACCCTGAATGCCCGCCCAGCGTGCACGTTCGGTAAGTAGATCACATTCTTTTTTAGGTTATTATTTTAAAACGGGGGGGGTAGTTTAATATAACATTACCGATGCCTGAATAGCCTTTTTAAAGGCTATTCACGCATATGTGGGGCTCTATCAGCATGATTTTGCTGATAGAGCCCCTTTAATTTGTGTTAAAAGCCAAGTTAACCCCTTAAGGACCAGGCCTAAAAGTACCTTACTATTTTAAAATTATGTCACTTTATATGGTAATAACTTTGTAACACTTTAACTACAGAAATGACTTTGAGATAGTTTGTGGCACATTGTACTTCATGTTAGTGGTAAACACTGATCAATATTTATTGCATTCACTTATAAAAAAAAAAAAAATAGGATATTTGATGGAAATTTGGAAAAATGGGCAGTTTTCAAAATGTGAAATTCTCTGCTTTTCAGACAGTCATACCACCTAAACAAATTACTAAATATTATCTACCATATCTCTGCTTTATATAACCATCATTAATTAATCTTTCTTTAATTTATATTAAGCTAGCCTCTGCCCGCAACTTCGTCTGCGGGTTGTTGGCATTGATGATCCACCTATATTCAGCAAATTGCTGCCATCAGTGGTTTGCCTGCTCCGGCGTTTTGGCATCTCTTAAGCTGTCCTGCTGCTGAACTTGTTCCTCACACCGTGCCTGTGCTTGTTCTGGTATCTCAGCAGCTCGCTGGGACGCCATATAATGAGCATGTTCTTGGTGTTGATGATCCGGCATTTCGACAGCTGTACTCATTCCTCACGCTGTGCCCGTGATTGTTCCAGTATGTCAGCTTGCTGGGAAGATAAGCTAATCCTTTAATAGTCCCACAGTGGGGAAATTTCAGTATGTTACAGCAGCATAGTAATACAGATACAGGATAATACACAGTAATATATTACAGACGTAGACACACACATCCTGAGAAGAGAAGATATACTAGGAGTCCATAGCAGCTAAGGAACGGAAGAGAAAGAAGGAAGACTTCATCGTCATAATCATTAGTTCTCTGTGCGGAGTGATCTTCGCTTGGTCTGATGTGGATTATACAGCCTGGTTGCGGTTGGAAGGAAGGACCTGCGATAGCGCTCCTTCTCACACTTGGGGTGAAGCAGACGGTCACTTATATTGCTACCAAGTCCCATCAAGGTCCCATACATGGAGTGGGATTTGTTCTCCCGCATGGAGGTCACCACAGACAGTATCCTTCTGTCACCCACCACCTGTACTGGGTCCAGGGGGCTCCCCAGGACAGAGCTGGCCAATCTGATCAGCCTGTCAAGTCTATTTCTTTCCCTGATTGATATACTGCTCCCCCAGCAGGCCACACCGAAAAAGATGGCAGAAGCAACCACATAGTTGAAAAAGGCCCTAAGAAGACATAAATTGAGCGTGTTTTTTGGCGTTGATGATTCACCTGCTCCAGCGTTTTGGCAGCTGTCAAGCTGGGCTGCCACTGAGCTTGTTCCTCGCGCTGTAGCTGTGATTGTTTGGGCATCTCAGCAGCTCGCTGGGATGCCATATATTGAGTGTGTTGTTGGTGTCGATGATCCCCCTCAGCTTTGCTTGAGGAGAACTCTGTTGACTTCTGGCTACATTCATAGCTCTCGCTGTTTGTGACAACTTAGATTTTCTTTTTCCAGGCATGTTTAAAATTGGCAAACTGCCAATTAGGATGAAGGGTGTTTGCCCATGTCAGGTTGTCAGCACTGCCTGGAGCAGATCAGATAATATGCAAATCTGTGTAAACAATCCACTGAGGGATAGCATGTGTTTACACAGAGAGATAACAGCCCCGGTTTTCTCAGGAGTTGAGACAAGGTGCTGCCTAGCGCTGCTTAAAGGGGCTCTATCAGCAAAATCCTGCAGATAGAGCCCCACATATGCGTGCATAGCCTTTAAAAAGGCTATTCAGGCACTGTAAATGTTAAATTAAACTACCCCCCCCCCCCGTTTTAAAATAAAAAAAATAGCCCGGGCGCATGCGCAGTAGCCGTAGTAGAAGCCGTGTGCTACTGCGCATGCGCCCGGGCAATTTTTTTTTATCAGTGTCCGCGAGCAAGCGCCGGAGGAGGATGGGACCCGAAGACGTCAGAGGAAGAAGAGGCGGGGAAGAAGAAGACGGCGCACCCTGAATGCCCGCCCAGGGTGCACGTTCCGTAAGTAGTAGTCACATTCTTTTTTAAGTTATTATTTTAAAACGGGGGGGGGGGGGGGTAGTTTAATTTAACTTTTACAGTGCCTGAATAGCCTTTTTAAAGGCTATGCATGCATATGTGGGGCTCTATCAGCATGATTTTGCTGATAGAGCCCCTTTAATATAGTATGTGAACATAAATTCATAACAGTCGTGAAGTTATGTCATTTACCGGGATAAAAAGTAGCCTATGTTTTAATCAAGGTTAAAAACTATCTATGTGCGGAATTTCATTCAAATCCGTTCAGCTGTTTTTACGTGATTGAGGAACAAAAATACAAACATACAAACGTTATAATATTAGTAGGTTGTTAGAAGGCTTACAAGTGTAACAGCGATTTTCCAGATTTACATGAACATTTTCCAGACACATTTGTTAGGGGCCAATTCAGTTCTGAAGGGGATTATAAAGGCCTATATATTAGAAACCCCCCTAAAATCACACCTTTCTCAAAACTGCACCCCTCAAATAATTCAAAAAAATTCAAAATAATTTCAATAAAGCATTAATTTAGTCCTAAAATTAACACATTCACAAGGGGTTAAAAGAGAAAATGCATCTCAAAGTTTGAGCACATAACTACCCCACATGTGGGTGTCAACTGATATTTGGGCACACAGTAGCGCAAGGAAGGGAAGGAGCGACACTGGGGTTTTGAAAGCAGATTTTACTGGAATAGTTGTCAGATGCCATGTCTCATTTGTAGAGCCCCAAGAGTACCAATACAGTGGAAACCCCATAAAAGGGACCCTATTTTGGAAACTACACCCCTCACAGAATTTATCATGGCGTATACTGAGCTTTTTTTTTACCCTACAACTGTTTCACAGATTTTACTAACATTGGGATGTGAAAAATTTTCATTTTCACTAGGGGTTAAAGGAAAAAAAGCACCCCACAGGTTGTTAAACAATTGTTCATGAACATGGCAATACCCCATATGTGGTCCTAATCTGCTGTATGGGTACATGATGGGGATCAGAATGGAAAGAGCGCTATTTGGCTTTTGGAGGGCAGATTTTGCTGGACTAGTTTTTGGCTGTCAAGTCATATTGGCAGAACTCCTAAAGTACCAGTACAATGGAAATCTCCAGAAAGTTATCCCATTTTAGCAACTACACCCCTAAAGGAATTTCTCAAGGGGTTGCCAGCATTTTGACCAACTGTTTCATGGATTTTAATTTATTAGCATTGGGATGTAAAAATTAAAAAATATTTTTTTTTCCATTAACCATCCATTTAGCACAAATTATTCATTTTTACAAATGGTTAAAGAAGAAAAAGCACCCCACAGTTTGTTACGCAATTTTTTCTTGAACACAGAATACCCCATATGACGACATAAAATTCTCCAGGATTTTATACTAATTGCCAGATTGGAGTCGGGAAAGATTTTTCCCCCTGACATGGGGTAATTGGCATAAGTTGGCATTGGGTATTTTTGTCTTCTCTGGATCAAAACTGTAAGAACCAGGAGCCTTTTGTGGTCACCTGTTCAGTAAATGTGAATGACTATAGCTGGCCAAATTCAAAGACTAAGTGCTAGCAGTAATGAAGATTCCACACCACACAAATGTTTGGTATAAGAATTTCTTTCTTAGTCTGAGCAGTGCACGCAAAGAGACCTTTATTACAGAATGTGCAGGTTTTTATATCCACATGCAGGAAGTAAACAACAGCAAGCTGTGATTGGTTGGTCGAGGTATCCACCTCCTGTGACATCAGCTCCAGGGTACTACCTCCAGGAAGTGATGTAGCTTCTTGCCGTGTGGTTTATGCAATGTTATTTCCTGTGGGAGTCACTTCTTGCCATGTGGGTCCTGTGATGTTGTTTCCTGTGATGTCACTTTCTGTGGGTGTGCCAGGTCCTCCCATGCTCTCATGAGAAACTCTGTATAATCTCCCTGTGTCCAGATGTTTAGGCCTACACCTGAGCACAGTATAGAGGCCATCTTGTCATGAAGTCTGGTACACTGTCAAAAGCCCATAACACACAGGAATGTCTTTGCAGCCTTAATCTTCACAATCCCATGCGTGCATTACAGTCTACAGTCACTAAATGTGTAAGGGCTGGGGGTTATCTGTTCATGCTCCACAACAGCCTAACTGGTTTTTCCACTTAGAGATGCCCATTGTCTCCAACCAAATGGAGACTGCTCAAGTCAGCTGGGGGAGGACTACTGTCTCCAAAGACAATAGATTACAAGATACCAGCAGGGACATATGATTTTAGTTTCAACCTGGGACAAAAAGGCATATTATAGCTATATCCAGATATTGCTGGCATCATCTTGTCACATAATATCATATTCAGTTTGAAACATAAATAGTTATACTGCATTTAGTTTTAAGGATAACAATGTCTATTGTGATCATATATTTACAACCTTCACAAAACTGTAGGGTTTTAGGTTGGACTTGATGGACCTGTGTCCTCATCCAACCTCATCTATTATGTAACTACTAGAGATGAGCGAACAGTGTTCTATCGAACTCATGTTCGATCGGATATTAGGCTGTTCGGCATGTTCGAATCGAATCGAACACCGCGTGGTAAAGTGCGCCATTACTCGATTCCCCTCCCACCTTCCCTGGCGCCTTTTTTGCTCCAATAACAGCGCAGGGTAGGTGGGACAGGAACTACGACACCGGTGACGTTGAGAAAAGTAGGCAAAACCCATTGGCTGCCGAAAACATGTGACCTCTAATTTAAAAGAACAGCGCCGCCCAGGTTCGCGTCATTCTGAGCTTGCAATTCACCGAGGACGGAGGTTTCCGTCCAGCTAGCTAGGGCTTAGATTCTGGGTAGGCAGGGACAGGCTAGGATAGGAAGGAGAAGACAACCACAACAGCTCTTGTAAGAGCTAAATTCCAGGGAGAAGCTTGTCAGTGTAACGTGGCACTGACGGGCTCAATCGCCGCAACCCAGCTTTCCCAGGATCCTGAATGGAATACACTGTCAGTGTATTCCCGTATACCCGATATATACCCCGATACCCGTTCCAACGGTGTGCCCCCCCACCTTCACCCCAGAAATACCCTGCAAGTCCCCTAGCAATAGAATTGGGGCTATATACACCCACAATTTTTACTACTGGTATACAGTGCCATTGTCTGACTGGGAATTCAAAGAATATATTGGGAATACAAATACCCTCATTTCTTGCTACTGCCATATAGTGCCAGTGTCTGACTGGGAATTCAAAGAATATATTGGGGTTACGTGCACCCACAATTTTTACTACTGGTATACAGTGCCATTGTCTGACTGGGAATTCAAAGAGTATATTGGGAATACAAATACCCTCATTTCTTGCTACTGCCATATAGTGCCAGTGTCTGATTGGGAATTCAAAGAATATATTGGGGTTACGTGCACCCACAATTTTTACTACTGGTATACAGTGCCATTGTCTGACTGGGAATTCAAAGAGTATATTGGGAATACAAATACCCTCATTTCTTGCTACTGCCATATAGTGCCAGTGTCTGATTGGGAATTCAAAGAATATATTGGGGTTACGTGCACCCACAATTTTTACTACTGGTATACAGTGCCATTGTCTGACTGGGAATTCAAAGAATATATTGGGGTTATAAATACCCTCATTTCTTGCTACTGCCATATAGTGCCAGTTTCTGACTGGTAATTCAAAGAATATATTGGGGTTACGTGCACCCACAATTTTTACTACTGGTATACAGTGCCATTGTCTGACTGGGAATTCAAAGAATATATTGGGAATACAAATACCCTCATTTCTTGCTACTGCCATATAGTGCCAGTGTCTGACTGGGAATTCAAAGAATATATTGGGGTTACGTGCACCCACAATTTTTACTACTGGTATACAGTGCCATTGTCTGACTGGGAATTCAAAGAATATATTGGGAATACAAATACCCTCATTTCTTGCTACTGCCATATAGTGCCAGTGTCTGACTGGGAATTCAAAGAATATATTGGGGTTACGTGCACCCACAATTTTTACTACTGGTATACAGTGCCATTGTCTGACTGGGAATTCAAAGAATATATTGGGAATACAAATACCCTCATTTCTTGCTACTGCCATATAGTGCCAGTGTCTGACTGGGAATTCAAAGAATATATTGGGGTTACGTGCACCCACAATTTTTACTACTGGTATACAGTGCCATTGTCTGACTGGGAATTCAAAGAATATATTGGGGTTATAAATACCCTCATTTCTTGCTACTGCCATATAGTGCCAGTTTCTGACTGGTAATTCAAAGAATATATTGGGGTTACGTGCACCCACAATTTTTACTACTGGTATACAGTGCCATTGTCTGACTGGGAATTCAAAGAATATATTGGGAATACAAATACCCTCATTTCTTGCTACTGCCATATAGTGCCAGTGTCTGACTGGGAATTCAAAGAATATATTGGGGTTACGTGCACCCACAATTTTTACTACTGGTATACAGTGCCATTGTCTGACTGGGAATTCAAAGAGTATATTGGGAATACAAATACCCTCATTTCTTGCTACTGCCATATAGTGCCAGTGTCTGACTGGGAATTCAAAGAATATATTGGGGTTACGTGCACCCACAATTTTTACTACTGGTATACAGTGCCATTGTCTGACTGGGAATTCAAAGAGTATATTGGGAATACAAATACCCTCATTTCTTGCTACTGCCATATAGTGCCAGTGTCTGACTGGGAATTCAAAGAATATATTGGGGTTACGTGCACCCACAATTTTTACTACTGGTATACAGTGCCATTGTCTGACTGGGAATTCAAAGAATATATTGGGGTTATAAATACCCTCATTTCTTGCTACTGCCATATAGTGCCAGTTTCTGACTGGTAATTCAAAGAATATATTGGGGTTACGTGCACCCACAATTTTTACTACTGGTATACAGTGCCATTGTCTGACTGGGAATTCAAAGAATATATTGGGAATACAAATACCCTCATTTCTTGCTACTGCCATATAGTGCCAGTGTCTGACTGGGAATTCAAAGAATATATTGGGGTTACGTGCACCCACAATTTTTACTACTGGTATACAGTGCCATTGTCTGACTGGGAATTCAAAGAATATATTGGGAATACAAATACCCTCATTTCTTGCTACTGCCATATAGTGCCAGTGTCTGACTGGGAATTCAAAGAATATATTGGGGTTACGTGCACCCACAATTTTTACTACTGGTATACAGTGCCATTGTCTGACTGGGAATTCAAAGAATATATTGGGAATACAAATACCCTCATTTCTTGCTACTGCCATATAGTGCCAGTGTCTGACTGGGAATTCAAAGAATATATTGGGGTTACGTGCACCCACAATTTTTACTACTGGTATACAGTGCCATTGTCTGACTGGGAATTCAAAGAATATATTGGGGTTATAAATACCCTCATTTCTTGCTACTGCCATATAGTGCCAGTGTCTGACTGGGAATTCAAAGAATATATTGGGGTTACGTGCACCCACAATTTTTACTACTGGTATACAGTGCCATTGTCTGACTGGGAATTCAAAGAGTATATTGGGAATACAAATACCCTCATTTCTTGCTACTGCCATATAGTGCCAGTGTCTGACTGGGAATTCAAAGAATATATTGGGGTTACGTGCACCCACAATTTTTACTACTGGTATACAGTGCCATTGTCTGACTGGGAATTCAAAGAATATATTGGGGTTATAAATACCCTCATTTCTTGCTACTGCCATATAGTGCCAGTTTCTGACTGGTAATTCAAAGAATATATTGGGGTTACGTGCACCCACAATTTTTACTACTGGTATACAGTGCCATTGTCTGACTGGGAATTCAAAGAATATATTGGGAATACAAATACCCTCATTTCTTGCTACTGCCATATAGTGCCAGTGTCTGACTGGGAATTCAAAGAATATATTGGGGTTACGTGCACCCACAATTTTTACTACTGGTATACAGTGCCATTGTCTGACTGGGAATTCAAAGAATATATTGGGGTTATAAATACCCTCATTTCTTGCTACTGCCATATAGTGCCAGTTTCTGACTGGTAATTCAAAGAATATATTGTGGTTACGTGCACCCACAATTTTTACTACTGGTATACAGTGCCATTGTCTGACTGGGAATTCAAAGAGTATATTGGGAATACAAATACCCTCATTTCTTGCTACTGCCATATAGTGCCAGTTTCTGACTGGTAATTCAAAGAATATATTGTGGTTACGTGCACCCACAATTTTTACTACTGGTATACAGTGCCATTGTCTGACTGGGAATTCAAAGAATATATTGGGAATACAAATACCCTCATTTCTTGCTACTGCCATATAGTGCCAGTTTCTGACTGGTAATTCAAAGAATATATTGTGGTTACGTGCACCCACAATTTTTACTACTGGTATACAGTGCCATTGTCTGACTGGGAATTCAAAGAATATATTGGGAATACAAATACCCTCATTTCTTGCTACTGCCATATAGTGCCAGTGTCTGACTGGGAATTCAAAGAATATATTGGGAATACAAATACCCTCATTTCTTGCTACTGCCATATAGTGCCAGTTTCTGACTGGTAATTCAAAGAATATATTGGGGTTACGTGCACCCACAATTTTTACTACTGGTATACAGTGCCAATTTCTAACTAGGAATTCAAAATGCGCAAGGCTCCCGGAAAGGGACGTGGACGAGGCCGTGGGCGAGGTCGGGGGAATGGTTCTGGGGAGCAAGGTAGCAGTGAAGCCACAGGGCGTCCCGTGCCTACTCCTGTGGGGCAGCAAGCATTGCGCCACTCCACAGTGCCAGGGTTGCTTGCCACATTAACTAAACTGCAGGGTACAAACCTTAGTAGGCCCGAGAACCAGGAACAGGTCTTGCAATGGCTGTCAGAGAACGCTTACAGCACATTGTCCAGCAGCCAGTCAGACTCTGCCTCCTCTCCTCCTATTACCCAACAGTCTTGTCTTCCTTCCTCCCAAAATTCCGAAGCTTTACAGAACAATAACCCAAACTGTCCCTGCTCCCCAGAGCTGTTCTCCGCTCCTTTCATTGTCCCTCAACCTGCCTCTCCACGTCACGATTCCACGAACCTAACAGAGGAGCATCTGTGTCCAGATGCTCAAACACTAGAGTCTCCTCCATCTCCGTTCGATTTGGTGGTGGATGACCAGCAACCCACCCTCATCGACGATGATGTGACGCAGTTGCCGTCAGGGCATCCAGTTGACCGGCGCATTGTGCGGGAGGAGGAGATGAGACAGGAGTTGGAAGAGGAAGTGGTGGATGATGAGGACACTGACCCGACCTGGACAGGGGGGATGTCAAGCGGGGAAAGTAGTGTGGATGTTGAGGCAGGTGCAGCACCAAAAAGGGTAGCTAGAGGCAGAGGCAGAGGTCAGCAGCTTAGGCGAAGCCAGGCCACACCCGGAATCTCCCAAGATGTTCCAGTTCGTACCCAGCCCCGAAAAACTCCCACCTCGAGGGCACGTTTCTCGAAGGTGTGGAGTTTTTTCAAGGAATGCGCCGAGGACAGATATAGTGTTGTCTGCACAATTTGCCTCTCGAAGAGCAACCTGTCCACCACTTCAATGCGCCGTCATTTGGAATCCAAGCACTGGAATCAGTGGCAGGCAGCAACGGCAGGACAAAGGCCGCCTGCCGTTCACGCCACTGCCACTGCCTCTGCCTCTGCCTCTGCCACTGCCACTGCTGACTGTGCTGGCGATGCACTCCAGAGGACGAGCCAGGACACCACTTCATCTGCCTCCGCCACTTTGTTGACTTCTACCTCATCCTCTCCTGGTCCTGTCTTATCTCCTTCTCCTGCACCATCAAAGGCACCATCAGGCGTTTCTTTACAACAACCCACCATCTCTCAGACATTGGAGCGGCGGCAGAAATACACTGCTAACCACCCACACGCGCAAGCCTTGAACGCCAACATCGCTAAACTGCTGGCCCAGGAGATGTTGGCGTTCCGGCTTGTTGAAACTCCCGCCTTCCTGGACCTGATGGCAACTGCGGCACCTCGCTATGCCGTCCCTAGCCGTCACTACTTCTCCCGGTGTGCCGTCCCCGCCTTGCACCAGCACGTGTCACTCAACATCAGGCGGGCCCTTAGTTCCGCGCTTTGCACAAAGGTCCACTTGACCACCGACGCGTGGACAAGTGCATGCGGACAGGGACGCTACATTTCACTGACGGCACACTGGGTGAATGTAGTTGAGGCTGGGACTGCTTCCCAAACTGGCCCGGTGTACCTCGTCTCCCCGCCTAACATTCCTGGCAGGGACACGAGAAGAACACCCCCCTCCTCCTCCTCCTCTACCGCCTCCTCCTCCGCCACCGCCTCCTCCTCCGCCACCGCCTCCTCCTCCGCTGTTAGATTGACCCCAGCTACGAGTTGGAAACGTTGCAGCACTGGCGTTGGTAGACGTCAGCAGGCTGTGCTGAAGCTGATCAGCTTGGGGGACAGACAGCACACTGCCTCCGAGGTGAGGGATGCCCTCCTCGATGAGACGGCAATATGGTTTGAGCCGCTGCACCTGGGCCCAGGCATGGTCGTTTGTGATAACGGCCGGAACCTGGTAGCAGCTCTGGAGCTTGCCGGACTCCAACATGTTCCATGCCTGGCCCACGTCTTCAACCTAGTGGTGCAACGTTTCCTAAAGAGCTACCCCAATGTTCCAGAGCTACTGGTGAAAGTGCGGCGCATGTGCGCCCACTTTCGCAAGTCGACAGTAGCCGCTGCTAGCTTAAAATCTCTCCAGCAACGCCTGCATGTGCCACAACACCGGCTTTTGTGCGACGTCCCCACACGCTGGAACTCAACGTTTCAGATGTTGAATAGAGTGGTTGAGCAGCAGAGACCTTTGATGGAATACCAGCTACAAAACCCTAGGGTGCCACAAAGTCAGCTGCCTCAGTTTCACATCCATGAGTGGCCATGGATGAGAGACCTTTGTGACATCCTACGGGTCTTTGAGGAGTCCACAAGGAGGGTGAGCTCTGAGGATGCGATGGTGAGCCTTACAATCCCGCTCTTGTGTGTTCTGAGAGAATCCCTGATTGACATCAGGGATAACTCAGATCACACAGAGGAGTTAGGGATAGCATCCGATCCGTCACAGCTGGAGAGTAGGTCCACACATCTGTCCGCTTCACTGCGTTTAATGGAGGAGGAGGAGGAGGAGGAGGAGGAGGAAGAAGAGTTGTCCGATGATGTGATGGTGATACAGGAGGCTTCCGGGCAACTTCGAATCGTCCCATTGTTGCAGCGCGGATGGGTAGACATGGAGGATGAGGAGGAAATGGAGATTGAACTTTCCGGTGGGGCCAGAGGAGTCATGCCAACTAACACTGTGGCAGACATGGCTGAGTTCATGTTGGGGTGCTTTACAACCGACAAGCGTATTGTCAAAATCATGGAGGACAACCAGTACTGGATCTTTGCTATCCTTGACCCCCGGTATAAAAACAACATCTCGTCTTTTATTCCGGTAGAGGGGAGGGCCAATCGCATCAATGCTTGCCACAGGCAATTGGTGCAGAATATGATGGAGATGTTTCCAGCATGTGACGTTGGCGGCAGGGAGGGCAGTTCCTCCAGTAGGCAACCAAGTTCTCACCGGTCCACACAAACGAGGGGCACACTGTCTAAGGTCTGGGACACCTTGATGGCACCCCCTCGCCAAAGTGCCGCCACGGAGGGTCCTAGTGTCACCAGGCGTGAGAAGTATAGGCGCATGTTGCGGGAATACCTTTCCGACCACAGCCCTGTCCTCTCCGACCCCTCTGCGCCCTACACGTATTGGGTGTCGAAGTTGGACCTGTGGCTTGAACTTGCCCTATATGCCTTGGAGGTGCTGTCCTGTCCTGCCGCCAGCGTCCTATCTGAGAGGGTGTTCAGTGCAGCCGGTGGCATCATCACTGACAAGCGCACCCGTCTGTCAGCTGAGAGTGCCGACCGGCTCACTTTGATAAAAATGAACCACCACTGGATAGAGCCTTCATTTTTGTGCCCACCTGTGTAAAGCACCCCAACATGAAACTCCATGTCTGTACTCAACCTCTCCAATTCCTCCGCATCCTCATACTCATCCACCATAAGCGTTGCACAATTCTGCTAATACTAGGCTCCCTCCAACATGATTTCCCCCAACTCTGCTGGTTAGAGGCTCCCTCCACCCTGATTTCCACCAACTCTGCTGGTTAGAGGCTCCCTCCCCCTGCTTTCCCACAACTCTGCTGGTTAGAGGCTCCCTCCACCATGAATTGGTCCAAACTGGGTTTTTTAGAGGCTCCCTCCACCATGAATTGGTCCAAACTGGGGTTTTTAGAGGCTCCCTCCACCATGAATTGGTCCAAACTGGGCTGTTTAGCGGCTCCCTCCACCATTAATTGGTCCAAACTGGGCTGGTTAGAGGCTCCCTCCACCATGAATTTGCCCAAACTGGGCTGTTTAGAGGCTCCCTCCACCATGAATTTGCCCAAACTGGGCTGGTTAGAGGCTCCCTCCACCATGAATTGGTCCAAACTGGGCTGTTTAGAGGCTCCCTCCACCATTAATTGGTCCAAACTGGGCTGGTTAGAGGCTCCCTCCACCATGAATTTCCCAAAACTTGGCTGTTTAGAGGCTCCCTCCACCATTAATTGGTCCAAACTGGGCTGGTTAGAGGCTCCCTCCACCATGAATTTGCCCAAACTGGGCTGTTTAGAGGCTCCCTCCACCATGAATTGGTCCAAACTGGGTTTTTTAGAGGCTCCCTCCACCATGAATTGGTCCAAACTGGGCTGTTTAGAGGCTCCCTCCACCATGAATTTGCCCAAACTGGGCTGTTTAGCGGCTCCCTCCACCATTAATTGGTCCAAACTGGGCTGGTTAGAGGCTCCCTCCACCATGAATTTGCCCAAACTGGGCTGTTTAGAGGCTCCCTCCACCATGAATTTGCCCAAACTGGGCTGGTTAGAGGCTCCCTCCACCATGAATTGGTCCAAACTGGGTTTTTTAGAGGCTCCCTCCACCATGAATTTGCCCAAACTGGGCTGTTTAGAGGCTCCCTCCACCATGAATTTGCCCAAACTGGGCTGGTTAGAGGCTCCCTCCACCATGAATTGGTCCAAACTGGGGTTTTTAGAGGCTCCCTCCACCATGAATTGGTCCAAACTTGGCTGTTTAGAGGCTCCCTCCACCATGAATTGGTCCAAACTGGGGTGGTTAGAGGCTCCCTCCACCATTAATTGGTCCAAACTGGGCTGGTTAGAGGCTCCCTCCACCATTAATTGGTCCAAACTGGGCTGGTTAGAGGCTCCCTCCACCATTAATTGGTCCAAACTGGGCTGGTTAGAGGCTCCCTCCACCATTAATTGGTCCAAACTGGGCTGGTTAGAGGCTCCCTCCACCATGAATTGGTCCAAACTGGGGTTTTTAGAGGCTCCCTCCACCATGAATTGGTCCAAACTTGGCTGTTTAGAGGCTCCCTCCACCATTAATTGGTCCAAACTGGGCTGGTTAGAGGCTCCCTCCACCATGAATTGGTCCAAACTGGGTTTTTTAGAGGCTCCCTCCACCATGAATTGGTCCAAACTGGGGTTTTTAGAGGCTCCCTCCACCATGAATTGGTCCAAACTGGGCTGTTTAGCGGCTCCCTCCACCATTAATTGGTCCAAACTGGGCTGGTTAGAGGCTCCCTCCACCATGAATTTGCCCAAACTGGGCTGTTTAGCGGCTCCCTCCACCATTAATTGGTCCAAACTGGGCTGGTTAGAGGCTCCCTCCACCATGAATTTGCCCAAACTGGGCTGTTTAGAGGCTCCCTCCACCATGAATTTGCCCAAACTGGGCTGGTTAGAGGCTCCCTCCACCATGAATTGGTCCAAACTGGGGTTTTTAGAGGCTCCCTCCACCATGAATTGGTCCAAACTGGGGTGGTTAGAGGCTCCCTCCACCATTAATTGGTCCAAACTGGGCTGGTTAGAGGCTCCCTCCACCATTAATTGGTCCAAACTGGGCTGGTTAGAGGCTCCCTCCACCATTAATTGGTCCAAACTGGGCTGGTTAGAGGCTCCCTCCACCATGAATTTGCCCAAACTGGGCTGTTTAGAGGCTCCCTCCACCATTAATTGGTCCAAACTGGGCTGGTTAGAGGCTCCCTCCACCATTAATTGGTCCAAACTGGGCTGGTTAGAGGCTCCCTCCACCATTAATTGGTCCAAACTGGGCTGGTTAGAGGCTCCCTCCACCATGAATTTGCCCAAACTGGGCTGTTTAGAGGCTCCCTCCACCATGAATTGGTCCAAACTGGGTTTTTTAGAGGCTCCCTCCACCATGAATTGGTCCAAACTGGGCTGTTTAGAGGCTCCCTCCACCATGAATTTGCCCAAACTGGGCTGTTTAGCGGCTCCCTCCACCATTAATTGGTCCAAACTGGGCTGGTTAGAGGCTCCCTCCACCATGAATTTGCCCAAACTGGGCTGTTTAGAGGCTCCCTCCACCATGAATTTGCCCAAACTGGGCTGGTTAGAGGCTCCCTCCACCATGAATTGGTCCAAACTGGGGTTTTTAGAGGCTCCCTCCACCATGAATTGGTCCAAACTTGGCTGTTTAGAGGCTCCCTCCACCATGAATTGGTCCAAACTGGGGTGGTTAGAGGCTCCCTCCACCATTAATTGGTCCAAACTGGGCTGGTTAGAGGCTCCCTCCACCATTAATTGGTCCAAACTGGGCTGGTTAGAGGCTCCCTCCACCATTAATTGGACCAAACTGGGCTGGTTAGAGGCTCCCTCCACCATGAATTTGCCCAAACTGGGCTGGTTAGAGGCTCCCTCCACCATGAATTGGTCCAAACTGGGTTTTTTAGAGGCTCCCTCCACCATGAATTTGCCCAAACTGGGCTGGTTAGAGGCTCCCTCCACCATGAATTTGCCCAAACTGGGCTGGTTAGAGGCTCCCTCCACCATGAATTGGTCCAAACTGGGTTTTTTAGAGGCTCCCTCCACCATGAATTTGCCCACACTGGGCTGGTTAGAGGCTCCCTCCACCATGAATTGGTCCAAACTGGGGTTTTTAGAGGCTCCCTCCACCATGAATTTGCCCAAACTGGAGTGTTTAGAGGCTCCCTCCACCATGAATTTGCCCAAACTCTGCTGGTTAGAGGCTCAATCCACCCTGATTTTCAAAACAAATGTTGGTGCCAACCTCAACTTACTACAAGGGCCAAATTCACTGCTGGTGACAAGCTCTCCTCACTGCAAGTGCCAAATACACATGTTTCAAGGTGTTTTCCTACTGTCAGAGATGTGGTATTGAGTGTGTAAAGTGTGTAGTTGTTAGGCTGTGATGTTGGGGTAATAGAGGGTCTTTGGTGTGTTAGATGCCCCCAGACATGCTTCCCCTGCTGTCCCAGTGTCATTCCAGAGGTGTTGGCATCATTTCCTGGGGTGTCATAGTGGACTTGGTGACCCTCCAGACACGGATTTGGGTTTCCCCCTTAACGAGTATCTGTTCCCCATAGACTATAATGGGGTTCGAAACCCATTCGAACACACGAACATTGAGCGGCTGTTCGAATCGAATTTCGAACCTCGAACATTTTAGTGTTCGCTCATCTCTAGTAACTACATAATTATACTAAATCCTAGTGGGCTAATGGATGAGGTCCCTCTACCCACTACAGATAACTAGTTCTGAACAAAAGTACCAGATCCCTCTGTTGAATAAAATTTAGCCTGCTCTAATCCTAGTGGGTTAAAGGACCAGGTCCTTCTGCCCACTAGAGATGGCTAGTTTTAAGCAGAAAGACCAGGTCCCCCTGCCCACTTGGATTTAGCCTGCTCTATATAGGCATGCTAAATCCTAGTACTTCTGTTTGTCTTATTCTTCCTGTTCCGTATATGTATATCCTCTCATCATGGGGTTGCATCATGTTTTAATTGTCCTTTAATTTATTTTGGCTGTTAGAAGGCTTACAAGTGTAGCAGCGATTTTAGAGATTTACAAGAACCAAACTCGTTAGGGACCACTTTAGTTCTGAAGGGGATTATAAAAGCGTAAGTTATAAACCCCCATATAGTATGCCATTTTCAAAACTGCACCTGTCAAGTAATTTAAAATCACATTTGGGAAGTTCATTAACTCTTTAAGTATTTCTTAAGAGTTAAAACTATATGGAGGTGAAATTTAGATGGTTCATGCTTTTTTTTTTTTTTTCAAAAGTACATTACTTTAGCCCTAACATTTACACATTCACAAGGGGCTAAAGGAGAAAATGCATCTCACAATTTGTTATGCGATTTCTCCGAGCATGGAAATATCCCACATGTGGATGTAAACTGCTGGGCACACGGCACTGCACCAAAAGGAAGGCGCGACACTTTGTGTCTGAAAAGCAGATTTTGCTGGAATAGTTTTTAGGCTTCACATCTCATATGTAGAGCCCCTAAATTAGCATGACAGTGAAAACCCTCCAAAAGTGACCCTATTTTGGAAACTACACCACTCAAGGAATTTATTAAGGGCCTACAGATTTTATTAATATTGCAACATAAAAATTAAAAATGACTAAAACATCACTTTATCCCCAAATTTAAAATTTTCACAAGAGGTTAAAAGAAAACAAAAACCAACAATTTGTTACACAATTTTTCCTAAATATGCCAATACCCCATATGTGGTTTTAAACTGTTGTATAGGTAAACAGTAGGGCTGTGAATGAAAAGAGCACTATATGACTTTTGGATGTCAGATTTTGCTGGAATAGTTTTTGGGTGCCATGTTGCAGAGTACTAGTACAATGTTGACCCCATTTTGGATATACTATACACCTCACAGTATTATTATCATTTTGTTCATAGTGCTTCCCAAAAATTAATGTGCAAACTGAAAATTAAAACTTGTAAAGAAAGCAATTTAAGTGCTCAATGTGTTGTGCCCACTTTGTGTCAACAGAGACATGAACTCCAAAAACTTTTAAGTGGGTTATACCCTTCTTGAGGAGAACAATATTATGGGTTATGGACTATAGATTTTAAGGACTTGTTGATTCAGGGTTTTAATGCTGACTGCCAGATTGGAGTTGGGAAGGAATTTTTTTCCCCTGAAATGGTGCAATCGGCACGAGCCTCATGGGGTTTTTTGCTTTCCCCTGGATCAACACTGTAGGGGATTGTAAGGTTATAGGTTGGAATTGATGGACTGATGTCTTCATCCAACCTCATCTACTATATCTTAGGTACAAAAAAGTTGTTTATGTGGGCATACATTGCTGTTTGGGCACACAGTAGGGATCAGAGGGAAAAGAGATGCACTTTTTAGCTTTTGCATACACAGCAGAGTATAAATGTAACAGAGCTCTAGTGGATTTTGGAGTGCAGATTTAGATATTTGGTACCTGGACACCATGTCATTCGTGCAGAGCACCTGAGGTGCCAGTAAAGTGGTATCCCCTACGGAATGACCCAATTTTGAAAACCACTTCTCAATTTATCAAGAGGCGTAGTGAGCATTAGCTTTCTGAGACATAAATGCATAGTTTTTGTGGTACGAGCTGTTTTTTTTCATTGGTAATTTTATGGGGTACATATGATGTTTTGATTATTTTTTTATACCATATTTTGTGAGGCAAGATGGAAAATCATTACTTCTGACATTTTTATTTCACAACATTCATCGTGCAGGTAAATAATGTTTTAGTTTTATTGTATAGGTTGTTATAGATGCAGCAATGACAAATATCTATTGTTTTTATTCATTTTTAGTTTTCTTTTTACATAACTCATTTTATATAGGAAAAGGGCATTTTTTGGGCTGTATTGAATTATTAATTTTTTTTAACAATTTAGATTTTTTTATTTACACTTACATTTTTTTAATGTAAAAAAAAAAAAAAAAAGATCGCTGGTTCATTAGTATACACTAGTGAAGCAGATTACAGTTTTGTTTCGCCCAGTATGTAATACAACTCCCTTTTTTATTGTATACTAAAATGTCTAATTGCATTTTTTGGCATTAATGTATAAGCAATGGACTTGAAGTCCAAAACACATTGTTTCAAAACATTGTGGCAGATTTACTAATAGTGTCTAAGTTTTGGATAGTGCAGACTGAGGGTATGTTCACATGGAGGAAAAGGTCGCGGAAAAGTGAATGGGTTTGAAAACTGACCGCCGGGTTTCCGTCTCCTGTCCAGTTTCTCTCGGCAGAAGACGCAAACCTGAAAGCAGAGACCGGGCCAGGTGTGAACCCGCCCTTACTTTGCAATGTCTCATTATGTCTGAGCTTAAACCCTACGATTTGGAAAGTGCTGCAGATTATGTTGGCGCTGTATAAATAAAAAAAATTATTTATTATCATTTTACATCTTTAGTATTGTTTTTGTGCTTACCTGTTAAATAAGGTTAATTTGTTGTTTTTACTGCAAAGTAAATAGTGGGGAAAGAATTACAACAGAATTTATGCTTTTATTGCATTTTACCCAACATAAAATCCTTTCAATAAATGATACGGTTTCCCAAAAGGATACTATTGGAAATACAATTTGTTCTGCAATAAATGCCCTCATACAGCTACAGAAAAAAACAACAGAAAAAATAAAAAGCTATAGCTCTTGAAATGAGACAAGGAAAAAACAAGAAACAAATGCTTAGCTCTAAGCACCTCCGAGGGGCGAGGCTATAGTGGGTTCAGAGGCCCTGGAGACTGAGGGGGGCCCATAGAAGTCTACAACTTAAGACACCAGTATTATAAACAGCACACGGTAAGCTGGCGCCCCATTACAGATTTTACACTGGGGCCCAGGAACTTTAAGTTACACTTCAGCTCAAAGCATGCTGTATAGTAAGGGGTTAAGTGGTTATTAACTTCCTTACAAGAATCTGTCACAGACTATTCTTTACTAAGCAGTAGAGCTACAATGAAGTCACTGGTAGAAATGTTCCTCTCACCCCTTGTTCACATCTGCGTTGGTATTCCATCCGGGGGAGTCCGCTTGGGGACCCCCCCAAACGAAATACCAAATGCAATTTTAAGCGCTGTGCAGTAAAACACACAGATTCCCATAGACTATAATGAGGTCCGTGTGCTTGCCGCCAGATCTCCACACAGATCATGCGGACAAGAAAGTAGTTCACAATCTACTTTCCTATCTGTATGATTCGTGCGGACAGCGCGCGGCAAGCACACGGATCCCATTATAGTCTATGGGGTCCGTGTGCTTTTACTGCACAGCACTTGCAATTGCGTTTGGTATTCCGTTCGGGGAGTCCCCATGCGGACTCCCCTGGACTGAATACCAACGCAGATGTGAACGAGGGGTAATAAATACACAAGAAACATATGAGTCTGCAGTATTAATATATCTTATTTGCCAAATGGTACAGTATTTCACTGGCCTAATGAAAAAGAAGACTGGCTCTAATGATGGCTCCAAGTAAATGGTTGATTTTAAACCTTCAGCAATGTTGTTCAAGAACCGTATTTTTTGGTTGGGAATTTATCAAATGTGTTATACCACTTTTTTTCAATAAGTTCAATATTTTTTTAACAAATATAAGCAAAATCAGCCATTACAAGGTATAATATATAGTATATAATATATAGTATATATTAATAGCAGTGCACAGTTCCACAGAATTGTTATGTACCTTATTTGGCCTGTAAATTGAGGAAGTATTTCCTAACATATTATCATAGAGTGGATAATGAAAGTTGAACAGCTGGGGAGGAGGAGAAAAAAGAGAGAGTACACCTAAAGCTGGGTTCACACGGCGTTTTTTGGTCCAGATTTTGACACAGAATCCGTTGAATTTAATGGGTTCCTTTTTCCGGGAGCGTTTTGTTCCTGCTCACAAAAGAGTCCCTGTCACAACACTCCCTCCCGACTAGGCCCATTCATTTGGGCTTAATTCTGAGCAGAATGCCACAACTGGATGCTGGTGCACTATACTGGCATCCAATCGTGGCCAGCCTTTTTAGACTGGATTCTGAGGCTGCCTCCACCTCAAATTCTGGTCTAAAAAACCCTGTGGGAACCCGGCTTAGGGTCCATTCACAGAGAGTTTTTTGGCTCTGATTTTGGCGCCAAAAAACTCTGTGTGAATGGATCCTTTGGGTAAATTCACAGAGTTTTTTGCAAGGATTTTGGAGAGGAAACAATCCACTTCAGGAATTAGGAAATGGTTTTTTTAAGGCTGAGTTCACACAGAGTTTTTTCGTCAGAAAACTGACTGAAATTCCTCCTCCAAAAAACACATCACCATACAGTCCTATGGTGAGGCATTTTTAGGAGGAGGAATTTGAGTCAGTTTCCTGAGCAAATTCCTAACAAAAAACTCTGTGTGAATGCAGCCAGCGCTGAGTTCACATGGAGTTTTTTGGTCAGGAATTTGGTCAGGAATCCACCTCAAAATCAGCTTTCATAAAAAGCCTCCCAATAGAACTCTATTGGGAGGCTTTTTTTGGAAACTGATTTTGAGGCAGATTCCAGACCAAATTCCTGACCAAAAGACTCAGTGTGAACTCAGTGCACACGGAGTTTTTTGAATTGGAACCTGAGGCGGAGGCTGTCTCAGGTTCCGATCCATAAAACGTATTGTGGAACTGAAAGCCGGGGCATGGCACCAGCTGCCAGCCACGCACCCTCCTCTGGATCAGGCTCAATGAATGGGCCTAGTCCAGAAGAGGGTGTGTCTTCAGGCCGAATCACGAGGTGACTCGGCCTGAAGAATGAACACCTTGCTTCTGTTTTCCTTTTTCCGCTAGCAGACAAAGGAACTCATTGAAGTCAATGGGATGCTTTTTTTTCAGTGCTGAATCTGATGTGGATTCCACACCAAATTCAGTGCCATTTTCTTCCTTATGAATACACCCTGAAGCGGTTTTTTACATGGGGCAGTTTTTGTAGCATATTTTGGTAACATTTTTTGAGGCATTTTTAGTTTTTGTTTTTTTTTTCCTCTAGCACAGTGTATGGACCTTGAAAATACCGCTAGTGTTTTTTTCACCTCCCATTGACTCTTGTTGGGTTTTTCAGGTGGAATCCGCCTGAAGAAAGGTCATGTTGCTTCTTTTTTCCGCTAGCGGAAAAAAAACACTAGAAGGGCCCGTTCACACGGAGTGTATACTTTTTGGCAAAATATAAATGTAAAAAATACATCTGTAAAAATAGGACTCCTATTGACTTCAATGAGATTTTACACGTGCATTTTGATGTGTATTTTGACGTGTTTTTTTGATGTGTTTTTTTACACGTGTAAAAAAAATGTCATTGAAGCCAATGGGACTCTTATTTTTACATGTGTATTTTTTACACGTGTATTTTGCCAAAATACATGCGCGTTTACTCCGTATGAATGGGCCCACAGATTACGTAGGACTCTATTGTGAGGTGATTTTTTTGGAGGCAGATTTTGATGATCCCACGACAAAATACTGACCAAAAAAACTCTGTGTGAACCCAGCCTTAGTCTTAAATAAGAGAAAACATGTGGTCAGGTGAATGGTTTCCGGCTTATTTAAAAAAAAGAAAAATAAAAACATTTTAAAAACCTTGCAGGCTACTGTCTGTTTTCATGATATACAGTAGAGCTACAGAAGAGGGCACTATTGATCTCTCACAATAAGTGCACACCACCAAATCTGCCCCTGTACCCCTGCCTCTCTTCAAACATTTAGTTACGCCATGCCTTGGTCCTTGGAAGCCATGTGTCAGTCGCTGGATGTATGTGACGTCACCAGCTCACCAGACACCTGAGCACTGGGGACACATGAGTATGTTTGTTGTTGTTTTTTTGTTTTTGTTTTTTTACATTACTCCTGGCCCCTCTGAGGTTTGCTCAATTCCTGGACAACCCCTTTAAGAATAATGTCCAATTGTGGTCCTTTCATACAGTATAATGTTTCATAGTCTCCTCCATACAGTATAATGTCTCATAGTCCACACAATATTATATCCTACAGTGGCCCTTTCACACAGTATAATGTCCTATACTTTAACCAACAAATACTCTCATTGTCGGCCCCTCAAGAACTCTTCAGTCTGCTGCCTGAGGCAAGATACTCATTTCATGGCAGATGCGGACCTGTATCTTGTGTGGGGAAGGTAGCTTGGTAGAAGAAGTGGTGCGGACCTAACTAGTCAGAGACAGGGACACAAATCTTGCAGCAAAGTGGTTTATTTAACAAAAAACAACAAAATAAATAAACCTTTACGTGAGGCACAAGAATGAGCAAAATAAAATACAGCCTTAACTTCAGGCAAAATAACGTCAAACAAAATCCTGCTTGTCTGAGCACTAACTAAACAGAAAATATTAATTGTATATGTGGCTTACTACCAGCTACATGAATCAACCAAAAATCCCACTGTACCATATCATAAGGTTCTCAGTGTCAGGACAGACCCAGGCACTTCTTCTCTTCCCAGGATCTCTCCTGAAGTGCAGGCTCTGCAGCCTTTTATGGACCAGTAAGGATCCTCAGGACCCACAGCTGGGGCTGAAACCTATTACAGACCCACACTGGACCACACATAGGTCAGGAATCTGGGGCTGATATAGCGGGACTCCAGCAATTTGCTTGTCATCTTCTCACACTTGCAACAGTGTCAAACTGGGTATCTGGGACCCATCTGTAGAATTCATTTTGTGGACCCACTGTACAGATAAATGCAAATATTCCCTCCCTTTCTATTATATATATGAGTCGCCCCGGCTCGGCCTATGTAGATTCACGGTGCGAGCTGGCCCGACACCGGGGGCGGCAGCGCCTTGAAAAAGGGGAGTTTTAAGCAAAAATGGATGAAAGAAAAATAAAGAAAAATAAAAGTTTGTCGTGACGCCAGTTGGGGTTTCGGCTAGAGGTGAAGCCGGGCACTGTAGATAGGGCCTCTGGGAATAGGTGGTGATGCAGTGCTAGATGTTATACCCTCCCCAACCAGGGCAGGTCCCAGGGCCAGATGATATAGGTGAAGAAGGGATGTTTTCCAGGAGGAGTAACAGAGGAGCGATGATCAATAAAGGAATCCAGTCCAGACAGGGGTTAACCAAACACTTACAGTTTACTTCAGTAGTCAGCAGGAGATAACAGATGTTACAGGAGGATTCACCTTGCTCCAGTATAGTGAGATGCCAGTCTTCCCTTTTACCACTAGTATGATTCAGCCTTCCATTGCTGCTCAAACTCTCTAATAGATTTCCTCTGGTCCTGGGTTCCAGGAGCTCAAAGGTTAATTACAACTGGGTAGATCCCCCTTCTGGACAGCAGGTAACGCGAGTTCTTTGGGATTCTGCATGCACACATTCACCCCAACTCTGTATGTTACTGAGCCTCCAGGAATCTTGCATTCACTAGGCCTCAGTCCAGTGAGTTTCTCAATTTTCTAAGTGTTTCTCACACTAGTTAGGAATTGATGGTCCTATAACTGCAGCTCCGTGCCTGTGAGGTCTCATCTCACCTCTGCAGGTCTCCGGCCTCCTGTGCTGTTCTATCACACGATGAGGCTGCAGCACACACTGCACCTCCACACCTCTCCTCTCCTGCACACTCTGATCTGGAACTGAAAGAGAGAGACCCTCTTCCAGTCTGTAGCTCCACCCCTTTTCCTAAAGGGATAATGGCTGTGGAACTTTGTGTGTGCTAACAGGTTGACTGGATCTCACTATACCTTCACAGTACACAGTGTAGATCACATAAGATGACATTTGTAGTGACCCACTCTGTGGGGCGCTACATATATACTGTGTATATATATATATATATATATATATATATATATATATATATATAATAAACTGGGTGGTTTGTTAAATATTCAACCTACAGTTAGGGCCAGAAATATTTGGACAGTGACACAATTTTCGCGAGTTGGGCTCTGCACGCCACCACATTGGTTTTGAAATGAAACCTCTACAACAGAATTCAAGTGCAGATTGTAATGTTTAATTTGAAGGGTTGAACAAAAATATCTGATAGAAAATGTAGGAATTGTACACATTTCTTTACAAACACTCCACATTTTAGGAGCTCAAAAGTAATTGGACAAATAAACATAACCCAAACAAAATATTTTTATTTTCAATATTTTGTTGCGAATCCTTTGGAGGCAATCACTGCCTTAAGTCTGGAACCCATGGACATCACCAAACGCTGGGTTTCCTCCTTCTTAATGCTTTGCCAGGCCTTTACAGCCGCAGCCTTCAGGTCTTGCTTGTTTGTGGGTCTTTCCGCCTTAAGTCTGGATTTGAGCAAGTGAAATGCATGCTCAATTGGGTTAAGATCTGGTGATTGACTTGGCCATTGCAGAATGTTCCACTTTTTTGCACTCATGAACTCCTGGGTAGCTTTGGCTGTATGCTTGGGGTCATTGTCCATCTGTACTATGAAGCGCCGTCCAATCAACTTGGCAGCATTTGGCTGAATCTGGGCTGAAAGTATATCCCGGTACACTTCAGAATTCATCCGGCTACTCTTGTCTGCTATGTCATCAATAAACACAAGTGACCCAGTGCCATTGAAAGCCATGCATGCCCATGCCATCACGTTGCCTCCACCATGTTTTACAGAGGATGTGGTGTGCCTTGGATCATGTGCCGTTCCCTTTCTTCTCCAAACTTTTTTCTTCCCATCATTCTGGTACAGGTTGATCTTTGTCTCATCTGTCCATAGAATACTTTTCCAGAACTGAGCTGGCTTCTTGAGGTGTTTTTCAGCAAATTTAACTCTGGCCTGTCTATTTTTGGAATTGCTGAATGGTTTGCATCTAGATGTGAACCCTTTGTATTTACTTTCATGGAGTCTTCTCTTTACTGTTGACTTAGAGACAGATACACCTACTTCACTGAGAGTGTTCTGGACTTCAGTTGATGTTGTGAACGGGTTCTTCTTGACCAAAGAAAGTATGCGGCGATCATCCACCACTGTTGTCATCCGTGGACGCCCAGGCCTTTTTGAGTTCCCAAGCTCACCAGTCAATTCCTTTTTTCTTAGAATGTACCCGACTGTTGATTTTGCTACTCCAAGCATGTCTGCTATCTCTCTGATGGATTTTTTCTTTTTTTTTCAGCCTCAGGATGTTCTGCTTCACCTCAATTGAGAGTTCCTTTGACCGCATGTTGTCTGGTCACAGCAACAGCTTCCAAATGCAAAACCACACACCTGGAATCAACCCCAGACCTTTTAACTACTTCATTGATTACAAAAGAAAAAGAAGCTGCGTTTCTGCACTGTACAGCCTCAGCCTTAATCTTACTGTGGAAGTTTCATGTGTAGGAAGAAGTAGCTCTTTCTCTGGAGGCTGTATTATGGGAGGAGGAGACGTGTAGACATGTTGTGGACAATCTATAGATATTATACTGTGCAAGCAGGTTTGCACTTTTAAAATACAAGTTCTGGGACCTTACTTTTTCATTTCTGTTATCAGTTCTGATATAGTGCCCGATTCTCTGATTCATAGTGAACTTAGTTAGCCTTGAACTTGGTGTGTACCTTGACTATGCTCTTGCCTGTTCTGTCTGTCATGCACTGCTGTTGTCTGACCCATCACATCAGCTGTCACCTACAGTAGAATTACTCCTAGCAAAGACCATTGTACATCTATCTATCTATCTATCTATCTATCTATCTATCTATCTATCTATCTATCTATCTATCCAGCTCTTTATCTATGTGTATATGCAATATTTTATATGTTTGTGTCAAAAAGACAAAAGTGTTGTAGATATGAAACCTTTGTTGGCTAACATCATGTAATTTTTCTGGATATATATATATATATATATATATATATATATATATATATCACAGAATGTGTCTTTTTGCTTGTCTTCTCTGTACGCTGTGCTTGATGCAGTCAAATATCAACAGTAGCCCGTGTTCTGAGTATAACTTGTAGACATATGTAGTCTCTGTCTCCATTGATAAAAGACAACACTTTACAGTGCGTAATCTCATGAGTAACATTACAATACATAATGTTTGTTCTTCATGGACCACTTGAAATTAAGTTTCTAGATTATTTATTTTGTAACGTAGTAGAGTATTATATGAGGATGATCTTTTGCTGAAGGAAATACCATACAAGCCAAAAAGATAAGAGCTTTTTTATTGTTACATGTAGGGACAAGTTTTATTCAAACAAATGCTTGTTTCATTAGCTACAAGTTGGTTAGTTCACAATAGATCTGTTGGAGTGACTCTAAAGGTTCCATGTACAGTCTGGTATGTAATAAGTCAATACTTTACCACTGAGCACATATTTGTTTTCCTCTGGCCACCATCTATGAGCCTAACATACAGTGTCTGTTAGTGATGAATTGTAAAACGCAGGATAAGATATAATACTATAGGCTACTATCCTAACTTTGCATTTCACTTTTCTTGATGTATATTCTTTATAATGTATTACAAAAATCTTATTACGGTAGTACCAACAAAATACTTGATACCAGAGTGAAGAGAAGACTAAAGATTTATATTATTACTGGAGCATCACATTATCAATGACCCAATGTGGTATGACATTCATCCTGGCCAGGGCTGATTCTAGCTTTTCTGCTG
The DNA here is from genome assembly GCF_031893055.1 of Leptodactylus fuscus. Lineage (NCBI taxonomy): Eukaryota > Metazoa > Chordata > Amphibia > Anura > Leptodactylidae > Leptodactylus > Leptodactylus fuscus. The sequence continues at coordinate 183,069,976 of NC_134265.1, forward strand.
CCTGAGGCAAAAATTGAAATGGCGCCCACCCCCTGAAGTAAGAAATTAGGCTTGACTACCACTGCGTATTAGCACCACTCAGCACTGAAGCCACCTGAGTGAGATACATCACTAAGCTCCTGGTGCATGCACATTGCTTATAAAGAAACCGGGAACACCCAGCTTTAGTGCTCAGCCACTCAGGAGGGCCCCAGTATCAGGGCTCGTTCACATCTACGCCCGGTGTCCGTTCTGCAGGTTTCCATTTCCTGCACAAAACAGAGGCAGGTTACGGAAACCTGCAGGACTCGTTCTCACCCATTCATTTGAATGGGTGAGAAAGCTGTCCAGCCGTGAGCGGCGGTGAGTGTTTTATGCTCTCCGCCGCGAATTTGTTTTTTTTAATCCGGACACAGAGTTGGACATGCAGTACTCTGCGTCCGGATTTTAAAAAAACAGTTTCGCGGCGGAGAGCATAAAACGCTCACCACCACTCACGGCCGGACCCGGTCTGTGCTTTCCGTCTTCTTGCATTCAGAAGACGAAAAGCACAGAACGGAGACCCGAACGCAGGTGTGAACCTAGTGTCAGATGTAACCTAAAAACATATTCTCCTGTCCCCTGCACTCCATTGTCAGCCGTCGCAGCTTGTTTGGTCATGCACTTTTCCCCAGTTCCTGGAAGCCCTGCATTCCATGTGACTGCTGAGAGCAATCAGCAGCCTCAGCGACCACTGGTGAGGGACTAGTGATGTATGTGAGTGGCATCACAAGTCCTTCTGCAGCGACCACTGGGGCAGTTGATTGGCCTCAACAATTGTATGGAGCGCTGAGCTTCTGGGACTGAGGCAATGCCAGGAGCAGGTGAGTATGTTTTTTCATGTTACACCTACCCCGGCCCCTTGTCCAATTCCAGCAGCCCTCTTCATAGCATAATGTCCCACAGTGGCTCCTTGATGTAGTACAGTGTCCACAGTGGCCCCTCCATATAGTATAATGTCACATAGTGGCCTCTTCACACAGTATAATGTCCCATAGCAGCCTTCTGCCTAGCATAGTGGCTCCTCCACACAGTATAATGTCTCATGTTGACACTTGCATTGGTGACTCTTATAGAACCCTCTGTTGCAAATTTTAGCATAAATGGAGTAGATGGAGCATTCTGCTTCCAGCCCCATATTGTGTGCTGGACGTGTATCAGGAGCCACTCCGTACAGATAATTGGCCCAGTGGCTAGGTGTCAATCTCCTATAAATCTTATATTTATGGCCATCCTGAGGATAAGCCGTAAAAAAAAATATCGCGAACAACTCCTTTAACATTGTTATTTGTTAGATTAACATTATTATTCATAATAATTCTTTTAATCCTGCAATTCTAAATATACTATCGTAATAAACATATCTAACGTATATATATATATATATATATATATATATATATAATTTATTTATTTTTAAACAAATTGACCTCATATCTGGTATTTATATCAGGCTGGGTGTACACATTCAGGGGTTTTTATACTGTTTTTAAGCTTAGCTAGGTATGGGGGATAAAGTGAGAGGACAGTTTTTTTTTTTTTCAATTCACTCTTAGTTTTGGCTTTAAAAATTGAATCAACAAAATCTGAATGTGAGAACGCAGCCATATATGGTTTCTCCCCTACATTAGCACTGAACTATGTGCATCTGCATAGGCACCTACTAAAAGCTAAACATTAGTGTCATGGAAATTTACAAATCAACTACTCAACACAGACATTATAAGAGACACTTCAGTAGTGGGGGCTAAGACATCAAGTTTTTCACCTTTTGTTGCTCATGATCACTTGAAAAGGATGACTTATAAGATTGAAATCTGATCAAAGGGATTATAGCTACACTACATCTTCTTCTGAAAATGCCTTTTGTAGATTTTTTGCTTTGCAAAACATCCAGGACATCAACTGATAACCTTCGGTTTCTTCTTTTTCCATGTAGATTACCTTCACTATATCTATCTGTTTGACTTTTGCTGATTTTTGGATATCTCTGTATGCTTGGTGGTAAAAGCCTGGCTTTTCTACAGTAAGATGAACTGAGTTGCATCTCAAGAGTAGCAGTTAGCCTTTGTAAATCTTGTCGCCAGTTGGTATCCTGTGAGTTGACTGCAATTGTCTTGCTGTTACTTGTCAAGCTTTCCTTGGGAGACACTGACTTTTCTTGGATCATTACGTTACAGTCTAATTTAGGAGTAGTTTCCGGTACCTTGCTTTTTTTGTCATTGTAGAATTTTGCCCTTTTTTCCCAGATGAAGGCTGGTATAGTTTTGTAAGGTGGAATATATTGTATCCTTTTCCCTTTTGCTTTTGAATGCTGATGTGACTTCTGGTTTTCATGAGGATCTGAGTTGTCTTTTATCCCCAAAATATCTGACTTATCTTCTACATCCAGATTGTACTTCTTAAAACCTTCTTTTAGCATTGTTGTAATTGTGACATTTCCAGTAATGGCTGCGTACCAGAGCACCGTGTGTTTCCATTTATCAGTGTGAGTCAAGTCGCAGTCTAATGCATTGAGGAACGTCTTGACAAGACTTTCTCTTTTGTAGATGACTGCATACATCAGGGCATTTCGACCCACCTTGTCACATAAACTTAACCTTGCGCCTTGTGTTAGCAGAAGTCTCGCCGATCCTAATGCCCAGGTCTCCCCGTCATGTAGACAACATTTCATTAGAGCAGTTCTGCCTTCCTTATCTTGTAGATTAACATCAGCGCCAGATGCCACAAGAGTTCTTAAAAGGTTAAAATCTCCTTTACATAATGCCTCACTTATATCCAGTACTGGCTGCATTTTCAGGAAGAAAAATCCACAGACTGTAGTTGCTGTTTGTTCTCAGTAGTTCTTCAGCTGTATGTTGTAGAACTGCCACCGACCTGCTGTTTATCACTAGAACTGTAGTCTCTGGTGTTAGCGATATTGCTGGGAGTGGTTTGTTGACAGGACATCATTGATTTGCATAATCTGTTAATTTTGTTTGGCTAAGTTAATAGTAGGTGCTTAACCTCTGTTAAAGCCTACTGTAAAAATGAATGATTAACAGATTAGGGGATGACTAATTCCATGTAATATACCGGTATGCTAGAAAATAGATTGACATTTCTTCATTAACTCTAAAGACAGCTTAGTGCCAGCAATTGTTTCAGACCAGGCATTGTAGAATAGCAGTGAGGGAGTAGTAGCACGGTGTGTGCCAGATTCAGCAACAGAATGCATGCCATGTTAATACAATTGTTAATACAATTGTTGTAGTCTTAAAACCAAGTGAAAAGTAACCTGAATTGAAACCAAAGCAGAAAAGTGTCTGAAATTTTTGATAATCTTGGAGCGATTTATCAACCATGGCAACTTTTCAGACACATGAAGTGGCACATGACTTTACAAGTAAGCACGCTTGAGCTCAAAGTCACAAACTGATGCCCCAACATTCTCGTTCAAGATGTTCAAGTAGAGAGCAGAATTCTCAGGATTGTTTCCATCCATTATAGCAAGTCGTCCAGGCCCTGAAGTTAGCAAAGCTGCCCCAGACCATGACATTACCACCACCATGTTTGATTGTCCATATAATGTTCTATTTATGAAATGATGTGTTAGTTCTACGCCAGATGTAATGGGACGTACACATTCCAAAAAGTTCTTGTCAGTTTACAGAATATTTTCTTAATATTTTTGCTTTTGTTGTTTGGCAAATGTGAGTCTTTGTGTTCTTTTGGTCAACAGTGTTTTTTGCCTTGGAACTCTCCCATGGATACCATTTTTGCCCAGTCTTTTTTTTTTTTTATTGTTGAATCATGAATACTGGAATTAACTGAGGCAAGTGAGGCCTGCAATGATTTAGATGTTGTGCTGGGTTCTTTTGTAACCTCCTGTCATCGAAGACGGTATAGTGGTAAATACAGACAATTTAGGTGAATGCTGCACAGGAAACATTTTGTGACTTAAAGATGACGTCGCTAGCTGTAATTGTTTACATGTCCCGTCTCCCATGACCACTTCTTTCAGCTATAACTTGTCCCTGTAAAGTTTGCAACACAGACATCTTTGGCTCTTTTTCCAATAAAAAAAAAAACCAGGATCCCCTCTGATCAGCTGTTTAAAGAGTACCACAGAACTTGTGTAAGCACCATGACCCCTTCTCTGTTTACCTTGTATTGTTCATTTCATAATGACCATATAAAGTAACTACAGTGTTATCCTATATACTTCTATATACAAGGCTGTAATTACATCGCATGGTAACTATAAAACAGACAGCATGCAATATAAATAGAGAAGGGGTCACTGTGCTTGCATGTGCACTATAGCCCCTTCAAACTGTTGATTGGTGGAGGTCACAGTGTCATAATCATCAATAAAAATGAGCTGGAAAACCCCTGTAATAAAGCCCAAGTATGGGAGGGCATAGCCTGACGTTAAAAAGACTGGACGCTTCTATTCCCAGCTCCGGCATCCTTTGCTGTGAATTACCTATTTCGGTGGTCCCCACTTAGGCTAGCCCATACCTAACTATAGCCTAACACTCTGCTGATCCCACAAGACTGATTTGTCGGTGGTTGGCCAGCGCTCATACACCTGCGGAGACCCCGGGCCTACTTTCCACTTGTCACAACCACCATCTTCTCTACTTCGTGGCTGTCCAGGGGGAGGACGTGGGGCCTGGGCTAGGGTTTATATATTGCATTTAGGTTTTACATCTGTTAGTTACATGTGCAAACTCATTATACAGGTGACACTACTATTGTTAATGAAATATTTAAAGTATTTGTAATGACAGATCCCCTTCAGTAAAGGCCTCCTTAGAGTCGCTAAGTGACTTATCCAAAATGATTTCACCCATTAGGAAACCTGACATATCATTCACCAAAATCTCAAGGGTAAATTAGAAATTACACTACTATTATTTCCTTACGTTTTTCAGGGCAGTCCTTGGAATTATATGTTATACCCTCTGACAGCCCACTGAATTTAGCACTTCCTTTGCATTCATATGGAGTTTGCTGTGGCGGCAGTTCCCACGTCCCCCTTGTGCCTTGTGTGTAATAGGGTCTGCTATGTACCATTCCTCCATAATTCATACACCCCAGTTTGGAGTTTGATGCTGCTGCTAATTATTGTTAATGTTCTTTTTTTCCCTACAAAGCTATCTCTTCCTTTCCTATGTTTTTATGGGTTTTCAGAACCCCTGCCTAATACTGCTTCTCACCCATAGTGTGAGTAGATTTAAATTTCCCAAAAAAACGTCATAAGGTATTCTTACAATATGAGAAATTACAACTTGATATTATATTATTCAAGAATCCCATTTCAATCCCACCTTGTTCTCTAAATACTTATACTCTCACTATAGTCTTGTAAGCCATGCACCCAATTATTCTAAAAACAGAAGAGTAGCAGTTTTGGTCAGGAATTCTGTTCCTTTACAGGTTGATACTATGAAAAAAATGAATGAATGAATGACTGAATGAATGTTGTTATTCTATGTCACCTCTATGACCAACAATTCTTTTTTCCCAACAGCTCCCCAGTCACCTTTTTTATGAGCTGTGTGATGTGTTAGAATGGCTGGATTGTTCTCAGATAATTTGGTCCAGATTTTAACTTCAATTTTAATGCAGATAAACTTTCCTCTAGGACCAAAGGAGGGATATGTAAAGCCTATCAGTCTCTAAATGTCACAGATACTCAATGTCACAGATGCCTGGTGTGAATTTAATATGATGTATCAAATATTGGAGCCAGGTGGTAGGATTACCTTCAATACTAATTCTATACATATGCAGTTTCATCTGTTTTACCAGAAACCGTACTCCACCCCTACCTCTGCTTATCCTCCAGAAATTGCTTCTTCCTCTGCTCCCTCCACCTCCCTATTGTAACAACTGCCCAAGCCTCCTCTCTGAACAAGCTTGTAACTAAGGAGGCCATGAATACTCTCAAGAACGGTAAAGTACCTGGGCCAGATGGATTCTCATCTCTATATTATAAAAAGTTTAAGCCCTTTCTCTTACCACACCTTTTGCATTTTTTGAATTGCATTCTGTAGGGTGGAAAATTCCCCCAGGACATGCTGAGCATGTCTATAATGGTTATCCCTAAACCGGGTAAGGTCAATACTACCCCTGCTAATTATAGGCCTATATCACTTCTAAACTTAGACATTAAGACCTTCTCCTCTATCCTGGCCTCTCTACAGAGCAGTTTGCTTCCATCCTTAGTCCAATCCAGGTAGGATTTATTCCAGGTAGACAGGCGGATAATGTTAGGAAAGTCTATAACGTTATACACTGGGCAATCCATCACTGTGAATCCATCTCATTATTAGCTTATCATGGAGCTAACCTTGCTCAAGTCCTTCGGTTTATGGATAGAGATGAGCGAACAGTGTTCTATCGAACACATGTTCGATCGGATATCAGGGTGTTCGCCATGTTCGAATCGAATCGAACACCACGTGGTAAAGTGCGCCAAAATTCGATTCCCCTCCCACCTTCCCTGGCGCCTTTTTTGCACCAATAACAGCGCAGGGGAGGTGGGACAGGAACTACGACACTGGGGGCATTGAAAAAAATTGGAAAAAGTCATTGGCTGCCGAAATCAGGTGACCTCCATTTTAGACGAATAGTGGATTTCAAATCCGGGTCATATGAGAATGTGAACTTTGTGACTATGAGACAGGGATAGCTGTACAGGCAGGGATAGCTAGGGATAACCTTTATTTAGGGGGGAATGTTATTAAAAATAACTTTTTGGGGCTCTATCGGGTGTGTAATTGTGATTTTTGTGAGATAAACTTTTTCCCATAGGGATGCATTGGCCAGCGCTGATTGGCCGAATTCCGTACTCTGGCCAATCAGTGCTGGCCAATGCATTCTATTAGCTTGATGAAGCAGAGTGTGCACAAGGGTTCAAGCGCACCCTCGGCTCTGATGTAGGAGAGCCGAGGGTGCACTTGAACCCTTGTGCACCCTCAGCTCTGCTACATCAGAGCCGAGGGTGCGCTTGAACCCTTGTGCACACTCTGCTTCATCAAGCTAATAGAATGCATTGGCCAGCGCTGATTGGCCAATGTATTCTATTAGCCTGATGAAGTAGAGCTGAATGTGTGTGCTAAGCACACACATTCAGCTCTACTTCATCGGGCTAATAGAATGCATTGGCCAGCGCTGATTGGCCAGAGTACGGAACTCGACCAATCAGCGCTGGCTCTGCTGGAGGAGGCGGAGTCTAAGATCGCTCCACACCAGTCTCCATTCAGGTCCGACCTTAGACTCCGCCTCCTCCGGCAGAGCCAGCGCTGATTGGCCGAAGGCTGGCCAATGCATTCCTATGCGAATGCAGAGACTTAGCAGTGCTGAGTCAGTTTTGCTCAACTACACATCTGATGCACACTCGGCACTGCTACATCAGATGTAGCAATCTGATGTAGCAGAGCCGAGGGTGCACTAGAACCCCTGTGCAAACTCAGTTCACGCTAATAGAATGCATTGGCCAGCGCTGATTGGCCAATGCATTCTATTAGCCCGATGAAGTAGAGCTGAATGTGTGTGCTAAGCACACACATTCAGCACTGCTTCATCACGCCAATACAATGCATTAGCCAGTGCTGATTGGCCAGAGTACGGAATTCGGCCAATCAGCGCTGGCTCTGCTGGAGGAGGCGGAGTCTAAGGTCGGACCTGAATGGAGACTGGTGTGGAGCGATCTTAGACTCCGCCTCCTCCAGCAGAGCCAGCGCTGATTGGTCGAGTTCCGTACTCTGGCCAATCAGCGCTGGCCAATGCATTCTATTAGCCCGATGAAGTAGAGCTGAATGTGTGTGCTTAGCACACACATTCAGCTCTACTTCATCAGGCTAATAGAATACATTGGCCAATCAGCGCTGGCCAATGCATTCTATTAGCTTGATGAAGCAGAGTGTGCACAAGGGTTCAAGCGCACCCTCGGCTCTGATGTAGCAGAGCCGAGGCTGCACAAGGGTTCAAGTGCACCCTCGGCTCTCCTACATCAGAGCCGAGGGTGCGCTTGAACCCTTGTGCAGCCTCGGCTCTGCTACATCAGAGCCGAGGGTGCGCTTGAACCCTTGTGCACACTCTGCTTCATCAAGCTAATAGAATGCATTGGCCAGCACTGATTGGCCAGAGTACGGAATTCGGCCAATCAGCGCTGGCCAATGCATTCTATTAGCCCGATGAAGTAGAGCTGAATGTGTGTGCTAAGCACACACATTCAGCACTGCTTCATCACGCCAATACAATGCATTAGCCAGTGCTGATTGGCCAGAGTACGGAATTCGGCCAATCAGCGCTGGCTCTGCTGGAGGAGGCGGAGTCTAAGATCGCTCCACACCAGTCTCCATTCAGGTCCGACCTTAGACTCCGCCTCCTCCAGCAGAGCCAGCGCTGATTGGCCGAATTCCGTACTCTGGCCAATCAGCACTGGCTAATGCATTGTATTGGCTTGATGAAGCAGTGCTGAATGTGTGTGCTTAGCACACACATTCAGCTCTACTTCATCGGGCTAATAGAATGCATTGGCCAGCGCTGATTGGCCGAATTCCGTACTCTGGCCAATCAGCACTGGCTAATGCATTGTATTGGCTTGATGAAGCAGTGCTGAATGTGTGTGCTTAGCACACACATTCAGCTCTACTTCATCGGGCTAATAGAATGCATTGGCCAATCAGCGCTGGCCAATGCATTCTATTAGCGTGAACTGAGTTTGCACAGGGGTTCTAGTGCACCCTCGGCTCTGCTACATCAGATTGCTACATCTGATGTAGCAGTGCCGAGTGTGCATCAGATGTGTAGTTGAGCAAAACTGACTCAGCACTGCTAAGTCTGCATTCGCATAGGAATGCATTGGCCAGCCTTCGGCCAATCAGCGCTGGCTCTGCCGGAGGAGGCGGAGTCTAAGGTCGGACCTGAATGGAGACTGGTGTGGAGCGATCTTAGACTCCGCCTCCTCCAGCAGAGCCAGCGCTGATTGGCCGAATTCCGTACTCTGGCCAATCAGCACTGGCTAATGCATTGTATTGGCTTGATGAAGCAGTGCTGAATGTGTGTGCTTAGCACACACATTCAGCTCTACTTCATCGGGCTAATAGAATGCATTGGCCAGCGCTGATTGGCCGAATTCCGTACTCTGGCCAATCAGCACTGGCTAATGCATTGTATTGGCTTGATGAAGCAGTGCTGAATGTGTGTGCTTAGCACACACATTCAGCTCTACTTCATTGGGCTAATAGAATGCATTGGCCAATCAGCGCTGGCCAATGCATTCTATTAGCGTGAACTGAGTTTGCACAGGGGTTCTAGTGCACCCTCGGCTCTGCTACATCAGATTGCTACATCTGATGTAGCAGTGCCGAGTGTGCATCAGATGTGTAGTTGAGCAAAACTGACTCAGCACTGCTAAGTCTGCATTCGCATAGGAATGCATTGGCCAGCCTTCGGCCAATCAGCGCTGGCTCTGCCGGAGGAGGCGGAGTCTAAGGTCGGACCTGAATGGAGACTGGTGTGGAGCTATCTTAGACTCCGCCTCCTCCAGCAGAGCCAGCGCTGATTGGTCAAGTTCCGTACTCTGGCCAATCAGCACTGGCCAATGCATTTCTATGGGGAAAAGTTAGCTTGCGAAAATCGCAAACTGACAGGGATTTCCATGAAATAAAGTGACTTTTATGCCCCCAGACATGCTTCCCCTGCTGTCCCAGTGTCATTCCAGGGTGTTGGTATCATTTCCTGGGGTGTCATAGTGGACTTGGTGACCCTCCAGACACGAATTTGGGTTTCCCCCTTAACGAGTTTATGTTCCCCATAGACTATAATGGGGTTCGAAACCCATTCGAACACTCGAACAGTGAGCGGCTGTTCGAATCGAATTTCGAACCTCGAACATTTTAGTGTTCGCTCATCTCTATTTATGGATATAACTGATAACTGATTTTTAGCAGGTCCACCGAGCACTCTATTGCAACCCTGTCGCCTATTTAAGGCTCACAACAGAATCCCCAATGCCTATTAGGATTTACCGTGGCACTCATTAGTGCTGTCCCTTATCCCCTGCATTATTTGCTCTCACCATTGAGCCACTAGCAGTAGCCATTTGCTGGAGACCATGAATGCAAAACTAATCTTTTTGTGAACAACATGTTACTTACTGTCATGAAACCCTTGATAACACTCCCAAATCTGCTCAATACCCTCTTGTACTTCACACAACTCCCTGACCACAAACTTAATACCTCCAAATCAGAAATCCTACATTGTAATGTCCCCCAAGATACCAAAAAGCTGATAGCTTTATACTTTGGTTTTCAGACTCGGGACAAGTATCTGCTTTACTTAGGTGGAAACCATGGAAGTTCTCTTGATACCAATTATAAAAAGAATTATGCCATGCTGATACCCGAAACTTCTGAAGGACCTTGATGTGTGGCACTGCCCCATCCTCTCCTGGGTTGGTAGGATCCATATGATTAAAATGGAAACTTTGCCGTGAATTTTATATTACTTCCGCACCCTCCCAACGACGGTGACTTCCTCCTCCCTTGCATGCCTACGGAGGGCAATCGTTAACTTCATATGGGCATATAACAGGCCAAAAATTTAGAGTCATATTATGAATTAGCATAAGAGTTGGGGGGAGGAGGTCTTTCAGTCTCCAACCTCTACAAATATTATATAGCAGACAGGCTTTCAAAAGTATGTGCTATCTATAATGATATAGGCCCAATTCCGCTAGAGTGACCAACTACATGTTTCATCTATGGTAGGATGTCTTGTTCCTTTCCTCTTCACACTGTACACTGCTGACTTTAAGATTCACTGAAGGAGTAACTAAAACATAACTTTTAATAAATACAATTAAAAAGATTTATAAATAAATAGTCCAAAAAACAAAATAGTTGTGTGAGTAGACAGGGCTATTGGCGATATGTCCATGGTATAATGCGATTTTGACCGCATTTATTCGCTACTGAAGTATCTGAATACACTACTCCTGAGGAACAAGTCCGATACAGGGCAATAGTAAGCTGGACTGAGCTGATCACATGGATGCGCTGCACAGAAAGGGACACAGCAGGCTCAGAAGGCTGAGGGCCTTTGGAGTCCAGGGGGCACTTGTTAGAGCCTTCTTCAACTCTGTGGTAGCATCAGTCATCTTCTTTGGTGTGGCCTTCTGGGGGAATAGTATAACAGCCAGGGATAGAAATAGACTACACAGACTGATTAGAAGGGTCAGCTCTGTACTGGGGACCTCCCTGGGTCCAGTATATTTATATTTGAAGGCAGTAGAAAAAAATGCAGAAGCAGCACAGCATACAAATTGGGTGTGGAGCCAAACTAGAAGATGGCTAATCTTCAACTTTACATAAGAAGTGGAAAAAACGTCAGCACTCTAACATTTAGAAAAAGTGTGGGTTTATTCCAAGCAGCGACGTTTCGGTTCTTATCCGAACCTTTTTCAAGCAAAGAAGTGAGGAAAACCACCAGTTTAAATAACAACCACATCATATGGTGCATAATTACAATTAATTAGTCAGCATGTGATAACAATGTATCACAACATCAAAACACACTTAGGTGGAGTGAAAGATGCAGTGTAACAAACTGCTCTAAATATAAGATGATCTAATAGCATTTTTCAGATCAATATAAGTGACACATATATATAAGACCACATCATAAACATGAAGAGGAACATAAGTAAACATGAAGGATTCAGCGTCCTGGGAGGGCGGGTGCGCACGCGCACGGCCGTATGGTCGGCGCATGCACACTTCGTCTCCCACACCGCTGCCACGGGGAGCCACGCTTGTGACTGGAAAGTATGTTTACTCACCCACATGCATGGAACAGTGCATGCAACTGGGCACGAATCGGCGATCGCTCAATCCACGCCCACCAACGATACTTAACGTCTTGCCTTCCGCTGGGCAACTAAGCCTTCAGCCTAGCGGTAAGCGTGATTTTGATATAGTATATGGTCTGTCATGATAATTTGGTAAAGAGGAGTCACTCCTCTATATGGTCTGACTGACTCCTATATGCTCTATGCTCTTATGCATTAGAAGTCGGACTATGCATCTCTTTTTTAATACAAATAATCCAATATACAGTGGTAACTAGTTTGACCTGCTTCAGTACGTTTTGTGTGATATTTTCAGTATTCAGGCTTTACATTTTGAACTGTACAATGTAAGTCTTTACTTATTTCTGTGTATTTGGCTTAAAACTAGATCAATGTGTGAGGTATATGAATATGCATGTACTGTTGTTTCATCTTGATAGTATCTCCTTGTTTTAAACTTGGAACAACTAGGCATATGTACCCTTGTGTTTGAAAAAAAAAATATTTGTAGTTTTTTAAAGATACAGATATATGTAGTCTATTTGTATTTATTTTACCATAGAACCAATGCACCTGAAGAAGGGTGAGTTGTACGCCCAAAACGCGTAGTGTGTGATTCCTATACCAATAAAGCCGTTATTTTGAACCTATAAGGGGAGCGCAGTTCTTTTCGTTACTGGTTGTCCTATTGCATCTGTATTTTGGTCTTTGTATATGGTCATTGTATATATACCCGAGAGGTGTGAGGAGTGCTGCAGCTATACCCTCCCCAAGGAAGAACCCTCCAATTATGTATTGTTTCACTATCACGGAGTTGTGACCTATATTCGCAACCCCAGAAGGTGAGCTATTTTCTTATACTTCCTAACCAACTATACCTGAAATACTACACTACGGGCTGCTCGGTGTTTGTTCCTTTTTTGTCTTTTAACAATGGCAGAGGGACGTATCCAGGATTTTTGTTTAGAGGGTGGGTCCAACCCTGCAGACCGCCAAGATTATAATAATGAATCATCATTACTTTTCCAGCACCTCAGGGTAGGTGTGACCATCATGGATTGGAGAAGCTGGTTGACGTCATGACTATAAGAATAACCGCCCTCTTGTGTACATCCCTACAATAGTATGTTGGTTATTTGGTGGTGCTGGACCTAGTGACAGATTACCTTTAACCCCTTCACGCCTCTTTCCAAATCCCATAACACTTTTATTTTTCCGCTCTCAGATTATACACATTCCCTACTTGTTAAGAGTTCCAGATTTATTATATTGCCTTATTGGAAGAAACATTGTTTGAGAATGGACACACTAAAATGTTAGAGGTTTGAAATAAATGGACAATTGAAAGGACATAGGAATAAATGGCTTTTAATGGAAATAATCACATCACTTCATTTTCTTTTTTTTTTGGAATGGGTTAGATATCTCATTTCATAAATCCTAAATTTTAAAAATACACATTTTACTCAGAAAGAGGACATAAAATGTAATAGCATAATAAATGTTTCTCATAAACAGAAATCTATTTACTAAATGTCAGTCTTTGAAAGCGATGTCGCATAGACCGATTGTTCTACCAAGTATAGACGTTATGTATGCTGTGTCACCAAATGAAATATTCTACACTAAAAATATATCTTTTGTATAATATAGAAAAATGTGTAACGGTAAAGTTAAAGCAATGGTGTGTAGTACTGATGCTCGAATTGTTCTTGTTCAAGAGGAAAGGCAAGAACTTCAGATGTTTCTGTAGCTGGTTCAGGATCAGAAACTGCTACCTCTTCGCTATCTGCAAATAAAAAAAGTCAATGGTTATTATTATTATTATTATTATTATTATTATTATTAATAAACTTGTTATTTTTTTGTTGTTATCACTAAATGGTTCACATAGGACCACTACTTCCTGGAGTCTGGATTGCCATAATTGTATCAAATACCACAAGGTGGGCAGTGTAAAATATTACCTGGAGTGCTCCTTAAGGGTATGTTCACACAGAGTTTTTTGCAGGCAGATTTTGTCATGGAATCCGCCTCAAAATCACGCCCTATTTTTCCGCGGATGAGTCAGCCATGGTGTCTGCGGCTCGAGAGTCACTCCAGATTAGGCCCATTTATTCGGGCCTAATCAGGAGTGGGATGCTGTGACGGAATGCTGATGCACTGTATTGACATTCCGTTGTGGCTAGCCACGCAGACAGTTTACATGGCAGAAAAGCTTTCCGCCGTGTGAACGTACCCTAAGTGTTATATGACCATAAGACAACCTACAACAGACACACATAACAAGTCCAAGGGCACACCCAAAGGAAATTCACACAATATTTTATTAAAATAAAAACAAAGGTTGCCCAGTCTGTCCTGTGGTGCAGGAAGGGATGTTACTATGAGGATCATATAACACATTCTCAGCTCTCTGCCTGGCACACACTCCTTGATTTTTCCTTAGCCTAACCTGGGTGATTTTCCTCCTGCTGAGGTCTAGACCAATAATCCCTCAGCTTGCTCACTTTCGAAAGGCTTGGAGAAGATTCATGTCTCTACATCCTTTCCACAATAAACTGCCTGGATCATACCAAACTCCAGCTCCTCACACACACAGTGGTACATCCCATTTAATACATTATATACAAACTTTATACAGGTTTCAGCGAAAATATACAGCACCCAATAACGTAAACTATTTATATTTTGCAGTAGTCCCAGTGGGATGCTGCAGATGCTGACTTCAGTCCACACAAAGTCACCTAAGTAAAATTAAACCTAAAATAATCAATAAAACCTAAAAAATCTACTAATAGATACACTACATCTATCTTGTCACACTGAAAAGAATTTTCGGTACTATTCCGTTATCGGGCCAGCAGAACTTATCAGCACCAGCATTGGGACAGCAGCAGTCAGCATCAGGAATGACATCCGAGGACTGACTGCTGGCCCGATACTAGTGCCCAGCTCTCCTTCCATCTGCCCCGTACCGCTCTCTGGCCCAACTCTCCTTCCATCTGCCCCGTACCCCTCTCCCCGCCACACGACTAGGCTTGACCGACATTACTAGTCGCCAGGACACTGCAGGAAGTTTGTCCCTCTGGGTCGCCATAGCTCCCCGCCATTACTATGGTCGGCGTGTCCCTGAATCTCCGTCCCCACTTTCAGGACCCTTTATTGAGCCCCGGTATTTGCTATTTTCTTCCTTCCAATCTCCGTTCTCTGTACCGGCCATGACTTCCAGTGCAAGCGTCTTTCTTTCCTCCTGAATGCGAACGGCCAGATTGAAAGCGCCGAGATGAGGCCTAGTCGAGTGGTGGGTAGAGGGGGTACGGGACAGATGTAAGAAGAGCTGAGGGGCAGCACTGGGAGGATGGAGGGAGGCATCGATGAACTGGCTACTAGAGACAGGGCGCCAACATCGGGCCAGCAGTCAGTCCTTGGGGCGGGCCAGAGAGGGGTACGGGGCAGATGGAAGGAGAGCTGGGCACAAGCATCGGGCTAGCAGTTAGTCCTCGGATATCATTCCCGAAATGCTGACTGCTGCTGTCCCGATGCTGGTGCTGATAAGCTCTGCTGGCCCGATAACGGAATAGTACCGAATTTTCATTAGTTAGACTTCCATGCCAGTGAGAAATATTATATGAGTCAAATCAGTGAGGTCTAGACAAAGAGAATCCCACAAATATCAAGAATGAAGGCATTTTAGTCCTGCTCATCTTTGAAGAGTTGCTGTGAATGCAAGAGCCAGAACCCCACTGATTCTTATAAGATAACCTATTAGTTGCCTCAACTAGACAAGTTTTTGTGCTCTCTCTCAGTCCCGGCAATCAGCTACCATCACCAATATGACAGCACAGCATATATTTCCCTTTCAGCAGGCACATGTAGTGTTAAATTGTTCCCATTAAAAATGATGATAAATTATCAATGTAATACATGGTAGTGCTATCACCAATCTGTGGTATCCATATGCCCTAATAGTGCCCTTATTTCTGTTGTTTAATAAACATTGACTTCCATCTGACATTATTAACCAGGTGTCTATTATTAATCACACCATTAAAATTATAAAATTCATATGTCAAAAATCATAGTTACAATTTTAAATTGATACTCTTTGTAGTACTCGCCACAATTGCATATATGGTAAGAGTACCTGTAGTTCAGTGTCTCCACTCTGAGCTATTTGTACCAACTGGAGGTCATTTTCTTTAAAGGTTCCTGTCTTATGGCCACTGCCTGCAAACTTTCTTACCCTCCCTCCTTCTCATGAGACCCAATGGAGACCCATAGACCCCAATGCAAGATCTTTATCAAGCTCCCAACTATGATGCATTGTTTAGAATATTGCTCTCCTTTTATTGGGAAGAGACATCTCAGGGTAAGTTCAGATGGGGTTTTTTGGACCGGAACCTGAAGCGGAGGCTGCCTCAGGTTCTGGTCCAAAAGACGGGTAGCCACGACTGAAAGCCAGTGCAATGCACCGGCATCCAGCTGTGCACTCTGCTCCAGATTAGGCCCAATGAATGGACCTAGTCCGGAGGAGGTGTGTCTTCAGGCCGAATCGTGAGGCGAAATGGCCTGAAGAATGAGCACCTCGCATCTTTTTCCGGGCGCCGTCTTTTTGGTCAGGATTTTGAGGCAAATACGGTCTCAAAATCCTGACCAAAAAACTCCATATGAACTTACCCTTATGGGCCAACTAAGAGTATTTTCACATGGTGGGAATGGAAGACGAATCAGACGTGGACTTCTGCCTCAAATTCCTCTTCCATTTCCATCCTTCTGTCTTTTCTGTTGCAGATTTCACTGACTGATCAGGTTCAGATGTATGTGCCTAGTTGTTGGAGTGGCTCGCACCACAGCTACTATAGCTGAACTGGCCACAAATCCACAATAAGATTAAGCAGGATGCTTCTTTTCCGCATCATGCTTTGATGTCTTTCTCATTGAATGGGGGACAGATTCAAGGCAGAATTTGGCACTGGTTTTGAGGCAGAATCTGGTTAACCAAATTCCACCGTGTGAACATATTCTAAGGTTTCTGGGCCTAGGTGTGACTCCACACTCTGCACGCTCTCAAGTTACAGAAGTTAAAGCATAGAAATACAAATATATCCAAAATCATACTTCATGTTAGCGAACTTCAAAACTTCAAACTAATAAATGAAACATATTAGGCCTGGTTCACATCTGTGTTGGGTATTCCATTCGGGGAGTCCACATGGGGACCCCTCCAACGAAAGAAGGAAATACCGAACGCATTGACAAGCGGTGAGCTTATGAAAGAACACGGACCCCATAGACTATAATGGGGTCCGTGTATTTTACATGCACTGTCCGCACGAGTCATGTGGAGAGAAAAGAACTTTATGAACTACTTTCCTCTCCCCATGACTCGTTCCATTCGAAACTATGCAGAAAATACATGGACCCCTTATAGTCTAAGGGGTCTGCATGCTTTCATAAGCTCACCGCTTGTCAATGCGTTCGGTATTCCGTTTGGGATGGTCCCCATGTGGACTCCCCGAACGGAATACCAAATGCGGATGTGACCCAGGCCTAACCTACGAAATGTATAATAAAAATGCTAGAATAAAAAATATACAATGCATTTTTAGTTATGTATGAAAAAGAGGAGAGAATAGCATCATTAGATGAAACTTTACACTATAGATTGTAAAGAATGAAACAGATATTATTAATTGGACAATGAAAAGTATAATTATGTAGAATATTATTTGGCTAATTATTATTAGTAAAAGCATGAAATGATTACCTTTCAGCAAAGAGGAAGTCTCTTGTGGTAAATGTCCATCAGCATCTTCATGTACTAGAAGAGTCACATCAGCAGGCTCTCCTTCAGTCACAGCCGGTGCAGGATCTTCATGGTGCACCAGAGGTTCTAGCTCTTGCTCAGCATGCTCTTGTGGTACATCAGACAGTAACTCAAGTTTTTTTTCTGATTCAGTTTCATGGTGTTGCTCTTCTTGTCTTGCATCATATTGGACTTCATGGACTGGTTCATGTTCTGGCTCAGGCAAAGGTTCTGGTTCTGGTTCAGGTTCCTTGACCTGCTTCCTTCTTCCACGTCCAGTTCCTTTGGTTTTCCTTTGGCGCTTGCTGCTAGTCTGCTCTCTAACAAATAGAAAGAATTTTCAACACTGTATATAAAATATAGTTTTTGTTCCTAATAATCTTTACAAACTAAAATGTAATGAACGTCAGTCACTACTTATTGGGAGGCTTTTTTTGGAGGCTGATTTTGAGGAGGATTCAGCTTCAAAATCAGCGCCAAAAAAACACCATGTGCACTGACCCAAATTTACTAAGAAAGTGCAAGATGCATAAATCTTCCACTGCTGTCAGATATTTTGGGGTTTTATGGTGCCCATGTCCTGGAATGAATTTTCTGGTTTTTTGCAACTTTTTAAAAAGGTGCACATCATAAATACATCATAAAAAGGTAGCGATTGTAATACAGAAATGTGTATCTAATATTTTTTTTATTATTATTTATTTTATTTAATTGAACCTGCCTAAATTTATTTTTAAAAATAATTATGGTTAAAAATTAAAAATATATTTATATTAAAGCCAAAAGCAACCAAAATCATCAATCTCAATGTACAATGATCCAGATTTGTGAACAGAATGTGGTATATACTATATTACAATGAATGCTAAACTAAAACAGAACATTTCTACACTTTAGTATACCAAAGTGGCAACAACACAAGTAAGATATTTGAAGGACTTTAGGGCAATAAAGCTTCATGCACACAACCTCTGTTGGCAGCCCTAGGGTACTCCGATGTTCAGTTTCGTTGTGATATTTTATACAACCTGTTCTATAAATATGGGAACAGATAGGAACAGAGCACTGGAACATACTCAGGCTGCCATCAGAACACTCTTGGACTGTACATTCGCTCAGGTCCATAAAGACTAAAAAAAATATTTTTGGGCTGTAGCTTACCACGTATATGTCGATTTTTTTCAGAGGTGCCAAACCAAACCTCCAGACCCAGGAGGCAGACCATCCGAAGTGTAGAAAGTAGAAGAGACGGCTTGCAATACTCTTTAGATTGTAAAATCCAGTCTTTTTAATTCAGTCCATTAAAAACATACACACATGAGAAAAAAGTGCCGAAAAAACTGAAAAATGTGCAGACATAAAAGAAAACGCTAACGCGTTTCGGGGTGAGTCGACTCCTTAGTCATGACTAAGGGGTAGACTAACATGTTTCGGGGTAAGTTGACCCCTTAGTCATGACGTTTTCTTTTATGTCTACACTTTTTCAGTTTTTTCGGCACTTTTTTCTCATGTGTGTATGTTTTTAATGGACTGAATTAAAAAGACTGGATTTTACAATCTAAAGAGTGTTGCAAGCCTTCTCTTCTACTTTCTACACTCCATAAAGACTAAGGTCTCCTGCACATGAACGTAGTGGTTTTTAGTTCACAAAAAATAATCCACAACCCCCCAAAAATATGTCAGAATGTCATCTGCAAATACAGATCTCCAAAAAGACTCACCTATACCACAAATGTGGACAAAAATAAGACATTCTTCATAATTTTCAGTACTTTTATCCGGAACGGACACGCAACCAAAAAAATATGGTCAAGTGCCTGGGCCCATTAAAATGCATATGCAATTGTGGATCAAAAGTACAGTCACGTGGAGGAGGCCTTAGATAAGACACAGTCTATCTAATCATCTTAACCTGATAACAATATCAACAGTACACCAACATTTCACTGAGGACTCTGAGAACATCACAAATCACGAGGAAATGAACTCTTATGATGACAATTCTGTTGATAACGTCTCTTCTAACTTTACACCAGTCTCTTTTTCTAAGCTACATAATTTACATGCTGGTAATATGCCAAAGTATGATGTGAACATGTCTAACAAATGTATCACTAAACATACAGCAACATTTTCCCCATTGCTGTTCAATATTTTTATGGCTTATTGGGAGGGGGAATTTATTTTTACTCCTCAAAATATTTTTGCTTATTCTCTTGTCTGGTATGGTTGTTACAATGATAACCTCCTGATTTATTTGGTGGTGATGTGTGATGACCATAAAAGAGAAATCGGAATATCTCTTCCCGTTTGGCATGGTGTATATCCATATTGGATTTTACCATAACATGCTTGCAATATAGCCAAAAACTGGAATTGTGACTTACTGCTACATCTGAATGCATGTCAACCCTCTACTGTGAATATTCTTAAAACTTAGACAATAGATTTCTCCACTCAGTTCAGTATAGAGTTTATGGACATATGTAGCATAATTCACAAACAAAGTGTACCTGTATTGCACTCATTATATTCAAAGGTGTATTTCTAAATAATCTAGAATAGCTTCTGTGTTGTCACCAAAACTGATTCTAAATACAATTCTCAAGGACAGTATATGGCTGCATTAAGGCATATGGGATGTATTAAATGTGGACAGACTGTGTATTCAGGCATGGCTATATCACATGTGCAGCCGGTGTGGCTGCACGGGGGCCTATGGAGGGATGGGGGCCCTTTTAATTTGTTGAGCAAGGTGAGTTTGCTACATTTCCTCCCCTCCCTTGGGCCTCTGCTCCTTATAGTCTTGGGTCTGAGGCATAGATGGGTGAGAATGTGGCACATCTTTAGTGCAAAGCCCTTTCTTGTGCCAAAGAGACACCACATTCCCCTCATCTACACCTCCGTCACCACTTTTCCAGTACAGCCAGATATATTTATTATTCCTCACAACAGTTTTCTGGCATGTTATACAGGAAATCTATGAAGCTCCTGACTGGTATAGATCTCTATTCTGTGCGCCTGGCTTATTAAGAAACTGGAGACTTAACAATTAGGCACACCGTGTGCCTGTCAGGGCCTTTATTCAGACTGGTGTATGAAATACTAGTTTTAATGAATCTGCACCCAATGTGTTCTAGAGATGACCATGTGAAAGCCATTGCAAAAATGGCTTTACATGGCAATTTTACTATTGTGTGAATATAGCTTTATTCATGCAAGACCAGATGCAGCAATATGTGGGTTCTCTGCAGCCAGGCGATTGTTGTCTGCTGATCCCTGCAACTGCTTCAATATGAAATGGGGTTGCCCCATGATTTCTATGTACACCCCTATTTGTATGTATTGAACAATCTTCTCATTACTTTAATGTTAATTTATAACATCAAGTACCAAGGTTTTCCCCTGAAAATTTACCCAAAAACCCACTGGTAAGTGTCTTTCTCTTGAGCCTCTTCTTTCTTCCTTTTCAACATTTCTCTATCTCTTAAACGTCTTGTTATAGGCACTGAAAAAAATCAGAAAGAAATATTTAGATTTTGGCACCAATTACAGTACTTTAAACTGATAATTTGAAGGCCATGGCAGATTTGCTAGATGTACAGTATACCCATTGTTTGTGTCAATATGGCAACTTGTGAGTCCAGCTTTTTTGCACTGGATGGATATGACACATTCTGTACCTCTATTGTACAGGTCAAATAACAAGATCTGTTCAGGATGTCTGACTTTAAGACCAGGCCCCACATGATGTAAACTTTGTGGGAAAAATGCAGCCTTTTACAGTCACTGCAAGGTGGATTTCCAAAACTGCTGCGGTTTTGGAAATCACCGCATGTCAATTATATCTAAGAAGAAGCTGGTTGTTTCCCTACAAGTGTAATTGAAACAGAAACTCAGCAGAGGTAACCTCGCGGACTTTCTGTGAATAGCTCAGTGGGAAAAACCACAATATGTTGCCACTGCGGTTTTTCCCACAGCTCATTTTTGCTGAGGGATTCTACGTGGGGCCTTAGCCGTAAAATAGAGATTTAAATTTTACAGTTTTTGCCTAAGCTGCTGTTAACAGCATTCAGAGAAAGTTTTACAGCATCCATATTAAGTATAAGAACCTATGTTCAATGTTTATTGATTTCTCTGTGAGAGTGTTCTAGACATGTTCCATGTAACCATGTCGCAGCTATCACCTAGTGTGAATGTTGTATCCTATTTTCCTCTATATACAGTCATGGCCATAAGTGTTGGAAGCCCAATAATTTTTCTAGAAAATTAAGTATTTCTCACAGAAAATTATTGCAATTACCGTATATACTCGAGTATAAGCCGACCCGAATATAAGCCGAGGCCCCTAATTTTACCACAAAAAACTGGGAAAACTTATTGACTCAAGTATAAACCGAGGGAGGGAAATGCAGCAGCTACTGGAAAAATTAAAATGGTCGGAGTTTTTGGGTGAAGTAGTTGCTGGGTGCTGGGAACGGGGAAGGGGTGTTTTGGTTGTCTGTCTGCCCCTTCCCTGAGCTTGAGGACTGGGGTTTTTCCCCCCACTTGGAATTCAGCCTGGCTGAATATAGGGTATCTGCAGTGCTCCTATTAATCCCTTCCCGACAGAAGAGGAGCATTGCAGATACCCTATATTCAGTAGACCGGGCACTTTCAGACATAGAGATACCTAATGTATATGTGTTTCACAGTAATTTTCTACTTTTGTATGTATTCTAGGGAAAGGAGTGATTTAGAACTTTAATTTTTTTATTTTTTTTTTTTTATTTTTTTTTATTTTTTGCACTATTTTATGGGAGACTCTATACATATATTGTGGCTGGTCATAGACCCCCCTCCTAAAAAAAAAAAATAATAATTTTTTTTTTTTTTTTTGCTGACTCGAGTATAAGCCGAGGGGGGCTTTTTCAGCACAAAAACTGGGCTGAAAAATTCGGCTTATACTTGAGTATATGGTACATATGTTATATACATGTTTATTTCCCTTTTTGCATTGTAACAACACAAAAAAACAAAGAGAAGAAGACAAATTAGGCATAATTTTACACAAAACTACAAAAATAATCCGGACAAAATTGTTGGTAACTTTTCAAAATTGTGGGTAAATGACTTTGTTTCAAGCATGTGGCAAAGAACGGGTGTGGGCAATATAAAAATCACAACTGAAACCAAATAAAAAGGAAAGAAGTTGACAGTCTCTGCATTGTGTGTGTGCCGCACTAAACATGGGAAACAGAAAGAGGAGAACAGAACTGCCTGAGGACTTGAGAACCAAAATTGTGTAAAAATATCAACAATATCAAGGTTACAAGTCGATATCCTGAGATCTTGATGTTTCTTTGTTTATGGTGTACAATGTATTGAAGATGTTACAAACCATTGCATTGTAGCTAATCTCCCTGAACATGGACGGAAGAGACAAATTGATGAAAGGTTGCAGTGCAGGATATTCTAGATGGTGGATAAGCAGCCATAATCAAGTTCCAAAGAAATCCAAGCTGTCCTGCAGGCTCAGAGTGCACCAGTGTCAGTGAAAACTATCCGTCGATATTTGAATGAAATTAAATGCTAAGGCAGGAGACCCAGGAAGACCCCACCACTGACACTCAGACATGTAAAAAAAAAGGCTAAACTCCATCTGCACCGTTATTCTGGTCTGTCGGAGAGGTGGACCATGAAATTGTGGTAACACACGTAATCTGACGAACCCCATTGACATTGTCCGTTGTTTTTAAAACTGAAACCGGCTGAAGAAAAGTTATTTTCAGGCATACACTGCAACAGAGACTCCCGCAGAGAAAAATCTTTAAAACTCTGCACAATTCTTAATTATTTATATTTGCAAAAAAAAAAAAAGTTTAACTTTTAGTTCTACAATATTTTGTGATATTCATCACCAGCTGGTTACAACTATAAGGGCCAGTTCACACGGAGTTTACGGGCGTGCATTCTGGCACGTATACACGTGTCAGAATGTGAGAGCTCAAAACAGATCCCATTCATTTCAATGTATCGTTACGGGCATATAACGCACGTAATTTTGCAGCCGCAAAATTACACGCGTTATACGCCCATAACGCCCCTTTGAAATGAATGTGATTCTGTTTTGAGTGCTTACATTCTGACATGTGTATACGTGCCAGAATGCGCGCCCGTTAACTCCTTGTGAACTGCCCCTAATTGTCCTGGGGTGGTGCTCATATCTAAACTGTTCTTGGCATATGTTTTTGTGCTTGTTCATTACAAGTTGTCAATCATTTACTAATATTGAATTAAAAGCATTTTAGTGACTAGACAAATGTATTAAGACAATAAGATCACACCATAGCGAGGACCTCTACAAAAGCAGACCTTACCTTTTCTAAGATTCACAGTTGCCAAAACATGCAAACTTCCTCATTTTCAACCCCTGTAAAAAAACGTCCAGAAATTTTAAAAAAATGTAAAATAGCATAAAAATCTCAAAGCTGTGGTCTTCCTCCAAGAAAATGTATAGTAATTCATATAATAATATTATAAATAGAAGGTTCCAGACAGATTCTTTAATGGGCAACAGCATTTTTAAAAACTAGGAGCCCATCCTCTATCCTTAGTATCAGGTATGTATCGCAACGCTGATAACATTTAGAATGAAGGGCCTCTATGCAGGGCCACATTAACTGGGTATTGCCAAAGCAATCATCAAGCTATTATTAGGCTTTACTTTTAAAGTATTGTCTGGTTTAGGTTTAGTGTACAATTTACAGGAACTGTATTCTACATATAAAATCATCCAATGATTGTTATTTACCTATAATACTATTACATTCGGATTGTGTATGTTTAGGTCACATAAATGGCTGCCTCTATGACCTTTAGTTGAAAAACCTAATGAAAGAAGACCAGCAAGAATAAGATTTTTAATTTTCTTGTTATTTTACATTTTTATAGAGAATTTTCTAGAGGAATTGAAAATGAGGATACAAAATTATGATGAAAAGACTATGAAATAACAAAGAGATTAATTTCTTAGGCTAAGTTCACACAGGGGGCGGTGGGGCGGATTTTGGCACCGAGACTGTCGCGGTCGTGGCTTCCCCCTCTGGAGTCGGCTCAAATGAATGGGCTGACTCCGGAGGTTGCTGCCGCCAGGCGGACGCCGCGGCTCAACGAGACGCGGAATCCGCCCGAAGAAAGGGCAGCCCACTTCTTTTTCCATGAAGAAAGTAGCCTGGCAGTCTCCATAGATCACCATCATGAGAGGGCGGATTATGACGTGGATTACGCGCCATAATCTGTGCCCGTGTGAACGGGCCCTTAGAAACCTCACAAACCTATTGGAACAGTACATTACATATTCACATATGAAACCTTGAAAGTAAAAAAAAAACAAACCCTCTAACAATAGTTAAAAAAAAAAAAAATAGACTTTGGGGCTAAGCTTTTGTTTTTTTGCTCAGAAAAGTACATCCTGCTTTTGCATGTAATATTGTGCCTTTTTCCATTCTCCTACTGTCACACCACTTTGAAAAAAGTATGCAGGGTATGGACAGGCCTCAACAAATTTATAATCTACAGAAGCTCCCAGCTGGCACAAGTTACAGATTGTGGCAATCTGTATATTTATATGGGTATATGTATCTTTACAACTTTGGTGCTTTTTACGCCATTACAGCAGATTAAGAAAACTTAAAACAAGATAGAAAAGCACCAGCAAAAGAAAAGAATTGACCTGCATCAGAACCCTTACCCCACAAACACAAAAAATGTAATGGTAAAGGGTATTTAAATTCTGGTTCGCTCTTTTAGTCTCTCCTGAAATAAGCACATTTACTCAATGCATAGGATGAGAGGAGACTACGATGCTTTCATGACGCTCTAGGAAACATGGGAAGGGATCCAGGATTCTACCTATATTGGTAGCTTATATAAATTGAAGACTTTTCCTAAATATGTTGCTTTAGAAATGCTGTTTTGTTTGCCTGCTATGTAAACTTATTCTACCCATTGTTTACACAGCATTGCTATAACCACGGACCTGTAGTACCAAATAAATAAGCGTGATGACGGGTTGTTCCACTTTCAGGGACCCTCAACCATCAAATGTTATCTACAGGGGTACCTGGCAGCAAGTGTTCAAAGGAATAAAATGGATATTTTTATTATCAACATTTCTGCCACATCCATGGGGTATGCCATAAATGTCTGATAGGTCCCAGAAGTAAGACCCACATCTATCTCCAGTTTGCTGGACCGACCCCTACACCACTTGATGACAAAGTCAATGTGAATGGAGAGGTGGGCATGCATGTGTGGATTTCTTTATTCACTTCTCTGGAGTCTTCTAAAAAACAGTTTACAGAATCCCCATAAAAATGAGGTTGCACCTCTATATTCACATTGGCTGCATGACCAGGAGAGAGTTCCCACTAACTTCAATGGCGGCGAGCTGTAAAGTTGGTTCCTGGCCGCTATACAGGGAACAGAGCTCTCTGCTTCCATCTCTGTATGGTGTTTAGGGTGGGCATCTGAAGTTGCTTTGTACAGCTGATTGGTGAACGGACTGTTGGCCCCCACCTACCAGGTATTTATGGCCTATCCTAAAGATAGGCCTAACAACCTTAACCCTGTACAACCACTATAGTGCATGGATCGGATGTGTCTTTCAGATGGATTGCTCTTTGCGGCAAGTACAATTCTCTAGTCTGGCGAATTGAAGAATGTCCTAAAATTGTAAATAAAATTAGATTTTCTAAGGCAGACAGCCTCTTTAGTTATGCTTCGATATCAGAGGAAAAAACATATATTAATTTTAGGATTCTTGTTCATAGCTGTAAAACTGTCACCTATTACTAGTTAAAAATGTGAGTTTGTTCAGTTACACACCCATTCTATCTCTTGGAACACCTTTTGCTGTATATTGAGAAGTGTAAACTGTACAGAATCTTATCTGCAGAGTCGATTCATGCAGCTAGCATCAACTGGAGTCCATGTCCCTTATCTTCTTAGCTACTGCATACAGCCTAGCAACAAACAAGTCTACACTTTAGACCTTATGAAGTTTACGTTCCAGTGCTGGTAGTGATGTATAAATTAGGAGTGTATATATATATATATATATATATATATATATATTGGATCAATTTGTTGTGAAGCCATAGATATTACAATATTATTAATGAGCTGAACAGAAAACAATTGTTACACTTATACTACTTAACAGTCTCAATATGACAGAATTCAAATTTTTTTTATAAAAGGATCTTATGAAAATATGTATTGCTATATTTTATATATGTATTAACCATTAGTGCAACAAACAGCATTTCAATATTAGCAAATATTGAAAAGCTAATTTTATTAGTGTCAGATACCATAAGATGTTGCAAGTTCCAGGTCACAGCGCCCCCTATTGGAAGAGTTCATACAGCATTGAGCATTATGAACACAATAGTATATATAGTGTAACTCAATGGCAGTACACTATAAGTATAATAATCTGTAAAGATGAATGTGGACTGTAAACCTTTAACACCATTATGTGTATAACAGAAGGTTCACTGTGATGTTGTGTATCATGATAAATGACGTAGTGCAATTCATTACATTCTATGTTAAAATAGAAGGGTAAAATACTATACATGGTACAGCTATAAACCCAGAATGTGTATATTATATTAGCAAAATTCACAGTATATTTTTGACATTTATTAGAAAAATAGCAACATTTATTTGAGTTTGTATACATACCCATAAGTCACGTACAGAAAGAGTCATACATTCTTCAGAGTAGACCATCATATCTTTTTTTTTTTTTTTTTTTTTTTTTTAATGTAGATTGTGAGCCCATGTAGGGATCACAATGTACATTTTTTTTATCCTATCAGTATGTCTTTGTTGAATGGGAGGAAATCCACGCAAACACGGGGAGAACATACAAACTCCTTGCAGAGGTTGTTCTTGGTGGGATGTGAACTCACGACTCCACTGCTGTAAGGCTGCAGTGCTCACCACTGAGCCACCGTGTTGCCCCCCAGACCATCATATCTTACCTGGACTCTCATGCTTTTCTTCATGATGCCCAGTTGCTGGGGCAGAGTGTCCAGAATGCTCCGAATATTGATGGTCCTGTTCAGTATCACCCATTGCTATTGATACTGCTGCCCTTGTGTCGTTCCTCCAGCACTTTGCACAGTTATTTCAAAATAAGATTGCTTTTTGAAAAAAGGAGTGCCCATTGCAAACTTTCCTTCCCGCCCAAAGTGTCTTATCAGTCCTGGCCATTACTGAAGGCCAATAATGATTCCTTATCACAGGCTGAATAGGTGTGTATCTGGCATTGTGGTTGGTTACTGGCTGCTGGCTCACCGTGCTGGTTAATTATGGAGTTATCTTCACAAATGTGATATGTGAATGTTCTTAAGTAGCGAGTACTGTCAAAGGTTTACATTAGCTATAGCTGAACTTTAACCATACACATCATCCGAAGAACATTTTACTGTCATTTAGTTATTATATTTGGGCAGTTATGAAGAATGGCAATGTAGTTTCATTGAAAACTACATTGGGTCATTGAAAGAGCAGTGTATTCAAGTAGGACAAATTAGGAATATATAATCAGAATTGCTCCTGATAAGTGCCCCTGACCATTGATCCAACTATTATTAAAAACTCCATAGCTCATTGACAGACTCACAGACATACCTAACTCAGACAAATTATAATGCCTCTCAGTGGCCCCCACCTAGTATAATGCAGCTTAGTGTGCCTAACATAGTATAATGCCTCCTTAGTGGCTCCATACAATATAATTCCCCTTAATGACCCATCACACAGTGAAATGCCCCTGCAGTGGCCCCATATAATATATTATCCCCCAGAGGCTCATTACCCATAAATTTGTCCTCCCAGTGACCCCAAAGACATTACTCTGTCCCTGCCTGTGGCCACTCAGACATTCATTAAATTGTTATCCCCCCAGTGGCCCCACAGACATTATATTAAAATGTCCCACCCACAATATAATATCCCCTTCCAACAGTTTTCCACCAGTTGCCCCCACAGTATATATACACACACACACACACACAGTGCAGACCAAAAGTTTGGACACACCTTCCCATTCAAAGAGTTTTCTGTGTTTTCATGACTATGAAAATTGTAGGTTCACACTGAAGACATCAAAACTAGAATTAACACATGTGGAATTATATACTTAACAAAAAAACTGTGAAACAACTGAAAATCTGTCTTATATTCTAGGTTCTTCAGAGTAGCCATCTTTTGCTTTGATTCCTGCTTTGCACACTCTTGGCATTCTCTTGATGAGCTTCAAGAGGTAGTCACCGGAAATGGTTTTCACTTCCCAGGTGTGCACTGTCAGGTTTAATAAGTGGGATTTCTTGCCTTATAAATGGGGTTGGGACCATCAGTTGTGTTGTGCAGAAGTCAGGTGGATACACAGCTGATAGTACTACTGAATAGACTGTAAGAATTTGTATTATGGCAAGAAAAAAGCAGCTAAGTAAAGAAAAACGAGTGGCCATCATTACTTTAAGAAATTAAGGTCAGTCAGTCCGAAAAATTGGGAAAACTTTGAAAGTGTCCCCAAGTGCAGTTGCAAAAATCATCAAGTGCTACAAAGAAACTGGCTCACATGAGGACCGCCCCAGAAAAGGAAGACCAAGAGTCACCTCTGCTGCGGAGGATAAGTACATCCGAGTCACCAGCCTCAGAAATCGCAGGTTAACGGCAGCTCAGATTAGAGACCAGATCAATGCCACACAGAGTTCTAGCAGCAGACACATCTATACAACAACTGTTAAGAGGAGACTTTGTGCAGCAGGCCTTCATGGTAAAATAGCTGCTAGAAAAACACTGATAAGGACAGGCAACAAGCAGAAGAGACTTGTGTAACGTCTCTGCCTACTCGGGTCACTGCGCCACCCTCTGCTCGCATGCTGTGGTGCAGGAGGCGTGTGCAGTTTGATTACTTGCTTACAGTTTTTGGTTGTACTGTGTGAACACGGCTCTAGTTTGGTAATTTATTTTCCACCACACCTGTCTGCTTTCATCTTCATTTCCCTCTGCTCCTCTAATGGTTAAATTTAGTCTTGCCCTGTGATTGACAGCTGCCCTTCTTATCAGGTCCAGGGCTGGTTCATCCTTCCTATTTATTCTTGGCTCACATTCACACTGGTGCTTGCTATTGCCCTGTGCTTGCTGGCTTTCTCTTGCTGTTATTACTTGTATTCTTAACCTTGACCTTGGCTTTTCCTATTGACTATTCTTTTGGACTTCGATTTGGCACTGCATTGCTAGACTGTTACCGAACCCTGACTAGCTGACCATCTTTTCTTGTTGTTTGTCTTGTCTGCATTTTGTGTGTCACGTATATAGAAAGGGATCATCTCCAAGTTGACGCCTATTGTGTAGGATAGGACCAGGCAAGCAGGAAGGGACAGTGGGGGTTTTCAGCTTAGGGCTCAACACAGTGGCGTAACTAGGAATGGCAGGGCCCCATGGCAAACTTTTGACATGGGGACCCCCCCCCCCTTCCTGACTGACAATAAGACCTCAACCGACCTCCGCCGCATTCCTGCGCACTCTATTATGCCCCATAGTGGCCCCTGCATACACCATTATGCCCCATAATGGACACCCATGAACAATTATACTCTGGGGTCTTTTCAGACCCTACAGTATAATAATTGGAGACCCTGAAAGTAACCGCTTTTTAATGCGTATAGGTTTCTGTTTGGGGGGGTCCCAAGCAGACTCCATGAACGGAAACCTGAACGCAGATGTGAACTGGGCCTAAACATCACATTATAAAATACAATTCTAGTATGTATGTTGGTAGACATGTATAGAAGCAAATACAGATAAATAGATAGATAAATGGATAGATAGATAGACATTGATATGCTGTATATACTTACACATATACACATCTACTCACACACATACATTCATATACATATACATAAACATATACACACACCTATCTACACATATACAGGACTCACACAGTATATAACACACATAATGTAAACACATATACACATCTATACATATTTTATCCAAAAATATACTTACATGTGGCTGTGCAGCTCTGTCTAGCAGTTAAGAGAGCAGATACATCACACAGGATGTCTCCCTTCACACTCCGATACTGAGGAGGGGGAGGGGCGGAACAGGAAGCTGCTGCGTGCGGAAGCTTATACAAGAAGCATCTGCAGCCCTGCATCTACTGCCGATCTTCTACTTATGGTAGGGAAGGTATGGGGCCCTTGAGGGTGTGGGGATATTAAGGAGCCTATTAAGGGGAAAAAAACACAGGGGTAGCAGCTGTCGCTGGGCCCCTAATGTCCCGGGCCCTGTGGCAGCTGCTACCACGGTAGTTACGCCATTGGCTCAATGTCTCTTGTGCCCCTTCCCAGGGTTTCCAGCAGCTACTGGGGAATTGCTGTCCTGGCCTAGAGGTTATATCTCTGCTACAGGGGGACCCACAAGCTTGGGCCCTTAAACTCCCTCCTGATGCTGATGAGTGGTTTGATTTTGAAAAATGTTTTAAGTCCCTGGGCTCTATTTATGCTGAGCCAGACCACATTGCACTTGCGGAATCTCAACTCCTCACCATGCAGCAGGGCAAACGCTCTGCCGAGGAGTATTGCGCAGAGTTCCGTAAGTACAGTATAACTGCAGGTTGGTGTGAGTCTGCTCTAAAGGCTCACTTTAAGCAAGGTTTGTGTGATCGTGTTAAGGAGCTATGGGTTGGTCACCCAGATCCCCCTACGCTTGAGCAGGCCATTACTTTGGTGGTTCGTACTGACCGTAAGATTCGGGAAAATTTAACAGAGAGAGTAGGGCCTAGTTCTTCCAAGTTTTCTGTCTCTTCCTCTCTCTCCTGAAAACTCAGTTTTCCTTCCATCACTCCTGGTGAGGAACCCATGCAACTGGGAGCTGTAGATGCCAAGTCACGACGAGAGCATCGTCTCAGGAATAACCGGTGCCTGTACTGTGGTTCTCCAGATCATATCATCCGAGACTGCTCGATCAGACCCTTGTCACCAGCGAAAAAACTTCAGTGCCTGAGTAGTAATCAGAAGAACCACTCAGGCAACCAGGTATTTGGTGGGAATAAGATGATGTTATCTGTGTCTCTGTCCTCTGGGGACAGATCTGTTTCTGGCCAGGCCCTAGATGACTCTGGGTCTGCGGCTAATTTTCTCAAATTCTCATTTGTCTTGGCTTTAGGTAATGAGCTTTTGCTGCTTAATACACCTCTATCTGTTACTGGAGTGGATTTTGCCCTACTGGCCAGGGGTAAGGTCCAAATCAAGACCCCCACAATCACATTGAAAGTGGACTCTGAACATGCGGAGATCATAAGCTTTTTTGTTATGGAGCATCTGTCTTCTGATGTTATTTTGGGGGTCCTCTTGGTTGGGTCCGCACCATTGCTGTTACCGAGCTGTTACCGAGCTACCTTCCCCACAGTATATACAGTCCTATGAAAAAGTTTGGGCACCCCTATTAATCTTAATCATTTTTAGTTCTAAATATTTTGGTATTTGCAACAGCCATTTCAGTTTGATATATCTAATAACTGATGGACACAGTAATATTTCAGGATTGAAATGAGGTTTATTGTACTAACAGAAAATGTGCAATATGCATTAAACCAAAATTTGACCGGTGCAAAAGTATGGGCACCTCAACAGAAAAGTGACATTAATATTTAGTAGATCCTCCTTTTGCAAAGATAACAGCCTCTAGTCGCTTCCTGTAGCTTTTAATCAGTTCCTGGATCCTGGATAAAGGTATTTTGGACAAACAATTCAAGTTCAGTTAAGTTAGATGGTCGCCGAGCATGGACAGCCCGCTTCAAATCATCCCACAGATGTTCAATGATATTCAGGTCTGGGGACTGGGATGGCCATTCCAGAACATTGTAATTGTTCCTCTGCATGAATGCCTGAGGATTTGGAGCGGTGTTTTGGATCATTGTCTTGCTGAAATATCCATCCCCGGCGTAACTTCAACTTCGTCACTGATTCTTGAACATTATTCTCAAGAATCTGCTGATACTGAGTGGAATCCATGCGACTCTCAACTTTAACAAGATTCCCGATGCCGGCATTGGCCACACAGCCCCAAAGCATGATGGAACCTCCACCAAATTTTACAGTGGGTAGCATGTGTTTTTCTTGGAATGCTGTTTCTTTTTGGACGCCATGCATAACGCCTTTTTTTATAACCAAACAACTCAATTTTTGTTTCCAAAATGAAGCTGCCTTGTCCAAATGTGCTTTTGCATACCTCAGGCAACTCTATTTGTGGCGTACGTGCAGAAACGGCTTCTTTCTCATCACTCTCCCATACAGCTTCTATTTGTGCAAAGTGCGCTGTATAGTTGACCGATGCACAGTGACACCATCTGCAGCAAGATGATGCTGCAGCTCTTTGGAGGTGGTCTGTGGATTGTCCTTGACTGTTCTCACCATTCTTCTTCTCTGCCTTTCTGATATTTTTCTTGGCCTGCCACTTCTGGGCTTAACAAGAACTGTCCCTGTGGTCTTCCATTTCCTTACTATGTTCCTCACAGTGGAAACTGACAGGTTAAATCTCTGAGACAACGTTTTGTATCCTTCCCCTGAGCAACTATGTTGAACAATCTTTGTTTTCAGATCATTTGAGAGCGGGTTGTCCATGCTCGGTGACCATCAAACTTAACTGAACTTGAATTGTTTTGTAGAAAGAAATGGTCCAAAATACCTTCATCCAGGATCCAGGAACTGATTAAAAGCTACAGGAAGCGACTAGAGGCTGTTATCTTTGCAAAAGGAGGATGTACTAAATATTAATGTCACTTTTCTGTTGAGGTGCCCATATTTTTGCACCGGTCAAATTTTGGTTTAATGCATATTGCGCATTTTCTGTTAGTACAATAAACCTCATTTCAATCCTGAAATATTACTGTGTCCATCAGTTATTAGATATATCAAACTGAAATGGCTGTTGCAAACACCAAAATATTTAGAACTAAAAATGATTAAGATTAATAGGGGTGCCCAAACTTTTTCATAGGACTGTACACCTTTTTCCCCATCTCCTGTGTATTGAGGCAGATGTATATTAAGCTGACAGTTAAGGTGTTGCCACTTTTAGTTTAAAATTAAGCTACTTTAGATTCATACTGGCTGTACTGTTTACAGATTATATTGCAACTCTGGAGAGTTTTTAGTGTGTTTAGTTATTTTTTATTTAGTGAAGAGCAGAGAAAATTCCCTGTAAAGAGTTAGTGTACTAACAAGGGATAGGACAAAGAGTAGGTACCATATATAAAGTTCAAGAAGCAGCCGTGATGCTTTCTCCTGAAATGGTAATCTATGAACACCAAGTGCCAGATAGCTGTAGGAGTTAATATATCTTAGCAATCCTCAGATCAGCTCAGCTCTACAAGGAATCTCCAAAGACTGTATTTCTTCTAAAATATATGTCCCAGCTAC
Source organism: Leptodactylus fuscus (assembly GCF_031893055.1). Taxonomy (NCBI): domain Eukaryota; kingdom Metazoa; phylum Chordata; class Amphibia; order Anura; family Leptodactylidae; genus Leptodactylus; species Leptodactylus fuscus. Next base: position 183,104,150 of record NC_134265.1, read on the forward strand.
ATAGGAAATCAGCAAAAAAAATGTTTAAATATTTTATTTTATATGCTTGAAATTATATATCCCCTATATTAGAACATACACAATTATTTAAAAAAGTATTTTAGTTGCACTTTTGTTATTTTTTTTATATTTCCTGGGATACAAAAAATAAAAATTACAACGATAAAGCCCCATGTACTAAAAAAGGGTCTATTCATTAAAAGGGGTTAAATGACCTGATCTTGAACTACCGTATTTTTCGGACTATAAGACGCACTTTTTTTCCCCAAAATTTGGGGGGACAAGAAGGGTGCGTCTTATAGTCTGAATGTGGCGCCTGGCATCCGCTGTAATAGAGAGGCGGAATCCGGCAAGTGATAGACGCCGGGGCTTGAGACATCGCTGCGCTCCTCTGTCCTGCATGAAGCCAGCAGCGGGAGGAGTGATGCTATTCTGCTTCTCCGTCCCCCCTGCCGCTGGCTTCATGCAGGGCAGAGGAGCGCAGCGATGTCTCAGGCCCCGGCACCTGTGATGGCTTCTATCCCTCCCCGGCATCCGCCTCTCTAGTACAGCGGATGCCGGGTCAGTATCGGCGGCCTCTTCTCCCCCGGGGCCGGTCCCCACCGGCCCTGTACCTGTGACGTTGCAGGCCGGCTCCTGCGCGGCGATATCGCAGGAGCCGACCTGTTCGGGTGACAGCCGGGAGCCTAATGAGGCTCCCAGGCCTGCCACTGCTGTATTAGTATTGCGGCTGGTCTCTATGACCAGCCGTAATACTAATAGACAGAATGTCCCATAGACGGCAATACACTTGTATTGCCGTCTATGGGACTTGCAATCAAGCGACTGCAGGTTCAAGCCCCCGGGGGGGAATAAAATAGTAAAAAAAAAAAAAAAAAAAAAAAAGCTTTAAAATATATAATGAAAATATAAAATAAATAAAAGTTCTAAATCACCTCCTGTTTTTTTTCAATACAAGGTGATCTAAGAAATAGACATTCCCCAAAATGGTATAACTAAAAAGTACATCTGGCCCCGCAAAAAAAAAACGCCCTATACATCCCCGTACAGCTGCAGGGTCACCTGTCAATGTGGCCTTGCAGCTGTTGCAAAACTACAACTCCCATATATTAAATATTTTACCAGTTTTTGCTTCAAAAAATTTTTTCCCTATTTTCCTCCTCTAAAACCTAGGTGCGTCTTATAGTCCGAAAAATACGGTAATTAATATTTGGGAACATATGAACCATATTACGTTTGGACTTTTTTTTTACGTGTGGACATATAAACATTTGATCATTATTCACACAGCAGTGATAAAGATTATGTAATCTATTTATACAAACATGGAACATTTTGTATTATATTATACATGACATGTATATATACCATGTATGTATTTTCTTTCCAGGAATAAACATGTAGAATCTATAAAGTGACTACAAATAACTTTGGTTTTCAAACATTGTTAAAATGAACAAATTTCTACATATTTGGCACAGTTTTAGTTTTGCTATCTATCTCTAAGTACATATGTAGTACTTTTACATATTGTTTGTATATCAACTGTAAAGTCAAATACTGAGCAATATTTAGCATTATAGTGCCAAAGGTGTAAATGGACATATCTATATATCCATAGAATATATGTAGAATAGATTAAATTGCATTTTAAATTTTAAAATCATAATTTTAGTAACTTTAGCTGTTGATAAAGATGCACTGAATTTGCATTGACGACATCTATAAAAGCCATGGTGGATGAAGCACTTGTTATCAGTTTACCACTCTAAGTCATGTGGTTGTATTTTTAGCATAGTCATTCTACATTTATCAAGTACTAGCAGGTCTTTTTGCCACACTGAAAAAAAAAGTTTGTTAAAGTGAAAATTAAGTTAAGTGAAGTTGAATAGGACACTAATGGGATATTTGTTGTACTTGTTAGATATATGCTTATTATGAGTATATAACAAAAAAAATGTATATCTTACTAAAGGGAATATGTCATTAAAATTACGTTATTTAATCAGCATTTTTAGGTAGAACAGTATTTTTCAATTTTTGCAGATTTTATGCAATTTTACAAGTCATTAACTATATACAAAAATATCAAATATTGTAGTTTTTACTATGGTCATTAAAACATTCACAACAGGCAATCTTCCTCTTTTAGGTATCTAGCAGTGCAGGGTGTGTGTTACCAGAATCACCAGAATTCTTATTAGTGGAGGGAAGGGTTACAATGACAGATGACAGCTCTATTGTACTAGTGAATACTTAACACCATATCCAAACTATACAGCTGAGGGAGACAGTAAGGTACAGTTACAGCAAAGTGGATGGGAATCCCATCCCCACTTTGCGGATATATACACAGCAAACAAACTGCGATTTCCAAAACCATTGCAGTTTTGGAGATCACAGTATATCAATTGTATCTACGGAAACACTGGAGGAAACCTCTGCGGACTTTCTGTGAAAAACACTCCAGGAAAAACCATGATGCATTACTGCCGTGGGTTTTCCCGCAGTGCTTTTTTGTTGTGGCCCACTACATGGGGCCTTAGCCTAAAACTGGATGCATTGTTTTGTATGCACTCTGTTTAATTATCCCTTTATCTTTTAGAAAGAACAGCATTTTTTTAAATTGTCCAAAAAAAGCATCCTATTTGGCAGTGCTCCAGCTCCATCACAATACCTAGCCTAAGTCTTTCTTCAAAGCTACATGCAGCCACCACATATTAGGTGACAGTCTCTGCCTTATAATATAGTTAGGCAGCGCCACACCTCCCATGAGGCGACCTGAAGCGAGCACTTCAGGCGGCGCTATGCCAGGGCCTCAGGGAGGGCAGCATTTTTGGTTACCTAAGCCAGTCCAGAACAAGCTGTCCTGGACTGGCTTAGCACCGAGCGGTGGTTTGGGGAGGCCACTGGAGCAGCGCTGCTCCAGCAGCCTCCTCTCATGCTCAGGCAGAGAGCAGGTCGTCCCCATGCCTGCTCTCTGCCAGCGAACGGTGCTAAGCCCCGCCCCCTGCACTTCGCCACGCCCCCTCCGTTCTGCCCCCTCCTCCCGGCGGGGGGGGGGGGGGGGGCGGCTTTCTGTAGTTCGCCTCAGGTGGTGAAAGGGGCAGGTTCGCCCCTGTAGTTAGGCACAACAGCTAGGCAAAGTCTCCCCACATAATAACTAGGTAAAGCCACCTCATAATAGCCATGCACAGCAACTCTCATTAAAGCTAGACAAACATACTCATAATAGCTATAAACATATAATAACAGATATAAACAGCCCCGATAATAACTAGCTACAGCCCTCCCATAAAACCTAGCAAAGCCCACTGTAACAGCCATTATAACCCATTCATAATAGGTCCACTGTAACAGCCAGCACATCCTCATGATAAAGGCCAGCCCAGCCCTCCATAACAGAAAGACAGACAAAAATTGTGCCCCTCCCACTTCTGTGTTGACTCCGCCCATTCTCATCGATTTTCCCATGTGCCGCCACACAGTATTATGTTCCTACAGTCACCCTAACATTACATGTTCCCACATTGTATAATGTTCTCCTCCAATTGCCCCACGTATTTTTCGGACTATAAGACGCACTGGACTATAAGACGCACCTAGGTTTTAGAGGAGGAAAATAGGGAAAAAAAATTTTGAAGCAAAAACTGGTAAAATATTTAATATATGGGAGTTGTAGTTTTGCAACAGCTGCAAGGCCACATTGACAGGTGACCCTGCAGCTGTACGGGGATGCATAGAGCGTTTTTTTTACGGGGCTAGCTGTAATTTTTAGTTATACCATTTTGGGGGATATCTATTGCTTAGATCACCTTGTATTGAAAATAAAACAGGAGGTGATTTAGAACTTTTATTTATTTCATATTTTTAAAGCTTTTTTTTTTTTTTTTTACTATTTTCTTCCCCCCCGGGGGCTTGAACCTGCGGTCACTTGATCGCAAGTCCCGTAGACGGCAATACAACTGTATTGCCGTCTATGGGACATTCTGTCTATTAGTATTACGGCTGGTCATAGAGACCAGCCGCAATACTAATATAGCCGTGACAGGCCGGGGAGCCTCGGCGATATCGCAGGAGCCGGCCTGCAACTTTACAAGTACGGGGCCGGTGGGGACCGGCCCCGGGGGAGAAGGGGCCACGGATACTGACCCGGCATCCGCTGTACTAGAGAGGCGGATGCCGGGGAGGGATAGACGCCGGGGCCTGAGACATCGCTATGATCCTCTGCCATGCATGAAGCCAGCGGCGGGGGCACGGAGGAGCCCCTGCCGCTGCTGGCTTCATGCAGGGCATAGAAGCGCAGCGATGTCTCAGGCCCCGGCACCTGTAATGGCGTCTATCACTTGCCGGCTTCCGCCTCTCTATTACAGCGGATGCCAGGTGCCACCTTCAGACTATAAGACGCACCCTTCTTTTCCCCAAAAATTTTGGGGAAAAAAAGTGCGTCTTATAGTCCGAAAAATACGGTAAGTGCCTCTCCTTGTGCCCCAGTTTTAACAGGTGGAAACTAGAAGGGAACATTAAATTAGGCCAGCAGAGGAGGACATTAAACAATGGGGCAGCTGGAGGGTGACATTAAACAGTGGGTGTAATTGGAGGGGGACATTAAACTGGAGGCAACTAGACATGTCCCCCTTCAGCTATCCCCACGGTTTAATGTCCATCTCCAGTTGCCCTCAGTTTAATGTCACCCTCCATCTTCCCCTCCCCAGTTTAATGTCCACTCCTCGATCTGCCCCCTGGTTAATGTCCCCCTTCATCTGCCACCAATTTAATGTCCACCCTTCATCTGTCACTAGCTCAATGTCCCCCTTTATCTTCCCCCAGTTTAATTGCCTCCTTCATCTACCACCAGCTTAATCTCCCCCTTTATCTACCCCAGTTTAATTGCCTCCTTCATCTGCCTTCAGTTTAATTGCCCCTACATCTGCCCCATGTCCCCCTTCTTGTTCACATTTGCTGTTTTTTCTCTCCTCCTTACCTTCCATCAGTCTCCTCCCAGCAGCTTCTGTGTATAGCACACACTGTCCTCTAATATCCAGAATAGCTTCATCCATACAAGAGTCTGGTCACATGGTCATGACGTCACCAAAGATCCTTTAGCCCACTAGGATCATATTAGCACTGCCAACCCCCACAATTGCCAGCACAGCCTATCATAAGAGAAAACACAGCCCCCAATAGTAGCAACCACAGACTCCCCAAAAAATTAAAAGCACAGTCCTTTATAATGGCCACTGCAGCTCCCCATAGCATGATGCCTTGTAGTCACAAAAGGCAGGAAAGTAAGAGGATATACGTCGCTCTGCAATAGATGCACTAGTAGGATTCCAACCCATTAAATATTATAGAAAAAAACGGCACTCCACAAGTTGTAGTTGAAAATATGTAGAAATTTGTTAAAGAGGTAGACAATCCAAAAATATATTGCAGTGACATTTCGGTTGTCACAATGTAACCTTCATCAAACACTGAAAGAACAAATAAATAAATAGTAGCAATAATGGCATTTCCAGTGCCTGTTCTATAAGCTATACAGGGCCAGAAACAGAGAGCTCTGTCCCCTGTATAGTGCACTGAAGTCAGTCGGCAGTAAATTGAAGCTGCCTATTAGTTGTAACGGGAGGAATATTCATTATAAATGGGGCCTATTATTTAAAAGGGGGAACTATTTATAAGTGAGAAGTACTACTGAAAAAGGAGACTATTATTTGTAATGAGGGACAATTACTGAGAAGGAGCACTATTTTTAAGCAGGGATCATTATTTCTAAGCAGAAATTATTACTTATACGAGGGCATTATTTGTAAACAAGGAATCTTAGCCCCCTTATAAATAATAATGTTTCCTTTTAAATAATAGTCCCTCTTTATAAATAATGAACGCCTTAAAAATATTATTGATTAGAGTGCAGTTACCTGTGAACTAGTACTTATAAGGGGGACTACTATTTATAAGTGCAGGGGAATAGCCACTTATAATGTATATGGCCACTATGAAGGAATTATACTATGTTGGGGCCATTATAATTTTGGTGGGTCTAAGTGGTGGTGATGGGGAGGCCCACTGTGAAATCTTTGCCCTGGGTCCACCAATGTGTTAAAGTGGCCCTGCCGCCACCATGTTTCACGGTGGGGATAGTGTGTTCAGGATGATGCCACACATAGTCCTTTCCAGTTAGGCCAAAAGTTTGGTTTCACCTGACCAGTGCACCTTCTTTCACATGTTTGCTGTGTCCCCTATATGGCTTGTGGCAAATTGCAAACAGCACTTCTAATGTCTTTCTTTCAACAATGGTTTTCTTCTTTCCACTCTTCCATAAAAGTCAGATTTATGGTGTGCACAACTTATAACTGTCCTGAGGATAGATTCTCTCACCTGACCTGTAGAGTTCTACAGCTCCTCCAGAGTGACCATCAACCTCTTGGCTGCTTCTCTGTCCAGTGCTCTCCTTGCTCAATCTGTTAGTTTAGGTGGACAGCCATGTCTTGATAGGTTTGCAGTTGTAGAATACTTTTCCATTTTTGGATGATTTATTGAACAGGGCTCCTTGGAATGCTCAAAGCTTGGAATATGTTTTTATAACTTAACCCTGCTTTAAACTTCTCCACAATTTTATGTCTGACCTGTCTGGTGAGTTCCTTGGTCTTCATGATGCTTTTGTTCACTAGTGTTCTCTAACAAACCACTGAGGCCTTCACTGAACAAGTGTATTTATACTAAGACTAAATTACACACAGCTGGACTATTAACTAATTAAGCGACTTCTGAAGGCAATTATGTGCACTGGATTTTATTTAGGGGTATCAGAATATAGGGGGCTGAATAGTTCGGCATGTCACACTTTTCAGGTTTTAATTTGATTAAAATTTTGAAAACCATGTATCATTTTCCTTCCACTTCACAATTGTCTGCTACGTTGTGTTGGTCTATCAATAAAATCTCAAAAAAATACATTTAAGTTTGTGATTGTAAAGTGACAAAATGTGAAACTGTTCAAGGGGTATGAATACTTTCGCAAGCCACTGCACAATCATGAATTCAGTGCACTGTCTGTTTTCTAGATGTATATAATAACGAACATTGATGAGGACATGAAAGGTCCTCTATAATAATTCTGGCACATATGAAGTCAGCAGGGAGTAGATTAAGAAGAGCATATCAAATTACAGTATTAAAAAACTCCCCTGATGTTTCAATTCATTCCAAAGGTGTTCTGTAGGGATAAGCTCAGAGCTGTATGCTATTCACACCCACTCACCCCATCGTCATGCAGTTCTCACCTCTGTTGCCACAACTATAGAATCCAGATCTTACTGTATGCTGTAGTTCTAAAATTGTGCTTTACTGAAACTATGGTGATCAGGCCAATCCATGCAAATCAGTCTCAAGTGTCTCAGAGGTAGGCCAGCTTTACCAGATTTGTCTGCAGATAGCCACTACCACTCTGAATATCCTCTAAAATTGGTGCCCAACGCATTCTGTTTAGCAGTGAATAACATTCACCTTCTGCCTGTGACATTGTGACAAATTGGGCCTGCCCTCAATGTATTTGAGGCTTATTTGCATATTCACAAAAGATGATTATGTCTGAATTGCTTCATTGATTTGTGCCCTTAAACAGCACTATTACTGGCTTGGAAGCTATATTGGACCTTACAGATTCCCTTTAAATAACTAGACTCAAAGACTTAATTTCACAGCTATGAGAGACAATACTCCTTCTGACCAATATGAAGACCTCTCACACATCCAGCCAGTGCCTTTCTCTGCACCTATAAGGCTGAGTTCACATGGAGTTTTTGGGTCAGGAATCTGCCTCAAAAATCAGCCTCCAAAAAAAAGCCTCCCAATAGAGTTCTATTGGGAGGCTTTTTTGGAGGCTGAGTTTGAGGTGGATTCCTGACCAAAAAACTCAGTGTGAACTCAGCCTAAGGGTCAGTGCACACAGTTTTTTGGCGCTGATTTTGAGGTTGATTCAGCCTCAAAATCATCATCCAAAAAAAGCCTCCCAATAGAACTCTATTGAGAGGCTTTTTATGGAGGATAATTTTGAGGCGGATTCAGCGTCAAAATCAGTGCTAAAAAACTTCATGTGAACTCAGCCTCAACCTTTGAAATAGCTGTCTGCGCATGAGACCCTCTTCCTTTTGGAGAATAGAGAAATAGGGTATGTTCATACGTAGGAATTTGCCACTGATTTTGACACTGAATTTGCAGAGGAATTTGAAGCGGATTCTGCTTGACAAGAGTTTTGAACCTAAATTTAAAGCGGATTTTGATGCGTAATTTGATGCAGAATTTGGAGAAGAATGTCACTGTATTTTGCCTTTATTGGGCAGGCACAAATTCCAAATTCCACATTGAATTCCATGGCCAGTTGGGCACAGAATGTAAAGGTATATTTTCCACCTTCAATTCATTTCAATGCGATGTCACAGCCAGAATCCGCCTGAAGAACAAGCAGGACGCTTATTTTTCTGCTGGCTGAAAAAAATCAGCCAGCAGAAAACATCTGCTACTGCCTTCCATTGAAATAAATTTAAGGCAGATTCTGCATCAAATTCATTGCCAAATTCCTACGTGGGAACTTACCCTTATACTATCTTGGCTATTATTCCCATATTAGGGAGTCTTCACACGGAGTTACGCACCTCTCATTCTGAATGTAAAACTCGTTGAGAATTAGCGCGTAAAAACCAGATCCCATTGATTTCTATGGTTGCCAGCATACGTGCGCTCCCCATTGAAATCAACGGGAGGCTTTTTTACCTATTGCTTTCAATGTGATACACGCGTATGTCGGCACCCATAGAAATCAATTGGATCTGGTTTTTACGCGCTCATTCTGAATGAGTTTTACATCCAGAATGAGCGGAGCGTAATTCCGTGTGAAGGCTCTCTTACTCCCATAGGTTTCTTTGAAAACCAGGTATTAATTTATAGAGAGCTACTTTTCAATATGTGGCACTAGGAGCAAATTCTTCTTTTCATCAATGAGGTCTTATATGTATATTCCTTTCCCAGAATTGATAGCAGGGCAATCTCTCCCCAATGAGACATTACCTCTTCTGATCCGCATCTACTATTCACATTATTGTGCATTTGGGATATTTGTACATAATGCTAGGGTCACGCTAGTGATCAGGCAAATCTGCCCAAGATTACACTTACAACAGTGGAAAAAATCAGCAAAAACCTGGCGGACCCCATTATGGTCTATGGGATTCGTGGGTTAAACCCTTTTTAAGGCAGACAGGTTTTCCATACTTCATGTCCCCATGCGGACCCAAAGGACGGAAACTGAGCGCTAGTGTAAACCTAGCCTGAGTCTTTTGCTTTTGGAGTCTTAATCCACCTACTTAAGCACAAAGTATACAATAAATAATTGACATTATATTACACTACAGATTTTTAATACATATTATCTCTACACATATTTGATAATTATTTTCGTCTTCCTTTCAATTGTCATGCATGCTTGGCCTATATATTAGTGCTAACAAAGGTTACTACCAGAGAACAATTTTTAATCTGTGACTAAACTTTATTTCTAGCCATTTTTCATTCTTGACATTAAAATAACTATTATCATTTCAATTAAAATATAATAAAAAGAAGTTAATTACATGCATATATTAGTGTGAAAATGCAATTTCTTGTTGCTGACTTATCTTGTATACTTGCTTTAATTCAAAAAAACTGTGCACATATTTATTTAATTTTTTTTAACAAAATCTGTATCTCAGTGTGAATAATAATAGCACCCTCTTGTGGTATTAGCGTAGAAAAACTATGTAATTTATCAAGAGTCTACAATAAAATCTCTTCCAAATCACATATTTGCAGTTGTGTAGGCCATTAGTGGTATAGTGAACATATCTTTGCATATTTTTTAATAAGCATGGAAAGAAGCTGTGGGAGTGGTTGTGTCTGCCAGAGTATCCGTTTTTGCCTGTGGTTGCCAACCAGTGCCATCACCTAACATAAAGATTGGAAGGTCCTGATGCAGTGACCCTGTCAGGGTCTAGGGGGTCAGGCCACTAAACAGATAACAGTTATGTACATAAGATCTTGTGCGGTTGTGGAGCTGGGCCAGTTTGTGCATTCCTGTGTAAGTAACCTGGGAGGAGATCTATGAGATCGATGTAGTGTATATCAACAGAGAGTATAATAATTAAGCTCAGAACACATGTTGGGTCATATCTACAGAGAGGGTTCTGGGTAACTATAACCCTCACCATAGAATGGGCCCAAGACGCAGGGAAATTGCAAAAGCAGTTCTCATTCCTGATAGGGACCAGATTATAGAAGTTGTTTATTTTGCCTGCCTAGAAAAATAATATAAAGTTATATGTTGAAGAGAGATAAACAGAAGGAGAAACCTGGCTCCACACAATAGATGTTAAATAGCAAGAGGAGAACATCCAGAGAAAGACAGAGAGAGAGAGAGAGAGAGAGAGAGAGAGAGAGAGAGAAAGAGAGGGAGGGAGGGAGGGAGAGAGAGAGGGAGGTGCAATTGACACCCCCTTCCCCATCCTAGGAGTTAATGGGAAAATACTGAGGTATTTGGTGTACCCAAAGTACTGTGTATAGCTTACATATTCACTTTTCACCATCTACTGTGCATTAGTTTCTGGAAAACAAATTCATACATCAGTAAAAAACCAAACAATCGAAATTGGGTGTTTTTTTCTGATGTATGTATGATGTAGGAGATGTATTGAATGGACTGTATTCAGTGGCGTAACTAGGAATGGCGGGGCCCTGTGACGAACTTTTGACATGGCTCCCCCCCCCCAACCGACGCCAAAGACCTCGACCGACTCCCTACTCCGCACTCTATGTCCCTTAGTAAGCCCTGCACACAGTATTATGTGGCCCCTGCACACAGTATTATGTCCATTAGTGGCCCCTGCATACAGCATTATGTCCCTTAATGGCCCTGCACAAAGTATTATGTCCATTAGTGGCCCCTGTACACAGTATTTGTCCCTTAGTGGCCCTGCACAAAGCATTATGTCCATTAGTGGCCCCTGCACACAGTATTATGTCCCTTAGTGGCCCCTGCACACAGCATTATGTCCCTTAGTGGCCCCTGCACACAGTATTATCCCCCATAGTGGCCCCTGCACACAGCATTATCCCCCATAGTGGCCCCTGAACACAGTATTATCCCCCATAGTGGCTCCTGCACACAGTATTATCCTCCATAGTGTCCCCTGCACACAGTATTATCCCCCATAGTGGCTCCTGCACACAGTATTATCCCCCATAGTGTCCCCTGCACACAGTATTATCCCCAATAGTGTCCCCTGCACACAGTATTATCCCCCAGTGTCCCTTGCACACAGTATTATCCCCCATAGTGGTCCCTGCACACAGTATTATCCCCAATAGTGTCCCCTGCACACAGTATTATCCCCCATAGTGTCCCCTGCACACAGTATTATCCCCCATAGTGTTCCCTACACACAGTATTATCCCCAATAGTGTCCCCTGCACACAGTATTATCCCCCATAGTGGCCCCTGCACACAGTATTATCCCCCATAGTGTCCCCTGCACACAGTATTATCCCCAAAAGTGTCCCCTGCACACAGTATTATCCCCCATAGTGTCCCTTGCACACAGTATTATCCCCCATAGTGGCTCCTGCACACAGTATTATCCCCCATAGTGGCCCCTGCACACAGTATTATCCTCCATAGTGGCCCCTGCACACAGTATTATCCCCCATAGTGTCCCCTGCACACAGTATTATCCCCCATAGTGGCCCCTGAACACAGTATTATCCCCCATAGTGGCCCCTGCACACAGTATTATCCTCCATAGTGTCCCCTGCACACAGTATTATCCCCCATAGTGTCCCCTGCACACAGTATTATCCCCCATAGTGGCCCCTGCACACAGCATTATCCCCCATAGTGGCCCCTGAACACAGTATTATCCCCCATAGTGGCCCCTGCACACAGTATTATCCTCCATAGTGTCCCCTGCACACAGTATTATCCCCCATAGTGTCCCCTGCACACAGTATTATCCCCCATAGTGTCCCCTGCACACAGTATCCCCAATAGTGTCCCCTGCACACAGTATTATCCCCCAGTGTCCCTTGCACACAGTATTATCCCCCATAGTGGTCCCTGCACACAGTATTATCCCCAATAGTGTCCCCTGCACACAGTATTATCCCCCATAGTGTCCCCTGCACACAGTATTATCCCCCATAGTGTTCCCTACACACAGTATTATCCCCAATAGTGTCCCCTGCACACAGTATTATCCCCCATAGTGGCCCCTGCACACAGTATTATCCCCCATAGTGTCCCTTGCACACAGTATTATCCCCCATAGTGGCTCCTGCACACAGTATTATCCCCCATAGTGGCCCCTGCACACAGTATTATCCCCCATAGTGGCCCCTGCACACAGTATTATCCCCCATAGTGTCCCCTGCACACAGTATTATCCCCCATACTGTTCCCTGCACACAGTATTATCCCCATAGTGTCCCCTGCACACAGTATTATCCCCCATAGTGTCCCCTGCACACAGTATTATCCCCCATAGTGTCCCCTGCACACAGTATTATCCCCAATAGTGTCCCCTGCACACAGTATTATCCCCCATAGTGTCCCTTGCACACAGTATTATCCCCCATAGTGGCCCCTGCACACAGTATTATCCCCCATAGTGTCCCCTGCACACAGTATTATCCCCAAAAGTGTCCCCTGCACACAGTATTATCCCCCATAGTGTCCCTTGCACACAGTATTATCCCCCATTGTGGCTCCTGCACACAGTATTATCCCCCATAGTGGCCCCTGCACACAGTATTATCCCCCATAGTGGCCCCTGCACACAGTATTATCCCCCATAGTGTCCCCTGCACACAGTATTATCCCCCATAGTGTTCCCTGCACACAGTATTATCCCCAATAGTGTCCCCTGCACACAGTATTATCCCCCATAGTGGCCCCTGCACACAGTATTATCCCCCATAGTGTCCCCTGCACACAGTATTATCCCCAATAGTGTCCCCTGCACACAGTATTATCCCCCCATAGTGTCCCTTGCACACAGTATTATCCCCCATAGTGGCTCCTGCACACAGTATTATCCCCCATAGTGGCCCCTGCACACAGTATTATCCCCCATAGTGGCCCCTGCACACAGTATTATCCCCCATAGTGGTCCTGCACACAGTATTATCCCCCATAGTGGCTCCTGCACACAGTATTATCCCCAATAGTGTCCCCTGCGCACAGTATTATCCCCAATAGTGTCCCCTGCGCACAGTATTATCCCCCATAGTGTCCCCTGCACACAGTATTATCCCCCATAGTGGCCCCTGCACACAGTATTATCCCCCATAGTGGCCCCTGCACACAGTATTATCCCCCATAGCGGCTCCTGCGCACAGTATTATGTCCCACTGTGGACACCCATAAACAATTATTATACTCTGGGGTCTTTTCAGACCCCAGAGTATAATAATCGGAGACCCAGGGGAATAAAAACATAAAAAATTACTGTTTCTTACCTGTCCCCCGGCTCCTATGCTCTCTTCTCAGCTACCGTCCTTCTTCTATGACGTCGGATGTCACATGACCCGGGAAGCAGGCCGGGTTCATGTGACGTCAGAGACGTCAGACAAGTAGGAAGGAGGCCTGGCAGGATTGTGGAGAGGTAAGTTCCCTTACCTCTCTCGGTCCGCCGATCATTATACTCGGGGGTCTGCAAAGACCCCCGAGCATAATGATAGCATTTGTGGGGCCCGCGTTGTCACTTACCGATCCCGGCCCAGCCAGGATTGGTAAGTAAATAGGGCCCATAACGGCAGATTTAAAAAAAAAACAAAAAAACGCAGCAGTAGCGGCTGTCACCGGGCCCCCTAATGGCCCGGGCCCTGTGGCAGCCGCCTCTGCTGCCTCTACGGTAGTTACGCCCCTGACTGTATTACAGTTTGTATGGAATGGACTGTATTACAGTTCACTCCTGTAGAAGTAGATACAAACTGTTTGGACATCAGAAAGTAAAGAGGAATTTGAGGTGGACATCGGCCTTAGATTCTTCTTTATTTTCTTCTCCTGGCTCCCGTGCAGAACATCAACATTCTGTTGCAACTTCCACCACTGATTAGTAGAGATGAGCGAACACTAAAATGTTCGAGGTTCGAAATTCGATTCGAACAGCCGCTCACTGTTCGAGTGTTCGAATGGGTTTCGAACCCCATTATAGTCTATGGGGAACATAAACTCGTTAAGGGGGAAACCCAAATTCGTGTCTGGAGGGTCACCAAGTCCACTATGACACCCCAGGAAATGATACCAACACCCTGGAATGACACTGGGACAGCAGGGGAAGCATGTCTGGGGGCATAAAAGTCACTTTATTTCATGGAAATCCCTGTCAGTTTGCGATTTTCGCAAGCTAACTTTTCCCCATAGAAATGCATTGGCCAGTGCTGATTGGCCAGAGTACGGAACTCGACCAATCAGCGCTGGCTCTGCTGGAGGAGGCGGAGTCTAAGATAACTCCACACCAGTCTCCATTCAGGTCCGACCTTAGACTCCGCCTCCTCCGGCAGAGCCAGCGCTGATTGGCCGAAGGCTGGCCAATGCATTCCTATGCGAATGCAGACTTAGCAGTGCTGAGTCAGTTTTGCTCAACTACACATCTGATGCACACTCGGCACTGCTACATCAGATGTAGCAATCTGATGTAGCAGAGCCGAGGGTGCACTAGAACCCCTGTGCAAACTCAGTTCACGCTAATAGAATGCATTGGCCAGCGCTGATTGGCCAATGCATTCTATTAGCCCGATGAAGTAGAGCTGAATGTGTGTGCTAAGCACACACATTCAGCACTGCTTCATCAAGCCAATACAATGCATTAGCCAGTGCTGATTGGCCAGAGTACGGAATTCGGCCAATCAGCGCTGGCTCTGCTGGAGGAGGCGGAGTCTAAGATCGCTCCACACCAGTCTCCATTCAGGTCCGACCTTAGACTCCGCCTCCTCCGGCAGAGCCAGCGCTGATTGGCCGAAGGCTGGCCAATGCATTCCTATGCGAATGCAGACTTAGCAGTGCTGAGTCAGTTTTGCTCAACTACACATCTGATGCACACTCGGCACTGCTACATCAGATGTAGCAATCTGATGTAGCAGAGCCGAGGGTGCACTAGAACCCCTGTGCAAACTCAGTTCACGCTAATAGAATGCATTGGCCAGCGCTGATTGGCCAATGCATTCTATTAGCCCGATGAAGTAGAGCTGAATGTGTGTGCTAAGCACACACATTCAGCACTGCTTCATCAAGCCAATACAATGCATTAGCCAGTGCTGATTGGCCAGAGTACGGAATTCGGCCAATCAGCGCTGGCCAATGCATTCTATTAGCCCGATGAAGTAGAGCTGAATGTGTGTGCTAAGCACACACATTCAGCACTGCTTCATCAAGCCAATACAATGCATTAGCCAGTGCTGATTGGCCAGAGTACGGAATTCGGACAATCAGCGCTGGCTCTGCTGGAGGAGGCGGAGTCTAAGATAGCTCCACACCAGTCTCCATTCAGGTCCGACCTTAGACTCCGCCTCCTCCGGCAGAGCCAGCGCTGATTGGCCGAAGGCTGGCCAATGCATTCCTATGCGAATGCAGACTTAGCAGTGCTGAGTCAGTTTTGCTCAACTACACATCTGATGCACACTCGGCACTGCTACATCAGATGTAGCAATCTGATGTAGCAGAGCCGAGGGTGCACTAGAACCCCTGTGCAAACTCAGTTCACGCTAATAGAATGCATTGGCCAGCGCTGATTGGCCAATGCATTCTATTAGCCCGATGAAGTAGAGCTGAATGTGTGTGCTAAGCACACACATTCAGCACCGCTTCATCAAGCCAATACAATGCATTAGCCAGTGCTGATTGGCCAGAGTACGGAATTCGGCCAATCAGCGCTGGCTCTGCTGGAGGAGGCGGAGTCTAAGGTCGGACCTGAATGGAGACTGGTGTGGAGCGATCTTAGACTCCGCCTCCTCCAGCAGAGCCAGCGCTGATTGGCCGAATTCCGTACTCTGGCCAATCAGCACTGGCTAATGCATTGTATTGGCTTGATGAAGCAGTGCTGAATGTGTGTGCTTAGCACACACATTCAGCTCTACTTCATCGGGCTAATAGAATGCATTGGCCAGCGCTGATTGGCCGAATTCCGTACTCTGGCCAATCAGCACTGGCTAATGCATTGTATTGGCTTGATGAAGCAGTGCTGAATGTGTGTGCTTAGCACACACATTCAGCTCTACTTCATCGGGCTAATAGAATGCATTGGCCAATCAGCGCTGGCCAATGCATTCTATTAGCGTGAACTGAGTTTGCACAGGGGTTCTAGTGCACCCTCGGCTCTGCTACATCAGATTGCTACATCTGATGTAGCAGTGCCGAGTGTGCATCAGATGTGTAGTTGAGCAAAACTGACTCAGCACTGCTAAGTCTCTGCATTCGCATAGGAATGCATTGGCCAGCCTTCGGCCAATCAGCGCTGGCTCTGCCGAAGGAGGCGGAGTCTAAGGTCGGACCTGAATGGAGACTGGTGTGGAGCGATCTTAGACTCCGCCTCCTCCAGCAGAGCCAGCGCTGATTGGTCGAGTTCCGTACTCTGGCCAATCAGCGCTGGCCAATGCATTCTATTAGCCCGATGAAGTAGAGCTGAATGTGTGTGCTTAGCACACACATTCAGCTCTACTTCATCAGGCTAATAGAATACATTGGCCAATCAGCGCTGGCCAATGCATTCTATTAGCTTGATGAAGCAGAGTGTGCACAAGGGTTCAAGCGCACCCTCGGCTCTGATGTAGCAGAGCTGAGGGTGCACAAGGGTTCAAGTGCACCCTCGGCTCTCCTACATCAGAGCCGAGGGTGCGCTTGAACCCTTGTGCAGCCTCGGCTCTGCTACATCAGAGCCGAGGGTGCGCTTGAACCCTTGTGCACACTCTGCTTCATCAAGCTAATAGAATGCATTGGCCAGCGCTGATTGGCCAGAGTACGGAATTCGGCCAATCAGCGCTGGCCAATGCATCCCTATGGGAAAAAGTTTATCTCACAAAAATCACAATTACACACCCGATAGAGCCCCAAAAAGTTATTTTTAATAACATTCCCCCCTAAATAAAGGTTATCCCTAGCTATCCCTGCCTGTACAGCTATCCCTGTCTCATAGTCACAAAGTTCACATTCTCATATGACCCGGATTTGAAATCCACTATTCGTCTAAAATGGAGGTCACCTGATTTCGGCAGCCAATGACTTTTTCCAATTTTTTTCAATGCCCCCGGTGTCGTAGTTCCTGTCCCACCTCCCCTGCGCTGTTATTGGTGCAAAAAAGGCGCCAGGGAAGGTGGGAGGGGAATCGAATTTTGGCGCACTTTACCACGTGGTGTTCGATTCGATTCGAACATGGCGAACACCCTGATATCCGATCGAACATGTGTTCGATAGAACACTGTTCGCTCATCTCTACTGATTAGGCCTAAATGAATGAGTCTAGAGATGAGAGAACACTGTTCGGATCAGCCGATCCGTACAGCACACACCCATAGAAATGAATGGAAGCACCTGTGACGCCGGCCGGCCGCCGGCAAAGTCAGCGTCACAGGTGCTTCCATTCATTTCTATGGGTGTGTGCTGTTCGGATCAGCTGATCCGAACAGTGTTCGCTCATCTCTAAATGAGTCTAATGAGTGGGGAATCTCAGGTTGCGGCCTCCAAATCCACTGCAGAATCTGCGGCAAGATCCAGCAGGATGCTTTTTTTCCCAGTTTGCTGCTCCAATTAGTTTCATTAGGAGGCAAAATGAGGAGGGAATCTGCTGCTGATGTAGGTGTGAAATCTGCTGCATAATCAGTGCCAGATTCCACAGTGTGAACAGGGCCTGATACTGTTAATAGTGCTACTCCGCAGTGGACCCCACACAGTATCATATGCTCTACAGTGGCCCCACCCGGCATTATATGCCCACAGTGGCCCCCGCGCAGTTTCTAAAATGTCATATCTAGGGGATTCATTTTTACTAAATATCAGAAAATCTGCAATGGCCCACTAGTGCAGTGTAACCCTTGATTCACATCTTTGTTTGGTAATCCGTTCGGGGAGTCCACATGGGGACCCCCGGACAGACTACCGAACGCATTTTGCAAGCGGTGAGCAGTGAAAGCACACGGACCCATAGACTATAATGGATCATGCGGACAGAAAAGTAGATTGTGAAGTACTTTCCTGTCCGCATGTTCCCTGCGGTGATCTTGCGGCAAGCACGCAGACCCCATTATAGTCTATGGGGATCCGTGTGCTTTCACTGCGCACCGCTTGCAAATGCGTTCGGTAGTCCGTTCGGGTGGGTCCCCATGTGGACTCCCCCGAACAGATTACTGACGCAGATGTTCACGAGGCCTAAATGACCAAATTAGGCATTAAATGTGCATGGTGCCCTTTAAATTCTGAATTCTGTTGTATTTACAGGCAAAAGATCAAGCCATATGAAAGGGGTTTCTAAAAATGCGAAAGAGCATAATAACAAGAGAGGTCAGATAATGGAAGGGTTATAGTATTCTGTATGACAATTGGATTATTGGACTTTGTAGGCAGAGGTAAAAATACCTCAAATTATTTTATTTTTATATGCATCTGCTTACAAATATCTTGATATATCAGTCCTTCTTCACACTGTCTATTCTTTTTTTTTTTTTGGGGGGGGGATGGGGAGGCAATTCAGACTTCTGTTATGCAGCTTCATGATTTCTACATATGCACCTGCCCATTATGTGTCCATACAGCAGTCTATGAAAATTGGGACTAAAAAGTGAGATGTCATTGAGGAAAAAAAATTAAATCTTTAATTTTTACAGCCCAATGTTAAATTCTCTGTAACACTTGTGGGGCCATAATTATTACTCACTATTCCCTTTGAGGGGTGTAGTTTCCAAAATGTGGTCATATCTCAGGGGCTCTTCAAATGCGTCATGGTGCCTGAAAACAATTCAAGCAAAATTTGTCATTCAAAAATCCCTCTGTTGTTTCTTCCATTATGTGTGGTGCCATTTGCCCATGCAGAAGATAACTTCCACATGTGAAATTTCTCTCCAATAAATACTGCACAAGAAACATTAGGATGTATTTTTCCCTTTAACCCCTGCTGAACATGTAAATTTTAGGGATAGATGATCGTATTATAGAAACAAATTGACATTTTTAAATTTCACATCCATTATACTTTAATTCCTATGCTTAAAGGGGTATTCCCACGTCGCATACTCACCAGTCTTCACTGCTGTAAAATCTTCTT
The DNA here is from genome assembly GCF_031893055.1 of Leptodactylus fuscus. NCBI lineage: Eukaryota > Metazoa > Chordata > Amphibia > Anura > Leptodactylidae > Leptodactylus > Leptodactylus fuscus. The sequence goes on from NC_134265.1 coordinate 183,123,493, forward strand.
TCTTCCTGGTTTCTTGCATCATTTGGTGGGCAGGGTATCACATGCAACCTGCCGTTTAGCTCCGCCCCTAAATTAGCGTGTGGCTCTGTCCACCGCATAGCGTGATCCTATGGGGCGGCTGAAGGGCCTGTGATGTCATCAAAGGTCCTTAAACACTATATGCACAATATTGGACTATGAAGTACAGGCAGGAGCAACTCCATTCTGCCTGTCTCTGCCATAATGAACACAATTGAATTAGCTAGCCTGATAACTGGGAGAACAGAAGAAAAGAAAGCAGCTCCTCTCCCCTATCTGAGTGACCTAGGTTACGTGGTGTAGACAGAGGAATAGTTAGATACACACGCTCGCTCCCGTGCACTTAGCCCCTCCCTCCTCCCCCCTGAGAGCAGGAAGCTAGGTCACATGGTGTAGACACAGGAATAGCTAGATACACAGACTGGCTCCTGTGCACTTAGCCCCTCCTCCCTCCCCTCTGAGAGCAGGCAGATACATCACTTGACTTTTGAGCAGATAAGTCAAGGGCTGTGTCAACAATGAATTAAATAAAGTAAGATAGTGGACCAACAAAGCAGTTTTGCTGAAGCAGTGTATTTAGGAAAAGTCTTACATCCACATTAACAAGCAGTATAGATAGGATCCTTGTGATGGGACAACCCCTTTAACCCCCTTACCACCGATTATTTTTTGATTTTCGTTTTTGACTCCCTTCCTTCTAAACCCCATAACTTTTTTTATTTCTCTGCTCCCAGAGCCATACGAGGTCTTAATCTTTGCAGGACAAATTTTTCTTCATGATGCCACCATTAATTATTCTGTAGAATGTACTGGGAAGCTGGAAAAAAATTCAGAATGGGGTGGATATGAAGAAAAAATGCATTTCTGCGACATTCTTACGGGCTTCGGTTTTACGGCGTTCACTGTGCAGCCAAAATAACATGTCCCCTGTATTCTGTGTTTCGGTACGATTCTGGGGATACCAAATTTATATGGTTTTATTTACATTTTAACCCCTTAAAAAAAATCCAAAACTGTGTTAAAAAAATGTTTTTCTAAAAGTCGCCATATTCTGACACCCGTAACTTTTTTATACGTCCGTGTACGGGGATGCATAGGGAATCTTTTTTGGGGGGGCCGGGTGTACTTTTTAGTTCTACCATTTTCTTGAAATGCTATTGCTTTGATCACTTTTTATTCAAATTTTACTAGTACGGCGGATGTCGGGAAAGGGTTAACACACTTTTTTAATACCTGTTCTAGGCTGAGGAAGGAGTCTATTGAGCCAGAAGGGAGAAGGATAAGAGCTTCCTTTATATTGCTCATTCCTTTTGTAGCCATTCTTGGCTCAAAAAAACACAACAAAATCTGCAACAAAAAAAGCTACGTTTCTGCCTTAGACTACAGCCCCACGTTATGCACCGCAGCCAAAAAACGCTGTGTAAGGCCGGGGCCCCACAGGGCGGAAAGGCTGCTATTTGCCCGCAGCAGAAACACCACGGGAAAAATCGCGGCGTTATACAGTAACAGCAAAGTGGCTGGGATTCATGCGAATCCCATGCCTACTGTGCATTAAAATCCACAGTGTGAACACGCTGCGATTTCCAAAACCGTTGTGGTTTTAGTAAAAACAGCCAGTAAATGCCAGCGGCTTTCCCCTAGATATAATTGTAGCAGAAAGTGTGTGCAGGAAAACTCCATGATCTTTAAAGCACTGCAGGAAGAACCGCGATGCGTTCCTGCCGCGGTTTTTCTTGCAGCACTTTATCGCTGCGGATCGTCCCGTGGGGCCTTAGCCTCAAAGACTACAACAGAAACACATTGTATTTTTTTTTTTCTGTAGCATTTTTCACAGATAGTCTGCAGAGGAAAACTTCTGCCTCTATTACATCTATACAGAAAACACCAGCGTTTCCGTCGCTATAATTAACATGCTGAAATTTACAAAAACACAAGAGTTTTGAAATTGCAAATTTTCCCGTGCAGATTTTTTCTGCAATGTGTAACTGGGATTAGCCATCATGCAATCCACTTTGCAGTTACTATAAAACATAGGGTTTTTTGCCGCAGCATTTCCGCCGTGGCCAAAATGCTGCATTTTCACAATGTGGAGCCCTAGACTTCTACTAGATTGAGAAGGCACAATTTTAAAAATGTGGGGGTTTTCTTGAAAAGGTTAAAATTGCTGTTAGACTTATAAGCCTTCTAATGTCCTAAAAAAAAAAAAGAAAAGACATTTAAAAAATTATACAAACTTAAAACACAGATATGGTAAATAATATTTATTAACTAATTTGAGTAGTATGACTGCGAAAAGAAAAATAATTAACATTTTGTAGATATTTTCCTAATTTTTCATACAAAAAGACAAAACATGTTGACAAAAAATTTCCACTAACAAGAATCACAATGCATCTCAATAGTTCGGTAAGCTAAAGCATTCCATGTGATACATCAGATTTGAAAACTGGATGCAGCAGGAAAAAGGTATTGGGAGTTGCACTGGATCAACAGAACATGGGGCAAATGGAAAAATGCCTAAAATAAGAAAACATTTCTGTTACCCTTACATCCCTGCTTCTCCACAACTATCAGTCAACATTTCTTCAGGAGTAACAGTCACTGACTGCAAAGAAATGCTTATATAGTGTTTAGAATGCTTATTTAGTTTGTGATGGGTGAAAGGCAAGGTGCTGGAGTCCCGCTATATCAGCCCCAGACTCCTGGGCGGGTCTTGAATAGGTTCCAGCCCCAGGTGTAGGTCTCGTTACTGGGCCATAAAAGGGCCCGTGCACACGACGCATCGCAGCGCTGATTCTGACAGGTAAACTCATGTCAGAGTCAGCACTTCAAAACAGAATCCCATTGACTTCAATCAGTTCCGTTTAATGCACATAACACATTGAAATCAATGAGTTAAAAAGCCTCTCATTGATTTCAATGTGTAGCACACGTAAGACGGAACCCTTTGAAGTCAATCGGATTCTGTTTTGAAGCGCTCACTCTGACACGAGTTTACATGTCAGAATCAGTGCCGCATTACATCGTGTGCACGGACCCAAAGGCTGCAGAGCCTGCACTTCAGGGCTGATCCTGGGAGGAGAGGAACTGGCTGGGTCTGTCCTGACACTGAGAACCTTGTGATGAAGTACAGTGTTTTTTGGTTGATTCATTTGGCTGGTAGTAAGCCATATGTACAGTTAGTATTTTCTAAACTAACTGTTTAGTTAGTACTCAGGTGAGCAGGATTTTGCTTGACGTTATTTTGCCTGAAGTTAAGGCTGTATTTTATTTTGCTCATTTTTGTGCCTGACATAAAGGTTTATTTATTTTATTTATTTTAAATAAAACACTTTGCTGCAAGAGTTGTGTCACTGTCTCTAACTGGTTGGGTCCGCACCACTGCTTCTACTGAGATACCTTCCCCACAAGTTATATAGCTGTAGTAATTATCTAATATGAATTATCAGTTAATTAGTAATTAGTTTCCATCTGCAACCCAAGAAATCTCAACTAGTAATTATATTGTTTATGGTAATAGTTAATATGCTAAAATCTGGAAATACATTAAATATAATCTATAATGTATGCCATCATAAAAACACCAGACCTATTTGTACAGGTTATGATAACAAGACAACTAATAAGCTGTGGCGGTCTGCTCCCATTGTCATGCACTCTGTCTTAATAAATGCAGTCACCAGCTTGCCTCCATTTCACACCATGCGGTTTCTGGCACTCCTTGCTGCTGCGTGTTCCCTTCTATGTAGCACTTGGTTTAGCCTATAAACCATAACAAGTTCACCTGTGAGCACTCCTGAACCAATCCTTAGCAGCTTCTGCCTATATTAGTCTGCTCAGCCCTCTGATCATGCCCAAGCAATATTGAATCTCGTGCTTCTGTGAGGGTTCTGTACTACACTGCTGAGGAATTATCATTTATTGACCATGCTTCTGATCCTGATTCTGTTCTAGTTCTACTTACCCATGTATGAACTCGGCCTGTCCTAAACTTCTGAACTTGAACGGCTTGCCCTGACTCATTGACTTATCTACAACCTTGTCTGTTTGCTTTCTGCCACTGAATTTCAGCCTGTTACTGACTAACCCTCTGGTCCATCATACAATATCAGTCTGGTCTCTGGTCAGTAACCACACATAAAAGGAACCATCTGGTAGGTAGCACAGCAGGTCAGCAAATCTGCTTCCCATTACAGTTTGCTAGGGCCATGGACCCTATATTGCATTTTCTGTGTGTAGCCATAGGATACCTGAGGAAATGCCAAGACCACATGATGCAACTAAGGCTAGGTTCACACCTGCGCTTGTAGTTTGTTCGGGGTTTCTGACAACCAAATCCGTTTGCAGTCCTACGAACAGGACTTTTCTCTTCACTTTTTTGGATGAAACCTGATGGACCTCACTATAGTCTATGGGGTCTATGGGTTTCTGCAGGTAACTGCTTTTTAAGTGGATTAGGTTTCGCTTGGGGGCCTATAGAACAGAAACCCAAACTCAGGTGTAACCCTAGCGTTATAAACATGATAACAGATTGCCTGGACAATATGTCAAAAACTCTGCAAGTTATGATGTATGCCATGAACGTGATCAGATTGTCTAGACAATATGGCTAGACTCCTATGCAGCACTTTTTCCTCTTCAGCTGTTCTCTTATTCTCATTATGATGGAAGTCTTGCCGTGGATTCCTGAATCAGTACATACCTGTTTCCAACTGATGGAGCTTAAGTGGCTTTCATAAAATTTCTGCTATCTGGAGAAGTTGTAGACTGGGTTAATCCTTTCGGGAACAAGAGGATCCAATTAAACGATCTGGAAGCTTTTCTCACTACCATGCTGTTTTTGGAGAACCTAGGCACATCTCCTCTGCATGAGTTAGGGAAATAGGTTTGTAAGCCAGTATGCCATACAGTTCCACACCCTGGCATCTGAACGTGTCTGGAAAAAAAGTGTTCCAGATAGCAGCATTCAGGAAAAGCCTGTCTGGTTGTATTAACCCCTTCCCACTGGTGGTATTTTTTGGTTTTCTATTTTTGAATCCCCACCTTCCAAACCCCATGATTTTATTTTTCTGTTCACAGAGCCATATTAGGGCTTAATGTTTGTGGGACAAATCATTCATCATAATGGTAACATTTAAAATTCTGAATGGAATGGAATTAGAGAAAGAGTGCATTTGTGCGACTTTCTTACGGACTTCATTTTTACAGATGTGTGTGTTGCACAGTAATTTTCTACTTTTGTATGTATTCTAGGTTAAGGGAATGATTTGAATTTGTAATTTTTCTTCAATACGTCATTTATTAGAGCCCCTAGTGGGTCTTAAACCCAAGGGAGTCTGATCATTAATACAATGCATTACAATCCTATTGCATTGAAAAAATGCATAAAGCAGCCTTTAATACAAGTGAATGCTGTGGTAACAGATCGCCAGCCCTGGAACCCATTCCAGGCACTGGCGATCCTACCCAAAATGGTGGCGCCGCTGGGAAAATAATGCCTTGAACATAAAAATCAATGTTACTCACTTCTCTAAGCGCAACTCCAGGCAGTCTTTAGCCTCTCTAACAAACGTCACATGGATCAGGCCAGTGTCGAGACACATAAGGATGCTGGTGTAACTCACTTCTGTGATGTCATTGAAAAGGACCGTGGTGGAGCCCAGGAGAGGTGAGTATCACTGGTTTTTATGTTTTTCCCCTGGGACTCTGATCATTATATTCTGGGGTCTGAAAATATATATATATATATATATATATATATATATATATATATATATATATATATATATATAGTAAGCCGATGGCTGGTCAGGTAATGGAGGGGGTGTACGTCTCACCCAGACTACTCAGGTGGGTGAGGTGAGAGAACTCCAGGAGTGTTTCTTCTCAGCAGACAACTTTCGTCTGCTGAGCATTTTGGTAAATGCTCAGTATTGGGCTGGATTTTTAGGAATGACAGGTGGGATTGGTAGTGGGACCTGCCATTCCACCCCTATCTAGTCCAGTCCACACTTTGGGGATGTTCCAGCAGCGAATCAGCTGCAGAGAGTCTCCTTGTCAAGGAGACTTAAGAAGTTGCTCCAGCAGCAACACTTTGGCAAAGCTTGGCTGGAGAGCTGACAGAGAGCTCATATTTTTGGAGCTGTGTCCTGAATGATTCTACTGGCTTTTGGATTTCTGTTATTCTAGGTGAGGTAACCTATTCTATGTTTAGTTAGAGCCTAGCCGGGCAGGTATTTATTTTTGTATTGTTTCCTTTGTTGCTGCACTACGTTTTGTGAGTGAAAATAAAACTCTACTTTTGTTTTGGACTAAACAAACTGGACTTGTGTGTCTATGCCACCCCATCTAGCAACCCCAGACCCTGAATATATATATATATATATATATATACATCTTTTCAGACCCCAGAATATAATGATCAGAGTCCCGGGGACAAACAGAAAAACCAGTGATACTCACCTCTCCTGGGCTCCACCGCGGTCCTTTTCAATGACATTACAGAAGAGAGTTACACCAGCATCTTTATGTGTCTCGACACTGGCCTGATCCATGTGACGTTTGTGACATCAATACCACTAGAGAGGCTAAAGACTGCCTGGAGTTGCGCTTAGAGAAGTGAGTAACATTATTTTTTATGTTCGAGGCATTTTTTTCCCAGCGGCGCCACCATTTTGGATAAGATCGCCAGTGCCTAGAATGGGATCCAGGGCTGGCGATCCGTTACCACGGCATTCACTTGTATTAAAGGCTCCTTTATGCATTTTTGCAATGCAATAGGATTATATATATACAGTCCTATGAAAAAGTTTGGGCACCCCTATTAATCTTAATCATTTTTAGTTCTAAATATTTTGGTGTTTGCAACAGCCATTTCCGTTTGATATATCTAATAACTGATGGACACAGTAATATTTCAGGATTGAAATGAGGTTTATTGTACTAACAGAAAATGCGCAATATGCATTAAACCAAAATTTGACCGGTGCAAAAATATGGGCACCTCAACAGAAAAGTGACATTAATATTTAGTACATCCTCCTTTTGCAAAGATAACAGCCTCTAGTCGCTTCCTGTAGCTTTTAATCAGTTCCTGGATCCTGGATGAAGGTATTTTGGACCATTTCTTTCTACAAAACAATTCAAGTTCAGTTAAGTTTGATGGTCGCCGAACATGGACAGCCCGCTCTCAAATGATCTGAAAACAAAGATTGTTCAACATAGTTGTTCAGGGGAAGGATACAAAACGTTGTCTCAGAGATTTAACCTGTCAGTTTCCACTGTGAGGAACATAGTAAGGAAATGGAAGACCACAGGGACAGTTCTTGTTAAGCCCAGAAGTGGCAGGCCAAGAAAAATATCAGAAAGGCAGAGAAGAAGAATGGTGAGAACAGTCAAGGACAATCCACAGACCACCTCCAAAGAGCTGCAGCATCATCTTGCTGCAGATGGTGTCACTGTGCATCGGTCAACTATACAGCGCACTTTGCACAAATAGAAGCTGTATGGGAGAGTGATGAGAAAGAAGCCGTTTCTGCACGTACGCCACAAATAGAGTTGCCTGAGGTATGAAAAAGCACATTTGGACAAGGCAGCTTCATTTTGGAAACAAAAATTGAGTTGTTTGGTTATAAAAAAAGGCGTTATGCATGGCGTCCAAAAAGAAACAGCATTCCAAGAAAAACACATGCTACCCACTGTAAAATTTGGTGGAGGTTCCATCATGCTTTGGGGCTGTGTGGCCAATGCCGGCATCGGGAATCTTGTTAAAGTTGAGGGTCGCATGGATTCCACTCAGTATCAGCAGATTCTTGAGAATAATGTTCAAGAATCAGTGACGAAGTTGAAGTTACGCCGGGGATGGATATTTCAGCAAGACAATGATCCAAAACACCGCTCCAAATCCTCAGGCATTCATGCAGAGGAACAATTACAATGTTCTGGAATGGCCATCCCAGTCCCCAGACCTGAATATCATTGAACATCTGTGGGATGATTTGAAGCGGGCTGTCCATGCTCGGCGACCATCTAACTTAACTGAACTTGAATTGTTTGTCCAAAATACCTTTATCCAGGATCCAGGAACTGATTAAAAGCTACAGGAAGCGACTAGAGGCTGTTATCTTTGCAAAAGGAGGATCTACTAAATATTAATGTCACTTTTCTGTTGAGGTGCCCATACTTTTGCACCGGTCAAATTTTGGTTTAATGCATATTGCACATTTTCTGTTAGTACAATAAACCTCATTTCAATCCTGAAATATTACTGTGTCCATCAGTTATTAGATATATCAAACTGAAATGGCTGTTGCAAATACCAAAATATTTAGAACTAAAAATGATTAAGATTAATAGGGGTGCCCAAACTTTTTCATAGGACTGTATATATATATATATATATATATATATATATATATATATATATTAGTATAATAGTTTGTGGGTGGCATACACCCCAAATTTTGTATTCTTCTGAACCTGAAATGTTTGCAGTATTTGCAAAGAACAACGTTGGTACCACAAGGAGACATAATACTGTGTGGAGGGGCCACTGTGAGACATTATACTGTATAGAGGCTGCTATGGAACATTATCCTGTGTACAGGGGCCACTAGAGGACATAATACTGTGTGGAGGAGCCACTAAAGGGCATTATACTATATGGAGGGGCTCTATGGGATATTGTATTGTGTGAAGGGGCCACTTTGGTACATTATAGTGTGTAAATGGGGCATTATACTTTGTGAGGACCAGGAAAGGAGAAGCTATGCTCTGGAGGCAGGGGATTCAAGTAAAAAGTTTTCTGTGGGTCCCAGTCTTTGCTATGCCCCTATTGCCTATATTAGTCTGCTCAGCACTCTGAACCATGCCCAAGCAATATTGAACTTAGTGTTTCTAATTCCGTGAGGGTTCCATACCACATTGCTGTGGAATTATCGTTTATTGTTAACACTGATTCTGTTCTGCTACCTACCTGTGTATGACCTCGGATTATCTTGTACTTCTGAAGTTAAACTGTCACCCATTGACTTGCCTTGTATGTCTGACGCCTTCCATTGACTATCCCTCTGTGTGTATCCTTGTGCCCCATACAGAGTCCATCTGGTCCCTGGTCAGTTCCACTCTATACTAGGATGCTGTTGGTAAGTGGCACAGTGGGTCCGCATAGTGGGTCCATTTTCTTTCTTTCAATTCAGTAGCTGGGAGTCAATGTCTGACCTACTAATAAGTGGAGACTGAGAAGTGACTTCTAAGTGCACAGCACCATAGCCATTCAGACTAACTACTATGTGATAAACTCTACCCTGACATATTCTTCACCCCAAAGGAGAAGCGTTTTTTGGTTGCGGTTCATAATAAAAGTAGCACAATAATTGCATTCAGAAGAAGTATTGACTACAGAGGGCATAGACTCAATAAATACAGGACAGCGAAAGAAAGGTGAAATATTGCCAGAGCAAAATCTATAAGACAATAGTGAAACCTCTAATATTTTGGGGACCAATTAGGAATAACTTTAGAGTCTCCAAACACACTAGATTTCTGTAACAAAAATCAGTTTAATGTGATAGAGTCATTGTAAGTTGTTTTATTTCAGTATTTTTTCATTATTTCTAAACACTTATGTGGGCTACACCTGAATTTGAATTTTCTATACACAGATTTCACTAGAATCTGTTTGCATTACTGTCACTGAATGGTGTGAAAATCCTCATCCAGTAAAAGCGCCAAAGCCACCATTGAGCCTGTGCCAATACATCTGCCTATTCAGAGAAAGTATTCAGCCTGCAGAGTCATGCTGACATCCCATACTGTATTTTAGTGGTTTGGTGCAATACAGTTCACGTCAGAAGAATTTATTTACTGTCAGTCATCAGAATGTGTTTACCACTCCATATGCTTCTCTTGTTGGAGAATGTTTGTGCAAATATTACCATGTTTTGTTATCTTTTCTGCAGACTTGTTCAAGCCTTTTTCTTATCATCCCGTTCCTAGTTCCCTCCTTTCAAAATTCTACTTTTTCTAAATGTGGCCATACAACTTAAACAGCTTTTGGACTCGCTGTTATTTCTTCCAATGTCTATTATTTAAGAATAGGAAAGCATCCATGGACCAATTATTGGGGCCTCTGCCCTGTTAGCTTTTAATTGTAATTGTACCTTAGGCTAAAGTTCTACACAGCAAAGTGATTTCCTCTGTGGATTTTCTGCCCCTGTTATACCTATACATAAAATACCAGCGTTTTCATGGGTATAGTTGGCATGCTGCGATTTTCAAAAATGCAGTTTTTCCGCTGCAGATTTATTTCAGCAATGTGTGGACAAGATTAGCCAGAATCCCATCCATTTTACAGGTACTGTAAAAAGCAGCATTTTTTGCAATGTGGGGCTTCAGCTTTAGAGATTAAATCCTCTCCTACTAATATTATAAATGTGAAAGTTTGGATGTTTGTTCCTCAATCACACAAAAACGGCAGAACGCATTTGAATGAAATTTGCCACATAGATAGCGGCAGGCCAGCTTGATAGTTGCCGAAACGCGGAAGCATGCGGATCATCAACGCCAACAACAAGCTCATTATATGGCATGTGTGTGGACCATTCCCCCATGTGATTGGTCACTCATGCGTCACTGGGTGCGCCGATTGCAAACCTTACTGACATCACCAAAGGAGTGTAGACCTCACTAGCGTGGAGTGAAGTGCTAGGTGAGTACTCTGGCCACTACTGGCTAAATAATTATACAGCATGTATGGGGAAGTTAGCTCGGTAGAAGCAGTGGTGCGGACCCATTCAGTCAAGACAGGGACACAAATTTGCAGCAAACTGGTTTATTTAGAAAAAAAACAGGAAAATAAATAAACCTTGACTAAAAGCACAAATTAAACAAAACAAAATACAGCCTTAACTTCAGGCAAAAAAAAATAAAAACCTGCTCGTCTGAGTGACTAACTAGACAGTAGATTAACCTAATTACACATGTGGCTTATTTTCAGCCACACGAACAAAACAGGAGCAATATTGTCTCACCGGACTCAGGGTTACAGGACAGAACCATACACCTTCTTTCACCTCATGGAACTGTACACAATGCAGGAGCTGCAGCCCTTTTCTGTCCCAGTTAATGAACCCATTATCTACACCTGGACTGAGGCGTAATCTAGATCTGCCCTGGACCAAACATGTCAGAAACCTGGGGCTGATATTTCTGGACTCCAGCACTCTGCCTGTCACCTTCTTACATAAGCTTTTTATATTTTAGATATGTCCCACCATGACAATCCCTGAGAAAGTTTCTAATGGAATCAGAGTGTGTTGGGACAGACTTTGCTCAATATGCAAAATTCCATGGGAATACTGTGAATATTTTTGTCTGTGTGGACCCACTTTGTGGGATGTAACGTTGAGCACTTGTCTATAATACTATGGATGACCACTTAACATTCTAGCATACTCTTTGTAATTAACTTTATGTATTTATGAACAGGGGATTTTTGTTCAACAATAAACTGTAAACGAATTGGTAATGAATATTTATACTTATGTGTAATATAATGATATGTATAACTAAATAGCCTAGGTCTTATCCATACCTTTTAGTTTAACTGTCTTGGACAAGTCATTTAATTAGTTAATAGAGTCCAGTTGTGTGTAGTTGTGAAGGCCTCAGTGGTTTGTTAGAGAACACTAGTGAACAAGCAGCATCATGAAGACCAAGGAACTCACCAGACAGGTCAGAGATAAAGTTGTGGAGAAATTTAAAGCAGGGTTAGGTTATAGAAACATATCCCAAGCTTTGAGCATTCCAAGGAGCCCTGTTCAATTCATCATCCCAAAAATGGAAAAAGTATTCTACAACCGTAAAATTACCAAGACATGGCTGTCCACCTAAACTAAAAGATCGAGCAAGGAGAGCACTGTTCAGAGAAGCAGCCAAGAGGACCATTGTCACTCTAGAGGAGCTGCAGAAATCTACAGCTCAAGTGGAGGAATCTATCCATAGGACAACTAAGTTGTGCACTCCACAAATCTCATCTTTATGGAAGAATGGCAAGAAGAAACGTATTGTTGAAAGACAAACATAAAAAGTGCCATTTGCAGTTTGCAACAAGCCATATAGAGGACACAGCAAACAGAAGGTGCTCTGGTCAGGTGACAAGTAACAGGTGTGAGCAATTTAAAAAATAAATCACACCTAAAACCAGATAAAAAGGAAAGACATTGACACAATCTTGGCATTGTGTGTCTGTGAGTGCCACACTAAGCTTGAAGAACAAACTGATTTACTTAGAAAGAACAGGAAAATAAATAAACCTTGACTTCAGAGAAATGTCTGAGAACTTGAGAACCAAAATTGTGGAAAAATATCAGCAATCTTCAGAAATCTTGATGTCCACAGTGTGCAACATAATTAAGAAGTTTACAACCAATGGCACTGTAGCTAATCTTCCTGGACATGGATGGAAGAGAAAAAGTGATGAAGGTTGCAACACAGAATAATCTGGATGGTGCACAAGCAACCCTAAATTGCAAAGAATTTGCAGGCACTATCCATCGACATTTGAATTAAACAAAACACTATGGCGAGAGACCAGGAGGACCCACTGCTGACACAAAGATGTAAAAAAGCTAGACTGCAGTTTACCAAAATGTATGTAAGCCAAAATAATCTTGGGAAAACATATTGTAGACACATGAAACCAAGATAGAGCTTTTTGGTAAAGCACATCATTCTACTGTTTACCAAAAAATGGAAGCCTACATGAGGCCTACAAAGAAAAGAACACAGTACCAACAATCAAATATGGTGGAGGGTAAAAGATGTTTTGGGGTTGTTTTGCTGCCTCTGGGTGCCTTGATTGTATGTAAGGCATCATGAAATCTGAAGATTACCAAAGGATTTTGGGTCTCAATGTAGGGCCCAGTGTCAGAAAGCTGGGTTTGTGTACTAGTTTATGGCCCTTCCACCAGGACAATGACTCCGAACATACTTCAAAAAGCACCCAGAAATGGATAGAAACAAACAGCTGGAGAATTCTGAAGTCGCCAGCGAGGAGTCTGGATCTAAATCCCGTTAGACACCTGTTGAGAAATCTTAAAATTGCTGTTGGGAGAAGGCACCCTTCAAATTTGAGAGACCTGGTGCAGTTTGCAAAGAGTGATCCAAAATTACAGTTGAGAGAAGTAAGAAGCTTGTTGATGGTTATAAGAAGTGAGCAATTTCAGTTATTTTTGCCAAAGGATTTCAGGTTTTTTTTGTGTTGTTTCAATACTCAAAAAGGAAATGAACACGTGTAATTGCAATATTTTCTGGGATAAATATTTATTTTTCTGGAAAAATTTTAGGGGTCCTATCAATGTATACATATTAGAGATGAGCAAACAGTAAAACATTCGATATTCGTTTTGAATAGCTGGTCAATTTTCGACTATTCGATCGAATATCGAACCCCATTAAGTCTATGGGGAAAAATGCTTTGTTTCAGGGGATCCCACCATTCGACTCAGGAGTGTCCCCAAGTCCACTATAACATCCCAGGAAATGATGCCAACACCCTGGAATGCAACTGTTCAGCATGGTTCAGCGCACACTCAGCACTGCTACATCAGATGCAGCTGAACTGAGTGTGCAGCATGGTTCAACGCACACTCAGCACTGCGGAGATGTAGTAGTGCTGGCCGTGCACTCAGCTCGTCTGCATCTTTGGAGTAGTTGAGCTGAATGCACGGCCAGCACTGCTTCATTTCCGATGTAGCATCATCGGAGTAGTCGAGCTGAGCGTGCGGCCAGCTCTGCTACATCTTGTCATAGGAATGCATTGACCAGCGTTGATTGGTCAGTGTACAGCATTCGGCCAATCAACGCTGGTTCTGCCAGAGGAGGCAGAGTCTAGGATCCGTCCACAGCAGTTTCCATTGTGGTCCGATCTCAGATGTAGCAGTGCTGACTTAGCACTGCTACACAGAGAAGCGGCAGAGCTCAGCACACACAGAGATGCAGCAGAGCTGAGTGTGCAGCATGGTTCGAAGCACACTCAGCACTGCTACATCAGATCTTCCTTCTTTCTCCTTCTGTTCCTTAGCTGCTATAGGCTCCTAGTATATCTTCTCTTCTCAACATATGTATGCCTACGTCTGTAATATATTACTGTGTATTCTCCTGTATCTGTATTACTATGCTGCTGTAACATACTGAAATTTCCCCACTGTGGGACTATTAAAGGATTATCTTATCTTATCTTGAAGTCAATGGGATTCTGTTTTGAAGCACTTAGTTGCACGGTTCCAACCTTTTAGCTTTTTTAAATATTGGTACCATATCCTCCAGTCTTGTGGCACTAAACCAGTGACAAGAGAGTCTAAAAAGGTCTGTCATTTACCAAGCTCAATGCCCGCAATGAATGCCATCTGGGCCAAATGGCATTATAATAATAGTTAATTTGCTCGCACACATCTGTACTTGTTCTTGTGTTAATGGGGTCTTGTGGACTAAAAATATTGATGACCAATCCTAAAGATACGCCATCAATATTATACTGGAGGGAATCTGAAACCTGGCACCCTCATTGATCAGCTGTTCTTGGCAACTGATACGAAGCACGAAGCAGACAACTCTGTTTTAATTGCAGTGGCCAGCAGGGCCATTTTAACACATTGACGGGTCTAGTGCAAAAGCTTCATAAGTGGGCCCCCCCTTCAATACCCGCTATTACACCCGTCTGAAAGCTGCCAAAAACAAGGACTTTGTTTTGTGGCATACTATGGGTGAAAATGTGTTAACTGACTGATGAAAATTTTCCGCCTGTCAGAAGGGTTTATATATGTTCATCTCTAGTAATAATCATTACTGATATTTTTTTAGTGAGTAACGCATATCGATGGAGGGGTAGTCGGCCTATTTTACTCTATAAAGATCAGGTATGGACGAAAGGGAAACATATGGGTTACAGTGCCAATAAACTTCATGGTTATGTTCACTGGAGTATTACATTATCTCTGTATGTGACTGCTAAATATTATAATATTACAATATTCATGGCATACATAGGAATTAGTAGCAAACACCCCCCCCCCCCAAAAAAAAAAAACCCCACAAAACTCTAATACTCACCTCTTCTCACTCCGTTGCTCTCTTAGTCCGGAGTCTTTAGGTATCTGTAGGCACAATGTAAGTGATGACACCACATCTCACCTGCAGCTTCTGAGGCTCCCTCTTTCATCACTGATGCCGATAATCTGAGGCTGGGCAGCCCGAAACGGGGACAGCAAAGGCAGTACTGTCCCGTTGTATCAATGAGAATCCCACTACCCAGGGGCTCGATGCAAGTGCACTGTTGGCCCTATGGCTAAAGCGGCCTCGGTGGCCCTAAGAGGATAGGGTCATCAATATTTTAACCTGGAAAATCCCTTTAAGACTAAGGCCCCAAATAGCGAGTCGCAAGCAAAATATGCAGTGGAAAAGACCGCATCAGAAATGCAATACGTTTTTTTCCGCAGAGTTCTTCACTCAAAGTCCGCAGAGTTTTCTTCAGCAGAATTTCTGCCTTTATTGTAACTATACAGAAAACACCAGTGTTTCCAAAGATATAATTGAAATGCTGCGATATACAAAAACACAAATGTTTTTTAAGTCGCAGCATATCAGCTGTGGATTTATTTTTTTTTGAAGTGTGTGGATAGGATTAGCCAGAATCCCATCCACTTTGCAGGTAATGTATAATACAGCATGGGGCCCCGGCCAAACTTAGTAATATTGGAGGACCTTGAACTGGTAAGTCCCTGGTAAACACTGATACAAAGTAGGAGTTTAATATCTCAAACTTCTATGTCATGTAAAGTTATATGCCCATGGTCAAGGCCGTTATATCAGATTTTGTTTATTTTTACCATCTATAAAATATTATAGGGTAGGATTTGTTTCAACCCCTTAGTGACCACCAGCCTGTTTTGGACCTTAATGACCAAGCCAAATTTTGGAAATTTGCCCTGTGTGACTTTATCAGTGAATAATTCTGTAACAGTATACCGCAACCAAGCAACTCTGATATTGTTTTTTCGTGACATGTTGTACTTTACTGAGGTGAAATTAGACTGATATAACTTGTGTAAATTTATTTAAAAAACTCCGCAAATGCTGAAAATTTTTAAAATCTTTCAATGTTTTCCATTTTTCAGCTGCGGTATCTCACATATGCACAATAAGACAAGGCAAAAAAGTTAGTAGTTACAGTGGGGCAAAAAAGTATTTAGTCAGTCACCAATAGTGCAAGTTCCGTCTGTAATTTACATCATAGGTAGACCTCAACTATGAGAGACAAAATGAGAAAACAAATCCAGAAAATCACATTGTCTGATTTTGTAAGAATTTATTTGCAAATTATGGTGGAAAATAAGTATTTGGTCAGTAACAAAATTTCATCTCAATACTTTGTTATATATCCTTTGTTGGCAATGACAGAGGTCAAACGTTTTCTGTAAGTCTTCACAAGGTTGGCACACACTGTTGTTGGTATGTTGGCCCATTCCTCCATGCAGATCTCCTCTAGAGCAGTGATGTTTTGGGGCTGTCGCTTGGCAACACGGACTTTCAACTCCCTCCAAAGGTTTTCTATAAGGTTGAGATCTGGAGACTGGCTAGGCCACTCCAGGACCTTGAAATGCTTCTTACAAAGCCACTCCTTCGTTTCCCTGGCGGTGTGCTTTGGATCATTGTCATGTTGAAAGACCCAGCCACGTTTCATCTTCAATGCCCTTGCTGATGGAAGGAGGTTTGCACTCAAAATCTCACGATACATGGCCCCATTCATTCTTTCATGTACCCGGATCAGTCGTCCTGGCCCCTTTGCAGAGAAACAGCCCCAAAGCATGATGTTTCCACCCCCATGCTTTACAGTAGGTATGGTATTTGATGGATGCAACTCAGTATTCTTTTTCCTCCAAACACGAAAAGTTGTGTTTCTACCAAACAGTTCCAGTTTGGTTTCATCAGACCATAGGACATTCTCCCAATACTCTTCTGGATCATCCAAATGCTCTCTAGCAAACTTCAGACGGGCCCGGACATGTACTGGCTTAAGCAGTGGGACACGTCTGGCACTGCAGGATCTGAGTCCCTGGCGGCGTAGTGTGTTACTGATGGTAGGCTTTGTAACATTGGTCCCAGCTCTCTGCAGTTCATTCACTAGGTCCCCCCGCGTGGTTCTGGGATTTTTGCTCACCGTTCTTGTGATCATTTTGACCCCACGGGGTGAGATTTTGCGTGGAGCCCCAGATCGAGGGAGATTATCAGTGGTCTTGTATGTCTTCCATTTTCTAATTATTGCTCCCACGGTTGATTTCTTCAATCCAAGCTGGTTGCCTATTGCAGATTCAGTCTTCCCAGCCTGGTGCAGGGCTACAATTTTGTTTCTGGTGTCCTTTGACAGCTCTTTGGTCTTCACCATAGTGGAGTTTGGAGTCTGACTGTTTGAGGGTGTGCACAGGTGTCTTTTTATACTGATAACAAGTTTAAACAGGTGCCATTACTACAGGTAATGAGTGGAGGAAAGAGGAGACTCTTAAAGAAGAAGTTACAGGTCTGTGAGAGCCAGAAATCTTGATTGTTTGTAGGTGACCAAATACTTATTTTCCACCATAATTTGCAAATAAATTCTTACAAAATCAGACAATGTGATTTTCTGGATTTGTTTTCTCATTTTGTCTCTCATAGTTGAGGTCTACCTATGATGTAAATTACAGACGCCTCTCATCTTTTTAAGTGGTGGAACTTGCACTATTGGTGACTGACTAAATACTTTTTTGCCCCACTGTATATACTTCCAAATGTTCCTTTTGTGTTTCAAGCATATTTGAATGATTTTAGCATATTTGAGTAATTTAGACAATTTACAAGTTTATAAGCAAATTTTGAATATGTGATTTTTTTCTTGTACCAAGCTGTTTGAAGACAGGAATAGACCCAATTTGGAAAACTAGACCCCTTCAGGTATTCTTTGAGGGGTATAGTGAGTATTTTGATCAAACAAATATTGTTTTGCAAGAATTATTAGAAATTTTCATTTTCTTCAAATATGTGTCATTTTAAAGCCAGTTGTTTTGCACACAACACATCAAAAAGAAGAAACACACCCCAAAATATATCACCCCACTTATTCCGCGTTAAAAAATTTACACTTTGTGGCCTTAGTCCTATGTACGCACATACAGTAGGGCCCAAGAGGTAGGGAGTGCTGACTGGATTGCAAAACACAAATTTTGCGTGCAGATATTTTAGGCCCATTGCACATTCGAACAAGATTTGAGTTGCCAAAGCAATTGAAAATCCCCATAAATGACACCATTTTATAAACTAGACCCCTTAAGGTATTCATTGAGGGGTATATTGAGGATTTTACACCCAATAGGTTTTGAAAAACTTTGCGTCAAACAAAAATTTTTCATATTTTTTACACAAAAGTGTCATTTTATAGGCAGTTTTTTTGCACATAACACATGAAAATTGAAAAAAAAAAACAAAATAGATGACTCCATTTCTCCCGTGTTAAAAAATGTCCACTTTGTGGCCTTAATCCTATATACGGATGCACAGTAGGGCCCAAAAAGAAGGGAGCACCAACTGGATTTCAAGACACAGTTTTTGCTTCAAAATGTTTCAGGCCCATTGCACATTCAAGCAAGATTTGAGTTATCAAAGCAATTGAAAACCCCCCTAAATGACACCATTTTATAAACTAGACTCCATAAGGTTTTGAAAAAATTTGACATTGATCAGAGATGTGGCCTAAAAACTACAGATTTAGGCCGCAAGGCCTTTCAAGATGGCGGCCGTCACTATTCAATGAATAGTGACAATCGCCGGACTGGGGTCGGGTAATGGCCGGCCCACGGATGTTCACCAGGTTGTCAGCTAAGATAGTTAGCTGAAAACCCGGTGAGTTTTGGCACTGATAGGGTTAAAACCTATCCTAACCGCCCAACGTAATTTTACTATAGGACAATCAGGAAGGACCTGTCAGTGCCGACGTAATTTTACTATGGGTCGGTCGTTAAGGGGTTAAATGGATTCTATCATTGACTCTAGTGATTTTTAACTAAGCATATATTTGCATATCCTGTAGAAAGGCTCTTCTAGGCATACCTTTTAATTAGTAATCCTCCCAGACGTTTTTGAGTTAGACTGCTTTTATTGATATACTAATTATCCACCACGGTGCACTCCGACAAGTAAGATTTTTCAATGCCTCTGGCTGATTTAAAAGTTAAAAAGGTAGTCCATTTTTGCCTCGACAACCCCTTTCAATTTTTAACTTTAAGGTTACTTTGTGTATGCTCTATGAACCTATTACCTTTTTGAAGTGTGTATGTGAGCAAAGTTTCCACTATGCTGCTATCAGTGGTGGTGCAGGGTGTATTTGGGGGAGGTGTAGACTGTGTGGGGGTGTGATTTATGCTCAATTTGCAGCCTGAGAGAAGGGTGAATGTTGGATTGAGTGAGTAGTGAATTGACCTGACAGCCACACCCATGTCAAATGCTAAGTCAGCCCATACGTGACAACTACAAATTCACGTGAATCTTTGTTCCCACTTTGTCAAAAAAATAAATAAATACAAGGGTTGTGAGTGATCTCGCCTCGCCAAAGCCACTTTGATCCAGCCTCTGGCCTACCTGGACTTGCCACGGGCAAAACTGAGATTCCCTTCTTAACTTTACCGTCTGCTCTCAACCTGAGAGAGGGACCGGGTCTTATAGGATAATATGACACAAGCCTTCTAAAGTTTTATATTTATTAACCCAAGAGGGTCGATACTAGACAACCAACATACATAGAGATATATGCTAGCGGATACAAGCTTATATGGTTACAGAAAGGTATGTTACAGTGCAGTAAGATACAAAGAATAAAAGAATAGAAACAGAATTATAATACCCAGTTGGGTCTCTGGAGTTCACTTCATGAAATCCAGGGCACAGTTCTTTAGAATCCATAAGTAGAGTTCATAAGTAATCCTTAGGTGGTAAGGGATTGACTCACCATTAGCAGAACAGTCCAGGGTGCATGGTATCTCCATAGGCAATAGAGACCTTAGTCCAAGGGATTAGCTTCCACAGCACTTCGTGACACATCCCAGAAGTCCAGGAAGAACAACAAGACCCTGGGGTCTTGTCATGTGTGACAATATATCTCCCCCTCCCACGATGAGGTCAGCAAGGTGGGCAGCTCTGCTCCTCACCTTGTACCAGTATGACTATATACGGTCATAACTCTTTGCAGATGTCCTGTGGAGTCAGGTTGTCTGCTAAAAGGTGATAGCAAAGTTCTCAGTCCACTGATCCCAGACACCCCCTGCTAAGAATAACAAAGTTAGCACAATCATGACAATGCTGTGCCCAGGTTGAGACAAAGGGATGAGCCAAGCTACCTCCAGGGAGGAATTAGGCTTGGACAATTGGACACTATCTCTGGCATCTTGCTAATCAGGTCGAGTAAATTAACAGGGCAAAAGGGAAATGTATCTGAGAAGGCAGTGAAAAAACCCCATAACTCTGGGCCATTTATCACAAGGGTGGACTGTATTGACAGCAAGTGCTAAGAAATTCTTAAAAGTTATACCCTTAGCCCTAATGCACACAACAGAGTGTGAAGGCCAAGGCTCACCAGTGGGGAAGTCTGATGCTCTATTCCGGTCCAATGATTATAGAGCTGGTCTTATATCCTGCTCCCTGTCATTGTAACAGAATTGATTGGAGGCCCCCATGGAAGTGATTGCATCACAAAAGACACTCAGATGTCACTTCGAATGTTATCTGAGTGATTTCAATGAAAAAAATGGAAAAATGTCCCCACTTCCTCTGATGGCACACTCAGTTGTGTACATGGGACCATAGGCTAAGGCCACATATGGAAAAGCAACATTTTCTGTTGTAGGTTTTGCTGTCTTTTTTTTTTAAGCAAAAGCCAAGCATGGCTTCACAAATTATAAGAAATATAAAGCAAGGCGTTATACTTCTTCCTTCTGCTAAATACACTTTTGACTTTGACCCAAAAACATCAGTAAAATCTGCCTCAAAAAGCACAGCTTTTTTGCAATGTGGCCTGAACGTCGCAGCAAAAAACGCAGCATTTTACAGTCACTGCAAAGTGAATCGGATTCTAGCACATTTTTGGAAATTATAGCAGGTCAATTATACCCAGGGAAACGCCAGCAGGCTTCCTGTAAAAAGTGCTGCAGGTAAAACCACGATGCATTTCTACTATAGTTTTTCTGTTGCCCTTTTTAGCTGTGGTCCACTGTGTGGGGCCTTAGCCAAATGGATTTGTTCCATGAGCACAACCATATTTAAATTTGTAGACAATTGAAAGTTAAACATTTTTTCAAACATAATTAAAATTTTTATGAAATTTAAAGATTGTTTCTAAGAGATGAGAGAACAGTAAAATGTTCGATATTCGTTTCGAATAGCCACTCAATATTCGAACGAATATCGAACCCCATTATAGTCTATGGGGAAAAATGCTTTGTTTCAGGGGATCCCACCATTCGACTCAGGAGAGTCACCAAGTCCACTATAACACCCCAGGAAATGATGCCAACACCCTGGAATGCAACTGGGACAGCAGGGGAAGCATGTATGGGGGTATCTAACATGCCCAAGTCACTGTATTATGTTGGGATCCCTGTCAGCTTACGATATGCGCGAGCTGACTTTTTACCATAGGAATGCATTGACCAGCGTTGATTGGCCGAATGCCATACAGAGTACGGCATTCGGCCAATCAACGCTGGTCAATGCATTCCTATGCCGAGATGTAGCAGTACTGGCACTGCTACACCGGAGATGAAGTAGAGCTGAGTGTGCGCTGAATCCTGCTGCACACTCAGCTCTGCTGCATCGGCCAGCACTGCTACATCGGGCCGTGCGCTCAGCTCTGCTTCATCTCTGATGTAGTAGTGCTGGGCGTGCGCTCTGCTTGGCTGCATCTCCGGAGTAGACGAGCTGAGTGCACAGCCCGATGTAGCAGTGCTGGCCGATGTAGCAGTGTCTGATGCAGCAGAGCTGAGTGTGCAGCAGGTTCAGCTGAACCTGCTACACACTCAGATCTGCTGCATCGGACACTGCTACATCGGGCCGTGCGCTCCGATGTAGCAGTCCGAGTGCTGGCTGGTGTAGCAGTGTCCGATGTAGCAGAGCTGAGTGTGCAGCAGGCTCAACCTGCTACATACTCAGCTCTGCTGCATCGGACACTGCTACACTGGTTGAGCCGATCTTGAAATTTCAGGATCGTTTTTAAAATCCGATTTCCGATCATTCAGAGATTGGATTTTAAAAACGATTAGAGATGAGCGAGTAGTATTCGATCGAGTAGGTATTCGATCGAATACTACGGTATTCGAAATACTCGTACTCGATCGAGTACCACTCGCTATTCGAATGTAAAAGTTCGATGCAGAACCAGCATTGATTGGCCGAATGCTATACAGTCGGCCAATCAACGCTGGTTCTTCTCCTACCTTTAGAAGTCTTCTTCGTGCAGCTTCCCCGCGGCGTCTTCCGGCTCTGAATTCACTCTGTAGTGCGGGCATGCGCAGTCGGCTCTGCCCAGGCCCGATGCCTGGCAGAGTGAATTCAGAGCCGGAAGATGCCATGGGGAAGATGCACGGAGAAGACTTCTCGGAGGATCCAGCCCGACCCTCACTCGTGGACTTGGTAAGTATAATTTGATCAAACGTTGCCTACCCCTGAAATGAGCATTTTCCCCCCATAGACTATAATGGGGTTCGATATTCGATTCGAGTAGTCGAATATTGAGGGGCTACTCGAAACGAATATCGAACATTTTACTGCTGCACACTCAGCTCTGCTGCATCTGATGTAGCAGTGCTGAGTGTGCGCTGAACCATGCTGCACACTCAGCTCTGCGTGTGCTGAGCTCTGCCGCTTCTCCGTGTAGCAGTGCTCTGTCAGCACTGCTACATCTGAGATTGGACCACAATGGAAACTGCTGTGGACAGATCTTAGACTCCGCCTCCTCCAGCAGAACCAGCGTTGATTGGCCGAATGCAGTACACTGGCCAGTCAACGCTGGTCAATGCATTCCTATGGGAAAAAGTCAGCTCGTGCATATCGCAATCTGACAGGGATCCCGACCAGATAGAGCCCCAAAGAGCTGGGTGAGTAACATTTCCCCTTAAATAAAGGTAATCCCTAGCTAACCCTGCCTGTACATCTGTCCCTGTCTCACAGTCACATAGTTCACATTCTCAAATTAATTGAATGTTAAACTCACCATTTGTATAAAGTAGAGGTCATCTGATTTCTGCCGCCAATTCCTTTTTCCATTTTTTTTTAACTGTCTCCGTTGTCGTAGTTCCTGTCCCACCTCCCCTGCGCAGTTATTGGTGCAAAAAAACGCACCAGGGAAGGTGGCAGGGTATACAAATTTTTACTGCGTTTGCCTCGTGGTATTCGATGGGAATCGAATACCTCGAACGGCCTGATATTCGATCGAATATATATTCGATCGAACGGTGTTCGCTCATCTCTAGTCTCTAATCATCTTAGGGTCCATTCACAAGGAGTAAATGAGTGCTCATTTTGGCAGAAAACACGTGTAAAAATAAGACTCCCATCGACTTCAATGACATTTTTTACACGTGTAAAAAATGCACCAGAAAACACGTTATTTGATGCGTTTTTTTACACATGTAAAAAATGTCATTGAAGTCAATGGGTCTTATTTTTACACATGTATTCTGCCAAAATGAGCGCATGTTTACTTCGTGTGAATAGACCCGACAGTTTTTGTTTTGATAGGTTATCAATAACCATGAATGTAGGAACTATATATGGCCTGGCAATTACAAGAACCTAGCCATGATTTCCTAACTGTGGCCAAGCAATAACACAAAAGCAGCGTATGCACAACAAGGTAGACCAGCCACAATAAAGTTTCCATTTTTTTTATTTACAGAGAATAAAGTGCAACATGTGTCCTTTTTTTCCCTTGTTAAGGAAGCAGCCTTGTTTTTATCTAAACATTAGTATCAATGTAGATGGATACCCTAACACATGAGAACAATGGACTTCAAAGCAACAAAATAAAAGTAGCCTCCCTTAACCGTTCTGAAAAAAAAGGATGACACCAGCCATATGTGACAGTTTTCATGACCTATATAGCTACGTTTTTTTCACTGAAAATACACCTCATTATATTACAGAAATGCTGAAAGTGCAATATGAATATTTGTAAAGCAGCTCATGTATGGAGCACTTCAACAGGGCTAAAATTGCAAGTGCCTGGCACTGATATCATTGGTGAAGCCCTGAATAGAAGAAATCCTGGTTGTGATCACACAGCATTGTACTTTAGCACTGGCAGCTAGTCACCTAGCAGACAACACGAGCATGCCCGACATCCTGCCTGCTTACTGCTCCTTAGGCAGAGCCATGAAGGGGGCATCAACAATGTCATCAGAGGCATGGGCATGTCGGAGAAATAGCACGAAAACTTGAAATGGAGAGAAGTGTAACCCAGACTCCCCGGACCACTCCTTGTAGCTGCCATTGACCTCAATGCTGATACATGTAACCATAGTAATATCACTGTGTAGCTCTAAAGAGCAGGTGATAAACCCAGAAGAGCGAAAAAGCGCGATGTAATCGCTCCATAAAATAAGCCGCGTCTGTAGCTTTCTTATGCAAGCGTGTTTTTTTTTTCCTGGTGTCGCTTTCTGCTGTTTGCTGCAGCGTTTGCTTGCTCAGATTGCAATACCGCCCTGTGACCACAAGAGGCAGCAGCGTCAATGTCTTTTTTTTTTTTTTTTTTTTTTATTTCAGTGCCTTTTTTTTCCCTCCATGGTTTCTCCTCCTCGCTCTTGTGAGTAACTTGGCGTTTGGTCTCAGCAGCTTCCACACGTTTCCTATACAGAGAGCGCTCAGATTCTCTGCCTCCATTAAGGACACCTCGAGCTGCTCTTTTGCTCTGCAACCTCCCACCCCCTCCCTTTGAAACTTTTATTTCTCGGCTGGATCACCTAGAAAAGCAGCCAGGACGGGGGGAGACAGATCTATCATACAGCCATAGACCAGAGAGCGGGGGACGAACGACTCAAGAGAAAAGCAAGAAGATGGACATGAAAAAGAGAATTCACCTGGAGCTCAGGAACAGGACGCCGTCTGATGTAAGCTCATCTTTCTATTAATCCCCCCGCGATGTGATCGCGCATCCCTTGTCATGGCTCACACGGTATATAGACGGTGACTTGGCCACACTGGCCACCACATGGGCTCCTCACTGCACTTTAGCCCACTTTATGTCACCTGGCACTTCATTGCCATTGCCCACCACAATGCTAAACTTTGCGCCTATGTGATGCCCCTATAGCCTGGAAGGTGATCATTCAGAGTGAGTTTGTTGTCTGTAGGGAAAGGAGGAGGAGGAAGGGATGGCGTTATGGAAAATTAGATTTAGATGGATGGTTTCATTGGTTTTCAGACTTTTAAGTTCCTGTTTTTTTCTACTCTTTCACACTCTCTTTAGCTGCCAGACCGGTAGCCATGTTTTGCATTCACGCATTACCTGACCGCCCTGCCAGGTTGTAAGAGTGTTGGTAATGGTGAGGAGTTGGAGGCTTGTTCCACCCTGGCATGGGAGGAAGTGCAGCACTTTAGTGGAGAGTTAGAAGGACATGCCCCTGGTTTAGGCTGTGCTGGACTATGGCAATAAAATGAAGCTCCATAGTCGTGTGACGGGGCAGCCTGCACACTGGAGACACCGCCGGCTGCCTATTGTGCCCGCACACAGGGCTGGACGGACGGAAAGTCGACTGGAAAGTTGCTGCTGCTGTTCCCTACAAATAGATAAATGCCATCACGTGACTCCGGTATAATGAGGGCAGCATTGTTATCTGTGAGGTAATATGGCACCGCTTGTACTGGCATTATACATAACCCGCAGCTAGTTCCCCGACCGGACGCCCCCATTGTGTAGCCCCCGGCACGGCCCTGTTGATGTTCGCATGCAGCGGCCAGTATACAGTAGCAGTGCCCACACTACAGCACCACATAGTACTGAATGGCCGTGGTGTCATTACATTGCAGCAGCCCTAGTTATAGATCTCCTCACAAATAGCCGAGTACGTGGCTGTTTTCTATGTGTGAGTAGTTACCAGCTCGGTAATATGGAAATGCAATGGAGAAAAAGAAGAAAATACAGATCTAGTCAGCGAGTCCGGGCGACATGTTCCCCTCCTCCTCTTCCTCCTCAGCTAGTCGGGCGGGAAAGCGCAGCAGAGCAGAGGGGGAGGAGGATGTGAGGCTCTTATTCACACACACATATACAGTACACAGAAATAAATCCATTATCCGTACTAAAGTGCAGAACACATCCCCGCCCAGGGAGACGCAGCGCTTGCTGTGCGTTATGTCGGGGTATTCCAGCATTCCCCCAGCCTGGCAATGTCAGAGGAGGAGACATCGCCATGTTGTCCTGTCGTCTTCCTCTTCGCTCACGCTCTCCATGTTGAGTATGTCGTACTGTCGGCGCTCTCCTTCTCTGGTGACAGCTGCAGTGCCCGCCTTCCACCCTCCATTTTGCCCCGTTCAGTGTGTGTGTGTGTATGTGTCCCCGGCATGGCGCTGCTCGGGCATTGGTGTCATTTGCTTCGACGTTTCCAGTGCATTTTGGCTGTCTTCCTCCTCAGCTTCTCCTTCCCTCCCCCCTCGGTGCCTTTGTCTGCTATCTGCCTTGTTTTAAAGGTGTAATCTCCCTTCTTGCTGAACAGTCACTTAGACACCCCCCATAGCCCAATACTTGAATACTTGTACAATGTGTATTTTCTTATATGTTTGACTGAAAGACGTGCACTGTGTATAGAGAGCTCTCCTGTATACCACCCTCAGTGACCTAGTATTGTAGATGCCAGTCACCCCTTACCATCGCTATTGTATAAAGGATACATGATCTAATTCACATTTTATTATTGATTGACCAAACCTGCCAATGCTGATAGCACAATGAGGACTGTCATCACTTAACCATTTTGTTTATAGGTGAATTGAATTGGTCAAGGTCACACGACTTGCTGTGGTTTACCTGCTTTCCAATAGAATGTCCTAAATTCCCATAGACGGTGCCTGATATAAAATTAAAAAGAAAATCCATGTTTATTTGTTACATGATATTGTTATAATAGAAAGTATAGCATTCCTATTAATGTCAGTTAGGATTCTATCACTATATGCTATGTCATGGAGAGGTTAAAACCCTCCCCGTGTAATTATACTATCCCGATTGACATTGCAATGAGCCTCAGTGAAGCACTTGCAGGTTACAAAGTGGCTTTCCACACTATTGGAACTGT
The DNA here is from genome assembly GCF_031893055.1 of Leptodactylus fuscus. NCBI lineage: Eukaryota > Metazoa > Chordata > Amphibia > Anura > Leptodactylidae > Leptodactylus > Leptodactylus fuscus. Next base: position 183,150,873 of record NC_134265.1, read on the forward strand.
CACAATGACACAAGAAGGAAGAAAAATAAGAAGTTCCTTTTTCTGGACTAGCAATGCTTCTGGATGTCTCATTGAAGTTATAAAATATCTTGTCAGATTTAGTTAAAAACTGACACAAAGAAGATATTTTATCAATCCTTATACTATTGTGGCGTAGAGGGATAATATTGTGGGGCATTTCTGGTGCAAAGCATTTTTTGGCACTAAACATGCTCCAAAACTCCTGTTCTGTGTTTCACTCAAATAAGGGGGGGGGGGGGGGGGGGGCATCTTGTCCTGACCTATTCATTATAAGTCACACCGATTTCTAACTGGCATAAATCCCCATTCTGCCACACAGGAGTGTCCCTGGTTGATGAAGAGCCCGGAGACTCTTCATAAATGAGCTGTGGCCTCTGCCTGTCAGGGATTTTATTAGGACTGGTATACAAAATACCAGTTTTAATACATCTGCCCCAATGGATTTGAGCATGTTTGTAGATCGTCATAGTGAGTCATTTTTAAACAAGCAGTTTTCTTGTTTTGTTTTTTTAATACTGATAAACTATCCAAAGGACAGGTCATCAGTACCTGCTAGGTGGGGTTCGACAACCCAATCCTGCATCCAGTTGCCTTCACAGACCAGGTTATTGTAGTTCTGTACCACCTCCTTGACTTCTCAACATAGAAAGAGCGGAGATTTTAATGAATCTTTGGCAAGTTCTACGAAAGCTTTTCCCAAAAAACTATATCAATGTAAGGATGGGTTCACACTATCTTTGTTAATGTCTGTTATTGTCATAATCTCCCATAGGTTCAAGGCTCAATCTAATAAAATGGTAAAATAATAATACATTTTTTTTAAAAAAAATACAAAGTTCAAATCACCCCCCCATCCCTAGAATACACATAAAACTAAAGAATTATTATAAAACACATAAACATTAGATATGCGTCCAAAAACGCACGCTCTACTAAGTGATAAAAATATTTTTCATTGACCGTTAACATCGCAGCAGGGGAAAAAAATCAAAAGTGGGGAACCACCATTTTTAACTGTTTCATCTCTGATAAAAATTTGAGCAAAAAGTGACCAAAGCAATATAAATTCCTCATAATGGTATAACTAAAAATTATGTCTCACCCTGCAAAAAAAGGCTCCTTATACATCCCCATACACAGAAAGATAAAAAGTTATGGGTGTCAGAATATGGCAACTTTAAGGGAAAAAAATGTTTGCAAAGTTTTTTGTTTTTTTTTTTTGTTTTTTTTTCGATTTTTGTGGCTCTTAGGCCACATTCAGACAATGGAGATGCAAAATGGCTGTGCAAAGGGTTCATTTTTCATGACCAGCTAGCACTTGAGGGGGACCATTTTTCATTGATCCTCCATATATTACAGTTTATGGAGGGATCCGTGAAAACAGCCAAAATAGGACATGACCTATATTTTGACGGTCTGTGAGAACAAACTGTCAAAATAATGGTCATGAGAATAGCCCCCATTCACTGACAATGAAAATAATGCTGCTGTGTAACATCTGATTTAAAAAAAAAAAATGGATGTCACATGGCCATTAATCACTGTCAAATGAATGTAGCTTTAGCTGTGTCTCAATATGTGAATTACCCTGATGGTAACAAGCCACGCCCCGTTCATCAAAATCAATTGTTCTTTTTCCCAAAGACAGAATTCGGTCTAAAGCTGCCCATGCTAGTAATCTTTAGAATATTATTTTACTGTGTTTTCATGGTAGTTTGGTGTGCAAATTGTACTATATCATCATATAAGCATATGCTGAAACCGCACGCATGTATGCAATTTTCTGATAAACTATCCCCATGCACCAGAAGACTCGTGAAGGTTATACTGAACAGATAAAAGCAACTGACTTTAATAACAATTAATAAAAGTAGTGTGAACCCTCCCTAGTTATACATTTACTTTCATATGACTTGAGGGAAGGTTTGAATCATGTAAATCTGTTATGCTTTATCATTGTAAGGCCTCCTTGACCAGTTTTGAGCATTCTGTACAGTAAGAGATAGTCTGTTCATTGTTTAGTTTAAACACATCTGTTAATTAGGCTCTCTACAGTTAGGTGGGTGGTATGAGACTGTCTGATCCAATCTAGGACCGCCCACCTGACAGTAAATCTAATTGCTATATTGAGTTCTGAAACTATGGGTAAGTTCATACGTAGTTTTTTTGGTATCCACCTCAAAATCCTGACCAAAAAGAAGGCTCCTATTGAAATCAATAGGAGCCGCTCAGGAGTTTTTTCCGGAAGCCGGAAAAAAGAAGCGAGATGCTCATTCTTCAGGCCGAGTCGCCTCGCGATTCGCCTGAAGACACTCCCTCCTCCAGCCTAGGCCCATTCATTGGGCCTGATCCGGAGTGGAGTGCGCAGCTGGATGCCGGTGCAGCTCAAAGGGCTTTCAGTTGCGGCAACCTGGCTTTTGGTCCAGAACCTGAGGCGGCCTCCGCCTTAGGTTCCGGACCACAAATCGCCGTGTGAACTTACCCTAAGTGTAAGTTCACACAGGCTTTTTTGGTCAGAATTTTGAGGCTGTATCTGCCTCAAAATCCTGACCAAAAAGACAGTTCCCATTGAAATCCATGGGAGCTGGTCAGTTCTTTTTTCCAGGAGACGTTTGTTCTGGCTCCCGGAAAAAAGAAGCGACATGCTCATTCTTTCAGGCGAATTCACCTCGCAACATCTGCCTGAAGACACTCCCTCCTGATTAGGCCCATTCATTTAGGCCTAATCCGGAGTGGAGTGCGCTACTTGATGCTGGTGCAGTGGCCTGCACCTCAGGTTCCGGACCAAAAAAACCCCGTGTGAATTTACCCTAACAGCACTGATTGCTCAGGAATGGTGGGGGCTGAAGAAAAATTCAAATTTTTCCATCATTAGTGGAGCAAGGAGGTGGCAGGAGCTGAGCAGTCGTCGCTGGGTTATGTAGTTCCTGCAATCAGTGCCCACACTAATCATGGGCATTAAACCCCTAGAGCCTCAGTCAATTATGTCCAAGGCGCCATTATCTTGGTGATGCATGGGGGATGGTGTTCCATTGCTGTGACTTCCAGGAGCCTGTTGGAGTCATTGTACAAGTTCTGTTGCAGGCTGCTCCTCACCTGTAGATCAAAAGAATGGACATTTCCATAAATTACATAAATAAAAATTTACTTATGACACTGCAAAAAAAAAGTGCCTTATGCAAAAAAAACAATAAATAAATATCTCAGATGTCAGAATGGTATGACTCCCAAGACATTTTGGATTATTATTATTTTTTTATTTTTTTTTAAGGATTTAAACTAAAACAAACAAACAAAAAAACACTGTAAGGGAGCCTTCACACGGAGTTTATGCTCCGCTCATTCTGAATGTAAACTCGTTCAGGATGAGCGGCGTTAAAACAGATCCCATTGATTTCTATGGGTGCCGGCTTGCGCGCGCTACCCATTGAAATCAATGGGAGGCTTTTTTTTTTTTTTTAACCTATAGCTTTCAATGTGATACGCGCATATGCCGGCACCCATAGAAATCAATGGGATCTGTTTTAACACCGCTCATTGTGAACGAGTTTATGTTAGCGTGAACTCCGTGTGAAGGCTCCCTAAATTTGGTATTTATCTTAATCATACTGACCCACAGAATACTGGTAACGTCATTTTGGCTGCGTAGTAAATGCTGTAAAAATGAAGATGGGAGAAGGTTGTGCAAATGCAGTTTTTCTCTAATTTCATCCCATTCTGAATTTTGTTTTCCAGTACATTGTACGCAACATTAAATGTTACCACTATGAAGTACAAGTTTGTCCAGGAAAAAATTAAGCCCTCAAAAGACTCTGTGAATGAAAGATTGAAAAATGGCTGTGACGGAAAGGAGTTACCCCGTATATACTCAAGTATAAGCCGAGGCCCCTAATTTTTACCACAAAAAACTGGGATAACTTATTGACTCGAGTATAAGCCAAGGGGGGAAATGCAGCAGCTACTGGAAAATTTCAAAAATTAAAATGGCCGGAATTTTTGGGTGCTGGGAAAGGGGAGGGGGTGTTTTGGTTGTCTGTTTGCCCCTTCCCTGAGCTTGAGGACTGTTTTTTTTTTTTTTTGTTTGTTTTTTCCCACTTGGAATTCAGCCTGGCTGAATATAGGGTATCTGCAGTGCTCCTATTAATCCCTTCCCGACGGAACAAGAGCACTGCAGATCCCCTATATTCAGTAGACTGGGCACTTTCAGGCACAGGGATACCTAATGTGTTTGTGTTTCACAGTCATTTTCTACTTTTGCATATAGTCTAGGGAAAGGAGGGATTTAGAACTTTTATTTTTTTTAAAGCTTATTTTTTTCCCCCACTATTTTATGGGAGATTCTATACATTAATATTGCGACTGGTCATAGACTGACTCGAGTATAAGCCGAGGGGGGCTTTTTCAGCACAAAAAGTGTGCTGAAAAATCCGGCTTATACTCAAGTATACGGTAATACAGCCTGACACACACAAACCAAAACCTTACACCACTTTAATATTTGGCTGCTGCCTTATTACAGTAAAACTCCAGCAAAATCTGCATGTCTGCATCATACAGTGCAGATATTTTTTCACAACATATTTTCAGTTTGTAAAAACCTTAAGTTGCCTAAAGTCATAAAAATCGCTGCAGAAAAGACTGCGGAGGAAATGCTTCACATTTTTTTCTTCAGCATTTTTGACAGAAAGTTGGCAGAGTTTTCATCTATGGATTTTCTGCCCATTATACCTATATGGAAAACGCCAGCATTTATGTAGGTATCATGTACATGCTGGTGTTTTAAAAAAACACGAGAGTTTATGAAATTGCAGCATTTCCACTATGGATTTTTTTCTGCAATAAAGTCAGCCAGATAGAATTAGCCAGAATCCCATTCACTTTGCAAGTAATATAAAACGCTGCTATTCGCAATGTGGGGTCCCGGCCTAACTTGCATTTTACTTTTGCCCTTTGTGGTTTTTCAGTGCAGAGTGTATAGCTTCAAACAGGAAAAAACTTTTTTGTACAGTCCAAGTTTTTTCCTGTTTGAACTTATTCCAACTGATGAGTATTTGTATCCATGCATCAGCAGCCTTAGATGAGACTTTGCGCCACAATCACATCATTATCGTGAGTGCCCTGTATGTGCATTTTTTTCTTTCTGCTTTTTTTCTACGCAGAATGTATAACACCTTGTTCCTGTCTACTGGTGGTCTTTCTAAGCGATCCAGAGCCTTTTGACTGTGTGCATGCCCTCACATATACACCGCTCCTAACCACTCTTAAAAGCTATGCTAGAACAATTTAAAGGGCGTTTAGATATTCATCAAAACAAGAATTTTGTTTTCTTTCCGATGATGCAAACCTCTTAAACTCTGAAAGCTCGGCAAAATGTGTTTGAGTGTGTTATAGAGGCATATCCAGCAATTCGTGATCTGTCACGAAGAGGCACACTACCCATAATTAACCTCCGGGAGATGTTTTTTTTTTTTTTTTTTTCAAGGACAGTGGGCAAAGCACTTTTATGCCCTCTTGTGGGAAGACTCCGTATTTAATCAGACCACAGCTGTCAACGTTTGTTCTGAATTGAGTTCTAACTGTATGCAAAGTTTTATATAGAAGATCTTCTGAGTGGCTCCTCTGCCACCACATACATTCCACAGATAAGTTAGTATGAATGGCTTGACACATCCCCTTTACATTTAACTTGAAATATACTGCATTTTTGTGGTCTGTCAATGCCAAAACAGAGTAAGGGTGCATTCACACTGAGTAAACGCTAGCTTATTTTGTAGAGTAAAATTACACTTGTAAATTTTGCTATCCCATTGACTTCAATGATATTTTTTTACAAGTGTAAAAAATACGCCTGTAAAAAATACGCCTGTAAAAAATACGCCTGTAAAAATACGCCTGTAAAATGTCATTGAAGTCAATGGGATAGCAAAATTTACAAGTGTAATTTTACTCTACAAAATAAGCTAGCGTTTACTCAGTGTGAATACACCCTAATACACTTTCTGCTACAAGTTTGTATACATCGAGAACTCTCAATTGCAGTTTATGGCCGCGTAAAGGAGAATTAACAGGCTTTTTCTGCCCTTGCGATATTCAAGTTTTTACTTGAAAATGGTGAATGAAACCATAGAAACTGTACCCGAACATAGTGTTTCATCTGTCCTTCGCTTCCCTCAGATATGATTGTATAAGAAAGCTGACAGATTCACTTTAAGGGCTCACTCACACAAACAAGTTTCTCAGCTGAGTTCTATCCATTTTTGTAACTGACCAAGCTCAGACCTATAAAAGTCAATGGGATGATGGGCACATTTTTTTTTTTTTTTTGTAACAGATATGTGTCAGTTTTGAGAAACTCTGTGAATGTTCTACTCCAAACTCTAATTTCTGGACCAGAGACTCCTAATTAAAAGCGTTATGTGGGGAGAAAACAATAGGCATAAATGGATTAAGCAGGGACAATACATACATGTGGAGAAGACATAGTCCAGCCATAATAAAGACTGAGTTTCTGACAAGTTTCTGAAAGTTCCTGCATTCATGGTCATGTCTATTGACCAATGATCAAGACTGTCACCATTAAAAATGGATAGAGAAAATTTCTAAAATGTTGCAAACCAGTACCTGATTGGCACCGCCCCCCACGCCTACCCGAAACAAAACTTGTACAAAGCAACAAAAAAAACACAAAAAATCTTTATTACAAAACTGACAGCAGCAGAAAGGGAATGTATAAACTGAGAGTATGAAGGAAGACACCAGAAGTGACCCCCCCCCCCCTTTCCCCCAATTATAGGAAGGGAAACTGTATATTTTGATTTTGGAGCTCAAATCTAGAAGGTTTTTGGTCACCATGCCACTTTTGCAGAGTCCTTGAAATGCTAATAAAGTGGAATCCCCTGACGCATGCCCCCATTTAGGAAACTGTACCCTTCAAGGAATTTATCCAGGTGGGTAGTTTGGTAGTGAGCGTTTTTACCTCTCCTTGTGTTGAATTATTTTCCAGAAATTAACGTGCAGCTGATGTTTATCAAATTGTGGGTTGCATTTTCTCCTTTAATTCCTTGTGAAAATGAAAAAATTGAGTGTAAAGTAATGTCTATTGGGAGAAAAGTGTTTTTTAAATTGCAATGTTGTTAAAATGTGTGAAATAGTTGTGAAAGATTGGTTCTGTATGCTATCTGACAATGGTCTGGTTGGAGTATGGAGGCCTTGTGGGAAGTGTGTCAATACTACAATTCAGCCCACCAGGGAGCCCCTGCATCCCGTATAACATTGCTGATGCTGAGGTTCACCTGGCAGCTTCATTTTGACTAAATATGTCCGAACTGAAACTGCTATGATCGGAGACTAAACATATATTGAGAGGTAGCTAGTTTTCCTAATGTTTAGGTGTGTGTGTTTGTGTATGTATATATATGTATATATATATATATATATATAATTTTTTTTTTATTTTTATTTTTTTTCTTATATGATGTGTCTGTGTACCAAATGCCAAATAAGCATCCAGAAGGAGTTGTTGTCCTGTCCTGAAGCTTTCTTGTTGTGACTGTAATGACTATGCAAGTGGTTACAATATTACAGTCAACGGAGAAGATTATTGAGTGAGAACTAAGGGTCCATTCACACAGAGTAAACGCATGCTCATTTTGGCAAAATACAAGTGTAAAGAATACACATGTAAAAATAAGACTCCCATTAACTTCAATGACATTTTTTACACGTGTAAAAAACGCAACGTTCGTGCATTTTTTCACGTGTAAAAAATGTCATTGAAGTCAATGGGAGTTTTATTTTTACATGTGTATTCTTTACACTTGTATTTTGCCAAAATGAGCACGCGTTTACTCCGTGTGAACGGACCCTTAGTCTAAAGATGGCTGCTGGGGTTGTAGTTGGCAGGTTAGCTAGGGAAATGGGGAAGGAGAGTGAATGCAGCCCAAGAATTCATAGGATTTGTATTAAAGGCACAGCACAAGAAGATGCAGATGTAAATTTATGCAGAGCATGCCAAGAGCTCCCAGAGAACCCAGAAATCACTCAAAACACTGCTCAAGGTATTTGGGGGTGAAAGGTCTGTTATTAATAGAACTAACAGCCCTTTTTCAAAAACTCATTTTGTGCCTGGAGAACCCCTCTAGGCTGAAGCCCATGTTGCGGAAATGCAGCTCTTTTTGTTGCGTTTTTGAGCCAAAGCCAGGGGTGGATTGAGCAGAAGCTAGAAGTATAAGAACTTCCTATATTTCACATTGCTTTTGTAGCCATTCTTGGCTTTGGTTCAAATAACCCAAGAAAAAAAGCTGACTTTGAGCAACATGGAGCCTCAGCCTTGGCTTGAGAAAGCGCGTGTGCCGGTGCAAAACGGCTGTTGTCCATGCCCTGCATGTCATTCCCCCCTCCCGATTTGTTTTATCTTCACTGTTTAATAAAGGATAATGTTTTTAAGAAAACTCTTCAAGTGGGTGAGTGCCCCCGTTCCTTTTTTTTTTTCTCTTTTTTCGAACATTTCATTTGTTTTCATTTGGGATGTAGAGCACCACACTGGAAGACATTCATGACCGTACCCATAAGCCACATACAACTGCATAGTGTGTATTAGCAGTTGAATTTAAGCGATAGTGCCACTTTTTCTTGGGCTTTTTGCGTTAAGTGGTTAAAGGGGTATTCCCATGTACATAATCATATCTATATTTGTAGATAATTAAAAGTTAAACATTTTTGCAAATATAAGTTATTACAAATTCTGCAGCGTTTTAAAGATTTTCTCTAACTTTCTTAGTGGTGACAGTATTTTATCTTGATCAATTGCCATGGATATGACCACTAATGCAGGAACTTTCTATGGTCTGTGACTTGTCAGGAACCCAGCCATGATGTCCTTATTGTAGCTGGGTTATCAGGCAGGGACACTACATGTATCAGAAGATATCTCGGCCACAATAAGGAAATCATGGCTGAGATTCTGACCTTAGAAAGTTTCTGCATTGGTGGTCATATCCATGGCAACCGATCAAGATAACAGACTGTCACCACTAAGAAAGTTAGAGAAAATCTTTAAAACTCTGCAGAATTTTTAATTACTTACATTTGAAAAAATGTTTAACTTTTAATCATCTACAAATTAAAAAATAATTATGTAGATGGGAATACCCCTTTAACCCCTTAAGGACCAGGCCATGTTTTGGTTTCGCATTTTCGTTTTTCCCTCCTCACATTTCAAGAGCCATAACTTTTTCATTTTTCAGTTCACAGAGTCACATGATGGCTTATTGTTTGCGGGACAAATTGTACTTTGTAATGGCACCATTCAATATGCTGTGCAATGTACTGGGAAGCTGGGAAAAAATTCAGAATGAGGTGCAATTGGAGAAAAAATGCATTTGCGCCATTTTCTTATGGGTTTAATTTAATCATGTTCTAACACCTGTAACTTTTTCATATTTCCATGTATGGAGCTGGTTGTGGTGTCTTTTTATGCGGGACAAGATGACGTTTCTATTGATACCATTTGGGGAAAGATCTGATGGTTTGATCACTTTTTATTCAATTTTTTATAGGAGGCAAAGTGTTGAAAAAAACGCTTTTTGGCTGTTTTTATTTTTTTTGCCGCTACGCCGTTCGCAGTACGGGATAAATGTTTTAATATTCTAATAGTTCGGGCATTTTGGAGCGCGGGGATACCTAATATGTTTATGTTTAATGTTCTTTAATTACTTTTATAGCTAATCTAGGGAAAGGGGGGTGATTTGAACTTTTATATTTTTTTTATTTTTTTTAATACTTTTAAAAACTTTTTTTTTCTTCTGTTACATTTATGATCAGACCCCTTAGGTACCTTGAAACCTAGGGGGTCTGATCGCTCATACTATTCACTGCAATACTACAGTACTGCAGTGAATAGCAGAATCCCAGCACTTCTATTAGACGATGCCTCTGGCATCGTCTAATAGATCTAGTGCAGAGACAAGCCTGGAAGCCTTCAATAGGCTTCCGGCTGTCATAGCAACCGATCACCGCCCTCATGTGACGTTCAGGAGGGCGGCGATCGGGGAAACATGGCGGCGCCCATGCCGCCGGCGCCGTTTACACACTGTGGTCACGTTTGACCGCAGTGTGTAAAGGGTTAACAGCAGCGATCGGCTCGGGCACCGACCGCTGCTGTTATTGGCAGGTCCTGGCTGTATGATACAGCCGGCATCTGCCGTGTATGGAGCGAGCTCAGCGTGTGAGCTCGCTCCATACATCCCCATGCGACCCATGACGTACAGTTACGTCAAGGGTCGCTAAGGGGTTAAGGCCTCATGGAAGGCAACACTTCCTAGTGTTCCTTGTTTGTAACCTCAGTAGAAATAAAGCATTGTTTTTTTTTATAGGTCATGAGTGGCTGGCTAACTGCTTTTTGAAAGGCATATTATTGGCTAGCTGCCATTCAGTAGCCTCTGTCATGGAAACGGAGAAACATGTTTCACAGCAAAAACCACTTCAAATGTATGCTCCAGCTTAATAGTACAAATTTTAATCCTTATAACCCCATTTATACAACCTCAAAACAATAAAAGGGATGCGTAGAGATATTTGTCTAGTGTATTGTTAGAGATGACTGCAGCAGGTGAGTTAGACTTAGCTCTTCACTAGTTCAGGGTTTAGATGCAGAATAATGCTGTGCACATAAACCCTGCATGGTGACACTCTGAAGTCCCTATAAATCTGTAACACAATTCATTGTAACTGCCTACAGTGCCCCCAGGAAGCATTTCCCTATTCTCTCCTAGAATTGTACTTTTGTAAAACAGTATGCAACATGCCGTATTTTCTTTGAAAGCAAAAAACTGAGTGTTGTACTAAGAGTCAGCAATACAGTTGTGTGCATGATGTTTATGCTAGATTTTAAAGAGGACCTTTCATCACCTGCGGCACATGTGGTGTAATACACCGCTAGAAAGCTGATTTCCCATTCTCTGCTTTCCCATTCTGTGCCCCGGGTGAAGAGCTATCGGTACCGGTACCGTAGCTCTTCAGTGTCAGTAGGGCGTTTCTGACAGTCAGTCAGGAACACTGCTCCTCACAGTAGCGCCTATAGCACTGTACTGTGAGAGCAGTGAGGAACTCCCCTTCTGATGATTCCTCACTGTTCAGCGTCATGGCTGGGTGGTAAGCAACACCCCCTCTCACAGTACAGCGCAATAGACGCTACTTTGAGGAAGGGTGTTCCTGACTGACTGTCAGAAACGCCCTTCTGACATTGAAGAGCTATGGTACCGGCACCAATAACTCTTCACCGGGGGCACAGAATGGGAAAGCCGATAGTGCGCTGAATTCAGCTTCTAAATCTTTGAATCTTGGTGGTAAGAAATGATGAACTAGTATTTTCTAAGAGAGTGACTGCACAGGGAATGCCTTCATTAAATGGAGTCTACCACCTCCTTTACAGACTACATTACAGTGATAAACATACCTATAGGTTTCGAGAAAATCAACTATGATATCTCATGATAATGAGGCACTTGGTGCACTGAGGATAGGCCTTCATCTCCAGGAGTACTGCTCAAATAGCATGGGTGATGTCATAGCAGTGGGAGGAGGGTGGTGCAGGCAAGGGGCTGAAGAGCAATATGAGTGCTCAAAGCAGCTGATGGACCACTGCCTCATTTGCATAAATTTTTGAAGTTGGTTTTCTCCAAATCTACAGAAGTGACATACATAACATGCTTTTGCACATGTTTTTAGATTGTGTGCTAAGGTATAAGATTAATTTTATCTTGAATATGGTATGCAAGAAACCATCATTGGCTAATACGTTCCATGATACTTTTGGACTTACAGCATTGAAGCTTGGTTGTGTTGTGTATATCATTTAGCTGCATCATGTACAGTATTTAATGCCTGTTTTTTGCACATAATGGCTTTACTTTCTTTTTGACCTGCAGAGCAGAATTGTGTACACCCTTTAATAAGCCATGTTTCCCTTAAACAGTAACATGTGTTTGTATAACACATTCCTTGCATAGTAAAAGCAAAGGTGTACAATGTTAGTAAGAGAAGGGCTTTCTTACTTTCAGTCAATGCCCCTTTCATAGAACGTAGGGAATTGGCTCCCCTCAGCTCTGAGACACTTGTCAATGCATTTGTTGTAATGCTTGAGGATATATAATTAATGCCTGTTGTTATCTCGCAGGCAACTCTGTGGGTGAATTCTGACTTGACTGTAAATGTGTGGTTAATATCCACATTATTTCTACAATATAATATGATTTATAAAATCTGCAACATGCCCTAAAATCCACAATGTTTTGTTTCCAATATGTTGGAGGGGAATTTGTGAAAATCCTATCCACGTTTGGTGAACTTGACTTGAGTTTGCCAAGACACCCCACTCATGCATTTATTATATGGGTGGCCATTCTTTTAAGTAGCCACCATGTAATGCTACATTTCTCTTGCAGCGTTGGTTGGTTAACCATGCAATTCTAAGCAAAATTAGCGGTTTTTGCAAGTTTCGTGTAGCTTCACCGACAAATGGAAAGCAATTTCCTTTGACAAATTGATAGTTTAGGGAAATACTGCAACTTAATCTCTTGAAATGGAAAATTATTATATATGTTTCTTGCAGTGTTTCTAAATATGTAATCCAGAGCTGTGCAGTTACAAGCGAAAAAAGTTCCTGACTCAGGCTTCAGAACAAAATTATTAAAAAAACATACTATATAATTTTTAATTTTGTATAATTAAATGCAGAACTTCTTGCCTATTTAAATGAATTTAGAAAACTGCAGTTCTATCAAGCTAAGGACCCCTACATAAAACTGATATAGATGAGCCATTTCCTCCAAAGCTTTTCTCTTTCTTAATCCCATCCACACATTGCAGAAAATAACTCTGCAGCGGACATGCTGCCTTTTTCCAAATCACCCTAGTTTTCTGTAAATCACAGCAGAAAAACCAAAATGCTGGCAATTTCTGTGTAAGTGTAATAGAGGCAGAAAGTCCGTAGAAGAAAACTTTGCAGACTTTCTGTGAAAAGAACAGTGATGCGTTTCTGTGTGTGTGTGTGTGGGGGGGGGGGGTCTTTTTGTTGTTTTTTTTGTTTGTTTTCTTTCTTGTGCTTTTGCTGTGGCTCACTACATGGCACTTTAGCCTACAGGAGTTTTGTTTGGTACTTGCTTATTCTGGTTTCCTTCTCATCGTTGTGAAATAGGCTCATTCTCAGGCCTGAGGTATCTCTGTAATAAGGTTTCAGAACTGGACTCATCCTAGCCAATATGCTCAAAAGCAGTAAATGTTTTTTTCCAGCCTCGATTCTGCTTTATGAGATTCAGCCCAGTCATGACTAATCTGTGCCCCCTCCAGTCCATGTTTCTTTTGACCTTTTCTTGAAGCTACAATGCTTTCTAGCTTTGTGCTAGACTTTGTCAATGATTTTCTAGATAGTTACCTGGTCTGAGTAAGTCAACTGGTGCAAATCTGGCCTATTTATTACCACTTTATCCCAAACAGATTGATGGGAAATCTGTCTATTACTAAATTGATTATAGAAGAGTAACTTAGAAGGCAGTTATTAGATGAACTAATAGAGGAAATAGTTATCTTTCATTTCTACAGCCCTGATATAATCAAAGTAAAAATAATGCTGGAATGTTTTTTTGGCATTGGAGATTTGGGCTAGTAATATGTCTTATCAGAGGAAAATCCCAGTTTCTGCTCTTATCAAGCCATTTCTCTGCTCCAACTCCTGCTGAAATGACTTTCACTGCTATATCCATCTGTAGACAGACTGTATGTCACATTACTCAGATTATATATGTTTATGGAGAGAAGAGAGGGATTAGTGAGCAGGAAGTGCAGGATATAATAGAAGAAAGACTGGCTTACTCTGATTCTGGGGCTAAATAGGTGCTTTCAATCACAGCAAAAAAACACTTTACTCACATCAGTAAATTACAGTACTATTTCATATATGTTCTGCATGTCCTTTGGGCTGTCTGAGTACGAGACCGGCACAGTTATGGAGCAGACTCTTCTGTATTTACCATGTGCAATATATGGTAGCTAGTCTCGACTTTATTGCTCCAATAGGGATGTAAAGTACAGATACAGCACGTAGAAAGGGAAACTACTAAAATTTCTAAAGCTTCTCTTATTTACTTATCATATTTTTTAGCTTATTTGTCATGTGCTTCACCAAATAAATATTGTACCACAAGTTTCTCTTTTTTGTTCTACAGATAAAATAGTCTTGTTCAGAACAGTGTTTTGCATTAGAAAACTGCAAATTAATGTAGTTCATATATTGATGGAATGCAAGTACATGAATGGACACGGCTATTACCTGTGGTTGGGCTTATGGTCGTTGATTTATTAAAAGCACATATATACTTCAAAGACTTCAGGATTATTCTGCTTAAATTTATGAATGGATTTTACCTAAAGAATGTATGAAGGCAAATTAAGGTCTAAGCTTATTTCATCTGTGTTAGATACTTTGTGGTGTCTTGGCTTGGATATACGTCAACATACAGCTCACACTAGACGGATTTATTGGGGTCTATTTGTGCCAATTGGTGTATCCTATAATATAAATATAATTTAATAAATCTAAGTTAAAGAGGACCTGTTACCACCTCCAACAAATCCATCTGTCTACATCAATTTATAGTTGCCGCTCCACAGATTGTTTGTTTTTTTTGGTTTTTTTTTCCTCTAGCCTCCACTATTCCCAAGTAATCAATGCTGTTAGTTTTGATGTCTGATGTACTGAGGGGATATCGTCACTCCATAAGGAGAGAACCACCATTAAGGTGTGTGGAGTCTTATTAAGCCATGAGCGCTTCACTGTGCAAAGGAACTTGGGAAGAATATGCAAATCTGACTTCCATGGTGTAATTAGGATGCCAGTGCCTCAAGTATGTACACCAATAGAGGGTGCTGACTGAGACTCCACACACCTTAATGGTGGTTCTCTCCTTATGGAGTGACGATATCCCCTCAGCCTTGTCTAAGCCTCTCACCTCTACCAGGTCAGTCCTCTCTGCGCCAAGCTGACGAGATGCAAATACATCGAAACAGCTGTCCTTGGCTGAGAGACTGTATCTGGTTAAATCCCAACATCATTGCAGACAAAGGCCTCTGAGAAGGTCGGCATGATGTTAAAGGGAGTGCCCTCTATAGGTTTGTTTGACTGAGACTCTGTCTTCCTAATTACATCATGGAAGATAGACTTGCACATTCTCAGTCAGCGTCCTCTATTGGTGTGCATTCTTGAGGCACTGACATCCTAATTACACCATGGAAGGCAGATTTGCATATTCTTCCCATAGTCTCTGTACTGACAGGAGGGCGGTGTCAGGCAGGAGCAGGTAAGGGGTGTGATTCTGAGCTGTGACACTGGCTGCCTCTGATTGTAGCTCTGAATCACGCCCCCTGCCTGACATTGCCTTTCTGACATTATAGAGCTTACATAGCACATCAGGCATCAAAGCTACCTGTGCTTGTTGTCCATGAACACTGGAGGATAGAGAGAAAATTCCAACTGTGCTGAAATTAGTGAAGTGGCAGATTAACAGATGCTAAGATCTTGAATCGGTAGAGCTGGGGAAACGTTCTCTTTAACACAACAACACTTGTTAATGGTGTGAATAGTAATATTACACCATTAGAATATATTTCACTTTATTTCATTCATGGCATAGTAGTCAAGTCTGGTATTTTTCTACTGTAGGGCTTAAAGCGAGTCCATCAGAATGAAAATAATCAACATTAATCTACTCACAACACCTTGTAGGGCTTCAGGCACAATTTCCAAATATGCCTCTGTTATATTTGACTGTTATTCCGTCTAATAATTATGCTAATAACTGTGGACTTCTGTATATGCTGTAGAGTAAACTCTCCCTAAAACCTTTTTCAAAGTGCCAAACTAAATGTACTACAAATGCCTGCAGACTTCATTCTCCACCCAGAAGGCTGTAGAGTGGTGCCTTGCTCTGAAGCTCTGGTGGAGGATGACGTCAGTGGGCATGCACAGTACATTCAGTAATGCACTTGTCAAACACCTTGAGAAGGGCTTTAAGGGTGTCTATTCTACAGCACAAACAGAAGCTCAAAGTGCAACGTTAATGCACCTAAAACCCTTTGCAGTTCATTAGCATAATTATAAAGGAACAAAATTCCCAGGAATTGAGCAGCAATTACATATAACACAGGCATATTTGGAAACTGTCTTAGGGCTCATTCACACAGAGTTTTATGGCAGCAGATTTTGACGTGGTATCTTCCTCAAAATCCGCTGCCAAAAATTATATTGACTTCAATGGGAGCCGTGTGCTTCTTTTTTCCGCTAGCTAGTAGTGGACAAAAGAAGCAACATGTCCCTTCTTCCCACGGATTCCGCGGCTGGCTCAGCCACGGCACGAGGCTCCCTCCCGTTTAGGTCTATTCATTCGGGCCTAATCCAAAGCGGAATGTCGCGACGGGATGCCGGTGCACTGCCTTGGCATTCTATCGTCCGTTCACGCGCAGAATTCCTTTTCAGCCATGTGAACATACCCTTAGAAGCCCTACGAGGTGCTGTGAGTAGTTTCACAGGTTGAAAATCAGCATTAGTCTATTATTTTCTTCCAACCGTATGTAGGGTTGTCAGAGTATTTATACTTGTAAAAGGATGGAATTGCTTAACCCCTTCCCACTACAAACATTTTTCTTTCTTTCATAATTTTTTTTTTTTTTTTTTGGCTTCTCACCTTCCAAAAGCCATTGGTTCACAGAAATTATAGAGAAACTGCGTTTTTTTGACTTTCTTATGAGCTTTGTTTTTATGTTTTTCATTGTATAGCCAAAATGACATGTTACTTGTATTCAGTGAGTCTGTTCCATTACAGAGAGAAAAAAAAAAAAATCTTGTAGTCTCTAAATTCCGAGACCGGTAATATTATGTTTTGGGTTTCTAAAATTCTAAAATGACAGCTATGAACATAGCCAGAAGTCAAGCGGAGTTGATGGGAATCATCGGCGCCAACAACCCGCTCACTAT
Organism: Leptodactylus fuscus; assembly: GCF_031893055.1. Lineage (NCBI taxonomy): Eukaryota > Metazoa > Chordata > Amphibia > Anura > Leptodactylidae > Leptodactylus > Leptodactylus fuscus. The sequence goes on from NC_134265.1 coordinate 183,167,920, forward strand.
ATGGTGTCTCAGTGAGCTGCTAAGATCCTGGAACAATCACGAGCACAGCGCAAGGAACGAGTTTAGTAGCAGGCCAGCTTAACAGCTGCCGAAATGCCGGAGCAGGTGGATCATCGATGCCAACAACACGCTTATTATATGGTGTCCCAGTGAGCTGCTGGAACAATAACGGGCACAGCGTAAGGAATGAGTTCAGCGGCAGGCCAGCTTGACAGCTGCCTAAACGCCCGAGTAGGCAGATCATCAACACCACCAACACGCTCATTATATGGCGTTCGGACGAGCTGCTGAGATACTGGAACAATCACAGGTGTGAGGAACAAGTTCAGCAGCAGGACAGAGTAAGAGCTGTCAAAACGACAGAGCAGGCAAACCATCCAGTGCAGCAATTTGTTGAATATTGTCAGATCATCGACGCCAACAACACGTAGACGAAGTTGCGGGCAGAGACACACACACAAACGACATACAAAATACACGAGTGAAAAACTGGGCAATTTTTATAGGGCCACTCCACAAACAAAAAATGAAATATACCCGAGCGAAGCCGGGTCCTCCTACTAGTTCATAATATTAGTAGGATTCTTTCACATGTAGCTGAACTAAAGATAACTGTAACAAGCTGTGAATAAGGTCATGAAACGGCCTTTCATTGTTGCAGGCAGGTCGCTGCCCTTCTCCTAGTTTACCACTTGTATCTGGTTAAATTGGGTTAGAGTCCTGTAACTAGCTTCATTTATGCCAAGTGTGGTTTAGCCTGATGGTGTAGCTCTCAATCCTATTTACATATAAACAGTTGATGTTTGCAGTATTCATCCAATTCACATATAGCTGAAAGCTGAGAGTCTTATGCCAAGTACTAGCTACTATACACAGGAGTACGTCTGCCACAAGAAAACTATTAGTGATGATATCTTGGTAATGTGAGCAACTTATTCAACGCATGTGGCCAGATGGTGGTATTAATGCATTCATAGCCAACTGTTGGTATCAAATATAAAACTGTTCACACAATGCCCTCCAGTTAGGGTATCATTTTTACATTTTTTTTTTCCCTTTAAGGAATAAAAGTATATCGGAAAATGTAGATGCAGCATAATACTTGCTTGTAAAAACAATTGGGGAGACTTTTCAAGCAAAATGTATCAGAATTCTGTCATATTGTGTACCAAAAAAAAAAAAAAAAAATCTAACATGCTGCACACTATATTTATCAAGTTTTTTGTTTTCATGATTTGTACTAACAATATACCAGATGCATCAAACCACCTCAGAACCTTTGCTAATTTTTGCACAGTTAAGGACTGTGTAGTCTGAATGTGCAGGTTTACACTCATGCTCAGGTTTCTGTTCTTCAGGTCCGCTTGGGGACCTGAAAAACGCAAACCCTATCTGCTTAAAAAGCCGTTACCTGTAAAACCCGTGGACCCAATAGACTATAATAGAGTTTGCCGGGTTTAAGCAGAAAGAGGGATGGAGTCCCTGAACTGTCCCACAATACCACTGTAACCATAGCCTAATGCCCGGTTCACACATGCTGATGTGTTCCATCCGGAAGGAGTCCGCATGAGGACCCCTACTTACGGAACACAAGCGCAACTGCAAGCGCTGTGCAGTTCAAGCACACGGGCTCCATAGACTATAATGGGGTCCGTGGGCTTGCCACAAACTGCCCTTATGGACGGAACACATCAGCCTATGTGAACCAAGCCTTACACACTATTAGTAAATCTTCCTCCATATGTTTTAGATCTAATACTTTATCTTCTGCTCATGAGTGTTTTTATTGCTAGGAGGTAAATTGGAGAATTCTACAAAACCGGCTGGACCTTTTGCACTTTACATATTGACTGCTATGTATGGTTATTACCTATAAGAAATGTTATTATCCAATATGATGATCATATTTGTGTATTTACCCTATGCCAAATGTTTCGAAAGTGGGAAAGAAAAAGTTTTTTTCTGCTTCTTTGAGAGTTCTCATTGTCGGGTTTAGGGGCTAAACTAAAAGATATGTGCACCTATGGTAACAAGTTTTTCCATAGTAAAACGGTACCCAATTTTACAAATAGGAAAAGCATATTGTCCTACTTGTGTGTTTTCTTGTCTGATTAATTAAAGACATTTTTTTCAGTAATTTAGAAGAACAGTGGCTCTATAGTAAGGGTTTTCTGGTCTGTCTACAGTTGTCATTACATAGACTGGGGCGATAAAGTTTCCACAGCTACCCATTTTCCCCAAAAATAAGACATCCCCCAAAAGTAAGGCATGGGGGGAGGTTTTGTTAAATTGCCTAATATAAGGCACCCCCCAAAAATAAGACATCCCTAAAAACACTGCAGTTGGCAGAACACTGTGCACGATGTTCCATGTGCACAGCTATGCCGGCTGCCTCCTCTGCTGGGATACCACTGTTCCTGCTGCTGTAAGATGAGCTGGGAAAGCATCGTATGCTGCGGGGAGTCCACTCTCCCAGCTCATCCCACAGCAGCCGGAACAGTGGTATCACAGCAGAGGAGGCAGCCAGCTTTCCTGTGCACACGGAGCACAGCGTTCAGCCGGCTGCAATGCCCACTAAGTGAGGCTCTCCGGCAGAAACGCCGGAAGCCTCGCTAATTTCTGCTAAGCCCTGCCAACCACTTCCACCACCGTGACCAACAGCAGCACCAGTGCTGCTATGAAGATGGGGAAGGTAACTAGCATACCTCCCCACCACCACCACCACCTCTTGCACCACCTACAACCGGCAGTCATGCCGGCACTCCGTTAAGGAAGCGCGCTCCAGCCGCTCCATAAGACATCCCCCGAAAATAAGACAGGTCATATATTTTGGAAGATAATTTAATGTAAGACACTGTCTTATTTTCGGGGAAACAGGGTAGGAGCGGTATACATCTGACATGTGGCAGTGTGGCTCTATGAAATTACTGTGTGTCCATCTCACTGCCAAAATATGTCAATTTGTCCTTTGTTTTTTGTGTTTTGGGGTTTTTTTTCTTTCTCTCTCCCCGCCATGCTTGCTACCTTAGAAAACAGCAAGCAGAACAGGGATCAAAGTGGGGAAGAGTGAGGGATACCTTGGTTTGATAGATTTACTATCATTTGTACCAGAAAATTGGCTTTGGTAATAGCTGAAGTCTATGCCTGCCCTGGCTGATATAAATTTCTATTCTGAAGCAGAAGGCCTGCCGAAATGTGCCAGAATAGGTTGGAGCCTCTAATAGTTCACTGTACTATCAGCATGTTATACAGCAGAAGGAGCTGAGCAGTTATGTAGTGTACACGGCATCTGTGCATTTAACCTAATGGAATGATGTATGTTGGAAAAAAAACTCCTGGCATCTACATAAATTCTTCCATAGGCCACCATTTACCAGAAGAGTTAGGCCTACCATATTTTTCATAGGAAGAGCTGCAACCTGTGCTCCCCTCTACAGCGGAAAACCGTGCCACAAAAAAACGTCTACAGTGTTCTTTCCGTCATCTGTCACAACTTTCATTGAAGGCAGGTTCAAACACTGTGTATCCAGAGCCTGGTTTAGCTCTCTGGGCTTTGTAGTCCTACTCAGTGACTGACAGCTATCGCTCTATGCACTTATTCAGGGAAGGTTGGTAATAAGTGAGTAGGACTACCCAGTGGACTCTAGATCCAGAAAGAGGAGATGGTAGAATTAGTGAGTGACAAGATATGCTGAATCATTTCCTCCACAGCTATGTCGGTGTGCTCAGCGGCTCCTGCTCTATGCCATGCCTGCATTTTCTTAGTGACAGGTTCTCTTTGATGTAAACATTTCATTCATGGAGAAGGTCATTTGAAGTTCTTCATACCATCATTGTGGTAAAGAAGCTTGTTTTATGAGCGACTGTACTAAGAGAAGTTTGTGCTTTTGCTCAGTTTAATGCATTTCTTGATTCAAAAACACGGCAAGAATCGAAATAAAATGCTTCATTATGTTAAACTGTCATAATAGGAAAGTCCACTACATAGAGTTTAAGGTGATCTGTAAACCTTTCTTATATTATAAGTTGCCTGTGCATTTTTGTGACTTTGTAACACTTGTTTTCCTTGTGAGTCATCAAATTCACCTTTGATACTTTGTAGAAAAAAATTACATTTCACATCACCTACTAGAATATGTGCGGTGTTATGCCCTCTAGTGTCTGTCTTGCTTATATAAGCCATTTCTTCATTGATGTTGTTTTCTGGTCCATATTCAGTAGCAGTCAGGTGTGTATTTAATAGCCAATATTCCAAAGGAACAAAATAACTATTGAAATTATTGAGAGTTAGCATTGTTCCGTGGACATCTAAATTGGTATCACTATGATTGTACCAACTCTCATAATAAAGCTAACATGTCATTTTTATTTTTATGGTGGCACAATTATTGAATAGTAAATGGCACCATTATGAAGGTCAACTTGATTTGCAAATAATAAGCCCTGATAAAACTCATTCATAAATTCACGGCTTATGGAAGGTGTTGAGTAAAACACGAAAATGAAAAATTGCTGTCCTCAACAAATTAATAAATGTTATAACTAGAGATGAGCGAGTACTGTTCGGATCAGCCGATCCGAACAGCACGCTCGCATAGAAATGAATGGACGTAGCCGGCACGCGGGGGGTTAGGCGGCGGGCCGCCGTCCAAGCGGAAGTACCAGGTGCATCCATTCATTTCTATGGAGCGTGCTGGTCGGATCGGCTGATCCGAACAGTACTCGCTCATCTCTAGTTATAACTATCATTTTGTCAGTGGGGGCAGTGTTATGTAATGGTAGCTGGCAGTGAATTACGCTGTGCACTCTTTAGTAATATAGTAATAACAATTAGATAGCTATAGGATTATATATGAAACTTCTTTCACCTTCAGAATTGCAGCAGTTCTTCGTGGTCTAGACCAGTATTAGAAGGGTGTACCAAGAAAATATTCCACCAAACTTAATTTCTCCAGTCAAATTCAGTATATGTTAGACCTACAATAGCTGCATAGGAAAAAACACGAGTGAACCTATTTTAATAAAATTAATAACTGACTTCCATGAAACACAGCCATTCCGTTATTAGAATAGAATAAAAAAATTTAAATTAGGTTTTTTTTTATAGATCACAGAATATACTTTCGATTCAACTGCACAATATAGGTCACCAGTGGTCAGAGAGAGGGTTTTCGAGGTGTCAGAGCAGAAACTCTGCAACATGAGGAGCTTGGAGACATTCCTCATACCATCTCTCAGTAGTTTTAACATTCTTCTCTGTATTGTTTGTATTTGTTTATTGTTTTTGAGAAGGCGTTGGATACTATTGTAACGATATGCGTTCCTTCTTTACAGGTACGAGAATTGGTACTTGACAACTGCAGAGCACGAGAAGGCAAAATTGAGGGTTTAACAGCAGAGTTTGTTAACTTAGAGTTCCTCAGCCTAATAAATGTCATGTTGATGTCTGTTTCAAACCTTCCAAAGCTGCCCAAGTTAAAAAAGGTAGGTTCTTGTCTCTAGTTTTGTCACTCTCTTAAGGGGGGGCCACATGTAGCAAGTTTGTGTCAAAATTGCCATCAGCTAACTCCTTGTGAATTGCAGCCACAAACTGCAGGGCCAAAAAAAACCAAAGTACAAAGAGTCTTGTATAGCCGCATTCAGACTAGGTTTTTTGATCAGGATTTTGATGTGGAATTCGCATCAAAATTCTGGTCAAAAATCCACCTCCCATTGAAATCATTGGGAGCTGGTCATTTCCTTTTTTCCACGAGCGGGAATGCGCTCGCGGAAAAAAGCGACATGCCCTTTCTTCAGGTGGATTCCGTGGCTGATTCAGCCGCGGACATCTACCTCGGAACACCTCCCTCCCGACTAGGCCCATTCATTTGGGCCTAATCCGGAACGGAATGTACTGCACCGGCATCCAGGCGTGGCTGGCCATTTTTTGGTCCAGAATCTGAGGTGGCCTCCGTCAAATTCCGGACCAAAAAACCCCATCTGAACCGGGCCTATAGCTTTTATAGAACCTTCATATCTATCTATAGTCCTATTACTGAAACTTTAAGTATGGTCAGTATTGGTTATTGTTTCTGGGCCTTATTTCTATACAACCATGTGTATGTGATATGCAGATAAAATATTTGAAAAGTATTTGCTCAGTTATGGTTTTGTCTAGAAATCTGTTCTTGGCATTATTATAATAATAAATAAAAGAAACTTTTTTTTTTTGTCTCTTTTCAGCTTGAATTAAGTGACAATAGAATCTCTGGAGGTCTGGATGTATTAGCAGAAAAACTTCCTAACCTCACACATCTAAATCTCAGTGGAAATAAATTAAAAGATATTAGCACATTGGAACCTCTGGTAGGTTTTGTGTGTGTGTGTGTGTGTGTGTGTGTGTGTGTGTGTGTGTGTGTGTGTGTGTGTGTGTGTTTGTTTTTAATGTTGTTGCCACATCAGAAATACAGTAATCAATAGATTTTAACACTTGACTATTTATAATGAAGTTAAAAAAAATATATTCTCCATATCACCATTACCGTATTTTGCGGACTATAAGGCGCACCGGACTATAAGGCGCATTACCCATGAGCGCCTTATAGTCCTGCCTAGGTCCATATATAAGGCGCACCGGACTACAAGGCGCAGCGCTGTCCGGTGCGCCTTATATGATTGAAAGCGGCGGCCGGCAGACTTTGCCGGCGGCCGCTTAACCCCCCGCGTGCCAGCCGCTTCTATTCATTTCAATGGCACACTTCCATTGAAATGAATGGAAGCGCTCGGCACACGAGGAGTTAAAGGGATTCTACCTTTAAAAGAACTTCCTTCTTGATCACGTCGGAATAGCCTTAAAAGACTATTCGTCTCTTACCTTTTTACCATAGCCAGCGCCGCCTTCTTCCGCAGCTCCGTCTCTGTCTTCTTTGGGCCTCATGGATGATGCATGCGCAGTCGGCTCTAACAGGCTCTCGCAGCCAGAGCCGACTGCGCATGCGTCATCCATGAGGCCCAAAGAAGACGACACGGAAGGCGCGAACACAGCTCAGGGAGAAGGCGGCGCTGGCTATGGGAAAGGTAAGAGACGAATAGCCTTTTTAAGGCTATTCCGACGTGGTTAGGGGGAAGAAGTTCTTTTAATGGTAGAATCTAGAGTTGAGCAAGTACTGTTCGGATCGGCTGATCCGAACAGTACTCGCTCATCTCTAGTAGAATCTCTTTAAGCAGCGGCCCCCGGCAAAGTCTGCATGCCGCTTCCATACATTACAATGAGAGCGCGCTATTCAAATAGTTAGAGATGAACGAATACTATTTGAATAGCGCGCTCCCATTGCAATGTATGGAAGCGGCATGGAGACTTTGCCGGCGGCCGCCGCTTAACTCCTCGCGTGCCGCCGCTTCAAGCCTTATATAAGGCGCACCGGACTATAAGGCGCACTTTCGATTTCTGAGGAAATTGAAGTATTTTATGTGCGCCTTATAGTCCGGAAAATACGGTACATTGTTTGGACCCTTTTGTTACCGCGTGACTTGATTTTGTCATGTTGTTAGTTCATGATTGATTGAATGTTTTACTGTTACTACTCTTATTGTGATTAATTTGTATTTCTGTTTTATCATGAACATAACCATTTTTGAAGACAAGTTAAAGTGAAACATTTTTGCAAATTTATTTAAATGTATTTCTTTAACCCCTTCCCGCCGATGGCACTTTTTGACTTCCTGACTAGAGAAGGGCGAACACCGTTCGATCGAATACATATTCGATCGAATATCAGGCCATTCGAGGAATTCAATTACAATCGAATACCACGAGGCAAACGCAGTAAAAATTTGTATCCCCTCCCACCTTCCCTGGCGCGTTTTTTGCACCAATAACGGCGCAGGGGAAGTGGGACAGGAACTACGACAACGGCAAAAAAAAATCAGAAAAAGGAATTGGCGGCCGGAATCAGGTGACCTCCAATTTAGACGAATGGTGGATTTAACATTTGACTAATTTGGGACTGTGAACTATGTGACTGTGAGACAGGGACAGATCTACAGGCAGGGTTAGCTAGGGATTACCTTTATTTAGGGGGGGGGGGGGATTGTTACTCACACAGCTCTTTGGGGCTCCATCTTGTCGGGATCCCTGTCAGCTTGCAATATGCGCGAGCTGACTTTTTCCCATAGGAAGTACGGCATTCGGCCAGTCAACATTCCTATGCTGAGATGAAGCAGAGCTGAACCTGCTACACACTCGGCTCTACCGATGTAGCAATCCGATGCAGCAGCGCTGAGTGTGTAGCAGGTCCAGCTCTGCTACATTGGACACTGCTACATCGCCAGCACTTAGGGTTGAGCCAATCTTGACATTTCAGGATCGTTTTTAAAATCCAATTTCCGATCATTCGGAGATTGGATTTTAAAAACGATCCTATTCACTACACAGCATGTAGTCCAAAAATTGTTGGACCCCACGCTGTGTAGTGATTAGTTTCCAATATTCAACTACTCCGGAGTTGAGCTGAGCGCACGGCCCAATGTAGCAGAGCTGGCAGATGTAGCAGTCTGATGCAGCAGACTAACACACTCAGCTCTGCTGCAGCAGACTGCTAACATCGGCCACCTCTGCTACATCTCTGGTATAGCAGCTCTGCACTACTCCCAACCATCCCTCCATCTACTCCTCCTGTCACACACATCTTGTGTGTAGCAGAGCTCAGCGCACACTCAGCTCTATTACATCTCTACAACAGAGATGGAGTCTAAAATCGGACCAGAATGGAAACTGCTGTGGACCGATGTTAGACTCCGCCTCCTCAGGCAGAACCAGTGTTGACTGGCCGAATGCTGTACACTGGCCAATCAACGCTGGTCAATGCATGCCTATGGGAAAAAGTCAGCTCCGGCATATCGCAAGCTGACAGGGATTCCGACATAATAAAGGTACTTGATGCCCCCAGACATGCTTCCCCTACTGTCCCAGTTGCATTCCAGGGTGTTGGCATCATTTCCTGGGGTGTCATAGTGGAACCATGTAGCATTTACAAAGCCCTTGAGGTGTCAAAACAGTGGAAACCTCTAGAAAGTGACACCATTTTGAAAACCGCAACCCTCAAAGAATTTATCAAGTGATGTAGTGAGCATTAGTAACCCCGAAGTGAATATGTAAGCTGTGCGGAGTAAATTGGGTACACCAAATCCCATTCTATTTTCCCACTAGCTCCTATGACACGGACGGGGAAGAGGAGCATTCTGGGGGATCAGCGCTGGTGTATAATCTCTCATAAGCTCTAAATATGGGGGGTCCCCTGAAAACGCTCGCACAGCTTATACATTTCCTTCTAGTCGCAGCCACTTATGTCCTAATGATTTGGCGACTTTTGGGGTTTTTGTCTTCACATTGTACAAACTAGATTTTTATTTTTATTTTCTGGAAATGTGGCCATATGAGGGCATGTTGTTTGTGGTATTAGATGTGCTTTTCAATGCCACCATTTTGGGGTGCCTGTAACTTATTGACTACATTTTATTAACTCTTTCTGGGTGGGATGTAAAAGAAAACATCAACGCTGGCATTACTTTTTAGCATTTATTTTTTTTCCCATGCAGCGTACAGCATAAGTAACATGTTACCTTTATTCTACGGGTCGGTACGGTTACGGCGATACCTCATTTATATTATTTTTTAATGCGTTGCTATTTGTACAGAATAAAATTCAATTCAAGGGAAAAAAATCAATTATTTTTGCATTGCCATCTTCTGAAAGGCATAACATTTTTATTTTTAGGTAGACAGAGCTGGGGGGTTTTTTGTTGTTGGTTTTTTTTTGCTGTTTCACTTGTGCTAAAAATTTGTACACCAGCATTTTAAAAAGTTAAAGGTGTCAGAATATGGCAAGTTTTGGAAAAATATTTTTGCAAAGTTCAAAATTTTGTTAAAGAGGACCTTTCATCAGATTGGGCACAGGCAGTTTCTATATACTGCTGGAAAGCTGACAGTGAGCTAAATTCAGCGCACTGCCGGCTTTCCCGATCTGTGCCCCGGGTAAAGAGCTTTCAGTCCCGGTACTGTAGCTCTTTACAGTCAGAAGGGCATTCCTGTCAGTCAGGTACGTCCTTCTCCACAGCAGCGCCTATTGCGATGTACAGTGTGATCGGGAAGGAACGCCCCCTCCCTCTGCTCACAGTGCTCGTCCATAGACGAGTATTATTAGGAGGGGAGGGGGGAGTTCCTCCCCGCTCCACAGTACAGCGCGATAGGCACTGCTGTGCAGAAGGACGTCCCTGACAGACTGTCAGGAATGCCCTTCTGACTGTAAAGAGCTACGGTACCGGGACCGAAAGATCTTTACCCGGGGCACAGATTGGGAATGCTGACGGTGCTCTGAATTCAGCGTACTGTCGGCTTTCCAGCAGTATATAGAACTGCCTGTGCCCCAAACCCATGGAAGGTCCTCTTTAAGGGATTAAAATGTAAATAAAACAATATAAATTTGGTGGCTCCAGAATCATACCGAAACATAGAATACAGGTGACATATCATTTTGCCTGCAGAGTGAGTGCCGTAAAACTGAAGCCTGTAAGAAAGTCGCACAAAGGCACTTTTTCTCCTATTCCACCCCATTCTGAATTTATTATTCTGTACAAGGTACTGGGAAGCTGCAAAAAAAAAAAAAAAGTACCATTATGAAGAACAGTCGCAAACATTAAGCACTCGTATGGCTCTGTGAATTAAAATTTTTTTTTAATAAAAACGTTATGGGGTTTGGAAGGTGGGCAGTTAAAAATAGAAAAAAAAATCCTTCTCTACATAGAGTAGCCTGCAATAGAATGCAGTGAATGACAGGTTGGGGAGCTTTCACAAGGCTCCCTGCTGTCATGGCAATGGGATGCTGGCCCCGGAGCTTGCCGGGAAAATGATGCTTCAGTTTCAGGTTTGACTGAGGTGCCAGAAGGGTTAATGCCCATGATTGGTGCGGGCAACAACCATGGGCATTAGCGCTACGTGTCTACTGTGTAAAACAGTAGACACATGGCATCTATGGCGGCTGCCATGTTTACACACTCAGCATCTGCCATACTAGTACGGCAGATGTCAGGAACGGGTTAATGGAGGAGATGTTTTGCTGCAGTCAGTTTTAGTGTCATAAGGGTGCATTTGGTCAGGTATGCTACTTAACCAGAATTTTTATTTTTTTTACTTCAGAAAAAATTGGAACATTTGAAGAGTCTTGACCTGTTTAACTGTGAAGTAACAAATCTAAATGACTACAGAGAAAGTGTATTCAAACTCCTCCCTCAGCTGACATACTTGGATGGATACGATAGAGATGATAAGGAGGCACCTGACTCTGATGCAGAGGCTGATGGAGATGGTGTTGATGAAGAGGAGGAAGATGAAGGTATGTTGGCCTACTTTTATGCCTCTAATTCAGCGGATAAAAATAATTAATTGGGTTGGATCTGGGGAATCTCGGACCATGGTCTCTGCAGGGTAGCTGCTATGAATTCACTAATGGATAACCCACTATAATTTATGTTTTCAGCATAGTGTAGTGTGGTATTAAAAAATTTAAGAATAGTAAAGAAAAAAAACCTACAACTTAAAGTCTATTGTTGCTGCAGCTTTATCTGTGAATTTCAACCTTTGTAAGGCTGGGTGAGGTGAAATCTGCTGCAGTAAAAACCACTTAACCACTTGCAGTGATTTTGCAGTAGAAAATGATGCAGGATGTCTCTACAAACAATTAACAGTATTTACGCTTTTTATGGGTTTACCCCTAGGATACATGGTGACAGCAGCCAAAGCATCCGCATGCGGTGTGCACAGCGTTAAAAGTTCTAATAGCTCTGAAGTATAAATGCAATTGGTATAACCATTATGTTCAAAATCAAAGCATTTTATACTCTATTTTTTGGACTATAAGAAACTTTTTTTTTTTTTTTGGTCCTGTGAGATCGGGGCAGGGTAGAGGACCACATGTGCCAGCTCTCTGGACCCCTGCCACTCTGCCCTCAATGATCATAGTGGCCAGCAACTCTCAACCACTCTCCCCCTGTCCTATAAATTGGAATATCAGCATGCATTGCTAACTGTCCCTTCTACCTACATTAATCTTGTCCAGACAGCAGGGACAATTGCAGGGATCCTAGCTGCTGCTATTGTAAGTATAGTTCAAGCCCTGTGTCCAGTTCTGCGTGGGGGCATTTAGGAGCCTTAGCTATCTCGGGCAAATACCTCTGGAACATGCTTTATAATGACTGAGATGTACCTGTCTGAAGTGGCCCCCTCACTCTTATTTTCCCTTCATGTCCCACTCCTTCCCATAGACTGGGTACAACTCTCAATAAAGAAGCAAGGGAAGGAATAAAGTAGTGCCGGATTTCACAGAAAGGAGGCAAACTGTGTTTATAAACTAAAATTACTGCCGCCAGAAATGTAAAAGTTGTTTTTAAAGTTTGTGTATGCTTTAAAGGGGTTGTCCAGGAATTACAGGCTTCAGCACGGAGGCTGGGGATGGTAAAATAAAACAAAAAAACCTGTCTCTAGTGCTACACTGTGGTCCATCCCAGCAATGCTCCTTGTCTTGATCCGAAGAAAGTCCTTGCTACATTTGACCGCTGAGGTCTAAGGAAAGGAACCGGGACATCACAGGTGACGTATGTGAGTGAAGTCCCCATTCCTTTCCTGAGGCCACTGATTCACCTCAGCAGTCACGTGTAGCGAAGCTCGGGGTGCCACTGTAGCGAACTGTAGTGGGGCACACTGCAGCACCAGGGACAATGGGTTGTGTTTTTCTTTTATTTGTTTTTGTTTTTCACCTTCCTTGGCCTTCCAGACCAAAACCTGTAATTTCAGGACAACCCCTTTTTAAGGATTGACATTATCTCTTTACATTAATGCAAAGGTAATCTGTTCATAAAATGTAAATTAAAAATAATTAAATTGTTCACACTATTTATATGTATGAACATTGCAAACACATTTTCAGAGGGAGAAGAGGAGGAGGAAGATGATGAAGAGGAGGAAGGTGAAGAGGAAGAAGATATAGATGAGGAGGAGGAAGATGATGAAGATGAGGAAGAGGTTGGAGAAGAGGATGAAGAGGAGGACGGCAGTGGAGAAGAAGAGGTTAGTGTTTTTCATTTTTGTTATTAATACTGTTACTGCGACTATTAGGGTATGTTTACACAGAGATTTTTTGCAGGCAGATTGACGTGGAATCCACCTGAAAAAAACGCCTCCCATTAATTTTAGTGGGAGTCAATAGCATTTTGTTTTTCCTCTATCGGATTTTTTCAGTTTGTGGGGGAAAAAAAAAGGGACATGACCTATCTTCAAGCTGAGGCTGTCTGGAAAAACCCATTGAAGTCTCTGAGAGGCGGAAAAAGTCTGCTCCTGTCCTACCAGGACTGGATTATCTCACAACCCAGTTCCGGCAAGGCTATGGGCCTTTCTGGTGGGCCTGTACATACACAACAGACGAGACCACCATCCAGACACAGCCAGAATGTGCTGCACCTTCTGTTCCCCCTGCCTCCAGCTGGCACAGAATTTTACAATTCTTTTTTTTTTTCTTTTTTTTTTACATACCCACAAAACCTTTCCTATCCCTTCCCTCCAAAATTACTCCCCCCCCTTCTATTTTTTATAAGATTTAATTGTATACTGTGTGTTTTTTATTTATCTATGTAATTATTTATTTTTATTATTTTATCAGGAATGGTTTTGAGTGGGGTAGGGACATTTTTTCTTGTTAAAAAAAATTGTTTTAAAACAAAAACTATCCTACTCTAAAAAAGAAATCTTTGTCATTTAAAAATAAAATCTAAAAAAATGTTCTACTGTATTTCAATTAACTCAACTGAGCACTCCCTAAGGGCTCAGACTGGACCACTGGAGTACCGGTGAATCCTCTGGTGGGCACCATGCCTTTTGGGGGGCTCTACCGATTCACCACTGCTTTTTAATAGACAGTGGAGTTCCAGTAATGACCCCTATTCAATAACCTCTCCTCGATCCTGCTCACAGCAGTCTTCCTCTTCAGCCTCCAGGTGGCATAAGTGTACCGCCCATTACATCATCACAATGTGATGTGCAGCACACAGGGCCCATTGAAGGCTAAAGAGGGAAGATAAAGCAGTAGAGGAGATATAGCCACTTTTCCCTAAAAATACAACCGGATAGCAGAACTGGGAAAAAGTGGCACCCTAACTTGGTTCTGCTACTGGTAGAGGTGGAAGCCACAAGCTTCCTGCTTTTGCTCCCCCTGACTTTTAGGTCACAGGCCACATTAAGTATGTGGCCTGTGAGCTGAGTATCAGTACTTGCCTTGCTTCTCTCTGGTCCCTCCATCGAAACAGTGCACGGAACAAGAGGAAACGGAATCTGGAAGCAGACAGTTAAATAATGACCTAATACTGCTGTATGGAGGGCCAGTGAAGGGACCCCTGTATGGCCCATACAGTGACCCCTTCACTGGTCCCCCTCATATGGTGACTACCTCTCTGGCCCCTTGTACTGTATGGGGACTAGTGATGGGGGCCATTATATTGTGTTAGGACAGTAATGGGGGTTAATATGTGGTTCAGCATTAAAGTGTGATGAATTTAAACCCTTTCTTTACATCCGCCATACTAGATGTTGGGTGTTTAAAGATGGCGGCTGCTTGGGAGCCGGTGGCATCTATTCCCCTCTGTGAGTATGGACGCAGCAGGTTTGTCTTCAGTGAAAATGCCTCATCCGACCAATATCATGATGAAGGAAACTGGAAGTACGGCACCAAGAAGCGGTCTTGGTGTAGGTAGAGTCACCTGATACCAGTACTCACCGCCCCAAAACAGATGTCAGTAGCGCCTGGGAGCCCCCAGTACTACCATAGGCACCGATGACAATAGCAATAAATCTGTACTTGGCATCAGCCATAACCATCAGGACCACTGAAAATACTTCTTGTAGTCGAAGTACTGTGATCCTGAATGTAATGGCTGCTGCACACGTACATGCTTTCTGTTGACGGCGCCGATGCAGTTGGGGAAATTGGCCACAGACTGAAAGCCTGTTGCTGCCTGCAACCAAATCTCCTGGGTCTGACTGGTCAATAATATGGGTTGCAAGTTCTGTCAGATCACATGGCATGTACTCCTCCTCACAATTCCAGACATGGTAGATTTATTAACCCGACATTGGAGGTGCAGTGATGCTTAACTCTCCCGTTACAAGAAACTTATTTAAAAAAGAAAACAAAAACCTGAAATTAGTACACTATAATGACATATTTTCATCCCTATATTGACTATAACCACCAATTGTTTAAAAAAATAAATGGTTAAGAAGGATTGTCACGGGATGGTTAGAGTCCGGCAATAGGCAATGTGTAATATATATTTCATGTGGAATGTATTCTCTAACCTGTTGTAAACATCAGTGTGTAGTTGGCTGATTCGGGTCTAGTGTGTTAGCACATTGTATGCAAATCCCTCTAACTAGTGAGGACCAGTGAGGACAATGGGTGGAGATAATCTGATCAGTGTCTCCAAGAAGATGTTGGACTGTGCATTGTTCAAAAGAGACAGGGAGTCTGCTCTCCTTGGTATAGGTGAGGGGGGAAGGATCTGTGACTCAGCCCTTCCCACCCACAGATAGAGGAAGTAACAGTTTAGTATATAGATGTAGCTAGCAGTTAGTATGAGTTAGCCGGCCTGTGCACAGCTCTGTAGAGAGCCAGGATTTAGTTACAGGACCAAGGAACCAAAGCTATCATTGGATTGTGACTTCTGTGGACTTATTGTTATTACGGTTGATGTGACCGCCGCCGGCTACTAACTTTGTGGATTACAATAAATTGCTGTTGTCTCCCGACCTCTTGCGTCCGTGTTGATTCAAAAGACCTTCCGGAGGAAGACGTATACCTTTGCTCCGTGACAAGGATATTAAAAAGATTTAAAATAAATGTACAAATTTTATAACTTACCGCAATGTGATGAGCAGCCTTTCTGTTGGACTGATTGCCTTCCTCATGTTCATGTCATCATGGTCACCAACAATTCTAACCAAATTAGCATATGCAGGAATGGGTATTACATAGTTACATAGTAGATGAGGTTGGATAAAGACATCAGTCCATCAAGTCCAACCTTTAACCCTACAATCCCTACAGTGTTGATCCAGGGGAAAGCAAAAAACCCCATGAGGCTTATGCCATTTGCCCTATTTCAGGGGAAAAAATTCCTTTCCGACTCCAAATCTGGCAGTCAGTATAAAAACCTTGGATCAATTCGGCAAAATTACATGAACTTGTCTGCAAAGCTGTACAAAAAATAAAATTAAGAATAATATCCCATAGTGCACACAGTATAATGTCCTACAGTGGCCCTTCATACAGATTAATGTACCTTAGTGGCCCCTACAGTTAGACTACATAGGTTTGTCATTGTGATGAGCATGGTGTACATGCACACCAATCGATTTCTTTTTATAAGATTATAAGATGACATACATGTACATCATTTTAGTGAAGTAAAAAAAAAAACTAACCTAACAATAAAAACGTACTCTCTCAGTTCACCATGAAGTTGATCAGTCTGGCCCCTCTCTGACTGAAGGCAGTTAATGGGGGTGAACCCAATATCGCCTATGTCATCTTTCTTGGGGCTGTGAAAACAAAAGAATCTGGATTCACACCAGCGTTTGGTTTCTGTTCAGGGTTTCCATCTCTGAATCCGCTTGAAAAATGCAGATGAAAAACTCCTACATGTAGAACTTTTCTCTGCGCGTTTTTCGGACAGAAACCCAGCGGACCCCATAGTCCACGGGTTTCTGCAGGTATCTGGATTGGATTTCTGTTTTTTGGTTCCCAAAGCAGACTCAAAAGAATGGAAAACCGAGCACTAGTAGTGTGAACCTAGTATAATATGAAATTACACCGTTTAATATATTTGAAACGTGTATTTAAGTACTTACCTCCCTCTACAATCTATGTTGGTGAACTGTGCTGACGATGACATACATGCATTTCTCGTCTAAGCGCCTCGATTCTGTCCTCTTCATTGCCCGCTGGGGCTGTTGAGGAGGCAGAAGGTTCATTTCGGTCCATTTTTATACAATAAAGTCTCTGTAGAACTAACACTATAATGTCAGTGGGCTAAAATGGCGCCTAGAAAAAAAGGGATGGTCTTTTTAATAAAAATGAGGTGGAGGAAAAAAAAGAAAAGCGTCAAAAACTGCATCAGTCATGTCAGAAAACAAGTTTCCTAATGCCTGAAGCAGATTTTTTCTGCCTGCAAAAAAACTCAGTGTGAACATACTCTTATGTGGTATATAATAAACTGCTGCAATCCTCTCAAACTGGGTTATGAAAAAATAATGTCCTGCACAAATGCGATTTCTCTTTTCTTTCAATTGGATCAGTCTAATATCTATGATTGGTTTACATTTCTATTGTGTAAAATAGGGCTGGGTGATGAGCTGTAGCAAAATTACGATTAATTGAACATTTTATATTGAATATGATTACCAAACTGTTGTTTTATGCTACACTCCCTATTATATGCCACTGAATTTTGGTTTTTGTTATTCGTATATCAGCAATCTTGACTGGATATCGCTTTAATTTCCGTTCTGTTTGTCGGAGGACATGAAGAATGGACAACAATGGACTTGTGGGTTTTTTGTTTTTTTTTACTGAAAGCACAGGACCAAAAAGTGGGCTTACAGCATGTTATTTGTCGGGTACTGATCCATCATCATCAATCAGACAGAGACTCAAAACAAATGAGAACATAGCCTAAGTGACGTATCTTCTAGCTAATGGCATTGTGAGACAACATGGCATGGCAGTGTAAATGCAATCTTACTGATGTGTTGTCTAGAAAACAATGTATAAACAAGTATACTGTTTTAACTCCAATTTCTTTTGTTCAGGATGAAGAATTTGGGCATGATGGAGAAGTAGATGAAGAGGAGGAAGATGAAGAGGAAGATGAAGGTTTGCATTATTATTTGATTATACTTTCCATTTTTATGGAAACCCTTATTTCCCCATGAAATAACCGTTCTGGAACATCTTTTTAGAACTTCACATTGTATTATTCTTCTGTTATTCCTGAATTTATAAATTATTTGAGGACTGGGTGACCCCAATAAGTGCTAAGTGTCAGACTGTATAGAAGGGCATCACACTGGCTAGACGAGTGACAAGTGAGGAACAGCACAACGCAGGGTTATTAGAAAAAATGATCCACAGTTATTTCAATGCAGAATACAAGTATTTGGTAAGGCACTGGTTTCCAAACTGTGGCTCACAACTCCTGTGAAGTCGCATGCTATTCACCGATGATCTGGCTGTATAATGCTGTGGTCCTGATATGTCTGATGATGGACGGATCAGGTCACTTGATCCTCAATCATCAACTATGGCAGCCCGGGAGCCTTGTGAAAGTTCCCAGGCCTGTCATTCTATACCTTCTATTGCAGACTACTCTGTGTAGCTTGCAACAGAAATGCTGGATTATTGTAATACATTGCATTAGTGATCAGACCCCCTGGGGTGCCCCCAAAAGAATAATAATAAAAAAATAAACTAAAAATAAAGATATATTAAAAAGTATTAAAAAATGTAAACCCCCCCCCCCAATCACTTTCCCTAGAACACATATAAAAGTACTTTAAATACTGTGAAGTACATATACTTTAGGTATCCCTGTGTCCAAAAACGCCAAGTCTACAAAATCTTTAAAAATATTTTAGAAACTGTAAATGCTGTAGTGGGAAAAATAATCAAGGGTGCCAAATCGCTGTTTTTCACTGTTTGCCTCTGATAACAAATTTTGATAAAAAGTGATCAAAGCAATAGCAATTCGCTAAAATGGTATAACTGAGAAGTATACCTGGTCCTGCAAAAAAAAAAAAAAAAAAAAAGACGCCCTATACACAGAAAAGATTCCCATACACAGAAGTGTTAAAAAGGTAATGGATGTCAGAATATGGCGTCTTTTAGAAAAAAAAAAAAACATTTTGACACAGTTTTGGATTTTTGTTAAGGGGTTAAAATGTACTATACCAATATAAATTTGGTATTCTTGGAATCGTACCAAAACATAGAATACAGGTGACAGGTCATTTTGGCTGCACAGAGAACGCCGTAAAAACGAAGCCCGTAAAAGTCACACAAATGTAGTTTTTCTTAAAATCTAGAAATAATTAATGATAGCATCATGAAGAACAATTTGTCCCGCAAACATTAAGACCTCATATGGCTCTGAGAGCGGAGAAACAAAGAAGTTGTGGGGAACTTGAAGACAAGTTCATGGCCCCACAATGCTGTGCAATGTCCCTTTTTCCGTTTTTACAGTTGTTTAAACAAACAAGATTCCTAGAACTGTTCTTGTGAAAAATATAGATTGGGTGCCTATGGAAAGCAATAACTGCAGGTTTGGATGGAAAATCTGCATCAAAATTGTGAAGGTTTTTTTTTTTTTTTTTCTATATAGAACATTTCAGTAGGGCTGGACAATTATGACCCAAGTTAAAATCCTGATTAATTGATCACTTACCTCAGTTACAATTAATGAACAATTAGGACACGTTACTTTTTACATGTCATGCACCCTATTTATGTGCCAGGCCACATATTGGCAAATGTGAAAGAATAGTTTACAATTAGTAACATATCCTTTTAGACTACGGCAGTGTGAATAGGATAATACAGATGCAAAATTGAATTGATAAAAGTGAGCAAGGGCACAGTGGTAAATTGAAGTGATTTTTGTTTATTTTTTCAGTGACTTACATTGCAGCATCCCTTATTCATTACAATAGACATCAGGCGGGATGATATGGTTTCAGTTGTACATGAATATTTTCTTATTTTCGGAGCAAATATTGCAGCTTCCCTTTTTTATTTTTTCTTGCATAAACTCTGTTTTCTTTTATCATAACCCAATACATTATCTGTCTCATTCTGTAGAAGAAGAGGAACCTTCAAAAGGAGAAAAGAGAAAGAGGGATACAGATGATGAAGGTGATGAAGAGGATGATTAAATTTCTATAAGGAAAAGAAAGGTGGGAAAAAAAGAAAGAAAAAAAATGAAAAGGACCTTATTGGATTACACAGTATTGATTGAACTGGCCCCAACCATGGATAACTGAAAAGCAAGCTGCAAATGAAATGTAACAATTGAATCAAGCCCTATCCCTGAACACCCAAAAAGAGCCAAAGAGTTGTTACTGTGACATTCCTACAGCCAATAAACCCTACTGGAAGCTTACATTCTGGTTTATAATTAAGTCTCAAAAAGGCAAAAAAAAAAAAATTAAAAGGAAAAAGAAATATATATATGTATACAGAGGAAAACAAATATATATATGTATACAAAAAGTTCAGCTAAACAAACTGGGTCAATGCTTTTACTATTACATTGGGGTTCTTAAGGGTTAACAAACTAGAACATTAAGTGTCTGATTGGTAAGTCATGATTGTCAATGGCTACCTAATTAATAGACATTGGAGCACCATTTTTACTTTCTGTACAACAAAAAAAAGAAAAAAAAACTTTGTAAATAAAATCTTAACATTTTGGGTCTGTTTTTTCATGCTCTGCTTTCTTTTCCTAACAGTTCGATATTTTTTTACAGTAGGATGTTTTTGCGACAACTGCAGATGAACTATTTTTAAGAACATGAGTAAAATAAACATGTTACTATTTGGTAAACCCTAGTTGTATGTTTACATTTCTGAATAAGAAGTAAATGATTCTTGATGGTGTAGTTGTAATGTGATTTCTTTTTCTCTATTTATGGATTATGAGTGTTTACTTTTGGAATTGATGAGACTTTTTGTCCTCTGTGACTTTCTGATACTTGTGTGGATGGCATGTGGGGTTGGTTTTTGTTGTGTGTGGGAGTTTTTTTTGTTTTTTTCTTGTTTGGGTAGGGATTTTGTTTAGGATGCTTCAGATTGCTGTCCTTCTACATGAATTGCTAATTTGTTCATAAATGTTTCAAATAGGTATAATCCATGAAAGTGTTTGCCACTAGGATACTGTAGTAAAGTTTGCTAAAAGTGTTTCGAAGGCTGAGTACCCACTTCGCGGAAATTGCTTTTTTTTTTATTGCAGATTTTGCTGCGGTTTTTTTTTTTTTTTTTTTTTTTGAGCCAAAGCCAGGAGTGGAATGAGTAGAAGGGAGAAGTGTAAGAACTTCATATATATATATATATATATATATATATATATATATATATATATATATATATATATAATGTGGCTGTTTATGTGAAAAGGGCCCACATTGTCGATATGGAGTTCTTGGTATCATTGTAACGGTTATGGTGTAACATTGTCCGAAACAGCAAAAAAAAATTTATTGAAAGCACAATTGACATATTTTTAAATAAAATTTTTGCATAAAACAAAATTGTGATTTTTTTACCCAAATATGTTTTGGACTATTTTCTCTATAATTAGTATCGACGATCTGGGCCCTTTTCACGTAAACAGCCACATATAATCTCGTTCCATTTGTAGCCATTCTTGGGTTTGGCTCAAAAACCACAACAAAATCTGCAACAAAAGAAGCTGCGTTTCTTCATTGTGGGGCTTTAGCTTTAGTGATTCCAAACTTCTGCACACTTATACAGTATTTTTGATAATGTATGTATTATATATATATATATATATATATATATATATATATATATATATATATATATATATATACACACTCACCGGCCACTTTATTAGGTACACCATTCTAGTAACGGGTTGGACCCCCTTTTGCCTTCAGAACTGCCTCAATTCTTCGTGGCATAGATTCAACAAGGTGCTGGAAGCATTCCTCAGAGATTTTGGTCCATATTGACATGATGGCATCACACAGTTGCCGCAGATTTGTCGGCTGCACATCCATGATGCGAATCTCCCGTTCCACCACATCCCAAAGATGCTCTATTGGATTGAGATCTGGTGACTGTGGAGGCCATTGGAGTACAGTGAACTCATTGTCATGTTCAAGAAACCAGTCTGAGATGATTCCAGCTTTATGACATGGCGCATTATCCTGCTGAAAGTAGCCATCAGATGTTGGGTGCATTGTGGTCATAAAGGGATGGACATGGTCAGCAACAATACTCAGGTAGGCTTTGGCGTTGCAACGATGCTCAATTGGTACCAAGGGGCCCAAAGAGTGCCAAGAAAATATTCCCCACACCATGACACCACCACCACCAGCCTGAACCGTTGATACAAGGCAGGATGGATCCATGCTTTCATGTTGTTGACGCCAAATTTTGACCCTACCATCCGAATGTCGCAGCAGAAATCGAGACTCATCAGACCAGGCAACGTTTTTCCAATCTTCAATTGTCCAATTTCGATGAGCTTGTGCAAATTGTAGCCTCAGTTTCCTGTTCTTAGCTGAAAGGAGTGGCACCCGGTGTGGTCTTCTGCTGCTGTAGCCCATCTGCCTCAAAGTTCGACGTACTGTGCGTTCAGAGATGCTCTTCTGGCTACCTTGGTTGTAACGGGTGGCTATTTGAGTCACTGTTGCCTTTCTATCAGCTCGAACCAGTCTGGCCATTCTCCTCTGGCATCAACAACGCATTTCCGCCCACAGAACTGCCGCTCACTGGATGTTTTTTCTTTTTTGGACCATTCTCTGTAAACCCTAGAGATGGTTGTGCGTGAAAATCCCAGTAGATCAGCAGTTTCTGAAATACTCAGACCAGCCCTTCTGGCACCAACAACCATGCCACGTTCAAAGGCACTCAAATCACCTTTCTTCCCCATACTGATGCTCGGTTTGAACTGCAGGAGATTGTCTTGACCATGTCTACATGCCTAAATGCACTGAGTTGCCGCCATGTGATTGGCTGATTAGAAATTAAGTGTTAACGAGCAGTTGGACAGGTGTACCTAATAAAGTGGCCGGTGAGTGTATATATTGTGGGGTCACTCAGTGTATATATATATATATATATATATATATATATATATATATATATATATATATATACTGAGTGACCACCATATTAGATGTAGATATCTAGCACTGCATAGGGACCACACTGTGCCTGAGGTCTGATGTCCATGTAGATTATTGAAACAGATTGAGCTCCTTGTCAACTAATGGATGAGTATACTATTGCCATAATGGGTAACAAAACTGAATATTGGGGATTTTATATTGTAGGCAAAGAATAGTAAACCTGAAGTCCAGATTTGTCAGTCTGATCAAATACTGGTTTTATATTAAACCGCACTCTTTTATAGCTTGTTGGTTTTTGTTTTGAATATGGTTAAGTTGCAATTTCATAAATTTTTGTATTTTTAAGTATACAGCTCGCACATGGCAGTGACGCTCAACCTTAGGTTCTTCGATTCTTTCATAACATGACTTGTTAGGTGGCTAGGTTCACATCTGCGACGGGTCTCTGTTCAAGGTTTGCATCCCCTTTTTTCAGAAAGCCAGCAGACCCAAATATCGTCTATGGGGTGCGGGTAACCGCTTTTTTTAAAGTGGATTAAGTTTCCATTTGTGAGGTGCCCAAGTGGACTCCACGAACGGAAATCCAAACGCAGGTAACTGAATAATGGTGGTGGATGTCATATGGGTGTTCACTGTTACACATTACAAGAATCCATATTAACCATAGGAAGTAAGGAATAGCAGACAATTTTTAAGCAATGTAAATGTAAAGTTTGAGGAATCCAGTGTCCATCGATATTGTAGGTGGAACTGCCCTTTTTCAAGCTGTAGGGTGTAGGTGGCAGTAAGAATCATGAGGGGGAAGATCCAAAATGTATTTATTTTAGGTATTTATGGTCTATCCTTAGCCATTGCACAGATCAGCTATTCCAAGGTGTATGCAGTCTTTGTACAAATACAGTGTACGAAGCTAGAAACAATTAGCTCCATGTCCTGTATAGTGGCAGAGTACTGGTTCTGCAGTTCAGCTATCAAGTACTTCAGTATGATTTGATCTGCAGTATCTGCGTCCAGCCACTATACAGGGAACAGAGAGAACTTCTAGTTTTTTGATTTTACAGGTTTTTGCAAGTATTTTCTTTACTTGATTATGGGGGCTGCCATCTTGCCTGAACTTTATTCTGTTCTCTATGAGACTGCATTTAGTGATATGTTTTACTGCAGTCTCATGGCTATAGGCAAAATAGGCTGGAGCTGACTCCTTTAGGTCTGTGGGAGAGTTTTCTAGAAGTACTCTATGCAGGAAGAGGCGTAGATAAAATGTAACATCTGTTGTCAGTAGGTGATGCAATGATGGGCCCAACTGTGTTATCTTCTATTGTAATCCTGTCTGTCTTATCTGTGGTCTGATTGAGGTAACGAACAGGGGGAGGGGAAAAAAAGGGAAAAATCACAGCCCTCTTGCTAGACACAATGCAAAAAAAATCTTTGTTGAACTCATGACACATCAGAAGATTGGAGTGCACGGATATACGGTTCCTTTGGCTTAAGAAGCTTGCAAGTAGATGATGAAAAGGATAAAAATTTCCTGAATGTTGCGTGCATCAATGTGAGGGTTGGTCACTCGTTTTTATGTTTTCACCTACCAGACATTAAAAGTTAAGTTTTATTACGAAGAGATGGATTGCTGGAATTTTATCCTTTTCATCATCTAATTGAGGTAACTGCTGCAAAGAAAACCCTTACAAATTTGGTAAGTGTACAATCTATTTTAGGCTTAAGTGGCTGAAGTGAAGTTTGCAGGATTTAGTAATTTTTCTAAATATAGAAAAAAAATTCTACAAAATATGCTTAAAGGGGTTGTTCAGGCAAAAATGGATACCACGTTTAATTTTTAAATCAGCTGGGGGCAGTGAAAAAATTCATACTCCTTTCATTGTGCCTCCCAGCAAGGTCCTGTGTTGATGTATGGTGGAGGTCCCAGCCAATCAGTGGCCTCCACAAAGGGAATATGATGCCATTACCAGTGAGATCACTGGTCTCTTCATGTGACTGCTGAGGCCAATCAGCGGCTTCAGAGGAGCTCGGGGAAGAGACCTGTGAGAAGACGCCAGAGCAGAAGGATCAGACCGCTCTTGGAGGACAATGGAGCACAGGTGACAGGGGAGTATGAAAAATAGATTTTTTTTAATTTATTTATTTATTTAAACCCCCCCAGCATATTTAAAATAAAAATAAGAAAAATTGTCTGGGCAACCTTAAAGTTAAAAGCTCAATAGAAAAAAAGCATTATCTTCCCTTTTAATTTGAACGATAAAATGTATACTGCTTTTACTCCAACTTAATTGACTTTAATATGTGTAGAGAACAAGAGATCACTTTTCTGATATACTTGAATGTGTTTCTTATTAGTATAGTAGTCTATCTCTAAAGAGAAAAAATTGGTATGATCCATTTTAGTCCCGTGAAATGCAACTGTAGGAAAACTGGTGTCCGTCATGTCACCCTCTCACAAATAACTATTGTACATTGTACCTTGGTTATGATTAATGAACGATTATTTTAACTTGCGATTTACATATCAGCAATACTTATTAGGGTGCATTCACACTACGTTTCCTGAAGCTTATTCTGAACGTAAAACACGTTCAGAATAAGTGGCGTATAAAGCAGCTCCATTCATTTCTATGGGAGCGGGGATACGAGCGCTCCCCATAGAAATGAATGGGCTGTTTCTTTCACTACGAGCAGTCCCATTGAAGTGAATGGGAAGTGCCGGCGTGTACGGCTCGGCATGAGCAGAGCTTGCCGTATACGCCGGCACTTCCCATTCACTTCAGTGGGACTACTCGCAGTGAAAGAAGCAGCCCATTCATTTCTATGGGGAGCTCTCATATGCCGGCTCCCATAGAAATGAATGGAGCTGCTTTATACGCCACTTATTCTGAACGTGTTTTACGTTCAGAATAAGCTTCAGGAAACATAGTGTGAATGCACCCTTAGACATTATTTTCCTCATCATGTGTGAGGAAAAGAAAATCTTATTCTCTTCTTCCTGTATCTTTTTTTTTATTATTATTTTTTATTTTTATAAGTATTATTATTCTTCCATCCACAGAGCCGTATGCGGCTTTTTTTTTTTTGTGCGAGGCAAATTGCTCTGTAATGGTACCATTTATTATTCCAGACGATATAATAGGAAAATAGTTTTGAAAAAAAATCAGAATGGGGTTGAATTAGAGGAAGAATGCATTTGCAGTAAATGTTTCTTAATATTCCTTGATTCAGCATGATCACAGTTTTCATCATGTTTTAACACCTTTACAAAATCCAAAACTTAAAATTAATACTGTTTCCCTCTATGGAAGTGTGTGTTTGTCATTTATTTATGATAAAGAAGGGGGGCTGAATTGTAGTATTTATTTAAAAACAAACTCAGGGCTCGTTCACATCTGCGCCCGGGGTCTCCGCTTTCAGGTTTCTGTTTCCTGCCCAAAACTGGGCAAAAGACAGAAACCTGCAGGCATTTTTCAAACCCATTCAAATGAATGGGTTTGAAAAGTGTCCGGCCATGAGCGCCAGTAAGCGTTTTATGCTCTCTGCGGCAAAACTGTCTTTTTTTTTTTTAACCGGACACAGAGCCGGACATGCAGGACTTTGTGTCTGGTTTTAAAAAAAACAACTTTCGCCGCGGAGAGCATAAAACGCTCACCAGCGCTCACAGCTGGACTTGGCGTGACAGGTTTCCGTCTTCTGCATGCAGAAGATGGAAACTGAAAGTGGAGACCCGAATGCTATGGAAAAATCACTACTTAAAGGGGCTCTATCACTGGATTTTTGCTATTTAAGATAAACATATGCCTGAATAGCATTTAAAACATATATGTAAATGAGCCCTCCATGCTCTGTGGGAGTTTCCGTGCGCCCCTCACGTCATACTCTGTTCACGCCCTCCTCTGCGGTTCTTCTATGTAAGTCCCTCCTCCTGCTTTCGGTTCACAGCCTCCAACTGTCTCTTCCCTGCTAGTGGCACAGGACCTGTGATGATGTCACTACTGCTCTGTGATTGGCTTGTCCCCGTGATGACATCACTACAAGGTCCTTCGTCGTCTTCTAAGTAGTGATCTATACAGAGCAGGGGCTGCTGCTCCCTGTGTGTATCATAGATCTCCATGTGCACTGTAGATCTATGCTATGTGAGACAGAGGGAGCTGCAGCCCCTGCTCTGTATAGATCACTACTTAGAAAATCTATATTTATTACCTGTACCATTGTGCCTCAAACACAGGGTGGGCAGAATTCAAAAGGAGTGCCAACATATGAGGCTGAAGAAAATCTGCCCTACCTCCCTCCTATCAGCTGTTACATGTCCAAGCTGCTTATGATGGCATGGAGCATGGCAACAGCATGGAGGTAGGAGTCCAAACAGCTGGTGGCCACAGTCTGGGTTCACACTGTGGTCTGCCAATTGATTGCCCCTGCTCTATAGGACTCCAGGAGATAGCAAATACTATACTGAACCACCAAAGGCAGTCTCACAGAGCATGGATAGATCAGTAATGTGGACAGGTCATGACTTGCCTTGCTGTTACACCCCTTTAGGGTTAGTTCTCACGTTGGCAGTCCCGCGCGGGTTTTGACACAGAGAGAGACGCTGCGAGCCGCGTCTCTCTCTGGTCAAAACCCGCCTGCCGCAACCATCGCGGTCGTGGCTTTCCCCTCCGTAGCCGGCTCAACATAGGAGGGTGTTGCCGCTAAACGGAAGCCGCGGTCCAGCGTGCCGCGGTTTCCGCCTGAAGATAGGACATGTCGCTTCTTTTCTCTGCTAGCAGCAGCCTGCCGCTAGCGGAAAAAAGAAGCCCAGCAGTCTGCATAGACCACCATTGTAAAGGGGCGGATTTTGAAGCGAAATCCGCTGTCAAAATCCGACGCTTTGTTCACATGTGAACAAGCCCTTAAAGGGAGTTTGTCATCAGAACCGAGCATATTAACCCAGCACCGCAGATACATAGTTTAGGGTCACGTGCATCAAATGCCCTTGTAAATCTGTGCCTCAGTTGCTCAGATATCACTGTTTTTGTCAACATGGAGATGAGCTCTTTGGAGCAATGATGGCATTGCACCTTACCTCTTTGGAACTGTGGCAATTCCCTCATGATAAACACAGTGATACCTCAGCAACAGATGAAACAATTCACAAGGAGAATTTGATTCTGATGACCCTGACTGACATATCTATCTATCTGTTGGGCTGGGTTGATATATCTGGTTCTAGTGACACTCGCTTTTAGCGAGATTATCCACCATGTATTATGCCGGTTTGTTAGAAAGGTCCCTTGACAATAAGCTAATAAACCAGGACCCTGAACTGTAATCAGGATAAACCAACTACAAGGGCTATAAAGAATGAATGACCTGACTACGTAGTAATGGACATAGGAGTCCTCCAGAGAGAGACACTCTGATAGAACAGACACTGGATTAACACTACAGCAGTTTAAAACATTCATGTTAAGTGTAAAATGTATGACTTATGTAGTAAAGATATATTGCATGTTTTATTCTAGAATAGACTTACACTGTTTTTTGGTTCAGCACAACAAATGAAACAGTAGTCTATTAATAAAGATCTTTGATGTATAAAGCGAAGTCAGATCAAAATCTGCTTTTCTTGTAGTTTTTGTTCTGTTAAAGTGCCATTTTCCTTTTGCTTATGTACCCAATAAAATACAACTAGATCACCTACTAGCATAAAACACTGCAAATATGGAATGAATTATATGTCTGTATATTCTGTACTTATTAAATAGGCTTTAGTGCACATTATGTCTTATCCAATCACCTACATCTGTATAACACTTCTAATTTAAAGGTATGGGGTACATTAAAATATAATTTTTATTTGATATATAATAAAAGATTCACAAAAAATATATTTGTATAGCCAAATGTATATAAATATGAGGGTAAAAAGTGGTCGTGAGGAATAAAGTGTGACGCAAAAGATAACCAGTAAGGATCACTTAAATTAATGGTGTATTAGAACCACATAGTCCTATTCGGATGACCAGAAATCGCCACAAATTTTAGGGTATTTCACACTAGTGTAGGGTATCGCAGAGTCACCACCAATCCAGGGTATCTAAAAACACACCCAATGAATGTAAAGCCCAAATTATTAGGACATACACATACATCCACACATCACACTACCTCCGGTAGTAATGTTAACAGGCTCTAACTACCGCTAACTGGAGGGCAAGATTGGTGCCCTCATCACTAATTCTAACAACCACTAAATAAAATTAAAAAAAAAGAATGAGCCACATTGGTGACCCAACCGCACGTAAGACGGCCCTAGAGTATTGTCTGACGCGTTTCAACTGATATAGTTCAGCCAGCTCATCAGAGGCTAGACGGACCTCATGATCAATCTGACCACGGGGGCTATAATGATTCGCCTCCCGCAATGATAGAGAACAGCGTTATGTGCATAGTTTGCCGGTCGGCTGTGATGCGAAGCCTAGGGGGTTACGTATTAATTTGATCCCTTCGGCTAGGTTAGGACACCTCATTTCCAAGTGGGAACAGGAATCTATTGAATCTATTGAAATTCCCTGGGGTCTCCATCGTCCCCAGGGAATTTCCGCTGTGGTAATTCTAGAAATAAGCGGAATAAGAGACCAGCGGGTAGAGATTTGTTTTTTTTTTTTAATCTCAAGGAAACCCGATTTCCGATTACCTCCTACGCACTTGGAAATAAGATCTCTTGATAAGTCTGCAATGGGTGATGAGATGCAGATTATTTATGTGTACAGCATTGCAGCATTACCTACAATAGCAGTCAAAAGTTTAGATACAACTTTTCAGTCCATGGTTTTTCTTGTATGTATTTTATGGAGGCACATATATGGAAATAAGTAGTAAACAAAAAGTATGTTTTATATTTCAGATTATATAAAAAAACAAAAAACTTGATAGTCTTCAGTAGTTGATACCTTTTTAATGGCTAACTAATAATGATGACGGATTACAACGTTTCGGAACTCTAGGCTCCTTTCTCAAGTAAATTTAAAACCATTTCTGAAGGATGCATATTTATGTACAACAGGACACATAGGGATAGAATTCCAGGAGGAAGGGGGGTAGAGGGTTGTTATTAATTGGTACAATCAATGTAAACATTCTAGGTTCTTATGAGTTCTCAGGGTCTCAGGTCAGTGATTTCAGTAAAATGACATAAAACCATGTGACAAATTTAGCCCCTTCTCCAGTGTTTGAAGCAGGGTCATAAATTTACACTCATAAATCCGTTGTTCTTTCTTTGATTTGAAATTCCCTCTTAAAACCAAAATTTTCATGTGTTCGGTGATATTATGATCCTCATTGCAGAAATGTTTTGATACGAGAAGGTCCAGTCTTCGTTCTCTAACTGTATGGCAGTGTGAATTCATACGCATTCTAAGCTGCTGTCCAGTCTCTCCAACATACAGATTTTCAGTGGAAAATTTTATGCACATTATCAAATACACTACATTAGGTGTGCTACAGGTGAACGTACCTGGGATGTTATATTCCCTGATAGAGTTTGGTATCTCTATCCTGTCAGTGGTCAGTATGTGAGGGCAGGTTTTGCACCTCTTCTGTCCACATGGAAATGTTCCTGTGTTAGTTGGAGGTGACAGTGAGCTTCTAACCACCATATTCCTGAGGTTTGGTGGCTGTCTGTAGCACAGGAGAGGGGTCTGGAAATATGGATTTTAGACGGTTGTCTTTTTGTAGTAGTGGATGTAATTTGCATGTGATTCCTCTAAGCATCTCCAGACGTGGGTTATATGTGACAACCAGAGGCACCCGATTGTTTTCCTGTTTGGTATTGTATTTTAATAAATCCGATCTTGGTATTCTTGTGGCCCTGGTGATTTGGTTATCAATAGAGATGAGCGAGTACTGTTCGGATCAGCCGATCCGAACAGCACGCACGCATTGAAATGAATGGATGCACCTGGTACTTCCGCTTTGACGCCGGCCGGCCGCTTAACCCCCCGCGTGCCGGCTACGTCCATTCATTTCAATGCGTGCGTGCTGTTCGGATCGGCTGATCCGAACAGTACTCGCTCATCTCTAGTTATCAATTGTTCTTGGATGGTAACCCTGCCTCAAGAATGTGTTTTTGAGGCCCCCAAGGTGTTCGTCTCTATCCACAGGGTCTGAACATATGCGATGATATCTAATGGTCTGGCTGTATACAATGGAGTTCTTTATGTGTTTAGGATGAAAGCTATCCCATCTTAGGTAGGTAGGGCAGTCAATTGGTTTCCGATACAGCGATGTCTCAATTTTGTTGTCCTGTATCTTGATGACTGCGTCCAGGAAGTTTATTTCAGAGAAGGAGTGATTGAGCGTCAGGTTGATGGTGGGATGGAACTGGTTGAATTGTTCATGGAAGGTTTTCAGCTGTTGTTTACACCCAGTCCAAATGATTAGGATATCATCAATGAAACGGTAATAGGCCAGAGGCCTGGTGGTGCAGGTGGAGAGGAAGTCACTCTCAAGCTTGGCCATGAAGAGATTAGTGTACTGTGCACCATTTTGCTCCCCATTGCGGTACCAGTCTGCTGTAAATAGATGCAGTCACCACAAGAGAAGTAATTGTGGGTGAGGATGAATTTTGGAAGTTTTACCACCGATTCAGCGTTCATACCTCACTCTTCCATGAAAAACTGGCAGGCGTTTACACCGTCCTGGTGTGGGATGTTGGAGTACAAGGATTCTACATCCATGGTGGCCAGGATGGTTCCATCTGGGAGGGGACCTATAGTGGATAGTTTATTTAATAGGTCTGTGGTGTCCTGAAGGTAGTTGGCTGTATCCTTCACTAAAGGTTTGAGGATGCCCTCCACCCATCCAGAGATCTGTTCAGTGAGAGTCCCAACACATGAAATGATCAGTCTTCCTGGGTTCCCAGGTTTGTGTAGTTTTGGAAGCATATAAAAGGTTCCCATTCTTGGGCTTGCTGGTATGAGGCTGCTTAGGCCTTTGGCTCCATCAGATAGGCCAGAGATAACCTTTTTCAGTTTTTTAGAGTACTCCACTGTGGGGTCTGAATCCAACTTGGAGTAGTAGTGTGTGTCAGTCAGCTGTCTGTGTGCTTCCTGTATGTAGTCTGAGGTGTTCATCATGACTATAGCACCACCTTTGTCCGCTGGCTTAATGATGATCTTTGTTATTTCTCAGGGATTGTATGGCCCTTCTTTCATGGGTACTGATGTCAGATGGCAGTCTTTTGTTTGTATCCAGTATAGTTGATTTGACCATGTGTCTGAAACAGTCTATGTAATTATCCAGATCAAAATTTCGTCCAGTAGGAGGTGTCCAATCAGATGTCTCCTTTTTTGTTAAGATTTCAACCTCTGAAGATTAGTCAAATTCAGATTAGTCAAATTCAGATTAGTCAAAGTAACCCCTATTTGCATTGATGACAACTTTGAGAGAATGCCACAAGTGTACAGCTACATGATGTAGTCGTCTGGAATGAGGTCATGGAAACCATCAAATGCTGTGATGAAACTGGCTGTATGAGGACCGCCCCAAAGGAAGACCAAGAATTACCTCTGCAGTACAAGATAAATTCATTAGAGTCATCAGCCTCAGAAACCACAAATTAACAGTTCCCAGATTAATGTCTCACAGAGATCAAGTACTAGACACATCTCGCCATCAACCGTTCAGAGGAGACTTCGAAAGTCAAGTCTTTACAGTCTAATTACTGTAAAGAAGCCATGACAGAAGAACAACAACAAGAAGTAGAGAATTAATTGGTGCAAGAAACTCAAGGAATGGACATTACACCAGTGAAAATCTCTAGTTTTTTGGTTCCAACTGCCATGTCTATGTGCGGTACAGAAAAGGTATGTGGATGGTTTTTACATGTGTGACTCCCACAATGAAACATGGAGGAGGAATGGATGTATGGAATTTCATAATTTTTGTTGAGATCACTGTCCCCCGAAACGAGATCCAAGGGTAGAAATCTGTTGTCTTGATAGTCTGAAGCCTATTGAAGGTTCCCAGACCTGTTATGAGTTGCTGTAATCAGACTGTAATAGACATTGTAATAGATAGTGTATTAGTGATCAGGCCCTCCTGGTTTTCAAGATCCCTAGGGGGGTCTAAAAATAAAAGTAAAAAAAAAAAAAAACTAAAAAAAATATCTAAACATTTCAATTCACCCTTTTGTGTTAGATCAGATATAAAAATATATGAAATAAAATACATGCACATTAGGTATCCCCACATCCAAAAATGCCCAAACTATAACTGAATAAAAATGAATGCCATAACGGAAAATAGCTGTTTAATTATTGTTTGCCTCCCATAAAAAGTTCTGCAAAATGCATCTGGCTTTGCAAAAAAATATTCCTTATGCAGCCCCATATATAGAAATATAAAAAAAATTATGGGTGTCAGAATATGGCGATTCCAAAATATTTGTTAAAATGTAACGCAAACTATATAAATGTAGTATTGCCATAATCATAATAACCTAAAGATTACAGATAACGTGTTATTTTGTCCACAGTGAATGCTGAAGAAGCAAAGACCATAAGGAAGTCATGCAAACACAGTTTTTCTCTGATTCTACCCCATTATCAATTTTTGTACCATTATGACGTACAATTTGCCCCCCAAATATTAAGTCTTCATATGGCTCTGTGAATGGAAAAATAAAAAAAAGTTATGGCTTTTGGAGCAAGGATGTAGGAAGTCAAAAATTAAAATCTAAAAATAATTGCAGCAGGAAGAGGTTAACGCTGTTCTGTTTACTTCTTAAATGGGTATATTGTCCCCCTCTAGTTGTCCCCAGTTTATTTTCCCCCTTATTATATATTATCCCCCTCCAGCTGCCTCCAGTTTCTTTTCCTCCTCAGTATACATTGCCCTTTTCCGGTTGCCCCCAGCACCATGGATTAAACAAATATAGAAAAAAAACCTCCAACTTAATAATCACCTTTCTTCATTCCTCTGTCTTCCTCTTCGTTCTCTGGTCAATCTCGGAGACTTAAGGGAGCAAAAGGCATGATGTAAGTAATACTATTAAATTGCACCTTTTGCTCCTAATACACTGGGAACTGTGAAAGGGACCAAATGATGCTTCACTATTATACTCAACTCATCTGTGCCAAGTATTAGTATCAGTACCAAGTACTATTAGTACCTTTTCCTATGTGTATATGCCAAAAATTCCTGATTCTGATCCTGATCTTTTTAGGCGGGATCGAGGTCGGAGGTTATTTCCCACAATGCTTTGCTACTGGCCAAGCATTGTGGGAAAAGCTAAAAATGTTAGCTAGGTCCCATAGTAATGAATGGATGCAGCCGGCACACAGCCTGTGCCGGCGTCCGGCCGCTTAACCCCCGGCGCGCCGGCTGCGTCCATTCATTCTAATGGGAGACTAGCTAACATCTCTAGTAGCTAACACTTACCTGCACAGATCGCTGCCACTCCCCGCTGTTCTTGCTCCTCTACTTGCCTCGCTGCCCCTGCCTCCCAGGTTAGTGTTACAGACCTAGGAAGAAGGCAGGGCTTGTGGCTTAGGAGAGTGTGGTCGGGTACTGGGAGGGGCGACGTGAGTGATGCACTCACGTCTCCCAGCGCCTATTATTACTCACGCCAGTTTTCAAGAGACCAGTAGTCAGACTTCCTGCCAACACAAGAAGCTGTGTCATTTGGAGTTAGTTTCTCCATTCATTCTTATTAGATTCACATCAAGGCTCTCATAGAAATGAATGGAGAAACAGACTTCCTATCCACATATAAGAATAATTTTTATTGTTGGCCATATGACAGTTGTAGACCAGAAAATAGTGGATAACTTGCAAATACATCCACCGGTAAGAAGATTACCTTCACTACAGTTTATATCATGAGGCTTTCCAATAGGCCAGTGAATAAACATTTTGTAGGTCGTTCTCATCTAATGGCGTAACCCAGTGATGGCGAACTTTTTAGAGGCCGAGTACCCAAAGTGCAACCTAAAACCCACAAATTTATTGCAGTGCTAACACGGCAATTTAACATTAATACTGTGCGGCTCCACAAGTGTAGGCTCGCAAAATATGGTCATGTAAATGTGGTTTTACACAGCTTTCAATGATACAAAACAACTTTGTACTGAAAGTTTGCATTTGGCATAATTTTGAACAATTAATGTTCACGGTTTACATTGCACAGGATCTGTTTTATAGTAACTATAGTTATTACAGCCTGTACTAATAAAACGTCTGCTATAAAACAGATACTGTGTGATATAAATAATGAGGGGCTCTAACACAATACAATTTGCTCCACAGTGTAATCTCTTCCACAGATGGGTGCCCACAGAGAGGGCTCTGAGTGCCACCTCTGGTACATGTGCCATAGGTTTGCCATCACGGGCCTAAACCATGAAAAAATCTGATTAACTTAAAAACTTTAAAAAAAAAACAAGTTATTTTCTGATGACCTAAGTCCTTTTAACTACAGTCCTATGAAAAAGTTTGGGCACCCCTATTTATCTTAATCATTTTTAGTTCTAAATATTTTGGTGTTTGCAACAGCCATTTCAGTTTGATATATCTAATAACTGATGGACACAGTAATATTTCAGGATTGAAATGAGGTTTATTGTATTAACAGAAAATGTGCAATATGCATTAACCAAAATTTGACCGGTGCAAAAGTATGGGCACCTCAACAGAAAAGTGACATTAATATTTAGTAGATCCTCCTTTTGCAAAGATAACAGCCTCTAGTCGCTTCCTGTAGCTTTTAATCAGTTCCTGGATCCTGGATGAAGGTATTTTGGACCATTCCTCTTTACAAAACAATTCAAGTTCAGTTAAGTTTGATGGTCGCCGAGCATGGACAGCCCGCTCTCAAATGATCTGAAAACAAAGATTGTTCAACATAGTTGTTCAGGGGAAGGATACAAAACGTTGTCTCAGAGATTTAACCTGTCAGTTTCCACTGTGAGGAACATAGTAAGGAAATGGAAGACCACAGGGACAGTTCTTGTTAAGTCCAGAAGTGGCAGGCCAAAAAAATATCAGAAAGGAAGAGAAGAAGAATGGTGAGAACAGTCAAGGACAATTCACAGACCACCTCCAAAGAGCTGCAGCATCATCTTGCTGCAGATGGTGTCACTGTGCATCGGTCAACTATACAGCGCACTTGGCACAAGGAGAAGCTGTATGGGAGAGTGATGAGAAAGAAGCCGTTTCTGCAAGCACGCCACAAACAGAGTCGCCTGAGGTATGCAAAGCACATTTGGACAAGCCAGCTTCATTTTGGAAGAAGGTCCTGTGGACTGATGAAACAAAGATTGAGTTGTTTGGTCATACAAAAAGGTGCTATGCATGGCATCCAAAAAACACAGCATTCCAAGAAAAACACTTGCTACCCACTGTAAAATTTGGTGGAGTTTCCATCATGCTTTGGGGCTGTGTGGCCAATGCCGGCACCGGGAATCTTGTTAAAGTTGAGGGTCGCATGGATTCCACTCAGTATCAGCAGATTCTTGAGAATAATGTTCAAGAATCAGTAACGAAGTTGAAGTTACGCCGGGGATGGATATTTCAGCAGACAATGATCCAAAACACCGCTCCAAATCGACTCAGGCATTCATGCAGAGGAACAATTACAATGTTCTGGAATGGCCATCCCAGTCCCCAGACCTGAATATCATTGAACATCTGTGGGATGATTAGAAGCGGGCTGTCCATGCTCGGCGACCATCTAACTTAACTGAACTTGAATTGTTTTGTAAAGAGGAATGGTCCAAAATCCCTTCATCCAGGAACTGATTAAAAGCTACAGGAAGCGACTAGAGGCTGTTATCTTTGCAAAAGGAGGAGATACTAAATATTAATGTCACTTTTCTGTTGAGGTGCCCATACTTTTGCACCGGTCAAATTTTGGTTTAATGCATATTGCACATTTTCTGTTAGTACAATAAACTTCATTTCAATCCTGAAATATTACTGTGTCCATCAGTTATTAGATATATCAAACTGAAATGGCTGCTGCAAACACCAAAATATTTAGAACTAAAAATGATTAAGATTAATAGGGGTGCCCAAACTTTTTCATAGGACTGTAACATGCACTTTTTCTTGATGTTTTTTTTCTTTTAATCATGTGTTCATCTATTCATAAGCATGTAATATATGGTTTCTATATAAACACGTGACTAGAGAGCGCTGTAAAAGTCTGACTAGAGCACAATTTATAGAGATTATAATGGTAATTTGTAAAAAAAAGCCCAAAAACAAACCCATTCAATTTCAATTTTAGACCAATTTAGTAAAGCCAAAAATGAAAACTTGACTTTGATCCTGAACCATATTGGCAGTAACTGATGTTTGTGCTCTAGACTTCTGTTTTCAGTTTTTCATAAAAGTCTAGGATGTTTTATCTGGGTGGGCTTTCAACAGAAATAATCTAATACCCAAGTGACTGCCTAATGAGGGCCTGTGTACTTATGTATGTTGGATTTTTTTATGTTGAAAATGGAATTTTTTTTTTATTTTTTTTTTTAAAAAGGAGCGGTCTAACAGCCATCATGATCAGCCATATTAGCGGTTATCGAATTTGTTGAAATAACACCTTATTCTCTCTCTCACATACCTCTCCCTGAAATCCATTTACAATAGTCATATTGTCACAGGGATCAGACAGAACCTTATAACTGATGCAAAGTCAAATGGAAAAAGGACACCTGTACATAAAATAGAAAAACAAACATTTTCAAACCATGGCATTTATATTGAAGATCCTGCAGTACAAGAGTCACAAAAAAATCTATTTTATTATATTTTTCATACAAATAAACCATAAAATTTAACAAACTTGAAACAGAAAAATGTGATTTTGGAAAGCCTAAAAATTGAACATAAAAACAAACAAAAGTCACAGATATAGAAACATACATGAATGTTCTTGCATTTATATAGAAATATTCAAACAGTCAAGTGCTAAATGTTTGTTCCTGGAAAGTTTACATGTGTAAACAAGAAGAAATGTCACTTTTCAAGTAATGAATGCATGCCAGCATAATAGAAGGTTTTTGGGGTTTTTTTAAAAAAAAAACTTCTGTATAATAACGTATTTAGATATTTCAGTAGCAGTGAACCTTACAAAATACACATTTTATATTTCATGTGAATTAAGAATAATTTAAATATAATATTCTACAGGAAAATAATCATCTTAATAGAAAGACCACAGATCATGCTTTATTATACACTTTTATATGGATACAGTTTTCTTAACTTCTCAAGCTATGATTCAGTTTAAATAATGGCAAAAAAGTGTTAGCAGTATGAAATAGCAACTCGGAGGCGGCCATTTTGAAGTGCAGTGCAGGCTACCATTTACATCTTTAGGTTATTTGTAGGCTGAGCATACTGCATAGCTTAATGACATGAGACCCTTTAGCCAACTGTTATACTCTATTCTACAGAAGGCTGAAAATAAAGTAATCCTTTATCAGGTTACATAAAAGCTGGCTTACATCTAATACCCTCTGCACAATTGTGCCTATCATGCGTCTTCAACATGCATAAGAAAGCTCTAAAGTGGATTTAAAATTTTCTAAAATGTTTTTGGGTCCGCAAGTGACACAGTTCTTAAAAAAAATGATTAGGCCTCCTGTATATGCACCAGTGCAGATAGAAAATAATAATTGTCCATAGCAACCAAATCACTATGGCCATTATTCTCCCTGGTAAATGTGATTGGCTTTTTTTCGTTTCCACGAGTCTTTATACACCAGGCTCTTGATCCCGTAGTTGGCTGTCACACAATATAAAAAATAACAGACGTAGGAGGTGCAGATTACTGATTGGTCAGAGGTCGCTGTAAGACACCTCCCTACCTGCCTTTTGGCTTGCAGAAGGACATATCCGATAGGCACTTCTGATATCAACATCTACAATTTCAGAATAAATTACAAACTAATTTACAGATTCTGATAAAATATCTGGGTGCATATGAGTAAAGCAAGGTAGTCAATAATACATGGCAGAGAACTGGAAGATTTAAGATTGTATAAGCATAAGTTATTTCACAACCCCTTGAGGGACATTTAAGGCATGGTAGAAGCTATATGCTTTTTATTAGTTATTACTAGAATCTGTCCTTTGGGAGTTTTGGATTTTTTTTTAGTTGATCATAGAAAGGATGGAACTTAGATATATACAATAATAGATAAATGGATATGACTGGACTTTTTGCTTTTTCCTTAGGAGGGAATGCCACATACAATTTATAGTGCATCTAAAAGTAAGGCTATGTTCATATCTGCGCTGGTAGTCCATTTTTTATGAATGATTTAGTGGAAAAACACCACAAATCCTGCCAAAAACACATGGACTGGCTGATACAAGGGGTTTACCTCGCCAGTTTTTCTACGCAGATTTTCAACTAAATTTTTAAGAGGATCTTTAGGCTGGTATAAAGTGGTTTATGTTATGGAAACCCTTACGACTGGTTCTTATCCATTGAGTGTGAGCACACAGATAGCCCAATGGCCACTCTATACTTATTCACTTTTGCTGCTGTAGCATTGCAGGAGAATTGAACTCTTGCTGCCGGACACCTTGTGATCAGTGTATTGATAAGGGAACCTTGTATCAAAAAGTGGTGTCTAAAGCTGACAACCCACAGCATGAAATGGGAAGTGGCACAAGTTTGAGATACAACAGTAGAGTCTTTTGACTGGTTAATGTGGTCATTCTGCCTTTAGTTACAACCTACCTAAGGGTAGGTTCACACAGTGTAAATTGCCATGGAACTAGGGGCAGATTCCACCCCTGAATCAACAGCAGATTCCGCCTCCCATTGTATTGACACTGAAAAAAAAAATTAAGCGTCCTGCTCGATCTAGCTACGGATGCCGCAGCCAATTCAGCTGTGTATTTCGCAGCTCAAACATCCCCTCTGTTTAAGTCCATTCATCTGAGCCTACTCAGCAGCAGAAAGCCCGAAAATGGTGGTGGAAAATGAAGATGAATTCCTCTTCATTTTTTCGCAGTTTGAAATTACCTTAACAATCTGTCTGTATCAAATTATTTAGGACTTCAGCAAAAAGCAGAAATAGCAATGAGTTAAGGACATACTATAGAGGTAGCAAGAGTCTCAGGTCTGCCTAACTAAACTATTCTCTATCTTCCTAGCATATTACTCAGAGGTCGGTAAATTAAATTCAGTTACAGATTCTGTAACAGTTTTTTTGGGGTTTTTTGTAATTCTCTTACCATCTTTGCACATTAGTGACTGCTTAACTACTGTAGTACAGGCATCTTAATCTTGTACAATATTGCTATAAACAATATGATGAAATATATATTTTATAAGTGTATAAGAATAAAAGCCATAGTTCTAGATTGTAATATAATATTATAATACATGACCATAATCTTATATAATGGATAGTGTTCTCAATAGCCATGTAATTCGTCTTCTCAAGTTTGTTTTAGTCACATGAGTCACTATAGATCCTTATCCATATGCCACTGGGTGAACTAAGTAATAGGTACACTGTGGATTTAAAGGTCCTGAGAAATTGTGGTACATGCATTGTCCAGAAAATGATTGATTTTATGACTTATTTTATTACATTAATTTATCAAATTATCGCAAATAGATTAAATTTTTTCTGCTAAAAATATCATTTAAAAAGCATAAGGATAACCAGAAGGAATGTAGGAGATCAAAAGGAACAAACCGATTACTTTCCAGTGGACTTTTCACTAATCCCACCAAGTCTAGCTCTGTACATCAATTAATAGACACCGCTCCACTGATTCCAGCACAGTTGGATTTATTTTATTTTGCTCCCACCATTACCGTAAAATCAGTGCTGTTAGTTTTGGTGCCTGATATGTTAATTTAGACTCTGTACTGTCAGGTGGGTGGTATCAGGTAGGAGCAGACAAGGGGTGCGATTCTGAGTTCTAACACTAACAACCTTTAACTGGAGTTCTGATTAATACCCCCTTTTCTTACTCCTGTCTATGTCCACCTGACTGCACACAGCCTAGGACTCCAGGCACAGAACAGCTTGTGCATCTGAGTGCATTCTGTGATGCACTTACCTCTGTGAGGTAACACGGAGCAGGATAGCTTCTGCTGTATTTTCATTGGTATGTAAAGGACCATCAGATTCCCTCTCGGATGACACATTCAGATGTGTGAAAGGAGCCCAAGTAGCATATCAGGCACCAAATCTAACAGCATTGATTGCTTAGGAACAGTGGATGCTAGAGAAAAAGTTCCAACTGTGCTGGAATCAGTGGAGTGGAGCAGCAGCTATTAACAGATGCTAAGAGGTGGAGTTGGTGGAGATGGCGAAACTTTAATGTGTTTGTTATAATAAAAACATATATCATACTAAAATATTTCCAGACCCTCAATGTTAAAGAGGACCGACCAGCATTTGTCACATGTCTGTATTAAGTAAATACTTTCATTCTCCCTAAAACAACAATTCTGACACACCTTTCTTAAGAAATTTGTATAATATTGTGTTATTCCTCCTGGAAATGCATGAATAATTGGACAAGTTGGTGCTACCATTCTCCTGGTCAATGGGACATATCCCTACAGAGTTTATTCTTATGTAGGAAACAAAACATTCCTATGGCAGAGACCCTGGTAACAGCCAGTAGTCAATTTATTCGTACATGTCCAGAAGGAATAAAAAGGATGGCGCAATGCAGAATCCTAAAAAAATGCTTAGGCACTGTTATTTCATAGTTGGAAGTAGCTTTCATATTTAGATTTTGGCTGCACAAAGTGATGGGCTTAGCTGTGTAATGGCTTCAACAAGTAAGAACATAAATAGATAAATCTATTCATCATTGGTTCCCTTCTCATAGAACCTCTATTTATTGCCTTGATAAAACCATCATGAATATGCACTAATGCAGTAAAGTTTTCTATTTTTCACACTACATCATTACATGGGCAAGAGTGAGTCTTTGAGGAATAGACTCTGTTCCCTCATGGGTTAACCAGCTAGGATGTATTTTATATTACATTAAAAACATGAGCGATAAATGATGCATCCTGTAGCATTACTACATATTGGACAGTGATTTTT
Organism: Leptodactylus fuscus; assembly: GCF_031893055.1. Lineage (NCBI taxonomy): Eukaryota > Metazoa > Chordata > Amphibia > Anura > Leptodactylidae > Leptodactylus > Leptodactylus fuscus. Next base: position 183,209,956 of record NC_134265.1, read on the forward strand.
TTCCATAGAAAATAAAATGAATTCTAATAGTTTTCTGGAGGAATTCTTTACGGTTACATTCTGTAGGCTGTACGCTGGGTAGAACTAATACACTGCGCTGTTTCGGACATTCTTGATTTCTAACTCAAGTTGCCGGATCTGAATATCCCTTTGGCTTAACTGATCACGTAACCTGCGGATTTCTTCCTGCTGCTTATAGAACATCTGCAACAACTGTAAAAAAAAAAAAGAAATAATACTATGAGCACTGTATGGAACTGTATATTCAATAGGTGTGCTACCTCTTTTCAGACTGTACGAAAGGTGGATACATTTTTTTAGTGCTTTATTTTGGAGAACACCACATAACAGCTATTACATTATATTGTGCTCCAAAATAAAGCACTGAAAAATAAAGAACATCTATGGACATTATCAGTTGCAATAGATGCATATGTAACACTACTACTAGAGCAGCGGTTGGACCTAGTCAAAGTGACTGCATAGCCAAAGCTAATATTAAATTATACATTTATTGTTACATCACTGGGATATTCGTGAATCAAATATGATTGTCTTTCATCTATATTCTGAATAACATCCAGTTGCCTGAATGGACGAAATATAGTTAAATTAATATATTGTAAATGCAACTGTTTAGGACTACATGCCATAAGTCTCTTTATTGTTATATACATTACAGTAAAAATCTATACATGTGGCTGTCAAGATTTAGCAAATAAATTGTTTGTATACTGAAACTTTACAATTTTCCAATACACTTTCTTTATCAATTCATGTACTGTGAGGAATTGATACTAAACGTATATTGGAAAATGAGTAAAACTTTTTTTATTATAGGAACAATAACATTCGCCGAAACTGGACAACCGCTTTAAAAAAATGCAGCTATTCTTAGGCTTGCATCTACCATACCTCATTCTCTGTCTTGGGTGGTGGACATTCAAAGTCCAATCCATTGGAAATTAGTGAGTTTCTGGCTTCTTGTGATTTTTCTGAGATTCTTCTCTTCCCCCGGTCTTCCCTTATGATTTCTGTTCTGTATTCTATTTCCCATAATGTCTTTGTGGGAAGCTTATCTTCATACATTTTCTTTGGCTCTCTAGCAGGCAGCTTGTCTTCCTCATCAGTGCGTGCCGTGTGAGATTGCAAGGATTTTGATCCAGGTTTCAATGATATCAAAAGAGGACCTAAATGGGAATGAACACCATTTGATCAATACAGTGGCTACATGGCATAAAATAACTTGCAATATGAGCAAAGGCTTTCATTATTTCCTAAAGAGAAACTGAAATGGAAGTTTAACGCATTATAATTTAAATTAATTTTCTAAAATGGACACTGCTAGACAGTTCAGTTGTGTAAACAGCAACAGGGCTGGCCACCAGAAATGACCATATAAGATCTCAATGGATCTATTGTGGAGACCATAGTGAATGGTTACTGGATCATGAAAAATGCCATATTCCAGTATTTTTATCTGTTTTGTTTTTTGTAATTGCTGCTCCCAGACGCTCACTTGCCAGAGATATATAGATATATATATATATATATATATATATATATACACACACACACACTGGCAATTATTTATTTATTTAGCTTACTTGTAAAGCACCAACATATTCACTGTCCCATGTAGCGCTTACATCAACTAAAATGTAACAGCCACAATAAAAGAGCAGTTAAAATTATTTCCTGTGTCTGGATCAAAATAGAAACGTTATGAACACACGACCGATTATTACGCTATAACTTCATGCTATAAAACGCCAATGATTTCATCTCATACAGGTTAAGGTCGTGACAGTCAGTACAGATAGATGGTCATCTGAGATTTAGGCTGGTCTTACATGACCGCATTGAATGTACGGTCTGCAAGTTGCAGATCAGCAACCTAGATTCTGCAGACTTCCGTGTCCTGCCGCACTCGCCCAAAGAGTTCTATGGGCGAGTCCGTGCAGTGCCACAATTCACGGCCATTACAGACATGTTGTATAAATTGCGGACCACGGTTGCGGCCTGGCCACACCACGGATAAAATATCCGGTGGTGTAAGAGGCCACATTGAGTATAATGTGTCCGCAAATGGTCCGCAATTGAAAACCCTCAATTGTGGACCATTTGTGGACTTACATTACGGCCGTGTAAGACCAGCCTTAGGCTTCCTGAATGCATGATCAAAGGAATGAACATTAAAAAAAAACAACATCTGAAAGGCACACGTCAGTTAAAAATGCTAAGTCCACTGTAGATGTGTAGGTTATGAACTTTACTGCAAAAATACTTCAGTAGTTGTTAATGGATATGGAACACATGGCATGTGGTGAATGTCTATTATACATCTAAATCTTAAAATATGAAAACAAACACACCATGCAACATTCTTTTTGTATTCACATTCCTCTCTGTGTAGCAGTTTATCTATGAAGGCTGTCTGTATTATGTGCTAACGAATTATATTAATGGTCTTTTACTGAAGTCCTAGTTGTGAGAACATGAACGGTCTTGTAAGGAAGGATTCTTTTAAATGATTACAGAGTATATTCAGATTCAGGCTATAAAGGATGGGTGAGCAGCAATCCGGCATCAGACCGCCGCACTATCTGCTAGCTGTCAATGTTCAGTGGATGAAGATCTTTTTAAATATTAAACATTAGAGCTTTAAAACACAACTCGCTGCTTAGTTCCATTCCATCTACAAGTACTTTGTATAATTTCAGCTACATCTGCTTTTCAAAGCCCAGACCAGTTTCATACATGTGCCTGGTTGCGTATTCTCTCTGATCAATGCACAGAGGGGCAACCTTTCCCACAGACATTTAAAGAAAAAAATGAAATAAAGTAAGTGCTCCGATAACAGCGAAGCAATGCCTTTCAAGATATCCCTGTCTGACCTCTATTAATTCCACTCAGCCATTCATGTGCAGTAAGGGCTGGCTGGGTTCCAGCTGTCATTGGGTAAATGTCCTCCTGGTACAATTCCGACTGCAAGACACAAAGGAAAAGGATGCAGAGTTAAGCCACATTAGTATGTGTGATAGCAGTAAATCACCATTGTAGGGATACTGGGATATGGGGTAAATGAATATAATACATATCCAAGGGGAGATACCCATACTTTAAGACAATGCATATAAAATCATGTCAGCATTAGTTCAGTATACCAAGAAGGAAACTGCTCTTACCCTCCGAGGAACAATCATTGAAACCGGTTCTATGAGTCCTTTAACAGTGATCAGCTTGTAGAATCTATACACTTCACATGAGGACACATCAACACCCCTTTTTGGCAAAACACCTATAAAATAGACAATGTTATAATACTAAACTTTTCCAAATGAACATTATCAGCATCAGGCTATGTTCACATTTGTGACAAAGTCTGTCTTGAAAACTCCGTTGCAATGTCCACCTGAAATCAGCATACAGAAAAGTACTGCATGGATTTTTCATTTTGAAGTCCATCAGGCTCCATATGTCCCAGCTATTTTAGCTGTTCATCTGTTGCTCTGGTCCTCCAATGGACAACCAATGCTAAAGTGAACTTATCATAAGCGCTTCTGCCTTATAAAGCAATACTGAAAAGCCTATTATATCATCTGCTTACTTTCTGAGTTGAGTGTCTTCACAAATTGAGTTTTCCATTAAAAGCACTGAAGTGAGTGTTTCTAATAAAAACCTACATGCAGTATATAATAATGCATATTGCAAGTTTGCCTCCAAGGTTAATACAGAGCCACAATGAAATGCAGTGACATCATATTTACAGATCACAAATGTACTTGTGTGCATAGAGGGTTATCAATCAAACGCAATCCAACATCAATGAAATTTTACAGAATGAGTGTGCCTCAAATTCCTTTACTTTTCTAAAGAGCTTTTGTCCATGTGTGTAGTTGTCAATGTGATACTAGGGGGGAACATGTTCTGCATTATTCCAGCAGCGTCTAAGAATACACATAATGTCTCCATATATTTAGAAATATATTACAGGTAGATGTTATTACACTATACAATGAAATGGATTGTACTAGACTAGAAAAAACATGCCTCCAATCTTCCAAAAACATTACCAAACTGGTTCAGGGGTTGTATGAGATATTGAATCTCATGCTCTTTCGTTGGTTACTAACATTTTAGATAACTTCACCTCAATTAATATGCATGTGATTCTGGACTAAAATGTATTGTACGTTATGTTAAAATGTTGCTGTTTTCTGCCTGAAAAACCTCTCTAAAGTCCCCCTTCTTGCTAATTTGCTGTTTACTTTGGGTTACCAAGGAAGGTTCATCTTTAGAAACCAAGAGGCTCAAAAAAGAACACTGGAAGTGGTAAGGGGAGGGGCAGGTCTCTCTTCACAGGCTCAAAATATTTATACTGGTATCTGCTGCTCTGTACTTCCTGCCTGTACAGTGCTCAGAGAGGAGTCTGCTGTGTAAGAAGGGAATACTTGCTATTTGTGCTCAGATTTCTTTATTTTTGTGTCAGGGATCTTTTCAGTTGCATCATGACCTGAATTTGGAGTCCATTATCCCTGAATCTGCTATATTATGTTCACTATTTATTTGCCATTTTACAGTTACATCTGGTTTCTTTACATGTATTTCTACTAGCAGTAGCAATAATGGATGAGGGAGGGGGACAGACTGTTCTGTATTGTACATACCCCCTGCTTTAGAGAGCAATGTAAAATGTGCTGTAGACATAATGGGGATTTTTGCTGCTAGGATAGGATACTATGAATGATGGCTTATACAGCCAGATTGCCCAGAAAGATTTTCAAGAAGTAATGCGAAGCAACTCACCCATGCATATATGGAAATAGGTTCACAACAAAAATTCCAGTTTGTTAGGCTTAATATGTGCATAGTCTATTTTCTGCTATGAACTTGAATTTTGTTTGTGTTTAAAGGGGTTGTCCAGGATCTGAAGGTAATTGATATGATGACCTATGTGGCTGCCAGAAGCCAGATATAACTGCACGGCTGCTACCAGTACAGTGTCCAGAGCTATATACAGCTTCAATTCCATACAATGTATTGGATGGGTCTGGAACTCCCATTCACTTGAACAGAAGCAGGCCTGCTTTTGTGGACATATACCTTATATATGACTTCTGTGTTCACATCAGCTAATTGACACGGGGTCCTGGTGTGGGACCCAACCTGATCTAATACTGATGACCTTTCTTCTTAAAGGAAGATGTAAAGCGCAGTGCACTGGAGACGGGAGCTAAAAGACCCGTAAAATGGCGAGTGAGCCTGCGCAGTAGCGCTCCGGAGGGAAGCGCTACTACGCAGGTGCGGGATTTGAAGAGAAGAAGCCGGAAGAAGACACGGAACCAGAGGGTGTGACTACAAGAAGACAGAAGAGGCAGGCGTGCCCGAAGCTGACGTCTCATCGTGCATCCCCGCCCATGGTGCACGTTCGGTAAGATTTGCATATATATTTTAATGCTTTTATTTAAAAATGGGACGGGGGTTTAATATAACATTTGAGGTGCCTGAATAGCCTTTTTAAAGGCTATTCACGCATATGTGGGGCTCTATTAGCATAATTTTGCTGATAGAGCCCCTTTAAAGGGCAGCAATAATCATTGGTGATGTGTCAGTTTCTATGAAGTATAACCTATATAGAGATAAGAACTGAGGAGCACTCTCCTTCAAGTTCTGCTGACTGAAATCCAGATAAATGTGTATTATGGGATTTGGTCAAAATCCCTACTCAACCACTATCAAAGTTTTCATGCATCAGTACACTGTTAGATAGGATTTTTATTTTATTGCAATTTTATCGGTATAAATGAATATTCATTATGTTTTAACATAAGCTACAGACAAGAAATGTACATGCTGCATACACAAATAAAACTTTCACCTTTATTAATGTATAATTAAAAGAAAAATGAAAAGGTTAAAAACGATGATTCAGACCATCTTGCATCAACTAATGGTGCAAAAACGTGTATGCGATATTGATACACCTGAGTGAGGGACTGGATGCTGTATGGACAATATCCCTTGTCGATCAAACCCTTACTCCCTACACATCAATAACATACCAAGGTGTAAACCATGTACAGAGTCCTTAGCCCAGTAGATGAAAGAGGCAGCCTCCTTCCCCCCTTCCCTGAGGATACTGGCCTACTGCCACACCAACAGGAAATAAGGTTCGGGTAGAAACTGCCCTGGGTAAAAGAAACTCTGCTCAAAGCACCCAGTATGAATAACTCCTAACCACGCCCTACACATTTCATCTCTGATAGGAAATACCTTGAAATTGTGCCCCTGAAGATTCTCTATCAGAGATGAAACGCGTAGGGCGTGGTTAGGAGTTATTCATACTGGGTGCTTTGAGCAGAGTTTCTTTTACCCAGGGCAGTTTCTACCCGAACCTTATTTCCTGTTGGTGTGGCAGTAGGCCAGTATCCTCAGGAAAGGGGGGAAGGAGGCTGCCTCTTTCATCTACTGGGCTAAGGACTCTGTACATGGTTTACACCTTGGTATGTTATTGATGTGTAGGGAGTAAGGGTTTAATTGACAAGGGATATTGTCCATACAGCATCCAGTCCCTCACTCAGGTGTATCCATATCGCATACACGTTTTTGCACCATTAGTTGATGCAAGATGGTCTGAATCATCATTTTTAACCTTTCATTTTTCTTTTAATTATACATTAATAAAGGTGAAAGTTTTATTATATCTACTTCCTATTTTGGGAATTTGTACCCTTTAGTGAATATATTGTTTAAAAATAGGATATCACTATCTGATCTTCAGTGAGTAGTGTATACACAAATACTATACCTGTTATTCCCTTACTCTCTTATTACATAATATTAAAAACTCACCTATTCCTTTTTGAGGTAAGCAAGACCGATATTCATTCAAGTATTGCAAGTAAGGCTTCTGAAGATTGACTTCATAGTATCGGATATTCCCTTCTCCCTTTCAGAAAATAATAAAAATTAGATTATTGAGAAGTTATATTACATGGTAAAAAGCCAACACACAAACACTTACCTTGCCCACTAAATACAGCATGTTTGTATCATTGTCAAAAAAGGGGAAGAGGAGACCTGAAGAACCATCTAAGTCCTCTTGATGTAAAGGCACAGATAGGTCATCCTGAAATTTTGAAACAAGTATATAATATTATGCAATTCTGAACAATATTTTGCATTGTATACACATACAAATGCATATTACAGTAGCCAATCAGAATTTCTGATTATAAAAAGGATTGTGAGGTTGTGTTCGGTTTTTATGCTGACAGTTAAATGTTTGCATATGGCTCCACTTCAAATTTATTTGCCATTACACCAAAGAGGCTTTGTTTCTTTCTGTTGTAAGTCTTAGACCAGTTTGCTGAATTTATCTGTCTTATGCCAAAGTTACAGTGGCACCAATTCTAGCTACAGACATCTATTGCAATACCTGAAGTTATAAAGTTAGCTATACTGATTTGTGACCACTAGAGGTCTCAAGTGCATCACTGAATGCAGGTATAATTCCTAACGTTTCAAAGCTTTCACCCAGTAACCTATAAGTGTCACTCTTTGACAGTCCAAAAGCTATGATTGTAGTTATCCAAACCCAATCTAAGGCTGCACTCTCACTGTTTTTGGAATTTCTGCCTTTTTCTTGATCAAAATGGGATCCATTCCTATTACAAAAGAGAGAACAAGACATTCCCAACACAAATATTTAGCTTATCCTCGCTACAATGATCCAATCCCACACACACACGTATTATTTATATATATATATATATATATATATATATATATATATATATATATATATACACACATATACAGTCCTATGAAAAAGTTTGGGCACCCCTATTAATCTTAATCATTTTTTTGTTCTAAATATTTTGGTGTTTGCAACAGCCATTTCAGTTTGATATATCTAATAACTGATGGACACAGTAATATTTCAGGATTGAAATGAAGTTTATTGTACTAACAGAAAATGTGCAATATGCATTAAACCAAAATTTGACTGGTGCAAAAGTATGGGCACCCTTATCATTTTATTGATTTGAATTCCCCTAACTACTTTTTACTGACTTACTGAAGCACAAAATTGGTTTTGTAACCTCAGTGAGCTTTGAACTTCATAGCCAGGTGTATACAATCATGAGAAAAGGTATTTAAGGTTGCCAATTGCAAGTTGATCTCCTATTTGAATCTCCTCTGAAGAGTGGCATCATGGGCTACTCAAAACAACTCTCAAATGATCTGAAAACAAAGATTGTCCAACATAGTTGTTCAGGGGAAGGATACAAAAAGTTGTCTCAGAGATTTAACTTGTCAGTTTCCACTGTGAGGAACATAGTAAGGAAATGGAAGACCACAGGGACAGTTCTTGTTAAGCCCAGAAGTGGCAGGCCAAGAAAAATATCAGAAAGGCAGAGAAGAAGAATAGTGAGAACAGTCAAGGACAATCCACAGACTACCTCCAAAGAGCTGCAGCATCATCTTGCTGCAGATGGTGTTACTGTGCATCGGTCAAAAATACAGCGCACTTTGCATAAGGAGAAGCTGTATGGGAGAGTGATGAGAAAGAAGCCGTTTCTGCAAGCACACCACAAACAGAGTCGCCTGAGGTATGCAGAAGCACATTTGGACAAGCCAGCTTCATTTTGGAAGAAGTTCCTGTGGACTGATGAAACAAAGATTGAGTTGTTTGGTCATACAAAAAGGCATTATGCATGGCGTCCAAAAAAAACAGCATTACAAGAAAAACACATGCTACCCACTGTAAAATTTGGTGGAGGTTCCATCATGCTTTGGGGCTGTGTGGCCAATGCCGGCACCGGGAATCTTGTTAAAGTTGAGGGTCGCATGGATTCCACTCAGTATCAGCAGATTCTTCAGAATAATGTTCAAGAATCAGTGACGAAGTTGAAGTTACCCCGGGGATGGATATTTCAGCAAGACAATGATCCAAAACACCGCTCCAAATCGACTCAGGAATTCATGCAGAGGAACAATTACAATGTTCTGGAATGGCCATCCCAGTCCCCAGACCTGAATATCATTGAACATCTGTGGGATGATCTGAAGCGGGCTGTCCATGGTCGGCCACCAAACTTAACTGAACTTGAATTGTTTTGTAAAGAGGAATGGTCCAAAATACCTTCATCCAGGATCCAGGAACTGATTAAAAGCTACAGGAGGCGACTAGAGGCTGTTATCTTTGCAAAAGGAGGATCTACTAAATATTAATGTCACTTTTCTGTTGAGGTGCCCATACTTTTGCACCAGTCAAATTTTGGTTTAATGCATATTGCGCATTTTCTGTTAGTACAATAAACCTCATTTCAATCCTGAAATATTACTGTGTCCATCAGTTATTAGATATATCAAACTGAAATGGCTGTTGCAAACACCAAAATATTTAGAACAAAAAATGATTAAGATTAATAGGGGTGCCCAAACTTTTTCATAGGACTGTATATATATATATATATATATATATATACATATATATATACACATATATACATACATATATATACACATATATACATTATATATATATATATATATATATATATATATATATACAGTCCTATGAAAAAGTTTGGGCACCCCTATTAATCTTAATCATTTTTAGTTCTAAATATTTTGGTGTTTGCAACAGCCATTTCAGTTTGATATATCTAATAACTGATGGACACAGTAATATTTCAGGATTGAAATGAGGTTTATTGTACTAACAGAAAATGCGCAATATGCATTAAACCAGAATTTGACCGGTGCAAAAATATGGGCACCTCAACAGAAAAGTGACATTAATATTTAGTACATCCTCCTTTTGCAAAGATAACAGCCTCTAGTCGCTTCCTGTAGCTTTTAATCAGTTCCTGGATCCTGGATGAAGGTATTTTGGACCATTTCTTTCTACAAAACAATTCAAGTTCAGTTAAGTTTGATGGTCGCCGAACATGGACAGCCCGCTCTCAAATGATCTGAAAACAAAGATTGTTCAACATAGTTGTTCAGGGGAAGGATACAAAACGTTGTCTCAGAGATTTAACTTGTCAGTTTCCACTGTGAGGAACATAGTAAGGAAATGGAAGACCACAGGGACAGTTCTTGTTAAGCCCAGAAGTGGCAGGCCAAGAAAAATATCAGAAAGGCAGAGAAGAAGAATGGTGAGAACAGTCAAGGACAATCCACAGACCACCTCCAAAGAGCTGCAGCATCATCTTGCTGCAGATGGTGTCACTGTGCATCGGTCAACTATACAGCGCACTTTGCACAAATAGAAGCTGTATGGGAGAGTGATGAGAAAGAAGCCGTTTCTGCACGTACGCCACAAATAGAGTTGCCTGAGGTATGAAAAAGCACATTTGGACAAGGCAGCTTCATTTTGGAAACAAAAATTGAGTTGTTTGGTTATAAAAAAAGGCGTTATGCATGGCGTCCAAAAAGAAACAGCATTCCAAGAAAAACACATGCTACCCACTGTAAAATTTGGTGGAGGTTCCATCATGCTTTGGGGCTGTGTGGCCAATGCCGGCATCGGGAATCTTGTTAAAGTTGAGGGTCGCATGGATTCCACTCAGTATCAGCAGATTCTTGAGAATAATGTTCAAGAATCAGTGACGAAGTTGAAGTTACGCCGGGGATGGATATTTCAGCAAGACAATGATCCAAAACACCGCTCCAAATCCTCAGGCATTCATGCGGAGGAACAATTACAATGTTCTGGAATGGCCATCCCAGTCCCCAGACCTGAATATCATTGAACATCTGTGGGATGATTTGAAGCGGGCTGTCCATGCTCGGCGACCATCTAACTTAACTGAACTTGAATTGTTTGCCCAAAATACCTTTATCCAGGATCCAGGAACTGATTAAAAGCTACAGGAAGCGACTAGAGGCTGTTATCTTTGCAAAAGGAGGATCTACTAAATATTAATGTCACTTTTCTGTTGAGGTGCCCATACTTTTGCACCGGTCAAATTTTGGTTTAATGCATATTGCGCATTTTCTGTTAGTACAATAAACCTCATTTCAATCCTGAAATATTACTGTGTCCATCAGTTATTAGATATATCAAACTGAAATGGCTGTTGCAAATACCAAAATATTTAGAACTAAAAATGATTAAGATTAATAGGGGTGCCCAAACTTTTTCATAGGACTGTATATATACACATATATATATATATATATATATATATACACATATATATACAGTGGGGCAAAAAAGTATTTAGTCAGTCACCAATAGTGCAAGTTCCACCACTTAAGAAGATGAGAGGCGTCTGTAATTTACATCATAGGTAGACCTCAACTATCAGAGACAAAATGAGAAAACAAATCCAGAAAATCACATTGTCAGATTTTGTAAGAATTTATTTGCAAATTATGGTGGAAAATAAGTATTTGGTCAGTAACAAAATTTCATCTCAATACTTTGTTATATATCCTTTGTTGGCAATGACAGAGGTCAAACGTTTTCTGTAAGTCTTCACAAGGTTGGCACACACTGTTGTTGGTATGTTGGCCCATTCCTCCATGCAGATCTCCTCTAGAGCAGTGATGTTTTGGGGCTGTCGCTTGGCAACACGGACTTTCAACTCCCTCTAAAGGTTTTCTATAGGGTTGAGATCTGGAGACTGGCTAGGCCACTCCAGGACCTTGAAATGCTTCTTACCAAGCCACTCCTTCGTTGCCCTGGCGGTGTGCTTTGGATCACTGTCATGTTGAAAGACCCAGCCACGTTTCATCTTCAATGCCCTTGCTGATGGAAGGAGGTTTGCACTCAAAATGTCACGATACATGGCCCCATTCATTCTTTCATGTACCCGGATCAGTTGTCCTGACCCCTTTGCAGAGAAACAGCCCCAAAGCATGATGTTTCCACCCCCATGCTTTACAGTAGGTATGGTGTTTGATGGATGCAACTCAGTATTCTTTTTCCTCCAAACACCAAAAGTGGTGTTTCTACCAAACAGTTCCTGTTTGGTTTCATCAGACCATAGGACATTCTCCCAATACTCTTCTGGATCATCCAAATGCTCTCTAGCAAACTTCAGATGGGCCCGGACATGTACTGGCTTAAGCAGTGGGACACATCTGGCACTGCAGGATCTGAGTCCCTGGCGGCGTAGTGTGTTACTGATGGTAGGCTTTGCTACATTGGTCCCAGCTCTCTGCAGTTCATTCACTAGGTCCCCCCGCGTGGTTCTGGGATTTTTGCTCACCGTTCTTGTGATCATTTTGACCCCACGGGGTGAGATTTTGCATGGAGCCCCAGATCGAGGGAGATTATCAGTGGTCTTGTATGTCTTCCATTTTCTAATTATTGCTCCCACAGTTGATTTCTTCAATCCAAGCTGGTTGCCTATTGCAGATTCAGTCTTCCCAGCCTGGTGCAGGGCTACAATTTTGTTTCTGGTGTCCTTTGACAGCTCTTTGGTCTTCACCATAGTGGAGTTTGGAGTCTGACTGTTTGAGGGTGTGCACAGGTGTCTTTTTATACTGATAACAAGTTTAAACAGGTGCCATCACTACAGGTAATGAGTGGAGGAAAGAGGAGACTCTTAAAGAAGAAGTTACAGGTCTGTGAGAGCCAGAAATCTTGATTGTTTGTAGGTGACCAAATACTTATTTTCCACCATAATTTGCAAATAAATTTTTACAAAATCAGACAATGTGATTTTCTGGATTTGTTTTCTCATTTTGTCTCTCATAGTTGAGGTCTACCTATGATGTAAATTACAGACGCCTCTCATCTTTTTAAGTGGTGGAACTTGCACTATTGGTGACTGACTAAATACTTTTTTGCCCCACTGTATATATACACACACACACACACACACACACACACACACACACACACACATACTGCTCAAAAAAATAAGGGGAACACTGAAATAACACATCCTAGATCTGGATGAATTAAATATTCTCATCGAATACTTTGTTCTGCACAAAGTTGAATGTGACACAAAACTCATCAATGCAAATCAAATTTTTTTTGGGGGAAAAACACACTACAGGCTGATCCAACTTTGATGTAATGTCCTTAAAACATGTGAAAATGAGGCTCAGCAGTGTGTGTGGCCTCCACGTGCCTGTATGACCTCCCTACAACGCCTGGGCATACTCCTGATGAGGTTGCAGATGGTCTCCTGAGGGATCTCCTCCCAGACCTGGACTAAAGCATCTGCCAACTCCTGGACAGTCTGTGGTGCAACGTGATGTTGGTGGATGGAGCGAGACATGATGTCCATGTTCATGTGCACAGACAGTACATGGATGATATCAATGCTACGATATTCTTAAGTGAGACCAGTTCACAAACCTCAAAGGTTTGAACCATAGGTCACATGTACGGGGTAATTAGAATATAATTAACAATACTTCTGGTAATACATACAGTATATAGACAGGTGTAGAGTACTTGACCTGCAGACAAATGGCATACTGTATGACTGCTAAGTTAGCTGCAGTGACAGACTGCAGACACTACCATCCATACATTTTATTACTATTAACATATCCCTTTTCTTATCTTCTTGGGTATAGGACACCTTAAGGACTTGTTCAAAACATGTCTATGCACAGAAGTTTCCCATCTAGTCAGGGCCCCCAAACAGTAATTGAGCCCCTTTTTGTGTCCCTCCACAGAATCTCTCCTTGACCAAATGCTGCTGGCCAACTGATACTTTTGCTATTAAAATGTTACATTTTTCCATTCTGAATGTGAAATTCTGTATATCTTAACTTTTGCAAGCAACAATAAATTTACAATGCACAGCTATGAAAGGAAATCAATAAGGATTATATGGCGTATGGATCCAGTCTCATGTGTGATCACTGTGATCCCTATAGTTGTGCCTAGGTCCTGGTGTGAATGCACCCTCTAAACCTATTCAAAATACACCTCTGGCTATAACAGGTGAGTACATTTTTTATTTTCTATTTACACCATTTCCAGCACATAGCCTAAATTCGTATTATTAGGCCCCATTCTAATTATTATTAGAGAACATGCTTTACTTTCCTAGACCTTAATCTATGCAAGGAGTAGCAGAAAATCAGTTCACAAATCACTATACAGTATGTGCTACTGGAAACACTCATTATAGACCATAGAATCATATGTAGGACGATAAGCTTTAGACTAACACGTTATAAAGCCAAAGTGTTTAAACATCAAGATGATGTTATTGTTATGTAAAGTAATGTTATCTCTGTTCTATAGAGACTCAAAATTCTAGTCTTTCATCATGTGCAAGATGCATAATAACACATACTTGATCCCAGAGGATAACTTGTCTGTTATTCCACCGAGATGTCCCCGTTGAAACCAGTTTCTTTAGGTTTCCCAGAAACAAAACTTTGCTGGCTTTGTGATCCTTTCCATCAGATTCCTGTAAAAGCAACATGAACATAATAATATTACTGTATCAACCATGACAAAAAAAAAAAAAACAATACGAGAGTATGGTGAAAATACAATAAAACCATAATTTATATAGCCAAGCGTCCTGTTATTATTACATGCACTTCCCTCAACAACCAACTAGTTTTACCAACTCTTAAAAGGAACACGATAATATCCGGAGAATAGTTGTAACAGTCTGTCTGTGCCCACCATTTTGCTTTCCTAGCAAAAACAGCCGTTGGTTTGCCTCTGGCTCACACTAACTGGTTTCCGACTTGCCATGCTGCTGTGTTTCCTTCATCTTGCCCTTTTCATCAGGTGGCTATGTCATCCTCCCCAAGGATCCTTCCTCAGCCAATCTCCACCTATTTATACCTGGTCTGCCCTTAGTACAGGGCCTAAGCAATGTGTGTGTTGTGTACTAAGCATGGGTTCTGTTTTATTCCTGTTTCATAGTTTTAAATTTTATCTGTGTGCATACATATTTTTACAGTTTTCTTATGCCAAAGTCCTTGACTTTCCTGTGTTATTTTAGTCCTGTTGTGTATATATTCCCAACTGGGTGCCACCATGTGCCTCCTGCTACCGGTTTGTCCTGTCCTGTGACCATTCTGATTTTTAGCCTGTTTATCTGTCTGTCTTAGTTTTAGTCGGTGTACACATTATGTATTTTATTCTGATTCTGTGGTGCCAGGTCCCCTAAGGAGGCAGTGGCCTAGAAGATTACCCACAGCAAAGACCAGATCCCTGTATGTGGGATTAAATGGTGAAGACCAGAGTCTACTA
This sequence comes from Leptodactylus fuscus, assembly GCF_031893055.1. Taxonomy (NCBI): domain Eukaryota; kingdom Metazoa; phylum Chordata; class Amphibia; order Anura; family Leptodactylidae; genus Leptodactylus; species Leptodactylus fuscus. The sequence goes on from NC_134265.1 coordinate 183,225,164, forward strand.
AGATAATGCCAATAGAGGTGGCCCAATGTCACACTGGTTTGGTAGCACAGCAGGCCCACAATCTGCTGCTCATGACAATAGTTGTGTATGGACAGCCAATAGTATGCCGCTACAAATTCTATGGCAATGGAATAATTATTAGAGAACTCAACACCATAATGTAAGGGGTTGGCTTTAATGACCTATGCCCTTTGCACTTAGAGGATCATATGACCTTTGATGTTAGGAGTGTTTACACAAACAGGAATGATGAAATGACTTCAAACTAGATAAAAAAAAATTCTTGTTTGTTACTGAATCTAAAGGTCCTATCACACAGGGCAATTTAGAAGCCAATTGTTAAGAATAAATGCTTGTACAAGTGATCATTCCTGATACTCAGCTTGTCTAATAGCAAACACTATCACCTGTTCATTGGGTGATCTGCTGATTTTGGCGGGATTAAAACTGATGACAAATAAGGGCTTTGCTGGCAAACATTGCAAGTACATGCTGGGGCATTGATGGCTTTAACAATTGCTCCTCCTGCATGTCCTGGGCATGGGTCTGTGTAATAAGAACAAGTGCATGTTATGAAAAATAGCACCCTGAGGCTGGGTTTACAAGGGGTTTTTTGGTCCACAACCTGAAGCGGAGGCCGCCTCAGGTTCCGGTCCAAAATACGGGTAGCTGTGACTGGATGCCAGTCGCGCATTCTGCTCCAGATTAGGCCCAAATGAATATGCCTAGTTCGGTGGAGGGAGTGTCTTCAATCTGATTCGTGAGACGACTCCACCTGAAGAATGAACATGTCCATTCTTTTTTCCGGGCACCGGAACTAATCGCTCCCAGAACAAAGAACTGACCGACTCCCATTTCAATGGGAGCCGTCTTTTTGGTCAGGATTTTGAGGCGGATACGGCCTCAAAATCCTGACCAAAATACCCCATGTGAACTCAGCCTAAGAGGCAAAAGGCAACTGAACCTTGTAATATCACCTGCAACATGATGGGGCAGATAAACTAAAACGGTCTAAGTTTTAGATGCAAAGTTAGAGTTGGCAGTATTATACTCACCTGATTTTCCAAAGTGTCTAATGCTGTTGAAAATCAGGTGCATTTTTACACTGTCTAGCCTTTATATCACTTATTAGTTGGCATAGTTTGTTGTTACTTGCTCTTCAGCTCCTCCTCAGTCTGGGCGATATCTATGACATCAGTTTAGCCTTACCTCAACAGCTCAGTCTCTATCAGAACTGTCTATTTCCCAATTAGAGGTTGGTGAACTGGTTATATGAAAAGCATTCTGCCACACTCTTCATAGCTGCACTCCCCATGAAAATCCCCTACAACAGTTTTGTGGCAATCACCATAATTGAAAATGGCGTTTTTGCGTTGGGCTCAGCACTTTTCTAAAAGGTAGGTGGGGCAAAGCTCACACCATATTCATCAACATTGATCGGGATCTGCAAAATCTACAGTAGCCACAGGACTGCCATAGTCTTGCAACAAGGCCCAATGGTGCCCAGAGATAGCATCTAATTCACTTAGAGGTGTAGCCTCATCAGAAATTAAGACCGTGCTCTGCTGGAGAAATAGACATTAAAATTGGTAGAAAATAATAATTTTTTTTCTCTAGCCCCCGACGCTCCTGAGTAATCAGTGATGTTAGTTTCATCACTCAATATGCTAATTAGGCTCTCTAATATCAGGTGGATGTTACCTCACTGTCTGCTCCAGCCCAGGGCAGCCCACTTGACAGTGGAAAGCCCAATTAGTAAAATGAGTGATGAAACAGAAAGCACTGATTACTTAAGAATAATAAAAAATTGCTTCAGAATTATATGTTCTACCTAGAAATTTAAGAATAAATGGATAACTAGGCGTTACCTTTCCCCTTGCCAAACAAATGTGTCCCTGCTTCCAGCAGACACATTGTACAATGTCAGAATTTGCAGAGACACACCAACAATTAGTAACATTTCTAGGAGTAATAACAAAATGACCCAACACAGAAAGAAAAGCTTCAGAATTGTTGTTTCAAGTGCAATACAATTGTTTACTTAAAGGGGTTGTCCCATCACAAGGATCCTATCTATACTGCTTGTTAATGTGGATGTAAGACTTTTCCTAAATACATTGCTTCAGCAAAACTGCTTTGTTTGTCCACTATCTTACTTTATTCAATTCATTGTTGACACATCCCTTGACTTATCTGGTCAAAAGTCAAGTGATGTATCTGCTGCTCTAAGGGGGGGTGGGAGGAGGGGTCTAAGTGTGGGGGGGGAGGGGCCGCCAATACAGACCCGGCATCCGTTGTATTAGAGAGGTGGATGCCGGGGAGTGTAGACGCCGGCACAGGTGCCTGCAACATCGCTACGCTCCTGCCCTGCATGAAGCCAGCAGCGGTAGGAGTGAAGCTGCTATTCCGCTCTGATGCCTAGCTGTATCGGGAGTGCACACGCAGGGCCAGCGGCATAGAAGCGATGACTTCTCGCCACTGGCTTTGCATATGTAACCCCACCCACCAATGACGCAACAAAGCCGGAAGAAAGAAGAATTTACAGCAGCGAAGACTGGTGAGTATGCAACGTGGGATTATCCCTTTAAACGGATCCTATCATTAAAACTCATTTTTTTTGTCCCTAACACATAGGAATAGCCTTAAGAAAGGCTATTCTTCTCCTACCTATAGATGTCTTCTCCACACCACCATTCCATAGAAATCCCAGTTTTCGTTGGTATGCAAATGAATTCTCTTGCAGCACTGGGGGCGTCCCCAATGCTGTGAGAGAACTCTCCAGAGCTGCCATCTTCTTCAGGAACGCCCTCTTCACACGTCTTCTCCCGGCGCACGGTTCAGACTTCTAGGCCTTGGGCCAAAGGCAAAGCTGACTGCGCATGCCCGCCGGCCACAAGAAAATGGCTGCTTACAATACTGTGTAAGTGGCCAATTTCTTGTGGCTGGTGGGCGTGCGCAGTTGGCTTTGCCTGAAGACTAGAGATTTGAAGCTTCTGCCAGAAGACATGTAAAGAGGACGCTCCTGAAGAAGACGGAGGCGGTGCTGGAGAGTTCTCTGGCAGCATTGGGGACGCCCCCAGTGCTGTTTGAGCGCTGGGGCCTGCCCATAGTGCTGCGAGAGAACTCATTTGCATAACGATGAAAAACGGGATTTTATACCGAACAGTGGTGTGGAGAAGACATCTTAGGCTGCATTCACACAGAGTAACGCCAGGCGTTTTTTGTGTGTTTTTTGCACATAGCGCCGCGTATACGCCGCGTTAACGCCGCGCTATTTAGCGGTGGCGTTGCCCGGCGTTAACGCGGCGTTAACGCGGCGTTACGCGGCGTAAACGCGGCGCTATGTGCAAAAAACACACAAAAAACGCCTGGCGTTACTCTGTGTGAATGCAGCCTAAAGGTAGGAGAAGAATAGCCTTTCTTAAAGGGATTCTATCTTTCAAACCTTTTTTTTCTAACACATTGGAATAACCTTAAGAAAGGCTATTTGTCTCCTACCTTTCGTTGTCTTCTCCGCGCCGCAGTTCGCCTAAAATCCTGGTCTTCTTCCGGTGGAGTCTTCTAACTTCTAGGCCTCGGGTCTAGGGCAAAGCCGACTGCGCAAGCCCGCCGGCCACAAGAAAATGGCCGCTTACAATACTATGTAAGCGGCCATTTTTCTTGTGGCCGCGAGCATGCGCAGTCGGCTTTGCCCTAGGCCTAGAAGTTAGAAGACACCGCCGGAAGAAGACGTGGTGAAGACCTCATTCCAAAAGAAGATGGAGGCGGTGCTGGAGAGTTCTTTGGCAACATTGGGGACATCCCCAGTGCTGTTTGAGTGCTGGGGCCCACCCCCAGTGCTGCAAAAGAACTCATTTACATACCGACAAAAACCAGGATTTTAGGCGAACAGCAGTGCGGAGAAGACAACAAAAGGTAGGAGAAGAATAGCCTTTCTTAAGGCTATTCTGACATGTTAGTTAGAAAAAAAGGGTTTGAAAGATAGGATCCCTTTAAGACTATTCCTATGTGTTAGGGACAAAAAAATTGAGTTTTAATGATAGAATCCCTTTAACTGTCAAGACAGGTGACAAGTTCTCTTTAAACAATGACCCTACCAATTTCCAAAACTACAAAACCTTTTTAACTGCATTCAGAGACTTCCACCACTGGAAAATTTGTGATACAGTTTTCCAAGAAAAGGCTTATTTGAATCAATAGTACTTTGCTTACAGTACTAAATCAATAATTTCCAGTAATGTAAATCACTGAATGGTGCACAGTGGGTTCAGGTACTTTAGACTAAAGCAAACCTTACAACTTTGAAACTGATGGTGGGCTTAGCTTGCAAACTCCATTCATGTGATATGGCAAATATCTATGACACTTTTGAACGTACAAATTTGGCTGTATTTCTCCTTTCAAGATACATGCTTAAAGGGGTTGTCCCATCACAAGGATCCTATCTATACTGCTTGTTAATGTGGATGTAAGACTTTTCCTAAATACAATGCTTCCGCAAAACTGCTTTGTTTGTCCACTATCTTACTTTATTCAATTCGTTATTGACACAGCCCTTGACTTATCTGCTCAAAAGTCAAGTGATGTATCTGCCTGCTCTCAGGGGGAAGGGAGGAGGGGCTAAGTGCACGGGAGCGAGCCTGTGTTTCTAGCTATTCTTGTGTCTACACCACGTGACCTAGCCTCCTGATCTCAGAAAGAGGAGGGGAGCTGCTTTCATTTCTGAACTCGTCTTCTGTTCTCCCAGTTATCAGGCTAGCTAATTCAATTGTGTTCATTATGGCAGAGACAGGCAGTCTCTGTATGTAACACAGAATGGAGTTGCCCCTGCCTGAACATTATAGTCCAATATTGTGCATATAGTGTTGTTTGAGGACCTTTGATGACATCACAGGCCCTTCAGCTGCCCCATAGGATCACACTATGCGGTGGGCGGAGCTACACACTAACTTGGGACGGAGCTAAATGACAGGTTGCATATGAAACCCTGCCCACCAAATGACGCAAGAAACCAGGAAGAAAGAAGATTTTACAGCAGTGAAGACTGGTGAGTATGCGACGTGGGAATACCCCTTTAAATCCTTTAAGACTAATAATAACTAGAGATGAGCAAACACTGTTCGAACAGCCGTTCCGAACACCACGCTCCCATAGAAATGAATGGACGTAGCCGGCACGCAGGGGGTTAAGCGACCGACCGCCGGCAAAGTGTACGTGCCAGCTGCTTCCATTCATTTCTATGGGAGCGTGCTGTTCGGAACGGCTGATCCGAACTGTGTTCGCTCATCTCTAATAATAACACTTGACACTTCCTGAGCTGTACGCTGAACACTATTCTATTCACTTTTGAAAAGTCATCTCTACAGAATCACCATTAATGATAAGCAATGGTCACTGCTCATCTACTGCTCTCAGCACAAGTCACATAGTAAGTCTGCAAAACTCTACCACAGAATTCAATATTCCCTTTAAAGCATACCTTTAAAATTTACAAAAACAAACAAAATAAAAACAACCTTTCAGAAATGAATAGTACAGGAGAAAATAAGACACTTTGTAAGATACATTTTCAACAAATAGGTTGGTTTCTTCATTTATAAAGTGGAATAACTTTTTTACATATTAATCAATGGAGAAGGGTGGGGAATAGGGAAAACACACAAAGATAAGTACAGCTGCTATACTCTGCTGTTCTGTGATAGAGGAGGAGCTCTTAATGCTGATATGATTGAGATAAGAGGCTACCGATACACAGAATTAATAATCAGCCTCCTTATCCCCACTACAATTTCCATGGAGCTCTTAAATCTGTGTATGTGCGCAGTATATGGCTATAGATTATATGTAAAGAATCAGGAAAGCTGTTTATAACTGAAGGTCTACCTTAACCTATTAAGGGCTAGTTCAAACAGAGTTTTTTGCAGGCTGTTATACCATGCCTGAGGAGGAGGCCTAGTAGTCTCAAAAGCTTGCAATCGGTCATTATTTTTTGTTAGCCATTAAAAATGTACCAACTACTGAGGACTCTTAATCTTTACATTTCATAACTGATCTATGTAAGGGTTCTTTATTTGGGGGGCAAGTTGTACTTTTTATTAGTACCAATGTTTGGTATGTATGAGTTTTTCAACACTTTTTACAGATATTTTTGGGGAAAGAGGTGATCAAAATGTTATTTTTCAAGCAGAGAAGGGAATGGAATCGCCTTACAGAGTCCAAGCTTTTGTGTACCCAGCCTAAGAAGGAAATGCTGTGTTTTCAGCCCAAAGCTATAGCCTCACAGACCACCACATATAAATGTAGCCAACTTATGGATCAGAATGACAATGTAAAAGTTACCTGAGCTATGTACAAGCTAAATACAAAACATACATTTACATAGTATATTGGAATCATTGTTGACAAATATAATTTGCAGACCTGTATAATGCATCCTTTAAGGGGGTCAATGATTCTGACTTTTCTGTCTTTACATGATGTAGCCAAAAGACTTCCATCTAGATTGAAGGACATAGAGAGAATGACATCTTTATGACACTCTATGGTCCTGACTGGACTGTAAATTATCGGATCATCGTTGTCAAGATTCCATATCATGACCTGAAAAGTAAGGGTTAGCATATGATTATACATTATAACATATGTTACACTCAAACAACTCTTACTGGTTAGAATTATGTGTAGGAACAGGGTTGGCCATGACCAGATCTCAAAGTCCGGACCTACTCAGCTGCGCTCCACTGACCTCAATGATCCAGGTATTCCTGAACCTTATATACCCTTGAAGGAGTGACTTTCTCTAATGAGTAATGATTAGAGATGCTAAACTAGGATTACGTAAACAATGATTTCCATGCTTTTTTCATGAAGAAACAATAAGATGCTTAAATATTCAAAGTGAAAGAAATATTTTAAACATTTTGGATTTAACCCTTAACACAGTATAACATACCTGTATGTTGTGCATAGCCCTATATATAATGGCACCATGACCTACTCATATGTCATGATGATGATGTGCCCATGTGATTGACATCAGAGTCTCGAATGTGAACAACTTTTGGGCTCTTGCTGGAACACAAGGCATCAACAAAACCTCTGATGTGACCTGTAACTGCGGCAACTAATGAGCTCGACAGAGGATGGGACCTCTACGTGTACTCTAAAATGGGTAACAACAAAAAAATATCTACTCATCCTGCAAAGAAGAAGACCTCATATGGCTGTGCCAACTAATGGTTGTTTTGTGTGAAACAGCCCATAACCATAGCTCATGTAGAAAGTCACAGGGGTCCTAATAGCAGTGTAAGCAACAAACCCTACAATTAGTACTTCCCATACATCTTCCAAGTACTAAATTAACGTTGTTCTGTTCTATTAATTAGAAAGGTGTGGCTGTTTTTATGACCAAAAAACAATCCTATCTGTGGCTAAACTCTGGTTAGCTGCACATGACGGCTTTATAGACCATGGTTTTGTGCATTTGCTCTATAAAACAGTATAGCATCGTTGTTAACAGAGGGTTATTGAGCATCACGTCAGGATTTTAACAGCAGTAATGAATAAGATTTCACTAATGGGGGTAGAAAAATGTGACTACTAGTTTGCCTACAAAAGCTAGGACTGCTATAAAACAATAAGCCCCTGAGATTTTATCAAAGAGAATTTGGCAGCGTAACCTTTTAACATAAATAAGTCTCCATTTTAATTTTATCTTGCCTTTCAAAAGGAAAAACATCATAGTTCAGCCATGTTTGCTTGTGACAGAAAAATCACCATGATTTATAGGATATTCATTTCTGACACATGTTGAGCCAAGGTCACACGTGAAGCCCTTGTCACAGAGGTCACCAAAATTACTAGAACAATCATCAAGCAATAGACATGCAACGTTTTCATAGACTTTCTCTGGTTAAATACCTAACAAATGTTTAATAATTAGGGTTGAGCGATTGAGATAGGAAAATATCGAATTCCAATCTGCGATCAAGTAAATTTCACGATCGCGATCAGAATTCCGATCCCAATCTTTTTAGGCGGGATCGAGGTCTGAGGTTATTTCCCACAATGCGGGAAAAGCTAACACTGTTAGCTGCTAGAGATGACAGAGTACTATTCGAAACTGCCGTTTCGAATAGCACGCTCCCATAGGAATGAATGGATGCAGCCAGCACGCAGCCTGTGCCGGCGTACGGCCACTTAACCCCCTGCGCGCCGGCTGCGTCCATTCATTCCATCGGCATAGCAGGGAGGAAACAGAAGAGTAGATAGTATCTACTCTTCTGTTTCCTCCCTGCTGTGCCGTATACTGGACTCTGCTGCATCTGCATTACTGTACATTGACTTGTCCATCTACTCTTCTGCTTCGTCCCTGCTTTACCGTATACTCAGCCTGCTACATCTGAGATCTACATCTCAGATGTAGCACAGCAGGGAGGAAACAGAATAGTATAGTCCACTAGAAACAGAATAGTCCACTTACCTGCACAGATCCGTTGCCGCTGTCGCTCCCCGTTCTTCTCGGTCCGGTTCTCTCTCATTTACAGGCCTTCAGAGCGCCGTGCGCGCCCCTAGCTCCAAGGTTAGTCTTACAGACCTAGGAAGAAGGCGGGGTTTGTGGCTTAGGAGAGTGTGGGCGGGTACTAGGAGGGGAGACGTAAGTGATGCACACACGTCTCCCCGCCCTGTACCCGCCCACACTCTCCTAAGCCACAACAAGCCCCGCCTACTCCCAGCATCTCTAACACTAGCCTAGGGAGGCGGGGGTGCACACAGCGCTCTGCAGACCTGTAAATGAGAGAGAAAAGGAGTGAGAACAATGGGGAGTGGCAGCGATCTGTGCAGGTAAGTGGAAAGCAGGGGGGACTAAGTAGCCAGAGGCAAAAAGAATAGGACCAGCCCATATACTGGAGAGGCAGAGAAGTGCACTTGGCTTGAAGATCATGTTTAGGAAGAAGAGTAGAGAGCAGGTAGATAGCAGCCCCTTGAAGGTGAAGAGAGCAGATAAGGAGAGAATGTAGTAGTGGATCAGTACACAAGCCCCCTCTAATCCCAGTCTATGAGGGGGGGGGGAGTTCTCAGCACTACTGCTCCTCCAGTGATTTCTTCCTTGTGGTGTGTCACACACAACCACATCAGGTGAGAGACTTTTCATCTGCTCAACTTTGATTACCAAAAGAGTTGTAATTACTACACTAGGGTCGGCTCGGTGTTCTTCTTTTTTTCTCTTAAGTAGCCAGAGGATTTTTTTTAATCACTACACAGTGTGGAGTCTAAAAATTGGACTCCATGCTGTGTAGTGAATAGGGTCGTTTTTAAAATCCGATCTTCGATTATTAAAAAAAAATCCCATTGACTTGCATTAGGATCGGAATTGGGATCGGGTTCGAATGGAAAATGATCGGAAATTGTATTTTAAAAACGATCCTGAAATCTCAAGATCAACTCAACCCTATTAATAATGTGATATTAGTCACAAGATGGAATTCATTATGCTGCTATATGTATTTGTCTGCAAATTTGACTATGTACCTTGTAATCATAGGCAGTGCTGAAAATGATATTACTAGCTGTGGGATGCCATTCTATAAGACCAACTCTTCTGGAATGACCCACAAGTTCTTTCCGTGCATTGCTTATATTCTTGGTTAAATAAGGCTTTGGAATGTCCCAAATTTTGACCTGTTGATGGGAGAAGGCAAAAAAAAAAAAAATTGTTTGAGGAAATAACAAAAGCCTTAATAAAAATACAGAAGAGCTACAACATTGAAAACACCACACAGTAAAAACACAACTACTTAAAAAATATAGGTACAGTCAGCTTTAAATGGAGTAAATTGGTTATAATAAACCTAATCCCAGTACCTTGTAGAGGTGCTTCTACAGTTTCCAAATAGATGTCTGTTATTCAGTTTTAGCCCTATTTTCCTGTAAATCACTGTTTATTCACATCCAAATGAGATGGAAAGTGCTGAGGCCAGGAAACTAGAGCGGAGACCCATGCCCAGGCAAGCTAAAAACGCAACCACAGCACATTTCCCCTGACTTGCATATAATAACTACACTTTCCTTTTGAGACCCATTTTTATGTAAGCTATAGAAACACCTCCACAAGATATTTTTATTACATTTATAACTGATTTAGTGCTGACAGACTCCCTTTAAAGAAAGCACTACCTTACATTATACTCAGGCGCCTCATTCAACAACGACATGTTAATGGGATTTTCTCATCTTTTAAAGTGATGGCATATTGCTAAGAAATCACTAAGATTAGTGTGTGTCCAACCTCTGGGACCCCAAGGAATCCAGAAAACGAAGAATTGTCCCATTTGTTTTATTTTTTATATTGATGACCTATAGTCCAGATAAGCCAAGATCAAGTAAGTTCAGTGCGGATCCAACACCTGGGATCCTCACCCATTTGTGGTTTGTAGGGGTCGTGGACCTGGTGTAGCAGCCATGACCTCTTCACTGTTTGTACAGCCACTGTGAAACAGTGTATGATATAATGTATTTACAGCCCCACCCCTTTTTACTTTTATTGGTCATTTTAAAAGAAAAACTGGACAACCCCTTTAAGATATTTTAACATGGCAATATGGCAATGCCATCTTCGCACATTTTCAGTCAATCTAGTAATGCAATTTTGAAGACATTCATTTAAACAAAACTGTTTGCCAGTCCCATGATTCATAAGTCTATCAAGGATGACAAATTATTATTATTATTATTATTAGTATGCATTTACACTTGAACATTTACTGAAAAAAAATATATATATAATATATATTTTTATACAAGTTTACTTCTCTTGGTCCTGTTTTTATTAACAATCTAAGGTCAGGAAAAAAAAGACAGCTAACCACATAGGTTACAGTAGGTTACATCATTGGTTATATTGAAAGGAATTTTTATTTCTTGTTTTTCCTAGAAACTGCAGTCATAAGATTTTATTCAAATAACATTTTGTCATTGCGTGCAGGCCCTACATGTCACTGTAGCCATTTCCTGGATGTGACAAAAGTTTAGTTTTTGGGTTTTTTTCAACAGTGTATATAAATGTAGCATTGAGCACTAGCGTTGCTTCTCAGTTGTTTGGGTTTATTGGTAAGACAGTGGTTAAACATGGAGCCCAGCGGCATGTTGGGGTCAGTAGATTTTAAGCTGAAACTGGCAGAGGCCAAAATCTATGTGAAGGACTTTTTCCTCTGCCAATTTTGATGGACACTGCAACAGAGACTACAGCGCAAGTGTGAACTTAGAATCCAAACCCACTCTAAAGCGATCTTCTATATGATTTCTTGGACTTAAATAATTCCCAAGCTTCATTACTCTTAATTAACAGTAACCGTTGCTAATGAATTTTTTTCGACTAAAATAATATAGTTCAGGAATGACTTAATAGAATCATCAGTTGCAGCCATGGTAACCCAAAACTTAGTGAACTTATTATATATATAGTGTATAATAATACAGACGACTGCATTTCAACAGATTGTGACAATTCTTATGATATTTTACTAGTAATAACATGTATTATATAATATTATAGCAACTCACAGAAGCATCTTCAGAACAGGAAGCTATGACGTAGTCATTGAAGGGGTTCCACTTGATATCCAACACGTTTCCTCGGTGACCACTAACTTTAGGGTAATGAGGATCAAGCTTTCCTGACTGAGCAAAAACAAAGTTTTGAGCAAGTGTAAATGGGTGCCATGATCTCTAGAGTATCTCTATGGCATCTCTAAAATCTGAGGAATGGGGGAATACAATTTAAAGCTGGGGTATATCATCAGCTACAAACATTTGTTAAAAAGGATAGTTGTATGGATTCATTTCTACTTGAGGTATTCAATGTCTGAAACTTACCTAAACACTGAAAGACATTTGTAAGCAAGCAACTACCATGATCTACGTTCATACCACATTCAGCAGGGCTAGACCAAAAGCTCTCTTGAGCATACCCCCCAGAAATATACCCCTGTCTGAAGAGTGACAACTTATGGACATTGTAGGATCTTTCTATGCTGTGTCTGAGACCAATGTTTAGTGTTATTCCTGATAAACCGAGTAAGGATTTTACACAAGACTATTTGCAGCATGATGAATGAACAAGGGGATTTTCTTTCTGAGCACCAGAATTCTTTTTGACTGATCTGAAACTATGAAGCGAGTTCTTTACAGAGTGCACCTTCACTAGGGTGAACTGAAACTCTGTTTAGCTGCTTTAACACTTTAGTCTGTTACTTCATGAATAGTACATATACTTCGGTATAGATCTATGTAGCTATCTGTTGGAGTTCATTACCTCTGTGTGGGATTTTGAAGTCCGAGAACCATCTTTGGGCAGAATCTCTACAGATGGCTAATTTAAGACATTTTTTCCCACATACATCTGAGGTACTTAGACCAAGCCATTTTTTATCTTTTGGCTATGGACATCAGAATCCCCTTATATATTGTTGCTCTATGGGTAGTATATAATTTATTAGATACTGTCAGAATACCAATGATCAGATACAAGATACTGTTTCTCTACATTTCGTGTACACACCAGAAAAATCCATCATCACATATATCATACATGTTCACAAGGCTGCCTTAACTTAATGGATGCAAAAACAGGGTCTCTTTGCGGCTTCAAGACTGTAATTACTGATAGATGAGGAGGGGGGGGGGGGGGGAACTATATGCGGAGATGAACCCTACTAACCACAATATCAGAAGCATGCATGTATGCATTCTGTGCTGATGTGGTCTTAAAGAAGGGCTTTCACCACCTCCAGCAACTTCAGTTCTTAGCATCTGTTAATAGGAGTCACTCCACTCATAACAGCACATTTGCATTTTTTCTTCTCTAAATACTACCATTCCTGAGCAATGTATGCTGTTAGTTTTGGTGCCAGATATGCTATTTAGGCTCTGTATTGTAAGGCGTTTGACGCTTTAAATGACACTTTCTGCATCTTTCTAACACCAGGGTTCAGAATCACTCCTCTTTCCTGCTGTCGCCGGATAGTATAGAATGCAATAGCATGCAAGGCATCAAAACTAATGGCACTTATTGCTTAGGAATGGTTGGGACTAGAGAATATATTCCAACTGTGTCAGAATCAGTGACTATTTTATAATAGAAAGAAGTGGACTTGGAGGTGGTGAGGAAAGGTTCTCTTTAATACACCATTATATTAAGCAATGTTACCTGTGCCTATATGGATGCATAAAATATTTTTCAAAGACTTTTCATTGTTTTTGTTTTTTTGTGATCTTCTGTTGCAAGCTGCAACAGTTTAAAGGGATTCTACCATTAAAAAACTTTTTTTTCTAGGTAACACGTCGGAATAGCCTTTAGAAAGGCTCTTCGTCTCCTACCTTTGGAAGTGCTCTCCGCCGCGCCGTTCATTCGAAATACCGGTTTGTACCGGTATGCTAATTAGTTCTCTCGCAGCAATGGGGGCGTCCCCATTGCTGCTCGAAAACTGACTCCAGCGCCGCCTCTGTCTTCTTCTGCATCCTCCCCTTCCTTCTTCGGCTGGACGTCGGACGCCTGCGCAGTACGCTCTGTTCAGCGAACTTGCGGTGTCGGCACTATGGCCGCAGGCATGCGCAGTACGTTTGGCGAAGTTTGCCAAACAGAGCGTACTGTGCAGGCGTCCGAAGTCCAGCCGAAGAAGGAAGGGGAGGATGCAGAAGAAGGAGGCGGCGCTGGAGTCTGTTTTCGAACAGCAATGGGGACGCCCCCATCGCATCTCCTGCGCTGGGGGACACCCCTATCGCTGCGAGAGAACTAATTAGCATACGGGTACAAGCCGGTATTTCGAACGAACGGTGTGGCGGAGAGCACTTCCAAAGGTAGGAGACGAATAGCCTTTCTAAAGGCTATTCCGATGTGTTACCTAGAAAAAACAAGTTTTTTAATGGTAGAATCCCTTTAAGCAATTTCAGAAGTTATATATACATTTCATATATACACACACATATAATTATTCCAGTAGCACACATGCTTTTGTAACACATCACTTACGCCAATCTAACCAATAAAACAATGTACTTTTAATATGTCTGAGATATCACACTGATCTAATCACCTAACAATAAAACTATAATTAATCTTATTATATATAATAATGTAATGTTTTCTATTCTATAATACTAATCATAGCATAAAGCTCATGAGATCTGTAGACATTTATTACTCCATAAACACAAGGAATCCAGATTCTGTCAAAATAATCTTCTTGAGAAAACACAGATCCACAACATATTCACATTCATGGCATATTTACAGTCGGATGTGATATAGTTACAAAGCTGTCACATTTTATCTTCTTTCAGTTTTTCAATTAGGTCAGCATGACAAGTTAATATGCTAGAAACTGAAGTCTGTTTTATTAGCACAGATCTGTATAATGTGTATAATGACTAACAACCTACTTAGCAGATGATTCTAATCTCTGTTGTTTGATACTGAACAAATTACATGCACACATAGCTGCAGTCTAGTACAATCTCTATTTTTCTATTACAAAAATGTATGTTATGCTTTATTTGAAAAAAAAAAAAAAAAAAAAAAAAAAAAAAAAAAAAAAGCAATGAAGGCAGTCTTAGCTTCTGTTCACATCTGCACAAACATCATTATATGAACAGAACAATGAAAATACTGGTAGCTCGGGATTAGCTACATATTGGTCAGTAATGGCACCGGATGTAATATATAATGCGTTCATGGGAGACCTATATTTTGATTGTCAAAAAACCCTGCAGCATACAGACAGGATGCTTACACTTTTTTAGGCCGGGTCCCCACGGGACGTAAACGCTGCGATTTGCCCACAGCGGACACGCTGCGGGAAAAATTGTGGCGTTTTACAGTGCAAGCAAAGGGGATGGGATTCATGCGAATCCCATGCCCACTTTGCGGAAAAAAACGCAGAGCGGACACGTTGCGATTTGCAAAACCTTTGCGGCTTTGCTAATCGTAGCATGTCAATTATATCTACGGAAATGCGGCAGCTTTCCCATAGATATAATTGTAACAGAAAGTCCGCGGAGGAAAACTCAGCGAACTTTCTGTTGAAAGCGCTACGATTACGGCCCGTGGGGCCTTAGCCTTAGATTGTCACAAGCTTGCCAGTGACAATGCTTTCCCTAAGGAAATACTGGCAATTAATTCTTGTTATCCCGCTATTTCACTACAACTCATGACATTTAGCCCCATACTTAACCCCTTAGCGACCCTTGACGTAACTGTACGTCATGGGTCGCATGGGAATGTATGGAGCGAGCTCACATGCTGAGCTCGCTCCATACACGGCAGATGCCGGCTGTATAATACAGCCAGGACCTGCCACTAACAGCAGCGGTCGGTGCCCGAGCCGATCGCTACTGTTAACCCTTTACACACTGCGGTCAAACGTGACCGCAGTGTGTAAACGGCGCCGGCGGCATGGGCGCCGCCATGTTTTGCCGATCGCCACCCTCCTGAACGTCACAAGAGGGCGGTGATCGGTTGCTATGACAGCCGGAAGCCTATTGAAGGCTTCCAGGCTTGTCTCTGCACTAGATCTATTAGACGATGCCAGAGGCAATACTGTAGTATTGCAGTGAATAGTATGAGCGATCAGACTCCCTAGGTTTCAAGGTTCCTAAGGGGTCTGATCATAAATGTAACAGAAGAAAAAAAAAAGTTTTTAAAAGTATTAAAAAAATAAAAAAAATATAAAAGTTCAAATCACCCCCCTTTCCCTAGATCAGCTATAAAAGTAATTAAAGAACATTAAACATAAACATATTAGGTATCCCTGCGCTCCAAAATGCCTGAACTATTAGAATATTAAAACATTTATCCCGTACTGCGAACGGCGTAGCGGCAAAAAAAATAAAAACAGCCAAAAAGCGTTTTTTTCAACACTTTGCCTCCTATAAAAAATTGAATAAAAAGTGATCAAACCATCGGATCTTTCCCCAAATGGTATCAATAGAAACGTCATCTTGTCCCGCATAAAAAGACACCACAACCAGCTCCATACATGGAAATATGAAAAAGTTACAGGTGTTAGAACATGATGACACAAATTTTTTTTTCTATTTTGCAAAGTTTATCATTTTTTTAAAAGTATCAAAAAATTTCAAATACTATATAAATTTGGTATCACCGCGTTTGTACTGACACGTAGAACACAGGTAACATGTCATTTGTACCAAACAGTGAATGCTGTAAAAATTAAACCCATAAGAAAATGGCGCAAATGCATTTTTTCTCCAATTGCGCCTCATTCTGAATTTTTTTCCAGCTTCCCAGTACATTGCACAGCATATTGAATGGTGCCATTACAAAGTACAATTTGTCCCGCAAACAATAAGCTATCATGTGACTCTGTGAACTGAAAAATGAAAAAGTTATGGCTCTTGAAATGTGAGGAGGGAAAAACGAAAATGCGAAACCAAAAAATGGCCTGGTCCTTAAGGGGTTAAAATACCAAAGTTAGGAAACAAGCTCTCTTTAAAATATGAACACATTCTAATCCTTGATACCGTCTATCATACATGTCCATAGATTTTACTCTTGCATGTCTCAGATATGATTACAATGGTAGTAGGAGCTGAGCGACCCCCATAGCTGCCGGGTCCCTACTGTATTATACTGATCGCAGACATTAAGACCCCTGGCACATCCATCAAAGCTGACTGAGGTGCCATTTTGCCAGGCATCATTCCAGGTGCTGGCATCCCATGGCTATGACAGCCAGGAACCTATTGAAGACTCTCAGGCATGTATCCCATACATTTGTATGGTAGGTTGTCATACAAATGCCGATATTTTGCATTGCATTAGTGATCAGCCCCCCGGGGGAAACAATAATATATTTAAAAAAAAAAAAAAAAAAAAACACCCCACAAGTTTCCTTAAAACACATATTAAAGTTACAAACTACCATAAAACTTATAAAAATATTTTCCTGTATGGTAAACACCATAAAAGAGTAAAAAAAAAGTACCAAACTGCCAATGTTTTGCTTTTGATAAAAAGTTTAACAAAAAGTAATTAATTTCCCTAAATGATACAAGTAAAAAGTAAACCTGGTCCCACAAAAACAAATAAGCCCTATGCATACATGTACACAGATATATAAAATAGTGACGGGTGTCAGAATTTTAGAAAAAACATTTTGCAAAGTTTAGATTTTTGTTAAGGGTGAAAATGTAAATAAAACTATATAAATTTGGTGTCTCGGAATTGTACCAAAACATAGTATACTGGTGACATGTAACTTCGGGCTAAAGAATAAACGCCATATAAACGAAGCCGTAAGAAAATTGAACAAATGCACTTTTTCTTTAAAGGGGCTCTATCATTGGGAAAAGTCATTTTTAGATAATCACATCCTTGCATAGCCTTTAGAAAGGCTACTTCACACCTACCTTTTGTATGTAAATTGCCTCAGTAGTGTTTGAAAAAGTCTGTTTTTATTCATATGCTAATGACCTTCCTCCGTGCACCGGAAGTTCTCTGTGCGCTGTCGGCTCTATGTGTATGTACTGTATAGCAGAGGCTGCTGTGCTGATGACTCATCTCTGCTGTACATACACATAGAGCAGACAGTGATCACAGACACTTCTGGTGGGAGCTGGCGGCCTGGGAACGAGACCTTGACTAATCTAACCCAACCCCAATGGATTGACTGCTGTACTTCTTCAGTCTTTGCTTCCTTCCTTAAAAGTCCTGCATAGGACCTACTTAGTACCTTATTGTCTGCATAGTTTTTACCCCACAGTTTCATCCCTATGTTTTAGGACTTGCAATGCTTTAGGCATCACTTTCCATATCTGGTGGTCCTGTCCACATGCCAGAAGCTTTTGGACAATCATTCATAGAATAATATAAAGGCACTTTTGGCACTGTCTTTTCCATTGTTGTCACCCATTTTTATTCTTAATCTTAAGCCTCCCTCGCTTAAATACGCTCAATTTAAACTATTTCAATATATTCTGTTAACTGCCCAGATCCACATTGCTTTCAACTGGAGGAAACAATTTCTCTTGTTATCTGATGTTATCAGTTATTTTGACACCGTCACACTTCATGATAAAATTAATACCTCTATTTTGGATACTCATCTGCTTTTTGATAAAGTCTGGTCTTCTTTGGTCAACATGTTTAATATCCCAGGCCTGTCATATTGTGACCCTCCCCACTCCACATAGCCCTGTACTCCCATACACAATGAGAAGCAGAGGACAGCTCTCAACAGAGAAACCAGGGAAATAGTGAAAAAATGCAGGATGTCACAGAAAGGAGCCACAAGTTAATAAAATATATTACAAAATGTCTTAATGACGAATACTGCCAGGAAATCAAAAGTTGTCTAAAAGTTTAGTTATGCTTTAAAGGGGCTCTATCATTGGGAGAAGTCATTTTTGGCTAATCAACTAGTAGGGGTAATGCACCTAGCAACACTCCAAATCAAAATAATAAATAAAGTGCACTAAAAATTAATTTTTATTGCTAAATATTAAAAGCTAAATAACCACAAGATTATTATACCTTACCATTTTATCTTGTGGTTATTTAGCTTTTAATATTTATCAATAATAGTTAAATTTTAGTGCAATTTATTTATTATTTTGATTTGGAAAAGTCATTTTTAACTAAGCACATTCTTGCATAGCCTTTAAAAAATCTATTCCACACCTATCTTTCAGTGCACCCCGGAAGTCTCATCGTGCACCCTCTGCCTACTCTTTCCTATGGGTGTATACAGCACAGGCTGCTACTGATGACTTCCTGCTTCCTGTTTGCACACACAGATAGGAGAGAATAGCAGAGAGGAGGCTGCTGGGAACTTCCTGTGCTGGCTGAAAGCTAATTAGCATATGAATAAAAATGGACTTATAAAAGATTTGTTGACACCAAGTCACTTTCTTATTATTTCCAACTATAAAGGTGCTTAAAAACATGGTACTTCATACCTGTTGGATGGGTATGACAATGAAGGCTCCTCCACCCGCACATTCTGTCACTACAGCAATAAAGATTGGATTTACGGCACAGAAATGGTTGTCATGTACGCTTCTTGTAATAGGCACATTGTCATAGCAGCTCTCTTTGTTTGCAGGCTTGCCAAAGACATGACGGTACTTAGAGCTTCGATACGGAGGCTGCCATGACATCTATGGGAAAAATTAAAATTGTGAGTTTAAACCATATCAAAATTCTATGCATCTAAAGAAAAGCTCTGGAATGTTATAGACAAACATTACTAAAATCTTAGGGGATCATTCACTTATTGTGTTACTACAATAATGTTGGAAGGTTAACAAACAAGCAATAATGTGGTTTTGTGCTTAACAGAATCAGCAACATAAGGGTAAGTTCACACAGCAAAAAACTCTGCCACAAAATTGCCTTTAAAGGGGCTCTATCAGCAAAATCCTGCTGATAGAGCCCCACATATGCGTGAATAGCCTTTAAAAAGGCTATTCAGGCACCGTAAATGTTATATTAAACTACCCCCCAGTTTTAAAATATCACCCTAAAAAAGAATGTAATCTACTTACGCATCGTGCACGCTGGGCGGGCATTCAGGGTGCGCCGTCTTCTTCATCCACGCCTCCTCTTCCTCCGATGTCCTCGGGTCCAGTCTTCCTCCGGCGCTCGCGAACTGACATTGATAAAAAAAAAAAAATGGCCAGGGCACATGCGCAGTAGCATGCGGCTTCTACTACGGCTACTGCGCATGCGCCCAGGCCATTTTTGTTTATCAATGTCAGTTCGCGAGCGCCGGAGGACGGGACCCAAGGACATCGGAGGAAGAAGAGGCGTGGATGAAGATAAATTATGAAGATACCTAATTATTACCTCCATATGTCCCACATATCAGTAACTCTTATGTGAGGCACACAGGCGGTTAATGTGAGGGACATGATGGGGTTAACTGCTATTACTATGAGGCACATGGAGTTACTAAGCTGCAATGCACATGACCAGACTTTTTATCTGCAACGGTGTCAATAAGTTTCCCAGTTTTTTTGTGGTAAAATTAGGAGTCTCGGCTTATATTTGGGTCGATTTATACTCGAGTATATACGGTATTTAGAGGTTCTTTGACGCAGTTTGCCAGGTGTGAATCATATATGGGAAATACATATAATATGACATATGTCATCTCCTCTTTATTCAATCGATTCCTGGTTTTAAAACAGCATTAAAAAATCTGAATGTGTTGATTTCATATACAGTGTTGTGGCAATTTTCCGTGCAGTTCTTATTTAGACCTTAAATATTTTTACTGTATTCATTTCTGGTTTTGGTTAAAAATAAAAAAAAAATTGCAGTGGCTGTCTCCATAGAGGAGGTTTCCTCTATGGACTTTCTGTTTCAATTAGACCTATGGGGAAACTGCCGGCGTTTCTGTAGGGATAATTGACACGCTGCAATTTCCAAAAAAATGTGAGAAAAACCTAAACAAAAAGCAGGTTTTCTGCAACATGGGGCCTTAGTCTCGCATAATCTTTTTTGGACCAAGATATTAATGATCTATCCTTACAATACATCATCAATATCAGACCAGTGGGTTTTCAGCATCCCTGCCAATTTAGAAGAAGCCACAGCACCCAGGCACGCTGTGCCACGTCTTCTGAGGCCAGTGAAGTCACATCAATTGGTTACATGGTCAAATGAATGGAACCGAGTTGCTATTCAAATCGCAGCCACAATACAATGGAAAGCACTGTGTTTGGCATACCACCATTTTAGGGGAAAAAAAGTTAAAGGGGTATTCCCACCTCGCCTGTTCACCAACTTGCAGGCTGTATGCTCTGTTCACTTCCTGGTTTTCTCGGTAACTTGTTGGGCAGAGTTTCACTTGCTATCTCCCAGGCAAAGCTCTACTAGCTCTCTTCTTAGCAGTACATGTTTGTAGTCAGTAATGAGGGATGGTTGTAAATAAATTAGCACAGTATCACTGGAAGATGTACAATATAAAGCTGATGTAGCAGAGCTGGATTTGATAGGTGATGACAATCCTAAATTTACAAGCTACAGGACCAAGAGTCAGCTTGCAATAAACCCCGTTTTAAGTCTGTGTTACATACAGAGGTGACAGGCTCCCTGTCTCAGCCCTTATCAGCAAAATTCAATTAGCAGACCACTAAATAGCTCAGAAATACAGCACTCAGCTCCCCCTCCCTTCCTGAGAGCAGTGAGCTATGTCACTTGTCCTGGGCGGAGAGATAAGATCATCCCCAGGTCCTGGTTATGGAAACGCAGTGTAAACAATGAAGTGAATAATCTCAGATAATAACCAAACAAAGCAGTTTTTCTGAGGCAATGTGTTTAGAAAAAGTCTTAAATCCACATAAGCTAGCAGTCTAGATAGGATCCTTGAGATGGGACAACCCCTTTAACCAGGATGGGGAACAAGTTGATTTCTTTATCCCCATCCAGGTTAACCGCTGGATGGGGATAAAGAGATCAAATGTGAGGATCTCCCAAGATTTCCCTATCCCTATCCTGTATCGGAAATATGTCCTGACTTAGTCCTGGATTCTTGAGGGTAAAATTGCTGGAAAACTTTCCACATAATAAAGAATTTCTCTGTTTTAGTTTATTAGTTTAATGTCTCCTGGAATAACTTATACGGTAGATCCCAAAGGAACCAGCAGGTTTGAAGGATAGTTTTTTTGCTGCTGCTGAAATCAACCTCAGTAGTTTTCTAGATCTGCTATCACATTTGTAGTTTTTGAGAGCCACACAGCGAAACAGCAGTGACAATATATTTACACGCATTTTTAACTGCAGTGATGACCAGCGCATTTTTACTTTACATATTAAAAATGTTCTAGTTATTATGGCAATGAAAAAAGCATATGCAGCTCTTATTGTTCTTACTTCTCTGTAAGTGAAATGCCGATTAATTTCAGCTGGACATGTGGTGTTGCTGTTAGGGGGTATTCACACGATGTAACGCGGCGTTGATTCTGACACGTAAACTCGTATTAGAATCAGCACTGCAAAACAGAATCCCATTGAGTTCAATGGGCTCCGTTTAGCACGCGTAACACATTGAAATCAATGGGTTTAAAAGCCTCCCATTGACTTCAATGTGTTACACGCGCTAAACGGAGCCCATTGAAGTCAATGGGATTCTGTTTTGCAGCGATGATTCTGATACAAGTTTACGTTTCAGAAATGTGAATCGTGTGAATGCCCCCTTACCATGCAGGCAATAATAAGCTATAGGCACATAAAGTTACATTGTTTGGTATCATGTCTGTTTCACTATTTTTGTTATTTTTTTTATTTATTTATTTTAAAAAACAAAGGCGTTACGTTAATAAAATACTGATATATTTCAAAAATGTTCATCAATTTGACTTTGTTTTAATAGAAAACAGGCTCATGGTAAGGTTACATTTTTGATATTTGTTCATATGTTGCAGTGCTGCATGGTGCTGTGGTGCTGTGCCTGTGGGTTACTGTGGCAGCGGGTATGCCCTGTTCATTTTTGTAGATTTTGCAGAGAAGCACAGATCAATGTGTAAATTCAGACCAGTTTTTGGTGTGCTTAGCATGTAGTTTAGCTCAAGCATTATTCCACATGCTGCATACTTCAAACAGCTGATGCCAGAAGTCGGCTCCCACCAATCTGATATTGATGACTTATCCAGACTGAAAGTCATCAATATTAGTCCTTGAAAATTCCTTCAACATGAACACTTTTTACAGTACCAGACATCCACTATCATTTGATTTTCCAGCAATAACATTAAATGCTGAACACATGGAAAGACAACGGTCACAGATTTAATATTGTATTAAATTCCTGCACTGTAATCTATACTGCAAGAAACACCTAGGACAAGCATTAGCAGCAGGACTTGTTATTGCAGTAGAGAGAACATACCTAGGAGTGGTGCAATTGTAAACAGACCATCTGCACATTCATTCATTACCTCACCACTACTTCTATCAGCCTCTTTAGCTCTTTCTATATATCATCCCAATCCCTCCGCTGATGCTTCTTCCCCACATTCCTATATATACTATAGACTCATCTCACACCCCCTTTCAATGGATCTGTTAAACATTGTGTGAACTCATTTCTATCAACTTGGCGCCTTAGGAAAGCCTCGACTTTTATCTTTCAACAACTCACAAAAGGTTTTTCACAGTACAGGTGCATTGAATAGCATTAGTTGGCTTTACACTCAATGGTGTAATTGTAGCCTCCTTTCATAGCCAAGTGCTGCAATGTTTATTTGTTTTTGCCTTTAGTTTATGTTACTGTTACCAGGCATCTGTTTAAATGTCCCGCGGGCTGTACGCTTTCAGAAAAAAAATTATTTCATAATATGAATATTTCTCAATTTTTTTTTCACCTTCCCCTGGCCTATTTAAAAATTACATTTTGCCTGGACAACCTGTTTAAAGTTAAGGCGCCATATAACAGGTCACAGAAAAAAAACAGTGGGAAAAACAGTGGCGGTAATGCGCTGTGGTTTTTCCTGCAGCATTTTTCATTGAAAGTTTGCAGAGGAAACCTTTCTGCTTCAATTATACCTATAGGGAATCCATTGGTGTTTCTGTAGGTATAATTGACATGCTACAATGATCAAATATAGAATTAGTCAGAATCTAGGGTTGAGCTGATTCTGAGATTTCAGGATCATTTTTAAAATCCGATTTCAGATTATTTTCCATTCGAACCTGATCCCGATCCCAATGCAAGTCAATGGGATTTTTTTAATAATCGAAGATCGGATTTTAAAAAACGATCCTGTTCACTACACAGCGTGGAGTCCAAAAATTGAAGCCTCCACGCTGTGTAGTGATTAAAAAAAAAATCCTCTGGCTACTTAATCCCCCCCTGGTGTCCACTTACCTGCACAGAAGCACTACCCCTGGTCCAGTCCCCGCTGTTCTCGCTACGCTGCACCCCCCTCCCAGGTTAGTGTTACAGTCCTTGGAAGAAGGCGGTGCTTGTGGCTTAGGTGAGTGTGGGCGTGCACGGGGTGGGGAGATGTGAGTGCTCTCCTCCCAGTACCCACACTCTCCTAAGGCACAAGCCCTGCCTTCTTCCTAGGTCTGTAACGCCAACCTGGAAGGCGGGGGCAACGAGGTGAGAAGAGGAGCGAGAACAGGGGGACTGGACCAGAGGCAGCTCTTCTGTGTAGGTAAGTGTTATGCTTGGTTCACATATGCTGATGTGTTCTGTCCGTAAGAGTCCGCATGAGGACCCCTACGGATGGAACACAAGCGCAACTGCAAGAGCTGTGCAGTTCAAGCACACGGACCCCATTATAGTCTATGGGGTCCGTGCGCTTGAACTGCACAGCGCTTGCAGTTGCGCTTGTGTTCCGTCCATAGGGGTCCTCATGCAGACTCTTACGTACGGAACACATCAGCATATGTGAACCAAGCCTTAAGCTACTAGAGATGTTAGCTAATCTTCCATTAGAATTAATGGACGCAGCCGGCGCTCAGGGGGTTAAGCGACCATCACAGGCTGTGTGCCGGCTGCATCCATTCATTCCTATGGGGCCTAGCTAACATTGTTAGCTTTTCCCACAATGCTTGGCCAGTAGCAAAGCATTGTCCGACCTCGATCCCGCCTACAAAGATCGGGATCGGAATTCCGATTGCGATCGTGAAATTTCCTCGATCGCCGATCGGAATCCAATCTTTTCCGATCCCGATGGCTCAACCCTATTAGAGTCCCATCCACTTTACAGTGACTGTAAAACGTTGCAGTTTTTGCTGCAGACTTTTCAAAGCTTCCTTTCTAAGGCTGGGTTCACCCGGGTTTTTTGGACTGGATTTTGACACGGGAATCCACCTCAGAATCTGGTCCAAAAACCGCCTCCCGTGGCATTCCGACAGTCACGACATTCTGCTCCGGATTAGGCCCAAATGAATGGGCCTAGTCAGGAGGGAGCCGATTCAGCTGCGGAATCCGCGGAAAGAAATGGCAGGTTGCTTCTTTTTTGGCATTTTTTTTTTGACTGGATTCTGAGGTGGATTCCGCGTCAAAATCCGGTCCAAAAAATCCTGTGTGAACCCAGCCTAACGTCCTCACAAAGGAAAGGAGCCTTTTTTTGCATCTTTACCACAAACCATCAATCTGACAACCGTGACCCCACCGATCAGCTACTTGAAGAGCTTTCTCCACTTCCTTTTTTTAAGTCCATTGGTGATAGAGCTGTGCTTTAATTTAGTCCCATGCAAATGAATGGGGTAGTAGAGTTGCAAATCAAGGTACAGCCACTATACAGCATACGGCAATGTCCTTAGTAGGTACTGAAAAAAACCACAGTACTTGTGAACAAAAGGACCCCTTCAGCCATGGCTGCTGTATGGCAGATATCTAAATGCTGTTAGCAACACAGACAAGATGGCCACCTTCTTAATCATATGCAGAAAATGGGATTAAGACCATGATCATAAAATGAATAAAGTCCATAAATTTTCATCTTGCATATCTCCCATTCTAGGTCAAGGCCATCTCCGAATCAATGACTCATCTTCAATAATCTAATAACTTAATTATACTCTATACTAATATAGAAACCTTGTCTGCTCTAGATAGGAGTGGACAGACACTAGATCATCCTAACCGGATTTACAACACATCAAATCCAAACCTAGATTCATAAAGGCTGACAAATACCATAATTGTAGATTTCATCTAGTCAAGATATGTATTTTAAATAAAATGCCAAAAAAACTAAACATTGTATATTAGTCAAGGTCAAAACAGTGAAACAGTCAGCAGCCTTCACATTCCAGGCTTCAGGATAGTTTCTGTTCAGCCCTCGATGAAATACAGTACAACATGTGAAATGTATCCAAAGAAAAACTGCACAGATGGCTTCAGTTCCGGAGTGCAGGGGATCTATCCTGCAGGGGAGAGTAAACTCAAATAGCCAGACTTCTCTGATAAACAGGTCTGTGCGAATTCACTGCATCATTCCTAAGATATCTTCGCTGCTTCGACAAGCAAGCTCGGATAGAACAAAGAGCTTTGTAACTGCATTTAGTACAGATAAGGGCAAAATGTCAAGGACTACTCAAAAATTGTTCATAAAATATTAAAAGGCCAGTTTACGTCAGAAGCAGATTTAGGAATGTCTGTCAGTCTGACCTCTATTTGTATGTACAAACACTTTATAATGGTCTTGTAGGAAATTCTTTGATATGTAGAAGTATGTATATTTTTTTGTTTGTTTGTTTTTTAACAAATCACTTTAATCCAGAACAAAGACCGTATGTTCCTCTCTTGTTCTGTCAAGTGTATTGTTGCCATGAAGACACTACATGGATCTAAATGACCAAATATCATCACATATTCAGCCATAACTGCCTATAATCAAACCTAGCAGGATATAGAAATTGTTGTACAATACTGACAGAAATCAGACAGGAATATGTTCCCAATGGAGTCTCCCAATAGCACAGGATTAGAATTTAGAATCCATGCTTGCAGGGCACCAATTCCTCATGGTTGGTCCGATTAGTACAGGAGGAAGTCCTCCATTATCTTTGTACAAGAGTATATTAGGGTAGGACTATCTATCTAATCTGTTCTAGTGACACTTGTGCAGGATTGGTTGTACAGTCCAGGTATACAGTATTTCTCCTAGAGTCCTCTCACCTGCTTGTTAACCAATCAGTTAATTCACACAGGATGGGTATTTAACCCCTTCCCAGTGCATTTTTCCATTTTTGTTTTTCACTTCCCTTATTCCAAAAAGCAATAACTTTTTTATGTTTCTGTTCACATAGCTGTATGAGGACTTAATTGTACTTTGCTTGCAGGACTTTCCTCTGCTGATTTTAAACAGAATCTGGGACGGAGTCCCCAAACACTAGTGTAAAGCATCTTTTTTTTCAGGGCCAGATGTACTTTCAAGTTATAATATTTTGGGAAATGTCTATTGCTTGGATACCTTTTTAAATAAAATTTTTATGGGAAGCAAAATAGTGGTTCAGCTCTTCTGATTTACCTGCCATCATCACTGAAAGACAGCATACACGTGTCCTTATTGACCTGGCAGTAAAGACTCTTTAAGGCTCACCAGCCCTACCACTTTGGATTCGATAATAATTGGACTTCGCCACACGACTAGTTTCTTCCCTATGTCTCCATAAACTGTCTTTTTCATGCTGTGTATTTACAACTAACTGATGAAGCGTTATATATCCAAAACATTGTACTGTATAAACCAATCAATTAAGCATAACTAGAAGCATAACTACATCTGGAGTGCGGCTCCATTTTCCTCTGGTCCTACATTATCTAGTGAGGAGGTGGTCAGCCCCACACAGAACGAGCACCCAATACTCATCTACTACTTGTGTGCTGCCTATACACATCTTGTAATAGAAGTTAATGACAGATAAGCCTGGAGACCTTCAAAAGGCTCCCAGTTATAATGGCAATGGGATCACCTTGATCCCAGCTATCCACTGCAAAATAGCAGCACATGGGGTGCCGTCTGGAAAATAGTACCTTAGCCATATTTGATTGAGGCGCCAGAGAGGATAGTGGCTGAGATCAGTGCAGGCAGAGATTGCAGGAATTGCTGCCGATTCTCTGCTGTATAATACGCTACATGGGACCTTAGCCTTAAAAAGCCATCTTATAACAACCAAGAACATGTAGACCAGTACAATCTAAGACACATTGCATTTTTTTTCTTTGGTGCAGATTTTGGTGTGTTTTGCTTTTTGCAAAAACAAAGAGAAGCTTCAAAAGGCATCAGACATATGAAGGAAGGACTGATGCTAGGTTCACACCTGTTTTCAGGTTTCTGTTCTTCAGGTCCACATGGGGACCCGAAAAACAGAAACCCAATCAGTTTCCATATCCATAGATTATAATGAGGTCCGCCTGGTTTCCACCCAAAAAATGCAAAGATAGAAGTCCTGCTTTTTTTGGCACAAAAAAAAAAAAAAAAATTTGCAGAAAAATCTGGACCATAAAAAGCTACCTTTCCATAACGTTGGGTCTCAGCCTTACTGTTGTCCTGGCGTAACCCTCAATCTCAGAACTGTTAAATCAACTACAAAGGCCTTTTAATTTGGAATGGGTAGAGATTGAAAAGCATAAAGAGCCTCACTTTAAAAACAAAACATTGTCCAGGTTATTCACTACAATATACAGTATTGTGGGGAAGCTAGCTCAGTAGCAGCAGTGGTGCAGACCCAACCAGCCAGACAAAAAAAAAAAAATACACAGGAAAATAAACCTTAGGTTGTGTACAAAAATAATACAAATAAAATAAAACCTTAAAGGGGTTGTCCAGGCAAAAATGGACAACCCATTTAAGCTTTAAATTGAACGGAGTGGGAAAAAAAAATTGATACTCACCTTTCCACAGTGCTCCAGTACCTGAACCCATCTTTGCAGATCCAGAGAAGTCACTTGTTTCTGCTTCTTTAAATCCTGTTCTGCTTTGTGTCTGCACCGTATTTATTTATTGCAAAAAAGAAGGCGAAAGTCACATGACGAGGACATGTGCATGGAATTTATCAACAGCTTGCGCCCAATTAGTAAATCATGCCAGAAATTGAAAGGGTGCACAAAACGCTCAACTGCACAAAATTTCACTGAAAATAGACACATTTGATAAATAACCCCCTATAAAATTAATACTCTGGTAAACACCATGATATGGAAGAAGACCATCTCTATTATTAAAACCAAATATCTGGCAAAAGAATACTAAACGTAGCAGTGATTTCTGTTTGAATGCATGACCTAGAGCAGCGGTTCTCAACCTGTGGGTCGCGACCCCGGCGGGGGTCGAATGACCAAAACACAGGGGTCGCCTAAAGCATACCTCCCAACAGTCCCGGTCGGTGGGAGGTATGTCCCAGTTTCAACTTATCGGCGCCCGGAGGACGCCGATGAGTTGAACACACAAGCGTTTAAAGCAGGAGCTGACACAGCCAGCTCCTGCTTTAAATGCTGCACTGCGACTTCTGCAGTGTAGCCGCGATGTGATGACGTCACATCGCGGCTACAACTATATGAGTAAGCGAGACTGAGCGGGCGGCGGGGGAGCGTTGGAAGGTGAGTATAAGAGGTTTTTTTCGTTTTAAACATTAAGGTAGAACATAATGAAGAGGCAGATGAAGGGGGACGGCATGACACTGGGGGCAGAGATGGAGGGACATGAAACTGGGGAACAGATGGAGACATGAAACTGGGGGAAGACATGGGGGACATGAAACTGTGGGCAGATGAAGGGGGGTATGAAACTGGGGGCAGAGATGGGGGGACATGAAACTGGCTACATGAACTAAAAGTGGCCACAATGTAAAGATTCTCTTCACCCTATATATTACAACAGTAACACACTATGTTTTGCCAATGCATTTATAGCCAATACAAACAAATGCCTGTTACATTCGTTCTACATGGATCCTACTTGATCTAAAAATAATTAGTTAAAGCCTGGCACACCCCATAGACAAAGTACATAGTGGGTTAAGAAGTATTATCAGGCAGAGTTCAGAGCCAGGTGAAGAGCCCCAAGGCAGTGAGAAGGCAGCACAAGTCATACTGATGAATCAGCAAGCACTTCCTTCTTATCCTTGTAATATATGAGACATTGTGTCAGCAGTGCAGTACATGTAAGGGAGCGTTCACACTACCGTCAGTGTCTGACAGGTAGTGTCCGCTGCTAATGTCCGTTAAAAATCTTGCATGGACATTAGCAGCGGACACTAGCTGTGTCCGTGACATTTTTCATCCATTTAAATGGACATCGGGTGAGTTGTTTTACACTCCGTGCCTGTACTTAAGTGTCTGTTCCTAAAGATGTCCGACTTTTCAAGCAGACAGAAAAAACCTACAAATAAAAATCTGAAAAGTGTGACATACAAAAGTATTCAGTCCCCTGTACTCTGATACCCCTAAATAAAATCCAGTGCACCTACGGTAGATGTCATCTGTGTCACACAAGAGGGACATAAAAGCTAGATTGAAAGAAAAGATTTTTAGCCACTTGAAAAATCGGATCAAGTGGTATGGGATGATTTTGAGGTGCCTCCTGTTCGGCTATGTACCAGTTATCACCACCTGGTGTACCATTATGGCAGATCTTTACACACTGAGAGGTCAACATTGTTCAGTGTGGCACATATATATATATTATATATATATTTTATACACTATATATATGCCACATTGAATAATGCTGACATACTATACTATATATAGATTTATTTCTGTATTATATACACACACCCATAAGACAAGTAGTTCTGTAACAGTAATCAGATATCCGGGGAAAATTTATCTCCCCTGGTTTCACAGAGGAACCTCATCTCTTATTCAGGCTCACTTACAATCCAGAAAAAAACAGTCCAATCCGTCAGCACCCGATTCAAATTTGATGGGCAACACGGTGGCTCAGTGGTTAGCACTGCAGCCTTGCAGCGCTCGAGTCCTGGGTTCGAATCTCACCAGGAACAACATCTGCAAGGAGTTTGTATGTTCTTCCTGGGGCCTAACAATGGCCCTCTTCAAAAATTATAAGACCCAACCAAAGGCAAAGTATAACACATTCTGTCAGGATAAAACTGAGCAGTATAATACACTGTAATAAAGAAGTATTGCAGTGTATTGTAAGAACAACAAGTATTTCGCATATTAATGTCTGTTGCACTATCTAAAGGTACGACAATATAAGGTCCCCTACAATGCAGTGTAACTGGTTTGGTTTTGTGCAACAGATTCCCTATAATAATTTGGTTCACTAAATCTTTATACCTGCAGGTATATACTGAGGTTGCCAAAATATTTTAGTTTTTAGTGGCTTGAGCCTCCAGCTTTATCACACACGATTTTATTTAAATTCATGTATGTAGTTTTCCAATACATAGCACATGATCGATAGAACTACAGATGTTTACAAAAAAATGCTTTTTTTTCCATTGTAGGTCATTGCTAAAGTGAACGGCATTGTAATTATACCTCAGAGAGTCCATTACACTCCCTAATGAATAATTATTTATCTGCACAGGTAGTGAGTAGTGGCTCCAACATGTCCAGGAAGATGCTCAGCAATAGGAAATGTGGCTTGCAGGTGACAATGCTCGGCCTCCATCCTCTTACGGAGTGTTGGAAATACAAATTCATATGTGCTAACATGTATTAGAGTTTCCAAATTCTAGGTACTTCCTTTCTATTTTTTTACTACATCTATCATACTTTTTTTTTTTTTTTTTTTTTTTTTTGGGGGGGGGGGGCAGCATATTGACGTAGACTAGGTTCATGCTTGCATCATGCTAAAACAACGGTTACCTGTGGACACCCACATACCCCATAGACTATAAAACTTTCAGCATAAAGATTGTGTTTGTGTAGTTTTCCTCTGGGTACATTGGTTTTGTCTCACACAAGAAAAAAATACTGTGGGGTTAACTGATTTCCCAAGAAAACTTAAAGAGGTTGTTCCATTACAAGGATCCTATCTATACTGGTAACTTACAGTATGTAAATTGAAGACTTTTCCAAAATATATTGCTTTAGAAATGCTGCTTTCTTTGCCTGTTATGTGAACTTATTCCTCCCATTGTTTACACATAACCAGGGACCACTGCTGTGCTGGCTGGACAATCAGTTCAGCTAATTGCAATTTGCTGATAAAGCCTAGGCTTTTTCCAATGTAAACACACAGATAACACTGAGTCTTTCTCTACAAGCATCTGCATATTATCTGATCTGCATAAGTATTGTGATACTTCATAGTGTCTTGTTCAGCAAGCTGGGGGGAGGGGAGAAATACAGGAAGAAAGAAGAGCCAGCAAGCCAACTGCTGAATCAGTGAGATGGGAAAATCCTTTTAACCCAGTGGATGTTGGGGATGAACATCCCTATGGCAGTCACTAAATTCCTTGATCCACATCTCTTCCTGTGCATTTATGCTAGAAAAATTGCATTACAAAATTTTTTTCATTCATATTACACTGTATATATAGTTTGGAGAAGAGGAGTAAGATAAGAATAACAATATAAGATAATCTTTTATTAGTCCCATCATGGGGAAATTCAGTGTGTTACAGCAGCATAGATATAACAAGTAGTGTCAGGAGATGATCTGTATCCCTGGAGGTTTTCATTTAGCAGCCTGGGATTGCTTTCTATAAAGAAAAGTGTAGGTTAGATGGAGACTATCAGTAGTTCTGTTGCTGCAACCAGAGGGTAAGGACACAAATAATTGGAAACGCTGCATGTTTTCTGCAGAGAAGCTACAGCAGAAAAAAAAAAAAAAGAATGTACCAAATGGCGTTGATCATCCTGCTGCAAAATTCACAAAGCTCTAGTTTTCTTTCTGACTACTTTAAGCATGTGGAAGATTGTATAGGTTTAGATGGATCACGTCCTAGAAGGGCAACACAGACAAGAGAGAGGTTGGGTTTCCAAAAGCAATGACGGTGCATGGCATGGAGCTGAAGGCATGGCATGGAGCTGAAGGCATGCCACCAGAGCTCCAACACCTTCACTTGCATATGGATTCAAAGTGAAAGTTCTACTAATATACAAAAGTGAAAGACATTACAAAGATATACTGTATAAAGCAGTGGTGGCAGTTTAGTATGTTGGGGAGGTGGTCCAGCAGCTAAGACACGTAAACATGTACAGAATATGGAATAGAAAAATCAACCCTCAGCGAGACAATTTTCCAATTGATTTTAATTTCTGATCTGTTTAATAAGTAAATGAAATTGAGGTGAATAGTGATGCGTTGTCTTTACATTCAACCAGGACAAAAATCTGCAAGGAGTTTGGATGATCTTGTCATGTTCCCTTGTAGGTACTCTGGTTACATGAAGCACTTCAAAATCTCTAATAAATTCATTATCTTCCAATGAAAACTGTACCAATATGTTTGCGTGGGTTTGAAAACACATAGCCTGGTTATGGGTTAAGTCCATAAAAAGGTTGAAGCATGATAGAATCAGAAAAGAGGAGGCATTACGTCAGTGGACAGGCGATTAATGGGATGTCTACATAATTTTCCAGTGAAATCACACTATGAGATAAGTCAGCACAGCAGAACAGCTGTATTATGGACTCAAGCATAACCCCCTCCCTTATATCTGGGCAAGGCCAGAGTATCAAAACTGCCTGAAGAGATCTCTAAAGACTTTCTTTATCTGGGATGGTATACAATAGAATAATCCACCCTAAATTATCTGGTAGAAAGAATATAAATACATTTTCAGCCCAAACAGCAGCGACAATAAATGGTATGTTCAAAAGTTTTAGTGTAAGCATATGGATATAATGTACACGGACATTTGCATGTGCCAGGTCTATGTTTTTAACGCCACATAGATTATCTCCATGTGCCACCCATGCCTATACTGATCTATTCATTATTTTCAGTGCACCCAGGATGCAAAACAGACAGGTGTAGCAACTGTCTTGAGTTTTGCCCGGACACACTGCCGCATACATTGACTTGTATGGACGAGTGTCCATTTTTCCCCTAAACCCTTTCTTGACATCTAGTGTAGTAGTACAGTGAATATTAGGACTTTAAGTACTGCACATTCAGAAGCTAAGCGCACACCATAGCCTAGGAGTAGGATTGCAAAATTGAGAGTATTCGAGCATTTCACCTTGATTACAATTAATTGTGATTATTCAGGTCACGCCTTTTTAAACCATGCTCCTTTTACAGAGGCGGGTGAACCTCAAAAGATTAGTCCTGTGAGGTTCACGCAGTGGTCTCTTTTAGATTGAACACAACAGAAATAAAACTGCTATTATACTCTAGGGTCTCTTCAGACCCCAGAGTATAATAAGTGCAAGCCAAGCAGGTAATTAACCATAAAAACCAGTGTTACTCACCTCTCCTAGGCTCCTGCACAGCTCTCTGCTATCTTCAGCGCTTCTGACTGACATCAGGGATCAGTGAGGCCTGTGACGGGGCCTCAGCATCATAGCCGCGTAACTGGTGAGGCACAATCACAGGCCTCACTGGTCCCCGGACTACAGGTAAAGGCGCCAAAGACAGCAGAGAGTCACTGGAGCAGAGTAGAGGCGAGTAACACAGTTTATTTATGTTTGATCACCTTCCTTGGGCCTCCACTTATTATTCTTTAGGGTCATAGTTCAGTTTAAAACCTCCCCTTCGTTCACATCTGTAGCAGACTCTGCTGGAAACTAAGCTACAGATACCGCTAAAAGTCGTCAGAGAGAAAAGTCCAGGATGGAGGATTTTTTCTCCGCTAATTTCAGTATGGAAACGGCGGACCCTCATTATAGTCAATGGGGTCTGCACAGTGTCTGTGTTTAACCGGTTTTAGCTGACTTGCTCTTCAGTGTTTGGGTCCGCCAGGTACCCCAAATGACTGAGAGCCTAGCACGGGTTTGAACCTACCCTGAGAGTACAGAAATAAGAGAGTACTGGCAGGAGAAAGAATACCAAAGCATTCCCTTACTTGCTACAACTGAACTACTGCTCACCCATATGTAACCACTGTAAGTTGGAGTGGATGACTTGCGTCACTCCCTTTCTCTTCTAAATAAAAAAAAAAAAAAAAAAAAAAAAAAGGCGACTCCGTTAGAGAATGTAGATAATGTATAAATGGGCTGGAAGTATTTATATTATAAACTTAAGCTTATATACAAGTTTTTAGATAAGTTTAACATTGTCATGTTGACATGGCTTTATAGTATCACTCACAAGACCAACATTTTGGCTTAATAGCCTTTTTGGTGCCATAATCTACTTCATCCTTGACACTTCACCATTTGGATGTTCAGATGGAAATCTACAAAATTTACATATTGCCCGGTCAATTCTTCATATTCCATCCTTCAGTGAATATTTTTATCCTTAGTTAAATGTTTGCCACACACACACACACACACACACACACACACACACACACACACACACACACACACACACACACACACACACAATGTGCATCTTGCAAAAAGCTTTTAGAGAGAAGTCTATACCTTTGAGAATTGGAAAATAGGCCAGACAATCATGTAATTTCAACTTGCTGACTCCATCATTTATTATCCATGTGCTATAATGTCTGCAGGGATTAACTCTATTTGCCATGCTCATCAAAGTTATGTGTATGATTCCTCCAATATAGAACTTTAGAATATACCATGTATTAAATAACCTATGCATGCTAATATTTCTACTTGATCAAAACAAAAGCAAATTAAACCAGACAGTGCTACACAAATTTAGAACTGCATAATGTTTCTATACTTGGTTGAAAAATATAATTCTAATATCCAATAGTAAATAAAAAGTAGCTGTATCCAAAAAGCTTTGTATTGACCCCATTTATCAAGTCTAGTTTAGATATAGAAGGAATCATTTAGTGGTATTCATATCAACTTATTCAACAAAGCATCAGTTTTTTATTTCAATGTTAAAATGCTTTGAATGACAAGTTTTTAACACATATTGAGACCATCAAGGCTAAAACATAGTGGTAGTTCTTTATCATTTGCACTATGTTGTGGGAGGGCGTCTTTATTATGCCACATCATGCCATGCACCAAATTTACTAAAAAGGAAAAAGAGCAATTGTGGTATAAATTTTGTGCAAAATTCACTTCATGGAAATTTTGATTCCACTGCTGTCATAGATTTCAGGGTTCTTTTTCCTGCCCATGTACTGTGGTGAAGACAAGTCATAATTGCACTGTAATGTACTGCTCCAAATAAACC
Source organism: Leptodactylus fuscus (assembly GCF_031893055.1). Classification (NCBI taxonomy): domain Eukaryota; kingdom Metazoa; phylum Chordata; class Amphibia; order Anura; family Leptodactylidae; genus Leptodactylus; species Leptodactylus fuscus. The sequence continues at coordinate 183,260,894 of NC_134265.1, forward strand.
ATGCCCACTCCCCCCCCCCCAAAAAAAAAAAAAAAAGCAAAGTGACTAACCTTGTTTAAAAGCTTTCAATATAAACACAAAACACTTGATAACTCTTGGATATATAGCATAAATCTTAAAAAAAATGCTAAACTTGAAGAAAGTAGGTGTGAGAGACATAAGTGTCCCCCAATAAATTTTCAAAGCAGAATATTTGAGAAAACCTACCTTTTCTGTCATTAGCACATCCCTTTAATTCGGTTAATTATACTAAAATACCATGCATTTGGGAATTGGCTTTAATGGATATATTCCCATGTAATTGGCTAAACCGTAAGTCACAAGCACTTGGCATTCTTTAATCATCTGACTGCTTCAAACACTGTCTTGAAGTTACATAAGTGTTGAAAATATCTATTACCGCTGTCATGCTATAGCACATCAAACTCAGAAAACAGCCCTAACGAAAAATGACTCAAGTTGCAAAACTTTAAGACATGTTCAAACTTCTGTACTGTATCTTAATGTAATACTGTGAGTCATGGTATCCCTATTTAACTATATAATTTCCCACCTAGCAATGACATGGTTTGAATGGAGAGCAGGCTGGGGAGGTATATGGACAAAACTGTAGACAGTGCTCAACCACAGCTTTGTGCTCGATCACAAGAGTCGCCATTTTTCATTGCCCCAGGGAAAGACTTGTAAGAAACATTGAAATTTGCAGGAGTGGTCCAAAAAAAGGTCAGTCTCATCTTAAAAACTATACTTTGTAAGTTGTCCACCACAACTGCACAATGTGTCTGATGTGCAAAAACAAAATAAATAGCACCAAATGTATTAAATGCAGATTATACAATCTCAATTATCATCATCTTACACTCTTTAAGGGGTTGTCCACTTATCGTAAAAGACCATCAAGGATGGGGAGTTTTCACTGTAGGACCCAAGATCCAGCTTCCTTACAACAAAGCAAAAGGAAGTATAGCACATTGCTATTTTGTAGCACTACAGTACACATAACATAGTCCAGCCCAGGGATTTAGTTTATTTCCTCAAGTTAAGAACCCCCCTTCGCTTTTCTCTGTCAGCATTTTTTTTTCTCTTCTTTTCGCTTCCTGTATTCTTAAACATGCTGGTTGGTGGCTTTTAACTCTTTTATGAACAAGACACTATGAAGTACCTCACTAAGTATAGAGATTGTCTTTAACATGAGAGATTATTATTATTATTATTATTATAAGAGAAGCAAACTAAATGCAGAATAAATAATATGCAGAGTAAACAGAGGTTTGGGGAGGAAAAAAAATTACCATGTTCCCAAGGACCGACAACATTCTTACAGTAAAATCAATGTTATCGGTGTGGCTACATATAGAGATAAAAACATTGTCTGAGCCTTTTTCAGCAAACTGCAATTCGCTAACCTGATTGTTCTCATAACAGCTCGGAACATAATCCATAGAACTCAGTCCCCCAGAGAGCAGTGAGTAACTTCATCTGACCTCGTATCAGATATAGGCTGGGTACTTTGACAACAATGTGTAAACAATAGGAGGAATAATTTCACATGACCAGCAAACGAAGCAGCATCGCTAAAGCGATGTATTTAGAAAAACTGTGGAATTTACATAGGCTACCACTATAGACAGGATCCTTGAGATGAGAATACCCCTTTAATGTAAATATAAAATAATAACTTGCTTCAATGTAAAGTAGATAGTGTCTGAAGATATTATGTCATTTCAAAGCACAAAGGATATCAATTCAGGACAATACTACGGCAGTGCAATAAAGCAAGGAACAAGGAAGAAAATAGGTTTCAGTATATAAATAGATTTGTAAAAATGATGGTTACTTAAAAGGGGTACTCTGATAAGTGTATATATATATATATATATATATATATATATATATATATATAGTTATTTTTTTCCTCTCCCTTATCCACCTATATACCTATATAATGGAGAAGGGAGAAATTCTAGAAAGAAGACAAATCCTGTTTAAGCCAGGCTATCTCTAACAACAACACTATATATAAAGAATAAGGCAGTTACCCAGGCTATGCTGATCATAAATGGGTTAACCAATGCATCATGTAAGGTAGAATCCATAATACCATAAGCGAAGAAGCATGTATGTTGAAAGGTCCACATCAAGTAACTACAGTATATACTAGATTCTCAAGGCTTTGGACTATTCTAAACACTTAAGGGAATAAGAATAGACGCAGCACACAAACTACACCTACACCAGCAATCTCATGCTGAGGATAAAAATGAAAGGTAAAAGGTTTAAACACATTAGATTCCTATGAATAGCATTTGCAAAAGACCATGACTACTTTTAGCACACCAATCTATAATTTAAGAAACTATTCTAGTCCTTGGTATTAGACGCAACAGAATTCCAGATTTTCAGAGGAAAGGCCAAATTTGTAGACTGAAAAAAAATTCTAATTATAGTCCTTGGAGGATAATTTGCCAGGCACTGAACATACTATCAATGTGAAGATTATAATGAAGCGTTGAAAATAACAATGAAGTACAACATTTTATGGATGTGCTGTATGCTTCATCTACTGGTGAAATAAAGCCTTCATTTAATTTTGTACTGGTTGTAGATATATGACATCAAGTGGCTCATGATTTGTGGATTCGGTCATTTTTATCAGTTTCTCCTCAGTTATAAGAATAGTAATAGAGTAGTAGTCTTTGCTTTTGCGGCAGCAAGAATGATCCTTAACATTCTGTTATATACATATAATGCCAGCATATTCCATCTGTCCATGCACATATAATCAGAACTTCATGCAGATTTTCACCTTGGTCAGCCTCAAGTCCACAATCTCAATGCTGAAAACTTCAACATTCCTAACTATTGAGTCGCCGCTTCATAAATATTATTTGCCATTGAAACGACATACAATTAACTTCTAATGACAATGTGCTTTTCATTGGCCGTCAGTAAACAGTCATATTGCCAAAATTGTACTCTCCTATAAAAATGATGACATTGTAGAAACTACATGTAAGTTACTGGTATTGTCAAGGAGGAAGTGGAGCTGCACGCTAACCAGAGATGAAAGAAAGCCATGTTTACAGAGGCTAAAATGTGTACTAGTTCAATTATACCCAGGAAATCTGATCAGTTTCATTTGGGAAGCAGCATTGCATCATACAGGCAGCATCTGCTTAATGCTATTGTTAACATAATTGCTATTAACTCTTTCCTATGTACTCAGGTCTGTACCTCGTGCAGTGTAACATTTTCTCTAATAGGAGGTGCAGTACAGATTCAATATAAAGAGATAATCCATATTTTTATTTTACTGATATTTACATGTTTAGATAAAAGTTACAAAAAGTTCATACTATATTGACCATATATAATAGCTTCCCGAGTCTCACATCATAACACACAAGTGGGAAATGAAATCATGGACACACACCTTATATTATATATACACAAAGGATATCAGACCACCTCTGATGAAATGGGATGGGAATAAACTGGTGTTGATCCCAGTATTACAGAAAATGAATACATTCTTAAACTCTTCCTTATAGACCTTGTTGAGGGGCATTTCAGTTTTAGATGAACATAGAGGAGAGAACAGAAAGGAAAATAATTCTACAAGTTCACACAAATATATGCAATGCATTTTGACCCACAGCTGTGGAAAGCCCAAGCGCATCATATAAACTTCCTATGACTGAAATTGTATTAAAGGCAGTCTAGTATTTTCCCAAGCATATTCAGCTGTGACTACGGTGTTGCAGAGCACATTGCAGCAATAACCTACATAACCTTATAACCTTTTGTTATAAGTCACTTTGTAGATTTGGAGAAAAGCATCCTTGAAGCAGTTGGTGCACTGGGGATGGCCCTGGAGCACTACTCTTGCTACTCAGACCCCTACTATCTCCTGCCTGCACCACCCTGTGCAGTGAGAGTTGATCCTCCTACTGTTATGACATCACCCATCCTACTTGAGCAGCAAATGCAGTGCTGCCAGGGCAGAAGGCCCATCCCCAGAGCACCAACTGTCTCATTTGCACAAGACTTCAAAGCTGTTTTTCACTAAATCTACAAAAGTGGCATACTTACATATGTTTATCACTATAAGGGGGCGTTCACAATTGTGCCATCCAGAGTTTGCCATTCTTTGTGTCCAGCTAAAAAAAAACGGTTTCCCCATGGGCAGGCCGCAGGCGGACATCAGCAGTCACCTTTACAAACCCATTCAAGCGAATGGGTTTTAAAGCTGACAGGTTTCCATCCCCTGTCCAGTTTCGCTGGGGCTGAGGACGGAAACCCGGCGGAATGGCAAACACTATACAGGGGTGCAAGTGTGAACGAAGCATAATGTGCTGTGTAACATGGTGGCAGTTGAACATGCTTGATGGAGGTGTAGACTCCCTTTAAGAAGCTGTCACATGGAAAATGCTACTGGTTCTTTAAAAAACTTGTTAGAGGTTTATGGGAAAAGATTCAGTGTAATCTTATCTATTGAAATCTTAGCTTTATGGTAAAGGACGTCTGTGACCAGAACAGTCTTAATTGAACTATAAGATATAACAGTCAGATAGCTGGGGCTTACAAAATTTAAAAAAAAAAAAGACTTTTTTCTGCTTCCTGATTAGTGTCTTAGTTGCCGAGATATTAGTCTTTCATCGAACATGTCAATGAGCCGAGTGGTGCAACAACTGCATCACTATTGCTTTCATTGAACCCAATAGCAACCTCCCTGCTAGGACTAACAAGGCCAGGCAGTGTACAGGTCAAATCATAGCAAGGAGTGAAGAAGGGACTGGGCTTCTGGAAAGCATAATTCTTTGGTGCCATGAGAGCAATGCTGACACCCTTACTGTACCAAAAAGGAAATATCTCAGTAATTGAGGCATCAATAAGAAAGCAGGATAAAGAGTTCTATTCACGTTAACCCTGGATATAGCCTAAACCGTTCTGATCATTTAATAAGCACTGTTCTGGTCATGCCTTTTAAAAGCAATGTCCAGGAAGGATTTCAATATGTTCCCAGAGTTCTATTGCGGATGAAGCACAGGTTTCCAGTTTGGTTCCAATCCTGTGTCACATGATCAGAACCAGCAAACAGCCCCCAGGTCGCACCGCCTCCTTTTCTGTGTTCACAGGTAGTTGATTGGCTTTATTATTATAATGAAGTATTAAGCCAATCCCAATAGTACAGGTAAATAGCAGTGAACATTGTAGAATAGAGAAAAGGCAGAGCGACTCAGGATAGGTGCTCCTTCCAATCAAGTGATTCATGGTCGGGTGCAGCGCGGAAATCTTTTGAATTGAAAAGCAAAACGACTCATTTATTTTGAATTATATTGTATAAATATGGTTAATAATTAGATTCAAATTGTTTGCATACTTCCTTTCATAGGAAAACAATCACTAGCTTCTTAATGAATATATATTTATACACACACTATATTCCCCAATTTCCCATAACATAAACAAGTCATCAACTTGCTACGTAACTGAAGAGACTACCAAGTCAATAACTTAATGGATATGAAAGGACAATATACAAACCTCATTTATTACAGAAGTGGAAGGCATTTAAAGGGTTTTCCGGTAACTCAATACTGTATTTACAACCACTTCCACCACTATGTACAGATCATGCAGGTAGGCACACAGATGTAAACAATGAAGAGGCTGCAGCACTTGACCATGCACACTGACCCTGTCAAGCAGCTTATTTGGTAGGGGCGCTGAGAGTCAGTCCCCCACCAATCTGATATTTGCCGCAGCCCAGTGGAGGAGACCGGAGGATGGGAGTAGTAGTGACACTGGCTGTGCCACCTGCTAGGCCGGGAACACTCTTCACACACTCCAATCCCACTCCAGGGCTGGACATAGTCAAGGGGGATCCTGTTCGTGATGCACAACTCAAAAGTCCAGGTATGCAATGAAAACCAGGTAACCATTTGTTAACTGGAACGCTTGGTACAACCAGCAGCTTGCAGATAGGGTAGTAATACAAAGTCCAATCCCTTACCTTGGTTATATGAGACTGCCCAGAGATGTAACAGGCTCTAAGATTCAAAGTCCATCACTACTCATCCTCTCGTGACACTCTCTATTAGGATGATGGGAGTTATGGAAGGAGTCCTGCCAGGGATATGGTTACCTGGAGACTAGGCCCAAACGAGTTACTCCTGTCAGGCAAGAGGGAGCGGTTTTTGGCGCGGAATCCACGTCATAATCTGCCCCCTCACAATAGCGGTCTATGTAGACTGCTAGCACGCTCCAGACTAGGCCCATACATTTGGGCCTATGCCGGACCGGAGTGCCGCAACTGTTGGAAGACGCGGCTTCCCGCGTCAGAATCAGAACCAAAGTCCGCCATCTGCGCCACGTGTGAACGGGGCCTAAGAGACGCAGCAACGAACTCTCTGTCTCAGGACTGTGTCTGGATCAGCCTGGGGCGTTAAGTAATCCTCCAAGGGCTGTAAGGCGACCATTGGCCCAGAATCCAGCTGAGGTGCAGGTAAGCTCTGCACATCTTCCTGCACTCAACTGCCCACTCTGGACCAAGGATCGCCAAGGAGACAGGTCTCCTACAATGGCCAAGCCACTGGTTTGAACTGCAGAGGGGGAACTAGCAGGATAAGCTGCATAACAAATTACATTTAACATAGAACATGTAAGACAGGACATAACAACATAGCCCAGAAGCACAATAGACAAACACAGAAATAGCAGATCCTTCTGGGATGCTGCATATTGAAGACCTAGCCAAACAATAGATCATCAAAACTATGATCCAGGAACATGCTTGATAAAAATCGACGCAAAGTCAAAACTGGCTACTCACTAAAATCAGATCATCTTCCCAAAAGAGCTGGCAATTGGCCAACTACAATAACTACAATATTCAGCTCCAGCAGAGGGAAACTTAAATATGTTATGGGTTTTCTTAGCTATGTTCTGATTACTAGCTGGCCTTATATCTGGGACCCCCACAATCACTAGAATCAGGTTGCTATTCATCCTTACTACAGGTGTGCAGTAAGGTTGTGTCTGAAATGAAGCAGTGGTAACACATATATCTGCCCTATAGACTTTGAATGAAAGCACTTGCAACAAGTTGCAACTAGATAGACATCTTGTTGCATGGTATGGCACCTTTTGTTCTAATTTTGAAACGAAACAAGTAGATTTCAACCTTAGACTAGTTAAGCACATTCAATAACATGAAACTAGTTAAGCACATTCGATAACAAATCAATCTATGGTGGTATTATTTGGACATAATGACACCAACAACATAAACAACTAAGTATACTGAGTGTCTGAAAAATAGCAAATGATTGTCCAAATTGAAAATATCAGGCTATACACTAATTTTTGGCTAACAGACTGCCAACAATGTTTCAAACAGATCAGATATTTTTGATGGCCAGTAGTCAGCCATTGCAAATATTTGTTCGTAGCATTTCTATACTCAATTACAGGACAAAATTGACCTGTCTGAAGTATCAGTTCAGTCACTACACCTTTTAGGTTGCCTTGTCAACCTGGGAAGCTTCTGTAGTTCAGAAGTGTCCTGGCTTGGCCAATTAGCAGCTGAGGAGGCATTTATAAGACCTTTCCCTACCGACTCAGGGTGCCGAGTAATTGTTTTGCTTCCTTGTTTGACTCTGCATCTGATTTGTGTTCTTGGATACGCTTTGTCTGCTGATTCATTCTTTGAAGTACCCGTTTGGATTTGACCCTTGGCCTGCTTTTGGATATCGCTTCTGTGTTCTGATTTTGCCTCTGACTTCTCTCAAGGATATGACCCGTGCCTGTATGACTTTCACCAGTTCCTGATCTGCTCTGTAAATCTATAGTGGGTTTTATTTTGATTTCAGTTTTCAGTGTGTTTATTATTTGCACAGCCTTGTTTTGGTGACAAAACAGACTTTCAGATTCAGCAAAATCCATCTGACTTCTCAGCTGGCGCTGGTGAAGTCGTCTGGGGGTCTGTCTTGGCTCATAGTACTGTGCTGATTTTAAATAGCTGTCTCTACTGCTCACTGTTATCAGCCTACTCCTGCTGTTGATTTTGTTGGCCTGGTCTAAAAACTATAACACGACCATTTCAGTTGACAAAAATCCTTTATTTGATTATAATGCCTACTCGAATGAATTTCATGTGAAATTTCTGATTGTAGAATTGCAAGCTCTCTACTTGCTAAAGCTGTGTGTAGTGTGTAAGCATTAGCCTACCACAAACAGTTTCTGTATTAGAAAATACAAGCCAAACGTATTCACATTTATGTGCGACATATTGGAGGAAGTGTGATGGAGTTAAATGTACAAAATGTATTATTAATGGAGTCTACCACACAGAAAAAGTTTGTAAACCACCTACATGCTGCTGTCGAAATTTTGCTGAAACTTTTTTGCGAAACTAAATTTATACCATTCTTGCCACAGCATTTTTTTTTTTTTTTTTTAGTTCCCACCTTCCATAAGCCAACAGTGGGTTGTTGTTTTTATTTTTAAACAAACGATTCATTATACTATATAATAGTAATAAGACATATATAATGTAATATACCATGAAAGGCACTGTAATATTCCATACAATTAATTTTTTCCACAAACTGGAAAAAATACAGAATGGGGTGGATTTAGTAAAAAAAACTATGCAGCTCAAAATTACATGTTACAGCAATTCTAACAGGTTGGTACAACCACTGCGATAGAAAATAGATAAAATATATATATATATATATATATATATATATATATATATATATATATATATATATATAGTTTCTGTAAAATTTTAAACATTACAAAAAAAATAAATAAATATTGTAATATTCATAACTTTTTATATTTCCATATACATATAAGGTATTAATTTTTTGCAAGGTAAGTTGCAGTTTTTAATTGTTTCCATTTTGCGGATTATCAGAATTTTTTGGGAGGCAAAATAAAGAAGAACAGCAATCAATACTATGTTCATAGCTCAGCCATCATACCTAATGTGTTTTATGTTTATATTTGTTTGTTTTTATTTATTTAGGGAAAGAGGAGGATTTCAAATATTTATATTTTTTTAAATATTTTTAAAACTTCTTTTCTTTTTACTTCACTTGAGGAAGTAAACCGTATGGGGTTTGCCACCAATACAGCAAACTTCTAGGTTAACTTGTAATCCTACTATTATGTTTGTTCCTCAATCACGCGTAAATGGACGAACAGATTAGCTTGAAACCTCCCACACACATTACTTGGGTCCAGGATTGAAAGATGGGCTACTTTAAATCCACGTACACCACCGGACTCCGCCGCCGCGACCAGTGAATTTCACTGAAGGACCTGAGATGATGTCATCCCAAGCCCTTCAGCCTTTCACTCCGTTGGCTGGCGGTACTGTGTGGGTGGCACTAGCCTTCGGGCAGCAAGCAGAGGAGCATGGCGTCTCGCACACCTCCAGCGTGTCCCGAACAAACCGCCGTAGTGTCTGGCCGCCACAATTGCATCGCCTGCGCCGGCTGTGTGCGCTTACCGGGGGTCCGAACTGGTCCAACGCACGTGTACAGGAGGTCGTTCTGAGCCACTGCCGGAAAGCTCTGTTCGGCCTGCTGTCCCGCAGCGGCCTATGGAGTCTGTGTGCCTGTGTCTGCACTCACGCACACTGTCGCATCCCAGGCTTAGGAAAGTACACAGTGTTATCCTCACGAGGGGAAGGGGGTGTCACGGCAGGGGATGTTGGGGGGGGGGGGGCTCAGGGGTGGTGGTTGCGAGGGGTGCCTTCCAGGTGGGGGCCACAGGAAGGGGGGAGGTTAGAGGGGGGGTGCAGGACAGGGGGCCTGGGGAGGGAGCGCCAGGGGACTGAGGAGGGACAGCCGGGGGGCCAAGAGAGGGAGAGGGGAGCCGGTGTGCCGTGACAAAGGGCGTAGGGAGAGGCAGGTTCCGCAGGGGGTGCCCTGGGGAGGGGGGGGGAAGGGCCGGGAGATACAGAGAGGGGACTCGGGACAGGGTAGGAGTATTATCGCGGAGGACAAAACGGGTGTGGGACGGGGGGGGGGGGGAGGGAGCCAGAGCAAGGCGGTAGAGAGGCCGCTGGGACAGGTGGGGGGCCAAACGGGGTCATGGCGCGCAGGGGTGAACATGGGACCGCACGAGCAGTCCTAACCAAAAACCAATGCCTAAATATAAGTGGCACAGCGCCAACACAAGGGCAGTTGCTAGAAATATAGTAATGAAAAGCTTGGGAGCCTTCAATATGAGGAGTGCAAATTATTGGCAGTTTTAAAAGTATAAATCAATACTTCCACCTAATTTATGGTCTTCTCTTTTGTCTATACAAATATAAATTTCGATATGTGGTACAACGTATTGTAATGCGGCTATTTGCCTCCCATTCAATACGTAGACTGTTTAATGGGATTTTACTATTGCATACATTTATGGTACTCGCTATTGATATACAATAAAAGTGTGATTGGCAGGGGTCACTGTCACCAGAACTCAGTCTGTCTTTTGACAAAATACCAGACTGACCATGGTTTTTATTCAAGGGCAATGCAATATTACGAAACACAATAGTGACTGAATCCTCCCTTCACAGTTTGAACTAGAAATATGTATGCATTGAAATCTTTCAGCAAATAACATGTCTTTCATTCACCCTCTGTGTGTACACGTACCAGCCATGAGATAGTTTGAATAGGATAATGTACACTAAACATATTTCAGAGGTGATGTAAAGGTGACTGCAGTATGTATTGATAGCTTTTTTATATTTACTGAAACTTATTTTATAATTTTAATCTAAACAGTAACCACAACAGGATTATTTAAAAGCATTGATTAACCATTTAAAGAGACACATACTAAAATTAACAAGGCAAGAAAAATAATCTTAGGTGCCTTTAACACATTGTTCTACTTTCACTTTTTGGCACGTTTAGATGGTAAATGAAGGAATCCGTCTCTCTCATTTTTTGGTTATATTTATTATTCAAAATCCTAATATAAATACAAAAATAATAATAATAATAATAAAATGATTATTCGGACTACACAGAGTAGATTTGGACTATAGTATAAAAAAGGACATAGTATCACATAGAAGGATGAGTAATGGATAAACATGTGTTACTAATTTTTGTTTGTTTTTCCTAACATTACTGTTTCTGGTTGAAACACATTGTGGTTCTTCCTGCAGTGTTTTTCACAGAAAGGGCTAGTTCACACGGGGCTAGTGACCGCATATTTTGGTCCTGATTTTGACACGGGAAACCACGTCAGAATATGACCAAAATGCTTCCGCTCCAGAGCAGGCCAGAATGGGCCTAGTCCGGAGGGTGCCGCGGCTGAATCAGCTGCGGAATCCGCATGAAGAAAGGACAGCTTTCTTTTTTCTGTGAGTGGGAACTAACCGCTCACGGAAAAAAGGACGCTAGCGGTCTACATAGACCTCTATTGTGAGGGGGGCGGATTTTGAGGTGGATTCGGCGTCAAAATCCGCCCCCTCTTTCCCTGTGTGAACGAGCCTTTACTTACCCCCCAAAACCTTAGAGATATATTCTATCATGGATGTTTTTCTCACAAGATACCATAAACAGATCCATACAGTTGGTTAGACATTTACCTGGTTACTGTTCCTCACATATGAGTCAGGTAGCACATGATAGTACCATACAGTCCACCCCTGGTAGACGGAGATGCTTCTTGTATTGATGTCCATAGTCCTTACCACGGAGTCAGTGGCGTAACTACCACTATAGCAGCAGAGGCAGCTGCCACAGGGCCCGGGACATTAGGGGCCCGGTGACAGCCGCTACCGCTGCTATCGTTATACTCGAGGCTCTTTTCTGACCCCCGAGTATAATGGTTGGCGGACTGAGAGAGGTAAGAAACATAAAAAACACTGTTACTTACCTCTCCACGATACGTGCAGACTTCGGCCTAGTCGTCTGATGCAGTGGCGTAACAAGGAATGGCGGGGCCCCGTGGCGAACTTTTAACATGGGCCACCCCCCACCCCCACCAAAGACCTCGACCGACCCCCTCCTACGCATTTCTGCGCATTCTATTATGCCCCATAATGGCACCTTAACACAGTATTATCCCCAATAGTGGCCCCTGCACACAGTATTATGTCCCTTAGTGGCCCCTGCAAACAGTATTATCCCCCATAGTGGCCACGGCACACAGTATTATGTCCCTTAGTGCCCCCTGCAAACAGTATTATCCCCCATAGTTGCCCCTGCACACAGTATTATGTCCCTTAGTGGCCCCCGCACACAGTATTATCCCCCATAGTTGCCACTGCACACAGTATTATGTCCCACTGTGGACACTCATAAACAATTATTATACTCTGGGGTCTTTTCAGACCCCAGAGTATAATAATCGGAGACCCGGGGGAATAAAAACATAAAAAACTACTGTTACTTACCTGTCCCCCGGCTCCTACGCGGTCTTCTGAGCTGCTGTCCCTGTTCAATGACGTCGGACGTCACATGACCCGGGACGCAGGCCGGGTTCATGTGACATCAGAGACATCATGAAGGAGGCTTGGCAGGATCGTGGAGAGGTAAGTAACATGTTTTTTATGCTCCTTACCTCTCCCGGTCCTCCAATCATTATACTCGGGGGTCCGAAAAGACCCCTGAGTATAATGATAGCAGCGGTAGTGGCTGTCACCGGGCCCCCAATATCCCGGGCCCTGTGGCAGCTGCCTCTGGGGTCTGAAAAGATCCTAGAGTATAATAATTGTTTATGGGTGTCCACAGTGGGACATAATACTGTGTGCAGGGGCCACTATGGGGGGTAATACTGTGTGCAGTGGCCACTATTGGGGATAATACTGTGTGCACGGGCCACTATAGGGGATAATACTGTTTGCAGGGGCCACTAAGGGACATAATATTGTGTGCAGGTGCTACTAAGGGACATAATACTGTGTGCAGGGGCTACTATGGGGGATAATACTGTGTGAAGGGGTCACTATGGGACACAATAGAGCAAGTAGGAATGCGTAGGAGGGGGTCGGTCGAGGTCTTCGGCGCCGGTGTTGGTCAAAAGTTCCTAGTTACGCCACTGCATGGAGTCCATATGCTGTAATTGTTACTTATGACTTGACACTGAGATACCATTTTTAACGCTGGACATCAACACAAGAAGCACCTTGCTTTATCTGACCCCCACAATCACAGGCTTCAAGAATGCCCTGAAGACTCATCTATTCAGGAAGGCCTCCAATAACGCTATTGTCAATACACCACCATCTGAACAGCCCCCTCACTTTCTATCTCTATCCCTCTTCCCTCATAGATTGTAAGCCCTCGTGGGCAGGGCCCTCTATCCTACTGTGCCAGTCGGTCATTGTTAGTATTATATTTGTTTTGTATATTTTGTGTACTGTATGCAAACCCCCAAATGTAAAGCACTATGGAATCAATTGAGTTATATAAATAAATATAATAATAATCTGTTGTTCTGGTCTTCCTGCTGTCCAGAACAACAGACAGGTGGACTGCTGCAATAACAGTTACACAAGGAGCCAGTCATACTCCATTGACTATAATGGGCTCCATAATGTGTCTGTAGTTTTAAAACTGAAACAGGCAGAGGAAAAAGTCCTCCATGCACGACTTTTTTTTTGTCTGACGATTTCAGGTGGACATTGCAATGTAGCCTGCAATGAATATTCCATCGGCGGTATGAACTAAGCCAGAGATGTACCATCATTTTGGCACAAAAACCAGTTTAGACAAATTACTGATTTTCACCCATAAATAAATGTATGAATATACTTTGCTATTAGCCTCACATTAAGGATATGTTCACACTGAGTTTTTTGCAAGCAAATTTTGACGCAGAATCCACCTCAAAACCTGCCTGCAAAAACATCTCCCATTCATTTCGATGGGAGTCCCTCGCTTTTTTTCCCCGCTATCGATTAAAAAACAACCGACAAGTCCTATCTTCCCGTGTCTCAGTCAGCCACGGCATCAGTGGCTTGAGACTCACTTCTGATTAGGCCCATTCATCCGGGCCTAATAAGGAGTGGGATGCCGAGTAACTGTAATTCAGCTTAAAAGACCATCTCCTTATTTCATCTGCTGTCAGGTATGAAGGCTTTGCATAGAAGGCTCAGAACATATCTCAAGGATGTATTATAGTCAAAGAGCTCTTTGCCAAAGGACTATGCCCCAGGCTACTTTTTACTGCCATAGAAGTCATTTAATTATAGGCCACCAACTATAAACTAAGTTAATAAGGTACAGTGTATAGTACAAAGGTTATACATGCTCAGATCTCAGGGTTTGCTTTATATTACCCAGATCCTATAAAAAGTAACACATTACAATTTTAAAGACTAAATTACATTTTTTATTATACGAAGGTATCCAAAACACTGACATACCAGACATTTTAGAAGTATTGTTAAAAATGGTATCTCAGGGATTCAAGTCATCAGTAACAATGACATGAGTATAGACTCCATGGTAAGGAGTATGGACATCAACACAAGAAGCTCCTTCGTCTGTCAGGGGTGGACTGTATGGTACTGTACAAAGATTTCAAAACAAGGAGGAAAATCACGTGTTTACATGACTGATATGTGAGAAATGGTTACCAGTTAAATGTTTTACCAACTATACACATCAGTGTATGGCATCCTACAAGGAAAAGATCAGAAAGATACTCTGATTTCTAAGGTTTTGGTGGAATAGGTAATGTCTAGTTGACATGTCGCACAGTCCTTATCCACATGAACAGAAAAAATGGTTGTCATGAAATACATGTCTTATACATGACTGTTATTCCCAAGTCTATGAGGATCTGGGGAAAATGGATGCCACACAGATGCAAATCAGCCATGAAAAATGGCAATTTTTCACGGACAATTTGTGTCACAGTCACATAAATATAAACTGACTGTTAAAAGTCACTGATCTTTAAATCCTTAAAATCTTTGTAAATGCAAAAGGACACATTAAAACAACATAAAGGTAGATAATCCATAAATCAGCAATAAACTGCAATATACACACCACTTACCTCCAAAGCACTAATTTGCTGTGCATTCTGAAAATCCATTGGATAGTAATAACAAAAGAACGTTTCTATTCCTCTTGACTAATGAACCACTTGCATGTCATGTGGCAGACAGATTCCTATTTTTACGCTGAAATTACAGTCCTCCAGGTCCACAGAATTCCTGTTATTACCTTACTGTACAAAAGCTTCACTGTCTTTATAATGAGGAAATGCAACGTGAAACTTGCTTTTTTATTGCATGGCAGTTATCTGTTCATGTAAGTATATCAGATAGAAACATACATAAAAATCCAGATATGGTAAATGCTATTAATTATCCAGGCAATTTACCTGACGCGTATATAGACACCCTTCATAGTTGTCTATAGATATCAACTCACCTATGTCATCTCAAAAAGGCAGTAAAGCAGAGACAAAACACAGCTGATATTTAGGTGTATAAATCTCCACTTAATTGTTACTGGAATCCCGACGGCTCTCTTTTTTTCCTTTTATGCTTGTAACTGGACTTTTGTGAACCATTTCTCATACATACTATATATTTTATATATATATATATATATATATATATATATATATATATATATATATACACACACATACACACACACACACAAAGTTTCTCTTTTGGGGCGGGGGGTGTAGTTAATGCAGTTGCAGGATAAAAACATAAAGGTGGTTGTCCACGAGGGGGAAAAATGAAAAGAGCCTCCGAAAAAAGTTCCACCAAAAAGAGTGTTAGAAGAGCAACAAGAAAATGTAAATCCTTTTCCTTTGGCAATTTTTCTAAAATTCTTAGGTAAACTATGCAGCTGGTTTGATTTGCGTTTGTAAACAGAGGCATAAAGCGGACAATGTTGTTTACTATTCTATAATAGGATTGATCCAACACACAAAAAAAACAGCCCAAGGCAAAGAGAAACTGCTTTACTGTTTGTTCTGTGCAGGTGCATTCAAAATAAAGCAAAGCAAGACAATGAATATGATTTGCTGAAAAGAAAAACTCCACTATGGGGTTTTACAAGCAAAGACTCCAGTTGTAGAGCTCCTCTCCAAAGCACACATATCACTACTAGGATTATACGGCAGTATCTGCATACAATGGAGTTAAGTGCAATGCTCTATTAATAGGTTTATTATATAGAACGTGTTGTTGTTGGTATTAAACGTTGGAGCTCATAATGTGTGCTGACATAACCTCACCTCCAATCCCACCTTTTTTTTTTGCCATTTTAACATCGATAGTGTTTAGTGACGTCTAACACAAGTCAGACGTCTATGTTTTTGTTTTTTAATTATTGATATGTCGGCCCATTTTTTTTTTCTTTTGACACTAACCGTCAGTTTTACCGGAGAGCATTAAAAATTTTATGAGAACACTCGGTCTTTTGCATGTGGTCTAACTGTGCATCCCTACTGTACAAGGATGTGTTAAATGAGGCAATGTGACAAGACAAATGTGATGATTATAATACAATCTATATGTATTACACTAACAATGGTAGTTAGTAGGCAAAAATATACTTAGCAGATATAGTGTAATGTGTTCAGCATGAATGTTTATTTCAAAGCCATGTGGGTAATATAACTTCCTAGAGAGGCTAGCCAGCTGGTGAGGAACAGGAGCTTCCATGTTGCTCCAACAGATGTAATCCTACAACAGCTGACTACGGCCCCTTGTTTACTGCTGCCCCCATTGATAAAGACTCCCGCTGTGTAATTACTTATTCATACATGATACATTGCTAGCAACAACCTCTTTCTGTGTAAAGTCAGTGGTAATAGTGTCTAAGGAATTTTATTGAGTACCTATAAAACTGTAACGTTTATTTGGATAACCTCAGTGATTAAGTGTTTATGGTGTGATTACTTTTCAGTGGACTTTGCTTGTAGATAACCTGGGCAAAGATCATATGTATTGTTTGTGTCTGCTTGATTTTGACATAGCATGTAGATATAAAACAAAAAGTATTTTAAAGGAAACTATATTTTTTCTTTCTTATAACTTACTTTTGATATTTTTGCTACACTTTTGCCAGGTTCCCATGTAACATATTCTGTCTCCATAGGGACCACCATTCAGATGGTGGCTGCCTTTATATGCCACTGAATTTTGGTTATTTGCATGTCTGTACTCCTGACTTGATAACGTTCAGTTAGTGTTGTGTCCTTTAGCCAATGGTAATGTCTAAAAGAAGTGTACAAATGGTCTGAATCTGTAATCTAATATGGAAATAAAGGAATAAAAAAAACTCTGCTAAGGCTCCATGTAGTGGACGAAAACACTGCGGAAAAGACTGAGTTAGGCTAAGGCCCCATGGACCGTATCCGCAGTACTAAAGCGTTGCGGGAAGAACCACTGCATGAACGCATTGCGGTTCTTTCCGCAGCGCTTTTAAGAGAAAGTTCACAGAGTTTTCCTCTGCAGACTTTCTCTTAACATTATATCTACGGGAAAGCCGTCGGCGTTTCCGTAGATATAATTGACATGCTGCGATTTGCAAAGCCGCAACGGCTTTGCAAATCACAGCGTGTCAACGCTGCAATCATTTCAGCAAAGTGGGGATGGGATTCGCATGAATCCCATCCACTTTGCCTGCACTGTACAACGCCAAGATTTTTCGCTCAGCGTCTCCGCTGCGGGTAAATTGCGTCATTTCCGGTCCAAGGGGCCCCGGCCTTAGAAACGCAGCATGGTTTTTTTCCCACAGCAATTTTCACAGAGTCTTCCTCTGGACTTTCTGCACCTATTATACCTATATGAAAAACGCAACAGTTTCCATATGTATAATTGACATGCTGTGACTTTGAAATCACAGCTTTTCCACTTCTGATTTTTTTTTCTGCATTGTGTGGATGGAATGAGGGAGCCTGCACATGGAGTTAAGCTCGAGTTAAGAACGAGTTTTACGTTCAGAATGAGCGCGTAAAAAACAGATCCCATTGATTTTTATGGGTGCCGGCATACGCGCGTATCACATTGAAAGCAATAGGGAAAAAAGCCTCCCATTGATTTCAATGGGAAGCGCACGTATGCCGGCTCCCATAGAAATCAATGGGATCTGGTTTTTACGTGCTCATTCTGAGCGAGTTTTACGTTCAGGATGAGCGGAGAGTAACTCCGTGTGAAGGCTCCCTTAGACAGAATCCCATCCAGTTTGCAGGCAGTGTAAAATGCAGCATTTTTTGCAACGTGGGGCCCTGGCCTTAGGTAGTGTTCTCACTAATGTGTGAACTAACTGCCCCAACGATTAGACGTTCAATGAACCTATATTGTCAAAAAATTATTTCTGCTATTATTGCTATTAATAAATTATTATTATTATGCTTCACACCTTATAATGCTAGAAATAGTCAGTGTTTTCTGCTGGCCAAAGAAACAAAACCTCACAAAATGAAAGGTTAATGAATAAGTAACTAAGGTCTAATCACACAGCAAAAAAAAAAAAAAAAAGACAAAGTCAACAAACTAAGTAATCAAACAGAAAGCAGAACCTTGGGCTCTGGCTTACCATCTTCACTAGTGAAATATAAATGTGTACTAGAAAAATAGAAGTAGTGCTGATAAACCTTTATTTTGTAATAGATATTAGGCAAGCCTAAAGCTGACCTTGCAATTCAGACAGCTGTCCGCTCAATATTTGTTTGGCCTAGAGCTATCTTAGCCGATTTCCCCATATACATGCACTGTTAGCTAGGCCAAGAAGTGCCTGTATCCTAAGAGGAGAAGGGCAAAAAGCAGCTACCAGTGTAAAGCCAGCACTCTGCTTTTAATGGCATACTGCCTTTCCCAGAAGACCTAACTACTTGGCTACCTCTGTGTATAATCCTGTCTCTTTAAGAATGTGTTCTCACCTGCTAATTTTCCTTCTGCCAATCCCTGCTGACAGTATGTATTTAAGGCCTTATTCACATGTCTGCATTTCACATACACATGTCGTACACATTTTTTAAGTTTTATTTTTTTGCGAATACTGATACATCGCGTTAAAGGGATCCTAACATTAAAACTCAATTTTTTGTTCCTATCACGTAAGGATAGCCTTAAGAAAGGCTATTCTTCTCCTTTAGATGTACTCTCCGCACTGCCGTTCCGTAGAAATCCCGGTTCCCATTGGTATGTAAATTAGTTCTATCGCAGCATTGGGGACGCCCGCAGTGCTAAGAGAACTCTCCAGTGTCGCCTCCATCTTCTTCAGGAACTGGCTCTTTGTGTCTTCTTCCGAATGCACATACCCGCCTTACACAGCATTGTAAGTGGCCATTTTCTTGTGCCCGGCGGGCATGCGCAGTCGGCTGCCTGAGGCCTAGAAATTTGAAGCCACCACGGAAGAAGACGCAAAGAGAGCCAGTTCCTGAAGAAGATGGAGGCGGCATTGTAGAGTTCTCTCGCAGCATTGGGGACGCCCCCAGTGCTGTTTGAGCACTAGGGACTGCCCCCAGTGCTGTGAGAGAACTCATTTGCATACTATCAGACACCGGGATTTCAATGGAATGGCGGCGTGGAGAAGACATCTAAAGGTAGAAGAAGAATAGCCTATCTTAAGGGTATTACTACGTGATAGGGACAAAAAAAAAAAAAAGAGTTTTAATGATAGAATCCCTTTAATGAAAGTCTATGGGTCTGTGAAAAAAATTAAAAAGGTGACATATGTGTGTCATCTGTTTTTCATGTCCCAAGAGACAAAATATAGAAGAGTATTAATAATATTCATTATTATTAGTTCTTTTTAGCGCACCATTAATTTTTCTATCAGTATGTCTTTGTAGAATGGGAGGAAATCCTGGTAAACATGGGGAGAACATACAAACTCCTTGCAGATTTTGTTCCTGGCGGGATTCAAACCCAGGTCTCCAACACTGCAAGGCTGCAGTGCTAACCACTGAGACACCTTGTTGCCCCCAAGCATACCATTAATTCTATAGCTATATTAAATCTATTTGAGGGTTTAGACAATATACAAAAAAGTAGAATGCTAACAGTAACCAACTGGTGGAGTGGGATAAATGGCCTTGCCCGCAAAGGCTTACAGGCTGTGAGGAAAGGGGGATAGACAATAGCTAAAGCTAGAAGTTGTTGAGGCGGTGGCTGTAGTGCTATTGAAGGTTGTAGACCTTCCTGAAATGATGAGTCTTCAGGGTCCTCTTGAAGCTTGTGGTCGTGGGGGACAGTCTTGTGTGTCATGATAGAAAGCTCCAGTCTATGAAGTATGAACAGGAGAAATATTGGAGGCAGTTGTGTAAAGAGCAGATAAGAGCTCTGAGTAGGTAGCAGGAGATCAGATCAGAGATATATGGAGGGGACAGGTTGTGGATGGCTTTGTATGTAAGGGTTAGCATTTGGAACTATTTGCTGGGTAATGGGTAGCCAGAGAAGCGATTGGCAGAGAGGAAAGGCTGATGAAAAACTGGGGGATAGGTGGATTAATTGAGCGCCAGAGTCTAGGGTGGACTGGAGGGAGGCGAGAGCATTTGTTAGGAGACCATGGAGAAGGGTGTTCCAGTAGATCAGGTGATTATAAAAGGGGTGGAGTAATATATTTGTAGTATCAGGTGTTAATTCAATGGATGTGCTTGAGTTGGAGGCTGCAAGTGGGGTTGAAGGCTTGGAGGATAGGCTTAAACGAAAGCTGAATCAAAGGTTAATCCCAGGCAACAGACTTGTGGGACTGGCGTAAGGATGGCACTATTAACTTTGATAAACAGATCAGGTAAGGGGCCGTGCAATGTCAGGTGAAAGATGATTAACTCCGTTTTCTCCATGTTGAGTTTGAGAAAGCAGGATGAGAGCAAGGAGGCTATGGGTGCTAGACACTCTGGAACTGGACAACAAAGGGTAATGTCTTGGCCAGTGAAACGTGTTGTCGGTATAACAGTGGTATTAAAAACAATGGGATTCTATGGAGGTTATTTATCAAATGCGCCTTTTTTCAGTGAAATTTTGCAGATATGCGCTTTTTGTTCACCCTTTCAATTTCTGGCGTGATTTACTAATATGGCACAAGCTGATAATAAATTCCACACACGTCTTTGTCATGTGTCTTGCGCTTTTTTTGCTCCTGCATAATAAATAAGGCGCAGACACAGAACATAACAGGATTTAAATAAGTAGAAACAAGTGACTTCTCTGTGTCTGCAAAGATGGCTTCAAATTCATTCAGCTTGTCCAATGAAAAGAGCTCCTCTCATTTTTCTGTCTCAGAGCAAACTTTGCCCACAAACCCAAAAAGAAAAAGCAATTCTTAAAAGAAAACTGTGGCCAGGTCCATCACACCCTCTACCCCCTGTTAGCTACGCCTCTGCTATGCATTCTTGATGCAGTCTGTAGCTACACAATTATGAACTTGAGCTGGCAATGCATTTTACGATTTGACACAAGAATAATGATTTCTAAAATTTATGTAACTGTTAAGTCTGCTAACTTTGCATAGTTTTGTGAGTGTCTTATGCTAGTGCACTTGTGAGTGTGTAGTCTGCACTGTTTTGTAAGTTACTCTGAGAGTAGAGTGATTTGGCGCCGAAAGCCACAAATAATAAATCTGGCGAACACGCCCGAGCAGCCACGCCTAGTTTCACAAAGTGTCAGATAGGGAATGCTTACATAGAAAAAAAGGTGCAAATGCATGCTTTTTCCATTCATTTCTATGGGGAGCGCTCGCATGCCGGCTCCCATAGAAATGAATGGGAAGTGTTCGGCAACCCTGCTGTAGCGCCGGCGTGTACGGCTGTGATTCACGCTGGCGTTACGTAGTGTGAATGCACCCTAACTGTGAAAAAGGTGCAAGAACAGCACACGCCAAATTCAGGTGCAAACACATTGATAAATGTGCCCCTATACATCTAAGAGAGGGTGTAGATAGAGAATAGGAGGGTGCCCAAGACAGAGTCTTGAGGGACACCTAACTGAAGCAAAAAAAATTATCTGCTTTTAACAGACATGAAAAGAAATTTAACCACAGATAGCACTACCTTACAGGGGTCATTTCTTACAGCTCAGCCATGTCGATAGGCTGTGAGGAACAAACTTCTGACATTAGGGAGATATCAGTTCCAAAATCGGGGCACATGCCAGGAAAGCTACGGTGCACTGAATCGCATATGAATGAGGACAACATGAAAGGTCCTTTTTAAATTAAAAGGTGGGTTTTTTTTTTTGGTTTTTTTTTTTGGGGGGGGGGGTTTACAGAGGACCTTTCATGGTTTGGAACACAGGCAGTTTTATATACTGCTGGAAAGCCGACAGTGCGCTGAATTCAGCGCACTATCGGCTTTCCTGATCTGTGCCCCCTCCCTGTTCTCACAGTACTCGTCCATAGACAAGCACTGTCAGGAGGGGGAGAGGCGTTCCTCTCCGCTCACACTGTACAGCGCGATAGGCGCTACTGTGGAGGACGTACCTTACAGACTGTCAGGAACGCCCTTCTGACTGTAAAGAGCTACGATACCAATAGCTCTTTACCAGGGGCACAGATCGGCTTTCCAGCAGCATATAGAACTGCCTGTGCCCAAACCCATGAAAGGTCCTCTTTAACTTTGTGTGTATTTTTTATACTTTATTTTTAACTTTTTTTTCTTACTTGAACCTGGGATCTCAGATCCCTAGTGCAATCTACATTGTATTGCAGCACATATAACACAAGGGAGCCTAAGGAGCGGAAGTCAGGAGGCTGTTGCCTAGCCGTTGATCTTATCATGCCACCGGACCCTCTGATCACTATTGATCATGGCATGCAATGTGTTAATCTGAGTATGGTTCCGGGTATTGGCTGTGTGATACAGCCGAGTATCAGAAATAATGCTGCAGGCACAGCTCCCTTGTCCGCAGCATTACAGCACCGTACAATTGCAGCACTGAGAATTAGCTACACGTGCAGCACAACGTAAGGCTGCCTTCACATGATGTAAACGTGAGCTGATTTTGTCAAAATACATGTGTAAAAAATACACGTGTAAAAATCAGACTCCCCTTGACTTCAATGCCATTTTTTACACGCGTTTTTGCACTTTTTTTACACATGTAAAAAAAAAATGGCATTGAAGTCTGATTTTTACATGTGTATTTTGACAAAATCAGCTCGCGTTTACATCCTGTGAAGACAGCCTAATAGTACCAGGCAGGTGGGAGGGGGTTAAGGCCCTGACTACCTAGAGAAAAATCCCATTTGCTAATAATTATATTATTATTATTATTATTATTATTATTATTATTATTAATGACGACACATGGAAAATACTTTACCTTCCATGAATGTATTATATGCCATACAAACGTATTTCAATGTGCATTACATTTTGAAGGGATATTGACCTGCCCATTACATGTTATAACATTAGAATCCATGAGTATATTGATCATGTAACTCACTTAAATATTTAATCAAGGTCAGAATGACAAAAAATCTGTATAGTGTATAGAGGATAGTGCTTCAATTGTACAGGGTATATACAAAAGAAATTATACTTTTATAACTGATAGTGTACATTTTGTAGAGGTTTCCCATTTTTTCCTTTGCATGCTCTAGCTCTAATTTTCTATGTCCCCAAACACTGCGCACACAAAAAGAAGAGAATTTACTCATCAAACTCAAAAACATCAGTTGGATAATATAGGATATTACAGAAAAATACTGATGCGATTAAGGCTGGGTTCACGCTAGCGTTAGTTCTCTGTATGGGGATTCCGTTCCCCTCTCCGCTTGAAAAATGCAGAGAAGAAAAGCACTGCAAGCAGCGCTTTTCTCTTCACATTTTTGGTCTTTTTTGGGCGGAAACAGAGCAGAAACCACACCGACCCCATTACAGTCTGAGGTAACTGCTTTTTTAAATGGATTAGGTTTCCATTTGGGGGCTCCCCATACAGACCCCCTGAACAGAAGCCTGAACAAAGATGTGAACCTAGCCTAAGGCACTTGAGGTGACCTATAAAGCTTATGGTTTTCTGTAGTTGTTTCTGTCAGTTTCTCTCCTCACTTGGTACCTGGCTCTAACCTGTCCCTCCCATCTCTGTAGACTCTTGGGAGCTGTAATCTGACACCTTTGTACCCTAATCTGTCTAGAAAGGTAAAATTCAAACTGAATGACAGATTAGAGGGGGCAGGAAAACAGGAAAGAGTTATTTAACAGTAGGTTCATGCTAGCGCTGTCCCTCCATTGTTCCAGTCTGTTTGGGGACCCAAACAATGGATATGAGGACCGTTAAAACAGAGGTTACATATGGAACCCAGTGCACCCCACTGACCATCTCAGATGTGGCTTGCAGGATCTCAGATGTGATGGCAAACACTCGGCTTATTGTTGGCTCCAGACGTGTGACACAGTTCTCCTAGAATCCACAGTTTTTGGAATGGTAAGCGCCTGGCTCATTCCAACAAGTTTCCTGCTTAGGCTGGGTTCACACTGGGTTTTTTGGATTGGATTTTGATGCGAAATCCACCTCAGAATCTGGTCCAAAAAACGCCTCCCATTTACTTCAATTGGAGCCGTTCACTTCCTTTTTCCATGAGCGGGAAGAAAGAAGCGATCTGGCCTTTCTAGCCGCAGATTCCATGGCTGAATCAGCCGCGGACGTCCACAGCGCGACACTCCCTCCCGGCTAGGCCCATTCATCCAGAGTGGAATGCTGCGACTGTCAGAATTCTGTGACTGTCAGAATGTCGTGACTGTCACAGCTAACAGTGGGAGGCGTTTTTTGGACCACTTTCTGAGGCAGATTCCGGGTCAAAATCCAGTCCAAAAAACGCTGTGTGAACCCAGCCTTATTGTTACAACTCCCTCTCTCTCTTATGCCTAACAGACTCCTGCTAGTGACAAATTTGTTATAGCCATACACCTGGTCTGACTTGGGTTTCTTCAAAGAGAGAGCTATGTCCATACTCTGGTAATAAAACTGCTGCAGGAGTCTTTATGATCACTGGAAAATAATAATCCCATTCCTGAATGGCCCCAAACACTACCTGCACAAACACATACGATATAACATATCTAAGAAATGTTTTTTCATCAAATATACAATCATAAAAATATAGATAAACAAGATAAATAGCAAAGATGTCCAAAAGTCATAATATGCCAAATGGTTCCAGGTGGCAACCAAAACGATTGCTAATGCAACCAAGTATTTGCAAATTCTTAGGGCTCGTTCCCACAATGTAACGCGGCGCTTATTCTGATACGTAAACACGTGTCAGAGTCAGCGCTTCAAAGCAGAATCCCATTGACTTCAATGGGTTCCGTCTTACGCGTGCTACACATTGAAATCAATGGGTTAAAAAGCCTCCCATTGATTTCAATGGGTAGCGCGTGTATGCTGGCACCCATTGAAGTCAATGGGATTTGTTTTTCACGCCGCTCACTCTGAACGATTTTTACGTTCAGAATGAGTGAGCGTAAACTCCGTGTGAAGGCTCCCTTATACTTATAGGGAAAAAATCAGCGTTTCCACAGATATAATTGATATGCTATGACTTTCAAAACCAGCAGCAATTTTTTTTCAGCAATGTGTGGATGGGATTAGCCAGAATCACACTCACTTTGCAGGTACTGTAAAATGCAGCATTTTTTACCATGGAAAAACGCTACGTTTTCACAACATTGGAATTCAGCCTCGAATGCGAAAAACAGGTTTCTGGCCCCTGCCAGACCAGAAGTGATAACATCCCATTTGCCCTGAGCAATCATTGGCCTTAGCAGCAAAAGCACAACTTGCCTCAATGCACAAGTGCCATTTATACACATTTAAATACACGCTACAACTGGCATTGCCAAATCTGTAATGACCCAAACTATGAAAAGACTGCATTATTTGACCTCCATGGTAAATGTTGTAAAATAAACAAGTAAGGTAGAAGTGATTGAACTCACATATACCCCAAAATTATGCCAATGTAAAACTAACTCATTCCATAAAAAAACCAAACCCTCACATAGCTCTTGTATAATTAGGCAATATTAATATTTTTGGATGTAATTAAAATAATTTATCATTTCATTTTATAGCTGGAGTTTGTGGTATCTTTTTTCAGACTCTGACTTTATCCAAACATTGATCCCAACTCTACGGCAGACTGACCAACAGAATTAAGGTACTGTAACATGCTTCTATACTGCATGGTGAACAGCGCAAAGTTAATTGCAAAGACAAAATTGTTGTGTTTTTTTTTCTGCAACTCCTGCTCCCTAATAAAAAGTTAATAAAAGTTCAATCAATAGGTTATATCTATCCCAAAATGAGGAAATTAAAACACAACTTTTTGGAGAAAAAGAAAAACCAAACCCTCAAACAGCCATGTTGATAGAAAAATAAATGCAGAAAAATAAGTTATGGCTCTTGGATGCAAAGATGAAAAAACTGAAAACATTGCTTGGACGAGTCAGATCTAAATTAACTTGGTTGCTAGGGGGATTGAATTTAAGCTACAAATCCATTAAAAAGAAACAGTTTAATGAAGTTGTAGACTTTGCCTTTACAATGAGCGATTATTATTATTACTAGAAACCTAATATAGATGCAGATCAAGTAATATGCACAGTAAATGTACAGTATATTACTTTACACAGGTTAGTATAGAATACTTACCATACTTCTACAAAGAATGGACTCAGTGTTTTTTTTCTCTATGTAAACACAAAGATCTCACACAATAGACACTGTCTGAGTCTTTATCAGTAAACTGCAATTAACTGAACTGATTGTCCTTCCAGGCGGATCCTTGAGATGGGAACACTCCTTTAAAGGGGCCCTATCAGCAAAATTATGCTGTATGAGCCCCACATATGCGTGAATAGCCTTTAAAAAGACTATTCAGGCACCGATAGTAATTTTACCCCCCCCCCCTCCATTTTAATATGAAACTATAAAAACATATATGTAAATCATACCTATCGTGCATGCTGGTTGGTGATGCACGATCCGACGTCATCTTCTGGCACGCCTTCCTCTTCTTTCGGTGACGCCCTCCTGGCTCTTCCCCGGCTTCATTGTCTTATTCTTCCGGCGGTTCACATCTGATTGGTTCAAATCCGACGCGTGCGCACTGCCATTGAGAAAAATGGTTCCGGAACGTGCACAGTAGCTCCGGAGGGAGCGCTACTGCGCATGCGCCGGATTTGAACCAATCAGATTTGAACCGCCAGAAGAAGACGACGATGAAGCCGGGGAAGAGCCAGGACCGGATGGCGTTGCCGAAAGAAGAGGAAGGCGTGCCAGAAGATGACGTCGGATTGTGCAACACCGCCCAGCGTGCACGATAGGTATGATTTACATATATGTTTTTATAGTTTAATTTTAAAGGCTATTCACGCATATGTGGGTTTCATACAGCACAATTTTGCTGATAGAGCCCCTTGAAGGGTGCATTTACATGGAGGAAAATGATGCTTTTTTTGGAGGCTGATTTTTGAGGCGGATTCAGTGTCACAATCTTCACCAAAATACTGTGTGTGCATTGACCCTAACTGCTCAATAAAACTGCTTCTATTTCTGTATTTCTTAGGTTAACCCAAGGATTTGCTTTTGGCCTTACATCATGTATATGCCAAAACACCACTGCCATTGCTATGAGCTATGTATACCTGTAAAGTAATGATAAAATAAGAAAGGACATACTGTAAATACGTTGTGCCATACATAGTGTTTACATTACTGGGAACATAGATGCTCTGAGAAATCATGTAAAAACATATAGTATATGATATAGTGCCTGCTCCATGCACACCCTGCACTAGGTATTATAGGTTGCAGTTGTCTAGTACTGAACTAGTTAATCTGCGCAAGAAAGGAAAGCATTAAACACGCTGAAGGCTATGTCCTATCCTATTACATTGTGGCCTTCCAGCTGTAGCACATCATTTAGGTAGGAAGTCCAAACAAAAGATAGAGTTTTAACTTTCACCTGTCTGGCAACATTTCATACTCTTACACCTAAGCATCTATGTAAGCAGAAACAACCTATATGTTTCTTAACAAGACCTTAAGTTATACTTTCTCTTGTCTAGAAGAAAACTAGCTAGAAAGTCAGAAATCTAATTTTCCACTATGAAGAAAAAATTTTGTTATTATTGGAAAAAATATTATTACTAACAGTAGTAATTTGGTGTTTTTGCAGATTTGGTATGTTTTGTCTGTTATAACATAACTGTAATGTGACACGATCATACTAGTCTTTAAGGTGGTATCCAGCTTCCAAAAATGATCTACAAATATATCCACAGCAGTGCTAAATCACTCACTGTTACCTTATGCACCACTTGTAGTAGTGAAGCACAGGAAAAATAAAAATCACTGAAGAAAATATGCGGCCAAAACGCATCGCAGTAATCTAACAAAGATAAAAGAAATAAAGGAATGAAAAAACTCTGCTTTAGGCTAATAAAGCACCACATAGCAAACTGCAGCCAAAAAACGCTGCGGAAAAAACTGCAGTGGAAAACATCAAGGTTTTTTCCGTATTGCTTTTCACAGATTTGTCAGATACAAATTTGAAAAAAAAAAAGTGATCAAGGCAATAGACATTCCCCAAAATGATTTAACTAAAAAGTACATCTGGCCCCGCAAAAAAAAAAAAAGCCGACATATGCATCTATGTACATATATATATATATATATATATATATATCAGTTATAGGTATCAGAATATGGGGACACTTAGAAAATTAATTTTTTTGCAACGTTTTAGATTTTTGTTAAGAAGTTAAAATATAGATAAAACTACACTGTCTACCAATAAGTATTTGGACACCCATGCAAATGAAGATATAATATCTGCGGTCGTGATGTACGTCACGCCTTCCGCCTTTAAATAGGAAACAGCATTGGCGTTAGTGCATTGGCATTAGTCACATACAAGATGCCATGAAGTGCAGAGTTGTCCGATTTCGAGAAAGGGGTAATTGTGGGGTACCACCGAAATGGTCGATCCTTAAGGGACAGAGCAAGTGAACTGAATTACCCAAAATCGACAGTGGCCTATGTGATTACGAAGTGGAAGGTGAACGGTGATTGTCGGAATGCAGAGTCGACAGATCCCTGAAACTAGGAGATAGAGACCGATGGGTGCTGGCCAGAGAAATTCAGCAGAACTGCACCCAACCAATGGCTCACATACACCAGGAGTTTCAACAGGCATCCGGGAGTATTGTGTCGATCAATACCATCCATAAGGAAGCATCTGCTGGGTTCTACCAACTACTGAATATGAAGAAATGTTGTTTTTCTATTCTACCACAGGTGGCAAATACTTATTGGTAGACAGTGTATATTAATTTGCTATCCCCGAAATTGTACCAAAACATAGCCTACAGGTGAGATGTCATTTTGCCTGCAGAGTGAACGGCTTAAAAAAGATGCCCGCATGAAAGTCAAATATATGTAATTCCGATTCAGATTTTTTTTGCAGCTACCCAGTACATTGTACGAAATAATAAATAGTACCATTATGAAAAACTATTTGTCCTGCAAACATTAAGCCATCATATGGCTCTGTAAATAGAAAAATAAAAAAGTCATGGGGTTTGTAAGGCGAGGAGTCAAAAACGAAAATCGAAAAATGTCACCGGCAAGAATGGGTTAAAACTTCAGAGAAAACAGCAATGTTTCTGCTAGTATAATGGACATCCCACAATTTATCACCATTTTTAACATCTCTACTGTCACTGCATGAAAAGATTCTGGTTTACAACAAGAACTGCACAGACCTAGCGCCTCTCGTAGCTGGGAGTTGGATTCTGTAGCCAGTCTAGCCAATCCTATGTAACCATAAAACATCACCCCTTGTCCTCAGAGTTTACTATGACTGAATATATCTGAATCCTACTCCCACTCCCAAATGTAAAGCTATGTTCACATGTTCATAACTGCCATGTCATTTTGTCACTGCTAACATTCACTTTTTCTGGGTAGAACCTGTGACAGCAAGTAGTTGCTGTTCATCTTGCTGGCTGATTTTGCTTCCCGAAATCTACTCAGATACCCCAGACACCCCATTCACAAGCACAGGATGCAGGCTCTTCTCATATTCACCGTATTTTGGTGCAGATTCTTCACCAAAATCAGGGTCAGATCAGAAATGTGTGACTTGATCC
The DNA here is from genome assembly GCF_031893055.1 of Leptodactylus fuscus. Lineage (NCBI taxonomy): Eukaryota > Metazoa > Chordata > Amphibia > Anura > Leptodactylidae > Leptodactylus > Leptodactylus fuscus. Next base: position 183,291,011 of record NC_134265.1, read on the forward strand.
ATCAAAGGTCTATTTGCAATCTATAAACATAAACCACAGTAACTCTTCCAAATGTATAGAAAGTAAAACACAATTAGGGGAATCTCTTAAGACTGACATCTCCTACACCCCGATTAGGGTAAGCTCACACAGCGAATTTTGGTCCAGAACCATTCCGGACTAAAAGCTGGGTAGCCGCGACTGAAAGCCAGTACACTACACTGGCATCCAGCCGCGCACTCCGCTCCGGATTAGGCTCCGGATTGAGTGTCTTCAAGCCAAATCGCGAGGCGACTCGGCCTGAAGAATGAGCATCTCGCTTCTTTTTTCTGGATACGGCCTCAAAATTCTGACCAAAAAACTACATGTGAACTTACCCTTAATAGCGCAACCTCTTAATAAATCAAATAGATTTGTCTGATCAAGGTGTCCCTGCCCTACTTCGTTTCCACCCATTTTTGCAAGAAAGTGGCAAGCGAGCACAGAAAAAAACAACAACTATGTGGTGTATGAAAGGGCCAGGAGGCAAGGATGAGCCACAATTACACCTATCGAGCCAGAAACAGACATACATGGGTTTATAATATTCCAAAAGTCTTTAAGAAACTTGTAAAGGCATACATACAGGTGTATAAAGTGGAACACTCTTTTGGTCACTTGTTGAGCGCACTGGGGATGGACAAGGATATACAAGGCCTTAGGTCTCTACTACAGGATTATAATAAATCTGTGACAGCAGTAAAGGAATGCAAGCTATACTGATCAATATTTATATCTACAGTCAAGAGACACTGCACACATATTAAGGCTGTTGTGTATTCAGGGTGTTGTCAAACTGTGACTGTTTGATGTATCTAGATCTTGATAGCATTGACTTCAGAATGTAATCTGTAGAAGTCTTTCAGGAACAAGTTTGAAGAAGGGAACCATTCTAGTTTATTTATAGAGGCAGGAATTCAAGAAGCCTCTTAAAGAAACAACACACACATCCAATAATACAAAGATGCATTTTGTCAATGTCTAGTGGAATAACACTGTTACTAATTCAGAACTCAGCAGCTTGCTTGTTTTCAAAGTTGTGGCATAATTCAAAGCTATTGCAGGGGTTAGCCCACCCCAAGCACTGTGCCTAGGGAATAAGAGCCCCCTAGTGACCCTGAGAAAAGGGATCTACAGGTGTCGCCAGTTGCACCATGTGAATAGATCAATAGTGCCTATATGTAGCACAGTTCCACTCAGTTCTATGGGACTGTTGAAAATGGCTGCTCTAGAAGTACATTAGAGATCTATAAAGCATAAGTCATGCATGAGCATTTCCACAGTGTTCAACTTAGGTGCACTTTCGTCCTTCCAATCACTTGATTCCTGTTGTTAATAATGGGATAACTAATGTAATGGTATATTCACATGGCAAAAAATACAGATCTGAGAAATCAATTTGCCGTTTGTCACCCGATTAGATCAGTGTGTGGGTTCCTGCCAAAGATTCTTATCTGTTTCTGGTGCTGAAACCACAGCTAGGCATAGAGTCAAAACTACATGATAAATTTGGTACAGACTTTTACTCAGTTTTTGATCTAAGTGGTAGTTTTTGTTGCATTTTGCTTAGTACATCTCCCCATCACCAGGACCTACGTTCTTACAACTAGAGATGTTTTCAACTATGACAGAGCTTATCTTAGGAGCCACTGTTCTACATTCTGTCAAAAAGTTTAAAAAAAGTGCAGCATGTTGTGCCATTATCATAACATAAGGTACTCTCACACTACAGTTTTGCAGTTCACCTTTAATGTATATGCCAACAAAGCATATATGTAAAACATACCCTTAGGTCCCTATTTACACGTTGATGGCCATCTAGTGATGGACCCAGCACTGCCATTATCTTAATTTTTCTATTCTTATATTGGAAGAGAAAAAAAGGAAATACAGTGCATGCCTCACACGTTTTCTTTGATAAATATCTAGACATTGCATGCTTCAAGCTATGAAAGTGTGCCATCTTGAAAAGTCTGAGTTACACCGTTCGTTCCTGACTTATGACATATAAAATGCATATCACCCATAACCTAATAACACACTAGAGGAACAATATAAGAAACTAATAACACAAATATGATCATAAACTAAGTGGAATTCAACATACAAGTTTGTAAATGATTTTATGGAAATGTTCCTAATGTTGTTTTAGATTAAAAATAAATAAATAAAGAACTGCATGTAAAAACAAAGTTATATAGCAATATTACAGGATTAAGAAGTTACCATATACCTCTGCCCAGCTCACTTACATTACCCCTTATGTGGCAGATGCCTCTCAGGTACTGAGGAGTGACTGAAACCTCTGCACTACTATAGCTACACAACTGGCTGGGGTGAAGCTACTTACGACATCCAAGTCTGACAATATATATATATATATATATATATATATATATATATATATATATATATATATATATATGACAATCGCTGGCCGACTGCTCTATTATTGTTGTTACATCAGAATTTGTAAGCCAAATCCAGAAGAAGCTGCAGAGAATAAAGGTAGAGTAGAAAGATTTGCTCTCCTCCATGTTTTGGACCAACTCCAGGTTTTGGCTTGCAAATACAGCTGTGATAAGGCAGCCTTAGGCTCTGTTTACATCAGATTTATATATCTACCTGTATAGCACAAAAACAGGTTTTTTTGCCCCTTTTCTATATACCACAATGATGAGGACAAGCTAGCATTATTCAGCAGTATATAACTCATGAGCTGTGCATTAAGGTTTACGGTGCAGCTACCTCACAACTGAGGCCTAGTGCAGAATAACTTGTGCTGCCCAAAAATTGACACCGTTACCCCTAGCAACCAGTCTTGGCTAAGCAGGCACTGTATTCCAATAAGTTGTTGTGGGCATTAGTTTACACTACAGAAAATCTAAGTATGGTGCAGGCCATAATGACACCCTATGAAGAATAACAATGCTTTACCTCCGAGCACTGCATTTACCACACAGACAGCTGAGGTAAAGTGGATGTGACAGTGAATATTATGTCCATTGCTGGTTACTCCAGAAGAATACATATGTCAGGCAGCATTAATGTATGGGACTAGCTCATGTGTCAGCACCACACACAGCTGTACTGCAGGGACTACTCTGCATGGTCATGTGACGGCACCCATTCCTCTCAGGACAGTGCACACACATCAGATAACAGCGTGTACCTGCATTCCCATTCTGCAGTATGGCACTAGAGCCATTGCTTCCAGCAAACCCCCGTGGCCGGCTCTCCAGTGACTCGTATAGAGAGTCTTACCTTTGCACTCCAGTCATGCAGATTTCCTCAGGTGCTGTCCCTGGTCTGGAGCTCGCTGCGGTAGTGAGCTGGGAGCAGGAAGAGACAAAACCCAGCCCTCTATCTAATGCACACCCTGTCAGCACACACTGTAGGTCCTGGCTGCTCCTGTCCTCCTCCTCCTGTGCTGCTGTGCTAGTATCCCCTTCCAGATCCTGCAGGAACCTTCATTCATAAATCATGACAAGTGCTTTCATCTTCCTTCTCAGGGCAGGAGTTGGGAGGATGTGCCATTAAACTGGGTAATAGGGGATCTCCTACAACAAGAAGGATGCAGCGGGCTATGGCCAGGGATGAGTGACTGAAGAGGGGACAGGGCTGTGTGATGCCTTCCTTTGTGTGCATGCAGTAACTGGAGCCTCCCCGGGGCAAGCAAATTCATATTTATTAGGAGGGTGTGGCCAGGCTTCAGGACAACAGGTTGCCAGCATGGAGCACCGCGCCTCAGCACTCTGCTCCTTTGTACTGTGCTGGGCAGGCAATTTACAGGGCTTGTCCAGGGTCTTTTTTTTTTTTTTTTTTTAATTAGCCCGGGGCAGGCACTAGGGACAAGTGAGTATGTTTTTTTTATTTTAGTTTTTTTTCACCTTCCACACCCTAAAAAAAAAAAAAGAAAACCACGTATCATTTTGTATCACAATTATCTGCTACTTTGTGTTGGTCTATCAATTCAAATCTCAACAAAACACATTTAAGTTTGTGGTTGTAAGGTGACAAAATGTGAAAAAGTTCAAGGGGTATGAATACTTTTGCAAGCCACTGTAATTGTTGCCTTCTCCCCATTGAGTTTTGTGGGAAAAGTTGACTGCTGGCAGCCTCCTTGAATCAGAGAAGGAGCTGCAGGTTCTTTAGGATAGCAATACAACACATTTTACTATTCTGTTAAAATGGCCATTTGATATTTTATTTTTTTAAAAGGTAACTTTTTGGGAGACTAAGGGCCCGTTCACACGAGCACAGAGGGGTCGGATTATGGCACGGAATCCACATCATAATCATATTGCTGCTAGCGGAAAAAAGAAGCGACATGACCTTTCATGAGGCGGATTCTACTTCAGGAAGGCAATAGAAGTGAATGGGAGGCAGAAACTGTGTCACAATTTTTACCGCGACATGGTTTTTTACGGTCCATTCTCTTTCCGGGAGGGGGAAAGCCACCTGGTGTTTTTTTTTTTTTTTACCAAAAACCGCTCCAGAAAACACTCCAAAAAATGTCTCAAAGGTCCAAAAACCGCTTCCTTAATTAGGAAGCGTTTTTTTTCCCAGACCAAAATTACTCCACATGTAATTCACGTGTGAACTTAGCCTAGGGGTGCATCTGCACGGAGTTTTGTGGCGCTGTCTTTGCCACAATAACTCGTGTAAAGAATACACGCTCAAAATAACACTCCCATTGACTTCAATGAGATTTTTTTAACACATTTTTTACTCATGTAAAAATAATCTCATTGAAGTCAATGGGAGTCTTATTTTGAGCGTGTATTCTTTACACGAGTTATTGTGGCAAAAACAGCGCCACTTTACTCCGTGTGAATGCACCCTAACTCGTGTAAGGAACAGTGCTGCAAAACGGAACCCCATTGACTTCAATGGGTTCCGTTTAGCGCGTGTAACACTTTGAAATCAATGGGAGGCTTTTTAACCGATTGATTTCAATGTGTCACGCACGCTAAATGGAACCCATTGAAGTCAATGGGATTCTGTTTTGCAGTGCTGATTCTTACGCAAGTTATCGTGCAAGAATCAGTGCCGTATTACATCGTGTAAATGCATCCTAAGCCACCCATTGTTCCTTATGGACCAGTGACTTATTGCCCCAATTAGCCCTATCCTAATGATGTCCGTGGCCGCAATTAAAAATAAAAACTTTTCTACTTCTCTAGTCTGAGACTCCAATCCTAGAACATTTGCAGCGCTTCAACCAGGGAAATTCACAACGGCTTTATGGTGGATGATCCGGACCTCAATAAAGCCTTGTGTACTGACTTCAGTACTGTGCCTGGAATACCAGGGTCTGGTTAAAAAGAAACCTAGCCCACACTTATTCTGGAGTCTGTTCTTGTGTGCTTACCCCATAAGAGTCTCAGAGTGATGTCCCTATGAGTATCCATGGAGTGCCTTCCATAGATGGCCCAGAAAAATCTAAGTTGCACTTCAATCTAGGCTGCAGTCATGAACTGTATAACTCTGAAGAATTAGTGAAATAGTTCTAAACAACGAATCAGTATGTAACCTTTGTTATATGTGTATATGAGTAGTAAAGCTCGACATTATATGACTTGTATGTTGCAAGTTTTAACAGATGTACCCTCTGCAGGCTACATCTTTAGTTTTCAATGATGCAGCATAATAGTGCTCCCCCTCGTTAGGTAATAGCCCCCCACATAAGTAATGCTATTACCTGTGGGGGGCACTATTTCTGTAATTACACCCTTATAGCAACCCTACAGATAATACATCCCTCCCCCATATAAGTAATGTTGTTACCTATGGGGGGTGTGGGGGGGGGTACTATTACAGTAATAGTGCCCACCACAGATAATAGTTCCTCTCACCCACATACCATACTCTGTTGTACTGTATAATTATATTTAGGGCTAGTTAACACAGTATTGTTGGCAGTGGATTTTGGTGTGGAATCCGCCTCAAAATCCACCTTCCAAAACGGCTCCCAATGACTTCAAGTAAGATGACCTATCTTGCCGCGGATTTCACGGCTCATTCAGCCATGGTTTTTGCGCGGTGAGACTCCCTCCCGATTAGACATATTTATTTGGTGCTAATCTGGAGTGGAATGCCGCATTGGCATTCCGTCATGGCTAGCCACGCAGTATGTTCCGTTTTCTGCCATGTGAACATACCCTTACAGAACAGTTATGCACTGGGCAGGACATCCTCTTGCACACAGCCTGACGCTAGGTTCACACCAGCGTTCTTCTTTCCGTTCTGTGCTTTCCGTCTTCTGCATGCCAGAAGTCGGAAAGCTCAGACCGGGTCCGGCCGTGAGCGGCGGTGAGCGTTTTATGCTCTCCGCCGCGAAACCGAATTTTTTTATCCGGACACAGAGTACTGCATGTCCGACTCTGTGTCCGGATTATAAAACCCGGTTTCGCGGCGGAGAGCATAAAACGCTCACCGCCGCTCACGGCCGGACATCTCTCTCACCCATTCAAGTGAATGGGTGAGAGAGACTCCTGCAGGTTTCCGTCTCCTGCCTCTGTTTTTGGCAGGAAACGGAAACCTGAACTACGGAGTTCACAACGCAGATGTGAACGAGCCCTGAGTACAATTTCTATTTTCTATTTTTCCTTCTAAACTTGTCAATATTCTATGGTACCGTTGGGAGGAAAATAGAATATGCACATAGGCTGTGTGCAAGAAGAAGTCGCGCCCACCCCACAAATCTTGTGGGGGAGGTGTCTGATAGAACCTGTAGACCAGTACCAGGTGATCTACGGCCTGGTACTGAGGTGCAGTCGGGTGGTTGGGTACCACTGATATAGAACATATATAGAGAAAGACTTGCATATACATACCTCCAAACTTTTAAAGGACAGAAAGAAAGATAGAATGTGTGGCACGCTGCACCACCCACTTTGATTTTGCGTATCACATTGAAACCAATAGGGAAAAAAGTATCCAATTCATTTCAATGGGGAGCGCACGTATGCCGGCTCCCATTGAAATGAATGGGATCTGCTTTGTACGCGCTGATTCTGAACATGTTTTACGTTCAGAATCAGCTCAGCATATACTTAGTGTGAATGCACCCTTAAAGTTTTTTTTATAGGTGCAGTTTTGAGGGCTATAACCTTTTTTTCATTTGCGTTTTTCAACTAATTTCTGCATCTTTTTTGTGGACACATAGGGCTTTATTTTTATGTTGTTTTCATTTTTGCATTTTGTTTATATTTTTCCAGATATAAATAATTTCTGGTGTATTCCTCTTTACTGGCACATAGGCAAATAATCAATAGGAATTATGGTGGCACACTCTGGTCAAAGAAGGACGAATCACGTTAAAGATATTAAATGCTTTATTGAACAAGGCACAACTTGAAGGCGCTTTGGGCATATACACACAGCCCTTTCTCAAGTGCATATACTGGTAAAACATGAAAAACAAAAAAAACAAACAGATATACATATATGTATAAAACATAGATCCCACAAAAAAACATAAATCCAATAAAAATACCATTCATAAAAGAAGGAAAATAAATATATCCACACATGTAATAGAATTGACCCATATGAAATTATAAATATAAATGTAGATATAAAGCATGAAGAGTTATAAACATTTGATTGATCAACTTCCCATGATCAACAAAGTGCATATGGCGAAGAACGAGAAAATAATATCAAAAATGTGTGACTCACAGTGTTTCCAAAAACAAAAACAGATATGTGATCAAATTACCATCCCATTTAAGAGATTCTACCAAACTTCTAAAAGCCAAATAGCACTCTCTGTTCCAAGATCTGACATGTACCCATATAGCAGTTTATGACCACGTTTTTGGTGTGGTTTTTCTGCTTTAACCTTTTGTGAAAATGAGAAAATTGGGCCTAATGTGACATTGTAGTGGAAATAAAGTAATTTTTCATTTTCACATCCCATTGGTGGTAATTTCAGCTGTGGGTACAAAGTGCTGACTATGCCACTCGATAAATTCCTTGAGGGGTCTTGGTTCCAATATGTAGTGATCTGTTGAGGCTTTCCACTTCTCAGGGGTGGGGGTCTGTGGGCCTACTGAAAGACCTCAGAAACTGGTTTCCCCAGCAATCATATGGGCTATGTCAGCATCATTATTCCAGCTTGACCTACATGACCACTGAGACCCAATTATAGGCCTCATTGGTATCTGAAGTCATTAAGCACTCCTGAAGACCTCCAGAGAGTTAGCAGTACCATTTTGGAACTGTTTTGTCTGAAACAAACTGCTGGGTGAACCTCGCAAGATGAATCTTCTGCGGTTCACCCAATAAATACTACTCTTCTCCCTACAGCCCAAAGGTCCCATGTGACAAGTTGAATAGTATCAGCAATCTGATGTGGGGCACATGGGACCCCCTTAAGGGCTGAAGGGGATGTGGAGGCATCCGTGTGCAGAATTGTGGATCAGTAAATAAATAGCAGCCTGGAGTATTAAAGCCTATTCTTTTTTAAAAAGGCAGCAGGGGGATGACTGGGCCCCCTAAGGTCACAAACCCTGTAGAAATTGCTATGATGGGTAGTTCCACCACTGATGATTTCAGCTTATTCTGAAAAATTCAGATGAAAAGACAGGTATGATTTAAATGGTCACTAACTTTTTAGAAAAATTAGTCTCATTTGACAATGTTTGTAAAGAACTATATATGTGAGCAAAATAATAGTAATAATTTAATAGAGCATGTGATTCTGGACCCGAAATTTTATGCATTTAAATTAAAAATGTGACTGCTTAACTCCTAAAAAACCTCTCAAAAGTTCCTGCCACTAGGTGTCTCCCTTCGAGATAATTTGCAGTTGTCTACTTTGTTACCAGGGAAGTCTGTCCATAGATAAATGAAACTAGAGGCAAGATGGAAAGGCAGCGAGTGGAGGAGGGAGGTTCTTTTCACTCATCACTCATGAATGCAGATGGAAGGAGTCATAGCAAGTCTGAAATTTGCTCTGTGTCACAGTTTACAATGTAAGAAAAGTCTTTATCTACTTGTATCTACTTCTCGCTGCTTGTGTGATTACTCTTTATACTCATAGATGTTTTTTTTCTAGTGTTTTAGATATTTGGCTACATTTATGTTCAACAATGGAGTCTTGCATGGTGAACGTGCATATAGGCCATGTGAGTTGAGTGCATTACGCTAGGTTCACACCTGCGTTCAGGGTCTCCGTTCTATGGTTTCCGTCTTCTGCATTCCAGAAGACGGAAACCATAGACCGGGTCCGGCCGTGAGCGGTGGTGAGCGTTTTATGCTCTCCGCCGTGAAACCGGATTTTTTTTATCCAGACACAGAGTACTGCATGTCCGACTCTGTGTCCGGATTATAAAACCCGGTTTCGCGGCGGAGAGCGCAAAACGCTCACCGCCGCTCATGGCCGGACAGCTTTCAAATGAATGGGTGAGAAAGCCTCCTGCAGGTTTCCGTCTCCTGCCTCTGTTATAGGCAGGAAACGGAAACCTCAAGTACGGAGTGCCGGCGCAGATGTGAACGAGCCCTTACTTATTGTTTTCTTCTTAATTTCATCCTAATTCGAGCAAAGATTTAGGAATGACAGCTCTGTAATATGTAGTTGGCTCTTTGTTAAGGGACAAAAAGTCAAAGGACAGTTATCTCAAAAGCTGTTTAATGCACTCCATGGGTTCATCGTCATTTTAGGGGGACCTGTTCTAACTTTTTAAATTGGGCCTCCCCATAATTTAATTTCCAATAAATATAACCAGCCCCCTCATAAGGCCACCTGCTCCCTAAACCACCGCACAATCCCCCCCCCCCAAAAAAAAAAAAAAAAAAAAAAAAACGAAAACAACAAAACAAAGAATACTCCCCTAATTGCGTTTGCATAGATCTGGAGGCCCAACTGTAATGTTTGTGGCTCAGCGCCCATTGCATTTCTGTATCACAGACACAATCATCTGAAGACTGAATAATGGAGCATGGAGTTGATGGCTCTGTGCTCCACTATTGTTTACAGCCTTTATCTGTGTCCTAAGGACAAAGAGTTGAAATCACTGCCTGACATCCAGAACAGCGGGACAGCACCTGAAACTGTCCTGCTTGATCCAGAGGGAAAAAACAATGCAAACAAAGGCACCAATCCTGAATTTCAACTATAAAGTGCAAACAATGTTGTCAAAAAGACAGAAATTCATAAATGAATAAAGTTGAATGAAAACAAATAAATTACATATAAGACAGAGGAACCAAAACTACCAGAGAAACAAAGTGGAAGGTACATGAATCATATTGGTGTAGGGTATAAATAAACATACACTGCTGCTCAAAATTATTCAAGAGACAATGTCTCAATATAGCATGATTGTAAAAATGTAAACCATAAATCCCTCAACCAAAACCATATAATTGGGGTGCAGGGTCAGATACAGGAGCGTTATTTCTCTTTCTCTCTTCTTATCGATCTCTCCTTTGTCTCATACATACGTACAGCTTCCCTCCTCCCATGTGCAACACGCATGTGCAGTTGGTCTGCTGGCCTCACTATTCCAAACCCCCATTCTCGCGGTATTTTTATTACTTTTGCTCACATGGTCACTCTATGTGCACCGCATCCATATTTAGTATGGGCATTCCTCAGGTATCTGCTTTCATTCCACGCGTGCTCAGTTTCATTCAGTTCGGGCTGCTCTGCGTTCATTTGCAGAGCACTCGTACGCAATAATTTCCTCACTTGTTGCCACTTTTCATTTTTGACTGTTTTCATATATATATCCCCATTATTACACTTGAGCTATCGTCCCCTGACGAAGCCATATCGGCGAAACGCGGGGGGTGTACATTTGTGGTAAGGCCCCATTATGATTTACTAAAGGTGCTTTTTTCCTGAGGGTCTACTTTGGTGATGTTTGGAACTTGACCAGGTTTTCTTCAGCTTTACTATTAGACTTTGCCTTGTTCATTATTATGGACACACTTGGTCACTTTTCTTTACTGCTATCTTTTTCAGAAAGGTTGATGCTCTATATATCCACTATATATGTAACTGTTACATTGCAGACCCTGCACCCCAATTATATGGTTTTGGTTGAGGGGTTTATGGTTTATATTTTTACAATCATGCTATATTGAGACATTGTCTCTTGAATAATTTAGAGCAGCATTGTATGTTTATTTATACCCTGCACTGATATGATTCATGTACCTTCCACATTGTTTCTCTGGTAGTTTTGGTTCCCCTGTCTTATATATAATGTATTTGTATTCATTTTGTTACTTTGTTTTCTTATTTTTAATTATTTCTAATAAACTTTATTCATTTATGAATTTCTGTCTTTTTGACAACAGAGGGGCAACCATATGGCCCAGTCAGTGAATTAATGATCGTGGTTGCAGGGGGTGCGACAGCGACCTTGTTCCCTGACTGCTATACATATTGTCAATGGTAAGGGACCTGGCCGGGTCCCTTTCCAATAACTGCCAGCCCAGGGGAGGTGTATAAAAATAAAAAAAATACTTATACTCACCTGTCCAAGGCTGAGCATCCCCTCCAGGGCTCTTCCTGCAGTCACATGTGGCGCACTTGGCATAATGACGTAATCTCACCTGTTGGAGCATGAGACTTCAGTCACCGGACAGAAGAAGATACCGCAGACAGCAGTATGGAGCGAGGATACCCCGGAGAGGTGGGGTAAGGTGACTATAAGTGTTTGTTATTTTTAATCACTTCTCTTGTGCCTCTACTTATTATACTCTGGGGTTTGAGGAGACCGCAGAGTATAATAGCATCAGTTCTAGTGTGTGTGTGTGTGTGTGTGTGGGGGGGGCTCTTGAGAGCTCATAATACTGTGTGGGGGCCACTGTGGAGCATGTAATACTGTGTGGGGCCACTGTGGAGCACGTAACTCTGTATGGAGGCCACTGTAGAGCCTACAGAGCCATAATACCATCCTACTATTGTTTACATGCCGGGTGCTGCGCTGCTCATTCACCGTATTTTTGATAACTGCAGTTGTGGGCACTAAAACTGTATGCCTTTCAAGTATCTGAGATATCGCTGCAGCATCCGTAGCTGTCACTATCAAGAATTCGCTCTAGAAAGGGACAAAAGTTTGCATCGGGACTCTCAAGAATTTAGTTACACTACTGGGCCCGGTGCAGCTGTATCATTAGCCCTATACTTAAAGAAGCTCTGCATGGGCTATTCCGTAGATAGATAGATAGATAGACAGACAGACACACATTGTATAAATATTTGGAGTAGTCCCAGTGCATGTGACAGCGAACCAGGGACCAAAGAGATACCTGTGTTCAGCACTGAAGTGACAGAGATACACGGCAAGATACAGGCCAGGAGTCAGTAACTGTATTAGGTAAATCTTAATAAGCTGACTGGTGCAGAATCAGGACAGATATCAGGAAGATATCAGTAACAGCTATCAGGAAGATTTGGATGAGCAGACAGATGCAAGGTTAGGAACAAAGTCAAAGGTCAATTCATCTGAAATATGCGGAACAAGACAACAGGCACTAGCAAAACTATGAACATGTATTGTTCCCTAGAAGACCCTCCCAAGGACTCCCCTGCCAGTGGAACGGACTACACAGTCCTCCATTGCAGTGTTCCTGGACCCGACAACCTTCATCTGCTGCACCTTCACTGATGTTGCGGCCATCCTGCCCGGATCCTACAAGGGCTCTGCCGCCTTCTGTTATGGTGTGCTGCACCCCTCCTCCACTCTCTCATGCCCTGAACCAGTTCCCGCTCCCAAGAGGTCATGATACACCCCTCCTCCATCTCTGGGATATGAAGATCAATCCCTGCAGATCCCCAGTAATGGCATCGACCTCTCTGCACAAATTCCGGGGCCATCTTCTCTGCAGACTTGCAGGGCTCCTCCTTTCTCACAGGTTGATCCTGTTTGCTTCTCTACCATGATAGCCCATCTCCATTCCTTAACTCCTGCAGCTGGGGTCCATAGGAACAACTTTAGAGATCCCCTTCCGACCCAGACCTCTCCTACTAATCCTCCTGACAATTGGACAGAAGAAGAACATCTTGGGGCTACACACAGCATGTCCCCCTATGCCACCTCAGGTCACGTGGATGCAAGAAAGGCCCGTTGCTAGAATGGCATATTACAGCCTCCATGGTACCCCCCCTTACAGTTATCACTGAACTGGTTCTAACACTTTGGCTAAACTACTGACAAAACAAGATTTCCAGTCCCTTGTTGCAGAAGTCACTGACGTGTCATGCTGAAATATCAGGGACCTCCATCACATTGCTTCAAGAGTAGAAACCTTAAAGGATAATCATGAGACAATAAGGGCCTACATCTCTCACTTAGAATCCACGGTCTTATCTCAATCTGCTGTGGTCAAAAACATTCATTATTATCTTGAGGACCTTGATAACCCAGGACAATGCAATAATATCAGAGTTATGGGCCTCCCTGAGGTTACTTGTGAAGTGAATCTCTACGTCACCCTTGAAGCCATTTTAATTTACGATTATCAGAGCAGTTTGTTACAGTTTGTGTTATTTTATGTGTGCTTTCTGCACCCCCATTTCCCCACCACTTCCTCCCTGTTGCTTTTTATATTATCATGGTCATTTTGTTCTCACTTATTACAAGATGTACTTATTAAGTAATTGTCCATATACAGCATTTTCCATCAATGCTGTTCAGGTCATTTATGATTTAATGTTATAGCTTGCTCTCATTAAAGGCAGACAGATGTTCTAATGTATCTTCTGCACTGCATGTCATATACAGTACCTGTATACCAGATATTCCCCTTTCCTTGTTTTTGTTTTGTTTATATTGAAAAGGTTAATAAACAAAGCTAGGATAAAATGTTCTTAAAGTGCCTCTTTTATAGAATTTTCTCAATATAAAATTATGGCCCCTAAAGTGCTCAGAAAAAATTATGTCTTCCCCTGTAATGCTCAGTATAAAACTGTTCCCCAAGTGCTCAATATCAAATTGTTTCTCTGATTCTCAATACATGTCCATCTTGCCCACCTTTATGTACTGTTCCAGCATCACTCCTGAGGCTGCATTAATGTCATGACATGATTGTGCTGCAAGAGTATATCATAACTATTGTGATAGCTAAGAAGCAAGCAACCATGCAGGGGAAGGTGGGCCAAGGAACCAAAGGCTCATTTACTCCCACCATAATTCACCATTACTGCTCCTGCCCTCCAGATGAGATCAGCTCCAAACACTGTACCGATGGCATTCAGGTATGTCCACATGGGATGTGTATGCTATGGAGTTTTCTATGCAAAATTGCAAAGTTTCTGCAGGCTGTTATTCATTTTGTACGTGTAGTATTAAATATCCCTTACTTTATTGGGGGCTACAACTATAATTTTTGCTGTGTGTTTTTTTTTTTTTTTGTGACAAATATTTGAAATACATTGTTTCGTTTTTTAGGACTCGTGTACAATTTTTTTTTTTTTTCCCCGAAATTTATAGTTCGCTATTTTTTAAAATTTGCTAATTTACTCAACAATAAACTATAATAATTAGCTCCCTATTTTGTTTTGATCATTTTCATATATGATATGTGTAATCTTGGATTATGCTGCGGATACGCCAATAGTTTGGATTAACATGACCAGTCTTTTTTTTTTTCTTTTTTCTATTTTCTTAAATTTTTATCTTACTTATATTTGAGCATTATTAGAAGAAATTAGTAGCCAAAGCTCAAAGATTCAGAGAAAGGTTAGACAAGATAAAACATGTATTAAATACCTGGAAAGAGTCATGGTCTATATACAGTAGAACTCACCTGCTGTCTATGCAAATAATAGACCTTTATTAAACAAAGTAGTTACTATCATTAGAAAGACAAATGTCCTCTATGTTAGGTGCATAAATAAGCTGTGCTCAGAATTTGTAATGATAGGAACTATGAAGGATGAATTCAGATGGCCATGTGTTGTCCAGATAATGTAGTATGTGCGATTGCCTCATTTCCCCAAAGTTTCAGGCACCATTATGCTGTGAGATGGGAACTTTGGTATTATACCTGAACCCTTCATGGTATGACTCCCAATGTTGGAAGCAATTTTTTTTTTTATTGTTTATCGATTGCTTTGCTTCTTTTCTCGGTATCTTCTCTTTATATTTCAATTGTATTGTTGTTCTTCTCTTGACAACAGGCAGTGGTGTAACTAAAGTCTCTTGTCTGGGGCCCTTTACCCCTTCTATGCGGCTAATACTTGATAGTGATGGTTACAGGTATTGTAGCAGTATCTTTGATACTTGAAAGGGATACAGCTTTAGTACACACAAATGCAGTTATCAAGAGTACAGTGAGTAATGGAGTACTTGGCATGAGATGCTTGGTGTGAGAAACAGCTGATCTGCAGGGTCCTAACAGTCTAATAGATGTAAAAGATCAGTGGAGGGCCAACACCCGGGGTCCATGACTCCTTTGCTAGTTACATTGCACAGTATCTGTTTTATAGTCACCATGTGATGTTATTACAGCTTGTAGTAATAGACCACAGCTGCGATAAAACAAATGGCATGTGATGTGAATAGTGAAGGGGCCACACCCATTATAATATGTTCCACAGTGGCCCCAACACAGTATTATATGCTCCACAGTGGCACCCACACAGCATAAAATGCTCCCAAGAGCCTGTCTAAAATTTGATGAATATTCCTGAGTTTTAAGGTTAGTTGAGAGAGCGAATATACAAGGGTGTAGGGAAACTACACCCGTGGGATTGTCTTAGTTAGGAATGGACACAGATATGGTTTGAAGGGGGATGGATTAGTGGTGAGAGATAGATATGGGGTGGAATGACTGACCGCTTAATACCTGCCTGCCTGAACAAGGTCTCTTACCTACTCATCCCCTGTACTGTCACAACCAGATACATTAGTGCCTTCCTAACATTGTATTTGTTATGTATCTAATAGGCACCAGTGATTGTGTATATATAGTGAGGACACCTCCAAAATGCATGGATGTGGAAGTAATGTGATGTAGATTGGGGTGTTGTGGATAGAGGGGTTGATTTGTCATTCGATTAGTCAGCCACTGACACTCACCTAGCAATACTTACCTCCTGATCAGGGTGTCCATATAGAATTTCTATTATACCCGATTTAATATCAAAAAGAGGGTGGTGATTGTATATTAAGAAAGACTGAGGAGGGACGAGTTTTATTAGTGTATTCAGTAAAAGTTACGTTTTATCATTCAATTTGACAAGTGGGGTCCCTTCAAGTATTTGTATTAGTTGAGAGAGCCTATTATTTTTCATTACACTCAAACGGATTGCAACTAATCGGGACTGTTGGCAATCCAGTATTGTATATTACCCCTAAACAATTTATAGTTACAGCCCTGGTTCATCAGGTCTGTAACCTGCAACTGCTCAGGACTGCTGTTAGTCGAGTATTGCATATTACCCCTAAACATTTTAGAGGTTTCAGACCTTTATAGGACCCATAGATAGATAGACTATAGATGTTTTTAAGATTCAGCTAAATAAAGCCCCTTTCATTGAAGGGTGGTGCCGAGTTCCAAATTGACACTTGTCTCAGGCGTAGTACACTCTATACATAACTCCAGAGTGACTAGTCTTATACATGACCCTCTGGGCAATCAATAGTCTCAAGAGTATAGTAGTCCTATACAAAGCTACTGAATGTCAATTGTTCATTCAACCCATATGAGACTATTGTGTCCAGGGTGAATATCCACCAGGCTTCTCTTCGCAAGGTGGATCTCATTCAGTACACTCCTATGGCTGGTTTGGTTTTTTTTGTTTTTTTTCCCCATAAAATTGATCTCTTGTTTGCCATTTGCCATTCATTAATATGCTTTGCCACTGGGGTGTTTCTGTTGTTCCAAATGCTCCTCAAGTGTTCACTAGAGATGAGCGAACAGTGTTCTATTGAACTCAAGTTCGATCGGATATTAGGCTGTTCGGCATGTTCGAATCGAATCGAACACCGCGTGGTAAAGTGCGCCATTACTCGATTCCCCTCCCACCTTCCCTGGCGCCTTTTTTGCTCCAATAACAGCGCAGGGTAGGTGGGACAGGAACTACGACACCGGTGACGTTGAGAAAAGTAGGCAAAACCCATTGGCTGCCGAAAACATGTGACCTCTAATTTAAAAGAACAGCGCCGCCCAGGTTCGCGTCATTCTGAGCTTGCAATTCACCGAGGACGGAGGTTTCCGTCCAGCTAGCTAGGGCTTAGATTCTGGGTAGGCAGGGACAGGCTAGGATAGGAAGGAGAAGACAACCACAACAGCTCTTGTAAGAGCTAAATTCCAGGGAGAAGCTTGTCAGTGTAACGTGGCACTGACGGGCTCAATCGCCGCAACCCAGCTTTCCCAGGATCCTGAATGGAATACACTGTCAGTGTATTCCCGTATACCCGATATATACCCCCGATACCCGTTCCAACGGTGTGCCCCCCCACCTTCACCCCAGAAATACCCTGCAAGTCCCCTAGCAATAGAATTGGGGCTATATACACCCACAATTTTTACTACTGGTATACAGTGCCATTGTCTGACTGGGAATTCAAAGAATATATTGGGGTTATAAATACCCTCATTTCTTGCTACTGCCATATAGTGCCAGTTTCTGACTGGTAATTCAAAGAATATATTGGGGTTACGTGCACCCACAATTTTTACTACTGGTATACAGTGCCATTGTCTGACTGGGAATTCAAAGAATATATTGGGAATACAAATACCCTCATTTCTTGCTACTGCCATATAGTGCCAGTTTCTGACTGGTAATTCAAAGAATATATTGGGGTTACGTGCACCCACAATTTTTACTACTGGTATACAGTGCCATTGTCTGACTGGGAATTCAAAGAATATATTGGGGTTATAAATACCCTCATTTCTTGCTACTGCCATATAGTGCCAGTTTCTGACTGGGAATTCAAAGAATATATTGGGGTTACGTGCACCCACAATTTTTACTACTGGTATACAGTGCCATTGTCTGACTGGGAATTCAAAGAATATATTGGGGTTATAAATACCCTCATTTCTTGCTACTGCCATATAGTGCCAGTTTCTGACTGGGAATTCAAAGAATATATTGGGGTTATAAATACCCTCATTTCTTGCTACTGCCATATAGTGCCAGTTTCTGACTGGGAATTCAAAGAATATATTGGGGTTACGTGCACCCACAATTTTTACTACTGGTATACAGTGCCATTGTCTGACTGGGAATTCAAAGAATATATTGGGGTTATAAATACCCTCATTTCTTGCTACTGGTATATAGTGCCATTGTCTGACTGGGAATTCAAAGAATATATTGGGGTTACGTGCACCCACAATTTTTACTACTGGTATACAGTGCCAGTTTCTGACTGGGAATTCAAAGAATATATTGGGGTTACAAATACCCTCATTTCTTGCTACTGCCATATAGTGCCAGTTTCTGACTGGTAATTCAAAGAATATATTGGGGTTACGTGCACCCACAATTTTTACTACTGGTATACAGTGCCAGTTTCTGACTGGGAATTCAAAGAATATATTGGGGTTACAAATACCCTCATTTCTTGCTACTGCCATATAGTGCCAGTTTCTGACTGGTAATTCAAAGAATATATTGGGGTTACAAATACCCTCATTTCTTGCTACTGCCATATAGTGCCAGTTTCTGACTGGTAATTCAAAGAATATATTGGGGTTACGTGCACCCACAATTTTTACTACTGGTATACAGTGCCATTGTCTGACTGGGAATTCAAAGAATATATTGGGGTTATAAATACCCTCATTTCTTGCTACTGCCATATAGTGCCAGTTTCTGACTGGGAATTCAAAGAATATATTGGGATTATAAATACCCTCATTTCTTGCTACTGGTATATAGTGCCATTGTCTGACTGGGAATTCAAAGAATATATTGGGGTTACGTGCACCCACAATTTTTACTACTGGTATACAGTGCCATTGTCTGACTGGGAATTCAAAGAATATATTGGGGTTACGTGCACCCACAATTTTTACTACTGGTATACAGTGCCATTGTCTGACTGGGAATTCAAAGAATATATTGGGGTTACAAATACCCTCATTTCTTGCTACTGCCATATAGTGCCAGTTTCTGACTGGGAATTCAAAGAATATATTGGGATTATAAATACCCTCATTTCTTGCTACTGGTATATAGTGCCATTGTCTGACTGGGAATTCAAAGAATATATTGGGGTTACGTGCACCCACAATTTTTACTACTGGTATACAGTGCCATTGTCTGACTGGGAATTCAAAGAATATATTGGGGTTACGTGCACCCACAATTTTTACTACTGGTATACAGTGCCAGTTTCTGACTGGGAATTCAAAGAATATATTGGGGTTACAAATACCCTCATTTCTTGCTACTGCCATATAGTGCCAGTTTCTGACTGGTAATTCAAAGAATATATTGGGGTTACGTGCACCCACAATTTTTACTACTGGTATACAGTGCCATTGTCTGACTGGGAATTCAAAGAATATATTGGGGTTATAAATACCCTCATTTCTTGCTACTGCCATATAGTGCCAGTTTCTGACTGGGAATTCAAAGAATATATTGGGGTTATAAATACCCTCATTTCTTGCTACTGGTATATAGTGCCATTGTCTGACTGGGAATTCAAAGAATATATTGGGGTTACGTGCACCCACAATTTTTACTACTGGTATACAGTGCCAGTTTCTGACTGGGAATTCAAAGAATATATTGGGGTTACAAATACCCTCATTTCTTGCTACTGCCATATAGTGCCAGTTTCTGACTGGTAATTCAAAGAATATATTGGGGTTACGTGCACCCACAATTTTTACTACTGGTATACAGTGCCATTGTCTGACTGGGAATTCAAAGAATATATTGGGGTTATAAATACCCTCATTTCTTGCTACTGCCATATAGTGCCAGTTTCTGACTGGTAATTCAAAGAATATATTGGGGTTATAAATACCCTCATTTCTTGCTACTGGTATATAGTGCCATTGTCTGACTGGGAATTCAAAGAATATATTGGGGTTACGTGCACCCACAATTTTTGCTACTGGTATATAGTGCCAATTTCTAACTGGGAATTCAAAATGCGCAAGGCTCCCGGAAAGGGACGTGGACGAGGCCGTGGGCGAGGTCGGGGGAATGGTTCTGGGGAGCAAGGTAGCAGTGAAGCCACAGGGCGTCCCGTGCCTACTCCTGTGGGGCAGCAAGCATTGCGCCACTCCACAGTGCCAGGGTTGCTTGCCACATTAACTAAACTGCAGGGTACAAACCTTAGTAGGCCCGAGAACCAGGAACAGGTCTTGCAATGGCTGTCAGAGAACGCTTACAGCACATTGTCCAGCAGCCAGTCAGACTCTGCCTCCTCTCCTCCTATTACCCAACAGTCTTGTCCTCCTTCCTCCCAAAATTCCCAAGCTTCACAGAACAATAACCCCAACTGTCCCTGCTCCCCAGAGCTGTTCTCCGCTCCTTTCATTGTCCCTCAACCTGCCTCTCCACGTCACGATTCCACGAACCTAACAGAGGAGCATCTGTGTCCAGATGCTCAAACACTAGAGTCTCCTCCATCTCCGTTCGATTTGGTGGTGGATGACCAGCAACCCACCCTCATCGACGATGATGTGACGCAGTTGCCGTCAGGGCATCCAGTTGACCGGCGCATTGTGCTGGAGGAGGAGATGAGACAGGAGTTGGAAGAGGAAGTGGTGGATGATGAGGACACTGACCCGACCTGGACAGGGGGGATGTCAAGCGGGGAAAGTAGTGTGGATGTTGAGGCAAGTGCAGCACCAAAAAGGGTAGCTAGAGGCAGAGGCAGAGGTCAGCAGCTTAGGCGAAGCCAGGCCACACCCGGAATCTCCCAAGATGTTCCAGTTCGTACCCAGCCCCGAAAAACTCCCACCTCGAGGGCACGTTTCTCGAAGGTGTGGAGTTTTTTCAAGGAATGCGCCGAGGACAGATATAGTGTTGTCTGCACAATTTGCCTCTCGAAATTGATTAGGGGCTCTGAGAAGAGCAACCTGTCCACCACTTCAATGCGCCGTCATTTGGAATCCAAGCACTGGAATCAGTGGCAGGCAGCAACGGCAGGACAAAGGCCGCCTGCCGTTCACGCCACTGCCACTGCCTCTGCCACTGCCTCTGCCTCTGCCACTGCCACTGCTGACTGTGCTGGCGATGCACTCCAGAGGACGAGCCAGGACACCACTTCATCTGCCTCCGCCACTTTGTTGACTTCTCCCTCATCCTCCCCTGTTCCTGTCTTATCTCCTTCTCCTGCACCATCAAAGGCACCATCAGGCGCTTCTTTACAACAACCCACCATCTCTCAGACATTGGAGCGGCGGCAGAAATACACTGCTAACCACCCACACGCGCAAGCCTTGAACGCCAACATCGCTAAACTGCTGGCCCAGGAGATGTTGGCGTTCCGGCTTGTTGAAACTCCCGCCTTCCTGGACCTGATGGCAACTGCGGCACCTCGCTATGCCGTCCCTAGCCGTCACTACTTCTCCCGGTGTGCCGTCCCCGCCTTGCACCAGCACGTGTCACTCAACATCAGGCGGGCCCTTAGTTCCGCGCTTTGCACAAAGGTCCACTTGACCACCGACGCGTGGACAAGTGCATGCGGACAGGGACGCTACATTTCACTGACGGCACACTGGGTGAATGTAGTTGAGGCTGGGACTGCTTCCCAAACTGGCCCGGTGTACCTCGTCTCCCCGCCTAACATTCCTGGCAGGGACACGAGAAGAACACCCCCCTCCTCCTCCTCCTCTACCGCCTCCTCCTCCGCCACCGCCTCCTCCTCCGCCACCGCCTCCTCCTCCGCTGTTAGATTGACCCCAGCTACGAGTTGGAAACGTTGCAGCACTGGCGTTGGTAGACGTCAGCAGGCTGTGCTGAAGCTGATCAGCTTGGGGGACAGACAGCACACTGCCTCCGAGGTGAGGGATGCCCTCCTCGATGAGACGGCAGTATGGTTTGAGCCGCTGCACCTGGGCCCAGGCATGGTCGTTTGTGATAACGGCCGGAACCTGGTAGCAGCTCTGGAGCTTGCCTGGCCCACGTCTTCAACCTAGTGGTGCAACGTTTCCTAAAGAGCTACCCCAATGTTCCAGAGCTACTGGTGAAAGTGCGGCGCATGTGCGCCCACTTTCGCAAGTCGACAGTAGCCGCTGCTAGCTTAAAATCTCTCCAGCAACGCCTGCATGTGCCACAACACCGGCTTTTGTGCGACGTCCCCACACGCTGGAACTCAACGTTTCAGATGTTGAATAGAGTGGTTGAGCAGCAGAGACCTTTGATGGAATACCAGCTACAAAACCCTAGGGTGCCACAAAGTCAGCTGCCTCAGTTTCTCATCCATGAGTGGCCATGGATGAGAGACCTTTGTGACATCCTACGGGTGTTTGAGGAGTCCACAAGGAGGGTGAGCTCTGAGGATGCGATGGTGAGCCTTACAATCCCGCTCTTGTGTGTTCTGAGAGAATCCCTGATTGACATCAGGGATAACTCAGATCACACAGAGGAGTCAGGGATAGCATCCGATCCGTCACAGCTGGAGAGTAGGTCCACACATCTGTCCGCTTCATCGCGTTTAATGGAGGAGGAGGAGGAGGAGGAGGAGGAGGAGGAAGAAGAGTTGTCCGATGATGTGATGGTGATACAGGAGGCTTCCGGGCAACTTCGAATCGTCCCATTGTTGCAGCGCGGATGGGTAGACATGGAGGATGAGGAGGAAATGGAGATTGAACTTTCCGGTGGGGCCAGAGGAGTCATGCCAACTAACACTGTGGCAGACATGGCTGAGTTCATGTTGGGGTGCTTTACAACCGACAAGCGTATTGTCAAAATCATGGAGGACAACCAGTACTGGATCTTTGCTATCCTTGACCCCCGGTATAAAAACAACATCTCGTCTTTTATTCCGGTAGAGGGGAGGGCCAATCGCATCAATGCTTGCCACAGGCAATTGGTGCAGAATATGATGGAGATGTTTCCAGCATGTGACGTTGGCGGCAGGGAGGACAGTTCCTCCAGTAGGCGACCAAGTTCTCACCGGTCCACACAAACGAGGGGCACACTGTCTAAGGTCTGGGACACCTTGATGGCACCCCCTCGCCAAAGTGCCGCCACAGAGGGTCCTAGTGTCACCAGGCGTGAGAAGTATAGGCGCATGTTGCGGGAATACCTTTCCGACCACAGCCCTGTCCTCTCCGACCCCTCTGCGCCCTACACGTATTGGGTGTCGAAGTTGGACCTGTGGCTTGAACTTGCCCTATATGCCTTGGAGGTGCTGTCCTGTCCTGCCGCCAGCGTCCTATCTGAGAGGGTGTTCAGTGCAGCCGGTGGCATCATCACTGACAAGCGCACCCGTCTGTCAGCTGAGAGTGCCGACCGGCTCACTTTGATAAAAATGAACCACCACTGGATAGAGCCTTCATTTTTGTGCCCACCTGTGTAAAGCACCCCAACATGAAACTCCATGTCTGTACTCAACCTCTCCAATTCCTCCGCATCCTCATACTCATCCACCATAAGCGTTGCACAATTCTGCTAATACTAGCAGAGGCAAACAGAGAGCGGTACATTGAAGAATGGAGAAACGAAATAAATAACTCCAAGAAACTCACCGTGTACCAATCCCTACAAAGGGACTACACCATGGCCACCTACCTGGAGAGAATACGCCATCCCAAGCACAGACAGACCCTGAGCCGATACAGACTGAGCGCCCACAACCTAGAGATAGAGACGGGGCGATACAGACAGACGTACAAGCCACGGGAGAAGAGACTGTGCCAGCACTGTGACCAGGGGGCCCTAGAAGACGAGACCCACTTCCTGCTACACTGCACCAAATACTCAGCTATGAGGGCCGTCTACTACCAAAGACTCTCTGCCCACATCCCAGACTTCATATCTGCAGACGAGAAGAGGAAACTCTACATCCTACTGGGAGAAGAAGAGGCCACTGTGGAGATCGCTGCCCAATACGTGTCCAGCTGTCACCAAACAAGAGGAAGATGAGACTCCATGGACTGTTATATTTATCCCAAAATGGGCTGGTTAGAGGCTCCCTCCACCATGAATTTGCCCAAACTGGGCTGGTTAGAGGCTCCCTCCACCATGAATTGGTCCAAACTGGGCTGGTTAGAGGCTCCCTCCACCATGAATTGGTCCAAATTGGGGTTTTTAGAGGCTCCCTCCACCATGAATTGGTCCAAACTGGGCTGTTTAGAGGCTCCCTCCACCATGAATTGGTCCAAACTGGGGTTTTTAGAGGCTCCCTCCACCATGAATTGGTCCAAACTGGGCTGGTTAGAGGCTCCCTCCACCATGAATTGGTCCAAACTGGGTTTTTTAGAGGCTCCCTCCACCATGAATTGGTCCAAACTGGGGTTTTTAGAGGCTCCCTCCACCATGAATTTGCCAAAACTGGGCTGGTTAGAGGCTCCCTCCACCATGAATTGGTCCAAACTGGGCTGGTTAGAGGCTCCCTCCACCATGAATTGGTCCAAATTGGGGTTTTTAGAGGCTCCCTCCACCATGAATTGGTCCAAACTGGGCTGTTTAGAGGCTCCCTCCACCATGAATTGGTCCAAACTGGGGTTTTTAGAGGCTCCCTCCACCATGAATTGGTCCAAACTGGGCTGGTTAGAGGCTCCCTCCACCATGAATTGGTCCAAACTGGGTTTTTTAGAGGCTCCCTCCACCATGAATTGGTCCAAACTGGGGTTTTTAGAGGCTCCCTCCACCATGAATTGGTCCAAACTGGGGTTTTTAGAGGCTCCCTCCACCATGAATTGGTCCAAACTGGGGTTTTTAGAGGCTCCCTCCACCATGAATTGGTCCAAACTGGGGTTTTTAGAGGCTCCCTCCACCATGAATTGGTCCAAACTGGGGTTTTTAGAGGCTCCCTCCACCATGAATTGGTCCAAACTGGGCTGGTTAGAGGCTCCCTCCACCATGAATTTGCCCAAACTGGGCTGTTTAGAGGCTCCCTCCACCATGAATTGGTCCAAACGGGGGTTTTTAGAGGCTCCCTCCACCATGAATTTGCCCAAACTGGGCTGGTTAGAGGCTCCCTCCACCATGAATTTGCCCAAACTGGGCTGTTTAGAGGCTCCCTCCACCATGAATTGGTCCAAACTGGGCTGTTTAGAGGCTCCCTCCACCATGAATTGGTCCAAACTGGGCTGTTTAGAGGCTCCCTCCACCATGAATTGGTCCAAACTGGGGTTTTTAGAGGCTCCCTCCACCATGAATTGGTCCAAACTGGGTTTTTTAGAGGCTCCCTCCACCATGAATTGGTCCAAACTGGGGTTTTTAGAGGCTCCCTCCACCATAAATTTGCCAAAACTGGGCTGTTTAGAGGCTCCCTCCACCATGAATTGGTTCAAATTGGGGTTTTTAGAGGCTCCCTCCACCATGAATTGGTCCAAATTGGGGTTTTTAGAGGCTCCCTCCACCATGAATTGGTCCAAACTGGGCTGTTTAGAGGCTCCCTCCACCATGAATTGGTCCAAACTGGGCTGTTTAGAGGCTCCCTCCACCATGAATTGGTCCAAACTGGGCTGTTTAGAGGCTCCCTCCACCATGAATTGGTCCAAACTGGGGTTTTTAGAGGCTCCCTCCACCATGAATTGGTCCAAACTGGGGTTTTTAGAGGCTCCCTCCACCATGAATTTGCCCAAACTGGGCTGTTTAGAGGCTCCCTCCACCATGAATTGGTCCAAATTGGGGTTTTTAGAGGCTCCCTCCACCATGAATTTGCCCAAACTGGGCTGGTTAGAGGCTCCCTCCACCATGAATTGGTCCAAACTGGGCTGGTTAGAGGCTCCCTCCACCATGAATTGGTCCAAATTGGGGTTTTTAGAGGCTCCCTCCACCATGAATTGGTCCAAACTGGGCTGTTTAGAGGCTCCCTCCACCATGAATTGGTCCAAACTGGGGTTTTTAGAGGCTCCCTCCACCATGAATTGGTCCAAACTGGGGTTTTTAGAGGCTCCCTCCACCATGAATTTGCCCAAACTCTGCTGGTTAGAGGCTCAATCCACCCTGATTTTCAAAACAAATGTTGGTGCCAACCTCAACTTACTACAAGGGCCAAATTCACTGCTGGTGACAAGCTCTCCTCACTGCAAGTGCCAAATACACGTTTCAAGGTGTTTTCCTACTGTCAGAGAGGTGGTATTGAGTGTGTAAAGTGTGTAGTTGTTAGGCTGTGATGTTGGGGTAATAGAGGGTCTTTGGTGTGTTAGATGCCCCCAGACATGCTTCCCCTGCTGTCCCAGTGTCATTCCAGAGGTGTTGGCATCATTTCCTGTGGTGTCATAGTGGACTTGGTGACCCTCCAGACACGGATTTGGGTTTCCCCCTTAACGAGTATATGTTCCCCATAGACTATAATGGGGTTCGAAACCCGTTCGAACACACGAACAGTGAGCGGCTGTTCGATTCGAATTTCGAACCTCGAACATTTTAGTGTTCGCTCATCTCTAGTGTTCACCTATTCTGTTTCCAAGTTCTTAGTTTTCTCAATGTATTTCTTTTTACAACTACAGGTCATCTTTTAGATTACTCCTTTTGATTTACAGTCACTATAGTGTCTAATATTAAACAGTTTTCAACTTCTGTGACATAGAAATGAATTCCCTGTAGTGAGGGAAGGACATGCCACACATCTGCTACATTAGTAGCTCCATTTACTAAAGCTTGACTCCATCATCACCACGCCTGGTGGGAAGAAGTGGCTTTTCACCAATCTATCCCTGAGATATCATCCCCTCCTGAATGTAATTTGTTCACTCCTGTTATTGCCACATGTGAATTTGATTGTACATCACATGCTGGAACCAAAGTTATTTATCCACAATTTTGATAAGTTGCCAACAATTGTCTGGCCCATTTTTGAATTTTTTTTGTGAAATTATGTCCAATTTGCCTTTTTTCCCTGTATTTTTTGGGGTTGTTCCAATACACACAAAGGAAATAAACGTGTGTATAACAAAACATGTAATTGCAATAATTTTCTGGGAGAAAAACAATGGGCATGACATACAGCCATGACTGTAAAGCAGAGTTAGTAGATAATATTTATTAATGTACTTTGGTGGTAAGACTATCTATCTGAAAAGCAGAGCATTTTGAAAATTGTGAATTTTTCCAAAGTTCCTTCAAATTTCCTATTTTTTTTTTTATAAATAAAAAAATATTAAGTACAATTAAGTACAATATGTCACAAAAAACAACCTCAAAATTACTGACATAAGTTAAAGTATCTCAAAGTTATTGCCTCTTACAGTAACACATGCCAGTTTTGAAATATGAGGATGTATCTTGAAGGTTCTTCTAGGCTGTGTCCCTAAAGGGTTAAAAAGGCCTTTCAGACGCTAATTTGACAAGACCTGAGAATTCTGACATTGCAGAAGCTTCAGAGGTCAGCACAGAAACCTTGAATCCATAGGGGTAGAACTGACACTCCTGACAAGAATGTTGTCCTATTTTTGTCTGAGGGTAAGTTCACACTGAGTTTTTTGGTCAGGCTCTTGAGGCCATAATCACCTCAAAACCCTGACCAAAAAGAAACCTCTGCCTCATGTTCCGATCCAAAAAACTCTGTGTGATCTTACCCTTATGTAGGATTGTAGCTGTTTTTTCTTAACCCTGTCCTAACTTTTTTTTTTGTCATGTGTTGCCATCAACTTCTACATTTTCTCACTTGAAATAAAAAATGTCTAACTTTCAACTTTTAATATGCATTGTGTGTTCTATTGTGAACATTTATAGTTATATGTTACCTGCTACCTCTTGTGTCACCCCCTCTACCTCATAGATTGTAAGCTCTTGCGAACAGGGCCCTCAGTCCCATTGTGTGAAATGACTTTCTTTGTAATGTATCTTTCTGTCTGTATTTGAACCCTACAAATTGTACAGCGCTGCGGAATATGTTGGCGCTATATAAATAAAATTTATTATATGAGATTTCTAAATCATTGCATTTTTGTTTTCTTTACATCACACAGTCCCTATTTTTTTTTAAATTAGGTTGTGTGTGTACATATATTTATACATGTACATGTAGCTACAAACTGAGCAGTTTGCAAAAGCCATAGATAAGATGAACTTTAAAAAAAAATGTCAGGATGACAGAGATTGTGCTAAGAATGCAGATCATTTCTCTTGTTGAACCTGTTTGACTACATACTTTTCCCTTATTTATACCTTATTATGATGACACTTTGACTAAAGGAAAATATGCAGTCCACCTGACAAGCATAAGATTCAGTGACAAGTATATGTTAGTGATAAGGCAATGGCTCTCAATCATGCTGTACAGACACTATTGTCGTCTTTCCCATCAATTTGAAAAAGGCTATATGCTGTAAGTTGGCATAAGATGACTAGCTTTATTAAAGCAGGGCCCCTGCTAAAAATTAATAAAAGATCCCCCCAAAATGCTTTTATTGGAGGAATAAAATAATCTGTTAACAGTAGTATTATCCATTGAAGGTTTAATGAATTTACTAAACAGTAGCAAACATTCTTATTAAAAAAAAAACTAGGTAGCTAAGTGAGGAGATCACCGTGTAACTCCATATGAGCAAAACTTGTAATAAATACACAATCAAAGGGTTACAACATAGCTACATATACTGCACAGCTTGTAATATAAAAATATAGAGCAAAATGCCTAATAAAAGACTGCACAATAGAAAGCTATGTGTTGTCCAGTAGCATTAACAATATACCACCATAATGGAAAGCAATGCACCCCAACACTCAACTACGTGACACACACAGGGACCGTCATGCACGTTTCGCCCTAAGTCTTCGTCTGGGGGTGTGCAGTATAATCTGACCAAGTAGATTATAAAGGGTATAGAGGCCAAGTACAACATTACAAAACCTACTACATCACATACACACCTGGAAACCCATTAGTGTAAAGAATACCACCCCAAATGATAGCGACATGCTTATCACATAATGTCATCCCAACAGAGAAGAAAACACACACTGCATATGAGTGAGAAGACAATAGTATCAAAAGACTATGCGAAAAAGCTCATCTACACACACGTGAGTACACGTAGCCCTAGAACATGAAAAAGGAACTGCGCATGCGTGAAGACATGTCGTTCAGCATTGAAAAGAACATACAGCATAAGTGTAGTCAGAATAAAACACCTGGATGACGATATGATTATTGTTACAGGTGATGTTGAGGCATTCTATACTTCAATTAGATATACATTTTAGTTAGTTGTTATGTTTTGCTGTTTTGTCATCATGTTTCTGGGCCACTTGTATTACATCATTCCTTAGGGCTAGTTCACACGGGGCGGAATACATGTCATAATCCGCTTCCTCACAATAGTAGCCTATGTAAACTGCTAGCGTTCTTTTTTCTGCTAGCGGCATGTTGCCGCTAGCTTAAAAAAGAAGCGAGCTGCCCATTCTTCAGGCGGATTCCACGGCTAAATCAGCTGTGGTGTCTGCCTTGCTACAGCACCCTCCGGACTAGGCCCATTGATTTGGGCCTAATCCAGAGCGGAAAGCCGCAACAGGATGTCATGCACATGCATATCTGCATGTGAACTAACTCTGGCGTATTCTTCTGGAATCCGTGTTGGATATATTATACCAACTGTATCATAAACACTCTGAGCAGCTGCTTTGTATACAATTATGGGATTTTTATAATTCTTACAATTTTATATATTTATTACATCAGGTTTCACCTGCTGTTTTTTACTTCTGTTTATATATGATTGTTGATTACATGTTATGCAGAATTGGTCTGTGGCATGCATCAATTTGATTATAGGAATAAATTTTTTTACCACCGGTCCATATTTCACAAGGCAGCACTCACTTTATGCGCACCAACACCTCTCCATTTTTGCATTTTTTCTGGTGCACTTCACCTCACTTTCACTTTATGTTATTTCCCTTTCCATAGGCAACTATGGTCTTGCACATAATTAATACGTATGAGAATTTGTATGACCGTTATAAAAAAAAGTTTTTTTGTATAATTTCAGAAAAAGGATAAATGGAACAAAAATCATAAAAATTAACCTTTAATTACAATAATATACTAAAAAGGCACCTGTAAGGGTCCATTCACATGGAGGAAAATGGTGAGGAATTTGGTGTGGAATTTTCCACGCTGAAAACAAAGGGTTCTATGGGTTCTGCTAGTTTGTTTGTTTTTCCCATTAGTGGAATTTTCCACAATGGGAGGCTTTTTTTCAGCGTGGAAAATTCCACACCAAATTCCTCACCATTTTCCTCCATGTGAATGAATCCTAAGGGAATTGCTAGAGGAGCAATTCCCCAGTATCTGCTGGTGAACCCTGGGCGGAGGGGCACAACAAGACAGTGAGCACTAAGTACTAAGTTAAACCCTCCGCTGCCCCTGCCTACTTGTCTCACTGCCCCAGGCAGCATAGGACAACTGGTGAACAAGCCTTCCTAGATATACATGATAACACAGAATGCAGACAAGACAAACAACAACAAAGGGAGATCAGCTAGCCAAGGGGTCAGTAACAGTTGAGCAATGCAGTACAAAATTGGAATCCAAGAGAATAGTCAAAGCAAAGACAAAGGTCAGAGGTCAGTAATACAATAGAAATAGAAGTAGGAAGCTAGCAGGGACAAAGTCTAAGGACAGAGTCAAAATAGCCAGCAGACCTGTGTGGGCTGATGACCTGTATATAGGAAGTCCAGGACCCACCCCAGATTAATTATTAGACAGGCTGTCAATCACACAGGCAAGGCTAAGATTAACTATTAGACTGAGTTCACACAGGGTATTTTGGTCAGGATTTTGAATAAAAAAAAAAAAAAAAGCTTTGAAGAATGAGCATCGCGCTTCTTTTTTCCCGGGAGCCAGAAGAAACAGCTCCCGGAAAAAAGACCTGAACGGCTCCCATTGATTTCAATGGGAGCTGTCTTTTTGGTCAGGGTTTTGAGGCTGTATCCGCCTCAAAACCCTGACCAAAAAACTCCATGTGAACTTACCCTTAGGGTCCATTCACATGGAGTAAACGCGCGCTCATTTTGGCAAAATACACGTGTAAAAAATGTCATTGAAGTCAATGGGAGTCTTATTTTTACACGTGTATTCTTTACACGTGTATTTTGCCAAAATGAGCGCGGGTTTACTTCGTGTGAATGGACCCTTAGACCCCGTTCCCACAGAGTAATGCGCCGCTCATTTAGACACATATACATGTGTCAGAGCGAGGCGCTTCAAAACAGATCCCATTGACTTGCCGGTCTTACGCGCGCTACACATTGAAATCAATGGGTTATAAAGCTTCCCGTTGATTTCAATGTGTAGCGCGCATAACCCGGCTCCCATTAAAGTCAATGGGATCTGTTTTGAAGCGCCTCGCTCTGACACATGTATATGTGTCTAAATGAGCGGCGCGTTACTCCGTGGGAACGGGGCCTTAGACAGACAGAGGGAAACAAGGTGCAGGAGATGGGTGTGGTGGAAATTCAATTACAGAGGACAGATAATAGAGCAGTGTTCACACAGAGCAACACAAAACTCTGAGCAAAGAATCAAACTGAACATGCCTCCTGTGCCGCAGCGTACGAGAGAGTGGCACAGACACCAAAACAGGCAGAGACATTACAGTACCTATATAAATATGTCACTCCATGATGAGCTTCCAGCCAGCACAGGAAGTTCCCAGAAGCAGTCCAGCATGATGTATCGTGCACCAGTCTAATTAGCATATGAATAAAAACGGACTTATTCAGAAACCACTGAGGCAATCTACATACTAAAGGTAGGTGTGGAATAGCCTTTCTAAAGCCTATGCAGGGATGTGATTAGTTAAAAATGACTTTTCCCAATGATAGAGCCTCTTTAAATTCTGATCTATAGTATATCAATCTAATAATAATTGATTAAATATGTTCTCAGATTTTTCTCCATTTTTTTTTTCTAGTAAAGTGATCACTTTTAACTTTTTCACCTTAGGATGGTGACCTACGTTTTGGATAAAGAATGATAAGAATGAAGTTTTTTAGTATCTAAACAGCCTACCTTTTACATAACTGTGTATTAATACCAGCTATGTACTCTTGTTCTTTGGTTATTAGGCATACTTTTCGCTAGTCATTGCATGCCATTTTGTTTGCCCTTGGCAACATAATAAATGAAAAACACAATGGCATCTAATACTGTACATCACGTACCATTTCAAAGCATGCTTTAGTTAGCAAATATTACCACCTAGTGGTAAG
This sequence comes from Leptodactylus fuscus, assembly GCF_031893055.1. Taxonomy (NCBI): domain Eukaryota; kingdom Metazoa; phylum Chordata; class Amphibia; order Anura; family Leptodactylidae; genus Leptodactylus; species Leptodactylus fuscus. The sequence continues at coordinate 183,323,313 of NC_134265.1, forward strand.
AGACTTATTACATGTCTGTTTCTATTGTTCTTTAGGCTAGCATAACATATGATATGGAATAAAATAAAATAGTGATTTTAAAAAAAGCCTACATTTATTATTACTAACACATTTTAAAAACAATCATTGCTGACAGGGCCGCCATCAGGAATTTTGGGGCCCCATATGGCCTAAGTGTCTGCCCCCCCCCCCCCCCCTGCCATTTTAAAACTACTTTATTTTGCTGATATAGTAGTAGACCAGGGTATACAGCCATATACACACTACATGTACCTGATATAGTAGTAGACCAGGGTATACAGCCATATACACACTACATGTACCTGATATAGTAGCAGACTGGGGTATACAGCCATATATACACTACATGTACCTGATATAGCAGCAGACTCGAGTATACAGCCATATACACACTACATGTACCTGATATAGTAGCAGGGGCTACAGCAGTCATGCACCCGTCTTACACCGTGAGGAGACGTCCACCCAACATCTCCAGACTGTACAGATCAGAAGACAACAGGCGATAGCTAGGTCGAGTCACATGACAACTTAGAGCGCGTCCGCCTTTCTCCGCCATCTTTGTTCAGGGCAATACAAATTTGCTGCATTTACTACAACTGAATGACTTATGTTGCACAGGTGCAGTACTACCCGCTCGCCGGCTTCAGTAGGGGTAGTACTGCGCTTGTGCGAGGAGCTGGAGCTCGGCGCTGCTCACTGGGCACAATGACTGCTGCGGGCGCCAGGGGGCCGACACACGGTGGCAGACCAAAACCGGCCCCCCCCCCATTTTTCAATTTGGCCGGGCCCCTGACGCCAGTAGAAGTAATACTGGCCTATTGGCGGCCATGATTGCTGATAACACAAGGTGTTATGTCACTAAGGCTGGGTTCATGCCAGCACATGAATTCTGTTTGGGGATTCCGTTTTCAAATCTGCTTGAAAATACTTCCAAGGATCGGCAAGGAGTTTGTATGTACTCCATGTGTTTGGGTGGATTTTCTCCCATACTAAACAGACATACTGATAGGGAAAAATGTATATTGTGAGCCCTATATGGAATGTAATGTTATATAAGGTACTATGTGCCAAAATTGGAACACCCCCCCACACACACGCCCCCCAAAAAAGGCTAGGAGAGTCAACCCTAACAATATGGACATATTAAAATATATAGTCTTTATTAATACCCTATTAAAAGATTGCAAAATATCAAAAGAATATGTGCACCTACACCAAGAGTAGGGCGTAGCCAGTTGCTACAGGTTCACGGATGAAAACCCCAAACAGCGTTCCAGTGCTGGTGTGAACCTAGCCATGGTGAGCCATGAATAAGGGGTAACCAGTCCTTGAAACAAGTAGGCTTTTCAGTCATACCGCTGCACATGGATTTTTAATGTGATCATCATTCACGCCAAATAAAAGTTATGTTTTAACCTATTTGGATTCCTGATCATTGAATACTGGAAATTTTGGTTCATTCATTTTTGCTTTGCCGTCTCTGCCGAAGGAGACTTTCCGAGCACCGATCACTACAGATCCGACCAGGACTACTAATATCACCAGCTGTCATGTGACGAGATGCAATAACATCGAAACAGCTGTCCTTGGCTGAGAGACTACCTGGTAAAATCCCAACATCATTGCAAACAAAGGCCTCTGAGAAGGTCGACATGATGTTAAAGGGAGCGGCCCTCTATTGGTTTGCTTGACTGAGACTCTGTCTTCCTAATTACATCATGGAAGATAGACTTGCACATTCTCAGTCAGCACCCTCTATTGGTGTGCATGCCTGAGGCACTGGCATCCTAATTACATCATGGAAGTCAGATTTGCATATTCTTCCCATGTAACTATTCTTATTAATGTCAGGCATTTGGGGTTATTAATTTAGCTTTAGTAATTTCATGTGCCTCACATTAATAACAATTAACCCCATCATTTCCCTCACATTAACCCCAGTGTGCTTCATATAAGTGTTAATAACATGTGAGACATATGGGGGTATTAATAAAGGACCTATATAATGAAGATATTTACTTAATTATTATCTCCATCTGTCTCACATATCAGTAACCCAGTAAAGCACAGGGGTTAATGTGAGGGACATTATGGGGTTAACTGCTATTAATATGAGGCCCATGGAGTTGCTAAACTGTTACGCACATGGCCATACCTCCCAACCATCCCGATTTCCGCGGGATATTCACGATTTCGGTGTCCTGTCCTGCCCGGTCGGCGGGAGGTATGTCCCGATTTCAGCTCAGATCTGCGTCCGGCGGATGCAGATCTGAGTTGAATACACACGCGACTAAAACAAGGAGCTGTCACAGCTCAGCTCCTTGCTTTGCCACAGCGCTCCGGCTAGTGGATGTGTAAGCGTGATGTAATGACGTCACATCGCGCCTACAATTCTGTTAGTGAAACTGCGGAGAGCGTTGGAAGGGGAGTATCAGTGGTTTTTTGTGTTAAACATTGAGGTGGAACATAATTAAGGGGGCCCATGAAACTGGGGGCAGATGAAGGGGGGGGGGAACGGCATGAATCTGGGGGCAGAGATGGGAGGGACATGAATCTGGGGGAAGAGATGGGAGTTACATGAATCTGGGGCAGAGATGGGGGGGATATGAATCTGGGGGCAGAGATGGGGGGACATGAATCTGGGAGCAGAGATGGGGGCTATGATTCTGGGGGCAGAGATGGGGGACATGAATCTGGGGGCACAATTGTGGATAAAAGTACAGACATATACATTTCTAAGGACCTTTGTGTGGCTGTGTATATGGGCCAAATTAAAGAGCTGAAAATTATGGAGTTGGCCAAAAGTATTGGCACCCCTGCAATTCTGTTAGATAATACTCCTTTTCATCCAGTAAATGATTGCAAGCACAAACTCTATTAATATCTTCATTTATTTTGCTTGCAATGAAAAAACACAAAAGAGAATGAAAAAAAAGTCAAATCATTGATCATTTTACACAAAACTCCAAAAATGGGCCAGATAAAAGTATTGGCACCCTCAGCCTAATACTTGGTAGCACAACCTTTAGGGGGCATTCACACTACGTAACGCCAGCATGTATCACAGCCGTACACGCCGGCGTTACAGCAGGGCTGCCGAACACTTCCCATTCATTTCTATGGGAGCCGGCATGCGAGTGCTCCCCATAGAAATGAATGGGCTGCTTCTTTCACTGCGAGCAGTCCCATTGAAGTGAATGGGAAGTGCCGGCGTATACGGCAAGCTCTGCTCATGCCGAGCCGTACACGCCGGCACTTCCCATTCACTTCAATGGGACTGCTCGCAGTGAAAGAAGCAGCCCATTCATTTCTATGGGGAGTGCTCGCATGCCGGCTCCCATAGAAATGAATGGGAAGTGTTCGGCAGCCCTGCTGTAACGCCGGCGTGTACGGCTGTGATACACGCTGGCGTTACGTAGTGTGAATGCCCCCTTAGACAAAATAACTGCGAACAACCGATTCCGGTAACCATCAATGAGTTTCTTGCAATGCTCTGCTGGAATTTTAGACCATTCGTCTTTGGCAAACTGCTCCAGGTCCCTGAGATTTGAAGGGTGCCTTCTCCAAATTGCCATTTTGAGATCTCTCCACAGGTGTTCTATGGGATTCAGGTCTGGACTCATTGCTGGCCACTTTAGAAGTCTTCAGTGCTTTCTCTCAAACCATTTTCTAGTGCTTTTTGAAGTGTGTTTGGGTCATTGTCCTGCTGGAAGACCCATGACCTCTGAGGGAGACCCAGCTTTCTCACACTGGGCCCTATATTATGCTGCAAAATTTGTTGCTAGTCTTCAGACTTCATAATGCCATGCACACAGTCAAGCAGTCCAGTGCCAGAGGCAGCAAAGCAACCCCAAAACATCAGGGAACCTCCGCCATGTTTGACTGTAGGGACCGTGTTCCTTTCTTTGAAGGCCTCTTTTTTTCCCTGTAAACTCTATGTTGATGCCTTTTCCCAAAAAGCTCTACTTTTGTCTCATCTGACCAGAGAACATTCTTCCAAAACGTTTTTGGCTTTCTCAGGTAAGTTTTGGCAAACTCCAGCCTGGCTTTTTTATGTCTATGGGTAAGAAGTGGAGTCTTCCTGGGTAGCCTACCATACAGTCCTTTTTCATTCAGATGCCGACGGATAGTACTGGTTGACACTGTTGTACCCTCGGACTGCAGGGCAGCTTGAACTTGTTTGGATGTTAGTCGAGGTTCTTTATCCACCATCCGCACAATCTTGCGTTGAAATCTCTCATCAATTTTTCTTTTCCGTCCACATCTAGGGAGGTTAGCCACAGTGCCATGGGCACTTCTTGATGACACTGCGCACGGTAGACACAGGAACATTCAAGTCTTTGGAGACTTGTAGCCTTGAGATTGCTCATGCTTCCTCACAATTTTGCTTCTCAAGTCCTCAGACAGTTCTGTGGTCTTCTTTCTTTTCTCCATGCTCAATGTGGTACACACAAGGACACAGGACAGAGGTTGAGTCAACTTTAATCAATTTCAACTGGCTGCAAGTGTGATTTAGTTATTCCCACCACCTGTTAGGTGCCTCAGGTAAATAACAGGTGCTGTTAATTACACAAATTAGAGAAGCATCACATGGTTTTTCAAACAGTGCCAATACTTTTGCCAACCCCCTTTTTTATGTTTGCTGTGGAATTATATCCAATTTGCCTTTTTGACAATTCTTTTTGTGGGTTTCCATTGAAGACAAATTAAATGAAGATAATAATACCAAAGAATTTGTGATTGCAATCATTTTCTGGAAGAAAATGAGTATTATCTGACAGTATTGCAGGGGTGCCAATACTTTTGGCCAACACTATATATCTGTCTGCATTTGTGGCCCTGTCAATTCATTTTAATGTATAAGTTAGTGGCAACCACATCCGCGCCGTTTGTTTGCAGGTGGACTAAGCCTGAGGCCCAACGATGCAGAAACACAGCATTTTTGTGACAGATTTTGCTGCGGTTTATTTCAACCAAAGCTAAAAATGGCTACAGAAGGAATGGGAAATATATAGGAAGCTTCTAATACGTCTCCCTTCTGCTCAATCCACACCTGGCTTAGGCTCAGAAAAACATAGCAAAATATGCAGCAAAAAAGCTGTGTTTCCACAACGTGGGGGCCTCAGCCTTAGGCTAAAGCTGAGGACCCACGTTGCGGAAATGCAGCATTTTTTGTTGAAGATTTTGTTGCAGTACTTTGAGCCAAAGCCAGGAATGACTACAAAAGGAATGGGGAATATATAGGAAGTTCCTATGCAACACTCAGGAAGGCCAGGGCTGGTATCACGGGTAATATACAGTATCAGATGTGGCCGGCTTTCAGGGGGTCCCTGGGACCCAAATGTGCACAAAATCTCCCTTTTTGATGTCCCCGATTACCCGCCACCACTCTGATATCTGACAGTGACAACAGACAACCAGGTTTCGGGGGTAATCGTTGCTCTTTTTACTAGCAGGACGAGTTGATACAAATATACAGATGACAGAGTGATTCTTCACATACAATACAGCGATCTTTATAGACAGTGTCCACTTAATCAGGTGATGGAGCTTTGAGCAAGAATACCTTGTGCTTGGTTAACTCGTAGTTGCTTGGGAAGTTAAACTTGTATATACTTGTAAGGATGGCCTGTATCCAGGGGGTTAGACCTCAACAAAGCTGGGTACACGTATATAGAAAAGGAGATACAAGTTGTTGACGGCGAGGGGACCCTCAATTTCCGTCGGACTAGCTATGGGCTCCTTAAATATAGATTTGTCCCAAAGACTTACTTGAATAGAGAGATACGTGTGGAGTTCCCAGATGTATGGATAACAGGACGGCCTACTCGTAGAGATGTGGAGCTTCAGAGGAAAACACTCCCTGAGGAACATCTTGGAGGCAGAGGAAAAGACATCTCTGCTTGGCGATTCAGAAGAAAGTATTCTCTGAGAAGAATCTTGGGTACAGAGGAAAAGACGTCTCTGTTACAATTTCCCAGAGACTTAGCTGCCATTTTTACAGCTTCCCATGTACTCAGCTCCACACCAAAAGACAAAAGACCAAAAAGTTCCCAACCCCCTCTCTAGAGAGGGCGGTCACTCAGCTCCGCCTCCAGGCCAGCCGAGCTCCCTTGAGTAGTTCTGGAGGTCACCTAATTATAATGGACACTCCCTTTACAGTGCCAGCTCAAATTACATTGCAATGGTTAATATAGGCAGGTGTAGTACACAAAAACATCCACAAGATGGCGCATTAATAGACCCCCTGTGTGCTGGCTCTGGAAAAATAGAAATGAAGGGGGAATAAATGCTTTACCTTATATGCAAATATCCATATCATCTCGGTCTGCAAGGACTATAAAAGGGAATTGGACTAGCAGTACCGGGACATTATACTTATACTTCTCCCTTCTGATCAATCCACTCGTTGTTTTGGCTCAAAAAACCGCAGCAAAATCTGCAAGAAAAAAAGCTGTGTTTCTGCAATATGGGGCATCATCCCTAGTGGGAGTCTATTGGGTGGTAATACTGTGTACCCAGGTGCAATTATAGCCAAATCCAGTTTCCGGGAATCAGTCACTTTGGGGTAAGTGTGACATTCATTACTTCCTGGCTGGGGTTTTGCTGTTACTGCACCGCCAGGAATTAAAAGTCTGAATTTAATCCACGTTTCACTGAGGACAGGTTCACACCTGCGGCCGGTCTCCACTTTGCAGGTTTCTGTCCTCTGCCCGAGAAAATGGGCAGAATGGGTTTGTAAAGTGTCTGCCCATGAGCGTCTTCTTCCTCTTTGCAGAGAAAACATTCTTATTTTTACTGGACACAAAGTCGGACATGCAGGACTTTGTGTCCGGTTAAAAAAAAAAACAGTTTCGCCAGAAGATGCTCACGGGTGGATACTGACTGGTTTCCGTCTCCTGTCCAGTTTTTTGGGCAGAAGACGGAAACCCACAAAGCAGGGACCGGACACAGGTGTGAACCTGCCCTTACAGAAAACTGAAGTTACTGACGGCTGGGGCCTAGATCCAGCACCCATGAAACATTGTGTGTCTCCCCCCTACAGGTGTTACCTCATTCTGCTCCCAGTCACATACATTATCACTAATTGTGGTTTACACATGTACTCATATTGCTTCTAATGGAAAAGCACGTGTGTATCCAGGCAAATAGCGGTAAGCGCATGTGGCTGGGAGCGCAGTATGAAAGCACCCCTATGTTTGTGCTATATGACTTTAGTGTAGGTGTCGTCAGCCTTACAATTATTGCCCGGCACTCAGAGGACCTTATCCTTGATTTTTTTATTTAAATCGGCACGCCGAACAAAAAGGGTTGCCTACCCCTGGTCTACATAATATGTCACGTATGCATCTCTGCTTCTCCATAAAGATAACGTTTTAACACAGTTACAAAACAAATCCCTGGATTTGAATGATAGGATCACAACAGAAGCCGCAGGGACAAAGTGTGGCTCTGACAAAGTGTGGCTCAGGGACAAAGTGTGGCTCTGACAAAGTGTGGCTCAGGAACAAAGTGTGGCTCTGACAAAGTGTGGCTCTGACAAAGTGTGTCTCAGGGACAAAGTGTGGCTCTGACAAAGTGTGTCTCAGGGACAAAGTGTGGCTCTGACAAAGTGTGTCTCAGGGACAAAGTGTGGCTCTGACAAAGTGTGTCTCAGGGACAAAGTGTGGCTCTGACAAAGTGTGGCTCTGGCCAAAATGAAAGTGCCTATGGTGTGCTTACATCTTATGATCTGGACTGCCTACGGTAGGAGTCAATCCTGGAGATTAGGGCACAGAGAAATGGATGGAGCTTTGGCTCCAACTGAGTGGGTCAGAAATGTTACAAAGCTCCCTATTGCTGGCTAGCTGAGTCATGACATCACTAGTCTCAGCAGTGACAACCATACTGCCTAGCTGTCTCCATGTCTCTGTGCTTAGAGACTTATCAATAGACATAGAGAGACACAAATACAGTTGGGTGTAATTGATAAAAGGAACCATTAATCTCCAACCAGGGATGAAGCTAACCTTTCTGCCACAGAAGTCATCTGCAATAACAAACATATAAGAAATTATAGCTATATACAGATGCCCCCACCAATGTATAATGCTCCTTAATGACCCAACTCTCTATTTAATGCTCCTAAGTGTCCCAATCCACCCTATAATGATGCCCCAATCCACTGTGTAATGCTCTTTAATGCTGACACCAGGATCGCTTTAGCCGGGCAATCGCACCAGGCCCTATGATAGTGGGGACCCCTTGGGACAGCAGGATAGTCCTACATTTGCTGTCCTGCTGTTACAGGCTGCCCTAGGGGCGGGCCACTTCACCATTCCTCTCCTCTCTTTCCAGTGATGTTGTCACTTACATTATGCCGGCATCTTCCTGAAAACTCTGGACCAGAACAAAAGGGGAGCAAGAAAAGGCGAGTATTAGGCCCGAGTTCACATCTGTGTTTGGGATTCCATTCAGGGAGTCCTCTTGGGGACCCCCCAAACGGAAACCTATACCCATAGAAAAGCAGTTACCTGGGAAAACACGCGGACCCCATAGACTATACTGGAGTCCATTTGGTTTCTATTCGGATTCCGCACTGTTTTTGTACTTATGTACTACTGCTAAAATTACTAAGTAAAATTATAAGTATTGGAAATTCTTATTGCCATGCACTGGAAGAATGCACTTACCTACGTGGCCTGTATTGATAGCTCTGATGAAAGATGTGCGCAGTCTGGAATTTTTGACTACCTCCTTTTTAAAAAAAAAATTGTTTATAATAAGACTGATAAGCCTGTATCGATCCATAAGTCACACAAATATAACAACAATGTGATACAGAAATCAAACAATATCAGGCAATTATGTCAGGAAAGAAAAGGATGCGTTACAGGCTGCTCTAGGGGTGGGCCACTTCAGCATTCCTCCCCTCTTCCCAGGGAAGATGTCACATACATTATGCCTTCAGCTCCCTGAAGACTCCAGACCAGAACAAAAGGGGAGCAAGAAAAGGACCGGTTCGCATCTGTGTTTGGGATTCCATTCGGTGAGTGCTCTTGGGGACCCCCCGAATGGAAACCTATACCCATAGAAAAGCAATTACCTGAGAAAACATGTGGACCCCATAGACTATAATGGGGTCCATGTGGTTTCCGTTTCAATTTTCGCACTGTTTTTGTACTTAAGTACTGCTGTTAAAATTACTAAGTAAAATTATAAGTATTGGAAATACTTATTGCCATGCACTGGAAGAATGCACTTACCTACGGGGCCTGTATCGATAGCTCTGATGAAAGATGTGCGCAGTCTGGAATTTTTGACTGCCTCCCTTTTTTAACTGGAAAACAAAAGGGAGAGAAAGACACACCGAGCGGATCCTTGTGTAGTAGTCACATGCACTTGGTAGGTAAGAAGAAACAATTGTCTTCTCACCTGGGAGGGTTGTGTGAATGACACAACAACCTTTAGTGCATTATAGGAACTGTTTGATAGAAAATGAAGGCAGCTGCTGTAGACGCCACCAGGACATATGGATACTGGAATGTAGTGGACCGGACTCCTCAGGAGGTTAGGCCAAGGAAATACAGCGCTCGCTTATAGCCCTTTCTCAAGTGTATAGAAATTCTTTAAACAAAACACAAGATATACAGTATAATGTATTACATATAGTCACACATCTAAAAAAATAATAAAATAATAATAATAATAACCAGAGTCGTACATAGGTAATATACCAGTGGATATAGTAAAGACAAACATATAGTATATAGTATATAGTGTATACAGGCTATATAATTCAGTCTTGGGAGTAACTGTATATACTAAACCAAACAAAAGGGGGAGTATATCAATGTAGATTCTCAATAAATGTATACTAAATATATAGTCCATTCTGGGAGGTAACTATAAATATAGAGCAAAAAAAGAAGAGAGGATACCAATATTGATTAAAATATCATAAACAGATATGTAGATAAATAGTGCAGATGATATCTCCATTATACTGCTTGGTTGCAAAGGGTGTCATCTCATACTTGTAATATTTATATTAGGAATAATTACATTATAACATTTGGTACATTCCCTATAACAATGTATGAGTGAGCTGCATTTTGGAGATGAAGAGCAAAGAAAAAGCCAGACAAAAGACATAGGAATAATAAATATAAAAAAGCATAAAGCAGTACTTACCCTTCAACAGTGGGCCTGAGCATGGCACCACCGTGTAGGGCAGCTAACTAAATAGCCCATTGGTGATGCAGTGGGAGGGGAGTTGTGAGCGCGCCAGCCGTGGCATCCGGCTCACACGTGCCGGCAGGCCAACGCGTCGGGAAATCACCAGGGCGCATGCGTGGCAAGTCCAAGCCGCACGCATGCACACTGAGTGGCTGGATGATCCACACACACAAAAAAAACAAACACCAACAGAGAGCGACAAGACAAGGCAGGAGAACAAGAGAGCTAGAACGACAAGGGAAATCCACAACAGGGTAGGGGAGGATCCAGATATCAGCATATCACAGAGGCTGAATGGCCCAAAAATGCATCCCACAAGTTCCAGATAGCATGAAACCTCCTCTTCATTGTCAAGCACAGCTATCAGATACTCCAGTGACCGCACATTCCTGATACTAGAATATAACTCTTCGAGTGTAAGGGGTGCTGGCTGGCGCCAATGCTTGGCAATCAACCACCTAGCAGCGGTGAGAAGCAGTAAAAAGAGGCGTAGGGCATGCTTACGCAGCTTGACGGGGGCAGGTGAAGGAGATAGGTCCTAGGAGACGAGGGGAAACTAACCCCCATTACCCGTTCCAAAAGATCCCAAACCTGGCTTCAGTAAGGCTGGAGAGAATGACAGGACCAATACAACTGGAAGATATGTGCAGGGCAGGTACCACAACGTCAGCAGCGATCTGGGACAGACCTATCAAAGGAATGGAGAAGAATCGACGTATGGTACCAATGCATCAGAATCTTAAAGACGTTTTCCTTGTGGGCAGACTGCCTCCCTTATTCACACGGTGGAGGCCTTCAATTCTATCTGGTCTCACTGGAACACCTACTATACCTTGTAGGGTCTCTGACGCTTACTGCCCCCCCCCCCGCCCTCTTTTCCCTTCTTTTATGTTGTCTCCCCCGTGTTCTTTGTGTTACCTGTTAATCCTCTTTTACTTTGCCTCTTATCTATACTTGTTTTTCGATGGCACCTGTTATGCTGTTGTACCCTATGTTTGAGGATGCTTTTATCTTGTAATTTCTCTTCATTTGAAAAATTTAATAAAAAAAATACAGTTTAAAAAAAGAAAGTAAAGTAAAAGTAAATGGAATACAGCAGGACAGATACAGTAGACCCTACATCAATGGAAAGCAGACACATTAGAAAGAACTGCACCCCCAAAGAAAGCAGACACTCCCAAAAGAATCTGACTTTGACTTTAAAGGGAGCTATATGTACAAGAGAGAGAGAGTTCTCCACAGCAATAAAGGTTGACTACCGGTAGTGTCAGGCTCTAACACACAAACGAGGTTTGTCCTGCTGACATCACTCCGTTGATACTGCTTCCAGTCACCAGGGGGAGACAAATGCTACACTTGGCATCGCTGCTTCAATGGCAAGGGACCTAACAGTGACATGCCTTTGACAGGAGTGACACAGACTTGTTTGTGACAGTCCATCTACCATTGGCACTTGCAGACTCTAATTGTTTTGGATCAAAGGGGGTCTGGTGAGTGGATTGTTGTTCATGGATAAAAATAAGACAACCCCTAAGATAAGCCCTAACCGATAGCTCCCAACCGTCCCAGATTCGGCAGAACAGTCCCGATTTTACACTGCTGTACCACCATCCCGGATGGCTTACCACATGTCCCTCTATGCCTCTGAAGAGTTTTGCTTGTTAAAAATCTTTTCCACAATTGCCACCCACTCTTATCCCAGGTCAAGGCTAAATACTGCACTCAGAAGGACCTGTCTGACATCAGAGGGTCACATGGTATTTTCTAGTCACATGACTGGGTGGGTGTGTCTTTACTTGTAAGAAGAGAAAGTTTAATTATATATGTTGTGACAACTAAGGGGTCAGATTAGCACATAGGAGTGCCATCTCTTGGTCAGCATTGTTAGTACATATGAAATTTCCAATAAATTCTCACTCCAACAAAGTGGATTCAGTTCAAGTTCTAAGGTACTGCAGATTACGCAGCCAATGATCAGCCTCAATGTTATGACAAGCCCAGCAGCCTTCAGAAGGATCCCATCTGGCAGAAGAACTAAAGCCTTTAGGTAAACACAATCCCTTCATTTCGGGGCTCTAAAGTAATTGGACAAATTAAATAATTGTAAATAAGATGTTCATTTCTAATACTTGGTTGAAACCCGTTATTGGCAATGACTGAACGTGAACTCATGGACAATCCATTTTTGCTTAAAACTCCCCCCTGGTGTTGGGCCTGCTCGCACCGTGAATCCACAGAGGCTGAGCTGGGGCAACTCATATAACATTATCAATAACCAATAGTGACCTAGAGCCACTGGCAGCCATGCATGCCCAAGACATCACACTGACTCCACCATGTGGTAACTTTGGTTCATGAGCCTTCGCCATACTTTTTTCTTTCCATCTTTCTAGTATAGGTTGATCTTGGTTTTATCTGTGCAAAGAATGTTCTTCCAGATCTGTGCTGGCTTTTTGTCTAGCTGGCTCAAACTATCCTTTTTATTCTTGAGGCTTATGAGTGACTTGCACCATGCACTGAACCCTCTGTATCTACTTTCATGCAGTCTTCTCTTTATGGTAGATTTGGATATTGATACACCTACACCCTGAAAAGTGTTCTTCACTTGGTGGGGTGCTGTAAAGGGGTTTTTCTTCACCGTGGAAATTATTTTGCGATAATCCACCACTGTTGTCTTTTGTGGGCATCCAGGTCTTTTTACATTGGTGAGTTCACCAGTACTTTCTTTTTCAGGATGTACTAAACCATAGATTTTGCACTCATAATATTGTAGCAATTTCTCAAATGGTTTTTTTCTGTTTTTGCAGCTTAAAGGGGAATTCCCATCTCACTTGTTCACCAACCTGCAGGCTGTGTGCTCTCTTCACCTGGTTTTCTCGGTTTTGCCGTACTTCTGTATGGCATTCGGCCAATCAACACTGGTCAATGCATTCCTATGGGAAAAAGTCAGCTTGCGCATATCGCAAGCTGACAGGGATCCCGACGAGATAGAGCCCCAAAGAGTTGTGTGAGTAACATTCCTACCTAAATAAAGGTAATCACTAGCTAACCCTGCCTGTAGATCTGTCTCTGTCTCACAGTCACATACTTCACAGTCCCAAATTAGTCGAATGGTAAATCCACCATTTGTCTAAATTGGAAGTTATCTGTTTCCGGCCGTCAATTCCTTTTTCAGATTTTTTTTCACTGCCTACGTTGTCGTAGTTCCTGTCCCACCTCCCCTGCACTGTTATTGGTGCAAAAAACGCGCCAGGGAAGGTGGGAGGGGATAAAAATTTTTACTGCATTTGTATTTGTATTGTATTACTGTATTTGTATTTGTATTGCCTTGTATTCGATTGTAATCGAATATCCCGAACGGCCTGATATTCTGCATGTTGCAGATATAGGCAATGGATTTTCAGTTACTGACATTTCTGCAAATCTGCTGCATATTTTTGAGAAAAGAAAAGCACTTTAGGCATGGCACAATAATTATGTAGTTCTAGGAGGTCAACTTTTCTTGGGATTGCCCTATCAGTAACCACGCTAGCAGTATATTTCCATGTGACATATGAAATAAATGTTATTCATTTACATCTACATTCTTGCTGTCTCAGTAAATTAATGTTACTAACTGAAAAGAAAGAAAGATTAAACAGCAGATATTAATTCACTGCATACATACTCAAAACAAATGAAGAATAACCTGTTCAACAGCAACTGGTCTTGAAATGGCCAAGAACAATCTGGGCAGGACTGCCACTACAAATAACCATCCTTTACAACCCACACAAACCTATCCAGAAAACTAAATAATGTCAAACTACACTCTTATCCTAGGTATGATTGTTAAAATCTACAGTACATATTTTGTAACTCCAATCAACATGTTAATGCACAATCCTATAATCCCCATTAGAAAATGAGAAAAAGGATCCAGACTGAATATAATTTAAAAACAGCATTGTAGTTATTACTTTTACCCACAGCCTAAAATCCACAAAGTCCTGCATGTCCGACTTTGGGTCCAGTTAAAAAAAACTTTCTCGCAGCGGAGAGGTACAAAACGCTCACGGGTGCTCACTTTTCAAACCCATTCACCTCAATGGGTTTGAAAACTAACTGCCAGGTTTCCGTCCCCTGTCCAGTTTCTCGGGGCAGAAGACGGAAACCCAGCTGGATTGGCTAAAGCGTGCACGGGCACAGATGTGAACCCGCCCTATCCAGAGACTTGTATTGCACATACAATGGTGCTGTAAAGTTTGTGAACCCGTCATAATTTTCTGCATATATTTGACCTAAAACTACATCAGTCCTAAATGCAAATAAAAAAAATTGTGAAGATATTAAATGTAGTTTTACAAAAGTATCTGACTGACTTTGGGTTGATGGAGTCCAAACTTTTTAGAGATGGTTGTGTAACCTTTTTCAGTCTGATGAGCAAAACAACTCTTCTTATGAGGTCCTCAGAAATCTCCTTTGTTCATGCCATGATTTTCACAAACATGTTGTGAACATTTTTAAGGGATTATCCTAAAAGACAAGTTATCCCCTATCCACAGGAGAATGGGAGGCTAAATGGAGTGGTGGTTGGGTAGTGTGTGTACCAGCCCATTAATTTCAATGAGAGTATTGGAGATAGCTGAGTACTGTACTTCAGCTATCTCCGTCACTCCCATTGAGATGAATGGAGTGTTGTCCATGCTTTAACCCACTGCTCCATTCAGAATGGGGGACAAATATCCCCCTTCTCCTTATCATTAGGGGTCTGTTTGGAACTCCATTGGTCTGCAAGTTTGTTTTGTGGGGAAAACCCCCTTAACCCCTTCCCGACATTGACCGTAGTGCTACGGCGGCTGCATGGTGCTCACACAGAACCTGTGTGCGCACCATGCCCTGCGAGTGTCAGCAGTAACATACGGCTGACAATGCCCTGTAACACCTGCGGTCGGAACCGGGTCCGAACGCTGGTGTTAACCCCTGAGATGCCGGCGGTCGAACATGACCGCCGGCATCTCAGGGGCTTCAGTACATAATGGTGCAGATCGGCACCCCTTGCGATGGTTTCGGGGGGGGGGGGGGGGGGGGTCGGTAGTGGGCAGCCCATGCTCTGATCAGAGACCCCCGGGTCTGCCCCATGCCATCCCCTCCACGTAGCTGGTTGGGTTGATTCTGCCAAAATGGAAGCTGTCAGCCCCACGCGTGTATTGCAGCGTACATATAGTTAATCAGTGATCAGCAAATCACTGCTTCAATCCCCCATGGGGACAGGAAAAAAAAGTTATAAAAAAGTAAAAATAAAGTTTAAATAAGTTTAAAATAAATTAAAAATAAATAAAGCCCCAAAAATCCCATTTTCTCATATAAAATGTTTTATTATGTAAAATAAAGAAAAATAGAAAAAAAACATTACATATTTGGTATCACCGCATCCGTAATAACCTGTACAATAAAATTAAAACATTATTTAACCCGAACGGTGAACAGCATAAAAAATAAAATGTAGAAAACCACACAAAATAATGATTATTCACCACCTTTGCCTTACAAAATGTTCAATAAAAAGTAATCAAATGGTCAGATGAAAACCAAAATGGTACCAATAAAAAGCATAGGTTATCCCACAAAAAATAAGCCCTCAACCAGCTCTGTCTACCAAAAAATAAAAATGTTATGCCTTTCAGAAGATGGCGATGCAAAAATAATTGATTTTTTCCCCTAAATTAAATTTTATTCTGCACAAATAGCAACGCATTCAAAAATAATATAAATGAGGTATCGCCGTAACCGTACCGACCCGCAGAACATGTTACTTATGCTGTATGCTGCACGGGGAAAAAAACAAAACTAAAAGAAAAGCTAGAATTGATGTTTCCTTTTACATTCCACCCAGAAAGAGTTAATAAAATGTAGTCAACAAGTTACAGACACCCCAAAATGGTGGCATTGAAAAGCACATTTAATACCACAAACACCAAGCCCTCATATAGCCACATTGCCAGAAAATAAAAATAAAAATCTAGCTTGTACAATGTGAAGACAAAACCCCCAAAAGTCGCCAAATCATTAGGACATAAGTGGCTGCGACTAGAAGGAAATGTATAAGCGGTGCGAGCATTTTCAGGGGACACCCCATATTTAGAGCTTATGAGAGATAATACACCAGCGCTGATCCCCCAAAATGCCCCTCTTCCCCGTCCGTGTCATAGGAGCTAGTGGGAAAATAGAATGGGATTTGGTGTACCCAATTTACTCTGCACAGCTTACATATTCACTTCGGGGTTACTAATGCTACTACATCACTTGATAAGTTCTTTGAGGGGTGCGGTTTTCAAAACGGGGTCACTTTCTAGAGGTTTCCACTGTTTTGACTCCTCAAGGGCTTTGTAAATGCGACATGGTTCCTGAAACTGATCACAGCCAGATCTGCCCTCTAAAAGCTCCTAGGCGCGCCTTCCCTTCTGCGTCTCGCTGAGCGTCCATATATTAGTTTACACCCACAAGTGGGGTACAAATTGTGGGATGCGTTTTCTCCTTTAACCCCTTGTGAATGTGCAAATTCTAGGGCTAAACGAAATATATTAGTAAAATAAAATCAAATTTGAAAATTTCACCTCCATTTTGTCTTAATTCCTGTTAAGCACTTATAGGGTTAAATTACTAGGTATATGTTGTTTTGGCTTATTGAAGGGGTACAGTTTTGAAAATGGGGTGAGACGGAAACCTGCAGGAGACTTTCTCACCCATTCATTTGAATGGGTGAGAAAGCTGTCCGGCCGTGCGCGGCAGTGAGCGTTTTGCGCTCTCCGCCGCGAAACCGGGTTTTATAATCCGGACACAGAGTCGGACATGCAGTACTCTGTGTCCGGATAAAAAAATCCGGTTTCGCGGCGGAGAGCATAAAACGCTCACCGCCGCGCACGGCCGGACCCGGTCTATGGTTTCCGTCTTCTGGCATGCAGAAGACGGAAACCATAGAACGGAGACCCCAAGTGTAAGGGGGAATTTCAGAGACAGAAAAAATCGCCTCATATGGGAATTTAAACTTATGACGACCCTTCGCACTCTCCAACAAGGTTTAAACAGGGCCCAGGGATATATGGCCTTTTATAACCACTAGACACCACGTCACTGATCAAAGAAGCCATAAACCCAGAGAACTTTCCTGTGAACTGATATATATGTGTTTTTTTTAAAACTGTTTATGTTCTGTTTTCCATCTATTTTGCATCTAACACTCCATTTCTCTGTATATATATGCCTACCTTCAGACATTGTGTTATACCATCCTGATGAAGGGACCTTTATAGTAGTCCTGAAAGCTCGAAATATGTCATCAAAAAACTTTTTGAGTTAGCCATTAAAAAAGGTATCAACTACTGAGGACTTCTCTCAGAAAATTTCTTTCTTATTTTTTCATAATTAAACACAAAACACCAACCAAAATTTACCACTAACGTGAAGTACAATGTGTTACGAAAAATCAATCTCAAAATCACTTTGGTAAGTTAAAGCATTCCAAAGTTATTGCCACATAAAGTGACACATGTCAGTTTTGAAAAATCGAGCTTGGTCAGGAAGTCAAAAAGTGCCATCGGCGGGAAGGGGTTAAAGTACCAAAGTACAATAAAAGATATTAACCAGTGAATGGCCATAATTCATTCAGTTTTGTAACTGTCAAAAGGTTACTGTTATTCACATTTTATTTTAAGCTTGCTTTACCTGCAGGTGATCCATTAAGTCAACTTCTCTGAAGGTGTGGGCTACGTTAAACATTGACACACCTGAGACTTTTATGTGCCCTGTGTGTATGACATTTACCTTTTTATGCTATACAACCTGTCATAATTTTTTCTAAAAAATCCTATAAGTTAAATTATAACTGCTTACAGCATTTGCGAAAAACATAAAGATATCTAAAACCCATGTTCAAAATATCCCCTCAATGTCTGCTATATTTTCAGCAGGAACAATTGTCATCAAAGCCTTGCTATAATATGGTATTATCCTTTTACATTGCTGTACAGGACGTTTAGCCAATTCTTTGTAGAAGCAACTAAGCCCTCATGTACATGCAGCGCCGCACCTCTAATGAGGTGAGGTGAGCGCATCGGAGGGGGGGGGGGGGGGGGGGCGGCAGCCCGGGCGATTAAATTTTTTTTTTTTTTTACTTTTTTTTTCTTTGAACCAGCGGAGGAGAGCTCTATTATGCCCCACAGTTACACACCAGTGAACTATTATTATACTCAGGGGTCTTTTCAGACCCCCGAGTATAATAATTGGAGCCCCAGGGGAGGTGAGGGAACATAATAAACACTGGTACTCACCTCTCTGGGATCTGATGTTACTCCTAGCAGGCTTCGGGCCCATATGGTAATGTCTCAGAGGTCATGTGGTCTGGGATATTACCATACAGGCCCAAAGTCTGTGCTAGCAGTACCATACAGGCCCAAAGCCTGTGTTAGCAGTAACAGGCTATTGCTACTAGCACAGGCTTCGGGCCTATATAGTACTGCTAGCACAGGCTTCGGGCCTATATGGTAATATCCCAGACCACGTGATGTCTGAGCATTACCATATAGCCCCGAAGCCAGCTTGGATTAACACCGGATCCCGGAGAGGTAAGTAACATTGTTTATTATGTTCTCTTACCTCCCTTGGGCTCCAATTATTATACTCGGGGGTCACTACCGCCCACCGTGGCCTAAAGTACAGGGGGAAGCGGGGGCGACAGTGAGCAGGTCCGGGTTGGTAAATAGGCCGCTGCCTACTGGTAGATACTCCAGCAGGCAGCGGCCTATTATAAAACAAAAAAAGAGTTATACTTACCGACCAACCGCGCGCTGCTGCTCCCACTGCCGGTGCCGCATTCTCTTCTCTCACAGGACGTCTGTGTATCAGCGTAGGCAGCGTGATGACGCTGCCTACGCTGATACGTAGATGTCTGAACCAGCGCAAGGAGAGCGGCAGCTCTCCCTGCGCTGGTTCTGAGGAGAAAATAAATAAATCGCCCAGACCGCCGCCCGAAGCGGGCGCCTCATGTCGCCTCATTAGAGGTGCGGCGCTGCATGACACCTATCCTATTCTAGGACATGGAATCTGTAGCAACTACAATTGTATAAGGAGGAATGAAGGTTTTTTTTCCTACAAGTATTGCTTCTGCAGGATGAAAGCTCCTTTCATATACCACCTGATGGAACCTATATATCAGCACTTGGCTTCTAAGGGCCCGTGCACATGGAGTTAGCGTGAGTGTATTTTAACATAATACACGTGTATAGAATAAAAATAACACTCCCATTGACTTCAATTAAATCTTTTACACGTGTAAAAAAAAACGTGCCAGTCGTAACAATTTTATAACAATAAATTAGAATCACAGTTTACTAACAAAATGTTACAAGTGTACATGAAATGTCATTAACCACTATACAACAATAACAGTAACAACTATACAGTAGTAAAATAAAAAAATATATAAACTACATATTACAATAAACTACATGTTAGCAATATCTAGTATCTATTTCGCACCCCTCTCCTTGAATCCACAGCATCATTATACATTTTAGGCCAGGGTCCCACGTTGAAAAGTCTGCATTTTTACAGTAACTGCAAAGTGGATGGGATTCTGGCTAATCCAATCCACACATGGCAGAAAAAAAATTGCAGTGGAAAAGCTGTGACTTCAAACATGCTGGCATTTTCTGTGA
The DNA here is from genome assembly GCF_031893055.1 of Leptodactylus fuscus. Taxonomy (NCBI): domain Eukaryota; kingdom Metazoa; phylum Chordata; class Amphibia; order Anura; family Leptodactylidae; genus Leptodactylus; species Leptodactylus fuscus. The sequence goes on from NC_134265.1 coordinate 183,343,250, forward strand.
GGATTTTCTGTGAAAAACACTGTGGAAAAAATGTGATGTGTTTTTTCACTGTATTTTTCGCATCATTTTTTTGCCTGTGGCTTGCTACATGGGGCTTTAGCCTTAATCAGATTACCGTAGTTATTATTACATTTTTGTTTTATTATGATCACAACTTCTGACAAGCTGTACATATGGCTCTGCTGACAACAGACTAGAAAAAAATGCTTATGGACTAGCAATAATGCACTATCCTACTTTCAGGCTGAGGCCCCGCGCTGCAGAAACGTAGTTTTTTTTTGTTTGAGATTTTGCTGAGGTTTTTTGAGCGAAAGGCAGGAATGGATTCACCATCAGAACTTTCTATACATTTCCCATTCCTTTTTGTAGCCATTCTTGGCTTTGGCTCAAAAAAATGCAACAAAAATAAGCTGCATTCTGCAATGTGAGGCCTCAGCCTTCGACAGTTTTATAAGCAACTAGCTTCTGCCTGCGACTTTGTCTCTGTGTTGTTGGCGTCGATAATCCGCATTTTCCGGCAGCTCTAAGAGCCGCTTGACGCCTAGCTTGTTGAATCCTTCTCAGCTCCGCTTCTGGCTGACTTCTGGCTACCTTCATAGCTTTTATTTTTTGAGAATTTTGCGAAAAATTAGATTTTCTTTTTCTCAATATTTTTAAAATTGAGAAACTGCCAATTTGGATTAAGGGGTTTTTCCCATCTCAGTGTGTCAGCACACTGCCTAGAGAGTATTTGTCTTCCCCCTCCTACCTCTGGCTAAACAGAACACTTATGCAGATCAGATAATAAGAATTGACTCAGTGTTGTCTGTGTGTTTACATAGAGAGATAAAAGACTAGGCTTTATCAGCGAAGAGCAATTAGCTGATAGTCCTGCTGGCAAAAGCAGTTAAATATAGCATATGAACATAAATTCATAACAGTCGTGAAGCCATGTCATTTACCGGGATAAAAAGAAGCCTATGTGTTAATCCAGGTTTCAAACTATTTATGTGCCAAATTTCATCCAAATTCATACAGCCATTTTTGCGTGATTGAGTAATAAACACACAAACATCCAAACTTTCACATTTATAATATCAGTAGGATTTAACATGTAGCATGTACAGTACGTAGTAGCTGACCAAATACAACAGAATGTCTTACATATCTCAGGCAGATGAATGTTTGGACTGAAAATTGCAAATATGCAGAGCTTATTGTGTGCTTAGTTTTGGTTGGCAGACAGATGACAGTTGACAGATATCCAAATTCTTTTCATTGGAAATTAAAGCTTATTAAAATAACACTATACTTTTCAGGTAGAAATGTGAGCTTGGTATGAGCTGTCATCACACGTTCTGATCAGCAGTTATGTGGCAGGTGTTAGGTGCGGCTTGTAGAAAGGTTTTGGCCTGGTGTAACATTGGATCACATAATTAATATGTGCCTGCTAAAGATTGATTAATATGATCAATGGTTACATATACGGTAGATATCAGAGATAAAGCCTTTATACAGATAGGTCATTAGGCACATACATTTATAGGATTACTAGGTGCCTAACTGACTAATAAATGTGATCCTATGTGGTTAATGATTTCTCTCTTTGATTAAAGTTTGCCTTTTTTCGCATGTTATAGGATCATAATGTTTCCCTGTTTACCTTACAAATGTGGTCATAGGTTAACAACGAGTATAGAAGAGGAAGCACAAAGTAATTTCATATGTGAACTCCTGAGTAGCATACAATAAAGCTCAGCTACTACAAAGGTAAATGACATCTAAATGCAAATGCTTAGAGAACAATATAAATTTTATGCAAAAATGTGAGAAGGATTGTAATAAATAAATAATATTGTATAAGCGGGTATGTCTCTTATTGAGGGTTTGTCCATTTGGGGCATTTTAGTATGCACTCCTGGAACTAATGCACACTATTGGAACAATTGGAAGAATTGCATGGAACAATATCTGGGCTCTGCATGTTATCCCTAAATATAAAACAATGTAATCCATGTTCTATATACAGGACCATTCAGGGAAAATACAGATATTGTCTTCCCTGTATAGCTTCTTGCCACCTATACTAAAGAATGGCAAAAAAACAGTGCTGTCTCAAACCTTCCATCTGTCTAGTGCAGTTTTATATGTACAGTGGTTTATTGCCCTGTTCTAAGTTTCCATCAGAAACTGATAGAAGATCAGTACACAAGTTATGTAGTATCTGCAGTACAAACACAGGTACCAGGACTGAAAATAAAACACATGTCCATTAATTAGGTTCATCCTTAGGCTGGGTTCACATGGTTTTTTTTTGGAACGGATTGTAATGCGGAGGCTGCCTCAGAATCCGGTCCAAAAAACAGGTAACTGAGGGCTGGTGCGCTTGGTGCCTGGCATCCGGACCCTTACCGCTTGTTCACATCTGCGTTTGTATTCCGTTTGGGGGAGTCCGCATGGGTATGAGGCCCAAATTAATGGGCCTAGTCAGGAGGGGAGTGTCGCTTCATGGACTCTGCGGCATATTCGGCTACGGAATCTACGGCAAGAAAGAGCAGGTCGCTTCTTTTTTCCACGAGTGGGAAGAAACAGCTCGCGGAAAAAAGGAAGTCAACAGATCCCATTGAAGACAATGGGAGGCGTTTTTTTGAGCCGAACTCTGAGGCGGATTCCATGTCAAAATCCGCTCCAAAAAACTTTGTGTGAACCCAGCCTTAATCAGTCTTAGCTGTTGACTCAGAATAAGGCAGAATAACTCAATATACACCTCAACAACATTCAAGGGCTTTGCTGTTGATTGAGTAATAAATGTCTTTATGCTACCATAGTACTTGCCAGGACTACCACCTTGATAGAGTATTTCAAGTTTGACTACTATACATTAAAGGGATCCTATCATTAAAACTCAATTTTTTGTGACTAACACATAGGAATAGCCTTAAGAAAGGCTGTTTGTCTCCTACCTTTAGATGTCTTCTCTGCGCCACAGTATAAATCCCGGTTTTTGACGGTATGCAAATGAGTTCTCTTGCAGCACTGGGGGCATCCCCAATGCTGCGAGAGAACTCTCCAGTGCCGCCTCCATCTTCTTCAGGAACGTCCTCTTCATGTGTCTTCTTCCGGTGATGGCTTCAAACTTCTAGGCCTCGGGCAAAGCCGACTGTACATGCCCGCCGGCCACAAGAAAATGTCCGCTTACACAGTATTTTAAGCGGCCATTTTCTTGTGGTCGGCGGCATACGCAGTCGGCTTTGTCCTAGGCCTAGAATTTCGAAGCCAGAGCCGGAAGAAGACGTGTGAAGAGGACATTCTTGAAGAAGATGGAAGCGGCACTGGGATGTCCCCAGTGCTGTTTGAGTGCTGGGGCCCGACCCCAGTGCTGCGAGAGAACTCATTTGCATACCGACGAAAACTGGGATTCATACCGAACGGCGGCACAGAGAAGACATCTAAAGGTAGGAGAAGGCTATTCTTACGTGTTAGTCACAAAAAATTGAGTTTTAATGTTAGGATTCCTTTAATGATGTGTTCTGGTCTTTGTATAATTCTTACAGTAATGGTTCAGTTCTTTGTAACAGTAGATGTTAACAGTGCTGAATGATGTTTGAACTCAGAAGCACGCAATGGCAAGACAAACAGGAATATTCAAAACCTACAGTCCACTCCTTTGTCCACTAGCTTGCATAGAAATCACCCTTGAAGAACAGGTAAACTGGTCTAACTGCATTAGTAAATGTGAGTTCCTAGAACTCTCTCATTAGAAAAATATTCCAAATATATTTCTTCAGGTGTTTTATTTTTATAGTAAAATAATAACAACTTCAACTCGGGGCAATAATGAGAACTTCAATTATTCTGTAATAATCTCTGACAGTTCTGTAAACATCGCAATGTCATATGAATAAAACATGTCTGATTATTCAGAATGAAAATATCATACATTATATAACAGTAGTCTCCAGAAAACAACAACTATTCAGTAAAAATAAACCTAATGCAATATTGTTCAAGTAAACTGATCTACAGTACTAGATTTCTTTCTCAATCTCTCATTGTGGTTACTAACTGCTGGCTAGAGAATACATGACTAAGCTGTCTGCTACGCTCAGACTCATGAAACCCAAAAGACTATATAGAAGGATTAGCAAAAACAAATTAATATATGCTTTCACTTGGTATACACAATGTAAGGCCTCGTGCACACGACTCTTGCTTTTATCCGCAATTACAGATCCAAAATTATAAATAAAAGTACGGTCCTAATTATTTCTATGGACCCAGACACACGGCCGCAATTTTGATGTCCATGCCATATTCAAGGACTGCAAATTATGAAGTATGTTCTCTTTTTGGCCACATTTGCAGCACAGACCAGTGTAGAGAATCATACAGGATTGTGATTGTGAATGACATACCGATGCATGCAAAATGTTATTTTGTGGTGTGTGGATCAGTACATCCACTACGGTTGTGTGCAGGAGGCCGAAGAATTTATTTATGACACTTTCCAGACTTGTTTTTTTTTTTTTTTTTACAAGAGTGCTTTTTTTTTTTTTTTGCAACAAATTTACTAAAATATACATTTACATTATGTAAATTCTCACACTGGCTCAAAAATTTTCTCAACTCTCAAGGGGAAGGGCACCAGAGATCACTAAGGATTTTTTGTGCATTTTTTATAAGTCAAGTTGGAAGTGGCGAGTGCTTGTGCAATTTTTAAAAAATATTAATTTATACTTAAGCCTATTCGCCGTTTAAACCATGCCCACATTGTAGGACAGTTTTGAATAAAGGCACATTAAGTAGAGAGCACAATAACAAAGATGAATCAACAAAATACAGTACATTTGTACAATAAAGAAAAAAGCTGCAAAACCCACTAAGGGCTCGTTCACATCTGCGCCCAGGTGTCCGTTCTGCAGGTTTCCGTTTCCTGCATAAAACAGAGCAGGAGAAGGAAACCTGCAGGAGTCTTTCTCACCCATTCATTTGAATGGGTGAGAAAGCTGTCCGGCCGTGAGTGGCAGTGAGCGTTTTGCGCTCTCCGCCGCGAAACCGGGTTTTTAAATCCGGACACAGAGTCGGACATGCAGATTAAAAAATCCGGTTTCGCGGCGGAGAGCATAAAACGCTCACCGCCACTCACGGCCGGACCCGGTCTGTGCTTTCCGTCTTCTGGCATGCAGAAGACGGAAAGCACAGAACGGAGAGTAGAACGCAGGTGTGAACCTAGCGTAACACATGCCGCAATGAAGGCACAAATGATGTAATAAATCAGTTAAAGTATCTCTTGAGCTTATTAAATTATAGATACCTATAGACATTAAGTTTTTGGTTTTGAATGGATTGAACGACAATCTATTTGCCATGAAAGGGTTGGCTAGACTGGATTTTTTATTCTTGTCCAGACATTTTGTTTCATCATGGGAAGGATAATACATCAACAAACATAATAAAAATATACAACCAAGGAGAGCATGCACATATATAAATTCGACACATTCCTGAGTAATCTATCAGTAAACAATTAATCGATAATTAATTGATAAAGTTAACTTTAAATTCAACATGTTACTGGACTGCTCCTAAAACTTCAGCGACTATTAGGGTTATGTAAGTGAACTCTAGGATCCTACAAGGATCAGAAAACACACTTTTTCATGAGAGAATGTTATATCATTAGGAAATATTTTTCATCTATCCAAAGACATTGACATTCATTTAGTCATTAATTTTGCAACTACCTTGAAAACAATAACATGTCCAAAGTGCAAGTTTCAGAGGCCTTTTCCGGGTTCAGGCTTCATCAAGAATTTTTTCTTTGTATTTAGATGTTCTGATGTCATCAATTGTATTTTTTGTGATTGATCAAGCCCAGTGTTTGGTGGCCGGTATGGCTCGAGTACTTGTGTTCCCTCTTGACTGCTTATCTGTAAATTCTCACAAGATCTGTGCTTTTTATCAGCTTTAGATATACTTGCTGGCACATTTATCAAACCTTTACTTGTTGTTACTTGAACCTTAGGATTATGTATCCAAGAATCTCCTTCTGAGATGACACACCAACGTCTATCAGATGTTTGGTTGTCTTTCTCACCAGTATGTAATTTCCTCTTTTCTAGCACTGGCTTCGATTCCTGGTTATAATTCTTTGGCATTTTGTCTATTGGTTTCCTCTCATACATATGTTTTGATTGCTCAGCCATGTATTGATGATGCTTGGATTGAGCCGCAGAGACTGGTGGACCTTCCACTGCACATATAAAGTCAGACATCTTGTTTCTACCACATATTTGTGAATTTGTATTATTTCCTTCTTTGCTTTGTCCATTATTGTGATGGTTCACCAACTGCTTTTCTCCATTGCTAGGATATGAACTCCTGACAAAATCGATCACCACAGGTTTGCGTTGGCGAGGAATATCAGACACAGATTCTCCATTACTACAAAGAATAGGCGTATTAGCAACCTTACGCTTTTCGACATCTTTTATTTTGCATTCAGAAGATAATTCACAGTTGGTTTGTTCCGTTGAGCCCTGTTTTAAGTTAATTTTTTCTTGCAACTTCATATTTGTGTGATGCATGGCAGTAAGGGAAGATGAGAAGACATCACACTCCGAAGTCCCTTCTACATCATCCCTTTGCAAGTTCAATAAAGTTGTTCTGTCAGGAACTGTAGATACTGAAGAAACAGAGGAATAAACAGTGGATACTGAATACAAAGGAACCATAGTATTATCTGATTGACGTTCACTGTCATTTATGCATCCAGATTCATTTGTTGAAGTAGAAGTCAAATTTAAAGAAGCTGGTTTCAGAAGGGATATATCCTCACTGGGTTGGTGGGGCCATTTTTCTTTAAAGTCATTTTCATCCGCGTAGTACTTGTTTTTCACCCATATGCTGCCAGCACAGAGAAATAGTAAGCCTGAAAAGTATAAAACACAGCCTCCTCCCAGTATTCCAAGTCCAACTGTACCAAAAGGATTCAGATATCCAATGGTGATCAGCACAACGGATCCAATGAGTAACAAGGTTGACACAATAATAATGATGGCGATGAGGACATGCTTCGTTTGTATCCTGAATTGCTTGCTGTCTTCTGCTGATGCCATGGCTGCAGAAAGTTCAAGAGCCCTCTAACCGAGGAGAGTCTGTTAGACGTTGCTTTATACACAAATCCAGTTAGCCGTTTGACTCATATTAGTTTCCCTGCTGTCTCCTCCTCTAATATGTAAAACAGCCTAAACAAATGTGAGGAAGGTCAGTACGTGTAGAACAAGAAAAACAACTCAGTACATGTCTGCATATCTCTGACAAATAACATTCTTCCCTTCTTATTGTGTCTACCTACTGTATGTCGCTGAATGTACAGGAAATCTTATTTGAATAAATAATGTTTATCTCCAGGTCATCATTAACAAAAATCTATAAACTAATATAGAATCACCTATAACACCAGCTAACAATAATTCAATCAATTTTAGTCTAATTCACAAAAAAACTAGTGATTCAATTGATAAGAAAGTAAATATGCAACAAACTATGCACTTATTTAATTTTATAATATTAAAAATTCTATAATAACATTAAATATAATGAATTATTTTAGTCTGAAGCTGGAGTTGGTAACTTTTTTCTTACACAACCCAAAACTTGCCCTGATTCCTACTCCACAGCCTCACTTGTAGTGATACCAGGGACTAAGATGATCCATTAATAGTCCCACCATGGGGAAATTCAGCGTGTTATAGCAGCATGGATAATACAGTAATATAATTCAAGAAAGAACAAGTGCAAGCTCATAGCAGATAGAAAAAGATACTAGGAGTCATAGCAACTATGAAGAAAAAAAAAGAAAGATTCAGGATCATTTAGTTCTCTGTGTGGAGTGATGTCCGCTCAGCCTGATGTTGAATATACAGCCTGACTGCGGTTGGGAAGAAAGATCTTCGATAGCCCTCCTTCTCACACTTGAGGTGAAGCAGTCGGCCACTTACAGTAATGTCCAGTGCTGTCACAGTCTCATACATGGCATGGGAGTTATTCTCCAGCAGGGAGCTCACCACGGACAGTATCCTTCTGTCACCCACCACCTGTACTGGGTCCAGGGGGCTCCCCAGGACAGAGCTGGCCCTTCTACCCAGCCTACCAAGTCTATTTCTGTCCCTAGCTGGTATGCTACTCCCCCAGCAGGCCACTCCAAAGAAGACTACCACAGAGTTGAAAAAGGTAGAGCCTGCTGTGACCCTTTCTATGCAGTGAATCGAGGTGATCAGCCCAGGGCATATGTCTACGGCATCCTGCAGCCACATGGCAGGGCTTCCACTTGGCATTCTTTGAGATAATAAGTGTATATAAGTGATTACAATGTTAGTGCTGAATAATAAGCTTATTTGAGGAAAACTGTGTACATTTAAAGGAGTCTCTAGTACTCTGTTGGGCCATCTCAACCCTGCATACAAGAGGAGATACAGTTGAACATGCAGACATACAGGTTCCCGTGGTCACATGTACCCACAGATGTTGCAGATAAACCTGTGGGTCCTTCACTCTCAAAGGCTGCCGAAGCTTTTGTCCCAAGTGGTCTCATATCTGCTCAATTGGCAATAAATCTTGTGACAGGTCAAGGAAGTTTTGAAAACTGGTATTCCTTGGTAACCCATGCGTAGGTGTTCCAACACTTTTGTTCATATTGTACATATGGATATATGTATACTGTGAGTTGTGACACCACAAGAGTTCTTCATGGGGATAGTAGGCATTACAGTGAAGGGCTCGACCTAATGTGTTCCCATACTGTGTGTACATAGTCCTAAATATGTATAAAGTGTTGATAAATGCACCTCTAGGAGAATACTACAGAACCGGTGAAAGTGAACCACTGAAAATACTATAGAGCTGTGTAACCAAAGTCAATTGAAACACCTGTCAGGATTCGGGGATCCCATGCCTGCCATTCCTGCTATGCGGCGCATGCCCGGAGGCGTGTCAGTGACTCCTCTGGCTGTGTTTAGTACACTAAGGGGTTAAGTTGCCTCCTTGGTGTTGGTTTGACTGGCAGGCTGTCTGGCCAGTCATTCCCATCTGTGATGGGTGGGGTTGTATCTCAGTTCCTATTTAAAGGGGTATTCCCACCTCACATACTCATCAGTCTTTACTGCTGTAAAATCTTCTTTCTTCCTGGTTTCTTGCATCATTTGGTGGGCGGGGTTTCACATGCAACCTGCCGTTTAGCTCTGCCCCCAAATTTGCATGTAGCTCCGCCCACCCATATTGGACTATGAAGTACAGGCAGCAGCAACTCGATTCTGTGTTACATACAGAGACTGCCTGTCCAGGGCCGGCGTCAGCGCACGGCATAGTCGGGCAAGTGCCGGGGCCCACAGAGCCTCTGGGGGCCCCCTGGCACTTGCCTGTCACAATTTCAGCTCATCGGCGTCCGTCCGCCGATGAGCTGGAATACATACGCGATGCAGGAGCTGTGAGATCAGCTCCTGCTTTAAAGCTCCGGCCCGGCTTGCGTGTGTAGGCGCGATGACGTCATCGCATCACGCTTACACACGCAAGCCGGGCCGCAGCTAAGCAGGAGCTGATCTCACAGCTCCTGCATCGCGTATGTGATTGGAGGGAGAGAGAGAGGAGCGTCGGGGGATCGAAGGTGAGTGATAGAAGGTGAGTATAAGTGTTTGTTTTGTATTACATATTAAGGTGAAACATAATGAAGGGGGCCCATGAAACTGGGGGGCAAATGAAGGGGAGGGGGGGAACGGCATGACACTGGAGAAGATGAAGGGGGTGAGGAGAGAACGGCATGAAACTGGGGACAGAGATGGAGGGGGCCCAAAGAAACGGGGGGGCAAATGAAGGGGAGGGGGGAACAGCATGACACTGGGGCAGATGGAGGGGGGAGAACAGCATGACACTGGGGCAGATGGAGGGGGTGGGGAGAGAACGGCATGAAACTGGGGACAGAGATGGAGGGGGCCCAATGAAACTGAAGGGGCAAATGAAGGGGAGGGGGGGAACGGCATGACACTGGGGCAGAGACGGGGGACATTAAACTGTGGGCAGATGAAGGGGGAGAACGTGATGAAACTGGGGGCAGAGGAAGGGTGTATATGAAACTGGGGGAGAGATGGAGGGGGGGCATATAATTTACGGGTGACTGTAGGAGGATTATACTGTGTGGGAGCACATAATAAATGAATGAGAATGGGTGGAATCAACATAAAAGTGGGTGGAGCTAAATTTGCAGCGGCGCGCAGAGCGCGCCGCACATTTTGCCCCTCTTTCTACTCTTTAAAAGATTGGGAGGTATGGCGTTGGTGACGCCACACTCCTGCATGACATCACTCGCTTCATCTGCAACGCACAGTGTCTCGACTCCCCCACCTCCTTTACAAGGGGGCCCACTGAGGCTCTGTCGCCCAAGGGCCCATAAAAACCTGGAGCCGGCCCTGTGCCTGTCTCTGCCATAATGAACACAACTGAATTAGCTAGCCTGATAACTGGGAGAACAGAAGAAATGAAAGCAGCTCCTCTCCCCTATCTGCTAACAGGAAGCTAGGTCACGTGGTGTAGACACAGGAATAGCTAGATACACAGGCTCGCTCCCGTGCACTTAGCCCCTCCTCCCTCCCCCCTGAGAGCAGCAGATACATCCCTTGACTCATGAGCAGCTAAGTCAGGGCTGTGGACACAAAGAATTGAATAAAGTAAGATAGTGGCCAAACAAAGAAGTTTTGCTGAAGCAGTGCATTTAGGAAAAGTCTTAAATCCACATTAACAAGCAGTATAGATAGGATCCTTGTGATGGGACAACCCCTTTAACTCCACTCACCCATCTTCATTCGCCTGCTATAGGTTCTATATAGTTTGTTACTTCCAGGTTCTGTACACTTTACTTGTACATTTGCTACAGCACTTAATCTTTGTTTTCCCTTCCTGTTCCCTGCCTGTTTAGTTTCCTTGTTTATTTCAGTATTCTATTGCTTACCTAAATCTACCACTGGTCTAGCTTGAACTCTGAACAGCTGTTGTTCTCTGTTACCTGCCGCTACTAGTAATACTCTTTCTTTTTACATCTCAGCCCACTGTTAGGGTACCTATAGGGAATCTATTTTAGGTTCCTGTGAGGGGCGTCCTTGTAAGGATGTTACTCTGACGTTAGGCAGGTTCGGTCAGGGGTTCTTTCAGGGAAAGTTGCCCAATCTGTTTCCGCCCACGTTCCTGGACGTGCACCCAGCTGTCACCAATCCAGGTCAGTGTTTTACAACACCATCCCAAGGCTTACTAGTAAGACCCCAGACTGAAACAGCACACAAAATACCTGAATAGAGAAAGTACACCATACCGCCTCCTAGCTGTCACATTTGTATGCATGTCAAAGAGAACTGACCAGCTAGTATGTCACTGCAGAAAGACCTGATGTGAGTAGGACAATGTACATATATGAACTGTGTAGGCCACTAAGAAATGCAACAGCGTATGAGGGAAGTAGTGTCTGTACTGCCCTCAGTGATGGAACCACAAGACTCCACAAGAGACACTAGAACGCAAGAAACTATGTTCTACATAGACTTTACCTTCAAACTCTTCACAATCCAACCTGGCAGATCACTTTTTTGGCAGACAATAGTTTGCTATCGGCCGTCGCAAACAGTCATCTCCATATAATTTCTAGAAGGCTGAAATGCTTAGGGTCTTCAGGGTATGGAAGGTATAACCAAATCTAAGATCACTTTAATAAGCAGCCACCTAACTGCTCTTTGGTTTCTATAATTTATTATATACACCAATTATTTATGTATGTATACCTATGACTACATGGAAATTAGGAAGTAGAAAGACGGTTTGTAATTTCTGTGTTTCAACAGCGGATGTATATGAGTCATTAAAAAAAATAATATTCAAGGTGTCATGAATTGCGAGAAAGCAGATTTACTTCCTGGTCTTACCAGTTGTTTACTGACATGGTGAACTGAGTCAAGAGGTCAAATACAAGGCATAAGGAAAGGGACTGAACAAGTATGTGCAGACTACGATTCATTCTAGTTAGATCATGCACTAATAACCCTAAATGACCCTTTGATACTTTTCACTACTTCCTTACTCCTAAGGTGCAAGAACCTGTCACAGACAGTGCAAAAGATTTGACAACATAATTTAACACCTTCCTGTCGCAGATCATTTTTTCGATTTTTCACTTTTGACTCCCTGCCTTTCAAATGCTGTAACTTTTTTTATTTTTCCATTCACAGAACCAGTGGCGTAACTAGGAATGGCAGGGCCCCGTGGCGAACTTTTGACATGCCCCCCCCCCAACCGACACCGAAGACCTCGTCCGACCCCCTCCTCCGCACTCTATTATGTCCCTTAGTAAGCCCTGCACACAGTATTATTCCCAATAGTGTCCCCTGCACACAGTATTATCCTCAATAGTGTTCCCTGCACACAGTATTATCCCCCATAGTGTTCCCTGCACACAGTATTATCCCCAATAGTGGCCCCTGCACACAGTATTATCCCCCACAGTGGCCCCTGCACACAGTATTATCCCCAATAGTGTCCCCTTCACACAGTATTATGTACCATAGTGGCCCCTGCACACAGTATTATCCCCCATAGTGGCCACTGCACACAGTATTATCCCCCCATAGTGTCCCCTGCTCACAGTATTATCCCCCATAGTGTCCCCTACACACTGTATTATCCCCAATAGTGGCCCCTGCACACAGTATTATCCCCCATAGTGGCCCCTGCACACAGTATTATCCCCCATAGTGTCCCCTGCTCACAGTATTATCCCCCATAGTGTCCCCTGCACACAGTATTATCCCCCATAGTGTCCCCTGCACACAGTATCATGTCCCACTGTGGACACCGATAAACAATTATTATACTCTGGGGTCTTTTCATACCCCAGAGTATAATAATCGGAGACCCGGGAGAATAAAAACATTAAAAAAACAGTTTCTTACCTGTCCCCCGGCTCCTATGCTGTTGGCTGCCAGGACGGTTGGGAGGTATGCTATATAACTATAGTGTAGGGGTCGTCAGCTTTATAATTATTGGTCGGCACTCTGAGGTCCTCATCTTTGATTTTTTTAATTTAAATTGGCACGCTGAACAAAAAAGGTTGCCTACCCCTGTCCTAGACCCTCCCCCTGTATCCTGGTGATGGGCAGCCATTGGAACCAATCCAACTGCAGCTTAATGCTGCCAGCGTCACTGACGTATTGATGCTGAGCGTGGTGGCGGGTTTCTGCAGAGGAGCCAAAGACCAGTATTGTGAAAGGTAAGTACTACTTACCCACACAAACAAAAAAAACTTTTCCCCCTATTTGACTCCCTAATCTTTTAATTTCACTGACCCCTCTGAGAACTACAACTCCCAGCAGTTCCAGATGCTCATGATCTGTTGAGAATTATAGACCTCCTCCCCCCCTGCCCAAGCTAATTTCCCACTGTATTGTTATGCTGGTGCCTGTTCTAAGTCGCAGGAGCCCCCCATACTCCACACATCATGTCATCACGATGTGATGTGCAGTGCACAAGGCCCAGGGTGCTACGGAAAGAGGAGAGGCGGCAAGCAGGAGCGGGTGAGGTAAGTGATGCAGCCAGGTTCTCCCCAGTTTTGCGATCAGATTTTAACAACCAAAAAAAACATACTCACCTGTCCCCAGCACCCCATTGTCTCTCGCTTGGAAATCCTGTACCTATTTGATCTCAGTGGTTACATGAAGTGCAGGACTCCCAGCAAGAAGGAGCAAGCATGAGACTGAATGGACACTGGTGGCGGACAACACATTGCCGGGGACAGATGAATGTGCCTTTCTTGTTTTTTTTTTTTTTTTTTATTTTACACCTGCTGCTTGCTACATTGGTTGCTCCATTTCCTGGAAACCTCTTTGAGGCTAAGGCCCCACGGGCCGTAATGTGGAAAGAACCACTGTGTGATCGCATTGCGGTTCTTTCGGCAGTGCTTTTAAGAGAAAGTACAGAGTTTTCCTATGTGGACTTTCTCTTAACATTACATCTACGGGAATGCCACCGGCGTTTCCGTAGATAAAATTGACATGTTGCGATTTGCAAAGCCACAACATCTTTGCAAATAACAGCGTGTCCGCGCTGCGTTTTTTCGCATGAATCCCATCCCCTTTGCTTGCACTGTAAAACGACGCGATTTTTAGGATAGGCCATTAATATTACATCTGTGGGGGTACAACAGTCAGAACCTCTGCACATTAGCTTTTCTAGGACAGTGTGGCTACAGGTAATGGCAACAATTCTAGGGGCCATGCTGTTCACTTGTCATACAGTGTGTAGTGGTGGGTTTAAGTAGTGCAGCGGTGAACATCATATGGTGAGTGAGCAGCATGGCATTGTTATTACCTGTAGCCATGCTGTCTTAGTACAGCTGATATGCAGGAATCCTGGTGGTGGGCCCCTAGAAACAATTCCACTGGTGAGTCCTAGGCATCCTAGTCCGACACTGCCCACATGGAGGAAATGCTTCAGCAAAAAAAGTAGCATTTTACAGTCCCTGCAAAGTGGATGAGATTCCATTGCAGAAAAATACCTTCAGCGGAAATGCTGCGATTTTCAAAACTGTTGTGCTTTTGTAAATCGCAGCATGTCAATTATACCTATGGAAATACTGCCGGTTTCCATATAGGTATAACTGATGCAGAAAGTCTGCAGAGGAGAACTCTGTGGACTTTGTTTGAAAAGAGCTGCAGGAAAACCTGCTTCACTTTTTCCTGCAGCTCTTTTTCGCTGCAGCTCACTACGTGGGGCCTTACTCTAAATGAGGAAATTTTTGATGCAACTGTCAGTGTGTCTTCTAAAAGCTTTACATATTTTTTTTATAACATGCAACCTTTATCTGGAACTAAGAAAACACATGGATACGTCACTGCCTGTCACAAGACACAAACATACATTTGTTGCCTTGAGCTCTGTGTGAAACTCAATGACTCATGTCCAGTAATGCTAGGTTCACACCAGCACTGCATCTCTGCTGTTCGGGTCCGTCAGAGGACCTAAACAACTGGATCGCTAATTACGCACGGAGCTCCGCAGACCCCATTGAAAATGATGAGGTTTGTCTGGGGTCCGTCGTTTTTAAACTGAAACTGATGGAGAAGAAAGTCCTCTGTACAGGACTATTCCTCTGCCGATTTTCAACAAACTCTGTAACGGAGTCTCCACAGATGTGAACGTATCACTATTTGGACATAAAATATAATGGGGCAGATTTATTAAACTGTCTAAAAGTAAAACACTTAGTTGCTCATAGCAACCAATCACGGCTTTCATTTTCCTGCTTCAAGAATTTTTATTGGTTTGTTTTTTAAGAGCAATACAATATACACTAAGTGGCCAAAAGTCATGGGAAGGTACCGGATGCGCTGTAATCATCAGGTCACCCCTTGGCGAGCCCTGATAATTGCAGCAAGACGACGAGACATGGACTCCACGAGGTGTTGGAAGAATTCTGGAGGGATATTGATCCACGCAGTCTGCACTGCAGCTCACAATTGGTACTGTGTAGTTGGCGCTGGGTCCATGGAGCGGACACTGGTATCCATAGCATCCCATAAATGCTCTATGGGGTTGAGGTCAGGCGAGCAGGCAGGCCAATTGAAGGTCGTAAGGTCATTGGTGTGTTTATTAAGCCAGCCCCGTGCCACCAACAAGCGATGACATGTTACATTGTCCTGTTGGTACACAACATCCCCATCAGGGAACTCCAACACCAGAAAGGGGTGCAGATGGTCTGCCATAAGTTGCACGTATTGAGCACTGGTCATTGATCCCTACACAAGGACAACGGGGCCCAATTGTGACCATTTGAACACGACCCAGACCATGACTGAGCCACCTCCCGCCTGGATACGTCACCATTTGCATGCAGGATCCATGGCTTCATGGGGCATACACCACACTCACATGCCCTGTCAGGAACTCCTTACAGTAGTGTCTACTGCGCTGTACTGTGAGAAGGGGCGTTCCTTACTGCCCAGCAATGATGCTGAGCGGTGAAGCATTCCTCACAGCTCAGCGTCAACACTGGGTGGAAAGGTACGCCCCCTCTCACAGTACAGCACAATAGACACTACTGTAAGGAGGAGCGTTCCTGACAGACTGTCAGAAACGCCCTTCTGACACTGAAGAGCTACGGTAACGGTACAGATAGCGCTTCAGAGGGGGCACAGAACGGGCTTTCTAGTGGTGTATTACACCGCATGTGCCCTGAGAACGTAAAAGGTCCTCTTTATGGCAATACTCTAAAAGTACATTTGAGAGCTATAAATGCTATGACAAATGTAAATTTTTCTTGCCATATAAAAAAATATGGCCTGGGTGCATGCGCAGTAGCATGCTGCTTCTACTACGGCTACTGCGCATGCTCCCAGGCCATTTTTTTAAAGCAATGTCAGTTCGCGAGCGCCGGAGGAAGACGGGACCCGAGGACATCGCAGGAAGAGGAGGCGTGGATGAAGAAGACAGCGGACCCTGAATGCCCGCCCACCATGCACCATGGGTAAGTTGATTACCGTATTTTCCGGACTATAAGGCGCACATAAAATACTAGAATTTTCTCAGAAATTGCAAGTGCGCCTTATAGTCCAGTGCGCCTTATATATGGATCTGTCCTACCTCTAATGAGAGTTGCAGAAACTCAATTTGAAGCTGTCTCTTCCCCAATACAACTGGTTGGGTCCCGGTCGTGCTGTTGCTGGTCTCTCCGCCGTGCCGAAGTGACCGCTCCGTGACTGCTGCACTCTGTGGCGCGATGTTAGGACAGCGTCCGGCCATGTTGGCTGCTGGCCACGCCCCCTCGCTGCCTTACGTGTTCTTCACAGCAGTCTGTTGTGTGGGCAGGGCCTGGGCCGCAGCCCCGCCTAGTTTGTGTCACACTGGAGAGCTGGGAATGCATCATCCCCCGGAGCTGCTGCTGCTTCTGTCCCCTGTGTCTCACACAGAACAGAAGCAGCAGCAGCACTGGGGGATGTTGCCCTCCCTGCTCTCCAGGCAGCCGCGGGCAGGAGGTCTGTGGGGGTCTGTGCTGAGGGCATCGGCATTACTGGCAGTGGTGTTGGCTCTGTTCTGGGTGCCCGGGCAGTGCTATGAGCCAATCAGAACGTCTGCATCAGAGCAGGCCCCGCCCCTTACACGTGTTAAGCCCCGCCCAGTTTTGGTAAACTTGTGGGCCCCGCTCACACAGCAGCCCAAGCCTCTGCCCACACAGTAGATAATTTTAAAATGGTCAATTTATAAGTAGCTCAATCCCTATACAAGTGTGAGCACCCCTTCTGTAAATGGTTTGAGCACTACGGCCACCGTACACAGGAGCTGTGATATGTACAGCTCTGTGTGCAGCAGCCCAGTGACATAACTGTGCTTCATTCAATATCCAATGTACAGCGTCTTATAATTCAGCACATCTTATAATCCGGTGCATCCTATAATCGCACCCTATATGGTGCGCCTTATAGTCCGGTGCGCCTTATATATGAACCTAGATGCCTTAGCAGGCATTTTTTGCAGGTGCGCCTTATAGTCCGGTGCGCCTTATAGTCCGAAAAATACGGTACATTCTTTTTTAGGGTTTTATTTTAAAACAGGGGGGTAGTTTAATATAACTTTAGCGGTGCCTGAATAGCCTTTTTAAAGGCTATTCACGCATATGTGGGACTCTATCAGCATGATTTTGCTGATAGAGCCCCTTTAAGCCTCCTGTACTAATATGGATTTGTGGGAATACTGCTGAAACACTATGTCATCATTTTCATACCCATAGTACTTGAGTGTACAAACTAACTCACTATAGACCAGTATTGAAACTACCATTGTTCCTGGTCAAGTATTCACTGCCTTTGTCTGTGAAAAAAACCTCCACCAAACTTGACAGGTCCTTCAATTTCTTGATTAGCCCCCTTTTTCCTTGTTTCTTCCAGACCCATTTGCACCAATCAGGACCCAGTTTATTGAATTTTGTCTCATTGCTTCAAATTGCCTATTTACAATCTTCTACTGTCCACTTTTCGTACTTATTTTGCAAACTTGAGCCAACGCTTTTTATGATGATATTGAATTTGAGGCTTCTTTACCTTTTTATAATGATATTATGAGGCTTCTTTACCTTTTTTTGGGCCACTATTGTAGTCTTGCGTAAAGCGCATTGCATGGTGCTTGCATAGATTTATGTGATCTCACTATTACGAAGCATACAAGCCACCTCCACTGCTGTGTTTGTCACGACCATAACTGATAGACCTTGTAATGAGTGGACTTGTTGATGGATGGACTTCTTATCGGCTTCTTCTTCATTGGGAATCAACCTAATGACACACTGAGCTATTAGGAATTGTGAGAACACGTTGTCATTTGATGTATACATGAAGAAAAAGATTTTTCCACCACCAGGGTCAACAGTAACAATGCATCTACATGACAAGAATCTGAATAACTAATCATATGCTAAATAGTTGCAAGTCAAATATATATACAAGATAGCCAAGGTGATTAAATGATGGTAGTCTCATGGTTGAAGCTGTAGAGCAGGGGTCCTCAAACTGCGGCCCGAGGGCCACATGCGGCCCGCCAAGCACTTCTGTCTGGCCCCGCTGACAACGCCGGCAGGCGTGCATTTATAATGAAGCTCCTGGGGAGCTCGGGCCAGGCCATGGAGCGCACTTCACTTTACCTATTGGAGGGCACCGCTCCTGATGTCTGTGTGACCTGCTCTGCCTCCAGCCCACTGTTTAAAAATTTGAGGACCCCTACTGTAGAGTATGGTGAGATGAAGCCTGAAAGTCAAAAGTTCAATACATTGTTACCATTTTGCTTGTCAATATATATAAATATATATCAAAAGGTCTCACATTGGATTACTTGTACTACTATTCACTGTTGACCACCAATCAAAATAAACAAACACAACAAAGATATGTATACATTATCTGGTGCTGTGTGCAACATTCAGTACTGAGAGAAAGAAAACTAAAGCATTATGCGCAGCAAGATATGCAAATATTTGGACAGTTGATAATTATTATAGCCCTTCTCTAATTAAATTACTGCTAAATTTCAAGGCCATATTCTGCTACTCTCACAACCAAAGATAAAGCACATTGAGGGGGGACTTATTATTCCCTCTACGCCAGAAAACCGTCTGAGATAGGAATAGTTGTGGTGCATTTTTTCCACTTTCTGTGCCCCGCTCACTTAAAGAGGCTCTATCACTGGGAAAAGTCATTTTTATCTAATCACATGCTTGCATAGGCTTTAGAAATGCTATTTCACACCTACCTTTAGTATGTAAATTGCCTCAGTGGTTTCTGAATAAGTCCGTTTTTATTCATATGCTAATGAGCTTCCAGCCAGCACAGGAAGTTCCCAGCAGCCTCCTCTCTCCTATTATCTCCTATGTGTGTGAGGCAAACAGGAAGCTGAGTCATCATCATCACCAGTCTCCCATAGAAAACAACAAGAGAGGAGTGCACGATGTATCGTGCACCAGGCTAATTAGCATATGAATAAAAACGGACTTATTCAGAAACCACTGAGGCAATCTACATACTAAAGGTAGGTGTGGAATAGCCTTTCTAAAGCCTATGCAAGGATGTGATTAGTTAAAAATGACTTTTCCTAGTTATAGAGCCGCTTTAACTTTACAAAAGTTGGCAGTGGGGGAAGGAGACCAAGATGGGTCAGGAAAGGGATGCCTCATCCTGACAAATTTACTATAAGCCACATCAGAAAACTGGCAGTATGTGAGTTATCGTAGAGCTACACCAGTTCCTGACTGACATAGATTTCTATTCTGGCTAATATGACTGAATCTGAATTAAGAACAGCTATTAACTTCTTGATAAATAATTTAGGCACAGTTAGCACCAGTCTGGGAATTCAATAAGACTGGCATAGGCTATGTTTACATCTGTGCCAAAGTCTATGTTGCAGTGTTCACCGAAAAACGTTGGAGGAAAAGGTCCTGTACTGAGGACTTTTACCACCACCAGTTTCAATTTTAAAAGGACGAACCCCATTATAGTGAATGGGCCCTCCAGGCTTCATGTGTAACTGGTTTTAGTTGTCCGCCCTGTTGGATCTGAATAACGGAAATCCAGTGCTAGTGTGTAGCTAGTGATACAGAACGCCAGCCTTGTTAAATTCCACCATGGTGCTGGAAATTATCCATGAATAACATATGATTAGATTCCAAACTATACTGCTAATTCTATCATTATTAATTCATATCTGTACTGCACAATTCTACAGTTACAGTATTTTTTTTAATTAACTCCATGATTATAAATACATTTTCACTTCCTCTAGTTACTAGACCATTAAGTACACTATAAAAGACTATTTTCAGTGGAATTCATATAAGTCACTAAACAATACCATGCAAAGCTGCAACTTCAGTCTCTATGAATTCGCAAACAACACTCCATCTTCTGGTCAACTTGAGCATTGCAGTTTCCTTCCCGTAGGGTTACATTATATTTTTCCTTTAAGTGTCTTTACATTTAAAATATCGACTAAAAATAGTAAATAATGAATAATATCAGACAAACTTTAATTTTTATTCGTTTGTACAATTTGAAAAAATAAAGAAAAGGTATATATGCCCAATATAAAGATGGCGGAATCAGGCTGCGTCACGTGATGTTTTAGCGCTCGGACCAATACAGGCGTACAAATAGGAGAAGTCTAGGATTCAAATGAACGACCCGCCTCGTTGGGGCCTTGCTGAAAGAGAGTGCTCTGAATGAGACTGTTCTACAACTGCCTGTTTAGTAAAGTGTATTTGAAAGACAATTTTTACAGGGAAGGTTTACTGTATTGGAAATAAAAGGAATATTTACTTCTTAATTATTTCAGAA
Organism: Leptodactylus fuscus; assembly: GCF_031893055.1. NCBI lineage: Eukaryota > Metazoa > Chordata > Amphibia > Anura > Leptodactylidae > Leptodactylus > Leptodactylus fuscus. Next base: position 183,364,135 of record NC_134265.1, read on the forward strand.
TAATTCTTCTTCTCAGATATTTGTTACTTATTGTCTCAGTTCGCTGCGAAACGGAACAGGCGCTAAGTAGACGCTTTCAACTAGTCTATAACGTTTGATACAAAACTACCGGGCGCGAAAACAGCGCTCAGCTTGAAAGTGAAGTTCCGAGCCCCAGACCTTGTGGTGAGTGTGATTCGCAGGGCATGTGCCCGTGTTTCGGCTGTGCGGGCGCTCATTACAAAGTGCTGTAAGAGCAGGGTGGTATGGCCATGCTTCATCTGTGGACTGAATGGTGGCTATCACTGACTGACCACACAGCTCATGTTGATGGCCACTATATTGTCAGTCTTGTTTAGAGCATTGCAGCAGCATCAGCATCTACCTATAGACTTACCACAGCTATACTTGTTCAATTACCTTCCTACATCTTGTCATGTTCAGAGAAAGCTAGGTGATAATCAGTGTGGCAGCTGTCAAAGCTCCCACAGAGATGGACACCCTTCTTTCCTGGACTCCTGAATGGCAAACCTTGTGATGTGTTAATCATACTTGCAGCATATATGATGTGGTTTTTCAGGGGAGATTCTGACAAATCTCATTCATACACTGAAGGGAGAAAAAAAAATCAGCAGTTGACCTGCAGTGCAGATGTGATATGTGTAACGTCACTTTCTTGCAGTTTTTTCAGCACATATTTCACTCTTTGTGACACTTAGGGTAAAAGCGAGAACAGAGTCCTGTTGTAAAACATGCAGGTTCCACAGCAGTTTCTGTGCCTGTTCCACAACTTTTTTTTTTTTTTTCATTCTTTTGTCCTGATCAGCTCCATTTTATTTGAATGCGACCTAAGGCCAGGCTCACATCCGTATACATGAGTCCCCCTTTGACAACAATAACAAAGGATTAAGTCCCGCCCTTCCTATTTCCGGTCGAAGATCTCTTTCCGGTTTTGAGAGTTTGCCATGTCTAGCAGGGGTATAGGCATACTGTTTCGTGGTTACGACGAGCCTGCTGCAGAACCTCATTTGCTGAATGCTATACAGTATATATATTCATTTGCCGAATGCTATATATATGTATAGCATTCGGCAAATGAACACTGATTCTGCAGCAGGCACGTCCTTGCTACGGGCAGGCAAGAGTTTTTCTCATTGGAATGAATAGTCCGATGTTAGACTCCGCCTCCTCAGACGAGCCTCTGGCAGAACCAGCGTTGATTGGCCAAACCACTGGCCACTGGCCAATCAACGCTGGTCTATTCATTTCAATGAGAAAAAGTCAACTGGTAACAGCATACTTACCTGCTCGTAGCAAGGACGAGCCTGCTACACAATCAGCCTTCATTTGCCGAATGCTATACACTGTATAGCATTCAGAAAATGAGGTTCTGCAGCAGGCTCGTCGTAACCCGAGGACCATACCCTGAAGTACATACCCAGCCCTGGTTAATTCACTAAGGAACAGGAAGTCTTCTTGCCGCCCTTCCATTGCGCATGTGCCAACCGGAAGTTCGCAGGGGGACTCATGTATTGGAGTCTCCATAGGAGGACTTTTCTTTCCATGGATTTCAGTATAAAACTAGTCAACTCCATTATAGTCTATAGTATGAACTTGGCATAAGCTGCAGTGACTCCTTTCTGCCACTACATAGAGTACAGTCTGCTTTCTGTTTCATTCTCTGTATATCACCTGCTAAGGTCTCGTTCAGACCTGCGTTTGGTAATCCGTTACGGGAGTCTGCATAGGGACAACCCGAACGGAATACCGAAGGCATCGATAAGCAGTGAAAGCACACAGACCCCATAGATTATGATGGGGTCCGTGTGCTTTCCGCACTCTGTTAGCATGAGTCATGTGGACATGAAAGTAGATCGTGAAGTACTTTTCTGCCCCCATAGTCTATGGGGTCCAGGTGCTCTCATAAGCTCTCTGCTTGCCAATGTGTTCGGTATTCCGTTCAGGGGTTTGGTCCCCATGCGAACTTCCCAAATGGATTACCAAGCGCAGATGTGAACCAGGTCTAAGAACATCTAATTGATGGAGGTTAGAAATGAGCGAACAGCGTTCGATCGAGTACATGTTTGATCGGATATCAGGCTGTTTGAGATGTATTCGATTCCAGTCGAACACCAGGTGACAAACGCACTAAAAATTTGATTCCCTTCCCACCTTCCCTGGCGCTTTTTTTGCACCAATAACTGCGCAGGGGAGGTGAGACAGGAACTACGACAACGGAGGCATTGAAAGAAAATCGGAAAAAGTAATTCGCTGGCTAATTCAGGTGACCTCCAATTTATACGAATAGTGGATTTAATATCTGAGTCATATGAGACTGTGAACTATGTGACTGTGAGACAAGGATAGCTGTACAGGCAGAGTTAGCTAGGGATTACCTTTATTTAGGTGGGAATGTCACTTACACAGCTCTTTGGAGCTCTATCTGGTTGAGATCCCTGTCAGCTTGCAATATGCGGGAGCTGACTTTTTCCCATAGGAATGCATTGACCAACGTTGATTGACCGAATGCCATACAGAGTACAGCATTCGGCCAATCAACACTGGTTCTGCCGGAGGAGGCGGAGTCTAAGATCGGTCCACAGCAGTCTCCATTCTGGTCCGATATTAGACTCCGACTCCTCACAGACGAGCCTCCGGCAGAACCAGCGTTGATTGGCCAAATGCTGTACTCTGTATGGCATTCGGCCAATCAACGCTGGTCAATGCATTCTTATTGGAAAAAATTTAGCTCCCGCATTTCGCAAGCTGACAGGGGATCCTGACGTAATACAGTGACTTGGGCATGTTAGATGCCCCCAGACATGCTTCCCCTGCTGTCCCAGTTGCATTCCAGGGTGTTGGCATCATTTCCTGGGGTGTCATAGTGGACTTGGTGACCCTCCTGAGTCGAATAGTGGTTTCCCCCTAAACGAGTAATTATTCCCCAAAGACTATAATGGGGTTCGATTGAACAGTCGAGTATTGAGTGGCTACTTGAATCGAACTTTGAACATTTCACTGTTCGCTCATCTCTAATGGAGGTGCCTGGTGTCAGACCCCCACAGATCTGATATTAATGACCTAACTTTAGGATAAAAAAACAAAAAATTTCTCCAGCATGCCCAATTATATATAAAAAATAATAACTTTAGGATAGGTCATCAATTTTTTTTGGGCCCACTAAATCTCCTTAGTGGTTGCCGATAAAAGTGTTTTGGTGCTCACTAAGTGGTTGATCAGAAACCAGCAGTGCTGGAGAAAGTATATGACTTTTGAACTGAATTCTACTGTGTAGAGATACTATATATTTATAAAGCCTCCTAATGTGTAACTTGTAAGTCAGCTGCATTATTTTCTGCACGTGATCGATGAATCACTTGACTATGGCCACCAATTATGGTTTATGCTGCGTGCCATGACTGAGTGCCTGCTTCACTGCATACCTTTTTCTTCTGTAAATGTATTATTTCAGAATTGTTGCATTTCAAATGCTGTTACTGTAAATGCCATGCATCTCTTACATGATACATTTGTTTCTCTTACAGATAGCGAGAACAAAAAGATGCATATAAAGTCCATTATTATTGAGGGTTTTAAGTCCTATGCTCAGAGAACAGAGATCAATGGCTTTGATCCACTTTTCAATGCCATTACTGGACTTAATGGCAGTGGCAAGTCCAATATCCTGGATTCCATTTGCTTCCTCCTTGGAATCTCCAATCTTACACAGGTAAACTATATGTATATGAATTTTCTATTGGGATAAAAAGATTTGTACCATTTTGTCTACTCTATGGCCTCCCTGACATGGCCATAATTAAGCTTCCTCCAAACTCAATTCACGCACAGACTTAAAGGGATTGTACCATAATGTACATCTTGTGGAGAGATAAGTGGTTAGGTACCCGAACTCTGAGACCCACTCGATAATTGTATAGAGTCCTGAGACTTCCATCTGCATGACCGCAATGAGAATTAGTTTGAACAGGTTGGCATTCAAGCATTTGCCCTTTTGCTTAATTCATAGTCTATGGGCTGTTGTCAGCATTGTACAGTGATGTTTTTGACCTTCTCTGTCAGTTCCATAGACATTGAATGGAGTGATAGCTCGCATTTTCAATCTCATGACCCCTTTTTAGTGATGATCTATCCCGTCAAAATGGTTTCTAATTTTTCAGATAACCTAGTCTCATTTAATAAAGTGTGTTATTCTGGATAAAAATATAATGCACTTTTAATTAAAAATGTTGCTGCTTTCCTTCTGAAAAATGTCTCTAAGGCCTCATACTGTGGAAAGGCAGCATTTTTTGTTGCAGATTTCGCTGTGTCTTTTTCAGCCAAAGCAAAATTACATGTAAGTGAACCAAGTAGATATAAGGGAGGGGGCAGACTCTTCTTTATTGTACAAGCCCACAGCCTTCGACAGAAATGCAAAATGTGACGAGACATCATATATGAAGGCTAAACGTCAGAAAAACTTTTCTCTGTTATGTGAAAGGGAAAAACAATTGAGCCTTGTTCCATGGGATAACGTATTGTAGAAGCATTGGTTCTGGGAAGAATATCTCCCCAATATATTACCATACAACAATTCAGGTACATTCCAGGCTCTATGTATGCAAACAGTAGTGTATGTTATTGAGATACAATAATGGTTATGCACTATAATAAATACCATGCACTGCACACAAATATGTGACATGTCAGAATAAATGTATACGGTTTCCAATATTTAGGCTACGTCACTATTTGTAAGATTTTTGAATGTATAAAATGTTTTTTTTTCTCTTTTATTTTTTCAGGTAAGAGCCTCCAACTTGCAAGATCTTGTTTATAAAAATGGTCAAGCTGGAATAACTAAAGCTACAGTATCTATTACTTTCGAGAATCTTGACAAAAAGCAGAGCCCTCTAGGATTTGAGGCACATGATGAAATTACTGTGACAAGACAGGTAAGTAATATTTTACCCTACGTCCTGACTCAAGTATTAATTTTTTTTTTTCTTAGATTGTTATACCCTTTCTCTTTTCAAGGTTGTCATTGGTGGCAGAAATAAATATTTAATTAATGGAGTTAATGCAAACAACACTCGTGTGCAAGATCTTTTCTGCTCTGTTGGTCTCAATGTTAATAATCCTCACTTCCTTATCATGCAGGTATGTATTGTATTGTCATTTTTGCATGCTATCATGCTTTTTATGCTATAGAACTGTGCTGCTATAAAAAATCAAGAAGCTTTACCGTTAGATGTTAAAATGTCTTCCCCCCCCCCCCAACTCTGTAAAGTGATAGCCTTACACTATTAAGGTCCATCAGTCAGTGATATCTGCTTTCCAAAACCCTGGTGAATAAAATTTCTAATCTGCACACTGTGTATTCGTTATAGTGTATTGTATTAGGTTTAATTGCAGATGTTACACTACAGCTTTTGCGTTATATCCTATTTCCATAAATTGTATTTCTAGTACATTTCAAAGTCATGTCAATTTCACCTCATATGTAATTTTTCTATGTATATATTTTCAGGGCAGGATAACAAAAGTTTTGAATATGAAGCCTCCAGAGGTAAATAATGTTGTCTGTCTTGCTACAAGGGCAGCAAACCTCATTAAGAATAAAAAAATACAAGATGCTAGTTGTAGAACTGCTTGCGTGAATGTTTAAATGTGACTTTTACGTAGTGCTGAAGTGGTGTGTTAATGCTGCCCTTGTTATTTCCCGACAGGGTGTTATGATGGCCTTCTGTGGCCCTATTTGATTTACACCAGTTTTCTGGCAGTTACTAAACTTTGTTACACTGGGTTCGAAAGCTCTTCAAATTCTGTTTAGTAGGGAGTAGACAATAGGTCAATTACTAGCCATCCACCCCCCAACTCCATTCTCCATGGACTTCTGTGCGTGAGGCTAGACACAAGAGATATGAAATGAGTCCAAGGGAAGGAAGAGGATAAGTGGAATAAACGCTATAACAAGTTTCCTGTTCATTTTGAAACATTTTTATAATTGTAGGTTTGTTTTAAAGGGCTTTTCATGGCCTTCAATAGGAGCTGAGCTTCAGTAGCAGTGCTCAGCCACTACACGGGCTGCAGCTATCTTATTTTGGGCCCATGTTATGTATAATACGGGTGCCAGAAGGGGTCACCAGTTAGTCCCCCACGAATCAGATACTTATCGTTTATCCTAGGGATAGGCCATAAAAATCTATGTCCCAGACAACCCCTTTTAAGATGCAAATCAAATTTTTATACACAACATATTGCTTTTAAGGAATCCCACATTGTAGATTGTGTTTCTTATTTTGTAATAGATTCTAGCTATGATTGAAGAAGCTGCAGGCACCAGAATGTATGAATGCAAAAAAGTGGCTGCTCAGAAAACTATTGAGAAAAAGGAAGCCAAGCTGAAGGAAATCCAGACGGTAAATTTTAGTTTTCTTGCTACACTCAAACAGTTTATTAAATGATTTCAAATGTAAAACAGGCCTGAAAGGTGATGTGTATTGTTTCCTAGATCCTGGAGGAAGAGATCACTCCAACTATTCATAAATTGAAGGAGGTAAGTGTAAACTACTTGTTTGATCCTTTTTTTACATGGAATAGTTAATAGTTAGTGTTGTACAAAAAAAAAAAACAGCTGGTGCAAGTGAGGAAATTAAGTGATGCACAAATTTCACAGGAACTTTTACATATAAAACGTTTTATAAAATTATCAGAATTTTGGACATTGGTATAACTAGTACACCAAATTTTGGAGACTTTTACTCCTTCTAGTATTATTGTGATACTTTTGCCTATATAGTGATTTTAAGGAAAACCCTGGTATTGGGGATTTGCAATAAGGAACCATTTCTGTTTCTATCCCAGAATAATTTTGCGTGTAGCCATATTCATTAATAGACCATGTAAATCTCCAAATGATTTTAATACATTTTTATATGCAATTAGACAAATTTTTAGGGTGTCATTGTTTTCTTGTGGTGTTTTCACAGGAAAGATCCTCTTATTTAGAATACCAGAAGATCACAAGAGAAATTGAGCATCTGAGCCGCCTGTATGTGGCCTATCAATTTGTTTGTGCTGAGGAGACCAAAGTGCGTTCTGCTGAGGAACTAAAGGAAATGCAGGATTCTATTCAAAAACTTCAGGAGACTATGTCTGAGAATGAACGGAAGGTGAAAGAACTGAGTAAAGAGATAGCAGAGCTGGAGAAGAAGAGAGACAAGGTATGACTGGTTTTATTTATTTATTTTTTCAAAGTTTGAAAAGGTCACGCTTCTTTACAATGGACTTTGGCAGCAGGTCTGTAAACAGGATTTTCACATAGTGTTTCGTGACCAAACTGTATAAGGCTCTTCAATATAAACCAGTTCAACTTCAAAGAAGATCTTAGGGTTAGGTTGTTTTGGTATCAGGTTTTTTACCATAGACCATCTGGTTCAACTTCAGGTTTGGCTTTTTGTGCTTTTCTCCTATAAGAAGCACCTAATCCTACCCTCTTATAACTTTACCAACACCAGCTTAGACGCTCAGAGGCTTGGCACCCTTCTTCTTCTTCGAACTGGTAGTGATATTGGAATTAAAATCCGTGCCATCCACTAGAGTCCTGGTGTACAGCAATGAACAGTCTCCCCTTTCTTTTGGATGATTGTTTTCTTTGCCATTCTTTAGAATGTACTTGGTCCATTTCGAGAGCCGCCTTCTGGCTTTGTTTCAGCAGTTTTTCCATAACTGACCTTAAAGAGGTTATCCAGGCTTAAATTTTATTTTTAAGTAGGCTGGGGGACGTAAAAAAAAAAACAAAAAAACCCCCACATTCTCTGTCCTCCCAGCGTGGTCCATTCATTCTGCTTTGCTGTCTTCATGCAGTGGCATTTCTTTCTGGCTATGACATCCCAGGTCCCTTCCACTGAAGCCACTGATTGGTCTTCAATCACATGTAGTGACTTCCTATGTCCTTCGCTAAGGCCGTTAATTTCCCTCAGCAGTCACTCAGTAACTTTCACTGGAGGAAAATAATGGAGCTGCAGAACCGGACGGAGCACTGTGTGTTGCGCTCGTTTTATTTATTATTTTTAAGTTAGGGGCCAGGGGAGGAGAGAAGGGAAAAAAAAATTATTACATATTTTAACCTGGACAACCCCTTTTAATATCTTTAACTTCTTTAGTCACCTAATTGATTGCTGTCCTTTCCTTTGAAATGCTTAGTCTCAAAGAGCTTTTCACAGGCTGTGATAATGTTTCACATCTATCTTGGGCAGCTCCTCATTGTGAACCTTCTCACTGCTCCACTACCTCACATTTGTTTTGTAAAACCCTTTTTTATTAGAGATTTCCATTGAAAATAAATTTTCTGAAGGTTGTTTAGCTGCTAGGAGACGCTATAATCTATAATTTGTCGGTATACCTGACTAAAAGTGTTCAGTTGTCCTCTAGAGAACTAAATCCCATATCATCCCTCTTGCTTATAATGGATGTTCTAGTATACAGAGCTAATCGGAAATAAATATTGTGCTTATATAGAGCTGTTCTTTACCTTAGCTATTCAAGGCACATCATAGCCTCACATGAGTAACAGTGGCATCTATTAGTATTGTGTATGAAAGAGATTTTACTTATAGCAATCTAATGTTGGCGTGGTGTAGTTTATACGACTGGTAAACTACCTGTAAATTGGAATAACGTGACTTTCATCTATAATAATATATTCCACCTTTTATATTAAAGGAAGTTGGAGGTGCATTACGTGCACTAGAAGAAGGTCTTTCTGAAGCTCAAAGAGCTGACGCTAAAACCCAGAGTGCATTGGATCTGAAGAAACAAAACTTGAAAGGTGAAGAGAAGAAACGCAAGGAGCTGCTCAAAAGTATGGAAGAGGTATGACTGAGAAAATAAAACTGACTAATCTTAAGCGTTCTGTATAGAGATTGCATAATCTTCTAACTGCTTTTTAAAGGATGCCAAGACTTTGACTAACAAAGAAAAGGAAATAAAGAAGATTACGGACAGCTTTAGCACCCTACAGGAGACCAATCAAAAGGATACAGAGGCCCTTACTGCTGCACAGCAACACTTCAATGCAGTGTCCGCAGGTCTGTCCAGTAATGAGGATGGTGAGGAGGCTACACTAGCAGGACAGATGATGAGTTGCAAGAATGACATGAGCAAAGCAGAAACTGAGGCCAAGCAGGTATGTTTCTTAGAGAGAGAATTTTTGGAGAAAAAATTAAATGTGGAATAACACTAATGAAAAAGTATTTGTTGCAGTTGTATTCTTTCAAGTTTGTACCAATTTTGATGTATTATCAAGTTAAAAAAAATGAAACCGGCCTTACATAGGGATTTGCTGCTAGTGAAGCATTTTAAAGGGGACCTTTGGGGCTCTGCATTGTGAGTGAAGGGGTGGTAAAGAACAGGGGCACTGTCAGCTTTGCAGCAGTAAATAACGTGCCCTAGTGGCTATGGATGACAACATTCTTGGAGATTCTGATGGCGCTGAGCAGCTGACATAAAAAAAAAAAATACTGTATTTTTCGGACTATAAGACGCACAGGTTTTAGAGGAGGAAAATAGGGGAAAAAAATTTTGAAGCAAAAACTGGTAAAATATTTAATATATGGGAGTTGTAGTTTAGCAACAGCTGCAAGGCCACATTGACAGGTGACCCTGCAGCTGTACGGGGACGCATAGAGTGTTTTTTTTTTTTTGCGGGGCCAGAAGTATTTTTTAGTTATACCATTTTGGGGAATATCTATTTCTTAGATCACCTTTTATTGAAAAAAAAAACCGGTGGTTTATGATATATGATTTTCTACTTTTATATATATATTCTAGGGACAGGAGGTGATTTAGAACTTTTATTTATTTCATATTTTTATTATATATTTTTAAAGCTTTTTTTTTTTTTTTTTACTATTTTATTCCCCTTCCCCCCCCCGGGCTTGAACCTGCGGTCACTTGATTGCAAGTCCCATAGACGGCAATACAACTGTATTGCCGTCTATGGGACATTCTGTCTATTAGTATTACGGCTGGTCATAGACCCAGCCGCAATACTAATATATAGCAGTGACAGGCCTGGGAGCCTCATTAGGCTCCCGGCTGTCACCCGAACAGGTCGGTTCCTGCGATATCGCCGTGCAGGAGCCGGCCTGCAACTTTACAGGTATGGGGCCGGTGGGGACCGGCCCCGGAGGAGAAGGGGCCACGGATACTGACCCGGCATCCGCTGTACTAGAGAGGCGGATGCTGGGGAGGGATAGACGCCGGGGCCTGAGACATCGCTGCCCTGCCCTGCATGAAGCCAGCGGCGGGGGGACGGAGGAGCGGAATAGCAGCATCACTCCTCCCGCTGCTGGCTTCATGCAGGGCAGAGGAGCGCAGCGATGTCGCAGGCCCCGGCACCTGTAATGGCGTCTATCACTTGCCGGCTTCCGCCTCTCTATTACAGCGGATGCGGCGCCACATTCGGACTATAAGACGCACCCTTCTTTTCCCCCCAAATTTGGGGGAAAAAAAGTGCGTCTTATAGTCCGAAAAATACGGTACTTTATGCACATCTTTTATCCTTGTATTGATATAACTATCACAGCATTGAAGGAATTGCTGAGTTTGATTATTTGGATGAGTAAAGAATTCAAAGAAATATGTAATATTCAATTTTCAGGCTCAAATGAAACTGAAACATGCACAGCAGGAACTGAAAACCAAGCAGACTGAGGTAAAGAAGATGGACAGTGGCTACAAGAAAGATAATGAGGCATTTGAAGCTGTTAAGAAAAACAAGGAGAAGCTTGAAGCTGAAATGAAGAAACTTAACTATGAAGGTATGAGCTCTGCGTTAACATGAGTTATAATTTTTGAAAACCTGGGTAATAATTTAATTTTGAATTCTTCTTTACATTTAGATGGAAAAGAGGAGCAACTTTTGGAAAAGCGCAGGGAGCTGGCTCGGAATGTAGGCCGCCTGAGGGAGACCTATGAGTCGCTAATGGCTCGCTTTTCCAACCTTCACTTTGAATATAGGTATGTCGGCACATGATAGATGGATAGATAGATAGAGAATTGCTATTCAAAATTTTAAGTTTTAACTTTCTTGCAGTATTTTTTTTTTTTTTTTTGTTTTCTTGCTTTGCAGAATGAACCCATAGTACAGTAGAAAATAACAATTTACTCCAGAAGTCATATGATTTTATGTTTAGCATATATTCAATCTGTCGATACTGTCAAAAGATTGAATTTAGGCAAAAGGGTGTGTTAAGTTTTTATTTTTTACTGTCCTCTTATGTCTTAATAGGGACCCAGAAAAGGGTTGGGATAAAAACCGCGTGAAGGGTCTTGTAGCTACATTGTTCTCTATGAAAGACACTTCTACTGCAACAGCCTTAGAAGTAGTGGCTGGAGGACGGCTGTACAATGTTGTGGTCGATACAGAGGTAACTTGCACTTCTTGTACTGTAATCTGTACTTTAGGTAAAATATCAAAGTGGAATCCACCAGAATAATTTCTATATACTTTAGGTTACAGGTAAAAAATTGCTAGAAAAAGGAGAATTAAAGCGGAGACTTACAATCATTCCACTCAATAAAATTTCAGCACGCCGTATTGGAGACGATACCATTAATGTTGCCAAAAATCTGGTATGTATTTCAGCGCCTATCCAAATGATGAGACAGCAGATATACTAAGAGTATTCTGGTAAAATAATTTTATCACACATTCTCTGGATGGATAGGTGATAACTGCTAGATCAGTGGGGGTCTGAGCACTGGAACCCCCAGTAGTTGCCATGTCATCCTTTCACCTAGCATCAGGACCGTAGCCAGTAGTAGTTGAATGTGGGATGCTTCTCTAACTCTGTGGAAAATCTGAAAACAAGTGATTTAACTTCTAGACAGGGCCCCTCTTTGTGCGTTCCCACAGATCTGGCAGTTATGATCTATTTAGTAGAATACCCATTTGCATTAATTTGATGGTTATGTAAATTCTGTTCTGGATAAGTAAAAAAAACAGATTTTTTATTTATTTATTTTTTTGTAGGTTGGAGCTGACAATGTTCACCTTGCCCTTACATTAGTTGGATATGAGTCAGAACTGCAAAAAGCTATGGAGTATGTGTTTGGAACAACCTTGGTCTGTGACACACTGGACAATGCTAAAAAGGTGACCTTTGACAAGCGAGTGCTAACTAAAACTGTAACTCTTGGAGGAGATACTTTTGATCCACAAGGAACTCTTAGTGGAGGTAACTTCATTCAGTATAATGCTTTGTACTTGGAGTTTAGTAGTTTTTTTGTTTTTTTTTTCTTTGCATTATGACTTATCTATTATCTATTATACAATGAAAACTAATGCATCATACACAAGAATTGGTATTTTATAATTTTGTACCCTAAGGTGCCCGCTCCCAGGCCCCATCTGTGTTATCCAAGGTACAGGAGATCAAAGATATCCAGGATGAATTGAAGGCAAAGGAAGCAGAACTGCAGACAGTGGAAAAAGAGCTGACTTCTCTGAAGAATACAGCTGAAAGGTTCAGTATTCAATTTAGTGAAATGAAGGTTGAACTTTATTAATGAATGATACCTAGTGGTTAGAATCTAACATAAAAATGGTCCATTGAAGGACCAACAGTGAACAGGAGGCAGTCTTGGGTGCACTTAGTTAACTTGTGCATGTGGGCAGTGAAGACTAGCCCTTCTGGTCAGATTTCACAGTAGAGGTCTTGTAGCTCAGGTTATTGGAAACATTAAGGCTGACTGAACAATTCAGAGAACACCGTGTATTGCAGCTTGTCATGTATGGGATTACATGGCTGTTCATGATCAGTTTCCATGCTGTCTCTTTTCAACCTCTAAAGCAGTCTATTATTGACCTTACATAGAGACATGGAGTACATCACCTGTTCAATGAACCACAGTTCTTTTTGCATCATGTGAACAGTCAGGTGCATGTGGGTTACTTACATGATTAAAAAAAAAAGCGATGACTCCAAGATGCACCATGGGAAGGATGTAATCAGATGGAGACAGAATCTACGAGCAATGTTCTGCAGATAATTCTTGGGTCTTGACCTTCATGTGGATGTTTCTTTTGAAATGTAGGCCCTATAAAGGAAATAATCTAGCAGGCTGCCACATGCCACTCCATAATTTTTTAGATTTTGTGAAGTCCAAACCTTAAGGCTGAGTTCACACGGGAATTCCACTGTGCATATTCCGTCGCGGCTGCTGTGATGAGATGCCGGTGCAGAGCACAGCATCCTGTTGCGACTTTCTGCTCTGGATTAGGCCCAAATGAATGGGCCTAGTCTGGAGGGTGGTGTCGTGAGGCGGATGCCGCAGCTGAATCAGCCGTGGCATCCGCCTGAAGAAAGGGCATGTCGATTCTTTTTTCCGTGAGCGGCATGTTGCCGATCACGGAAAAAAAGAGCGATAACGGTCTACATAGACCTCCATTGTGAGGGGGCGGATTATGATGTGGATTCAGCACCATAATCCACCCACTCTTGCCCCGTGTGAACGAGCCCTAACGGTTCAGAGCTGTTAAGGTAACAGGAGGGTGGTGCCTACTCCATATTAGATAGTTTACATGTTGTGTCCAAGAGGTTGTCTCTAATGTTGAACCATGGTGTAGGTTGTGTGTTTGTCTGGGAAAAGCAATGTCTCTCCTATTCATGGAAGAACTTTAAAGATTTCACTGCAACTTTGTTCAGTTTATGGCATTTTTTTTCCTTTTTACAGGTATCGGCAGTTAAAACAGCAATGGGAGATGAAGTCTGAAGAAGCTGATCTCCTTCAAACTAAATTACAACAAAGCTCCTATCACAAACAGCAAGAAGAATTGGATCAACTTAAACAAACTATTGGTGAGAATTTTTATTTTTTATTCAAAAAATGAAATGGAGATGTTTAAAAATTAGATTAATAATAAAAGCTAAACTTGCAGGTTAAATCCCCTGCTGGAACATTGTTGTTACTTGTGTTTAGTTTGCACACTTTAGTGTCTCCTACATAACTGCTACAGCCAATCACTGGTCTTTAGTCCAGCACGGACTGCAGAGGTCTTATGGGGTGTATGAAAATCCTTATTTCATCCAAGTAAACACACTTTGGAGGGGAAGTACCTAAATTGCAGTGTTTGAACAGTAGGGGGTTTAAAGTGTTTGTTTTAAATGACTTTAAGAATAAGCTATCATGTATGTGTGTACAAGATACAACACTATTTCTGGTCATCTCAATCATCTCATGACTTATTTTGCAATTTTTTTAAGCAGTTTTTATTTCTACATATTATATCTGTAGTTTGTATTCCTCTCTGAACTGGTTGGCGGTGACTAGCTGCCACACAGTGAGTAGAGAAGAATCTACTTGCTCTCATAACCAGAAACTTCCCAAATATTTATGCAGGACATGTATAAAGAAGTATTGATGAGAGTAAAGCACTTTGCATTTCATATTCAGCTGCATCATCAGTCAGTCTCCTGCTCACTCCACATCCCTTCCGCCTCCCATAGACCTCTATAGACATTTGTAATTGGAGTCCTGCAGTGTAGTTTGAAACTGAGATTTCAGCACTTTTTCACAGTGAAAGTCACTTTGGTAGACAGGGTGAGCAGTGAAGCCAGACAGATAAGAGCAGGAATAGGCATTTTCCTCTAAGCTATATTACAAGGTTTCCTAGAATTACCTGTAGTAATCATTTATGCAAAGTTTAAACTGTGAGTATTCCTTCATTTATTACACACCAACCCCCATTCATCTTGGCACATTTTTCAGCAACTCTGCTTTAAAACCCATGAGCCTAGGGTGCACCCTTAAATGCTAGTGCCTCTAGGGAGGTACCGGAGCCAAGATCTTTTATTTTACCGTTTCTTTTTGTAATGATAGATGAATGTGAGGAAACTCTGAAGAAAACCAAGGAGGTCCAAAAAAAGGCAGAAGAAAAATATAAAGTGCTTGAGCACAAGATGAAAAATGCAGAGGCTGAGCGAGAGAAAGAACTGAAGGAAGCACAGCAAAAATTGGATGGAGCGAAGAAGAAAGCAGATGCTTCAAATAAGAAGATGAAAGAAAAGCAACAGGTTGGTGTCACATTCTTCTTTTTATTGAAAGGAGCCTAGAAATGGTATCGACAGGATATATATTAAAAGGTTTGTCTGGGATAAAATAAAAATGAACTCCTAGCCTAAACCCCCTCCCCTGCCTAACTTCTAATTTACTTAAGTTAAAATTCATTCTAGATGAATTCTAGTTTTCATTCTAGATACAGTTGTTTTGCTGAGACAACCACTTTTAAATATTTTGGGATGCGGAAAACTTTCTTCTCCCTTTTAAGGGTTTAACAATTGTTTTTTTTTGTTGGCTGTAGGAAGTTGATGCCCTTGTTTTGGAGCTTGAGGAGCTAAAAAGAGAACAAACAAGTTACCAGCAGCAAGTTGAAGCTGTGGATGAAGCCATGAAAAGCTACCAGGAGCAAGTAGATAGTATGGCGGCAGAAGTTGCTAAAAACAAGGTATAAATGTATTGGGTAACTAAATATTTGTTTTGAAAACACTGTATACTATAATAATTGTACTGTATTTGTTATTGCAGGAAGTAGTGAAGAAAGCTCAGGAAGAACTGGCCAAACAAAAAGAAATTATTATGGGTCATGACAAAGAAATTAAAAGCAAATCAACTGAAGCTGGCAAGATGAGGGAAAGCAACAATGACACCCAGCTCAAAATAAAGGAGCTAGAACATAATATCAGCAAGCACAAAAAAGACAGTGCAGACGCTGCTGCCAGGGTAACTCTTATTGCTAAACCAAGCAGCTATTTGATATACAGCAAATGTAGAAGAAAAAATGTAGATTTTTTTTTAAATGTTTTATGGTCATGTTTTTAGCTATGTTTTGTACCTCTCTGTTTGCAAAAAGGTTGCAAAAATGCTGAATGACTATGAATGGATTTCTTCTGAGAAGCATCTTTTTGGCCAAGAAAACACAGCCTATGACTTCAAAACTAACAATCCCAAAGCTGCAGGTCAGAGACTACAGAAACTGCAAGAAATGAAGGAAAAGCTGGGTCGGAATGTCAACATGAGAGCAATGAATATGTTAACGCAAGCAGAAGAGAGGGTAAGACTGGAAGATCCAAAACGACAGAAAATATTGCTGTTTGTCGGCCATTGATGAGTGACTAATTTAGCTATATTAGTTAATGGATTTATGTGAACAGGTTGTCTGCAACACTGGTGGTCTAGGACTGAGAAGGTCTTAAAGTTAGTATTCCTGGTGTCTAGGACAGAGAAAAATAAATGTCTGCATATCTGGTGGTCTAGGGCAATGATAGGGCTAATGTTGCATAGTTAGTGACCAGTGGGTTGTGCACTCTGGAAACCCTTGCCAACCTTGCAAGAGTTTAAGTCCAAAGCTGCATTCTACATACTGCCTGCCGTTACGTAGTTTGTAATGTATGAACAAAATTCATAGCTCCCCCCCCTTTTTTTTTTTTTTTTTTTTTTATGTAGATTGTGATCCCCATATAGAGCTCACAATGTACATTTTATTTTCTCCCTATCAATATACCTTTGGAGTATGGGAGAAAATCCACTCAAACACAGGGAGAACCTACAAGCTCCTTGCAGATGTTGTCCTTGGCAGGATTCAAACCCAGGACTCCAGCGCTGCAGTGCTAACCACTGAGCCACCGTGTTGCCCGTGTAGCACTTTTTTTAAATGTTTTTTTATATTATACACGTGTGTGTGTGTGTGTGTGTGTGTGTGTGTGTGTATGTATGTATGTATGTATATATATATATATATATATATATATATATATATATATATATATATATATATATATATATATATATATATATATTTTTTTTTTTTATTTATTTTTTTTTATACCAGCCTGACAATCTGCTTATGGCTCTTCTGATAGTTGTCCCCCATCTGAGTGATACTAGACTATAAATGATCAGCCTCAATTTGATGAGACAATTAAAAGGACAATTTGTAGCCTGGTAATTTTACAGCTATGTCCATATTTTCCTCTTTGGAACCAGTCATAATCACTTTTATTTCTGTAGTACAATGACTTGATGAAAAAGAAGAGGATTGTGGAGAATGACAAGTCAAAGATTTTGGACACCATTAAAGAACTAGATCAGAAGAAAAATGAGGCTTTGAATATTGCATGGCAAAAGGTAATTGGCGCTATTGTTAAGGCTTTGCTGTGGGTTTTGCTCTTGTCAGATGTTCTCCTTAGCAGGTATTCACCACAGAGGAGTAATGATGCGTATTATCTTTTTCTAGGTGAATAAAGACTTTGGTTCAATTTTTTCAACACTTTTACCCGGGGCCAATGCTATGCTGGCCCCTCCGGAAGGAAAGAATGTACTGGATGGACTGGAGTTTAAAGTTGCTTTGGGAAGTACATGGAAAGAAAATTTGACAGAACTAAGTGGAGGGCAACGGTAATCATTCTTTTAAATTGTCATTTTCTGTTTTAAATGGATTGTCCAGGCAAAAATGTACACAAAAAATATTTTTTTTAGGGGGCAACACGGTGGCTCAGTGGTTAGCACTGCAGCCTTGCAGCGCTGGAATCCTGGGTTCGAATTCCACCAGGAACAACACCTGCAAGGAGTTTGTATGTTCTCCCCGTGTTTGTGTGGATTTCCTCCCATTCTACAATAAGACATACTGATAGGAGAAAAAAAAAAAAAGAAAAGTACATTGTGATCCCTATATGGGGGCTCACGATCTACATAAAAAAAAAAAAAAAAATTTAAATCGGCGAAGGGTGGTGAAAAAAAAATTATACTCTCCTGTGCTCCAGTGCCTCCCAGCATCAGTAAAGGGCTTGTGACGTCACTATCTATGACATCCCAGGAACTCTTTCTGAGCCGCTGATTAGCGTCAGTAGTCACCCTGAAGCCAATCAGCGGTATCGGTGGAGGGGATCTGGTACGTCACAGCTGCTGAGTGGTTTCACTTTGAGAAGAATTAGGAGGACCAGACTGTGCTGGGAAGACACTGGAGCATCGGGGACAGGTGAGTATTATGGGTTATCCCATCCCCCCCCACACACACACACACACACACACACACTCCCCACTACACCATTCACCGTATGGGGATAAATAGTTTAATAGTTTGCATTGTTTGAGCACGGGGATCCCTAAAATGTTTGTTTAACTTTTGTCTATTTTTATTTGTGATATAGGGGGAGGGGGGTTAGTGTGTGGTTTTTTTTTTTTTTTGTTTTTTGTTTTTTTTTTCCCCTTTCTACTTATATTCTTAGACTCCCTTAGACCTTTTGAACTCTAGGTGGTTTGATCACTCATAGTATTCACTGCTATACTATAGTACAATCCATGACAATCCAGAGGGCGGCGATTGGTCCAAGATGGCGACACCCTTGGCACTTTAGATGCCACCGTTAAATGCGACCGTGGCACCTAAATGTTCGTAGCTGTTAGTGGTGGGTCCTGGCTGTATTATACTGAGCCCTCTCCAGACATGCCCATGTGACCAAGGATGTACTATTACACCCTTGGTCGATAAGGGATTAAATTCACCTAACCACTTCAGTACCAGGCCGATTTGTGGTTCAGGACCAGAATCCTTTTCGGGTTTTAACACTTATCATTTGAGTTATTCAACGAATTTCTGCATCTTGTTTTGGTGACATAGGCTTTTATTTTGTTGTTTTTTTATTTTTTGCATAGGTTTTAATTTTCTTTTTTATACCCAGAAAAATATGAACAAAAGAGGATGGAAAACGTTTGTTTTTTCACTTTTTTTCATTTTTTTTTTATTTAATAGCACAAAATGCTATAAAAAAAACTTTAAGAATACTACAAAAAAAAGTTAAAATAATTTTTGTTTTCCGTTATGGTAATTTTTAATGTTGTTGGAGGTGGGGCTAGAACTTGTAATAAGGGTGTGTTATTAATCTATTTTTTAAATGTATTTATTTTTTGGGCTGTGGCGGGGAGACTTATTTTTCCCTGTAAGGGTATGTTCACACATCAGTATGCCATCCATCCGAGAGTAGAGATAAGGAGGACACAGGAACATTTATTATACGTCCTTATCTTTACTTTGTTTACAATTGCTACTTTTAATCCTCTTATCTCTCCTCTAGGGGGCGCACAGCGTTTGCTATCAGCATAAAAAGGTGTCAGTATACAATCAGTATGTGCATCAGTCCGTTTTGAAGTGTCAAACTGAATTCAAACGGACGGATGGCATACTGATGTGTGAACACAGCATAACTGGGGTTGGTACATTTAGCCCCAGTTCCAGGAGGAATACAGCCTCCTGCTCATTACTGTAGAGCTTGATCTGTAGGACACAGCAGCAACATCGGACTCTGATCTTGGCAGATCATGTGACCGCTGGATTCAGAGGGTAGCCACAGAATGGCGGTGCCCACAGCTGTGTGTTTACAGTGCTCATTGAGTGCTGTGTACACAGTGATCAGGGAAGACTGGGACGGTAATGAACCTTCCCTGCCTTCTCTAGGGGAGCTCTAGCTGAGGTTACAGCTGGCTTCCTGTTTCAGCAGCTGCACGACTTTGTGCAGCTGTTCAAAACCACAAGGACGTATCGGTAAAGAACAAGGCAACCACTTCTGGACGTATATAGTCTGTGAGCGGTCCGGAAATGGTTAATGTAGTTTTCTTTACTACATCTGGTAGAACAGGGGTCAGCACCTCAGGCACATTTACTTAGCACAGAGCTCTCTTATATGTTTAAAACTCTGCTCTTCCAGTTGACACTAGGGGGGGGAAAAGCATGAGGCATCGGAGCCCTAATCTCTCGGTTGTGAGATTGCCCAGTCAGTAGGCAAAAATTGCCTGTGCAATTCACTTATGTACCTTGAAGCAAGTGCAGAAGTATGATATGGCAGTTGAATGTGCTAAATTGGGCATTTGTTCATTTCAACAAGACTGGACAGATTTGTATGAATTAATTCAACAAAAAGACCGGGCTATGAGAGGGACTGCAGACCAGACCAGTCATGTTCCAAAGGTCTCTCTTGCAAAAATAAATTGTTTTAATCAACCAGTTATTTGCTTGTGGTTATGGTTTGTGTTAAATGACTTGTGCACCATTTGATATCCGTACTATTATTGCATTGCACACTGGGTACCTCATATTTTTGTCCTGGAAGCTTGTTCCAAGCCAACTGCTATCTATTAAGAGTCTACTACTGGTGCCAGGACAAAAGTGACCAAAAGTGACCAGTAAAAAGTTCTCTATCCGGAACAAGATGTCTGTCTGTGTCAATGTCAGGATGCAGATGGAGTTGAATACAATGGGAAAGGGTTTGGCTTCCTGCTCCACCATTCATGCTGCCGCTAGTATTGCCTGCAACTCAGTGGTCTTCAGTAATGGTTTTTTTTTTTTTTTTTGGGGGGGGGGGGTTGTTTTGGTTTTTTAAGTTTAGTAGCTTAACATTTCCTTCTATAATAATGTTTCTGTGCACTTTGTATTATTTTTCAGCTCCCTTGTGGCATTGTCTCTTATTCTTGCCATGTTGCTTTTCAAACCTGCCCCAATTTATATTTTGGATGAAGTTGATGCTGCCTTGGACCTTTCACATACCCAGAATATTGGCCAGATGCTTCGTACGCATTTCAGACATTCACAGGTATATTAAACAGTAATAATAAACTTTTTCTCTCTTATTTCTTTCCATTTTTGAGCTTTGGGGATAGGTAAAAGCTGAATAAGTTTGCCCGCATGTATAACGCCCTGTATTTGAATCATCCTGAATGACTTCATTGTTAGGACTGAATACTCTTCAGTGCAGTTTTCTGGTACAAGGAGTCACAAAAGACTAGTACTGGATAGAACTTCTTGAACTATAGGGGAAGGTTGAGAATACTTGGACTTGAATAATAAAATGTTTCCGGGGAAGTTGAAGCTTACTTTTCTACATAAAGTGAAGTCTACTGAAAAAGATAACCTTTTAAATGCTGGCCAGTGGACATATGAGTGCCGTGAAGTCAGTCCGCCAAACTTTTTTCCTTTTCTTAAACGTTTTCCATACGGTTTTGAGTCATCTGAAGTCAGTCTGATGGAAGGCGTGAACTGTGTCCATGCAAGGCCCCACCGCACAACCACGTGCACAGTCAGTGTGCTAGCCATGTTTTTCACAGCCAGCACACTAATCAATTACTTTTTTTTTTTTTTTAAGCCCCATACAGTCAGTGTATTTTCACAGGCCATGGGCAAAACTCAGGACAGGTACTATTCCTGTCTGTTTTGTGGGCCGCGCTTAATGCTGTACCGTTCAATCACTGTTGTGTGCATGCCTCATAAATTCAGGTGTTAGTATTCAGTACTCTTTTTGTCAAAAAGGACTCAATAAAACCAGGATTTTTGAGCACTTACATGGATACAATTCACCACCTCCTTCTTTTTCTTTCTTTTCTGGCTAACACGTATTGCACTATTTTTCCCTATGCTGCTTTGCGTTTTGTAAAGGTTTAACACAAAATGGAGAAATGTTTATCACTTTGCTTTGAAATGGAGTAATATTTCCAGTTCATTTGCATTTATGCATTTAAGTTATTATGATTGTGCAGTTTATCTGCTTTTTAAACTCTCTGCTATATTGCTAAAGCGTAATTAAACTGTTGGACAATTTTTTTTGATTTTCTGACAGTATTTTTCATTAATGTTGCACGGTAATCTACTTAATTGACAAATCGTGGATCCTTTCTGTGAAATCCTTTTTTTCACAGTTTTTCCCTTAAGCTGTTTCTGCCTCTCACTGACAGTTACTTTGTATAGAGTAGGGGGCTGTGTAATATGTAGAGAATAGAGATGAGCGAGTACTGTTCGGATCAGCCGATCCGAACAGCACGCACGCATTGAAATGAATGGAAGCACCTGGTACTTCCGCTTTGACGCCGGCCACTTAACCCCCGCGTGCCGGCTACGTCCATTCATTTCAATGCGTGTGTGCTGTTTGGATCGGCTGATCCGAACAGTACTCGCTCATCTGTAGTCACTAAGCTGTTATATCATGGAAACTATAAAACGTACAAACTTATGAAAGAGGACATTCTCTTTTTTTTTTTTTTTTTTTTTTTTATGTGACACTGTGCAGTTGAAACTGCAGTGCTATCTAGGTCATTTCCAGAGCGATTATTGGTTGGAATAGGGATATTTATATTCAGCGACATAATGAGATATAAAAAAAATAATTCCCGACTGTGTTTTCAACCTGTGAGATATCTGGAAATAATTTATACAACACTGTAACCTTTAGGGAATCTCCTCTTTTATATGACTCCAAAAACAAGTTTGTACCTTTTTTATAATCTTTGAGAGAGAACTCTTTGAAATGACCCTCCCCCACCCTAGTTTTCTCAAAATTTTATAGACCCTTCTCCATACACAGTAATGAACTATGGGAAGAATATGCAAATCCGCCTTCCATGATGTAATTAGGAAGACAGTTGCTGCCTCATTGTTGCAAACCAATAGAGGGCGCTCACTGGAATGTGCAAGCCTGTCTTAAGACAGGATTCCAGTGAAATAACCCAATAATGGCTGCTCCCTTTAGCCTCATGCCCGACCTTCCAAGAGGCCTTTGTTTTGCAATGACGCTGGGATTATTACCAGGTTATAGTCTCTCAATCGAGGACAGCTGTTTCGATCTGGTTGGATCTCATCAGCCCGATGTAGAGAGGACTATAACCTGGTAGAGGTGAGAGGCTTAGACAGGGTTCGGGGGATATTGTCACTCCTTAGGGAGAGACCACCATATAGGTGTCCAACCAGATCGAAACAGCTGTCCTCGATTGAGAGACTATAACCTGGTGGTAATCCCAGCGTCATTGCTAAACAAAGGCCTCTTGGAAGGTCGGGCATGAGGCTAAAGGGAGCAGCCATTATTGGGTTATTTCACTGGAATCCTGTCTTAAGACAGGCTTGCACATTCCAGTGAGCGCCCTCTATTGGTTTGCAACAATGAGGCAGCAACTGTCTTCCTAATTACATCATGGAAGGCGGATTTGCATATTCTTCCCATAGTTTCATACACAGTAAAACATTCAGTGAGAGGCAGTAACGGCTCTCAATATTGAAACAAGGGAAAAAGTTAAAAACAATGTAGGATTTCACAGAGGGTATAACATTTGTTAATAAAGTATAATCCAAAATGTATTAATGACCCAAATACTGTCATAGAAAATCACTTATTTTAGCCATTTTACATGACTAACAAATTGTGGCCCCTTCTCTCCAAAGTTCATAGTCGTTTCCCTGAAAGATGGAATGTTTAACAACGCCAATGTCCTCTTCAAGACTAAGTTTGTGGATGGAGTGTCTACAGTTGCACGGTTTGCTCAGAATCAAAATGGAGGAGCGTCCACCGGTCAGCAGCGTTCAGACAAGAACAAATCTAAAGACAAAAGAAACCGGATGCAAGTAGATGCATAAAGGCTTTAAGCAGAGACTTTTAATGTACTATACAGTCAGAATGTGTGGATCTATATAACTTCCATACGCCAGGCTCCACAACATTTCCCTTGTATTTAACTTTGTCTTTTTGTCTTTAGAATTCCTTAAGATGTGACTGTTCTTTCCTCACTGTATATATTTTCTTGTTCTAATGGGGAGTATGTGTAATCTATTACACTATAAACTTTATAACCTATGAAGGTGATTTTATTTTACTAAAATGTTTAGAAAAGATATAATTTGCTTTTCACCTGACAATAAAACAGGGCCGTCTGTATTTTTTGTGAGTGTTTTATATTGGAAACTTTCTACAGGTATGTCCTCGATTTGTATGAATAAACTCTGAAAATATTACCTTGTTCTCTCAGATGAGTGGTGTGTAACTGGTAGGCAAGTGCTGTAAACACTTAGTGGATGGTACCACAAGTGCAAATAAAATACTGGGCACGTCCTATCAGACTACAGTATGTTTTGATGGGTTGTGAATGCAACATGCATTTACAAGAGACTGGCACTTGGATTTCTGCCGCAGCGGATCTTCACAAGGATTAAGCAATTAAACATTGGGCGAACTCTCAGATTGTATCTGCTGATGTAGAAGATGAACAACTGTGTTTTTTGGGTGGCACAAATGC
This sequence comes from Leptodactylus fuscus, assembly GCF_031893055.1. Lineage (NCBI taxonomy): Eukaryota > Metazoa > Chordata > Amphibia > Anura > Leptodactylidae > Leptodactylus > Leptodactylus fuscus. The sequence continues at coordinate 183,388,222 of NC_134265.1, forward strand.
TCTTGACTTATATTCCCCAGGAAATTTTTGAGTTTTTCTTAACTATTTATCATGACATCCCTTAAAAATGTAAGCGTAAATGGGCTAGTAGTCTTACTACCTCTTGGAGTCACTGGGAGGCTGTTTGTCTTTAGTAAACACTTTTACTTATTTTATGAGAAATGCAAGTACATGAAAAATAATTCGGTATTAAAGAGGACCTTTCATGTCCTCGGGCACCTGCGGTGTTATATACTGCTAGAAAGATGACAGCATGCTGAATTTAAACCTCCCTTCCCCAGTAATAGTCTATGGATGAGTACTGTCAGGAGGAGGGGAGGCATTCTTAACCGCTCAGCGGCATTGCTGGGCGGGAAAAGACACCCCCTCTGTCAGTATAGCACTATGGCCACTACTGTCAGGAACACCCTTCTGACATCTAAGCAACGATATCTCTCCCCCTGGGGCACAGAACAGGAAAGCCGACAGTGCGCTGAATTCAGCGCACTGTCTCCTTTCTAGCGGTATATAAAACTGCAGGTGTCCCAGGACATGAAAGGTCCTCTTTAACTTTGTGTGCCATTCCTCTATTGAATCTTCTTAATCTATTTACAGACCTTCAAGTTTTAGGATTGCAGTTAATATAGAGATGCGATTCCCAACTGGAAGAGTCCCATAGAGACTTCCCCAGGGCTGACGCAACAATCCAGTGGGGGAATGTCCCCACGACCCCATTTAACTGATGGCCACATTATTTGCTGGAGACACGAATTGCCTGGGGAGCTACAGAAGGGCATTATCAGGTGTCTGGGAGCCACTGGGAAGCATCATGTATCTGAGGGCTCCTAAAGGATGGAGGAAGAACATATTGTGTGTTAGGCCACTAAGGGAGCGTGGTGCTGGTAAAAGGTGAATTTTTGTAGGTGTTGGTGGACAGTATAAGATGGTGTTCCTTTGAGGGTGCGTTCAGATGAAGGAGTTAAAATTTGCATCAAAACTGCAATGGGGAAATGCATGCAGTTTTGATGTGGTTTTTTTTAACTTTTTACAAGTACAAATTTATGTTCCAGCTATAACTCAAAAACTGCACTAAAACAACACATCAAATGTCTTCTCGCTTATTTCATTGGGGACACAGCACCATGGGTATAGATCTGGCCACTAGGAGGCGGACACTAGGAATTCCAAAAGATGTCAAGACTGCCTCTGGGCTATATGCTCTCCACAGACATGGCCTGACTCAGGTCTTTCTGTTTTACGCTAGGTTCACAAATAAAACCGTTTTGCACAAAAAAGATTCCAAATTGTTACACAGATAAGTCAATGGGTGTCCACTCAAAATAAAAAAAAAATAAAAAAATTAGTATTCTGTTTTTGACCAATCCATTTCTACCCGCCACCCCTTTGTTCATTCTGAGCATGCATAGAGGTAAAAACAGACTACAAAACTGACAAACTGATTATCCATTTGTACTCCGCTTTCCATAGAGCTCAATGTAAAAATAAATAAATTGTTGCTGCCGTGTGGTATGCTAATTTTTTTGGATGGAGAAAAGTCCTATAAGTCTGACTGTATTCTCCACCCAAAAGAACAGATACCAGACAGAAATGCTCCAACCGCGCACCTGTAGATGGTTTTTACAGCCCATTGAAATCAATGGGTTTTAAAATGGTACCTTTCAAAATCATCTTTTGAAGATTTTGAGACTTCCTGACCTGATTTTGCACGGAGAGCCAAACGTAGATGTGAACACAGCCTTACATTGTTTATTTTTTTTTCTCCTTCAGATGCAGGGAGGGAGGGGGTCTGTAGCATGTATGCCACACAAGTCGCCTCTACCTACGGAAGTTCATATCTGTCACCTATTCTGCACTGTCACGTCGGAGAATACCAGTGAACACTCTACCATGTGCAGGGCCCATTGAAGCGGTGACCCTGCGGTGCCTGAAGAGTCTGCACAACACCACCCAGCCCTACTGGGGTACTTTATCCAGGGTCCCAACCCTTCTCGTCATTTTCCATTCATTGGGTCCCTTCTCCTCAAGAGCTGGGGTCTCTACTTTAGCGTATAAGGCCACCTTTGGCACTGCGGCTTTGTTTTCCCATGGGGGTGCTTTCCTTAGTGGTTGTTCCTGGTATTTCTTTTAGGAGTCCCATTTCAGGTCCCCGACTGCTTCTGGTGCTCCTGGTGGTGGCATCTAATGAAGTCCCTGGCTTCTCCGGGAACTAGGCTGCCCCTCTCCCAGTCCCTCAAATTGACTTATGGGAGGGTCCCTTTGTCCCTATCCTAAGCTCAGGGATGGGTTTTTCCCCCTCCCTGAAGAGCCTTTTTTTGCTCTGTGCCTGTTTATCTTCTCAGCAGTTTCCTGCAGCCTGCATCTTCCACAGGCCTTTTTTCCAAGGGACACCACATCTGGGATTCCTTTCTGTGCAGTAGGCAGTGACCGGACCTCTCCCAGTGGTCTGGTAGGCTAGCCTCTTGGGTTACCCCCTCCTTACTACAGGTGACCTTGCCAGACTTACTAGTCTGTGATGGAAACTGAGTGACTATTTGGCCAGGCAGTCGTTCCAGTCAGTGTTCTGTAGACCTCAATGTGCCCTAGAGGATTAGACAATCTTCCTACAGGTCAATGTCTCCCAATCCTTTGGGTAGTTTCCAATATCAAGTAGCAAGGCATCATCGTCCCATTCCCACTTCAGAGTGTTTGATCTCTTTGTCTCATCCTGGACCTGAAGAAGCTCAACAGGTTTGTCCATATCCACAAGTTATGCATGGAGTCCCTGCAGTTGGTGGTGGGTTCCCTCTAGACCAGCAACTTTCTGGCATCCTTTGACTTCTGCAACATTTAGCTCCACTTTCCTATTGCGATGTGTCATCAGCGGGGGTTTTTTTTGGGCCAGAGCGTTCCATCTCTTTCGGTGGTCCACATTCCAGGTGTGGACAATTGGGCAGAAGACTACCTAAGCCAAGAAAACAACCCGGGTGAGTAGTCACTTCATCAAAAGATCTTCCATATGTGATCTCAGTGGGACACACCTGATGTCAACCTATTCGCCTCCTGTCTGAATCACAAGGTCCCCTGCTATGTAACCAGGTCCTTGGATTCTAGGGCCATTGATGACCTTGTGATTTTCTGGTCAGACTTTCCCTTTCTGTACCTGTTCTCTGCTCTTCCTCGGGTTCTCAAAAAGCTCAATACCGAGGTGGTTCCAGCCATCCTGGAAGCTCTGAATTGAACCTGCTGGGCCTGGTACGCGGATCTCATGTTCTTGCTGGCAGACGCTTCTTGGCCTCTTTTTCTGTAGGTCAACCTTCTGTCTCAAGGACCGCTGTTCCACCCCACCTTACCTCAGCAACATTTAATGGCTTGGCTGTTGAAGAATAGGTTCTGCAGTATCATGGGCTTTCAGAACCTGTTATCCAGACTATACTCAAGACCTGGAAAACATAGTCAGCCAAGATCTACTATCGCACATGGAAGGCTTATGTTTACATATGCAAGAATAATGCAAGAATCATCCACTCTCCCTTTCTCTTCCCAGGATCCTGGCTTTTTTCCAGTCTGGTCTGGATCAAGGTCTTGGCCTTTCTTCTAAGGACAGGTTTTTGACCTTTCCATTCTTTTTCAGAAGACCTCCCATAGAACCTCACCTTCGTCCTTGAGGTGCTTCAGGTTCTCCCCCTTTGAGACTTCGCCTTCTGTCCTGGAAGGTCACATTTTGGGTGGCCATTACCTTCATCTGCAGTGACTCCAAGCTGCCTGCACCGTCTTGGCAGCCTTCTTTTCTTGTTCTCCATAAGAACAAAGTTGTCCTTCATCCATTACAGTCTTTTCTGCCCAAGGTGGTCTCCTCTTTCCAGATCGAGATCATCATACCATCTTTCTGCCAGGACCCCAAGCACCCAGGTGAGTGTTCTCTTCATTACCAGGATGTTATCTGGTCTTATATGTCCCTCACTGACCCTTTCCATTGTTTGGACACCGTGTTCTTCCTCTCTGGCTGCTTCCATCTCTTGATGGATCTGGTCTGCGATCAAGGAGGCCTATCAGCTTAAGGGTGGGGCACTGCCTCTCTGTATGATGGCCCACTCCACAAGAGATATCGCAGCCTCCTGGGCTGTTCAGCATCAGGCTTCTGCCACTCAGGCCTCCATCCACACCTTCACTAAGTTTCAACAGATCGATACTGTGGCTTCTGCAGAAGCCAGTTTGGGCCATAAGATTCTGCAAGTGCCTGTGTGCTAGGTTGTTTGCTTGGCCGTGTAATTCCCTCTGGGGCTGTTTTAGGACATCCTAGGGTGCAATGTCTCCTAGTGAAATAAGCGAGAAGTGGATTTTTTTTTTTTTTTTTTTTATCCGTAAAATCCTTTTCTCATATTCCCTGGGGGGGACACAAACCCCACCCTTGTTTTCACTCTTGTTCCTGCCCAAGCGGTTTTTGTTCTTTTCAGTTTCAGGACTTTCTTTTTTTTTTGCGCTTCCTGCTGCCGAAGTAACTGACTAGTACACACTGAGAAGGTAGCGTAGACAGCATTTACATATAACCATATATTATTTCATTGGACTACTTGTTCCCAAGTACCCAATGTATAAATCAAATATGTAATGATGAAAAGAGAAATAAAAACATATTACCAAGAATTTGATAATAAAGATGATAATTTATAATAAAACACAATCAATTGACCAATTCCAAGTAGAAGCAGATTTAGAATTTGTGCTGCTGTAGTATACAGGACCTCAGATAAACCTGCAGCCGTTATAAACCCATGTACAACTATCAATGTGAACTAGAACTATAAAATGCCGAGATATACTGGAGAACAGACTTCATGGAAATATTTATTTTAGGCGTGGAATGATGCATGCTACAGCATAAATGTAATCTTGAATTCTCAAAATCCACGAAACATGATTGGATGAGTTGCACAGGTTTTCATTTTATAGATATTAATTTAAATTCTCCAACTTCTTCTTGAGCAACAATCCTTTATCTCTTAGGTCTGGTCTGCTGTCCAGTTCCATTGTTGATAAAGATGTAATGAGTAGGCTTCTATTGTCTAAAGTAAGGCTTTCCCATTGTTCTGAGTCTGGAATAATAATAATACAATTAAAAAGAAGAAATAATTCACGTACAAAAATACAATTAAGGTGATAAAAGGCCACGTAAAATACTAAATATACATGCTCGCAAAAAACAAATTCATTATATATAGAGAGAGAGAGAGAGAAAAAAAAAAATTATATCTGCATTTTTCAAGCACATGGGAACGTAATCCCTGAGCGCAGATATGAGCCCAGCCTTTGTAAATCATCCTCCAGTTATTCACTTCACCTACGTACCTTCAAGTTTCTTTAAAAGTGTTTCTATTACAGTGATGGCTTCTGTTCTTACAGATGCATAACTCTTATTTTCTGCAAAACAAATGCTTTTCTTAATATACTGCACCTAATGATGGCAAAAACATTTTATTACTGTAGAAAAGATAGTTGTAGTACCCAGAGAATGTGCAAGTGCTGGACAGGCTTCTAGCAGGATTTCTTTAAGGGCTGTAATGTCTGAATGTTCCTTTTCTAAGATTAGTAAGCTGAAAAACAAAAACAAAAATTTTATGACAAGACAAGAATGATCAATGTGCAATAAATGTAACTACGGTATTTGTCATCACTTGTGATCTAGCCTGACCGGAGAGAGAGAAATGGACACTTAGTAAATGAGTAATGTTTTCTAAGGAGGCTGGCTTCTTTTTTGGACACATTTTTTAAGGAAGGACACCAAACTTTAAAAAAAAAACCAAAAAAAAACAACCAACAACTGTATAATGGGACAAAACAAGAAATTAAAAAAAAAAAAACATACTGTGTGGAACCAGAAATACTGCAAATAATACATCTGGTTCAGGTTTTTTTTTAACCATTTTCACAACCACTGCTTGCTGTGTGGTCTTAATGGTCATTTGACCCTCTACAACACTTCAGGCCCCAGAAGTGTGAAGGCGTGAAGAAACAGGGGCACGCCCACACAAAACGAGGAGTAGAAGCAGGCGCGTATTGTTTCTTCTGTTTTGTATTTTTTCCTTTATTTTACCCCATTCTATTGCGTTTTTAATTGAGACAGGGCAACCCCTTTAAACTTATACATTACTGTACTAGAGAAAATTGTAGCAAGTTCTTTAAAAGGGGGTTTTCAGCTTTCAGGCACCAAAAGCAGCTGCAGTGGAAATCTGCAGCCTATTCATATTTAAAGGGGTTGTCCCGTCACAAGGATCCTATCTATACTGCTTGTAAATGTGAATGTAAGACTTTTCCTAAATACATTGCTTCAGCAAAACTGCTTTGTTTGGCCACTATCTCACTTTATTCATCATTTTGTGGCCACAGCCCTGACCTGAGTCAAGTGATGTGTCTGCTGCTCTCAGGGGGAGGGAGGAGGGGCTAAGTGCACGGGAGCGAGCCTGGGGGGGGGTAGTTTACCCTTTGGGGGACAGGTGAAGCCAGCAACATCGCTATGTGCCTGCCCTGCATGAAGACAGCAGCGGCAGAAGCGATGCTGCTATTCCCGGGGGGGGGGGGGGTGCGGCGGAGCGGAATAACAGCATCGCTTCTGCCGCTGCTGGCTTCATGCAGGGCAGGCACATAGCGATGTTGCTGGCTTCACCTGTGCCGGCGTCTAACTCCCCGGCATCCGCTGTAATAGGCGGATGCTGGGGACGGTTAGACGCCGGCACAGGCACATCGTTATGCTTCTGCCCTGCATGAAGCCAGCAGCGGCAGAAGCGATGCTGTTCCACTCCGGGGTCACATATGCAAAGCCAAGCGGCGAGATGCCGCCGACCCTGCGTGCAAGCTCATACACCAGTCTAGCCTTCACAATGCTAATACAGACCCGCAGGTTGTCGGGTCTGTATTAGCATTGTGAAGGGTAGACTGGTGTATGAGCGTGCACGCAGGGCCGGCGGCATCTCGCCGCTTGGCTTTGCATATGTGACCCCGCCCACCAATGACGAGACAAAGCCGGAAGACAAAAGATTTTAGAGGAACGAAGACGGGTAAGTATGCGACGTGGGACAACCCCTTTAAGTAATAGGAGCTCTATTCACTGTATAGTGGTGGTGCCAGGAATTGCAGCTCTGGTCATATTATTTGAATAGGACTGCATCTGCTCTTTGTCCACTGCGTGGTGCCAGAACAGCTAATCTGTTAAAGGTCTAGGTGTCAAACACCCACAGATCACATACTGAGGACATATCCTATAGATAGGCCATCAGTACAAAATATGAATTAGGGACTTGACAACCGCTTGAACAGCTGGAACCACTGGAATGATGCATTGTATATGGGAAACTGCCATGACTGGATAGTACTCTGTAAACAAACCGATTGAAAACCGATTGAGGAAAACTGATGCAGCAACAATCACTTGCTAAGAGAGTAACATTTAGCTTTACAGTGACCAGACTTACCCCTGAAAATATGTGTTCATGGACTGAAGGACAGCATGCTGAACTTTCCACGTGCTTAGCTTCAACCTCTCACACATTAACTTGCAAACTTCAAAACGGTAGCAACCTATCACACCATAAAACATATGCAATAAGTGAAAATGTACTTGTTATCCCTTTTAGCAATATTGGGCATGTGTTTACAGATTTACAGAAGTACAGCAAAAAAGTGTAGAATTTTTTTTTTTTTAAATTGTACAAAAATTATTTTGACCTGGATAATAAAACTTCATTTATAAAACAGTCATAAACAAATTGTGGCTTTCTTTCCTCCCAACCAAGTTAGTACATTTATCACTGTATTATATGTCTACCCAAAATACAAATTAAAATACAACTGAAACCACAAAAATCAAGTCCTCATAGGGCTATATCAATGGCAAAATTAAAAAGTTATGGTTCTCAAAACACAGCGTCTTCAAGACCCAAAATAGGCAGCATGAATTAATAAGTGTTGCTCTGCTGATTCTGGCAGAGTTGGAATTTTTTCTCTAGCCCCCACTGTTCCCGAGCAATCAGTGCTGTTAGTTTTGGTGCCTGATATGCTATTTAGACTCTGTACTGTTAGCAGGAACAGGTCAGGGGTGTGATTCTGAGCTCTGACACTGGCTGCCTCTGAATCACAGCCCACGCCTGACACTGCCCTTCTGAACTTACACAGCTTAAATAGCACATTGGGCACTAAAGCTAACTGCGCTTGTTGCTCAGAAACTGTGAGGGATAGAGAAAAAAATTCCAACTGCACTGGAATGAGTGGAATGGTGCCAATGGACAGATTCTAAGAACTTGAATTTGTGGAGGTGGTGAAAGGTCCTTTTAATGCTGTGCCATACTATTATCTCACGTAGAGCGTATAGTTAATGCTCGGAACCATAATAGTATGGGGCAGAGCTGTAACAGACACAGGAATTGTAACATACCATAGCTTATGGGTTCCAGTTGTATAATACAGCCATGAGCTGGGACTAACTGCAGAAGTTAGAAAATACTCTGACTCCAGCAGAATAACCCAGGGACGGACGCTGACAGCAAAGTGCCCCTGTGCAAAAAGTTTGTCCCCCCCCCCCCCTTCCTTCAACAATCAAGTCCCTCAAATTTATAGTACATTAAATATCATTGGACGCATACTTGCCGCTGACACGTTAGAGACTTTATGCATACACAGCACTCGCACACAAGACACATCCCACAAACAGGTTGCTCACAAATTTGACATATGACGCACAAACAGTTGTTAATGGTGCACAATGTTGGGGCAATTTAATATAGGAAATGAATGACAGAAAACTGATGTACAAAGGGGCCACACGGTGGCTCAGTGGTTAGCACTGCAGCCTTGCAGCGCTGGAGTCCTTGGATCGAATCTCGCCAAGGGCAAACAAAACCTCATCTGCACGGAGTTTGTATGTATTCCCCGTGTTTGCATGGATTTCCATCCCATACTCCAAAAAAAAGACATACTGATAGGGAAAAAATGTACATTGTGAGCCCTATGTGGCTGATGTACAAGTGGGGCATTTTCGGCTCATGAGACTGACTTGCAACAAAGTTGCCTTTTTTTTTAATCCCTTTTCACCACTTTTTATGCAAGTGGGTAAAGCAGGGTGGGGATCAAAGTGGACAGGGATGTCTTGGTCCATCAAATTTCCTATAACTCACGTCAGAAAACAGAGATAGCTGAAATCTACACCAGTACTTGATTTCTAAAGATTTCAATTCTGGTACACGGGACCTCTCAAAATGCAGCAGAATTATTAAGACTGACATATAAAATCTTAATAAATTCCCCTTGTGTGTCTAAGATATGTAGATGTATGCATCACAAGAATCCCTCACGTGCCTTCCATATTAGATGCATAAAGCAGGTCACTCATTTTGTATGTAGTACCTGCATACATCAGCCATAACCCACATATCACATACATACAGCACACATTACTCATATAATACATGCATACAGCAGTTCACCCATATCCTACATACATACATACAGTATGCTACACTAGACACTTTCATTGGTAACACTATCACTGAGATGGATAATATAAAAAACAATCCCAAGCCTTAATGCCTTAAAATGTTAAGGTATAACTTGATTTAAAAATAATAACTAATGCAGCAGACATTTTGGCCTTGATAAGTATTACTTACGCTGTGTGTCAGGATTTCTGGGCCAAGCTTTGCCTAGAGTTGAGAAGGCACACAACAAAGATTCTGTGTGCAGTTCTTTTGCTTTTTCATCTTCTTCATCCTCCTCTTCCTTTGGTGATCGAGCCCCCACAGTTTCCTTAGAAGCCTGAGTAAACAACCATGAATACAACAAAATATATCAAAGGATGATTGCTTGGGGTTCCACTGCTAAGACCCTCAAAAGATCACAAGAATGGTTGCCCATAAGCCTCCCTGAGTACCCCATGTGAAGAGGAGCACGAGAGAAGAGGTGGGGGCGGAGAATGAGACAGAAGTGGCGCTGGAGAGTGTACAAGCAGCACTGGAGACGCCCCCGGTGCTGTTTGAGTGATGGGGAATGCCCCTGTGCTGCGAGAAAACTAATTTACATAAGGAATAAAGAAGATATTTCTAAAGGAACGGCGGCGCAGATCAGAATAATAAAGGTAGAGAAGAATAGCCTTTCTTAAGGCAATTCCTACATGTATTTATTTTATAAAGGGTATTTAATTGATAGAATCCCTTTAAGATGCTCTGTACACTATTTGGAGGGTATTCTGTATACTAACACCCACAACAGGGATTTGGGAGGCAACTCTGCATCTACTGCTTGTAAGTGACCAGTGACAGATTCCTTTTAACAAATGCTTTAGTCTCACTTTGGTCATTTTCCAGGTTGAATACACTTGAAGGGAGTCTATGAGCAGGAAAATCATTATGAAATTCAAGACACTACCTACCAAGACACTCTAGAAAGATGCCTTTCTTATTCTGCATTGTAGCTCCATTTTCATGAATATCAGCATTATTGTATTGTTGACAAGGGCTGTAGGGGTGTTTGTTCTCTTGCTAGGGCTTTGCACTCCAGATAACTGCCCCTAACTGCAGACAAATTGTGACAAAGTGGTAGATATTACCCAAGCAATAGGTAGGAGCTGGGCGGCACTTAGGGGCGAATATCTAGAGTAGAGACTGACGTCCTGGTTGGAGGAGACATGCCCCTAAAGCCATTTTCAACTAATAAGCATAAGAATAAAATAATTTTCATGAAAATGGAGCTACAATGCAGAATAAAAAGGCATCTCTGGAACACATAGAAGGAGCTCTACAAGGTACTGGCATTTGTTTGATACTGAATTTCCTGCTGACAGACTCCCTTTAAGTGATTTGACATCCCACACTAACATGTCACGTGTGCTGGGACGCTGATTTCCAAAACAACAGTGCAAAGAAGACCCCACAACAATGCTCACAAATTTCCATTCTGGATCTCTCCAATTAATCCAAGTTAATCATATTCCTCTGATTTTTGTCTATAGCATATCCCACCATAGCGACTATATTATAAGCAAACAGTGACAACTTTAGTGACATAACTAAGGGAATGTTTTGTTACAAATATTCCTAGATAAATTTGTGCACGCTACCAAATTCTAATGATCTAGATTGTACCTTCTTTATGAATGGCAATAGGATATCAGCCAGTTCCTGGAAACGATCCTCCTTGGTGGATTCCAGCACATCTGCAGCACACTTCAGTGCTATAATCTTGTACTTGATATTTTCTTTCCTACATTCTTTAAATACTGCCTGAATGATCTCCTCTATGCTAGGTTGTCCAGGAGTTGATTCCTTCAGCTGTTCACTGCAAGGAGCAAAAAAAAAAAAAAAAAAAAAAAAAAAAAATCTAAATTTTTAGATGTAGAATAAATGACCTGAATGCCAGAGCAGCAATGCCAGATACAGAACCACTGCAAAAACAGCTCAGCAGTAATAAATATGCCATACATGCCTGTAGAAAGACAACCCTTAAAGGGGTTATCCCATCTCAAGTATCTCATCTATACTAGTAGATTATGTAAATTGAAGACATTTCCTAAATATATTGCTTTAGAAATGCTGCTTTGTTTTACTGCTATGTGAACTTATTCCTCCCATTGTTTACACAGCGTTGCTATAACCGCAGACCTGTGAGATAGGACAAGTGACGTCACTCAGTCAGGACAATCAGTTCAGCTAATTGCAGTTTGCTGATAAAGCCAGTCATATCTCTATATAAACACACAGATAACACTGAGTCCCTTTTCTACAAGCATGTGCATAATATCGGATCTGCATAAGTATTGTGATACCTCAGTGTCCCGTTCAGCAAGAGGGTGGGGGGGAAGGGGTGAGAAATACAGGAAGTGAGAAGAAGAGACAACAGGCAGATTGCTGAAATAGTGAGATGGGAAAATTTTAATTCAGTAGTTTTCCCATAACTTCTCCAGGGTTGGCTACAATTATTGGTTTTAGCAGATTACGCCAGCTCTCAGCAGCCAGACTACAAATAGGACAGTTAGTTCCCATTGTCTTATAAAAAAAAAAATAATATCTTGATATCATATCAATTCTACAGTATTGTACTGTAATCACAACCATTAGCATGGCAACTTCTGAGCACAGAATGAGCAGTATTTATGATAAATGGTAACAAGCACTGCTCAATGGCCTGCTGAGTGTACAGTATTGCGTACATTGTGTAAATAGGATACAGGTCACAGTGGAGGACAGAAGAGATATATTACCATATAAAACACATTTTCATTCTGTGTATGAAAATGCCTCACTTTCAGTTTTATTAAGTTTGACCAAAATACTAAGCTGGTATTATATACAGTAAGCATTATTACTGGCATTTTGTAGGTGACTAGCAAATTGAGCCCCAAGTGTCAATATTTTCCAGCACTGCCTTGACCCTCTTGTGCATGGAGTTCACTAGAGCATCACAGGTTGCCACTAGTCTATGGGGTCTGTGTGCTTTCACTGCACACCGCTTGCAGTTGCGTTCGGTATTCCAATTGGGGGTCTCCATGCGGACTCCCCAAACGGAATACCGAACGCAGATGTGAACGAAGGGTAAGAGAGATGTGAGAGAGATAACACCAAATTTCAGACATCTGCTCCCTATTCACAACTGAGACCTTGTAACAATAACTAGTCACATGATACCGGGTAGGGAAAATTACTAATTGGGCAGAATTTATCCACTGACACTTAGGGATGTACTCACTTTTGCTGCCAGGGGTTTAGACATTAATGGCTGTGTGTTAAGTGATTTTGATGGCACACCAAATTTACACTGTTATACAAGCTGTACATTGACTATTTTAGACTGTATCAAAGTTTCATATCTTCAGTGTTGTCCCATGAAAATATATAATAAAATAATTACAAAAATGTGAGTGGTGTGAGATACTGCATATGTATGGTATTATTTGTAGAAAAAAAAAGATTTTAGTAGTTTGAAACAAATAACACTTACCTGCAACTAGAAACCACTGTCCCAATAGCTTTCAGGAGTTCTTCCTGCAAGATATTACAAATATATATATATATATATATATATATATATATATATATATATATATAGATTAGAAGAGTTTGTGCAGCAGAAATGTGGATACACTTAGGGAACCAGTCATGTTATACATGCAGAGACAGAGCAAGACGAGGAGATCAGATTGATATATTGTTTTGTAGAAAAAAAAACAAACAAGCAAAAAAAAACAAAAAGTCTGCAGCATTACATCCTACTCTGAGTTATGTTACACAGTCGACACGCCCGGGACAAGCAGCCAGAGTCAGAAGATATCCTTACTCTGGCAAATTAACCCCCTGAATGCCGTGATCAATAGCGATCACAGCATACAGGGATTCCAGGGGGCATGACTGCACCCAGTCATCCCTTAGCCCCCCTGCAATGAGATCGCAGGTTCTGAAATGTTGCCACTGTAACCAGGAGGCCAGGCTACGGCCTCCTGACTGCCTATGCATAGTTCCCATAGGTACTACTGCGCAATGTTCTGCAGTAATATGTATTGTAGTACATTGTACTGGGGATCTAAGCTTCAAGTCCCCTTGTGGGACATGTAAAAAGTAAACCAAAAAAACACACAGAGAAAAAATAAATAAATAAACATAATAAGAAGGCCGTACACTCAATGCCTGCTGTCAAGGATACAGTAAAAAAGTTATAGGTGTAAGAATATGGTGAAATGAAGAAAATCGTTTATTTTCCCAAAATTAGGTTTTATTTGTAAAAGCAGTAAAATTGTAAATAAAACCCCAATTTAAACATCGCCATTATCATAATGAACTGCTGGACAAAGCTGCCATGTCACTTTGAATGCAGAGTGAACGCTGTAAAAACAAAATGCAAAAAATGATGATAGAATTGTGTGTTATGTCACACGGACTGCCAAAAAATGTAAGTAAAAGCTAATCGAATCATTTTATGTACCCCAAAATGGTGGCAAATGAAAGTAAACTCGTCATACAAAGAATAAGCCCTCACATAGCTATGTCGACAGAAAAACAAAGTTATGTATTTTGGAAGATGCGGAGAGAAAATATAAAAAAAAGTCACCCAGCGACGTCTTTAAAAGGTTACATGAATGTTCGCAAGTAAGTGAGAACACCATTCTCCATTCAAACTCCATGTTTGATGACAGCGAAATAAGAATTATGCTGCACCTTAATCTGTACAGCCTTAAGGAAAGGAGGGACTTTTGGGAAGTGTTTTTCCTATTCAAAAAAACAAACAAAAAGATCCCCAAAACACAAGAATGAGGGGGCACAGCCTGAAATTAGTTGGGAAGAAGATCAGAAGCAATGTCAGAAAATATTTCACTAAAAGAGCAGTTGATGTTTGGAACAAACTTCCATCAGATGTGGTTTTTAAATTACAGTGAATATCAGCATGCCTGAGATAAACACATGTCCATCCTACAATAAAATGGAAATAATAAAAGGGAAGACTAGAGGGTTTGGGGGTGCTTATCAAATGTCAATTTTCTATGATTCTACTATTTTTTTTCTTCATTTTCATAAAGATTACAGCATAGCACATCTATATCATTGTGCTAGCAAGTCCTTAATCAAATATGGCTGCTACCTGTACTCACTTATAAAGTATAGAAAGTTCAGTCAATACCTTTCCAGTCCAGGTTCTTCCTGGTAAACCTTGCAGGAGAGTGCCAATAACCATTCCCAGGTGTGGGGGCACCAGTGACCCAGTCTGCTGCTTTGCAATTGAAGCCATGGCAGCAGCACCCTGTGCTTTCATCTTCCAGGACGGAGACTGTAGAGCTTTTTGTGAAATATCAATTAACTCCTTCATATACAATCGGATGCCACCACTGACACTTCCTGCGTACATTGCAAAAAGGATAATAAAGTCATTTGTTCATGGAGCATCAATCGAAAATATTCGAGTATGCAGTGTTCTCTCATATTATAGAAAGCATCAACTCAATGTCTAAACATTTTTTCAGGGTATAACAGCAAAAATCTATAGAATTATGAAATTTAGGAATCATTGTCCATCCAGTATTCTTCACTCTACACTTCTTCTTGACTAGTCAAAAAATTCTAACTAAAGTCGTATTAAAACAGATTTACTTTAAATGGATCGTTCTGCTTTTCATGTCTTTTTACAGCTCAGAAAATACAATTGGAAATGTTTTAGAAACTGCACAAAGTCATCTCAGCAATTGGTTAGTAAAAGAATCCCTTTGGCTCTAGGACTCCATATACACATGACATGAGGAATGCTTTTGAGAGCCCTCTGTTATGCATTCACATCTAAGGGGGCTTCTGATTCCGATGACACAGAACAGGATAGGACTTACTCTATACCCATCGGTGTCATCAGAACAGAATGACTCTGAAGCCCCCATAGACATGAATGCATCCAATGCACTTGGATGACACTCGGATGTCACTCTGAGTATCATCCGAGTGCATTGTGCTGCAAACTTGGCCCCACATCTGAAGCACACATTCATATGCATGGGCCCTATAATAGCGGAGGGCCTCCTTGGGTTAGTCTAGGTAGTGGATCCAGACTGCCCCAACTCCAACTTATGAAATGAAGATAACTGTGAAGCATGGAGCCACCCACTCCCTGCTTAACTATTTTTCCTATCTCTGCTTCATGAATAGTAGGAGCAATGTGATTACATCACGCCTGCAGCTCCATGAAGACTCTGCACCAGAGACAGCTGACAGAACAGCATAGTAGCGAGGAGAGGTGAGTATTAGTGTTTTTTTATGTTTGGTAGGAGAGGGCGCAACTGGAGGGGAAAATTATTCTGCGGGGAAAACTGGAGGAGCGCATTAATCTGTAGGGGCAGATGGAGGGGACATTATACTGTGGAGGCACTTGGAGGAGGATATATGCTGTGAGGTCAACTGAAGGGGACATTATAATGTGGGGACATACCATGTTAGGGTGACTTTAGGGATATTATACTTTGTGGGGGCACAAAGAGAATTGAATGGGTAGAGTCAAAGTGGAAGCGGATAAATTTGCTGAGGTGCACACAGCGTGCCATACATCCTGTCCCTTCTTCTGTACCTTGACACTTGGAAGGTATGTTAAACTTTTGGGATAACCTAGAAGGGACAACATTAAACTATTGAGGCAACATGAAAATGTACAATATAATGTCTGAGGGACCACGGGGGGAAAACAGGTTAAAGTGTGATGCATGCAGGCGCATTTGACTGTGCGATGGCCGACTAAGGGGCATTATATTATGTGGGGGGCATTATATTATGTGGGGGCATTATAATTTGTGCAGGTCAGGTATTTCTAAGTGATGGTGGGGTCCCACTTATGAAATCTTAGCACTGAGCCCACCAATGTTTTAAGATGGCCCTGCTTAAGTGCAGATTTTCATAGCTTAGAATACACTATTATGAACTGCCATTGGAACACAGACTTTTTTTTTAATAGGTCATCAAATTTGTAGTTTTCTACAAATCTCAGTAAATCTGAAAAATGGGGTGCCTCTAAAACTTGCTCATATGCACAGAATATTTTACATACCAGGCACATTTTCCTGCCACACTTCTCTCCAAAGGTTTGAGTCGTCTTTTTCTCCTTTTTCATCATCTGAAACCTCATGCATTGCAAGGAAGGCCAATGGCAAAACCATGCCTGAATGATTCTTCAGGACATCAGGACTGTAGCGGCTGATGGCATGAACTGTTAAAGTGCATCCTGCTCTGTAGGCAGGCTCTAAAAGATAACACAAAGGAGTCTGTCATACATGGCAACAATTTTCAGAGACCGCTTTACATGTAACTAGTTTGGCTTACTGCAAATGACATAATACATCAGCTGTAATAAGCTGCTTGCAGTTGCTAAACTTCTGTAGAAAGTCATAATCCAACCTTTGTTCTTCATGCTAATACTGTATTGCTGTGAACAGTTTTTGTCTATAGCAGGATGTTGGCATATTTGATATCCACAAACATGGCTACTCACAATAGACTGACCAATATTAATAAATAATTGATAAATATGTTGTAATTTGATAATAATACTCACCCTCCTTTTCCATGTACCAGCTGCTCAACTTCTGAAGAAGTTTCTCTGTACTGGTATCCCTGGCTGTCTGCAAATTAAATACATGTGAAACTTATGAGGTCAATTCACACAGACAATTCAACTCAAGAATACAATCCATGTATCGTAGTCCACACTACTTACCCGAACTAAGTGTCCCAAAGCAAAGGCATACGATTTCTGTATTACACTGTTACGATCACAGAGTCCATTTACTAAAGCACTCATAAGTTTGCCTGTTAAATAAAAAAAAATGTTTAGAAAAAGATCAGGCATTTTTCCCCCCATAAAATTATATTTACGGGCAGAAATGTAGTATTTCAGTCATTTTCATGGCACTGCAAAATTTCCTTGAAACTAAAATTAATATGATTAGTATACGGTTTACAAAAGTACTAAACCGTCTGTTTCTGTGTAACTTGTGTAATTTTTAACATCACTTTTTTCTATGTATGATTTCGTGATAAAACAGTACATAATTTTCTACGCTTTTCAACTGGAACCAATAGCGAAGCTTTGTGTTTAATTCTGAAATTCAAAATGGAAGACTCAGAAGGTGGACGTGGGTGGTGTAAAATATGTGGCATCAGGTGGCCATTCTATCCTGTGCCCGCACTGGTTCGAAATTGAAAGGTCTGATGTGACCTGGCCATAATAGCAAAGATCACTGGTACTCAACATGTGCTTGCTGAGGCAGAGTCCCTTCACTTCTGGCAAGGCCAGTGTAGGTACAAAATGGAACGGGGAACACAACACTGTAACGTAGGACCAAGGGAAAGTGAACATTTTCTTCAATAATCCCCTTTAGGTTTTCTAGTTTGACTTAAGACCCCTTTAAATCTCTTCTATTAAAAATATACATACATTAAAGTACTTTTACTGAGGTGACCACTTACCAGAATAAGGCATCAAATCCTGAGGACACTGTGTTGTTAAAGAAACAACAACACTTGCACACCCTCCCTGCAACATAAAAAGTACAAGAAACATTTTTTTAAATGCACCTTATATTGATTTAAACTGGAAATATACAGAAAAACAATAAGAATCATGATGGGTTGCTTGTATAATATCACACTGCAATGGTTGGCCAGAAACTAGATATTACTTGTATACCACTGGCAGATGCCGCTTATTTCAGTAGCATCTTCTGTACATGTTAGGGCTCGTTCACATCTGTGGCCCGGTCTCCGTACTTAGGTTTCCGTTTCCTGCCTAAAACACAGGCAGGAGACGGAAACCTGCAGGAGACTTTCTCACCCATTCATTTGAATGGGTGAGAAAGCTGTCCGGCCGTGCGCGGCAGTGAGCGTTTTGCGCTCTCCGCCGCGAAACCGGGTTTTATAATCCGGACACAGAGTCGGACATGCAGTACTCTGTGTCCGGATAAAAAAATCCGGTTTCGCGGCGGAGAGCCTAAAACGCTCACCACCGCGCACGGCCGGACCCGGTCTATGGTTTCCGTCTTCTGCCATGCAGAAGACGGAAACCATAGAACGGAGACCCCAAACGCAGGTGTGAACCCAGCGTTACGTGTATGACCACCACAGATTTAACAAAATTTAACTGGATTTGCCAAAGGTCTGCAGGTGAATAACTTATCTAAAAAGTCAGCTTAAAGGGGCTCTATCACTGGGAAAAGTCATTTTTAACTAATCACATCCTTGCATAGGCTTTAGAAATGCTACTTCACACCTAGCTATTGTATGTAAATTGCCTCAGTGGTTTTTGAATAAGGGCTCGTTCACATCTGCGCCGGCACTCCGTAGTTCAGGTTTCCGTTTCCTGCCCAAAACAGAGGCAGGAGACGGAAACCTGCAGGAGTCTCTCTCACCCATTCATTTGAATGGGTGAGAGAGATGTCCGGCTGTGAGCGGCGGTGAGCGTTTTGCGCTCTCCGCCGCGAAACCGGGTTTTTTTTAATCCGGACACAGAGTCGGACATGCACTACTCTGTGTCCGGATTAAAAAATCCGGTTTCGCGGCGGAGAGCATAAAACGCTCACCGCCGCATCCGGTCTGAGCTTTCCGACTTCTGGCATGCAGAAGACGGAAAGCTCAGAACGGACAGATGAACGCAGGTGTGAACCTAGCATAAGTCCATTTTTATGCTAATTAGGCTCCAGTGAGCAGAGAGGGGGCTCACTGAGACTTCCAGTGCTCGCTGGAGCCTAATTAGCATATGAAAAAACAGACTTATTCAAATACTCCTGACGCTAGGTTCACACCTGCGTTCTACTTTCCGTTCTGTGCTTTCCGTCTTCTGCATGCAAGAAGACGGAAAGCACAGAACGGGTCCGGCCGTGAGCGGCGGTGAGCGTTTTATGCTCTCCGCCGCGAAACCGGATTTTTAAATCCGGACACAGAGTACTGCATGTCCGACTCTGTGTCCGGATTAAAAAACCCGGTTTCGCGGCGGAGAGCATAAAACGCTCACCGCCGCACATCTCTCTCACCCATTCAAATGAATGGGTGAGAGAGACTCCTGCAGGTCTCGTATCCTGCTCTGTTTTATGCAGGAAACGGAAACCTGCAGAACGGAGAGGGCAACGCTGATGTGAACGAGCCCTGAGGCAATTTACATACCAAAGGTAGGTTGTGGAATAGCCTTTCTAAAGGCTATGCAAGGATGTGCTTAGCTAAAAATGACTTTGCACAATAATAGAGCCCCTTTAAGAGTAGCATATTATAACTACAGGCCCACAGTACTAGTAGCTACGACAGGACAAAAATGTATGCTCATAGCAGACTATAAACCACGGCACTCAGCAGCTAGTCCTCTGTTCATGTACACAGCAGGTCTTATAAGACAACACTGGTGTATTTTTGCTGCACTGCTAGCAGCACAATGGTACATCATTTACTTTTTAGACAATTACCAGTTAACTACAGAAAACGTAAAAAATACAAAGCAAATGACTGTGCTTAGCTGACAATGTCATACAGATCTCATTGCAAGAGAAAAAAAAAACAACAAAACAACCAAAACAACCCAAAACATATACTGCATGTGCCATCAAAAAACTCTTACCTTGGTGCCCAACCCCAGTCCACTCTTGATTATCTCACACAGTTTTGGAACTAGTTCAGCCAGGACACTGACATCCAAATGCTGAATACACTGTAAGAAGAAAGCAGTATTGAAAAAAAAATGAGGCCTCACTTTCCATAGTTTCTTTTGGTTTAGGCAGAAGTAGTGAACCACCATGATATTTTATACTGGACCTTCACAGCACAGAACTCTAAATAAGAGCAAGTATGTATGGACATTCTTATGTAAGAAATATAGATCCAATGAGCCCGTCTTATATTATATTGTTAAAGTAAAATTATAATGACATTTTGGAGACTACAAACGTCATAATAATTCTTTGACTACCACATGTAATACAATTTTGTTTTTGTGTAACCATTGGCAGTTTTAGGTCACATTATTACTCCTGATTTACCATAGTCATTATTGTAATACAATATTATGCCTAAAAAAACTAATATAAAAGCAATGAACAATAGATAAACACTGTAATCCATTGAACATAAACTTACCATATTGATGGTTTCCATCATTGGGGAGGATTTAGCAGCATTTAGCCTCGCACTATCCATAGCAGCCTGCTCAAATTAGAACAAAGCAAATTCATTATTTATTATGCCATATATACAAAATAGTTAAAAGCTTTATAGAAATATAGAAGTAGATCAATTACTTTCAAAGTACAAGTACGTAGATGATGTACTTACCTTTTCTTGATCTGTAGCTCTGAGACTTAGATAATTCAGCACTTGAGGTTCTAAAACACTCAAAGATTCCAGCAAAGCTGGAATGAGCTTTGGGGTATGAGGTTTCAATAATTCTCCAGCACTTTTACTGATTTTAACCAGTGTGTTGATGCTAGAAAAAAGTGATGACATATGGCATCCAGTTAATAATAATGCTACAGGAGACAATGTGAATATAGCCATGCCATGATACCAAGTGTAATAGAGTCCCATAACCAGGCATCCCAATACATGTCATACATGATTGTCTATGATGGCCATTAAAATAAGTCCATGAACGTATAAGTTACATTTAAACTAAAAACATCACATTTTAAGTAATATATTTTTCTGTTCCAAGTATTATCCACATGGTGAATTGCAACAGGTTAGCCAATCAAATCAAATAATAAATTTAAAAAACAACAACCCACGTTTATAGAAAACGAATCTTACAAAACTGAATCATTTGGCAAATATATTTATCCTGAGTTATAGATAATATTATCTGCTTGTTTGAAAATGTGCAGAGGCTGCTGTAATCGCAGAAATAACTATTGCAATCCCTTGGAAAACAGCTTACAATTTCCTCTTTGGAGAAGTTATTTCAGCTGTCTCTCTTCTAGCAGGGAAGTAATAAATGGTTGCAATAATTTAATGAACATACAAGCTACACGGTAGTCCACTTACCTAAGAGCTCGGACTTCAGTCACTGTACTTATAATCCCCTTGTCCAGAAGGCACGGTAATAGAACAGCAATTGTTTTCTGACCAGCTGCTCCCTTGCATGGTTCACACATCCTTATGCATACCTTACAGAAAAGAGAATACTTTTTAGCGTCCATCACATTAAACTTTATTTTTTACTTCAGCCCAGTAATTTACATTTCTACTTTTATGAATGTGCGTAAAGAGGTTCCATTCGGAAAAGGTACTATTTCACTTCTACAGTCTACAAAAAATGCCAAACTTAAGATGTATGAAACATTGGGAGGAAAACACTGGACAACCTTTCATCCTTCAAAGATGGGTAGATTATTGTGAAACTTTATAGAACAGCTTCCAGGTTTGACAAAGACATTTCTGAAACTTTTTATACAGTTTATTATGTACCACTACAACGGTATTGTTTCTTTCCACAAGGGCTTGATAGTAGAGATGAGCAAACACTGTTCGGATCAGCCGATCCGAACAGCATGCACCCATAGAAATGAATGGAAGCACCTGTGACGCTGACTTTGCCGGCGGCCGGCCGGCGTCACAGGTGCTTCCATTCATTTCTATGGGAGCGTGCTGTTCGGATCGGCTGATCCGAACAGTGTTCGCTCATCTCTACTTGATAGATGTTTTTGAGGCTGTAACAAAGTTGGCAATA
This sequence comes from Leptodactylus fuscus, assembly GCF_031893055.1. Classification (NCBI taxonomy): domain Eukaryota; kingdom Metazoa; phylum Chordata; class Amphibia; order Anura; family Leptodactylidae; genus Leptodactylus; species Leptodactylus fuscus. Next base: position 183,410,404 of record NC_134265.1, read on the forward strand.
TTATGCATATTTAATGGACATGTCCACTGGTGATGCAATTCTGGTGCTAAGTCTGTTCATTACTTACTTCTGTATTGCACAGACAAATACCCGTGTTGCTGATAGAGGACAGACAGGCTGGACTCCTTAATAAAGCTTTGAAACTTGCGCAATTCGCTGTTCTTGTATTCTAGTGGCAAAGTGGAATGCTCCTATCATATCGTTTAAGATGGTTGAGGAGAAAATACACGACTAGGTCATGTGGAAAAATAGAGGCAACAAAAGTGGACACCATAGAGAGATTTCATGTCATATGGGATCCATGGCTCTCTGCTCAGATGTTCTATGCTCTTTGTAACTATTGTGTGCATTATTATATGCCCCGTGTGGGGAATGTTCAATGGTTACTCTTTCTAAGATTATCCATCCTTAAAGAGTTATTGCCATGCAATTCACTGATGAGTTGGGAATAACTGCTCTCCCTCAAATCCACTATAGCCAAAAATTGCATAAACAGCCAAGCAGGGCTGCTGTATGCTGTTCCCATAATTCCAACAGAAGTGAATGTGAGCTTTAGTAACAGTGTGGCACAACGGGACTATGCTGTTTCCATAATTTCATAATTATGGAAGTAGTGTAGTTAGATGTGGTACACCGTTTCGAACTTGGGAGCAGTTATTTCCATCTTGGTAGCAAGACTTGCAAGATGGGAATAACCCTTTAAGTATAACTCTAAATAAGGCTGAGCAAATATGATCTAAATTAAAATTAATCAGGCATTTTAATTTGATTACAATTAAATGGCAATTACTTAGGCCATGCCCCTTTTATAGTATAAGTATGTGTAGGACAAACCTCACCCAGAGTTTTCGTTCGGACAGAACATGGTTGAACCAAAACTGCTATTATCAAAGTATAAGTGGAGGCCCAAGGGAGGCGATCAAATATGAAAAAACCTGTGTACTGGATCCCAGGAGAGATAACACTGTTTTTTTTTTAATGTTTGATCACCTCACGGGGGCCTCCGTTAACTATACTCCGTGGTCTGAAGGGACCCCAAAGAATAATAATAGCAGTTCCTTTTGAAAGTGTTTAGTCCGAATGAAACTGCAGGTAGAACCTCGCAAATATTGTAATAAACAAACCTAAATAACCAACGTGACCAAAATCACACTGGTTATTGTAGTTAATATTTGGTTTCAGTTATTTTTTGATTAATCGTCCGGGCCTACTTCTAAATAAACTACTAGATCAGTGATGTACATTAGAACTGTGTGACAGAAGCCTGTCTAATCATCAACAGTAACTGTTATAGGACTTTCTGGCACTAGGTACCAAGTTCTGGCGCCTACTTAAAGAGGGCCTTTCATCAGATTGGGCATAGGCAGTTCTATATACTGCTGGAAAGCTGGCAGTGCGCTGAATTCAGTGCACTGTCGGCTTTTCTGATTTGTGCCTGGGGTAAAGCGCTATCGGTCCCGGTACCGTAGCTCTTTACAGTCAGAAGGGCGTTTCTGAAACTTAGCCAGGGACGCCCTTCTGCCCAGCAGTGCCTATCGAACTGTACTGTGGAGCGGGGAGGAACTCCCCCTCCCCTCCTGATAATACTCGTCTATGGACGAGCTGTGTGTGTATCGCGCTCCACAGTAAAGCGCGATAGGCGCTGCTGGGCAGAAGGGCGTCCCTGGCTAACTGTCAGAAACGCCCTTCTGAATGTAAAGCGCTACGGTACCGGGACCGATAGCGCTTTACCCCGGGCACAGATCGGGAAAGCCGATAGTGCGCTGAATTCAGCGCACTGTCAGCTTTCCAGCAGTATATAGAACTGCTTGTGCCCAATCTGATGAAAGGACCTCTTTAAGAGACAAAGGTTTATTCAGTGTAGTTGATTCAATATTTAGTGAAAATGAACAGGTACCTGTATATGACTGTCAAATATAATTCCTAAATGAAACGTACAGAAAACATGAGTTTTGGTTGGAGCTTTTCTTTAAGAAAGTCACACCTAGATTAAAAATGGTCAATTTTGATAAGACCAACCAACAATTAAAAAGGTTGTCCAAATACAAGCAATGACAGTCACTAATGTGAGCAATGCCCAGGGTAAAAACTCAGGAACATATCCAGAAAACACACCAGTTCTATGACCACAAAGCATGTATGTTGAAAGCTGATGGGCATTTGTTTACATAGTCTAAAAGTTAAATAAAAACTGATTCATGTGATATGTGTTACAACTTCCCCCCACCCCATTCCTTCCCAAACCCCCCCAAAACCTGGATAATCAAAATGTGATGCGAATGGCTCCTAATAATCCATAAGCCTTTTGGACTTCAACACGACTGATCAATTTTTCCCAAAACTCCCTGCCATAGGTGCAGTGCTTTCCATAATCTTCCCAATCATAAAAACATGCATATTTACTGTAGATTTGGATGACATAGCGGATGTATTTTTTTTTAAACAAGATAATGGCGTGGATAGATGTATACCTTGCTTAGGGTTTTCAAAGCCAGTTCTGCTGCTTTCCGCACTGACTCCTAGTGAGAAATAAAGAAAATAAGCAATAATGCTAATACAACAGACAAATAAAAGGAAATAAATCTTGCCTGTCATGCCATTAATTCAATTAAGCTAGGATCACATCTGCACTGGGGTCCTGCAAACATTGATTGTACTGTTACTCATGTGGTCTGTACATTGCTTTTCTCTGACAAAGAACCTATTAGGTTTGAAATGCGCTTCCGAATGTAGCAGTTCCTACTACCCTATGCTCTGCGAAATATTACTGGATTTTCAACAAGAAGTGCTGGACTTTCTTCAACTAATAAAATGCTATAATACCGAACGCAGATGTGAGCCAGACCATAGTGGGATTACACTGTAAACCCCCAAAATGTACTCACTCTGCCACTAACACCCTCTACAAAAGTAGTTTAGAATTGACTTTGGTAGTGGTAGACTCAAATTCAAGTTTCAAATTCATGGACAAAACGGGTACGTACCAAAACCTATAACTTTTTCTGCCAGAAAACATGTGCAAATTGCTTAATTAATCTCCCCCAAAGATTTTTTTTTCTTTTATGATGTGCTGTGGGACCCTGCGCCCTCTAACACATGGTGTGAGCGAGGCATTTTATGTGTCATATATGTAAACAATTGTAAAGCCAACTTTATTTTATATATGCTCTGTGTCTCAAATACAACCTCCAAAACAGATCATGATCTGAAGATACCATATCTCTTCTCTCCATAGGGAAATCTCAGCTGTGAATTCATACTAAAATCACAACTGTTTCATATCACAATAGAGAATCTTAGACTCTAGTGCTTAACACAGTGAACTCCATTGAGAAGTACTTTAACAATACAAAATGTAATAAGATATTTTTATGTCACTGTTTATATAAAAGAAACCTGTATGGTACTTACTACATGTGACAAAGCTCAACCTATGTGCACATCACACTTTCAATACTTCCTAGTTTTATTATTCTCTGTAGAACGAACTCAAGCTTACCTTTATGTCGTCTTGGACTCTGAAAAGTGTCTCCCATATCTCAGGAAGCTTGTCGACAACATCATCAAGCTGACGTCCACGTAGTAGGTCATTTAATGCTAAACAACTGCAACAAGGAAAGAAATACAAATTTTAACACAACAAAAAGAGTGCTTTTTTTCCACAAAAACATGTTTAAAAAGGTACCGTATTTAAAAAGGTTTAAAAAGGTACCCTCATATAGAATCACTCGCACGTTCATGTCACCTCCACCTCAAAAACATCTCCAGAATACGCCCTTTCCTTACCAGAGATACACTAAAGACACTTATTGTCTCTCTGATTCATTCTCGCCTTGACTACTGTAATTCCTTAATAATCGGTCTTCCCCTCACTAAACTCTCCCCTCTACATTCTATTCTGAATGCAGCAGCCAGGCTCATCTATCAGGCTAGACGCTACAACGATGCCTCCGGTCTGTGCCAGTCGTTACATTGGCTGCCTATTCATTATAGAATAAAATATAAAGTTATCACTCTCATCCACAAGCCTCTCCATAATGCTGCACCTCCCTACATTTCCTCCCTCATCTCTGTCTACCGCCCAACCCGTGCTCTCCGCTCACTCAATGACCTAACACTTACATCCTCTATTATCAGAACCTCCCACGCTCGTATACAAGACTTCTCCCGAGCTGCACCACTTCTCTGGAATGCTCTACCCCGGACAATAAGATTAACTCCCAACTTCTACAGTTTCAAACGCAAACTAAAGATGCATCTTTTCAGACAAGCCTATCACAATTCCTAATGCACAAAATTGTCTGAACACTGTATAAGCAATGCCGCCCCTGATACCTCTTGTGTCACCCCCTCTACCTCATAGATTGTAAGCTCTTTTGAGCAGGGCCCTCAGTCCCATTGTGTGAAATGACGTTCTTTGTTATGTATGTCTGTATCTGAACCCTATAAATTGTACAGCGCTGCGGAATATGTTGGCGCTATATAAATAAAATGTATTATTATTATTATTACCGTATATATTCAAGTATAAGCCGACCAGAATTTAAGCCGAGGCCCCTAATTTTAACACAAAAAACTGGGAAAACGTATTGACTCGAGTATAAGCCAAGGGGGGAAATGCAGCAGCTACTGGAAAAAATCAAAAATTAAAATGGTCGGAGTTTTTGGGTGCAGTAGTTTTGGGTGCTGGGAAAGGGGGGGGGGGGTGTTTTGGTTGTCTGTCTGCCCCTTCCCTGAACTTGAGGACTGGGGTTTTTCCCCCACTTGGAATTCAGTCTGTCTGAATATAGGGTATCTGCAGCGCTCCTATTAACCCCTTTCTGACGGAACAGGAGCACTGCAGATCCTATATTCAGTAGACCGGGCACTTTCAGACACAGGGATACCTAATGTGTATGTGTTTCACAGTCATTTTACATGTATTCTAGGGAAAGGAGTGATTTAGAACTTTATTTTTTTAAAGCTTTTTTTTTTTTTCACTATTTTATGGGTGGTTCTATACCTTACTATTGCAGCTGGTCACGTATAAGCCGAGGGGGGCTTTTTCAGCACAAAAACTGTGCTGAAAAACTCGGCTTATACTCGAGTATATACGGTATGAAAAACCAATGTGTCTTTACCATAAACATGGATTTTTGTACTCACTAATATCTTTTTCTTGTTGTATTCATTGAGGAACACAGCACCATGGGTATAGACCTGGCCACTAGGAGACTGACAGTAGGAAAAGCTTAAAAGATGTTGGCCCCACTGGGCTAAAGCCTTTCTACAGACACTATGCTAACCAGTCTGTACTGCAGCAGTAGGAGAGAGGCACAAATAAACAAAAAAGAATACGGAATGAACGACCAACAACATGTCCTAACCCGGAAAACAAATCAGAACTGCCCGAGGCAGAAACAACAAGAAAAAAGGGTAGGATCTGTGTCCCCCAATGAATACAATGAAAAAAGTATTTTACCGTGAGTACAAGGGTGCCATTCCTTTTTGATGAAACAGGTATGGCAACAAAGAATAGGAATTTAACTAGTAACAATTTGCAAATGTCTTAGATAAGTAGGTAGTATAACTTTTCAGATAGAAAAGCCTCTTTCTGTATATGAATTGTAAGTACAGAATTGTAACAAGTTTCCTTTAGTAGGGGAGAAAAAACCGCAGAGAAAAATTCAGCAAAACACAATGAAGAATGTTGTGGGGAGAAAAAAAAACTCATTTTCACTGCTTTTTTTAAATTTTTTTAACCAAAGCATTTTTTAAATGCACTTTTCTACATAAGGCCTTAACCTTTAGATGGAGCTAAATAAAAGTTGTATCACAACCAAAGCGCATTATTCATGTGAGTAGAGGCCTGTGCTTCATTATATATGCTCTGCATAGTCTTGGGGCTGCTTCTGAGTGACTAAGACTGTTATAGAGAAGATTCGACTCATATAAGGCAGCTATAGTCTCCACCCAAAAGCAGATATAGCATGTCAAGTTGGAAACTGCAGTATATAAGTCATAAAATGGGCAGATATAATGTTAGCTCTTCTGTACACACATGACTGCTTATCCTGAAAAAACACATGAAACAACAGCTACCTTTTAAATTCATACTTAATATACTGCTCTCTCAGGTCAATGATATTATTGCCAAGGGACAGTAATAATAAGATTTATGAGATATGGACAGTTATGCAGTGACCTGCTTGTTTCATGCAACTTTACCACATACCTGGATTCCCGAATCCTCCACAGGTTACTTGTAAGGTTATTTATTAAATCTTGAAGAATTTCTGTCAGATATTTATCCACCTAGAACCAATATGATAAGGTTTTCTAAACTGTTATCATCCCTTTTTTTTTTAAATTCATTCACATTTAACAACGTACAGTGTAACACATTCTGATATTACAGTAATAGCCCCGTCCACATGGAGTAGGTGCTGACTGTATTATAGAAGTATTGCAGTGTATTGGATATGTGATCCATGCCACAACTGAACAGTAACAGTACATAATAAAAACTTTAGCTTGCTACACACACAAAAATAGCCCTTGCATGGCTTCTTAAATAGAAATATATATATATATATATATATATATATATAAAGTTATTGATGTCAGAATATGGAAAAACAAAGCTATTTTTTCAAAAATTGTATCAACTTTGTATTACTTTATTTTTTTAAATTGGCAAAATCTAACAATTTATATTGCTATCACCATAATCATAATGAACTGCAGAATAAAAAGTTAAGATGTCACTACATGAAGAAAGCTGTAAAAACGAAATCCAAAAAAGATAATGTTGCAATTAAGGTTTCTTATATACACACAACAATAATAATGTAAATGTACTTTTTTTTTTTACAGTACATTCTAGGGAGCATTAAATGATGCAATAAAAAAAAACAAGTTGTCCTGCAAAAAACAAGCCCTTATATGTCTATGTGAACAAAAATGTAAAAAAAGGCTAGGCTCTTGGAAGGAGGGGAAGAAAAAAAGAAACCAAAAATAGTCTGCTGTGGGAAGGGGTTGATCTGAGCCATAAGAAAAAGCAGCTGTAATTGGAAAATGTTACTCTACGTGATTTTTTAAAAAAAATATTTTAAAAAACCTTTAGATTGTTGACTGTATAAGCCAGCTTTAATTGACCATATGATAATGACAAAGTAGTGATCAGTGATAAAAGTTGACTACGGGGAATGAACCCGCTCAGGGGTTCATTTGTGGCTTGGCTGGTGGACTTTAATTTGTTAAACAGCAATAATAAAATGTTAATTCTCTTCATATTTACAACTGTGCCAGTGGAAATTTTCAAGGGGTTGTCTGAGTTGGTGTACCAGTTTCCAGGCCTTTTTTTTTTTTTTTTTTTTTTTTTTTTTCTAACTAGTCCTAATTCACATGGCAGTATTCTGGTCAATAGCATTTGTAAACCAAAATGTACCTCCAAAAACTGCAGAGGTGCACATTTACAAAATTAAACTTTCTTCCTGTAGGTTATACTAATGGTTTAAAGGCCAAATGCAACAAGCAACAAACTAACTGAAGCCCACTGTACTGAAATGTACTCACCATAGTTTTGTCCATGACTAGAGCATTCCAAATACTAGTCATAGCTTGGCGGATTCCAGTATTAGGATCAAACTGATAGCGATACAATCGTGGGACCAGCTGTGACATAAATGGCGCAAGCTGTTCTCCAGCTTTGGTGGCAATGACATTAAAGCCAAACGCTGCACCCTAACACAAAAGGAAAAAAAAATAGTACCAACAGATTAATTTTCACTGACACCAATAATTACCATGACTATAGCAATAGAAAAGGAAAAATAGAATTACTTTAAGAAATAGAAAATATGACTACGCAGAAAGATGTCATGCACTTGTATGCGGACACCCTATTTCATTATACAACATTCCACAACATGTACTAAAGCAGCTCTTCTATGGAATCATACCAGAAAGGCAAGCAATAGCTCCCTAGAAGCATCACTTGACAGACCAGTTCACCAGTTGTCATTCTTTGAGCCATTTTTGCACACTACACACCTAGAACCAGAAGACAATCTTCCCTTTTGAAGATGCTGTGTGCAATGGTCCAGCCATCACAAAATTGCACGCTTATGTTTACATACTTTCCCTACTTCCAACACATCAATGTCAATAGCAGACTGCTCACTTGCAGCCTAATATATATTGCCATTGTAATGAGATAATGTTCATTCTGTTTTTGCTAAACAGTCAATTAACTGCAGTTTTTCAATGCAGTTTACAGTCGTATGACACTTACAGGTGTAGATATTTACTATGTACTTCACCTGTTCTTGTCACGCGATGAAAACATGCATTGCAAAACCTCAAAATTCACAGCAATATGAATGAGGTTTTGGCACTGCAAAAAAAAAAAAAAAAATCCTCTGTGTACAGTACACTTAAAGGTAATTCACAAATATAATAAGGAAAGGCACGGGGGAGAGGGAGGGAAAAAATGTACAGCCCACTGCCAGAAAAATATAGTTATATTTGTAGAAAAGTTAACTTGGATAACACTCACGTTCCTGTGTATAAGCAGCGGTGCACGGAATAAGCCCCTCGGTCCAGGGCGCTCCTGGGCAGAACAATCCTTGAAAAGTAAATCCAGCAACCGGCCACTTCTTTATAAATCTTTCATTTTATTAGCATAGTTCCATTAAATTTGCATGATGTACAACATCTAGGTGACACTCCTTCGATGGACAGAAGAACAGCTAACACGTTTCGGAAATTATTTCCTTATTCGAATAAGGAAATAATTTCCGAAACGCGTTAGCTGTTCTTCTGTCCATCGAAGGAGTGTCACCTAGATGTTGTACATCATGCAATTTTAATGGAACTATGCTAATAAAATGAAAGATTTTTAAAGAAGTGGCCAGTTGCTGGATTTACTTAAAGGTAATGTCCAGGCAAAAACAGATAACCCTTTTAACTCACCTGTCCCCAATGCTCAGGAGTCCTCCCGGGGTGTTCCAGTCCTTCTGCTGAACAGGTCTCTTCCAGAGTTCCACTGAAGCCGCTGATTTGCCTCTGCAGTCACGTGACTGCTAAGACGAATCAGCGAATGACATGCAATGTCACTACCTGTGACATCACGGGACTCTTCCTGAGGCCTGCTGAGACTGCTGATTGGCCTCAGCGATCACGTGAACACTAAGGCCAATCAGCGGCTTCATTGAAACTCAGAGACCCGGGAAAAGCTGCTGGAGCAAAAGAACTGGGACGCATTGAGAAGACACCGGAGAATTGGGGACAGGCGAGTATGCATTTTTTAAAAAACTTTTTTCGTTGCCCTCGGCTGATTTAAAAGTTAAAAGGTTTGTCCAATTTTGCATGGACAAACTCCTCAATGTACCGGCTGTATGCAGTACAGGTCTAATCAAATACCAGTATTACAACATGATTAAATTAACATTGGCATAAATGCAGACAGAGCCAAAGAGAAAACAAATACTTTTTGAAAGGGAGGTAAATTGTGTCACTAGAGCTCTAAAACTACATAAAAGTGGAATACAAATGTAGCTCTAAAATGAAAGATTTTACCTTTCTTGAATTCCACATAGCATGGTGGTTAGCTAAATTCATAAACTTGTATATGAGGTCCGGTTGACTAAGGTCACTGGCCAGCGCACACAGCTCCTTATAGGTAGACAGCCCCTGTCTTTGGAAAACCATGAAACAGTATTCATAAAAGTATACAAACACGACTACTTACAAATTATTGACAGTTTATTTTAACCATTAACAATATCTGCTGTTAGTCACAGCCCTGACAACTTAGTTGAGCTAACATAATATATTGGAAATAGAATAAAATTATGAAATAATGAGTACGGTACTCAGCTGTCCATTCCCTTGGTGATCCAGTGCTGGCTCTCTGATGGTCCGTCTGGTCTCTGTTTACCTGCAGATGGCATAAGACCTCTGTAGCCAATCCATGGCTGCAGCAGTCAAATGTCCTATGGGAGCCATGATTCCAGCACCTGTAACCACATGCTGTCTGCATGTGAACAGAGACAGGGGAGCCAAAGCTGGATGCTGGATGAATGGACATATAAGTACTAGAGATGAGCGAGTAGTATTCTATCGAGTAGGTATTCGATCGAATACTATGGTATTCAAAATACTTGTACTCAGTCGAATACCACACGGTAAACACAGTAAAAATTTGATTCCACTCCAATCTTCTCTGGTGTTTTTTTACACCAATAACTATGCAGGGGAGATGGGACAGGAACTAGGACACGTAGGCATTGGAAAAAACTCGTATACAGTCATTGGCTGGCTAAATCAGTAGTAGCAGCAGCAGCAATAATAATAATAATACTGGGACTTGGGCATGTTAGATGCTCCCAGACATGCTTCCCCTGCTGTGCCAGTTGCATTCCAGAGGTGTTGGCATCATTTCCTGAGGTGTCATTGTGGACTTGGTGACTCCAATTGGTCGAATTTTGGTTTCCCTGAAACGAGCATGTTTTTCCCATAGACTATAATGGGATTCGATAGTTGAACAAATAGTCGAATATTGAGGTCTACTCGAATCAAATTTCGAATCTTTCACTACTCGCTCATCTCTAATAAGTACTTTTTTTTTTAAGTAACTGCCAGTAGAATTAAATAATAAATAAATACATATTGGCAGCCATATTGGTTGTGGCCTTAAAATGAATTCTCAGATGTAAGCTAACATAAATAATGAACTTTACCCATCCGGAGCTTTGCCAATGGATGAACTTTGGAAAACTTCAGTGTCACCAGAAACTTCATGCTTCGCCCTGTAATAAAGCAGGAGCAGATAAAATTGTCTAAATGAAATCGTGAAAATGACACAAGTACAGAATAAGTACAATAACTTTTACTTCTCATGTAGGAGTATTCCTGTAAAATCATTACAAGGCCACAATCACATGTGATCAAGTACAACCGTGCATCAAGATCTACAGTAATAAACATGCATAAAAAGCAATCCCAAAATTCTCAATAATATAAAAAGCTACACGCAACTGCAGAAAATTAAATATACACTACACCAGTTTATTGAAACACCACTCTAGTACTAGCAATATCAGTTATACACCCGATTAATGACACACACTAAGTACACAAGGAATCACAGTACCTTTTGCCAGTCATGAGTGTGTCCACAAGTATGGACACCAGCTCCTGTTGATCTTGTTCACTGCCCAGTTCATATACCAACCCAAGACCTTTCGATGCAACATCCTGGCTAAGTTCTGCAACAGATTTTGTGCAATTATCAATAGACTCAAAGGAGTTAGGCTGATAAATGGACTGAGACATTAACTGCATAAACACTGCACACATTTCGAGTTCCCCATAACACAGATACTTGACATGTTAGCAAAAACTACTGTTCACTGTGTGCAATGGTGTGCATCATAGCACCAGGCTCTCCACAGTCTCTTCAATGTTACATACTATAGTGGATTACATTGTAGTCCTGATGTAGAGGACAAATCACCATGAGATTAAATGTAAAGTTTGGACTATAAAAGGCCATGGTGGTTAGTCCAATAGCCATCATCATCCAGACTTTGGAAAGGGAGAGAGTGCAAAAAGTAGAGACACCAGAAGAAAGTAATTATAAAAAAACTGTTTAGCGTACACTGCAAATGGTAAAATATATTTTCTAATATGTCACAGTTATGCTAAGCAATGAGAATATGCAATTATAGGCCTAGAATCGTAGACACTATGCTGTTCAGGTGTTGCATTGTGGTGAAGTTCAAGGCAGTTCTGTTATGAAAAACTTATGTGGATTCCAAATCATTAGCTGCAATAGTATTTGCTCAATATGTGTATATGCTCAGTATGTGTCTATGCTGTATTTGGCCATTCTGAGTGATTACCCATGGGCAATTCTCAGCAGGTCTGTTGAATGCACCATTATAAATCTTTTCATAAACTACTGCTGAACCATTAAATAAAATAACTGAGTGAACTGCTTTCTGACAGTATGTATGCATTTCAAGAAGCAATTCAATACACAATGTACATACCATCATTATCAGACAGGACAGATATAAAGGCACTTTGAATCTCTTTAAGCTTTGACTGTAAGAGAAATAGAGAAAACCATTTCACACACATTTTATAGAAACACACCGATATAAACATATGTATGGCACTAAAACATAAGATGAGATACTGCAAGAAACTGTAGTAATAAACAGTATCCGAATGCTTTCTTAAGTTTAGAATTGTAGTTGCATTTGTTAGGCTTTATTTACAGCTACGTCAAAGGGTCTTTCGCAGATACCATCCTTTTTGACAGGAAGAATACCTCTGAATGAAGCATTTTTTTTTCCTGATAAACAGATACTGTAACAGAATCCAAAAAGAACCCATTTTAAGTCTATAGTAATTGTGGGTAGCCACTTAGGTCCAGTGTACAATGTATACAGAAATGACTTTGTTTATAAACTTTTATTTTTATTTTTTTTTTAATTCCGATCCTTTTAATGATAATCAAATAAACACAACAAAAAAACAATAGGGGCAAAAATATCTGATTGGTGGGGGGCCGAAAGGCAGCGCATGCACGGATCTGTTACACAAAGCCCATACTTTATGTACAACGTGGTGCTGGAAGCAATTGGTTCAGTACTTTATATAAATGTCAGGTGGGAGTAATACAGCTCAGCTCTCATGGAAGCCAATGCTGCAGTACTGACACCCGACCTTTATACAGAGTATAATTGCAACCAGCCTACTGTTGTGTACAGAGTATGGCTTTATTCAACTGATCCGTGCAGAGGCTGCCTAGCGGCCACCAACTTGAGGTATTTATGGCCTATCCTATGAATAGGTTTTAAACTACCAATACCCGGGCAACCCCTTAAAAGGAAGTCAGTCACCAGAACACAGCAAATCAGCCAAGACCAGCAGATAGGTTAGGGTCACCTGAATCAAACACTGTTTTCCCCTTGTGAATCAGTGCTGAAATATTGCCCATTGTTCCAAAGATATCATTTGCATATTGACAAATCCAGCATTAGATTGACAACAGAGGCAACAGATTAGACTCACCACCCCCAATGCCAGTCCATAATGACAGGCACACCAGCTTTAAACCTTATGGCAAACATGTGAACAGAGGCTTAGCTAGTTTTAATACCAAGATAATGTGACAACAATTGCAAGTGAATGTTTGGTAAGAACAGACTTATACACAATAAAATATATATACCTTTATTTCCTGGTGGTTGCTCAGCTTCTTCACAAGAGAAAGTAGCCATATACAGGATGCCTGTCTGACATGTGGATTAACACTGACGATATGCTTGTTGAGAATTTGGTCTAATACCCATGTAACAACATCATTCGTTTTCACATCTGGTATAATAAAGACGAGCATTCAAGTTAAGACAGAAGATTTTATGTGCAGAAAATAAAACTAATAACTAATGCTTATGGATGGATGGAAACAACTGTAGTATATTACTTGCATATGGCCGATAGTCTTCCTCAGTAACAATCCAAATATCCCTGGCTGCCATGGACTGTGTTCCGACAGCTGCGTTTGTGATAGCCTCTCCTACTGTAAACTGGAGCTCAATTTGCTTAGCCTAGAAAAGAATTCAGTTCATCTGAATTTGTATATGATCTGGACCATTCAGACAACAACAGGAATATTTCAAATCATTTAAAAGAAATGATCCATTAAATATTTAATAACATATATAGATTTTAACAGAGCTATTAAATTAATTCACAAAAATGGAACTGCTTTTCAGCGGCAGAAATTAATGCTAATGGGTTTTCTGAGTACACATGATTATTTATTTAATATCATCTGTTCTGCTTTTTTACCATCCCTCCGCATATACCTTGCTTTAATTTTGAGGCAACTCTGAGGCCTCCTGAGTCCATCTTAGCACACTGGAGTTTGCTTACATGCAACTTTTCTAGCCACAACTTCATACTACAATTCCTATACTTACTTGCTCTGGCTGAGTTTCACACCTTCTATGGTCCAACCGAAAAACTTTTCATGGGAAAGAGTAGCCAATGAGCAGGCACTGGCAAATTGCTGCGACCTACATTGGGTCCAGCCATTTCTACTGTGTGTGCTATTGTCCCTGAACTGTCTACTATCCAGAAGAGACAGCTTCAGTGAATGGAACAGAACAAAAAGTAGTAAAATAGAGCTGTGGTACGTCATGCAGGTGACAACCTGAGAGTCAGGGACTGGACCATTGTAGGTAATACCCGTTTACAAAGCACTTGTACTTCTCCCTTCTTCTAAATCCACTTATGTCTTTGGCTCAAAAAAATGCACCAAAATCTACAACAAAAGGGTAGGTTTTATCATAGTGTGTGGCCTCCACCTTAAGAAGAGAATTTAGACAATCTTAGTTTAACATGGAAGGGGTTTGAAAAGAGACTGTTCAGTGGAGAAAGACACATTTGTCATTGACAAGATATACTACTGAGTTTCTTATATTCACTTGTACTATGATTTCTGCAGTGTTTGTTGAAAAGTAGGTGACCATCTAAGTCAGAGGTTCTCAAACTTATTTTGTCTACCGCCCACTTCGAGAATTAATTATTTTCTAGCGCGCCCCCCCCCCCCCCCCCAATTTTTTTTTACTTTACTACATCTTAAGAATCACAATCGCAGTCATTATGTTAATAATTAAATTATGTGTGTCATGTGAAAATAAGACTTTCTGATGAGGGTAATGTAAAACACCATTTTGTAATATTAGGAAAACTTTTATTCATGTTATTAAAACAAACATTTTAATTTTAAAACTAATCTAATGTGAAGGATGAATTTGATGATTTTTAACAAGTTTGTTAATATCAGGCTCGAATTTACTCAAAAACAGCCGTAAGTCACTGCGTTCGGTAATCTGCAACCGATTTGCAAATCTGCAAAGTTTGTGTTAAAAGCAAAAAAACAATTTTAAAGGGGTAGCCTCATGAAGCTTGATCTGCCTTCTAAGCTGCCTAAAAATCTTCTTTCTTCCTGTTTGCTCACGTCAATTATCCCCACCCCCAAATTAGCGTGTAGCTCCGCCCACCACATAGCGTGATCCTATGGGATGACTGAAGGGCCTGTAGACTTGGATTTACCTTGTACGGAGTTTCCTAAAGGACCTGGCTCCTCTGCCCACTAGCAGCCTGCTCTATATAATAAAGCTTTATCCTAGTGAACAGAGAGACCAGGTCCTTTAGCCCAGTAGGATTTAGACTGCTTTATATAAGAAAGCAGCACTTATTCCACACCCCCCCCTCTATCTCACAGCAGGGAGCTAGGTGATGTGTATGTGATGTGTATGTGTGGTGCAGACACAGGCTGGCTCCGTACACACAGCAGGGAGCTACGTCATGTGGCTCCCTCAGCAATGAGCAGGGGGCCAGGTGCTAGTGTCCATAATGAAATGAATAAAGTAAGATAGTGGACAAACAAAGCAGTTTTGCTGAACCAGTGTATTTAGGAAAAGTCTTAAATTCACATTAACAAGCAGTATAGATAGGATCATTATTATGATACCACCCCTTTAAATTAGCCATCGCCCCCCCTAAACCGCTTCAACGCCCCCCCATTCTCTGTGCCCTTTACTGCCCCCCTATAGGCCTCCAGTGCCCAAAAGGGGGCATTATCGCCCACTTTGAGAAAGACTGATCTAAGTTCTACTTAAATTACACTTTCTTGCTTATTTCATTGGGGACATGGCAGTATAGACCTGGTCATTAGAAGGCTGACAATAGGAATAGCAAAAGATGTTGGGTTCTCCTCTGGCCTGTACCCTCTTCACAGTTACTATGCTAGCCAGTTTTAGCCTAGTGTCTGTAGGCAGACACGACCTTACTCTTCTGACTTGCATCATTTTTATTTTTAATTCTCTTTCAGGTACAGTGGGGTCTTCAGTGTGTATGCCCCAATAGTCACAGACCTCCTGCCCTTCATGTGGGCACTGCGCTCTAAGAGTGCCTCTGGTCACCTACGGTAGTTCCCACTACTGCATCGGCACCAGGAATGGTGACCTCACTATAACGTTCGAGGTCCACTAAAGAGGGTGATCCCATGGCACCTGAAGACTGCAGATAAATATGCCAGAAACCTCCATTTTAAGCAGATGGCTTCCTAGGGACCCCCTGGTCTCTACTAGCCTACTAGCACCCCCTAAGTCTTCCCTTCCAGCCTTCTTGAGGGACAAAGCACTTGGTGAGCCTTCTCTGTGCAGCCTCTATGCAGCAGTCGGTGATTAGACCTTCTATCTGGCGTTCTAGTAGGTTAACACCCAGGGTTACCCCTATTTTCCTTAAGCCCTCTCCATCATGTACTCCTGTGAAGTTCCAATCTACCTCTTGCGCCAAACCCATACCCACCGGCTGCCGCCACATTTTATAAGTGTGCCTGCATTGATAAAAAGTTGTTATGTGGCAGCCTGAGCCCATCTGCCCTAACTACCTAAGCCAGCTTAGGATCCTCCCAATCCATCCTCCCCCATACTGAGTGGCTTACACAGGCTATAGGCGACCTTGAGATGACCAGTCTGTTGTGGAAACTTTGGAACAGCTGCCTCCCCAGATTTCCACTCAATCGGTGACTTCTAGGTCCCTTGCCCCAGTTTCAGGAGCAGTCCTCGCAAAAAATCCAGAAAGTCATCCCTACAGGTCATTGTCGTCCTCCTACCCTTCCTCTGAATACTCCCTGGATAGGGTCACAGCTCACGGCTCCACTTCGACAGGCTGAACCTGGTCTCCCCCTGCATATTTTGTTTCTCCTGGGGACACCTTTGACTCCAATTCGGAAGATCAGCTAGGCATTTATATCCGATGCTATGCAGCAACTCATCATTGTGGGCAGAGATATCCTACAAATCTCAGAGAACATCTCTTCCATCCACAGCAGCTGCCATCCTCTGGTCTTCCCCAACCACGACATGTTTCACCATATCTTAAAGAGGACCTTTCACCATATCCGGACACAGGCAGTGTTATATACTGCCAGAAAGCTGACAGTGCGCTGAATTCAGCGCACTGTTGGCTTTCCCGATCCGTGCCCGGTGTAAAGCGCTATCGGTCCCGGTACCGTAGCACTTTACAGTCAGAAGGGCGTTTCTGACCATTAGCCAGAGACGTCCTTCTGCCTCGCGGCGCCAATCGCGCTGTGCTGTGGAGCGGGGAGGAACGCCCCCTCCCTCTCCTGATAATGCTGGTCTATGGACAAGCTGTGTGAGCAGAGGGAGGGGGCGTTCCTCCCCGCTCCACAGCACAGCGCGATTGGCGCCGCGAGGCAGAAGGACGTCTCTGGCTAATGGTCAGAAACGCCCTTCTGACCATAGAAGAGCTACGGTACCGGGCCGTAAGCTCTTCACACCGGGCACAGATCGGGAAAGCCGACAGTGCGCTGAATTCAGCGCACTGTCAGCTTTCTGGCAGTATATAGAACTGCCTGTGCCCGGATATGGTGAAAGGTCCTCTTTAAATGAATGGCGTCAGACCTTCCACTAGGAAGCCGGATGTCCTCTTTCCTTTTCCAGACCAGTGTTTTTATAAGTGGTCAAAGCCTCCCACAGTGGAGTCGACAACTAGGCTTTCACAGGCTAGCGTTCTGCTCCTGCGTACTCCTCCTCTCTGTGATCACTCAGACAATACGGTGGACTCTCTCTCCAAGATGACCTTCGTAATGATTGGCTCCTCCCAGCAGCCTTCCTTTGCTGCATCTTGGGTCAGCAAAGGCAGCATTTCCTGGGCCAAACAGCTTTAGAAGGGCCTCTCCACTGGAGTACCCCTCTAGGACAACTGGCTACACGTCTCAAATCCTAACGCTTTCAAGTACCTGTATGATGCCTTTCTGTTTGTGGAATGCTGACTCTGACTCCCCCTCTAAGAAGACGGTTGTGGCCCTTCCCTTTTCTCTGGATGAAAAGGGCCAGCTTTTTGACAAAGACCAAGAGAAGTTTATCTCTGAAGCTACAGAGGGAAAAAGGTCTCCTCCCTCAGAGGTGTTCTAAGCGCCAGCAACTATACTCTAGCAGTTTTCAGCACTTTTGCTTCCATAGTGGCTCAACCTCTTGGAGGGTAGTCTTCCTGGAAAGCCTTAATTCAAGTCCAGTCTTGCCTTGCCTGGCAGTCCCGCACCAAGCCTTCTACGCCTTCCTCTCCCATTGCACAGGTACTTTCAGGCGTTTAGGATATGAAAGATGAGCAGCTGGTTATCCTGGAGAGAGGCTTCATTGGAGAGACCCTTCTGGAGCGGTTTGACCCAGGCCCGGTCTTGCTGATCCAAGAAGCAGAGAAGGAAGGCTACCTTGGCAAGATAGGCCACCCTCTTCTCTAAGGGATCACTGAGAGAGGCGGGGTCCGCTAAAGGCAAAATAGTAGCCTGGGAAAGCCTAACTATCGCAGGGTCCACTGCGGAAGGCTCTAACTATTTGGAGACACACTGGTCTGACAATGGAAAGAGAATTTTCGACTTCCTAGTAGAAAGCAGGAGACTGTCTAGGACTCTAGGTGAAGCCATTATTCCTGCAAGATATGGTCAAATGCCAGAGGAGGGCAGCAGTTGTGGCAGATGTCCTCTTGAGAAGTAGGATCCAAGTTCATTGAGATCTGCACGGCATCTCTGAGTGCATGGATGAGCTCCTGCATAGCAGCAGATATAGATGTGCCTAGCTGATGCTCTGAGTCAGAGGCATCCCCATGAGGAACAAACCATGCAAAGTGAGACATGGTTCAACCCGTTGGAATCAAGCTGTGAGCTGTGGCCTTATCCGGGTAGTGCCCAGAGGAAGGGGAAGAGGACAGTGACCTGTATGATGATTTCCTGGCAGTTTTCAGAGGATAACTCCTCAAGCTGGAATGGGAGCAATGAGGGTGCCCGGAGAGGTAACTAGAAACCTCTTATGTCTTTCTCCTATGGATACTAGGCTAAAACTGGTTAGCATAGTGAATGTGGAGCCGATATCTTGTACTATATTCTTAGTGTCAGCCTTCTAGTGGCCAGGTCTTTACCCACAGTGCTGTGCCCCACAATGAATACAACTAGAAAAAGATTTTCAGGTGAGCACAAAAATCCATTTCAGGTTCAGACTATCTGCAAACAAATCAACTATTAAATATCACTGAAAACCAACAGGACTTCAAAAGCCTAAGGGTCTGCTCACACAGAGTTTTTTTACAGGCGGATTTTGACTCAGAATCTGCCTGCAAAAAGGCTCCCATTCATTTGAATGGGAGCTACTTTCTTTTTTTTTCAGCTAGCTGGAAAAAGAAGCGACATGTCCTTTCTTCCCACGGATTCTGCGGCTGAAACAGCCACAGTGTGAGACTCGCCCCTGATTAGTCCCATTCATTCAGGCCTAATCAGGAGCAAGATGCCGGTGCACTGCCTCGGGTCCCATCGCGGCTAGCCGCGTGGAGAATTCACATCATAGAAAAACTTTCCGCCATGCAAACATACCATAACAAGTTCATCAAGTAAGTAAGCATAATAATAATCCACCTGTGTGTACATAAAAGTAAGAGAAATGATAACTTACTTCTACTGATTCCATTAATCCTTGCAGAAGCATCTTCTGATGGGAAAAGCTACCATCTCCAACAGGAAAATATCCCAGTGTTCTTATGGCTCGCTCTTTGGCCTGAAAGAAGAAATCAGCGAATGAGAAGTACTACTAGCTATTTAGACTTAAAAGTCAGATTTTACAAACACTCAAGGAAAACAGCAGTTAAAGTACCTTCTGCGGTACTGTAAATGTCATTACTATGAGGAGATGCATTTTCATCAGAAATTCTATATTTACAAATGATGAGCTGGTGCATCATCTAGGAAGACTGTTAGAAAGTTACCTTGGAAAATATTTTTATGCTCATATTCTGCAATTGTGTGCAGCCCCTCTATAATCCATCATATGATGAAGGTGAACTATCAGCAAGGTGGATCAGTGGTTAGCGCTGTTGTCTTACAGTGCTGGGGTTCTGTGTCAAATCCGACCAAGGGCAACATCTGCCTGGATTCTAAATGCTCACCCCATGTTTCAATGGGTTTCCGCCAACATGCCAAAAATATACTGATAGGCAATATTGGCTTCCCATAAAAACAACATCCCCTTGTGGTTGTTGGGTATGATTGCCTGTACAGCCACCTCTGACCCCCCACAACTCTCCCCCCCTCAACTAAGGTCTGTGGAAAAACATTCAGTTCACTTGAAGCTCACAGGACTCCTCAGCCCAGAACAAGCAAAGATTTAGATGTATGAATCTTTCCCCACAAAACTACATATTGATCTGTTCTCTGTAACCTACTGTCTGTAGATTAGAGCTGAACTTTAAACCACGATAGAAATTAGTCAACTTTACCTTGTTTGTCTCTTTACCAGAAGGTATTCTGGCCAAAAGATTTTCTACCAGCTGCTTTTTAGTGAACCCAGATCCTACATCTGGGATTGGCAGAGCCCCATTTCGTCCAATCTCTCCTAAAGCAGTAATTGCAGCAACTGACAAAGGAGATCCATTATCCAATAATGTACCTAGACGGAAAAAGAAATTGCAATGCACATGATAATAAATAATTGCAAAAAAACAAAAAACGCATCAAAGTCCAAATTAAAAACAGCTCTCTTTAGATAGAATGGATTTCTTTCAGTTGCTGGCCACTCAATAGGCTATAAAAGGGCATATGCCCTCTGTGTACTTCTGTATAGTGCAGAAATATATTCAGCAGATACAATGTAACTGATGTAATATGCCAGAGGCTAACTGTTTGTTCTACATGAAACATACAGCCATATGCAGCAAATATGTACTACATTACTGTGGAGCTGGTACGCTGGGCAGTTCACACAAACATCAGAAAAAACAGAGGGTGGCCTAGTGTGACTGGCTGACTAGAAGAGCTATCATAAGATGTCATGTTATAAGTATGACTGGATGGCAAAGAACAAGCTTCCCACTAATAGGAAGTACACCCTGTCCTAGAAATCCATGTTGTAATATATGAAATTTCAAGCTGAAAACTATACTTCTATGTAACAAACCTACCAATAGTTTCCACACAAGCTTGGATGGTTTCATTCTGTTCAGGAATAGGCAATGATTCTGGGTGCTCCATATTCTGTAGCTCTTTCTTAGTTTTGGTGCTGTCCAAATATCTCCCAATTAGATATCCCAAGGCCAGTAAAGATCCATGTTGAGCCTCTGGGTTCTGTCAGCAAATAGTAAAGACAAGCTGTCACCTCTCCTAACATGTCTATTTTAGTAAACACACATATTCTCCATCAAATAGCGATTCTGGAACACATTTTTCTCTAACTCTGTATCGTGCTATTTCTCTGGGGATGTTAGATATGGCCTCTGCAAAGCAGGCCCTTGGATTAGGGTAAAGAGGACTAGAAAACATTCTCACACAGACCAGAGCTTTATTAATCGTGATTTTGTGAATTGCTGTACTACTGCAGTTATCTATGTTTGCATCTGTGGTCTACATTATTTAGGGAAAACAAATAGATAAATATAGGAGACGCATTGTTGAACACATCAGTGATGTTGGACATGAGAGGGCAAACTAATCCCTAGGCATTTAAAGAGCTTACATTGTGGGGATACTTCAGTCCATAATTTTATAGCTTAAAAACAAAAAAAACTATTATAGGAGCATATATTGATATTATTCCTTCATAAAAGGATGACCAGTGGATTTAACAGCTTAAGACTAAGGCCCCTTGGGCCAGAACTACCGCGCTAAAGCGCTGCGGGAACAACTGCGGTGTGAACGCATCGCGCTTTGAACAGAAAGTTCACAGAGTTTTCCTCCGCAGACTTTCTGTTACAATTATATCTATGGGAAAACCGCCACCGTTTCCATACATATAATTGACATGCTACGATTTTCAAAACTCCAACGGTTTTGCAAATCGTGTCCGCAATTTTGTTCCGCAAGGTTGGCATGGGATTCGCATGAATCCCATCCACTTTGCAAGTACTGTAAAACGATGCTATTTTTACCACTGCGTTTCCGGCCCGTGGGGCCCCGGCCTAAAACGGTTTTTCATACTAAAAATATATTATTAAACGAGGCCACCCTACCATTTACATATCACATCCCCCCTCTACTATCTTGCACATATTCTAGTTTTCCAATAATGACTTCTGGTGCAATGCCTAGTGCAGATGGAAGCCACTACCTGACTTCATAACCATCCTCCCCATTTTGGCTCCATCTAGTGTTCTTAACCGACTTTTAGTGCAGTTCTTGAGGTGTTAATTCACTTCCAGCACAACGCTGCTGCTACCTGAAAACATACATCAGCGCTTCATTACTAAAAACAGCTCCAGTAAGAGCTTGGTTTTGTTCAGAATGTGGATTTGAGTACAGCGGAGCTCTTACCAGGGCTATGTATACAGAAAAATATCACTGAAACATAGATCTATTACAGTTTCTCCTCCAGTGGCCATATAATGTAGAAATATGTGTAGAGCAGCAGCTAGGACTGTAATAATGTCTAAATTTATTGGTATATTTTTCTATGAAGAAGTTTAGTTTTTTTTAACCTGATAATGCTATAAAGAAGGAGCAGCAGCATTGACATACAAAACAAGGCAGAGGGCTGGGTCATTACACTTACATGTTGATCCTTAGCAGTCTTAATCAGGCTCTGAATTTTCGACTTTATCTCCGGACCAGGTAAAGCTACTACAACTACTGCAAACAATTGAGCTGCCAACTCCCGCATTTCTTCCTTGTTAGCAGTCATCAGACTCTGAAAATACACACATACAAAAGTGATAATATCTTCGAGCAGTAGCAAATGTTGTTAAAAGTATATAATCAAATGGTAAATATAGGGAATGGAAGAGAGGAAACCAAACAAGCCAGGTTAAGTACACAGTCAGGTAATAAATTATATATATCTTCTGTACTAACCTTTATCCAGTCTATTTTATCTACTAAGGAGGCAGCCAGCTTCTCCGGATATATAGATACTATCTCAAGGAGGCAATACATAACTTGTAATCCTGCAGTTCAAAAAAAATGGAATTAGAATTTGTAGTTTTAATAATAAATAATGTATTCAAGTAAAAACAAATTAAGCGTTAAGCTAGCCTACACTTTAGACAGCTGCCAGCTTGTTCAACTGACAGCTATCACGTTCAACTTCTCCATATACAGGCACACTTGAGCGGTGCATGTGTCCTTGGGGAGGAACCTGCTGCCGGACACTACTGGAGGCTTACTCCCCCAAGAACAAAGGGATGGGGCAGTTGAGATCTAACTGCCCAATTGTTATCTTCCATTACATCTGCATCATGCGTTCAGGGAAGAGCATAACATAAGCATTACATAGTCGGCTTGTCCCACTGTAAGTGTGTTTCGCTGATAGCCATGTAACATATATGACTGGCTTTATAATCATCAAGTGTCTAATACTAGCCACTAAAGACAGCAGTAATATATTAGTCCTTAACACCAAGTTACCTCCAGCTGCAGACAACAACTGTTGAATTAGGCTTATGTACATTTCCACAGGGTTCATTTCTCCATTTTTGGAAGAATCTGGTACAGTGATGTCATTAGACATTAACTCTCTTACATAGCGTCCCAGAGCTGGTGCTTGGTCCTGCATATCAGCTAAAGACTGGCAGGTTGGATCTACACCAGCACTATGAGCCAGGCACATTCTCAAATATAAGATTATCTAAGTGAAAAAAAAAAAAAAAAATACAAAATGAGGTACTTGGTTCAGTACAACAGTGTGTTATTTAAAACAGCAATGAAAACTTTACCTCTAGAAATGCTGCAGGGTTAAAAGGGAGAACAGAAGTGGTTGTTACAAATTTAACAGGAGTTTTCATTCGGCTGGATGCCTACAAAATACAAGATAAAATATTTTTTTATGCCACCTACATTTCCTCACATATGTGCAACAGAAGTGTAATAGAAAGTGAGAAAAATTTTTCAGGTAGTCATCAGGTAGGTTTGCAGGTAGTCATCCAATATGAGTGGATGGGAGGGAAAGATTTTCTCTAGCGGTCCTGACAAAATTTACATGAAAATAATATAATTAATTATACAGTGTGAACCCGAACATATCCTCTCCATTTCATGAAGTCCTCAGATAGTGTAGATACAAATTGGGTAATCAAATATTCTCCGTAATCTCTTGACTGCACCACATATGCTATATTCTTAGATAAGTGGTCCGTATGTAACACAGTTATTAGGAACTACACAAATATTGCTTTTATATACACATTTATTAGAAAATACTATTAACAAATCCCAGGTTATAGGTCTGTTACATTTTACCTTTTCCATGATATGGCTGACCATTACTGGGAAAGAAGGAAGCTTCACGGGGGTGCCTTCATTTTCACTGTTGGTAGAAAACGTTCTGAGGGCTCTTTGTGCTTCTCCATAAACCTCTTCTCTCCTGCAAATAACAAATAATTTACCCAAAATGATTCCCTAGGAACAGTATTGATCAGTAAAGTGTTGCCATTTGCCATTTCCTATGAGTTTAGGAATACAATAATTTTTGTCTATTGATTAGTTGGCATTCTATCTACATTTAGCACTAAAATAATCAATAGAGCAGCCATAGGATAATATTTACTACTGGTTCCACAAAGCATCATGTGCAATAAATAACGCTATAGCCTTTAAAGTAGTGAATTCCGTTGTACAAAAAACAGCAATACTTAGCATATTGCTGTATGCTGCTATAGCAGAAGAACCTTAGAGCCCTCATATAGTGCCTAGCACACCACTCACTGCTATGGGGCTGCAGTTCTCCCATTCTCCTGATCACCTGGGGGACCCAGTAGTCAAACTCCCAGACTTGGATAGGGAATACACATACACATAGACTAATTTCAGGCATCTAACAGACAAATCAGGGGGTGATTCTGATATCAGATACAGCAGTGACTATGGCCTCAGATGTTTTTTCTGCACCGCACTTTTTGAAATTCACCCACCAGCCATTCTCAGTCTTAAACGACAGCTAAAAATACTACTAGACTTCTCTAAGGACCACAGCAAATATAAATAAGACAGATTTTAGGTTCAAGGCCAGAATGTTCATGGGGTAAATTATCAAGAATGAACATTTGTAGGAATGCTAGTTACCAATAATTGGCTGTGTATATATGCCACCAATAAGTGAATGCTTGTTCAATTATTATTGTAACACAAAAAAAATTAATCATTTGTAAATGATCGGGCTTTGTAAACAGGGATGTTAGCCGGCAAACATTTAAACTGTATGAGGGATGTCCGGTCCCTTTAGCGATGGTGCTTTCCCAAAGTAGCTTGCATCACCTTGTGTAAAACACCAAAGCAAATCAAGATTGATAAACATGCTATACTGTACATCACAGTACAGATGGGTGGGCTCTTGTATAATGCAGGGAAGCTGAGGCTGGTGGAGGGGTGTTATTCTAAAACTTTGAACAGTGGTTGTGGTGTCATGATGAGAGTCTCAGTTTCACGTGCTGCCAAGTTTGCAGTTCTATTTGTATTTCTGGAGAGATCACAAGTTAAAGGGATTCTATCACTGGGAAAACTAATTTTTAACTAAGCATATATTTGCATAGCCTTTAGAAAGGCTATTCCACACATACCTTTTGTTTGTTAATCCTCCCAGCCGTTTTTGAATTAGCCCGTTTTTACTGATATGCTAATTAGCTAGGAAAGACACCCGGAAGTTCCGTGAGCACTGTCTGCTGTGTGTACAGCACAGGCTGATGTTGCTGATGACTCATCAGCCTCCCTGCTCTCACCTACTCCTGTGTACGCACAGCAGACAGTGCTCACTGAGCTTCTGGGTGCTCGGCTAATTAGCATATCAATAAAAGTGAGCTAATTCAAAAACGGCTGGGATGATTAACAAACAAAAGGTATGTGTGTAATAGCCTTTCTAATGACTATGCAAATATACGCTTAGTTAAAAATGAGTTTTCCCAATGATAGAATCCCTTTAAAAACACAGTTGCGATTGGCATATATATATATTTTTTTTTTTGCATCTGTTGTTTTCTACTGCTATGCTTTACTTTTTATAATGTCAAAGATATAATATTTTGAAGTGATCCCCTACAGCCCTCAGCTTCCCTGCTCTATTACAAGAGCCAGCTCATCCATACTTCAGTGAGATAGTATGCAGACTCCTGCTGGCAAGAGACAGACAAAGAGGTGGATTTAAGAAGAGGATTTCAGCCAAAAAATTTTAAATAAACTAGGGGACAAATTTTAATAAAAGAGACAACATGCTGCCAGAAAATCAAAAGTTGTTTGAAAGTTTAAGCACACTTTAAGTGCCCCACTAACAGAATGACATACCACCCCATTCACTTGTCATACAAAATGTTGCATAACAACTTACGGATCTCCCGCTGAAAGCAACAGCAAATATCTGGAAGGTATGTGGTCAGGAGCAAAAACGTTGCTTGCAAATTTCACTGCAACTTGTCGAACCTGGACTTCAGGCTAAATGAGAAATGTGACAAGATAAGAATCAAACAGCTATGAAATGATATCTAACAATCAATTGTGTAAAGTTTAGAACTAAAATACCATACTAATAATAATTGTGTGCTTAAATCAGTAATGGTAAAATTACAGACAGATAATTAGTGCTATTTCACGGTTTGTCTGCAATCTTTGCTCGCTCACATCCCATACTGACAGAATAACATGGTAACTATCTTTATTTCACAAGTCTCCCAAAAAAACTCAGCAACAACAGTATGAACGGTCATCTTTACTATATGGATGGCACAATGACTTCAGACTTCCTGAAGTATGTCATGGGGGCAGGCAAAACAGTCAACAAATCTGTCAGAAAATATAGAACACTTTTCCCAACCCCTCATCACGTTTTGTAAGGAGAAAATGCAAGTTGAGATTCCCTAGGCTTTGAGTTTTTTCAGGAGTTCCTGAATGATACAAGATTACTGGTGTAAACATATTTGCAAACTGAGACTTGATACAGATTTATCTTCAGACTAGACTCTGAGGAGTGAGCTTCTTACTATGGTTCCCATTAACGATTGCTATCTTGATACTAGTTAGAGAAGAGCGAATAGTATTCGAATATCTCGCTCCATAGGAATGAATGGAAGCGGCTGGCTCTTAACCCCTTGGTGTTCAGCCGCTTCCATTCATTCCTATGGGAGCGAGGTATTCGAATCTAGAATTTCGAATACTATTCGCTCATCTCTAATACTAGTATCCAATTACTTGAGATGCTTTAAGAACAATTGATCACCTTACCTTTACTAAATATGATCCAACTAGAGCTTCCATGAGGGTTAGCTGAGCACCTTCTAAATTTGTGTAAGCCCCAACCATCATTGACAAGGCTTCCTGGATAGAAAGTCTGACATCCATATCTTCCTGCATGAGACCAACAAAGTATGAGTTAAAAGTGAGATTGTAATTCTGCCTGCAGAAGTTACATGGTAGCCCAATTAGCAAAAGCACCCTAAGGCTGAAGCCCCACGTTGCAGGAGTAAGTTGAGTAGAAGGGAGAAGTATAAGTCCTTCCTTTATATTTCCTATTCCCTTTGCAGCCACTACTGGGTTTGGATAGAAAAAAACGCAACAAAATATGCAACAAAAAAGTGAGGCCTCAGCCTTAGCAGTAATTTTCCACTTCAGAAGACAAATATTACTCTGTTGTACAACAAATAGTAATACAATTTTGCAATATCATTTCAGTCAAATCCTCACAGCATTCAATATATCCACTTGTCTTCATAGCATTTACTCTTAAAATTAAATTATTCTGAAATGTTTTTACCTAGTTTTTCTTGACTAAATACTGTATTTAGGAATTTTTCATGTAATTATCTACAGTATATTTCAAAAAGTGTACTATATCTACTGAAATCATCACTCTGGCCACTAAGCCTTATAATAGACATTTGCCAATTCTGTAGGGGTTTTCTTTGCAGCAGTCACCTCATTTACATTACAGAGAAGACAACCAAAATAAAAATAGAAGGTCGCATTAGTATAAATAATATCACATAACTGACATGGCATAACATAATTGAAAGGGGGGGAGAAAATATGTGCTGATCTCATCTATTGTCAAAGAGAATACCTAGAAAACTCATCCATAGACCTCAGTGGGTCACCTCCAGACTACTGTTGTCTATGGTCATGAATATGCTGTTAAAGAGAACGCTGTTAACAGTGCAGAGGAGAAGCTCAGGAAAGATAATAATTATGTCCAGAAAATAGAAAAAAAAATTGGTAATACATTCTATTTAAGGCTATGTACTTTGTTATTGTGCTAAAAAGCTCCCAGAATACACATAACACATCCATACAGCTCCATTGACCCAACATATGCCAGGCCAGTTGTAATTTTTACACTACAAAGTATCTCATATACCATTGTTAAAAAATGTATAACCTATTAGATGCCATGCACCAAAAAGAGGGTGAATATAGAACAGAATTTAGGTCCTTCGTTTCTGATAAAAATAACGCAGAATACAAAATTAAAGCAAAGATAAAAAGAAAAAAGAAAAAAAAAAGAAACAACAGCTACAGTTTAATCCAACAAGAGACAACATATTGTAAATGCTCGAATCCAATCTGAAATTTCTTGTTTAATTTCCATAGACATCAACCATCATAAGTAACCCTGTTTGTTTGGAGGAAACGAGGAGTTGCCAAACGGCCGTTGCCCGCATAGTGTTCTGTAAGGTTGTCCCTCAAAAAAGCGGAGCGGAGTAGCAGCATCGCTCCTGCCGCTGCTGGCTTCACGCAGGGCAGGAGTGTAGAGATGTCGCAGGCACCTGTGCAGGCGTCTAACCCTCCCCGGCATCCGCCTTTCTATTACAGCAGATGCCGCGTCTGTATTGGCATTGTGAAGGCTGGATAACTGACTGGTCTCACCATCTATGAGCGTGCACGCAGGGCCAGTGGCATAGAAGCGACGTCATCTTGCCGCTGGCTTTGCATATGTAGCCCCGCCCACCAATGACGCAACAAAGCAGGAAGAAAGAAGATTTTACAGCAGCGAAGACTGGTGAGTATGTGACATGGGAATACCCCTTTAAGTGCTTTAAAGTGCCATCCTCAACTATACCCACAATGACTACAAACTAGGTTGTATTGTGATCAGTATATTTTATACACCAGGTACAGAATTTGAGAAATAATTTTACAGAACAATAGACATGGGCAAATCTGAGAAGTGCTTCTGGAAAAACCTAAATGAATAAAAGGCAATTAGAACCTCTCACTATATTGGGATGGCCAATTTGCAGTTCAAAGATCTATATTATAATGAATACAGATGGCTGAGTATAGAGTCAGGAACAAGGGTCTCAAGAAAAACCAATCAAGAAAATGCTCAAGATTACACTCCGCCTAGGTAGCAGATGTAATGGAATTGGGCATACATAAGCCCCAAAATGCTATGTCACAGAAGTACCATAATTCACATTGTTTAAAAAAACCAAAAAAAACCCAAGAACATCATTTGGAAATGAAATCCAACAATCCGATGCCTCTGAGCTTTGGGTTACAGTAAATTATGGGATTTTCATAGAATAGAGTCATTAAAACACATCTACAATCAGCACCTTTACCAAACAGGCATAAATGGTTTTTCCAATCTAATCAAGTGAGGGGATATTGCTAATATTTGCCACTTTACAGTCAGTGAAGGCCACAGCACTAACATACAGCTGCATCGCTCTCTCTGCACAGAGACTCTCCCTGTCACTGACTGTGCAGGATACTGGGATCAGTCCAATTCATTGATATAGCACCAGACTGTTAAAAAGGTTAGCCACTTCACAGCAAAGAACAAGAGAGACAGTGTGCTAAATTATTCGTAAAATAGGTGGGAGTTATATAAAAATATATAAATGCATGGACAAAATCTATACTACCAAACAAGTCTAAGTGTGGAAGTATTAAAAAATTCTATCAGGGTTTGCAAGCTGAAAAGTCGATCATTTTTTTTGGGACAACAGTATTCCATGCAGTTAGGATAGGAAACTTACATTATGAATAACAAATGAATTAATATTTGGTTTTCACTCATGCAGATGTTATTTGCCACTTTAAAGGGGTTTCTGACTATGTCCGTAAAGATTTTTCATTGTTTAATGAACAGTTCCAGTATATAACATTCTAATTCCTTATGAATCAGTTCCTCACTATCTCTACCAGTCTGGCCCAAGCGGAAAAAGAACTGGTAAGATTCAGCTTTATTTATAAGGAGCATGACAACTATGCACAGAGATTAAAGAGAGTGCTTTATCAGGACACTGGACACTGCCTTAAAGGGATTCTACCATTAAACTACTTTTTTTTCTAATTACCACGTCGGAATAGCGTTAAGAAAGGCTATTCGTCTCCTACCTTTAGACGTGGTCTCCGCCGCGCTGCGCCGTTCCGTAGAAATACCGGTTTTAACCGGTATGCAAATGAGCTCTCCACAGTAATGAGGGCGGGCCCCAGCGCTGAAAGGCCGATTAGCACATCCACATTGCTGCCCAGAGCTCTTTCCTGCACCGCCTCCTTCTTCTGCAGCAACTCTGCCTCTTCTGGCTTCCCTTGCTCTTGTAGTTCTATACAGGAGCATAGAGAGCCCACCCCAAAATGGCCACCGGCCGGCTCCTGTATTGAACTGCAAGAGCGGCTACCCCAAAAAAATGGCCGCCGGCCGCCAGACATTTTTGGGTAGCCGCTCTTGCAGTTCAATACAGGTGCCGGCCGGCGGACATTTTGGGGTAGCCGCTCTTGCAGTTCAATACAGGAGCTGGCCGGCGGCCATTTTGGGGTGGCCTCTCTATGCTCCTGTATCGAACTACTAGAGCAAGAGAAGCCAGAAGAGGCGGAGTTGCTGCAGAAGAAGGAGGCGGCGCAGGAAAGAGCTCTGGGCAGCAATGGGGACGCGCTCATCGGTGTTTCAGCGCTGGGGCCCGCCCTCATTGCTGCGGAGAGCTCATTTGCATACCGGTTAAAACCGGTATTTCTACGGAACGGCGCGGCGGAGACCACGTCTAAAGGTAGGAGACGAATAGCCTTTCTTAAGGCTATTCCGACATGTTCATTAGAAAAAAAAAGGTAGTTTAATGGTAGAATCCCTTTAATTCTTGCCATCAAAAAATACTGGAAATCCTGATGGACTAGCAAAAATGTATTAGTGTGGTTATTTTGTGTTCTATTTTAGGTTCTACATTACGGCTTTGTTTTCTGTTCTGGGGATATCATCACTCCTTAAGAAGAGATCACCTTCACAGGCATATGGAGACTTACAAAAGCCTTTTTCGCTCCACTGGGGGATTATGGGAAAAATATGCAAATCTGTTTTCCAAGATGTAAATAGGAAAGCAGTGCCTCTGTTTGCTGCCCTCTAGGGGCAGCCCCTTAAACATCATGATTGACTCGGGCATGATTTTTAAGGGGGCTGCCCCTAGAGGGCAGCAAACAGAGGCACTGCTTTCCTATTTATATCTTGGAAAACAGATTTGCATATTTTTCCCATTTGTTTTCTGTGAAATGCAATGCACAGGATAGATTTTTCAGTACTTTCCATTCCCGGAGAGCAAGAAACAAATCTATTAAATAGCAGTGTACTAACATACATTAAAAAGTAAGTTGTATAACTGTTCATTAAAAAATGGTTAAATGTGGGCTGAAATCGCATGACATTTTTGATGCAGTTTTTTAAGCCAAAACAAGGAATGGATCTTAACAAAAAGGTAAAACTTATATATCTCCTTTGTTTGTATCCACTCCTATGTGACTCTAAAACTGCACCAAAAACAGCAGGTTTGGTTCCAGCTTAACATAAATTCAAAAACCCTCTTTGAGTTCCAACAATACAAATAACACCAGGAATCCACTACAGCCACACTTGTGAAATTAGTAATGCTCCACACAACACGCTACCCATACCTCTTTGAAAATGCTCTGTGCTGGCAAGCTACAGTATTACAATGGTTCTCCTGCTTTGCAAAATTGATGGTCTGTTTTCAGGAATGGCCATCAATATGCCACTGATGGGGTCAACACTTGATATCCCAGCTGATTAAAGGGTCTGTGGCATTCCAGAAAGTACTGCAACCTTTCTATTGTTTACCAGTCACAGATCTTTACCCTTAACAGGGGCTCTATCAAATATTAGAGCTCACTACAGTTTAGGCCTGTTCAGATACATGAGACTGAACTATAATATCAGACATAATCTCTATGGAGTTGTGCCTGGTAAACAATAAAATGGATACAGCATTGGTGGTCTGGTGTGGAGAGTTGCATCCTTATGGATCTAATTTTGATAGCCTGTGCTAAAAGTTATGGCATACATTTTGTAATGTTTTAAGACTTTCACAGTCATGCATACAGATGATCTCAAAAAAATCAGTCAACCAACCAAAGTCCCTTTCACATAAATCCAACCCTTGCAAATAGCTACCATGGATGTAGAATAGTGAACGCTACCATCCAGAATCTAGAGAACAAATATTATTAAATATAGTTATCTTAGAGAAAATTTTCAAACACCTTGAACTATAGAATTTCCTCAGCAAATGCACCTTAGAGGGAAAAAAAAGACTATTAGCTTATTCGAGTGCTTATACTTTTAAGGCAATGCTCTAGGGAACTGAAAAAATTAAAAAACGCCATTGACAAGACTTTTCTTTCTTGGAACTATTAATACACAAGATCCTATGCAATATAATATCACTAAAGATGTTACGTCAAGATTAGCACAACCGGCAATAATAATCATTTCTATAAATATATTTGTGGCGACTGTTATTCTTTTACAAAAGACTGAAGAAGAAGTCTGTATGCGTTCATAGCTTACAAATGTAATGATTCTGGTTATGGGAAGAATATGCAAATCTGTCTGCCATGATGTAAATAAGGAGACAGTGCCTCAGTCATGCTACCCACTAAGGTGGTGCTCCCTTTAACATCATGCCTGACCCTCCCAGAGGCCTTTGCTGCAATGCAATGATATGGGATTTTACCAAATACAGTCTCTCAGCCGAGGACAGCTGTTTCGATCTGATTGGATCTCTTCAGCCCGGCACAGAGAAGACTGACTTGGAAGAGGTGAGAGGCTTCTAGACCAGGTTAAGGGGATATTGTCACTCCTTAGGCAGAGACCACCATGTAGGTGTGTGGAGTCTTATTAAACCATTTATGCTCCACTGTGAGGGATCATGGGAAGAATATGCAAATCTGTATGCCATGATGTAAATAGGGAGACAGTGCCTCAGTCATGCTGCCCACTAAGGGTAGCTCCCTTTAACATCATCATGGCAGGCAGATTTGCATATTCTTCCCATGATCCCTCACAGTGGAGCGTAAATGGCTTACTAAGACTCCACACGCCTACATGGTGGTCTCTCCCTAAGAAGTGACAATATCCCCTTAACATGTTTCTGGTTAGTTAATAAAGGTATAATACTAACAATACATTTGTCTTTTTGACACAAAGTTACCAAATATTGGCGACTGTCAAAATAAAACAAGAAGCAACGGTAAAATTAAACATTTTTGTAAAATATTTTTATGGTAAAAAAAAAAAATCTAGTAGGGTCTGTAATATTGGTAGGAGAATTACATACCTTCCTCATGGCTTCAAAAAACTGCTGAACTAAGGCAAGGTCCTTTGTGAAAAGCTGAGGCATCCGGCTAGATGGAAATAAATGGGAAAAAGGTAAAAAGATATTCAACACTAGGAAAGTTTGCAGTCTGTGAAAATTATCCAAAATGCTTCTTGTAGTCAACATACCCCGAGAGTTTACCAACAGCTGAATATGCCATGGAAAGCAACTTAGGATCCTGCACAGAAAAGGAAAAAAAAGTGATTTGATGTATATTTCCATATGAAAAAAAAGTTTTACACAACATCTATGTACTAGCTAAGATCCATGCTCTATATCAAACCTTCTCATACACAATAATATAACTATTATTGAGTTTATGGCTGGAAATAAAACTCTGTCAATTTATTTTTTATTTTTTTAAATAATCAATAGAAAGTGTTTCTGTCTTTGGGCATACTATTACCCTACAAGATACAACAAATGTGAAAAGTAATGGATACATGCATTTTTTTTTTCTTTCAGGGTTATTCTCATCCCACCCCTTCACAACTCACATGGACATACATGACATGTCTACATGCTGCAGAAAGAAGCGGGCGGGACTACACTGTGTTCCAAATTATTATGTAAATAATAATATTTTCTCATATTTTCAAAAATTACATATATGAATTGCAGTCATTGTAATTTTCTAGTCATCAACTATTAGAGAACAATTGAAAGGTTTTTGGACAAACTGCCTATGATAACAGTATATTTTATTAAAAAAAATAAACACAAAATGCACTCAAAATGCATGTTCTAAATTATTATGCGCAGCAGAGTTTTCAACCTTTTTATTTGTAAACAAAAAAAAAAAAAAAGGCCAATAGTGAAATAAGCATTAGCAGGTTATTACAAACTGAAATCAGTTTTCAAGTCAAAACTTTATTCTAGGTGATTTTACATTTGCACATAGGACGCCTTGTTTGAAAGGAGCTTCTGAACTCTCTTGTCCATTGAATTTGTCAGGTTTTGGATGGTTTCTGCTTCAATTGTTTTGCATGAGGACTGAATACCTCCCAGAGCTGTTGCTTAGATGTGAACTGCCTCCCGTCATCATGGACACTCCTTTTGATGAAGCTCCAGAGGTTCTCAATGGGGTTGAGGTCCATCAACCAGCCATCCTCTACTCCATCCATCTGGACCACCGAGCGTTGCACGGCATTCATCAGTGAACAAAACAGTTTTGAAGTCAATCTTCATGTATTGTTTGGCCCACTGAAGCCGTTTCTGCTTGTGTGCAGTGGATAGAGGAGGTCGACAGGATGGCTTACGCACAGCTGCAAACCTCTGAAGGACCTTGCATCTTGTTGTTCGGGGGATGTTGGAGGCACCAGCAGCTTCAAAAACGTGTCTGCTGCTCTGACAAGGCATTTTTGCAGTTGCTCTTTTAACCTGACGTAATTGTCTGTTGGAAAGAGTCCTCAATTCTCCCTTATCAGCACGCACACGTGTGTGCTGTGAATCAGCTACATACTTCTTGATTGTGCGATGATCACGATGAAGTGTCTTGGCAATGTTGATTGTAGTCATTCCTTGACCTAAATACTCCACAATTTGTTACTTCTCAGCAGCCGACACATCCTTTTTCTTTCCCATTTTGGCTGAAAATGTAGGCTGCTTAATAATGTGGGACCGCCTTCTTAAGTAGTCTTGCCTTTAATTGGACACACCTGCCAAACTAATTAGCAAAGGCGTCTGCAATTGCTTTCAGTGATATAAAGAGCCCTGACACTCATCACCATCAATGAGTTTAACTGACAAACAAAAGAATTCTTACCTTATTACTCCTAAACACTTTTTGCATAATAATGTGGAACACAGTGTATGGAAACAGCTAAGATGGCTAGGTTATGCCGTTTCCATACGTCCATTTAGAAAGTACCAGGATGGATACAATTCTAAGTCACCTTTTTATAGTTCAAACCAACATATATATTTTTTTAAGGTGCTTTAAAGCATTACTAAACTTTAGGACAACTTTTGATTTTCTGGCAGAATTTGTGTCATTAACACATTTTGTTATCTACCATTTAAGTTTAAGACATATTTCTGATCCAGAAAAGAATAAATATGAGGCAGATTTTCTTGTGCAAAGTATAACAAGTTTAAAGGGATCCTATCTTTTAAACACAATTTTTTCTCCCTTACATGTCGGAATAGCCTTAAGAAAGGCTACTCGTCTCCTACCTTTCCTTTTCTTCTCTGCGACGCCGTTCGCCTGCAATCCCGGTTTTTCTCGGTATGCAAATGAGCTATCTCGCAGAACTGGGGGCGGGCTCCAGCGCTCAAACAGCACTGGGGGCGTCCCCAATGCTGCCAGAGAGCTCTCCGCCTCCATCTTCTTCTGCGACGAGGTCTTCACAGCGTCTTCTTCTGGTGGCGTCTTCTTACTTCTAGGCCTAGGGCAAGCCGACTGTGTATGCCCACGGCCACAAGAAAAATGGCCGCTTCCACAGTATTGTAAGCGGCCATTTTCTCGTGGCCGGCGGGCATGGGCAATCGGCTTGCCCAAGGCCTAGAAATAAGAAGACGCCGCCGGAAGAAGACGCTGTGAAGACCTCGTCTCAGAAGAAGATGGAGGTGGCACTGGAGAGCTCTCTGGCAGCATTAGGGACGCCCCCCAGTGCTGTTAGAGCGCTGGGGCCCGCCCCCAGTGCTGCACGAGAGCTCTTTTGTATACCGAGAAAAACTAGGATTTCTATGGAACGGTGGCGCAGAGAAGAAAAGGAAAGGTAGGAGATGAATAGCCTTTCTTAAAGCTATTCCAACATGTTAGGGAGAAAAAAATTGTGTTAAAAAAATAGGATCCCTTTAAAATGGTGTAAACTTAGTTGAAGATTCAATTAAGGCAGAATTTTGGCAAACAGACAATTGAGAACGTGTTTTTTGGGGGGGTTTTGCTGCAATGGAGAGATTTTTTGGAACAATGGAGAAAGATTTTGTGCGTTGAAAAAATGAACCACAATTTTTGTGCATGGGAAAGTGAGCCAGAATTTTGGAGCGTTGAAAAAGAAAAGAGACAGATTTCAAAAGGTCTGTATAATACATTTATAAATAGGTCGAAAACTGCAATACAGGATTCAGAAAGGATTAGACAGTGCAAACTTTGACAGTATTGATAAATATGCCCCATGTGTATTTAACAGCAGAATGTTGGAAACTGAGGTTCAAAAGTGGAGTTTACGCAAAAGTTTAACAATATATTTTCTTTTGGGCAGCTTTCACGTTGCATTTTGCAGTGTTCTTTGGAGGTATACATCAGTGTTACACTCAGCAGAAATTATTCCTCCACATACTAGCTTGTTTAGGGGCACTATGGAATTATCTAGAAATTACGCTATTATGAAAATTGTGTACAAAGAAGAGTTTCTGACTGGTAGTCCTTCATTATAATTTTCAGCAGTTCCCTTTTGGTGGTAGTGTTACTGGCTACTGCTAGCTTTCCTTGTATCTTGTCTGGTCTGAGTGTGTAGCTCCTCTTTGTCATTTCTTGTTGCATGTGCTTGACTTACTTCTTGCTCCAGTTCTGCTGTGCAATGTTCCAGGATCCCATACTACTTATTCAGGGTCTGTTGTGTTTGTCTGTTAGTTATTATTTTTCTCCTCCATACCTCCTGCTACAGTCATCATATGTTTTAACCACTATCTGTAATCATGTATGGAGTTACCTGCGTGATGGTGAGTTCCCATTGCCTTGCATTGCTTGTTATCTGCTGTGCTGATATGACCTTCACATATTTCTCTTGCAGCTATCCAAATCTTATACCATTCAGTCCAACTGAAATCCTGAGGCTAACTTAGCACTGAAAAGACTGTCTGTAACCAGTAAAGGCAACTACTACAGGTGACCTGTAGCGGCCAGTTGGCATTTTTACATTCAAGAGAATCTCCAAATCTACAATGGGGCATCTGTTGCCACAGATTCCCATGTTAAAAAAAAAAAAAAAAAAAAATGCCGACAGTATATAATTTGACAATCTATGGAACACAGGCATATACCAGCAAGCCAGGGGCCAAAAGGACATTATTATTGTCCTTGGTCTGGTGAATAGGGTCTATGGATGCATCTGCTTGGAGCATGCCTGGAACATACAGAGATCAGAAAATGCAAAGAGCATTGCAATAGCATTCTTATTAACCACTAGCTGGTACCCGCGACTTCGTCTGCGGTGATTGTAGCAGTGGGTATGTACAGGCGCGGGTAAGGTTTTCGTACTGTGTATAAGGTATGGGATATGAAATGTAACTTTGTATCTTGTTTTTTCTGTAATTCAGAGAATACGTGAGACTTTTGTGTTGAATGTAATTTGTATTTGAGCTGCTATACGATGTTGTGAGAAACTTTACATAGTGACTTTGGGACAGAAGTATTTGAAGTTAACCCTTTCCCGTCGATGGCATTTTTTGATTTTCGTTTTTGACTCCCCTCTTTCTAAACCCCATAACTTTTTTATTTCTCCGCTCCCAGAGTCATATGAGGTCTTAATTTTTCCTAGGACAAATTTTTCTTCATGATTCCACCATTATTTATTCTATATAATGTACTGGGAAGCAGGGAAAAAATTCTGAATGGGGTGGATTTGACGAAAAAATGCATTTCTGCGACTTTCTTACGGGCTTTGGTTTTACGGCGTTCACTGTGCAACCAAAATGACCTGTCCCCTGTATTCTGTGTTTCGTTACGATTCCGGGGATACCAAATTTATATGGTTTTATTTACATTTTGACCCCTTAAAAAAATCCAAAACTGTGTTAAAATTTTTTTTTTTGAAAAGTGGTCATATTCCGACAGCCGTAACTTTTTTATACGTTCGTGTACGGGGATGCATAGGGCGTCTTTTTTTGCGGGGTCGGGTGTACTTTTTAGTTCTACCATTTTCGGGAAATGTTATTGCTTTGATCACTTTTTATTCAAATTTTTATCAGAATCAAAACAGTGAAAAAACGGTGGTTTGGCACTTTTGACCATTTTTCCCGCTACAGTGTTTACTGAACAGTAAAAATATTTGTATAGCTTTGTAGAGCAGGCGATTTCGGACGCGGGGATATCTAACATGTATGTGTTTCACAGTTTTTAACTACTTTTATATGTGTTCTAGGGAAAGGGGGGTGATTTGAATTTTTAATCCTTTTTATTTGTTTTTAGATTTTTTTTTACTTTTTTTTTAAACTTTTTTTTTTGCATTTATTAGACCTCCTAGGGGTATTGACATGGGTGGGCGGTGTCGCGGATTGTCAGAGCGGTGGGGGTCGGCAAACATGGCAGCTCCGGAGCGTTAAAGAGAGCCTCCTGGAGTATCGTTAAGGTGAGGGGCAAAGTGGTAAAGTAAATGTATATGTGATTGTGTGGGGTTAGGGGCGAGGCTGCAGAGGGCAATAGGAATTTTGTGGCTTGCTATGGTCCAAAGTGTGTGAGATTGCAGAGATGGTGGTGTGGAAAATTTCAGCCAAATTGGTCGAGCGGGTTTTGCGTGATTGACTAACGAACATCCGAACATCCAAAACCCACAAACATCCGAACTCACAAACTTTCACATTTATAATATTAATAGGATCATAATTGGACACATAAAATATGTAAAAGTTAAAATTCTTACCTCTTTATATTCATTTATCAGTTTTGTAAGTCCATTCAGTAGCATTGGACCTAAAGGTTTTATTTTAGCATCAGGACAACTGTTAAAAAGCAAAAATAAATATCTTATTTCGGCTACTAAAGCATTGTAATCTATAATAAAATCCGTTTAAAGCTTTTTTTTAATAACTTCACTGTAAATGACATATTTTGTCAGTTAATTTGATTACTATATCATCGGACATCTCATAAGTTGTGTGCATGTTCAATACCCCGTCAAAATGTAGACTATGATTAGGGGGCTTAGCGCCCTGAAGCAACTCATGTTTTGTTCAGATATCTTCGAAGTTGTCTGTTATAGTGTTTTGTTTTTTATCGAATTTGGATTAAGAGTTAAATTTTATTCAACAATTTTGAATGCTGGATTTTATAATGAAGTTCAATAATCATACTTTCTATCATCAGGTGAGCAGTCATGAACTGGAGCAGACAGTCAGGGACCACCCACCCGCAGAGAGCCTATTTAACATATTGGTTGTTGAAACGAAAAAATTATTGATTAGGGACAATGGAAGAAAATGAAAAAAATTCCCACTTTTCCAGAATCAGTAGAGCAGAAACTAATAAAGAAAGCAGAGTTGGAGTTGATGTTGGTCCTCTTTGAAGGAACACTTAATATAGCAATGAATGATATAGTGAACAGGAGATACATTTGACCCATTCCTAATGGAGATGGCCTGAATAAAGGTGGCTGCTTGAGTGGGGGAGGAAGGCAAAATGGAAGGAAAATCTCTTCTGTTTGGAAGGGAGGAGAACTCGATGGACTACCCGGTCGACACCCTCTCGAACTCAGGCATTGTTCAGTCCGGAGTGGGGGAAGACCTTAATGCAGGGGAGGGCTTGGAAGATGAAGGCTTGGAGGTTTTAGTGCATGGCTGACAGATAGGCCTAAGCTTGCAAGAGGGCTTCTTGGAGCAGGAGTCCTGGGAAGACTGTCCTCTGGAGCGAGAGGTTTAGCCATGAAAGAAGCAGAAACACTGAGAACGGCTGGCAGAGGGAGGCTGGTGCTTAGTACGCCTCTGGGGAAGGAGAGAACTTTTTCCCCCTGTAGCTTCAGAGATTAGCTATTCAAGGCCTTTTCCAAAAAGCCGGCCCTGTCCGTCCCAAGAGAAGGGAAGAGCCACAGCCGCCTTTTTTAGATGTGGATTCAACGTTCCATGAACAGATCTAGAAAGTACAGCGGATTTCTACTGCATTGACGACTACGTTGGCAGAACGGCAAGCTTCTTCCAGGGAGGATCGCATAGGTACCTGGAATTGTTCAGGATTTGAGAGACAAGCATTTGGTTATCATGGAGGTGGGCTTCATTGGAGAGACCCTTCTGGAGCTGTTTGGTCCAGGAAATGCAGGCCTTGCTGACCCAAGTAGCAGAGGAGTAACGCTGCAGGGAGAAGACAGCCACTACAAAGGCTGCCTTGGCAAGTGAGTCCAGACTTTTATTCAAGGGATTGACGAGGAAGGCGGAGTCTACCAAATGCAGAATAATAGCCTGAGAGAATCTATTTATTGTGGAGTACACCGCGCGAGGCTCTGATCACATGGAGGCATACTGGAAAAGGAAAAAGGGGAAAAAGGACATCCAACTTCCCAGTGGAAGGAAGGGGATGGTCCGGGTGAAGCTATCATTCCTTCCAGATATGGTCAAACGGCCCATGGTTGGGGAAGACCAGAGGAGGATCCAGGTTCTCTTGAGTTCTGCAGGGTTTCTCTGACCGTACGGTTGAGCTCCTGCATAGCAGTGGAAATAGATGTACTTAGCTGATGCTCTAAGTTGGATTCAGATGCGCCTCCAAAAGAAAAAGTCCAGGCAGGGGGAGACAGTGTTCCGCCTGTTGGAGTGGAAGGCAGCCAATCCAACACTTCCTGAACAGACTGGTTAAGTTTGGCAAGGTCACCTACGGCCTAGGTAAGGGAAGTTGCCCAGTCCGGAGAGGATCCACCAAAGGAGGGCTGACAGAGTCCTGAGCTGGCTTCGGCAGAAGGTATAGAGAGCTAATGGGATCAGGCTGGCTGTATGGTAACTTTTTATTTCAGCAGATGCATGCATTAAAACGTGGTGGCACCGAAGAAGCCAAGGGGGCAGGTTGCCTCCCCCCAAGATAAGGACATAGGTAGAACTCCCAGGACAGCCCCCTGGCCAACAGGAAGGCCAATGAAGAGTCTGGAGGCCCAGGAAGAGGGCGGGCCTAGTTGAGGCCTAGTCCCCAGCTGAAACCAGGAACGAAAGTAGTAATCTAATCATGGTTAGCTGGCGGAGCCCCATTGATGTAAGTCACAAGTGTTCTGGATGTCCTGGAGACCGGAGATTAGAGGGGGTCGACAGGAGTTTTCATACTCGTCTACAGTATTTTCTACTCATCTACGGGTCACCCTTTTGGTGAGCCTTGCACTGTTAGGTGGGGTCACCGGCATGCAGTGAGTGGGGACTGGGTGACCAGCGAGAGTACAACAATTTTTTTTTCTTTTTCTTCTGAAGACCTAAGTCAAGTCATGTCTGCCTCCTACAGGACACTAGTTTAAAACTGGCTAGCACAGTGTCTGTGGAAAGGGCATAGCCTGGAGGTGGAGACGTTATCTTTTACTACTCCTAGTAGTCAGTCTAGTAGTCAGGCTATACCCATGGTGTTGTGTCCCCTTATTAAATAAGCGAGAAAATAGGATCACAAAGCAATGTAATTAAGGGATGAAGTGCTGGGTTGTTGGGTTTTTTATGCATTTTCTACCTATAGTGTTCCTTTAAAATGATTTAAAAAAATTATAGCCTTCTAAGTTATCTCTGCTACTTACACTCCACAAATATGATGCACAAATTGCAGACAGAGCATCCTTAATTTGGCATTTGTGCTTCCACCAAAAAGCCCATCATAAACAACCTGAAATAAGGTAAAAGAAAAAAATATTGTAATCGAGAGACACACATGCAATGTAGTAAAAAAAGATAATTCTATAATATATACAGAATATGAGCTAGAAACCCCACACATTCATAGAATAAAAAGAAGCACTATTACGATGGTTGTTATAGATAATCTCTTATTTCTATAGCAATTTTTTTTTTTATTTTTTTTTTCATTTTTATCTCCCAGTCACCCAAAAGCCATAGCTTTAATTTTCTCTTCACATTACAAACATGTATGGGAAAACTGAACAAAAAAAAATTTGGACCATTTTTACAGGTTTTGTATTTACAGTGTTCACTGTGCAGTAGAAAAGACATTAACTTTTTCTATGGATCACTGCAATCACAGCAATACAAAAAGTGTATGTACCGTATTTTTCGGACTATAAGACGCACTTTTTTCCCCCCAAATTTGGGGGGAAAAGAAGGGTGCGTCTTATAGGCCGAATGTGGCGCCTGGCATCCGCTGTAATAGAGAGGCGGAAGCCGGCAAGTGATAGACGCCATTACAGGTGCCGGGGCCTGCGACATATCTGCGCTCCTCTGCCCTGCATGAAGCCAGCAGCGGGAGGAGTGATGCTATTCCGCTCCTCTGTCCCCCCGCCGCTGGCTTCATGCAGGGCAGGGCAGCGATGTCTCAGGCCCCGGCGTCTATCCCTCCCCGGCATCCGCCTCTCTAGTACAGCGGATGCCGGGTCAGTATCAGCGGCCCCTTCTCCCCCGGGGCCGGTCCCCACCGGCCCCATACCTGTGAAGCTGCAGGCCGGCTCCTGCGCGGCGATATCGCAGGAGCCGACCTGTTCGGGTGACCGCCGGGAGCCTAATGAGGCTCCCAGGCCTGTCACTGCTATATATTAGTATTGCGGCTGGGTCTATGACCAGCCGTAATACTAATAGACAGAATGTCCCATAGACGGCAATACAGTTGTATTGCCGTCTATGGGACTTGCAATCAAGTGACCGCAGGTTCAAGCCCCGGGGGGGGGAATAAAATAGTAAAAAAAAAAAAAAAAAAGCTTTAAAAATATATAATAAAAATATGAAATAAATAAAAGTTTCATATCACCTCCTGTCCCTAGAATATATATATAAAAGTAGAAAATCATATATCATAAACCACCGGGTTTTTTTTCAATAAAAGGTGATCTAAGCAATAGATATTCCCCAAAATGGTATAACTAAAAAGTACTTCTGGACCCGCAAAAAAAAAAAAACACTCTATGCATCCCTGTACAGCTGCAGGGTCACCTGTCAATGTGGCCTTGCAGCTGTTGCAAAACTACAACTCCCATACATTAAATATTTTACCAGTTTTTGCTTCAAAATTTTTTTTCCCTATTTTCCTCCTGCGTCTTATAGTCCAGTGCGTCTTATAGTCCGAAAAATACGGTAGTTTTTTGTTAAAACTTTAAAGAATTATGAATTTTTTTTTAACAAAATTTTCTTTGCATTGTGATATTCTGACACTCATAACTAATATATTTTCATCTACAGAGCCATGTAGCTTTTTTTACTCTTTGCAGGAAAAGCTGCTATTTCTCACTTCAAAACCTTTATGGGATGTGTATATACAATGTATATAATTATATACACACACAGGGAAAACTGTGATTAGCGCTTTTTTTTTTTTTTACAACATTGCGATCACCAAGTGGCATAGATACTTTTACATTTTAATATTTTGGGCATTTTAGTGGAAGGTAATGTACATTTTTTAATTTTCTTTTGTATAATTTAAATTTTTATAAATAGAAATTTGTGTTTTAATTTTTTTCCCCTTACTTTTCAACCTCTAGATTGCGAGCAATATAATACAAGGTTTCTGTTACTTCTATTGAACCCTATCTTTGCGAAGATGGGAAACAATCAAATTCAATATGTCAGCGCCCATTGATTTGAAAGGACATAACGTAGTTTTGTGAAGAAAGTTTCAGCAGAACTTGTAATGTACCTGCTTATTCTGGGATTATAAGTCCAGTGGGCCCATTAGTGACTGACAACATTTCCTTTCATATGCGACCTTTATTGGATATCTTTTCAATTACACTAGATCTTTCCCTACATCATGCCCACTGTGTACAACACACATTATTTAGCAACTAAATATGACAACATATAGAAAACTTTAACCAATATTAATAGATGAAAAT
This sequence comes from Leptodactylus fuscus, assembly GCF_031893055.1. Taxonomy (NCBI): domain Eukaryota; kingdom Metazoa; phylum Chordata; class Amphibia; order Anura; family Leptodactylidae; genus Leptodactylus; species Leptodactylus fuscus. The sequence continues at coordinate 183,454,728 of NC_134265.1, forward strand.
ACCTGAATATTAGCAGGAAATAACTCAGCTGCCAACCTTGACCTCAGAAGGTGAGGGACAATTTTTAGTTTAACACGGGTGCTGACAGGATCCCTTTTTAGTTCTGGCTTTAATGCACTTCCCTTTCAAACAATAACAAAGAAAAGTGCATTTATTTTGCAAGGTAGTAAACAATGCAGAAGAAACCATTTTCAGTGCTTGGCATTTCACGCTATAAATGATTTCTTACCTCCTTTGTTTTAAGGGGTATGTCACCCAAATAGACTTTGTACATCTTGCTGACGATGGCTGGATCATTCCAGTCAATTAAGCTTCAAAATGAATAATATTAAATTAACACAGAAAAATAAAACCTTAATACTCAGTCAAAGTGTTAGTTCACCTTCGTTGAAGCTGCCCGAGCATAATAGGGAACTTTATACACTACGAAAATAGTACTGTATATTGTGCACCATAAAAGTTTGCTGTAACTATCTCAGTATAAATTCATCAAAAGGTGAATTGTTATAGGGAAAGCTTCTAAGAAATAATAACGTGTCTGTTTCATCTCACCTCTGCTTGCTCTTCAACTCCAGGTCAGCAGCAGTAGCCACACTATGCCTAGTGTCACTAGAGGCAACGACCAGATGAATGACTGCTTCTAGCTCAGGCACTTGCTCTGCCTCAATAAACTTCACTATTCCAAGTTTACACTGAAGGAACAGAACAATAGAGAACACATTCAATAGAAGGATCCACCCAAGACATCACTTCACTTTATTTGGATATCCTTGAGTAGCAAAACTGTCCCAAGGGTTAATAAGCATAAAAATTTATAGGGGGAGATGCTGTGTACCCTTCTATAGTCTTCCCAATGAAATGGGTTCATACACCTGGTTTCAGACAGTATATCAAGTAGTCGGGCCTGCCTGGGCTCCCTGATGAAGATAAGTTTGCCCTTGATCTACCCTATTACCGGGGAGGAGATGGCTCTGGCGCTTAAATCAATGCAACCTAGCAAGGCCCGGCCTCCTACTATAAGAAATATTCCTCTCCTGGGCCCCCTGGTGCGTGCCTTGAATTCCCTGCCAGCGGGTGAGTCTCTCCCAGCAGATCTTACTAGAGCCCAGATTGCTGTGATACATAAGGAGGGAAAGGACCCGGCGCTTTGTGCGAGTTACCGGCCCATTTCTCTCCTTAATGTAGACCTGAAACTCTTCTCTTGGCGACGAGACTGGCCTCTTGTCTCCATGATCTGTTGCATGCTGACCAAGTTAGATTCATACCTACTTGTGAGGCCAGGTTGGGAGGGCATCACCTCAAAATTGCCGCTTATGTATAACCTCTTGTTTTTCCTCCAGGACCTGACCTCTTCCCTCCCTCCCCTGATGTCTGAACTCAGTGTGTTCCATAGCCTCACTAACTTTAAAATTAACTATCAGAAGTCGGAAGCATGTAACATCTCTCTCCCGAGAGAGGTCCTATCCTCCCTGGCATCCTCCTTCCCTTTTAAGTGGTCCTCCTCGGCTATTAAATATCTTGGGGTCTGGATCTCTGGCGCCTTGGGTGATCTCTATGCCATGAATTACCTTCCCCTTCTCCGTGTAATTAGATCTGACTTCAAACATTGATCCAAGGGTATGTACAAATGGTTTGGTCGGTACGCCATCTATAAGATGAATGTGATGCCTCGTTTACTGTATCTGCTGACCCTCCCTATTCACATTCCCTCTAGCTTCTTCAAATTGTTGTATAGTGACCTCTTGGCCCGGTTGGTCCTCACGTTGCTTAAGCAGTGGGGGGTCTGCGTCTCCCTAACCCCCGTAGATATTACAAGGCTTCCATGCTCCAGAGAGTATTTGACTGGTGCCGTCATTCCTCCTTTAAGCAGTGGATATCCCTGGAGAATGCCTTTTCTGGCTCTCCTCTCCATCTGCTCCCCTGGCTGGACTCTACACCCCCTGATTCCCTGAGAGCCCACCCTACTATTGGGCCTACTCTCCGGGTTTCACAGTTGTTCTATCATAAGGAGCACATCTCCCACTCTCCCTCTCCCATGTTTTCAGTCTTAGGTAACTCAGCTTTCACGCTGGGTCTCTCTCCTGGACCATTCTGGCAATGGAGTGAGGCGGGCAGGCAGAGGGCCATGCATTTTCGGGATGGAGTAGATGGCGTTCCCACTGTGAGCTCCTCTCGGACCCAGGTGTTCCTCCCCTGGGCCGTGACGTGTTCTACAACTTTCCTATTTTCTCTCCTCACACCCCGACTCCGCAGGCTTTGATAGACCCCTCACGAGTTCTGAGAAGGCCTGTACCGGCTCCGGGCAGGTCAGGCACTCTCTCAATTTTACTTGCTCTTGGTCTCTCCTCCTTCGGACCACAGACCTTCCTTCTTGGCTAGATGGGGGGCAGATCTGAAAGTCTCCTTTAAGGATGTGGAGTGCGCCAGGATCCTCGAGTTTGCCCATAGGAGCTCGGTGGCCTGCAAGTACCAGGAGGCGGAATACAAACTCCTGACTAGATGGTATCATGTCCCATCTAAGGTGCACAGGTTCTTCCGTCCTTTTCCTCCGCCTGCTGGCGCTGTGGCTCGGCGGAGGGGACATTTTTGCATATTTTCTGGAGTTGCCCGATGCTGAGAGATTTCTATTAAGGAGTACATAGGTTGCTGAATCAGATTTTCTTGACCTCCCTCCTTTTTTACGCCGGCCTTCTTCCTGCTTCACCCTTCAGATTTCTCATTCCGCGCCTATCGCAAGTCTTCTCTGCGGCACTTTGTTAACGCCCAGAGGCTTGTACCCCAGCGCTTTGGAAATCGCCCCACCCCCCTTCTATTCGCCATTGGATCCATAAGATGGAGGATATCCAGAGCATGGAGGACCTTACGGCTCACAGTCCTACCATGACCTGATGGACTGAGACGATACTGCCGGCCTTGTTCCCATCTCCGGTTCCGGGGACCCTTGCCTTTCTTTCCCTGTACCCCTCCTTTCCCCTACCCCCCCCCCCCTTTTTTTTCTCCCTTTCTTCGCTTACCTTTTCCTTTCCCTTACTAAATGTCTTTGAATTGTATTATACTGTTGTTGTCTTTTTGTGGTTCATACACAAAAATAAATGGGTTCATACACAATAAACAATAATATGACATCAGATCAGCAATACCTGGCATCCCTGCCAATCAGCTGTTTCATGCAGACATGGTGCATGGCAAACACAGCTTTCATTTCACAAGCCTATGAACCCAGGTTCATGAGTCACATGGCCTGATGACAACTAAGTCATTTAAATGAATAGGACTCAGATGCAATACCATGCACAGTCACTACACAACATACATCCTAAAAAGAGGTCATCAACATTATAGAGCTGAAAAAACCCTTTTAGATAGTAGGGAATCTCAAAGATTAGATTTATCCTACTCTAAGCATGGATAACCAGGAACATGCTCCTTGGATACCAGACAAAAAAAATTCTGAAGGACCCCCAGAATGAAGAATTTGGGTATATTTCAAATTACAATGCATAAATATTTGGGTTAGAGAATAAGTGATATACACATACTGTGCCTTATCTGTTTAAACCATGTACAGTGAAAACTCTTTGAAACAGAGCAATTATGCATGCTGTGAGTTGTAGTTCTACAACAGCTAGAGTGCCAAAGGTTGCCCACTCCTGATTTAGAAGATAGACTTAAAGAAGATGGTTAATATGGAGAACAGAAAATGTAGACAGGGTAAGGAAGTGGTTTTGTGAAAAAGGTAGTCTTTTGGAGAGGTTTCAATGTAAATAGTACATTCCTAAGAAATATAGTGTTTTTTTCTGGAATCCATACTTCCGACCTAGGGAGTATAACAAAAATGTAACTGATCATATACTCTTCAACACTGAAATTGCAACACCAAGAAGGAAAAGCCATTTAGTTATGCAGATTGAGTAAGTATTAGGTGTCACTAAGATCTGCAAATTATTACATTTTCCAGCACCTAGTTCCAGTCTGAGGAATGTGGGAGGGGCATAACAGCCACACTGAAAGCAAAAATTTTTAGCCACTCAACATTCTGATGGTGGTATGGGATCATTGTGTGCTGCCTCCTGTGCATCAACATAACAGTAATCACAACTTGCCACAAAGTGAAACAGACAGAATACTTTAACTGAAAGACCTCGGTTTACTAGTCCAGCAAATTACTAAATGCCTAGACCAAAGTGTCAGCACTGCATGTCCCAGTGGTTGGGACAACAAAGACGAACTGTAATGACAGCGAGAGTTGCACCTCTATGTGGACAGATCATCTTGAAGAATATTGCATAGTGAAACATTCTACATTGCAAGTGAAATTGGACATCACATTCCAAGGCTAGCCAAACTGTGTTGAGATAAACCCTCAGAAGGTGTCTACATGATATTGGGCTACGAGCTAGATGTCCAAGTACAGGGATTCCATTGAACTCACAACTCTGCTCTTGAAGGGTAATTCACAGGCAAGGATGAAAAGGAGGCCTATCCTCTTTAGTGAAGAGTCCAGCATTTGTCTTGGGGAAAAATAACATTGGTTTGGAGATTACGTGAGCAATGCCATGAAAGAACCGTCATAAGAAAACATCACACTGGTCCTACTCTTAGATGAGTACTCACCACTCAGCGTCATGGCTGGGCGGTAAGCAACACCCCCTCACACAGTACAGTGCAATAGATGCTACTGGGAGGAAGGGCGTTCCCAACTGACTGTCAGAAACGTCCTTCTGACAGTGAAGAGCTACGGTACAGACACCGATAGCTCTTCACCGGTGGCACAGAACGGGAAAGCCGACAGTGCGCTGAATTGAGCACACTGTTGGCTTTCTAGCGGTATATTACACTGCATGTGCCCCAGGAGGTGAAAGGTCCTCTTTAAGGCCATTTCTCCAATGTGTTCCAGGAGACGTTTTTCAACAGGACACGGTCAGGCCATATGTTGCTCATGTTCTAAACGTGCTACCATGGCCTGAAGCATCGCTGGATTCTTAACACATATATGATGATATTATGATTTGTATGCCCAAGTGCATTCAGAGTGGCATAACATTTCTCAGACATACATTAATAACCTCATTGAAAACATGCCAAGGCAAATAAATGCATATATTTTTGTGCAGGTGCTCATACTCAATACTGAATAAATTGAGATGTTTTGAATATTTTGCTTCCATTTTTTCCCCTCATTTCCAGATCATTACTATGTCTATCGATCCTGTGTTTTCATCATTTCAAAAAATTTTATCCTTGGTGTTGCAATTTCAATGTCAAGGAGTGTAGATTACTTGAACTGTAAACTATTCCACCTTTACCTGTTCTAGTTGCTCTGCTGTCCATGGATTGTCTCCCACAACTCGCTTTGCAGCATAAAAACTTAAACCAGGTGGAGGCTGAGGGATTCCTACTCCACCTGTCCCCCCTGCTGAGGATCCTTGGCCAGATGGTGTACTCTGGCGACTCTGGGATTCATTTAACACAAATCTAGGAAAATTAAGAATTTAGTGTGAATAAGTTTAGAATTAAATGGATGCAAATACACATACAAAAAGTAAAGAAGAATAAATAATTCCAATGGCTAAAATTTTATCCTGATTCAACACATAAAACTCAACAACTGGCCAATGGAAATGTTTTTTTACCCATAAGGCATCAGGAGAACATCCAACATGAAGTCCAAAAGCAGCTGAACAGTCTTTGGTTTTTCAGCTAGGTTAAAAACTGTTGTGGACTTGGAGGATTCGCTGGAATACTTCATATGATAAAGAGATGGTATCAGGAGATGCATTAAACTGCAAAGAGCATTACATAAAATACAGTCAAAACCATGATACAAAAAAAGAGTCATGTACAATCACAAAAAACTGCTAATAACCGACATATAATATAAAACATATGTAGGGTATGTCAGCTTAACACACTAACTGTAATAAATTTTAACAGCCAAATACATTTTAACATTTTAAATATTATGCATATGTTAAATTAGTTCAGAATCCATTAATTTCTGTTTCATGACTATATAGGTGAAAGGGTATTCTTAGGGTAAGCAAATCACTATGACTGGTGGAGGAGGTATGACATTTGGAATCTCCACTATCCTTAAGCGGCGTTCACACTGCCGCTGCTCTCCGCCCCAGGGTGTCCGTGGCAAACCCTTGGGGAAACCGGACAGCAGACGACTTGTGAGTGGTCGTCTTTAAAACCTATTAATTTGAATGAGTTTTCGAAGGTGACCGCTCGAGAGCGTTTTCAGCCTCTCAGACAGGTGTCCGTTTTTTTCCCCGCGGACACAAAATCCTACATGGAGTACTTTGTGTCCGCAAAAAAAAAAAACGGACACCAGGCAGAGAGGCTGAAAACGCTCAAGGGCGGTCACCTTTGAAAACCCATTCAAATGAATGGGTTTTAAAACCGACCGCTTGCAAGCCGTCTGCTGTCCAGTTTCCCAGGGGTTTACCACAGACACCCCGGGGCGGACCACAGCGGCAGTGTGAACGACACCTTAGAATGAAGGGGAAGCACCACTGAATTATTCACAGTCTTTTCCTTTAACAGGGGTGTCTTGGCTACCAAGTGTACATGTAACTACAGCGCAGCTTCATTCAAGTGAATACATCTGCTACAGATCCCTGTACAATTGGGTAGCCTGGAATACCTGTAAATCAATAACCATGCAGTTAAGTTTATTTGTCTTTTTTACACAATTTAGAAGCAGTCATTTCAGCTTTGGGGAAACCTGCAATAATATAAAGCTGAAGTATAAATACTAATCCACTTATATGTTCCTAATACAGCCCCTTGTAATCTGCAGCCTTTAGTTTTGGGACTAGAAGATGTCTTGATATTTGCAAATGTGTTGGAAGAAAAGATTCACATATTACCGTATTTTTCGGACTATAAGATGCACTTTTTTTCCCAAAAATTTGGGGGGAAAAGAAGGGTGCGTCTTATAGTCTGAATGTGGCGCCTGGCATCCGCTGTAATAGAGAGGCGGAAGCCGGCAAGGGATAGATGCCGGGGCCTGAGACATCGCTGCGCACCTCTGCCCTGCATGAAGCCAGCAGCGGCAGCGGCCATGCTATTCCGCTCCTCCGTCCCCCCGCCGCTGGCTTCATGCAGGGCAGAGGAGCGATGTCTCAGGCCCCGGCACCTGTGCTGGCGTCTATCCCTCCCCGGCATCCGCCTCTCTAGTACTGCGGATGCCGGGTCAGTACCGGTGGCCCCTTCTCCCCCGGGGCCGGTCCCCACCGGCCCCGTACCTGTAAAGTTGCAGGCCGGCTCCAATACACTTGTATTGCCGTCTATGGGACTTGCAATCAAGTGACCGCAGGTTCAAGCCCCCGGGGGGGGAATAAAATAGTAAAAAAAAAAAAAAAAAAAAAAAAGCTTTAAAAATATATAATAAAAATATGAAATAAATAAAAGTTCTAAATCACCTCCTGTTTTTTTTTCAATACAAGGTGATCTAAGAAATAGAGATTCCCCAAAATGGTATAACTAAAAAGTACATCTGGCCCCGCAAAAAAAAAACCACTCTATGTGTCCCTGTACAGCTGCAGGGTCACCTGTCAATGTGGCCTTGCAGCTGTTGCAAAACTACAACTTCCATAGATTAAATATTTTACCAGTTTTTGCTTCAAATTTTTTTTCCCCCTATTTTCCTCCTCTAAAACCTAGGTGCGTCTTATAGTGCGTCTTATAGTCCGAAAAATACGGTAACTGCAAGATTTTGATAATATGTGTTACTGACTTGCTGATTCTATGACTTGTTACAGTCAAAAAACAATTACACCAACTAGGATTTAAAGTACCTTACCTGTCCTGCTGAGGCTGAGGTTTGCCCTCCATAGCAGTTAGGAGACTTGGTGCTAGCTCACACTGATTCTCCAGTGGCAGACGGGGGAACCCCATTTTTATGTAAATTATTGTAAAATTCTAAGAAAAGAAAATATGTAAAAATAAATTCATTTATTAGCTGTTAAATGAACAATATAATCTATAAGTTATATCACACTAATTATACTATTCATCATTGATGACCTCCCCCAACAGGCTATGAAAGGACTGAACAGCTATTTAGCATTTTAATCCAGAATATGACAGGCACTGATCACTAAGAAAACAAGACCTCTATGGACTACAGAATAAGACTGTTTAATTTCAGTCACAACCAGAGATTATGATGGTACGATTTGGTGCTTAATTAGGGCTCGTTCACATCTGCGCCCGGGACTCCGTTATGCAGGTTTAAACCGAACACAAAGTCGGACATGCAGTACTCTGTGTCCGGTTAAAAAAAAAAAATCGGTTTCGCCGCGCAGAGCATAAACCGGCGCTCACAGCCGGACTCGGCAAGAAAGGTTTCCATCTTCTGCATGCAGAAGACGGAAACCTGATAACGGAGAGCCGAACACTGGTGTGAACCCAGCATAAGGTGTACACCAGTAAAATTACATTCTAAGATGCATCCAACATGTTCTAAACCGTACTTTAAAGGAGATTGTACAGGATAAATTGATCTTTATAATCTAAATTAAAGCCAAAATAAATAAATAAAGAACAATAAGTGCTCGTATTCACACAGGCACCGATACAGACAGCAGGCGGATTACACTAGACGGTGGCCGTCGGCTCCATCTATTTGTCCCTAATGAACCCGTATATCTGGAGCCCCTGAAGAGCTATATTGAATGGCGAAACATGTAGGGCAAGAGGGGATATGACAGGGAAAGTTATTTTATACTTGAAGGATGGCAGGTTTCTTTGAATAAGCAGGCAGATAACAAGAGGAGACTGGTTACAATGGACTGGTTATAATCGACTCAAGTTCCTGCAGTGCAACTGAGAGTGAGGGAATATACTAACCCATGAATCAGATGGAGTGTGGTTACCTTATATTCTCGTCTGGGCATATTCAAAAGGGTTATTGATCCCCAGATCAGTTGGCACGATCCTAGCCACCAGATTAGGTGCATAAATTAATTCCTGCCTTGAATATAGCAGGACATTTTTTAGATGAACGCACAGACAGAGGGATTAGATGGGTGTGAACAGATACTGAGTGTTTGCGCCCAAGTTTATCTCACTAATCCCTGCAGGGGAGCAAGGTGTTAAAGAAAAACAATGTGGGTTTGAAGGAGGAAAGGTGTAAAACATAAAATGAATGGACACATTATATGAACTCCTAAATCCATTAGCATTGGCCACCAAGCTGTTAACCCATTAATAATTGTTAGTAGCAGGCGCTGCAATAGCGTATTTTTTAATTTAGTCTTTTAATCACAATAGGTTATGTACCTTTAATAAAATACGAGCACTTATTGTTCTTTATTTATGTATTTTGGCACTGATTAGTTGAAAGGACTTTAGGAGGTGATACCATCACACATCCTCCTGTTTTTGTTTTTTTGATAATCTAAATTAAACTCAGATACACCCACCTACCTTCTAAAATACCTAGTGTACCAAAAATCTATAATTACCTTGATCACCAGGGCAGTTATGGAACAGCCCCAGGCACATTTTTCAATGACAATCCGTTTCCAGAATGGGGGAAACTGAACGTCACCTATACAAACCCACCCACCCCACCCACCACCCCATCATAGTTACCTGTCCCCATAAATATAACCTCTAATTCCCACAACAAAAATAGTATAAAGCCTAGTAAATAAAATACACACTGTAACGAAAGAGACAGCAGCAGGGTCTTGGTACTGGACTAAAAGGGTCTCCACAGGCAACTGTATTTTGGATCGACTCTTTATCCTTTTGTTCAAGTGAACAAGTAACTCCATAACCTACAAATACGAAAAAAGCAAAGAAAGTTTACTTTCCTTTAAGGGGTAACAATGATATTTTAAAAGTAATATATTACTGTCATGTATTGAAAGCAATTAGCAGAAGTGTAGATGTTAACAGACAAAGCCCCCTATCCTTAACACTGTTCGAGCACTGTTGTCAATGGATACGCCCTATAGTCCTCCTTTATTTAGGACAAGTATGCCCAATTTGTTTGTTTTTTTCACTTTCCTATAGCTGCTAATATATGCTATTGGGGTGCAGATCTTGAAAAAAAAAAAGGGCACATAAAAGGTGAGTTTGATGCAGATGGTTTATCCGTATGGTTATTACTGTTTTTTTTTTTCAAAACCCCATTAAGCAAAATATAATGTATTGAAAATTTAAAAAACATATTAAATATAGTGTGTGCAGGATCAACTTTACACCTGCCTTAAACAATCTTCCTGTAATAGGTACTGTGGATAGGGAATACAATGCTTACTGAAGAAGTTGATGATACACATTAGATGAGGATCAGCTAAACTGGGCTGTTAATTAAAAGTGCCAGATGCCTGACTGGATGCTTTGTCTTCATGTGACCGATATCCCCTTATTCCTCCATCCCTGTTCAAAACACATACTTACTTGGCCAGTGTTGGGCTGTATTATATTATATAGATTTATAAAACAACATATTTGACCAACAGCTCTCTGTGTATACCGTCTTTCAAATTATTATGCGAATTAGATATAAGTCCATAGTACAAAATCATCTGTATTCATGACAATAACATTTTATGCAGCAAAGAATGCCTCTGAGTTATTGGCTGTTATGGGCATAAAAGGAGAAAAGCTCACGGTATGGTCACAATCCTCCCCTGACCTCAACCCTATTGAGACCCTTCAGAGTATCCTTAAGTAAAAGATCTATGAGGGTGGGAGGCTATTTACATCAAATCAGCAGCTCTTGGAGGCTATTCTGACATCCTGCATAGAGATTCAGGTAGGAACTATACAAAGAATCACAAGTTGAATAGATGCAAGAGCTGTGTGATATCAAAGAAGGGGTCCTATGTTACCCTGTAACTTTGTTAAGATGTTTTTGACTGAAATAGCTTTGGCTTTCAGTAAATGTGACCTCTTCATGCTGCTAATTCAACAAATGCCCTTTTGCAGTTCTTTGCAACCTGTTGTGAAACTCTGTTGTGCATCATAATTTGGGACAGAGGTTTTTAATTTATTTATTTTTTTAATTTATGTAAAAAAAAAGTTAACATTGGGTAGTTTGTCCAATAAAATTTGATTTCTTGCTTATTTCATTGGGGGACACAGGGCCGAAGCTCCCAGTCTGTGCTAATATTTCATCACTCGTGTATGGACTATGTACTGTGGTGTGAGGGCAATGACTTCCATCCGTTCTCCTCCCTAGATCCAGGTTTTCCCCAGTCAGGTCTGAACCAAGGTGTTGTTTTTTTCTTCTCTTAAGGGGCAGGTTTTTTTTCATTCCTTTTTGTAAGTCCCTGGTCTTTTCGATCTTTCTGCACGGAGTGACACACTATGCTCCTCCTTCCCATGGAGCCATGGGATATTACTCATCCTTGAGTTGCTTCCAGCTTCCCTTTTAAGCCTTTGTGAGATCTCCCTTTGCTTTCTGTCCTGGACGGTTTCCTTCCTGATGGTCATCTCTTCCATCCGCAGTGTTACCGGTCTAGTTTTGCAGTTCTGGAAGCCTCCCTTGCTGGTTTTCCACCAGGAGAGGGTTGTCTTTCATCCACCACCTACTGTTCCCTCAAGTGGTTTCTTCCTTCCACATCTCAAGGATATCATCTTACTGTTTTTCTGCCCGGATCTCAGGTACTGCCTGAACAGTCTCTTCCATCCCCGATTCGGGCAATCTGGGTCTATTAGTCTCATGACTCGTTCCATCATTCGGATGTCTAGTCGTTTTCCCAAAGAGCCCTCGCTTGGGTCTGACTTTTTCCACAATTTCCAAATCCTGATGGTTTCCATTTGCCATTTGGGATCAGCACCTCCTCTGAACGTGACGGCTCTTCCTTGAGTCTTGTAGGTGTTTCATGGGTGTTTCCTCATCAGGCTTCTGTAGCCCTGGTCTGCAGGCTGCAACCTGGGCCTCTGTCCACACCTTCTCCAGGTTCTACCAGATCCATTCTGTTGCCTCTGCTATTGTCACCTTGGGTTGTTGGTTCTGCAGTGGTTGTGCGCTAGGATGCTCGCATGGCTTTGTAATACTCACCCTCTGGGGCTGCTTTAGGACTTCCCATGGTGCTGTCCCCAAAGAAATAAGCGAGAAAATTGTATTTTTGTACTCACTGTAAAATCCTTTTCTCGTTGTATTCATTGAAGGACACAGATACCACCCTTGTTTTATTGTTGATCCTGCCCTGGGCCTTTTTTGGTTAGTTTTAGGTCCAGGACATGTTGGTACCATGCTCTTTTTTTTTGTTATTTGTGTCTCTCACCTAGTGCTGTGATACAAACTGATTAGCACAGTGTATGTGAAAATGGTATAGCCTGGAGTGGAACACACTTCTTTTGATATTCTTTTGATATTCCCAATCTGGAATATCCCTGTACAGAGTAATATTTTACTGAATTCATATGTCTAATGACCCCTCCTTCCTTAGTCATATATTTGTATTTTAGCCATATTTATATTATATTTTATATATTTTTTTATACATATTCTATACCTATGTCTCCAGGTTGTACTCTTTCATACATCTATACGCATACCCTCATAAGAAAAACCTTTAGAGATTTTATATAACTTTTTTTTGTATATATATTTATATATATACATATATATTGTTTTCCATTATGTTTATATAGTTAATGCATGCACTAGAAAAATTTATTTTTACCCGTAAACATGTTGTACCTTTTTAACCAAATAAAGAACCTCCTCAATTAATCCACTTTGACCAGGGATAATTACTCCTAAGAACATGGATCGTCTTGTAACCCAACTGGGGCCCTCAGATACCCAGCCGTATTGCATTAATATTCCTAGTGTCAGCCTCAAGTCTATACCCATGGTGCTGTGTCCCCCAATAAATACAATGAGAAAAGGAATTTAAGGAGAGCACAAAAACCCAGTTTTATACTACAATGGCTGAAGATTTGAATAGTATATTAACTGTCATTTGTATCAACCATTTAGGAAAATCAGAGAAAAATATCATTTGCATAATAATTTGGAACACAATGTATAGCCAACTAGGTCAATATACCAAATAACCTGTTTAACAGTCAGGGCTGTTTGCTGCATTAAATGTAAAGTTCATTTTTCAAAATGGTAAGGGAGAATTTGGAATTACAGGGAGTCCGTCAGCAGTTTTGCCCCTTAAACCTGCTGATGCTATAGAGATGATGGGGAGAGCAGATGCAATGTCCAAGTTTATTCAGGTTGAATAACCAAGAAATCCAAGCTTTAATCCCCCTGGTGCTGCAATTCTCTTTATTTGTTCTGGGTTCTCAGCTTTGAATACCCTCAGCCTGTCCCCTCTGCTTTGTGTGACAGCTGCAGCATTCAACCACTAGACCACTAAAGTAGTAGAGCTGATGGAGGTGTTTTGGAAGCATTCACTGCTGAGAGCCCTGAGTAGTGCAAGAAAAGTGAATATTCCTAGAACACTTGCAGTTGACAAAACTGTTGACAAGACATTATTCATTCATAATACTGATGGCCTATACCTAGGATAGGTCATCAATATTAGATGTGTGTGGGTTGGACACCCATGACCCCCACAAATCAGATGCTCTAGGACAGTGCTGCTCTTGGTAATGTTTACATGCCTGGAGTCGAACTTCTCACTCTCCATACAAACTGTAGTGGATGCTTTAAGTACTGCAGTGCTGTCCCACTGATGTTGAGATGGCGGTGATGCAGTACCTAAAACTGCTGCTACATTACATTACATTGGGAGCCTACAGCATGTATAGGACCAGTTCAAAAGAGCCGTGTAATGGGCATGATCTGCAGGGATCCCGTCTGTAGGAACCTTACAGATCTAATATTGACAGTCTATCAGAATTAGAAGATGGATAACACATTTAAGCATTTCCTTCACTTGTAATGTGTTGTTGAAAAACATGTAAGCAAAGAACATGTCCTCTATAAATATTTACCTTCTTGCGTACACCTTCTTGAGCACTAGACAGCTTGAGAAGAACAGGAGGCAAGAACTTGGAAATGATATTCTGCAGTTGCTCATCTGTCTCTGCATGGCCGAGGCGTAAGAACACACGTTCAAGCTGATCTGTTAACAAAATAAACTTGAAAAATTACACTGAACATGATAACTTTACTTCAGGTCATACAGCTTCTGGGGGTTTCTAAGACTCATATTTATGGCCTATCCATAGGAAAAGTCATCATTATCAGTTAGATGTGAACTGAAACCCGGCACCCTTGCTGACTCTAGTAAGCTGAGCAACAGTACCATGGCATGGCCACTACACGCTGTATGAAGCCACCTTCTTCTTAAAAAAAATAGGATGAAAAACAGCAAATCGTAGATGCAAATCAAAGATGTAAAGCCTAAGATGCGCCACTTTTACATCAATTTTCTATTTTGCAATATTCTCTGAACATTCCCAATAGCCAAAATAGTACAAAATACCCCAAAATTGTGCTATTTGGCTTATAGGTAAACAGCAGCATATTTAGCAGATAAAAACATAAAATGGATCCATCAGTTGGAGAGTGATTGTATTATAATACAGGTGACTCCTGGCATGGTTAACCTGGCCTCACCATAAATTGGCTAACCCTGCAGGAGGATTTTACATACGTTATAGATTTAAGATGGCTGAAAATGCATACTGAGGGCTTTCATACACACTTTTAAAATATGATGCATTCTTATTAAAAACAATAAAAAATGCATGATATAACACTGTATTTTTTGCATGTGGAGTCTAATGTTTTTTCCATGTTGAAATCTGGTTGGAAGACATGTCTGTTGAAGATAGCTTGACACTAGTGTTTGGCTTTCTGTTCTTCAGGTCAGCTTGGGGACCCGCTTACAGAGGCCCTTTCATCACCTGGGGCACATGTGGTTTAATACACCGCTAGAAAGCCGACAGTGCGCTGAATTCAGCGCACTATCGGCTTTCCCATTCTGTGCCCCCGGTGAAGAGCTATCGGTTCCGGTACTGTAGCTCTTCACTGTCAAAAGGGCGTTTCTGACAGTCAGTCAAGAACGCCCTTCCTCACAGCAGCGTGAGGAATACTGTGTGCAGGGGCCACTAAGGGACATAATACTGTGTGCAGGGGCCACTAAGGGACATAATACTGTGTGCAGGGGCCACTAAGGGACATAATACTGTGTGCAGGGGCCACTAAGGGACATAATACTGTGTGCAGGGGCCACTAAGGGACATAATACTGTGTGCAGGGGCCACTAAGAGACATAATACTGTGTGCAGGGCTTACTAAGGGACACAATAGAGTGCGGAGGAGGGGGTCGGTCGAGGTCTTCGGCGTCAGTTGGGGGGCCTCCATGTCAGAAGTTCGCCACGGGACCCCGCCATTCCTAGTTACCCCACTGAACCTAGCCTTAGTTTAACTGTGACTATTCTAAATTGCCAGCAGGTAATACAAATATATATATAGATCTATAGATAGATAGATAGACATGCAGTCGGCCCCATTTTAGTGTGGGGCAAGGGCTGGTATGGTTTCAGGGTCATGGGCAGTCATATGGTCACAATACATCTCCACATTACTCAATGGTGTTCTGACATATGATCACTCCTCCACACCGCTGCATGTCAGTAAATCCCCCACCTTGTCAGGCTTCCTTACATATGATAATCCCTATAATTCCTATGTGAGGGATCCAGTGCTATGCAGTGACTGGCTCCAGATTTTGCTTTCACTTCCAGCCTATGACTGTGCAAGTAATTCAGAAAGGCCTGGGCACCACAGCAGGGCACAGGCCTTCCAATCATTGTTTGCCTACCACATACCCCACGACCATTGACATGTACAGAGCCAGTTCAGAAGAGCCGTGCCAGGGGCATGCCCTCTCCTCCTGCTCACAACACACAGCAGGCTGCAGCGAACTCTCTCATGTCTCATTCTCCAGCTATACCACACGACGGAGGCACAAACATACACAAGAGGTTCTAGACCTATGCCCAGCCAGGGTAGTGCCCCCTCCTCTTATAGTGCCCCTCACCACATGAAAACGAGAGCTAACTTACTGAGCTCATCCTGAGCAGCAGCAGCAGAAGGCACAGCAGCAGCCATGTTCACCGGTAGTGCTGCTTACAAGAGGGCGGGGCCTGAGGGCGGGCACTGCTCTAGTTCCTGTACATACTGCGCGTTGCTATTAGCGTCTCTCAGCTGTTGTGCCCAGTAAAATGCCCCCTCTCTGACTGCAATGGGGGCAGCTGGGCACACAGAATGAGTCAATAGCCCTGTCCTGTAGCTAATGGTAACAGGCGAAGGGGGCATTATGCGCGGCTGGAGCTGCGGGCCTCTCCCTGACATGTTTTTCTCATGTGCTAGTAGCTATATATATTATAGAGAGATAGAGAAGCTGCTAGCTGATCTATCCTGCCAGCTGTCCTTCCCTTACCACCCTGTTTGGGTGGTGGTTGGTTGCAATGTGGTTATAATGCTTGTTCAGGTAGGGAATGCAGCATGCAGAAAAAGCAACTGTAGAGTGATCTCCTTCAGGGGTTCAAAGGTGGATGGGAGAGCTGGACCAGCACTCATGAGAGGTTCCCTGAAGGGCAGGATATTAAATCTTACATCTAGGATTTGTAATACTCTCAAAGAGCCTGTGTGTCGTGAGATTGTTGGAGAAAGCACTTTCCAGAGAGGAATTGATGTTTGTGAACTGAAGTTTCGGTGTATTGAGTATCAGTCCATTCTACAGACCCTCTGTGAAAAATTGTAGAACTGGAAGAGATGAAGGAAGAAATGTAATGTGGCAGGATCCAGATATAAGAGGAGAAGGGGAAACAATGGCTTCCTAGGCTACAATTAGATTAAGATTCATAGTGATAGTATCTCCCTAATTACACCACTTCTCTGGAATGCTCTATCCCGGACAATCAGTTTAACTCCCAATTTCTACAGCTTCAAGCTCAAACTAAAGACACATCTTTTCAGACAGGCCTATCACAAATCCTAATGTAAACCCTTCCGTACCATAATTAGAATCCCCAAAATGTAACCCTCCTCTGTCCCCGCTCCCACATTACCCCGCATGCAGTGCTGCACCTCCCATGAGGTGACCTGAAGCGACCACTTCAGGCGGCATTTTTGCTGACCTAAGCCAGTCCAGGACAAGCTGTCCTGGACTGGCTTAGCGTCACCGTCTCGGCAGCCCGACACGGGAAGCGAGCGGTGGATTGGGGAGGCCCTGTGGACGCAGCGCTGCTCCACCGGCCTCCCCTCATGCTCAGGCAGAGAACAGGTCCTCTCCCTGCCTGCTAACGCCGCCCCGTCCGCTCTGCCCCCCTTCGCTCTGCCCCGCCTCCTCCTCCCGGGGCGGGGGGGGGGGCGGCTTTCTGTCGTCCGCCTCATGCGGCATAAAAGCTAGGTTCACCCCTGTTTATGAGCCGTTACTAGTGGTGTCCTTTTACATGTGGATGGTGCCTGAACATATAAAGTTAGCCTGAAATGGCATCATATCATGCGGGCAGTGCTGCTACAACTAGACAAATAATCTCCATTTTCTTTTGCATTTTTTTTTTTTAAGAATGTTTGATCTACAACCTAGCTTTGAGACCAGAAACACCCTGAAATAAACACCTGCTACTTGAAACAATTTATAAGGAGCTTTTATGCACAACCTTCTAATAGCGGAATTACTGGAGGTTTTGAAAAATTGAGTCCAAAATGATTTGGAGGGAATAACGCAAGCTCAAGGGCATAACCTGTGCTGACTACTGATGCGACACAGGCATCAGAAGTCTGTGCCTATTGCTGAATGAAGATGGCAAGTCTTGTACCCACAGGAGAAGGCCTGGCATCAGGAATACGATTTCTTGCCAGCAAAGGATGTTATGTGGCTAAATCTTATTCTAAAACTACTCTGTTAGTGGAACTAAAATCTGTTTTGGACTTGGGAGACCTACATTTTGAGTAGAATAGCTGGAATGTTCAACACCTGAAAGGCCTAGTAAAATAAGAATCAAGTAGCATATAAGAAATTTTTATAAATTCAGATTTTTCCCATTTGAGGTCAGAACATACTGTCTAGATCAGGGGTAGGGAACGTACGGCTCTCCAGCTGTGGCAAAACTACAACTCCCAGCATGCATACTGGCTCTGCTGTTCTGGGAACTCCCATGGAAGTGAATGGAGCATGCTGGGAGTTGTAGTTTCACAGCAGCTGGAGAGCCAAAGGTTCCCTACCCCTGGTCTAGATCAATCCACAAGGCCCTGCAAGAGGAATTTAAATGGTACCTGAGCTCTCATGAAAAGTTGAGATATATGCAAGATCTAGAATCTTCACACATGATGAGCTATCAGTTTTTCTGCTGCTAATGTCCTCCTTTTGGCTGACCTGCACATGGTCTCAACCTGGAGATTCCGTTCCCTATTCTGGTTTATAAATGAGTTGAGAAAAGTCCTGCAAGCAGGACTTTTCTCTCAGCAATTTTCCGCCCTTTTCAGGTGGACACCCCAGTGGTCCCCATTTTAGACTATGGGGTTTGTGGGTTTCTGAGGGAAAACACTTTTTAGGCAGATTAGGTTTCTGTTCAGGGGATCCCTAAGCGGACTTCACCCAAACGGAAACTGAACCGAACAGCAGTTGACTGAAAAGTCAGTGAGCATGTAATGGTAGAAACATTTTTTGCATAAAGCTTCAGCGCATCCATGAGGGTATTAAATAGGAATTCCACTGCAGATTTTAGCATAGAGACATTATGTAGTAACTTTTCTCTGTGTGCCCCCTCCTTAAAGAGGACCTTTCATCATCTGGGGCACATGCGGTTTTATATACCGCTAGAAAGCTAACAGTGTGCTGAATTCAGCGCATTTGTCGGCTTTCACAATCTGTGCCTCCGGTGAAGAGCTATCAGTGCCGGTACCGTAGCTCTTCACCGTCAGAAAGGGAGGGGGCGTTCCACACCACTCTCACAGTACAGCGCTATAGGGCCTACTGTGAGGAAGGGCGTTTCTGACTGACTGTCAGAACCGCCCTTCTGACGGTGAAGAGCTACGGTACCGGCACCGATAGCTCTTCAAGGGGGGCACAGAAAGGGAAAACCAATAGTGCGCTGAATTCAGCACACTGTCGGCTTTCTAGCGGTATATAAAACCGCATGTGCTCCAAGAGATGAAAGGTCCTCTTTAACCACATCTGGACCGCCCATAGACTTTATTCGTCCGGAAGTGTTTGCCTCATTCTGACAGGACGTGCCGGTACGTCCTGCCAGAACACAGCAGCTGCACGAGATCGTGCAGCTTGCTGATACTGGGAGCCGGCTGAAACTTCAGCCGGAGCTCCCAGAGAGATGGCAGGGAAGGTTTATTCCCTTCCCTGCCTTCTCGATCATTGTGCATACAGCGCTCAAGGAGCTATGTATACACAGCTATGGGTGCCGCCGCCATGATGCGGCTGCCCTCTGACCCGGCGGTCATGTGATCCGCCGGGCTCAGTGTCATGCAAGAGCTGCTGGGTCCTACAGGACCCAGATCAGTTCTGTATACTGTGTATACAATGTGCAGGAGGCTGTATTCCTCCTGCAACTGGGGCTAAATGTACCAGCCCCAGTTATAGGAGAAATCAGCCTCCTTAACAAAGAAAAAAAGTGATCAGATGTCCCCAAAGGTCTCTTATCACCTTATGGGGACACCATCTGAAAAAAAAATATATATACATTTTTTTAAAAAAAAGTTGAAATTTTTTTTTTTTAAATAAGTAAAATAATACGTCAATAAAATGCCGTTATTAAAGGTTATAGCCCCACCCCCGACAACACCATACAAAATAAAAATTACCATAACGGAGAGGAAAAACTATTTTGTAAAGTTTTCGAGTAGCAGTTTGTGAAAGCCAGACACAATTTCCCTCCAATTTTGTTTATATTTTGCAGGATATAAAAAAAAATTAAAACACATTTGAAAATAACAACATAAAAATAAAGCCCTATGTGTCCCAAAATTTAGACACAAGACACAAAAGACACAAAAATTAGTTGAGATGTATGAGAAAAATGTTAGGGAGCCTTCACATGGAGTTAAGCTGCGCTCATGCTGATTGTAAAAATGAGCACGTAAAAAGCAGCTCCCATTGACTTGAATGGGAGCCAGCATACGTGCACCCCCCCATTGAAATCAATGGGAGGCTTTTTTCCCTATTGCTTTCAATGTATTACGTGCGTATCACATTGAAAGCAATAGGGAAAAAAAGCTTCCCATTGATTTCAATGGGGAGCGCACATATGCCGGCTCCCATTCAAGTCAATGGGAGCTGCTTTTTCCCCCTACGCCAAACAGCAGCACAAGATGGGGTATTCCTGCCCCTGTGTGCTGTTAGGACAGGTGGAACTTTTAATTAGCTAACAGTTTTTCCCCCTATAAGAGGCCAGAGCGACCTCCTCCCCCCTGTGTTTTTTTCTGTCCTGTGCGACTGGACAAGTGGAGGAGGCTGTGGCCTCCTCTATGGTTTAGAATAAGGTTAGATCCTTTCTTCTCTTTCCCTTCTTTCTGAGTGAAAGATCTAGGTTTATACTGCAGTCTTTTGTCTTACCTGCAGTTCATTTACTGCCCTGCAGTAAGGTAAGCCGTGTCCTCTTTCAGCTTTCCCTCTGTGTTCACTGCAGAGACTAAAAGCACTAATTTCTATTGCTATGGGCACTCTGTCAACTTCACAATATCGAAGTCGATTCACCGCCATTATGGTAAGATCCAACCAAATTTTTTTTTTTTATTTCTTGCGGTTTTTCAATGTGGCTTGCTCTCTTCGCGCTCAAGACCTACCAGTACCGGAATCGGACCAACTTCCCGGTCAGAGAGACGCTCGCTCTCCTTAGAGCAGATATGTTCTGCTGCTTCCTGGAGGTTTCATCTGATGTTCGCCAGACACTGCAGATTGGACTGGCGCAGCTCAGAGGCCACAGCCTTCGGACATTCTGTCTTGGCATCTGCTTGCCAAGATCTCCCATCCTAGTTGGGATTTTACTTGCTAGATCCCCATCTTGTGCTGCTGTTTGGCGTAGGGGGAATGGAAGATTATGAAGATAATCTGTTTTCCCTTAGCCCAAACAGCAGCACAAGGCTCCCTCCCATTGTTTATGGTAATGTTTGTATTGTTATATTGCCTTTTATACTTTTTGACTAACACAGGGGGGAGGAGGTCGCTCTGGCCTCTTATAGGGGGAAAAACTGTTAGCTAATTAAAAGTTCCACCTGTCCTAACAGCACACAGGGGCAGGAATACCCCATCTTGTGCTGCTGTTTGGGCTAAGGGAAAACAGATTATCTTCATAATCTTCCATTACGCGCTCATTCTGAGTGTGTTTTTACGATCAGAATGAGCGCAGCGTAACTCTGTGTGAAGGCTCCCTTACAGCCCTCAAAACTGCACACACAAAATAAACCTAAAATGTGTCTGGTCCTGGACCGCAAATTGGCCCGGTACTGAGGTGGTAAAAGGGGTTTTCTGGGCAAAGAAAAAAAAAATATTTTTATATATATATAAAAAAAAAAAGTCTGTAATGCCATTAATGGGTTAATAAGTGCACCCAAATACCTTTAGCAGTGTTTTGAGTGATTTCTAGGTCTGTTTGGGAGTGCCTAGCATCTTCTGTGTTTGTTTACAAGGTCTAGCCTCCTGCTGTCTTAGCTAATGAAAAGAATCATGGTAGTTGTAGGTTTACTCACACTGCCTCCCCTCTCTCATGCCCCCTCCCTGTCTCCTTTAGCTATCCCACCCACTAAAAGCCCTTCCCAACTAACTCAGCCCACCCCATCATGCATATGAGTCTTCCTTCCAAACTTCCTTATGTGGGACAGCTCCTCCTCTTCTTTGACTGTACCAGCACATGCGCATTGGTCCCGACATGTGCCTAAATGGGAAAATGGAACATCACCAGATAATCAGAAAATGTGTGACCGCCCCAGGTTTATGGGGCAAATACACAATTTTGCTAATCATACAGTCTCTGAATCTGTGCTCCTGTTGCTCAGAGATCACAGTTTTTTTTCAATACACAAGTGAGCTTTTTGCAGTATTGGCAGCCCCCCCATTGATCCAAAGAGGTATGCAACAATGCGCAAGAACAAAAGTACATAGGCTAAAGTATCTATTTGCTGGGTTGGTATGCTGGCACTGTGCCTGTTATACGACTTCTGGGTCCCAGCTGTGTAATATATTTTATCAGCATACTGGCACTTTTTTTCCCCCTGGCTTAACCTGAAAAGCTGTTGCTGCTTTATGCTTGCTGCATTTACTGAGGTAACATAGAAAAGAATAGAATGCACTTTCTTGCTGGTGAAGATCCTAAGAGAGTGAAACATGCAAGAATTCAGATCATGGCCATACTCTGAAATCAATATTATTCAAGTTATTTTACCTGGATCTTCATGCTGATTCAATAAATACATATAAGAGACAGTTATAGCAGAGAGTGTTAGATTATCTGCTACACGTACATTGACCTGGGAAGGTCCTCTTGACGTAACTCTAATGATAAGCCTTAGTATAGACAACATCAATTGAAATAAAAAAAAAAAAAGATCAGCTTAGGCTAAGGCCCCAAGAGCCGTATCCGCAGCACTAAAGCGCTGCGGGAAGAACCGCTGCGTGAACGCATTGCGGTTCTTTCCGCAGCGCTTTTAAGAGAAAATTCACAGAGTTTTCCTCTGTGAACTTTCTCTTAACATTATATCTACGGGAAAGCCGCCGGCGTTTCCGTACATATACTTGACATGCTGCGATTTGTAAAAGCCGCAATAGCTTTGCAAATCGCAGTATGTCTGCGCTGCAATCTTTTCCGCAAAGTGGGGATTAGATTCACATGAATCTCATCCACTTTGCCTGCACTGGACAACGCCGCGATTTTTCCCGCAGCGTCTCCGCTGCGTGCAAATTGCGGCATTTCCGGCCCGTGGGGCCCCGACCTTAAACCTCAACATAATCTGATTAGATAAATTCAGGTGCTCCTAACCCAACTTTGATACAATTTATAAAGAATTGTATACCTTACAGATTATGTATTTTAAAATCATTTCATGCCATACATTCATCAATGTAGAGTCTACATTGTCTAGAGTCTAGAGTTTTATGTCCCCTCTCTACATTGTAGACCATGTTGCTTTATATAAAATCCACAAATGAGTTCATATTTACATATACTGCACCTTTCTCCATTCCCAGGAAGCTGACCTGATGCTATTAATGAAATTTATTTGGTTACAAAATTTATATTATAGTGCTATCGATATTCTATATCCCAAAGTAAAACAAAAACATATATGCATTGCCTTTTGAGGCAAACTACAAAACATTGGCCTATATTTACTAATCTAAACAGTCAGAAAATACACCAGATTTATCACAGTGACTGATACTGGATGATAAATCTGGCGTCTGTTTGGACTGTCTAATCCATGTTTTATATCACCTTTTAGTTGGCTTACTTCAAGCCGGAATTTTGACACTATTTTTGGCGCATTTTAGCCATGCCTCTTTTTATGAAAGTTCACACCCACATGTCTAGGAAGTTGAAAAATTTTAGCTCACACTAGTTGTCACATTGCACCATGTTTCACACCAACGTCTAGTCCAGGGGTCTCAAACTTACGGCCCTCGGGACAATAGTTTGCGCCCCCCGCGCAGCTCCCTGCATGTCCCGCAGCTTAGACTTAAACTTTCCTCCGATCATCCCCCGCTCTTATAACAGCAGTAGAAAGTGATGGGTGATTGGAGGAAAGCTAGTATTACTTACTGAAGTTTAAAACTCAAGGACCTGTGTGTGACATCAGACGTCACGTGAATAGGGAGGCGTGTCTTAGTGCCGGCCGGAAGATGAAGAGATGTAGTACTGAGAGGAATGTGAGATGCAGAGTGTGTGTGTCAGTAACCTAGGGGCAGAGACGGGGGGCATGAAACTGGGGCCACAAATGGAAGGGGAACATGAAACTGGGGGCAGAGCTGAAGGGGAGCATGAAAATGGAGGCAGATGGAGTGGGGACATGAAAATGGGGGCAGATGAAGGGGGGATATGAAATTGGGGCAGATGGAGGGGGCACATAAAACGGGCAGATGGAGGGACAACATGAAACTGGGGACAGATGGAGGGGGGACATAAAATGGGGCAAATGAAGGGGGATATCAAACTTGGGAAGAAATGGTGGGGGGGAGATGAAACTGGGGGTAGATGAAGGGGGGCACTTAAACTGGGGACAACTGGAGGGGGCAGTAAACCGTGGAAGTAGTTGGAAGGGGACCTGTCTGCCTCTAGTTGTCCCAGTTTATTGTCACCGTCCAGCTACCCCTACGGTTTAATGTCTGCTTCTAGCCTCCAGAGTTTAATGTCCCCCTCTAGTTGCCCCCAGTTTAATGTCCCACTTCAGCTGCCATTAATTTATTGCCCCCCTTCAACTACCCCCACTGTTTTATGTCCCCCCTCCAGCTGCCCCAGTTTTATGTCCCCTTTAGTTTCCCCCAGTTTAAACTGGGGCACCAGGAAAGGGACTTAATACTGTGGGACAGTTGGAAGGGAACATTATAATGTGGGGACATAGAATGTATGGGTGACTGTAGGAGGATTATACTGTATGGGGCACATGAAAAATGAATAAGAATGGGCGGGGACATCATAAAATTGGGTGGAGCTAAATTTGTTGCGGCGAGCATAGCTTGTGGAAATCCTGATGCGGCCCAGCCTCACCCACACTCTACCTCCAGCAGCCCGCGCATAAATTGAGTTTGAGACCCCTGGTCTAGTCATTACCACAATCGAAAATCTGGGCCATTCTGTTTGCTCATCCTAGTAGAAATGTGATGTCTGGAGGCAATTTAGCATTAATTATTTTTTTTGCTACAAGCATAACATTTGTTCACAAGCAGCATTTCTGAACTATTTCAGCTACTTTAAATTTTTTTGGACAGTATTTCAATATTGCAGTTTACATCCAGGAGCATGATACTTTTTCCCAAGAATCAGTTCTAATCCTATTTCCTAGAACTGCTCTTAAGGCGTATTTCCATTTCATGGAAGGTTCATATTCAGACTTGTAGCTTGTACTAACTGAAATTTTACATATTGCTCGGTCTATCGTGCTTCATTTGCCAAATGCTTGTCCTCCTTGTTTATAGCTCATTGCCTCAGTTACAGACCACCTCTCTGGCCAGGCTCAGTACTTGCTCCCAGATATCTATAGTCTCTTCTGTGCATATTCCTTTTAGCTGCTGAGCCCAGATAAGTGCTACAAACCTTTATCAATACCTCTGTAATCTCTGTATGTAAGTCTAGAGATAACTTTACAGTTTACAACCAGCACAAGTAGTCCATTTAAGACAGATTCAATGGACTACTTGTGTGGGGAAAATAAACAAATCATTAATCTCAATAAGTCTTAAGCACATTAACTGAATATTCATTAATACTAGCTTTTAGTTTTAATGCAGTGTTAAAAATTAATATGTAGTGTCAAATTTTCACCTGATCCTAGCTATGGTGTTCTGTCATGACAGTGGTTCTTGAAGATGAAACACCAGGAATGACCACGTCATGGGCATAAATGTAAACTTAACAAATGTAAAAGTCAGTAGGCAGAGTCATACAGATTTGTTGTCAGTAGTCAGAACAGCAGCATCACTGCCACAGCATAGACCGAATCTGATGCCACCAGTGGAGGTACAAAATCACACACCATTGTTTTGGGTTATCCCATCTAGGAATAATGAAGCTAACCCTCCAAAAGTTTAAAAAAATTTCTTGCCAGATATTCTAGTAAACAGAAAAAGCAGAATGTATTCAAAGTGAACATTTGGCCCGTACATTCCCAAGTATACCAAAGAAAACGAACAAGATGTATCAAATGTTTGCATCAGAGATTTGGATTACTGCTCGTATGCAGTAAACACAAATGCTCCTATATTTTATTATATGAAAATAAGATTTTGAGGACCAAACAAGATGCCATTGTTAGTCATCTACAAATGTGAGTCTTCCTGGTCCTTCATTCTTCATCCACCTTCTATACCTCTTCCATCGTGGATCTGAAGCCATCTTTTTCTTCATTTCTTCCTCCTGATCTTTTTTGTACATCTGTAGTAAAGGAAAAGTTTGTGAAAATTATTCAGTATATAAATTTGGTAATATCATAATCGTATCAACCCACAGAACAAAGGTGACATGTCATTTTGGCTATACACTGTATAAACAGTCATGTCATGCAGTACAGTGTATAAGAATGTTAAATGGCAGTATTAGTAAGTACAGTTTTTCTCACTATAACCACTCATACAGCTCTGCAAATGGAAAAATAAAGTTATGGCTTTCAAAAGGAAGGGAATTAAAAATGAAAAATGGTTGCAATGGGAAAGGGTTATTGTGTGTATGCATTATGTGTTATAGCAATTCTGATTGGAGGTGATACCCTAAAGGCATCATTCCCATTAGATGGAACATAGTTTTAAATTCTAATGGACGGTTACTAAAAAAATTGATTGCTGTGAGGTCAATCAGAAGACTTCACACATGCATTCTAAAAGTCCAGGTATCTGTTACCTTCCCACAACCTGAATTTCATTTTCTCTTTCCCCCAGAAGGATACTGAAAAATTGGAAGCTCACAGACAATAAGGTAGGACCCTAATTTGAGGATCATAACCAAATTCTACCAAAACATTTGCTTCCAGAAGTCTTGCAGTAGATACCAATGTCTTTACATACAATTGCATGCAGTGAAACCTCTTTAATAGATCCATTACTATCTAGACCAGATGTTAAAATAACAGATCTTTTATTGCATCATAAACTATACATTGTCACCATCTTCCTTAACCAGGACCTTTATTCAGGACCAGAAAAAGTTCTGGGTAGTTTTTGTACAGGTTATTCAAATAACATTTTTTTTTCTGTTACACATAGGGCTTTAATTTTACATTGTTTATACATTTTAAACAAATTTTTTTTTTCCTTTGCCAGATTTCCCACGTACCTGGAGTTGATATATTTATCCTCAGTTACAGGAGAAATTAAGTCTCCTAACCATAACTGTAGAGCTGATCTTCGTAGTCCAAGACTCAGCAGCTCTTACTATTCCCAGCCCCTGGTGGATCATGTGACCACTGGTCAGAGGGAAGCAGTGGAAGTTCTCATGGTGTATATATAGCACTCATTGAACGCTGTATACACATTGATCAGGAAGACAGGGGGCGGTAATAAACTATCCCCTGCCTTGTCTAGGATTCCATTTTTCAGTGCAATGGATGACCACCTCAGTGATCTTCCACTGCATTATCACAGTTCCAATACAAGCAATATTTGGCATAGCTGAAAATCAAATACAATAGTAAAAATATATATGTTTAATTCTGACATCTGTTTTAATAAATATTGTAATTGTATTCCCCATGAAATAACAATTTTCTTATAATTACTATACATTTATAAATAAATAGAAAATACATAATATAAATAAACAGTTACATCAAGAAATTAAATTGAATACTTACTTCATAATTCTCTCGGATCCACAGTTCCTCCTCAAGAAACATTTTCTTGCGTTCATCTTCTAAACTATCAAACTGAGACTGTGACATTTTCATGTATTTACGGATGAGGTAGAGTTTTTCTGTTTCACCATACTCCTCTCCTTTGATATTGAATGTATACACCCATCGTGCATACCAACTTATATACTGGATAAAATAATAAGGGAACAGAATAATTTGGAATAGAAGGATGTCATAGATTTGAGGCTTTTGATAGCCTCCTTTAATGTCTATTTTATTTTTAATAATGTCCCTAATTATTTCCTCATCTTCCTCTTTAATTTCTTCTTTTGATCTCTTATTTTTTCCCTTTTCCTTTCCACGATTCAATAGACCTTGCTGCTTTGCAATTTCAGTGGCCTGGATTCGGTATTTTGGCACTGTTGATAAGTATTTAATGGCTTCATTATAACTGCTCCTCCAGCTGTAAAACTAAAGACATTTTATTTTAATTATCTCAAAACCATAGGTAAAACTTTACAAGGTGTCCAGTTTCTGCAAATAAAAGTTATTGTTTGGAAGATATATAATTTACCAATATATTTTCTGTATCAATTCCTCAGTTTTATAGATCTCTGGATACTGTCTTTCTTTACTAATTTCCAGTGAATAAAAATCAGTCTATGGTGAGGTGATGGGATGATTACAGATAGTACACCATTCTTTTCTATGGCCTCATACGTGTGATCATGTTTTTCCACATGGGAAGCCGTGAGACTGGATGCAAACACAGGACAGGTCCTATTCCTATCCATTTAACAGTGTGCTCATTCAATGAAATGGATGGGTCCATGAAAAGCAATGACTGCACATGTATAGCTTCTATATGTCATTCAAAAATTCTCACAGATGCATGCAATAGCCTAATAATATTAAATCATTATATTTGAAAGCTGAAGATGTAGCCAGTAACTCACAACCCTCTAACAGATTTATCATCCTGCATCCGCCACTCTGAACTCAGGCAATCTGAAAATCTGTGCCTAAGTTTATGGGCCAGTGTGTTTTTTTTTTTGTTATGCAAGCGAGTTATGTAGTTTACATGCCCTATTAAAGAGGACCTTTCATCAGATCGGGCACAGGCAGTTTTATATACTGCTGGAAAGCTGACAGTGCGCTGAATTCAGCGCACTGTCAGCTTTCCCGATCTGTGCCCCGGGTAAAGCGCTATCGGTCCCAGTACCATAGGGCTTTACAGTCAGAAGGGCGTTTCTGACAGTTAGCCAGGGACACCCTTCTGCCTCGCGGCACCTATCGCGCTGTACTGTGGAGCGGGGAGGAACGCCCCCTCCCTCCCCTGATAATACTCATCTATGGACGAGCAGTGTGAGCAGAGGGAGGGGGCGTTCCTCCCCGCTCACACAGTACAGCGCGATAGGCGCTGCTGGGCAGAAGGGCGTCCCTGGCTAACTGTCAGAAACGCCCTTCTGACACTAAAGCGCTACGGTCCCGGGACCGATAGCGCTTTACACCGGGCACAGATCGGGAAAGCCGCACTGTCAGCTTTCCAGCAGTATATAAAACTGCATGTGCCAAATCTGATGAAAGGTCCTCTTTAAGACATATGCAAGTCATTGAGAAGAATCCTCTCCATGAGACTGCACTCTAGAAGAAATATTATTTTAGCAAGTCAAAAATATTGTCTTAGGCATTACCTGAAAAACTGAGATGACGCACACAGTAACAAGGATAACTATCCTAACATCCACTTTCGGTGCTAGTCTTCTACTGTAGTAATGATAGTAGTGTCTGTAGTACTCTTCAGGGTGGTCCAGCATATAATCATAATCTTTCCGGGTTTCTTCATCCTAGCAAGAGACAAAGTTGATTTTATCATTAGGTCTAAAATATTAATAGGTTTCCAGGTAACAACCAAAATGATCAATGTGACCAAGAATTTGCAGATGGTGCCAAGAATTTTTAGTCTTAACATTTGTGGCTAGCCGTAACTGCCCTTTAAAAAAAAAAAAAAAGAAAAACTGGTAATATAGCAATTTTCCTATAGGTTGCAATACAGTAGTACTGCAATCTGTGTAATCAGAAATCTGATGATTTTTGGTTCAAGCACTCAACAGACTGAAAATTAAAAACATAAAGCACCATGGAATTAATGGTGCTATATAAATAAATAATAAAAACAAAAAAAAAAAAAAAAACACACACAAGAATCTCCCTATAGGTATAATGGAAGCAGGAAATTTGCAGGGGAAACCTCTGAACAGTTTTTGTAAAAAGCGCTGCAGGAAAAACCATGATACGTTGCGGTCGCCGAGTTCAGTACACTATTGGCTTTCCCATTATGTGCCCCTGGTGAAGAGCTTCGGTGCCGTTACCATAGCTCTTCACTGTCAGAAGGGCGTTTCTTACAGTCTGTGAGGAACTCCCCTCCTGACAGTAGAGTTTATAGCGCTGTACTGTCAGAGGGAGCATTCCAATGATGACACTGAGTGACAGAGAAGAGCTAAGGTAACGGCACCAATAGCTCTTCACCAGGGGCACTTAACGGGAAAACCAGTAGTGCACTGAATTCATCGTACTGTCGGCTTTCTAGCAGTATATAATATCGCCTGTGCCCGAGGATATGAAAGGTACTCTTTAAACTAAAATGTTGTATAAAATTCTGGCTCAAAGTAAGCCACTTAACAGGAGGGAATAAACGAAAGGCTAAAGATACACCAGATTTATTTTCCAGCATCAGATACCTGAGGGTATGTTCACAGGCGGTATGATTTTTGCAAGCGGATTTTGATGCGGAATCCGCCTGCAAAAATGGCTCCCATTGACTTCAATGGGAGCCGCTCACTTTTTATTTCCTGCTAGCTAGTAGTGGAAAAAAAAAGCGACATGACCTAACTTGCAGTGGATTCTGCAGCTGTTTATGACAATTCATTCAGGCCTAATCATGAGTGGAATGCTGCGAGGGGATCCCATCACGGTTAGACACACCAAAAACCACACAGTGGAAAACTTTTCCGCCGTGTGAACGATCCCTAACTTTACACTTTCTATTAGTAAATCTGGGATATTATTCCTTCTGGCCCAGTGGAATATGCTTATGGATATCTGCAGATGGTTATGTTTGCAAATGTGTTCCCATGCTTGTGACTATTCTTATGCTGCACAGCACAGAGCACATCGTGCAGGTCGAGATATCATGAACTACACCTTTAACCATCTGCTGAAAGTCAACATCATATAAACCTGCATGTCCAATTTTTTTTTTAATGTAAACTCTGGTACTGCAGTTGATAGCGCAATTACAAATTTACATTTCAACTATGAATAGAGTAAAACGATAGGACGCGTGTGAAATCCTGGACTTCACAGTGATGCAAAGCCTTTCAGTGAATCATTACTGTACCTTCTATGTGTGTAGGAAGCAGCCAACGTTCACAGTCCCTGACCAATAAGAAGTGGCCAACACATCATAACTCATCATGCTGGATCTCCTACAAAGTCAGTCCTGGCCTGGCCTACTGGCACAGATACACTTAAAGGGAAAACCATGCAAACTCAATTGTCTGCAACTTAATAGATTCAAGTCGTGTGTGTAGGTGACAGTCAGTGAGCTTAGACAACCACAAGTTTTCAGAACCAAGGCAGAGATGACACATGAGGGGACTTATCAACGTGGTATACCTTTAGTATGCTGGTATACGAACCAAGCTCAATGAGGACACCCCAAATCCATGCAGAGGTATGACTCACAGATGTCAGCCATAGCAGGAATACACTAGAAGAACTAGAAACAACTATACACAATGAGAAACGAAGTTTTGTGGGAAAGACAGCACTTCAGCAATGACCTATACCCATGTGGCAGGCTCAGCACGCTGGGGTCATACAGGGGTAACACGGGGTATTGAGAGGCTTCGGGGTTGTTACCTTCAGGGTCTCGTACGCTGTGGCCACCAGCAGGAAGTGCTTGTGCGCGGTCTCTCTGTCTTCAGCAGTCCGGTACCGGTCCGGGTGATACTTCCTGGCCAGCTGCCGGTATGCCCGTGCGATGTCCGCCTTGCTGGCATCTCTGCTCACCCCCAGGACATCATAGCACACCTGCTGGCCGCAGTACAGCCCCTCGGTGAGCGCCGCCGTGTGACCAGCGAGACATGCCAAACTCAAGAACAGGAAGACAAACCGAAAAGACATGGAGGACCCGGGAAGGAGGAGAGGGACACTGCACCCAAGTGCTTCCCCCTCCGCCTTCCCCGGGACCGCCATGTCAGCAGCCGCCAGCTGCAACGTGACACCGGGGAGGAGCGGCTGCCAGATCCGCCGCGCCGTGCAATAACTTTATTAACATGCACAGAGCTGGACAAGGAGCAGGGGAGCAGCCCCCGCCGCTGTGCCGGGAGTGCGCGCGTATGGCTTTGTAGTATGGGAACGTGTGGTGGTGAGAGCCGGGCACATCTGTCTCAGGCTGCTGTCACATAACAGCATATATGAGGCCTACTAAGAAACATTGCACAGCCTAGTGCGTTTCTCTAATCTTGGTCATGGTTAGTGTTTATTTTTAGTTTCTGGTGTGTTTATGCTGTATTGTTTTTCAGCATCACCCAGCAATGAATCTATGAATACAGATAAAGCACAGGCTTTCCCCTAACCCATAAACTTCCATGGCCTAGATGAGTAGTGTATGTAGACAAATAGTGCTGCAAAGATTTTTATCCTCAGTGTCTTTTGGTTCAGGAAAAAAAAATGGATGAGTAAATGACACCGTTTTCTAGAATGGTTTCCTGTGCAATCCTCTGTTCAATAGGCCCGGTTCACATCTGTGCATAGATTTCCATTTAGAGTGTCCACTTGGGGCCCCATTGAATGGAAAAGTAATAGACTATAATGGGGTCCGTGTGGTTTCCATGCAAAAAATGTGGGAAGAAAAGTGCTGCTTGCAGGACTTTTTCTCTCCGCGTTTTTCATGCAGAGAGGGGAATGGAATGGCCCAAACGCAGATATGAACCAGGCCCTTACGTAGTACAGTTGAGAAAACATACTTGTCCAGCATGTTCAACCAGGGGATGGGAAAGGGCATACATTCCCATAAGTCTCAATGCTACTGTTCTCTATAAAGGCATCTAATCTTTTTTTAGAGGTTGTCGGCTATGACTAGCTCTGGGATTAGGCCATAGATCCTGTCCTTAGAGTGAAGAAGCCTTGTCAAGGAATGTCCACATCTGCGCTATGTGAACGCGTAGGGATTCCGTTCCCCTATTCCTCTTTAAAAATGCATAGAGAAAAGTCCTGCAAGCAGGACTGTTCTGTCTGCATTTTTTTTGGCAGAAACACAGCAGATCCCATTATAATCAATGAGGTCCGCAGGTAACAACTTTTTAAAGGGCTCTATCATTGGGAAAAGTCATTTTTAAATAATCACAACCTTGCATAGGCTTTAGAAAGGCTATTCCACACCTACCTTTAGTATGTAAATTGCCTCAGTGGTTTTTGAATAAGTCCTTTTTTATTCATATGCTAATGAGCTTTCAGCCAGCACAGGAAGTTCCCAGCAGCACTCGTCTCTGCTATTATCTCCTGTGTCCCCAAGCGGACCCGAGAAACAGAAGGCCCGATGCAGGTATGAACCTAGCGTCAGTTCTTTTCTCCAGACAGAGGTAGTGTTCCCTTGTGTTTTGAGGGGATTTAGCACGGATCAGGTTTTACCTATATTTCTTGTATGGGCCATGTATTTGTGCATGACAAGCACACGCATGTCACATTTTCATGGACATACAGGGTTAGACATAATAGCAGGTTCACCCCTTCATTTACATATAGGGATGTAGGTAGATATTGTATTTTATCTCAGTGGCATAGTTTTTATCACTGTTGATACTTTATTACTTGTGCTGTTATACAAATCTGTTATTTATTTTAGGGATGTAATATGTCAGACTCAACAGAGGGGACTGATTGTTGGTGCGCGCCTGTGACCTTAGTTAATGGGTGTGTTGGGGTTTTCTGATTCCCTGATCACATCTACATCTGGCCATACACATTAGATTTTAGACTACAGAAGTGGCATATTTTGATCTGTCTATTGATGTTTATTCATACAGAAACATATGACAATATGTCCTATGCAGCCAACTATCAACTACCGGTAAATTTGAATGCCTACATCAGTATAATTACAGGTCAAAATACAAAGACACAAACACATATACGTAATATCAAATAATTCCTTTTTATTTATTAAACAATTTAAATGCACTATTGTTAAAACATAGTTAAAATTCTTTCTACAAAAGACATACTGATAGTTAAAAAAAAAAGTACATTGTGATCCCTATATGGGGCTCACAATCTACATTAAAAATAAATGATTAAAATTTATGAGAGGTGGAGGTCATTGCAACATCCAAGGTTCATACACTTAAGTATAAAGTACTAATATGTAAATTGTTTCTTAGTTACCCAAATCTAATTCATATACTAATACATTAATAACAAAATTTCATCAAAAATAAATAACAATAATCATTATATATTCATAGATACTCTCAAAACAATATAACAATAACCAACTGTTCAAGAGAACAAAAAAGGGGGAGAACACCGAGCGTGCTTATAGAGTGGATGAGTTTGCAATCAATGTTGGAAATAAAAATGTACAGAGAAATGGACCAGATGGTCCCTCACCTTCAGGTGTTGTGAATGAGTCACAACACCAATGGAAGCATAGAGGTTGAGGTGGCTGCAGAGTCCACAGACTGGTCACTGAAGACCGGACGGTATTGCAAAGAAAGAGGCCAGGGGTTCGAGATGGACATCTGTGTTCTCTGGTCCTCAGATTGGAGCGTCGACAAGGTGAATAAAATATATAACCTTTATTGGAAAAAGATGTACTGCACAACGCGTTCGGGCTCCACAAGCTCTTCTTCAGGTGCACAATTACTTGCCAGGTGAGGTCATCTGACACTCCAATCTGTGGACCAGAGAGCGCAAATATCCATCTCCAGCCGCTGGCCTCCTTCCTTCCAATTGTACAAGCATATATATCACATTAATTAATATGTGAGGGACATACCTAGCACAGCGTGGTAATATATTACATATACAAAAAAGTGCCTATATAATACATGTATGTTGGCAAGTAATAGCCAGTATAAAAGGCAACAAATTATAGACTGTTTAATCCACTCCTTACCATGGACTTGAAAATACGCACTAGGTCTGTACCAGGATACAAGGTATAGGATATCAAATAAAAATTAAATCAAACTTAACATTTATTAATATAGATATAATGCAGCCCTAGACTCTTTGTACTGAAACATTAAAAACAAAACAAAATCGGTCAGTGGACAGTGTCCTACATATGATCACCCCAGAATGATGAAAATGAGACTATCCTCCTATTGAACAAGTCAGAGGTCCCTATAAACAAAAATAGATAAAGGAAATAACTCAAGGGTTATCTGGCCAGGTGAAAGATACCCAATAAGAAAGGTGCATAAATCAGACACCTTAAGATATAAAAGTCCAAAGGAAGCAAGGACCTATAACTCTTTCTTATTAGATATATCCCTGAGGTCCCTATAGGTGAAGGTAGATGGAATAACCCAAGCATTGAATGGTCAAACAACTAAGTAACCTATTTAGACACTAAGATATTGTGAAGAGGTCTGAAAAAATGCCAGGCACAAAAAGGTGTAGCCAGCAAAGGGGAAGGGGGATATCCCCTATTTCCCTATAGACCAAGGAAAAAATCAAGGTCCATAAAATAAAACAAAAATAGGAGGTAGGGGTGATGCCATGTGGAGGCACACAAAAGGTTAAAAATAGTGCCTATGCATTTCCCACAACTCGTTGCTGGCTAATTAGCATGTGAATAAAAGCGGGGTCATTCAAAAACGACTGAGGGGATTAACATACAAAAAGTATGTGTGGAATAGCCTGTCTAAAGGCTATGCAAGTATATGGTTAGTTAAAAATGAATTTTCCCAATAGAAATAGAATCCCTTTAAGCATGGTGGTGGATCAATCATGCCTTGGGGTTGTGTTGCAACCAGCGACACAGGGAACATTTCACTGGTAGAGGGAAGAATGGAGTCATTGAAATTTCAACAAATTCTTGAAGCAAACATAACACCATCTGTGAAAAAGCTGTAAATGAAAGGAGAATGAGGAGGAAGATGGCTTCTACAAAAGGATAATGATACTACAGACATGTCAAAATCCACCATAGACTACCTAAAAAGGCTCAAGCTGAAGGTTTTACCATAGCCTTCACAGTCCCCTAACATGATCATCATTAAAAAATCTGTGGCTAGACTTCAAAAGAGCAATGCGTGCAAGACTACCCAGGAATCTCACAGAACTGGAAGACTTTTCCAAGGAAGAATGGATGAAAATACTTCAAACAAGAATTGAAAGACTCTTGGCTGGCTACAAAAAGTGTTTACAAACTGTGATACTTGCCAAAGGGAATGATACTAGGTACTAACCATGCATGGTGCCCAAACTTTTGCATTGGGCCATTTTCATCAAAAAATAAAAATGGCCCAATGCAAAAGTTTGGGCACCGTGCATGGTTAGTACCTAGTATCATTCCCAGTTTGTAAACACTTTTTGTAGCCAAGAGTCTTTCAATTCTGACCCTGAATGACCGCCCCCCGTGCACGACGGGTAAGTTTATCACATTCTGTTTTAGGGTTTTATTTTAAAACGGGGGGGGTAGTTTAATATAACTTTTACGGTGCCTGAATAGCCTATTCACGCATATGTGGGGCTCTATCAGCATGATTTTGCTGATAGAGCCCCTGTAATAGGCCCTATTTACTTACTGATCCTGGCTGGGCAGACCCCCGAGTATAATGATCGGAGGCCCAGGAGAGGTAACAAACATAAAAAACACTGTTACTTACTAGAGATGAGCGAACACTAAAATGTTCGAGGTTCGAAATTCGATTCGAACAGCCGCTCAATGTTCGTGTGTTCGAACGGGTTTCGAACCCCATTATAGTCTATGGGGAACAGATACTCGTTAAGGGGGAAACCCAAATCCGTGTCTGGAGGGTCACCAAGTCCACTATGACACCCCAGGAAATGATGCCAACACCTCTGGAATGACACTGGGACAGCAGGGGAAGCATGTCTGGGGGCATCTAACACACCAAAGACCCTCTATTACCCCAACATCACTGCCTAACAACTACACACTTTCCACATTCAAAAAAACCTCTATCAAAGTGGGAAAATACCTGGAAACCTTCTTTACTCCCCAAATGGATGGACACAAACCCCAATTTAAGCTCAACAAACAGTAACAACCACCCCTTTAAATCACGTTCCCCATGACAACCACAAATGGAATAGGCAATGGGAATTCCAAAAGCCCTCACCCTTAACTGTCATTTTGAGTGTGTGTGTGTGTGTGTGTGTGTGTGTGATGTGGTAAGACCTTCCAAAATTCACTTTTCTAGCCCTTAACATGAGCCCTTCCAAACAAAGTTACATGACCTTAAGCTGAGCTACCAGCAGAGATTGAGGCCCTTGGCATGAGTAGAGCCTTGCACCAGCAGTGTTTTTGGCACTTAGGGTGAGTTGAGCCTTGTACCAGCGTGTGTCCCTTAACATCAGGCGGGCCCTAAGTTCTGCGCTTTGCACAAAAGTTCCACATTAACTAGGCTGAATGGTACAAAGATTAGTAGGCCCGAGAACCAGGAACAGATCTTGCAATGGCTGTCAGATAACGCTTAAAGCACATTGTCCACCAGCCAGTCAGCCTCTACCTCCTCTTACCCAACAGTCTTGTCCTCCTTCCACCCAAAATTCCCAATCTTCCCAGAACAATAACCCCAACTGTCCCTGCTCCCCAGAGCTGTTCTCCCTTCCTTTGACTGTACCGCAACCTGCCCCTCCATTTCGCGATTCCACGGACCTAACAGACGAGTATCTGTGTCCAGATGCTCAAACACTAGAGTCTCCTCCATTCCATCTCCGGTCGATTTGGTGGCGGATGACCAGCAACCCACCCTCATCGACGACGATGAGACGCAGTTGCTGTCAGGGCAGCCAGTTGACATGCGCATTGTGCAGGAGGAGGAGGCGAGACAGGAGTTGGAAGAGGAGGTGGTGGACGACGAGGACACCGACCCCACCTGGACAAGGCAGATGTCAAGCTGGGAAAGTAGTGTGGATGTTGAGGCAGGTGCAGCACCAAAAAGGGTAGCTAGAGGCAGAGACATGTCCAGAGGCAGAGGTCAGCTGCTTTGCCGAAGCCAGGCCAGACCCGGAATGTCCGAAGATGTTCCCTTTTGTACCCAGCCCAGAAAAACTCCCCCATCGAGGGCACGTTTCTTGAAGGTGTAGAGTTTTTTCAAGGAATGCGCCGAGGACAGATATAGTGTCGTCTACACAATTTGCCTCTCGAAATCGAGTAGGGGCCCTGAGAAGAGCAACCTGTCCACCACTTCAATGCACCGTCATTTGGAATCCAAGCAATGGAATCAGTGGCAGGCAGCAACGGCAGGACAAACGTCGCCCGCCGTTCATGCTACTGCCTCTGCTCACAGTGCTGGCGATGCACTCCAGAGGACGAGCCAGGACATCACTTCATCTGCCTCCGCCACTTTGTTGACTTCTCCCTCATCCTCCCCTGTTTCTGTCTTATCTCCTTCTCCTGCACCATCAAAGGCACCATCAGGCGCTTCTTTACAACAACCCACCATCTCTCAGACATTGGAGCGCCGGCAGAAATACACCGCTAACCACCCACGCAAGCCTAGAACGCCAACATCGCTAAACTGCTGGCCCAGGAGAGGTTGGCGTTCCGGCTTGTTGAAACTCCCGCCTTCCCGGACCTGATGGCAACTGTGGCACCTCACTATGCCGTCCCTAGCCGTCTCAACTTCTCCCGGTGTGGCGTCCCCGCCTTGCACCAGCACGTGTCACTCAACATCAGGTGGGCCCTTAGTTCCGCGCTTTGCTGCAAGGTCCACTTGACCACCGACACTTGGACAAGCGCCTGTGGTCAGGGATGCTGCAGTGCTTATCTTTAATGACAGGCAGGGTGAATGTGGTGGAGTCTGTTCCCCGGGTGCAAACTGGGGTGGCCTATCTCCTCTCCCAGGCCAAAATTCATGGCAGGAGTAGACTGAAACCCTACGACGCTGCAACCTCCACCACAGCTACTAGCGGCAAACGCTAAAACACTGGTGTGGGGAGACGTCAGCAGGCGGTGCTGAAGCTCATCAGCTTGGGGGACAGACAGCACAGTGCCTCCGAGGTCAGGGATGCCATCCTGGCTGAGATGGCATTTTTTTTTCCCTGCTACACCTGGGGCCTGGCATTTTTACGCCTGTGATAATGGCTGGAACCTGGTAGCGGCTCTGGAGCTTGCCAGCCTCCAACACGTTCCATGTTTGGCCCACGTCTAACCTAGTGGTGCAAAGTTTTTTAAAAACATACCCAAATGTACCGAAGCTACTGTTGAAAATGCGGCGCTTGTGCGCCCACTTTTGCAAGTGCACAGGAGTCGCTGCTAGCCTAAAAACACTCTAGCAAGGCCTACATCTGTCCAAACACAGGCTGTTGTCCGTCATTCACACACGCTGAAACCCTACAATACCATATCTTGAGCAGGGTGTGTGAGCTGCACAGACCTTTGATGGAGTTCCATCTACAAAACCCAAGGGTTCCTCAAAGTCAGCAACCAAAGTTTCTGCACCATGAGTTTCCAGGGGTGGCAGAGTTATGGCTAGGGGAAGAGGCATGGATAGGGATGATGTCTAGGGGCAAAAGCAGTGTGGATGTGGAGGCAAGCTAAGCAGGAAAAACTGGGGGTACAAGCTAAGGCATGGACTGGGGTGATGTCTAGGGGCAAAAGCAGTGTGGATGTGGAGGCAAGCTAAGCAGGAAAAACTGGGGGTACAAGCTAAGGCATGGACTGGGGTGATGTCTAGGGGCAAAAGCAGTGTGGATGTGGAGGCAAGCAAAGCAGGGAAAATGGTGGCTAGAGGCAAAGGGATGTCCATAGGCAGCAAGGGCAAAGATGCAAAACTCTCCCGTTTCAAGAATTTTCCTGACTTGTTTCCCCACAAAACATTCCTGGGAGGAGGGCTGAAACACCACCCTCCTCCTCCTCCGCTGTTAGATTGACCCCAGCTACGAGCTGAAAACGCTGCAACACTGGTGTGGGGAGACGTCAGCAGGCTGGGCTGAAGCTCATCAGCTTGGGAGACGGACAGCACATTGCCTCTGAGGTCAGGGATGCCATCCTGGATGAGATGGCAATTTGTTTATCCCCGCTGCCCCTGGGCTCAGTGGGTGAGAGCAAGCGCAGGATAATCGTCGTTTGGCCTGGCGGCCACTGCCTCTTCCACTGTTGACAGGGCTGGCGCTGCAGTCCAGACCAGGAGCCAGGACACCTCCACATCTGCCTCTGACACTTTGGGGAGTTCACCCTTATCCTCACCTTTTCCTGCCATTTCTCCTTTTGCCCGCGCCATCATGCGCCTCTTCCCAGCAACTCCCCATCTCCCAAGCCTTTCATTTCATGCTAAAGTACAGCGCAACCCACCCACATGCCCAAGGCTTCAACGGCCTCATCTCAAGAAATCTGGCCCAGGAGATGTTGGAATCCCGGCTGGGGGACACTCTGCCCTTTTTGGGCAGAGTGTCTACTGCGCCACCGCACTGTGCCGTCCACACCAGCACTTTCCCCCAAACATGAGGCGGTCCCTAAATTCAGCGCTTAGCCCTAAAGTTCCATGTGACCAGTTACGAATGGACAAGTGCATGCGGACAGGGACGCTAACTTTCAATTTGGGCACAGTGGTTGAATGTAGTTGAGGCGTGGACCGGGTCGCAAAATGTGGTGGCCTGACTTGTCTCCCCACACAACATTCCTGGGAGGAGGGCTGAAACACCACCCTCCTCCGCTGTTAAATTGACCCCAGCTACGAGCTGGAAACGCTGCAACACTGGTGTGGGGAGACGTCAGCGGGCCGTGCTGAAGCTCATCAGCTTGGGGGCCAGACAGCACACTGCCTACAAAGTGAGTCATGCCATCCTCGATGAGACGGCAATGTGGTTTTTGCCACTGCACCTGGGCCCAGGCATGTTGTCATGTGTGATAATGGCCGTAACCTGGGATTGGCTCTGTAGCTTGGCAGCCTGCAACATATTCCATGCCTGGGCCACGTTTTTAACTCATTGCTGCTAATCTTTTGAAAAAGGTACCCCAATGTTCCTGAGCTACTGGTGAAAGTGTGGTGCTTGTGCGGATAGTTTTTAAAGTGTATAGTTGCCGCTGCTAGCCTCTATGCACTCCTACAACGCCTGTACCTGCTGGAACAACGGCTGTTGTGCGACGTCTCCAC
Organism: Leptodactylus fuscus; assembly: GCF_031893055.1. Classification (NCBI taxonomy): domain Eukaryota; kingdom Metazoa; phylum Chordata; class Amphibia; order Anura; family Leptodactylidae; genus Leptodactylus; species Leptodactylus fuscus. The sequence goes on from NC_134265.1 coordinate 183,495,546, forward strand.
ACTGCTGGCACTAAACATATCATGTGTTGAGCAGAGTGTGTGAGCAGCACAGACCTTTGATGTAGTTCCAACTCCAAAACCCTCGGGTTCATCAAAGTCAACTCCCTCAGTTGCTCAACCATGAGTGGCCATGGGTGGCAGACTTATGTGAAATCCCATCCCATCCATTGCACTGGACACGAAACATTAGCATGCGCTCAGCACAACTTCGGATATGGCAGATGCGTTAAGCAGGGTGCAGGGTACAACACAGACCAGGCCCGAGCACCAGGAACAGGTGTTAGAAATACTGCAGCATCTGCCATTTCCTTCCAATTTTGGGGTTTTGGACCCGCCACCGACTTGTCTGGACCTAAGTGGGGATCATGAGACACAGTTGCCATCAAGGCAAGCTGTGGTCATGTGCGGTTTGCAGTAAGGGGGCAGTGCGCAATTGGAAGAGGAGTTGGTGGATGACGAGGCCACCGACCCCACATGGACAGGGGTGATGTCTAGGGGCTAAAGCAGTGTAGATGTAGAGGGAAGCTAAATCAACAAAAAACCTGGGTAGAAGCAAAGGCATAAACTGGGGTGATGTTTAGGGGTGAAAGCAGAGTAGATGTGGAGGGAAGCTAAGCAGCAAAAACAGTGGGTAGAAGCAAAGGCATGCAAAACTCTACCCTGTTGGAAGACTTATTCCTAGGTCTGGAACACGTTAATGGCCCCCCTGGACAAATTACTGCCACTCAGGGGCCTAGTGTCACCAGGAGGGACAAGTATAGGCGCATGTTGTGGGAATACCTGGCCGACACCAGCTCTGTCCTCTCCGATCCCTCTGTGCTCTACAGCCTAAACTTATTTTCTCATCTTTTTTTCTGAACTGCACATCTCTTGCCTGCTTCCTTTGGGATCTTAGAAATGGTGGTCCACTTCCACAGATGGTAACTTCAATAGACAGTGTAACGGGAGTAGCTGAGGGATCGCTGTCTTAACCACTTTTTGGCACAAAATTAACTTCCAAAGCCAAATATGGTGCAAGTATATGATGCAAGGACACCTACACACCTATCTCTGACACATTGGGGAGTTCACCCTCATGCGCCCTTTTGGCCTGCACCATCATGCGCCTCTTCCCAGCCACTCCACATTTCCCAAGCTTTTCATTGCAGGCAGAAGTACAATACAACCCACCCCCATGCCCAAGCCTGTAACAGCCTCATCGATAAACTGCTGGCCCTGGAGATGTTGGTGTTTGTTTATGCTACTGGAGACCCAGGCCTTCCGTCAGCAGATGGCAGCTGGGGCACCTCCCTATGCTGGGCCTAGCCGTTACTACTTCTCTTGGTGTGCTGTCTCTGCCTTGCGCCTGCATGTGTCCCATAACATCAGTCGGGCCCAGAGCTCTGCGCTTTGCTGCAAGGTCCACTTGACCACCGACACATGGACAAGCGCCTGTGGTCAGGGATGCTGCAGTGCTTATCTTTAATGACAGGCAGGGTGAATGTGGTGGAGTCTGTTCCCCGGGTGCAAACTGGGGTGGCCTATCTCCTCTCCCAGGCCAAAATTCATGGCAGGAGTAGACTGAAACCCTACGAAGCTGCAACCTCCACCCCAGCTACTAGCGGAAAACACTGTAACACTGGCATGGGGAGATGTCAGCAGGCCGTGCTGAAACTGATCAGCTTGGGGGACAGACAGCACAGTGCCTCCGAGGTCAGGGATGCCATCCTGGCTGAGATGGCATTTTTTTTTCCCTGCTACACCTGGGGCCTGGCATTTTTGCGCCTGTGATAATGGCTGGAACCTGGTAGCAGATCTGGAGCTTGCCAGACTCAAACACGGTCCACGCATGGCCCACGTTTTCCAACTTGTTGGTGCCATGTTTCTTTGAAACCTACACCATTGTGCCTGATATACAGGTCAAAGTGGGGCCATTTTCGTAAGTGAGAACTAGCCTCTGCTAGGCAGAAAACATTCAGAGCACACTCCTCTCATCTTCGCACCGTTGGCTGGCGGAGGAAGACGAGGGGGTTGGAGTGGCATCTGATGTCCCTATCCCACACGAGGCTAGAGGGTGCACTTCAGTGCATCCCATTGCTTCACCACAAATGGTGTGAAGGGGAGTGGAAAATGGAGGAAATGGAGAGTGACCCTTACAGTTGGGGCCAGCAAAGGCATGCCAAGTAACACACTGGCACACATGGCTGACTTCATCTTGGGTTGCTTTTCAACACATATTTCACATCATGAAGAACAAATAATACTGGATTTTTTCAAGCCTCGAACCCCGGTCTAGGTCTAATGTCTGTTCCTTTCTTATATTAGGGGAGAGGGAAAAAAAATTACTTCAGTGATACGTTTAGCGTACATAGACTGACTATTAATGTGTATCCCACTTAGTGTTGTTAGGGTTACACACCGTCACAACCTGGCTAAAGCTTCTATAGCTGTTAATAAAGTCAACATAACTTTACGGTATCCAAAAAGACAGCTGGTACCGACAGAGAGCAAGACAAATGTCACCCAAAGCTGTGAGCTCTGAACACCCACAGTGACTTTGGCGTCATCATCATTATAAGGGAGCGGGTGGTAATAAATAACTTGGCAGTGCCTAAAACCCAAAAAGCTTATACAACTATATTTACATTAAGATACACAAATGAAACTTTTCAGTAGCATGTCATGAGACAAGCTGATAAGCTCTTCCTTTGTGCAGTGCTATTTGAAAGTTAAACGCTGCCTTTATTTTAATTCTGGAGAAGGTGCAGACATTAGATTTAGAACATGTTGTCTTCATTGTCCAAATCCTCTATATAGGTAACGTGTTTTTCGGGCCGAGCTGTCTGGGAACGAGCTGGTGCAGCACTGACAACCTGGGTGAATATGGCAAGAGCCTGAGATGTAGGGTGAATGAATCCCCAAATTATTTGTGGAATTCCCAGTGAGACAATGGCACTGTATACCAGTAGCAAAAATTGTGGGTGCACGTAACCCCCATATATTCTTTGAATTCCCAGTCAGACAATGGCACTGTATACCAGTATTAAAAATTGTGGGTGCACATAACCCCCATATATTCTTTGAATTCCCAGTCAGACAATGGCACTATATACCAGTATTAAAAATTGTGGGTGCACATAACCCCCATATATTCTTTGAATTCCCAGTCAGACAATGGCACTGTATACCAGTATTAAAAATTGTGGGTGCACATAACCCCCATATATTCTTTGAATTCCCAGTCAGACAATGGCACTATATACCAGTAGTAAAAATTGTGGGTGCACATAACCCCCATATATTCTTTGAATTCCCAGTCAGACAATGGCACTGTATACCAGTATTAAAAATTGTGGGTGCACATAACCCCCATATATTCTTTGAATTCCCAGTCAGACAATGGCACTATATACCAGTATTAAAAATTGTGGGTGCACGTAACCCCAATATATTCTTTGAATTCCCAGTCAGACACTGGCACTATATGGCAGTAGCAAGAAATGAGGGTATTTGTATTCCCAATATATTCTTTGAATTCCCAGTCAGACAATGGCACTGTATACCAGTATTAAAAATTGTGGGTGCACATAACCCCCATATATTCTTTGAATTCCCAGTCAGACAATGGAACTGTATAGCAGTAGCAAAAATTGTGGGTGCACGTAACCCCCATATATTCTTTGAATTCCCAGTCAGACAATGGCACTGTATACCAGTAGTAAAAATTGTGGGTGCACATAACCCCCATATATTCTTTGAATTCCCAGTCAGACAATGGCACTGTATACCAGTATTAAAAATTGTGGGTGCACATAACCCCCATATATTCTTTGAATTCCCAGTCAGACAATGGCACTATATACCAGTATTAAAAATTGTGGGTGCACATAACCCCCATATATTCTTTGAATTCCCAGTCAGACAATGGCACTATATACCAGTATTAAAAATTGTGGGTGCACGTAACCCCAATATATTCTTTGAATTCCCAGTCAGACACTGGCACTATATGGCAGTAGCAAGAAATGAGGGTATTTGTATTCCCAATATATTCTTTGAATTCCCAGTCAGACAATGGCACTGTATACCAGTATTAAAAATTGTGGGTGCACATAACCCCCATATATTCTTTGAATTCCCAGTCAGACAATGGAACTGTATAGCAGTAGCAAAAATTGTGGGTGCACGTAACCCCCATATATTCTTTGAATTCCCAGTCAGACAATGGCACTGTATACCAGTAGTAAAAATTGTGGGTGCACATAACCCCCATATATTCTTTGAATTCCCAGTCAGACAATGGCACTATATACCAGTATTAAAAATTGTGGGTGCACATAACCCCCATATATTCTTTGAATTCCCAGTCAGACAATGGCACTGTATACCAGTAGTAAAAATTGTGGGTGCACATAACCCCCATATATTCTTTGAATTCCCAGTCAGACAATGGCACTATATACCAGTAGTAAAAATTGTGGGTGCACATAACCCCCATATATTCTTTGAATTCCCAGTCAGACAATGGCACTATATACCAGTAGTAAAAATTGTGGGTGCACATAACCCCCATATATTCTTTGAATTCCCAGTCAGACAATGGCACTGTATACCAGTATTAAAAATTGTGGGTGCACATAACCCCCATATATTCTTTGAATTCCCAGTGAGACAATGGAACTGTATAGCAGTAGCAAAAATTGTGGGTGCACGTAACCCCCATATATTCTTTGAATTCCCAGTCAGACAATGGCACTGTATACCAGTAGTAAAAATTGTGGGTGCACATAACCCCCATATATTCTTTGAATTCCCAGTCAGACAATGGCACTGTATACCAGTAGTAAAAATTGTGGGTGCACATAACCCCCATATATTCTTTGAATTCCCAGTCAGACAATGGCACTATATACCAGTAGTAAAAATTGTGGGTGCACGTAACCCCCATATATTCTTTGAATTCCCAGTCAGACAATGGCACTGTATACCAGTAGTAAAAATTGTGGGTGCACATAACCCCAATATATTCTTTGAATTCCCAGTCAGACAATGGCACTGTATACCAGTATTAAAAATTGTGGGTGCACATAACCCCCATATATTCTTTGAATTCCCAGTCAGACAATGGCACTATATACCAGTATTAAAAATTGTGGGTGCACATAACCCCCATATATTCTTTGAATTCCCAGTCAGACAATGGCACTGTATACCAGTAGTAAAAATTGTGGGTGCACATAACCCCCATATATTCTTTGAATTCCCAGTCAGACAATGGCACTATATACCAGTAGTAAAAATTGTGGGTGCACATAACCCCCATATATTCTTTGAATTCCCAGTCAGACAATGGCACTATATACCAGTAGTAAAAATTGTGGGTGCACATAACCCCCATATATTCTTTGAATTCCCAGTCAGACAATGGCACTGTATACCAGTATTAAAAATTGTGGGTGCACATAACCCCCATATATTCTTTGAATTCCCAGTGAGACAATGGAACTGTATAGCAGTAGCAAAAATTGTGGGTGCACGTAACCCCCATATATTCTTTGAATTCCCAGTCAGACAATGGCACTGTATACCAGTAGTAAAAATTGTGGGTGCACATAACCCCCATATATTCTTTGAATTCCCAGTCAGACAATGGCACTGTATACCAGTAGTAAAAATTGTGGGTGCACATAACCCCCATATATTCTTTGAATTCCCAGTCAGACAATGGCACTATATACCAGTAGTAAAAATTGTGGGTGCACATAACCCCCATATATTCTTTGAATTCCCAGTCAGACAATGGCACTATATACCAGTATTAAAAATTGTGGGTGCACATAACCCCAATATATTCTTTGAATTCCCAGTCAGACACTGGCACTATATGGCAGTAGCAAGAAATGAGGGTATTTGTATTCCCAATATATTCTTTGAATTCCCAGTCAGACAATGGCACTGTATACCAGTATTAAAAATTGTGGGTGCACATAACCCCCATATATTCTTTGACTTCCCAGTCAGACAATGGAACTGTATAGCAGTAGCAAAAATTGTGGGTGCACGTAACCCCCATATATTCTTTGAATTCCCAGTCAGACAATGGCACTGTATACCAGTAGTAAAAATTGTGGGTGCACATAACCCCCATATATTCTTTGAATTCCCAGTCAGACAATGGCACTGTATACCAGTATTAAAAATTGTGGGTGCACATAACCCCCATATATTCTTTGAATTCCCAGTCAGACAATGGCACTATATACCAGTATTAAAAATTGTGGGTGCACATAACCCCCATATATTCTTTGAATTCCCAGTCAGACAATGGCACTGTATACCAGTAGTAAAAATTGTGGGTGCACATAACCCCCATATATTCTTTGAATTCCCAGTCAGACAATGGCACTATATACCAGTAGTAAAAATTGTGGGTGCACATAACCCCCATATATTCTTTGAATTCCCAGTCAGACAATGGCACTGTATACCAGTATTAAAAATTGTGGGTGCACATAACCCCCATATATTCTTTGAATTCCCAGTCAGACAATGGAACTGTATAGCAGTAGCAAAAATTGTGGGTGCACGTAACCCCCATATATTCTTTGAATTCCCAGTCAGACAATGGCACTGTATACCAGTAGTAAAAATTGTGGGTGCACATAACCCCAATATATTCTTTGAATTCCCAGTCAGACAATGGCACTGTATACCAGTATTAAAAATTGTGGGTGCACATAACCCCCATATATTCTTTGAATTCCCAGTCAGACAATGGCACTATATACCAGTATTAAAAATTGTGGGTGCACATAACCCCCATATATTCTTTGAATTCCCAGTCAGACAATGGCACTGTATACCAGTAGTAAAAATTGTGGGTGCACATAACCCCCATATATTCTTTGAATTCCCAGTCAGACAATGGCACTATATACCAGTAGTAAAAATTGTGGGTGCACATAACCCCCATATATTCTTTGAATTCCCAGTCAGACAATGGCACTGTATACCAGTATTAAAAATTGTGGGTGCACATAACCCCCATATATTCTTTGAATTCCCAGTCAGACAATGGAACTGTATAGCAGTAGCAAAAATTGTGGGTGCACGTAACCCCCATATATTCTTTGAATTCCCAGTCAGACAATGGCACTGTATACCAGTATTAAAAATTGTGGGTGCACATAACCCCCATATATTCTTTGAATTCCCAGTCAGACAATGGCACTGTATACCAGTATTAAAAATTGTGGGTGCACATAACCCCCATATATTCTTTGAATTCCCAGTCAGACAATGGCACTGTATACCAGTATTAAAAATTGTGGGTGCACATAACCCCCATATATTCTTTGAATTCCCAGTCAGACAATGGCACTGTATACCAGTATTAAAAATTGTGGGTGCACATAACCCCCATATATTCTTTGAATTCCCAGTCAGACAATGGCACTGTATACCAGTATTAAAAATTGTGGGTGCACATAACCCCCATATATTCTTTGAATTCCCAGTCAGACAATGGCACTATATACCAGTATTAAAAATTGTGGGTGCACATAACCCCCATATATTCTTTGAATTCCCAGTCAGACAATGGCACTGTATACCAGTAGTAAAAATTGTGGGTGCACATAACCCCCATATATTCTTTGAATTCCCAGTCAGACAATGGCACTATATACCAGTAGTAAAAATTGTGGGTGCACATAACCCCCATATATTCTTTGAATTCCCAGTCAGACAATGGCACTGTATACCAGTAGTAAAAATTGTGGGTGCACATAACCCCCATATATTCTTTGAATTCCCAGTCAGACAATGGAACTGTATAGCAGTAGCAAAAATTGTGGGTGCACGTAACCCCCATATATTCTTTGAATTCCCAGTCAGACAATGGCACTGTATACCAGTAGTAAAAATTGTGGGTGCACATAACCCCAATATATTCTTTGAATTCCCAGTCAGACAATGGCACTGTATACCAGTATTAAAAATTGTGGGTGCACATAACCCCCATATATTCTTTGAATTCCCAGTCAGACAATGGCACTATATACCAGTATTAAAAATTGTGGGTGCACATAACCCCCATATATTCTTTGAATTCCCAGTCAGACAATGGCACTGTATACCAGTAGTAAAAATTGTGGGTGCACATAACCCCCATATATTCTTTGAATTCCCAGTCAGACAATGGCACTATATACCAGTAGTAAAAATTGTGGGTGCACATAACCCCCATATATTCTTTGAATTCCCAGTCAGACAATGGCACTGTATACCAGTATTAAAAATTGTGGGTGCACATAACCCCCATATATTCTTTGAATTCCCAGTCAGACAATGGAACTGTATAGCAGTAGCAAAAATTGTGGGTGCACGTAACCCCCATATATTCTTTGAATTCCCAGTCAGACAATGGCACTGTATACCAGTATTAAAAATTGTGGGTGCACATAACCCCCATATATTCTTTGAATTCCCAGTCAGACAATGGCACTATATACCAGTAGCAAAAATTGTGGGTGTATATAGCCCCAATTCTATTGCTAGGGGACTTGCAGGGTATTTCTGAGGTGAAGGTGGGGGGGCACACCGTTGGAACGGGGATTTGGGGTGTATATATGGGGTATACGGGAATACACTGTCAGTGTGTTCCATTCAGGATCCTGGGAAAGCTGGGTTGCGGCGATTGAGCCCGTCAGTGCCACGTTACACTGACAAGCTTCTCCCTGGAATTGAAGTTATATGTAAGCCCAATATATTCTTTGAATTCCCAGTGAGACAATGGCACTATATGGCAGTAGCAAAAATAGTGGGTGTATATAGCCCCAATCCTATTGCTAGGGGACTTGCAGGGTATTTCTGGGGTGAAGGTGGGGGGGCACACCGTTGGAACGGGTATCGGGGGTATATATCGGGTATACGGGAATACACTGACAGTGTATTCCATTCAGGATCCTGGGAAAGCTGGGTTGCGGCGATTGAGCCCGTCAGTGCCACGTTACACTGACAAGCTTCTCCCTGGAATTTAGCTCTTATAAGAGCTGTTGGTTGTCTTCTCCTTCCTATCTAGCCTGTCCCTGCCTACCCAGAATCTAACCCCTAGCTAACTGGACGGAAACCTCCGTCCCCGGTGAATTGCAAGCTCAGAATGACGCGAAGCTGGGCGGCGCTGTTCTTTTAAATTAGAGGTCACATGTTTTCGGCAGCCAATGGGTTTTGCCTACTTTTTTCAACGTCACCGGTGTCGTAGTTCCTGTCCCACCTACCCTGCGCTGTTATTGGAGCAAAAAAGGCGCCAGGGAAGGTGGGAGGGGAATCGAGTAATGGCGCACTTTACCACGCGGTGTTCGATTCGATTCGAACATGCCGAACAGCCTAATATCCGATCGAACATGAGTTCGATAGAACACTGTTCGCTCATCTCTATTACTTACCTCTCCAAGCAGGCTTCGGCCTAGTTGTCTGACGTCCCATGACACCAGCCTGCTTCCCGGGTCATGTGACGTCCGACGTCATTGAAGAAGGACGACGGCGGAGGTTGACAGTGTAGGAGCTGGGGGACAGGTAAATAGTAGTTTTTATTCCCCCTGGTCTCCGAGTATAATAATTGTTTGAGTGTCCACAGTGGAGCATAATACTGAGTGCAGGGGCCACTAAGGGACATAATACTGTATGCAGGGGCCACTATGGGGGATAATACTGTGTGCAGTGGCCACGAAGGGACATAATACTGTGTGAAGGGGCCACTAAGGGACATAATACTGTGTGCAGGGGCCACTATGGGGGATAATACTGTGTGCAGGGCTTACTAAGGGACATAATACTGTATGCAGGGGCCACTATGGGGGATAATACTGTGTGCAGGGTCCACTAAGGGACATAATACTGTGTGCAGGGGCCACTAAGGGACATAATACTGTGTGCAGGGGCCACTATGGGGCATAATAGGGAAATTAATTTACTGAAGGTGACACTTGGACTTTATTAAGACTAAGGCCTCACATAGTGAGCTGTAACGAAATAGTGCTGCAGGAAAAACCGTGGCAGTAATGCATTGTGTTTTTTTCCCCACAGCGCTTTTCACTTTCTGCTTCCATTATATCTATAGGGAAACCACTTCTATAGGTATAGGGAAACCCCGACTGTTTTGGAAATTGCAGCGTGTCCACTGCACATATTTTTCCACAATGTGTGGATGGGATTTGCTAGATTCCCATTCACTTTGCAGAAACTGTAAAATGTTGGGTTTTCCCGTGGTGTTTTCGCCACGTGAGGCCTCATCCCCACTTTGCGGTAAAATAAGATACACGCTGTAATTTCCGAAGCAGTCTCGGTTTCAGAAATGGCAGCATACCTACAGAAATGCCGGCAGTTTAGGTATAATTGAAATAGAAAGCACACAGAGGAACCCTCTACAAACTTTCTGTGCAAATAGCTGCAGAAAGAAGCACTGTGCATCATGGCCATGTTTTTTACCGTAGCACTTTTTTGCTGTAGGACGCCACATGGGGCCTTAGGCTTAAGGAGTTTTCCAGCTCATTTTTATTGATGATCTATCCTCAGAATAGATAATCAATAAGAGATAAGTGACCCACTGATCAGCTGTATGAAGGGGATACGGTGACTGTTTATATCGACTGTGTGATATAATTCCAGTCTTGTCAGATAGACATGTATAGGACCAGGCTGTAGTTGCATTACATGGCTGCTATGAGATGTATGACACTATGTAAACAGAGAAGGGGTCACGGCGTTTACACAGGTACCATGATTCACTCAAAAAGCTGACTCTTCCCTCATTCTGACTTACATTGAAAACAATTAATGCAGGACACTGAAAAAAAGTGCCCTGCTGGATTGTGGTGCGGATTGTACAGCTGATTCGGAGGCTGTGGCTTGAGACTCCCCACTGGTTAGAGCAGGGGTAGGGAACCTTTGGCTCTCCAGCTGCTGTGAAACTACAACTCCCAGCATGTTCCATTCACTTCCATGGGAGTTCCCAGAACAGCAGAGTCAGTATGCATGCTGGGAGTTGTAGTTTTGCAACAGCTGGAGAGCCGTATGTTCCCTACCCCTGGGTTAGACCTATTTATTTGGACCTAATCAGCGGTGGAAGCCACAAGTGCCTGCTGTTGCTCCACATCCACCACCGTGAGCCAAAGAGGGGCAGAAAATAAAGAGGAATCCAGGGCAGATGACACTTTAAAATTCCTCTTTACTTTCTGATGTTTGAACAGGTTGTATCTACTTTAATGGAATAGACTGTATTACACTCCACTCAAGTAGGTCTGCCTCAGCAAAAAAAAAAAAAAAACACCCAGTTTTGGTTGTTTTATTTGCTGCAGTGCGCATGGGTTGCTTTAAAAATCGTCCACTGAGGCTCTGTTGCCCAAAGGCCCATACACACCTGGAGCCGGCCCTGTCTGTAACCCTTATGTGAAGTACACAGGGGTTAATGTGAGGGACATAGTGGGGTTAAATGCTATTAATATGAGGCACATGGAGTTAAAAAACTGTAAAGTACATGAACAGACTTTTTATCCACAACTGTGAATTAAAGTATGGACTATTACATTTCAATGGTCCCATATACATAGACGTCGTTTTGACCATGTGCCAAATTGAAGAGCTGCAAATTATGGAGCAGGTCCTGTAACTGTCTGCATTTGTAGCCATGTCAATTCATTTTTAATGTATAGGTAATTGAAAACCACATCTGTGTCATTCGTGTGCACACAGAGTTTACGCTCGCTCATTCTGCACGTAAAACTTGTTCAAAGTGAGCGGCGTAAAAAACAGATCCCATTGACTTGAATGGGTGCCGGTATATGCGCGCTCCCCATTGAAATCAATGGGAGGGTTTTTTTTATCTATTGCTTTCAATTTGATATGAGCGTAAGCTGGCACCCATAGAAATCAATGGATCTGATTTAACGCCGCTCACTCTGAACGAGTTTTACGGCATAAACTCCGTGTGAAGGCTCCCTAAGGCTGAAGCAATAGCACGCTCCCATAGAAAGGAATGGAAGCATGCTATTCGAAACAGCTGTTTCAAATAGTGTTCGCTCATCTCTAGTTACTACCTTTAGCTGCCCTGTCTTGGTATGCTGGTCTGCAGGGGTCCTGATGGTGGCTCCCTAGAAATAATTCCACTGGTGGGCCCTAGACATCCCAGTCCGACACTGTCTATGATTATTTATTTTAAATTAGATTTTTATTGAGGAAAGGGAAATTTTCAATATATAAAACAGTAACAAACAAAAGAAAAATCTGCAAAGTTCCGAACATTAAAGTATTGCATACAAGGTCAATACAACAAAACGCAAACTGGGTGTGAAGACACCACACAAATAATCAAATAAAGTAAAACCAGAAAATAGGTGATACACACGAAGCTTAGATAACAGGAACCGAGGTAAAACATAGATAACAAAGGAAGACAGAAGCTCGGGAAAGGGAAGAAGAGGGAAACACCAAAGGGGAGGGAGATGGGAGAAAAGGAAAATAAAACAGGACAACAACAAAAAGAAACAAGAAAACCAAACATATTCAAGAACAGTATACCTGGGTACAATACCAAAAATATATGGATAACAGCAAATATAGAAAACAAAGCAACACTGTCTATGATTATGGTATACTTGTATTTATCATTCCTGTACATCCCTGTGTGTAGTATCTATGATTATGGTATACATGTATTTATCATCCCTGTACTGTGTAAGTTACTGGTAGGTTGGGAGATACCTGCTAGTACCTGCCTTTATATGGCTCTCCTATATTTTTTGGTAGATCACTTTATTTATTATGCTTGTGTTTTGACATCATTCTGTGCTATGACATCACTATATTTAGTATCCTTGTACTGTGAAATCTGTACTTTTTTTTAATCCCTGATCTGTGACATCATTGTATGGTGTATGGTACTAGCTTGACGTGTTGTTCTGTTTGTGCCACTAGGTGGAGCCCTAATCAATCTCTCTTCCCATCCCTGGCTTGGAAGCGGCTGTTGTGCACTGGATGGGTAGTAGGAGGGCTGCTAGTCACTGTTAGTTTAGCAGCCTGTGAGATCATTTCCTGCCCTGGGATCAGAGAAGTATCTGAGAAGTAGCAGATAGAAGTCTTCTCTATACTGGGCAGGCATGTCTTCTAACTCCAGCCTGAGCACTATGCAGAGACTGGTGGAGCAGCTGAAGCTGGAGGCTAGTGTGGAGAGGATCAAGGTAAGTTCTGCTACTTGTTGGATCTTTTCTGTCACTATCTTGTTGTGATCTGGTATCTGTACAGCTGCCAGCCCCACACTCCTCCACCAGGGTAATGCAGTGCCATGATGATTCCTCTGCCTTCTACAGTGCCAGGACTGTCTTAAGCTGACCCTCCCCCATTGTATGATGTTTAGGAGAAGATCATCAAACCCCTATGAAACAAGCAGCCTGGTCTGAAGGTGGATGATCAGCTTTTGCTTGACTGTTGTTAACCTGTAGAGTCTGGTTCAGTCACCTGGCTTACTCCGATAATAGGGAATTGTATTGCGAGCAGTTTTCCATGTACTTCTAGTGTGTTAGGAATAGTCTCAGCATAAGGCAGAGCATCAATCACTGACTATACAGTATCTTATGTCACCGCTTGTGTGTGTTATAGGAAAATAAGTAACTTTGTATCTATTATTTACTCATTGTTTATCAGAGTCTCTCCATTATGTCGGTAAGTTTCTTCTTCATTATTTACTAATAGCCCACAGATCCACTTCCCTGTTAGTGATTCTGACATTTTTAATGGGTTTTATGATTTCACTCATTTTCTATCCAACCGTGTACAATTTAATAGACTGTGTTAAATGACTCTTAATGGGCGGCTGACTTGGAACAAGACCGCAAATACAGCATAATGGACTTTTTGGGACTCTAGAAAGATTATTTAGAGGGGACGAATGACCATTTTATGAAAAGCAGGATTTTCGGATCCAACATAAATAGATTGTTTGCCGTGTGTGTGTGTTTTTTTTTTTTTTTTTGTAGAAACATGACAGAGCCAATATACTGGCAGTAAAGCTGCTGTCCTCTCTTCGATATCCTTAATAAGTGTGTAAGCATATTTCTTATACTATGTATCAGTCTGGATACTATATCCAGTATCAAAACTAATTTATGAAAAGTGTTGCCATTTTTATTTAGTTTTTGTGTAGCGAAGGTAGAGTTGTGGAGTAGGTGAGTTAGTGACTGTCGTGCAGCTTCTTATCTACAAGGTTGCAGTCACATTAGCGTAGTGTGAACGTTCAGTGACTCCATCTTCCATTCCGCTTTAAATATGCAGAGAGAAAAGTCCTGCAAACATTTGACTTTGGGCGGAAACCGAGCAGACCCAATTATAGTCTAAGCGGTCCGCGAGTTTCCTTGAGTAACTGCTTTTTAAGCGGATATGGTTTCCATTTTATTTGGAAAAAAGCAGACCCAAAGAACTGAAACTCGAAAGCTAATGTAAACCTAGCATCAGATGTTTTATGGGAAGCTGTAAAACATTGGTATGTTTTTGACATATGAGAGGAAAATGGAGTACTGGGAGAAAATCCATGGAAACACAGGGAAAACATAAAAAAACTCCTTGCAGATGTTGTCCTTGGTCAGATTGGAATCCAGGACCCCAGTGCTGCAAGGCTGCAGTATTAACCACTGAGCCACTGTGTTGCCTGTTTGTGCAAAAGTTTTTTTGAAAACACAGCATATATGGCTCGGGCACATTTTCTCATTAATTTTTCCAATATATTTCTGTATAGGGAAAAATTAAAAATCCCAGAAAAAATGCCTGAAAAACTCCATGGAGATTTATGAAGACTGGTGTTTTTCACTGTGTCAGTGGAGGAGGTAACTAATTTATGCCTCTTCTTAAATTGGGCGCATCCTCTAGATGTCCATGTGCGTAGTCTGTAATCTATGCCAAATCATCGCCTGCATAGATTTCTGTCATTTGTTAAGCCAGCAAACTGGGTGAATGTTGATAAATCTGCTGGGTCTGTGAACCATCCTTCATTACGCTGGAGAGGGCGACATAAAACATCAGTTGAGGCAGTTTGTGTGTTGGAAGTTTAATGTGGGTTTGAGACATTAATATCAGATTAATGGGGGTTCGACACCAGAAACCCACTAAACTGGTGTTCTTAGTATCTAATACACATAGAATAATTTAAGTGAATGGGAGCTGATCTGCAGTAACCTGCACAGAAAAATAGACTGTCTGCTCCATTCTCTGTGTATTAGTGGTTGACAATAGAGATGATTGATGATCTTTCCTGCACCTCACCAGCTAGTGAGGCCTACCTCACAGTTTGAGGAGCCCTGCTATTGTGGGGTAATTCTGTTTACTGCATACTGTTACGCCATTCAAGTAAATGGGAATTGAGTTGTAGTACTTGGACATCACCTCTACACAGTGGGCAGAGCCATCTATTTCCAGCTCCATCCAGCTCATTGGTAGGGGTGTGAGATGTCAGAACCCACTGATCAGAAATTGAATGCCTATTTTGAAGGCAATCAGTTTTAATAATCTAATGTGTCTGTGATGACAGAAGCTATGTAGCTTTGTGTATGTATTTATTATTGCACATGGGTTAAGCCTGGTTCACATCTGCGTTTACTGTTCTGTTCGGGGAGTCCGCTTGGGGACCCCCCGAACGGAATACTGAACGTATTAAAAAGTGGTGAGCAATGAAAGCACACGGACCCCATAGATTATAATGGGGTCCGTGTGTTTTCCGTGCGGTGTCTGCAAGAATCGTGTGGAGAGGAAAGTAGTTCTTGAAGTACTTTTCTCTCCATGTGACTCATGCGGACACCGCACGGAAAACACACGGACCCCATCATAGTCTATGATGGCCATGTGCTTTCATTGCTCACCACTTTTTAATGCGTTCGGTATTCTGTTTGGGGGGTCCCTAAACAGACCTCCCAAACAGAATACCGAAGCAGATGTGAATCAGGCCTCATTCTGTATGTATTATTACTAGAGATGAGAGAGTAGTATTCGATTAAATACCTCCCGATGTGAGTATTCGATGCGTTTAACCCCTTGGTATTCGGCCACTTACACGCATACCTATGGCGGGGAGGTATTCGATCGAATACTACTCGCTCATCTCTAATTATTACTTAATCCTTGAGAGACGTGCCCCTGCGCTGACCTCCAGAGCCAGCAGAAACACACAGCTATACAAGGTAAAGAAAGAAATTCCTTCTTTCCAGAAAAAAATTAGTTGTCATCCCCCACCTCGGAGAGTAAGGTGTGGGGGGCGCACCCTGGAAGGGAGGTGTACCTAAACACAAGCGAGACTATGATACCTTATAATGTCCCATCTGTGGAGTCAGCTAAAAGAGCTGGTTGTGTCCATCTCTAGCTGAAGATTCCCTAGGACATAGGCTTCTAAGTGTTATTCTGTTTTTATCCCATTTCTTTTAAGACTGTTTGCAATGTTGAGTTATTTTATCATATTTTCTTGTGTACATATATAGCACTGAATCATTTGGGTATTAAATTGTTAAATTTAACGTTACTTTGTGTTGCTCTATGAACCCATTATCTTTATCAGGTTTGTTTGTGTCTGACTGTTGGAGAGACGCCTGTGTGCACTATCTGATCAAAAGTATCCAGACACCCCCAAAAACATACGTTTTTCATATTAGGGGCATTGTGCAGCCACCTACTACCAGGTACTCCATATCAGCGACTTCAGTAGACATCGTGAGAGAGCAGAATGGGGTGTTCCGCGGAACTCATGGACTTCGAACGTGGTCAGGTGATTGGGTGCCACACATCGCGCAGGTCAATGCCAAATGACGCCTCGCTTGGTGTAAGGAGCGTAAACATTGGACGATTGAAAAGTGGAAAAACGTTGTGTGGAGTGATGAATCAAGGTACACAATGTGGCGATCCGATGGCAGGGTGTGGGTATGGCGAATGCCCAGTGAACGTCATCTTGCCAGCGTGTGTAGTGCCAACAGGAAAATTCGGAGGCGGTGGTGTTATGCTGTGGTCGTGTTTTTCATGGAGGGGGCTTGCACCCCTTGTTTTTTTGTGTGGCACTATCACAGTACAGGCCTACATTGATGTTTTAAACACCTTCTTGCTTCCCACTGTTGAAGAGCAATTCGGGGATGGCGATTGCATCTTTCAACACGATCAAGCACCTGTTCATACTGCACGGCCTGTGGCGGAGTGGTTACACGACAATAACATCTCTGTAATGGACTGGCCTGCACAGAGTCCTGACTTGGATCCTATAGAACACCTTTGGGATGTTTTGGAACGCCAACTTCGTGCCAGGCCTCACCGATCTACATTGGTACCTCTCCTCAGTGCAGCACTCCGTGAAGAATGGGCTTCCATTCCCCAAGAAGCCTTCCAGCACCTGATTGAACGTATGTCTGCGAGAGTGGAAGCTGTCATCAAGGCTAAGGGTAGGCCAACACTATATTGAATTCCAGCATTACCGATGGAGGGTGCCACGAATTTGTAAGTCATCTTCAGCCAGTGTCCAGATACTTTTGATCACATAGTGTATGTGAGCGAGGTTTCCACTGAGCCAAATCGGTGGTGGTCACGACTGCGTATAACTGGGGTGTGTAGATTGTTTTGGGGTGTGATTTATGCTCAATTTGCAGCCAAGATTGAGTGAGTGGAATGAGGTGACCCCTGACACCTGCGTTATGTGCTAGGATTGCCCATACTTGACAGTGTCCTTATAGCTGTGTAGTTGGTGTAATTTTAACTACAGAATAAAGGGGAGTCCAGTAAAAACATTTATTTTACTTTACTTAAAGGGATTCTATCACCAGAAACCCACGTATCAACCCAACAGATAAATAGGCTAGGATCACCTGAATCTAACGCCTATCCTAGGACTAGGTAGTGTATACCTTTTCTTGCCTGGCCCTGACTCCTTTTGCAATCGCTGCTGCTCATACTCTCAGCACATGCACAATACATGTGTCTTGGGCTAGTCAAGTATCAACGCAGTATTGTGCCTACAGTATGAACAGTGGCAAATGTGGCAGAACTCAAGGCCAGACAATTTTAAGTATACACTACCCGGCCCTGTCAATCTGAGGGTGGGAAAGAGAGGAGGGAAGCTTGCCTCTTTGTGGCAACTGCAACACCACCTTTTTTACCATATTGATTCGAAAGCAAAAAAAAAAAGCAGTTTGATTCAGGTGACCCTAATGTATCTTTATGCATGGCTGGGTTAATATGCTGGATTTTGGTGACAACAACCTGGGTTCAGGCTTTTGTTTAGTGACAGAAACTGCAAGGAGTGGGTGACAGAGCCAGATCTCCATTAAAGGCCTGCTACATATCCCACACAACTAGTAAAGAGTTGGTTATATATACCAGTTTTGGACACAAAAACAAGAATGTCCTATATTCTGCGATAGGGATTTAAAGGTGAGTATCTGAGGTTTTTTTTTCTTTGTGCTTTGGAACAATGGCTGGGAGTGAAGGGAGTAACTGCATGAACATAGCACATGTCTCTCTGCTGGATTATTTGTGAATTTTGTATTATGTGTTCTTCTTATTGCCTCTATATCACCATATATCTGCTGCATACTGACAAAAGTCAGCAGAAAAGTAAGCGGTGTAATTGACCCTCTGATACTCTGTCTGGAGCATCCTTGGTGTTCTCTCCCTGGCGGTGACACAATTCTGTAATTGTGTGCTGTGTCCAGCCTGCAGGCTGTGGGGGTGCTGAATAATACATGCTTCTATTTGCTAAATGTCTCTCCAGTATTTTCCAGCTATTGATTCTGCATGCATTGCACGCGAAGCAGTCTGTTAGCTGGAGGGGCTACTAACCCAGATAATGAAATAACTGGTAACGATAACGTGAGATCATGCTGCCAGTAAGATAATATCTGCACACTGGATATTCTGCAGAAGTTTTACTGGCTAGAAACGAAACATAAGTGAGATACATAATGGTTCTCTGTGGCCTTGATTCAATGCTATCTTATACAGGGCAAGTAAAAGTAGCATAGGCTGGAAATGGAGCTGTCACAATGTAGCCCTACAATAAATGTTATTAATACTTCCAATATTCTGGCATACACTAGTGGTCACTAGAGATGAGCGAACAGTGTTCTATGGAACTCATGTTCGATCGGATATTAGGCTGTTCGGCATGTTCGAATCAAATCGAACACCGCGTGGTAAAGTGCGCCATTACTCGATTCCCCTCCCACCTTCCCTGGCGCCTTTTTTGCTCCAATAACAGCGCAGGGTAGGTGGGACAGGAACTACGACACCGGTGACGTTGAAAAAAGTAGGCAAAACCCATTGGCTGCCGAAAACATGTGACCTCTAATTTAAAAGAACAGCGACGCCCAGCTTCGCGTCATTCTGAGCTTGCAATTCACCGGGGACGGAGGTTTCCGTCCAGTTAGCTAGGGCTTAGATTCTGGGTAGGCAGGGACAGGCTAGGATAGGAAGGAGAAAACAACCAACAGCTCTTATAAGAGCTAAATTCCAGGGAGAAGCTTGTCAGTGTAACGTGGCACTGACGGGCTCAATCGCCGCAACCCAGCTTTCCCAGGATCCTGAATGGAATACACTGACAGTGTATTCCCGTATACCCCATATATACACCCCAAATCCCCGTTCCAACGGTGTGCCCCCCCACCTTCACCTCAGAAATACCCTGCAAGTCCCCTAGCAATAGAATTGGGGCTATATACACCCACAATTTTTGCTACTGGTATATAGTGCCATTGTCTGACTGGGAATTCAAAGAATATATTGGGGTTACGTGCACCCACAATTTTTGCTACTGGTATATAGTGCCATTGTCTCACTGGGAATTCAAAGAATATATGGGGGTTACGTGCACCCACAATTTTTGCTACTGCTATACAGTGCCATTGTCTCACTGGGAATTCAAAGAATATATTGGGGTTACGTGCACCCACAATTTTTGCTACTGGTATATAGTGCCATTGTCTCACTGGGAATTCAAAGAATATATGGGGGTTATGTGCACCCACAATTTTTGCTACTGGTATATAGTGCCATTGTCTGACTGGGAATTCAAAGAATATATTGGGGTTACGTGCACCCACAATTTTTGCTACTGCTATACAGTGCCATTGTCTCACTGGGAATTCAAAGAATATATTGGGGTTACGTGCACCCACAATTTTTGCTACTGGTAGATAGTGCCATTGTCTCACTGGGAATTCAAAGAATATATGGGGGTTATGTGCACCCACAATTTTTGCTACTGGTATATAGTGCCATTGTCTGACTGGGAATTCAAAGAATATATTGGGGTTACGTGCACCCACAATTTTTGCTACTGGTATATAGTGCCATTGTCTCACTGGGAATTCAAAGAATATATGGGGTTACGTGCACCCACAATTTTTGCTACTGCTATACAGTGCCATTGTCTCACTGGGAATTCAAAGAATATATTGGGGTTATGTGCACCCACAATTTTTGCTACTGCTATATAGTGCCAGTTTCTGACTGGTAATTCAAAGAATATATTAGGGTTACGTGCACCCACAATTTTTGTTACTGGTATATAGTGCCAGTTTCTGACTGGGAATTCAAAGAATATATGGGGGTTACGTGCACCCACAATTTTTGCTACTGCCATATAGTGCCATTGTCTCACTGGGAATTCAAAGAATATATGGGGGTTACATATAACTTCAATTCCAGGGAGAAGCTTGTCAGTGTAACGTGGCACTGACGGGCTCAATCGCCGCAACCCAGCTTTCCCAGGATCCTGAATGGAACACACTGACAGTGTATTCCCGTATACCCCATATATACACCCCAAATCCCCGTTCCAACGGTGTGCCCCCCCACCTTCACCTCAGAAATACCCTGCAAGTCCCCTAGCAATAGAATTGGGGCTATATACACCCACAATTTTTGCTACTGGTATATAGTGCCATTGTCTGACTGGGAATTCAAAGAATATATTGGGGTTACGTGCACCCACAATTTTTGCTACTGGTATATAGTGCCATTGTCTGACTGGGAATTCAAAGAATATATGGGGTTACGTGCACCCACAATTTTTGCTACTGCTATACAGTGCCATTGTCTCACTGGGAATTCAAAGAATATATTGGGGTTACGTGCACCCACAATTTTTGCTACTGGTAGATAGTGCCATTGTCTCACTGGGAATTCAAAGAATATATTGGGGTTATGTGCACCCACAATTTTTGCTACTGCTATATAGTGCCAGTTTCTGACTGGTAATTCAAAGAATATATTGGGGTTACGTGCACCCACAATTTTTGTTACTGGTATATAGTGCCAGTTTCTGACTGGGAATTCAAAGAATATATGGGGGTTACGTGCACCCACAATTTTTGCTACTGCCATATAGTGCCATTGTCTCACTGGGAATTCAAAGAATATATGGGGGTTACATATAACTTCAATTCCAGGGAGAAGCTTGTCAGTGTAACGTGGCACTGACGGGCTCAATCGCCGCAACCCAGCTTTCCCAGGATCCTGAATGGAACACACTGACAGTGTATTCCCGTATACCCCATATATACACCCCAAATCCCCGTTCCAACGGTGTGCCCCCCCACCTTCACCTCAGAAATACCCTGCAAGTCCCCTAGCAATAGAATTGGGGCTATATACACCCACAATTTTTGCTACTGGTATATAGTGCCATTGTCTCACTGGGAATTCAAAGAATATATTGGGGTTATGTGCACCCACAATTTTTGCTACTGGTAGATAGTGCCATTGTCTCACTGGGAATTCAAAGAATATATGGGGGTTATGTGCACCCACAATTTTTGCTACTGGTATATAGTGCCATTGTCTGACTGGGAATTCAAAGAATATATTGGGGTTACGTGCACCCACAATTTTTGCTACTGGTAGATAGTGCCATTGTCTCACTGGGAATTCCACAAATAATTTGGGGATTCATTCACCCTACATCTCAGGCTCTTGCCATATTCACCCAGGTTGTCAGTGCTGCACCAGCTCGTTCCCAGACAGCTCGGCCCGAAAAACACGTTACCTATATAGAGGATTTGGACAATGAAGACAACATGTTCTAAATCTAATGTCTGCACCTTCTCCAGAATTAAAATAAAGGCAGCGTTTAACTTTCAAATAGCACTGCACAAAGGAAGAGCTTATCAGCTTGTCTCATGACATGCTACTGAAAAGTGTCATTTGTGTATCTTAATGTAAATATAGTTGTATAAGCTTTTTGGGTTTTAGGCACTGCCAAGTTATTTATTACCACCCGCTCCCTTATAATGATGATGACGCCAAAGTCACTGTGGGTGTTCAGAGCTCACAGCTTTGGTTGACATTTGTCTTGCTCTTTGTCGGTACCAGCTGTCTTTTTGGATACCGTAAAGTTATGTTGACTTTATTAACAGCTATAGAAGCTTTAGCCAGGTTGTGACGGTGTGTAACCCTAACAACACTAAGTGGGATACACATTAATAGTCAGTCTATGTACGCTAAACGTATCACTGAAGTAATTTTTTTTCCCTCTCCCCTAATATAAGAAAGGAACAGACATTAGACCTAGACCGGGGTTTGAGGCTTGTAAAAATCCAGTATTATTTTGTTCTTCATGATGTGAAATATGTGTTGAAAAGCAACCCAAGATGAAGTCAGCCATGTGTGCCAGTGTGTTACTTGGCATGCCTTTGCTGGCCCCAACTGTAAGGGTCACTCTCCATTTCCTCCATTTTCCACTCCCCTTCACACCATTTGTGGTGAAGCAATGGGATGCACTGAAGTGCACCCTCTAGCCTCGTGTGGGACAGGGACATCAGATGCCACTCCAACCCCCTCGTCTTCCTCCGCCAGCCAACGGTGCGAAGATGAGAGGAGTGTGCTCTGAATGTTTTCTGCCTAGCAGAGGCTAGTTCTCACTTACGAAAATGGCCCCACTTTGACCTGTATATCAGGCACAATGGTGTAGGTTTCAAAGAAACATGGCACCAACAAGTTGGAGAATGTGGGCCATGCGTGGACCGTGTTTGAGTCTGGCAAGCTCCAGATCTGCTACCAGGTTCCAGCCATTATCACAGGCGCAAAAATGCCAGGCCCCAGGTGTAGCAGGGAAAAAAAAATGCCATCTCAGCCAGGATGGCATCCCTGACCTCGGAGGCACTGTGCTGTCTGTCCCCCAAGCTGATCAGTTTCAGCACGGCCTGCTGACATCTCCCCATGCCAGTGTTACAGTGTTTTCAGCTAGTAGCTGGGGTGGGGGTTGCAGCATCGTAGGGTTTCAGTCTACTCCTGCCATGAATTTTGGCCTGGGAGAGGAGATAGGCCACCCCAGTTTGCACCCGGGGAACAGACTCCACCACATTCACCCTGCCTGTCATTAAAGATAAGCACTGCAGCATCCCTGACCACAGGCGCTTGTCCATGTGTCGGTGGTCAAGTGGACCTTGCAGCAAAGCGCAGAGCTCTGGGCCCGACTGATGTTATGGGACACATGCAGGCGCAAGGCAGGGACAGCACACCAAGAGAAGTAGTAACGGCTAGGCCCAGCATAGGGAGGTGCCCCAGCTGCCATCTGCTGACGGAAGGCCTGGGTCTCCAGAAGCATAAACAAACACCAACATCTCCAGGGCCAGCAGTTTATCGATGAGGCTGTTAAAGGCTTGGGCATGGGGGTGGGTTGTGTTGTACTTCTGCCTGCAATGAAAAGCTTGGGAAATGTGGAGTGGCTGGGAAGAGGCGCATGATGGTGCAGGCCAAAAGGGCGCATGAGGGTGAACTCCCCAATGTGTCAGAGATAGGTGTGTAGGTGTCCTTGCATCATATACTTGCACCATATTTGGCTTTGGAAGTAAATTTTGTGCCAAAAAGTGGTTAAGACAGCGATCCCTCAGCTACTCCCGTTACACTGTCTAGTGAAATTACCATCTTTGGAAGTGGACCACCACTTGTAAGATCCCAAAGGAAGCAGGCAAGAGATGTGCAGTGCAGAAAAAAAGATGAGAAAATAAGTGTAGGCTGTAGAGCACAGAGGGATCGGAGAGGACAGAGCTGGTGTCGGCCAGGTATTCCCACAACATGCGCCTATACTTGTCCCTCCTGGTGACACTAGGCCCCTGAGTGGCAGTAATTTGTCCAGGGGGGCCATTAACGTGTTCCAGACCTAGGAATAAGTCTTCCAACAGGGTAGAGTTTTGCATGCCTTTGCTTCTACCCACTGTTTTTGCTGCTTAGCTTCCCTCCACATCTACACTGCTTTCACCCCTAAACATCACCCCAGTTTATGCCTTTGCTTCTACCCAGGTTTTTTGTTGATTTAGCTTCCCTCTACATCTACACTGCTTTAGCCCCTAGACATCACCCCTGTCCATGTGGGGTCGGTGGCCTCGTCATCCACCAACTCCTCTTCCAATTGCGCACTGGCCCCTTACTGCAAACCGCACATGACCACAGCTTGCCCTGATGGCAACTGTGTCTCATCATCCCCACTTAGGTCCAGACAAGTCGGTGGCGGGTCCAAAACCCCAAAATTGGAAGGAAATGGCGGATGCTGCAGTATTTCTAACACCTGTTCCTGGTGCTCGGGCCTGGTCTGTGTTGTACCCTGCACCCTGCTTAACGCAGCTGCCATATCCGAAGTTGTGCTGAGCGCATGCTAATGTTTCGTGTCCAGTGCAATGGATGGGATGGGATTTCACATAAGTCTGCCACCCATGGCCACTCATGGTTGAGCAACTGAGGGAGTTGACTTTGACGAACCCGAGGGTTTTGGAGTTGGAACTACATCAAAGGTCTGTGCTGCTCACACACTCTGCTCAACACATGATATGTTTAGTGCCAGCAGTGTGGAGACGTCGCACAACAGCCGTTGTTCCAGCAGGTACAGGCGTTGTAGGAGTGCATAGAGGCTAGCAGCGGCAACTATAGACTTTAAAAACTATCCGCACAAGCGCCACACTTTCACCAGTAGCTCAGGAACATTGGGGTACCTTTTTCAAAAGATTAGCAGCAATGAGTTAAAAACGTGGCCCAGGCATGGAATATGTTGTAGGCTGCCAAGCTACAGAGCCAATCCCAGGTTACGGCCATTATCACACATGACAACATGCCTGGGCCCAGGTGCAGTGGCAAAAACCACATTGCCGTCTCATCGAGGATGGCATGACTCACTTTGTAGGCAGTGTGCTGTCTGGCCCCCAAGCTGATGAGCTTCAGCACGGCCCGCTGACGTCTCCCCACACCAGTGTTGCAGCGTTTCCAGCTCGTAGCTGGGGTCAATTTAACAGCGGAGGAGGGTGGTGTTTCAGCCCTCCTCCCAGGAATGTTGTGTGGGGAGACAAGTCAGGCCACCACATTTTGCGACCCGGTCCACGCCTCAACTACATTCAACCACTGTGCCCAAATCGAAAGGTAGCGTCCCTGTCCGCATGCACTTGTCCATTCGTAACTGGTCACATGGAACTTTAGGGCTAAGCGCTGAATTTAGGGACCGCCTCATGTTTGGGGGAAAGTGCTGGTGTGGACGGCACAGTGCGGTGGCGCAGTAGACACTCTGCCCAAAAAGGGCAGAGTGTCCCCCAGCCGGGATTCCAACATCTCCTGGGCCAGATTTCTTGAGATGAGGCCGTTGAAGCCTTGGGCATGTGGGTGGGTTGCGCTGTACTTTAGCATGAAATGAAAGGCTTGGGAGATGGGGAGTTGCTGGGAAGAGGCGCATGATGGCGCGGGCAAAAGGAGAAATGGCAGGAAAAGGTGAGAATAAGGGTGAACTCCCCAAAGTGTCAGAGGCAGATGTGGAGGTGTCCTGGCTGCTGGTCTGGACTGCAGCGCCAGCCCTGTCAACAGTGGGAGAGGCAGTGGCCGCCAGGCCAAACGACGATTATCCTGCGCTTGCTCTCACCCACTGAGCCTAGGGCTTGCCTTCCAAATGATGGCACCCGCAAGAGGTGGTGAGATTCCTCTCCGCAGATCTCCAAACCATCTTGGACTTGCAAATTGCACTAAATTTGTCATGTAACTGACATGTATATGATGAGTCTATCCATTGTCTGTTCATTTTGGTGAAAGTCAGCCTGTCAGCTGACAGACAGCTGTGCTTGTCAGTGATGATGCCACCGGCTGCTTGTACCCCCAGTTTTTGCTGCTTAGCTTGCCTCCACATCCACACTGCTTTTGCCCCTACACATCACCCCTATCCATGCCTGTGCCTCTAGCCATAAGTCTGCCACCCATGGAAACTCATGGTGCAGAAAGTGAGGGAGCTGACTCTGAGGAACCCTTGGGTTTTGTAGCTGGTACTCCATCAAAGGTCTCTGCTGCTCACACACCCTGCTGAACATACTGTATCTAGGGTTAGAGCGTGTGGTGACCTCGCACAACAGTAGGTGCTTCAGGCAGATGTAGGCCTTGCTGGAGTGTATTGCGGCTAGCTCCAGGTACTGTAGACTTGGGAAAGTGGGTGTCCAAGTGCCGCACTTTCACCCTTAGCTCAGCTAATTTGGGGTATGTTTTTAAAAATCATTGCACCACTACATTGAACACGTGGGCCAGGCATGGAACGTGTTGGAGGCTGGCAAGCTCCAGAGCCCTCCAACAAGACAAAAAAGCCTGGCCCCAGGGGCAGCGGGGATAAACAAATTGCCATCTCATCCAGGATGGCATCCCTGACCTCAGAGGCAGTGTGCTGTCCGTCTCCCAAGCTGATGAGCTTCAGCCCAGCCTGCTGACGTCTCCCCACACCAGTGTTGCAGCGTTTTCAGCTCGTAGCTGGGGTCAATATAACAGCGGAGGAGGAGGAGGGTGGTGTTTCAGCCCTCCTCCCAGGAATGTTTTGTGGGGAGACAAGTCAGGAAAATTCTTGAAACAGGGGAGAGTTTTGCATCTTTGCCCTTGCTGCCTATAGACATCCCTTTGCCTCTAGCCACCATTTTCCCTGCTTTGCTTGCCTCCACATCCACACTGCTTTTGCCCCTAGACATCATCCCTATCCATGCCTCTGCCCCTAGCCATAACTCTGCCACCCCTGGAAACTCATGGTGCAGAAACTTTGGGAGCTGACTTTGAGGAACCCTTGGGTTTTGTAGATGGAACTCCATCAAAGGTCTGTGCAGCTCACACACCCTGCTCAAGATATGGTATTGTAGGGTTTCAGCGTGTGTGAATGACGGACAACAGCCTGTGTTTGGACAGATGTAGGCCTTGCTAGAGTGTTTTTAGGCTAGCAGCGACTCCTGTGCACTTGCAAAAGTGGGCGCACAAGCGCCGCATTTTCAACAGTAGCTTCGGTACATTTGGGTATGTTTTAAAAAAAACTTTGCACCACTAGGTTAGACGTGGGCCAAACATGGAACGTGTTGGAGGCTGGCAAGCTCCAGAGCCGCTACCAGGTTCCAGCCATTATCACAGGCGTAAAAATGCCAGGCCCCAGGTGTAGCAGGGAAAAAAAAATGCCATCTCAGCCAGGATGGCATCCCTGACCTCGGAGGCACTGTGCTGTCTGTCCCCCAAGCTGATGAGCTTCAGCACCGCCTGCTGACATCTCCCCACACCAGTGTTTTAGCGTTTGCCGCTAGTAGCTGTGGTGGAGGTTGCAGCGTCGTAGGGTTTCAGTCTACTCCTGCCATGAATTTTGGCCTGGGAGAGGAGATAGGGTACCTCAGTTTGCACCCCGGGACCAGACTCCACCACATTCACCCTGCCTGTCCTTAAAGATAAGCAGCATCCCTGACCACAGGCGCTTGTCCAAGTGTCGGTGGTCAAGTGGACCTTGCAGCAAAGTGCGGAACTAAGGGCCCACCTGATGTTGAGTGACACGTGCTGGTGCAAGGCGGGGACGCCACACCGGGAGAAGTTGAGACGGCTAGGGACGGCATAGTGAGGTGCCACAGTTGCCATCAGGTCCGGGAAGGCGGGAGTTTCAACAAGCCGGAACGCCAACCTCTCCTGGGCCAGCAGTTTAGCGATGTTGGCGTTCTAGGCTTGCGTGGGTGGGTGGTTAGCGGTGTATTTCTGCCGGCGCTCCAATGTCTGAGAGATGGTGGGTTGTTGTAAAGAAGCGCCTGATGGTGCAGGAGAAGGAGATAAGACAGAAACAGGGGAGGATGAGGGAGAAGTCAACAAAGTGGCGGAGGCAGATGAAGTGATGTCCTGGCTCGTCCTCTGGAGTGCATCGCCAGCACTGTGAGCAGAGGCAGTGGCATGAACGGCGGGCGACGTTTGTCCTGCCGTTGCTGCCTGACACTGATTCCATTGCTTGGATTCCAAATGACGGTGCATTGAAGTGGTGGACAGGTTGCTCTTCTCAGGGCCCCTACTCGATTTTGAGAGGCAAATTGTGTAGACGACACTATATCTGTCCTCGGCGCATTCCTTGAAAAAACTCTACACCTTCAAGAAACGTGCCCTCGATGGGGGAGTTTTTCTGGGCTGGGTACAAAAGGGAACATCTTCGGACATTCCGGGTCTGGCCTGGCTTCGGCAAAGCAGCTGACCTCTGCCTCTGGACATGTCTCTGCCTCTAGCTACCCTTTTTGGTGCTGCACCTGCCTCAACATCCACACTACTTTCCCAGCTTGACATCCGCCTTGTCCAGGTGGGGTCGGTGTCCTCGTCGTCCACCACCTTCTCTTCCAACTCCTGTCTCGCCTCCTCCTCCTGCACAATGCGCATGTCAACTGGCTGCCCTGACAGCAACTGCGTCTCATCGTCGTCGATGAGGGTGGGTTGCTGGTCATCCGCCACCAAATCGACCGGAGATGGAATGGAGGAGACTCTAGTGTTTGAGCATCTGGACACAGATACTCGTCTGTTAGGTCCCTGGAATCGCGAAATGGAGGGCCAGGTTGCGGTACAGTCAAAGGAAGGGAGAACAGCTCTGGGGAGCAGGGACAGTTGGGGTTATTGTTCTGGGAAGATTGGGAATTTTGGGTGGAAGGAGGACAAGACTGTTGGGTAAGAGGAGGTAGAGGCTGACTGGCTGGTGGACAATGTGCTTTAAGCGTTATCCGACAGCCATTGCAAGACCTGTTCCTGGTTCTCGGGCCTACTAATCTTTGTACCATTCAGCCTAGTTAATGTGGAACTTTTGTGCAAAGCGCAGAACTTAGGGCCCGCCTGATGTTAAGGGACACACGCTGGTACAAGGCTCAATTCACCCTAAGTGCCAAAAACACTGCTGGTGCAAGGCTCTACTCATGCCAAGGGCCTCAATCTCTGCTGGTAGCTCAGCTTAAGGTCCTGTAACTTTGTTTGGAAGGGCTCATGTTAAGGGCTAGAAAAGTGAATTTTGGAAGGTCTTACCACATCTCTCTCACACACACACACACACACACACACACACACACACACACACTCAAAATGACAGTTAAGGGTGAGGGCTTTTGGAATTCCCATTGCCTATTCCATTTGTGGTTGTCATGGGGAACGTGATTTAAAGGGGTGGTTGTTACTGTTTGTTGAGCTTAAATTGGGGTTTGTGTCCATCCATTTGGGGAGTAAAGAACGTTTCCAGGTATTTTCCCACTTTGATAGAGGTTTTTTTGAATGTGTAAAGTGTGTAGTTGTTAGGCTGTGATGTTGGGGTAATAGAGGGTCTTTGGTGTGTTAGATGCCCCCAGACATGCTTCCCCTGCTGTCCCAGTGTCATTCCAGAGGTGTTGGCATCATTTCCTGGGGTGTCATAGTGGACTTGGTGACCCTCCAGACACGGATTTGGGTTTCCCCCTTAACGAGTATCTGTTCCCCATAGACTATAATGGGGTTCGAAACCCGTTCGAACACACGAACATTGAGCGGCTGTTCGAATCGAATTTCGAACCTCGAACATTTTAGTGTTCGCTTATCTCTACCCAGCATCTACTGCACCCAAAAACTCTGACCATTTTAATTTTTGAAATTTTCCAGCAGCTGCCGCATTTCCCCCCTAGGCTCAAGTCAATAAGTTTTCCTGTTTTTTGTGGTAAAATTAGGGGCCTCGGCTTATATTGGGGTCGGCTTATACTCGAGTATATACGGTACATCTGAGCTACAGTTTGTACATTAGGAAGTGATAGCTCTCACTACATGTATACAATCTGCCACTGTTTCTGAAGATTAGATCATTTCTGTGTAGTTTGATTCTGCTGTAATATTTCCTTCGCTCTGCTCACTCTTCTGTTATCTGTTGCTAGAAAAAGAGGGGTGCATGAGTGAGAGAGTAAGACATGAGTGCTGGAGGCAGGTACGTACATAGGTTGCTCCTATTGTTGCAATGAAACAACCAAAGGACACAGGTCTGTTCAAAAGCCGTATAGAGTTTTTTTCATCATAAAATACTTTATTTTTTTTAACAAGGGGTTTGTATAAGTATTTGTGTTAGTATTCTATTCTTCTGTTGTAAAACTCTCCATACCAATATGTTATAATATTCCGCTGTATGTGCAGTTTCCCTTATAAGATGTCTATCCATCTAATAATAATAATAATAAATTTTATTTATATAGCGCCAACATATTCCGCAGCGCTGTACAATTTGTAGGGTTCAGATACAGACAGATACAAAACAAAGAACGTCATTTCACACAATGGGACTGAGGGCCCTGCTCACAAGAGCTTACAATCTATGAGGTAGAGGGGGTGACACAAGAGGTAGGAGGGGCGGCATTGCTTATACAGTGTTCAGACAATTTTGTAATAGAGGTTGCAGCCATTACACAAACAAAGCTTTATGGGCCGTCACTAGTAGTGTCCTTTAACATGTGGATAGAGCATGGACAAATATGTTAGGCTGAAAAGGCATCAAGAAGGGTTTGCATTAGGAATTGTGATAGGCCTGTCTGAAAAGATGCGTCTTTAGTTTGCGTTTGAAACTGTAGAAATTGGGAGTTAATCTGATTGTCCGGGGTAAAGCATTCCAGAGAAGTGGTGCAACTCGGAAGAAGTCTTGTATACGAGCGTGGGAGGTTCTGGTAATAGAGGATGTAAGTGTTAGGTCATTGAGTGAGCGGAGAACACGGGTTGGGCGGTAGACAGAGATGAGGGAGGAAATGTAGGGAGGTGCAGCATTATGGAGAGGCTTGTGGAGGAGAGTGATAACTTTATATTTTATTCTATATTGAATGGGCAGCCAATGTAGCGACTGGCACAGACCGGAGGCATCGCTGTAGCGTCTAGCCTGGTAGATGAGCCTGGCCGCTGCATTCAGAATAGATTGTAGAGGGGAGAGTTTAGTGAGGGGAAGACCGATTAGTAAGGAGTTACAGTAGTCAAGG
Source organism: Leptodactylus fuscus (assembly GCF_031893055.1). Classification (NCBI taxonomy): domain Eukaryota; kingdom Metazoa; phylum Chordata; class Amphibia; order Anura; family Leptodactylidae; genus Leptodactylus; species Leptodactylus fuscus. The sequence goes on from NC_134265.1 coordinate 183,526,781, forward strand.
CGAGAATGAATCAGAGAGACATTAAGTGTCTTTAGTGTATCTCTGGTGAGGAAAGGACGTATTCTGGAGATATTTTTGAGGGGGAGGTGACATGAACGTGCGAGTGATTCAATATGAGGGGTAAAAGGAAAGGTCTGCGTCAAACATGACCCCGAGGCAGCGGGCATGCTGCCTAGGAGTTATAGTAAGGCCTGAGACTGCAATGGATATATCAGGGACAGATCTATTAGATGGTGGAAACCGTAGTAGTTCAGTCTTAGAGAGATTTAGTTTCAGATAGAGCGAGGACATGATATTAGAGACAGCAGAGAGACAGTCACTGGTGTTCTGTATGAGTGCAGGGGTGAAGTCACGGTAAGATGTGTATAATTGGGTGTCGTCAGCATAAAGATGGTACCTGAAGCCAGATCTGGCGATGGTTTGTCCAATGGGGGCTGTGTAGAGAGAAAAGAGCAGGGGGCCTAGGACCGAGCCCTGAGGAACCCCAACAGCAAGGTGAAGAGGGGAGGAAACAGAGCCTGCAAATGATACACTGAAAGTGCGGTCTGAGAGATAAGAGGAGAACCAGGAGAGCGCAGTGTCATTGAGGCCGACTGAGTATAGTGAGGAGAAGATTATGGTCAACATCTATATAAAGAATATGCAAAACTGTCTCCTGTGATGTTAATATAGGGAGACAGTGCCTCAGTCATGCAACCCACTAGGGGGAGCTCCCTTTAACATCATGTCCGAACTTCCCAGAGGCCTTTGCTGCAATGATGTTGGATATGGTGGTCTCTCCCTAAGGAGTGACAATATCCCCTTAACCTGGTCTAGAAGCCTCTCAGCTCTGCCAAGTCAGTCTTCTCTGGGCTGGGGGTGAAGAGATCGAAACAGCTGGCCTCTGCTGTGAGACTGACTTGGTAAAATCCCACATCATTGCAGCAAAGGCCTCTGGGAAAGTCGGGCATGATGTTAAAGGTAGCTCCCTCTAGTGGGCTGCATGACTGAGGCACTGTTTCCCCATATTAACATCATGGGAGACAGATTTGCATATTCTTCCCATGATCCCTCACAGTGGAGCGCATATGGTTTAGTAAGTCTCCACACACCTATATGGTGGTCTCTCCCTAAGGAGTGACAATATCCCCTTATCCATGTATATATTCATATATTACACTGTGCCCACACACCTCGCTGAGAAATATTTGGCTCAGGGCTTTTTAAAACCAATTAAATAGCATGGTAGCGAATACTATGATATTAATGATGTTATTACTGGGATGAAAAACAGTTGCCATTGGCTAAAATATTTCCCATGTGAGAATATAATGAGAAGTATATATTGGATGCACAGTATATAATAAGAAACGGAATTGTTGAGTCACAAGCAGGTAGCCACAAACAATTATTGTCACTGTTTCTGGACAGTATAAACACAGCTTTCCTCTCTGAGAAACTATAGGTTGTGAGAGAGCTTAGAGCTAGTGTTGGCAGCGTTCCATATACAGTATGATGGCTGTTTGGGCTTGCTTTCCCACTGAGTGGCACCGTGAGTTAAATTAAGCTTATAGGGGAAAATAGAAAGACCCAGTTGATAGTAAAGCTATATTGTTATATACAAAGAGCTGGGGAATATTGGATTTTGAGATAAATGAGAAGATACTATGACAATGTGAGGTCTGCAGTGTTGTGTCTTTAGACTGCTTGGTCTAAGATTACATTTACTAAACATTAGGATTAGTATTATCTGCCTTATATTAGTTCCTTTACTGTCAAGCTGTTTCTTACAGTTACAGTTTTGTATGGGCAAGCTGGATAACAAAACAATATGGTTGCCATTACAACTGCATTCACTAAATGGCAGATCTGTTTGTAGTAGTTACACTTAGATCTTTTCGAAAAGCTGTAGGAGCTTTGGAAAATTTTCTCACAACTTTTGCTGATACAAATATAACTAAAGCTTACACTGTGATGGGGCAAAGGCTGTACACATCCACAAGTGTCGCAAGCATGTTGCGTGATAGATTTGGAGCATCTAGCTAGAAGTTAGACAATTTTTTTAGCTGGCTTTCATTGACATACAGTAGACCATTACTTTGGAATAAATTTGTCCCCCCACTCATAAGCTAATATGCACCCAGTGTACGGAGCTGGAAGCAGCTCTAAATTATATCCTGTGTAGTTGCTTTGCTGTGCTTTTGCAGTTGTAAGGTGGTGAAACCAACCCTTGTGTCATGCCTAAAGGGGTTTCCGGGCAAAAAATATTATTTTAAAATGGTCTGTTAGTGCTACTAATGGGTTAATATGTGTACCCAAATACCTTTAGCAGTGTTTTGAGTGATTTCAGCTCCTGCAATGCTTGTATTTGTTTACATGGTGTAGCTTCCTGCTGCCTTAGCCTACAGTACAACTACCATGATGCATTGCTGTTCACTCAGATCCATCTCTCACTACATTCCCCCCCTCCCTCTCTCACAACCACTCCCTATTTCCATAGCTAGCCTGCGAACTACTAGCATCACCTAACTAACTCAGTCCAACCAGCCTACCCAACCCCGTCCCACCCCATCCCAACCCATCATACCTCATCATACTTACCTGTCTTCCTGTCCTGGAGATCACTTTCTTCTGTGCCGCCAGCTCCTTCTCTTGCATTCTGCCCATGCATACACAATAGGGCAGAACAGCTGGGGACTCTATTACCCATGCCGGTATTCAGGCTGTACTGCACATGCGTCGAAGAGTGATGGCGCTCCATGCCCAGAGGTTCCAGAAGGAAGCAAGTTAAGTTTGATGGGGAGAGATGTAGTGAGGGAATGGGTGGGGACGAGGTTAGTGTATATGACGTTATGTTTCAGGAAGCGACAAATGGAACTGTCATGTATGTTCCTTTAAGACTACTATGTCATCTTGTACAGTCCTATGAAAAAGTTTGGGCACCCTTATTAATCTTAATCATTTTTAGTTCTAAATATTTTGGTGTTTATAACAGCCATTTCAGTTTGATATATCTAATAACTGATGGACACAGTAATATTTCAGGATTGAAATGAGGTTTATTGTACTAACAGAAAATGTGCAATATGCATTAAACCAAAATTTGACCGGTGCAAAAGTATGGGCACCTCAACAGAAAAGTGACATTAATATTTAGTAGATCCTCCTTTTGCAAAGATAACAGCCTCCAGTCGCTTCCTGTAGCTTTTAATCAGTTCCTGGATCCTGGATAAAGGTATTTTGGACAAACAATTCAAGTTCAGTTAAGTTAGATGGTCGCCGAGCATGGACAGCCCGCTTCAAATCATCCCACAGATGTTCAATGATATTCAGGTCTGGGGACTGGGATGGCCATTCCAGAACATTGTCATTGTTCCTCTGCATGAATGCCTGAGGATTTGGAGCGGTGTTTTGGATCATTGTCTTGCTGAAATATCCATCCCCGGCGTAACTTCAACTTCGTCACTGATTCTTGAACATTATTCTCAAGAATCTGCTGATACTGAGTGGAATCCATGCGACCCTCAACTTTAACAAGATTCCCGATGCCGGCATTGGCCACACAGCCCCAAAGCATGATGGAACCTCCACCAAATTTTACAGTGGGTAGCATGTGTTTTTCTTGGAATGCTGTTTCTTTTTGGACACCATGCATAACGCCTTTTTTTTTATAACCAAACAACTCAATTTTTGTTTCCAAAATGAAGCTGCCTTGTCCAAATGTGCTTTTTCATACCTCAGGCAACTCTATTTGTGGTGTACGTGCAGAAACGGCTTCTTTCTCATCACTCTCCCATACAGCTTCTATTTGTGCAAAGTGCGCTGTATAGTTGACCGATGCATAGTGACACCATCTGCAGCAAGATGATGCTGCAGCTCTTTGGAGGTGGTCTGTGGATTGTCCTTGACTGTTCTCACCATTCTTCTTCTCTGCCTTTCTGATATTTTTCTTGGCCTGCCACTTCTGGGCTTAACAAGAACTGTCCCTGTGGTCTTCCATTTCCTTACTATGTTCCTCACAGTGGAAACTGACAGGTTAAATCTGAGTCAACTTTTTGTATCCTTCCCCTGAACAACTATGTTGAACAATCTTTGTTTTCAGATCATTTGAGAGTTGTTTTGAGTAGCCCATGATGCCACTCTTCAGAGGAGATTCAAATAGGAGATCAACTTGCAATTGGCCACCTTAAATACCTTTTCTTATGATTGGATACATCTGGCTATGAAGTTCAAAGCTCACTGAGGTTACAAAACCAATTTTGTGCTTCAGTAAGTCAGTAAAAAGTAGTTAGGGGAATTCAAATCAATAAAATGATAAGGGTGCCCATACTTTTGCACCGGTCAAATTTTGGTTTAATGCATATTGCACATTTTCTGTTAGTACAATAAACCTCATTTCAATCCTGAAATATTACTGTGTCCATCAGTTATTAGATATATCAAACTGAAATGGCTGTTGCAAACACCAAAATATTTAGAACAAAAAATGATTAAGATTAATAGGGGTGCCCAAACTTTTTCATAGGACTGTATATTTTGTTGCTGCTTCTCTAGGTATTTTAGAAAAACAGAACTTATGTGATGGCTGAGAGTTGTACCACAGGCATGGTTCATCAGAGGAATAGTCAAGCGGAACAGAAGGACAGGACCCACCTGATGATAGAGAGACTAAATAGCATATTGGGGGTAGAAACTGTTAGAAATGGTTGCTTGGGGCTAGAGAAAAAAAATACCAACTGTCCTGGAATCGGTGAGGTGGTACCATAAAAGAAGTAGACTTTCTTTCAAAAAGTGAAACAACCCCTTTAATGCATTTTTTGATAACTTGGAAATAAATTTAGCTTTTGGCATTACTTTAGCGGCAGAATAGTATTTGACTATAATGTAATCAGGGCCGGCGTCAGCGCACGGCATAGTCGGGCAAGTGCCGGGCCCACAGAGCCTCTGGGGGCCCCCCGGCACTTGCCTGTCACAATTTCAGCTCATCGGCGTCCGTCCGCCGATGAGCTGATTACATACGCGATGCAGGAGCTGTGAGATCAGCTCCTGCTTTAAAGCTCCGGCCCGGCTTGCGTGTGTAGGCGCGATGACGTCATCACATCACGCCTACACACGCAAGCCGGGCCGGAGCTAAACAGGAGCTGATCTCACAGCTCCTGCATCGCATATGTGACTGGAGTGAGAGAGAGGAGCGTCGGGGGAACGATGGAAGGTGAGTGATAGAAGGTGAGTGTAAGTGTTTGTTTTGTATTACATATTAAGGTGAAACATAATGAAGGGGGCCCATGAAACTGGGGGGCAAATGAAGGGGAGGGGGGAACTGCATGACACTGGGGAAGATGAAGGGGGTGGGGAGAGAACGGCATGAAACTGGGGACAAAGATGGAGGGGGCCCAATGAAACTGAAGGGGCAAATGAAGGGGAGGGGGGAACAGCATGACACTGGGGCAGAGACGGGGGACATTAAACTGTGGGCAGATGAAGGGGGAGAACGTGATGAAACTGGGGACAGAGATGGAGGGGGGACATGAAACTGGGGGCAGAGGAAGGGTGTATATGAAACTGGGGGAGAGATGGAGGGGGGGCATATAATTTACAGGTGACTGTAGGAGGATTATACTGTGTGGGAGCACATAATAAATGAATGAGAATGGGTGGAATCAACATAAAAGTGGGTGGAGCCAAATTTGCAGTGGCGCGCAGAGCACGCCGCACATTTTGCCCCTCTTTCTACTCTTTAAAAGATTGGGAGGTATGGCGTTGGTGACGCCACACTCCTGCATGACGTCACTCGCTTCATCTGCGACGCACAGTGTCTCGACTCCCCCACCTCCTTTACAAGGGGGCCCACTGAGGCTCTGTCGCCCAAGGGCCCATAAAAACCTGGAGCCGGCCCTGAATGTAATAGCTAGTTTTGGGATTGTGAAAGCTCAGCCGTTCACTGAGTGAATTTCCATAATCTATTTTAACCACATGAAAGCATTTATTCCTGGGCAGTATAATAGTAGCTTGTGGGAAACCTGCAGACTTTGGCTGAGGAAGTATAACTATCTCGATTACAAGAGTATAATACCTTAAAATAGAATCTGTGAAATATGGTAGCTAGATACCATGCCGTGAATACTATTTTCTGTTATTTTCTTGTTTGCATGGATCCTGTTGCCATTGTGTTTGAAGATATTATGGTTTACTATGATTTTTAATGTGTCTACAAAGTGTGGTACTTGGAAGACGTGACCAACTTCTCTTATGTGCTTGTTGATATTTCATATTTCCACCCATTTAAAGGGAATCTTTCAGGTGCTTTGTTTTTTTGTTTCTTTTGTTTGACCATAAACTGACCCTAACAGCATCTAGTAATGACTTTTACTGTGGTGCCTTGCAGTATGATTTCTGTTTCTGAAAAGTTTAGTTACAAGCTTTTTATTTACTTTAACTAGTCCTGGTGGTCAGGGAACAGCTTCTAGTCATACAGTTGTCGTGATGAATCATACTCTATGCAGCATGGCCTACATGTCCCTGTGGTTGCGGTCACACCTGCATTGGAGGATTCTGTCTCTCATTCCACTTGAAAAATGCGGAGAGAAAAAGTCCTGCAGGCCGGACTTTTTTTCTCCACATTTTTGGGTGGAAACCCACTAAACACCATTATAGTCTATGGGGTCAACAGGTAACTGCTTTTTTAAGCGGATTGGGTTTCTGTTTTTTGGGTCCCCAAGCAGATCTGAAGAATAGAGACACCACTGCTAGTGTGCACTTAGTGTCATTGTCAGATTTCTGCCTGTTATTCTAACTGTCAACCACATGGTGTCATTTAGTGCAATGACTATATAACAAGATAAAAAAAGCTCCCTTTATGCTAATTAGCCCCCTTGGAGCACCAGAAGTTCACTGAGCACTGTGTGCTGTGTGTAAACAGGGGGAGGTGAAAGCAGGGAGGCTGCTTATGAGGATGATGACTCATCAGCCTTCCCTGCTCTTACCTCCCCTGTTTACACACAGCGCTCAGTGAACTTCTGGTGCTCCAAGGGGGCTAATTAGCATATCAATAAAAGCGGGCAAATTCAAAAACCGGCTGGGAGGATTACTGAATAAAAGGTATGTCTGGAATAGCCTTTCTAAAGGATATGCAAATAGATGTTTAGTTAAAAATCACTAGAGCCAGTGATAGAATCCCTTTAATTTTTTTTTGCCTTTTCTTTTTGTGTTGTAGGTGTCTCAAGCAGCAGCAGAGCTTCAACAGTATTGTATTCAAAATGCCTGCAAAGATGCTCTCTTGGTTGGGATGCCTGCTGGGAGTAATCCATTCCGTGAGCCTAGGTCATGTTCCGTCCTTTGAGGCTGCTACATATGATTGCTGACCGATGTAAGTATGACTTAAAACTGCTAGGCAGTAAAGAGACCTAAGGAGTGTAGTAATGTTAGAGTAGAAGATGACCATGATCAAGGGTGTTGCTTATAGGGTATTAGAGGTAAGGGTCAGATCCAGGCCCTGGTTCATAAAGCAAGGATTTTCTTTCTTTTTTTTTTTTTTTTTTTGTACCCCTTTCCAGCCAAAGACCTTTTTCACCATTTTGTAGTACATATGTACATATCTGTACATATGCATGAGCATATATTTCCCTAACATATATATATATATATATATATATATATATATAAATGTCCACAGTGGTCTTGTGTAACTATAGAACCCCTTTCAGCTGTGGATGACAATGTAACTGTAGCAAACCTTTGCATTTCCCTTTTTTCATTTTTCCCATTGTTTTTATTTCTAGGTATGTATCACTTGAAGCTTGAAGATCAGGAGTATATACAGCCTGTCTTTCCCGTGCCATTCCAAATGCGGCCAAATCCTTCACTTCTCAAATATTTATTAGTCCCTTTCCACAGTTTTCCTTTCAGTTCTTCTCTATAATTTTCTTTATAAACAACAGCATAAAAATGTTGCTATGTAAATGTACTAGTGTAGCAGTGTCACAGATAAGTCAGATCTTATGACACCTCTACCTGTTTCATCTGAAAGTTCACCCACAGGGATTTATTGCGAACTTTTTCTATTTAAAGTATGAGTATTTTTCCGGCCAGGTAAAATTGTTTCACCTACATTAATACTGACTCACGAAACCTCACTTATACTCTGTCCTCTGAAATATACCTTTTTATAACTTTAAAATAAATACTGAACTTTTACTTGCACAACGTCATTTTCTCTAAATTGCGCGGTTTGTACATTGCAAACATTTTCCTCATTCTTTATTGTAATGGTATGTCCATTGTGGAATATCCACAGTAGTGAATTTGTCACAGATTTAGTCTATTCTATGTAATGGGTGAAATATATTGACAAGCTGCTGATTTAATAACCACATTGTAGATTTTCTTTCATCGCTTTAGAATGATATTAAATCTGATCTTCTTTGCTGCTACTGTATACATGGCAAATTTTTCATCTTCAGTTCTATGATGGGAAACCTTACAGTATATGCCTTCCATGTGGACATACCCTTAAAGGTCTGAAAATCTTTGATTGTGTAAAACCACATTTGGGGATATTTATAGAAAAGTTAAATTAATGAAATCTTACTGCCATTTGTACTCTCACTAACAACAAATTTGGGAAGAATATGTAAATCTTATGTAATTAGGATGCCAGTGTCTCAAGTATGCACACCAATAGAGGGCGCTCACTGAGAATGTGCAAGTCTATCTTCCATGATGTAATTAGGAAGACAGAGTCTCAGTCAAGCAATCCAATAGAGGGTGCTCCCTTTAACATCATCCCGACCTTCTCAGAGGCCCATTGGGCGGCGGGAGGGGGGGGGGTTCATGCCAACCCCTCTTATTAAGATCCCAAGAATTTTTGTAGAATAAGGCTAGGTTCACATCTGCGCCGGAGTCTGTTGGAGACTCTACCACAGAAATGGCCAAAAATCAGTGGAGAGAAAATTCCTCCATAGAGGACTTTCCTCTCTACCTTGTTCAGTATGAAAATGGCAGAAACCTGACGGACATCCGTTGAACCCCATTATAGTCTATGGGGTTCGTAATTAACCGCTGTTTTAGTGGTCTGGATCTCCATCGTTCGTCAACAGCAAGGATTGGTCTTGTTGGCTCTAACCATGATTCATCTTTCATTCGACAGTGAATAAATGAAATCAGAGGTGTTTGGAAATTACTTATCCATGTCTCTGAGGCAATGAGCATGCACAAAGCTTATCCATCCGACACCTATCTGAAACATATGGCCAGTGATTCCTGCAAACAGGAGTAATGTGGACTGAACTACTTATATAGGTTATGTGCAGTTTTTGCAACCCCATATTTGCCCTAAGGAGCGACTATGTTGTAAATTTTATGATGGTCAAAAGACAGGTTGCAAGTCTTTTTACTATAGCTAACAGTGGAAAATCCTTTGCATTTATACACCAATTTGCATTCAACATTAAAGAGGTTGTCCAGACTAAAATATAATTTTTTAATTAGGCCGGACAGGTGAAGAAAAAATACAATTTTAGCTGGACAACCCCTTTAATTCACTGTTCATCCTAGCCTCACTCTGCAGAGTTTATGGTCAATATTAACCCCTTAACGACCGGCCCATAGGGAATCTACGTCGGCACTTGCAGGTCCTTCCTGACTGCCCTATAGGAAAACTACGTCGGGCAGTCAGGGAAGGATTCCCTGTAAGTGCCGACATAATTGGATGGGATTTTAGCTGTATCTAACAGCTAAGACCCCATTCCATAACCCCCCATCGGAGGGGTCTCCGATCGGGGGGTTTTAACCCCTTCAGTTCCGTGATCAAACATGATCACGGAATTGAAGCGGTTCCGTGACGGTGCCGGCTGAATCGGCACCCCCCGCGGCGAGATCGGGGGGTGCCGATGTCTCTAACATGGAGCCTGGGGTCTGGCCAGTGACCCCAAGCTCCAAGAGACCCCCAATACCTGGTTGATCCTGCCCGGGGAAGAGGAAGTCAGACACAGGCAGCCCCTGCGTCTGACTTCCTCCAGACGCTGCAAGACACTGACAGCTGTGTCCTGCAGCGTCTAATAGAGAATTAGTGATGCTTTTATCAAAGCATCACTAATTCAAGTGTCCTAAAGGGACACATGAAAAAGTAAGAGAAAAAAGTGAAAAATAAATAAAGTGTCTGATAAAAATGAATAAACTTATAAAGCCCCAAAATTCCCTTTTTTCTATAGAAAATGAATTATATAAAAAAAAAACCTAAAAGTTAATAAAAACAATACATATTTGGTATTGTCGCGTCCGTAACAATCTGAACAATAAAACTGCAACAATATTTAATGTATACGGTGAACGTCGGAAAAAAACCCTGGAAAAAACCCGTCGGAAGTAGTGATTTTTTGCCATCTCACCTTACAAAATATACTATAAAAAGTGATCAAAAAGTCATAATCACTGCACAACAGTACCAATAAAAAGCGCACATTGTCCCGCAAAAAATAAGCCCTCAACCAACACTGTCAACCAAAAAATAAAAATGTTACGCCTCTCAGAAGATGGCGATACAAAAAACATTGATTTATGTCCCTAAATGTGTTTTTATTCTACAGAATTAGTATCGCATAAAAAATAACATAAATGAGGTATCGCCATAACCGTACCGACCCGCAGAATAAAGGTCACATGTTACTTATACTGTACGCTGCATGGCGAAAAATTTAAAAGGTAGAATGCAATGCCAGAATTGATTTTTCTTTAGAAAATCCAGCAAAAAAGAGTTAATAAAATGTATTCAATAAGTTGTAGGCACCCAAAAATGGTGTCATTACAAAATGCATCTCATCCCACAAACAACAAGCCCTTATATAGCCACGTCACCAGAAAAATAAAGAAAATATAGCATCTAGTAATGTGAAGACAAACAACCCCAAAATCGCCAAATTTTTAGAACACAACTGGCTGCGGCAGGAAGGGAATATATAAGCTGTGCGAGCGAATATCGGCGGACACCCCAGATTTAGAGCTTATGAGCTAAAAGACACCAGAAGTGACCCCCAGAGTGACTCCCCCAATCATAGGAGCTACTGGGACATAGTAGGGAATTTGGTGTTCCCAATGTCCTCCGCACAGCTTATATATTCCCTCTTCGCCATCCGCTGTGCAGTCACGTCCGGGGTACTAATACTCACTACACCCCCTGAGAAATTCTTTGAGGGGTGCAGTTTTCAAAATGGGGTCACTCCTTTGGGGAATCCAATTTTCTGGTACCTTTACAGGCTCTACAAACATGACATGGCGTCCAGATACCAAACATCTGAATCTGTACTCCAAAAGCCGCATCGCGCTCCTTCCCTTCTGCGCCCTGCTGTGTACCCCAACTGCAGATTATGCCCCATGTATGCCACATGTATGACACTGGTGTACCCAGGATAACGAACGTAATGTCATATGTGGGTATATACTGATATTAGGACACAGCCGGACACAGAAGGGAAGAAAGGTTATTGGGTTTTTGGAGCACAGACGGTTTGGTTTTTGGATGCCATGACACTTTTGCAGAGCTGAAACGCCAGTAAAGTGGAATCCCCTGATATGTGACCTTATTTTGGAAACTACACCCCTGAAGGATTTATCCAGGGGTACAGACAGCATTTTAACCCCCAAATGTTGCTATAACTTATTATCCATAAATGAATACGCAGATGATTGTGAAAGGTGAAAATGACCATTTTTCCAGGAATCCGTCATTTCAGTGCATAATATGTTGTGCCCATCTTGTATCAGAGATGAACGCTCTAAAAGCTGTTGTGCCCGGGATACCCGCTTACCAGTGTTTGGAGTATCTCTGCTGACATAAGTCGGGCACAACATATCAGATACTGAAATGGCGAATCTCTGGAAAACTTCATTTTTAACTTCTCATTATCAGCCGCAATTTCATTTCTGGAAACCAAATAAATGCAACACTCAAGGGTTAAAAATGCTCGCTACACCACTTGATAAATCCCATCTGTGGACTAGTGTCCAAAATGGGGTGACATGTCTGCGGATTCCACTTTATTGGCAATTCAGGGGCTTTGCAAAAGTGACGTCCAAAAACCAAACTGTGCTCCAAAAACCAAAATAGCGCTCCTTCCCTTCTGTGCCCGGCTGTACCCAAACAGCCGATTCTACCCACACATGGCATTAAGTCCGGTACACTAGTGTCATACATGTGGGCATACACCGCCATTTGGGTACACAGCAGGGCGCAGATGTGAAGGAGCGCTATGTGCTTTTGGAGTGCAGATTTAGATTGTTGGTGTTTGGACACCATGTCATATTTGCCGAGACCCTAAAATTTCCCCTACAAAATGGGGTCACTTCTTGGGGAATTCCAGTTTACTGGCACCTCCAGGGCTCTGCAAAAACAACATGGCGCCCCAAAAGTCCCTCTAACTCTGTACCCCAATAGCTAAAAAGCGCAGTGCTCCTTCCCTTCTGCGCCCTGCTGTGTGCCCAAGTAGCAGTTTACACCCACATATATAATTTTCTGCCCCTCGGGATGGCCCCTTAATAGTTTTAGGAGTGTAGGTCTCTGACAACACAAAGTGGGTGCAACGTATTGGGCACCGAAATGGCAGATTTCTTTAAAAATTTCAATTTTCATTCTGTACATTAATTTTTGGGAAGCATTTTTAGGCTCAAAATGATAATACCCCTTGATACATTCCTTGATGGGTGTAGTTTTTAAAATGGGGTCACATCTGAGGACTTTCCATTGTATTGGTACTTTAGGGGCTCTGCAGATACGACATGGCACCTGAAAACTATTCCAGCAACATCTGCCCTCCAAAAGCCAAATAGCGCTCTTCCCATTCTAAACCCCACCATGTACCCATACAGAAGATTATGGCCACATATGGGGTATTGCCATGTTCAGGAGAAATTGTGTAACAAACTGTGGGGGGCTTTTTCTCTTTTAACCCCTTGTGAAAATGAAAACTTTGGGGATAAAGGGACATTTTAGTAATTTTTAACCTACACATCCCAAGGTTAGTAAAATCTGTGAAACGGCTATAGGGTCAAAATGCTCACTATACCCCTCAATTAATACCTTAAGGGGTCTAGTTTATAAAATGGGGTCATTTATGGGGGTTTTCAATTGTTTTGGTAACTCAAATCTTGTTTGAATGTGCAATGGGCCTGAAATATCTGCAAGCAAAATTTGTGTCTTGAAATCCAGTTGGTGCTCCCTTCTTTTTGGGCCCTGCCGTGCATCCGTACATAGGATTAAGGCCACAAAGTGTACATTTTTGAACACGGGAGAAATGGGGCCATCTATTTTGGGGTGTTTTTCTTCATTTTCATGCCTTGTGTGCAAAAAAAACTGCCTTTAAAATGACTCTTTTGTGTAAAAAATATGAGAATTTTTTGTTTGACGCAAATTCTTTTAAAACCTATGGGGTCAAAATACTCACTATACCCCTCAATGAATACCTCAAGGGGTCTAGTTTATAAAATGGTGTCATTTATGGGGGTTTTCAATTATTTTGGTAACTCAAATCTTGTTTAAATGAGCAATGGGCCTGAAACATTTAGAAGCAAAAATTGTGTCTTGAAATCCAGTTGGTGCTCCCTTCTTTTTGGGCCCTACCGTGCGTCCGTACATAGGATTAAGGCCACAAAGTGTACATTTTTGAACACAGGAGAAATGGGGTCATCTATTTTGGGGTGTTTTTCTTCATTTTCATGTGTTATGTGCAAAAAAACTGCCTATAAAATGACACTTGTGTAAAAAAATATGATTTTTTTTTTTGTTTGACGCAAATGTTCTCAAAACTTATGGGGTCAAAGTACTCTCTATACCCCTCAATGAATACCTTAAGGGGTCTAGTTTATAAAATGGGGTCATTTATGGGGGGTTTTCAATTGCTTTGGTAACTCAAGTATTGTTTGAATGTGCAATGGGCCTAAAATATCTGCAAGCAAAATTTGTGTTTTGAATTCCAATTGGCCCTCCCTACCTCTTAGGCCCTACTATATGTGTGTACATAGGACTAAGGCCACAAAATGGACATATTTTAACACGGGAGAAGAGGGGTGATATATTTTGGGGTGTGTTTCTTCTTTTTGATGTGTTGTGTGCAAAAAAACTGGCTTTAAAATGACATATATTTGAAGAAAATGAAAATGTCATTTTTTTCATCATTTGTAATAATTCTTGCAAAACAATATTTATTTGATCAAAATACTCACTATACCCCTCAAAGAATACCTGAAGGGGTCTAGTTTTCCAAATTGGGTCATTTAATGGGAGGTTCTGTCATTATGCCACCTATTCTTGTCTGCAAACATCGCTTGGTACAGGAAAAAATGACAAACTCAAAATTTCCAAAATTTGCTTATAAACTTGATAAACTTGTAAATTGTCTAAGTTACTCAAATATGCTAAAATTATTTCAAATATGCTTGAAACACAAAAGGAACATTTGGAAATATATAACTACTAACTTTTTTGCCCTGTATTATTGTGTATATGTGAGATATCGCAGCTAAAAATGGAAAACATTGAAAAATTTTCAGCATTTGCCAGTTTTTAAATAAATTTACGCAAGTTATATCAGTCTAATTTTACCTTCTCAGTAAAGTACAACATGTCACGAAAAAACAATATCAGAATCGCTTGGATGCCTAATACTGTTACAGAATTATTCACTGATAAAGTCACACAGGGCAAATTTCCAAAATTTGGCTTGGTCATTAAGGTCCAAAATAGGCTGGTCACTAAGGGGTTAAAGGGGTTGGCCACTTTATAGCTAAAAGTGTGCAATGTGTAGCCCAAACATAAATAATAAATTTACTCATAGACATTCATGTTCATTTTTGCTTCTGTCCCTTTATTTTTAAAGCCACGCCCCCCAGTAACATGGCTCTGCCGGCTCCCTAACATGCCTCCCTTGACCACCATGCGCGTAACATGGAGGGACATGTGACATTGTCTGACCATGTCATGTGACTTTGTGCGCGCCTGCGCTGCTCTCCTGATTTGTGTTAACCCCTGAGATGCCAGCATCTCAGGGGTTAACACAAATCAGGAGAGCAGCGCAGGCGCGCACAAAGTAATTTTCTTATATTGTGGGCTCTGGATCGGCACCCCCCGTGACGGTTTCGGGGGGTGCCGGTATTCCTAATAGGCAGCCCGGGGTCTAATCACTGACCCTGGGTCTGCCCCATCTCTTCCCCTCCACTCACCCGGTTGATCCTGCCATCAATGGAGGCCGTCAGCCCGTGCACGGGCTGACAGCCTCCTATACACTTGCAGGTGTCAGCCGTATGATAGACTGACACGGCTGACACTGTGCTCAACACCCGCGGTCGGAACTGCGTCCGATCGTGGGTGTTAACCCCTGAGATGCCAATGGTCAAACATGACCGTGGCATCTCAGGAAGTTTCTGGGGTCCCGATCGGCACCCCCCGCGACGGTTTCGGGGGGTGCCAGTGTCTCTAATGGACAGCCTGGGGTCTGTGCAGTGACCCCGGGTCTGCCCTCCATGTGCTCCCTGCCAGGAATGGAGGCTGCCAGCCCATGTGTCTGCACGGGCTGACAGCCTCCTATACACTGCAATACATGTGTATTGCAGCGTATATGTATTGAAGCAGTGATCAGAAGATCACTGGTTCAATCCCCCATGGGGACAGAAAAAAAAAAAACTTGTTAAAAACATGTTAAAATAAATAAATAAATAAATAAATAAAGCTCCAAAAATCCAATTTTCCCATATGAAATGTTTTAATATGAAAAATAAAGAATTTTTTTTTTTAAAGGGATTCTACCACTAAACTAACATTTTTTCTAATTACCACGTCGGAATAGCATTAAGAAAGGCTATTCGTCTCTTACCTTTAGACGTGGTCTCCGCCGCGCCGTTCCTCAGAAATACTGGTTTTAACCGGTATGCAAATGAGTTCTCCGCAGCAATGAGGGCGGGCCCCAGCGCTCAAACGCCGATGAGCGCATCCCCATTGCTGCCCGAGAGCTCTTTCCAGTGCTGCCTCCATCTTCAGCAGCAACTCCGCCTCTTCTGTCTTCCGTCTCGGTCCAACTTCCGATGCCTGCGCAGTACGCTCCTGTATTGAACTACAAGAGCGGCCTCCCAAAAATGGCTGCCGGCCGATTCGATCGAATATCAGGCCGTTCGAGGTGTTCAATTGGAATCGAACACCACAAGGCAAACGCAGTAAAAATTTGTATCCCCTGGACAGGAACTACGACAACGGAGGCAGTTAAAAAAATTTAAAAAACCCATTGGCTGCCGAAATCAGGTGACCTCCAATTTAGACGAATGGTGGATTTACCATTCGCTTAATTTGGGACTGTGAACTATATGACTGTGAGACAGGGACAGATGTACAGGCAGAGTTCACTAGGGATTACCTTTATTTAGGGGGGAATGTCACTCACCCAGCTCTTTGGGGCTCTATCTTGCCGGGATCCCTGTCAGCTTGAAAGATGCGCAAGCTGACTTTTTCCCATAGAAATGCATTGACCAGCGTTGATTGGCCGAATGCCGTACAGTGGCCAATCAACGCTGGTCAATGCATTCCTATGGCGAGATATAGCAGAGCTTGCTGTGCGGTTATCTCGGCTACTCCTGAAAGAGCTCTGCTACACCCAACCATCCCTCCAGCTACTCCTCCTGTCACACACATCTCTGGTGTAACATAGCTCAGCATAGACTCAGCTCTGCTACATCTCTACACTCTGTTTTAGAGATGTAGTAGAGCTGAGTGTGTGCTGAGCTCTGCTACACATGAGATGTGTGTGACAGGAGGAATAGATGGAGGGATGGTTGGGAGTAGTGCAGAGTTGCTACACCAGAGATGTACAGAGCTGGCCGATGTTAGCAGTCCTGCTCTCCTACATCCGGAATAGTTGAGCTGAGTGTGCAGTTTGGACACTACTAAGTGGGCGATGCTGGGATTTTAAAGACGATCCTATTCACTACACAACATGTAGTCCAAAAATTGTTGGACCCTACGCTGTGTAGTGATTAACCCCTCCCCCCACCGGTGTCCGCTTACCTGCAGCTCCCTGTTCTTCTTTGGTCCAGTTCGGTCCTCTGTCCAGTCTTCAGAGTGCCCAGCCCCCTCTCCCCCGACTAGTATTATAGAGAAGGCGGGGCTTAGAAGAGTGTGGGCAGGTACTGGGCGGGGAGATGTCTCCCCGCCCAGTGCCCACCCACACTCTAAACCCCGTCTTCTCTATAATACTAGTCGGGGAGAGGGGCGGGGCTTAGGAGACCATAATGGAAACTGCTGTGGACCGATTTTAGACTCCGCCTCCTCAGGCAGAACCAGCGTTGATTGGCCAAATGCTGTACACTGGCCAATCGACGCTGGTCAATGCATTCCTATGGGAAAAGTCAGCTCCGGCATATCGCAAGCTGACAGGGGATCCCGATATAATAAAGGTACTTGATACCCCCAGACATGCTTCCCCTGCTGTCCCAGTTACTTTCCAGGGTGTTGGCATCATTTCCTGGGGTGTCATAGTGGACTTGGTGACTCTCCTGAGTCGTATGGTGGGATCCCCTGTAGCGAAGCATTTTCTCCCATAGACTATAATGGGGTTCGATATTCGTTTGAATAGTCGAATATTGAGCTGCTATTCGAAACGAATATTGAACATTTTACTGCATACCTCCCAACCGTCCCGATTTCCGCGGGACAGTCCCGATTTGGGTGACATGTCCCGCGGTCCCGGTTGGAGGGAGGTATGTCCCGATTTCAACTCAGATCTGCGTCCAGAGGACGCAGATCTGAGTTGAACACACATGCGGCTGAAGGAAGGAGCTGACACAGGTCAGCTCCTCGCTTCGCCGCTGCCCGCCCTGCTTCTAGCTGCGTCTCTCTCTCGCTGACACATGCGGCTGAAGCGAGGAGCTGACCTGTGTCAGCTCCTCGCTTCGCTGCTGCCGCCGGCTCCTGGCTTGTAGACGCGATGTACACGCCAGGAGCCAGCGGCAGCAGCGAAGCGAGGAGCTGACACAGGTCAGCTCCTCGCTTCAGCCGCATGTGTCAGCGAGAGAGAGAGACGCAGCGGCGAAGCGAGCACGCGAGCAGCTTCAGCCGCGTGTGTCAGGGAGAGAGGATAGGTACAATGTGAAAATTACATGGTTTGCTACAGCATGAAGCAAATCTATAGACAAGCTATTCCTCCTATTATTCCTAATCCAAAATTCGTCCTTTAGACAAATTTATGTCTTTTATGTCTTATTTTTAAGAACTAATAATTTTACTGCACACAGCCCCTTACCACTTCTCACCATGCTTCTATTTTGTCTGTGCTTGATCTCACCATTATCCTCCCCTATTTATTCTTATTTATTCTCCCTGACACACGCGGCTGAAGCTGCTCGCGTGCTCGCTTCGCCGCTGCGTCTCTCTCTCGCTGACACATGCGGCTGAAGCGAGGAGCTGACCTGTGTCAGCTCCTCGCTTCGCTGCTGCCGCCGGCTCCTGGCTTGTAGACGCGATGTACACGCCAGGAGCCAGCGGCAGCAGCGAAGCGAGGAGCTGACACAGGTCAGCTCCTCGCTTCAGCCGCATGTGTCAGCGAGAGAGAGAGACGCAGCGGCGAAGCGAGCACGCGAGCAGCTTCAGCCGCGTGTGTCAGGGAGAGAGGCGGCGAGGGAGCGGAGGAGAAGGTAAGTTTAATGTGGAGGTGGAACGTGAATCTGGGGGCAGATGAAGGAGAGGACGGCATGACATTGGGGCAGAGATGGGGGACATGAATTTGGGGGCAGAGATGGAGGGACATGAATCTGAGGGCAGAGATGGGGGACATGAATCTGGGGGCAGAGATGGAGAGGACATGAATCTGGGGCAGAGATGGAGGGACATGAATCTGGGGGCAGAGATGTGGGGACATGAATCTGGGGGCAGAGATGTGGGACATGAATCTGGGGGCAGAGATGGAGGGGGGACATGAATCTGGGGGCAGAGATGTGGGGACATGAGTCTGGGGGCAGAGATGGAGAGGACATGAATCTGGGGGCAGAGATGGAGAGGACATGAATCTGGGGGCAGAGATGGAGGGACATGAATCTGGGGGCAGAGATGTGGGACGAATCTGGGGGCAGAGATGTGGGGACATGAATCTGGGGGCAGAGATGGAGAGGACATGAATCTGGGGGAAGAGATGGAGGGACATGAATCTGGGGGCAGAGATGTGGGACATGAATCTGGGGGCAGAGATGGAGGGACATGAATCTGGGGGCAGAGATGGAGAGGACATGAATCTGGGGGCAGAGATGGAGGGACATGAATCTGGGGGCAGAGATGGAGAGGACATGAATCTGGGGGCAGAGATGGAGAGGACATGAATCTGGGGGCAGAGATGGAGGGACATGAATCTGGGGGCAGAGATGGAGGGACATGAATCTGGGGGCAGAGATGGAGGGACATGAATCTGGGGGCAGAGATGGAGGGGGCATGAATCTGGGGGCAGAGATGGAGGGACATGAATCTGGGGGCAGAGATGTGGGACATGAATCTGGGGGCAGAGATGGAGGGACATGAATCTGGGGGCAGAGATGGAGAGGACATGAATCTGGGGGCAGAGATGGAGGGACATGAATCTGGGGGCAGAGATGGAGAGGACATGAATCTGGGGGCAGAGATGGAGAGGACATGAATCTGGGGGCAGAGATGGAGGGACATGAATCTGGGGGCAGAGATGGAGGGACATGAATCTGGGGGCAGAGATGGAGGGACATGAATCTGGGGGCAGAGATGGAGGGGGCATGAATCTGGGGGCAGAGATGGAGGGACATGAATCTGGGGGCAGAGATGGAAGAGGGACATGAAACTGGGGGCAGATGAAGGGTGTATATGAAACTGGGGGAGAGATAGAGGGGGGACATATGATTTACGGGTGACTGTAGGAGGATTATACTGTGTGCGGGCACATGAAAAATTAATGAGTGGGCGGAGTCAACACAAAAGTGGGTGGGGCTAAATTTGCCGCGGCGTGCTACGCGCGCCGCACATTTTGTCCCTCTTTCGGTTCTTCAAAAGTTGGGAGGTATGTTACTGTTCGCTCATCTCTAGTAATAAACATTATCTAGTGTTTAGGTTGGGGGAATCTTACCATTTTCAGTGTTTCTGTCACTGTCTGTGGAGGAGCTGAAGTGAATAAAGCTATGTGATCACATCCTATGTGTGGAAAGATGCAGAGCTGTCATGTGACCTCAGCTCCACCAATGGAATGCAGGCAGGAGTTTTACTTTCAGTTTGTTAATTGTCCCGCCCACACAAGCTGGCTGCGCTTACACTGTAAAATCTCATTTTAATGAGGAACAGGTAAGATAAAAATCATTTTTATAGCACATTTGTCCTATAACCATCTTTCTGAGTTGTCTGGGGCACTTTGATTTTTTCAGCTTAAGGGTGGCCAACCCCTTTAAGGTTGTGACTAAGGCATGTACTGTCTGGATCTTGGATAGGTACAATGTGAAAATTACATGGTTTGCTACAGCATGAAGCAAATCTATAGACAAGCTATTCCTCCTATTATTCCTAATCCAAAATTCGTCCTTTAGACAAATTTATGTCTTTTATGTCTTATTTTTAAGAACTAATAATTTTACTGCACACAGCCCCTTACCACTTCTCACCATGCTTCTATTTTGTCTGTGCTTGATCTCACCATTATCCTCCCCTATTTATTCTTATCAGTTGTAATATTTTTGTTGAACATCATCAATAAAAATATTTGATAAAAATAGTAAGCACTGACAGTGGTGAACCATTATCCACTTATGATGAGTGATCACATTGCAAAAACTTATATAATATATAATAATACTTTCTATTCTCTCATATAGGGAGGGACAGGGACAACTGTTAATTGGGCAGGAAAAAGATATATATATATATATATATATATATATATACACTCACTGGCCACTTTATTAGGTACACCATGCTAGTAACGGGTTGGACCCCCTTTTGCCTTCAGAACTGCCTCAATTCTTCGTGGCATAGATTCAACAAGGTGCTGGAAGCATTCCTCAGAGATTTTGGTCCATATTGACATGATGGCATCACACAGTTGCCGCAGATTTGTCGGCTGCACATCCATGATGCGAATCTCCCGTTCCACCACATCCCAAAGATGCTCTATTGGATTGAGATCTGGTGACTGTGGAGGCCATTGGAGTACAGTGAACTCATTGTCATGTTCAAGAAACCAGTCTGAGATGATTCCAGCTTTATGACATGGCGCATTATCCTGCTGAAAGTAGCCATCAGATGTTGGGTACATTGTGGTCATAAAGGGATGGACATGGTCAGCAACAATACTCAGGTAGGCTTTGGCGTTGCAACGATGCTCAATTGGTACCAAGGGGCCCAAAGAGTGCCAAGAAAATATTCCCCACACCATGACACCACCACCACCAGCCTGAACCGTTGATACAAGGCAGGATGGATCCATGCTTTCATGTTGTTGACGCCAAATTCTGACCCTACCATCCGAATGTCGCAGCAGAAATCGAGACTCATCAGACCAGGCAACGTTTTTCCAATCTTCAATTGTCCAATTTCGATGAGCTTGTGCAAATTGTAGCCTCAGTTTCCTGTTCTTAGCTGAAAGGAGTGGCACCCGGTGTGGTCTTCTGCTGCTGTAGCCCATCTGCCTCAAAGTTCGACGTACTGTGCGTTCAGAGATGCTCTTCTGGCTACCTTGGTTGTAACGGGTGGCTATTTGAGTCACTGTTGCCTTTCTATCAGCTCGAACCAGTCTGGCCATTCTCCTCTGACCTCTGGCATCAACAACGCATTTCCGCCCACAGAACTGCCGCTCACTGGATGTTTTTTCTTTTTCGGACCATTCTCTGTAAACCCTAGAGATGGTTGTGCGTGAAAATCCCAGTAGATCAGCAGTTTCTGAAATACTCAGACCAGCCCTTCTGGCACCAACAACCATGCCACGTTCAAAGGCACTCAAATCACCTTTCTTCCCCATACTGATGCTCGGTTTGAACTGCAGGAGATTGTCTTGACCATGTCTACATGCCTAAATGCACTGAGTTGCCGCCATGTGATTGGCTGATTAGAAATTAAGTGTTAACGAGCAGTTGGACAGGTGTACCTAATAAAGTGGCCGGTGAGTGTATATATATATATATATATATATATATATATATATATATATGTTTAATGAAAGAAAAACCGACAATGGTCACAGAAATAATTTCAATCTGAAAAACTGGAATTTGACAAACTACATGTTGACAAGCCACAAAGCTTTTAGGAGAATGTCCTATGGACAGATGAGACAAAAATCAAACTTTTTGGCAAGGCACATTGGTTCTATATTCACAGATGGAAAAATGAAGCATATCTTGAAAAGAACACTGTGCCTACTGTGAAACATGTAGGAGGCTCTGTTATGTTCTGGGGCTGCCTTGCTGCATCTGGCACAGGGTGTCTTGAATCTGTGCAGGGTACAATGAAATCTTAAGGCTATCAAGGGATTCTAGAGACAAATATGCTGCCCAGTGTCAGAAAGCTTGGTCTCAGTCGCATTTCATGGGTCTTGCAACAGGATAATGACCCAAAACACACAGCTGAAAACCCTCAAGAATGGCTAAAAGGAAAACATTGGACTATCGTGAAGTTGCCTTCTATGAGCCCTGACCTAAATCTTATTAAGCATCTTCGGAAGGAACTGAAACATGCCATCTGGAAAAGGCATCTTTCAAACCGAAGACACCTGGAGCAGTTTGCTCATGAGGAGTTGGCCAAAATACCTATTGAGAGGTGCAGAAGTCTCATTGACAGTTACAGGAATCGTTTGATTGTAGTGATTGCCTCAAAAGGTCGTGCAACAAAATATTAAGTTAAGGGAACTGTCATTTCCGTCCAGGCCTGTTTCATGAGTTTTCTTTTTTTTAAAATTATGTTGAAGCATGGCTGAAAAGCAATGTCCGACTTTCATTTGTTCATTTTCATAGAATTTTTATTTATTACTTTTGTCAGATTCAAGTTATGTCTGTGACTATTGTGGGTTTTTCTTTCATTAAAGAGGACCTTTCATCAGATTGGGCACAGGCAGTTCTATATACTGCTGGAAAGCTGACAGTGAGCTGAATTCAGCGTACTGTCGGCTTTCCCGATCTGTGCCCTGGGTAAAGCGCTATCAGTCCCAATACTGTAGCGCTTTACAGTCAGAAGGGCATTTCTGACTGTTAGCCAGGGACGCCCTTCTGCCCAGCAGCGCCTATCGCGCTGTACTGTGGAGCGGGGAGGAACACCCCCTCCCTCTGCTCACACAGCTCGTCCATAGACGAGTATTATCAGGAGGGGAGGGGGCGTTCCTCCCCGCTCCACAGTACAGCACGATAGGCGCTGCTGGGCAGAAGGGCATCCCTGGCTAAGTGTCAGAAACGCCCTTCTGACTGTAAAGCGCTACGGTACCGGGACCGATAGCGCTTTACCCAGGGCACAGATCGGGAAAGCCAACAGTGCGCTGAATTCAGCGCACTGTCAGCTTTCCAGCAGTATATAGAACTGCCTGTGCCAATATGATGAAGGGTCCTCTTTAAACGATGGATACCAACAATTTTGTCCACGTGTGTGTGTGTGTGTGTGTGTATAAAACATCTAATGAAAACATACTGTATAATAGCAGTAGTCCTTAGGTGGGCGCACAGCTCTGACTGGTGGCAAGAACCCATGCAGGACCTTTCCAGAGGAACTAAAATACGTTTATTGCCAAAAAAAAACAAACGCACCAAAAAGGAGTTGCTGGAATGAAATGAAACTTTATATGTGTGAATATAATTATGATGTATGTATCACATCTAAAGAGGATTGCGGAAAGCTATACAATCGATTGAAGGCTCTAGTACACTGTTGGACCACTTCTGGCCTGGGTACAAGATGCAATACAGACTGGTATAGAGGCATACAGGTTCTGTTTGTATACTGTAGCACATTTGTCAACAGATTTTGCAGTTGGGCCTGTAGATTCGGCACAGTCAGTGGATGCTGGAGCTGGTGGCCAAATCGGTCTAATAAATGCTTGATTGGTGTTAAATCTGTTAATGAAAACACTGTGACACCAAATTTCCTGCTGCTATTTGTATGTAAATGATCCAGGTAGAGAATGAGGTATGTAATAAAGGTATCCCCTGTGTCTGGATAGTGGACAAGTAAACTGTGGGATCTATTTGCACTTGGTGGACCAAACTGTTTCCTCTACTGGTGGACTGTCAGGGCCTTCTGGTGCTTATTTGTCATGTGTGTTCTGTTACAAAACCATTGCTCCCAACACTTCCTAACAGCTAGGTCAGAACGACCTATACGGCAGACATTTAATTGAAAAGACCATCCTATTTCTCTCAGTCCAATTATATGCATGCTCCCAAAGTCGGTCAAATAGCCAAAATATCTGAGTGCATTCTAGAGCCATTTCTAGCAGTAAAAGATCTCTCACCAAGAGGTAACTGCCCAAAAATACCCTCTAAGAAGCTTTCCATAGGATAGTAGGGGAAGCACTTTATACCCTCTTGTGGCAAGACCATATGTTTAATTAGACCACACATAAGTTATTTATATGTCTGTGGATAGGCCATAAAAATATTAACACTGAACAACCCCTTTTATATGACCCACACAGTGTAATGTCCCCCTAACCGGATGTTCGCCCCCATTACTGCCCCCACACAATATAATGGCACCATCGCTGTTCCCCATACAGTATGAGTAACCAGTGAAGAGGCCACTGTATGGAGGGGACCAGTGAAGTGGCCATAAAAAAAAAGTTGGCAAGAAAAACTCTTTAAAGAGGTTGTCCATAGATTGTAGTGACCCCTGTGGCCGGCAAAGAGGTGTGAAAATTAAAAAAAAAAAAACGGGGCCACACGGTGGCTCAGTGGTTAGCACTGCAGCCTTGCAGCACTGGAGTCCTGGTGTTCAAATCCCGCCAAGGGCAAAAAACCATCTGCAAGGAGTTTGTAGGTTTCCCCGTTTTTGCATGGACTTCCATCCCATATTCCAAAGACATACTGATACGGAAAAATGTACATTGTGAGCTCTATGTAGGGCTCACAATCTACATTAAAAAAAACAAAAACCGTGTCTGGTTTCAGGGCAGTGCCTAATTTTTGAAAATCCTGTACCTAATTGGTCTTAGTGGTCACATGAGGTACAGGACTCCCAGCAAGAAAGTGCCGGCATGAGACTGAACGGACACTGGCGGCAGACAACTGAGCAACGAGGATGAGTGAGTATGCTTTTGTATATATGTTAAATATTATATATTTACAATATTCTCTAGCAGACATGGGGTTAACACTCTACTGACATCATAGTCTTATATTCTTGGAACATGGGTGCGGTTAGTGTACACTATTTTAGAAATCTCCTTACATAGCTACAAGATGGAAGGTAACACCCACTCTCATGAATATAAATGAGTAAGAAATACACATGTCTGGGTCTGTCTTTGGGAAGACCAGGGGAAGACCAGGAGGTCTGTCTTTGGGAACACCAGGGTGGGTGGTCCAGGCAGATGGACATCCATGGACGTCGTAACCAGCCCAAGTCCACCAACCAGATGACAAGCATGAACCAAGCTGTAACTACAAGATATCCAGATGATTTAACTTCTCTGAAGATGTAAGCTATTGACAATTGACTGATATTTGTGTGATTTGGACATTTTCCCTGTTCCTGTGTTTTCCTTCAAGATATTAATAAACCTCTACACTGATTTATAACAAGATGACTTCTTCCTATCGTGGACAAGGCCAGGTCCGGATATTTAACAGTGGACACAAGTCTCACCGGCAAATACAAGATATTTAATAGTGGCGAGCCAGCCTTCCTCCGTTAATTCATGGCTATTTAATAGTGGCGAGCCAGAACAGTGGCGAGCCAGCATGGTCGGTTTTTTTTTCCTGTTTTTCTCGTTCCGTTCACTTGCAATTAAGGGGGAAGAGAGGAGTATTTTGCAAGTTGTATGAATTGCAAGATTCAGGAAGACTTCGAAAAGAAACCTATATTGGTGAGATACAGATGACTGTTGTACACGTGTTATATGATACGGAAGCCTGTATGAGGAAAGCCTGTGAGGAAACACAGAAGGACCACAAGTGCCAGACGTACTGAGACGTTCTGATGACAGGGACCAGCTGTTCCAAGGACAAGCTAAAGGTGAAGCTTTCCACAGTGGTGAGTAAAGATTTTACTTTTAAAGTATGGAAAAATTAGAGTTATTGTCTAAAAAGTGTAACGTTGATTTTAAAATTGTGCCTAGTGACAGTATAGAGAGTATATGGCAAGATTTGTATACACAATGTGAGCAGGCAAATTCTAAGATTGAAAATAGAATTTGTTCTACAAAGGAGAAGCAGGTATTTAGGAATATAGCTTCTTTGGTAAAGATTTTTAATGACATGGTAACAGAAAAGAAATTAAGTAATAGTATGCATAAATCTGTTCAGACAGATGAGAAATCTCAACATGTTGATAAAGAGCACCACGTGGCAGTAATGGCCATAGATGGTGAAGAACAAATGATACAAGAAACTAAATTGAAATTAAAATCTCAGGAATTTTTGATCAATCTGAGTAAAGCCATTCCCACATATGATGTAAAGATCCATGTGTGTAGAAACTCAGAAATTTTTGAAAGCCATGCAGAGAAATTTGATCTATCTAATGAACAAAAAAACAAAATGTTTAAATTATGGCTTCCTATTGATTTTACAGAACGTTTATCTGCAAAAATGTCTTATGATAACGAGTCAAATGATTGGTTAAAAGACAGTGATGTGGAGAGATTAAAGAAACTAATCTGGTGCACTAGAGGTGACAGCATGCCAACATCTGACATACTGAATGAGATAAAGATTGGCAGAAAAGAATGTACATATGCATTCATGTCTAAATTTGAGAGGACATACAAAACTGTCATTCAAAAGGTGAACTCTTCATCTATGGTGAAAAGTTTTGTTAAAAAGTTCAAATTCTTGGATGCAGTCACCCTTGCCAGTGCCTCAGATAAGACGACTTTATTTGAAGCTGCTAGTTTATTGGACATGGCCAGAAGGCATCAGAAACATATGTCAAATGTAAACCGAGTATGTCCAAAGCAAAAAGCAAAGCCTATTAAGAGACATCTGTCAAATCCGGTTAAAGTGTCCCCTATTTATAGGAGGGAAAGTGACAAAATCTATGAGAAACGTAGGAAATTACATGTTGCATATAAACCATATGCCATGCAAGAAAATCCACAAATTGAAATTCCATTATTAACTGAAATTAAAGAATTGCAGCCAACCAAATCTATTGAGTATCTGCAAAAGAATGTATCTGGGAATGTACCAGTTGTTTCCAAAATGTCAGATCTTCCCAGTAACCAAGAGGAATTTGAGCTACCTAATATTTTTAGGAAAAGGGCAAGCTTGGCATTCTCTAATGACCTGGTGGAGTTATTGTGGGATGTGATTGACAGGAAGGTCAGGGGTCGAGTTTAAAAGTATCTCTGAAGGAATGACTGTCTACTGAGTTTTACTTACGTACTATTTGGCTATATAAGGAGAAATCCCATTTACATGAGGAGAAGTCCAATGATCAGGTATAATCCACATGATTATGTGTTGATGTTTATAAATAATCCTAATTATGCTATTGTGAATAATACTATGGATCATAATCATAATATATGTATACACACAGGAGGAGAGTCTCATGTGTGGTGACAGATTTTCGTCATAGTCCACTCTCTAGATGCAGAGAGAGGAGGAACATGTTATGTACAATATATGAATATATGGCATGTATATGAATATATGTACAATATATGAATATGATCAAATAGTATTAGGAATCCATAAAGTTATTAAACTTTCCATTGGTTAAAATCAATATTGAATTAATTTGGTTTTTGCTAAAGTTTATCTATTTTTCAGATCAGAAATGTCATATATGGAAAAATGGATCAGTTCAATCAGTGATGTCCATTCATTCATTCATTCTTTCCTTATAGTCAAAAGAATGCATGGAGTGTCTAACTATTAATGAGTAAACAAATTAACATGGTGTGACTAATAACAATGCATGATAAAGTGATAGAAGTTATAACTTACCTTAAGCATGTTTTTCAATAGTTTCATGTAAAGTCCATGTTTTTAGGATTTTCAAGTTATAATCCATTATGTATGAAGGCATGCAACTAGGCATGGAGCTCTTACTTACTGTGAGAATAAGTGTTCGTTCATGTGGTCAGTTGATTGACAGCAACACATTGTGACCTGTGACCCTGATGGGCTGGTCAGTATAAGTGTTATGTGTGTTATGTGTCCACTGGTGTATACAACAGATCTGTGACATCACAAATAGGCCTAAGAAAATCAGGATGCATCCAACAAGGAAAAAAGGAAAATATATCCAACAAAGAGACGTCTATTTTCTTTCTACTGTCTATTTTCTTTTTCTACTATTTTCTATTTCTTTCTATTTTTTATCTTATGTGATCCTCTATATTAAATTGGGAAATCAGCAAATATATTTGAAATCCATCAAAAGGAACCTCATATGTTTATACCTACAGGAAAACCGAGTGTTTAAGTCACATGAGCTGAGAGAAAAGGTGACAGCTGCACTACAAAGCAAGGTTATTTTAGGTGAACATTTTGTAGCAAAAGAAGAAGCTTTTGACTAAGATATAGATAGCTCTTCAATATATTTGTTCAAACCTGACAAATAAAGGTTTATTGGGGTAATTGGATCATGGGATAATAAATATATTAGGTATGGTGGAAGAATCTAGTTAGCTATAGCCAGTATTGTTTTATTATATTATTATTGATTATGTATTCTTACATGTACACACACACTTGCATACACTTACACACATCAACATCTACAAACATTGGGAAAACAAACATTGGGAAAACATAAGTGTCTTATATGCAAATGAGATAAGCTAATCATCTTCATGAAAGGAGAAGTATAATATCATCAAAGGATATGGGATATCAAGAGAGATAGTCTCTGGTTTATTCTTTACACTTCTGATTATAGGATGTGACATATTTTGAAAAGTTTATGTTTATATACTTATTTCATATATATGGTATTCACATACAGCCAGTACACAAGAATATATACAGTTAAGTTAAAGACAGTCAAGTATGTTAAGTCTTGTCTCTATTCTTGGTATTGGAGGTATCTGAAAGGTTAAAAAGGTCACAGGAGTCTGTGAAGAGACGAGGTGTTAAGAGGAAACTTTAGGCACATACGTTTTTATGAATAAAGGTTAATATTGTGTCTCAGATAAAGAACACAATGATATTTAATAAATGAATGTTTAAAATAAAATAATATCTTATTAAAAAGGAAATAAAGTGATTAAACTTTAGAAAATGTATGATTAAGTATAATATAACACATTCATATAGGAACATATGTTTAGTATAATTGGTGAAAAGTTCTAACTAAAGAATAAATATTGTGATTGTCTATAGAATGGTAATTAATAATCACATTATATTTCAGAGTTATGTTGCAATTTGTCATCACAAGTAAATTACACATATATATTCATACATATAGATATAAAGATATATATGTTGATATCCAGTATTCAGCAAAGAAGAAAGAAGATATAATCTAATTGTATGAATATTGTTGTATAGTATATCTTGAGAGTTCAAACAGATATTTCACTCTCAAAAGGGGGAAATGTTAAATATTATATATTTACAATATTCTCTAGCAGACATGGGGTTAACACTCTACTGACATCATAGTCTTATATTCTTGGAACATGGGTGCGGTTAGTGTACACTATTTTAGAAATCTCCTTACATAGCTACAAGATGGAAGGTAACACCCACTCTCATGAATATAAATGAGTAAGAAATACACATGTCTGGGTCTGTCTTTGGGAAGACCAGGGGAAGACCAGGAGGTCTGTCTTTGGGAACACCAGGGTGGGTGGTCCAGGCAGATGGACATCCATGGACGTCGTAACCAGCCCAAGTCCACCAACCAGATGACAAGCATGAACCAAGCTGTAACTACAAGATATCCAGATGATTTAACTTCTCTGAAGATGTAAGCTATTGACAATTGACTGATATTTGTGTGATTTGGACATTTTCCCTGTTCCTGTGTTTTCCTTCAAGATATTAATAAACCTCTACACTGATTTATAACAAGATGACTTCTTCCTATCGTGGACAAGGCCAGGTCCGGATATTTAACAGTGGACACAAGTCTCACCGGCAAATACAAGATATTTAACAATATATTTATCATTTTACACCTTCCACTTGCCACATGGGTTGCTCCAATTCCTCAAAACCTCTTTAAAGAATGTATCCATCTTTCTAATATTGATGACCTGTCCTTAGGATAGTCCATCAATATTACAACTGCGGGTGGTCTGTCAGCCAGGACCTCTGCAGATTTTTCAGGACAGTGCAGCTACAGGTAATTATAACAATTCTAGGAGCCACACTGCTCACTTGCCATACAGAATGTAGCAGTGGATTTAGGTAGTGCAGTGATGCACAGCATATGGTGGGCGAGCAGCCTGGCTCCCAACATGTTATTACCTTTTAGCCGTCCTGTCCCGGTACAGTTTTTTTTTTATAACTCAAATTTTTATTGAAAATTTTTTTAAACAATAAGAAAAGAAAAAACAATTACAAGTTACAAGGCGAACACCCGCCCTGCGAACAGAAAAAGCACACAGTGCAACACAAAATACAATCAGAAGAATAAAATAAAAAAAAAATAAATAAATAAAAAAAAAATAAAAAAAAAATTTAAGACAAAGAAAGCAACATAGAAAAAAAAGAAAAAGGAAAAAAGGGGGGGGGAGGGAGGGGTTAGTGGGACAGATGAGTGGGGGAGAGGACTAAATGTGGGGGGTGAAAGGGTAGGTAGGGGTGAGTGTGAGCAGTCAGGAAACCAGTGAGAGCGCTCGCCAGGTCATCCATACCACAGCCAGTTGGGAAGGGCTCGGGAGCAACCACTGGTCAAATACCTGAGACGAACAACAAGAGTATCAATCAGAGGAGAGGTCAGAGCCCAGGAGCGTCCGGTACTCTGCAGACTGTTGAAACCTGAACCAGTAGAACCAGGTTTTGATGTACGCCTCAGTCGTGCCATGCAGGAAAGACGTGAGATTTTCCATGCGCATTATCTTGTTGACCTTCGAAATCCAGAGGGAGAGAGGAGGAGGATCCACTCGTTTCCAAAAAAGGGGGATACAAGCCCGGGCAGCGAGGATCAGGAATCTAAGTAGGGAACGCTTAAAGACCTTTACAGAAGACTCACAATGATTAAGGAGGAACAGGGCAGGGCCCAAATGGTGAGAAGTTTCAGTAAGCTGGAGGGTTATCCGCTTGACCCCCTCCCAGAAGGACGAAAGGGCAGGACAGGACCAAAAAATGTGTAGCAGCGTGCCTTCCTCGTCGCCACAGCGCCAACATAATGGGGAGACCTGAGGAAACATAGCATGGAGTCTCGTAGGAACCCTATACCATCGGGACAAGATTTTGTAGCTGGCCTCCTGGTGGCGAGAGCTGATGGAAGCAGTATGAGAAAGGCGAAAAATGCGCCTACGCTGCTCCTGAGAGAGGGAAAGGGATAAGTCAGATTCCCATTTCAACAAGAACGGCGGAACAAAGTCCTCCGGAGGTTCAACCAGGATCCGGTAAGTGAGCGAGAGGGAGTGGCGAAGGGGGCCAGCACCAACAAAAATCTTCTCCAAGGGGGTAGGTTCGACGCGGAACTCTGCAGGAGCAGGGAGAGAATGTAAAAAGTGACGAAGTTGCATCCCCCGCCAAGCATCCAAAGGGGGCAGCTCAGGAGGGGCCTGGGAATTCAGAAGTGTAGTCCATCCCCCAGCGTCCTGGAAGTGACAGGCACGGAAAATCCCATGACGGCGCCAATTACGAAAAACTCGGTCAAACATTCCAGGTGGAAAGGCAGGATTGCCCAGCACTGGGAAAAGAGCGGAATCCTTAGGGAGGAGAGTGGAGCGAACAAGGCCCCTGGAGCAAATCCGAAGCGTGGGACCAAGGGTAGGGTGAGAAAAGAGAGATGACAATGAGGAGGAGTCCAACCATGGGGCAACCTGCAAAGGGATCGGAGAGAATGCCTGTTCGATGTAGACCCAAGGTTTAGAAACAGCATGCCTACACCAGTCCACGACACGAGTCAGGTGGGTAGCCAAGTAATAGGACTTCAGGTCCGGAAGCGATAAACCACCGCAACTCTTGGGACGAAAGAGAAAAGCCTTGCTCACTCGGGCGGGTCTGCCCGACCAGATGAACTTCAATTGGACGGAAGTGAGGGATCTAAGAAAAGACAGAGGGATGTGAATGGGAAGCGCCTGCATCAAGTAGAGAAGACGAGGGAGAATGTTCATTTTAAAAATCGCGCATCTCCCGAACCAAGTAAAGGCTCCAGTGGACCATCGAGTACAATCAGCCCTGATAGACGCCAGAAGTGGGGGGAAGTTGCAACGAAAGAGATCTTTCGGGTCCGGAGTAAGATAAACCCCCAAATATTTGAGAGAAGTGGGGGCCCAATGAAAAGAGAAAGATTGACTCAAGGAGGTGGCCGCCGAGGAGGAAAGGGTCACATTAAGGGCTTCCGACTTCGAAAAGTTGATTTTAAAATTCGAAAGGGTCGAGTAAACCTGAAAGGCAGACATCAGAGCTGGAAGAGAAACATGAGGGGAGGAGAGAAAAAATAGCAAGTCGTCTGCATAAGCCGCCACTTTGTATAAACAGGAAGAATGAGCAGCGCCTGAGATGTTCGGGTCGGCTCGAACCTGGCGGAGGAAGGGTTCAAGAGTCAGGACGAAAATGAGAGGCGAGAGGGGGCATCCTTGCCTAGTGCCATTTCGGATAGGGAAGGACTGGGACAATAAACCGTTCACCCTAACCATCGCTGTAGGGAGAGAGTATAGAGCCATGATCCAACTCATCATGCGATTTCCAAGACCAATATGTAACAGGGTCTCTTCCATGAACCGCCAGTTGACCCTGTCGAAGGCTTTCTCAGCGTCAGTTGAAAGAAGCATGAGAGGAGAGCCCGATTGTTTAGCCCCATACATGAGGTTGATAGCTTTGGTAGTATTATCTCGAGCCTCACGGCCGGGTAAAAATCCAGCTTGATCCGCGTGAACAATATTTCCTAACAAGGGCGATAAACGCGTCGCAAGGATCTTGGCTAAAATTTTTAGGTCAACATTGATTAGCGAAATGGGGCGGTAGTTAGAGCACAGAAGAGGGTCCTTTCCGGGTTTGGGGATAACCGCTATGTGAGCACACAGGGAGTCACGACAAAGGGCCGAGCCATCGGTGAGAGAATTGAAAACTTTCAACAGTCTGGGGCGGAGTTCAGGGCCAAGTTTCTTATAGTATACCAAGGTAAGGCCGTCTGGGCCTGGGGCCTTACCCGTTGCCATACTGGAGATAGCTAAAGAAATTTCCTCTTCAACAATAGGAGATTCCAAAGCCGTCAATTCCTCTAGAGACAACGACGGGAGACCAGAGGAGGAGAGATAAGAACGAATGCGATCTCGGAACTCCGCTTCAGGGAGAGGAGAAGGGCCAGAGTTTACAGAATACAAAGAGGCATAGTAGTCCCAAAAGGCAGCTGCAATATCAAGGGGCATGTGTAATCGAGTACCCTGGGCGGAATTGATGCATGGAACGTAGGTGGAGGACTGCTGAACCCGAAGGGCCCTAGCTAGTGAACGCCCGCTCTTATTTCCAAACTCATAAAAATGACGTCTGCATTTAGCTAGAGTACCCTTCACCCTATCAGTGACGAGCGTACGCAATTCCTCTCGGGCGCTGGCAAGCTGGGAATAAACATCAGGAGTGATTTGGCGTTTATGAAGAAGTTCCAATGAGCGGATCCGCTGCAGCAGAGATTCAATACAAGCCCGGCGTTCCTTGTTTAAGCGGGAACCATGTTGCAACAGGATACCCCGGATAAAACATTTGTGAGCCTCCCACACCATTGGAGGAGCAATCCCCGACAATTCCTCCCTCTCAAAGTATTCCCCCAAACGGGTCTTAATGTCATCCAGGATGGTTACGTCATCAAGAAGTGATGCGTTAAGTTTCCACTGACGCTGGAAGGGAATAGGAGAGGACAAGGAAACAGACAAAGTAACCAAAGCATGGTCGGAGAAAGTAATGTTATCGACTTCCGCAGCCAACAAAGAGTGGAGATGTTGGTGACGGATAAAGAGGTAGTCGATACGAGAGTATCGGTGATGGACCGGAGAGTAATAGGAGTAATCCCTATCCAATGGGTGGAGTAACCTCCAGGAGTCCACAAGCTGGTGGGAATGAAGGTCCCTCTTAATCCTCCTGATGAGCGAGTAAGGGTGAGAAGAGACGCCAGCAGAAGAGTCCAATGAAGGGTCTAGGACCAGATTAAGATCACCCCCCGCCACCAGGAAGCCCTCCACAAAGCCGTCCAACAGCCCTAAGTAAGAACTAAGGGCACGACCCTGTCCCGAGTTAGGCAAATACAAAGAGGCAAAAGTAAAAAGCTGAGAGGAGATACGACCCTTGACCATAACAAGTCTCCCCTCAGAATCAGTGCGAGTCTCCAAATGTTCCCAAGGCAGGGAGCGAGAAATCAAGATACTAGTCCCTCTGGATTTCGGGTCAGGAGAAGAGCTATGATATGCATGAGGAAACCAAGCATTAGTCAACGTGTATGGCTTGGTAGAGCAATGGTGAGTTTCCTGCAAAAACACAACATGAAGGCGCTTACCTTTGAGCAGATTGAAGAGTACGGAGCGCTTCTCTGGACTATGAAGGCCTCTCACATTGAGGGAGCCCACGGCGATGGAGGAAAGGCGATCAAGCGGAGGCATGGAGGGAGACGGGCTTTCCCAGCTCACACCCTAGGAGCAGAGAGAGAAAAAAAAAAAAAAAAAAAAAAGGGGGGGGGGGAGGAAGGGGAGAGGGCGAAGAATTGAAGAGGGTAAAGGGGAGGGAAAGAAAAAAAAAAAAAAAAAAGAGAGAAAAGTAACAGAGTAGAGGAAGGAGAGCAGTAAAGAATGAGGGGGGGGAGAAAGGAAAGGGAAAAAGAACCAAGAGTAGAACAAATCTAACTACCCCTAGACAAATGGGCCAGGGGCACAACAACAGACAGGAAGGAGTGAGGGAGTAAGAAAAGATGGGGGGAGAAGTGGGCCCGCAAGCACCACGAGTGTACCTGGTAAGGAAGACCCTATGCCCCCACCCCCAACAAAGTGTAAAGGGATAGGAAGCACAGGGCTACAAACTGACTCTAAGGTCCAAATAACAACATTGTATAAAAACACAGCAATACCAACAACAAGGGCCATCTATAAAGCCCAGCAGGAACAGGATCAAGAGGAACAGAGTAGTCACAAAACAAAATAAACATAGTGAAAATGTCCACCAACCGCGAAACAAGTCCAAGACCACTCAACATAAAAGGATATTAACACTGTCCTGTGGGCAGATCAAAGACCGGCGGCATGAGGGCTCATGCTTCAATGGGAAGCTGAGCTGAGAGATCTGGTTGGCGGAGCGGAGACCCAGGCGGATCCGGTATTGGAAGACGTCGTGGAGATGAGTTTCGCCGAGGTCTCTCTCTGGAAGCAGCCGAAGAAGAACGCCTGGAACCGCGGCCGCGCCTGGGTATAGTAGGGCGGGAGGAATCCAGAGCAAGCCAGTTCGGGACTGAGACAGGGCGCACATCCAGGGAGGCAAACAAATCAGGCAAGTCTGCCGGGGAACGGACAACAATCGAAGACGAGCCAACACGAACAATCAAATGGAAGGGATGACCCCACCTATAGGAACCTCCACAGTCCTTAATCAGAGTCAACACCGGCTGAAGGGCACGGCGCATAGCCAATGTGCGGGATGAGACGTCTGGGTAGAGCTTGACAGAGGCATTCTCAAAAGGCACCGATCCCATATCCCAGGCACACCTCAGGATGTGTTCCTTGTCCGTGAAGTAATGTAGTCTACACAGAACGTCTCTAGGATTAGCAGGGTCAAGCGGGCCAGAACGTTGGACTCTATGCACACGGTCCATCATGAAGGTAGCATCCAGCGGGCGTTGAGTCGCCATATTGAAAATGGTATTAATACGGCTGACCAGATCATCCTGAGGGCCTTTTTCTGGCACTCCTCGTAATCGAATATTATTTCTGCGACCCCGGTTCTCCTGGTCATCCAGGAGCAAGGCAATTTGTTGAAGGCGGGCCTCAGAGTGGGTTTGATTGCTCTCCACTGCAGACAGGCGTTGTTCCAAAGAGGACAGTGTTTGATCAGTAGCGTCAGCCCTAGTAGTAAGTTGAGACACATCAGACTGGATCGCACCGAGGGCCTGTGCCTGGGATTGTTCCATTCGGGAAACTACAGCATCCAGGTCCTGTTTAGTGGGCAGAGCTTGAATAAGGTCCCGAAGTAGCTGAAAGTCCGCAGAGGCAATATGGGCTGCCGAGCAGGGCAGGGAGGCCGAATCCATGGATTGCACGTCATGTCCAGGGAGGGTGGCAGACAGTGAAGGAGGTGGCTGCGATTGGCGAAGCGGAGGAGATGGAAGGGCCATGTCATCAGTGCCAGACCCAGTAGCCGAGGTTCCAGATCGGGACAGGAAGGTAGAGATTGACGGTGAGTGAGTAAGAGAGCGACTCGGCGTGCGGGAAGGAGCAGTAGAGGTGTTAGGACGTCTTCTGGACATATCACAATGAGAAGCGACCATAGAAGGTAAGGAAGGTACACTCGCAGTATCACCAGGCCTTACATGAGGCGGTCACACAGTTCCATAATCAAACCTGGTACCCATGAGGTGCAAAAGGAGCAATGGGAGAAGTGCTAGTTCCGTGGGGATATACTGCAGAACGTGGAACACACAGCAAGTGGAGGAAGGTGAGGAGCCCCCCTGATGGTGGAGTAGGGGCTCAGCACTCCCTTCACACCACTGCAGTGCACGACAACAAAAAAAAAAAAAAAAATTCCCTGCTAGAAAGGTCTCTGAAGAGGGTAAGAAAGTCCAAAAAACAGTAGGGAGTACTCACAGAGTTAGCAGAATGTCCCAGCAGAAAGTGTCAGGATGGGAGCCAAAACAGCAGGGGGGGGTGAGGTGTCTCCACTTCAGGCAATGCAGGGAGGCCAGGCAGCAGGTAGAGCAAGGGGTTCAGAGAGCACGTCCCGGTACAGTTGATCTGCAGTGGTCCTTGGCGGTGGGTCCCCAGAAACAATTTCACTGGTGGGTCGTAGACATCCAAGTCCGAGACTGCTCCCACTGTTCAGCTATTTATCCCTCATCTTATGAATAGAAGATAAATATTCTTAATGGTATAACCCCTTTAGCTATTTATTTGCTGTTTTGCAATGTTTTGTCCTATGGCATAAATGGAATAACTATCGTGGGTGCTGCTTCACACTCAAGAACATTTCAGATAAATTTCCCTCTTGTTATTGCACCTTTTATATCATAAATGTGTGATAATGAAGCTGGCAGTGCAAATGAAATATTTTACACTGTAATCATAATTCACCTAGATACATACATTACATTACATGTGCCCCAATTTCAATAGTACAGAAAACAGTAGGATATATTTTCTGAAGTATTTTTCTATAATTTGAAAGTTCGGAAACAATTAGAACTCAGTTAAGTACATTATAGTGTGTACATATATATATATATATATATATATATATATATATATATATATATATATATATAATCAATTGAAATAATAAAATACTTATTAAAAAAACTTAATACGTGTTTGACCATCACTTCTTCCTGGAACTTTCTCATAAGTCAGTTTCCTCCTCTTCTGCTGAGACAGCGGAATAATATTTGCTTCTGTATTGTTTTTTAACAAAAAAAAAAAAAAAAAAGAAAAAAAAAAAAAAAAAAAAAAGAATCAATTTAGTATTATAGCAGACATTGCTATATATAACATGTAGACATAACCTGAATGTATTTTAAAACAAAATTTGTTTGAAATGAGAAGAAAAGGATATTGTAATATATATAGAATTATTCTCAATACAAAATACTCAAACCTTAACACGCTTCAGATATATGGCCAGGGTAGCAAAGTGTTACATGCAGGTCATGCACGTGCTTTATGTCCTACAGCAGTTCAAAACTGGGGTATTTCTGCTCCTGTGCACAGGCAGGACAGATGGGATTTTTAATTGATTCATTTAAGATGTGCACTACCTAATCTATATAATAGGGAAGACTCCAATGTCCAACTTTGTTTATTTCTGTCCTGTGTGGACCTTGGAAAGAAATGAGAGGGCTAGGACTCATGTCAGCAACTGCAGATGTGTCATGTTTGTAGCCTCCAGAAGGAGGATCTCACAACCCCAGGGAGTTCACCAAGAAGTTTTCCCTGTCTCAGGAGGTTCATTCTCACAGGTGGTGGATCCATCTGAATGACTAAACGTTCACATTCCAAATTTAGTGGATCCTATTGACAACAGACACATCCCTCTGTGGTGCACAAGTAGACAAAGGCCTAGTCTAGGGGACTTGGAGTATGCAGCAGAGAAACATGCCCAATCTGAGAAAACTCAGCGGTTAGCCTGGTGCCTCTACAATTCTCAATTTATTTGAGAGAGAAAGCAATCAGAACCAGATTGGACAATATGTTGACTGTCTTTTACATCAACAAGCACTCAATCTCAACCCCTTCTCAGAAAAGTGGAAATGATCTTAGCTTGGGCAGAGAAGAATCTCTCACATCTCTTAACAATGCACATAGGGATCGCTATGTGATTGCAGGTCAACTGAGTGGAAGTCACTCCGTTCCTGCAAAGTGGTCTTTGAACTCAGAAATCTCTCATAAGATCACCATGAAATGGACCATTCAGAGGTAGATCTCATGGCAAAAAGATCTAATACCAAGATGGAGACATTCTGCTGGCTGTATCATGCAGATAGTCCACTGACGGGATTCCCATCCCATTGGGGTTCAGGTTGGCTTATATCTTCCCTCCAGTTGAGAGACCAATTGGAAACCCCGAGTCAGAACCTGATGTCTCTATCTCCAGGGGTGAACCATGGCTTTCTGCCGCCTGAGGCGGACGTCAGAAAGCCCCCCCCCCCGAGGAGGGGGCGGGCCAAGCGGAAGGGGGTGGGGGCCGAGCGGAGGGGGTGGGGCCGAGCGGAGCGAGCATCTTTACCAGGCAGAGAACAGGCAGGGAGAGGACCTGCTCTCTGCCTGAGTGTGATGGGCGGCCGCTGCTCCAGCGGCCTCCCCAATCCACCGCTCAGTGACGGTGACCCTAAGCCAGTCCAGGACAGCTTGTCCTGGACTGGCTTAGGTCAGCAAAAATGCCGCCCTCCCTGTGGCCCTGGCATAGTGCCACCTGAAGGTCGCTTCAGGTCGCCTCATGGGAGGTGTGGCGCTATCTCTCTGCTTTTCCCAGATCAAAAGAGTTTGAACCTGACAGCCTGACGGTTGACTGGTCTCTTTTGCAATCTAGAAGAGGAGGAATACCCTTCTACAATCCTATAGATCTCCCAATAAGATTCCGGTGGAAGTACTGTGCCATATTAAGGGGAAGAACTACAACACACCCAGCTCACAGAGTTCAGCTCAAGGGGTTGTTACATACATTTGGGAGTGTGGTCTTCCCCATTTTATAGGATAAGGGTGTGCATCTTAATTGAATTCTAACTCTCCTACCAATGCACAGGAACCAAAATACCCCATCTTTGTGCTGCTGTTAGGATTAAGTGAAAACTAGTTAACATTAGAAATGAATGCTTCTTTTGTGCTGCTTCTGATTCCTAGCCTGGAGGCAAACATGTGCGCAAGATACAATGAGATAGCATCAGATTCCAAGCAACATTCTAGAACTCTACACCTACATCTACCTTAATAGAAACAATAAATTATAAGTTGCATCCAGGGAGGTTGAAGAGGCACGAAGACAGCAGGGAGTCACACCAGAGCTCAGGAGTGGTCAGTGACATTTTTTTTTTTTTATGTTTAATCCCCTTTAATCCACATCACCTGGGTTTCTAATCACTATACTCTGGGGTATAGTGAAAAAAACCCAGAGTATATAATAGTTTGTGGGTGTTAAACTCCCAAAGTTTTGGGTTCTGAACCCAGAATGTTTGCAGTATTTATTAGAAAGGAACAGTGAACGGATCACTAGGGGACATAATACTATGTGAAGGGGCCACTATAGGACATTATTTTGTGTGGAGGAGTGCCGTTATGAGACATTATATTGTATGAAGGAGCAACTTTTTGGACATTATAATGTGTGTAAATGGGGAATTATACTGTGTAAAAGGGGCGCTATGGATGTATGTATGTATGTGTGTGTATGGGGGGGAGACAAAAGTTTATATGGGCCTATTCTGCTAGGGGCAGAACACAAACAGGATGCCAAGGTAGACTTGTATGGAATGGACTTTATTACAGTCCACTTCAGTAGGTCTGCCTCAACAACAACAAAAAAAACAACACTCAATTTGGGTTGCTTGCTTGCTGCAGTGCACATGGGTTGCTTGGGAAGGGGCTCACTGAGGCTCTGTCATTCAAGGGCCCACACCTGGAGCTGGCCCTGATTGCAACTACCTCATAAACCTTTTCAGTTCTGGTCTCTGAGTGTAAAGAGCAGTATAGGGAGAAAAAGGCCCATGTAGGTGGTTGCTTAGCATAGTGTAAGACCATAGATGCGATAGGTGTGTTCTTTCCCTATATGCAGCCTTTTCCATGGTGTATTATGTTGATCACAAAACTCATGAAACACCAGATTCAGAATAACTGTGAAGTGAATAGTGAATATGTAAGGCTAGGGATACCCAGTGACAAGTGATGAGAAAATCCAAACTGCACAGTTCCATGCCAAACGTTTTGAGTTTATGTTCCTGAACCCGAACTTCAGTGTCCTTTTCAGGGTAGTGACAGTAAACTATGTGTGTATACCCATACCTTCTCCTAGTGCAGTAAAATTAATTGCGTGTGTACTCATACTGGCTCCTAGTACAGTAACAATAACTGCGTTTGTATACACATATTATACCCCACTATAATACTATTATACGCCAAATCGCCCACCCATCCATCCACCCTAGTATTTGACTTACCAGACTCCTTAGGCTAGGGAGCACTGGTTATGGGCTCATACTAATGTTAAAGTATTGGTTTAGGTTAAAAATGGTTTATCATGAGAAATAATGAGAAAATATTTATTGATTTAATAAAAATAATGTACAGTATGACCATAATCATTGCATTATTTTTATAAGTTCATTTTATTGAAATACCTTATCTTATTTTTAGAAACCTGTTTGAGAAACACACTGTACCTGCTGACATTTCTTCTTTTGTCAGGCTACGTTTCATTAGTAATCTCCTCTTTCCAACAACTTCTTCTTGGGAGGAATAAGAAACATCAGTCACGTCTTTGCTGTTAGCTGTGAAGAGATGATTGTGAAATGTCCCTTGTGTTTGTTGTAATGGGCCCCTTCGCAACTCTGAAGCTTGCGGCTGGCTAATTGCATTCATTAATTTGTTTTCACAATTTGATGGATTTGTTGAGTTCTGTTCATGTATTAAATCTGCATAGAAGCTTTCTTTATTAATGGAAAAGCTTGGCTTTTGTTCATTAGGTTTGTAGACAGGGTATGAATGACAGACCCCGTGCAATAAACAGTGTTGTCCACATTTGGTAGATGCTTTAGACCGTGACATATCTGATTGACGAGTAGTCTCGTTGCTGACACATGGATTCTGATTATTAGTGTAAAGTCCTTTGATGGCATCAATGTGTTCCATATTGGTTGGAGTTTGAGAGGAGGTAGATAATCTCAGTTTATGGAGGGCAGTGATATCACTAAAGTTCTAAAGAAGAAAATAATATAGTATATAATTTATATAAGATTGGTAAATCCAGTGCATTTTCAATTTGCCAAGACCAGCTTAATGTTGCTGTAAGTCCAACGAAAAAAAAAATATTGGGCATTCCAACCTATTTCTAAAACACAGACTGCATATGATTCCCTATTGCAACTACATACTGGACATGCAGCAGCACATGAGTCTGCAATTCTCCACTAAAGTGTATGGGAAAAGCCTGCAACATATTAAGGGTACATTCATACAGAAGACAAATGGCGCTGAATTTGGTGTGGAATCCGTGTCAGATTCAGCGCTAAAAAAAAAAAGCCTCCCTTCGACTTCAATGGGTTGCTTTTTCTGCTAAATTCACCAAATTCAGCGCCATTTTCCTCCATGCTAATGCACCTTTAGGCTGTAAAAGAGCTGGATATATATGCATGTGGTGGTTAGAAAGGTAGTTGATTAGTTGGAGGCCCACTAGATTCCCATAATGGTGGAGCTCTATGTTCCCTTTCTTACACATTTGCACGTTTCTCCTTTTTTTTTCTTTTTCTGGATGCAGGTTGTGAGCCCCATATAGGGATCACAATGTACATTATTTTTTTCCTATCAGTATGTCTTTGTAGAACGGGAGGAAATCCACGCAAACATGGGGAGAACATACAAACTCCTTGCAGATGTTGTTCCTGGTGGGATTTGAACCCAGGACTCCAGTGCTGCAAGGAATCGGTGCTAACCACTGAGCCACCATGTTGCCTCCTAGTGACCTTGTTCCTGGTACTGACCATGTTCCTGTCTGTCTGTTTGGTGTCATGCATCGGTCTCTTGACTCATCTAGGTCAGCAGGGGCTAGTACTGGTGTAGCGACCTAGTTGTTTGTTGTGGTGAAAACCAGATCCCCGTATTCCCGAGGATTAAAGGGTAAAGACCTGGGAACTGTTTAAACAATGCTCTCTACCGTAAGTCAAACCAATTTACTGGTACAGTGGGTCAATCATAATCAAAACAGCACACTGCACTACTACATGCACCATGCTTGTTCCAATGAACTTGGGGCCACAAAAGTATGTTTGTGACCCTATCTAAGAACATTGCTCAATACTGTTGTTGGTTTGGGAGTTTTTAGATGTGACAGTCTCCCTTTAATACTGTATATAAATGTACT
Organism: Leptodactylus fuscus; assembly: GCF_031893055.1. Lineage (NCBI taxonomy): Eukaryota > Metazoa > Chordata > Amphibia > Anura > Leptodactylidae > Leptodactylus > Leptodactylus fuscus. The sequence continues at coordinate 183,569,816 of NC_134265.1, forward strand.
AGCTGTTGGGTACACTGGCCTCAGCCAATGATTGGCTTAGTGGTTGCATTTCTGTGTCAAGAGGGACCAGGAAGTGGAGACATTATTATAAATGTCAAAGAAATAAAATGACACTTAGTTTGGGCCCCTGGTTAGGTGTACTCCAAGACCAACTGAAATAAAGTATATAACTTATTAATTAATTATTGCAATATACATGGCACCAACATTAAAGAGGTTGTGATAAAACATGTCAACTGGTTTATACTCACCATGACCAAATGTTCCAGAACTTAGTAGTAACTTTGCAGCTAATATTATCTAATGTTTAGGCTGATCTTTGACCACATTTTATTGGGTTGTTTCACTGAAATCCTGTCTTCCTAACTACATCAGGGAAGACAGGCTTGCACATTCCAGTGAGCGCCCTCTATTGGTTTGCAACACTGAGGCAGCAACTGACTTCCCAATTACATTATGGAAGACAGATTTGCATATTCTTCCCATAGTCCCTTGCGAAGTGGAGTGCTAAAGGCTTAATAAGTCTCCACACACCTATATGGTGGTCTCTCCCCAAGGAGAGACAATATCCCCTTAACCACATTTTCCTATACGTTTTCTCACCTTTAGAACTTTTGATGGCACTTCTGGAAAAAGTTCTTTCAATTGTTTATGGGTTGCAGCGAGTAACCATTGTAATGAGGATCCTCTATGTTGTAGTAGCTGAGCTACCATGGGATTAATGCATGGGAATGAAATTAGAACTTTCTCTGTCTGTAAAATATTGGTGATGTAACATTAGATTGTGAGCTTCGTTGATAATGGTAAATACATACTACTACCATTTGGATACTGTGCAGCGTAAATTTGATGATGTAAAATACCCTATGCTCTTTGGCCATTGCTATTACATTGCTGTTAGTGAAATGCATTTGAAGATAAATATATTTAAAGGGGATGTCAACATGGGCAGAGGCATAGCAAACAAGGGGGGTGGTGGCCCCAGCCTCATTGACTCTTATAGGTACGTTGACTCTCTCCTGGGGCCGCCGCAAACACTAACAGGCCCTTCAACATCTGCAGGGCACAGTGACAATTTAAATACTTGTAAGTTGGCTTCCTGCTCTTCCACTCTGTAACTTGTAAGCAGCAACTCACCTCAGGCCTGCAGCTTACAAGGTGCTGAAGACCAAGCAAGATGTCTGGTTCCCTAAACAATAACGTCACAGCATTGTGCCTCCTGCGCTGGGATTGCAGGCATGTTAATCAGGGAGGCGAAACTATGTACAGAGAAAAGAAGGGAACGTTCTTTTTTAACAAGAAAGAGGGGAGAGGAAATGGGTATGAGGCCACATCCTCTGAAACTGAGGAACGGGAGAATCAGAGTGTATCATGTATGATCCACTGGATAGCTTTCCAGAATGAGCTAAGTCTATCTCAGTTCCAGAAGATGTGCAGGAGGGTACTTTTACAACAGTGACACTACTGTGAACATGAAATGCAGGACTCTGGGAACTCTGTACCAGTGGAATAAGATCTTACTGTTCATTTCTTGGTTGGAACTACTAATAGAGGACTAGAAAAGGAGGAGAAAAAGTGGAACTATTGTCTACTCTGCCACTCCAATTCCAGTGGAAGCTCCGAGAGGGCAAGAAGGTAACCACCCTGTAACCATCCTGTTCTTAAATTAACTTATCAACATAGGATACTTCAACAGACACATTGTCAAAAGAAGATTTCATATGGAGACAGTTAGATCTGTAATATCTATTCTGCAACAGGTAGATTACATGACCATACTCAACCTCAACGACGCCTATTTACACATCCTGATTTTTCCTCCACACAAGAATTATTTAAGGATCGTGGTGGTCATAAAGGGGTACTTAAGACACCTTTATTTTACTTATCCTTTTTGGAACAACTTCATCTCCCTACATGTTCACCCAGGTGATAGATTGGACAAGAAGTTCTTCCTTTCTCAAGAAACCCATTTATCTCTCAAATTGTGTATACATCTGAAAGATGGGAAGTCCATGATCCAACCTCGTTGGACCCTGCTGACCACAGACACATCTCTTTTGGGTTGGGGAGCCCATCCACATCTGGACAAAATTTCTGACCAGGTGTCCTAGATTACCTATGAGAAAATGTCATTCAGCAACTCCGAACTATACGGTTGGCACTTCTACACTTCTCCAACCAACTGGGAATAGGGAAGCAGTCAGAGTACTCTTAGACAACGTGACAACAGTTCTCTCTATAAACAATTAGGGAGGCCACTGATCCCATCTCCTTCTCAGAGAAGTGGGGATGATCTTGAAGTGTGCAGAAAAGAATTTAACTGATTTCTCTGCAGTATATATCAAAGGGTTGCTAAATGTAATAGCAAACCAGGTGAGTCAAGGTCTCTCTGTTCCTGGGGAATGGTCTTTGAATCCATAAATCTTCCAGTTGATTACTCAGTAGTGGGGTTATCCAGAAGAGGATCTGATGGTGACCAAACTCAACACCAAGGTGGGGAAGTTCTGCACTGTTTACGAGGATGACAATCCTTTGGCAATGGATGCCCTGTCCATCCCTTGGAGGTTTAGGCTGGATTATATATTTCCCCCAGTTTCCGTGATACTAAAGGTATTTATGAAAATCAGACAGAACCAAGCCACAGTAATTGCCATCATACCGTTCTGGACAAAAAGAGTTTGGTTTTCCCAACTCATACAGAAGTCTCAGGGCTCTTGGCTCTGCCCAGATCTGAAAGAATTCAACATGACAGCCTGGAGGTTGACCATTTCTTGCTATGCTCTCACTCCAGAGCAGAATCTACCATTCGGAACTATGCCAGGATATGTTACATCTTTATTTCCTGGGCAGCAGAAAAGGGGATTGATGGCTCCAATTCCACTATTCCAAATATATTGGATTTCCTTCAGGACAGCCTAGTCAGAGGCCTTAGTCTTTAATCCCTAAAGGTCTATATGTTGGCTTTGTCTACTTTTCTGGGGATTCCCTAGTAAAGAGGTTTCTTAGAGGTGCTTTATATTAAGACCTTCAGTTTCTCATCCAATCGCTCAGTGGGATTAATCTACTGTCTTAAAAGGGTTGTGTGATCCCCCTTTTGATCCCCTCAAAGAGTTCGGGTTAAAATTCCATACATTAAAAACTGGTTTTTTTGTTTTTTTTTGTTGGCTGTGACATCTGCCAAGAGGATTGGGGAATTGCAAACTCTGACATCCATATATCCTTAGATCTGCTTCCACCCAGACAGAGTCCAATTAAGATTCATGCCTGGATTTTTACCCAAGGTACCATCATACACAAATCTGAATCAGGTTATATTTCTCCCTTTATTCTTTCCTAATCTATCCTCTCCTGAGAAGGTTAAACTACATTCACTAGACATTTCAAGATGTCTGAGGATTTACCTAGATAAATCCCTGGGATTCAGAAGAGTGGAAAATCTTATTTTTTTTACTTTTCTGGGAAAAATAAAGGACTCAAAGCTTCCAAGCCAACCCTGGCTAGATAGATTAAGGAGGCTTAATCAGGTTAACCTTTACATCTCAGGGGTTAGATCCTTCTGAGTTTGTTAGAGCACACTCGATTAGGTCAGTGTCAATTTCTTGGATCAAGACAAATTCAGTTCCTCTAGAACAGGGGTGGGCAATTAATTTTCCCATGGGGCCGCATAAGAAATTGAAACTATGCTAGAGGGCCGCGCCTCGGCAAATTTAGCTCCACCCACTTCTATGTTGACTCCGCCCATTTCCAATCATCTTTCCATGTGCCCCCAGTCACTCGTACACTATATGTCCCCACATTATAATGTTCCCTTCCAACTGCCCCACAGTATTACGTGGGGCCCCAGTATAAACTGGTGGAAGCTAGAGGGGACATAAAACTGGAGCAGCTGGAGGGGGACATTAAACAGTGGGGGTAGTTGGAGGGGGGCAATAAATTGATCGCTGGAACAGGACATGAAACTGGGGGCAACTAGAGGGGGTCATTAAAATCAGGAAGCTGGAAGCAGACATTAACCCGTAGGGGTAGCTGGAGGGTGACATTAAACTGGGGGCAACTAGAGGCAGACAGGTCCCCCTACAGCTTCCTCCACGGTTTAATGCCCCCTCCAGTTGTCCCCAGTTTAATGTCCCCCCAGTTTGTGTCCTCTTCATCTACCCCCAGTTTCATGTCCCCCCCTCCATTTCTCCCTCAGTTTCATATCCCCCTTTATTTTCCCCATTTCATGTCCCCCCTACATCTCTCCCCCAGTTTCATGTCCCCCCCCCCCCTCCATCTGCCATCTCTGCCCTAGTATAACATTCCCCTTCCATCTCTGCCCCTAGGTTACTGACACACACACACACACAGACAGACACATATAGACAGACACATATAGATAGACAGACACATATAGACAAACACACACATACAGACACATATAGACACACACACACACATATAGACACACAGACAGACAGACACATATAGAGACACACACACACACTGTACACCCTGCTTCTCTCAGTACCTTATGACACACTCCACATGTCTCCATCTTCTGCCGGCACTAAGGCACGCCCCCTAGACACGCCTCCCTAGTCAAGCTGTGCGGGCCGGTCTGCATCAGTCAGAGGGCCAGATATGGCCCGGGGGCCGGACTTTGCCCAGGTCTGCTCTAGAACATATCTGTTCAGCAGCCTCCTGGAGTTCACACCAAACCTTTGTGAACCATTACAGATTAAATGTTCAGGGCTTAGAAGCTACGTCCTTTGGGAGCACCATTCTGAAATCAGTCCTTCAAGAGGGCCCCTCCGTAGGGTTTTTGCTTGCCAAATCCCCATAATTGTGCTGCTGGTTCGATGTAAGGGAAGCATTAATTATGATGTTAATCTGTTTTTCCTTAGTACCAACAGTAGTACAAGGCTCTCTCCCTATATATATGTATTTTTTCTTGTTCCATTTTATAATTACACAGTTCGGGGAGCTTCTTCCTTCCTTATACTGGAAAAGAAATGACATATCACAACATACCAAGGTAAGAGGCCATTTATTGGTCTAATTTGTCATTACCTACATCCAACTTACTACACTAGATTGGCGCTCGGCGTCTCTCCCTATCTTATACTGGAGAAGAAGAAGGGTCTAATTAATTAACTATTTATAGAAATTTTTAAATATTCCATACTGCCATACTAGCTCACTGGGGTAGAATACCCCATTACTGTTCTGCTGTTGGACTACAGGAATATAGATTAACATCATAATCAATGCATTTATCAGGAATCTAATTTACTTAAAGAGGAACTTTCACCTCCTCCACCAATTCAAGTTCTTAGCATACGTCAATAGGTGCCACTCCACTGATTCCAATGCAGTTGGAATTTTATTTCTAGCTCGTACCATTCCTGAGCAATAAGTACTGTTAGTTTTGATACCTGGTGTGTTATTTAAGCCATGTAATGTCATAAGGGGAATGTCAGGTAGGGGGGTGTAATTCAGAGTTCCAATTAGATGCAGCCAGTGTCAGAGCTAATAATCACATCCCTTGCCTGCTCTTGCCTGACTCCACCCTCATGAGAGTACAATGCTTAAATAGCACATAAGGCACCAAAACTAACAGCATTGATTGCTTGGGAATGATGGGGACTAGAGAAGAAAATTTCATCTATGCCAGAATAAGTGAAGCAGCGCCTATTACTTGATGGAAAGCACTGAACTTGGTGGTAGGGAAAGGTGCTCTTTAAACATCCATGTCTTAATCAAGATCAGCTTCTCTTCAAATGTGGATTTATATACCTATGGCTATAGGATGGTGACTAATCATCTAAAAAACACAGCAATGTAGATGATGTTTGCAAAGATCTAAAGTATATCTGGAATAAAATGCAGTGGCATAACTACCATGGTAGCAGTGGTAGCAGCTGCCACAGGGCCAGGGACATTAGGGGCCCGGCGACAGCCGCTACCTCTGCGGGTTTTGTTTTTTTTCTTAATAGGCTCCTTAATATCCCCACACCCTCAAGGGCCCCATACCTTCCCTACCGTAAGTAGAAGATTGGCAGTAGATGCAGGGCTGCAGATGCTTCTTGTAAAAGCTTCCACACACAGAAGCTTCCTGTTCCGCCCCTCCCCCTCCTCAGTATCGGAGTATGAAGGGAGACATCCTGTGCAATATATCTGCTCTCTTCACTGCTAGACAGAGCTGCACAGCCACATGTAAGTATATTTTTGAATAAAATATGTATAGATGTGTATATGTGTTTACATTAAGTGTTTTATATACTGTGTGAGTCCTGTATGTGTGTAGATAGGTATGTGTATATGTTGTATATGAATGTATGTGTGTGAGTAGATGTGTATATGTGTAAGTATATACAGCATATCAATATTTGTGTATCCATCCATCCATCCATCCATCCATCCATCCATCTTCTGCTATCTATTTGCTTCTATACATGTCTACCATTATACATACTAGAATTGTATTTTATAATGTGATGTTTAGGCCCAGTTCACATCTGCGTTCAGGTTTACGTTCGCGGAGTCTGCTTGGGACCCCCCAAACAGAAACCTATACGCATTAAAAAGCGGTTACTTTCAGGGTCTCCAAATATTATACTCTGGGGTCTGAAAAGACCCCAGAGTATAATAATTGTTCATGGGTGTTCATTATGGGGCATAATGGTGTGTGTAAGGGCCACTATGGGGCATAATGGTGTATGCAGGGGCCACTATGGGGCATAATAGAGCGCAAAGGAATGTGGCATAGGTCGGTCGAGGTCTTTAGTGTCTGTCAGGAAGGGGGGGGGCCATGTCAAAAGTTCGCCACGGGGCCCTGCCACTCCTAGTTACGCCACTGATAAAATGATTACAGAAACTAAAAAGAAACATGTCATTAGATGTATAATATTCAGCTTGTAATTTAAAGGGATTCCATCAACAGGTTGTTATAAACCTTATAGACATGTAACAATGCCTCTCATGCTCGTATAAAAAAACCAAATGTGTATTTACTTATAAATGAGTCTGTCACCCCCGATGCGTACGTAAGTTCTTCATTGAAGCTGGGGATATGCGCAGCAACTTCTCTGCACATGCACCCAATGTCAAACAAATGAAGCCAAGGTGTATATTTCTAACTTCACTGAAAAACTGAAGAAATGGGAGTACTGGAGCATGGTAAATATAAATGTTTTTTTTTTTTTTAATGCAGAGATGGAATTAAAAGAGGGTTATTTGGAACATTAAACCCTGAGTCCATAAAGGTCTGTGGGTTGTTTAGTGTTGCAAATTGCCCTGATAGGTTCCCTTTAAAATATTCAATAACCAATATAACTGTAACAAAAAGAAACATATTAATTTAATACTAACCTCAGACATGCGTACAGAAAGCCATGACCTGTCTAACCACTCGTATGGGTCATTCTTGCATGATATAAGTGTCTTGCTTATAATCATATGAATCAGTGATGCAGTCTCTGCTGCTCCTGAAGAGATTAAAACCTGAGCAGAAATATAGCTAACATATAATTATCTCTAGATCTTAAGTTTCAACCTGTATGTTTATACTATAATGAATTATCTGATAAAATGCAAAATAATGTGTGATTTTTTTTTCCAGCTGGACTGGGTGTAATTGTTTTTATCTTTTACATCATATGGTAGCCTTGTAGATTATGCTAATACTGGTTGGTTTTGAACATTAAAAACTGTTTTTCTTGACCAAATCACAGGTAACCTTTCTTTAATTTCCTGTTGTTTCAGGTTAATTTCTAGGATAAGCTGCCTTTTATGAGTATATGAGGAGTAACACTGTATCTGACTATTACATTACTATTATTACTATTTTTATTCAGCTGTTATTAGCAGTTTCCCCCTCTACATGCTACATCTGAAATTTGCAGCCCTCTCTGAACTGGTGGGTAAAGAGTAGCTGCCATATACTCACGCAAGTGGAGGAGGAGCCTGTTTTATAATTTTTGCTTTTTCTCTCTCACTCAGAAACAGCCCCAGAACCTTGCAATACTTACAGTGGATAAATAAGTATTTTATACACTGGCCATTTTTCAAAGAACAGAAAGAGGGACAAAATGTGTGGCGCTGTGGAAAATGTAGCTCCACCCACTTCTACACTGACTCTGCGCATTCCAATCCATTTTTCCATGTGCCCCCACTCAGTATAATCCTCCTACAGTCACCTGTACATTATATGCCCCCACATTATAATGTTCCCTTCCAACTGCCCCACAGTATTAAGTCCCTCTCCTGGTGCCCCATTTTAAACTGGGGGAAACTAGAGGGGGACGTGAAACTGGGACAGTTGGAAGGTAACATTAAATGGAGGGGGTAGTTGGAGGGGGACAATAAATTAATGGCAGCTAGAGTGGGACATTAAACTGGGGGCAATAATAGGTGAATATTAAACTTGGGCAGCTGGAAGGGGACATTAAACCGTAGGGGTAGATGGAGGGAGACATTAAACGGGGGGGCAACTAGAGGCGGACAGGTCCCCCTCCAACTACTCCCATGGTTTAATATCCTCCTTCAGTGACCCCCATTGTTTAAGGTCTCCCTCCAGTTTTCTCCAGTTTAATGTCCCTCTTACTATCCCCCCAGTTTAAGTTCCCCCTATATCTGTCCCCAGTTTAATGTCCCTCCTTCATCTGCCCCCCCATTTTCATGTCCCCTCTCCATCTCTGCCCCCAGTTTCATGCCCCCCTTTACCTTCCCCAGTTAATTGCCCCTCCTCCATCTTCCCCCAATTTAATGTCCCCCTTCATCTGCCCCCAGTTTAATGTTCCCCTTCCATCTCTGCCCCAGTTTCATGTACCCTTTCATCTTCCCCAGTTTAATGTTTCCCCTCTATCTCTGCCCCCAGTTTCATGTCCCACCTTCATCTGCCATCAGTTTAATGCTGTCCTCCATCTGTCCTCCTTATCTGCCCCTAGCTTCATGTGTCCCCTTCATCATGTTTCCCTCAATGTGCCCTTAAAGTTTCTCTCCTCCACTATCTGCACTCCCCTTCTCCCTTGCCTTATGTGATCTGTCCATCACAAGACCAGCCTGACCACAGCAGGAAAAGGCATTTCTCTTTAATAAGATAATAAGATATAGTATAAAGTTTCTTATAATCGTTTGTGCTATTAATTTATTCAAAGTTTGTTAAAACAACACTGACTCCTTAAAGTAAAAGAGATCAGTGCCTATATTTTGATTTCCATACAACTGTATGCATTGTATAATGACATTTGTACCTTTATGTCCAAATCTTCGCATTTTGAAGTAAAGGAGATTATAGCAGCATAAATTAAACAAACGCCATGTAGTATATCATCTGAAAGACTATAACTGAAATGGTAAGAAAAATACATAAAATATAATGTGGCATTTATTAAAACAGGAAGGTATTGCATTTAAACTCCTTTGTTACTGGTTACTTTCTGTAAGGCTGGTGTCATACACATAGACTTTTTGTGGCAGTTTTTGCTGGAGATATTTGAGCCAAAGCCAGAAGTGAATTCAAAGGTAATAGGAATTATAAAGTGTGGTGCGCCACTGGAAGGATTACAAAGAGTTCATATTTGGTCTGTGCCTTTGAGGAACATGTTTGCACTGTAGTATGTATATGAGATTTTTAACCATGCCTTTAATGGATGAATCCACTTCAAAATGGGTGCCCAGTTGATAGTACACCAGACAGAAGGATTTCTGGGAGTAGGAGGAGACAGTGAGTGAAGAGCCTGTCCTCAGAAGGAGGAGGACGTTTTGAAGAGTGCAAGGAGAAGCTGAAAGACTGAGCCAGAACCAGCCAGAAAACCAGCTAGAATATTTCTGTGACATTCACCAGTCCAAAGAAAACATTTATTCCTGTGCGAATAAGAGAAAAATGTGCCCTGTCAGAATATGAGGATAGACAGGGTGAAATCTGTGGTGAAAACCTGCAACATAAATAGGTATGGTAAAGATTGGGGAGCCCATATGCGATCTGCTGTACTATTCTGGTACTGCAAATGCGCAGATGCTGTAACCTACCACTGGCATCCTGTGGGACTAACATGACTGGTGATTACACTGTTTGCAGAGTCACTGTCTACCAATTGGCACCACTTTAACGTGTATATACAGTTAAGTATATCACATTAAAAAAAGGAATAAAAAGCGATCAAAAAGTCATATACATCTCTGCCCTCAAAAAATAAGCCCTCAAACAGTTCTGGTGACAGAAACATAAAATATTATGGCATTCATAATATGGCAACAAAAACAAATGATGGCCAAATTGCTGTTTTTTTCTTTTCCCAGAAAGACTTCATTCAAATGACTGAATGATACTTGTATGTATGCTAAAGTACATTCAATATAGTCATAATGGAAACATAATTTTGTTATCTTCCGCCATATATATTAACGATAGTGTGAACCTAGCCTTAAGGCTGAACATTGTGGAAAATACTACAACACTAGCAAAGTGAATGAGATTTTGTGTAATCTCATCCATACATTGAAAAATGTTAATTATACACCAGATTCACATTCGCAACGGGCTCTCCAATAAGAACAAATGATGACAAAATTGCTGATTTTCTATCCCTAGAAAAACGTAATTCAAATGAATGAACGGTATATACTCTAAAATGATGCCATTAAAAATAGCTCATAAGAAAAAAAAAAGAAAAAAAAACAATGAAAAAAAAAAGAAAAAAATCGCTGCATCTTTACGCTGAGACTTTACATTGTAGAAAATACTACAGCACCAGAAAAGTGAATACAATTTTATGTAATCTCATTCACACATTGAAAAATACGTGTTAATTATAAGCTAGGTTCGCACTAGTGTAAGGGGGGAGGAGGAAGGGAAAGACACGGCAGCCGACTGGCTACCGGGGCTCTTGCAGGAACTTTTAGGATACAGCGGTTCCACGGACAGGCACAACCACACCGGACACGAAGTAAGAAATATAAATTTTACTCTATACCCTTTTGGGGTGAACTCCAGGCTAACAGGCCTGATGAAATCAATAATTACAAGACACTCAGCCGAGGGCTGAGACCCCTGAGTGACACTGCACCGTGACCTAATATGTCAGAACTAGTGAACTATGCCTTTAACTAGCGGCTACATATATATAGCAGCTGCAATTTACCTATTAATACCAAGCTAACAAAACAATGTAAGTATGCAGAGGAAGATCACCTGCGGTGTCACACTGGGGTTAACAATATCACAGTTTACTATTTAACTTACCCACTCCCCAACATCCACATTTCAACACACTACCCCAACCCTGCAGGGAAGACTTCAGCAACCGGTTTTGTTTTATCAGAAGTTGGTGCTTAGCTGCACAAGTCTTAGTGAAACAAATAACTCCTCTTATGACATACTTCTGGTACTATAATCCAGGATATAGTGTCTCTTTTGAATAGCAGGACAACACGTGCTGTATCTCCGTTTGGATAGAACTCGCTTTAAAGCAAAATGGCCGGAACCAGTCTATGCTAGGTTTTTGGCGCCAAAAAAAAACAAAAAAACTATTTACTGCGTGTATACACTATTCACCCTTATGAAAGGTGAATCGGAGCTCCGCTTACCCGGGTTAGCAAGGGGGCGAACAGTCAGATGGACTTTCCGAAGGAAACAGGAATTTCTTTGCCTCCAGGCAACTGGAACACGGTGTCACAAGGGCTGGTCCTTCTTGTCATCCGCTCCGCGGCGTCTGCACAGCAATCGTCTCCAACTCTCCTGACATGGGAACCAGCAACAGGTTCGGGCTTCTCCAGAGCTGGCCCTGGCCTGAAACAAGCGTTGCAGGGCAGCGGATGGCAATGGATTGTCCCTCAGATCTCTCACTGCTCACAGCCAGCTTCTTCTCCCCCACTACAGCAGTCCACTTCCTGAACTCGTCACTTCCTGGTTTTTCCTTTACCTAACACAGCGGCATCTTGTGGTCAAAAAGAATTACTACAATAGAATTTTTCATTACAGAAACATCTCCTTTTACCACTGCTATTATCACATCACACACTTGTCAGTGAGAAGTGTTCTGAGACTGTATAGCATTAGTCACCCCGTGACACACCACCCCACTAGAGGTCGGCGTCCTCGACAGACCTCCCCAGACAAACTCATCCTGGGCGTATCGCTGTGGGGGAACCCCAGCATTAGACCTTGGCGTTCTGCGTAAAGTCGGGGCATCAGTCACTTCATTCCTACAGGTCGGCTCAGGTTCCTGTACAGGAGCAGCCATTAGTGTCGTCCCCTCCCGTGGAGGTAAGATCACCACGGCTGGAACCGTTTCAGACATGGGAACTGGTACATCCCACCACTCATCGGGATCAATCTGTGCAGCAGGTGTGAAGGTTGGGGCTGTCGGATTCAACCGATGCACCTCAGTCTCCGTTGTGGGAGTCTCTGAATTACAAGGTCTGAGCATATTACGGTGAAGAGTCCGGGTAACTCCTTCACCCCTTTCAGGCTCTATCTCATACACTGGTCCGTCAGGGATGACCCTTCGTTTTACTCGATATGGCATTGCCTCCCACCGATCATCCAACTTTCCCGAGGGTCTCTTGGCCCTTACTAACACCCTGTCCCCAGGTTGGAAGGGTTCATGTTGAACCGGGGTCTTGTCTGGGTGACTGGACAGTCGGGTTTTGTCAATCACCAATCGGTGTATGGTCTGCAGTTTTCGACGGTGTAGTTCTACCCAGTCATCGGGCGAGCGAGCGCCCTCTCTCTCAGGATTTGTCAAGTTCAATTCTTCAATCTCCCGTCCGGGATGCCCAAACAGCATCAGGTATGGCGTGTAGCCGGTGGTACTATGGACCCGATTATTATAGGCCCAGAGCAACTCAGCTAAGCTCTCTGGCCACCGAGCTTTTTGATCTTTCTCCAACGTTCGCAACATCTGAAGGAGGGTGCGATTGAATCGCTCACAGGCCCCATTCCCCTCTGGGTGATAAGGAGTCGTCCGGGATCTGTGGATACCATACACCCGATACAACTCCGACATGAGCCGCCCCTGAAAACATGCCCCCTGATCTGAGTGAATACGAGTGGGGCACCCATACACTTGGATGAAGTGCTTACACACAGCCCTGGCGGCAGATTCGGCAGTCTGATCTTTCGTAGCTACTGCTACTGCAAACTTGGTAAAGTGATCGGTCATTACCAAACAGTACTGATGTCCGCTGTTGGAGTGTCCTATCAGGACATAATCAATCATCAGCACCTCCAACGGCGCAGTGGTCCTAATCGTCTGAGTGGGGGCCCTTTGTTCTGGGGGTTTAGCGAGCTCACAGGCCCTGCAGGCTTGGCACACGTCCTGCACTGTCTGCTCAAGACCAGGACAATAGACAAATCGCTGGAGCCACTTGAACGTTTTATCAGGACCAAAGTGGGCCCCTCTCACATGAGCCTCACGGGCAACTTCCCTGGCACTGGTACTTGGTATTACTAGTTGCCATCTCACCTCCAACTCAGTCTCTAAATATACTTTACGGTACAGTAACCCATTCTCACACTTCAGTCTATCCCACTGTTGCATTACTCTTGCCCCCATAGGTGGCAAGCGTTTGCGCTCCATCGGGGTAGGCCACTCCTTTGCCATCACCCACTGCTTGATCTTTCTTAGGGTCACGTCATCATTCTGAGCATATACCCAATCTCCATGGGTTTTCCCAAGCAACACTGGTCGGTCTGTCACCACCCCACTTGTCCGTGCCAGTATCACAAACAAGGGTATTCTACCCAAGTGGGGAACCTCTGAGTCTTCCAACTCTCCATCCTTATCTCGTCCGGAGTCATCCGGCGTCACTCGAGACAGGGCATCCGCATTTGCATTTTCTCTACCGGATCGGTACTTGATCTTGTACTTGTACCTGGACAACCTGGCCATCCATCGCTGCTCCAAAGCACCCAACTTTGCATTGTCTAGGTGCGCCAAGGGATTGTTGTCGGTCATAACAGTCACTTCCGCTCCTGTCAAGTATTCTGAGAATTTCTCCGTCATGGCCCACACTAGGGCCAGTAGTTCCAGCTTGAATGAACTATAGTTGTCAAAGTTCCTCTCTGTCTCCCTCAGGGACCGGCTTCCATAGGCTATGACCCTCTCACGGCCATCTTGTTCTTGGGCGAGCACCGCACCTAGGCCATGGAGACTCCCATCTGTGTATAACATGAAGGGCTTGTCAAACTGCGCATAGGCGAGTATTGGTGCACTCGTCAGGGCTTCCTTCAACTCCTCGAACGCCTGTTGTTGTTTCTCTCCCCATGGAATGGGCTGGTTCTTTGGCCCCCGGGAGGTCCCCCTCAGCAATTCGTTCAGCGGTCCTGCCTTCTTTGAAAAATTTCTTATGAAGCGCCGGTAATATCCAGCTAGGCCCAAGAATGCGCGAAGTTCCCTGAGGGTTCTTGGGACAGGCCAGCGTTGTACCGCTTCCACCTTGCTGCTTGCCGGTTGCACCCCCTCAGCAGAGACAATATGCCCCAGGTACTCAATCTGTGTCTGGAACAGCTGGCACTTCTTGGGCTTGACCTTGAGCCCATGCTCCATCAGGCGCTTCAGGACTTGTCTCAGCCTCTGAAGATGTTGTTCGAAGGACGATCCGAAGACCACAATATCGTCCAGATAGATGAGCACTGACTCAAAGTTTAGGTCACCAAGACAATACTCCATGAGTCTTTGGAACGTGCCGGGGGCATTGGACAATCCAAAGGGCATCCTTCTGAACTCATACAAGCCCATCGGCAAGATGAACGCTGTTTTCTGTCTGTCTTCTGCTGCCATTGGCACTTGCCAGTATCCGCTCGCCAGGTCTAGGGATGAGAAGTATTTCGCCTTTCCCAATGCGGATAAGGATTCCTCGATCCGCGGCAAGGGATAAGAGTCTCTCACTGTCTTTGCGTTCAGCTTCCGGTAGTCGACACAGAAGCGTAAGGTGCCGTCTTTTTTTCGGACCAGCACCACCGGGGCAGCCCACGGACTCTGACTTGGTTGTACCACGCCATTATCCAACATTTGATGTAACATCTCCTTCACTTCTTGGTACATGTTTGGTGGGATCTGTCGATACCTTTCACGGATTGGGGCCGTGTTCCCGGTCGGTATTCGGTGCTCGATAGCAGACGTACAGCCAAAGTCTTCGTCATGCCTAGAAAATGCAGCTTGGAACTCCCATAGGGTCTCTTCCACTAGCCGTACTTGGTCTGGACTCAAAGAGGGACGGTTTATTCCCATCATTTCCAGGATCTTCCTCCCATTCCACTCGGGCGTGGGTTTTTCAGGTTGATCCATCTGTACCGCCAAGGTCCAAACGTCCCCTCTCTCTTCCCTAAGAGTAAAGGGTCTTCTCCGGGCTGTCTCACCCTGGTGTAGGAAGACTCTGGCGACCTTGACTCTCCTTGGTAGGGTCACTTCATGATCCTGTAGATTCACGCACCGCACCGGCACTCGCCCGTTTCGGACTGTGGCCACCACTCGCCCAAACATCACACCAGTTATCTCTTCACACCGCTCTACCGGTTCCAGCTCGACATCCAATCCGTCCACATTCAGATTGGTCCCCACAGGCAACATCAATGTCCGTTCCTGCCGGGGAGGTATTTTTACGGGCGCACCATTCGGGGTATACACCGCCCCCAGCCGGTGGTTTTCAGGGAGTCCCTTCTGGATTCGGCAAGTCTGGACAATTTGCCGGAAAACTTGCTGTGTTGGCCTATGTGCCGTAGTCCGCTTCCAGTACTCCGGTCCTTTCTTGGTGAAAAGCACGTGGTTCAGGTCTCGCAACACATTCATGCCTAGAATCACCGGGACCTCCGGCAAGTAGGTAGACTTGACAAGGATAACTCCCTTGACTCCTAATTCTTGGCCACAGGCCCGAAGCCGCATCCAGACTACCCCATGTACAGGGATAGTTCCATTATCTGCCGCTCTCAGTCGGATAACCATTCCGGTGTTTGGTCGCATAAGGTGGCCATGATGCCGTTCAAAATAGTCTAAGGGCATTGTTGTCACTTCAGAACCCGTATCCACTAGGCAGGGGACCTTCTTTCCCTCAAAACTCACTTCCAGCACGGGGCTTTTTGCGATCAAATCATGTGGGCTTTTTGGAGCACTTGGGCCCCCTGATACCCCCGCGGTGCGCCCTCTTATCGCGGAGGTCTCCCGTTTAACGGCGGTGAGTTGCTGGGCCTGGCCCTTCTCGGTCCTGGGCAGTTCCTTGAGATATGCCCGAACTCTTGACATTGCCAACATTGAACATTGCTATAGTCCCACTCCCGAGGTGGTGGCCTTTGTCGCAGTTGGGGGTCAGGAGGAGAGCGATACCACGGCCGTGATGGAGATGGCCTTCCCTGTGGTTCCTCTGTTTGCCACATGGGGGGTCTTGCTGAGCATTGACATGGGGGCCCGTCTGAGGGAGTTGGTAACGGGTTCCCAGCAGCAGGAGTCTGTACCCTACTCTGCACCTGGCTCAATTGTTGGGTTAGCGCATCTATAGTACGCTGCATTTCTCTCATCTGGGCCTCTGTCTCACCCCCTACAGCATTGGTCATCACCCTTCCAGCTCTCTGCATGGCGACCTGACCCACCTCTGGCTCCTCCATTTGAGTCCTGGCGATGGTCTCCTCCAGAATCTGGACAAAGGTCACGGTCTTGTCCGCCAGCACGCGGTTCTGTAGTTCCCGCCTCACCGTACTCAAACATAATCCCCGAATAAAATAGTCCCTCAACAGCTCGTCATCTTCCTCAGGGGCACGCTGGGCGTGGGATTCGGCCCTCCGGACATCAGCTAACAACCCCTGTAGTTCATTAGCATACTCAGGGACGGTCTCCCCCTCCCTCTGTCTCCGATTAACAAACCGGGCAAGTAAATCAACTGACGGGGCACGGTTCCCGTAAACCTTCTCCAACCTGTTTACTATGTCTGTCACCGTACTCCTCTGGGACTCTGGCAGTAATGTGATTGTCCGTCGGGCATTCCCTTCCAGAGCATTTATCGCTACCTCCGGTTGGAGTTCGGGGGCTAGATTACACAGTTTAATCGCACTCCTCAGTCGTTCAGTCCAATCGGTCAGCAACATGTTATGTCCGTCAAATTTAGTCAGTTGGTTTAAGATGGCACCTGCTGGTAAACACCTGACTGGGGCTGTCGGTGCAAGGGTAGGTGCAACAGGCGGGAGGACAGCACCTACAGCCACCCCGCCATTAGGCACATGGTCCGCGTCCACCAAGGGCGCGTCCCCAGATGCGTTGTCCATGTCCATGGTGGCACCGTATCCTGCCGACTACGCCAAAAATGTAAGGGGGGAGGAGGAAGGGAAAGACACGGCAGCCGACTGGCTACCGGGGCTCTTGCAGGAACTTTTAGGATACAGCGGTTCCACGGACAGGCACAACCACACCAGACACGAAGTAAGAAATATAAATTTTACTCTATACCCTTTTGGGGTGAACTCCAGGCTAACAGGCCTGATGAAATCAATAATTACAAGACACTCAGCCGAGGGCTGAGACCCCTGAGTGACACTGCACCGTGACCTAATATGTCAGAACTAGTGAACTATGCCTTTAACTAGCGGCTACATATATATAGCAGCTGCAATTTACCTATTAATACCAAGCTAACAAAACAATGTAAGTATGCAGAGGAAGATCACCTGCGGTGTCACACTGGGGTTAACAATATCACAGTTTACTATTTAACTTACCCACTCCCCAACATCCACATTTCAACACACTACCCCAACCCTGCAGGGAAGACTTCAGCAACCGGTTTTGTTTTATCAGAAGTTGGTGCTTAGCTGCACAAGTCTTAGTGAAACAAATAACTCCTCTTATGACATACTTCTGGTACTATAATCCAGGATATAGTGTCTCTTTTGAATAGCAGGACAACACGTGCTGTATCTCCGTTTGGATAGAACTCGCTTTAAAGCAAAATGGCCGGAACCAGTCTATGCTAGGTTTTTGGCGCCAAAAAAAAAAAAAAAAACTATTTACTGCGTGTATACACTATTCACCCTTATGAAAGGTGAATCGGAGCTCCGCTTACCCGGGTTAGCAAGGGGGCGAACAGTCAGATGGACTTTCCGAAGGAAACAGGAATTTCTTTGCCTCCAGGCAACTGGAACACGGTGTCACAAGGGCTGGTCCTTCTTGTCATCCGCTCCGCGGCGTCTGCACAGCAATCGTCTCCAACTCTCCTGACATGGGAACCAGCAACAGGTTCGGGCTTCTCCAGAGCTGGCCCTGGCCTGAAACAAGCGTTGCAGGGCAGCGGATGGCAATGGATTGTCCCTCAGATCTCTCACTGCTCACAGCCAGCTTCTTCTCCCCCACTACAGCAGTCCACTTCCTGAACTCGTCACTTCCTGGTTTTTCCTTTACCTAACACAGCGGCATCTTGTGGTCAAAAAGAATTACTACAATAGAATTTTTCATTACAGAAACATCTCCTTTTACCACTGCTATTATCACATCACACACTTGTCAGTGAGAAGTGTTCTGAGACTGTATAGCATTAGTCACCCCGTGACACTAGCACCGTGCTCACCATTGTTCAGGTCTTTTGGGGGACCCAAGCGACAGAGAGCTGCACTGCTACAACAGCGGGTACATACATAGCTTGGTGTGCCCCAATGATCTGTGCAGAACTTTTTTCTCTGATGATTTACGTCGGTCTCTGCAACAAGACCCCGACGCAGATGTGAACCCAGCCTTACCTGCAGAAAGATTCTGCTTTTCTACTAGGGTATATAAAATCGTGAAGGCAAAAATAAAGAAAAGCTGTGAAAAATACACATTTCCCCCACCCCATCATACTTATGTGTCTTCTTGTGTGGGAAAGGCTCCTCCTCCTTTTTCTCACACTGCTGGCGCTTGCTCAGCCTGGAGGTACCTCTGACACATGTACAGTACAGATTGTGCGCACATTGTCAGAGGTGCCATCTCTACTGTGCTGGTGTCTTGTTCCTGGACAACCATCTTGTGCATTCCATCTCCCATCAAGCTCATAAAGCCTGGGATATAGGATCTTCCCCGGGGAAAAGAAACAGTATCATCAGGTAAACTGCAGGGCCCCTCAGCACTGCACCAGCTCTTGAGGAACTGGTAGAGTTCTTAGCCACTATGACAAGTTCAACTACTACTACTCTCAGCCTTCGGGCTTACTCTAATGGGTTGCTGCATTTGTCATTGGGGATCACCAATGAGGTATCTCTATTATAACAGTTTAAACAAACCCTGTATGACTGTGTCAAGGAAGCAAGGGATATGAATTCCTGTCACAAACTAAGCAGAGCTGTGCCATAATAAATGAGTGATTATAAAATAATTCAACGCACAAGTTGATATCCATTTGAAAAATAAACAAAACACAATGTACAATTTAATCTTGATCAACCCAGGAACATGCATCATTTTCATAGTGTTTTTTATATTGCCTTGAAAAGTCAAATTTTCTACAGGCATTACATGTGTTAGTGACCTTGAAACATTATTTATCAAGTATTTGTCACATGCCATTTTGTGGAACAAATAGACTGCCATTCCTTTTCAGAGGAAGTACTTACTCAGATTGATTACTCCTCTTATCATATAAGAGGAGCCAGCAGCAGCTGTATTGCAGGGACAAGGCTACAAGTTTCAAGATCAGGTTCTCTGCGGACATTTTATGCATTATTTCCTCCAGTTGCTTGAAAAGAAAAAAAAAAAAAAAAAAAAATCTGTTTACTGTTGTACATTTATGTGGTAGTCATCAAATTTACTTATGATCTTATTTATATTGTAGTTTTTTTAAAATTTATTTTGTATACCACTCATTAAAATTGAGGGTATATAATGTAATCAATTAGCCCCTTCCCGCCGAAAGAAGTTTTTGCAGCCTGCAATAGAAGTTAATGAAAGACAGGCCTGAGAGCCTTCACAAGGCTCCCGGCTGTCAAAGCAGTGGGATGCCGGCTCCGGAGCTTGCTTAAGCTGCCAGCGATCCCTGGCAAAATGGCAGCGCCTGCATGCCGCCGGTGCAATGGCGCCATCTTTGACTGAAGCACAAGAGAGGTTAATTCCTGCAATCAGTCACATGACCACCCCAGAGATATAGGTAATTAGACTTTAAAAAAATAAATAAAAGTAAATTAAAAGTTTAGTTTAGTTAGTTTAGGGGAAGATTTGTAATTCCCAGTCGCAAAAAAAATTGGGCACTGACTGACTAATTTCCTGCATCATTTATACCACGTTTCTGGCATAAAGAATAATAAATCAAGTAGGGCCAAAGGCTCTACCCCCTGTGGGCCCTCACCATGCCTTATTTTTTGGAAAGTGGCTTGGGCAGCGCAGAACAGAAAAAAACAAATAGAAAATGATTTGTGGACAAAATTTGTGACTTTTTATTCCTTGTACACCAGAAAACTGGCATATGAGCCATAATAAATTTGCCCACAAGGAATAGGCCACAAGGAATAACAGCACACGAAATTCTTATACCTGTAAATCTACTGGTGTCTTAGTAGTCATTGCTCTTTTTCGTGATAAAGGATAACATTTCAGAAAGTGACACCCTAATTGGATTAAGTGTTGCTGACTGATATCCCATTAAATATGTATATGTATTTAGATATCTGACAGAGCTAGAAGTTGCTGTTACAACTGGTCTGCAAATTTTAAATGGAATACAAGAGCCTATAAATACATGATGTTATGTCTTGTTATTTTTCAAAATGTTTTTCAAAATATTTTTCATCTTCGCACACACTAGATTTCATGCAGAAATTTATGTCACTGAAAATCAGTTCCATGTTCCTCCCACATTCCAAAGACATACTGATAGGGAATGTAGATTGTGATCCCTATATGGGACAGTAACTGTCAATGTCAGTGAAGCGCTGTGGAATATGATGGCGCTATACAAGTAAGCATAAAAATAAATAAATAAAGCATCATTTAGATGAATAAGTTCTTCCCAGAGGCGTATCATGAAGTCTGAGCCCCAATGTAAAATATGTAACAGGACTCCCAAATACTATGGGCTATAAATAATACTAGTATCTTTGTATTTTGTAGATGCTTTTGGGCCCCTTGAGGTACCAGGGTCTTGTATCGATTGCTACTTCTGCACCCGCTATAGCTATGTCATTGAGTCTGTATCATGTGGCTATACTTTATGTAAAAATATATATGTAGAATTGGGGAGGAAGATGCACCTCCTCATAAATCAGGTGCACCCTCTGCCAGGACGTGTACCTGAAGTGATATATAGATAGCGATTTTCTGGCGTAAATGGTAATAAATCTGATAGGAAAGTTGAGAAGACCCAACTTGCACAAAAAAAAAACCAAAACCCTTTTTCATGCATTGCATACAAAGCATGATTAATCTGATTATAATGTCACGCTCACACAGGCCCTGGGTGGATGATAATATGTTTGAATTAAAATATAGCTCTTATTAGATATGCATTAAAAACTGTGGTACGGCACAGAAGGTGCTACCAGAGTCTACCACAGCGCTTCAGAGTTGTGATCTATTTCTAAAATTGACTTTAGTGTAGCATGTTGAGATTTTGTAATAGAAATATAAACTGATGGCTGAATAGCTAATACTGTATACTGTATGCCTAAAATAGGGTCTCCTGCTTTTTCTATTTAGCATTGTGCATGCATCATAAGGAGTGTTTATGCAGTGGGACCCCTGAGTCAGAGTCCTCTGAACTGGGATCTCCTTCAGGCTCTAAGAGGGATGGGACAGAAGCATATGGGAGATGATTGTGAGAGGGGTGGGAGCAGGGTCCTAGTAGCTGTAGAAAGTCAGATCAGAGATGCCGCACAGAGCTTTGTGTGTGACATAAGAGGAAATCCCAGCCTCTCCCAAAATGGCCGAAGCCGCATGGAGGGAAGCCGGTGGGGCCACAAAGCCCTCAATACTGGTCTGGACAGGCGATCAGCAGGTACAGGGGTGCTACAAGACATCTTCTTCAGAAGTAATTTGCCCATGATGGGTAAAAATAAAGTGAGGAGGTCCACAAGAAACAATGAGGAGGTTCAGAGGAAAGCACATCTTACTCCATGTGAGGTTAGGCCACTCACGTTCTTTGTTCTTGATGTGAACATTCTCTCAGGTGTTTGTGTCATCACATTACAGATCTTTGATTCGTGATTGGTTACTATAGGATTTATAACCTAGGTAGTCAGACTATGCTGCATGCCCCCAAAATAAACGTCAGCCAGGTGACTTTGTATTGGGGTTCATCATTACTTCTTTTTTATGTACTTGTTTTCCATCGCTCAGCACTTAATGTATTCTGTATACCAATAACGCCCCCTTGTGGTCGCTGGAGGCCTACAGGGGCCGGTAAAGGGCCCAGAAATAAATTGGGGGTGCTGAAGCGGTTTATGGGAACGATTGCTGATTTGTGTTTTTCTAATATTTTAAACTACAATCAAAATCTACCTACTACATTACATTGATTTTATTATTATTATTATTATTATTATTATTATTATTGAGTAAATTTGAGCCTGATATTAAGAAACTTGTTAAAAATCATCAGATTCACCTTCACATTAGATTAGTTTTAAAACTTAAATTGACATGTTTGTTTTCATTTGAATAAAAGTTTTTCTAAATATTATTTAGAAAGTTGCGTTTGTTTGCTCTCATTAAAACAGTCTCATTTAAAATGTAAGTTTGAACTCAGAAACAAGATAAGTCTCATATGGCTGATATAATTAAATTAAAGCAATGATTGAGATTGTGAGTTTTACGATGTGGTAAAGTTAAAAATTTTAGAGGGCACTAAAAAATAATTGATTCTCAAAGTGGGCGGTAGAGGAAATAAGTTTGAGAACCTCTGCTGTATACTATATGGCATTTGGCTGAGTGCCTTTATGATGGGCTGTGTAATATGCTCACTGTGGTGGTTCTTCCTTGCAATCCTGTGATGATTTGTTCAGTATACATTTTTTGTAGCATTTTTTCCTTTTACATCTTGCCTTGCTGTTTTTCCTTGTGGTAGTTCCGTTTTATGTGTCAATTTTTTCTACTATATATTCTTTCTACTATATGTTTTTGATATAAATCAAATCAAATCAAATCAAAAAATGCTTTATTGGCACGTCCGAATAGGTATTTGGCATTGCCAAAGCTAGTAAAGTGGGTGGGTGGGGGAGTTGGGTTGGGTGGGTGGTGGGTATGGGGGGGGGGGGGGTTCGGTTATAACAGTCCATGGAGTCTCATCTTCCTCTTCGTTGGTGACTGCTATATGGGGAGGTGGGGGTGGGGGTGGGTGGGGGTGGGGGTGGGTGGGGCGGGTGTTTTGGGATAAATATAACAGTCCATGGAGTCTCATCTTCCTCTTGTTTGGTGACAGCTGGACACGTATTGGGCAGCGATCTCCACAGTGGCCTCTTCTTCTCCCAGTAGGATGTAGAGTTTCCTCTTCTCGTCTGCAGATATGAAGTCTGGGATGTGGGCAGAGAGTCTTTGGTAGTAGACGGCCCTCATAGCTGAGTATTTGGTGCAGTGTAGCAGGAAGTGGGTCTCGTCTTCTAGGGCCCCCTGGTCACAGTGCTGGCACAGTCTCTTCTCCCGTGGCTTGTACGTCTGTCTGTATCGCCCCGTCTCTATCTCTAGGTTGTGGGCGCTCAGTCTGTATCGGCTCAGGGTCTGTCTGTGCTTGGGGTGGCGTATTCTCTTCAGGTAGGTGGCCATGGTGTAGTCCCTTTGTAGGGATTGGTACACGGTGAGTTTCTTGGAGTTATTTATTTCGTTTCTCCATTCTTCAATGTACCGCTCTCTGTTTGCCTCTGTGGTCGCCTTTATTTCGGCCTTGGTTATCATCTGTTGGAGTTTTTGGTTTGGTGGTTGGCTGCTGTTTGGTTGTTGAATGTCTGGTTTGCTCAGGTGGCTTAGCCATGCTTGGTGGTGGTAGGAGTCAGGCTTGCTCCCCTGGATGTGTGCCTGGAAAGCTAGCGCCCTCTTCTGTATGGTGAGCCATAGGGGGAGTCTGCCTAGCTCTGCCCTGCAGGCTATGTTGGTGGTGTTGCGATGGACATGTAGCAGGTATTTGCAGAACTCCAGGTGGAAGTTCTCTGTTGGGCTGGAATCCCACCTTGACTGGTCTGGGTAGGTGGCTGGGCCCCAAACCTCACTGCCATAGAGAAGGATCGGGGAGATGACAGCGTCAAATATCTTCATCCAGACCCTCACCGGTGGTTTGAGGTGGTACAGTTGTCTTCTGATGGCGTAGAAGGTTCTGCAGGCTTTTGCTTTCAGGGTTTCTATTGCTGCTTTGAAGCTTCCTGATTGGCTGAGCTCCAGCCCCAGGTAGGTGTAGCTGTTGGTTTTCTCCAGTGTGGAGCCGTTCAGTGTGAATTGTGAGGTGGTGGAGGCTTTATTGTGGCCCTTCTTCTGGAATACCATGATTTTGGTCTTCATCTGGTTGATGGGTAGGGCCCATGTGGTGCTGAATTTTTCCAGCACTGACAGGCTTTCTTGGAGGTCTTTCTCGGTGGGGGCCAGGAGTAGGAGGTCATCGGCGTATAGCAGGAACTTCACCTCTCGATTGTTCAGGGTGAGGCCTGGGGTTGGTGAGGCCTCCAGGGCTGTAGCCAGTTCATTGATATAGATGTTGAAGAGCGTTGGGCTCAGGCTACAGCCTTGTCTGACCCCTCGGGCCTGTTGGAAGTATGCTGTCCTTTTCCCATTCACCTTCACACTGCACTGGTTTCCGGTGTAGGAGCTCTTGATGACGTCGTACGTTCTTCCTCCTATTCCACTCTCTAGGAGTTTTAGAAGTAGGCCTGGGTGCCATACTGAATCAAACGCCTTCTTAAAGTCCACGAAGCAGGCGAATATCTTGCCTCTTCTGGTGTTGTGGACGTGCGTCTTGATGAGGCTGTGCAGGGTGTAGATATGGTCTGTGGTGCGGTGGTTTGGCATGAACCCTGCTTGGCTCTTGCTGAGGACCCTGTGTTGTGTGAGGAAGGTGAGGATTCTGTTATTGATGATGCTGTTGAACAGTTTCCCTAGCGTGCTGCTGACGCAGATCCCTCTGTAGTTGTTGGGGTCATATTGGTCCCCATTCTTGTAGATGGGGGTTATGAGCCCTTTGTTCCAGTCTTCGGGGAAGTGTCCAGCATTGAGCACGAGGGTGAATAGCTTTGCCAGTGCCGCGTGTATTGCTGGAGGGCTGTATTTGATCATCTCTGGTAGGATGCCGTCAGGGCCACTGGCCTTTTTGCCTTTCAGCACGGCAATTCTTTCCTGTATATCTTTTATGGTGATTGGCGAGTCCAGAGGGTTCTGGAAGTCTTTGATGACTTTCTCCATGTCCCTCAGTTTGGTGATTATCTGTTGCTGTTCTGGAGTTAGTTCTTCTTCTGGGATGTTTTTGTAGAGACCTCTGAAGTAGTTGAGCCAGATATTGCCATTTTGGATGTGGAGAGAGTTTTTCTTGGGCTTTGTGCCCATGTGGTGCCAGGTCTCCCAGAATGAGCTGTCCTGGAGGGAGTCCTCTAGTTGCTCAATTTTGTGGGAGAGGTATCTCTGTTTCTTCTCTCTGAGGGTGCCCTTGTATTGCTTGCATAGATTGCTGTAGGCTTCCCTCACCTCCTTGTTGTTGGGGTCCCTGTGTTTTTGGTTGGAGGCTGTTCTTAGGGTATGGCGTAGTGCTTTGCAGTCGCTGTCGAACCATTTGTGGGACTGTTTGTTGGTTTGTCTTATGGGTTTGGTTCGTTTCAGGCCTGCTAGTTCTGCTGTGGTCTGTAGGATGTACTTGAGATCCTTCACAGCTCTGGTGACTCCCTGTTGGTCTGGCTGATAGTTGTTTGTATGGAAGTTTGTGAGCAGTGTCTTGATTTCGGGTCGGTTGGTTGCGTTGCTATATTCTATGGCCTGGTGGTTGGCCCATTTGAAATGTCTTGGTAGGTTGTAGAGGCCGGACTGTTGGGGCTCATGTATGGGTGTTTTGTTCCTGGTTCTCATGTATAGTAGGATCTGGTTGTGGTCTGATAGATGGGAGTCAGGTGCGATTGTGAAGTCTTCAATGTCTGACAGGTCTGCGTCTGTAATGGCATAGTCCACCACGCTGTTGCCCACTTGAGAGTTTAGTGTGAAGCGTCCTCTGGGATCGCCTGTGGTACGTCCGTTTATTATGTACAGTCCTAGGCTTCGGCACATGTTCAGCAGTTGTCTCCCACTCTTGTTGACAATTCTGTCTTGGCTGTTTCTTCTTGTCTGTGTGGGTTCTGGGTGGTGGATCTCACTACCGTGCGTATGTGGGTTGTCGTCAGGAGGCAGGTAGTCTAACTCTGTGCCTGTCCTTGCATTCAGGTCTCCGCATATTAGTACTCTGCCTTTGGGTTGGAAGTGGACAGCTTCCCTTTGTAGGACCTCGTAAGTGTCGGGGTCGTGGTAGGGGGACCCTGGTGGGGGCATATATACTGCACAGAGATAGATGTCCTGCTGGCCGCTGAGGATGGAGCTGCTTATTTTTATCCATATGTGATTGGTTCCACGTTTGGTAGCTTTTACGTGTTCTTTGAGCTCCTCCTTGTACCATATTAGTATGCCTCCTGAGTGGCGGCCATGTTTGGTGGTCTTATTTTTCTGGGCGGGCACTGAGAATTCCTTGTAGCCCATGGGTGTTAGGGACTCGTCATCTGCCCGGGTCCATGTCTCTAGGAGGATTTGAATGTCTATGTTTTTTAGTCTGTCTATGAAGTCTGGATCTTTTGATTTAGATCCAAAGGCTGAGGCGTTCAGCCCTTGTATGTTCCAACTACTGATAGTTAGTGATTTCATCTTCAGTGTGTAAACCTTGTAATGAGCTGTCCTGCAGAGGACGGGCTGGGTTCTTGGTTGGTTGCAGTGTGGCCAGGTATTGGTTTATGTGCATTGCTGTTGTGGCCATTGTAGTAACCGCATGCTCTATTCTCTTTATTGTCTCTATGTTGGTGCTCTGGGTTGCTCTGGTTGGCTTTTTCTTGATAGGTGGCATCTTTGGGGGGTTCTGTCTTGGATATTGGCGGTTGTCGGGTATTATTTCCATGGTTCTTTGTCTTGTTTGTTGTCTAGGCCCGGGGGCTCTGTTGAGCACTAAGTCTTTGAATTCCTTCGCTAGGAGGCTGACGCCATGTTTATTGAGGTGTTTGTCATCATATAGGTGACGCTTATCTATGGAGGGGTGTTGTGCCAGGGTGATGCCTGATGTTTGTCTGATTCTGGTCGCCAGCTCTTTGTTGATCCCCATGATGGTAGCTTCAGAGATGTCTTCTCGTGGGAGCAGAGATGACAGGATGATACTACTGTCTGGGAACTGTTGCTTTGCTTTCTCTGCTAGTTGGACCAGTTGGCCCGCTGTCTGTTGGGGCTGGTCAGTGAGATCTTCTGTGCCTGTGTGTATGACAATGTGTTTCGGGGTAGTGAAGAAAGGCTTGCAAATGACGGTATTGGCTTTTTCAATGGTTGGGCTGTGGATTTTCTTGACTCTTTGCCGTGGGAAGAGCTTTCAATAAATATAAAATTCTTTTACTCTTTTGTGGGCATGTTTTTTTGTTAAACTACAAAGATTGATGTGTGAATATGTTTTTGTGTTATATACGTGATATACGTAATGCATTCAGTGTTTTCTTCTTGTACATTTGTCCTGCTCAGCACATCTCTTTTTAATGTTTTCAGCTCTTATTAAAGTGTTTTGCACTGAATTCCTACTTACATTCTAACAAAATTAAAGAGAGTCAGTTTTCTTATGTAATCCTCTGCAGGCAAATGTAAACTATTTCCACCTCCGTTTTGCAATGCTTTAAATGGACATTATGAATCATAGCACATTTTTGTATAAGCATGTACAAGCCTCAGTAGAGTGAACAAAACAGGCATTGTAGCTTCAGAAATAAGAGTAGGGAAGGAGGGCCTTTTATGGTGTTTATTCCCTCTGTGTCATCTTTACATTTCTAACTCTAAACTTTGGATGTCTTTTTTACTTTTACATGAATAATGGAAATAAAGGAAAGATGAACACATATAGCAGCATGATGATGGGGGATGAGCAACTGCCTCATACCGCTGATGTCATTTTTCTAAACTTGGATAAGTTAGGTGGGCGGCAAACTGAATACCAAAGGTAAACATAAGTTTACATATTTTTATTATTGCAGGAATTATATTGTTACCTGTATGATAATAACAGTGGACACATCAACTGTTATCATGGCACAGTGACTGTTCTTTCCCAATAGATTCAGGGAGGTGTTGATGCTCCTCTCAATGAATGACATATTATATCTGTAACAGAAAATGTCATATACAAACATAGATCATTAGACTATACACGTTGGATATATGTTGCTCCATTAAACATGCACAAATGGGAGGAGACAGTAACTTCAGTAGGTATATTATCTCCACCTAGGATAAATGGATCTGGCATGTCCTGCTAACCATTCATTTTCTCTCTCAACATCTTGTGTCAACAAAAAGTCGAGAAGCCCCAGATACACGAGACCAGAGGTTGTTTCTTAGGCTGCTTTTACACCACAATTTCTGTTTCATACAGTGAATTAGGAAAAAAAAAAAAAAAAACTACTAAAAGAAAAACAAATGAAAATGTCTATCAATTATACAAAAAAAAATATGTATATTTGATGGCATTTTACTAGTTAGGTTGATTTTCTTCAGCTTATAAAACATGCATGAATAAACTATGTAGATTGTGCAGCCATATTCAGCCAACAAATGTTACACACACACAAAAGGAATTCTTAGGATCATATATTTTGGTTGACAATATAGATCTGAAGAAAATATCCAGATAAATACTGTACAGTGTTTATGATTCAGATTTTAATGGGGGTTCAGATATTAAAATGTGTGTAACTTTTTTGTCTGTATAGAAAAGATGCACATGGAAGACAATGATCCAAGAAGCATTGTGTGGAATTTATTAAGACTGGCAATTCTTACACCAGTCTTCAATTCTCTGACAGGCAAGACTTCATCCTCTTAGTAATTCTTGCACATGCAGATGTGCATGATCTCAGATTTACTCCAGTCAGAAACTAATGTAGATTTGTGATATAACTCATGCCAGTTTTCTGGCATGAGTTATATAGTAAATGTAGTGGACTGAGGAACCTCTACCCCACGCAGCATAGATTCCTGCCCCACTCCACCCACTGTCTAAAAACAGTACACCAATAAGGCTCATAGTTGAGTTTTTGACAGATCTCAAACAGTATATCTGAGCCATTGTCTGAAAGAGTTTGGAAGAATGGGCGTTTTCTAGCACAGAGGGAATGACGAATTTGCACCATAGAACCTATTGACGAATCTGCAAAAACGGAAATGTCCTAATTTTTGATGGTTTATTAAATCAGATAGTCAAAAAAGTAAATATCTGAATATCTTTGGATCAGGGGCGTAACTACTGTAGAGGCAGCGGAGGCGGCTGCCACAGGGCCCAGGCCATTACTACTGCTGTGTTTTTTTTCTCAATAGGCCGTTACGGGCCCTATTCACTTGCCGATCCTGGCTGGGCCGGGATCGGTAAGTGACACCGCGGGCCCCACAAATACTATAATTATACTCGGGGGTCTTTGCAGACCCACGAGTATAATGATTGGAGGCCTGGGAGAGGTAAGGGAACGTAACAAACACTGTTACTTACCTCTCCATGATCCTGCCAGGCCTCCTTTCTGACGTCTCTGACGTCACATGAATCCGGCCTGCGTCTAGTTCATGTGACGTCTGATGTCATTTCAGAACGACGGCAGCGGAGAAGACAGTGTAGGAGCCGGGAGATAGGTAAGAAACAGTAATTTTTTATGTTCTTATTCCCCGATTATTATACTCTGGGGTCTGAAAAGACCCCAGAGTATAATAATTGTTTATGGGTGTCCACTATGGGGTATAATACTGTGTGCAGAGGACACTATTGGGGATGATACTGTGTGCAGGGGCCAGTAAGGGACAAAATACTGTGTGCAGGGGCCAGTAAGGGACATAATACTGTGTGCAGGGGCCAGTAAGGGACATAATACTGTATGCAGGGGCCACTATGGGGGATAATACTGTGTGCAGGGGCCACTATGGGGGATAATACTGTGTGCAGGGGCCAGTAAGGGACATAATACTGTGTGCAGGGGCCAGTAAGGGACATAATACTGTATGCAGGGGCCACTATGGGGCATAATACTGTGTGCAGGGGCCAGTAAGGGACATAATACTGTGTGCAGGGGCCAATATGGGGGATAATACTGTGTGCAGGGGCCACTATGGGGGATAATACTGTGTGCAGGGGACACTATTGGGGATTATACTGTGTGCAGGGGCCAGTAAGGGACATAATACTGTGTGCAGGGGCCAGTAAGGGACATAATACTGTGTGCAGGGGCCAATATGGGGGATAATACTGTGTGCAAGGGCCACTAAGGAACATAATAGAGTGTGGAGGAGGGGGCCGGTCGAGGTCTTCGACGTCGGTGTCGGTTGGGGGGGGGGGCATGTCAAAAGTTTGCCACGGGGCCCCGCCATTCCTAGTTATGCCACTGCTTTGGATATTTTTTCTTCAGTAAATTAGATTAAAACTAGAGATGAGCGAACACTATTCGAAACAGCCGTTTAATGTTTAGTATTTAAGGTGTACCCACATGTTCAGATTTTTATCAGACTGCATTTAGTATTTTGATGCCAAATCCAGGTGTGGATGATAAAGGGAGAAAATATATAGTAAGCACAGATGGTAGTTCTTGTTTATGAATCCACTCCTGGTTGGATGTCATGTAAAATGTAAAGAAAAAAAACAAATGAACATCCATAGGCTAAAGTTCACATCTGCACTAAAGTGTTTTGCGATTCTGATCTGTCAGAATCGCAAATCAAATGAGCAGCCGTAAAATTAAAGAATTCGTATTCACCAGTGACTTTATATTTTAGTTTTGGCCATCTTTGTATAGCATCACAAAGAGTTACTGTGCAGCTATCTGTAAAAGTTAACTTGTATTACCTGCAAACCAATCTATTAACACAAAACTTACATTGTGATGGCCTAAGGGAGTAAATCACATTTAGCACCACAATGTGGTCAGTTGTACTTGCTATGTTTAATTATATATTGATTTATTAGCCTTTATGCAACCTCACATTTTCCTATTATGCATTTCTGTAAATCTTTGCTCCATATGCAGAGATTATGTAAGGTTTTAATACAAAGACATTGTATATTTACAAAGGAATATGCATTTCTTCCCTTATGAATTTATAAGGTAAATTTATCATTGTCAGCATTTATTTAAAAATCTAAAAACATTGAGACATATTTATTATGCTTTGTACACTAGTTTTCTAGTGTACAAAACATAAACAGTCAGAGTTTTCTGTGCAAATTCGAGGTATGTGCAAAAAAAGTGACTTTTTCACATCTGTGATGCCCTCGTCATTTAAGAGAAAAAAATCTAGCGTAAATTATATGGCAAATATTCGGCATCTACGCCAGTATGTAGAAACTAGATATATTAGCAATTACATTAGTAATTGCTATTAGATAAACTGGAATAAGGAAAAATATGAATAAATTAGGAGACACAAGCGTGAAGAGTATGTAAGCTACGTTATTTTGTGACCTGCATATAATAAGTACTTTACCTTGATTCAAGGAAGTGAAGTAATTCGGAGTTATTAACAAGTTCTTCTGATGACAGCATAACACATGGAAGATGTATGCCATAGTACATACTGTGCTCTGGGATTTCTTACAAAAAGAAAGAAGAAAGAAACAGGCAAATCTTAGAAAACAGTATTAATAGGAAAAACATATTGTTCCCCTATTAGAATACCATTAAAGGCAAATCATCATTTCAAAATTGTGATCATGGGGCTCTGTCTCTTGGCACTCACTAAAAACTGCTCAGCTACTACAAAAATCATGGTGTTTTATGGACGAACTAATCTCAATCTGCATTCAGAGTTTGCAACCTAAAAACAGCTGACCAGAGAGTCGAACCCCCAGTAAGCCATGAATTTTAAAAGTCTAGATAATGCCATACATGACAAAATGCAGCTAAAAATGCAGCATGTAGCGCTTTTATAGGTAAATTTAACATGTTGCCTTTTCCTTAACCCTCAAGTACTATCATGGTGTCTATCATAATGATATGCATATGATAGTGGTGTATGATAGACACCATGATAGTACTTAAGCGTTAATGTAGGGATAAGATTATATAAATTCCCATTCCCTTTGCTGGAAATATAAAACTCAGCATATATATAAATATTTTTTAATGTAGATTGTGAGCCCCACATAGAGCTCACAATGTACATTTTTCCCTATCAGTATGTCTT
Organism: Leptodactylus fuscus; assembly: GCF_031893055.1. Taxonomy (NCBI): domain Eukaryota; kingdom Metazoa; phylum Chordata; class Amphibia; order Anura; family Leptodactylidae; genus Leptodactylus; species Leptodactylus fuscus. The sequence continues at coordinate 183,602,134 of NC_134265.1, forward strand.
TGGAATATGAGATGGAAATCCATGCAAACACGGGGAGAACATACAAACTCCTTGTAGATGGTTTTTTGCCCTTGGCGGGATTTGAACACCAGGACTCCAGCGCTGCAAGGCTGCAGTGCTAACCACTGAGCCACCGCGTGGCCCCTAAAACTCAGCATTTTTGCCCACTAAATTTCTACAACAACTAAAACTGCTGTGTTTCCATATCATATGGCCTTAGCCTTAAAGGGAGTTTGTCACCAGAAATGAGGAAATCAACTGATCAGGCTAGCTGTAATCCCCTATGAAAGGAAAATGTAAGGGAATTGCAAATTGAGCAATTCCCCAGTGCTGCTGCTGTAACAAGGGAGGAAGGAAAGTCAGCATTAGTGAGTCCTAAACTCGACCCAGCCCCTGACCCTTCCTACTTGCCACAACTGTCCTAGTGATGGGGGCAACTGGGTGACATTCCCTTCTCTGCATAAGTGTAACACTAAATGCGGACAAAACACCACAACACAGAAGAGAAGTTAGCAAGCCAACTATCAAAGCCAGAGAGACAAAGCAGTATCAAATCACAATCCAAAATCCAATCCATTAGAATAGTTACAAGAAAAGCCAAAGGTCAAGAGTCAGTACAATACAATAAGTGCAAGTAGAAAGCTTAGCAAGGAAAAGGTCACAAGAGCCCGCAAGCATGTGTGGGCATATGACCTGTTTATGGGAAATCCAGAACCCGCCCCAGACTTCATTGGCAGATAGGCTGTCAATCACACGGGTAAGGCTCAGATTAACTATTAGAGGAGCATAGAGAAACCAAGGTGAAACCAAGCAGCACTTTTGTCTCCGCATGATTAGTTCGGACACCGCGCGGAAAACATACGGACTCTATGGGGTCCGTGTGGTTTCATTGCTCACAGCTGTTTAATGAGTTCGGCATTCTGTTCGGGGGGTCCCCAAGCAGACTCCCTGAATAGAATACATACAGATATAAAACCCCTTTAAAAAAGTGAAAGCACTGATTGATTAGTGACTTTTCCTTATTATTGGCCACACAGATTTTCAAAGTATAATGGTTTAGTGTGTTAATTTACTTAGTCTGTCAGGTTCATAATGCCTTCCAAAGCAATATTACAGCAGAGGGGAGGCTTTTAAAGGGGTTGTCTGGCATAAAATGATCTTTCTAATGTATGCCTGCTCTATTGAGAAGTCCTGAGCGGAGAAGATCTTGGTCATGGTGGTTGGAGTGTGGTTGAGTTAGTTAGGAATGGCTAGTAGTGGGCGGCTAGTTAGGGAAACAGGGAGGGGGTGTAAGTGAGAAAGGGAGGGGAGACAGTGACAGAGGGAGGAGGTTGAGTCAGCTCTGATTGAAGCGAAAGGCATCATGGTAGTTGTAGGAAAACAGAACAGGAAGCTACCCAAGTAAACAAATGCAGAAGATGCCAGGAGCTCACAGAGAAACTCAGAAAATCATTCAAAACACCTAAATGTATTCGGTTGCACTTATTAACCTATTAATATCCTGTTTATTAATAGCCTATTTAACCTATTAACATACCTTTTTGGAAATTTTTTTTTAACTGGAATACCCCTTTAATAGAAGCAGAAACATGGCTATGTGGCCACAAACCGATAAAGTGATAGTCATCTTTACTACAAGTGCACTGGAGTCAGGGGGCTGAGGGCTGGAGCCCATTGCTGCACATTTGTATCATACCTACTACTATATTAATTTCTTTGTGTCTAGTGGCTATAGTGATATTTATACATATGCACATAATATATGCATGTAATATTTAATTGATTAATATTTTAGTTGGGTTTTTTATAAATATTTGTATATGTATCATTATTTATGGTATTGTGCACTTTTACACATTTACTATGTATATGGATATTTTGTTATATGATATATTGATTAACATCCATTGACAGCACTGTGCACTATATATACACTTACATATGTATTTTTCTTTACAAAGTAGATTATTTATCTATACTTATTATTTGTCCTGAATTTAGTGCATATATCCATTTATTTCTTTTAATGTATAGCTATATATGTAAATTAATATATGTATAGTGATGTTTGGTTTTGTTACGATCTCCTACCCTCTTATGTTTGGTGTGATTTTAATATGTTTTTAATTGTTTGACTGATTTATTTTGGATATTTATTACATTTATGAATTAAATTGTATTTTTTGTTGTTATTTATAGTTTTAGATTGGAGTATATATGTATAGGAGTTCATTTGATTTGGTTTTAGTTCTTTTTTCATAGGAATTTGCTGAGATTTGGTAGGATTACTGCACTGGGTCAGGGCCTGATTTGCTGCAGAAAGCCATAGCTGCTCCTGCTTTCCTCCAGAATCCACATTCAAAGTCACCCTTTTGCCATGAATGACATTTCTCAGCTTCTCCCTTTATCACAGTTGTTGATAGGCAAATCCGCCAAATCAGGTCTGCCCATGATGCACTTGCAGACTGATTTGCATTCTCTTAAAACTATGATCATCTCTGCATCAGCACTATTATTGGCTTAGGAGGGAACTTGGATCTGACATTCTCTTTAATCATCAACATTGATGGGCCCATCCTAAAGTCTGGCAACTACTATTACAAACACAAATTATTTGATCATTTTATTTCCTTACATTACTGCAGTTTTACAAATATGATCAATAGATTTAATTTTGGAAGAACTTCAATATAGAAAAGTCATTACTTACTCAGCATATTTGCCACACATGTTTTAAGGGTCATGTGTGAGATATTTTGTTTCTGACACAGCTTTCGCCAATAATCAGTGCTGTCATATTCTATAACAAGAAAGAAATGAGTCCACGGAAAGACACTTCCTATGTATTGGTTCTTGGATATGACAAAAGAGTAACTTCTTAAGCTGTAAGAAAAAAATAGTATTTTAACGTATTTTTCTTAAGAAAAGTAACATTGGTGCTTTTTTTTTTTTTTTTACATTTTGTTTCTGTGTTCTATTGCTGATAAAGAAACCATGATAAACCATTTAATATATTAGGTCTCTCATAAACACCTTCTGACCATAGAAGAGCTACGGTATCGGGACCGTAAGCTCTTCACACTGGGCCCACATCGGGAAAGCTGACAGTGTGCTGAATTCAGCGCACTGTCAGCTTTCCGGCAGTATATAGAACTGCCTGTGGGCAAAATGGTGAAAGGTCCTCTTTAAACACCATTCCGGGTCATTTTAACATAATTTTTACCATCAAGGCAACTCCTTTAAAGCCTATCATTATTAAAGAATTATTCTGTATTAATGACACATAACTCCAGTTACTTATGTTTATTTTAACCCTTTAGCGAACTAACATTTTAGCCTTAAACCAGTAACATTTGATCCCTCCCTGCATTTATAAATTCATACTTTTACATTTTATTTCAATTTATCTTTATGAGAACTTGTACTTTGTGTGTACATAAGATTTTTTACTCAGTTTTTATGAATTTTTCAGAAGTGAGATGATCAAAAAACATCAATTCTAGAATCTGAATTTTAAGGTTTATGACATCTATCATATAGAATAAATAATGTACTAATTTTATTTTAGAGGTTGTTATGAATTTGGTGATAGCAAAGTCCATGTTACCTCCTCCCCTGGGGTTATCTGAAGTGACAGGGACAGGAAAATATTAAAATCACGTGTTCCCCTGTACACTGGCTTAAGTGAAAGTTCTAGTATATGTCCCTCCACTTTAACCAGTGATATCTCAAAATCTGTCTTTGTTAGGGCCGTTTAACCACTTCCGGACCACCCATTGAGTTTTTATGTCCGGAAGGTGGTTGTCTAGTTCTGCAAACACATACCGGTATGTCCAAGCAACGAAATTGTGCAGCTGCTGAAATAGGAAGCCGGCTGTAACTTCAGCCAGAGCTCCAAGAGAGAAGGCAGGGAAGGTTCTATGCTATTTTGCAGCTCTCCTCTGACCTGGCGATCACATGATCCACCGGGATCAGCGTCTTGTAAGAGCTGCTGGGTGCTACAGGACCCAGATCAGCTCTATTAGGGGTAGTTCACACGGAGTAAACGCACGCTCATTTTGGCAAAATACACGTGTAAAGAGTACACTTGTAAAAATAAAACTCCCATTGACTTCAATGACATTTTACGCTTGTATTTTGACGTGTTTTTTTACACGTGTAAAAAATGTCATTGAAGTCAATGGGAGTCTTATTTTTACACGTGTATTTTTTACACTTGTATTTTGCCAAAATGAGCGTGCGCTTACTCCGTGTGAACTACCCCTTAGTCTTATACCAACGTTCTGGAGACTATATTCCTCCCGAAACTGGGGCTAAACGTACCAGCCCCAGTTACAAAAAAAAGTGATCAGATGTCCCCAAAGGTGTATTATGACCTTATGCAGACACAATGTAAAAATAAAAATAGATACGCATCCAGTCAACTAATAATTAAATGATGTTTTATCTTGGTCTGTAACCGTTTTTCACTATATATTATTGTTGACTTTCCATTATTAGACAGAAAAATATCATAGCATATTGCACAGTTTCTTATATCTGATAACAGAAAGTCAATGGGAAGAAACTTTTGTCTGAAATCATTGTAGATTAATGAAATTGGAAAGTGTTGTTTGTATTTGACTATATAGCAAAATTTATTGCCCACTGCTGTGATCCTCTGATGAGTCAGAACAATGGACAAACAGTAATGTGAAACAACCCTAAATAAACTTGCTAAAAAACACTTATGGATATGATATCTCAATAATACATTAATTTCTATAGAAGTATTGCAAGATAACAATGATCTATTTGATACCAGAGCAAACGGTATCTCACATGTTCTCTGTAACAATCATATGACATAGCTTGATAAGGACTACAAAGATATCTGACATCTTTTTGGCCATATCTAACATTTTTCCGTTTGCAACAGCTTTTCACAGTTTACATGTACATAACAAATTCAGTTATTTTACAATAACTTTAATTGTTAACGTTGCCAATTTTACTTTTCTTTCATCTTTACTATATATTGATGCATTAAATTGCTCTTAAAGGTATTCAATCATTAAAAAGCATTTTTTTTGTCCCTAACACGTAGGTATATCCTTAAGAAAGGCTATTCTTCTCCTACCTTAGATGTCTTCTCCGCGCTGCCATTCGTGTTGCCTCTATCTTCGCCTGGAACGACCTCACCCTGGGTCTTCTTCCAGCGTTGGCTTCAAACTTCTCGGCATGCACAGTCGGCTCTGCCGTCGAGCCCCGGGCAGAGCCGAGGTGCATGCTTGCGGCCATTTTCTTGTGCCCGTGGTCATTTTCTGTTATCCTTAAAAATAGGCAGTAAGTAGCTTAACTTTGCGGGGAACTAGTAGCTAACCTGTAACTTGGTAAGCCCTGATGGACATGGATGTATTAGGATCTGTGTTGTATGGATCTGTTATACAACACCAAAAGCATACTATGGACCCATACTATACAATTTCACTTGGATTGTATGAGAATCTAAGAGAAAAAATAGTGGCATGCTCCACCTCATATCTGGACATTCTTTTTTGCTCTAGAGTCCCTGCTTCTAGTGGAGAACATGGTATTATTATTATTGTTTATTTATATAGCACCATTAATTCCATGGTGCTTTACATTTGGGGGTTTACATACAATACACAAAATATACAGCTAGATATAATACTAACAGTGATCGGCTGGCACAGTGGGGTAGAAGGCCCTGAACACAAGGGCTTACAATCTATGAGGGAAGGGTGCATAGAGACAGAAGGAGAGGGGGAGACAGTTCAGATGGCGGTGTGGTGATTGTGTTATTGGAAGTTGTGGGCCTTCCTGAATAGGTGAGTCTTCAGGGCCTTCTTGAAGACATGAAGTACAGTACCTGGTAGAAGCACGTGAAGTACAGTACCTAGGGTCTATAAAACTGTAGATCAGCTATTGCTAGGATATATGCCATAGGCTAATGACTGTAGGTGGTTTCTAACTGCTCGGACTCTCGCTGACTATGTATATGTAGAGAGTTCACCCTCACGATTGCCTTTGCTGGGGTCAAAGGACATGTGTCTGTTTCTACAAAACCAGGCCAAACTGCAGCAGAGGTGTAAGCTGACACTGGGTCACATTTTATTTATACAGTTGCAGGTATGCAGAAAATAGCAGATCAGCATTAAAAAGAAAATTCTGGCAACAGCCAGCAACCCTTGCTAACATGTGTCTCTCACACATACTAGCTTTCTGTATCCCCAGGCAGAGTGAGTTGTCCTGCTATCCTCTCTTAGGCCGGGTTCACACGGAGTATTGTGGCTCGTCATTTGGTACGTACACGCCGCGGTATCTTTTGCGGGCCGTATACACTCCCATTGTTTTCAATGGGAGCCGGTACCGTACACGTGGCGCTATTTTGCGGCCATGATTTTGTGGCGGCCACAAAATAGCGCCGCGTATACGGCACCGGCTCCCATTGAAAACAATGGTAGCGTATACGGCCCGCAAAAGATCCCGCGGCGTGTACATACCAAATGACGAGCCACAATACTCCGTGTGAACCCGGCCTAAAATACAAGCCCTGTCCTTGTACCTACTTGTGCTGCATAACCAATCCTGCACAAGTGTCAAAATTGCAACATTGACAAAACGTTTGTAATGCACTTTTCTCACCCACGGACTCAAAGCCCATTGAGTGTTGTAGGGGAGTTAAAGATATATATATATATTTTTTAGTATATTTTTGTGATGGAGGAGGAACAGGAGTATCCAGAGAAAATGCTCACAAATATGTAGAGAACATACAAATTGCACACAGATGTTGCCCTTAGATAGATTTGAACTCCTGCTTTGCAAAGCAACTGTACTAACCACTGAGCCACACTCTACTAAAATAGTGAGAATATTACTGCTATTTCTACTATACACCGACATGCAAAAGTTCAATGAGACTACTGTAATTTTATAGACAATCATCTTGGCTATCTCATACATAAATTTTACTTGCAGCTATTTAGCATGTGATTAGTTATGCAGATTCTTGTAGTAATTGCATAACAGTTATTGTTCTGCTCCTGGTGGTGGAAAAATCTTTTTCTTCTTGCATACTACAAATTACATCCTGTTCTCACATTCCCTAATAGCTCAGTGTGTTATTAGGTTAATTCCCAAATGAAAGGTCACTACTTCATGGATCAGCCATGAGGAGGATTTCCCAAGAAAAAACAAAACAAAACCATCATCCAGGTCATTGATAGTAGTCTTTTGGCCAATAAAATTGCCAAATTGCATCATGACAGATGGAAGAATATAAAATGAATTGTGGCAAAGACAGCAGTGGTGATGCACACATGCTTTGCAATAGTGAGACCATTGAAGTCCATGCAAGCACCAAGCAATGCGCATTACACAACTCTGGCATGGATGCCCAAAAGAAGGTGAAGAAACCTGGACTTTATCGTCATAAGATGCATTGACTTGAGTTTGCAAAAAAGTACAAAATGTGGATAGTAAACGACTGGAAATGGGTGATTTAGAGTGATGAGACAAAAGTCGATAGACTGGGTGTAAGCAGCTCTGGAAGGGAAAATGAGGGCTAATGGATCGAGAAATAAAAGGAACTGTCAAGTTTGGGGCAGGAAGCCTGATGATATGAGGATGTTTCACAGCCAAAGGCGTTGGATACTTGTTCAGGATAAATGGAGGTCTCAGTACTGAGCTATATGTGAGTATCCTACGAGACAAGTTCCTTAATACTCTATGGGTATGAAAAGGATGACACAGTGTTCCAGAAGGATAACGACCCCTAGTATAGAGAAGATTAGCAAAGAAATGGTTCACTGACAATGAAGTAGAAGTACTGGATTGGCCCCCACAATTCCCATACCTCAACTCAAATGAATACTTGTGGGTAGAGTTTAAGAATTCATACCCAAGTGAGTTGACCAGTATGCACCAATATTGGAAATGTGTAGAAAAGACCTGGGATCAGATTTTGGTTGAGAAATGCTTGAATCTGACTGAGAGCATGACCAGAAGGATGTCAGGCAGTGTTGAAAGCCAAAAGTAAATAAAAAAAAATTAATTTAGATTTTTAGGAGCAAAACAGTAATAATGCAGTTACATGAAAAGAATCTGCATAACTAATCATATGATAAATAGTTACAAGTCATATTTATATATGAGATAGCCCAAAAGTAAGGTTCTTAGTATATACTTTGATCAAATTGTGAAAGCCCATATGCCATTGACAAGGCAACCAATTTAGATGGCACTCTTCACTATAATGACTGACCAACCTGGCTACATCACCAGAAAAAAAAAATATAGCTTGTAAAAGGTGAAAACAAAAACACTCAAAATCACCAAATCATTAGAACAAAACTGGCTGTGGCAGGAAGGGAATGTATGAGCTGTGTGAGTGTATATCTGGGTATACTCCAGATTTACAGCGTACAAGGGAAAAGACACCAGAAGTAACCCCCAGACTGACCCCCCCCCTTCATAGGAACTACTGGGGATATAGTGGGAAATTTGGTGTTCCCAATGCATTTCGCACAGATTACATATTTACACTTCACCATCCGCTGTGCATTTCCGCCTGGGATACTAATGCTCACTATACCCCTTGATAAATTCTTTGAGGCTTCCACTTTACTGGTACTTTAGAGGCTCTGCAAACATGACATGGCATCCAGATACCAAACATCTAAATATACACTTCAAAAGCTATGTAGCACTCCTTCCCTTCAGCGCCCTGCTGTGTGCCCAAACTGCAGTTTATGCCTACATGTATGACACTGGTACACCCAGGATAATGTACTTAAAGGGATTCTACCACTAAAACACTTTTTTTTCTAGTTACCACGTCGGAATAGCCTTTAAAAAGGCTATTCGTCTCTTACCTGTGGAAGTGCTCTCCGCCGCGCCGTTTGTTCAAAATACCGGTTTGTACCGGTATGCTAATGAGTTCTCTCGCAGCGATGGGGGCGTCCCCATCGCAGGAGCAGCGATGGGGGCGTCCCCATTGCACCTCGAAAACTCACCGCAGCGCCGCCTCTCCGGTCTTCGGTGTCCTCCCCTTGCCTCTTCAGCGTCTGTCGGACGCCTGCGCAGTATGCTCTCTGTTCGGCGAAGATTGCCGAACGTACTGCGCATGCGCGAAAGTGCGGTGCCCGCACTATGGCTGGGACCGCAATTTCGCGCATGCGCAGTACGTTCGGCAATCTTCGTCGAACAGAGCGTACTGCGCAGGCGTCCGACAGTACGCTGAAGAAGCAAGGGGAGGACACCGAAGACCAGAGAGGCGGCGCTGCGGTCAGTTTTCGAGCTGCAATGGGGACGCCCCCATCGCTGCTCCTGCGATGGGGACGCCCCCATCGCTGCGAGAGAACTCATTAGCATACCGGTACAAACCGGTATTTTGAACGAACGGCGCGGTAAGAGACACAGGTAAGAGACGAATAGCCTTTTTAAAGGCTATTCCGACGTGGTAACTAGAAAAAAAAGTGTTTTAGTGGTAGAATCCCTTTAATGTCATATCTGGGTACAAACTGCTGTTTGGGCACAGCCGGGCACAGAAGGGAAGGAGCACGATTTTGGTTTTTGGAGCACAGATTTAGATGATTTAGTTTTTGGACACCATTACACTTTTGCAGAACACTGAAATACACTCTTGGGCACAAAATGATAATACCCCTTCATAAATTCTATGAGGGGTGTAGTTTCTAAAATGGGGTCACTTTCTCAGGTTTCCATTTTATTGGTACTTTAGGGGCTGTGCGAATGCAACACGGCAAATGAAAACTATTCCAGCAAAATCTGCCCTCCAAAAGACAAATAACGCTCTTTCCATTCCGAGCCCCACTATGTACCCATACAGCAGATTACGACCACATATGGGGTATCGCCGTATTCAAGAGAAATTGTGTAACAAACTGTGGGGAACTTTTTCTCTTTTAACCCCTTGTGAAAATGAAAACTTTGGGGATAAAGATACATTTTAGTAATTTTTCATTTACACATCCCAATGTTAATAAAATCTGTGAAAAGGCTGTGAGGTCAAAATGCTCACTATATCCCTTGATGAATTCTGTCAGAGATGTAGTTTCCAAAATGGGGTCACTTTTTTTTTTTTTTTTTTTTTTTTGGTGGGGGGGGGGTGTTTGCTTTGTATTGATACTCTAGGGGCTTTGCAATTGAGACATGGCACCGAAAAACTTTTCTAGCAAAATCTGCTTTTTAAACCCCTGTGTCGCTCCTTCCCTTCTGTGCTCTGCCATGTATCCAAACATCAGTTTACACCCATATGTGAGGTATTTCTGTGCTCTGGAGAAAAAAAACTATAACAAACTGTGATATGCATTTTCTCTTTTAACCCTTTGTGAATGTGTTAATGTGAATGTGAATGACGAAGCCTGCCTGTGTGCAGGTGAAACGCGCGTCGGGCGTTTCCTTTCTTGTTGGTAGGTAAGATGGCAACACTGTATTGTTATACCACCTAGGAGAGATACTGGGTTCCTGGCTTTGTCACACTGCTGTTAATAGTTAGGTGCATCTTGCACCATGCATTATTATATATTGTTGTTCTTATCCAGGACCATTCCTACTTCATGTAACTGTTATTGGCCATCTGTTTTCTACCTATTACTGGCTAGTTGGTACTATGTAGTTTTGTCTACCCCCACTTGCTTATAACAACAGAATTGTATTATGTAATTGTCTCTCATATGTCATGTGATTCTACTGTTTTAGTAGGTATTAATAAAATTTATTATGTTTTATTAATCAATTGTGTGGTAGTTTTGTACTGTTGGACATCTTATATCCACATGTTGTGACCCCCTCCTCGTGTACTCCAACTGCAGTTGGGCTGTATTATCAACATCACTTCACACAGAGAACTAAATGATCCTGCAGTGTGTCTTTGTTTCTTTCTTTTTAGTCTATGATTCCTAGTATTTCTCTATCTGCCATGAGCTTGTATGTGTTTCTCTCTTGTTATATACTACTACTGTACCATTCATGAAACTGTATCACTGAAATTTACCCATTGTGGGACTATTAAAGGATTATCTTATCTTATCTTATGATCCCCTTCAGAACTAAAGTAATCCCTAAAAAATTAGTTTGAGATTTTTGGGAAATATTCTAAATATGGAAAATCACTGTTGCACTTCAAAGCCGTCTAATGTCCAAAATAAATTAAATGACAATTAAATGAAGATGCCAATATAAAGCAGAGATATGGTAGATAATAGTTATTCATGTATTTGTGTGACATGACTATCTGTTTGAAAAGCAGTGCATTTCACATTTTGAAAATTGCGATTTTTTACAAATTTCCATCCAATTTTCTAGTTTTCTTTTTTTTATGTAGATTATGAGCCCCATATAGAGCTCACAATGTACATTTTTCCCTATCAGTATGTCTTTTTTTGGAATATGGGATGGAAATCCATGCAAACATAGGGAGAACATACAAACTCCTTGAACATGGTATTTTGCCCTTGGCGGGATTTAAACACCAGGACTCCAGTGCTACAAGGCTGCAGTGCTAACCACTGAGCCACCATGTGGCCCCTTTTTTTCAAGTTTTTTTTTATAAATAAATACAAAAATATTGATTAGTGTTTACCACTAACATGCAGTACAATGAGTTACGAAAAAAAAAAAAATCTCAATCACTTGTGTACCGTATATTCCGGACTATAAGGTGCACATAAAATCCTACGATTTCCTCAGAAATCGAAAGTGCGCCTTATAGTCCAGTGCGCCTTATATATGGATGGAAGCGGCGGCCGCCGGCAAAGTCTGTGTGCCGCTTCCATACATTGCAATGGGAGCGTGCTATTCGAATAGTATTCGTTCATCTCTAACTTCAATTGTAACTTCTTACAATTGAAGTTAGAGATGCGCGAATACTATTTGAATAGCGCGCTCCCATTGCAATGTATGGAAGCGGCAGGCAGACTTTGCCGGCGGCCGCCGCTTAAAGGGATTCTACCATTAAAAGAAGTTCTTTCCTCTTGACCACGTCGGAATAGCCTTAAAAAAGGCTATTCGTCTCCTACCTTTTTCCATAGCCAGCGCCGCCTTCTTCCTCAGCTGCGTCCTCCCCTTCTGTGTTGTTTTCTTTGGGCCTCATGGATGACGCACGCGCAGTCGGCTCTGGCTGCGAGAGCCTGTTAGAGCTGACTGCGCATGCGTCATCCATGAGGCCCAAAGAAGACGACACAGAAGGGGAGGATGCAGCTGAGGAAGAAGGCGGCGCTGGCTATGGCAAAAGGTAGGAGACGAATAGCCTTTTTTTAAGGCTATTCCGACGTGGTCAGAGGAAAAAACTTCTTTTAATGGTAGAATCCCTTTAACTCCTCGCGTGCCGAGCGCTTCCATTCTTTTCAATGGAAGCGTGCCATTGAAATGAATAGTTAAGCGGCTTAAGCGGCCGCTGGCAAAGTCTGCGTGCCGCGCCTTTCAATCACATATAAGGCGCACCGGACAGCGCTGCGCCTTATAGTTCGGTGCGCCTTATAGTCTGGTGTGCCTTATATATGAACCTAGACAGGACTATAAGGCGCTCATGGGTAATGCGCCTTATAGTCCAGTGCGCCTTATAGTCCGCAAAATACGGTAAGTTACAGCATCCCAAAGTTATTGCTGTATAAAGTGACATGTCGGTTTTGAAAAATGAGGCCTGGTCCTTTTGGTCTGCGTCCTTAAGGGGTTAATGTTGTAGAATAATGAGACAGGCTACATCTTGGATTCTGAATTCAATTTTTTTTCACTTTTGTTTTAAAAGCTTTCTGTATTTGCTTCAATCTGGAGATCACATGAATTGGATTCAGAGCTGCAATTCATAGATGTAACTAGTTTGACATTCCATTTATATAACGTTTAACAAATTTACTAACCTGTCTAACACATCTTTTGTCTTCAGGAATGTATTTCCACTTGCAGGGCATAAACCAATTGCTCTTACACCTGTCAATACCAAGCAACAGTTTAGAGAAAATACTAATCAAACATTTGGAAGGTTTTAGTCTAGGAGACCTCAGTGTAAGAATTAGGCAACTGTATGCGCTTTTTGCTTGATCAAATTTAAATTTTTTTAAAAAGTTCATATATACTTTACTAACAAAGTATGCTTCCAGTACTGTAACATTTATTATTGTAACACTAGCTATACAATTGCACAAATAAATGTATAAATATACATATCTGAATTTATTTCCCTTTATTAATAAATCTTACTATTTGCATATCTAATGAGAACTGAATGTATTGATACAGACAGTAGATATAACTGTAAACATTTCAGGACCTTTCACATTCTGTTGCTGATTACTGTCCTGATGAATGTATACTCAGCTATATACTACCGCAAGTCTATACTACTGTGTATGTCTGCCATGGATTTCTGTTACCGACATACAGTACATATTTCAAAGTTGTCCCTGTAGAGAGATCTCAGTGTATACTGGTCAATGTATGCAAAATGGACAGCCTTCTGGAATACATTTGACTATTTTCCGGGAATGCAAAACTGAGGGTCAATCCTTAGAAATTATTAGGCCTCATGCACATGAATGGACTTTTGATCTGCAATTGTGGATCTGTAATGGTGGATCAAAAGTACATTCATGTGAGGAACGCCCTCCCCAGTACTAGTCTATGGACAAGTACTGTCAGGAAGTGTGGGGGGGTGTTACTCACTGTTCAGCGGCATCGCTGTTTTAGAAATCGTGGCATGTCCACACCACCATTTTTAGTGCAAAGTGGGCATGGGATTCACTAGAATCCCATCCACTTTGCACTTACTGTAAAATGCCACGATTTTTCCAGCGATGTTTACTCTGCGGGCAAATCACAGCATTTACGACCCGTGGGTCCTGGCCAAGGGGTCAATTTTCAACTAAACTTAGATTCACACAGCCATTGTAGAAAACAGGTGTTGCACATTTTTTCATGGCCACTTTGCACCTGAGGGGAGCCTGATTTTACAGATCCCTCATACATTTAAATGTATTGAAGGATCAGTGAAAAATACAGCATTACCAATTTTTTGATGGTCTGTTAAAATGGACAGTAAAAAAAAATCAGTTAAGAGAATAGCCCCCATTTAATGCAGCGGTGAGAGGGTCACTAAAAATGGCTGTCACATGGTTTATTTTTACTGTTGCGTGAATGCAGGTTTAGTCAAATGATCTCTCAGAAGCAAATATCCCACCATCTACAGTACATAATATCATCAAAACATTCAGGGATTCAGAAAAAATCCATGTGCACAAAGATAAGGACAGTGGTCATTATTGGATGTTCGTGACCTATGGACCCTCAGGTGACAATACACCACACCACACTAAATTAAAACCAGGCATGAATAAGAAAGTGCAATTTTCTTCATGAGCTCAGGAATACTTCCAGAAATCATTGTCTGCTGTGGAATCCACAAATGCTATTAAAGCTGTATCATGCAAAAAAAAAAAAAAAGTCATATAACAGCACAATTCAGAAACAAGAGGCAAAATGGAAAATTGATCAGATGAATCAATTTAAAACACTTTATGGAAAACACTGGAACCACTGCGCAGCATAATATTGCTATGTGGGAGCCACTGCAGAGCATATAATGCTCTGTGGGGGCCACTGTGGAGCATATAATGCTGCATTGGGGGGCCACTGTGCAGCATATAATCCTGTGTGGGAGCCACAGTGAGTATATAATACTGTGTGGGGCCCACTGTGGATCATATAATACCATGTGTGGTCCACTCTGGAACATATAATGCTATGTGGTGGCTACTGCACAGCATATATTGCTGTGTGGGAGCCACTGCGAAGCATATAAGATAATCCTTTAATCCTTTAATAGTCCCACCTTGGGGAAATTTCAGATGTGTGGGGACTGTTGTGGAGCATATAATTCTGTATGGTGGCCACTGCGCAGCATATAATGATGTGTGTGGGCCACTGCACAGCAGATATTGCTGTGTGGTGGCCATTACGCAGCATATAAATGCTGTGTAGGGGCCCTTGCGGAGCATATAATGCTGTGTAGGGGCTACTACAGAGCATATAATGCCATGTGGGGGCCAATGCAGAGAATATAATTCTGTATGGGGGCCACTGTGGAGCATATAATACTGTCTCAGTATTATTTACATGCCGGCTGCTGCTCTGCTCACTCACTGGAATTCACATCTACAGAATTGATAGGTCACTGTAATCAACTATCTCCATCACTCCCACAGAAGTGAACAGAGAGAAAATCATGCATGCATGCTAGTGTTCCCTTCAACCAGGGGACTTGGCAATTCCTGTTCTTGCAGTTGGTCCCATTGAGGATGGGAAAGAAGTGTTGTTTGTTGGAGAACCCCTATAAACTTTACTAATGACAAATATATTAATTCTATTCTAATTATATAAAATATGTCTGAATTATAATGTATTTACCTCCATTTGTAATAGACATATTGTTTATATTTGTTGCTATGGCCTTTGAATCCAATTGTGTTAGCATAAGTACCTGTCAAAAATAAAGAAGAAAAAGAAAGATTGAAAATGAGCCAAAAAGACATTATACAAATAGCTTTTTCTTAATATTAATACTATTTCTCAGACTATTACAGTAAATTACTATAAATTTCATCTTTATATGCAATGAATGCTATTGACAAAACAGTGTAGTTTGTTTTCTACATACTCTAGGTTTTATTGCATAGCACAAGACTGCCCTCTTCCTGCACAAAGCTAGTGGTGCAAGATTCAGTGTTGGTGTCACCTTTGGTAAGGGTATGCATTAGAGATGAGCGAGTAGTATTCAATGGAGTAGGTATTCGATCTAATACTACGGTATTCGAAATACTGGTACTCGATCGAGTACCACTCGCTATTCGAATGGAAAAATTTGATGCAGAACCAGCATTGATTGGCCGAATGCTATACAGTCGGCCAATCAACGCTGCTTCTTCTCCTACCTTTAGAAGTCTTCTCCGCGCAGCATCCCCGCGGCGTCTTCTGGCTCTGAATTCACTCTGCCAGGCATCGGGCCTGGGCAGAGCCGACTGCGCATGCCCGCTCTACAAGAAAATGGCCGCTTTGACTGTAAGCGGCCATTTTCTTGTAGTGCGGGCATGCGCAGTCGGCTCTGCCCAGGCCTGATGCCTGGCAGAGTGAATTCAGAGCTGGAAGATGCCGCGGGGACGCTGCACGGAGAAGACTTCTCAGAGAATCCAGCCTGACCCTCACTCGTGGACTTGGTAAGTTCAATTTGATCGAATGTTGCCTACCCCTGAAACGAGCATTTTTCCCCCATAGAGTATAATAGGATTCGATATTCGATTCAAGTAGTCAAATATTGAGGGGCTACTCGAAATGAGTATCGAGTATTTAACTACTCGCTCATCTCTAGTATGCATACATCCATATGTTTGTTTTTATCTGAATACAATGGGCTGGTGAAGCAACTATATACCAACTGTGTAGTCTGATCTTGCATTTATGTATTACTCTACTTTTTCTACCCCCTCTGTCTTGTTGACCTGTCGTGAAGGCGGGTGAGAAAAAGCAGTTTGTTTTTTGTTTTTTTAAGGCACAGTAAGTTATGCTGTATTTCTTTTCGGAGGTACCTTCTTCCATGGAAATCGTAATTTCTTCAACCATATGAGAGTGAGAGAGGGTGAGACAGGTGACACTAAGGTGTCATTCACACTACTGTGTGCACAGTCAGTATGCTAGCCGTTTTTTTCACCCTTTCTCCCCATCTTGGTCCCCTTCTTCATACCCAATTAAATGGGTTGTCCATCTAATCTAAGCTATACACCCCCCGCCTACCTTCTAAATGACTGAGTGTACCAAAAATCTATAATTACCTAGATCACCAGGGCAGTTAAGTGACTGCCCCTGGCATATTTTCCAGTTTTCTGGTGAAGTTCCATTTCCCACTCTGGAAGCAGAACGTCACATATATTAACATCCCCCTCCCCATCACACTTACCTGTCTTCTGGTCCGGACCTTCTGTCCATGGGACGTCACTTCTTCTGGGTACTCAGGCTCTTTTGCGCAAGCCCAGATGAAGTGATGTTCTGTGCCCACAAAGTATGGACCGAAAGAAAGGTAACTACGATGGGGTGGGGGTTGAATTAGTTAGGATTGGCTAGTAGTGGACAGGCCTGCAATAGAAGTGTCATTATTTTTCAATGCTTTGCATTACTGCAATGCATTAGTAAGAAGAAAAAAGGAAAAAAAAATACATACAGTATAAAAAAGTAAAAAGATATAAAAAAAAAGTTTTAGATTTCTTAATAAATTTATATTTTTATGAGCAAAACAGTAACAATGCAGTTACAGGACAAGAATCTGCATAACTGTGTATGAATTATGTATGAGATAGCCAAGATGATCGTCGTCTATAAAATGATGGTAGTCTCACATTGATGGATGGTGAGATATAGAGCCTGAAAGTCAAAAATTCAAAACATTGTTACATTTTTGCTCCTCGGTATATCTTTAACTGGCTCATGGATAGGGAACAGAGGGTGATTAATGGTTCATATTCTGATTGGGTTACAATCACCAGCGGGGTGCCATAGGAGTCAGTACATAGACCTCTTTTTTAAAATATTTTATGAATGACCTGGTGGAGGGTTTATAGAATAGAATCTCAATATTTTCAGATGATATTAAGTGCTGTAAAGAAGTCAACACAAAGGAGGAGTTTCTTAATTACAGCAACAAAGTACCAGGAAGCTGTCACTGAACCAAATAAAATCATGGTACATTAAGAGTGGAATAGATGCTCACAACAAGGATATCGTTTTCTACTGTATATATACAAATCAGTCCACAAGTTGGCAGGTACACAGGACCTATGGGACTTATTGCCACTGGATGTGGTTATGGCTGATAACTAATACAAGTTCAAGAAGAGCCTGGAAGGTTATGGAAGCTAAACATTTTTGGGATAGGATGTTGGTCAGGAATCTCAGCGTCTATGTGTTATGTCAGTCCAGGTAGCTGCAACGGGGCTAAGGAATAGCAGTAGGGAATCTCGCCCTGCACTACTCCCACTAGCTATCCCGGTCCCTGCCTCACGGGTGTGGGTCGGCTGTACTCAGGCTAAGCCTGACCCCGACAGCTCCTCTCTCACTGATACCGTAGGCCTAGAGGGAAGTGGGAGAAGGAATGCCCTATAAGACCTCTAGGGACTGGAGACTAAAGGGGTCACCCCTAACGAACAAGTGAAGCTGCTACTGACAGGGACTGACAAGGGTGTGCGCTGACTAACAACACAAGCAGCACACAGGAAAAATGTGGGAAAGGATTCCCCCAAACCAATATGGGAAGGAACCTTACACTAGGAAACAAACACAGGGAAACTGAGTAGAAATCAAAGGATAAGGCAATTCACTCACACAGTCAATTATACACAGAGGGAGGATTGGTGAACACAGAAGGGAAAACACACAAACCAACTCGTTCACCCAAACCTCCCAAAAATCAACCACGGAACTTCCTCTATCCCAGAACACCACCTACTCCTCCTGCTAAGGCCTAGCTCTGTAAAAGCGACACTCAGCACAGAACCATGGGAGGCATGGGTTTAAATACAGAGTAGAGACCACTCCTCCCAGGTGCAAATGGGAGGACAGACTAATCAACCAGGAAATAAAGCTGCCTACCAGCAGTGCGCACGTGCAAGTCAGAAGGTGTGCACCAATACTCACGACAGGACAACCCCGCAGCGCCAGGATGCCACCCCAGACACTGCGCAGCCAAAAACTCCCCAGGTAAGAAAAATAGAAAGTAATGAACCTAAATACTCCTAACACTATGTTCCTGTTTGAAGCTATCACCTTATGGTTGCCATGACCACTAGTCAAACTTTACACAGGTCTGCTCAGCCTTTCAGAACCTTAGGATGCAAATCCAATCTTAACCCTGTTTCATTGTCCAATCTAAGGCTAAGAAGGAGAATTTAAACTTGTAGCATATTCTTAATTAGGCATCATTTGCCTGTGATTGTTCTGTAATATTCTGTTGTTCTGTGAATATTCCCTGCTTCTGTTGATCTCCTGGTGCTGATTTCTGACCTGCTCTTCTGGTTGACCGCTATAATTCTGATATGGATGTTGTTGTGACCTTCTGGATTTGACTAAGACTTGGACTCTAATTCTTCTCTGGTATCATTTTTGGCAACTTCATACACTCCTGGTTAGACCTTAGTTTGTTCATTACCCTCTCAATCCTCTATTAGGTAACTGCTTTTGTTCTGTTTTACTAGAAGTGCACTTATCGTCTCATACCTTGAGTGGTTCTGGATTATTGAGCTTTGCTCATACTTAACCCTATTGAACTATTAATTACTATTGTCATTGTAACTTTTAGATGTACAATTATTAGGCACAGTAATGCTCACTGTCCAGACTGTAAGTAGTGGCAGTTATCAGTACTTCAATAGGACACCGCTGTAGTACGGATAACTGCTAATGCTGAAAATACAGCGAGTGAGCAGCGCAGCACCTGACATGTAAATAATGAAAACAATGCTGGGAGTTGGGCTCCAGGAACCAGTTCATCTGCAGGGATCCGGACAGCCTGACTCTTGCCATTGTAAAAGCGATGACCCATAAGGATGGGTCAATTTTTTAACTCCTTTAACTGTTCTTGTAGTACTGATATAGATGTAACACTAGTCATTAAATGTTTTCTTGCTGAAAAAAAAAAGTTATTCTTTGTCTATGGAGTCTAGAGATGAGCGAACACTAAAATGTTCGAGGTTCGAAATTCGATTCGAACAGCCGCTCAATGTTCGTGTGTTCGAACGGGTTTCGAACCCCATTGTAGTCTATGGGGAACAGATACTCGTTAAGGGGGAAACCCAAATCCGTGTCTGGAGGGTCACCAAGTCCACTATGACACCCCAGGAAATGATGCCAACACCTCTGGAATGACACTGGGACAGCAGGGGAAGCATGTCTGGGGGCATCTAACACACCAAAGACCCTCTATTACCCCAACATCACAGCCTAACAACTACACACTTTACACACTCAATACCACCTCTCTGACAGTAGGAAAACACCTTGAAACATGTGTATTTGGCACTTGCAGTGAGGAGAGCTTGTCACCAGCAGTGAATTTGGCCCTTGTAGTAAGTTGAGGTTGGCACCAACATTTGTTTTGAAAATCAGGGTGGATTGAGCCTCTAACCAGCAGAGTTTGGGCAAATTCATGGTGGAGGGAGCCTCTAAAAACCCCAGTTTGGACCAATTCATGGTGGAGGGAGACTCTAAAAACCCCAGTTTGGACCAATTCATGGTGGAGGGAGACTCTAAAAACCCCAGTTTGGACCAATTCATGGTGGAGGGAGCCTCTAAAAACCCCAGTTTGGACCAATTCATGGTGGAGGGAGCCTCTAACCAGCCCAGTTTGGACCAATTAATGGTGGAGGGAGCCTCTAAACAGCCAAGTTTTGGGAAATTCATGGTGGAGGGAGCCTCTAACCAGCCCAGTTTGGACCAATTCATGGTGGAGGGAGCCTCTAAACAGCCCAGTTTGGGCAAATTCATGGTGGAGGGAGCCTCTAACCAGCCCAGTTTGGACCAATTAATGGTGGAGGGAGCCTCTAACCAGCCCAGTTTGGACCAATTAATGGTGGAGGGAGCCTCTAACCAGCCCAGTTTGGACCAATTAATGGTGGAGGGAGCCTCTAACCAGCCCAGTTTGGACCAATTAATGGTGGAGGGAGCCTCTAACCAGCCCAGTTTGGACCAATTAATGGTGGAGGGAGCCTCTAAACAGCCAAGTTTTGGGAAATTCATGGTGGAGGGAGCCTCTAACCAGCCCAGTTTGGACCAATTCATGGTGGAGGGAGCCTCTAAACAGCCCAGTTTGGGCAAATTCATGGTGGAGGGAGCCTCTAAAAAACCCAGTTTGGACCAATTCATGGTGGAGGGAGCCTCTAATTAGCCCAGTTTGGACCAATTAATTGTGGAGGGAGCCTCTAACCAGCCCAGTTTGGACCAATTAATGGTGGAGGGAGCCTCTAACCACCCCAGTTTGGACCAATTCATGGTGGAGGGAGCCTCTAACCAGCCCAGTTTGGACCAATTCATGGTGGAGGGAGCCTCTAAACAGCCAAGTTTTGGGAAATTCATGGTGGAGGGAGCCTCTAACCAGCCCAGTTTGGACCAATTCATGGTGGAGGGAGCCTCTAAACAGCCCAGTTTGGGCAAATTCATGGTGGAGGGAGCCTCTAACCAGCCCAGTTTGGACCAATTAATGGTGGAGGGAGCCTCTAAACAGCCAAGTTTTGGGAAATTCATGGTGGAGGGAGCCTCTAACCAGCCCAGTTTGGACCAATTAATGGTGGAGGGAGCCTCTAACCAGCCCAGTTTGGACCAATTAATGGTGGAGGGAGCCTCTAACCAGCCCAGTTTGGACCAATTAATGGTGGAGGGAGCCTCTAAACAGCCAAGTTTTGGGAAATTCATGGTGGAGGGAGCCTCTAACCAGCCCAGTTTGGACCAATTCATGGTGGAGGGAGCCTCTAAACAGCCCAGTTTGGGCAAATTCATGGTGGAGGGAGCCTCTAAAAAACCCAGTTTGGACCAATTCATGGTGGAGGGAGCCTCTAATTAGCCCAGTTTGGACCAATTAATTGTGGAGGGAGCCTCTAACCAGCCCAGTTTGGACCAATTAATGGTGGAGGGAGCCTCTAAAAAACCCAGTTTGGACCAATTCATGGTGGAGGGAGCCTCTAATTAGCCCAGTTTGGACCAATTAATTGTGGAGGGAGCCTCTAACCAGCCCAGTTTGGACCAATTAATGGTGGAGGGAGCCTCTAACCACCCCAGTTTGGACCAATTCATGGTGGAGGGAGCCTCTAACCACCCCAGTTTGGACCAATTCATGGTGGAGGGAGCCTCTAAACAGCCCAGTTTGGGCAAATTCATGGTGGAGGGAGCCTCTAACCAGCCCAGTTTGGACCAATTAATGGTGGAGGGAGCCTCTAAACAGCCCAGTTTGGGCAAATTCATGGTGGAGGGAGCCTCTAACCAGCCCAGTTTGGACCAATTAATGGTGGAGGGAGCCTCTAAACAGCCAAGTTTTGGGAAATTCATGGTGGAGGGAGCCTCTAACCAGCCCAGTTTGGACCAATTAATGGTGGAGGGAGCCTCTAACCACCCCAGTTTGGGCAAATTCATGGTGGAGGGAGCCTCTAACCAGCCCAGTTTGGACCAATTAATGGTGGAGGGAGCCTCTAAACAGCCCAGTTTGGGCAAATTCATGGTGGAGGGAGCCTCTAAACAGCCAAGTTTTGGGAAATTCATGGTGGAGGGAGCCTCTAACCAGCCCAGTTTGGACCAATTCATGGTGGAGGGAGCCTCTAAACAGCCCAGTTTGGGCAAATTCATGGTGGAGGGAGCCTCTAAAAAACCCAGTTTGGACCAATTCATGGTGGAGGGAGCCTCTAATTAGCCCAGTTTGGACCAATTAATTGTGGAGGGAGCCTCTAACCAGCCCAGTTTGGACCAATTAATGGTGGAGGGAGCCTCTAACCACCCCAGTTTGGGCAAATTCATGGTGGAGGGAGCCTCTAACCAGCCCAGTTTGGACCAATTAATGGTGGAGGGAGCCTCTAACCAGCCCAGTTTGGACCAATTAATGGTGGAGGGAGCCTCTAACCACCCCAGTTTGGACCAATTCATGGTGGAGGGAGCCTCTAACCAGCCCAGTTTGGACCAATTCATGGTGGAGGGAGCCTCTAAACAGCCCAGTTTGGGCAAATTCATGGTGGAGGGAGCCTCTAAAAAACCCAGTTTGGACCAATTCATGGTGGAGGGAGCCTCTAATTAGCCCAGTTTGGACCAATTAATTGTGGAGGGAGCCTCTAACCAGCCCAGTTTGGACCAATTAATGGTGGAGGGAGCCTCTAAAAAACCCAGTTTGGACCAATTCATGGTGGAGGGAGCCTCTAATTAGCCCAGTTTGGACCAATTAATTGTGGAGGGAGCCTCTAACCAGCCCAGTTTGGACCAATTAATGGTGGAGGGAGCCTCTAACCACCCCAGTTTGGACCAATTCATGGTGGAGGGAGCCTCTAACCACCCCAGTTTGGACCAATTCATGGTGGAGGGAGCCTCTAAACAGCCCAGTTTGGGCAAATTCATGGTGGAGGGAGCCTCTAACCAGCCCAGTTTGGACCAATTAATGGTGGAGGGAGCCTCTAAACAGCCCAGTTTGGGCAAATTCATGGTGGAGGGAGCCTCTAACCAGCCCAGTTTGGACCAATTAATGGTGGAGGGAGCCTCTAAACAGCCAAGTTTTGGGAAATTCATGGTGGAGGGAGCCTCTAACCAGCCCAGTTTGGACCAATTAATGGTGGAGGGAGCCTCTAACCACCCCAGTTTGGGCAAATTCATGGTGGAGGGAGCCTCTAACCAGCCCAGTTTGGACCAATTAATGGTGGAGGGAGCCTCTAAACAGCCCAGTTTGGGCAAATTCATGGTGGAGGGAGCCTCTAAACAGCCAAGTTTTGGGAAATTCATGGTGGAGGGAGCCTCTAACCAGCCCAGTTTGGACCAATTCATGGTGGAGGGAGCCTCTAAACAGCCCAGTTTGGGCAAATTCATGGTGGAGGGAGCCTCTAAAAAACCCAGTTTGGACCAATTCATGGTGGAGGGAGCCTCTAATTAGCCCAGTTTGGACCAATTAATTGTGGAGGGAGCCTCTAACCAGCCCAGTTTGGACCAATTAATGGTGGAGGGAGCCTCTAACCACCCCAGTTTGGGCAAATTCATGGTGGAGGGAGCCTCTAACCAGCCCAGTTTGGACCAATTAATGGTGGAGGGAGCCTCTAACCAGCCCAGTTTGGACCAATTAATGGTGGAGGGAGCCTCTAACCACCCCAGTTTGGACCAATTCATGGTGGAGGGAGCCTCTAACCAGCCCAGTTTGGACCAATTCATGGTGGAGGGAGCCTCTAAACAGCCCAGTTTGGGCAAATTCATGGTGGAGGGAGCCTCTAAAAAACCCAGTTTGGACCAATTCATGGTGGAGGGAGCCTCTAATTAGCCCAGTTTGGACCAATTAATTGTGGAGGGAGCCTCTAACCAGCCCAGTTTGGACCAATTAATGGTGGAGGGAGCCTCTAAAAAACCCAGTTTGGACCAATTCATGGTGGAGGGAGCCTCTAATTAGCCCAGTTTGGACCAATTAATTGTGGAGGGAGCCTCTAACCAGCCCAGTTTGGACCAATTAATGGTGGAGGGAGCCTCTAACCACCCCAGTTTGGACCAATTCATGGTGGAGGGAGCCTCTAACCACCCCAGTTTGGACCAATTCATGGTGGAGGGAGCCTCTAAACAGCCCAGTTTGGGCAAATTCATGGTGGAGGGAGCCTCTAACCAGCCCAGTTTGGACCAATTAATGGTGGAGGGAGCCTCTAAACAGCCCAGTTTGGGCAAATTCATGGTGGAGGGAGCCTCTAACCAGCCCAGTTTGGACCAATTAATGGTGGAGGGAGCCTCTAAACAGCCAAGTTTTGGGAAATTCATGGTGGAGGGAGCCTCTAACCAGCCCAGTTTGGACCAATTAATGGTGGAGGGAGCCTCTAACCACCCCAGTTTGGGCAAATTCATGGTGGAGGGAGCCTCTAACCAGCCCAGTTTGGACCAATTAATGGTGGAGGGAGCCTCTAAACAGCCCAGTTTGGGCAAATTCATGGTGGAGGGAGCCTCTAAACAGCCAAGTTTTGGGAAATTCATGGTGGAGGGAGCCTCTAACCAGCCCAGTTTGGACCAATTCATGGTGGAGGGAGCCTCTAAACAGCCCAGTTTGGGCAAATTCATGGTGGAGGGAGCCTCTAAAAAACCCAGTTTGGACCAATTCATGGTGGAGGGAGCCTCTAATTAGCCCAGTTTGGACCAATTAATTGTGGAGGGAGCCTCTAACCAGCCCAGTTTGGACCAATTAATGGTGGAGGGAGCCTCTAACCACCCCAGTTTGGGCAAATTCATGGTGGAGGGAGCCTCTAACCAGCCCAGTTTGGACCAATTCATGGTGGAGGGAGCCTCTAACCAGCCCAGTTTGGACCAATTAATGGTGGAGGGAGCCTCTAACCACCCCAGTTTGGACCAATTCATGGTGGAGGGAGCCTCTAACCAGCCCAGTTTGGACCAATTCATGGTGGAGGGAGCCTCTAAACAGCCAAGTTTTGGGAAATTCATGGTGGAGGGAGCCTCTAACCAGCCCAGTTTGGACCAATTCATGGTGGAGGGAGCCTCTAACCAGCCCAGTTTGGACCAATTAATGGTGGAGGGAGCCTCTAACCAGCCCAGTTTGGACCAATTAATGGTGGAGGGAGCCTCTAAACAGCCAAGTTTTGGGAAATTCATGGTGGAGGGAGCCTCTAACCAGCCCAGTTTGGACCAATTCATGGTGGAGGGAGCCTCTAAACAGCCCAGTTTGGGCAAATTCATGGTGGAGGGAGCCTCTAACCAGCCCAGTTTGGACCAATTAATGGTGGAGGGAGCCTCTAACCACCCCAGTTTGGGCAAATTCATGGTGGAGGGAGCCTCTAACCAGCCCAGTTTGGACCAATTAATGGTGGAGGGAGCCTCTAAACAGCCCAGTTTGGGCAAATTCATGGTGGAGGGAGCCTCTAAACAGCCAAGTTTTGGGAAATTCATGGTGGAGGGAGCCTCTAACCACCCCAGTTTGGACCAATTCATGGTGGAGGGAGCCTCTAAACAGCCCAGTTTGGGCAAATTCATGGTGGAGGGAGCCTCTAAAAAACCCAGTTTGGACCAATTCATGGTGGAGGGAGCCTCTAAACAGCCCAGTTTGGGCAAATTCATGGTGGAGGGAGCCTCTAACCAGCAGAGTTGGGGGAAATCAGGGTGGAGGGAGCCTAGTATTAGCAGAATTGTGCAACGCTTATGGTGGATGAGTATGAGGATGCGGAGGAATTGGAGAGGTTGAGTACAGACATGGAGTTTCATGTTGGGGTGCTTTACACAGGTGGGCACAAAAATGACGGCTCTACCCAGTGGTGGTTCATTTTTATCAAAGTGAGCCGGTCGGCACTCTCAGCTGACAGACGGGTGCGCTTGTCAGTGATGATGCCACCGGCTGCACTGAACACCCTCTCAGATAGGACGCTGGCGGCAGGACAGGACAGCACCTCCAAGGCATATAGGGCAAGTTCAAGCCACAGGTCCAACTTCGACACCCAATACGTGTAGGGCGCAGAGGGGTCGGAGAGGACAGGGCTGTGGTCGGAAAGGTATTCCCGCAACATGCGCCTATACTTCTCACGCCTGGTGACACTAGGACCCTCCGTGGCGGCACTTTGGCGAGGGGGTGCCATCAAGGTGTCCCAGACCTTAGACAGTGTGCCCCTCGTTTGTGTGGACCGGTGAGAACTTGGTTGCCTACTGGAGGAACTGCCCTCCCTGCCGCCAACGTCACATGCTGGAAACATCTCCATCATATTCTGCACCAATTGCCTGTGGCAAGCATTGATGCGATTGGCCCTCCCCTCTACCGGAATAAAAGACGAGATGTTGTTTTTATACCGGGGGTCAAGGATAGCAAAGATCCAGTACTGGTTGTCCTCCATGATTTTGACAATACGCTTGTCGGTTGTAAAGCACCCCAACATGAACTCAGCCATGTCTGCCACAGTGTTAGTTGGCATGACTCCTCTGGCCCCACCGGAAAGTTCAATCTCCATTTCCTCCTCATCCTCCATGTCTACCCATCCGCGCTGCAACAATGGGACGATTCGAAGTTGCCCGGAAGCCTCCTGTATCACCATCACATCATCGGACAACTCTTCTTCCTCCTCCTCCTCCTCCTCCTCCTCCTCCATTAAACGCAGTGAAGCGGACAGATGTGTGGACCTACTCTCCAGCTGTGACGGATCGGATGCTATCCCTAACTCCTCTGTGTGATCTGAGTTATCCCTGATGTCAATCAGGGATTCTCTCAGAACACACAAGAGCGGGATTGTAAGGCTCACCATCGCATCCTCAGAGCTCACCCTCCTTGTGGACTCCTCAAAGACCCGTAGGATGTCACAAAGGTCTCTCATCCATGGCCACTCATGGATGTGAAACTGAGGCAGCTGACTTTGTGGCACCCTAGGGTTTTGTAGCTGGTATTCCATCAAAGGTCTCTGCTGCTCAACCACTCTATTCAACATCTGAAACGTTGAGTTCCAGCGTGTGGGGACGTCGCACAAAAGCCGGTGTTGTGGCACATGCAGGCGTTGCTGGAGAGATTTTAAGCTAGCAGCGGCTACTGTCGACTTGCGAAAGTGGGCGCACATGCGCCGCACTTTCACCAGTAGCTCTGGAACATTGGGGTAGCTCTTTAGGAAACGTTGCACCACTAGGTTGAAGACGTGGGCCAGGCATGGAACATGTTGGAGTCCGGCAAGCTCCAGAGCTGCTACCAGGTTCCGGCCGTTATCACAAACGACCATGCCTGGGCCCAGGTGCAGCGGCTCAAACCATATTGCCGTCTCATCGAGGAGGGCATCCCTCACCTCGGAGGCAGTGTGCTGTCTGTCCCCCAAGCTGATCAGCTTCAGCACAGCCTGCTGACGTCTACCAACGCCAGTGCTGCAACGTTTCCAACTCGTAGCTGGGGTCAATCTAACAGCGGAGGAGGAGGCGGTGGCGGAGGAGGAGGCGGTGGCGGAGGAGGAGGCGGTAGAGGAGGAGGAGGAGGAGGGGGGTGTTCTTCTCGTGTCCCTGCCAGGAATGTTAGGCGGGGAGACGAGGTACACCGGGCCAGTTTGGGAAGCAGTCCCAGCCTCAACTACATTCACCCAGTGTGCCGTCAGTGAAATGTAGCGTCCCTGTCCGCATGCACTTGTCCACGCGTCGGTGGTCAAGTGGACCTTTGTGCAAAGCGCGGAACTAAGGGCCCGCCTGATGTTGAGTGACACGTGCTGGTGCAAGGCGGGGACGGCACACCGGGAGAAGTAGTGACGGCTAGGGACGGCATAGCGAGGTGCCGCAGTTGCCATCAGGTCCAGGAAGGCGGGAGTTTCAACAAGCCGGAACGCCAACATCTCCTGGGCCAGCAGTTTAGCGATGTTGGCGTTCAAGGCTTGCGCGTGTGGGTGGTTAGCAGTGTATTTCTGCCGCCGCTCCAATGTCTGAGAGATGGTGGGTTGTTGTAAAGAAACGCCTGATGGTGCCTTTGATGGTGCAGGAGAAGGAGATAAGACAGGACCAGGGGAGGATGAGGTAGAAGTCAACAAAGTGGCGGAGGCAGATGAAGTGGTGTCCTGGCTCGTCCTCTGGAGTGCATCGCCAGCACAGTCAGCAGTGGCAGTGGCAGAGGCAGAGGCAGAGGCAGTGGCAGTGGCGTGAACGGCAGTCGGCCTTTGTCCTGCCGTTGCTGCCTGCCACTGATTCCAGTGCTTGGATTCCAAATGACGGCGCATTGAAGTGGTGGACAGGTTGCTCTTCTCAGAGCCCCTAATCAATTTCGAGAGGCAAATTGTGCAGACAACACTATATCTGTCCTCGGCGCATTCCTTGAAAAAACTCCACACCTTCGAGAAACGTGCCCTCGAGGTGGGAGTTTTTCGGGGCTGGGTACGAACTGGAACATCTTGGGAGATTCCGGGTGTGGCCTGGCTTCGCCTAAGCTGCTGACCTCTGCCTCTGCCTCTAGCTACCCTTTTTGGTGCTGCACCTGCCTCAACATCCACACTACTTTCCCCGCTTGACATCCCCCCTGTCCAGGTCGGGTCAGTGTCCTCATCATCCACCACTTCCTCTTCCAACTCCTGTCTCATCTCCTCCTCCCGCACAATGCGCCGGTCAACTGGATGCCCTGACGGCAACTGCGTCACATCATCGTCGATGAGGGTGGGTTGCTGGTCATCCACCACCAAATCGAACGGAGATGGAGGAGACTCTAGTGTTTGAGCATCTGGATACAGATGCTCCTCTGTTAGGTTCGTGGAATCGTGACGTGGAGAGGCAGGTTGAGGGACAATGAAAGGAGCGGAGAACAGCTCTGGGGAGCAGGGACAGTTTGGGTTATTGTTCTGTAAAGCTTCGGAATTTTGGGAGGAAGGAAGACAAGACTGTTGGGTAATAGGAGGAGAGGAGGCAGAGTCTGACTGGCTGCTGGACAATGTGCTGTAAGCGTTCTCTGACAGCCATTGCAAGACCTGTTCCTGGTTCTCGGGCCTACTAAGGTTTGTACCCTGCAGTTTAGTTAATGTGGCAAGCAACCCTGGCACTGTGGAGTGGCGCAATGCTTGCTGCCCCACAGGAGTAGGCACGGGACGCCCTGTGGCTTCACTGCTACCTTGCTCCCCAGAACCATTCCCCCGACCTCGCCCACGGCCTCGTCCACGTCCCTTTCCGGGAGCCTTGCGCATTTTGAATTCCTAGTTAGAAATTGGCACTGTATACCAGTAGTAAAAATTGTGGGTGCACGTAACCCCAATATATTCTTTGAATTCCCAGTCAGACACTGGCACTATATGGCAGTAGCAAGAAATGAGGGTATTTGTATTCCCAATATACTCTTTGAATTCCCAGTCAGACAATGGCACTGTATACCAGTAGTAAAAATTGTGGGTGCACGTAACCCCAATATATTCTTTGAATTACCAGTCAGAAACTGGCACTATATGGCAGTAGCAAGAAATGAGGGTATTTGTATTCCCAATATACTCTTTGAATTCCCAGTCAGACAATGGCACTGTATACCAGTAGTAAAAATTGTGGGTGCACGTAACCCCAATATATTCTTTGAATTCCCAGTCAGACACTGGCACTATATGGCAGTAGCAAGAAATGAGGGTATTTGTATTCCCAATATACTCTTTGAATTCCCAGTCAGACAATGGCACTGTATACCAGTAGTAAAAATTGTGGGTGCACGTAACCCCAATATATTCTTTGAATTACCAGTCAGAAACTGGCACTATATGGCAGTAGCAAGAAATGAGGGTATTTATAACCCCAATATATTCTTTGAATTCCCAGTCAGACAATGGCACTGTATACCAGTAGTAAAAATTGTGGGTGCACGTAACCCCAATATATTCTTTGAATTCCCAGTCAGAAACTGGCACTATATGGCAGTAGCAAGAAATGAGGGTATTTATAACCCCAATATATTCTTTGAATTCCCAGTCAGACAATGGCACTGTATACCAGTAGTAAAAATTGTGGGTGCACGTAACCCCAATATATTCTTTGAATTCCCAGTCAGAAACTGGCACTATATGGCAGTAGCAAGAAATGAGGGTATTTGTATTCCCAATATACTCTTTGAATTCCCAGTCAGACAATGGCACTGTATACCAGTAGTAAAAATTGTGGGTGCACGTAACCCCAATATATTCTTTGAATTACCAGTCAGAAACTGGCACTATATGGCAGTAGCAAGAAATGAGGGTATTTATAACCCCAATATATTCTTTGAATTCCCAGTCAGACAATGGCACTGTATACCAGTAGTAAAAATTGTGGGTGCACGTAACCCCAATATATTCTTTGAATTACCAGTCAGAAACTGGCACTATATGGCAGTAGCAAGAAATGAGGGTATTTATAACCCCAATATATTCTTTGAATTCCCAGTCAGACAATGGCACTGTATACCAGTAGTAAAAATTGTGGGTGCACGTAACCCCAATATATTCTTTGAATTCCCAGTCAGAAACTGGCACTATATGGCAGTAGCAAGAAATGAGGGTATTTGTATTCCCAATATACTCTTTGAATTCCCAGTCAGACAATGGCACTGTATACCAGTAGTAAAAATTGTGGGTGCACGTAACCCCAATATATTCTTTGAATTCCCAGTCAGAAACTGGCACTATATGGCAGTAGCAAGAAATGAGGGTATTTATAACCCCAATATATTCTTTGAATTCCCAGTCAGACAATGGCACTGTATACCAGTAGTAAAAATTGTGGGTGCACGTAACCCCAATATATTCTTTGAATTCCCAGTCAGAAACTGGCACTATATGGCAGTAGCAAGAAATGAGGGTATTTGTATTCCCAATATACTCTTTGAATTCCCAGTCAGACAATGGCACTGTATACCAGTAGTAAAAATTGTGGGTGCACGTAACCCCAATATATTCTTTGAATTCCCAGTCAGAAACTGGCACTATATGGCAGTAGCAAGAAATGAGGGTATTTGTATTCCCAATATACTCTTTGAATTCCCAGTCAGACAATGGCACTGTATACCAGTAGTAAAAATTGTGGGTGCACGTAACCCCAATATATTCTTTGAATTCCCAGTCAGAAACTGGCACTATATGGCAGTAGCAAGAAATGAGGGTATTTGTATTCCCAATATACTCTTTGAATTCCCAGTCAGACAATGGCACTGTATACCAGTAGTAAAAATTGTGGGTGCACGTAACCCCAATATATTCTTTGAATTCCCAGTCAGAAACTGGCACTATATGGCAGTAGCAAGAAATGAGGGTATTTGTATTCCCAATATATTCTTTGAATTCCCAGTCAGACAATGGCACTGTATACCAGTAGTAAAAATTGTGGGTGTATATAGCCCCAATTCTATTGCTAGGGGACTTGCAGGGTATTTCTGGGGTGAAGGTGGGGGGGCACACCGTTGGAACGGGTATCGGGGTATATATCGGGTATACGGGAATACACTGACAGTGTATTCCATTCAGGATCCTGGGAAAGCTGGGTTGCGGCGATTGAGCCCGTCAGTGCCACGTTACACTGACAAGCTTCTCCCTGGAATTTAGCTCTTACAAGAGCTGTTGGTTGTCTTCTCCTTCCTATCCTAGCCTGTCCCTGCCTACCCAGAATCTAAGCCCTAGCTAGCTGGACGGAAACCTCCGTCCTCGGTGAATTGCAAGCTCAGAATGACGCGAAGCTGGGCGTCGCTGTTCTTTTAAATTAGAGGTCACATGTTTTCGGCAGCCAATGGGTTTTGCCTACTTTTTTCAACGTCACCGGTGTCGTAGTTCCTGTCCCACCTACCCAGCGCTGTTATTGGAGCAAAAAAGGCGCCAGGGAAGGTGGGAGGGGAATCGAGTAATGGCGCACTTTACCACGCGGTGTTCGATTCGATTCGAACATGCCGAACAGCCTAATATCCGATCGAACATGAGTTCGATAGAACACTGTTCGCTCATCTCTAATGGAGTCATAAATAAAGTGCTCTCTCCATGATCATTCTGCAGATACAAGTATAGCTAAGCAAGGGGCACCCTAAGTTTTTTGCTTCCTAAACCCATGCATGTATGGAATTTTGAGCAACTCACCTAAAAATATAAATGTGAACACTCCAATAAATAAATACTTGCCTTAGGGTGGATTCACACCTGTGCCCGGTCTCCGCTTTGTGGGTTTCCATCCTCTGCCCGAGAAAATGGACAGGAGACGGAAACCCGGCAGTCAGTGTCCGCTCCTGAGCATCTTCTGGTCTCCGCAGCGAAACCATTTTTTTTTTTTAACTGGACACAAAGTCCTGCATGTCCGACTTTGTGTCCAGTTTTAAAAAAAATGGTTTCGCTGTGGAGAAGCAGAAGAAGCTAACGGGTGCTCACGGGCGGACACTTTGCAAACCCATTCAAGTAAATGGGTTTGAAAACTGACTGCTGGTTTCTGTCTCCTGTCCATTTTCTTGGGCAGAAGACGGAAACCTGCAAAGCGGAGACTGAGCGGAAACCCGCCCTTATATTGATATCAATAAAAGCAACCTTTACTTGACAGAGAGCATTGAAGAGTTTATCAGCCTTTTTTTACTTCTCCAAAACAGTAACTATAAAAAGAATGGTATTTATTTCCTCTTTTATATACAGTAGAAGGGGAACTGATTATAAGACCATTGCAGATGAGTGTGCTGTGACCGGCCGGCCATGAATTAAAAGCATGGGCGACACATGGGGGGACACGGGGATGTACCCAGTGTGCCGCCCGTGTATGGGGCGTGCTTCCGTAGCTCCTTTCATTAAGTGAATAGCAGTCACAGGAGAAAGGACTGCAAAATAGGAGAAGAATAGGACCTGTTCTATATTTTGCAGCCCAGAGTGTCGGCCCAAACACAGGACCGTGAAATTCACAGTTGTATGTATGTGCCCATAGAAAAGAATGGATCAGTGTGCTATCCGTGAAATACACAGATAGCACACTGACCACAGCCACAGTTGTCTGAAAGGGGACTTAGGTTGTAAAGATATCAACTAACCCTGAAAAGATTTTAAGGTCTGCAAGTCATATTTCATAGTTACTTATATTGCAAAGAGACAAATGCACATCATGTATAACACTTCATAGATAAATTAATTAGAATATTCAATGCTGTTTATCATTAGATACGCAACTATACCCCTTATTTTTAAAAGCCCAATTATTGTCTCATTATAAAAGACTTTCTATCCCATTCCATAATTTAGTTGTATTCTGTATTTTGGACGTTGCTCTAGCTTCCCTGTATCCATTTTACAACCTGAAGCCCAATATTCATTGTATCATTCACAGATTATCTCTTTTTGTACTGTACATCCTAAAATGTTATTTGCTTCTGCTGAATAGCTTATTTCTAGCCAGAACATCTGTTATTACATTATATTTGTCCATATTAAATTTCATCTACCATGCTCTTGCCCAGGCTGCCAATTTATCATGATTTTTCTGGAATATTTAAAAGGGATTCTACCAATAAACTACCTTTTTTTCTAATAAATACGTCGGAATAGCCTTAAGAAAGGCTATTCGTCTCCTACCTTTAGACGTGGTCTCCGCCGTGCCATTCCTTAGAAATACCGGTTATGCAAATGAGCTCTCCGCAGCAATGAGGGCTGGCCCCAGCGCTGAAACACCGATGAGCGCGTCCCCGTTGCTGCCCAGAGCTCTTTCCTGCGCCGCCTCCTTGTTCTGCAGCAACTCCGCCTCTTCTGGCTTCTCTTGCTCTTGTAGTTCTATACAGGAGCATAGAGAGGCCACCCCAAAATGTCCGCCGGCCAGCTCCTGTATTGAACTGCAAGAGCGGCTACCCCAAAATGGCCGCCGGGTGGCCTCTCTATGCTCCTGTATAGAACTACAAGAGCAAGAGAAGCCAGAAGAGGTGGAGTTGCTGCAGAACAAGGAGGCGTCGCAGGAAAGAGCTCTCGGGCGACAATGGGGATGCGCTCATCAGCCTTTCAGCTCTGGGGCCCGCCCTCATTGCTGCGGAGAGCTCATTTGCATACCGGTTAAAACCGGTATTTCTACGGAACGGCACAGCGGAGACCACGTCTAAAGGTAGGAGACGAATAGTCTTTCTTAAGGCTATTCCGACGTGGTAATTAGAAAAAAAAGTAGTTTAATGGTAGAATCCCTTTAACTATCACACTGAGTTTTTAGTATTCTGTAGTATTATCGGGCAGAGAATTTACTTTACGCTCGTTACATTCCATATTTATTTTCTCCATCCATCTTAACAGCGTGGTGATTTTTGGATTTGGTTCATTTGCTTTATCGCTGGCAAACTGAATGATCCTCAGCTTTTTCCACACAAGATCTAAACAGGGTCCTAGAACACTCTTGTATTTCTCCTTTGCTGCACCCAAGTATTCTACAAAAAAAAACAAAACAGAATTATAAGTTAAACCGTCAGCACAAGAAGCGGAATGATTGCAATACAGCCTGAAATATAGTTCATCTTGTGATGTTATGAACTGTAGTATACATGAAGAGGCCTTATGGCGCCTTGCTGTGAATGTTTAATCAGCTTCATGAAGTCTTGTCTGATGGATAACTTGCAAAAATAGAAACATGCCTGAGGCTGGAGTGTAACTATCACAGTATAATCCTAATTCCTTGTTCCAGATTTACAAAACACTAGAGGTTTATAAGAGCTGCATGATAGTCCTCATGATCCATCTTTAACATAAACACAGAACACTGAAACATAAACTTGTCTGAATACAATGTCATGCTACCACAGGAAAAATGATAGACTGCAGACATGGTGAACAACTTGTTTATGTCCTAAATTTCTTTTACAGCAATATATGTTATTGTATAAATGTAAAAATACTGCACATCATGTATAGTGCTGTATGCTGTAGATAGCAATGACATGGGATTGGGTCATGACTATCTTGAGTTACTTTCAACTGATTTAGCCAAAATGACACTGTTTTTGCACTTGATCGTAATATAGAAATAAAACATAAATTTGGTCTAAACTTAAATTTCTACCTATGCTTCTTTTTAGGCTTTTTTCACTCTTTCACTCTAGTGTATCGCTACACACCAGAGCAATATTGAGCACTAAAGGAATTATACCACAAGATAGTGAACTTCTCTTGAATTCAGTTTTGCAAATATTTGATAAGCATACATGTCTGCAGCACATATACCTTCCAACTTTCGAAGGATTGGAAGAGGGAGTTTGTGGCAATTTTAGCCACACCCACTTACACTTTGACTCCACCCATTCTCATCCATTTCTTTTTGTGCACCCCCACAGTAAAACACCCCTATAGTCACCCTAACATGATATGCCCCACATTATAATGTCCCCTCCAGTTGCCTTCATAGTATAATGTCCCCCTCCAAATACCTCCACAATATAAAAGTTCCCTTCCTGGTGCATCAACATAATTCTAACCTCCATCTGCCCCCACAGTATAATGCCCCCATCCATCTGCTCACACAGTATAATGCCCCCATCCATCTGCTCACACAGGACAATGTTATCCTCCAGCTGCCCTCACAGTTTAAAGTACCCCTCCAGATGTCCCTATAATTTAATTTCCCACAGTTTAATTTCCCCTCTCTAGCTGCCCCCGCAGTTTAATGTCCCTCTCCAGTTGCCCCCAAAGTATAATGTCCTGCTCCATCTTCCCTCAGTTCAATGTTCCCCCTTCAACTGCACAGACAGTTTGTGATCCACCTGCAGTTGCCCCCACAATATTATGTTCCTTTCCTGATACCAAACAAACATAAAAATCTGATACCCACCTTGCCCTGTTCCCCAGGTGTTCTGTCTGCTGTTTCTGGTGGCTTCAAGGAACTGCAGGTACAATGAAAGTGATGCCCCTACATCACACATACTATTCCTGGAGCAGAGACAGGGGCCAAATGGTGAAGCAATGATCGGATGATGGAGTAGAAACTGAGACATATCTCCCACTGACAGGGAAAGCAGGACAGAACTACATATGTCAGATGAGAGCTAGAATGGGATGGCACTTCATCCAGCAGATCCCAACTGACCATACATTAATGGATCTAATATGCCAACTTAGATACTTTGGTCAGTTTATCACTGGCTTATTTTATATTTATTTTATAGCCCATGTTCCTAGCTTTCAGATAAGCCAGTGATAAGCTGACCAAAAGGTCACTGATCACAGCTATCACATAAAAAAGACAGCGGTACTGCTATTTCTGTCCCTTTTTTATCTGTGGTGCTGAAGAATGGGCAGCGATCGTATAAAGTGCTACCGTGAGATAAAAATTGTGACAGTCACAATTTTCATCTCATTTGGAAGCTAAACATCTAAGCTTCAGAGTAAGGTAACATCTGGTGACCAATAGGTCACCAGATTGTTCCTATCTGCATAGAAACTGTCCTTACCTGTCTAAAGTGAGGAGCCCAGGAAGCAGTGTCACTAAGCACTAAGCACTTCCACCACATTCACTTACACTAACAGAATAATATTTATACACGTACATACCCCTTTTTAAAATTCTTAGCACCTTACCCCTGTCCCTGATATACCGACCCCACTCCCCTTCTATTATCCAGTGCAACTTCAGGCCTATGATGCAAGCTACGAGGATGTGGTGGATAGCTGAGGCATTAACTAGATATAGCTGTTAGGATTGTGCAGCAGGTGCAGCCATAACATAAAAGTCACAGCCTGTTCCACTGCACAGTCCAGCATTGCAAGGGTTAACCTTCCTTGTAGCAGCCGGGTGTGGTCGACTGTCTGACGGACTGGGGTGTCGACTAATGTACGCTCGGCGTGGGCAGCTGGGCTGTTTGCTTGTGACGCCCCTTCCCTATCTAAGGGGCTGGTTTGGATGCCCGGCGCTCTAAGATCATTCCTCAAACCCAAATGATATGTGTGCGTGCGTGCGTGCGTGCGTGCGTGCGTGCGTGCGTGTTCCAGCCTGAACAAACACTTTAGTTGGCCTAGCTAGTAAATGCCCTGAGATAGCAATGCCATTGTTAGTTGGGCAGCATGCTGCCTTGTGTGTTGTGTGGTGAATAATCTCAGTTGGCCTTAGCTAGCTTTACCCCTCAGTCAGTATTCACACTGAAAGTTCGTTGGCAGTAAGCTGCCTTGTGGGTTGGGTGGAACTGAGGCACACAGGGTTTAGTCGGTCTCTGTCTAGTCCAGGAGTTCTGGCTAGACAGTTTAGTTGTTGTAGCGGCTGCTCTAATCTGCACAGGTTGCTCTGTGAGTTAAACAAGAGCACACCCACTTACTTTAGTTTTCTGGCAGTGACACTAACTGCTAGATCGTATTCACACTTGGGTGTTTAGCAGTTTAGAGTCCAGTGGGCTCCGCAGGATATTAGTTTATTTTTTATTTTTTTAATATATCCTGCTGACCATAACAATAGCGTACAGGCTGCAAGTACACCTAGCGGCAGGCATAGGCATCACTGCAGGTGTGAGCATGTCGCAACTTTACCAGGGAATGGAGTACTGAATCCAGCGAGTATTCAAATATGACTCTGAGAGTACACACTTCCAAGTTGGGAGTCAGTATAAATGTAACCAGTTCAATATAATCCCCTACAGGGCAACAGATTTGTAAGGGCATCACAGCAGCCAGCACCAGGGGGATGCAGTATGCAGGAGAAGGGAGGCTAAGGACAGCAGGGTCACAGGTGCAGGCAGGCTAAGAGAGTCCACAATGAAAGATGGAGAGAGGCAGAGGAGTATATGCAATGTACTTCATATCTCTGATGGCAGATCGGTCAGCAGCTGAAAGGGACTCAAGTAAGCACAGGACCCGAGTGTAGGGCAGGAGGAAGCTGTGGGGGGCACCTGCAGTGGGCTAGTGGTGCCAGGAGGAGCCTCAAAGAATCAGCAGACAGAGGTATGTCTGAGTGATGGCCAGATGGGTGAAGGTCAGCAATGCAGGAGCAGACAGTTGAAAGTGTTGAATCCAGGTGGGGACCCCAATAACCGGCAACTTAGGCAAGTCAGAGCAGGAGCCAAGGTAACCTGTGTCCTGACACTTTCAGCGTCAGGCCTTACAGGAAAATTAGGAAAACTAATGACAATACCTTGAAGGACTGTTTCTATACTTTCCAAAAATGCAGCTCTATTTTCAGGAAAATCAAGATTTTATTTTTATGCAAATGAGCTTAACAGGGCTTTAAGAGCATTTCTTATGCTGGGGTTTCACTCTCTGCTCTTGATAACAATCCCTATCTGTCAGTCAGCTCTTCCCCCTATTGCTTGACTGACAACTTTCTCTTTATCACCGTTTGTTGGCAGTTAGCTAGAGTAGGGAGTGAAGCCCCAGGAGAATAACCCCCCATTCCCAAAAATCCTTTATAGCTAATTTGCATAAAAATAGAATACTGATTTTCATGAAAATGGAACTACGATATAGAACAAGAAAGGCGTCTTTGGAAAGTGTAGATGCAGTCCTACAAGGTACTGTCAGTAGTTTGATAGCAATCTTTCTGAGTATCTTTAACTCATTTGCAGAGCAGTAAGAGGGATATATCAATGCATTCATATTGGTTGCAATTTTCCATAAAACAATTACATATACTGTAAGAACTGCATTTAACAGCTCTACAGTGAACAGTGTGGTCACTGCTCTGAAGAAACATTTTAAAGCTGGTTTCACATCACATTTCTACAAAACGTAAATGTGAACCCAGCCTTACTGATATATAAGAGGTTTCCCAGGTGTCCTAATGTTTTGTTTTACAGAGTCCAGGGCAGAGGGCAAAAGTCACATTTCTCAGTCTCTAGTAAAATGTTTCTCCAGTGCAGTGAATTTATTGTTTTTATTAGTATAATGCATGCAAACTGTTAGTATTCTTATATCTAAGAGACCTAGCGTTGAATCCAAGGAACACATCAAAATGAGGTCTCGGAGTGTCACCAGAATGTGCAGAATGGTGGCATTGTTGAATATCATTAGATCCTTCTCACTTTCTTCCCCTAATAAAAAACAAATCAACATTATTCATAAGATGTAAGTTTTTTAATTTACATAACTCAAGAAGAAGGGCACTGGGTTCAAGGTCACATCTTGTGATTATTTAACAGTATCCCAATATTATGTATAAATTGAGGCCTAGAAGAGATTTTTTTTCCTTCAAACATACCTAGCTTTTTGATAACTTTACATGATAAACTGCCATATGTGTGCAGGAGGAATAAAACTATTTCTGGCCATTATATGACATACATTCTGCACTTTTGAGCAGTTTATCCTTCTTAAGACTAAGGCCCCATGTTGCGGAAACTCAGTTTTTGTTGCAGATTTTATTGCGTTTTTTGAGCCAAAGCCAAGAGTGGATTGAGCAGAAGGGAGAAGTATAAGTACTTTATATATATAATCTCCCATTCCTTTTGTAGTCATTCTTGGCTTTGGCTCAAAAAAACCTCAACAAAACCTGCAACAAAAAAGCTGCTTTTCTGCAATGTGAGGCCTTAGCCTAAGGGGGCATTCACACTACGTAACGTCAGCATGTATCACAGCCGTACACGCCGGATTTACAGCAGGGCTGCCGAACACTTCCCTTTCATTTCTATGGGAGCCAGCATACGAGCGCTCCCCATAGAAATGAATGGGCTGCTTCTTTCACTGCGAGCAGTCCCATTGAAGTGAATGGGAAGTGCCGGCGTGTATGGCACG
Organism: Leptodactylus fuscus; assembly: GCF_031893055.1. NCBI lineage: Eukaryota > Metazoa > Chordata > Amphibia > Anura > Leptodactylidae > Leptodactylus > Leptodactylus fuscus. The sequence continues at coordinate 183,641,985 of NC_134265.1, forward strand.
GCATGAGCAGAGCTTGCCGTATACGTCGGCACTTCCCATTCACTTCAGTGGGACTGCTCGCAGTGAAAGAAGCAGCCCATTCATTTCTATGGGGAGCGCTCGTATGCCGGCTCCCATAGAAATGAAAGGGAAGTGTTCGGCAGCCCTGCTGTAATGCCGGCGTGTACGGCTGTGATACACGCTGGCGTTACGTAGTGCGAATGCCCCCTAAGGGTGTATTTCTAATTCATACTTGTCTCTGAGATAGTGAGTGGAGACTAACCGCTACAATGTTTTCCATACATTACACATGGACACTAATTAGGACACTAATATGAAATGGTTTTGTCAGAATAGTCTATGAATTCTTTTTCTACTGCTTGTATAGAACATACCCAATTTGCTGATATTGTTGATTATTTTCTCTTGCTTTCGTAACAAAAACTGAGTAGAATCAAAAGAGACAGATGTGAAGTTCCAGTTCAGGCACTCAAAAACATGAAGGCAGACAAGTTTTTTCAGTACTGGTTTAGCAGCATCCTGAAGGACCTGGTAAGTCTGACACTGGCTAGCTGATTAAAGAAAAAAACAAAACTCACTCATAAAAGAACAAAATTAAAACAGGAAACATTACATATACTCAACTAAGCATTCACATCTAAAAAAATAAAAAAATAGTTCTAGAACTGTCACTTTCATTGTGGATTAAATGCAAATATACTAGCTGTGAAAAGTCTTATACAGTGGCTTGCAAAAGTATTCATATCCCTTGAACTTTTCACATTTTGTCACTTTACAACCACAAACTTAAATATGGTTGCAAGGTGAGATTTTAAGTGATGGACCAACACAAAGTAACACATAATTCAGGCCCTCTATATCAATACTTTGTAGAGCCAGTACTTTCACTGCAATTACACCTGCAAGTCTTTTGGGGAATGTCACTCCCACCTTTGTGCATCTCTAGAGACTGAGATTTTTGCACATTCTTCTTTGCAAAGTAGCTCAATAGCTCTGACCAGTGATCCCCTTGTTCAATCTGCTAGTTTAGGCGGGCATCTAAGTTTTGGTAGGTAGAACACTTTTTCCATTTTTGGCTGATGAATTGAACTGTGCTCCTTGGGATGCTCAGAGCTTGGATATATTTTTATAACCTAACCCGACTTTAAATTTCTTCACAAGGCTATCTCTGATCTGTCTGATGAATTCCTTGGTCTTCATGCTGTTTGTTCACTAGTGTTCTCTAAGGGGGCGTTCACACTACCATCAGTGTATGACAGGTAGTGTCCGCTGCTAATGTCCGTTCAAAATCTTGCACGGACATTAGCAGCGGACACTAGCAGTGTCTGTGACATTTTTCATTCATTTAAATGGAGATCAGGTGCATTGTTTTACACTCCGTGCCTGTCCTTAAGTGTCTGTTCCTAAAGATGTCCGACTTTTCAAGTGGACAGCAAAACCCAACATGTAGGTTTTTTCTGTCCGCTTGAAAAGTCGGACATCTTTGGGAACGGACACTTAAGGACAGACACAGACTGTAAAAGAACGCACCCGATCTCCAATGAAATCAATGCAAAATGTCACGGACACAGCTAGTGTCCAATACTAATGTCCGCACAAGATTTTGCACGGACATTAGCAGCTGACACTAGCTGTTGGACACCGACAGTAGTGTGAACGCTCCCTTACACCACTGTTTGTAGACATGTTGAACAGTCTGCTGCGAAATACCAACCGAAATTCAGCAACTTCACTCACTGTATGGGCATGGGCACACCCAAACATGATTGCCCCTTTTTGCCACTCTGTCACATCCTTACATTCATCCATGCTTATGTACAATTACCATTTGAAACAAACTGATCGCTACTTCCTTATGATCACGTAGAGCCAGTGTGCGCACACTTGAGCGCGTGACTCAACTGCTGCCCCAGCTGTACATGTCTAATGATTCATCTCTGCTTGGTGACTAATGTTTTGCCCAGTGAGCTTTCTACATTGAGTATCTGTGTAGAGACAGAGTTTCTACCATTGCATAGTTAGATCATTGCTTATAGGAACTATTCACTTATTTCTAGGCACTTTTCTACTAAATAATATTAATAAATTCTATTACAAAAATGTTCACCACACCCCTGCCCATGACACAATAGTGAAAAAAAAAAAGTCAATGAAATAGGATTTATACTTATAATCATTTCTGGCATATCCCAACTACAGAACCCTATTGGGTAAAAAGCATATTGAGGCAATGGAATGGTATCACCAGCAATGACGGTTTGTCTACGGCCCACCAATAAAATTGATTCTAGGGGCCCACCCTACTACTTTTGGTATACAAGCTATAAAAAAGTCATAAAACATTCTTTAGCTTTCTGCTCATCCTTCAGGCCATCAGAGGGCCCTGTGCGGTATTCTTTAGGAGACTGAAGAGGACGTGGAGGAGGCTGTGGGCAGGACTGAAGGTTGGTAACTGATCTAGCTGGTAAAGGCCTACTAAAAAACAGTCCCTAAAGGCACTGGGCCTGCCAAAGGATTCACTGGTACTCAGGTGTGCCATTCCGAGTCTGATCACAGGACCCCTTTCTGTCAAATGATAAGGGTCTTAGCAGTGGGACCCACACCTATAAAAACATTTTTGCACATTTGATACATATGTCATGAATGTTTAAGAAGAGAATGCTCCTTTGATGTCTAATTCTGCCACAAAACTTCTAGGTCCCTATGTGATATATTTTCTTGACCACAATCTGGGACAGATTTACCAAGGCCAGCCTTTTCACTGCCAATCTTGATTTGCCAATGGAGGATGCACATAATTTATGATGAGGGGCATGCTATCTCATAATTTAAGCACATCTGCCAGCAGTCCAATGACCTAGAATGAAATTTATCCCAGCTATGTGAATGATGGCCTAAAGGATGATAAATTTGTGGGGCTTCTGGCCCCACCCAAAGCATGCCCTTATCATGTACCCATTTTAGAAAGTATCAAGAACAGCATAAAAATCCCTTTTATGTGAATATTTTGCACAAATAACATTTAAACCAGAAGTATGTGCCTTTTTATATAAGTTTTCTGGCTTTGGGAGATGTTAAATCTCCCCCTCTGTGCTTACTGACACAGGAAGTAATGTCATTTGATTGAGTGGTGCCGACAGGAGGATATTAGATTAGGATTACAGGAAAATGTTACTGAACAATACACTTCAGATTACTGTTGGTCAAAACCCCCTGATGGGCAACCTCCATCAGGCAAGTGTTGGTGGGGGTGGGGGTGGAATGGGAAAAGAGGTATCAGGGTTTTAGCCTGATGTCTTGAATCCCGCGGGAGCTCTATAGGTGTATAGACGTTCTGTGCTTTGTATGCCAATACTGCTTACACCTATAACAGAGCAGGTGAGGTGGAAAATCCCTGCTCTAACACAGAAGACCAATGGTAACGCAAAGGATGTCATGGCGCAGGTTGCGTGATGACATTACTGCTTCATACCTCGTGTGCCATTATTGCAGAAGAGTCTGCAGCTTCTCCGCTCATCGTGGTATCGCAATAAGGTGAGTAACAGATTTATTGTTTTCTGGTAAGGGAAAGGGATTACCTGTGAAGAGGGCTAATATTTATAGTGGGGGAACTATTAAATGTAAGGAGGTTAGTATTTATAATGGAGGAATTACTATACATAAGGGGCACTATTATAAGAGAGGAATTATCATATATAAGGGGTCTACTAAAGAGGAAGGCTGTTATATATAAGGGGTCCTGTTACCTATAAGTGGGCTATTATATATAAGCTGGACTAGGAGAGAAACTATTATATATAAGGAGCGCCATTAGTAGAGAGAATTTTATAGGGGGCTGTTATAAGGGGGGACTGTTATATATAAGTGGGGCTATTATAGGAGAGGAACTATTGTATGTAAGGGGGTTGTTATAAGGGGGAGACTGTTATATACAATGGGCTACTATGTATAAGGGAGGAACTATTATGTATAAGGAGGTTTCTGTTATACATACATGTAAGGCGGGCTATTATTTATAAGGGAAGAACTATTTATAATAGGCCTGTAATATAGGGGGACATTATATAATCACTTTTATTTATAAGAGGGAAACGTTATAAGGAAGGTATTGTTAAAGGGGCTATTATTCATAAGGTGGGTATTATTGTTAAGAGGGTTATTATTTATAAGAGGTAAGATAATATTGATAATGTTGACTATTATTTATAAGGTGAATTATTATTTATGAAAGGGCTATTTTTAATAAGTGGGCTATTTATATTTGAGCTCTATTATTTTTGAGGAGTGCTATTACAAGGGGGAACTATTACTAATATGGGGCACTATTTATAAGCAGGGACTATCATTTATAATGAGGTGCTATAATAACTGAGGAGGAGGTGCAAAAATCTATTAGGTGGTACAAAGGTGGTTATTTGAATTGTGTGTGGGCATAAGGAGGGGTGGTTGTTACTGTTTTGGTGTCAGAAAGGGGGCGTTATTAAAGGGGCTGCCACTGGAAATGTGATGGCATTGTTAATATATCAGCATTTGGGATCCTGCTTTTAATTATGGACAGGGCTACAGTTTGTCTAAAACTGGCCCGTCCCCCAATCTCTCCTGACAGTAGATGTTTTGGGCAAGTAATTTGTTGTTCTATGGGATGACAAGCCAACATCAGAGAAGTGTGCTGGCAGCCTCCTCCTTTCTCACCATTCAGAATATATTAACGTTCATGCTGGGCGTGCATATGTATCGGGATTGGGTAAGATAACTGTCAATTGAATGAGTATTCAGCTGACAGCTATGTTGTATGTATAGCCAGCATTAGAATCCATCATGTCAACAGATTTCCCAGGCATAGGAGTTGGATACGTCTAAACTGCTTTTCCCCCCCTAATTAAATTAACCAGGGTAGCTCAGGTAACTCTGTAGGCTTAGCCACAGCATTTTGCAAGAGCATGGGTATCATACTAACATTTTACAACATTGTGACAAATGGTACACTTATCTCTGCTGTTCTGCTATATCTGTATATAATATACATATGCAGTATCATACCAGAAGGTTGAACAAGGATGGTTAGTTTCTGAGGCTCATGGCATTTTTTCGGAATGGCTTTAAACGCATTGCATAATACATTTTCCTTATCGGTACATTTGCGTTCCAGTACATCATTGACTTCTAAAAGGAAAGATAAAAATTGTAGCATTGAGGGCTGGGTTGCTTAATCTTGCACATTTTAAATTTATGTACAGAAATAGAAGAATTAACTTCAACTTCTGCAGTTGGTTAAACTGCTGCAGCGTGATATCTTATTGCAGAAGACAACAAAAACCAACAAAAAGTTACATTTTTAAATGGTTTTTGTTGTGTTTCATTACAAAATATCATGCTGCAGCAGTTTAACCAAATGTACAGGTTGGGTTAAACTTTGCTACATCTTTACTCAACCTGGAAATTGTCTCATTTTGATTATTCATCATATACAAATAGAGCAAATATTGACAGTGCAAATATTGCCAGCAATTAAATCCAGGGAGAATTGTAAAAGTTGATGCATTTACCTTACATATAAATTAATTAACTACACGTCAAACTAGTTTTCTGGTATATGTGGTCTTATGTTTTTGTGGCTTTTTTTTAGGTAGAAAAAACATTTTGTCTCATGTATATGCGATTTGGAGAGCACCATTAAACTAAGGCTCCAAATTGCAGAAACATAGCTTTTTTTGTTGCAGATTTTGTTGTGTTTTTTTGAGCCAAAGCCATGAATGGATTCCCCATTTCTTTTTTAGCCATTCTTGGCTTTGGCTCAAAAAACCACAGCAAAATCTGCACCAAAAAAAGCTGCGTTTTCACAACATGGGGCCTCAGCCTAAAAGGCTATACATACGGGCCTTGGCTCTTCTAAGTGAATAGCGCACATGAGAATTAGCCACAATTCAGACACATTTGTTGTGAAGTCCTCAGGGTTGCAGATAATTCCTCCACCCCGTGCTGGAGGTGATCATCATACACAATGGCTTTAAATAGAAGCAGCGATCATAGTGGAAACACAGGAACTAGGTCCTTTAGGTTTAAATGGCCACAATGATTTGAGCTCTTTTTACAATGAAAATCAGTATCCGTAAGCATTAGAATATTGCAAGAAGAGAAGTGATTGTTAGAGATGAGCGAACAGCGTTCGACCGAGTACATGTTCAATCGGATATCAGGCTGTTCGAGATGTTCGATTCCAGTTGAACACCACGTGGCAAACTCACTAAAAATTTGATTCCCCTCCCACCTTCCCTGGCGCTTTTTTTGCACGAATAACTGCGCAGTGGAGGTGGGACAGGAACTATGACAACGGAGGCATCGAAAAAAAATTGGAAAAAGTAATTGGCTGGCTAATTCAGGTGACCTCCAATTTATACGAATAATGGATTTAATATCCAGGTCATATGAGACTGTGAACTATGTGACTGTGAGACAGGGACAGATGTACAGGCAGGGTTAGCTAGGGATTACCTTTATTTAGGTGGGATTGTCACTCACCCAGCCCTTTGGGGCTCTATCTGGTTGGGATCCCTGTCAGCTTGCGATATGCGGGAGATGACTTTTTCCCATAGGAATTCATTGACCAGCGTTGATTGGCCAAATGCCATACAGAGTACAGCATTCGGCCAATCAACGCTGGTTCTGCTGGAGTAGGCGGAGTCTAAGATCGGTCCACAGCAGTCTCCATTCTGGTCTGATCTCAGATGTAGCAGCGTTGATCGCACACTGTGCTCTGCTACACCCTCAGATGCAGCAGAGCTGAGTGTGTGCTGAACCCTGCTACATCTCAGATGTAGCAGAACTGGCTGTGACTGGAGTATAAGACGTGATATAACAGCAGGATAGTGACTGCAGCTCTAGATATGACTGGAGTATAAGAAATAATGTAACAGCAGAATAGTGACTGCAGCTCTAGATGTGACTGGAGTATAAGACATAATGTAACAGCAGAATAGTGACTGCAGCTCTGGATATGACTGGAGTATAAGTGATGATGTAAGAGCAGAATGGTATATATGCAGTCACTATTCTGTTGTACATCATGTCTTATACTCCAGTCACCTCCAGAGCTGCAGTCACTATTCTGCACAAAATGTAACAGCAGAATAATGACTGCAGCTCTAGAGGTGACTGGAGTATAAGACATAATGTAACAGCAGAATAGTGACTGCAGCTCTAGAGGTGACTGGAGTATAAGACATGATGTACAGCAGAATAGTGACTGCAGCTCTGGATGTGACTGGAGTATAAGTGATGATGTAAGAGCAGAATAGTATATATGCAGTCACTATTCTGTTGTACATCATGTCTTATACTTCAGTCACCTCCAGAGCTGCAGTCACTATTCTGCTGTTACATCATCACTTATACTCCAGTCACATCCAAAGCTGCAGTCACAATTCTGCTGTGCATCATGTCTTATACTCCTGTCACCTCCAGAGCTGCACTCACTATTCTTCTGTTATATCACGTCTTATACTCCAGTCACCTCTAGAGCTGCAGTCACTATCCTGCTGTTACATCATCGCTTATACTCCAGTCACATCCAGAGCTGCAGTCACTATTCTGCTGTACATCATGTCTTATACTCCTGTCACCTCCAGAGCTGCACTCACTATTCTGCTGTTACATCATGTCGTATACTCCAGTCACCTCTAGAGCTGCAGTCACTATTCTGCTGTTACATTATGTCTTATACTCCAGTCACATCTAGAGCTGCAGTCACTATTCTGCGGTTACTTTAGGTCTTCTTATACTCCAGTCACTTCTAGAGCTGCACTCACTATTCTGCTGTACATCATGTCTTATACTCCAGTCACCTTTATAGCTGCAGTAACTATTCTGCTGTTACATTATGTCTTATACTCCAGTCACTTCTAGAGCTGCAGTCACTATTCTGCTGTACATCATGTCTTATACTCCAGTCACCTCTAGAGCTGCAGTCACTATTCTGCTGTTACATTATGTCTTATACTCCAGTCACTTCTAGAGCTGCAGTCACTATTCTGCTGTACATCATGTCTTATACTCCAGTCACCTCTAGAGCTGCAGTCACTATTCTGCTGTTACATCATGTCTTATACTCCAGTCACAGCCAGTTCTGCTACATCTGAGATGTAGCAGGGTTCAGCACACAGTCAGCTCTGCTGCATCTGAGTGTGTAGCAGAGCACAGCGTGCGCTCAACGCTGCTACATCTCAGGTGTAGCAGAGCACAGTGTGCGCTCAACACTGCTACATCTGAGATTGGACCAGAATGGAGACTGCTGTGGACCGATCTTAGACTCCGCCTCCTCACAGACGGGCCTCCGGCAGAACCAGTGTTGATTGGCCGAATGCTGTACTCTGTATGGCATTCAGCCAATCAATGCTGGTCAATGCATTCCTATGGGAAAAAGTCAGCTCTCACATATCGCAAGCTGACAGGGATCCCGACGTAACACAGTGACTTGGGCATGTTAGATGCCCCCAGACATGCTTCCCCTGCTGTCCCTGTTGCATTCCAGGGTGTTGGCATCATTTCCTGGGGTGTCATAGTGGACTTGGTGACCCTCCTGAGTCGAATAGTGGTTTCCCCCTTAACAAGTATTTTTTCCCCATAGACTATAATGGGGTTCGATATTCGATCGAACAGTCGAGTGGCTACTCGAATCGAATTTCGAACTTCGAACATTTCACTGTTCGCTCATCTCTAGTGATTGTTACTTTGTAGAGACTTTGTAGAGACTTGAATTGTTTATACAAATAATGTTGTAGAGACTTGAATTGTTTTACAAATAACGTTGTTATGTAAAAATAGAGGGGAGTGTCTTGAAGATAAGATGGAGGCCTTGAGGAAACGTGACAGCACGTGAAACGGCCTTTGCCTGTTTCTTCTCCCCACCTCTCATGGAGTGACCATGCTGGAAGTTATTACCTGAATAAAGCAACCTTATTCATGAATGGTGAGTTCCGCCTTTTTTTTTCTTTTTTTTTCTTGAGACTATAAGGCTAAGGCTCCATGGGACGACCTGCAGCTATAAAGTGTTGTGGGTAAAACCGCAGCAGGAACGCAACACGGTTCTTCCTGCAACACTTTAAACAGAAAGTTTGCAGAGTTTTCCTACATGGACTCTTTGTTACAGTTATACAGTATCTACGGGGAAGTCGCCGCGTTTCCATAGATATAATTGACAAGCTACGATTTCCAAAACCAGTTTTTGGAAATCGCAGCATGTACACGCTGAGGTTTTTACCGCATGGGATTAGCAAGAATCCCATCCACTTTACAGTTACTGTAAAACGCCACGAGGAGCCCCAGCCTAAAAGACTGTTTGTTCAACAGAGCACCACCATATATGGAGTAAAAGATCCTACTATTTTCCATGAATTTAATGAACTATATTGGAGGAGGATAATGGCAACTATTTTATGTCTACATTTTTTACATTATATGACTGCACCCAATATGGAAAACCTTGTTTATGAGGCTTGTAACCTTATATGTCTGTGTAATCAAAGGATATAAAGCTCTTGCATAAAAATATTTCTCATATTTCTCATAAACCACATTAATATTTGCTCAAATATTTTAATTATTTGCTTATAATGTTAAAACATTGCTCAACAATCATACATTTATCCAGATCTGTCAATTTAAAGGGGCTCTATCAGCAAAATCATGCTGATAGAGCCCCACTCCCCTCGCGAGCGCCGGAGATGGGACCGGAGGACATCGGAGGAAGAAGAGGCGTGGATGAAGATGAAGACACACCCTGAATGCCCGCCCAGCGTGCACGATCCGTAAGTAGAACACATTCTTTTTTAGGTTATTATTTTAAAACTGGGGGGTAGATTAACATAACTTTTACGGTGCCTGAATAGCCTTTTTAAAGGCTATGCACGCATATGTGGGGCTCTATCAGCAGGATTTTGCTGACAGAGCCCCTTTAACCCCTTCCCGACATGCGCCATAATAGTACGGCGCTGCCGGGAAGGGCTTCCCGCAAACCGCCGTACTATTACTGCGGCTGCATGGTGCACACACAGAACCTGTGTGCGCACCATGCGCTGCGGGTGTCAGCCGTAATACACAGCTGACAATGCCCCATAACACCCGTGGTCGGAACCGGGGTGCCGATGTTCGTAGAGGGCAGCCTGGGGTCTGATCAGTGACCCCGGGTCTGCCCCATCACTTACCCCGTCCTCGCACCTGGTTGATCCTGCTGTAAAGGAAGCTGTCAGCCTGTGCGTCTACACAGGCTGACAGCTTCCTATACTCTGCAATACTCGTGTAACATGTGTATTGCAGCGTATGTGTAGTGAAGCAGTGATCAGCCGATCACTGCTTCAATCCCCCATGGGGACAGAAAAAAAAAGTTAGAAAAAAGTAAAAATAAAAAAGTTTAAATGAGTTTAAAATAAATTAGAAATAAATAAAGCCCCAAAAATCCCTTTTTCCCCATATAAAATGTTTTATTATGTAAAATAAAGAAAAAAAGAAAAAAACATTACATATTTGGTATTGCCGCGTCTGTAATAACCTGAACAATAAAATTAAAACATTATTTAACCCGAACGGCGTAAAAAAAACCCCGTAGAAAACCACACAAAATAATGATTATTCACCACCTTTCCCTTACAAAATGTTCAATAAAAAGTAATCAAATGGTCAGATGAAAACCAAAATAGTACCAATAAAAAGCAGAGGTCTTCCCACAAAAAATAAGCCCTCAACCAGCTCTGTCTAGCGAAAAATAAAAACGTTATGCCTTTCAGAAGATGGCGATGCAAAAATAATTGATTTTTTCCCCTAAATTGAAAATTGAATTTTATTCTGCATAAATAGCAACGCATTAAAAAATAATATAAATGAGGTATCGCCGTAACCGTACCGACCCACAGAATAAAGGTAACATGTTACTTATGCTGTACGCTGCGCGGGAAAAAAAAAATGCTAAAAAGCAATGCCAGAATTGATGTTTCCTTTTACATCCCACCCAGAAAGAGTTAATAAAATGTAGTCAATAAGTTACAGGCCCCAAAATGGTGGCATTGAAAAGTACATCTAATACCGCAAACACCAAGCCCTCATATGGTCACATTGCCAGAAAATAAAAATAAAAATCTACCTTGTACAATGTGAAGACAAAACCCCCAAAAGTCGCCAAATCATTAGGACATAAGTGGCTGCGACTAGAAGGAAATGTATAAGCTGTGCGAGCGTTTTCAGGGGACCCCCCATATTTAGAGCTTATGAGAGATAATACACCAGCGCTGATCCCCCAGAATGCCCCTCTTCCCCGTCCGCGTCATAGGAGCTAGTGGGAAAATAGAATGGGATTTGGTGACCCAATTTACTCCGCACAGCTTACATATTCACTTCGGTGTTACTAATGCTCACTACATCACTTGATAAATTCTTTGAGGGCGCGGTTTTCAAAATGGGGGGGGGGTCACTTTCTAGAGGTTTCCACTGTTTTGACACCTCAAGGGCTTTTTCAACTGATCACAGCCAGATCTGCCCTCTAAAAGCTCCTTGGCGCGCCTTCCCTTCTGCGTCTCGCTGTGCGTCCATATATTAGTTTACACCCAAAAGTGGGGTACTGTGGTAGTCGGGAGAACTTGCATAACAAATTGTGGGATGCGTTTTCTCCTTTAACCCCTTGTGAATGTGCAAATTCTAGGGCTAAACTAAAATATTAGTAAAATAAAATCAAATTTGAAAATTTCACCTCCATTTTGTATTAATTCCTGTTAAACACTTATAGGGTTAAATTACTAGGTATAGGTTGTTTTATTGGCTTATTTAAGGGGTGCAGTTTTGAAAATGGGGTGATTTATGGGGGGGTTTAATACAAGGGTCTTTCAAAACCCCTTCATAACTCGATTAGTCCCTTAAAAAATGGGTTTTGGAAATTTCTTGAAAATTTTGAATATTGTTGTTTCACTTGTAAACCTTATAATGTCCATAAAAATTAAAAGGGCGCCTAAAGTTTGATGCCGACATAAAGCAGAGATCTGGGACATGAGATTTATGCTATAATTTTGGCGGTCTGACTATCTGTATGCAATGCACATAATTTCAAACTTTATAAAATGCATATTTTTCATAATTTCCACCAAATTTCCTATTTTTTCATAACTAAACACAAAACATATCAACCAAAATTTACTAGTAACATGAAGTACAATGTGTTACGAAAAAATAATCTTAAAATCACTTTGGTAAGTTAAAGCGTTCCAAAGTTATTGCCACATAAAGTGACACATGTCAGCTTTGAAAAATCGAGCTTGGTCAGGAAGTCAAAAAGTGCCATCGGCGGGAAGGGGTTAAGGGTACTGTCACAAGTAATTTTAGCCACTTTTCCACTGCATGATACTACTGAGTAGTTCGTTTACCAGTGCAGAAAGTTTTTGCCTCATGCAGCGGGTTGTTATAGTGGTATAACTTGGAGCTGCTATGTCATCATGGACGCACAGGAGCAATGGAAAATCTTGAAGCTGATGACACAGATAATGATGACCAAGCGATCTTCTAGTGCCATTTTGGCTTGCTTGGTGTTTATTCTAAAGTAGGTACTACCAAAGTACCCAATACATGGTACTTACTGAAGCTTATTCACACTAGAAGGCTGTCTTCACACGATGTAAACGCGAGCTGATTTGGTCAAAATACATGTGTGAAAAATACACATGTAAAAATCAAACTCCCATTGACTTCAATGCCATTTTTTACACGTGTAAAAAAACGTGCGTTCAAACGATGTAAAATTGAGCGTGATCTGGCACGTATACGGCGTGTCAGAGTTTGAGCACTCAAAAAGATCCCATTGATTTCAATGGGAGTTACGAGCGTATGCGGCCGCAAAATCACGGGCGCAAAATAACGCGGCGTATACGCTCGTAACTCCCATTGAAATCAATGGGATCTTTTTGAGCGCTCAATCTGCTGACACGTGTATACGTGCCAGATTGCACTCCACTTTACATCATGTGAACGCACCCTTAGGGTACATTCACATGGAGAAATTTGCTGCGAATTAGGGGGTTGATTCCATGGCAGATTCTGCTCAGAATCAGTTTCCCATTTCCACACTGAAAAATAAGCATTCTGCTCGATCTTGCTGGAATTTGTGGCATCTGGACCTAATAAACAGCCGAAAGCCGCAATTGCCAAATATGACAGAAAATGAAGAGGAATTGTGCGAATTTACCATTAGTGTTACTTATTGATGCAGGTTTTTGAGCCAACTTCAGTAACAGATTATAAAGTAATGGTTAATATAAAGGAAAAGACTTACATTATTAGTAGAGATGAGCGAACACTAAAATGTTCGAGGTTCGAAATTCGATTCGAACAGCCGCTCAATGTTCGTGTGTTCGAACGGGTTTCGAACCCCATTATAGTCTATGGGGAACAGATACTCGTTAAGGGGGAAACCCAAATCCGTGTCTGGAGGGTCACCAAGTCCACTATGACACCCCAGGAAATGATGCCAACACCTCTGGAATGACACTGGGACAGCAGGGGAAGCATGTCTGGGGGCATCTAACACACCAAAGACCCTCTATTACCCCAACATCACAGCCTAACAACTACACACTTTACACATTCAAAAAAACCTCTATCAAAGTGGGAAAATACCTGGAAACCTTCTTTACTCCCCAAATGGATGGACACAAACCCCAATTTAAGCTCAACAAACAGTAACAACCACCCCTTTAAATCACGTTCCCCATGACAACCACAAATGGAATAGGCAATGGGAATTCCAAAAGCCCTCACCCTTAACTGTCATTTTGAGTGTGTGTGTGTGTGTGTGTGTGAGAGAGATGTGGTAAGACCTTCCAAAATTCACTTTTCTAGCCCTTAACATGAGCCCTTCCAAACAAAGTTACAGGACCTTAAGCTGAGCTACCAGCAGAGATTGAGGCCCTTGGCATGAGTAGAGCCTTGCACCAGCAGTGTTTTTGGCACTTAGGGTGAATTGAGCCTTGTACCAGCGTGTGTCCCTTAACATCAGGCGGGCCCTAAGTTCTGCGCTTTGCACAAAAGTTCCACATTAACTAGGCTGAATGGTACAAAGATTAGTAGGCCCGAGAACCAGGAACAGGTCTTGCAATGGCTGTCGGATAACGCTTAAAGCACATTGTCCACCAGCCAGGCAGCCTCTACCTCCTCTTACCCAACAGTCTTGTCCTCCTTCCACCCAAAATTCCCAATCTTCCCAGAACAATAACCCCAACTGTCCCTGCTCCCCAGAGCTGTTCTCCCTTCCTTTGACTGTACCGCAACCTGCCCCTCCATTTCGCGATTCCACGGACCTAACAGACGAGTATCTGTGTCCAGATGCTCAAACACTAGAGTCTCCTCCATTCCATCTCCGGTCGATTTGGTGGTGGATGACCAGCAACCCACCCTCATCGACGACGATGAGACGCAGTTGCTGTCAGGGCAGCCAGTTGACATGCGCATTGTGCAGGAGGAGGAGGCGAGACAGGAGTTGGAAGAGGAGGTGGTGGACGACGACACCGACCCCACCTGGACAAGGCAGATGTCAAGCTGGGAAAGTAGTGTGGATGTTGAGGCAGGTGCAGCACCAAAAAGGGTAGCTAGAGGCAGAGACATGTCCAGAGGCAGAGGTCAGCTGCTTTGCCGAAGCCAGGCCAGACCCGGAATGTCCGAAGATGTTCCCTTTTGTACCCAGCCCAGAAAAACTCCCCCATCGAGGGCACGTTTCTTGAAGGTGTAGAGTTTTTTCAAGGAATGCGCCGAGGACAGATATAGTGTCGTCTACACAATTTGCCTCTCGAAATCGAGTAGGGGCCCTGAGAAGAGCAACCTGTCCACCACTTCAATGCACCGTCATTTGGAATCCAAGCAATGGAATCAGTGGCAGGCAGCAACGGCAGGACAAACGTCGCCCGCCGTTCATGCCACTGCCTCTGCTCACAGTGCTGGCGATGCACTCCAGAGGACGAGCCAGGACATCACTTCATCTGCCTCCGCCACTTTGTTGACTTCTCCCTCATCCTCCCCTGTTTCTGTCTTATCTCCTTCTCCTGCACCATCAAAGGCACCATCAGGCGCTTCTTTACAACAACCCACCATCTCTCAGACATTGGAGCGCCGGCAGAAATACACCGCTAACCACCCACCCACGCAAGCCTAGAACGCCAACATCGCTAAACTGCTGGCCCAGGAGAGGTTGGCGTTCCGGCTTGTTGAAACTCCCGCCTTCCCGGACCTGATGGCAACTGTGGCACCTCACTATGCCGTCCCTAGCCGTCTCAACTTCTCCCGGTGTGGCGTCCCCGCCTTGCACCAGCACGTGTCACTCAACATCAGGTGGGCCCTTAGTTCCGCACTTTGCTGCAAGGTCCACTTGACCACCGACACTTGGACAAGCGCCTGTGGTCAGGGATGCTGCTTATCTTTAAGGACAGGCAGGGTGAATGTGGTGGAGTCTGGTCCCGGGGTGCAAACTGAGGTACCCTATCTCCTCTCCCAGGCCAAAATTCATGGCAGGAGTAGACTGAAACCCTACGACGCTGCAACCTCCACCACAGCTACTAGCGGCAAACGCTAAAACACTGGTGTGGGGAGATGTCAGCAGGCGGTACTGAAGCTCATCAGCTTGGGGGACAGACAGCACAGTGCCTCCGAGGTCAGGGATGCCATCCTGGCTGAGATGGCATTTTTTTTTCCCTGCTACACCTGGGGCCTGGCATTTTTACGCCTGTGATAATGGCTGGAACCTGGTAGCGGCTCTGGAGCTTGCCAGCCTCCAACACGTTCCATGTTTGGCCCACGTCTAACCTAGTGGTGCAAAGTTTTTTTAAAACATACCCAAATGTACCGAAGCTACTGTTGAAAATGCGGCGCTTGTGCGCCCACTTTTGCAAGTGCACAGGAGTCGCTGCTAGCCTAAAAACACTCTAGCAAGGCCTACATCTGTCCAAACACAGGCTGTTGTCCGTCATTCACACACGCTGAAACCCTACAATACCATATCTTGAGCAGGGTGTGTGAGCTGCACAGACCTTTGATGGAGTTCCATCTACAAAACCCAAGGGTTCCTCAAAGTCAGCTCCCAAAGTTTCTGCACCATGAGTTTCCAGGGGTGGCAGAGTTATGGCTAGGGGCAGAGGCATGGATAGGGATGATGTCTAGGGGCAAAAGCAGTGTGGATGTGGAGGCAAGCAAAGCAGGGAAAATGGTGGCTAGAGGCAAAGGGATGTCTATAGGCAGCAAGGGCAAAGATGCAAAACTCTCCCCTGTTTCAAGAATTTTCCTGACTTGTCTCCCCACAAAACATTCCTGGGAGGAGGGCTGAAACACCACCCTCCTCCTCCTCCGCTGTTATATTGACCCCAGCTACGAGCTGAAAACGCTGCAACACTGGTGTGGGGAGACGTCAGCAGGCTGGGCTGAAGCTCATCAGCTTGGGAGACGGACAGCACACTGCCTCTGAGGTCAGGGATGCCATCCTGGATGAGATGGCAATTTGTTTATCCCCGCTGCCCCTGGGGCCAGGCTTTTTTGTCTTGTTGGAGGGCTCTGGAGCTTGCCAGCCTCCAACACGTTCCATGCCTGGCCCACGTGTTCAATGTAGTGGTGCAATGATTTTTAAAAACATACCCCAAATTAGCTGAGCTAAGGGTGAAAGTGCGGCACTTGGACACCCACTTTCCCAAGTCTACAGTACCTGGAGCTAGCCGCAATACACTCCAGCAAGGCCTACATCTGCCTGAAGCACCTACTGTTGTGCGAGGTCACCACACGCTCTAACCCTAGATACCATATGTTCAGCAGGGTGTGTGAGCAGCAGAGACCTTTGATGGAGTACCAGCTACAAAACCCAAGGGTTCCTCAGAGTCAGCTCCCTCACTTTCTGCACCATGAGTTTCCATGGGTGGCAGACTTATGGCTAGAGGCACAGGCATGGATAGGGGTGATGTGTAGGGGCAAAAGCAGTGTGGATGTGGAGGCAAGCTAAGCAGCAAAAACTGGGGGTACAAGCAGCCGGTGGCATCATCACTGACAAGCACAGCTGTCTGTCAGCTGACAGGCTGACTTTCACCAAAATGAACAGACAATGGATAGACTCATCATATACATGTCAGTTACATGACAAATTTAGTGCAATTTGCAAGTCCAAGATGGTTTGGAGATCTGCGGAGAGGAATCTCACCACCTCTTGCGGGTGCCATCATTTGGAAGGCAAGCCCTGGGCTCAGTGGGTGAGAGCAAGCGCAGGATAATCGTCGTTTGGCCTGGCGGCCACTGCCTCTCCCACTGTTGACAGGGCTGGCGCTGCAGTCCAGACCAGCAGCCAGGACACCTCCACATCTGCCTCTGACACTTTGGGGAGTTCACCCTTATTCTCACCTTTTCCTGCCATTTCTCCTTTTGCCCGCGCCATCATGCGCCTCTTCCCAGCAACTCCCCATCTCCCAAGCCTTTCATTTCATGCTAAAGTACAGCGCAACCCACCCACATGCCCAAGGCTTCAACGGCCTCATCTCAAGAAATCTGGCCCAGGAGATGTTGGAATCCCGGCTGGGGGACACTCTGCCCTTTTTGGGCAGAGTGTCTACTGCGCCACCGCACTGTGCCGTCCACACCAGCACTTTCCCCCAAACATGAGGCGGTCCCTAAATTCAGCGCTTAGCCCTAAAGTTCCATGTGACCAGTTACGAATGGACAAGTGCATGCGGACAGGGACGCTACCTTTCGATTTGGGCACAGTGGTTGAATGTAGTTGAGGCGTGGACCGGGTCGCAAAATGTGGTGGCCTGACTTGTCTCCCCACACAACATTCCTGGGAGGAGGGCTGAAACACCACCCTCCTCCGCTGTTAAATTGACCCCAGCTACGAGCTGGAAACGCTGCAACACTGGTGTGGGGAGACGTCAGCGGGCCGTGCTGAAGCTCATCAGCTTGGGGGCCAGACAGCACACTGCCTACAAAGTGAGTCATGCCATCCTCGATGAGACGGCAATGTGGTTTTTGCCACTGCACCTGGGCCCAGGCATGTTGTCATGTGTGATAATGGCCGTAACCTGGGATTGGCTCTGTAGCTTGGCAGCCTACAACATATTCCATGCCTGGGCCACGTTTTTAACTCATTGCTGCTAATCTTTTGAAAAAGGTACCCCAATGTTCCTGAGCTACTGGTGAAAGTGTGGCGCTTGTGCGGATAGTTTTTAAAGTCTATAGTTGCCGCTGCTAGCCTCTATGCACTCCTACAACGCATGTACCTGCTGGAACAACGGCTGTTGTGCGACGTCTCCACACTGCTGGCACTAAACATATCATGTGTTGAGCAGAGTGTGTGAGCAGCACAGACCTTTGATGTAGTTCCAACTCCAAAACCCTCGGGTTCGTCAAAGTCAACTCCCTCAGTTGCTCAACCATGAGTGGCCATGGGTGGCAGACTTATGTGAAATCCCATCCCATCCATTGCACTGGACACGAAACATTAGCATGCGCTCAGCACAACTTCGGATATGGCAGCTGCGTTAAGCAGGGTGCAGGGTACAACACAGACCAGGCCCGAGCACCAGGAACAGGTGTTAGAAATACTGCAGCATCCGCCATTTCCTTCCAATTTTGGGGTTTTGGACCCGCCACCGACTTGTCTGGACCTAAGTGGGGATGATGAGACACAGTTGCCATCAGGGCAAGCTGTGGTCATGTGCGGTTTGCAGTAAGGGGCCAGTGCGCAATTGGAAGAGGAGTTGGTGGATGATGAGGCCACCGACCCCACATGGACAGGGGTGATGTCTAGGGGCTAAAGCAGTGTAGATGTAGAGGGAAGCTAAATCAACAAAAAACCTGGGTAGAAGCAAAGGCATAAACTGGGGTGATGTTTAGGGGTGAAAGCAGTGTAGATGTGGAGGGAAGCTAAGCAGCAAAAACAGTGGGTAGAAGCAAAGGCATGCAAAACTCTACCCTGTTGGAAGACTTATTCCTAGGTCTGGAACACGTTAATGGCCCCCCTGGACAAATTACTGCCACTCAGGGGCCTAGTGTCACCAGGAGGGACAAGTATAGGCGCATGTTGTGGGAATACCTGGCCGACACCAGCTCTGTCCTCTCCGATCCCTCTGTGCTCTACAGCCTACACTTATTTTCTCATCTTTTTTTCTGCACTGCACATCTCTTGCCTGCTTCCTTTGGGATCTTACAAGTGGTGGTCCACTTCCAAAGATGGTAATTTCACTAGACAGTGTAACGGGAGTAGCTGAGGGATCGCTGTCTTAACCACTTTTTGGCACAAAATTTACTTCCAAAGCCAAATATGGTGCAAGTATATGATGCAAGGACACCTACACACCTATCTCTGACACATTGGGGAGTTCACCCTCATGCGCCCTTTTGGCCTGCACCATCATGCGCCTCTTCCCAGCCACTCCACATTTCCCAAGCTTTTCATTGCAGGCAGAAGTACAACACAACCCACCCCCATGCCCAAGCCTTTAACAGCCTCATCGATAAACTGCTGGCCCTGGAGATTTTGGTGTTTGTTTATGCTTCTGGAGACCCAGGCCTTCCGTCAGCAGATGGCAGCTGGGGCACCTCCCTATGCTGGGCCTAGCCGTTACTACTTCTCTTGGTGTGCTGTCCCTGCCTTGCGCCTGCATGTGTCCCATAACATCAGTCGGGCCCAGAGCTTTGCTGCAAGGTCCACTTGACCACCGACACATGGACAAGCGCCTGTGGTCAGGGATGCTGCAGTGCTTATCTTTAATGACAGGCAGGGTGAATGTGGTGGAGTCTGTTCCCCGGGTGCAAACTGGGGTGGCCTATCTCCTCTCCCAGGCCAAAATTCATGGCAGGAGTAGACTGAAACCCTACGATGCTGCAACCCCCACCCCAGCTACTAGCTGAAAACACTGTAACACTGGCATGGGGAGATGTCAGCAGGCCGTGCTGAAACTGATCAGCTTGGGGGACAGACAGCACAGTGCCTCCGAGGTCAGGGATGCCATCCTGGCTGAGATGGCATTTTTTTTTCCCTGCTACACCTGGGGCCTGGCATTTTTGCGCCTGTGATAATGGCTGGAACCTGGTAGCAGATCTGGAGCTTGCCAGACTCAAACACGGTCCACGCATGGCCCACGTTCTCCAACTTGTTGGTGCCATGTTTCTTTGAAACCTACACCATTGTGCCTGATATACAGGTTAAAGTGGGGCCATTTTCGTAAGTGAGAACTAGCCTCTGCTAGGCAGAAAACATTCAGAGCACACTCCTCTCATCTTCGCACCGTTGGCTGGCGGAGGAAGACGAGGGGGTTGGAGTGGCATCTGATGTCCCTGTCCCACACGAGGCTAGAGGGTGCACTTCAGTGCATCCCATTGCTTCACCACAAATGGTGTGAAGGGGAGTGGAAAATGGAGGAAATGGAGAGTGACCCTTACAGTTGGGGCCAGCAAAGGCATGCCAAGTAACACACTGGCACACATGGCTGACTTCATCTTGGGTTGCTTTTCAACACATATTTCACATCATGAAGAACAAATAATACTGGATTTTTACAAGCCTCAAACCCCGGTCTAGGTCTAATGTCTGTTCCTTTCTTATATTAGGGGAGAGGGAAAAAAAATTACTTCAGTGATACGTTTAGCGTACATAGACTGACTATTAATGTGTATCCCACTTAGTGTTGTTAGGGTTACACACCGTCACAACCTGGCTAAAGCTTCTATAGCTGTTAATAAAGTCAACATAACTTTACGGTATCCAAAAAGACAGCTGGTACCGACAAAGAGCAAGACAAATGTCAACCAAAGCTGTGAGCTCTGAACACCCACAGTGACTTTGGCATCATCATCATTATAAGGGAGCGGGTGGTAATAAATAACTTGGCAGTGCCTAAAACCCAAAAAGCTTATACAACTATATTTACATTAAGATACACAAATGACACTTTTCAGTAGCATGTCATGAGACAAGCTGATAAGCTCTTCCTTTGTGCAGTGCTATTTGAAAGTTAAACGCTGCCTTTATTTTAATTCTGGAGAAGGTGCAGACATTAGATTTAGAACATGTTGTCTTCATTGTCCAAATCCTCTATATAGGTAACGTGTTTTTCGGGCCGAGCTGTCTGGGAACGAGCTGGTGCAGCACTGACAACCTGGGTGAATATGGCAAGAGCCTGAGATGTAGGGTGAATGAATCCCCAAATTATTTGTGGAATTCCCAGTGAGACAATGGCACTATCTACCAGTAGCAAAAATTGTGGGTGCACGTAACCCCAATATATTCTTTGAATTCCCAGTCAGACAATGGCACTATCTACCAGTAGCAAAAATTGTGGGTGCACATAACCCCAATATATTCTTTGAATTCCCAGTGAGACAATGGCACTGTATAGCAGTAGCAAAAATTGTGGGTGCACGTAACCCCCATATATTCTTTGAATTCCCAGTGAGACAATGGCACTATATACCAGTAGCAAAAATTGTGGGTGTATATAGCCCCAATTCTATTGCTAGGGGACTTGCAGGGTATTTCTGAGGTGAAGGTGGGGGGGCACACCGTTGGAACGGGGATTTGGGGTGTATATATGGGGTATACGGGAATACACTGTCAGTGTGTTCCATTCAGGATCCTGGGAAAGCTGGGTTGCGGCGATTGAGCCCGTCAGTGCCACGTTACACTGACAAGTTTCTCCCTGGAATTGAAGTTATATGTAACCCCCATATATTCTTTGAATTCCCAGTGAGACAATGGCACTATATGGCAGTAGCAAAAATTGTGGGTGCACGTAACCCCCATATATTCTTTGAATTCCCAGTCAGAAACTGGCACTATATACCAGTAACAAAAATTGTGGGTGCACGTAACCCCAATATATTCTTTGAATTACCAGTCAGAAACTGGCACTATATAGCAGTAGCAAAAATTGTGGGTGCACATAACCCCAATATATTCTTTGAATTCCCAGTGAGACAATGGCACTATCTACCAGTAGCAAAAATTGTGGGTGCACGTAACCCCAATATATTCTTTGAATTCCCAGTGAGACAATGGCACTGTATAGCAGTAGCAAAAATTGTGGGTGCACGTAACCCCATATATTCTTTGAATTCCCAGTCAGACAATGGCACTATATACCAGTAGCAAAAATTGTGGGTGCACGTAACCCCAATATATTCTTTGAATTCCCAGTCAGACAATGGCACTATATACCAGTAGCAAAAATTGTGGGTGTATATAGCCCCAATTCTATTGCTAGGGGACTTGCAGGGTATTTCTGAGGTGAAGGTGGGGGGGCACACCGTTGGAACGGGGATTTGGGGTGTATATATGGGGTATACGGGAATACACTGTCAGTGTGTTCCATTCAGGATCCTGGGAAAGCTGGGTTGCGGCGATTGAGCCCGTCAGTGCCACGTTACACTGACAAGCTTCTCCCTGGAATTGAAGTTATATGTAACCCCCATATATTCTTTGAATTCCCAGTGAGACAATGGCACTATATGGCAGTAGCAAAAATTGTGGGTGCACGTAACCCCCATATATTCTTTGAATTCCCAGTCAGAAACTGGCACTATATACCAGTAACAAAAATTGTGGGTGCACGTAACCCCAATATATTCTTTGAATTACCAGTCAGAAACTGGCACTATATAGCAGTAGCAAAAATTGTGGGTGCACATAACCCCAATATATTCTTTGAATTCCCAGTCAGACAATGGCACTATATACCAGTAGTAAAAATTGTGGGTGCACGTAACCCCAATATATTCTTTGAATTCCCAGTGAGACAATGGCACTGTATAGCAGTAGCAAAAATTGTGGGTGCACGTAACCCCCATATATTCTTTGAATTCCCAGTCAGACAATGGCACTGTATACCAGTAGTAAAAATTGTGGGTGCACATAACCCCAATATATTCTTTGAATTCCCAGTGAGACAATGGCACTGTATAGCAGTAGCAAAAATTGTGGGTGCACGTAACCCCCATATATTCTTTGAATTCCCAGTCAGACAATGGCACTATATACCAGTAGTAAAAATTGTGGGTGCACATAACCCCAATATATTCTTTGAATTACCAGTGAGACAATGGCACTGTATAGCAGTAGCAAAAATTGTGGGTGCACATAACCCCAATATATTCTTTGAATTCCCAGTCAGACAATGGCACTGTATACCAGTAGTAAAAATTGTGGGTGCACATAACCCCAATATATTCTTTGAATTCCCAGTGAGACAATGGCACTGTATAGCAGTAGCAAAAATTGTGGGTGCACGTAACCCCCATATATTCTTTGAATTACCAGTGAGACAATGGCACTGTATAGCAGTAGCAAAAATTGTGGGTGCACGTAACCCCCATATATTCTTTGAATTCCCAGTCAGACAATGGCACTGTATACCAGTAGTAAAAATTGTGGGTGCACATAACCCCAATATATTCTTTGAATTCCCAGTGAGACAATGGCACTGTATAGCAGTAGCAAAAATTGTGGGTGCACGTAACCCCCATATATTCTTTGAATTCCCAGTCAGACAATGGCACTATATACCAGTAGTAAAAATTGTGGGTGCACATAACCCCAATATATTCTTTGAATTACCAGTGAGACAATGGCACTGTATAGCAGTAGCAAAAATTGTGGGTGCACGTAACCCCCATATATTCTTTGAATTCCCAGTCAGACAATGGCACTGTATACCAGTAGTAAAAATTGTGGGTGCACATAACCCCAATATATTCTTTGAATTCCCAGTGAGACAATGGCACTGTATAGCAGTAGCAAAAATTGTGGGTGCACGTAACCCCCATATATTCTTTGAATTCCCAGTCAGACAATGGCACTGTATACCAGTAGTAAAAATTGTGGGTGCACATAACCCCAATATATTGTTTGAATTCCCAGTGAGACAATGGCACTGTATAGCAGTAGCAAAAATTGTGGGTGCACGTAACCCCCATATATTCTTTGAATTCCCAGTCAGACAATGGCACTATATACCAGTAGTAAAAATTGTGGGTGCACATAACCCCAATATATTCTTTGAATTACCAGTGAGACAATGGCACTGTATAGCAGTAGCAAAAATTGTGGGTGCACGTAACCCCCATATATTCTTTGAATTCCCAGTCAGACAATGGCACTATATACCAGTAGTAAAAATTGTGGGTGCACATAACCCCAATATATTCTTTGAATTCCCAGTGAGACAATGGCACTGTATAGCAGTAGCAAAAATTGTGGGTGCACGTAACCCCCATATATTCTTTGATTTCCCAGTCAGACAATGGCACTGTATACCAGTAGTAAAAATTGTGGGTGCACATAACCCCAATATATTCTTTGAATTCCCAGTGAGACAATGGCACTGTATAGCAGTAGCAAAAATTGTGGGTGCACGTAACCCCCATATATTCTTTGAATTCCCAGTCAGACAATGGCACTGTATACCAGTAGTAAAAATTGTGGGTGCACATTACCCCAATATATTCTTTGAATTCCCAGTGAGACAATGGCACTGTATAGCAGTAGCAAAAATTGTGGGTGCACGTAACCCCCATATATTCTTTGAATTTCCAGTCAGACAATGGCACAATATACCAGTAGTAAAAATTGTGGGTGCACATAACCCCAATATATTCTTTGAATTACCAGTGAGACAATGGCACTGTATAGCAGTAGCAAAAATTGTGGGTGCACGTAACCCCCATATATTCTTTGAATTCCCAGTCAGACAATGGCACTATATACCAGTAGTAAAAATTGTGGGTGCACATAACCCCAATATATTCTTTGAATTCCCAGTGAGACAATGGCACTGTATAGCAGTAGCAAAAATTGTGGGTGCACGTAACCCCCATATATTCTTTGAATTCCCAGTCAGACAATGGCACTGTATACCAGTAGTAAAAATTGTGGGTGTACATAACCCCAATATATTCTTTGAATTCCCAGTGAGACAATGGCACTGTATACCAGTAGCAAAAATAGTGGGTGTATATAGCCCCAATTCTATTGCTAGGGGACTTGCAGGGTATTTCTGAGGTGAAGGTGGGGGGGCACACCGTTGGAACGGGGATTTGGGGTGTATATATGGGGTATACGGGAATACACTGTCAGTGTGTTCCATTCAGGATCCTGGAAAAGCTGGGTTGCGGCGATTGAGCCCGTCAGTGCCACGTTACACTGACAAGCTTCTCCCTGGAATTGAAGTTATATGTAAGCCCAATATATTCTTTGAATTCCCAGTGAGACAATGGCACTATATGGCAGTAGCAAAAATAGTGGGTGTATATAGCCCCAATTCTATTGCTAGGGGACTTGCAGGGTATTTCTGGGGTGAAGGTGGGGGGGCACACCGTTGGAACGGGTATCGGGGGTATATATCGGGTATACGGGAATACACTGACAGTGTATTCCATTCAGGATCCTGGGAAAGCTGGGTTGCGGCGATTGAGCCCGTCAGTGCCACGTTACACTGACAAGCTTCTCCCTGGAATTTAGCTCTTACAAGAGCTGTTGTGGTTGTCTTCTCCTTCCTATCCTAGCCTGTCCCTGCCTACCCAGAATCTAACCCCTAGCTAACTGGACGGAAACCTCCGTCCCCGGTGAATTGCAAGCTCAGAATGACGCGAAGCTGGGCGTCGCTGTTCTTTTAAATTAGAGGTCACATGTTTTCGGCAGCCAATGGGTTTTGCCTACTTTTTTCAACGTCACCGGTGTCGTAGTTCCTGTCCCACCTACCCTGCGCTGTTATTGGAGCAAAAAAGGCGCCAGGGAAGGTGGGAGGGGAATCGAGTAATGGCGCACTTTACCACGCGGTGTTCGATTCGATTCGAACATGCCGAACAGCCTAATATCCGATCGAACATGAGTTCGATAGAACACTGTTCGCTCATCTCTAATTATTAGCTTTACCCTTTCTTCCAACCTCTATTTATGTCACTGCAGCATATGCAGTACCTCAGCTATGTAAATTTAAGTATTCTACTTTAATAGCATATACTACATTGCAAGACTTGTCTATAAGCACCACATGCCAGTCTTTCTTTTTTTTTGGACTTGTTTTTGTATAGTAAACAACAAATAAATTCAATTTGTTTAGATATTTGTGACCCAGTAGTTCACAATTCCATCTCTGCACATTAGAAAATATAGTATACCCACCATGCCAGAAAACTGTCATGCATGGCAATAGTCGTGACACATCTTTAGGAGACAGCCCTTTTTTGAAGCCAGAGTTATGCCACTTCCCTCTTTCTGTGCCTCACTCATCCTTTTTTGCAAAGGTTGGTGGAGAAGGGCAGAGATGCCTTGGTCTGACAACTTTATTATAACTCGTGTCAAAAATCTGGTGTGAGTTATATCTGAAGTCTATGCCAGTTTCTGACTGGATTAGAGTTAAATTCTGGCAAAGTCAGGTACAGTCAGCTCCATCAGAGGAATGGATTAAGACTGGTGTACTTACTGTCAGACTTAATAAATACCTTCTATTGTTTTATGTAGGAAACGACATGTTTGAAATGACAGTAAATGTTACATTTACAAAGGAGCATAAGATGCTATCCAGTTTCAATGAAAGGATTCATCCAGTAGATGGAGTGTGAGTGCTCTGTGCGCAAGTATTCAGGGAAAGCTCTCCACAATGCTAGTTATAATTCGGCTGAAAAATGTAGTAGCACTACTATTTATTTTTACAGAAACTTTGAGTTCTGTATCTTAAATCTAATCTGAATACTGGGAAATAGATTTTGGTCAGATCAATACTAAGGTGGAAAGGTGTTTAATCAACTTTTCTCCAGATTGTTCAAGATTAAACTATCAGTCTTTTTACTATGAGTTTACGCTTCGTTCACATCTGCGTTTGGTATTCTGTTCGGGGAGTCTGCATATGGGACCCCCCGAACAGAATACCGAACGCAACTGCAAGCGGTGTGCCAGTGAAAGCACATGGACCCCATAGACTATAAGGGATCATGCGGACAGGAAAGTAGTTCACAATCTGCTTCCTGCCCGCATGATTCATGTGGGCAGTGTGCAGCAAGCACACGGACCCCATTATAGTCTATGGGGCCCGTGTGCTTTCACTGCACAGCGCTTACAGTTGCGTTCGGTATTCCGTTCGGGGGGTCCCATATGCAGACTCCCCGAACAGAATACCGAACGCAGATGTGAACGAAGCGTAAACTCATAGTAAAAAGACTGATACTTTAATCTTGAACAATCTGGAGAAAAGTTGATTAAACACTTTAAGGCTAAAACCCACGCAGCGAATCAAAGAAGAAAAATGTTGTGGAAAAAAGTACAGAGGAAATGCATCTTGGTTTTTTCTTTTCACAGAAAGTCCACATAGGAAAACTTCCTGTCACTATTCTACCTATGCAGAAAACAGCAGTATTTCTGTTGGTATAACTGATATGCTGCGATTTTAATGTGCTGCAGTTTTTAAAATCGCAGCATTTCCACTCAAGATTTTTTCTGCAATGTGTGGATGGGATTATCCAGAATCCCATCAGCTTTGCAGTTAACAAAAGTAATAATAATACATTTTATCTATATAGTGTCAGCATATACTGCAGCACTGTACAATTTGTAGGGATCAAGTACAAACAAAAAGATACATTACAAAAGAAATAGTTACTTCACACAATGGGACTGAGGGCCCTGCTCGTAAGAGCTTACAATCTATGAGGTAGAGGGGGTGACACAAGGTAGCAGGGGCGGCATTGCTTATACAGTGGTCAGACAATTTTGTAATAGAGGTTACTGTCATTGCACAAACATGAAACTGTATGAACCACCAGTCATGTCCTTTAATGTGCAGATGGTGCCTGAACATATAAAGTTAGTCTGAAACGGCATCATATTATGTGGGGTAGTGTGGGAGTGGGAACAGAGGAGGATTCATTTTACAGCTTCTAGTTACGGTACAGAGGGGTTTACATTAGGAATTGTGATAGGCTTGTCTGAAAAGATGCGTCTTTAGTTTGCGTTTGAAGCTGTAGAAATTGGGAGTTAATCTGACTGTCCGGGATAGAGCATTCCAGAGAAGTGGTGCAACTCGTGAAAAGTCTTGTATACGAGTGTGGGAGGTTCTGATAATAGAGGATGTAAGTGTTAGGTCATTGAGTGAATGGAGAACACGGGTTGGGTGGTAGACAGAGATGAGGGAGGAAATGTAGGGAGGTGTAGCATTAATGGAGAGCCTTGTGAATGAGGGTATTTCAGGCACCTGCCCTTTCTCAAGTGTAATACAAACTGTGTAGCAGTGAATACCAGTATGTTGCTTCAGAAGCGAAGCAACATACTGGTATTCACTGCTACACAGTTTGTATTACACTTCAGAAAAGGCAGGTGCCCGAGACACGTTGTGTTTAATAAACTGTTCAAGACCATACTTTGGTGTGCGCGCTTAGTCCCTACCCCTCCACTCCTGTCGGGCTTGCCTGAGGATTCACCTATCATTGCATCACGCTGTTCCACAGCGTAAGGGAAAGACCTGCTGCTATAACACCTTTTATATGCTCATATGATGTTGTAACTATTTCACAACATCAATAGGTAAGAGACCAATCACATATTATCACCTAGAGTGTTTGTATTTGCTACACTATATTGGCGCTCGGTGTCTCTCCCATTTTATCTTTATAGCCATCAGGAGATCACTGGAGACCTTTGTGAAGGCTGTTTCAGTAGAGTGTAGAGTGCGGAAGCCAGATTGTAAGGGGTCAAGAATAGCAGAGAGATAGCGGATTAGAGAATAGACCAGACTTTCCAAAATTTTAGAGATGAAGGGGAGGTTAGAGACAGGTCGATAGTTAGCAGCACAGGACGGGTCAAGGGAGCATTTTTTCAATAGCGGGGTTATGACAGCATGTTTTAAAGAGGATGGAAAAATTCCAGAAGAGAGAGAGAGGTTAAATATTTTAGTTATGTAATTTGTGACAGCAGGCGACACAGACTGGAGAAGATATGAGGGGAAGGGGTGAGAGGTCACTACTGCAGGTCGTAGGGCGAGACGAAAAAAGTAGATGATATACCTCCTCTTCTGTAACAGGTTCAAAGGATGAGAGTGGACAGTCTGGAGTGCGGTTGGTGAATGCAAAACACTGCATGTTTGCATCAAGGGAACCTGACTGCACAGTACATAAAAAAAGGCTAGTATGACATTGTACCTTCTATGATTTAATTTAGCTGTAATGTGATTTTATTGAATTTAAAAAAAAAATAAAAAGAAGAAACATAGTACAACAAAGGGGGCTTTATGCCCACAAAATGTCAGTAAGGCCCAAACTCAGCCAGCAAGTATAACATTCCAAAGACAAAGTGAATGCAAAAAAGAATACCAAACAAAGAACATAGACCAAAGAGAACAAAAACACGGACAAGACATAAGGTAAAGGGGAAGACAAGACAGACAGGACACCAAAAGGGGGGCTGCAAGGAAACGGCAAGGGGCAGGGCCCCGAGGAACCAGGGCCGAGCAGTTAACAAACCAAAGGCTCAGCCGAACAAGGCAGAGAACTCAGGGGACTCCTAAAACACAACCCACAGCCACCAGAGGGCTTCAAACTTGGACAGATCAGGGGAATCCGCCACGACCAGACCTTCCATTCTCCTGATACGGAGGAATTCCTGAAGCCACTCCAGCAGGGAAGGAGCCGTTGAACTACGCCAGTGCCAGGGGATAACCATCCTGGCGGCCATGAGGAAGTGGTGCAGAAGGACCCCTTTCACCATGGAGAGCTTGCCCGGTATGAGAGAGAGGAGGGACAGCTGGGGAGAGGGCACCAAGGGGCAACCACAAACCCTCACATATAGGGAGAATACAGAGGCCCAGAATGGCTGGATCTCCCCGCATTCCCACCAAATGTGGAAAAAGGAACCCACCGCGGAACCACAGCGCCAACAGAGGTCTGAAACTGTGGGGTAAAACTTATGAAGGAGGGTCGGGCATTGATATCAGCGGGTCAGCATTTTGTAATTTTTCTCCTGGGGCTACAGAGCAATGGTAGTTTATGAGACAGGAGAAAACAGCGGGCCCAATTAGCAGCAGACAGAGAGACACCCAAGTCTGGCTTCCAGGACCTAGTATGGGGGGGGGAGGCCCAGGTGTGGGGTGAGGTCTCAGATTGCATAAGGGCAGTTTCCAGGGCAGTTGGGGGGGGGGGCAGAGAGGAGGAGCTGGAGGGAGAACCTATGCCAGAAATCTACCAGCTGGTGATACTCTAACCAAGAGAAGGAGAGACCCGGACAGGTGGCACTAAGCTGATCGAAGGGAGCAAGAGACGAAGACCCAGACAAGAACCCAGTCTTACATGCTCTGAGGTGAGCCAGCCAAGGAAGCGACGTGCAGATAGGCCCAGGGGGAACATAAGGTTCCCAAAGAGGGGGCTCAGGGGGCCAGGGATCCTAGCCAGTGAGGCTGACCTACACACGCAGTCCCACACGGTCAAGGAGTGTGAAGCGAGCGGGGAGAGGCGCACCGAGGATGGGCGGAAATGAGAGGGAATCCAGGGGAGGGAGGGGAGGTGGGTAGACAAAAGATCCACCTCCAAGGAGACCCATTTTTTATCCCGGTCTCGGAAGCGCCATTTGAACAGACAAAGCAGAACCGCAACACGGTAGTAGAGAAAGGGATCTGGGAGACCCGCACCGCCATCAGTCTTGCGCCTGAAATGAAGCCTGCTATGATTTAATTTAGCAATATAAATGAATTAACTTCATTAGGGTATGTTATGAGGGCATAATTAGTTAGTAGTGTTGGCCTCACATAGGATGTGTAGGAAATTAAATTTAAATTTATGTTGTAGAATTGATGCTTTGTACTTATTGATATTTAATAGTTAGTGCTTGTGTCTTTCAAAGGGTTGAGGTTTGTCTTAGAGTCCCACTTGTCACTGTACTGTACTGTACAGGGTTATTGCTTTGTAACCCTGCGCTGATGTCACTGGAAACATTGGGCACAAAGTTTTGCGCTACAGTGTTCTTTGGGATGGGATAAAGTCTTTAAAAAAGGGACCTGGTTTGCTCAAGATAAATGGACCTTTAAAGGGAGTCTTTCATCAGAACCCAGCATCTCAACCCAGTCCAGTAGATAGATTGGTTAGGGTCACCTGAATCAAGCCATGTTTCCTCATTGTGAAGTGCTGAGAAATCACTGTTTTTTTTTTCTTAAATGTAGATTGTGAGCCCCATATAGGGATTACAATGTACTTTTTTTTTCCCTATAAATATGTCTTCGTAGAATGGGAGGAAATCAACGCAAACATACAAACTCCTTGCAGATGTTGTTCCTAGCAGGATGCAAACCCAGGACTCCAGAACTCAGCCACCATGTTGCCCTCCACTGTTTTTAACAATATTCTCATTAGCTTTTTGGAGCAATGAGGGCATTGCTGCTCACTAAAATAAAATTAGGGTATCATACCTAGAGATGAGCGAGCACTATTCGGATCAGCCGATCCGAACAGTACGCTCCCATAGAAATGAATGGAAGCCCCTGTGACGCCGGCCAGCCGCCGGCAAAGTCAGCGTCACAGGTGCTTCCATTCATTTCTACGGGAGTGTGCTGTTCGGATCGGCTGATCCGAACAGTGTTCGCTCATCTCTAATCATACCAATATCCGTATTTAATTCGTTCTGCTATAGTGACAGATTCTCTTGAAATCTAGAGAAAATATTCCATCTTTATTTAGGAGATGACACTACTTCATTAAAGCCTTTCTGAATGTGCAATCTACAGTTAAAAGTAAAGAAAATACAGAATTACCTTGAGATAACATGTTCTGTTCATATTTGCATTCATTGTGGCGTAATGAGGTTCTAAGAGCAATAAAGTTGGAAAGCAGATCACCTTCTTCTTTTGCTTGGGAATCATGGCTACTTAGACCTCCATCCAGACTCCTATATGGGTTGCAGGATTGTTCTTGACTAATTCTAGCTTGGCTCTCTGATGATATTTCTTTGGTTGTTGTTAGATACTGCTTAAGCTTTTCATCTGTGAGCAAAAGTTTAAATACTTTTGGTTGATCTGTTTTTTCTCCATGTGTAACTAGTTTTATATCATCTTTATTCATAGCTGTCTGGTTATAGGTATCCATAAAGACAGCATTGTTCTGTGATTGTGCGCAGTTCATCACAGATAAAGAATATTCATGGCAGGGGGAGTATTTGTTGCATTTGTAAACACGAGTCTTCTGATTTATTGGTAAAAATTTCTCTTCTGAAAAAGTGAAGAGGATAATAAAAGTTAAGTTAGCTAAGCTAAATGTTAAATACCGGATTTGTTTGATATACTGTATGGCTTCTATGTGAACAAGAAAGCAGGTGCATTTATCAATGCTTGTGTGACAAAAAAATCAAGCTAGAATTTTCCTTGCAAAAATGGCAACTCTTTCAGTTTTGTGCCCCATACTTCTCTTTACTCAAAGGGAGCATGGTTGAGTTTTTTGTGGTGTAAATAATGCCAGATATCTACACTGCAAAGAAGCTGATGTAGTTCTCTGTTTAATTGTATGGTCCTGGCCCAGAAGACGTGCCTAATTTATGCTGAGGAGTGCACTTCATAAAAGTGACAAGCATTATAAAGGCATAGAAAACACTGGCCTAGATAAATTAGCACAGTGTCTATTGATTTATACAGATGGACAACTAATATGTCATTGTGGCTTTAACATATTAAAATATATACAGTATAATAAACTTCCAAACTGAAAAACAATATATGTTTGAGGATGGTCTGAACCAACAAATTATCAGAGGATCTTCCACTTGTATAAAAATGTTGTTGTAGTAGGACCAAAGAGGTCCAGCAAACAAGAAACCCATTTGGATATTACTTTGGAGACAGCAATTTGCTACTAGGGTCTGTGGGTATGATTTACTTCACAAATAGTCTTTTATGATGTCATGTGGAGGAGCTTCATTAAGATGGGTGTTTTCTATGCAAGTCATGACCTTCCCTGAACTGGAGTAAGATGTGGCTAATATATTAAGAGACCAATGCCTTGTCAGATTGGGTGCATCTATTGCCCTCTATGCTGCTATCATGCACTGTCCATGAGGTGTGGGGAGTATTCCTTTTCAGACAACACCTTTCCCTAACTTTAGGGGAGTTGTATTTTGCCAGCTATGCCATCTGACTGATTTGAGATTATGACCAGAAGTGATTTTTGACACTAGAAATGTTAGGTTATCCACTGTGATCTAGCTACATTGGCTGTATAAAAGCTCTCTCCTCTCCTGATAGTGTGCTACTGTGTATTATGGAAGGTAAACTTTTTCCTGGAGTCCAAGCAAGGATTGCCTAGTCTGGATACAACAGTAGCAGACCTATAGAAGCATTAGCTGTTTATCTATGTCATCTGCATATAGCCTATGTGACAACCATTTTCTAAACAATGAAAGTCTAGGAGTTTAGTTACATGTCTGTACTTATTTGTTAACACACTATGTGAAGGCTTGTAAAAAAAAAAATAGAACATGTGTTATATCTGGTTATTTTTCAGGGATCACTCAAAGTGCCAAGTCTATGAGGGATAAGTGATAATAGGTGCCACACAGATGTCAGCCAGCCTTGAAAAATGTACTGTTTCATTTGGTGTTCATAGCCTATTTTCATCACATTCATGTGAATAAGCCCTTAGGGTAGATTCACACTACTATTATTTAATGCTTGTTGCTCCTATTCATCATAGGATGAGAGCAATGGTCATTAACGACTCCCCAGATGCAGATGAATTGACAAACCTCTCACCGATCAGAACTGTGGGACACGACTTGTAATCCGGGACTGTCCCGCAGTTGGGAGGTATGTGTTAGCACAAGATTGCTGAGGTCAATAATTGGTTAAATAGGTCACAGAAAAGTTAACAAAGACCACCAAATGACGGCATTGATTTATTATAGGAGTATTGGTTCTTTAGCTATTCTATGACTTTTCCTCTTTTTGACCAATTTTTTTAACTTAGAAAATTCCTTTAGGTCAGCAGCACACCCAGTGGTTTACAGTTACAGCAAAGTGAAATCCTAAACGCATGTAAAAATCAAAACAAAACAAAACCCCACAGTAATCTGAATTGAAGTTTGTAGGGAGTTTTATATCTGCAGTATGCAAATTATTGCTGTAGATTTCAACTGCAGCCTTCAACTTTTGCAGTGTAAAGGTTGAAAGCCAGTGTGGAACTGCAGTGAAGTATGCAGATGAGCTGAAACAACAGAATCACCCAAAAACCACAGCAATGTTTTTGATGTGTATGTCCCTAATAACAAAATAGTCTGGCCCATGTTGCCCTGCAGGTCACTTTCTCTACATGTTCGGATACTTCTTTCTTCCTCCTTGAGAATTGCTTTCTAAAGGAGAGACTGCATTGTCAGAAGGGGTACTATGTCTCCTTAAGGACACTACCTTTGTAGGCCACCTAGCAGTGAGCAGCATCTTATAGGATTTTGGGGAAAGAATATGCAAATATATTAATGCAAAAGGGAAAATTAGCTCTAGTGACACCTTTTGGAAGGTAGTTCCCTGTAGATGAACGCCTGGTTTTTCTGAAATCTAGTGACATGATCTGGGATTAAAGCCAAGCTAGAAGAAATATAAGGGTCCATTCACACAGAGTTTTATGGCACGAATTCTCATGCGGAATTTGCGTCAGAATCCGCGTAGAAAAAAATCCTCCCAATGACTGCAATGGGTTCCTTTTTCAGCGAGTGGAAAAAGGAACCCATTGAAGTCAATGGGAGGCTTTTTTTCCACGTTGATTCAGACGTGGAGTCTGCGTCAGAATCTGCGCCAGAAAACTCCATGTGAATGGACCCTAAAGCTGAGTTCATACAGAGTTTTTTGGTCAGGAATTTGGTAAGGAATCCACCTCAAAATCAGCCTCCAAAAAAAGCCTCCCAATAGAGCTCTATTGGGAGGCTTTTTTTGGAGGCTGATTTTAAGGCGGATTCCTGACTAAATTCCTGACCAAAAAACTGTGTGTGAACTCAGCCTTAGTAATACTCCACACTGATGTGGGGCAATAACTCGAAACAGCTGTCTGCAGATTGGCTTTTTTGTCAGATATTGCCACTATATTTCCAGAAAACCAAACATTGATCTATAGGAAGCTACCTTTCAAAAGATGGCACTAGAGCAAGCTTTCCTTTTTCCAATATTTGCATACTCTGTGACCACATTGTGATATTTTCAGAATTTCCTATGGTGACTCTCAAGTGGTTCAGGATAGCAGGGTATCATCGGAATGTCCTGTTTAGGCAAAAAAAAAGCTTTGAAGGCAGGCCAAGCTCTATATCTCTGACCAAAGGTTGTATTTTCACTGTGTTTGCTACTGACATTTACAAATGTCATCAAATATTACATACTTTTCTAAAAGTGTCTCAAATCTACAATATCGTCTTGCTTACTAGATCTACTACATCTCAGTAGAATTCAGAGGTATGATAGTCACGTCAGATTACTAAAAAATGTTTTGATTGCGTGTTAGCTTTTATTTCCCATTGTAATATTACCTTCAGGAAACAGTGGTTTAACAGTAGAATAACTTCCCGGGTTTTCTAAAATGTGTTTGTCTGCATCTGTAATATGAAAGCTAAAACACAAATCATCAGTAAGAGCTAAACTTGCAGAGAAACTGGAATATGTTTGTTTTGTTGCAGTGATAATATCAAAAAGTGAAGCAATATTGGTTGTCACGTTTTGATTAGCTTTTGATTAGCTTTTCAGTAACTGATGTTGAAGCTGGTTATTAATTTTTAACCCCTTAACGATCTATTCTGTACTATTATAGCACGCTGAGCATATAGTTAACACTCATTGCCGTAATAGTACGGCGCTATAATGCCGTGGGCACAGGAGTTGTGCCTGTGACATTATTTCCGGCTCTTGGCTGTGTTACACTGCCAAAGAACAGAACCAGTCACCGGAGTTGGTCCTGGAGATACTCCAACTTCAGCGTATCAACTGAGCGATCACAGGATCCAGGTGGTCCAGGGGCAAGCTCGTCCTCCCGTTGCCTCTAAAACATCATGGATTCCAAGGATTTGCCATGGCAGCCTATGCCTATCCATAGTAACTATAGGAACTATTGGAACAATAGGAGATACTGTGGGATGTTCTGCAATACTATATTTGCAGTACATTGCATAGGGGATCTGAGATCCCAGCTTCAAGTCCCCTGGTGGGACATATAAAAAGTTTAAAAAAAAACACACGCACAGTAAAAACATACTAAAATAAATAAACAAATAATAAAAAGTTAAAAAACACCACCTTTATATTTTAAAAAAATATAGTTAGGTATCTCCACGTGCATATAAGTCTCCACTGTCCAAAAATAGAATTATTTATCATCTACGGTGAATACTGTAAAAAAAGTATTCAAAGAAAATATTCAAAGCACAAAGTAATGTATTTTGGTCACTTTGCTTTCCCAATAAAAACTGATCAGAAAGTCATACATACCAAACATTGGTACCAATAAAGTACAGCTTGCTCTGCAAATAAAGAATCCTGACATATCTCCACTAACAGTACAGTAAAAAAAGTTATAGATGTCAGAACACAGTGACCCCAGGAAAATCGTTCATTTTTTTTTTTAAAAAAAAAGAAGTAATGTTTTATTTGTAAAAGAGGTAAACCCTAATAAAAACAAATATAAATATGGTATTTCCATAATAATAATGACCCGTCGGGCAAAGCTGCCATGTAATTTTTAATGCAGAGTGAATGCCATAAAAGCAAAATGTAAAAATTTATGATAGAATTGTGCGTTATGTTATATGGACCTCTAAAAAACATAAATAAAAGCTAATCAAAACATCATATGTACCCCAAAATGGAGTCAAATGTAAGTACAACCAGTCAGACAAAGAGTAAGTCCTCGCATAGCTATGTTAACAGAAAATTAAAAAAGTTATGAATTTTGGGAGATGGGGAGGGAAAATATGAAAAAAGTCACCAAGCATTAACGTTCAAATTGCTCTGCACAATTAAGGGGTTAAGTAGTTAAATCACGATGACAGCCAATATGGCAGGCCTTCCTGTTGTCACTTTTGAATCTGCACAGCGGAAGTACTGTACTGAGCATAGTAATGTAGCCTGCTGCTTTTGCCTACTCTGTGC
The DNA here is from genome assembly GCF_031893055.1 of Leptodactylus fuscus. Lineage (NCBI taxonomy): Eukaryota > Metazoa > Chordata > Amphibia > Anura > Leptodactylidae > Leptodactylus > Leptodactylus fuscus. The sequence continues at coordinate 183,679,109 of NC_134265.1, forward strand.
AAGCAGCATAGAGGCGACTGGCTATACCATTAAATATTGTCTGTGAGGACAAGGAGCTCAATGGCACATCTGGGAATTAGGGCAAAGTGGAGGAGAAGGTAAGGTCTGGGGAAGTTGTGCAACTGTATAGATCTTTTAGCTTAGGGCGTGTTCACACCAGCGCCCGATCTCCGTTATTTGGGTTCTGTTTTCTATCGGCAGAAGACAGAAACTGGTATTCACTGTCTGCCGGTGAGCACCCGTGAAAGTCTTCTGCTCTCCGTGGCAAAACAATTTTTTTGAACCGGACACAAAGTCCTGCATGTCCGACTTTTTGTCCGGTGAAATAAAAAGGTTTCGCCACGGAGAACAGAAGATGGTCATGGGTTTGAAACTGCCTGCTGGTTTCCGTCTCCTGCCCAGTTTCTTGGGCAGGAAATGTAAACATGCATAACAGAGATCGGGCGCTGGTGTGAACCCGCCCTTAGAGGAAGTAAGGTTCTTCCTGGGAAACTGACCTCTGCATGAGTCATGTCACTGCTGGGTGATCAGAGAGAATTAGCATAACTAACCTCACAGATTGAAATAGGGACTAAGGGTAAGTTCACATTGGTTTTTTTGGATCAGAACCTGAGGCAGAGGCCGCCTCGGGTTCCGATCCAAAAACCAGGTAGCCACGACTGAAGGTCGCTGTACTGAACCGGCATCCAGCCGTGCACTCCACTCCGGATTAGGCCCAATGAATGGGCCTAGTTGGGAGGAGGGAGTGTCTTCAGGAAGAATCGTGAGGCGAAACGGCCTGAAGAATGAGCACCTCGCTTCTTTTTCCGGAAGCTGGAAAAAGCTCCTGAGCGGCTCCCATTGATTTCAATGGGAGCCGTCTTTTTGGTCAGGATTTTGAGGCGAATACGGCCTCAAAATCCTGACCAAAAAACTTTGTGTGAACTTATCCTAAATCTTATGAAAAGAAATTCTAAAAGAAAAGGATAAAACACAAAACTGATAGGCTAATGTTGAGTACTAGAGAACAAACCAATAAAAATAAACTGGAGTGCTTCTTTAAAATTACTGACATGCCCACATTTTGATTTTGAAAGTAGTATAGCAGTAAATACTATGTCTTTAGAAAAAAAATGTATTTTTATATATTAAATTTTTTCCAATTACTATAGCTACACCATTAAGAAGTCTTTGTAACTCACATAGTAGGTGCAGGTGATAATTCTTCTGTTGCAAGATTCAGATAGTTCTTGTTTATAGTATCTTTACACTTCGAATATGGTGGAGTTATGAGAACTTCTATCTCATAGTCACTGGATGACTGCAAACGGACTTAAAAATATATATATGTATATATTAAAGATCTCATGACCAGACAAACAGTTACAAATACACCTTTTATAGGCTGAGGCCCCCATTGCGGAAATTGAGTTTTTTTGTTGCAGATTTTGCTGTATTTTTTTTTTTGAGTTAAAGCCAAGAATGGCTACAAAAGGGATTGGAAAGTTTTTAAACTTCTCCCTTCTGCTCAATTCACTCCTGCATTTGGCTCAAAAAAGCAGAGTTTCCACATGGGCCCTTACCCCTCATTCACATCTGCGTTTGGTAATCCGTTCGGGAAGTCTGCATGGGGACCTCCCCTGAATGCATTTGCAGGAGCTGCGCAGTGAAAGCACACAGACTCCATAAACTATAATGGGGTCCGTGTGCTTGCCGCACGCTGCCCACATGAATTATGCGGACAGGAAAGTAGATTGTGAACTACTTTCATGTCCGATGTTCTGTGCGGAGATCTGGCGGCAAGCACACGGACCCCATTATAGTCTATGGGGATCCATGTGCTTTTACTGCACAGCGCTTGCAATTGTGTTTGGTATTCCGTTCAGGGGGGTCCCCATGCGGACTCCCTGAACGTAATACAAACGCAGATGTGAACAAGAGGTGAGCCATAACTCCATAACTAATTCTATAACGATTGCAATTGTAGTTCTATAAAAATCTATAACTTAGTCAAACTATACACTTAGACAAAGCAAAAGTCTACTCTACATTCTGTTGCAATACTTTTCACTTATATACAGTGTATGTCTGCACATTAAACGTAATGTAAACCCTTTCTATATTTTGCTTTAAATAACATTTGAGAAAAATAAAAAGACTCAATATGTAGCATAACCCCAAAGTTAACACTTTTAACTTACAGTCAGTGCTATGGTAGAAAACTGAAATAGTTATGTTTCTGGATACTAACAAAGAAGTATAGCCAGTACGATACTGTTAATTATTCTCCAATAATAATCTTGATCTGTAGTTGTCTGTAACATGTACCATTAGATTTTTTGTTTTGTAAAATGTTCAATTTCTTTGCAAAAGTGTATATTATTGATCTTATTTACATTTTTGTTTCCTCTTTACTGATTATACAGTGTTATATGGTGTTCATCTGTATAGGGTTTTCAGTTTACAATCTAATTTTTAGGCATGACACATGCCTACATGTCTACACATGTTAGTGCCAGCTGAAAAAGTATACGCTGTGCTGTGCTGGGACCTTCACAACCGTTATCTTTTGCCTATCTGTTTGCCTATCGGCCGGGCATTGGGGTGGATGACGCCATCATCCACCTTCTTCAAAGAGCTCTCTCTCACCTGGAGAAACCCGGGAACACTGTGAGAATAATGTTCTTTGATTACTCCAGTGCGTTCAACACCATTCAGCCAGGGCTACTGTGCTGTTTCATCTAGATATAATCATCACCGTTCATACATAGATTGTATTCTTTGTAATGCTTGCTGCCACCTGCTGTCCTTTGTCTGTATGACAGCCTGTAGTTAATTAATTCTGTACATGCCTTCACTTCCTGGTTCAAGGGTAACTGTTTCCTGTTTTCACTAATCACTAGTCTCCATGTTCTGGGAGAGACACCCTTGGACTGAGCAGCAGAAGGCATCAGTTTTCGACCACACTTACTCACACATACTTATCACAAACTACACTTCTAAGTAGTTGCTCACACTTGCTGTACCATCCTGCTTGTTACACCTGTATTCCTGGAGAAGTGCTGCATTACCATCACATGCTGTATGTCCAGTCTTCCAAATAAACAAGCCTGAACTTCACCATTCCTGATGTGCATCATCTCTCTGGACGCTGAGCAACATGGTCCTGTCTGCCCTGCATTGAGGAAACGAAGGTAGGACCTCTCCCAGCCCCTATCCACCTGCCACATCTTCATTCGCCTCATGTGGGGACAGAACAGTCGAAAACTGCCTTGAAGCCCGGCCCCAACCTGTAGTAACCCCTCTGCCTGCCCATATACCACAACTCTGCTCTGCTAAGAAACTGTCTGCAGTGTCACCCTAGCCTGCATCGTGTATAGAGACTCTCTGTATGTTATACAACATTACTGCAGATTGTCGGACTGCAAAACCCCACGATTCTCCAAAACGGCTTGGGAATTTTGTCAGAACACCTTAACTAAGCTGCACTGCGATTTCCAGGCCCCAATTCAAAAGTCCAGTTTCTTAAAGAGACAGCGCACCTTAAACCAAAATGGCCGAAAAGGACTCTGCATTGTCTCCCAGTGTCGAAACAGATCAAATACAGCCCAATACTACTTACCATGAAGAACAGGAAGTAGAGTCAGCACCAGAAGCAGGCCAAGACTCACGACCTGTACGCTCTCTTAAGCCAACCGTAAAGGTCCTTGAGAACTACCGTTACATGAAGGATGAGTTCAATGACAACCTGCATGACCTATGGGAACGAGTCACCTCCCTCATGTCAAGCATTCAACGTCACAAAAATGATGCAGCTAGTCTACAGGACACTATAAAACGGCTAGATGCGACCTATGGAAGGTACAAGAGGTTATCCACAAGGTACGCTGCCTTCCTAAAAGACTCTAATATTGATGAAGCCTTATCAGAGCTAAGCAAAGCAGATTCCACAAACAGAGAAAGGGACGCTGCTGTGCAAAACGCCAAAGATAAAGCAGAGCTCCGTATCACTTATCTGCAAGAAGCCAGATCTAACAGGTCAGGCTCATCCAAACACTTCTCGATCATCCTGCTCAAGAACTTCTGCCCTCAGCGACAGAATTCTAGAGGCTCGGGGCCACACGGTGGCTCAGTGGTTAGCACTGCAGCCTTGCAGCGCTGGAGTCCTGGTGTTCAAATCCCGCCATGGGCAAAAAACCATCTGCAAGGAGTTTGTATGTTCTCCCCGTGTTTGCATGGATTTCCGTCCCATATTCCAAAAAAAGACATACTGATAGGGAAAAATGTACATTGTGAGCTCTATGTGGGGCTCACAATCTACATTAAAAAAAAAAAAAAAAAAAAAGACTAGAGGCTCGTTTAAATGCAGAGCGATCCAAACTAAGACGTTCCTATGCAGAAAAGAAAGCAGAGGCAGAGGCGGAGGCAGAAGCCAAGAAAGCAGTGGCAGAGGCAGAAGCCAAAGCAAAGATCCTTCAAACAGAAATGGAGGAAAAAATCCCATTAGCTAAAGTAACAATACTCGAGCTAGCTTTGAAGCAAAACCTCGACCCAATTTGCCTACCACCACTGGAAGAAGATGATCCAGCTGTTCGTACCAGCGTCTATGTACAGAGACAGATATCAGCAGCACATGCCTTCTCCAGTGACATTCTACCCGACAATGTGGAAACATCCATGTCAGCCCAACTTACGGTGCCAGTGTTACCCACAGCATCTGCAGAGACCCAAGACCAATGCCATAATGTGTCCCCTCAGGAGCATCAATCATCACAAGACGCATTCCAGCCCATCTCCACAGTTCAAGCCGCAGTCATCAAAATCTCCAGGGGTTAAACCACAGCTCAACCCTGCAGCGACATCATTCTACCCGGGAGCGATTCACCCTTTCACGACACACAGCTTATACGCCCAAGGAGCACCACAAGCTAACACGGCAACAAGGAGTGAAGGATCAGACATGTCTGAATTTGCCAGGTTTATGGTGAGCAGAGAGCTGATCAGTACCAGCCTCTCAAAGTTTGATGATTGTGCAGAGAACTACAGAGCCTGGAAGGCTACTTTCAAGGCCGCCATTGCTGACCTCAACCTATCTGCGGAACAGGAGCTCGACCTTATGGTCAAATGGTTGGGTCCTGACTCCTCAAACCGTACCAAAAGTCTTCGGACTGTCTATGTGGGGCAAGCGGAATCAGGTCTCGCTGCTGCCTGGCTAAGACTTGAAAGAACCTATGGCAGCGCTGAAGCCATAGAAAGGTCCCTATTCAAGAGACTGCAAAATGTTCCAAGGATCAACCTTAAGGAAGCCCACAAGCTTCTGGACTTGAGTGATCTGCTTATGGAGCTGGAACTTGCAAAAAAAGATCCTCGTCTGTCTGGATTGTGCTACCTAGACACCGCCCATGGGGTGAACCCAATCGTCTCAAAGCTGCCACATAGTCTGCAAGAGAAGTGGGCGGTATGCGTCTCCAGGTACAAACGGTCACATGATGTCACCTTTACTCCATTCATTCAATTCTGCAAGTTCATCGACGAGCAGGCCCAAATGAGGAATGACCCTAGCCTAGACTTCCTGGAGTCTAACACCGCAGCCCCAGCAACATCCTCATTAAGGTATGAAAGCTTCCCACATAAACGCAAGGATTTGAAGAGCAGTGTAAGTGTCAGAAAGACTAACCTGCCACTACCTGCGGTACCCACTGATAAACAGCACACTGTTTCCTCAAGAGATAAATCTTTCAATCGTGAGTGTCCCATTCACAAAAAACCACACTCGTTGAACAAATGTAGAGGCTTCAGGTCCAAAACTATGCTGGAGCACAAGAAAATACTCAGTGAACTTGGGGTGTGTTTCAAGTGCTGCGCCTCTTTAGAACACATGGCGAAGGACTGCAAATCTGCCATTAAGTGTGAAGAGTGTCATAGTGACAAACACCCGTCAGCTTTGCATCCAACCTCAGCCACCAGCGATCCAGCAGTCGCAGTTACCTCTAGTCCGGCTACAAGCCATGGCGGGGAGCCACAGGCTAACACCAAGTCTACCACAGTGGTCTCCTGCTCATGCTCAGAAGTATGTGGGGAGAGCCAAAGTGATAAATGTTGTGCTAGGATATGCCTAATCAGAGTTTATCCAGAAGGGCAACCAGAGAATGCAGTAAAAATGTATGCCATCATTGACGATCAGAGCAATCGATCCTTAGCTGGACCTAAGTTCTTTGAAGCCTTTGGAATCAAAGGACCAGCGATGCCCTATACTCTGAACACTTGCTCAGGCCGCATAGAAACTAGCGGCAGGAGGGCACAAGGTTTCATCGCTTCTCCCATCAATGGAGGCGTAGAAATACCCCTACCTACGCTAATTGAATGCGATCAAATACCAAACCAAAGGGATGAGATCCCTACCCCAGAAGCTGCGTTCCATCAACCACACCTAAGGCACCTAGTCAACGTTATCCCACCTATGGATACAGATGCTGAAATCCTACTTCTGCTTGGCAGAGACAACTTAAGGATACATAAGGTCCGCCAACAGTGCAATGGTCCCGACTACGCCCCCTATGCACAGAGACTCGACTTAGGGTGGGTAATCATAGGAAATGTGTGCTTGGACCGAACAAGTGTTGATTCCTTTAAGACCTATGTACACCGGGACGGACGAACTACTTTCTGCAAACCATGCCCTCGTCACTATGATGTGAAAGAGAAGCCTCCGGATCCCGTACAACTACCTGATGCCATTCCTTCTCCCTATGCAGACAACTTGGGAAAATCAGTGTTTCATACAACTAAGGATGACAACAAGGTAGCCCCATCAATGGAAGACAAGGAATTTGTCAGGATAATGGACAATGAGTTCCTTAAGGACAAGACTAATCACTGGGTTTTTCCCTTACCCTTCCGAGCCACCAGGGTAAGACTTCCAAACAATCGTGAACAAGCCTTGTCCAGATTCAACTCCCTCTAGCGTACACTTAGCAACAAACCGGAGATGAAAGAACACATTATCACCTTTATGAGCAAAATATTCCGGAATAACCATGTGGAGCCAGCGCCTCTCTTAAAGGAAAATGAGGAGTGCTGGTACCTACCCTCATTCGGAGTGTATCACCCACGGAAACCTAAGCAAATTAGAGTTGTCTTTGATTCAAGTGCCAAACATCAAGGCGTATCTCTCAACGATGTCCTCCTCACAGGTCCTAACCTAACAAATAATCTAGTAGGAGTGTTGATGAGGTTCCGGAAAGAGTCCATTGCCATCACCGCTGACATTGAACAGATGTTTCACTGTTTCATAGTCAGAGAGGACCATAGGAATTTCCTCAGGTTCCTGTGGTACAAGGACAATGACCCCAGCAAAGAGATGGTGGAGTATCGCATGAGGGTGCACGTATTCGGGAACAGCCCTTCCCCCGCAGTGGCAACCTATGGTCTGCGGAGAACCGCACAAGAAGGAGAGGCCGAATATGGAATAGACGCCAGAGACTTTGTAGAGAAAGACTTCTATGTAGATGATGGACTAAAATCTCTACCCACAGAAGAAGCGCCGATCGACCTACTCAAGAGGACCCAAGGTATGCTGTACCGAGCCAATCTTAGACTGCACAAAATTGCTTCAAACAGCCCGGCTGTCATGAGAGCCTTTGAGTCGAGCGACTACGCTCCAGTATTCAAGGACATAGACCTGGGATCAGATTGTCCGCCTGTGCAGAGAAGCCTAGGCTTGAGGTGGAACCTGTCAGCTGACACCTTCAGTTTCCAAATCAACTGCGCAGATAAACCATTCACTAAACGTGTTGTCCTGTCAGTGGTGAATAGCTTATACGACCCACTGGGATTCGTAGCACCAATAACCATACAAGGTAAATCTCTTCTGCGACAACTTTCCGAAACAGTCAAAGACTGGGATGCCCCACTTCCCCCTGATAAGGAATCAAAATGGGAAACCTGGAAGCAATCTTTGTGTGCCTTGGATGAAATCCATATACCAAGATGTTACGCCAGAACCTCACTCGCTGCTAGCACTAGAAGGGAACTCCATGTGTTCTCGGATGCATCCATGGAGGCCATTGCAGCAGTTGCCTATCTGAAGGTAACGGGACCCGACAATCAAGATCACGTTGGGTTCGTTTTCGGCAAAGCTAAGTTAGCTCCCAAGCCTGAACACACTATTCCCAGGCTTGAGCTCTGTGGGACCGTGCTTGCAGTAGAACTCGCAGACTTTATACAGCACGAACTGGACGTCAACATAGATAACGTACAATACTACAGTGACAGTAAGATTGTCTTAGGTTACATCTACAACCAAACAAGGCACTTCTATGTGTATGTCAGTAACCGCATTGAGAGAATAAGGAGATCTTCCAAGCCCGAACAATGGCACTATATCCCATCCGAACTTAATCCAGCTGACCATGCCACTAGACGTATGTCTATAAGTTCCTTCGCTAACTCTTCTTGGCTTTCAGGTCCTAAGTTTCTGTTGGAACAGAAGGGAAGTGAATGTGTCCAGGAAGTCTTCAGCATTCAGGATCCGGATGGTGACCCAGAAGTCCGCTCCGAGGTTAGTCCAGCCTCGGTTGCCAGCGCTTTGAACGCTTCTCCAATTGGATGAAACTTGTCAAGTCTATAGCAAGGTTAGTCCACATTGCGAGATCTTATAACAACTCACATGAAGACAAAGACTGTCACGGTTGGCACGTTTGCCATAAAGCACTCTCTTGAGGACATTTCTCACTGTGAGTCCCTTATAATACGTTGCGTCCAGCAGAGCGTATTCAGTACTGAATGGAAATGCCTATACCACAAGCAGCAAATCCCTCTCAAAAGCCCCATCGCTCATTTAAATCCAGTGATGGACAGTTTTGGTTTGCTGAGAGTCGGTGGTCGTTTGAATCAAGCCAAGATCGTGGCTTCAGAGCAACATCCTTGCATCATACCCAGTAAACATCATATCACCGATCTATTAATCCGGCACTTTCATGAAAAAACCGAACACCAAGGCAGGCAGATTACAGAAGGCAAATTACGGTCTGCAGGACTTTGGATCATAGGTATGAAAAGACGTGTAGCAGGAGCACTACATCGCTGTGTTAAATGTCGTAAAACCAGGGGAAAACATGTACATCAACAAATGGCTGACCTGCCCCCTGACAGACTGAGTGCCGAACCGCCTTTCACCTACGTTGGCCTAGACGTCTTTGGGCCATGGATGATATCCGCACGCAAAACTCGAGGCGGGTATGCCAACAGCAAACGTTGGGCCGTATTATTCACTTGCATGAGTGTACGTGCCGTCCACATAGAGGTAATAGAGTCTATGGACACATCCAGCCTGATCAACGCTCTCCAGCGTTTTCTAGCGATCAGAGGACCAGTGAAACAGTTAAGGTCTGACCGTGGAAGCAACTTCATTGGTGCTTGTCGAGATCTGGATATCAACATCAAGCCAATTCAGGATCAACTGGCAGAAAGAGGTTGTACCTGGATCTTCAATCCTCCACATAGTTCTCACATGGGAAAGGATGATTGGAATCTCACGCAACATCCTAAACTCTATGCTTATGGACGTGAACTCTTCAAGGCTCACCCATGAGACTCTGGTCACTCTCCTGGCTGAAGTTTCGGCCATAATCAACTCAAGACCACTCGTCCCAGTGTCAATGGATCCCGAAATGCCGACCATTCTTACGCCAGCTACTCTTCTCACCCAAAAGACTGGAAACCCACTAACAATCAGCAAAGAGTTTACTCATGCAAACACCTATCAGAAGCAATGGAAACGGGTGCAATACCTCGCTGATTACTTTTGGAACCAGTGGAGAAAGGAATATCTCGTGATTCTCCAAGGAAGGAGAAAATGGCAACAGAATAAACCAAACTTGAAAGAAGGAGACGTGGTGCTAATGAAGGAACCACAAGCTCAAAGAATCGACTGGCCTATGGGAATCGTTACAAAGACTTTCCCAAGTCAAGACGGTAAGGTACGGAAGGTGGAGCTGAAAGTCCTTAGGAAAGGTGAACCTAAGACATTTCAGAGGCCAATCCACGAGCTCGTACTGATACTACCAGTTGAGGACATTCCGGTAGGATGAACCATGAACAGAACACTACCCTAGTACTTCGTTCATTGGATTACAACTGGGTCGGAGATAGTTTGGCTTAGTGCGGCTTCTCCGATCCGAAGATGGGTCTCTTTGGATTATCTCAGGAACTACCTGTCATCTACCTCGTTTGAAGTTGTTATTATGTTGCATGCATATTTGTGTTTGTTTTCTAGGTTATTGAACTTTAAAAAAATATATAGTGAAATCCCTTACGGAATTTCAGACGGGGAGTGTGCTGTTTCATCTAGATATAATCATCACCGTTCATACATAGATTGTATTCTTTGTACTGCTTGCTGCCACCTGCTGTCCTTTGTCTGTATGACAGCCTGTAGTTAATTAATTCTGTACATGCCTTCACTTCCTGGTTCAAGGGTAACTGTTTCCTGTTTTCACTAATCACTAGTCTCCATGTTCTGGGAGAGACACCCTTGGACTGAGCAGCAGAAGGCATCAGTTTTCGACCACACTTACTCACACATACTTATCACAAACTACACTTCTAAGTAGTTGCTCACACTCGCTGTACCATCCTGCTTGTTACACCTGTATTCCTGGAGAAGTGCTGCATTACCATCACATGCTGTATGTCCAGTCTTCCAAATAAACAAGCCTGAACTTCACCATTCCTGATGTGCATCATCTCTCTGGACGCTGAGCAACATGGTCCTGTCTGCCCTGCATTGAGGAAACGAAGGTAGGACCTCTCCCAGCCCCTATCCACCTGCCACATCTTCATTCGCCTCATGTGGGGACAGAACACTACTGAGGGAGAAGCTGAACCTTGGTGGTGTGGACCATCAACTGTCCAACTGGATCCTAGACTACCTGACAAACTGCCCTCAGTTTGTGAGAGCCCAAGACTGTGTGTCTGACACTGTGATTTGTAGTACGGGGGTAGTTCTTGCCCCATTTCTCTTCACACTGTACACTGCTGACTTTAGGCACAACTCATCCAGCTGTTACTTACAGAAGTACTCCGATGACTCTGCAATAGTAGGCCTCATCACTGATGGTGACGATAAGGAATGCAGAGACTTAAACCGGGACTTTGTTGAATAGTGCCAGCTGAACTACCTCAGGATTAATGCTAGGAAGACCAAGGAGATGGTGGTTGACCTTAGTAAATGGAGAAAAGGTGAATGGGAAAAGGACAGCGTACTTCCAACAGGCCCGAGGGGTCAGACAAGGCTGTAGCCTGAGCCCAACGCTCTTCAACCTCTATATCAATGAACTGGCTACAGCCCTGGAAGCCTCACCAACCCCAGGCCTCACCCTGAACAACCGAGAGGTGAAGTTCCTGCTATACGCCGACGACCTCCTACTCTTGGCCCCCACTGAGAAAGACCTCCAAGAAAGCCTGTCAGTGCTGGAAAAATTCAGCACCACATGGGCCCTACCCATCAACCAGAAGAAGACCAAAGTCATGGTATTTCAGAAGAAGGGCCACAATAAAGCCTCCACCCCACAATTCACACTGAACGGCTCCACACTGGAGAAAACCAACAGCTACACCTACCTGGGGCTGGAGCTCAGCCAATCAGGAAGCTTCAAAGCAGCAATAGAAACCCTGAAAGCAAAAGCCTGCAGAACCTTCTACGCCATCAGAAGACAACTGTACCACCTCAAACCACCGGTGAGGGTCTGGATGAAGATATTTGACGCTGTCATCTCCCCGATCCTTCTCAATGGCAGTGAGGTTTGGGGCCCAGCCACCTACCCAGACCAGTCAAAGTGGGATTCCAGCCCAACAGAGAACTTCCACCTGGAGTTCTGCAAATACCTGCTCCATGTCCATCGCAACACCACCAACATGGCCTGCAGGGCAGAGCTAGGCAGACTCCCCCTATGGCTCACCATACAGAAGAGGGCGCTAGCTTTCCAGGCACACATCCAGGGGAGCAAGCCCGACTCCTACCACCACCAAGCATGGCTAAGCCACCTGAGAAAACCAGACACTCATCAACCAAACAACAGCCAACCACCAAACCAAAAACACCAACAGATGATAACCAAGGCCGAAATAAAGGCGACCACAGAGGCAAACAGAGAGCGGTACATTGAAGAATGGAGAAACGAAATAAATAACTCCAAGAAACTCACCGTGTACCAATCCCTACAAAGGGACTACACCATGGCCACCTACCTGGAGAGAATACACCACCCCAAGCACAGACAGACCCTGAGCCGGTACAGACTGAGCGCCCACAACCTAGAGATAGAGACGGGGTGATACAGGCAGACGTACAAGCCACGGGAGAACAGACTGTGCCAGCACTGTGACCAGGGGGCCCTAGAAGACGAGACCCACTTCCTGCTACACTGCACCAAATACTCAGCTGTGAGGGCCGTCTACTACCAAAGACTCTCTGCCCACATCCCAGACTTCATATCTGCAGACGAGAAGAGGAAACTCTACATCCTACTGGGAGAAGAAGAGGCCACTGTGGAGATCGCTGCCCAATACGTGTCCAGCTGTCACCAAATAAGAGGAAGATGAGACTCCAAGGACTGTTATATTTATCCCAATATACCCGCCCCACCCCACCCACCCCCACCTCCCCATATAGCAGTCACCAACGAAGAGGAAGATGAAACTCCATGGACTGTTATACCCCAAACCACCCACCCCACCCCCACCACTCACCCACCCGAGTCCAACTCCCCCCCACTTTACTAGCTTTGGCAATGCCAAATATCTATTCGGACGTTCCAATAAAGCTTTTTTGATTTGATTTGATTTGAGAAGTGCTCCGACCCAGGTGGAGATCCAAGGAACATGTATTGAGATAGTCAGGACCTATAAGTATCTGGGCGTGATCCTCAATAATAAACTAGACTGGGATGATCACCTGGAGGCGCTGCACAGAAAGGGCCACAGCAGACTCTACCTGCTTAGGGCCTTTTTCAACTCTATGGTTGCCTCAGCCATCTTTTTCGGTGTGACCTGCTGGGGGAACAGTATATCAACCAGGGACAGAAATAGACTTGACTGGCTGATCAGAAGGGCCAGCTCTGTCCTGGGGAGCCCCCTGGACCCAGTACAGGTGGTAGGTGACAGGAGGATACTGTCCATGGTAAGCTCCATGCGGGAGAACAAATCGCACCCCATGTATGGGACCTTGATGGCACTTGGCAGCACTGTAAGTGACCGTCTGCTTCACCCCAAGTGTGAGACGGAACGCTATCGCAAGTCCTTCCTTCCAACCGCGACCAGGCTGTATAATCTACATTAGTCCAATCGAAGATCACTCCGTACAGAAAACTAGGGTCAGGGGATAATCATACATATTAGGGAGAGTGTGTGCCTACATAGGCAGTACGGACAGAGACTTACAAGTCATTCCTGCTCCACTAGGGATTCTGGGTAAAAAATATGCAAATCTATTCTCCAGGATGTAATTAGGAGAACAGTGCCTCTGTATGCTGCCCTCTAGAGGGCAGCCTCCTTAACATCATGCATGACTCAGTTAATAAGCCTACTATCATGATGTGGGTTTAATTGCCAAATTAGTATTTCTATTCCAAAAGGAAAAGATTCCCAGCTATGGACAGCGCTGTTTCGGTCTTTTGGACCTTCTCAGCATAGCGCAGGGATACTGATTTGGCAGAGTGAGCGACTATAGACCAGGGTCAGGGGATACATACAGAGGCACTGTTCTCCTAATTACATCTTGGAGAATAGATTTGCATATTTTATACAGAAAACTAATGATTATGACTATGAAGTCTTCCTTCTTTTTTCTTCTGCTACTTAGCTGCTATAGCCTCCTAGTATATCTTCTCTTCTCAGCATATGTGTGTCTACGTCTGTAACATATTACTGTGTATTATCCTGTATCTGTATTACTATGCTGCTGTAACATACTGAAATTTCCCCACTGTGGGACTAGTAAAGGATTATCTTATCTTAGCAGTGAAGAATGTATTGCCGCCCCTGCTACCTCTTGTGTCACCCTCTCTACCTCATAGATTGTAAGCTCTTTTGAGCAGGGCCCTCAGTCCCATTGTGTGAAATGACGTTCTTTGTTATGTATGTCTGTATCTGAACCCTATAAATTGTACAGCGCTGCGGAATATGTTGGCGCTATATAAATAAAATGTATTATTATATTATTAATGTATGTGTTACACTGCTAGCGTATGCTAGCAGAAAAAGGAACCCATTGAAGTCAATGGGATGCTTTTTTTTCATCGCGGAAATTCCACGACAAATTCCTCACCATTTTCCTCCGTGTGAATGGACCCAGGTGTTTTGGGGAATAATACTTTAAGTACAAGCATTTTAAAATGTAGCCGGGCACTGTGTCTAGTTTTATAAATATTCTGCATATAACTCTATTTCTTATGTAATATACCAGCCTTTTCCACTTCTTCTTCTTTACATGGATTTAATTTCTTTTGAATTGCATTTTGCTCAATGAAATCAGGATAGATTTTGGTAGTCAAGCCTGAAAATAAATACAAGCAATGTAAGAACAAGAACAGGACATGTATAGTGAAATGTGGATTAAAGCAGTTCTTATTTTTATTTTATTTGATATATGTACAGCTTTTTTAAGGTATTTACTCCCATCAAACCCTGATTGTTATTCCCCTTGAAAATACATCAGACAACACAATAGCGAAGCGGACATCGCTTTCCATCAAACTGAAGACTCAAGGCAATCCTGAATGGTAACACATACATTCTGCACTGCTAAGATAACGTTTGTGAAGGTCCCAGCACAGCCGATGCATTTTAATTAGAGATGAGCGAACACTAAAATGTTCGAGGTTCGAAATTCGATTCGAACAGCCGCTCACTGTTCGAGTGTTCGAATGGGTTTCGAACCCCATTATAGTCTATGGGGAACATAAACTCGTTAAGGGGGAAACCCAAATTCGTGTCTGGAGGGTCACCAAGTCCACTATGACACCCCAGGAAATGATACCAACACCCTGGAATGACACTGGGACAGCAGGGGAAGCATGTCTGGGGGCATAAAAGTCACTTTATTTCATGGAAATCCCTGTCAGTTTGCGATTTTCGCAAGCTAACTTTTCCCCATAGAAATGCATTGGCCAGTGCTGATTGGCCAGAGTACGGAACTCGACCAATCAGCGCTGGCTCTGCTGGAGGAGGCGGAGTCTAAGATAGCTCCACACCAGTCTCCATTCAGGTCCGACCTTAGACTCCGCCTCCTCCGGCAGAGCCAGCGCTGATTGGCCGAAGGCTGGCCAATGCATTCCTATGCGAATGCAGACTTAGCAGTGCTGAGTCAGTTTTGCTCAACTACACATCTGATGCACACTCGGCACTGCTACATCAGATGTAGCAATCTGATGTAGCAGAGCCGAGGGTGCACTAGAACCCCTGTGCAAACTCAGTTCACGCTAATAGAATGCATTGGCCAGCGCTGATTGGCCAATGCATTCTATTAGCCCGATGAAGTAGAGCTGAATGTGTGTGCTAAGCACACACATTCAGCACTGCTTCATCAAGCCAATACAATGCATTAGCCAGTGCTGATTGGCCAGAGTACGGAATTCGGCCAATCAGCGCTGGCCAATGCATTCTATTAGCCCGATGAAGTAGAGCTGAATGTGTGTGCTAAGCACACACATTCAGCACTGCTTCATCAAGCCAATACAATGCATTAGCCAGTGCTGATTGGCCAGAGTACGGAATTCGGCCAATCAGCGCTGGCTCTGCTGGAGGAGGCGGAGTCTAAGGTCGCTCCACACCAGTCTCCATTCAGGTCCGACCTTAGACTCCGCCTCCTCCGGCAGAGCCAGCGCTGATTGGCCGAAGGCTGGCCAATGCATTCCTATGCGAATGCAGACTTAGCAGTGCTGAGTCAGTTTTGCTCAACTACACATCTGATGCACACTCGGCACTGCTACATCAGATGTAGCAATCTGATGTAGCAGAGCCGAGGGTGCACTAGAACCCCTGTGCAAACTCAGTTCACGCTAATAGAATGCATTGGCCAGCGCTGATTGGCCAATGCATTCTATTAGCCCGATGAAGTAGAGCTGAATGTGTGTGCTAAGCACACACATTCAGCACTGCTTCATCAAGCCAATACAATGCATTAGCCAGTGCTGATTGGCCAGAGTACGGAATTCGGCCAATCAGCGCTGGCCAATGCATTCTATTAGCCCGATGAAGTAGAGCTGAATGTGTGTGCTAAGCACACACATTCAGCACTGCTTCATCAAGCCAATACAATGCATTAGCCAGTGCTGATTGGCCAGAGTACGGAATTCGGCCAATCAGCGCTGGCTCTGCTGGAGGAGGCGGAGTCTAAGGTCGCTCCACACCAGTCTCCATTCAGGTCCGACCTTAGACTCCGCCTCCTCCGGCAGAGCCAGCGCTGATTGGCCGAAGGCTGGCCAATGCATTCCTATGCGAATGCAGACTTAGCAGTGCTGAGTCAGTTTTGCTCAACTACACATCTG
The DNA here is from genome assembly GCF_031893055.1 of Leptodactylus fuscus. Lineage (NCBI taxonomy): Eukaryota > Metazoa > Chordata > Amphibia > Anura > Leptodactylidae > Leptodactylus > Leptodactylus fuscus. Next base: position 183,695,635 of record NC_134265.1, read on the forward strand.
ATGCACACTCGGCACTGCTACATCAGATGTAGCAATCTGATGTAGCAGAGCCGAGGGTGCACTAGAACCCCTGTGCAAACTCAGTTCACGCTAATAGAATGCATTGGCCAGCGCTGATTGGCCAATGCATTCTATTAGCCCGATGAAGTAGAGCTGAATGTGTGTGCTAAGCACACACATTCAGCACTGCTTCATCAAGCCAATACAATGCATTAGCCAGTGCTGATTGGCCAGAGTACGGAATTCGGCCAATCAGCGCTGGCCAATGCATTCTATTAGCCCGATGAAGTAGAGCTGAATGTGTGTGCTAAGCACACACATTCAGCACTGCTTCATCAAGCCAATACAATGCATTAGCCAGTGCTGATTGGCCAGAGTACGGAATTCGGCCAATCAGCGCTGGCTCTGCTGGAGGAGGCGGAGTCTAAGGTCGCTCCACACCAGTCTCCATTCAGGTCCGACCTTAGACTCCGCCTCCTCCGGCAGAGCCAGCGCTGATTGGCCGAAGGCTGGCCAATGCATTCCTATGCGAATGCAGACTTAGCAGTGCTGAGTCAGTTTTGCTCAACTACACATCTGATGCACACTCGGCACTGCTACATCAGATGTAGCAATCTGATGTAGCAGAGCCGAGGGTGCACTAGAACCCCTGTGCAAACTCAGTTCACGCTAATAGAATGCATTGGCCAGCGCTGATTGGCCAATGCATTCTATTAGCCCGATGAAGTAGAGCTGAATGTGTGTGCTAAGCACACACATTCAGCACTGCTTCATCAAGCCAATACAATGCATTAGCCAGTGCTGATTGGCCAGAGTACGGAATTCGGCCAATCAGCGCTGGCCAATGCATTCTATTAGCCCGATGAAGTAGAGCTGAATGTGTGTGCTAAGCACACACATTCAGCTCTACTTCATCGGGCTAATAGAATGCATTGGCCAGCGCTGATTGGCCAGAGTACGGAACTCGACCAATCAGCGCTGGCTCTGCTGGAGGAGGCGGAGTCTAAGGTCGGACCTGAATGGAGACTGGTGTGGAGCGATCTTAGACTCCGCCTCCTCCAGCAGAGCCAGCGCTGATTGGCCGAATTCCGTACTCTGGCCAATCAGCACTGGCTAATGCATTGTATTGGCGTGATGAAGCAGTGCTGAATGTGTGTGCTTAGCACACACATTCAGCTCTACTTCATCGGGCTAATAGAATGCATTGGCCAGCGCTGATTGGCCGAATTCCGTACTCTGGCCAATCAGTGCTGGCCAATGCATTCTATTAGCTTGATGAAGCAGAGTGTGCACAAGGGTTCAAGCGCACCCTCGGCTCTGATGTAGGAGAGCCGAGGGTGCACTTGAACCCTTGTGCACCCTCAGCTCTGCTACATCAGAGCCGAGGGTGCGCTTGAACCCTTGTGCACACTCTGCTTCATCAAGCTAATAGAATGCATTGGCCAGCGCTGATTGGCCAATGTATTCTATTAGCCTGATGAAGTAGAGCTGAATGTGTGTGCTAAGCACACACATTCAGCTCTACTTCATCGGGCTAATAGAATGCATTGGCCAGCGCTGATTGGCCAGAGTACGGAACTCGACCAATCAGCGCTGGCTCTGCTGGAGGAGGCGGAGTCTAAGATCGCTCCACACCAGTCTCCATTCAGGTCCGACCTTAGACTCCGCCTCCTCCAGCAGAGCCAGCGCTGATTGGCCGAATTCCGTACTCTGGCCAATCAGCACTGGCTAATGCATTGTATTGGCTTGATGAAGCAGTGCTGAATGTGTGTGCTTAGCACACACATTCAGCTCTACTTCATCGGGCTAATAGAATGCATTGGCCAATCAGCGCTGGCCAATGCATTCTATTAGCGTGAACTGAGTTTGCACAGGGGTTCTAGTGCACCCTCGGCTCTGCTACATCAGATTGCTACATCTGATGTAGCAGTGCCGAGTGTGCATCAGATGTGTAGTTGAGCAAAACTGACTCAGCACTGCTAAGTCTCTGCATTCGCATAGGAATGCATTGGCCAGCCTTCGGCCAATCAGCGCTGGCTCTGCCGGAGGAGGCGGAGTCTAAGGTCGGACCTGAATGGAGACTGGTGTGGAGCGATCTTAGACTCCGCCTCCTCCAGCAGAGCCAGCGCTGATTGGTCGAGTTCCGTACTCTGGCCAATCAGCGCTGGCCAATGCATTCTATTAGCCCGATGAAGTAGAGCTGAATGTGTGTGCTTAGCACACACATTCAGCTCTACTTCATCAGGCTAATAGAATACATTGGCCAATCAGCGCTGGCCAATGCATTCTATTAGCTTGATGAAGCAGAGTGTGCACAAGGGTTCAAGCGCACCCTCGGCTCTGATGTAGCAGAGCTGAGGGTGCACAAGGGTTCAAGTGCACCCTCGGCTCTCCTACATCAGAGCCGAGGGTGCGCTTGAACCCTTGTGCAGCCTCGGCTCTGCTACATCAGAGCCGAGGGTGCGCTTGAACCCTTGTGCACACTCTGCTTCATCAAGCTAATAGAATGCATTGGCCAGCACTGATTGGCCAGAGTACGGAATTCGGCCAATCAGCGCTGGCCAATGCATCCCTATGGGAAAAAGTTTATCTCACAAAAATCACAATTACACACCCGATAGAGCCCCAAAAAGTTATTTTTAATAACATTCCCCCCTAAATAAAGGTTATCCCTAGCTATCCCTGCCTGTACAGCTATCCCTGTCTCATAGTCACAAAGTTCACATTCTCATATGACCCGGATTTGAAATCCACTATTCGTCTAAAATGGAGGTCACCTGATTTCGGCAGCCAATGACTTTTTCCAATTTTTTTCAATGCCCCCAGTGTCGTAGTTCCTGTCCCACCTCCCCTGCGCTGTTATTGGTGCAAAAAAGGCGCCAGGGAAGGTGGGAGGGGAATCGAATTTTGGCGCACTTTACCACGTGGTGTTCGATTCGATTCGAACATGGCGAACACCCTGATATCCGATCGAACATGTGTTCGATAGAACACTGTTCGCTCATCTCTAATTTTAATGAACATTGAGAAATACATAGTGAAAGTTTAAAGAAGTCATTTACAAGACAAAGAATAATAATAATAATGACATCAAAACTGCCAAAGCGCATGAATTACAAATATAGCTGTATCCCTTCCTCCCTAGATCTAGGTTCAATTAGTACAGCAAGTTTTACAGAATACATCATATGTATGTGACTGTTTTTATATCTGCATGCCAGTAACTAGACATTCAGTATTAACCACATCAGCTATAGGAAGGAGCCGTCTTTTTCGGTGGCAGTCTTACCCAGTAATTTACAATTAAACACATAATCATGCATTTTATTTCTGCAAATAAAATGTATAACCTTGCATTTTTCCACATTAGAATTCTGGCCATGCTTCTAGCTTTCCTAGGTCCCCACAAAATATTCTACTATTCTCCTCAGTTTTAAACTGTAAATATGGAAAGGCTGCTTTGTACTCCTTCTACCCGGTCATTAAAAAACATACCGGTATTAAAACGGAGAGGGCCCAGTACTGAACCGTGTGGCACCCTACTGGTGTGCGTGATCTAGTCTTAGTATTTTCCATTCACAAGCACCCTCTGTTTCCCATCACTGAGGCAGGTGTGAACGCGAATGCATATGTGTACCCCTAGACACAGCATTCTCATTTGTATACCAACCTTTTAAGTGGTATAGTATCAAAAACCTTTAAAAAGTCTAGATACACCATGACCACCACATTACCCATGTCCAGTTATTGAATCTGATTAGGTTAGTGTGACAGGACTGATTCTTCATAAAACCATGCTTGGGTATTATAAGGGTATTCTCATTTAGATACTACTTGATACTCTTAGAAAACCTTCTGATATTTTACCCACCACTGAAGTTAGATTTATCTGGAATCAATATTTGATCTTTTTTTTTTTTTAATATTGGCACAACATTTGCTATGCACTAGTTTAGTGGCACATAGCCCGTTTCTATTGAGTCCTTAAATGTTAGATATAGGGGTCTGTCTATCACCATGTTTAAATCCTTCAGAACCCAGGAGTGAATACCATTAGGACCCAGTGATTTATCTGTTCTATTTTCTGCACTTCCTGCTGGATAAAGGAGGTGACATTGAATGTAGAATTTACATTTTCTCTAGTCATGTCTCCCATCATTGTATTTTCCTGAGTAAATACTGTAGAGAAGGAAGCATTTAATAGATTTGCATTTTCCTTTTCCTCCTCCATCATTACTCCCATATTATTATTATTATTATTATTATTATTAGTTTTTTTTTTCAATCCTGAGATTATTTCTTTTTTACAAGATTTAAAGGAATTTTAGTTCACAGGTAAATGAGAAAAGCATTACATATACAGAATAGTTTAGTCTAGATAATAGGTCAATATAAATGATGTAAAACATAACATGGGACAAATACTTTCAATATGTTCTCCATTCAGCGTCTTTGACACAGAATGACAATGTTCTAATCTGAGTGGAGACTCTCATATTATTTTTGAGAGGACCCTCAGTCTTAGTTTTAGGTTTCTTATTATTTATGTAATTGAAAAATATTTTAGGGTTATTTTTACTTCCCTTGGCTACGAACCTCTCTGTCCAACAGCCCCCCCCCCCCACACACACACACTCTACTAGCTTTGGCAATGCCAAATATCTATTCGGACGTGCCAATAAAGCTTTTTTGATTTGATTTGATTCTGTCTCAGTCTTTGCCACCTTTACCCTTTACACATCTTATTTTTCTCCTTATAATTATGCAATGCTTCATCACATCCCTCCGGTTTTAATAGTTTAAATGATGTCCTGTTATCATTTATTGCACCCCTCACAGTTCTGTAAAACCACAATGGTTTTCTTTTGATTCCAACACATTTAGTACAGTATGTATCTTTCATACGATGTATTTAAGATTATTTTAACAATGATCCATTTAGTAGTCTTGTTTTTAAGGACATTGTCCCAGTTTATGGCCCTAAGGCCCCATTAATATCTGCATTCGGGTTTCCGTTAGGAGAGTCTGCCTCGTGTTTAAGTCTGGCCCCATGTCTCATCAGGACCCCTCTTAAGACACATTAGAGGGCTTCCCATCGGCTTGGTGGTGAGGTATTTTCATGTTTTTGATCATTTGCAAAGTTAGTGATGGAAAGTTTGAGATCTACTGTATTTATAAAATATTGCAAAATTGTTAAAAACTATTGATAAAAAAATGAATAAATTAACCCCCTACATGGTTGAAATGTCAGAATGGTTTTTAGAAGATGATATGAATAAAAAAAACTTTTCTTGTTTCCAGTGTCTTACATTTCTTCCAAATATTGGATTACTGCAGTTAAAGAGGACCTTTCACCATTTTGCCCACAGGCAGTTCTATATACTGCCGGAAAGCTGACAGTGCGCTGAGTTCAGCGCACTGTCGGCTTTCCCGATCTGTACCCGGTGTGCAGATTGGCTGTGCAGTGAAGAAGGACGTCTCTGGCTAGCTGTCAGAAACGCCCTTCTGACCATAGAAGAGCTACGGTAACGGGACCGTAAGCTCTTCACATCGGGCACAGATCGGGAAAGCTGACAGTGCGCTGAACTCAGTGCACTGTCAGCTTTCCGGCAGTATATAGAACTGCCTGTGGGCAAAATGGTGAAAGGTCCTCTTTAAGTGGAGGCCACATCAAGCAGCACAGACAAACTGAGGTGGTGCAAAGGATTTCTTTAACCATTTCAGTACTAGGCCAATTTCTTTGGTTCAAACCCATACATGTTTTCTGTTTTTTTTTTTTTTTTCATTTTTCATATGTGCGGTTTTGCTGGCCACAATATTTTTTATTATTTGGATTATTCAACTAATTTTTACATCTTTTTTTGGTGTTTATTTTTGTATGTTTTTTGCTTTTCTTTAGAGCCGGGAAAATATATACAAAAGAGGTGGGAAAATATGTCTGTTTTTACTTTACTTTTTTTTTTAATTAGCAGAAAGTGCTACTAAAAAACTTTTTTAAATAGTTTTTTTCTCTTTGTTAAAGTAATTTTTATTTTATATTATGGTGTGGGGAGGGGGGAGGCTAGAAACTCTGATCTGGGTGTGGTATTGGCGTATTATTTATTTTTGACTTTTCTATTTATTTTGTTTCATTTTTACATTGTGTTCCCATAAGGGCTCGTTCACACGGGGGCGGAATTTGACACAGAGAGTGACGTGGGAGCCGCGTCACTCTCGGGTCAAAACCCGCCTGCCACAATCATCGCGGTTGCGGCTTTCCCTCTGTAGCTGGCTCAAATAAATGAGCCAACAGCGGAGGGTGCTGCTGCTAGGCAGAAGCTGCGGCTCAGCGCGCCGCAGCTTCCGCCTGAAGAAAGGTCATGTCGCTTCTTTTTTTCTGCTAGCAGAAAAAAAATGCAACCTACATAGACCACTATTGTAAAGGGGCAGATTTTGAAGCGAAATCCGCTGTCAAAATCCGCCCCTTTGTTCACGTGTGAACTAGTCCTAAGGTCTTATTAGACCTTTGTGGGGCATTTGAACTCTATAACTTTGGTGGGGGAGGATGTTTTTCTCTCTAACTGGGGCTGATACATATAGCCCAGGACTGCTGAGCTGATGTCAGTCCTCTACAACCCAGCAGCTCTAACAGCCTTTTATCCCTGGCAGATCACATGAGAGCTGGGTCAGAGGGGAACCACATTATGGTGGCTCCCATAGCTCTGTATACAGTGCTATACAATGCAAAATTTAGATTAGCTTTTACTATATATCTCCTTTACCTGTTAAGCTTATTTTTCCCTCCTTCTCTGAAATTTCTTCAGGAACAAGCTGCAGAGTTGCGATGAGTTCTGACACTAGAGTTCTGTATTGTGTAGAATGCTCATTCAGTCCAAGAGTACAAGGTAGGGACAGGCAATTCTAAATCCAAATATCAAAGTGTCACAGATGGCAGCATGGCACCCCTTGCTTAAATCTTATACACAGTATCTCTCCTGTGGTGACTAACACAGGAACATTTCCATGCGGACAGAAAAGGTGCAAAACCTGCCCTCACATCATGACCACCGACAAGATAAGATACCAAATTCTAACAGGGAATATAAAATCCCAGGTACGTTCACTTGTAACACACCTAATGTAGTGTATTTAATAATATGCACCAAGTGTTCCACTGAAAATCTGCAAATGAGGATCATAATATCACCGATCACATGAAAATTTTGGTTTTAAGAGGGAATTTTAAATCAAGGAAAGAGAGAAGGATTTATGAGTACAATTGGACAGTGAGGGGTATAACAATATATAGTAGATCCCCCAGATGAGTGGGGACTATTTCTTCAATGTCCTTATTTTAGTTTGGAAGTTAAGTGGGTTGATGTATACTGCACTGTCAGATTTTATACCTTACAATAATAAAAAGATATATTTTGTTTTGTGTATATACATGGGGCATGTACATACACAATTTGACATTATCCAATCACATGTCAGAATGGGAAGAGACCGTCGGTTTCGACAAGGGGAATGGTAACCCCCATGATTACTAATTTATTCAGGTATTTAAAGGAGGATTAATAGAAATGGTACAATGAGGGTTTAAAAGAAGGACAAATGATTTGTTTACAAAATGACTCACAGTGCTTTGTACAAGGAAATAATTGCTAGCAGAAAGAATAATCACTGCAGATAGTGAAAGGATGCAGAGTACATCAATCCATACAACCTCAAAAAATGGACATCACAAAACAGAAAAAAAGGTGATAGCATTCACAATTGCAAAAACAGTGAAAAAGTATATTTATATGGGCTCAAAAAAGATGCAACTTTTCAAGCTGATTCAATCGTATTATTTGGTGCTGTACTTTGTTTCTTAAAACTGGTTATCTTAGAGTCACTAGCAATAAGTAAGACATATGACTGTGTATAGATTTTCAGTACTTTAGAGATAACCAGATATAAAGAACTGTCAAAGGCTTGTTTGCAGTAAAGGTTTACAAGAATGTTACTGTACAGATGTTTATCCCATCCTAAGCAGTTTATCTAATCACTTGTCATATCAGATACAAAACATGTTACACAAATCCTGTAGTGTTTACTTGCAACTGTTAGACAATGGTGCTCTGTACCTCTTCTGTACTTGGAGGAAGCACATGGAATTCTTCCAAGATTATATTTGGTTCCAGGTTTTCCTCTATTGGTGTATTCATTCTACAAAATTAGATTGTATGATAATACATAAAGGTATAGTTTTATAGTATGTTTCTTACCACATAGATCTTATTCACAGTAAATAATAAGGGCATTGTAGCTTTTTGTAGAAAATGTTCCTCCTGAGTGAAACATTTTATTTGTCAAACATTTAATTTTAGGTCTTCATCATTCACAATGGCTGCTATTCTTATACAGGATGAGATTTATGCTTCTTCTTTTAGCCAGATTTTTTTTGTTTTCCTTCAACATTCCCACAATATGTCTCTTTGAGAACACACCTGGAGGCTCCTCTTGTACAAGGAGTCAGCTACTGTTTCAGAAGGGAGGAGTCCTGAGTTCATGAATAATTTCCTCAGGTGTTTGCATGTGATACGTAACCATATAGTTGTCCATAGGGTAGATAGTACCATATACATGCATGTGTTTTTATTAATTATTTTGCTCACATGGTTTTTTTTCTCAGTAATTGAATTAAAAGTTAGGTTTTATCCCCTTTACTGAGCTTGTTCAGAAAAAAACGGACACAAAATAAAGGACGGTTAAAAATAACTATCAGTTGCCATCTGTTATAAGTCATAATAGACTCTAACTCGCAGACTTAAATGTTAAAAAATAATGGTGTCCTGCATCCCGGATTTTTGTGTCCATGAAAAATAAGGGCTCATTCACACTACGTAAACGGCAGCTTATTCTGAACATAAAACACGTTCAGAATCAGCGGCGTATAAAGCAGTTCCCATTCATTTCTATGGGAGCCGGCATACGAGCGCTCCCCATAGAAATGAATGGGCTGCTTTTTTTCATTACGAGAACTCCCATTGAAGTGAATGGAAAGTGCTCGCGTGTACGGCTCGGCATGAGCAGAGCTAGCCGTACACGCCAGCACATCCCATTCACTTCAATGGGAGTGCTCGTAGTGAAAAAAGCCCATTCATTTCTATGGGGAGCGCTCGTATGCCGGCTCCCATAGAAATGAATGGGAACTGCTTTATACGCCGCTGATTCTGAATGTGTTTTACGTTCAGAATAAGCTGCCGTTTACGTAGCGTGAATGGGCCCTAACAGACATGTGATGGATTTTAATCAATGGAATTTTTAATGGATTTGTGATGGTTCTGCTATCGTCCATTGTTAAAATCTTGTAACAGACACTAGCAATGGACACTACTAATAGTCACCAATGATAGTGTGAATGACCTCTAAGTCAACATAATATAGGATATCCAAGTTATGATGCAACTAAAAATATCCCTGACATAGAAAAAGAGAAATCTGAGAACATTCAGGACAGTTTCTTGCTATTAATGACTATCATCTCCTATGGGCAAAAACAGAAGCAACAAGTCAGAATTAAATACACTTTCTGTACACTCTGTGAACTGTTACAATTTGAAGACACCTCTCTGAGCAGCATACAAATCAAGGTACACAGAGCAGCAAATCTAAATACAAACTTGCAGAGAGTATTAAAAAAACACCTGCCCCTCATCCTCCATTTCCTGTGTTCTGTCTTGAGCCTGGTTTCTAAAGATGGACCTTCCTTAGTAACAGGGTGTGAATGGCAAATAATGAAGCACGGATACTCCTAGTGAAAAATACTATAAGATAACACCCCATGTAGCAGGCCGCAGCACAAAAGCATGGCAGGAAAAAACATGGCAATGTATCTTGTTTTTTTCCCGTAGCACTTTTCATGGAAAGGAAACCACTGCAGACTTTCCATTTGCATTAGATCTACAGGGAACCCACCAGTGTTTCCATAGGTATAACTGAAGTGTTTACAAAACCACAATGGTTTGCTAAAACCCATCCACTTTGTGGGGACTGTAAAGCATCATGGTTTGCCTAAGTGTTTCTGCTGCAGCCAAATTGCGCCGTTTACGCCACGTGGGGCCCCAACCTTAAATAAGTTTTTCAAGAAGAAAACAGCATACATTGCATTACAGTTTGGTTCAGAATCATATGCTCCAAGTTGTCTGAAAAGTTAAAGGGTTTGTCTTGAATAAAACAACAATTATCCTCTAAACTAAATATCCTCCCCCCACCTAACTTCTAATTTACTTAGTTAAAAAAATATCTATACTTACCCAAATATATCCCCAGGCACGCTTTCTGATAATTTGGTGATTTTCTGTTTCTGTCACCAATACTTCTCCCTCCCCGACCTCATCATACTTACCTGTCTTCAGTCTCCTGGTATGAAACATCACTTCCTTCATTTCTGAAGGCACCTGCACAATAGAGCCAGTGATTCTAGCTCTATTGTAAAATCATCAGCTATCAAGCATATGCAAAAAGTCCACAGAAGAAGGAGGTGGTAGAAGACAGGCAAGCAAGTATGATGGGGTGGTGGGGTGGGCTGAGTTAGATGGGTAGTTAGGGCTAGTAGTCCATAGGCTAGCTTGGGAAAAAGGGAGGGGGTGTAAGAGAGAGAGGGGGAGGGAGTGAGAGGGGGTTCATGATAGTTGTAGGCTAGGACAGCAGGAAGCTACACAGGTAAATAAATTCAGAAAATGCCAAGATTTTCCAGAGAAACTCAGAAATCACTCAAAACATTGCTGAAGGTATGTTGGTGCAATTATTAAGATACTTTAAAATGCATTAAAATACTAAAAGAAAAAAAAAAAAAAAAAAGGGGGGGGGGGTGCCTGGAAAACCACTTTAATGAACATTTAAATGCAATATACAAAAATTGTTTAAAAGTATATAACATATTACAAGCTATAAATTATATTTTAACAGAAAGTGTCAAACACACCTGAAAAGCATTTTCTCTGTAGGAAGATTTCTTTGCCAGTCCACAATTGGGTCTTGTATAGGTAAAATTTTTAGTCTGTTTAGTAGAGATTTCAGCCTAGGCACATGGAATCCAAATTGTGCATGATAGTCTACGAATACTAATTCCTCTGGCAGAAAATTATCTGAAAGTGTAAAACATTTTAAAGTAATATTGAGTTTTGCCTTTAAAATTAACTATTTATTTATATGTGCTTTTATTTGTCTCATTTATTTACAGCAAAATTTCTTTCAGGCATTTCAGTCAAATGTTACAGAAACGCAGTGGAAAAAAAATGTGCTTTAAAAAGTCCACTGCATTTTTTGGTGTATGTCTTTCAACAGTGTCTTTAGAAGGTATTCCAGTGTTATGTACGCTGACACCACAACGTGGGCACGTTGAATTTTGAATTATTTTTAGGGAAGGGCTGAAGCTCTGTAATAGACATTTTCATTATTACACAGTACATAGTTCATAGAAGCTATATGGAGTATAGCAGGGGTCAGCAACCTTTGGCATTCCAGCTGCTGTGAAATTACAACTCCCAACATGCTCCATTCACTTCCAACTAAGTCCCAAGAACAAGAGAGCAAGTATGCATGCTGGGAGTTGTAGTTTTACAGCAGCTGGAGAGCCGAAGGTTGAATTACCCCTGGAGAATAGTGTACATGAGTCTACTGTAGTTTTAGTTTGCCACAATAATTACCATACAGTATATTGTTTGCATTTACCAGACTGAATGTGGTCCAGAGACCAGGACTCCTTGCATCATATTGATCTGTCCCTTATCATATACAGTAGGGGACAGTGGGTCCTTGAAGAGGTAAAGTCTTTAAGATAGGGTTTTCTAGCATCACAGATTACTATAATTCAAGGAGTCACAGTGTCCTGAGAGGGTTAAAGCCGTGAATAACCTGATTTATGGGTGGGTATGTATATACATGACTGTGAAACACAAACACATTAGGTATCCTATGTCTGAAAGTGCCCGGTCTACTGAGTATAGGGTACCTGCAGTGCTCCTCTTCCGTTGGGAAGGGGTTAATAGGAGCACTCCAGATATCTTATATTCAGCCAGACTGAATTCCAAGTGGGGGAAAAAAACCCCAGTCCTCAAGCTCAGGGAAGGGGCAGACAGACAACCAAAACACCCCCTCCCCTTCCCCAGCACTTACTGCACCCAAAAACTATGACCATTTTAATTTTTAAAATTTTCCAGTAGCTGCTGCATTCCCCCCCCTCGGCTTATACTTGAATCAATAGGTTTTCCCAGTTTTTTTATGGTAAAATTAGGGGCCTCGGCTTATATTCGGGTCGGCTTATACTCGAATATATACGGTATTTAGTTTGCAACTGGAGTTTGTGGTGAAAGACTCCCTTTAAAGGAGCTGCTCTTACCATTAGCCAGGCCCCAAGTTGCGAAAATGATGCATTTTACATTGCAGAAACAATTCCATAGTGGAAATGCTGTGATTTAAAAAACGCTTGCATTTTGTAAATTGCAGTATCTCAATTATACCTACAGAAACCCTGCCTTTTTCCGTATGGGTATAATAGAAGCAGAAAGCGAAAAACGTTTTTTTTGCAGCGATTCACCGCGAAGGTCCTTAGTCTTAGGAGGCATTCACACGGAGGAAGTTGGCGCTGTTTCTGGCACGATAACTTGTGGCAGAATCAGCGCTGAAAAAAAGACTCCCATTGACTTCAATGGGTTCTGTTTTCAGCGCAGAACCCATTGAAATCAATGGGAGGCATCTCTGAATGGTTAAATGCTTATGATCAGAGTCATCTCTGATCACGGGCAATGCTGCTCGGACCTTGCTGTATAACACCGCGCAGACCCGGCAGTTAGTGCGGCTGCTCTGTTTTAGAGTGGCTGCCATGTTTTTTTCACGTGCACCAGGACATAACTGTAGTCCTGGTGCGCTTAAGAGTTTCCGGAAGGCCCCTGATTTTTTAATTTTTTTTAAATAGGCTGTTACCTGTTGGAGTAAACCCAGCAGGTAACGGGCCCTATTTACTTACCAATCCTCCCTCCTGCTCATGGCCGCCTGGAAAGCAAAGGCAGCTGTGAGCACAAGCGGGGATTGGTTAGTGAGGCCGCAGGACCATGAACCCCAACAAACACTGCTATTATTATACTCCAGGGTCTTTTCAGACCGCTCAGAGTATAATGATCGGATGCCCAGAAATAGTGAGGGAACACAAAAAAAACAGTGGTGCTCTCCTTTCCTGCACTCTGGCAGTCTTCGGGCCTCTTTCGTGATGTTCCAGATGTCACGTGGGCCAGGCCAACGTCATTATGCATCGCAACACTGGCCTGGCTCATGTGACGTCTGTACCAACATTGAAGAGTGCCAAAAGCAGCAGGGAGTCAGGGAGAGGTAAGTAACATTATTTTATAATGGGTCTTTGATTATTATACTCTGGGTTCTGAAAAGACCCCAGAGTATGCTACTTGTTCATGGGTGGTTCATTATGAGACATAATACTGTGTGCAGGGGCTACTATGAGGCATGATATTTTGTGTGCAGAGGGGGCTATATATATATATATATACAGTCCTATGAAAAAGTTTGGGCACCCCTATTAATTTTAATCATTTTTAGTTCTAAATATTTTGGTGTTTGCAGCAGCCATTTCAGCTTGATATATCTAATAACTGATGGACACAGTAATATTTCAGGATTGAAATGAGGTTTATTGTACTAACAGAAAATGTGCAATATGCATTAAACCAAAATTTGACCGGTGCAAAAGTATGGGCACCTCAACAGAAAAGTGACATTAATATTTAGTAGATCCTCTTTTTGCAAAGATAACAGCCTCTAGTCGCTTCCTGTAGCTTTTAATCAGTTCCTGGATCCTGGATGAAGGTATTTTGGACCATTCCTCTTTACAAAACAATTCAAGTTCAGTTAAGTTTGATGGTCGCCGAGCATGGACAGCCCGCTCTCAAATGATCTGAAAACAAAGATTGTTCAACATAGTTGTTCAGGGGAAGGATACAAAACGTTGTCTCAGAGATTTAACCTGTCAGTTTCCACTGTGAGGAACATAGTAAGGAAATGGAAGACCACAGGGACAGTTCTTGTTAAGCCCAGAAGTGGCAGGCCAAGAAAAATATCAGAAAGGCAGAGAAGAAGAATGGTGAGAACAGTCAAGGACAATCCACAGACCACCTCCAAAGAGCTGCAGCATCATCTTGCTGCAGATGGTGTCACTGTGCATCAGTCAGCAATACAGCGCACTTTGCACAAGGAGAAGCTGTATGGGAGATTGATGAGAAAGAAGCCGTTTCTGCACGTACGCCACAAACAGAGTCGCCTGAGGTATGAAAAAGCACATTTGGACAAGCCTGTGGACTGTTGAAACAAAGATTGAGTTGTTTGGTTATAAAAAAAGGCGTTATGCATGGCGTCCAAAAAAAAACAGCATTCCAAGAAAAACACTTGCTACCCACTGTAAAATTTGGTGGAGGTTCCATCATGCTTTGGGGCTGTGAGGCCAATGCCGGCACCAGGAATCTTGTTAAAGTTGAGAGTCGCATGGATTCCACTCAGTATCAGCAGATTCTTGAGAATAATGTTCAAGAATCAGTGACGAAGTTGAAGTTACGCCGGGGATGGATATTTCAGCAAGACAATGATCCAAAACACTGCTCCAAATCAACTCAGGCATTCATGCAGAGGAACAAGTACAATGTTCTGGAATGGCCATCCCAGTCCCCAGACCTGAATATCATTGAACATCTGTGGGATGATTTGAAGCGGGCTGTCCATGCTCGGCGACCATCAAACTTAACTGAACTTGAATTGTTTTGTAAAGAGGAATGGTCCAAAATCCCTTCATCCAGGATCCAGGAACTGATTAAAAGCTACAGGAAGCGACTAGAGGCTGTTATCTTTGCAAAAGGAGGATCTACTAAATATTAATGTCACTTTTCTGTTGAGGTGCCCATACTTTTGCACTGGTCAAATTTTGGTTTAATGCATATTGTGCATTTTCTGTTAGTACAATAAACCTCATTCCAATCCTGAAATATTACTGTGTCCAGCAGTTATTAGATATATCAAACTGAAATGGCTGCTGCAAACACCAAAATATTTAGAACTAAAAATGATTAAGATTAATAGGGGTGCCCAAACTTTTTCATAGGACTGTATATATATATATATATATATGCTATATATATATATGCTATATATATGCTATGGGGCATAATAGTGTGTGTGCAGGGGCCACTATAGGGCATAATAGTGTGTGTGCAGGAGCCACTATGGGGCATAATAGTGTGTGTGGGTGCTGAAGCCACAGTGGTGCATAATAGTGTGTGTGCAGGGATTACGGTGGGATATTATACTGTGTGGGGGTCCCCAAGTCAAAAGTTTGCTGGCGGGCTCAGCCGTTGCTAGTTATGCCACTGTATAAAACAATCATATTTATACTATAAGGATGTGTATTCTTTGTGTACACAATATCTCAAACATTTATATTCTATACTATGCAAAGGCCATCAATGTTATATTCACAAGAATCCCTTTAACCCCTTAAGAACGCAACCCAAAGGTGCGTTAAGGACAAGTTTTCATTTTTCAAAATTGACATATCGCACTTTATATATAATGTCAAAGTTTGTATGTTTGTTACTCGATCACCAAAAACAGCTGAACGGCTTTGGATGAAACTTGGCACATAGATAGTAGGTAACCTTGATTAACACATAGACTACTTTTTATCCTGGTAAATGACATAGCTTCACGACTGTTATGAATTTATGTTCATATACTATATTAAACTGCTCTTGCTGCCAGGACTATCAGTTAATTGCACTTTGCTGATAAAGCATGGTCTGTTATCTCTCTATGTAAACACACAGATAACCCTGAGTCCATTGTGAACAAGTATTTACACATTATCTGATCTGCTCCATTGCTGACACATTGACATGGGAAAACCCCTTTAATCCAAACTGGCAGTTTGCCAATATTAAACATACTGGAAAAAAGAGAATCTAATTTGTGGCAAAATTCTAAACCAATGAGAGCTATGAAGGTAGGCAGAAGTCTAGAGTTCTCCTCAAGTGTAGCTGAGGAGGATTGAGCAAACTTGGCGTCAGTTTGGGAGGGCAGATATTGCTGGAATAGTTTTTGGGTGCCATGTCGCATTTGTAGGGTCCCTATAGTACCAGTACAATGGAAACCTCTCAAAAGTGACCACATTTTAAAAACTAAAATAATCAAGGAACGTATCAAGGGATATTATAATTTTGAGCCTAAGAACGCTTCCCAAAAATTAATGTAATTGTGAAATGTTTTAAAGAAATATACAATTTCATTGCCCAATATGTTGTGCTCACTTTGTATCATCAGAGACATGCATTCCTAAAACTATTAAGTGGGCTATCCAGGGGACAAAAAAAAAATAGATATGTGGGTATAAACTGCTGCTTGGGCACACAGCAGGACTCAGAAAGGAAGGAGCACTGCGATTTTTAGCTTACGGAGTGTGGATTTAGAGGGATTTTCTGAATGCCATCTAGTTTTTGCAGAGCCCTGGAGGTGTCAGTAAACTGGTATTCCCCAAGAAGTGACCCCAAGTGATTTTAAGGGCTCTCCAATTGCGTCCAAAAACCAACAATCTATAACTGTGCTTCAGAAACACATAAGGCTCCTTCAAATCTGCACCCTGCTGTGTGCCCAAACAGTAATTTATGCTGACATAAACCCATAAATCTTTTATTTCTCCCCTCTCAGCCATATGAGGTCTTAATGTTTGAGGGACAAATTTTTCTTCATGATGCTACCATTATGTATTCTGTACAATGTACTGGGAAGCAGGAAAAAAAATCAGAATGGGGTGGATTTGAAGAAAAAGTGCATTTGTGCAATTTTCTTATGGGCTTCATTTTTATGGTGTTCACTGTGCAGCCAAAATGACATGTCACCTTTATTCTATGCTTCGGTACGATTCTGGAGATACCAAACTTATATGGTTTTATTTACATTTTAACCCCTTAACAAAAATCCAAAACTGTGCCAAATTTTTTTTTTTTTCTAAAAGTCACCATATCCTGACACCTGTAACTTTTTTTTATACCTTCATGTACGGAGATGTATAGGGCGTCTTTTTTTGCGGGGCAGGGTGTACTTTTTAGTTCTACCATTTTGGGGAATTTGTATTGCTGTGATCATTTTTTATTCAAATTTTTATCAGAGGCAAAAACAGTGAAAAAATGGCGGTTTGGCATTTTTGACTTTTTTTTCCCACAACTGCATTTACCGTACAGTAATTTTTTTTATATAGATTTGTAGAGCAGGCGTTTTCAGAAACAACATGTATGTGTTTCACAGTATTTAACTACTTATTTAATTTTTTGCATTTATTAGACCCCTAGGGGTCTTGAACCCTAATGCTAATGCATTGCAATACATTGCAAAAAAATCATCATATCTTTTGCAGGTTGCATAGAGCAGCCTGCAAAAGAAAAGCACTGCAGACTGGCCGGGGAACCAGTCTCGGTCAGCTATGACTGAGGCGCTGGAGGGGTTAATGCCTCCGTTCCGATCCTGGTGGCCGCCATAGTTAAACACCCGGTGTCTTCCGTAGTATTATGGCAGATGCTGGGAAGGTGTTAAAGGGGCTCTATCATTGGGAAAAGTAATTTTTAGCTAAGCACATCCTTGCATAGTTTTAGAAAGGCTATTCCACACCTACCTTTTATATGTAAATTGCCTCAGTGGTTTTTGAATGAGTCCGTTTTTATTCATATGGTAATTATGCTAATTTGGTGCACCCCAAAAGTCTCATCGTGCACCCTCTGCTATTCTTTCCTATGTATGTGTACAGCACAGGCTGCTGCTGATGACTTCCTGCTTGCACACACGGATAGGAAAGAATAGCAGAGAGGAGTGATACTGGGAACTTCCTGTGCTGACTGGAGGCTAATTAGCATATGAATAAAAACAGGCTCATTCAAAAACCACTGAGGCAATTTACATACAAAATGGCGCCACAGTACGCTAATCTTTTCATGGACAAGCTTGAGAGCGACTTCCTATCCACCTGCACCACTAGGCCTCTGGCCTACTATTGCTTCATTGGCGATATCCTAATCCTTTGGACTGGGTCTTAACAACAACTGAAAACCTTCCATGAGCAATTCAACCAGTTCCATCCCACCATCAACCTGACGCTCAATTACTCCTTCTCTGAAATAAACTTCCTAGACACAGGAATACAGGACAACAAAATTGAGACATCACTGTATTGAAAACCAATTGACCACCCTACCTACCTAAGATGGAATAAGATAATCCTTTAATAGTCCCACAGTGGGGAAATTTCAGTATGTTACAGCAGCATAGTAATACAGATACAGGAGAATACACAGTAATATATTACGGAAGTAGACACACATAAGCTGAGAAGAGAAGATATACTAGGCGTCCATAGCAGCTAAGGAACAGAAGAAGAAAGAAGGAAGACTTCATAATCATAATCATTAGTTTTCTGTACGGAGTGATCTTCGCTTGGTCTGATGTAGATCATACAGCCTAATCACGGATGGAAGGAAAGACTTGTGATAGAGCTCCTTTTCACACTTGGGGTGGAGCAGACGGTCACTTACAGTGCTGCTAAGTGCCATCAAGGTCTCAAACATGGGGTGGGATTTGTTCGCCCGCATGGAGCTCACCATGGACAGTATCCTTCTGTCACCCACCACCTGTACTGGGTCCAGGGGGCTCCCCAGGACAGAGCTGGCCCTTCTGATCAGCCTGTCAAGTCTGTTTCTGTCCCTGGTTGATATACTGCTCCCCCAGCAGGCTACACCAAAAAAGATGGCTGAAGCAACCACAGAGTTGAAAAAGGCCCTAGGAAGTGGCCCGTGGACTCCGAAGGCCCTCAGCCTCCTGAGCAGGTAGAGCCTGCTGTGACCCTTTCAGTGCAGTGCCTCCAGGTGATCAGCCCAGTCTAGTTTATTATTGAGGAGCACACCCAGATACTTATAGGTCCTGACTATCTCAATGCATGTGCCTTGGATCTCCACCGGGGTCGGAGCACTTCTCTGTTTACTAAAGTCCACCACCATCTCCTTGGTCTTCCCAGCATTAATCCTGAGGTGGTTCTGCTGGCACCATTCAACAAAGTCGCGGTTTAAGTCTCTGTATTCCCTATCGTCACCATCAGTGATAAGGCCTACTATAGCAGAGTCATCGGAGTACTTCTGTAAGTAACAGCTGGATGAGTTGTGCCTAAAGTCAGCAGTGTACAGTGTGAAGAGAAATGGGGCAAGAACTGTACCTTGTGGTGCCCCTGTACTACAGATCACAGTGTCAGACACACAGTCTTGGGCTCTCACAAACTGAGGGCGGTTTGTCAGGTAGTCTAGTATCCAGTTGGACAGGTGCTGGTCCACACCACCAAGGTTCAGCTTCTCCCTCAATAGCCCTGGCTGAATGGTGTTGAATGCACTGGAGTAATCAAAGAACATTATTCTCACAGTGTTTCCGGGTTTCTCCAGGTGAGAGAGAGCTCTGTGAAGAATGTGGATGATGGCATCATCTACCCCAATGCCCGGTCGATAAGCAAACCGGAGGGGGTCCAGAGCGGTGCACACTAGAGGGTGTAGGTGTGTCAGGACCAGTCTCTCTAGGACCTAGGATAGCTTTCATCCTAAACACATAAAGAACTCCATTGTCTACATCCAGGCTATCAGATACCATCACATATGTTCAGACCCTGCAGATAGAGACAAACACTTTGGGGGCTTCAAAAACACATTCTTGAGGCAGGGTTACCATCCAAGAACAATTGAAAGCCAAATCACCAGGGCCACCAGAATCCCAAGATCAGAGTTATTAAAATACAATACCAAACAAGATAACAATTGGGTGCCCCTGGTTGTCACATATAACACACCTGGAGATGCTGAGAGGAATCACATGCAAATTACATCCACTACTGCAAAAAGATGACCGTCTTAAATCTATATTTCCAGAACCCCTGCTCCTGTGCTACAGACAGCCACCAAATCTCAGGAATATGGTGATTAGCAGCTCACTGTCACCTCCAACTAACTAAGGAACATTTAAATGCGGACAGAAAAGGTGCAAAACCTGCCCTCACATACTGACCACCGACAAGATAAAGATACCAAATTCTAAGAGAGAATATAAAATCCCAGGTACGTTCACCTGTAACACACCTAATGTAGTGTATTTAATAATATGCACCAAGTGTTCCACTGAAAATCTATATGTTGGAGAGGCTGGTCAGAAGCTTAGAATGTGGATGAACTCACACCGTCATACAATTAGAGAACAAAGAATGAACCTTCCCGTGTCAAAACATTTCTGCAATGAAGATCATAATGACATGACATGAAATGACAATGACATGAAAATTTGGGTTTTAAGAGGGAATTTTAATTCAAGGAAAGAGAGAAGGATTTATGAGTACAAGCTGATAACCTTGTTTCACACACTGGAGGAAGGGATGAATCTTTCACATGGGTTCATGGCATCCTACAGAAATCACTGAACTGAGACAGCCATAAAAGATGACTCTTTGAACTGATAAGAACATTGCGAACTGATGAACTGTTTACTTGTATGTACCAATAACCTTCTTCCACCCTCCCTCCTAAAATTCTATTCCTGAGTGTCCTTTTGTATATAAATATGCATCCTTCAGAAATTGTTTTTAAATTTACCTGAGGAAGAAGCTAAGAGCTTCAAAAGCTTGTAATCTGTCATCATTATTAGTTAGCCATTAAAAAAAGGTAACAACTACTGAAGACTCTAAAGTTTTTCATTTTTTATATCATCTAAAAAGACTGATTCAGGTATCCACTGTGTAATCATTTGGAATCCTTTTTGTTACAAACCATATTACTCTGAAAACGGTTTGCAAGTGGATGGGCACCAGATGCAGTTGTGAAACTGGCCTAAGGGAGTACATTGTGGAGTACATTGAGAGCATCAAATTCACTACTATTTCCTCAGTAGTAGTGGTGATTTTTGGTGTTTTTGTCAATCATGGCATATCTTTTCACCTTTTAATTTTTCCCCCCGCAAATCGTATAGCATAAGGAATATGTTGCCTTTATTCTGTGGGTCGATATGATTACGGTGATACCCAATTTATAATTTATATATATATTTTTTATGTGTCATAAATTTTTCACAACAAAAACTCATTTGAGGACATAAATCAATTATTTTTGCATCATTATCTTCTGAGATGCGTAACATTTTTATTTTTCAGTTGACAGAGTTGGTTAAGGACTTATTTTGAAGAACAACCAGTGCTTTTTATTGGTACTTTTTCGGGGGTACATATAACTTTTTAATCACTTTTTCTTCCATATTTTGTGAGGCAAGATGGCAAAACATCATTACTTCCTGCATTTTTATTCCCATTTTTCCCCACTTTTTTTGTTCACTGTGCATATTTTGTAAGGCAAGATGGCAAAAAAATCATCATTTCCAGTGATTTTCTTTCATTTTTTTTTAACTCGACATTCACTGTGCAGGTTAAATAATGTTTCAGTATTATTTTATGGATTGTTAAGAACATGTGATACTAAATATGAATTGCTTTTATTAATTTTTACGTTTTTGTTTTTTTTAATATAATCAATAATAATTTTAAATAGGAAAGGGGCATTTTGGGGATTTATTAATTTACTAATTTGTTTTCATACATTTTAATTTTTTACATTATAGTTATGTCCAACTAGTGGACCTGAACCAGCAATGGTCTGATCACTGGTTCAGTACTATACACTGTAATACACTTGTATACACATGCATACACATGCATTGCAGTCTATATCTGACTTCCTGCATTGGAGGCAGGATCAACCAGTTATTTGGGGCTCTTAGTAGCCAGACCACAGGCTGCAGAAAATAAATGCTTACTCTCAGTGGATAAAAATCAGTCCATCTGATATGTAGTACATGGTCATGTGATGAATACACAGGTGTACTGATTATTTGAGTCACAGAACAGTAATCAGTCATAAAAATCAACCAATTTTGTCAACAGAAACATAAAATATTATGCATTTAAGAAAATGATGGTGCAACGACATTTATGTCCACAAGTGGGTTTTTGGTTCCACAAAATTATTAACTCATAAAAAAACAATATAAATGTATCACTATCATCGTACTGACCCATAGGATAAATGTAACATGTTATTTATGATGCAGGCATAAATAACATGTTCAGAGCAGTATGCTCAGTTCTATAGCGAACTACAAAAAAATGGCGCTCGGACATGCGCAGTACCACTCTGAACGGTACTGTGCATGCCTGAGATTTCAACAGCTGGAGTGAGAATGGAGAAGACAGGGTGGTACAGGATGCCTGCAGGAGGAGGGACAGATTTAGAGCTTATGAGATAAAAGGCATCATACGTGACCCCCAGAGTGACCTCCAATCATAAGAGCTACTGGGAAAAAGTAGGCAATTTGGTGTACTCAACAAACTCCACACCACTTACATATTCAATGTACTTTTATAAATTCTTTGAGGGGTGGAGTTTTCAAAATAGGGTCATTCCCTAGGGGCTTCCATTTTATTGGCACCTGCAAATGTTAAATGGCATGCACATAAAGTGACATGTCAGTTTTGAAAAATGGGGCTTTGTTTAAGGTACTTTTTGGGGGTTAAAGAGAGTCTGTCAGCATAAAATATGACAATCTAGTTACAGTATAGTTAGGGATTCTGACATTATTTCCAAATATGCTTTTATTATTTCTGACCACTGATCTGTTACTGAGAAAAGTGTTTGACAGCCTTCCTTTTCCATTTGTGTCTTTCTTTAGGTTCAGCAAACACAGTACTGAGAGTACTGCATGTGCCCATCTACATCCAGGTAGACTCTGACATCTACCACAATATTGTCTCTCTACGCAAGAAAACTGGGAGGGCTTGATACATCTCCCCCCCATTGTGTTTTTATAATGGAATAACATGTGAGATTATGAGACTTTTGGGAGTATCCAATGCCAAATGACAGAAGATTCATCAGAATTGGTACATGGTTATGACTTTGAAAGGTTTGCCTTGAAACAAAGTGATAGTGGATAAACTTGTATGATTGTCTATTACCTTCTATGGTAGTTGACAGAATAGGCTTCCAGCATTCTTCATGAGTGTGCCTATCCTTATGTACATAACTTTCAGGCAAAGGACACACTTCTTCTAGCTCTATCTGGGAGCAAGGATTCGAACTTGGGACAATTTCAGAATATGTTTCCTTATTGAATGTAGGCTGTCTGATTATACATAAAGAAAATGGCTGCTTTTTAATTTACAGGATTGAAAAAGAAGACTTATACATGGATGAGCTGCTCATGGTAATTTGGAAAAAAAAACAACTGTTTTTAATTTTATAGGACAATAATAATTTATACAATTATAACATGTCTATCTTTCTTTTTGCTTTTCCATGATCATCATCATCATCATCATTATTATTATTATTATTAAAATAATAATTATTATTATTAATAATAATAATAATAATAATAATATAACTTTATTTATACATTGCCAACATTCCCCAGCACTTTACAAATCAGAGAACACCTGAACAGACAAAATAAGAGAGTACAATTTGACAAAGAAATTAGCATATCAACCAATAGTATTGAGGGCCTTGTTCCCGAGAGCTTACCTTGCATGAGGAAATGGGGAGACTGCAAGTACATAGAAATACCAGCATAGGACCACTTTATATTTGTACTATACTGTAATATAATTAGCATTATGAACCTAACTAAAGTAAGGCCTGGTTCACATCTGTGTTTGGTATTCCGTTCGGGGAGTCCACTTGAGGACTCCCTGTACAGAATGCTGAACGCATTGACAAGCGGTGAGCAGTGAAAGCACATGGACCCCATAGACTATAATGGGGTCCGTGTGTTTTCTGCGCAGTGTCCGCACGAGTCATGCGTAGAGGAAAGTAGTTCATGAAGTACTTTTCTCTCCACATGTTCCATGCAGACACTGCACGGAAAACACATGGACCCCATTATAATCTATGGGGTCTGGGTGCTTTTATTGCTCACTGCTTTTTTAATGCATTCGGCATTCCCTAAGTGGACTCCCCAAACAAAATACCGAACGCAGATGTAAACCAGGCCTAAGGCATAAAAACAATTAGCAAATTATATATAAACCAATCTGTCAGTAAATATTTTCTGACAACAATGATATAGGCAGAGGTTACAAACATGACATCGAACAGAGACATATTGTAACATTATTGTAACAGCCAATAACATTATTCAGCTATTACTTGCTTATTTTATAGGTAAATACTTTGACATTTTAACACAACTGCTTTCTAGTGAAATGTCTATACTGTGAAGATTGAGATAGAGGTTCAGCTCATAGAATTTGCTATAGCTGGGATCTGGTGTGAGAACATATTAATGTACTGGCTTTTACACTGGCAATTTTATCCTGCACCAGATGTATTACTTTAATTTTCTGTTGTACACCATGTTGAAATAACCTAAAATTATAGTTCTTGATCTTATTTATACTGCATATACTGATCACAATACATGAATGATGTATACTGTAAACGTGCATACACATACTTTTCAAGAAAGTCAGTAAAGGAAACAAATCTTTTCCACACTTCTGCTACTGAGTCTTCTTCATTTATGTTGCAGATTGGAATAGCTGTTATCAAAAAATAAGAAATAAACACTAATATTCTCTAATTTAGTATTTTGTAATACTGCTATAAAACATATTACAATACAGTTGGTACAGATGTAGCAAGAGTTAATCTGACATTTCCCATCTTAACTTTCCATCTCTCACAATTTGCAGACATTGGAATACCTGCTACTGATCCTAAGTGCTGTTCCATGGTCTTCATCTAACTCCCATAGAGGTAAATGGGAGCAACAGCAGAGCACATTTAGGCACACTGTTTCCGTAATTGAGAAGCTAAAGAAAAAGTGTAGCTCAATTAAGCTACGCTGTTTCTGCCGTTCCCATGCACAGATTTACAGATATGGGAACAGCCAAGCAATACTTGCTCTACGCTATAAGTCCTGCCCTAGGAGTTGGAACTTAGGAACAGTTATTTCCATCTTTGTAATGTTTTGCCAAGATGAAAATAACCATTTAATGTTTTACATGAGACTGAAATGACGTTAAAGGAACTATCCAGATTTTAAGCTCCTATGGCCTGTCAGGAATTTTAGTTTAGGTGCTGTTGCTTTAAGGTTACCAAATCAACCTGTGAAGCTTCTGCAGTTTTCAGGTCTCTCTATGCTGATCCAAACCAAAGATCAGTCCTAGCGTTAATGTCAGAGTCAACATCAGAAGACAAGTGATTTCCAGTAACAGGACAAAGGTAAATATTAGAGCAGTCCAGCACAAACCATCAGGGTATAGAAGACTCACTAAAGTACAAAGGCAGTCAAGTATTTCCCATCATCTCCAAAAAAAAGAAAATTATCTTACTAGTTAAAATTCTTTGACTTGATAATGTAATTTCTAGTAATGTATTTGTTGACTGTGGTTCAGTGCCCAACTTCCTGAACTCGCGGGTTGTTCAATTGCTAGCTATATCTTTGATATCTCTCTCAAGCCCAATCAGTGTGATGTGATATTTTCATTTCACATCTTTTATTTTCTAATATCCTATTTCCCCTTACTTTTACTCCTTTATCTTATTTTCCACTCTTAGTATTTCTAATTCATTTCCATTTATTTTATATTCCTCCTTTGTTTTTCATCTTGTGCCTCTCACATCTAATGCTATTAATTATCTTCTTAATTTCTTATTTCCATTCTCTATTTTTCCCCATCCACGTTTATTTTCTTATTTTACTTAGTTGTCACGATTCTGGTTCATATACTTGCTGTATTCACAACTGACATCGCATAGCCAGTATACAGTCTGACAGTCCCACTTCCGGGCAATTGATACAAGAGCGCATGTGCAGAGCGTGCCGCTGTTTGCAGCATGCACCGCACTTATATTCCCCACTTTTGTCCACTGATTGCCGCACTTCTGGGAGATCGGACGGATGGTGCATGTGCAGGATGCGCCAATACTTTCTGCATTCCCCATAAATGTACTGCTTAAACCTAGTGCTACATAGAACATTCAGTGTCTTTCCTGATGCGATATCTTTGCTTTTCATATGCACCTTGCTTCTGATTTGGCTATCACCTGTCTACTCTGGTCATATCACTTTGTCTAGAATTTGTGTGACTTGTTTTTTAACCTCCTCAAGGCATCTTGTTTAAAACTCTTATTTGTATTAGTCCATCAGCCTTGGTCACTGAGGGATGTTGGGAAAATGCCTACCACTGGACTTTTTTGGGAGAACAGATACCCAGCTTTCCCAAGTTCATTATTATACTTACCTCATGCTGGGTATATTCCTTTTTTTCCATTTTTCTTTTTTTCCTTTTGAGGCATCCCTATATCATCCAATACTGGAATACTATATGTACAGTCCTATGAAAAAGTTTGGGCACCCCTATTAATCTTAATCATTTTTTGTTCTAAATATTTTGGTGTTTGCAACAGCCATTTCAGTTTGATATATCTAATAACTGATGGACACAGTAATATTTCAGGATTGAAATGAGGTTTATTGTACTAACAGAAAATGTGCAATATGCATTAAACCAAAATTTGACCGGTGCAAAAGTATGGGCACCCTTATCATTTTATTGATTTGAATTCCCCTAACTACTTTTTACTGACTTACTGAAGCACAAAATTGGTTTTGTAACCTCAGTGAGCTTTGAACTTCATAGCCAGATGTATCCAATCATAAGAAAAGGTATTTAAGGTGGCCAATTGCAAGTTGATCTCCTATTTGAATCTCCTCTGAAGAGTGGCATCATGGGCTACTCAAAACAACTCTCAAATGATCTGAAAACAAAGATTGTTCAACATAGTTGTTCAGGGGAAGGATACAAAAAGTTGTCTCAGAGATTTAACCTGTCAGTTTCCACTGTGAGGAACATAGTAAGGAAATGGAAGACCACAGGGACAGTTCTTGTTAAGCCCAGAAGTGGCAGGCCAAGAAAAATATCAGAAAGGCAGAGAAGAAGAATGGTGAGAACAGTCAAGGACAATCCACAGACCACCTCCAAAGAGCTGCAGCATCATCTTGCTGCAGATGGTGTCACTGTGCATCGGTCAACTATACAGCGCACTTTGCACAAATAGAAGCTGTATGGGAGAGTGATGAGAAAGAAGCCGTTTCTGCACGTACGCCACAAATAGAGTTGCCTGAGGTATGAAAAAGCACATTTGGACAAGGCAGCTTCATTTTGGAAACAAAAATTGAGTTGTTTGGTTATAAAAAAAAGGCGTTATGCATGGCGTCCAAAAAGAAACAGCATTCCAAGAAAAACACATGCTACCCACTGTAAAATTTGGTGGAGGTTCCATCATGCTTTGGGGCTGTGTGGCCAATGCCGGCATCGGGAATCTTGTTAAAGTTGAGAGTCGCATGGATTCCACTCAGTATCAGCAGATTCTTGAGAATAATGTTCAAGAATCAGTGACGAAGTTGAAGTTACGCCGGGGATGGATATTTCAGCAAGGCAATGATCCAAAACACCGCTCCAAATCCTCAGGCATTCATGCAGAGGAACAATTACAATGTTCTGGAATGGCCATCCCAGTCCCCAGACCTGAATATCATTGAACATCTGTGGGATGATTTGAAGCGGGCTGTCCATGCTCGGCGACCATCTAACTTAACTGAACTTGAATTGTTTGTCCAAAATACCTTTATCCAGGATCCAGGAACTGATTAAAAGCTACAGGAAGCGACTAGAGGCTGTTATCTTTGCAAAAGGAGGATGTACTAAATATTAATGTCACTTTTCTGTTGAGGTGCCCATACTTTTGCACCGGTCAAATTTTGGTTTAATGCATATTGCACATTTTCTGTTAGTACAATAAACCTCATTTCAATCCTGAAATATTACTGTGTCCATCAGTTATTAGATATATCAAACTGAAATGGCTGTTATAAACACCAAAATATTTAGAACTAAAAATGATTAAGATTAATAGGGGTGCCCAAACTTTTTCATAGGACTGTAGATATGTATACTTACAGTGTTGGCACCTCTGCAATTCTGTCAGATAATACTCATTTTCTTCCAGAAAATGATTACAATCACAAATTCTTTGGTATTATTATCTTCATTTAATTTGTCTTCAATGGAAAACCACAAAAAGAATTGTCAAAAAGCCAAATTGGATATAATTCCACACCAAACATAAAAAGGGGGTGGACAAAAGTATTGGCAATGTTTGAAAAATCATGTGATGCTTCTCTAATTTGTGTAATTAACAGCACCTGTTACTTACTGAGGCACCTAACAGGTGGTGGCAATAACTAAATCACACTTGCAGCCAGTTGAAATGGATTAAAGTTGACTCAACCTCTGTCTTGTGTCCTTGTGTGTAGCACATTGAGCATGGAGAAAAGAAAGAAGACCAAAGAACTGTCTGAGGACTTGAGAAGCAAAATTGTGAGGAAGCATGAGCAATCTCAAGGCTACAAGTCCATCTCCAAAGACCTGAATGTTCCTGTGTCTACCGTGCGCAGTGTCATCAAGAAGTGCCCATGGCACTGTGGCTAACCTCCCTAGATGTGGACGGAAAAGAAAAATTGACGAGAGATTTCAACGCAAGATTGTGCGGATGGTGGATAAAGAACCTCGACTAACATCCAAACAAGTTCAAGCTGCCCTTCAGTCCGAGGGTACAACAGTGTCAACCCGTACTATCCGTCGGCGTCTGAATGAAAAGGGAATGTCTTCTTACCCAGAGACATAAAAACGCCAGGCTGGAGTTTGCCAAAACTTACTTGAGAAAGCCAAAAGAATGTTCTTTGGTCAGAGGAGACAAAAGTAGAGCTTTTTGGGAAAAGGCATCAACATAGAGTTTACAGGAAAAAAAAGAAGCCTTCAAAGAAAAGAACACGGTCCCTACAGTCAAACATGGCGGAGGTTCCCTGATGTTTTGGGGTTGCTTTGCTGCCCCTGGCACTGGACTGCTTGACCGTGTGCATGGCATTATGAAGTCTGAAGACTACCAACAAATTTTGCAGCATAATGTTGGGCCCAGTGTGAGAAAACTCAGAGGTCATGGGTCTTCCAGCAGGACAATGACCCAAAACACACTTCAAAAAGCACTAGAAGATGGTTTGAGAGAAAGCACTGGAGACTTCTAAGGTGACCAGCAATGAGTCCAGACCTGAATCCCATAGAACACCTGTGGAGAGATCTCAAAATGGCAGTTTGGAGAAGGCACCTTTCAAATCTCAGGGACCTGGAGCAGATTACCAAAGAAGAATGGTCTAACATTCCAGCAGAGCATTGTAAGAAACTCATTGATGGTTACCAGAAGCGGTTGTTCGCAGTTATTTTGTCTAAAGGTTGTGCTACCAAGTATTAGGCTGAGGGTGCCAATACTTTTGTCCGGCCCATTTTTGGAGTTTTATGTAAAATGATCAATGATTTGACTTTTTTTTTCATTCTCTTTTGTGTTTTTTCATTGCAAGCAAAATAAATAAAGATATTAATACCAAAGAGTTTGTGCTTGCAATCATTCTGGAAGAAAATGAGTATTATCTGACAGAATTGCAGGGGTGCCAATACTTTTGGCCAACACTGTACCTAAAACATATAAGTGCTTGCGTACTTTTTACAGCTTTTACAGCTTTTAAAATCCTTAATATGCATTGTAACAATATGAAGACAAGGATTCCACCTTCTTCTGTAGCTCTATCAACATCTTTAACTGTGACATTCTTTAACTTTATTTGTCTATATGCATTTTATGAAATGTACTACTGTGTTTTACTTTGTATATACAGCACCACAGGAATTTGCTCTCTTGACCTCTTGACCTCTGTAGATATACCATGAACAGGTGAGTATGTTTTTGGGTGTTTTTTTTTCACCTCTCCCAGCCTAATTAAAAAAAATTAATTTAAGCCTGGACAACCTTAATTTTGATTTCCCTGCCTCTGCTTCATTGTCATATTGTTATCAGTCATATAGGAAATATTTCTAATAATAAAAAATGATATCTTTGCATTTTTCATTTTTAGATAATGATTAATTTTCATTTTAAAAACTGTAGGCAAAACAATCAGGTAACATACGTCTCTTCCATAGTTTTCTATATGTGTCATTAATAAAAATATTGCTGTGACAATATTCTTCCTCTTGCAAAATTTCTTTGGGAAATGGAATGAGCATCCAAGATGTAGCAAGGTTTTCTTTCAAGAAATTCTGAAAAGTAAAAAAAAAAAAAACAATACTGCTCATTGTTCTGCATCTTACACAAGTGAACATATGAATAAACAATGGATAAGGAATTATAACCATGGTTGATTCACTGAGGGATCCTTCTATAAAGAATATGAATTATATCACTGAACAAATGTAAAGGATAATGTAACTGTAAGCTTTACTTATCATTAAATAAAATAGCTTCCAGACACATATATAAATTAGATATAAAAACAAAACATATATCCCTATGAGGTTACCTAGATATCCTGTCCTACTAATATTATAAATGTGAAAGTTTGTGTGTTTGCATGTTTGCGTGTTTGGATGTTTGTTCCTTGATCACACAAAAATGGCTGAACGGATTTGGATGAAATTTGGCACATAGATAGATAGTTTGTAACCTTGATTAACACATAGGCTACTTTTTATCCCGGCCCTTGTTACCCTTCCATACTCGTCAAGCTCTGCGCATGTGTTGACTATACCGTGCTGTTTCATGACTCTTTACTCATCACATCCTTGAAAAAAAATTCACAATCTTCACAAACCACAGACTGCATTTGAGCTCCTCTGCACCTCCTCATCCATGACCCCCTCATCCAATCTTAATCATCTATGTCCTGTTTTTTGACATTAGAAGTGACTCCTTTTTGGCATTTGATGCGAGTTGGGAGAATGATCTCGGGACCTCCTTTGCACCAGATGTGGTTCTCCAGTGTGGCTCTCCACTTTCCAGTTGTTTCATAAGTTCTTTATTTCATGCACAGCTCAAGAGATGAACTACAACATTCTACCTTGTTGCCACATAAAGTGACACGTCAATTTTTAAAAATAGGTCCGTGCCCATAACACTAATGCCCCACATAGCGAGCTAAGGTCAAAAAGTGCTTCAGAAAACAATAAAGCAGAAAGGCATCGCGTTTCTTTTTAAAGAAAGTTCACAGAGTTCTCTTCTATTATACCTATATAGAAAATGCCAGCATTTCCGTAGGTATAACTGACATGCTGCAATTTAGGTTAAGAGGATATTGTCCCTCCTTAGGTAGAGATCACCATGTAGGTGTGTGGAGTCTTATTAAGCCATTTACGCTTTACTGAGAGACTAACTTGGGAAAATCCCACATCATTGCAGTAAAGGCCTCTGGGAAGGTCGGACATGATGTTAAAGGGAGCTCCCCCTAGTGGGCAGCATAACTGAGGCACTATCTCCCCGATTTACATCTCAGGAGACAGATTTGCATATTCTTCCCATGCTGCAATTTACAAAAGTACAGCATTTCTGCTGTGGATAGTGGATATTTTTTTCAAATGTGTGGATAGGATTAGTTAGAATCTGTCCAAATTGCTGCATTTTCGCAACATGGGGCCCAACCTAAGGCAGTTTTTGGCAGTTTCCTTGGGGTTTAAATAATGTTAGAGAAAATTTCTCAAATCTAGCAGACATCACCAAAGACATCGTTGCTAACTATCATTCTATGTTAGGCCCCATTCCCATGGAGTAACGCGCCGCTCATTTAGACACGTAAAGACATGTCAGAGCGAGGCACTTCAGAACAGATCCCATTGACTTCAATGGGAGCCGGCTTACGTGCGCTACACATTGAAATCAATGGGAGGCTTTTTAACCCATTGATTTCAATGTGTAGCGTGCGTAAGCCGGCACCCATTGAAGTCAATGGGATCTGTTTTGAAGCGCCTCGCTCTGACAAGTGTTTACGTGTCTAAATGAGCAGCGCGTTACTCCTTGGGAACGGAGCCTTATACTTAGGCTAAGGTCCCTTGCAGCGAGCTGCCCCCAAAGAGTGTTGTAGGAAAAACTGTGGCAGAAACGCATTGAATTTTTCACCCGCAGCATTTTTCACAGACATCCACAGAGTATTCCTCTGCAGACTTGCTGCTTCTATTAGATCTACACAGAAAACACCAGTGCTTCCAAAGGTATAATTGACATGCTGTGATTTACAAAAACGCTTGCGACTTTTTTCTGCAATGTGTGGATGGAATTTTAGGGTTTCAGAAAATGATCTCCGTAAAGTATAAAGAGTTTCTGATTGACCACTTTTTTCCATGGTACAAAAAGAAGAACCGTGCCTTCTGTAGCAAAATCATCTTAATGCATGTTGATGCTAATGAAAAAAACATGATGGAACCTTTCTTCTTTTTTGTTTGTTTACTTTTGTAACAGAAGAAAAAGTCCTACAGGTGCAACTTTTGTTTTTCCATCAGAGGAGTAAAAAACACAACGGAAGAAAGTTTCTGTCGTGTTTTTTACATGAGAGTGAATGCAGACAGACCCCAAACGGACTTCTACATTAGTCACTTACTACTGCTAATGTGTGTTGCGCTCATCTTATTGCAAATGAGAGCAAAGGACATTAAATAATGGTAGTCTGAACCCACCCTAAGCACTGTAATTTGCATGCTTTTAGGCATCAACCCTTTAACATTGATATTGGTAAAGTAGCAAGAGACTTTTATACATGTGTTATATTGAATAAGTTATACTGAACTCATTTTTAATGCTCATAGAAAAAGGGAAGATTAAATTGGGTCACTCTCACTTCAAATAAGTAAATAACAAAAAATTGTGTGTGAGCTAAAATATAACTTTTAATAAATAATTCTTATTAAAACTTGAAAATACGTGTGATGAATAGATATCCTGGATCCTAATGTTTCTAGTGCCTGGATGATCACTTTTTCAACTTTTCATCCCTACGTGATTTATGCACCTATTTTGCATGATCCATTTCCTCTATACATGATTAAAACGTTGGCGGCATTAGTTCATGTAACAGACAAACAGGCTACCCTCTGTTATTAGAAACCTGGTCAGTGCACAGGGTCACCGTGCAATTCTGGACCTTTGCTAATGATACATTTTCAAACCCTTGATTGTTGTCACACCTGTCCCTACAGGTATTATTGCCACTCAAGGGTATATAAGCATCCATACACATTGGGGTTAATTCGCATTGGGGTTAAATGGATTGCTGTTTGGAATTCAATGGATTGCTTCAGGGTTATATTGCTAAAGACTATCCAACCTTCCCCTTTGTCCCAGCTGTTGAATCACCCCCCAGCCTGTCAGCCTGTTAATCTGTTAGTTGTGAGCAGCGTGCAGCCTTCGCTGCATTAGCAGAGTCTGTCTGAATCACCTTAATCAGAGCTCTACCCTGCTTGCTGGTACCAGATCTGTCCATGCCCTGTCTATGTATATGAATCAGTTTCTACTCTTGCCCTGAATTTGCATAAGTGTCCCTACGTGTTTCTACCCTATTGGGTTTCATCAGGGGATCATTATGGGCAATAGCTTAAAGTTGTATGGGGAGCCTGGGCTTCTGTCGTCTAACAGAGCGCTCCAGCGTCTCCTCCTCGGCTTGGTGTGGCCGCAAAGCGCCGCCGGCACTTCGGGATTATATCATACAAGTCCCGCCCCTCTCCTGTGACGTGTGCCGGATCCCGGCCAATCGGATTATGGGAGTGTCATCAGTACACGCTCCCCGATCGTGCCGTCTCCGTCAGCCCTCGCTCAGGGTATTGGTGGGCGCTGACTGCATGCTGGCATACACTAGGATCTGCCAGCATGCAGATGGGGAATATCTAAGCAAGTCATACTTTTCTGATATTGAAGATGTATTTTGTCAAAGACGCTCTATTCCACTGGAAGATCATTTATTCAGTGCCCAAAGTGCAAATCCGATGTATTTATTGCGGAGGAATGCATGTTCTCACAGACCTCATACACCCATAGTCACCACACATGCTATCCTCAAAAAACATATTTCCTGAACACCTAATGCCCAGTGGATGGTCCAGTTACCTCTCTCTTACCGACCGTATATCCATATGGCATTTTTTGTGTCCGGACCTCTATTGATTGTTTTATTTGATTGGATTATTTCATAATCATGTCATGGTATTTATATAGGTTTACTAGACTGTCCCTCTAATTTGCTTAACATATATTGTGCATATGATACATAGCCACATTGTACTGGCTCCCTATTTATTCTATCCTGGTGGGCTGATGTTCTCATCTATTATTTCATTGTAGTACACTAAAGTTCATATACACCTATCTATATTATTCTTTTTACTTTGTGTTTCTATCTCTTATTAGGCTAATGTACCTAGTATACCATTTAATGATATTTTCACAGCCCCAGGTTATGGCTATATATCCAACACTAATGTTCGTGCATAACCTTCCCAACATTACCGGATTGCACATCCAACATTAAATACCAGCGGTATCAACATCCCAGGAAGGCTTTAAACGATAATTGATCATTCAATTCTCCAGGTTTAACCGTACCCATCCTGAAAAACCAACGCGTCTCGCTTTGCAGGACGCGTTTGTCAAAATTGCCTCCTCTCATGTATTTAGTCATTCTATTATGTTATCAAGCTCAATCTATTGTTAACAACTTTACAGTCCAGCATACTGTCAGTGTTCTTAACAGTAGCAAAATAAACCTACCTCATATTCATAATCCAAAGAAAGAAACTTAAACGCTGGAAAAAGAACGCTGTACATTTCCTAGCATGAGGTTACCTACAAAGAAATGAGAGAATTAGCGTTTTTTTGCTTTAAATTTTACCATATGTACCTAATGCAGATGGTAAATACATTCATAGACACCCATTGACCTGATAGAGCCAATGATGTACCCCACGTAGTGAGCCACAGCCAAAAGTGCTGTGGGAAAAGCTAGAGTTTCAGTAGATATATTTGACATGCTGCGATTTACAAAGATATTGTTTTTTGAAATTGCTGCATGTCTGATGTGGATATTTTTCTGCAATATGAGAATGGGATCAGCCAGAATCCCATCCACTTTTGCAGGTACTGTAACATGCAAAATTGTGGTGTTTACACTATGTAAGATAGCCACTGTTCAGAAAAAAATTTGCAGAATATAGTTTGCAACCATTTCCGGACTGCCCATAGAGTATATACATCTAGATAGTGGCTTCCTTGTTCTGCAAGAACGCACCAGTGCGTCCTTGCAGTTTTCAGAAGCTACGCAAAATGATGCAGCTCCTGAAACAAGGAACAGGCTGTAACTTCAGAAAGTTTATTACCTTACCTGCCTTTCCCATTGCTGTGTACACAGTGCTCAAAGATTGCTGTATACACAGCTATGGGCGCCGCCATGGTGCGGTTGGCCTCTAACCTGGCGGTCACGTGATCTGCTAGGACCAGAGTCTGTAAGAGCTGTTGGGTCCTACAGGAACCAGATCAGCTTTAACAATCCTATAGTTAAGTGCAGGAGGCTGTATTCGTCCTGCAACTGAAGCTAAATGTACCAGCTCCAGTTACAGGGGAAATCTGCCTCCCCCACACAAGAAACAGTGGTTAGATGTCAAACATCAAACAATGTCAAAAATGAATAAATAAACTGAAAAGTTAAAAAAATTAAATTAAATTAAATGACCAACCACTTCAGTATTGGGCCTATTTCTGGTCCAAGACTAAACACATTTTCGGGTTTTTTGCATATGCGGTTTTGACAGTTATAATATTTTTATTATTTGGGTTATTCAACTAATTTCTGTGTCTTTTTTAGGTGAGTCATAGGACTTTATTTTTAAGTTGTTTTTCTTTTTGCATGTTTTTTAAAGAAATTTATATCCGGGAAAATATAAACAAAAGAGGAGGGAAAACATGTCTATTTTTAATATATTTTTTTTATTTAATAGCACAGAGTGCTACTAAAAAATTTTTATAAATAGTTTTCCTCTCTGTTATAGTAATTTTTATTTTGTATGGTGTTGTTGGGGGTGGGGTTAGAACCTGTAATAAGGGAATGTTTTGATGTATTATTTTATTTATTTTTAATATTATTTTAATTATTATTATTTATTTTTTTGCACACTGTGTTCCCATAAGGTCATAATAGCCCTTTGGAGACATATAATCACTGTTTCTTTTTTGGGGGTGGCAGACTTCCCCTTTATCTGGGTTGGTACATTTAGCCCCAGCTGCAGGAGAAATACAGCTTCCTATGCATAACTATAGGATTTATAGAGCTGACCTGGGTCCTGTAGGACCCAGCAGCTCTTACAGATGCTGATCCCAGATGGGCATCATGGCGTCGCCCATAGCTGTATATACAGTGCTCATTGCGCACTGTATACACAGCGATCAGGAAGGCAAGCAAGGTAATAAACCTTCCCCGCCTTCTCTCTGGAATCTCCGGCTAAAGTTACAGCTGGTTCTTTGTTTCAGGAGCTGCACGAAGTATATATTCTATGGGTGGTCCGGAAGTGGTTAAAAAATATGTATAAAATACATCAAAAACACCCCATTATTACAGGTTCTAGCCCCAACCCTGACGACACCATACAAAATAAAAATTACTGTAACGGAGAAGAAAAACTTTTTAAGGCTGAGTTCACATAGTGGTCGCCTCAGAATCCGGTATAAAAAACGCCTCCCACGGCTAACCGCGACTGGATGCTGGTGCATTGTACCAGCATTCAGTCACGGCATTCTTCTCCAGATTAGGCTCAAATGAATGGGCCTAGTGGGGAGGGAGTTCGCGCTGCGGATGCCGCGGCAGATTCAGCCGCGGAGTCCGCGTCAAGATAGGGCAGCTCGCTTCTTTTTTCCGTGAGCGGGAAAAAACCACTGGTGGAAAAAAGACATGAACGGCTCCTATTGAAGTCAATGGGATGTGTTTTTTGAAGCTGTGTGAACTGAACCTGAAAAAGTTTTTTAGTAGTACTTTATGCTATTAAAAAAAAAAGGAAAGTGAAAAACAGACATTGTTTTCTCCCCTCTTTGTTTATATTTTTCCAGATATACAAAAAAATTGAAAAAACATGCAAAAATAAAAACAACATAAAAATAATGTGTCACCGAAAAAGGCAAAGAAATTAGTTGAATAACCCAAATGATAAAAATGTTAGAACTGTCAAAACTGCATATACAAAATACCCAAAAATGTGTCTAGTCCAGGTCCAGAAATAGGCCCAGTACTGAAGTGGCTAACATGTGCGACAATATAGGAGGGGCAACCATTTTTAAAAATGTGTTTTGGTCATTGACTTTATTACAATACCCCATATGAAATACTATATAGCAGACGCCACCTGTTCACATATACTATATGGGCTGGATTTTTACGGAATGGCATGTAGGTTGGTAGTGGACACGCCATTCCCTCCCCTCCTCCACTACAGCCCTTCCTTTAACCAGAGTTGAACCCAGAAGTACCTGATGGACTCATTACCTGAGGATAAATACAAACCTGTAAACTGAGGTGTAACCTGAAGCAGATTCTGTAATAGGGCCTCTATGTACCTTGTGGCATTTAGAAGTGGTATATTTTACCTGGTAGAGGGACTTTGGGCTCCCCTCATGATTTAGGGCCTGCTATTGACTGTCATTGCTGAGCCCACCCACACATATAGATCCTAACAAAACATATATAATATTTATATACATTCCTTTAATCCATTATCGCTAGAACCAAATCCAGCCATTGCTGTATGATCAGAGTCATTGATCAATATTAGAATACTTACATTCAATACTCACTGAAAATAATCTATCTTCTCAGAATCCTTTACAAGAATACAATTTGTGAACATATTTATTTCCTGAGGAAAACCTAAAATGGCTGAGCACTGCACTAGAGTATTACCTCAGGATATGGCTCAGAACTCTCTGGAAGGCTCCTCTGCTACACAGATGTGTGTCACATTACAGTAGAAGAATCCAGTGCAAGCAGCAACCAATCAGAACCCTCCTTTTAGTTTCAAGCCTGTTGTAGAAAAATGATAGGTGTAATTGGATTGGTCAGTGTGGGTAAGGGATCAGCTATTTGCACTAATTTCTATTCATGGGGCCTGCAGTATTGGATTACATATAGAGATGAGCGAACACTGTTCGAAACAGCCGTTTAGAATAGCATGCTCCCATAGAAATGAATAGAAGTGGCCATTCATTCATTTCTATGGGAGCATACTATTCTATCTTAGTATTGCTGTTTTGAAAGCTGTGGCTACAAACACTTTGGGCCTTGTTCATAGGATCTGTACAGACAAGAAGTGAAAATGTTGTCCGTGGCAACCAATCATATTCTAAGTTTCATTTTTCCATACTATCTTTCTAAATGAAAGACGTGATCCTATTGGCTGCCACTGACCCTTTCTGGCTACCAGTTTCTTACCAGGCCTACTGACAGCTACAGATGTAGTTAGATGCTCCTTTTTACCTTATAGACTAAAAAGACAATATATTGTTTTTTTTCTTGGAAAAAACATGAGTGAGAACACGCAACAGAAATAAATTGGTTAAACGGCAAGGAATATTGTGATGCGGTCACTGATGATT
This sequence comes from Leptodactylus fuscus, assembly GCF_031893055.1. Classification (NCBI taxonomy): domain Eukaryota; kingdom Metazoa; phylum Chordata; class Amphibia; order Anura; family Leptodactylidae; genus Leptodactylus; species Leptodactylus fuscus. Next base: position 183,734,277 of record NC_134265.1, read on the forward strand.
TAGCATAGCAAAATTATTCAGAAATGACCTTGCGGTCTTGGATTTTTGGTTGTGAGATTGCTTTGGATTCTTTTGCCATAGTAAATCATTAGTTGCTGGAGTATTCCTGTGTGTACTGTGACTTGTGTAGCTTTATTTAGCTGAGAATATGATTGTATATTTTACTTGCCAACTTTTGAGAAGTGACAGCAGAGAGATTCTCAAGAAAGGAATAAAAACTGGTGCACAAAATTTTGGGCTTTATGCAGAGGTGTAACTTGCAGCTCCTGGGCCCCAAAACGTGTCATGGGACCCCTATTTGCCATATACATTTATTTTTACCCTGTACCATGTATCTTTGACACTGATGTCTTCCAGTGGTGTAGTTAGTGAGGAAAAGAGGTGGCGGCTGCCCCGGGTCCACTTGTTCTGTGGGGCTCACCCTGGGGCCGCCATTAATACATGCTTTACTTTTAACTAGATCAGTGTCTGGTTATGAAGGGGAATTATAACAATAAGGGAGGCTTCATTGGGGGGCATTATGACAATGGGGGGGTCATTTATATAAGGGGGCATTGTGAACATAAGGGGGGCATTTATATAAGAGCTATTAGGAGGTATTATGGATACAAAGGGGGGAGGTTATTTATCTAAGGAATTATTAGAGGGCATCATTTATATAAGGGACCATTAGGGGGCATCATTTATATAAAGGGCCGTTAGGGACACAGTATTTATGTCAGGGAGAATCAGGGGCAAAATCCAAGGGAGCAATTCATTTAATTAAGGTGGAACTTGGGTTTTATTAAGGCTAAGACCCCTCGTAGTTGGCTGCAGTAAAAAGGTACTGCAGGAAAAACCATGGTAGAATCGCAGTTTTTCCTGCAGCGCTTTTCGCAGAAAGTCCGCAGAGGTTTCTTTTATGGACTTTCTGCTTTCGCAATTTTGTTTCTGAGCTCCTTGGGCAGTTCCTTTGACCTCATGATTCTCATTTGCTCTGACATGCACTGTGAGCTGTGAGGTCTTATATAGATAGGTGTTTGCCTTTCCTAATGAGGTCCAATCAGTTTAATTAAACACAGCTGGACTCCAATGAAGGCGTAGAACCATCTCAAGGAGGATCAGAAGGAAATGGGCAGCATGTGAGTTAAATATGAGTGTCACAGCAAAGGGTCTGAATACTTATGACTAGAGATGAGCGAACAGTAAAATGTTTGATATTCGCTATTCGTTTCGAATAGCCGCTTAATATTTGACTATTCGAACGAATATCAAACCCCATTATAGTCTATGGGAGAAAATGCTTCGCTACAGGGGATCCCACCATTCGACTCAGGAGAGTCACCAAGTCCACTATCTGGTGTAACAGAGATCAGCACACACTCAGCTCTGCTACATCTGTACACTCTGTTGTAGAGATGTAGTAGAGCTGAGTGTTCGCTGAGCTCTGCTACACACGAGATGTGTGTGACAGGAGGAGTAGATGGAGGGATGGTTGGGAGTAGTGCAGAGCTGCTACACCAGAGATGTAGCAGAGTTGGCCGATGTTAGCAGTCCGATGCAGCAGAGCTGAGTGTGTTAGTCTGCTGCATCGGACTGCTACATCTGCCAGCTCTCCTACATTGGGTCGTGCGCTCAGCTCAACTACTCAAGTATCGGATACTGCACACTCAGCTCAACTACACTCTGCAGACGATACTGCACACTCAGCTCAACTACTCCAGAGTTGAGCTGAGGGCATGGCCCGATGTAGCAGAGCTGGCAGATGCCAGCTCTCCTACATCGGGCCGTGCGCTCAGCTCAACTACTCTGGGGTAGTTGAGCTGAGTGTGCAGTATCGGATTAACCCCTTCCCCCCACCGGTGTCCGCTTACCTGCAGCTCCCTGTTCTTCTTGGTCCGGTTCGGTCCTCTGTCCGGTCTTCAGGGGGCCCTGCCCCCCTCTCCCCCAACTAGTATTATAGAGAAGGCGGGGCTTAGGAGAGTGTGGGCGGGTACTCGTCGGGGAGACGTCTCCCCGCCAAGTACCCGCCCACACTTAAAAAATAATTATGTAGATGGGAATACCCCTTTAAGGAGTAACTTGGCAGTATGGCTTCCAGCTGACAAACTAGCCAGGCTTTGCATGTAGATTGCTCATTTCCTTAGGTCACAGAAGGTGACTTTGAGGCAGGTGCAGTCCCTGCACAGATTGCTTGTTGTGTCATGCCCTAGGGGCGCATATTTCATTGTCTATGGTGGGTGGAGCACTGCCTCGCCATATGATTTGTGTCACCCATGGTACCAATAATGACCTCCCATTATGGATTACCTTCCTGGATACCTACAATAGACACGTGCTGAAGGTTGGACGATAGACAATCCCCAGTTACATCTTTTTGCTGAAGTGCCGGCTCCAAAGGTTTCTGAGTGTGGTGACTCTGGAATAGTGGGAAGATTGTATATTGAAATTTTTTGTTTTATGTACCGATAACACAGGAGTTGTTCACTGTGTGAATTGCCTCACTACTTCTTCAACTCTCATCCTTGTTTTTCTGAGGCACTTGGTGCTTCGTGGTTTGCAGTTCAGTATACATTTTAGGGTGAAACAAGAACCTGGCATTGATAGCACTCTTGTTTTTTGTTTACTGAGCACTTTATATAGTTATATAATTATATGGTAAAATTCCATGCTGCAATTTTTCAAGTATCTGCTATTGTCCTTTGACTACAATGCAAAGAGGACATCAAACTTGATATAAAACCGATTTATGTTGTTTTTATTGTGCAACAAAATGAGATTTGTAAGAGAACTAAACAGAGTGACCTTCTTTTAGTAAATCTAGGTCACAATGAACTGATATTGTAAATCATAATCCTTGAAGACTCTTAATGTTCTTTCACTTCTTTCGCATTCAAGGTAAAAGCACAATGGCTGAAGGTTACAGAGATAACATCCTGTTTGCATAAAAACTTCTTTTGTGTTGCACTTTAGTCGAATGACCTTCACTGGTAGGCTGATATTTTAGTAAAATACTGTTACTTTTCAATACTGTGCATATTTAAAGTGGTTTCTGGAATTTTAAAACTGGCTGCCTCTCCTATCAAGTTTACTGTGGGTCCAACACTGAGGAACCTCAGTACCCCACCTATCAGCTGTTTCAAGAGAACGCAGCATTTAAGTGAGTGGCCTCTTCACTACATACCGACGAGAAAACGCTAGAATGTTGACCATTCGATGACTAGCACCATTTAAATTGACATACAATATAAAGTAATACATTAAATCCCTTCAACGGACTTGAACAGACTGACATGGCCATTTTTCAGTCAGATGAATAAGGCTTTACTCATTTTTACATTTTATATTTCTTCTATATATTGCAATTGACCTGACCTTACCACAAGGCTTACATTCCATACCTGCTTACCTCTTTCTCACCCAATAAATGGATGATGGTCCGTGCCAGGACATAAACGTTTTGTTACATTTGGAAGTCATTTTTGAGTGCCAGAAATTACTTGTCAGCTGCAGCCAAATAGTCACCATAGCAGTCTAGTGCAACATTACTGGCATCACTTAGACACAATGTCAGCTATAGACCTATAACTGCTACAGCCATTGAAATGGTGCAAATGTCACATGCAGAGGCATAGCTAGGGGTTCAGCGGGGGGAAGGGGGTGGTTGTTTGAACCCATCTAAATTGGCCCCCAACTCAGGTGACCTTATAGTTCTAGATAGCGTCTCTACATAGGTGTTAGGGAATTGCTAGGACAGCAATTCCCCAGTAGCTGTTGAACCCTGGGACGGGAGACAAGAGACAGTAAGCCCTAAGCTGAAGCCCCCAACTGTCCCTTCCTATTGCCAGGCCCTATCCTATGTAATAGGTGGCAACTCGAAGACGATCCCATCCTGTATATGTGATACACAAAACGCAGACAAGACGGACAACAACAAAAGGAGGTCAGCTAGCCAGGGTTCGGTAACAGACGAGCGATGCAGAGTTCAAAGAATAGTAAGTAGGGAAAGCCAAAGGTCAAGGATAAGAATGCAAGCAAAAATAGTGACAGCAAGGAGCAAGTATGCACAAGGCAATAGCAAGCACTTGTGTGAATGAGAGCCAAGGCTAAATAGGGAGGAAGAACACGCCCTGGACCTGACAGGAAGACAGGCTGTCAATCACAGGCAAGACAAAATTTAACCACTTAATGGACAGAGGCAACAAGGGCAGAAGACGTGTGGTGCAAATACAATCACAGAACTAGAGCTGTGTTCACACAGTGCGACCAAAAACTTTAAGCCAAGAACAAAACTGCACCCGCCTCCTGCACCGCCGAACAGGCAGAGATGTTACAATAGGTCTGTGAAGACCATTTAAGCAATTACAGTACAGGAAATACGTTGTGTCATGCAGGTAACATCTCTGACTGTAATTGTTCACATTTCTCATCACTTCCTTCTGGCCCCCATAACCACTTCTTCCTGCTGTGACTTTTCTCTGTAAAGTTTGTAACATAGACATCCTTGGCTCCTCACTTTTCCAGACATCTGACCCATATTGTTTTCACCTACATAAAATCTTCATCCATTGCCGCTGCTTACCGGAAAGCAGCAAGACTTCTATGCCCTGGCGTTCAAGGAGCAGGACAGTGAAGTCATCGCAAGGACGTCTGTGCCAGGACGCTTATAGGCCACAGACCTGAAATGACTTGTGACTTACTAGTTACTTACTATGAGTAGATCAGGAAGCTAGAGGCTTCCTCCTCTACTATGTATTAAATCTGCATCGGTGTCATTCAGAAGCCAATACAGTTGATGTGTAAGGGTAACAGCCCCTGTTTCCCCCACTAACTACTCCTCTGGTTACATGCCATCTGCTTGTAAACAGAAAATGGAAGGATAAATGTAGAGCTAGCAGCTGTAAAATAACAGTTATGTCCTCTGACCTCCACATAAGTTGTGAAGCTAAGCATGGATGTTAATTCAGTGGAGCATGGGAAGCATATTGTACATATTTCACATCAAAATTCTCAATAGATTACAAACCTATATTCATCTAATGTGTGTGAGCAGTTTTGAGGAATGATTATTATAGACTGTGAATGAGTGTTTCACTTTTTTTTTTTGATTAGCATCTGGCAAAAGCAGAAATACGGCGATACCTGTAGGTGGCACCATTGAGCCGCCTTAACACGTTCACAGACATTGCTTCTTCTGTTAACCTAACCATAATGATAGGTTTGTTAGTAGCCATGTAAATTAATAATACGTTTTACAAATAAAGTTATACAATGAAAGTCCTAGTGTTCATCCACCTTAATATAGACACAGAACTGGTTTAACAAAGTACACAATTAACTGAAGCCTCTGTTGTCGCCATTTAAAATTATATACAAACCAGTGGCGTAACTACCGCTGTAGCAGCAAAGGGCCCGGGACATTAGGGGCCCGGTGACACCCGGTAACGCTGCTATCATTATACTTGGGGGTCTTTTTGGACCCCTGAGTATAATGATCGGCGGTCCGGGAGAGGTAAGAAACATAAAAAACACTGTTACTTACTTCTCCATGATTCGGGCAGGCTTCGACCTAGTCGTCTAATGTCTCATGACCCCGGCCTGCGTCTGACGTCATTGAAGATAGACTACTTCGGAGGCTGACATCGTAGGAGCCGGGAGATAGGCGAGTAACAGAGTTTTTTTTAAATGTTTTTCTCCCCCCTGGGTCTCCGATTATTATACTCTGGGGTCTGAAAAGACCCCAGAGTATAATAATTGTTTATGGGTGTCCACAGTGGGACATAATACTGTGTGCAGGGAACACTATGGGGGATAATACTGTGTGCAGGGGCCACTGAGGGACATAATAGTGTGTGCATGGTCCACTATGGGGGATAATACTGTGTGCAGGGGCCACTGAGGGACATAATAGTGTGTGCAGGGGCCACTAAGGGACATAATACTGTGTGCAGGGTCCACTATGGGGGATAATACTGTGTGCAGGGGCCACTGAGGGACATAATAGTGTGTGCAGGGGCCACTAAGGGACATAATACTGTGTGCAGGGTCCACTATGGGGGATAATACTGTGTGCAGGGGCCACTATGGGGGATAATACTGTGTGCAGGGGACACTATTGGGGATGATACTGTGTGCAGGAGCCACTATGGGGGATAATACTGTGTGCAGGGCCACTAAGGGACATAATACTGTGTGCAGGGGCCACTATGGGGGATAATACTGTGTGCAGGAGCCACTATTGGGGATAATACTGTGTGTAGGGGCCACTATGAGGGATAATACTGTGTGGAGGGACCACTATGGGGGATAATACTGTGTGCAGGGGCCACTGAGGGACATAATAGTGTGTGCAGGGCCATGGGTAAGAGGGGATCAGTCGAGGTCTTAGTTGTCGGTTGAGGGGGCGGGGGCATGTCAAAAGTTCGCCACGAGAGCCCGCCATTCCTAGTTACGCCACTGATACAAACTAAACTTTCTTTTTATCAGTTCTATAATGTTTCAATATAACAAAATTACACAGAATGCAATATTAATCACAAAATAAACTTGTTGGTGCCCCTCCACTAGCAGACAGCATCTCCACTATAAAAATGGTACATAGAAGTTATGATTTTTGCTGCTGTTCACTACTGAGTTCTTTGCAATTTCACCACTTTAAAGGGAATGTGTAGAGCCATTCTTGTCAAGGGATGTGTAGTATTGCAGCCAAGCCCCTTTCAAGTAAATGGGACTGACCATATTAAATCCTAAAAAGTGCATTGCAATAGTCAAAACCCTAATCCATTTCAAAGGGAGATTTAAAGGGGTATTCCCATAACTCTTGTTCTGCAGCCTACAGGCTCTGTGCTCTCTTCACTTCCTGGATTTCTGGGCACATTGGTGGGCGGAGTTTCACTTGCTCTGCTATCTGCTATGTTTGCAGTCAGTAAAGAGGGATTGGTTGAGCTGGATTTGGGTCAGCTTGCATTACATACAGAGGTAACAGACTCCTTATCTCAGCCCTTATCAGCCAAATTCAGTTAAACTGGCTGATAAGTGGAAAAGCTGAAGATAGACGGCACAGTAACCCCGGAGCTCTCACTTCCCCCCTCTCCTATCTGAGGAGCTCCGTTGCTTGTCAGCTCCTCCCTCCCCCCCGTGAGAGCAGGCAGCTACACTTCACTTAGGAAATGAGCAGATAAGCCCAGTGGCCGTAGACACGCAGTGTCAACAATGAAGTGAATAAATTAAGATAGCGGCCAAACAAAGCAGTTTTGATAAAGCAATGTACTTAGGAAAAGTCTTAAATCCACATAAACTAGCAGTATAGATAAGATGCTTTTCATGGGACAACCCCTTTAACGTACAACTATCATTTCACTTCTTGGTGCTATTGTATAGGCAAGGAACTTGATGAACATTTTTGGAATATACTTCATTAACCCATAGAACTCTACTCTAGGAGAAAGCAAGTTCTGAAGTTAAAGAGTTGTTAGGGACGTCAGTGCTTTTTTCAACCTCTATAGGGAGTATATATATAGATAAATATTTAGCCAGTAACAGGGCAAATTATGGAATTTTAGAAAAATGCAAGAGCAGGACACTATGAACATGTTGACATATTATTGGTCAAATATAAGGACAAGAGGGAAGTCCTTATTTGACCACAATTTATAGCATCAACAACACCCCTGTCTCTGTTTGAGATACTGATACCCAAGCCAGACTGCATCATGGACTACAATATGCACATTAAACTAAATGCAAAAACTATCTATTCACATTGTACAAATATGGTACTGTACAATGTGCACATACTATTCCGAAGTACAGGACATAATATATGGGAATCAGGAAGAGGAGTGCCCCAATACTTCTAAAGGAGAGGGTTCTCGTGTTGTACCAGCATTTTCCAAATGGAATTCCCCAAACTGCAAAAAAGGGAAGCACCCAATAAAAGTTATAGAGTGAAACAAAATGGGATAAGGGAGAATATACCATTTTCATTTGTAAAACTTATACTGAAAATCTTGGCCTCTGCAAAAAAAAATTATTTTCAAAGCATGCCACACATCCTTGGATTGCTGAGTTTACAATGCACCCCTGGTGCACATTAGCGTTTAGACTCCATTCGAGGGAGTCCGCACGAGGACCCCCCCGAACGGAATATCAACACAACTGCAAGCGCTGTGCAGTTAAAGCACATGGACCCCATAGACTATAATGGGGTCTGTCTGCTTGCCGCACACTGCCTAAACAAATGATTTGTGCAGGCAGTGTGCGGCAAGCAGACGGACCCCTTTATAGTCTATGGGGTCCATGTGCTTTTACAGCACATCACTTGCAGTTGCGTTGGTATTCCGTTAGGGGGTCTCCATGCAGACTCTAACCGGACAGAATACATACCCAGATGTGAACCGACCCTTACTCATTTCTTTGTACCCCCACAATGTAGATATTTCCGCTTTTGTCTTGGCTTTACATTATTTTTTGGAAAATAAATTAATGCAACACCTGTGAGGTCCAAATGCTAAACCCCTAGATAACTTCCTTGAGGGATGTAGTTTCCAAAATGTGGTCACATTTTAGCAGTTTTCTATTGTACTGAAACCTTAGGGGCTCTGCAAAATTTTCCTTCCAAGTAAAGTTCTGTCTCTATTTCTCCTTTAACCCCTTTAGAAAATGAAAAATGTGAGGCTCTAGCTAAGGCCCTACATAGCAAAACGCAGCTAAAAAAAAACACTGTGGAAAAAAATGCAGTGGAAATGTATTGAGTTTTTTTCTCCATGTGGTTTTTCATTGTGTTTTTCCTGAGTCTCTCTCAAAGGATTTTTTTTCCTGTATTAAAACTATAGAGAAAACGCCTGCATTTCTGCAGGTATAATTGACATGCTGTGATTTCAGCAGTGCTTTTTTTTCTGCAATGTGTGGATGGGATTAGCCAGAATCTCATTCACTTTGAAGGTACTGAAAAATGCAGCATTTTTGCAATATGGGGCTTCAGCCTAAAACTCAATGTTAAGAACTTATTTAAAACAGATGTTGGGTCCTAATACCCAATATTCCCCTTGATAAATTCCTTGGGGGGTATAGTTTCCAAAATGGGTCACTTTTTGGTTTTCCATTGTTCTGGTACAGGGGCTTTGCAAATTTGGTATGGTGCCTGAAAATTATTTCAGTAAAATCTTCCCTCCAAATTGCATTCTGTCCCTTCTGAAACTCACTTTATGACTCCATAATGGCTATTCCTATATTCAACAAAAATTTGCATAACACATTGTTGGCTGTTTTTTCTTCTTTAATGCCTTGTGAGAGTGAAAAATATAAAGTGACAATTTGATGGAAAAATTTAATTTTTCATTTTCACAGATATAGTCATTTGTTGGAGGTTTCCACTGTTTTGGTAGCTCACAGGCTCTGCAAATCAAAGTCCTAGTGATGTGTTGGAGTCTTATTTTGTTTGTTTGTTTATCATTAGTCCATATTTTTTTCCTCAGAATTGAGTGATTCCATAATTTATTCCCTGTGCTTGTTCTAAAAATCTAACTGTTACTGGCTACCACAATTATTTTTCTGGATTTCTTTTAGTATTTCTTAAAGCCAGAAAGTTGCCATATGAAATACCTTTAGTTTTTTCATGGCTGTGATCTGCTTTTTTTTCTACAAAATTAAACTGAAGGAACATACTCAGGGACTGGTGATTCCATAATTTTTGCCAGGGGTTGTATTCTAATTTTCTGAGATAATGACTTTTGGCTGTTCCTTGGCTATAAGCCATAGTCATCATCAACATTAACAGAAAGAAACATTTGAAAAAGGTCACTATGTTTGTAATGACTCAGTATAATATATAGGGTTCACTTTTTCTAGTGAACACCTAAAAAAAACCAAAACAACTTTTTGATGATATTCTAATTTATTGAGATGCACTAGTATATGTAATGTACATATTTTACCATGCCATACGTATCCATTCATTTCAATGTGCTTAATCAAACCTACAGTGTGCAAAAAAAAACCCCATCAGAATCAAGTTTTTTTTCCCTGAAGCCAATGCATCACAGCTTCATCACATGAATGAAAATCTATTAGTTTGTGAAAGAGAAACAGATGACAACCACATGTTATACTTTTTACATGGATCCAGAGACCTAAAAAGTATAGAAAATGAACAAGAAAAACAGTTGATCTGCATTTCACAGACATGAAAAGCAGATCAGCCATGGAGAGCACCACCATCCACAAATCAGCAGGTTGGTACTTGAATCATAAGTTTAGCATGTGCCTCCGCATCTGCGGCCTTACTCTGTACTCATACAGCAATGCCGAAGCAGTGTTCGTCATGCTAGTTATTGATTTATTTTACTCTTTAAACTACAGATATGCTTGACATTTTCATATGTTTTTGTTACATTATACTGAAACTTCCATTCTTCAAGCAACAGCCTGGTGTTCATAAAAAAAACCCCAAAACTAAAAAAAAAACAAAAAAAAAAAACCCAGACGTGATCAGAGGCCAGTGAAACTCTTAAACATGTTTTACTAGAAATAAGCCAGAGTCATTGTTCAACTCAGGAAGGTAGAAACCTGATCTACACAATGTGACCCAGAACACACATACATAGTCACGAGCAGGCAGTTTCATGACATCAGATGCACTTCCAACTCTATCTGTTAGCAGCTGAACAGACCATTGCATGACTCAATAGTGAGGAATACAGCTGGATGGGTTCAGTGTTTCAGCTATGGATCTGGGAGGTGAAGAGTCTTTCCAGGCACTATTAAGCTAAGGATCCGTGTTGCAGAATATAGCTAAAAGATGCAGCACTTTTTCCCACAGCGTTTTTTATTGCATTTTTGCTGCATTTTTTTTTATCCCTTATCAAGTCTATAGGGAGAATGCAAGCAATTCCGCAGGTAAAATTGACGTGCTGAATGTGGGTGGGATTAGCTAGAATCTTATTCACTTTGCTGGTATTTTTTTTCTGCAGCAGCCAAAAATGCTCTGCTTCTGCAAAGTGAGGCCTTAGCTTTAAGAAGATTTACAGTCAAACTTAAAGGGGCTCTATCATTGGAAAAAGGCAATTAATCACATCCTTGCATAGCCTTTAGAAAGGCTATTCCACACCTACCTTTAGTATGTAAATTGCCTCAGTAGATTTTGAATAAGTCCGTTTTATTTATACGCTAATTAGCTTCTCGGTGCACCGAGCAAGCCTCTTCGTGCACCGAGCTGCATCGTCTTCTGTATATACAGCACAGGCTGCATAGAGAGGAGAGCTAGCTGACAACTTCCTATGCAACGAGAACCTAATTAGCATATGAATAATAACGGACTTATTCAAACACTACTTAGGCGATTTACATACTAAAGGTAGATGTGAAATAGCCTTTCTAAAGACTATGCAAGGATGTGATTAGTTAAAAATGACTTTTTCCAATGATAGAGCCCTTTTAAAGTACTTGTTCATTTTTATGCATGTAAGACATAAAGGATGCACCAAAATTAAGCTTAGGCCTCGTTCATATCTGCGTCAGTAATCTGTTCGGGGTAGTCCATATGGGGACCCCCTCGAACGGACTACCGAACGCATTGGCAAGCGGTGTACAGTGAAAGCACACGTACCCCATACACTATAATGGGGTCCGTGTGCTTTCCGCACGGTCTGCGCATGAGTCATGCGGACAGGAAAGTAGATTGTGAACTACTTTTCTGTCCACATGATCCGTGCAGAGAGCGTGCGGAAAGCACATGGACCCCATTATAGTCTATGGGGTCCAGGTGCTTTCACTGTACACCGCTTAACAATGCGTACAGTAGTCCGTTCAGGGGGGTTCCCGTGCACACTCCCCTGAAAGGATTACCGACGCAGATGTGAAAGAGGCCTTATATGTAAAAAAACCCCCCAAAAAACTGGACCCCACCTATCCAAACCTAAAATGTGTCAGAAGTTTTTTGGTTTGTTTTTGAATGGCAGTGCCCTTAAATTCACAACATAATCTAGACATTATGCAGGGTCCATTCTCACCTGGTGGACTGGCTGGAACTTGTAGTTCAAGTTCTTAGTTGCATCTGTCTCTGTTTTTCTCTGTTCTGGAATTTCCAACCTGCCCCTACTTGTTGTCTCAGGTATTTTGTTTTCTCTGAAGTGTACTGTAGGTTCTGTACTTTTGGTATTCTCTGCCTGCATTCAAGTATAAGTGACCTTCTTCTTACTGATATTTCCACTAGTATTTAGTTTCACGTTTTCCTTCACCATGTAAACCTCTTTCCTTGAACATGTTTTAGTTTCCATTTATAATCTCTTGGGTATACCAATTGTAGACATTTTTCCTAGCTCTGTTTTAAGTTACTGTACATAGTCTACTATGGTCACAACTCATTCTATGACTGATCCTTATAGATTGATCCTCATATATTTACAAGATGACGGAGGTCTCTTACAGTAGTGCTTATGGCACTGATGGCAACTCTGGCTGTAGTATATACAATGTGAGGCCGGAGTCCCACGGGTCGGAAACGCCGTGATTTGCCTGATACGGTTTTGGAAATCACAGCATGTCAATTCTATCTACGGAAACACCGGTGGTTTCCTCATAGATATAATTGTATCAGAAAGTCTGCAGAGGGAAACTCTGCAAACTTTCTGTTTAAAGCGCTGCGGGAAGAACCACGCTTTATTGCTGCGGGTTGTCCCTTGGGGCCTTAGCCTTAAAGGGATTTTTCATGCTGATGACCTTATACACAGGATAGGTCATGACTATATGATTTGTGGAGAACCATCACCAGGACTTTGCATATACTGTATCAGATGACGATTAGATTGGCTGCCTTTAGGCTTTGAAAGCTGGTGCAGTGGATGAGAAGTGAGTACAGGCTGTTTGTATTAAATAGGAGTGGTGCTGGAACCATTACCGTATATACTCAAGTATAAGCTGACTTTTTCAGCACATTTTTCATGCAGAAAAAGCTCTCCTTGGCTTATACACGAGTCAGGGTCCACGGAGCACAGAAAACTGGAATGACCTGGAAGGGGGAGGTCCTTTAGTGCTACTGCTCTGTGATTTGCTTGTCATGAGGTCACGTGACTGTGATGTCATCAAAGGTCCTGTAGCCACTGGTATGTAACATCTGCAGATAAGGTTGAGTCTAAATCCTAGTAGCTCCGCCCACACCGATCACATGGTCATAATGCCATCAGAGGTCCTTTAGCACACTAGGATTTAGCATCTACCCTGCAGATGAGTGGCCAGGGTTCATTGTGTCTTATGGAAGATGGCTGTTGTATGGAGGAGGGGAAGCTACAGTAAAGTGACACACACAGGGACCTTCCTTTAGTTACTCTGCCTATTAATGTCAGGCATTTGGGGTTATTCATTTAGTTTCAGTAACTCCATGTGCCTCACATTAATAACAGTTAACCCCATCATGTCCCTCCTATTAACCCCTGTGTGCCCCATATAAGGGTTACTAATATGTGAGACACATGGGGGTACAAATGAAGGACCTTAATCATGAAGATACCTAATTATTACCTCCATATGTCCCACATATCAGTAACTCTTAATGTGAGGGACATGATGGGGTTAACTGCTATTACTATGATCCCCATGGAGTTACTAAGCTGCAATGCACATGACCAGACTTTTTATCTGCAATGGTGGATCCCCCCCTCAGCTTTACTTGAGTCAAAGAGTTTTCCCAGTTTTTTGTGGTAAAATTAGGGGTCTCGGCTTATATTCAGGTCGGCTTATACTGAAGTATATACGGTACTATGAATAGGAACAGCCTACGTGTGCTCTTCACTCATTGCACCAGCTTGTAGAGCCTAAATGCTGCTGAAACAGGGGTAGTCAAGGGGTGGTCCTCCTTAGTGATCCCCCTCCATGTATGACTGTGCATACATATGCTGCCTTCTAATTCAACTGCATTTTCATAGTGACAGGTTTCCTGTTCTAAAGTATTATATAAACTTTAACCCTTTTAGTACTGTATTTCACCTGGTCATGTTACTATTGATTTAGTCTCACCTAGCAGGTAGTTTCATGTGACCAGTGACTCACTGCTTTAAACTTGGAACACTGTGTTGTATTGGTAGGTTTATTTTTCTTAGGTGGAGCAGGGTCATTCATCTTTTCTAAATGACATTTCTACAACACTCCACTATAGAGATTTGTGAGTTTACAAATGCAGTCTTTGAATCTTAAACGATCTTTATGAGTGCAAAATTGGTAGTATATTCATAAATATAAAGATAAAAAATATATACTCCAGATATAAATTCTCTATGAACAGATCTAATACGGGTGTTTATGAAGAGTGTATGGCAACATAATGTATCTCTGTATCTCTGTATTCCATATAACACCATATATCAGAGATACAAAGTGATTACTGTTAGGGGATCGTAGCATGACTTGGAGCATAGTAGGTATACAGCGATACAGTAAGGACCTGTTGGGTTTAATGGTGCCAAATTTCAAATTATAGCACCCATATCCTTATTTCTCTTTCTTTCTATTAATATGTACTTTTCATTTTCTTTTCATGCACTTCACTACAGACATTTTTAGAAATGAATTGTTTAGAAATGTTATAACCTACTTGGGACAAACTGATACTTGACTTATTCATTCCAACTTCTATTACATACCCCTCCCAGAAGACATTTTTTTCTCTGAGAATGAGCATTTATCACTGTAGGTAACTCAAACATCAATCAGCCACACAAGCAGATAAGACCCTAGGTATGACCTTAAGGCTAAGGCCCCACGGGACAATATGCGGTGCTAAAGCGCTGTGGGAAAAACCATGGTGGGAATGCATTGTGGATCTTCCCGCAGCGCTTTGAACAGAAAGTTCACAGATTTTTTTCTCCATGGACTTTCTGTTACCGTCATATTTACGGAAAGCCATTGGCATTTACATAGATGTAATTGACATGCTGCAATTTCCAAAACCGCGCCGGTTTTGGAAATTGCAGCGTGTCCATACTGCGATTTTTCCCACAAAGTGGGCATCAGATTCACAAGAATCCCATGCACTTGGCAGTTATTGTTTAATGCAGCGATTTTTCCCACAGTGTTTCCGACCCATGGGGCCCTGGCCTTAAAGGGGGATTCCACTTTTCAAATAATTAATAGCAAGCACATGAGAAATTCTGAACAGACCTTAAATATCCCTTCTCAGCTGCTGATTGGAAACGAGGCTTGGAATTGGTTCAGCGTCTCAGAACTCTGACTAGCTTTGGTCAGTGAATGCTGGCAACCTTAAAGTGCCAGGAGTAAATATGAATAGTGCTTTAATGAGGAGAATTTATTGTGGTGCATATAAATAGTGGTTTACAGAAATTATATAGTCCAATAGCAGATTTCAGAATGGGCCGCACATCAGCCTAAATACTATATTTTTCAAAATTGACAAATACTATTATATATATCCTCAGTGAGCAATTCACTGCTCTATCAAAAAAAGCTCTGGCTGCCTGCGACCAACACTAGGGGGAGATCAGTACCTAAGAGGTTATACAGCTGACATAAAAGTCAATGGGATCTGAAAGAATCTCTATGCAGTGAGCTCTCCCTAGTGACAGCTGCAGGAAAATAATTTCATTTTGCTGGGAAGTAGAAGAAGAAATTCTGTGCTGTGCCCTCCTTCCAGCAAAGACCCCATAGTAGGCGCATAGTCTGCCTATATCTAAGATACAGTAGAGCAACAGTTAAGCAAGTAGGCCTCTTTCAAGCTATATATAATATCAGTTGATGACCATTAAAGAGTAGCACTACAAAATGGTCCAACTGGGAGTGGTGAGAAGGAAATATTGCCATATTCTGGTGGTTACAGTTGCCACCTTCCTTGTGAAAAACATAAGGTGGCAGCAGTCCTTTACATTTTCTGAAACAGAAAACATTCAGGATTTGGCCTGCAATCAACTGCAGGGAGGAAACAGAATAGTATAGTCCACTAGAAACAGAATAGACCACTTACCTGCACAGTTCCGCTGTCGCTCCCCGTTCATCTCGGTCCGTGTGTGCCCCTAGCTCCCAGGTTAGTGATACAGACCTAGGAAGAAGTCGGGGCTTGTGACTTAGGAGAGTGTGGGTGGGTTCTGGGAGGGGAGACGTGAGTGATGCACTCACGTCATCTCTCTCAGTACCCGCCCACACTCTCCTAAGAAACAACAAGCCCTGCCTACTCCCAACATCTCTAACACTAGCCTAGGGAGGCGGGGGCGCGCACAGCGCTCTGAAGGCCTGTAAATGAGAGAGAAGAGGAGCAAGAAGAACTGGGAGCGGCAGCGATCTGTGTAGGTAAGTGAACACCAGGGGGGACTAAGTAGCCAGAGGATTTTTTTTTAATCACTACACTGCGTAGAGTCTAAAAATTTTTGGACTCCATACTGTGTAATGAATAGGATCGTTTTTAAAATATGATCTTCGATTATTAAAAAAATCCCATTGACTTGCATTAGGATTGGAAATGGGATCAGGATCGGGTTTGAATGGAAAATGATCGGAAATCGGATATTAAAAACGATCCTGAAATCTCAAGATCGGCTCAACCCTATTTGCTACTTAAAAACCATGACCCTACTTCTCATAAACAAGGCTTCATGAACATGATTGTATTTCTACTCAGTGAGCTATCCATTTTTTAATAGATAAGGAATAATTTGGTAGTCTCTTCTACCATACCATATAGTAGTAGTTTATCCCCCCTGTATGTGCACTATTGGCACGTGACAGTATCTTTTTCAACGGCTTTCAAATTTTTTTCAAAATTTTCAAATGTTAAAATATCATAAAAATGAATACTCATTCTAAAAATCATACTTTTCAGACAATGCTAAAATCTTTAAGTACTCTTTGATTTGCATGGACAAATCCAGTCTTATTTGTTCTTATTCTTTTATTTCTTCCGTCTTTAAGGCTTAGTCACCAAAATATAGCTTTTTTTGTTGAAGTTTTGTTTTTTTTTTTTGACAAAGCCAAGAATGTCTACAAAAGGAATGGAAAATATACAGAAAGCTCTTCATGGAAATACTTTCTGCTCAATCCACTCCTGGCTTTGGCTCAAAAAACCGCAGCAAAATAAGCTGCATTTCTGCAACATGGGACCTCAGCCTAAAAGTCATGTTCTTTATGAAAGGGACCAGAATGACAATGAATATAAACATCTTGCTCTCATTGTACACTATCTTGATTTTTAAATTTTTCTTTTTGAGTACTCTGCTATGAATCCTGTGATGCCTCACATTTGTAGCTAGTGACAGTACTACTTCTACCTGATGGGTGGCTATAGTTAAAGTGTCATTATCCTTCAATATTCTTCTAAAAAAAATATAAGTGTCTATAGGTATACAGCCAGAGATCATCTTCTTCATTATAACTGTGCGACAGGTGAACACAGACATAAGCGGTTCTCTGGGTAAGGATATAAATGGATCCTTTTATCTATATGTTATCCTTCATCTTCAGTAGCTCATAATAAAGCACTCCTTATGCCTCTCTAACAATCTATCATAATTTATGAAAAATGCAACTTGGTGGCTACGTCCTTTGAATGCAGCCAAATAGACAGGAGGAAGCGGTAGCTATGGTAGGAATTTGTGTCCGACAGATTCTCACTATATATATACAGTTAGGGCCAGAAATATTTGGACAGTGACACAATTTTCGCGAGTTGGGCTCTGCATGCCACCACATTGGATTTGAAATGAAACCTCTACAACAGAATTCAAGTGCAGATTGTAACGTTTAATTTGAAGGGTTGAACAGAAATATCTGATAGAAAATGTAAGAATTGTACACATTTCTTTACAAACACTGCACATTTTAGGAGCTCAAAAGTAATTGGACAAATAAACATAACCCAAACAAAATATTTTTATTTTCAATATTTTGTTGCGAATCCTTTGGAGGCAATCACTGCCTTAAGTCTGGAACCCATGGACATCACCAAACGCTGGGTTTCCTCCTTCTTAATGCTTTGCCAGGCCTTTACAGCCGCAGCCTTCAGGTTTTGCTTGTTTGTGGGTCTTTCCGTCTTAAGTCTGGATTTGAGCAAGTGAAATGCATGCTCAATTGGGGTAAGATCTTGTGATTGACTTGGCCATTGCAGAATGTTCCACTTTTTTGCACTCATGAACTCCTGGGTAGCTTTGGCTGTATGCTTGGGGTCATTGTCCATCTGTACTATGAAGCGCCGTCCGATCAACTTGGCAGCATTTGGCTGAATCTGGGCTGAAAGTATATCCCGGTACACTTCAGAATTCATCCGGCTACTCTTGTCTGCTGTTATGTCATCAATAAACACAAGTGACCCAGTGCCATTGAAAGCCATGCATGCCCATGCCATCACGTTGCCTCCACCATGTTTTACAGAGGATGTGGTGTGCCTTGGATCATGTGCCGTTCCCTTTCTTCTCCAAACTTTTTTCTTCCCATCATTCTGGTACAGGTTGATCTTTGTCTCATCTGTCCATAGAATACTTTTCCAGAACTGAGCTGGCTTCTTGAGGTGTTTTTCAGCAAATTTAACTCTGGCCTGTCTATTTTTGGAATTGATGAATGGTTTGCATCTAGATGTGAACCCTTTGTATTTACTTTCATGGAGTCTTCTCTTTACTGTTGACTTAGAGACAGATACACCTACTTCACTGAGAGTGTTCTGGACTTCAGTTGATGTTGTGAACGGGTTCTTCTTGACCAAAGCAAGTATGCGGCAATCATCCACCACTGTTGTCATCCGTGGACGCCCAGGCCTTTTTGAGTTCCCAAGCTCACCAGTCAATTCCTTTTTTCTTAGAATGTACCCGACTGTTGATTTTGCTACTCCAAGCATGTCTGCTATCTCTCTGATGGATTTTTTCTTTTTTTTTCAGCCTCAGGATGTTCTGCTTCACCTCAATTGAGAGTTCCTTTGACCGCATGTTGTCTGGTCACAGCAACAGCTTCCAAATGCAAAACCACACACCTGGAATCAACCCCAGACCTTTTAACTACTTCATTGATTACAGGTTTACGAGGGAGACGCCTTCAGAGTTAATTGCAGCCCTTAGAGTCCATTGTCCAATTACTTTTGGTCCCTTGAAAAAGAGGAGGCTATGCATTACAGAGCTATGATTCCTAAACCCTTTCTCCGATTTGGATGTGGAAACTCTCATATTGCAGCTGGGAGTGTGCACTTTCAGCCCATATTATATATATAATTGTATTTCTGAACATGTTTTAGTAAACAGCTAGAATAACAAAACTTGTGTCACTGTCCAAATATTTCTGGCCCTAACTGTACATATGGAGTTGTTGATCCATGAACGGTCACATGTCATCTACAAATAATAATAATAATAATAATATAAATTTTATTTATATAGCGCCAACATATTCTGCAGTGCTGTACAATTAGTAGGGTTCAAATACAGACAGAAAGATACATTACAAAGAAAGTCATTTCACACAATGGGACTGAGGACCCTGCTCACAAGAGCTTACAATCTATGAGGTAGAGGGGGTGACACAAGAGGTAGCAGGGGCGGTATTGCTTATGCAGAGGTCAGACACTTTTGTAATAGAGGTTACTGTCATTACACAAATATAAAACTTTATGAGCCATCACTAATGGTGTCCTTTAACATGTGGATGGAGCTTGGACCTATAAAGTTAGCCTGAAATGGCATCATATCATGTGGGGTAATGTGGGAGCGGGGACAGAGGAGGGTTAAATTTTGGGGATTCTAATTATAGTACGGAAGGGTTTACATTAGGAATTGTGTTAGGCTTGTCTGAAAAGATGTGTCTTTAGTTTGCGTTTGAAACTGTAGAAATTGTAAGTTAATCTGATTGTCTGGGGTAGAGCATTCCAGAGAAGTGGTGCAGCTCGGGAGAAGTCTTGTATATGAGTGTGGGAAGTTCTGATAATAGAGGATGTAAGTGTTAGGTCATTGAATGGAGAACACGGGTTGGGCGGTAGACAGAGATGAGGGAGGAAATGTAGGGAGGTGCAGCATTATGGAGAGCCTTGTGGATGAGAGTGATAACTTTATATTTTATTCTATACTGAATAGGCAGCCAAAGTAGCAACTGGCATAGACCAGAGGCATTGCTGTAGCGTCTAACCTGATAGATGAGCCTGGCCGCTGCATTCAGAATAGATTGTAGAGGGGAGAGTTTAGTGAGGGGAAGACCGATTAGTAAGGAGTTACAGTAGTCAAGACGAGAATGAATCAGGGCTCGTTTACATCTGCGCCCGGTCCTCGTTCTGCAGGTTTCCGTTTCCTGCACAAAACAGAGACAGGAGATGGAAACCTGCAGGACTCTTTCATACTCGTTCATTTGAATGGGTTTGAAAGATGTCCAGCCATGAGCGGTGGTGAGCGTTTTATGCTCTCCGCCGCGAAACAGTTTTTTTTTTTAAATCGGACACAGAGTCAGACATGCAGTACTCTGTGTCTGATTTTAAAAAAAACGTTTCGCGGCGGAGAGCATAAAACGCTCACCGCCGCTCACGGCCGGACTCGGTCTGACAGGTTTTCGTCTTCTGCATGTAGAAGATGGAAACCACAGAACGGAGTGTGAACCTAGCGTCAGAGAGACAATAAGTGTCTTTAGGATATCTCTGGTAAGGAAAGGGCAGATTCTGGAGATGTTTTTGAGGTGGAGGTGACATGAACATGCAAGTGATTCAATATGAGGGGTGAAGGAAAGGTCTGCATCAAACATGACCCCGAGGCAGCGGGCATGCTGCCTAGGAGTTATAAGATGCATATGCAATATGTGTGTCCTAGCTAATTTGCTATCTTTCATTTTTTTGTGACCGCTGAATAGCAAAACATCAAGAAACAAATCAAATCATATCAGAAGCAGAACTACTATTGGAGAACAACATCGTAAGCCTGTCCAAACTGAAAAGATATCCCAGTCACTTACCTATATGGGGTGCAGCATTAGCAATCGCTCTTAGACCCTGGACCCTGAGGGGGGCATAAGTTCTATTGCCACATAAAACATACCATTATTCTAAATGGCACAAGGTAGTGGTGCCTTCAAACACTTTTACCTCTGGCATTATTATTTTAAGAGATATCATCAAGTGAAAAAAATAATAAATTCGTTGAGATTGGAAGCAGCTGGAAATAATACAGGTAGACCTTTAGTGTTCTTTGGAAAAGATGATAATCTCCTCTTTAATACATCACCAGAAGTGTTTCAGATTTTTCATAATGCCTAAGATGTATCTTTTTTTCTCTTCATTACCCACACAAGCCCATACACATCAAGGGAAAGAATAAGAAATGCAGGACTTCACAGAAATAAGCCAAAATGTGTTATTAACCCCTTAAGGACCAGGCCATTTTTTGGTTTTGCATTTTCGTTTTTCCCTTCTCACATTTCAAGAGCCATAACTTTTTCATTTTTCAGTTCACAGAGTCACATGATGGCTTATTGTTTGCGGGACAAATTGTACTTTGTAATGGCACCATTCAATATGCTGTGCAATGTACTGGGAAGCTGGAAAAAAATTCAGAATGAGGTGCAATTGGAGAAAAAATGCATTTGCGCCATATTCTTATGGGTTTAATTTTTACAGCGTTCACTGTTTGGTACAAATGACATGTTACCTGTGTTCTACGTGTCAGTACGAACGCGGTGATACCAAATTTATATAGTATTTGAAATGTTTTGATACTTTTAAAAAAATGATAAACTTTGCAAAATAGAAAAAAAAATTTTGTGTCATCATGTTCTAATACCTGTAACTTTTTCATATTTCCATGTATGGAGCTGGTTGTGGTGTCTTTTTATGCGGGACAAGATGACGTTTCTATTGATACCATTTGGGGAAAGATCTGATGGTTTGATCACTTTTTGTTCAATTTTTTATAGGAGGAAAAGTGTTGAAAAAAACGCTTTTTGGCTGTTTTTATTTTTTTTGCCGCTACGCCGTTCGCAGTACGGGATAAATGTTTTAATATTCTAATAGTTCGGGCATTTTGGAGCGCGGGGATACCTAATATGTTTATGTTTAATGTTCTTTAATTACTTTTATAGCTAATCTAGGGAAAGGGGGGTGATTTGAACTTTTATATTTTTTTTATTTTTTTAATACTTTTAAAAACTTTTTTTTTCTTCTGTTACATTTATGATCAGACCCCTTAGGTACCTTGAAACCTAGGGGGTCTGATCGCTCATACTATTCACTGCAATACTACAGTATTGCAGTGAATAGCAAAATCGCAGCACTTCTATTAGACGATGCCTCTGGCATCGTCTAATAGATCTTGTGCAGAGACAAGCCTGGAAGCCTTCAATAGGCTTCCGGCTGTCATAGCAACCGATCACCGCCCTCATGTGACGTTCAGGAGGGCGGCGATCGGCGAAACATGGCGGCGCCCATGCCACCGGCGCCGTTTACACACTGCGGTCACGTTTGACCGCAGTGTGTAAAGGGTTAACAGCAGCGGTCGGCTCGGGCACCGACCGCTGCTGTTAGTGGCAGGTCCTGGCTGTATGATACAGCCGGCATCTGCCCTGTATGGAGCGAGCTCAGCGTGTGAGCTCGCTCCATACATCCCCATGCGACCCATGACGTACAGTTACGTCAAGGGTCGCTAAGGGGTTAATACCATTCCTGCCATCTGCCATAATAGTACAGCAGATTTTGGTGATTAAATATGGTGGCCACTTAGGGGCCACTTTAGCCACCAGGTCTCCTCTCTATTGTACTATGAACTTTCTGTGAAAAGCGCTGTGGGGGAAAAAAGAGTTGTGTTTCCACTGCAGATTTTCCTGTGGCGCTTTTTTGCTGTGGCATGCTACATGCGGCCTTAGCCTTAAGTGGATTACCCTTGGGAAAACAGCTTTTAGAGCATTCGTCTCTGGTGAATATTATAATTTTCACTCTGCAAAGCTGATGGTGCATTCATTCCTGAAAAATAAATGAATGCAACACTTAGAGAGCCTTCATACGGAGTATACGCTCCACTCATTCTGAACGTAACAGTCATTCAGAATGAGCGCGTAAAAACCAGCTCCCATTGACTTGAATGGGTGAGGCATATGAGCGCTACCTATTGAAATCAATGGGAGGCTTTTTTCCCTACTGCTTTCAATGTGATACGCGCGTATCACATTGAAAGCAATAGGGAAAAAAGTCAAACCATCTCCAAAATACAAATAGTGCTGCTTCTCTCTGCAGTTTATCTCCACATATGGTAGTTGAGTGAGGTATTCTGGGTACATCAATGTCATATATGTGGGCATAAATTTCTGTTTGGGCATACAGCAGGGCACACAAGAAGCACTGTTTGTCTTTCAGAGAGCAGGTTTAGATGGTTTTTGGATACCTTATCATATATGCAGAGTCCCTGAGATATCAGTAAATTGGAATCTGCCAGAAATTGAAATTGAAATATATCAAGGTGTATAGTGAGCATTAGTTTCCCAGAAGTAAATATATGAGCTGTGCGGAGTACATTAGGAACGCCAAATCCCAAACTACTTTCCCATTAGCTCTTATGACATCGACAGGGGTGTCATTTTGGGGGCTCAGTGGTGTATTTTCCCCTAAAAGTTCTAAATCAGGGGTGTACCCTGATATATTCTTGCACAGTATATCCATTTCCTTCTTGCCGGAGCCAGTTTTATTCTAATGATATAGCAATTTTTGGAATTTTTGTCTTCAAATTGTATAAGCTATATATTTTTTTATTTTCTGGCAATGTGGCCTTATGAGAGCTTGATTTTTGCAGGATGAGATGTATGTTTCAATTCTACCAATACTATGCTTCCCTCAATCTAGTACAGTGGTTTGTGGCAAGTTCTTTCCCATAGCTCCGTACTATTACAGCAGGTATCAGGAAGAGGTTAAAGTATATTACACAATTTACTAATGACACAAATGCTGCCAGAATAGCAAAAGTTGTTCAAAAGTTTATTTATGTTTTAAGAGAGCCTAAAATGCATACAAGTAATTCATAACATCTTTCTCAATGGATTTGATAAAATTGAAACAAAAATACTATAAAATTAAACTTATTATTAATTATCATTATTATTATATAAGATATTAATATAGACCCATCAATAGAGCACCTTGATTTATTGCCACCTCCTAACAAATGAAAGGCTGTGATCAGTGACTCACTGGTTTATACTTGGAACACAATGTAATAGTAGGCTTGCTTTGCCTAGGTGGAGCATTCCCATTTTTCATTTTCGAAGGTTATATGTGATTTTGTAATCTAATTATACTAAAGAGTCATTTCATTGTGACTTACTCTAACTCTTACCCATGAATAGCAACAGTACACTTCAAATTTCACATCACTGGCACTTATTGCCTCAGGTTTTCAGGGAATTGGGATTTGGATGCACACCATGTGCCTAAAAACTGAACTAAGTCAGAATATGAGCAGGAGTTGCTGTCATAAAAATAAGCTGCACTGATCTTGTGTAATAAAAACCTTTGCATGGCTTGTTACTGTGTAATAGAGCTCTTTCTTGTAATAAACCATGCACCTACATCAGTTGCATATGAGCTTTTGTTAGGAAAATTGCTAGGACAGCAATTTCCCAGTAGCTGCTGGAAACCATGGGCTAAGTGGCACAAGAGACAGCGAGCCCTAAGCTGAAGCCCCCCACTGCCCTTTCCTGTTTGCCTGGTCCTATCCTACGTGAAAACACAAAACGCAGACAAGACAAACAACAACAAAAGGAGGTCAGCTAGTCAGGGTTCGGTAACAGTCGAGCAATGCAGTGCCAAATCGAAGTGCAAAAGAATTGTCAATAGGGAAAGCCAAGGTCAGGATTAAGAATACAAGTAATAACAGCAAGAGAAATGCCAGAAAGCACGAGGCAATAGCAAGCACCAATGTGAATGTGAGCCAAAAATAAATAGGGAGGAAGAACCCGCCCTGGAGTTGATAGGTGGACAGGCAGTCAATCACAGGGCAAGACTATAATTAACCACTTCATGAACAGAGGCAAATAAAAGCAGAAGACGGGTGTGGTGGAAATTCAATCACAGAACTAGAGCTGTGTTCACACAGTGTAACCAAAAACTCTAAGCAAGGAACCAAACTGCACATGCCTCCTGCACATGCGTGCAGAGGGTGGCGCAGAGACCCGAACAGGCAGAGACGTTACAGCTTTAGCCGAAAATTAGAATATTATTATGTTGTACAATTTATTATTAAATTCTAATTTTAAACCTCCTCTAAAGAGGGTCTTTCACTAAGCACGAAATAGTAAATGCCATACATCTCAGGTATCTCTGGCACTCCCACTAAAGTTCAATGTACAAAAGGGGTAAAGGACCCCAAATTCTCAGGATTGGTGGGGGTTTCAGCAAAATAAAAAACTAATATATCTCTATATATAACTCTTTTTCATGGCATAATGGCACCAAGTCTTGTAGAGTAAAGGACTTGGTGCTCATTTGCCACTTATTGCCACTTTAGGCAGTTACTGTGGAGCATATAATACTGGAAGGGGCCCACTGTTGGGAGCATATAATACTTGGTGGGGGCCACTGTGGAGCATATAATACTGGGTGGGGGCCACTATGAAGCATATAATACTTGGGGGCCACTGTGGTAAGCATATAATACTGAGTGATAGCCACTGTGGGGAGCATATAATACTGGTTGGGACACTGTGTGGAGCATAGTATACTGTGTGTGCTGCCACTAGGAAGCATATTATAAGATAAGATAATCCTTTAATAGTCCCACAGTGGGGAAATTTCAGTATGTTACAGCAGCATAGTAGTACAGATACAGGATAATACACAGTAATATATATTATGGAAGTAGACACCCATATGCTGAGAAGAGAAGATATACTGGAGTCTATAGCAGCTAAGGAACAGAGGAAGAAAGAAGGAAGACTTCATAATCATAATCATTAGTTCTCTGTGCGAAGTGATCTTCGTTTGGTCTGATGTAGATTAAGATAAGATAAGATATTCCTTTAATAGTCCCACAATGGGGAAATTTCAGTGATACAGTTTCATAGATGGTACAGTAGTATATAACAAGAGAGAAACACATAGAACCTCATGGCATAGAAATCCTAGGAATCAGAGCAACTAAAACAAAAGAAACAGAGACACACTGCAGGATCATTTAGTTCTCTGTGTGGAGTGATGTTGATAATACAGCCGAATGTGGTTGGAGGACACGAGGAGGGGGGGTCACAGCATGTAGATATAACAGGCAGAAAAACATTTTTTGCAGAGGTGGGGGACATATGCAGCTATCATGATAACATGTGGCAGTTCCTTTGGTAAGTGGTGAGATCTCCTGCTCACAGCTGATAGTTTGGTATCTTGCATCAGCACTATTGTCCATTAACCACAAAAAAAATGCCCCAAATGTCCTTCATCACAAGCCCTCCTCCTCCTTACCACTGTGTTCTACTTCCCCAAAGAAGTCTGAAGCCATCCAGGTATACATGGTGCTGTTCTCTTGCCAAGCTTCCATAACTCCTGGGGTAGGTGGGTGATGGTAGGTTCCCAGGCTGTAGCAGAGTTCCATGTGTACACAGTAATAGAAAGAAATACCAGTCAGCTGTAGCATCTTCACACATCAGCAATAGACTCCAAAAATCATCTCCTTGAACGAAGAAGTCCGCATTTCCATGTAGGTTTCTCTTCCATGCCGCATGGTGAGACATGCTGTTCTAGCTCTGGGGGGATGGTAATAGGCACATGTGTAGATACAGGAAACCAGCTGAACCAGGTCTTGAGTCCATGCTTTACAATAGAAACAAAAGGAACAAACAACTCCACAGGGTCTTCCATTCGATTTATAGATGCCAATTCATAGTGCTAGTTTCTTCGTTACAGGATTTTTGAAGATACAGAGAAAAAGAGTGAGAAAAGGAAGAGAAAGGAAAGATAAAGGTTGCTCCCAGCTTGGAGCCCTGTATCGAGGCAGCCACTAAGGGCGCCAGGAAGCTTTCCGCTCAGCAGGGAGATGATAGAAATGTAGTACAGATACCTCTCCGCTCAGCAGGGAGATGATAGAAATGTAGTACAGTTACCTCTCCGCTCAGCAGGGAGATGTACAGCCTGATCGTGGTTGGAAGGAAGGACTTGAAATAGCGCTCCTTCTCACATTTGGGGTGAAGCAGACGGTCACTTACAGTCCTGCTAAGTGCCATCAGGGTCCCATACATGGGGTGGGATTTATTCTCCAGCATGGAGCTCACCACGAACAGTATCCTTCTGTCACCCACCACCTGTACTGGGTCCAGGGGGCTTCCCAGGACAGAGCTGGCCCTTCTGATCAGCCTGTCAAGTCTACTATACTGTGTGTGAGAGGGCTATGTGGAGCATATAATGCTGTATGGGGGCCACTGTGGAGCATATAAGGCTGAACAAATTGAGAACCCCATATCAGACTCTCAACTCAACATGTATCAATGGATCGGAGTATCACGGTCCTCCGGATGAGACAGTTGAAGTACCCGGCCTGAAGAGTCTCTCAAACTGTAATATCAACCATTATATTCAGGACCATTGAGTGATTGATATCAGCTGGTTTAGATAACAAATACTTAAAAGTGATGAACTCAATAAACTGAATTTATGTATATTCAAGGCAGGATTTTATTTGTTTCTTTTAGTTTGAATCTGTTGAACATCTAGCTTATAACCTCCACGCCAACAGAAATAAAGGACAGGCACGTACAGAGAATTTTACTGCCTCAATGTTTTCAAGCATGAACAAGGGGCCGGCTTAACCATTATCAGTAAGTTTGAGGTGCTGATACTGAGAAAAAAAGTTGCACACCTAAAGTTTACTTTTTGCTCTGCTAATGTGGCTACTTTTATGTGCAAACGTGATAAACCAACAATGTGCCTGAGCCTGACCTTTACCTAGCCAACATGTTTAAAAATACAGTAGAACTGCTTATTATTTCTTATGCCTAATGATATTGATGAAAATTTCATACAACACTGTTATATTATTATTATTATTATTATTATTATTATTATTATATTTTTCTGTTTTCATACAGCACCAATAAGCCCATGGTGCTATACATATGGAAAATGTTTTCATAGATAACACAATAACAATGCAACAAACTAACTTATTAATCACTTTAAACAATGGGAAGAAGGTCCTTGTCCATAAAGGTTTAAAGTCTATGGTGGTATAGTAGCAGTAGGGTTGTTGGAGGTTGTAAACATTCCTGATAAGTTTTCAGGTTTTTAAGGTTGCCCTTCAAGGTTGTGCTTGTGTGGAAGAATCTTATGTATTCGTGGTAATTATGCTAATACCTACTAATGTTTTCTCCATAAACTGCCAGTTCACCCAGTCAAAGGTCTTCTCAGCATCTGTAGATAGCTGCATGAGAGTCATACTGGACAGCAGGGCACCATTGAGGAGTTCAATGGCTCTGGTGGTGCTATCCCTTGCCCACGGCCAGGGTGAATGATTTCTTCTAGTGGGGGTGTCAGATATTAGGAAAGCATGTTGGCGAGGTGTTTAATATCAACAAGTAGGAGAGAAATCGGATGATAGCTGGTGAAGAACTAAGATTCTTTACCCGGTTTACACAGCATTGTGCCTGTTCACACGTAGTAAATGCGCGTGTATTTTGGCATAATACATGTGTAAAAAATACACGTGTAAAAATAAAACTCCTGTTGACCTCAATGATATTTTACACATGTATTTTGACATGTATTTTGACTAGAGATGAGCAAACACTGTTCGGATCAGCCGATCCGAACAGCATGCACCCATAGAAATGAATGGAAGCACCTGTGATGCCGGCCAGCCGCCGGCAAAGTCAGCGTCACAGGTGCTTCCATTCATTTCTATGGGTGCGTGCTGTTCGGATCGGCTGATCCGAACAGTGTTCGCTCATCTCTAATTTTGACGTGTTTTTTTTTACAAAAATATTGAAGTCAATGGGAGTCTTCTTTTTACACGTGTATTTTGACAAAATACACGTGTTTACTCCATGTGAACGGGCCCTTATATGAGTGCGGAGGGAGTGCTGATCTTAACGATAGGGAATTAAGTACCTTTAAGAGGTGGAGTATGAGATCAGAGCCTAACTTCTTGTAATATACAAGTGGGAGCCCATCTGGGCCTGATGCCTTACCTGTAGCTGTGTTTTTAAATGCTATAAAAAATCTCTTCATCTGATATAGGGGTCTTCAAGACCACCAGATCTTCAGCAGACAGATTGGGGAGACTTGGCAAGGCCAGGTAATCCAGAATTTGGTTGCAGAACAGTGTACTGTTCATCTCAGAAAATCAAGAAATGTTGCAGCAACATCGGTGGGGAGTTGCACGTTCGTTTGACTCTCGCCAAAGAACAACTGCATTTATTGCTAAACTCATAAAAGTGTCTGCAGTACTTGGCCAAGGAACCCTTAGTTTTGTTGGTCAAGAGAGAGCGTAAGCCCTCACAAGAATGTACGAGCTGGGCTTGAGTGTCGGCATTGAAATGCCATTTATGTAGTAACTCAAGTGTGTGTATCTGCTGGAGTAGGGACTCTATATGCACCAAATGTTCTTATTTAAGTGAAAGCCATGATAAATGAGAATGCCGTGGACCAGGCATTTATGGGCCTCCCAAATCACAGAAGGAGCAAGTCCACTAGTCTCTTCCCTGGTGAAATAATCGGTTAGGTGTAATTTTAACATCAGCAAGGACAGTTACGTCATCTAGGAGAGAAAAGTTCAGTTTCCATTGTCTCTGAAATGGTATCGTGGACGCCAGGGACAACTCCACTGTGACAAGGGGCCATTTTTGAGTTTTGTACATTTTTATTTTCTATTATCATTTTGTAAAGTAAACAATAAAGACAATGACAAATGTGTTTAAAAGAGGCACCATAATGTATTTGGCCCCTCTATTCCAATCTGTGAAAATATGTCAAGCTTTATAAACTGTTTAGACAAACCTTCATCATCTTAATTGAACTGGCTGACCTGACACAAACTCCTACACATCTTCTGCCGTTAACGCAAGCTACTTTTGGAGTTGCCCATGATTTAATGTCCCTATTACAACAATGTTGGCTGCATTCTAAAATATTTTATGTACAGTCTATCTAGTATGTTTGTAACTAAACTGACTGACACTGGCAACATGGCCTTTATATATTTGAAGAATGTTTTTACTGTGAATTAAGATTTTGTATGGACAAATGACAATACTGGGACATGTTCTGCTTACAATTAATGACATATGTTTACAGTATTATTAGAAGGAGTAATTGGTGCACATCATGGTGCTGTGCATGCAGGGGGGACAGAGCAGAAGCTGTGAAAGAGAGACTTGTTCCTCCCCTCATCACTTCATGTGTTCTGTCTTGAGCTTGTTGGTTTCTAAAGACAGGCTTTCCCTAGAAAAAGGGAATGAACAGTAAATTAGGAAGGAGGAAGACACTTTAGTTGCAGGACTATAAGGGTCCATTCACACAGAGCATTTTGGCAAGGAAAAAATCCGTTTTAGGAATTAGGAAAATTTTTTTCCTCCAGCACAGTGTATGAAATCAATGGGAGCCGGTCAGTTCTTTTTTCAAGGAGCTGTTTGTTCTGGCTCCCGGAAAAAAGAACAGACATGATCATTCTTCAGGCAGATTCGCCTCGCCCATTCATTGGGCCTAATCCAGTGCAGAGTGTATACTGCACCGGCATCCAGTCGAAGCTATTATTATTATTATTATTTATTTATATAGCACCATTATTTCCATGGTGCTTTACATTTGGGGGTTACAAACAGTACACAAAATATACAGGTACATATCATACTAATAGTGATCGGCTGGCACAGTGGGGTAGAGGGCCCTGCCCGCAAGGGCTTACAATCTATGAGGGAAGGGGGTAGAGACAGAAGGAGAGGGGGAGACTGTACAGATGGCAGTGAGGTGATAGTGTTATTGGAGGTTGTAGGCCTTCCTGAATAGGTGAGTCTTCAGGGCCTTCTTGAAGCCTGTGATTGTGGGGGTCAGTCTTATGTGTCGTGGTAAGGAGTTCCAGAGTATGGGGGATGCACAGGAGAAATCTTGGAGACGGTTGTGTGAGGAGTGGATGAGAGCAGAGCGGAGTAAGAGGTCATTGGAGGATCTGAGGTTATGTGTGGGCAGGTAGCGGGAGATTAGGTCAGAGATATATGGAGGGGACAGGTTGTGGATGGCTTTGTATGTTAGCGTTAGTAGCTTGAATTCAATTCGCTGGGCTATAGGTAGCCAGTGGAGGGACTGGCAGAGGGGAGCAGCCGATGAACATCGAGAGGTGAGGTGGATTAAGCGAGCAGCGCAGTTTAAGGTGGACTGGAGGGGGGCGAGGGTGTTAGCTGGGAGTCCATGGAGAAGGGTGTTGCAGTAGTCTAAGCGGGAGATTATGAGGGCCTGGACGAGCATCTTGGTAGTTTCCTGGGTGAGGAAGGGGTGGATTCGGTGGATGTTCTTGAGCTGGAGGCGACAGGAGGTGTTGAGGGTTTGAATATGTGGCTTGAAGGATAAGTCAGAGTCCAGGGTTATCCCAAGGCATCGGACCTGTGGGACAGGGGTAAGTGAGTTTCCATTAACTTTGATAGATGGGTCAGGTGGAGGGGCCATATGGGGTGGGCTGAAGATGATAAACTCTTTTCTCCATGTTGAGTTTGAGAAAGTGGGAGGAGAGGAAGGAGGCTACGGCCGCTAAACAATCTGGAACTCTGGCCAGCAGGGAGGTAATGTCTGGTTCAGAGATGTAGATTTGGGTGTCATCAGCATAGCAGTGGTACTGAAAGCCATGAGATTCTATGAGTTGGCCCAGGCCAAGGGTGTAGATGGAGAACAGGAGGGGTCCCGGGGGAAACCTACAGAGAGAGGGCGAGGTGAGGAGGTGGTGTGCGAGTGGGAGACGCTGAATGTGTGGTCGGTGAGGTATGAGGAGATCCAGGAATGGGCCAGGTTTGAGATACCAAGGGATGAGAGAATTTCTAACAGGAGGGAGTGGTCAACTGTGTCAAAGGCAGAGGAGAGGTCGAGGAGGAGGAGGACAGAGTAATGGCGCTTGACTTTGGCGGTTAGCAGGTCATTGGTGACTTTTGTTAGGGCAGTATCAGTGGAGTGCCGGGGTCTGAAGCCTGACTGAAGTCTGTCAAAGAACAGGTTGGACGAGAGATAGGAGGAGAGTTTGGAGTGGACATGTTGCTCAAGAAGTTTTGAGGCGTACCGGAGCAGTGAGATGGGATGATAGCTGGCAGGAGAGGATGGGTCGAGGGACGGTTTCTTAAGTATAGGTGTGACTGTGGCATGTTTGAAGGCTGAGGGGAAGGATCCATTGGTTAGGGATAGATTGAAGAGATGGGTTAGGGCTGGAGTAATGACTTCAGTGAGCTTGGGGATGAGATGTGACTGGATCGGGTCAAGCACGCAGGAGGTGAGGTGGGATTTGGAGATTAGGGTGGAGAGTTTTTCATCAGTGATGGAGGAGAAACAGGTCAGGAATGGGGAGCAGCGAGTAGATGGGTAGAGGGGTTGTCGGGGGTGTAGGGCGAGACTGTCTCTGATGGTGTCAATTTTAGTTTTAAAGTAAGAGTCAAAGTCGTCAGCTGAGATAAGTGATGTCGGAGGAGGGGCGGGAGGACGGAGGAGGGAGTTGAAGGTGGAGAATAGCTGTTTGGGGTTGCGAGAGAGTGCAGATATGAGTGTGGTGAAGTAGACCTGCTTTGCGGAGGTGAGTGCATTCTTAAATGAGAGAACTCCTTCTTTGTACCTGAGGAAACCATTCTTTGGTCCTTAAACTGAGGCGGCCTCCGCCTCAGTTTCCGGACCAAAAAACACCATGTGAACCCCCGCCTTGGAGAGGCTTTTCAGGCAGAAGACACCAACATTTTAATATAAAGTCCATACTCTACTAAATGAGAACATTATTTGGAAAGTTACTGAACATTTATTACATGATAATGGGTATCAAACAAACCAGAGATACATGTATCTCTTTTGTTTTGCTTGTAGTTGTATCAGATTCCTTTGAAGTAGCTCTGTGAAGGAACTGGCAACCAGTATC
The DNA here is from genome assembly GCF_031893055.1 of Leptodactylus fuscus. Taxonomy (NCBI): domain Eukaryota; kingdom Metazoa; phylum Chordata; class Amphibia; order Anura; family Leptodactylidae; genus Leptodactylus; species Leptodactylus fuscus. Next base: position 183,767,267 of record NC_134265.1, read on the forward strand.
TTACTCTGTGCTGAGGAGAAGCATTACAATACTCTCCACATCTATTTATTTATTATTTATTTATTATGCTTATTTTTATAGCGCCATCAGTGCTTTACAGACATTGACACTCACTGTCCCATATAGGGCTCACAATCTATATTTCCTATCTGTATGTCTTTGGAGTGTGAGAGGAAACTGGAGTACCTGGAGGAAACCCACACAAACACGGGGAGAACATACAAACGCCTTACAGATGTTGTCCTTGGCAGGATTTTAACCCAGGACTCATATCACATTTTGCTTTTATGGTATTGGTATTGATATGATAAAATGACACTTGTTCGCATTTATTCACATATTAAATATTATATCACTCACATTAGTGCTGGATTTTGCTCTAGTTACAAGAACATTACACCAAAATTCAGTACTCATATTTTGTTGACCCATTTTCAAACGCTAAAATAATCTAAGCCACCCAGGCTTATATAGCATAAACTGCAACCAATACAAAAAGTTTTTTTCACAAATATGAAGTTAAGTAAGCAATAGTTATGCTGTGCCAGTATCTTAGTGTTGTCCTTTGGAATACTTGGCAATCCCAAAATCCAAAGATACATTTTTATGAACCTCTTTCAATAATCCTGGTGGTTTATTCATAGTCATAAACACTGATGACTTTGAAAAATCATTTGAATAAAAGCTGAAAATCTCCATTCAAACACATCTACAGGCTTACTTTTATATTTGCTGTATGAAAATTCTGTTAAAATCCAAATATGTACAGCATTTTTCACACTGCACCTTATAGTCCAAAATGCTTGCTTAATGACTGGAAAAGCACTGATAGGGTATGTTCACACGGAGGAAAAGGTCACAGAAACCTATTCCGCTGTGTGAACATTGCGCAGGGCACGCTGTGATAGAATGCCAATGCAGCATTGGCAAATAAGTCTCAGCATCCCGCTCCTGTGTAAACCCGAATGAATGGGCCTACACTGGAGCATATCTCGTGCCATGGACGCGCGGAATTTGCTGCAAGCAAGGTCATCTTTTCCATACACAGTATACTGCTCCAATATTAACATTTTAGGAATTAGTAAGTACAACAAACTTCTAATTTTGAAGAAAAATTTGTGATAATATGTCTGGTTGAAAAGTAATGAAGAAGAAGTGGCTTTCCAGAAAAGAAGATGCCATAAATTAAACCTTTATCAGAGCAGACTGACATCAACAAGGCATTAGAATTGATAGAAGCAATGGATTTTTTTTTGTTGTTATTTTACCAAAAGTATGTGGGTACAACATTTCTAGAACATTTACAACATTTCTAGAAAAGTTTGTGGTACACTGTCAGCATGCCTTGTCTGCCAGCTGAAAAAGTTGGTATATCTTCTGAAATGGAAATTATTCTCTCATAATGAGAACAGCACTTGAAAGCCAGAAGAGAACCTGAATTATCTTGCAGGTGACTAATGCCAATGCACTAATGCCAATGCTGTTTCCTATTTAACGGCGGAAGGCGTGACGTACATCACAACCCCAGATATCTTCATTTGCATGGGTGTCCAAATACTTATTGGTAGACAGTGTATTCTTTTTTTTATTGTTTCTTTTCTTGTTTATTATATACATAACAGAATACTGGGATTTACAGTTAGGGCCAGAAATATTTGGACAGTGACACAATTTTCGCGAGTTGGGCTCTGCATGCCACCACATTGGTTTTGAAATGAAACCTCTACAACAGAATTCAAGTGCAGATTGTAACGTTAAATTTGAAGGGTTGAACAAAAATATCTGATAGAAAATGTAGGAATTGTACACATTTCTTTACAAACAGTCCACATTTTAGGAGCTCAAAAGTAATTGGACAAATAAACATAACCCAAACAAAATATTTTTATTTTCAATATTTTGTTGCGAATCCTTTGGAGGCAATCACTGCCTTAAGTCTGGAACCCATGGACATCACCAAACGCTGGGTTTCCTCCTTCTTAATGCTTTGCCAGGCCTTTACAGCCGCAGCCTTCAGGTCTTGCTTGTTTGTGGGTCTTTCCGCCTTAAGTCTGGATTTGAGCAAGTGAAATGCATGCTCAATTGGGTTAAGATCTGGTGATTGACTTGGCCATTGCAGAATGTTCCACTTTTTTGCACTCATGAACTCCTGGGTAGCTTTGGCTGTATGCTTGGGGTCATTGTCCATCTGTACTATGAAGCGCCGTCCGATCAACTTGGCAGCATTTGGCTGAATCTGGGCTGAAAGTATATCCCGGTACACTTCAGAATTCATCCGGCTACTCTTGTCTGCTGTTATGTCATCAATAAACACAAGTGACCCAGTGCCATTGAAAGCCATGCATGCCCATGCCATCACGTTGCCTCCACCATGTTTTACAGAGGATGTGGTGTGCCTTGGATCATGTGCCGTTCCCTTTCTTCTCCAAACTTTTTTCTTCCCATCATTCTGGTACAGGTTGATCTTTGTCTCATCTGTCCATAGAATACTTTTCCAGAACTGAGCTGGCTTCTTGAGGTGTTTTTCAGCAAATTTAACTCTGGCCTGTCTATTTTTGGAATTGATGAATGGTTTGCATCTAGATGTGAACCGTTTGTATTTACTTTCATGGAGTCTTCTCTTTACTGTTGACTTAGAGACAGATACACCTACTTCACTGAAAGTGTTCTGGACTTCAGTTGATGTTGTGAACGGGTTCTTCTTGACCAAAGAAAGTATGCGGTGATCATCCATCACTGTTGTCATCCGTGGACGCCCAGGCCTTTTTGAGTTCCCAAGCTCACCAGTCAATTCCTTTTTTCTTAGAATGTACCCGACTGTTGATTTTGCTACTCCAAGCATGTCTGCTATCTCTCTGATGGATTTTTTCTTTTTTTTCAGCCTCAGGATGTTCTGCTTCACCTCAATTGAGAGTTCTTTTGACCGCATGTTGTCTGGTCACAGCAACAGCTTCCAAATGCAAAACCACACACCTGGAATCAACCCCAGACCTTTAACTACCCCATCCCTTATCTCCCTCTCCTCCGTCTCCCTCTATTTTCCTCTGCTTTATTTTTCCTTTTCCTTATAAATTCTCCGAAAATTACACTTGACTGTATTCAAACCTTTTGATCTTGTTTCATATATGTATAATTTCAAATGTTATTTACTACCCTATTGTTCATGGAGATATGTTATATCTAATACGCAAACCTTTGATGCTTATATTTTATGCACTTCTTATCTCCTTGTATCCTCTTGTAATTTCAAAAAATGTTTAATAAAAATATTATTAAAAAAAAAAAAAAAAAAGAATGATGCAAACAGAAAAAAAACAGTATGACAATTCACAGGTACAGCACTATATGGTTAAAATACCAATGGTGTGAATGGATTATGTGCCAGGTCTGGCTGGTATAAGGAACTATGAAGAATAAGTCAGTTAAAATACTGTCATAACAAACACAAAAAACAGTGACCTATAGATGCCATCACACAAATGTCATCATGCTGCAGGTAACACCTATCACACACTCTCGCCCTGACTGATAACAGTGCAGAGCAATGACTGCAGCAATGAAAGAAACACAGTCCAACCGTTAAGGGTATGTTCACACTGTGGAAAATGGTTTCCGCCTTGTAAACTTCCCGCTTGGCTAGCCGCGACAGGATGCTGATGCAGTGCATTGGCATTCCTTTACGGCATCCTGCTCCTGATTAGGCTCGAATAAATGGGCCTAAACAGGAGCCTGTCTCGAGCCGTGGAGGCCACAGCTGGCTCAGACATGGAATCCATGGCAAGATAGGCCATGTCTCTTCTTTTTTCCGCTACTAGCTAGTCAAAATCCGCCTGCAAAAAACTCTGTGTTAACATACCATAAGGCCCAGCTGCTGCAGATGTTTCCTCTCAGCCTTTGAGTAATAGAGTCATGAGTCAGAACTCCATGTAGTATTTGATCAGCTTTTCACCAGGATCTTGGTAGGTGGCGCAGAGTTTACCAAAGAGGTCTGTAGCACATGCTGGGGGATCAAAAGCATCCTTAAAGGTGGCCATATAGTCTTTAGAAGTAGCTTGTAGCTTACTTTGCCAAACAACTTGTACTACTTCCATAGCAGGGCCATTCAAGCTCTCTAGTATTCCTTGTTTCTTCAAAGCATCAATACTCACTATAGTGCAACATCTCTCCATGTGTCATACCCTTCTTCTCCAGCTGGGGTAGGAGTGACACCTGAGAAAATCCTCAAATGGCAGTAGCTCCTCTCAGGCTCCATCTTTGCAAATTCACTTATTTCACCGTGGCTTTCATGGAGGTCTCCGTAGAATTGGCCACAGGCAGAGTAGAAGGCAGACATCTACTGGGCCTCCTAATCTGGATGGGTTTGTCTTATGGGTCAAACAATCTCCCATTGTGGACCACGTTCTGATGGGACATCTATGATAGATGGGAAGCATTCTCTCTCCAAAACCTTCTCAGTGGCGATTAAAGCCTGTCTTCATCACTCTGGTGGTCAACCACCATGGGGTGGAAACCACCATGAAGCCTGTTTATTATCTGCAGTATCCTGTCATCATAAGCATCAAGGAGTTTACTACACATGGCAAAGCAATGTTCCTCAACTAGACCGATTTCCTCACTCCACTTGGACATTTCTCCCCCTGTTGGCAGCTGTCCTTTTTCCATTCGAAATCTCAGAAGTGCCTGTAATGCTCACCTCACTGTGGCACCATGCATCTACTTGAATCTTATTGGGTTATTGGTAGAAATGCAGGATGTTCTTCCTCTTCCACTAGGGGTTGACTCAGGAAACCCTCACCTAAGCTCAGTACACATTTACTCACAAGACGTACAAGTAAAATTATTTACAAGTTTTTTTTTATGGAAAAGTTAAACAATGGTGAACTAAATAAGAATGCAAAGAGAAGTAACCATGTGACAATGCACATATCAATGCACAGGTACAGCACTATAGGATCAAACCCCTAGTGGTGGGAAAGTCATCACACATGTGCCATCACATTGCAGGTAACAACTATAACACACCATCTGACTAACTGTCCATGATGTAGATATAGCAGTGGCTGCAGCAATGACACAAACACAGTCCAATAGTTGGGGTACAGTTGCAGCAGATTTTGCGCATGGTCACAAAATGTATTGTATGTTAACTTCTTAGACACAGCAAGATCCTTTCATCTCTCTCTAGTTTCCTCACAGCAGTAACCCAAGTTTCAGCAAAGTCTACTTAGTGATTCTTGTAGCACATCTAGAGCCAGCTAGAATCCCCATTGAACACTGTAGCTTTCAGGTGGGAGGACACTAATGGCGTGCAGCAGGAATCTCATGTGTGGCAGACCTGGGGACTTCTCAAGAGTTGGGTGGGTCTTCAGAACTGCGTCATCACAGTGAGCTGTTGGGCTGTCAGAACTTTCTCTACGTTGTTGGTTTTCCACTGCATAACCTTTGTCTCTCCTTGCAAGTCCATACAGCCTTTATTTGTCTCTAGCATGTGGCTCTCCCCTTCCTCTTCTTGAGTCCTGCTTCCCCCAAGCTAATCATTATATCACTAAAGGTATTATAAGGTTTACAGCACTGATGAACTATGATTGAAGTTATTACTCCATAAAAATAGCATTGTCAACATTACATAAGGAACTTTAAAGAGTATGCTGCAATCCAAAACCGGTTTATTACATTAGAGTAATGAGCATGCACAAGGTATAAAGGTTTGTCTATGATTTTATTTATAAGCCCATATAGCACACCAACAGTCACACTGCCACAATATACAGTTAGGGCCAGAAATATTTGGACAGTGACACAATTTTCGCGAGTTGGGCTCTGCATGCCACCACATTGGATTTGAAATGAAACCTCTACAACAGAATTCAAGTGCAGATTGTAATGCTTAATTTGAAGGGTTGAACAGAAATATCTGATAGAAAATGTAAGAATTGTACACATTTCTTTACAAACACTGCACATTTTAGGAGCTCAAAAGTAATTGGACAAATAAACATAACCCAAACAAAATATTTTTATTTTCAATATTTTGTTGCGAATCCTTTGGAGGCAATCACTGCCTTAAGTCTGGAACCCATGGACATCACCAAACGCTGGGTTTCCTCCTTCTTAATGCTTTGCCAGGCCTTTACAGCCGCAGCCTTCAGGTCTTGCTTGTTTGTGGATTTTCTTCCTCTTCTTCCTCTACATTCAAAAACACTATTTGCTCTAATACAGCTAATCAAGACTTGGACTAAGAGGAATATCAGAAAATGCCACATGACTACTAGGGATAAAGGATCTGTGTTAGAGAAGGTGAAGAAGAAATGGTTGAAAGTGCAGAAAGGCAGCAGTAGTGGAGGAGCACACAGAACCCTGACTCAACATTTGTGTTTTACTACTGTCACATCTTATATCCTGCTGGGACTGAGATTAGCAAGAAAAATCATCAAAAACCTCATCTTTATTCTCATTACAACAACCCTTTGGCTACTACCAAAACCAGAAATAGCGTTACCGTTGCCACCCACATTTTTATTGCTCATACTTGCACTGGTGGACGGTGGGACAGCAGCACAAGTGTTTACTTTAACCTTTCCCATTGATGACAATTCTGACACTGTGTGTGTTTGTGTTTTTTTTTTTTTTTTTAACAAAAAAAAGCACTGGAGGGTAACCTGACCAGTAAGTATTAGACTAGAACATATTGCGTGAGTCAGCTTGGATTTTTGCACTGATAATGGCGGTTTTCTTTAATATTTAGCTAAAAACACTATTGCATAAAAAACTACAAAATGAGATTTTGCACTGAAATGACTGATGTTGTCACTTAAAACAATATAATACAGTGAAAGCCCTCTTACAGATGACTCTGTGACTAGTCAGTGTGCTTTCTGTGCTTTTCCTTCCTAGATCACAGAGAGCATGTGATCCTCTTCCTCCTCTGCTCTGCTACCATTTTAGTTTGTACAAGAGGAATCATGAAACTAGTTTGCTCATCTCTATTTGTAACCCCTCTACTCAATTTGACCAAACCAGTAGGCAGGGTCGGCGTTGGGGGGGGGGGGGGGGAAACTGGGCAATTGCTCAGGGCCCCAGCACTTGCAGGGACCCCCAGCGATGGAATACTTTCCCTATTAATATAGGGAAAGTATATGTCGCAAGGACTGTATGTGTAGCTGCAGCTGCGGCTAATACAGAGCAGCCAGCGCAGGAGCTGAAGGTGTTGATCGAGGAAGCTCCACTCTGCGCTCTCAGGAGCCTTCCCCACCCCCCTTCTCTGGCTGCCCTCTGCCCACCAATGAGAGGGTGAGGAGAGTCCAGGAGGCGGGGCTTATCCCTATACAGTAGATGGACCCTGCCGAGCTCCTGCCATTACAGCCTGCACACAGGAGAAGTAAGAGCTAGTTCACACAGGGGCAAAGAGGCTGATTTTGACAGCAGATTTCGCTTCAAAATCCGCCCCTTTACAATAGTGGTCTATGTAGACTGCTAGCTTTTTTTCTTTTCGCTAGCGGTTTTTTTTTTTTTTACGCTAGGCGAAAAAAGAAGCGACATGACCTTTCTTCGGGAGTTTTCCGCCTGAAGAAAGCAATAGAAGTGAATGGAAAGCGCAAAACGTGCGTTTTTTACTGCATGGTTTTTTGCATGGTTTTTTTGCGGCCCGTTCTCTTTAAGGGATGGGAAAACCGCCTGGCCTTGTTGGAAGCTGTTTTTACAAAAAAACGTTCCACAAAAAGCGGGCCAAGGTCCAAAAAACGCTTCCTAATTAGGAAGCGTTTTTTTCCGGTACCAAAATAAGCCACACGTAATTTACGTGTGAACTAAGCCTAACAAATGAGAGGTGCGAACAAAATGAAAGTAAAAAATTGCAGGTACATGCTGGGGTTACTACTGTATGCCTATAAATGTCAGGCATTTGGGGGATTCATTTAGTTGTAGTAACTCCACGTGCCTCACATTAATAGCAATTAACCCCCAGTGTACCTCACATAAGGGTTACTGATATGTGAGACACATGGAGGTACTAATAATGAAGATACCTTATTATTACCTCCATGTCTCCATGAGGCACATGGAGTTACTAAACTGAAATGCACATGATCAGACGTTTTATCCTCAATTGTGGATAAAAGTATGGACAATTATATTTCAATGGGCCCGTACATACGGCCGTGTGTCCGGGCTAAATTGAAGAACTGCAAATTATGGAGCAGGTCCTATAGCTGTCCTATACCTAGAGCTTTCATGTCCTCAGAGATGGGTGGTATTATAATACCACTAGAAAGATGCAGTATACTGAATTCACTGCACTGCCAGCTGTCACGGTATGTGCCCCTGTGCTGGAGATATTGGTGCTATTAATTTCGGCAGCAACGTCTCTCCACTATCAGAAGAACAGGTCTTAGGTTCCATTCACATGGGGAAAATGGCATTTTATTTGGCGCTGAATTTTCCACGCTGAAAAAAAAGCCTCCCATTGAATTCAATGGGTTCCGCTAGCTTTTTTTTTCCACTAAATTCTGCTATTGGCAAAAAATCTACCGGCACCCATTGAAGTCAATGGGAGGCTTTTTTTTCGGTGCTGAAAATAGCAGTCAGCAGGAGACTTGACAGTATTTAGTCCTGGTATAGCGGTGAGTGGGTGACGTGACAGTATTTAGTCCTGGTATAGCAGTCAGCGGGTGACGTGGCAGTATTTAGTCCTGGTATAGCGGTCAGTGGGTAACATGACAGTATTTAGTCCTGGTATAGTGGTCAGTGGGTGATGTGACAGTATTTAGTCTTGGTATAGTGGTCAGTGACTGACGTGACAGTAGTTAGTCCTGGTAAGGCAGTCAGTGGGTAATGTGACAGTATTTAGTCCTGGTATAGTGGTCAGTGGGTGATGTGACAGTATTTAGTCCTGGTATAGCGGTCAGCGGGTGATGTGACAGTATTTAGTCTTGGTATAGCGGTCAGCGGGTGACGTGACAGCATTTAGTCCTGGGATAGCGGTCAGTGGGTGACGTGACAGTATTTAGTCCTGGTATAGCGGTCAGCGGGTGACGAGACAGCATTTAGTCCTGGGATAGCGGTCAGTGGGTGACGTGATAGTATTTAGTCCTGGTATAGTGGTCAGTGGGTGATGTGACAGTATTTAGTCTTGGTATAGCGGTCAGCGGGTGACGTGATAGTATTTAGTCCTAGTATAGCGGTCAGTGGGTGACGTGAAAGTATTTAGTTCTAGTATAGCGGAACTCTGTATGTATATAAATATTTTTTAGTGTGGGGAAGGGCATACTGTATGTCTTGTTGCTTTTGCACCTGAACTTCAAAGATAAGGTTCACAAGCAACTAGTTTGCCTAGGCAAAAAAAAAAAACCCCTACAAATTTACAAACAACCACTTAAGACATTATGAACACCCCTGTAAGTACCAGTGAGAGGCATTGCAGCACATCGAATTAATAGAATTTGACTATGTTGTATGTATAAGTGGGGCCCCACTTTTAATTTTGCCCAGGGCCCCATTTTGTCTAAAACCGGCCCTGACAGTAGGTTAAATTAATGTGAAATATTCCCATAACCAGGCCACATCTTATAGTCAGATATGTCTTATAGTACAGTACTTTTGGACCTAACTGTATGTTGTATAAATGCTCCTTTCAAATTATTTGTACTTATTCTTTAGACAAAACTATGGTCAAAAGCATAGAGCAGAAAAAACAGGTAAATCTCTCCTGATTAAGAAAGGCCGGACTACGAGGCCCTGCCATAGGAGGTAGGCCTCATGACAGGGCTGACAATAGTGAACGAGGAGAGGAAAGGGTTAAGATGCGGCCGTTATAGGAGAGGAGGTAAGGGAGGGGGAGTCAGGAGGGGGAGTATAAAAAGGAAGGGCGGGAAAGTCCCCGCCAGTCAGGATAGAGACAGGGAAAGATAAACAGCCGTTCAGTGTCCCAGATTGTCTTACCTGAGAGAGAGATGTCGGAGATTGAGGAGATGATCCGCAGCTTGAGAGCTGAAGCAGAGAGGCAAGGACAGCAGTGGCTGCGTGATAGGATCAGCAACCTATCGGAGGGGTCAGGGGATCGGAACCGCCAACCATCCCCTAGAGAACGCCGGCCGCGGAGGGTTAGGCCTCCGGCGCGCTTAAGCCCAGAAGAGACCCCGAGGGCTCGGCGTCGCTTAGGGAGCCCCTCAAGGGACCCTCCGGCACCTGGAACCAGGCGGCACGCCGCTGCCCGGACCTCCAGGGCCGGGAGGAATCCCGTGATGCGACGGGGCCTACAACAGGGGAGGGAAGTCCTCCCTCCCCCTTCAGTGTCGACGAGGGTGTCAGGAGAGGGACCGGTAACCAGGCCAACGGCTCGTACAGGAGCTCAGCGTGAGAGGCAAGCGAGTGTGACCGACGTGGCCTTTCCTGACGGTTCTGCGGGGCTGGCGTCCACGAGTGCTGCGATGGTCCCTGGGGACAGGGATGAGGACGGCGCTTACAGTGCTGGTAGTGCTGGGAGGAGGTCGACAACTACTGATGAAGATGAAAGAGGTGCTGCAGCGTCATCGGCGGCGGGAGGATCGACAAGTCGTCTGGATCCGGACATTTCGGTTGCTGGGGACACAGCACCCAGGCAACCAGGTGAGGCACCATTTTCTATGTCTGGGGCCCTGTTAGCTTCTACTGGGGGTGAGCAGGGAAGGGAGAGTTCTGTGGGGCTAGGTAGGGGGTTGGATAACTTGATGGGGGCTTTGGCTGATATGGTTAGGGGTATGGCTAGAGGGACGGGTAACACTTTGGCGTCTTCTCCGGTGGCTGCTTGGGGGGTGGCTAATGTAAGTAATGAGTCTGTGATGGGGTCAACGGAGGGTACAGGTGTTTCGGTGTCTGTGCAGACGCAGGGAGAGGATAGGGAGGCGCCGCGTCTTGATGATGCCGCGAAGGGGGAGGTATATGTCTGTTTTGAGGGGCCCCTTGGGGCCCATTTAAAACAGGAAGTTAGGGAACGCATATGGAAAGGGGAATATGTAGACATATTTTCCTTATTGCCTTTGGAGAGGTTTAATTTAGATAGACCTAGGAAGGAGGAAAAGAAGGAGGAAGAGGAAAAGAGGCGTTACCGCCTCATTCCTAGAACATTTTCTAACTGGCTCCAGGCATTTGCTATCTTAGCAAGTGTCATTGGTGAAAAGGAGCCGGAACATTGTTCCGCCCCTTTTTTGTTATTTGGACGCTATAGGGGAAGCTTATAGGACATACGGGGGCCAAGCTTGGCTCCGGTATGATGAACAATTTCGGCAACGGAAGGCAGTGCGGTCCAGCATTCGCTGGGACCACAAAGACATTAGTCTTTGGTTGCGGACGATGGCGCAGGCGAAAACGGGGCAGTCCTTTCCAGGGGGTCCCGGGGGTGGAGAGTCCTCGGGAAGGTCAATCGCTTCACAAAAAGGGCTCTGCTTTGCCTTTAATGAGGGAAGCTGCAAATTTGGAGCTAAATGTAAATTTAAGCACGAATGCTCTTCCTGCAATGGCAATCATGGAGCCAATAAGTGTTACAAAAGCAAATCCAAAGGAGGGGATTCTGGAAAAGGGGGTGACGCCGGTGCGGCTAACAAAAATGTTGGGGTTTCTAAATAGATACCCCAACAGGGAAGCAGCGAGGTTGTTAGAAAACGGTTTTCGGGACGGTTTTATTATTCCGAGCGTGGGGGTTCAAGGGCGGTTAGGGGGTAGGAATTTAAAGTCAGCAAGATTGCATCCGGAGGTGGTGGGGGACAAGCTTCAAAAAGAGGTGGAATTGGGTAGGATGGCGGGTCCGTTTGATGACCCACCACTGCCTGATTTGGTGGTTTCCCCCTTGGGAGTAGTCCCCAAGAAGGAACCCAATAAATTCAGAATGATACACCATTTGTCTTTTCTGGAAGGAGCATCGGTGAATGACGGTATCAATCCGGATTTATGTTCGGTGGTTTACACCTCTTTTGATGTTGCGGTTTCATGGGTTCGGAAATGTGGGAGAGGGGCGTTATTGGCGAAAACGGATGTGGAAGCGGCGTTTCGGTTGTTGCCGGTACATCCAGAGAGTGAGAGGTTGTTGGGTTGTGTTTGGGAAGGGCGGTTCTATGTGGATCGTTGTCTCCCCATGGGCTGTTCCTTATCATGTTCGTATTTTGAAGTTTTTAGCTCGTTTTTGGAATGGGTGGTTAGGGATGTTTCGGGATGCGCGTCCATAATTCATTATTTGGACGATTTTTTGTGCGTGGGGCCAGGTGATTCATCGGTTTGTTCGTTATTGTTGAGAACTATGGAACGGGTAGCGGCCGAATTTGGGGTGCCATTAGCGGCGGACAAAACGGAAGGGCCAGTTACAGTGCTTAGTTTTTTAGGGCTTACCATTGATACGGTTGCTATGGAGTGTCGCTTACCAGAGGATAAGCTGACGGATTTGAAAGGGGTGGTAAAACGGGCGTGTCGGCTAAAAAAGCTGCAGTTACGTGAACTGCAGTCTCTTTTAGGCAAATTGAACTTTGCCTGTCGTATCATGCCAATGGGGCGGGTTTTTTCCCGCCGGTTGGCGGCTGCGACGGCGGGAGTATCAGCGCCGTCTCACTACGTTAGATTGGGGTGGGAATTACGGGGGGACTTGCGGGTATGGGATTCCTTTTTAGATAGGTATAATGGGAGATCTCTATTGCTAGGGGAAGTGGTGAATTCGTTCGACTGTGAATTGTTTACAGACGCCGCGGGTAGTGTCGGTTTTGGGGCCTATTATCAAGGGGAATGGTGTGTGGGGTCGTGGCCAAGGGACTGGGTGGAGGAAGGGTTGGTTCGCAATTTAGCACTGTTGGAATTATTTCCTATTTTGGTATCTGTGGTAGTATGGGGGGATGTTTTTAGGAACAAAAAGATTAGATTTCATTGCGACAATTTGGGGGTGGTTCAGGCGATTAATGGCCTATCTGCTTAATCGCCTCCAGTAATTACAGTTTTGCAGAGATTAGTCTTGGAATGTTTGAATTTAAATGCATGCGTTGTGGCGGTTCATGTGCCTGGAGTCCATAATGATATTGCCGATGCACTTTCTCGCCTGCAGTGGGATCGCTTTCGGGAATTGGCGTCGAACGCAGCGGAGGCGGGGCTTCCATGGCTGTCGGAGCTATGGCGTCTGCCGGTAGGGTTGCGGAAGCATTGATTAGATCATCATTAGTGGCGGGTACGTGGAAGGCATATGAAGGAGCGTGGAAAAGTTGGGAAGACTGGTTGGAAAGGTTGGATAATGGGGGGGAAGATAAGGAAATGGCTATGCTTTTGTTTGTGGGACATTGTAATGAATTGGGGTGGTCGGTAGCACAATTGAATAGATGTATGGCAGGGTTGGCATTTGGATTTAAGCGGCGAGGGATGACGGATTATACAAAAAGTTTTTTGGTGCGGTTAGCTTTAAAAGGTTGGAGGAGGGGAATTCAGACGCGGGATTGTAGAAAACCGGTTTCCTTTGGTTTACTGGTTGAGTTGGGGAATATGTTAAGTACGGTGTGCTTGTCCAATTGGGAGTTTGTTCTATTTAAAGTTGCGTTTTCTCTGGCGTTTTTTGGGGCTCTCCGATTGGGCGAACTGGTTAGTAGATCAAAAAATAGTCCTGGGGGAATTTTATTTGAGGATGTGAATTTATATGAGGATAGAGTGGAATTCCGTATTAGGAAATCTAAAACGGATCAGGAAGGCAGAGGGCAGTCGTTAGGTTATTTAAGGTTCAGGGATGTATTATGTGCCTGGTTTTGAGTGTTGGGGAGTTTTTAAATCTTAGGGGTAGGGGGTTTGGTCCGTTGTTGGTACATTCCACGGGATTATTTTTGTCTCGTTTTCAATTTATCAGTGTATTCAGAAAAAGTTTTAAAAAATTGGGAATGGATGAGGAAGGATTTAGCGGACATTCTTTCCGCATTGGGGCGGCCACTGAAGCGGCTAAGCGAGGTTTGGGAGATGATGTCATCATGAGGATTGGCCGCTGGGAATCGAGACGTTTCCGGTCTTATGTTCGGTTGGGTCATGAGGTTGTTTTGTAGGGTAATAGTGTTTGTCTTCTAATTGGGGGGGTTGGGGTGTTAACGGGTCTGTTGTTGTTTATTCTTTTACAGGTCCGGAACCGTGTTTGATTTGGTTGATGGGACATTCCTATATATTCTGGGGGGCACTTCGGGCACAAGTGAGACCTGATGGTAGGCAGCTTGGAATAGCACGTGAAGTTGCTACGGTGCGCTGGATAGGACAGAGAGGTATGGTGTGGGGGAGGCTTTTACCGGAATTTCATCGTTGCGTACGCCTAGATCGCCCTCCTGATATTTTATTAATTTACCTAGGGGGCAATGATCTGGGGGTTCGCCCATTCCGGGAGTTAATTTCTGACATAAAATTTGATTTATTACGGTTGTGGTCTTTATTCCCAGGTTTAATTACGGTGTGGTCGGACATTGTCCCGAGAAAGTATTGGAGAGATGCCCGGTCAGTGGATCGTTTAAATAAGGCCTGGGTCAAAGTGAATAGAGTAATTGGAAAATTTATGGCCAGAAACGGGGCGGTAGTGGTTCGTCATGTAGACTTGGAATCGGGAGAAGGGGCATTTTGGCGGCGGGATGGAGTGCACCTCAATGCCATAGGCATTGACATGTGGAGCTTGGGGTTGAGAACCGGTTTAGAAACTGCTTTGGGGATGTGGCGGGACACCCGCCGGTAAGGAGTCACCAGCGGGTGTAGTGGCGGGGGAGGGTCCTCGAAGTGGGAGGTGGATGGAAAATGGATGGGATAGGGGGGGCCCCGTGGGAGGGGCTGGACTCCCTATAACCATTAAGAAATTGGGACAGATTGGAAAATTAGTAGCGGCTAAGCATCAAAGAGATAACGAATAGTGCACCCGAGCTAGTGGAACGGCTGGGGGTAATACTCAATGGTGCTATGGAATTGGATGTTTGGTCATTGGGACCACAAGGATGCGCAAGCTTCGAGGACCTCCTTTGTCAGATAGGTTAAAAGGGTATCTGGTTAAAGGGATAAATGCGGGTGGCGTTTTGGGGAATATTATGGTTTGGTGTTGTTGTTAAAGTGGGATAAGTTGAGGTTACAAAGGTTTATTTGTTATTTAATAAAACGGCTGCTGTGGCCGATTTCAACCGCTTTCTGTCTCCTGTCATCATTATAAAGAAAGGGAACTAAATAGGCATGCCCTTGTCATGATGTTGGCATAACAGAACATATTTTCTGCAGGAATTTGTTTTATAGTCACACCGGTAAATGTAAAAAAATACAAGTAATTGTTCTTATCCATTATAGTAGGCTTGTATATTTTTCAGAGCACTCCCTCAGGTATTATATAGTTAAGAAGGATTACAAATCTAATTTATATTAAAACAACAGATTGAGCTAATTGCACTTTTCTTATTCCTCATCCAATTTAATAAGAAAGAGTTCGCCCACTGCTGCTTCCTATTGAGAAGCTTTAACCTTTTTCCTTACAGGATTGTAAGATTACAGGCTGTGAGCAATAACATTTCTAAGAATAATCTTAGTTTAATGAATAGGATCTGCCCCATAGTACATTTAAAAGATGTGTATTTCCACATTTTGAATTGTGATGTAATTTATGAATTTAAGTAATTTATTCTACAACTAAGAAGCGATATATTGAACATTTATATGCTGAATGGCTTCATAATAAATATTGTATCTAGAAATAAACTATTATAATCATAGGCACAATGTATAAAGTAATATTTAATAAAGTTCTCTGACAAAAGTGCTGGCAAACAGAGGAGTTCAGCAGGACATGGATGCTTAGGGTAAGTTCACACGGGTTATTTTTCATGAGAACCTGAGGCGGAGGTCGCCTCAGGTTCCGTTTCAAAAACCGTGTAGCTTCGACTGAAAGCCGGTGCACTGCATCGGCATCCAGCCACGCACTCTGCTCTGGATTAGGCCCAATGAATGGGCCTAGTCTGGAGGAGGGAGTGTCTTCAGGCTGAATCGTGAGGATAAGCCATCACAAGGCTCTCCCCACATCCATAGTGGAACTGCTGTGAAGATCTGCACTTTCATATATGAAGGTAAGCTGCTTACAGTAAAGTTCCAATCTGTTTAATCTGCAACCCTGTGTCTCCTAAGTCATTACCTACATTTACCATCAAGGGCTTTCAAAACTTACATCTGGCTCAGAAAGCCTGAAGACTATTAGGAAGTGCCCAGTAAAGAGTACCACCACTATCAGGTACCCTGCAGATACTCTCAGCTCTGCACCAGAACAAGAGATGAACCTTAGGAAGTGGTTATGTTTATTAGGCACTGTTGACAACTTCTATCACTACTACTACTCCCTGCCCCCGGGGTTCCTCCAATATTTTGTTGTACAAGGAAGCAGAGAGCAGACCCAGATAGCAGAACCAACTTCACACAATGTGGTTAGGCTGCCATCTGAAAAAGAAGGTTCCTGTCAAATGAAACTTTGAGCATTGGAGAATGGAAGAGGAGTATAGGGTCTCTTACTCTAGTATCAATTGTAGACTACCTACAACAGGACCTTCACAGATATATGTATATTTATTCATTTATGTATCCATACATAGATCTGTGTGTTTGCAGGCAGCCTGAAACTGCTCCAGGGGAATCCCCTTTGCCAGTGGGAAAGCCTGGCCTAGAGCAGGTTCTTCATTGTCATTGATAGTAAAATGACCACAGTGAGCCCCTGAAGTTTAGTGGGCCTATAAAATATTTATTATATAACAAATGCACTAGGATGACTACCAGCAAATATAGCGCCTATGGAGTAGGATAAAAACAAAGATATAATGTACACAAAACAATACAAAAAGGAATCAAGTTTTTTAGTTAGCAAACTATTCTGATTGGTTTCAATGCTCCTTTTGGCATAAAGACTGTGAACTAGACTTAGCTAATACCCTTTGTCAGGGTCTGGGGTTGCTAGGTGGGGTGGCATAGACACAAAAGTCCAGTTTCTTTAGTCCAAAACAATAGTAGAGTTTTATTTTCACTCAAAAAAGGTAGTACAGCAACAAAAGGAAACAATACAAAAAGAAATCCCTGCCCAGCTAGGCTCTAACTAAACATAGAATAGGCTACCTCACCTAGAATAACAGAAATCCAAAAGCCAGTAGAATCAATCAGGACACAGCTCCAAAAAAAGACCTCTCTGTTTGGCACTCCAGCCAAACTCTGCCAAAGTGTTGCTGCTGGAGCAACTTCTTAAGCCTCCTTGACGAGGAGACTCTCTGCAGCTGAGTCGCTGCCGGAACATCCCCAAAGTGTGGACTGGAGGGGGGTGGAATGACAGGTCCCACTACCAATCCTACCTGTCATTCCTAAAAATCCAGCCCAGTAACTGGAACTCTGAAATAACCCTCAGCAGACAATCTGCTGAGAAATGTTCTTCCTGAAGTTTTCTCATCTCACCCACCTTAGTAGTCTGGGTGAGATGTACACCCCCTCCATTACCTGACCAGCCATTGGCTTACACCTTCTATGGATCCTCACACAGACCATGTAAACCATAATCATGAACACAAATAGGGTTGGCCATTGCTCTCTTTCAATTTTATGGACCTTCATCTGGTCTTTGCCAGATAATGCTCACCTTTGTGTCCTTCTTCCTTTTCAGATGACTTAGAAGTACACATGTTATTGTTGTACACAGAAAGTCCTTTGATTTGTTCTTAAAATAACAAGCATTATTTGAAAATCTGTTAAGGAAAAAGATGAATTATGATTTTCATTTTACTGATTTTATTTACTACTAGAAGGAGGACCCGGCTTCGCATGGGTATATTACATTTTATGCTTGTGTAAAGGCCCCATAAGAATTGTCCAATTTTGCACTGGTGTATTTTGTATGTTGTTTGTGTGTATGTCCATAAGCGTCATGTGATTATGTGTATCTCATTTTGGATATCAGTGAAAAACCTGTGATCAGTTGGTATGGATACCTGGAGTAAAGCTGTATCTAATCCTTCCCTGTGTAGTACTGTCTTTAGACGCAAGTATCTAATCCTTGTTGGTGTGGTACTGTGTGCAGATGCACATATCTAATCCTCTGGCGTGTGGTACTGTGTGCAGATGCGCGTATCTAATCCTCCTCCATGTGGTACTGTGTGAAGAGCCGCTTATCTAAATCTCCGGCAAGGGAAACTGTGTGCAGACGTGCGTATCTAATCTTACGGCATGTGGTACTGTGTGCAGATGCGCATATCTAATCCTCTGGCATGTGGTACTGTGTGCTGAGATGCGTATGTAATTCTCTGGCGTGTGGTATTGTGTGAAGAGGCATGTATCTAATCCTGCCCCATGTGGTACTGTGTGCAGACGCAGGTATCTAATCCTCACCTATGTGGTATTGTGTGCAGTGGCACGTATCTAATCCTCCGGCATGTGGTATTGTGTGGAGAGGCACATACCTAATCCTCTGGCATGTGGTACTGTGTGCAGAGGCACATATCTAATCCTCCCCCATGTGGTATTGTGTGCAGTGGCGTGTATCTAATCCTCCGGTGTGTGGTATTGTGTGAAGACGTATGTATCTAATCCTCTGGCGTGTAGAACTGTGTGCAGATGCGCGTATCTTATCCTCCCCCGTGTGGTACTGTGTGCTGAAACGCGTATCTAATTCTCTGGTGTGTACAACTGTGTGCAGACACGTGTATCTAATCCTCTGGCGTGTGGAACTGTAAGCAGACGCGCGTATCTAATCCTACGACATGTGGTACTGTGTGCAGACGTGCTTTTCTAATCCTCTGGCGTGTGGAACTACTGTATGTGCAGATGCGCGTATCCAATCCTCTGGCATGTGGTACTGTGTTCAGACGCATGTATCCAATCCCCCGGCGTATGGTACTGTGCGCAGACGCGCGTATCTAATCCTCCAGCGTGTGAAACTGTGTGCAGACGCGCATATCTAATACTACGGCATGTGGTACTGTGTGCAGATGTGCGTTTCTATTTCTCTGGCGTGTGGAACTGCGTGCAGATGTGCATATCCAATCCTCTGGCGTGTCGTGTCGTAGCGTGTCGTACTGTGTGCAGATGCGCGTATCTAATCCTCCCCCCTGTGGTACTGTGTGTAGATGAGCATATCTAATCCTCTGGCGGTGGTACTATGTGAAGACATGCGCATCTAAACAACTGGGTGCAGATGTAGCTTGTGGTACTGTCTGCAGAGGCATGTATCTAATCCTGCAAAGTGTGGTACTGTGGGCAGACACACATATCTAATCCTCCCCTGTGTGATATTGTGTGAAGAGGCGCGTATCTAATCTTATGGCGTGTGGAACTGTGTGTAGACACGCGTATCTAATCCTACAGCATGTGGTACTGTGTGCAGACGTGTGTATCTAATCCTATGGCATATACAACTGTGTGCAGATGCACGTATTTAATCCTCTGGAGTGGAACTGTGTGTAGACGCACGTATCTAATCCTACGGCATGTGGTACTGTGTGCAGACGTGCTTATCTTATGCTCTGGTGTGTGGAACTGTGTGCAGATACGCGTATCCAATCCTTTGGCATGTGGTATTGTGTGCAGTTATGTCCTATGTGTTGCTGTCCTGCTCCTTCAAACATAGATCCTACAGCAAACTGTTCCTGGCAGTTATGGCTTCAGGGGCACACCTATAAAGAGATTAAAGGGGTTGTCCCATCACAAGGATCCTATCTATACTGCTTGTTAATGTGGATGTAAGACTTTTCCTAAATATACTGCTTCAGCAAAACTGCTTTGTTTGTTCACTATCTTACTTTATTCAATTCATTGTCGACACAGCCCTTGACTTATCTGCTCAAAAGTCAAGTGATGTATCTGCCTGCTCTCAGGGGGAGGGGCTAAGTGCACGGGAGCGAGCCTGTGTTTCTAGCTATTCCTGTGTTTACACCACACATGTGACCTATCTCCCTGCTCTCAGATAGAGGAGACGAGCTGCTTGCATTTCTGAACTCTTCTTCTGTTCTCCCATTTATCAGGTTAGCTAATTCAATTGTGTTCATTATGGCAGAGACAGGTAGTATTGTGCATATAGTGTTTGAGGACCTTTGATGACATCACAGGGGCCCTTCAGCCACCCCACGGCATCCCGCTATGTGGTGGGCGGAGCTACACGCTAATTTGGGGGCGGCGCTAAACGGCAGGTTGCATGAAACCCCACCCACCAAATGACACAAGAAACCAGGAAGAAAGAAGATTTTACAGCAGTGAAGACTGGTGAGTATGCGACGTGAGAATACCCCTTTAAGTGAGGCAGTCGCCTCAGGCTGCACCATCCGGAGGAGCAGGATGGAGGAGCGCTGGTCTCATCGCTCTGCAGGTAAATTTACTTGACATGACGCACGCAGCCTATGCTGCCCTCCTAGGCCTAGGCTGCCCTCCTACTTCTAGGCTGCTTCAGGCCCACTGCCTCTGTGGGTCCCACCCAGGGGTGAACCCGAGGCGAACTACAGAAAGCCGCCCCCCCCCCGGGAGGAGGAGGCGGAGCGGAGGGGGAGTGGCAGAGCGAGGGGGCATGGCAAAGCGAAGGGGGCGGGGTTTAGCGCCGTTCGCAGGCAGAGAGCAGGCATGGAGAGGACTTGCTCTCTGCCTGAGAGTGAGGGGAGGCTGCTGGAGCAGTGCTGCTCCAGTGGCCTCCAAAAACCACCGCTCGGTGCTAAGCCAGTCCAGGACAGCTTGTCCTGGACTGGCTTAGGTAATCAAAAATGCCGCCCTCCCTGGGGTCCTGACATAGCGCCGCCTGAAGCAGTCGCTTCAGGTCGCCTCATGGGAGGTGCGGCGCTGGTCCCACCCCAGGGCCACCATTAATATATGCTGTTCTTTTAACTAGATCGGCATCTGCAAGACACTGTTATAGTTAAAACTCAAGCTGTGACTCTGCCTTATAAAATGCAAGCCATTCCAAGCTTGCAGTTTACTAGACACCGAGAAGACAGACACAAGACATCTGCTTCTCAGCGCAGGGGGGCACGCTGACGTCATAGCATTGCACCTCCTACACTGAGACACAGATGTCCTATGTGCGGTGAAGGAGAGGAGGCGGCGGCGTATTTTAAGGGGTCATTAGTAGAGGGCATTTTATATAAGGGGGCCTTATGAACTTGAGGGGTTATTTATATAAGGACTATTAGAGCAATTATTAATATAAGAGGGTTATTTATATAAGGGACCATTAGGGACTAATATATAGAAATATACTGTCTATATATATATATATATATATATATATATATATATATATATATATATATATATATATACAGTCCTATGAAAAAGTTTGGGCACCCCTATTAATCTTAATCATTTTTTGTTCTAAATATTTTGGTGTTTGCAACAGCCATTTCAGTTTGATATATCTAATAACTGATGGACACAGTAATATTTCAGGATTGAAATGAGGTTTATTGTACTAACAGAAAATGTGCAATATGCATTAAACCAAAATTTGACCGGTGCAAAAGTATGGACACCCTTATCATTTTATTGATTTGAATTCCCCTAACTACTTTTTACTGACTTACTGAAGCACAAAATTGGTTTTGTAACCTCAGTGAGCTTTGAACTTCATAGCCAGGTGTATACAATCATAAGAAAAGGTATTTAAGGTGGCCAATTGCAAGTTGATCTCCTATTTGAATCTCCTCTGAAGAGTGGCATCATGGGCTACTCAAAACAACTCTCAAATGATCTGAAAACAAAGATTGTTCAACATAGTTGTTCAGGGGAAGGATACAAAAAGTTGTCTCAGAGATTTAACCTGTCAGTTTCCACTGTGAGGAACATAGTAAGGAAATGGAAGACCACAGGGACAGTTCTTGTTAAGCCCAGAAGTGGCAGGCCAAGAAAAATATCAGAAAGGCAGAGAAGAAGAATGGTGAGAACAGTCAAGGACAATCCACAGACCACCTCCAAAGAGCTGCAGCATCATCTTGCTGCAGATGGTGTCACTGTGCATCGGTCAACTATACAGCGCACTTTGCACAAATAGAAGCTGTATGGGAGAGTGATGAGAAAGAAGCCGTTTCTGCACGTACGCCACAAATAGAGTTGCCTGAGGTATGAAAAAGCACATTTGGACAAGGCAGCTTCATTTTGGAAACAAAAATTGAGTTGTTTGGTTATAAAAAAAAGGCGTTATGCATGGCGTCCAAAAAGAAACAGCATTCCAAGAAAAACACATGCTACCCACTGTAAAATTTGGTGGAGGTTCCATCATGCTTTGGGGCTGTGTGGCCAATGCCGGCATCGGGAATCTTGTTAAAGTTGAGGGCCGCATGGATTCCACTCAGTATCAGCAGATTCTTGAGAATAATGTTCAAGAATCAGTGACGAAGTTGAAGTTACGCCGGGGATGGATATTTCAGCAAGACAATGATCCAAAACACCGCTCCAAATCCTCAGGCATTCATGCAGAGGAACAATTACAATGTTCTGGAATGGCCATCCCAGTCCCCAGACCTGAATATCATTGAACATCTGTGGGATGATTTGAAGCGGGCTGTCCATGCTCGGCGACCATCTAACTTAACTGAACTTGAATTGTTTGTCCAAAATACCTTTATCCAGGATCCAGGAACTGATTAAAAGCTACAGGAAGCGACTAGAGGCTGTTATCTTTGCAAAAGGAGGATGTACTAAATATTAATGTCACTTTTCTGTTGAGGTGCCCATACTTTTGCACCGGTCAAATTTTGGTTTAATGCATATTGCGCATTTTCTGTTAGTACAATAAACCTCATTTCAATCCTGAAATATTACTGTGTCCATCAGTTATTAGATATATCAAACTGAAATGGCTGTTGCAAATACCAAAATATTTAGAACTAAAAATGATTAAGATTAATAGGGGTGCCCAAACTTTTTCATAGGACTGTATATATATATATATATATATATATATATATATATGTTAGGTGGGTGCTCATTTATGTCATTTATATATAGGGGTTCTTTAGGGGACATTACGAATAGAAGGGGACATCATTTAGATAAAGTGTCATTAGGGGAGCAGTATTTATATCAGGGGGAATCAGGAACATAATATAAGCGAGGCAATAATTTAAGTAAAGGGATTCAATCATTTGAATCTCATTTTTTCTCCCTAATACATAGGAATAGCCTTAAGAAAGGCTATTCTTCTCCTACCTTTAGAAGTCTTCTCCTCGCCACTGTTCCATAGATATCGCGGTTTTCTTCAGGATGTAAATGAGTTTTCTCGTAGCACTGGGGGCGTTCCCCAGTGCTCAAATAGCACTTGGGGCATCTCCAACACTGGGAGAACACTCTCCAGCGCTAGCCGCTGTCTTCTTCTGGCACACTTCCCCGCGTTGTCTTCTTCCATCGGCTTCTTCTGGATTTAAAATTCATGCATGCGCAGTCGGCTCTGCGGTACATGTCTGTGGTCATTTTCTTGTGGCCGCTTACAAGTTTTTGTAATATTACCTATTAATGATTTGACCAGGCATGAAAGAGAAAACTGTGAACTAGACTCTGCTTAAACTATGATTTTCCAAGGGATCAATGCAGAAAGCTCTATCCTATCCTACAACCATGAGCATGGTCACAAATAGGGTGGGATCTTTGCTGGATGAAGAACACCTGAGTGACTTCCTCATTCTCGAGGTGACTTAGAAGAACATATGTTATTATTGAATACAGGGACTCTTGATTTGTTGTCAAAATGATAAGCATTGTTTGGCAAGCTGTTTAGGAAAAAGATGGATTGTTAAGATTTTTATTTTACTGTTCATATTTACAGTAAAACATTAAGGTCAAAAAGGACACCAATAGCATATTTATATTTACACTGAAGAGCAAAAGGATAACAATGTTTTGAAATTTTGACTTTCAGGCTCCATAGCTCACCATCCTCTACAGCTTCCAATGTGAGATCACTATCATTCTATAGACAATTCTTGACTATCGCTACATAAATTTTACTTGCAACTATTTAGCATACGATTAGTTATGCAGATTCTTCTCATGTAACTGCATCGTTACTGTCTTGCTCCTAAAATTGTAAATTTTAGTTTTTAATATTTTGTTAGTAAATCCACCCTTGGCTTTCAGCACTGTCTGAATGCTTCTGGGCAGTAAGGCTGTAAGGGAATTGCTAGAGGAGCAATTCCCAGTAGCTGAGGGGTACACCAAGTGAGCCCTATGCTGAACCCACCGCTGCTCCTACCTGCCCTAGGAGGCAGAGGACAACTGTACGACAAGCCCTTCCTAGATATGTTTGATGACACAGAATGCAGACAAGACAAACAACACAGAAGAGGAGTCAGCAAGCCAAGGGTCAAAAGCCAGAGAGACAAAGCAGTATAAATCGTAATCCAAAGAGTAGTCACAAGGGAAGCCAGGGGACAGAGGTCAGTAATACAATAGTAGCAGAAAGAGGAGCTTAGCAGCAACAAAGTCTAAGGACAGAGTCACAATAGCCAGGAAGTCTGTGTGGACTGATGGCCTGCATATAGGAAGCCCACGACCTCCCTTAGGCTTGATTGGAAGACAAGCTGTCAATCACACAGGCAAGGCTAGAATTAACTATTAGATGAACATAGGGAAACATGGTGCAGGTGATGGGTGTGGTGGAAATTCAATTACAGAGATAGGTAGAGCAGTGTTCACACAGTGCAACGAAAAACACTAAGTAAAGAATCAAACTGAATATGCCTCCTGCGCCTCAGCGTGCGCATAGAGGGTGGCGCAGAGACCTGAACAGGTAGAGACATTACATATGCTCTTGATCAGATTCAAGCATGTCTAGATTGAAATGTGATCCCAGGTCTCTTCTACACCTTCCCAATGCTGGTGCATACTGGTCGACTCACTTGGGTACAAATACAGCTTTTCTTTCAACTCTACCCACAAGTGTTCAATTGGGGTAAGGTCTGGGGACTATGGGGGCCAATCCATCACCTCTACTTCTAACATATTCATATATAGCTCAGCATTGAGATCACCATCAATCCTGGTCAAGTATCCAACACCTTCGGCTGTGAAAAATCCCCATCTCATCAGGCTTCCTCCAACAAACTTGACAGTTCCTTCAATTTCTCATTCCATTAGCCCCATTTTCCCATATGCACCCATCAGAGCCAAGTCTACTGACTTTTTTTTAATCGCTCAAAATCACCCATTTCTAAACTATTCTCCACTTTTTGAACTTTTTTGCAAACTCTAGCCAACACTTCTTAGAACAATATTGAAGTCAAGGCTTCTTCACCTTTTTTCTGACCACCATTCCAGACTTATGTAAACTGTGTTGCATGGTGCTTTCATGGACATCTGTGATCTCACTATTACAAAACAAACAAGCCACCTCCACTGCCATGTATTTCATGCCAGAACTGATAGACCTTGTGATTAGCTGACTTGTGGACTCTGATAATTTACCTGGATGTCCACCTGTTGGCTTTTAAATGGATGGGTGGACTTCATTTTGTATTCTCCCATCTGTCATGGCACTCACATGATGCAGTTAGGCAATTTTATTGGCCGAGAGACCACTATCAATGAAATGGATTTCTCTTTCCTTGGGAAATCTTCTTCATGGCTAATACTCAATTTGAATCAGTGACCTTTTGCTAGGGAATCAACCTAATAACACACTGAGCTATTAGGGAATATGAGAACAAGTTGTAATTTGTAGTATAAAGAAGAAAAAGATTTTTCCACCACCAAGAGCAAAACAGTAACAATGCAGTTACATGACAAGAATCTGCATAACTAATCATATGCTAAATAGTTGCAAGTCAAATTTATGTAAGAGATAGCCAAGATGATTGTCTATAAAATGATGGTAGTCTCATGTTCGAAGTTGTAGTGGATGGTTAGAAATGGAAACTGAAAGTCTAAAGTTTATAACATTCTTACCATTTTGCTCATCAGTGTATATTAAAGTAGTATTTTGTATATACCAATTTATGAAAAAGTGGCATTGCTAATCAGTCTACGTATATCACTCCAGTGTATACCTCGCGCTGCAGCCTTGTAAATAAACGTGACCCTGTATAATGACTGCACAATAGACTGCAATACTTCTTTTAACCGTACAAAGCAGATCCAGAAAAACTGTTAGGATTCTTATTGTGTATTCTCCTCAATGCAATACTGCTTGCTACTATTGCTTTAAGGTTGCCATGCTGACATATGAAGCTTTTTTCTGACTCTGGAGCTAATCAGAACTCCGCAATCAGCAGCTGAAGAGGGATATTTAACCCTTTTCCAACATCCGCCGTAATAGTACGTGGATGTCGGGTCTTTAACCCCTTCCCGCCGATGGCATTTTTTGATTTTCGTTTTTGACTCCCCTCCTTCTAAACCCCATAACTTTTTTATTTCTCCGCTCCCAGAGCCATATGAGGTCTTAATCTTTGCGGGAAAATTTTTTCTTCATGATGCCACCATTAGTTATTCTGTATAACGTACTGGGAAGCTGGAAAAAAAATCAGAATGGGGTGGATTTGAAGAAAAATGCATTTCTGCAACATTCTTACGGGCTTCGGTTTTACGGCGTTCACTGTGCAGCCAAAATGACATGTATTCTGTGTTTCGGTAAGATTCTGGGGATAACAAATTTATATGGTTTAATTTACATTTTGACCCCTTAAAAAAAATCCAAAACTGTGTTAAAATTTTTTTTTTCTAAGAGTCGCCATATTCTGACAGCCGTAACTTTTTTATACGTTCGTGTTCGGGGATGTATAGGGCGTCTTTTTTTGCGGGGCCGGGTGTACTTTTTAGTTCTACCATTGCTAAAAAGATGCTACCAAATGCTATTGTTTTGATCACTTTTTATTCAAATTTTTATAAGAATCAAAACAGTGAAAAAACGACGGTTTGGCACTTTTGACTATTTTTCCCGCTACGGCGTTTACCGAACAGGAAAAATATTTTTAGAGATTTGTAGAGCGGGCGATTTTGGACACGGGGATACCTAATATGTATCTGTTTCACAGTATTTAACTACTTTTATATGTTTTCTAGGAAAAGGGGATTTGAATTTTTAATACTTTTTTTTAAAAAATTATATTTTTTTTACTTTTTTAATTTTTTTTTTTGCATTTATTAGACCGCCTAGGGGTGCTGAACCACAGGGGGTCTGATCACTAATGCAATGCATTACAATGCTAATGCATTGCAATGCATTGCAAAAAATCATCATTTCTTTTGCAGGCTGCATAGACCAGCCTGCCAAAGAAAGATCTTGCAGACCGGCTGGGAGCCTTTAACAAGGCTCCCGGCTGTCATGGCAACGTGACGTTGGTCCTTGAGCTTGCCGGCTAAATGGCGGCGCACATGCGCCGCCAGGAAAATGGCGCCTCCGGCGCCTTTGACCGTGGCGCCGGAGGGGTTAATGCCTCCGATCGGTCTGGGGACCAATTTGGAGACATTAGCGCCGGTTGTCTACTGCTTAAAGTAGACACCCGGCGGCTATGGCAGCCACCCGGCTCCTGGGCGGTCGCCATAGTTACACACCCAGCATGCGCCATACTATTAAGGCGGATGTCGGGAAGGGGTTAAATATGGATTTGCAATTTTTCACTAACCGAGCCATATTAGAGCTTAATGTTTGTGAGACAAATTTTTCTTCATGATGTTACCATTAGTTATTCTGTACAATGTACTGAGAAGCTGGAAAAAAAAAATCAGATTGGGGTGAATTTGAAGAAAAAATGCATTTGTGCGACTTTCTTACAAGCTTTGTTTTTACGGCGTTCACTGTGCAGCCAAAATGACGTGTCACCTGTATTCTAAGTTTCAGTGCAATTCCAAGGATACAAAATTTATATGGTTTTATTTACATTTTAACCCTTTAACAAAAATTCAAAACTGTGCCAAAAGTTTTTGTTCTAAAAGTCGCCATATTCTGACACCCATAACTTTTTTATACTTCTGTGTATGGGGATGTATAGGGCGTCTTTTTTTGCTGGAGCAAGTGTACTTTTTAGTTATACCATTTGGGGGAATTGCTATTACTTTGATCATTTTTAATCAAATTTTTATCAGAGGCAAAACAGTGAAAAAACGGTGGTTTGGCACTTTTGATTTTTTTCTCCCCGGTACGGTGTTTACCTTACGAGAAAAATATTTTTATAACTTTGTAGAGCGGGAGTTTTCAGACACAGGGATACCAAATGTGTATGTGTGTCACACTATTTAAGTACTTTTATATGTGTTCTAGGGAAAGGGGATGATTTGATCTTTTATTATTATTATTATTTTTTTTTTTACAAAAAAAAAATAATTTTTTGAAAATTCGTTAGACGCCCCTTGGAGGTCTTGAACCTCAGGCGGTCTGATCACTAATGCAATGCATTACATTGCTAATGCACTGCAAAATACCGGCAGTTCTATTGCAGGCTACATAAAGTAACATAAAGTAGCCTGCAATAGAACAAATAGAATGAGAGGCTGGAAGCCTTCACAAGGCTCCTGGCTGTCATAGCAGTGTGACACCGGCTCTGGAGCTTACTCCGGGTGCCGGCGATCCGGGACTTACTCCGGGAAAATGTCAGGGCACACGCAGCGCCAGTAAAATGGCGTCTCAGTTAGCTTTAACTGAGGCACCAGAGGAGTTAACACCCTTGATTAGTGCGGGTACTGATCACAGGCATTAGTACCGAGTGTCTGCTTTATAAAACAGCATAGACCCCACGGCCATGGTGGCTGCCCACCTTCCAAGCCGGCCGCCATCTTTAAACAACCAGCATCCGCCATACTGCTAGGGGTTAAAGAAGTTTTTTGATATATGCACGGAGTTTGGTGCTATTTAGCAATTGAAAAGGCTTTTTATCCAGCGTTGATTATTGAATATTTTGGTATTGGTATTAATTCAGATTAAGTAAAATTCCACTTTCCTATGGAAAAGAAAACTGAGCAGAAAAAGCAGACCTTGTTTTATGTAATTAAGAACAGGAAAGCAACAGTCAAGGAAATGAACAGTCTGCTAGGCCTTTTAGCTTTTGCCTCACGGTTATGCCTATGGGTAGGATCTTTTGCAGGTGTTTGAACATTTTTAACCGTGGGAATTAACAACCTGCATTTTCATGTAAAAATTGAGCAAGTGATAAAGGAAGATGTGCAGGTGTGGCTGGAGTTTCTATCACAGTATAACAGCAGATATACACCACGTTCCAAATTATTTAGCAAATTTGATTGACGTGTCATAAAGATTTAACTGTTTGTTTTCCAATTAAAATCTTGGCTGGTCTTTTGTCTCAGGGCTCTCAAACACCTGTGATAACACAAGTCTACACATTTTTAAAAGTTGATTGGTTCAGAAATAAAATGAGCCATTTCTTAATGATTTTCATGTGTTGAATTCAAATAATATAATGAAAACTCTAGTTTCTATGATATCGAAGAATTCTTGTTTTACTATTATGTAAATTGTATAGCTTATCCGACTAATATTATAAATGTGAAAGTTTGTATGTTTGTATGTTTGTGTGTTTGTATGTTTGGATGTTTGTGCCTCAATCACGCTTAAACGTCCAAATGGATTTGCCTCAAATTTTGTGCATACATACCTCGGGTCCCGGATTGAAACATAGGCTACTTTGTATCCACGTCCACCGTGGGACTGCACGGGCGCTAACAGCAATGTTCACGTCTGGATCCGTTGAAGGACCTGAGATGATGTCATCCCAGGCCCTTCAGGTGTCCCCCGATTGGCTCACGCTGCTGTGTGGGCGGAGCTATATGGCGTCTCTCACTCGCTCGGGAGAGAACTGCACATGCAGCCTTGGTTTACAGCCACGCGACTGCTGTATCGGCTATGGATTTCAGTGAGTAGAACGGGACCGTGTCATGTTCAGCCGAGCTTGGGCCAGGGGGTGCCACGGGAAGGAGGGGCGGGGGTGCCGTGGGAGAGGGGGCGGGGGCCACGGGATAAGGAGGGCAGCCATGGGGGGGTACGGAGGAGAGTGTGGGGGCGCCGTGGAAGGGTGGCGCCGCCGGAGGGGGGTGCCGCGGGAGGTGTAAGGGAGGGAGGGAAGGGTGGCCAGGGGACGAGGAAGGTGCCACGGGATGGGGGAAGGGGACCGCGGGGGCAAAGGAGGGCCGTGTTAGCGCACTGCGAATGATAACCGCCAGCAATTGCATAAATGTACACGGCTCAGCACCAACGCCAACCCGCAGACGAAGTCGTGGGCAGATACTAGTAATATATAATTGTGACTTCTGCAATTATATAGGTGCAAGTTTATTGTTCATACAATTATGAAATGTATTCTGAGGAAACTTAGTTGTATTTAAAATCAACTATTATTTACAGACATGTCTATGCACTTTTACAAATTATAATTATATTTAGGCTAATATTGGCTACTCAGCTTTTTCACACGTCTCTTGTATTCAGGCATCACATTGTCTCTGGTCCATCAGTAGTCTACAAACATTGATGGGTTCCGTTTAACCTGATATATCTTTTCCATAGTTGCAATTTCCCGGTGAAATCGCTCACCTTGTTCATCACTCACTGCTCCAGTTTGGTGCAAAGAAGTCTAGATGAGAGTGCAAGAAATGAATCTTTAAACACTTGTTACACCTTAGGTTTTTGTATGCCTTGAGAAGATTTTCCACCAACTCTTCATAGTTATCTGCCTTGGTGTCTCCCAGGAAATGTGTTACTAATAACTGGAATGCTTCCCATGCAGCCTTTTCCTTGTCACGCAGCAGACAGTGAAACTCATCATCTTGAAGAAGCGCACGAATGACTCACCACTGTCTAACGGTCATTGGAGACTTACAGTTGCCACTCCTTACCCAAAGGGCCAGTGATTGACCAGGGATGTACCAAGTTCTTTAATGTAGAGTGGTAGCGAAATCACAGTAGAAGGGTCCACTGGGTAACATTAAACATAAGGGAAGCTGCAAAACAATAGAGTGAAAGGGGAAACACATACAAAACATTATTAAATACAAATATACATAACACAATGGCATCAACATAATAAAAGAAAAACAACTTAGCAGTGTCCACTGGTTTGCTGCATGTTATTGCTGGCTATTATCATGACCTTTCCTGTTATGTTTACTGTATCTCCTTTCTTTTTTAGGCTATGGGTCCTGATTCTCTTACAGTATATGTTTCTTGCTCTGTGGGTTTGAAGACTTTGCGATTAATTATGGGCATTTCTTTATTTTCAGATGTCTAAGAAAGGAGGAAAGAAAAGCAACAAGACACAGTTTATCAGGTCGCCAGGAAACAAGAGAACATGCTCAGATAGCAGAAGCTCTTTCAAAATTAGGAATGCAAAACCTAAATCCTCCTGTAATAAGAAACTTTCTGCAGAAAATACAAAGGATAATGCATCTCTGAAACTGAGGGGGGGGGGGGGGGGTAAGCCTTTCACTTTTTGCTCAGGTCTGGTCACAAAAATCTACAGTTGCGTGGCTTTCATCCCTCATTCGAAACTTCTTCTTTAGAACACTATCACTATGCTCCAACAACATGGGTTTATTGTTAAGCAGGAAAAATCTTGCCTACTTCCTTCCAATTCTTGGGGTTCATTATCAACACAGCCCTAACTGATGAGCCTCTCTTGAGAAACTTTGAGCATCATTCAGCAGTCAGGAGATTGATTTGACAACCCAAAATGATGGTATGCAGATCAATAGCAGTCCTGGGGACCAGCCAGGGAATGTGCCCTTCTAATGCAATGTGCAGAATGAAACATTGCCAACATTTCAGTAGTTCACCTCCCGGGAATTCACAACTAGAAAGTGGATTGACTGCATCTGGTCAGTCCTTCAGAGTAGGCCTTCATTCCAAGTGTCCAGTGATTGTTCAGAAGATCAAGAGAAAGAAAACAGTGGTGATCTCTATAATTCCCTTCTGGCCCAGGACGGCATAGTTTCCCTGCTCTTGTCACGACTGAAGGAACAATTCTTTAGAGCGGTCAAGAAAACCCTTCTGTTTCTTCCTGGGACCTCTGCCTGCTTCTTAAAGGGATCCTATCATTCAGAAGTAATTTTTTTCTGCCTAATACGTCGAAATAGCCTTAAGAAAGGCTATTCGTCTCCTACCTTTAGATGTGGTCTCCAGCCCGCCGTTCAGTAGAAATACCGGTTTTTACCGGTATGCAAATGAGTTATCTCGCAGCACTGGGGGTGGGCCCCAGCGCTCAAACAGCACTGGGGCATCCCCAATGCTGCGAGAGAACTCTCTCCAGTGACGCCTCCATCTTCAACAGCAACCGCCTCTTCTGTGGTCTTCTTCCGGCTGGGGTCACACTCTGACACATGCGCAGTCGGCTCTGCCATAGGGACGAAGGCAAGAGCCAAGTGCACAGGCCAGTCGGCGGCCATTTTTTTGGAGGCTGCTTACGTGTGCATGCGCAGTATGCTCCTGTTCTCCATATAACTACAGGAGCGTACGACGCATGCACGCATAAGCAGCCTCCAAAAAATGGCCGCCGGCCGGCCTGTGCACTCAGCTCTTGCCTGTATCCCGATGGCAGAGCCGACTGTGCAGGCACCAGAGTGTGAACCCAGCTGGAAGAAGACCACAGAAGAGGCGGTTGCTGTTGAAGATGGAGGCGTCGCTGGAGAGAGTTCTCTCGCAGCATTGGGGAGTTTTCTTAATAACTACTCGCCCCTGATCTCAAAATTTTCAGAAATATCTCAAAATTTCAGAAACTCTCTAATATTCACTAAACTGTAAATAGCATACAGTTGTATAGCAACAATCAGACTCTTTCGTTTAACTTTCTGGAAGAGCCAGCTCCTTAGGGATCAGTTTTCTCAAAGATAGAAAAGCTGAATTAAGTGCATGGGAGCATCCATTTCCAACAATTCAATTAGAATTATACATTTGGAGAGATGTTCCTCCCATGGGAACAATTAATAACTCATATTCTTGATAAAATGGCTATCTTACTATTTACCTCTCATGGAGACTTGTAATCTTCCTATTACTCTCTCTTTGTAATCTCCGTTACAGTTGTTCTTCCATAGTTTATGTTTGTACATATTTATCTAATTCTTTCATTGTTCCATATTTAATTTTTTGCTATTTACTGACCAATTTACAAACACAGTCTATGAATATTGTTGCTGGAAGGTTTGTATGATTATGAATTGTCAGAATTTTTGACTAAATTAAATAAATATCACACTATTTAAACAAATATGTAGAACAAAGAGCCTTTAGTTTATATGGAGTAAATAATAGCAGTATTGTATTTTTAACTCCATTTTTGTATGACTTAATGTTGTGTTGCAGCATTTTTTCGTATTTGAATTATTGTCATAGCAACTTACATCTGTTCACACGTGCTGAATTTTATGTTTTTTACATATCTTTAATAAACTAATCAAAACAACATTAAAGCTAAGGCCCCATGTAGTAGGCCGCAGCAAAAAAGTGTTGCAGGAGAAACCGTGGTGGCAACGCATTGCAGCTTTGCCAGCAGTGTTTTCACAGAAAGTCTGCAGAGGTTTCTTCTGTGGACTTTCTGCTTCAATTATACCTATAGGGAAACTGCTGGTGTTCCATAGATATGAAGATGATCTTCATCAGCTGATTTCCTCTCCGGTCCGGAGGCAAGATCTTGCACCTCCATAGAAGCCATAGGTAGTGGTAAGACGCAGCTCCTTTACCTCATATATCGTTCCATAGATATACCTGACACGCTGCGATTTCCAAAATTTTAATAGTTTTGGAAATTGCAGTGTGTTTTGGTGCATGTATTTCCCCACAAAGTGTGGATGGGACCTGTGCCAGCAGGTGAGCCAGCATCCAGCAGTGACTGCTGCTAGACATAGCACCAATCACTACTGAGAATCAGGGTGTAGTGGTACCACTCCCACATTTTGCCGCAATTGATTGGTCCGTACAGACTGATTGCACCCCACAGCAGGTGGCTCAGATTACCAGTAACTGCCAGTAATCATCAATCAGTAACTCAATCTCGAATGTCTTTCCCATCGATTCTGAATTAGTTCTGGCACTTCGGTTGTGAGAGCAATTTTGATGTCAATCTTTGTAAAAGTGAGGCCTTCAATATTACCCTGCCCTCAGCGGAGGCTGCAACTTAGCTGCTCAATTCTCTTTCAAGTGACAACCCCATTCGATTAAGTATTTAGGGATACAGATTTCCTCTAACCCATCGGACATCTTCCGCTGTATTTATCTTTGCTTATGGGAAAAGCCGCAACAGACCTCGTGCCCTCTCTATCTACTCTCCTTTCTGCTAAGGAGAAGGTGCTGTATCTGTGGGAGCAAGCAGGGGTGGTACCTGACATCTGGTCACATAGGTAGCCAAACCCAGAGTATAGTAATGGCCGTGAGGCAGGACCCAGGAGGTGGGACTCTGAAGTAGGACTCGGGAGCAGATGAACTGATTTTGCCTCGCCATGGTGGGAGGCAGTGGGGCACTTGTCCAGGACATTTGGAAGCTATGGTATGCCTATTCTCCGTCTTTGTGATGCCATGTGACATAACCTAGTTCTGGAGGTGCTGACTGTAACTAGGGATTATTTTTGGGGTAGGGCTTATTTTTGAATAAAAAGGGTACATTCAAAAGCCACTGTTTTTGGTAGAATCCCTGTAGTATGTACACGGTTTGATTCTGCGCATTACTTATCATGCTTTTTATTCCAATTAGAGATCAATGAACCGATCTGGAATATAAATTTTGGATTCAAACAAGCTCAAGCTTTTTGCTGTTTGTTTCATATGAAAACCAAAATAGTGACAACCATATGAAAGCAAGGAAAAAATCCAAGTGAAATCACATGACCTCAGGTATAAGGCATGCTTCACCATAATGCCTTGCATTTTGACAAAGGATAACCAATCATGAAGGACTATAGATCAGAAGATGATGTCCATTTTGTATGGAGAGATTAGAGAGATAAGATAATACATAGCTGGAGAAGAGTATAGCATAGGACTGGAGAAGAATTTAATTTAATTCATAGAGAGACATAGGAGTCTGTCTGTCTGTTGTCACATTGTGTGCGACAACGTAGTGATATGCTACCGTTACAGTCCTGTAGCAGATGCATCAATCTCAATCACAATTCTCAGAGACTAGACATACAAATTACAAGACCAGGAACAGGCAATTTAGTCACATCATGTAGTAATCTTTTTGAACGTATCTTCAAGTCAAAGTATTACAGTGCAGTGTGTTTTAAAAAAGGTTGTTTGTAGGGTTGAGCGATTTGGATCGGAAAAGATCGGATTCCGATTGGCGATCGAGTAAATTTCACGCTCGCGATCGGAATTCCGATCCCGATCTTTTTAGGCAGGATCGAGGTCGGAGGTTATTTCCCACAATGCTTTGCTACTGGCCAAACATTGTGGGAAAAGCTAACAATGTTAGCTAGGTCCCATAGGAATGAATGGATGCAGCCGGCACACAGCCTGTGCCGGCGCCCGGCTGCTTAACCCCCTGTGCGCTGGCTGGGTCCATTCATTCTAATGGGAGACTAGTTAACATCTCTAGAAGCTTAAGGCTTGGTTCACATATGCTGATGTGTTCCATCCGTAAGGGTCCACATGAGGACCCCTATGGACGGAACACAAGCGCAACTGCAAGTGCTGTGCAGTTCATGCATACTGGCCCCATAGACTATAATGGGGTCCGTGTGCTTGAACTGCACAGCGCTTGCAGTTGCGCTTGTGTTCCGTCTGTAGGGGTCCTCATGTGGACTCTTACGGATGGAACACATCAGCATATGTGACCAGGCATAACACTTATCTGCACAGAAGCGCTGCCCCTGGTCCGGTCCCCACTGTTCTCATTCCTCTTCTTGCCTTTCTGCCCCCGCCTCCCAGGTTAGTGTTACAGACTTAGCAAGGAGGCGGGGCTTGTGGCTTAGGAGAGTGTGGGCGGGTACTGGGAGGGGAGCACTCACGTCTCCCTGCCCTGTACCTGCCCACACTCTCCTAAGCCACAAGTTCCGCGTTCTTCCTAGGTCTGTAACACTAACCTGGGAGGTGGGGGCGAGAACAGGGGGACCGGACCAGCGGCAGCGCTTCTGTACAGGTAAGTGGAAACCAGGGGGACACTAAGTAGTCAGAGGATTTTTTTTTAATCACTACACAGCGTGGAGGCTTCAATTTTTGGACTCCATGCTGTGTAGTGAACATGTTCGTTTTTAAAATCCGATCTTTGATTATTAAAAAAATCCCATTGGGATCGGAATTGGGTTCGAATAGAAAATGATTGGAAATCAGATTTTAAAAACAATCCTGAACTCTCAAGATCAGCTCAACCCTAGTTGTTTGTAACCACTGGCTACTATCTGTGTACCCATAGCCGTATCTGTTGCTGTCCCTCTGACATTACTGAGGCAGTTTGCATTACAAAGCTAGAAAAAGGTTAGATAGAATCTTATGAGACTCAACGTGTAATGCATAACTTTTTAAGAAAATTTAATGGACTTGGTTAATTTGGAATGAAACCAAACATTTAGTCCAAAGTGACAAAAACTCAAATGGAATCTTGAAATATTGTTCATTTCTAATTAAAATAGTTCCTTTTGTGTATCTGAATTGTTCAGAAACTACTTTGATCTGCTCAGTTATTCAGAGTTTATGATCTGCTAAGCACAAAGTTTATTTTCAAAGTCATCTTTAATAATGTCTTGTCACCCAGGACCGCTTTGTTTTCTGCCTCCTGACTTCTCAGCTTACCACCATCCTCCTGATCTGCACATGACTCTAGCGCTGCCTCCACGCTTGACTACCCTTAATCCTAGCAACCAGCACTTTTTCAGAC
The DNA here is from genome assembly GCF_031893055.1 of Leptodactylus fuscus. Lineage (NCBI taxonomy): Eukaryota > Metazoa > Chordata > Amphibia > Anura > Leptodactylidae > Leptodactylus > Leptodactylus fuscus. The sequence goes on from NC_134265.1 coordinate 183,804,004, forward strand.
AAAGATAGGTATTCCTATCAATTTGTCATGTATTTTTTATAATCTGTTTTAACCGAGCCCATCTGCCAGGAATTTTACAATAGCACAAAGAATTCTCTTAAATGTTTTTCCCAACTAATAGTAAATTGGCCAAGGGAGGGAAACTCTTTGTGGCACAGAAGAATGACTGGAATTTGTAAAGGATAAGGAGAGGTTACTCTGAGTAAGATATCACTGATGTTATTACTGCACCCTTCTTTCTTAAATAAGTGTTCCCATGGGACTTATGTAAAACTGGAATTCTGACTGTACATTTCTTGTGAGAAAATGCCATTACATAAGTGGTTACTAATTCAATGCTGAGTAGATCTAAGTAAATATGTTTAGGGTGGAAATGTTCCTTTGGGTGGAATTAAACTAGAAAATACTATAAGAAGTATGGAGACAGGTTTATCACAGTTTTAATGTCCCCCCCCATCCCCCCCCCCCTTTAATCTCTTACATACTATGTTGTGACTGCTACATTGGAATTGTGGTCGCCAGGGCTGATAATTCTATCGTGCCTTTCTATGATGCCTATAAGGTTCATGATGGCAGTTGCTACAATTTTCCCATAAAGTTGCGGTCAGTCACAACTTTAGCATAATTTTACTGTATCTAGCGTGCAACCTTGTGAAGCCCTAGCGTCATCCAGCAGATATGTTCAGGATAGCTCTGTGCCTATTCAAGGTAAGGTTACATTTATATGTGATATACATCTATTCCCTTTTTGATTGAGCTCATCTTTTTCTTTGTGAAATACCTCTTTCCTGGATTTTGGCTATACCCTGAAAGGTGTTTTTGGGACTAAAGTATTGGTGACCTATCCTTAGGATTAGTCATAAATATTAGACTGGTGTGGGACCAACACCTGAGACTCACACAGATCAGCTGATCAAGTATTTGCAGTTCGGTTCCATTCAAAGTAAGTTGTAAAGTGGCTGCATTACTTGTCCAAAGGATATGGTCTCTTCAAACAGTTGAGCAGTGGGGATGCTAGACATCAGACCCCCACCACTCTGATAGTGATATCCTATCCTAAGGATAGGTTATAAATATTTTAGTCCTAAAAAAGGGCTAAGGCTCCACATAGCAAACCACAGCAAAAAAATAAAAAATGCTGCGGAAACGACCATGACAGAAACACATCACGTTTTTTCCACAGCGTTTTTCAAAGAAAATCTTCAGAGTTTTTGGACAACACGATATACAGATTAGAGCCAATCTACAAATTTATTGAGCAGTATGGATGACAGAATTATTACAAATTTGCTGTGTTTAGGCCTAACTCACATGACAGAATCTGTTTCACATCCATTCCATGACAGTTTCGATGGCCAAGGGTCATTCTTTTTGCATCTCTTCCTAAGAGACTATAAAAAAAAAATAGATGAATTTCATTGCTCTTCTTTTTTTTTTACCCAACCTAACAGCAAATCTATTTTGAATGCTGTTAAAATGGAACTATTGACTTCTGTGAGGGCCATGTGGCTGTCACAACACGCAAAGATAGAATGTCAGGTCTCTTTTTGGAACTGTAAAATAGTCAATAAGAGCAATATATACACCAGCACTACTAGGAGGTATTGAGAGTCCGCGTATTTAATTTACTCAATCCTCAACTAGTAATTACTGTCAATAATTAGAACTTTGGCGCAATATTAATCGCAGTTTAGCTCCTCTGTTTAACAGCATTAGAGTGGTGCAGAGACCACCATCAATGTTATCTAAGCCAGGAGAATGTACGGATGTTATGATACTTACTACCATGTTCACTGCTCTGGTTTTCCTATATTTCTAGACATTTTGTGCCTTTGTATTGCTATAGAGGAGGTTGGATATGCTATAGATGCTGTTGTTACAACAATCCACCTCATTCACAGTAATTGTATTCAGTATTGCTTTTGAATGGCTACCATGGAGGTTGGAGATTAAATATCAGCTATTGTCATAGCACTCCACTTCCTGATGGCCATCATTACCTTACCTTGATGAACCTGCAAACTGACATACATGCTGGAGAAACGCGTTAGTATTTTATACATATATGCTAGATGTGTGTCACTACAAGCACCATGTGACGCACAACTATGAACATTATTTGTTATATATGACTACATTAGACACTCTAATCTGAAAATCTCTGCTTATTATAAAAACCTAATAAGTGGAGCTGAAGCAGAGTGTTGAGAAGGTGTCTTACAAAGTATATGCTAGCTATATGTCACAGGAAACACCATGTGACAGACATCTATGAGCTCTTTGTGTTATATATGGCTATATTAGACACTAATCTGAAAATCTCTATTTATGACAAAAACATAATAAGTGGAGCTGGGGCAGAGTGTTGAGTATATTGGTTAGACTGTCGTAATACAACTATTACGGCAGATTTTCTAGAGACGTACTGGGGGTGTATAAGAGTCTTAAACATTCATTCCACTCTAATATTGTTAAACAGAGGAGCTGGAATGTGATTAATATTGTGCCGCCATTCTAATCACTCACAGTAATTACTAGCTGAGGATTTAGTGAATTAAACTACATGGACTCTCAATACCTCCTAGTAGTGTTGGTGTATTTAGTGCTCTTATAAGAAGATATATACTTAAATGGCAATTAGGGTCTAAGATACACACACTTGTATTCCTTCTTAGCCCTCCACAGATACTAGCCTCATCATCTATAGAGCTGTAATATTAACAGCCCTTGGGTGATATTGCCCTAGCTTTACATATGAAGGTAGCCAGATATCCCCCAAAGCCGAATTCATTGGGTGGATAGTTTGTAGATAATCTTTTATGATATTTCATAAACTGTTTTATATCTAATGTGGCAATATATAGCAAGTCAGGCTGAAATGCTGGAATAAGGATCTGTCATTTCTGTTCCCATTGTGTTATCTGTGATAAATATAGCTTTCTATTAGAATATCCATTGAGGAAAGGGCAATGTGGAATTTTCAATGATTTCACTAGGTAATAGGAAATGACATCATTTATGTATTGTTGTACTATTTAGATACTGTCATATTACACAAATGTTTCTATGGGATTGTTGTGTCATTTTACATATCTAGGTATTAAGTCATCATTTCTGAATTCATGTTCTGGCTTAACACGTAACGAAAGCTTCAACCATTACATAATTTCCATAATGCTCACAAACCGGTTTCTAGCTCTTTAAAATGACTGAACTATGTTTCTATTAAAGCTATGACATGTGTGAGTGAGTCACTAGCAAGAAGAAGGTGTGATAGAAGTAGGTTAGCAGCTCATTGTGATTAAAAAGAAAGGTACAAAAGATTGTACACAGTGTTTCCTACCTTTTGCAAACAGCAAAATCATACTTTAACTTGGGCCTTATCTAGTGCGTCTAGTGTAATAACTATTCATAATATATCATCATATAGCTCAGCTTATTGTAGAATAACCAGGGGTATGGGGGCGATAGAGGCAGTACATGTGCTTACTTTCAACCAGTATTCAGGTTTTCAGAGTATCACTTAAAGGGGTATTCCCACCTCACATACTCATCAGTCTTTACTGCTGTAAAATCTTCTTTCTTCCTGGTTTCTTGCATCATTTGGTGGGCGGGGTTTCATATGCAACCTGCCGTTTAGCTCCGCCCACCCATATTGGACTATGAAGTACAGGCAGCAGCAACTCCATTCTGTGTTACATACAGAGACTGCCTGTCTCTGCCATAATGAACACAACTGAATTAGCTAGCCTGATAACTGGGAGAACAGAAGAAATGAAATCAGCTCCTCTCCCCTATCTGAGAGCAGGAAGCTAGGTCATGTGGTGTAGACACAGGAATAGATAGAAACACAGGCTTGCTCTCTGCACTTAGCCCCTCCTCCCTCCCCCCTGAGAGCATCAGATACATCACTTGACTCATGAGCAGCTAATTCAGGGCTGTGGCCACAATGAATTGAATAAAGTAAGATAGTGGACAAACAAAGCAGTTTTGCTGAAGCAGTGTATTTAGGAAAAGTCTTACATCCACATTAACAAGCAGTATAGATAGGATCAGGGGTGAACCTGCCCCTTTCGCCGACCAAGGCGAACTACAGAAAGCCCCCCCCCGCCGGGGGAGGGGGAGTGGGGGCGTGGCTTAGCGGAGGGGCGTGGTGAACCGAAGGGGCGGGGCTTAACACCGTTCGCTGGCAGAGAGCAGTCCCGGAGACTGCCTGCTCTCTGCCTGAGCGTGAGGGGAGGCTGCTGGAGCAGCGCTGCTCCAGTGGCCTCCCCAAACCACCGCTCGGTGCTAAGCCAGTCCAGGACAGCTTGTCCTGGACTGGCTTAGGTTAGCAAAAATGCCGCCCTCCCTGAGGCCCTGGCATAGCGCCGCCTGAAGCGCTCGCTTCAGGTCGCCTCATGGGAGATACGGCACTGGATAGGATCCTTGTGATGGGAAAACCCCTTTAAAGGGAATTTATCTCCTATATTTCATTTTTTCACATCAAAGGGGTTACTCAGCTTCCAAAAATTATCTTCAAATACATCCTCAGCATTGCTAAATCCTCACTGTTTCCATGTGTACCCTTTTCTTGGCCTTATTTTACTTGCTGCTTCCTTTATCACTGTTATTTGCATACATTGAAATTGTGGCCAAACTACATTTCCCATGATTCATCTTCCTGCTCTCACTCTTTGTGTACCCCTCCCTTTTCCACTCTACCCTACAATTCAGTCCCAGCACTCCCATATCTGAGATTACATTCTGCTGTGATGGTTTTTTTGCTGTATGAAATACTCAAAGGGAGAGGGAGTAGTGAACTTGCAGGAATGTCACTCTGAGGTCAATGACGTAAAAATATATCAGACATACGGTGCTGAATTTAAACAGGATATATATTAGGAAGATGCTTCCTGCCATATTTAAAAAAAAAAACAAAACCCGGATGCTTAATTTTTTTTACATGTGGTTTTCTGTACATAATGATGAGGGAGGGTGGGGGGCATCCATTAACAAAATTCCAAGATATTTCTTACAGATGTAATAGGCACTGGCAACTACTTGTCAGCACCTGGACGCAGTATGGTTGCTCTGCATGTGGCACTGCGATCATCTGCAGTCAATGGTCTACTATGCCTGGCCTGACTACTACTGAACTGCCATCCAGACTCTGATCCCTGCAGATCATCAAAAGTCTCCCAATAATGATGAAGGACATGGACACTTTGCTACTCACTGAAATCCTATGAGAGTTTTTACTTGTCTCATTCGCAAAACCAGATAGTATCTTTCTAACCAAGAGATGGCTTCTTTCTTAAGCTGTCCAATGCACTGTCAATGGTTACACTACAAGCTTCTTTCTAAGGGAACCATTTCAACCTTGGGTAACCTGGGCAATACCAGAAATCAGCAAGTTGCACCACAGGGGAGCAACAAACAGCTTCTCCCACTATGCAACTCACAGCCACAAGTGCCTTCCGCCTCAGTAGAATCGCAACATGAGACAACTTCCACAAAATATTAAATGACCTGCATCAAATTGACATGAGCATCAATAAAAATGTCCAGTTTTCTCACAAAAAATAAGACCCTGCACAGTTTTGTTAACAAAAAAAAAAAAAAAGTAAGGTATGGATCATGAACTATTATTATAAGAAAGGGCAAAGTAGTAAAACTCTTAAAAAACTATAAGAATTTGATATAAATTAGTTGTATCGACCCAATGAATAAATTTATAAGGTTATGGTAAACTACAAGGAGGATCCGGCTTCGCACGGGTATATTTCATTTTTTGTTTGTGTAGTAGCCCTATAAGAATTGCCCAGTTTTGCACTTGTGTATTTTGTATGTCATTTCTTTGTGTGTCTCTGCCCACGACTTCGTCTGCGTGTTGTTGGTGTCTATGATCCACCTATATTCAGCAAATTGCTGCCGTCGATGGTTTGCCTGCTCCGGCATTTCGGCAGCTCTTAAGCTGTCCTGTTTCTCACACCGTTCCTGTGATTGTTCCGGCATCTCAGCAGCTCGCTGGGATGCCATATAATGAGCGTGTTGTTGGCATTGATGATCCGCCTGCTCTGGCATTTCGGCAGCTCTTAAGCTGTCCTGTTTCTCACACCGTGCCTGTGATTGTTCCGGCATCTCAACAGCTCACTGGGACGCAATATAATGAGTGTGTTGTTGGTGTTGATGATCCACCTGCTCCAGCGTTCTGGCAGCTATCAAGCTGGCCTGCTGCTGAACTCATTCCTCGTGCTGTGCCCCTGATTGTTCCAGCATCTCAGCAGTTCCCTGAGATGCCATATAATTAGTGTGTTGTTGGCATTGATGATCCGCCTGCTCCGGCATTTTGGCAGCTGCTAAGCTGGCCTGACACTGAACTTATTCCTCACACTGTGCCCGTGATTGTTCTGGCATCTCAGGAGCTCGCTGGGACACCATATAATGAGCGTGTTGTTGGCACTGATGATCCCCTTAAGCTCTTCTTGAGGAGAACTCAGTTGACTTCTGGCTACCTTCATAGCTTTCATTGTTTTAGAATTTTGCAACAAATTAGATTTTCTTTTTCCTGCATGTTTAAAAGTAGCAAACTGCCAATTTGTATTAAAGGTGTTTTCCCATCCAGTGTGTCAGTATGTTGCCTGGAGCAGATGAGATAATATGCAAATGTGTGTACACAATCCACTGAGGGTTAGCTGAGTGTTTACACAGAGAGATAACAGACCTGGGACCTGAGATAAGCTGCTGCAAGAGCAGTGTAATATAGTATGTGAGAATAAATTCCTAACAGTCGTGAAGCCATGTCATTTACCGGGAAAAAAGTAGCCTATGTTTTAATAGAGGTTACAATCTATGTGCTGGATTTCATTCAAATCTGTTCAGCCATTTTTTGCGTGTTTGACAAACAAACATACAGACATCCAAACTTTCACATTTATAATATTAGTAGGATGGCACAAAATAGCATAAAAAGGCAAAGGTAAAATTGCTGGTTTTTTTTTCTATTTATTCCCATAAAGAGTTAATAAAATTAATCATTTAGTTATATCTACCCAAAAACTGTGCCATTAAACACTACCATTAGTCCCATAAAAAACATTCACTAATACTATAAACGCTAATAGGAAAAGACGCAAAAATGGTTTTGTTGCCCGGGTCTAAAAGAGGCCAGTCAGTAAAGGGTTAAAATCAAACACAAACATGTTGGACTTGGGCAAATGCTATGCCAGTGTCTAATAATTAAATAAATCAATAGCTGATGCGTCCCAATACTTAACTGGAATAATTTATATAATGTTAAATCTTGACAGCCCTTTGAATGTTGGCCCATCAACATTTGCCTGATGAACTGCAGGCTAGTACCAAAAGAGGCACAACTTGTGCGGAAAGTTTCTTTGGTTCCTAGTGATTGATGAAGGTCTCCGTTCCAGCAGGACACTGATGTAAATCCAGTTTAAAGTGTATAGCTATTATGCCTTGTACACTAGTTTTCTGTTGAACAGGGTATAAAGTTGCAAATTTGTCGCACAAATCTTTTTCGTGCCAACATTTGCAAATTTTTTTCTATTCGGCAGTACCTATGCTACAGAAAGCTCATGTAAATAATGTTTAAAGTCTACACTAGCTATGAGCTGGTGTAGATTTCTCCTGTAGGTGCCGTGAAATCCACCCCAATGTGCTTCTACTTCCCACAATGTAAACATACTAAAACCTGCAACAGCAAAATAATTGATATATAATATCTGGTGTAGAAAGTTACTCTTAGGCCCGGTTCACATCTGCTTTTGGGTTTACGTTCAGGGAGTCCGCTTGGGGAATCCCTGAACAGAAAGCTATACGCATAAAAAAACGGTTACCAAAGGAAACAGGCGGACCCATATGTATTATGGGGCCCATGTGGTTTCCACTCTGTTTCCGCACAAAACATGCAGAGAGAAAAGTGCTGCTTGTAGTCTATGGGGTCCACGGGTTTCCCAAGCAACCACTTTTTTATGCGTATAGGTTTCCATTAGGGGGGTCCCCAAACAGACTCCCCAAATGGAAACCCAAATGCAGATGTGAACCGGGCCTTATTCTGTATGTTAAAAAACTGTTAACACATTATGTCACATAACTCTCTAGAATTTGCATACTACATATGAATTTGATATGTAAAAGGTGTGAGTTATTAAACATTAGGGGAAAACCATATAAATTCCAAACTTTGACCAACATCATACTACAAATCCATAAAGGAAATATTCTATGAAAATATGATAGTAGGGTTAAGGTAGATGAAACACTGTAGTTGTCAGTCAGAAAGAGACAAAAGTAATCTTGTTATTATTTTGAGACCAGGCATGTACTGTCAGGATCAGTGACTATTAGAGATGAGCGAACAGTGTTCTATCGAACACATGTTCGATCGGATATCAGGGTGTTCGCCATGTTCGAATCGAATCGAACACCGCGTGGTAAAGTGCGCCAAAATTCGATTCCCCTCCCACCTTCCCTGGCGCCTTTTTTGCACCAATAACAGCGCAGGGGAGGTGGGACAGGAACTACGACATCGGGGGCATTGAAAAAAATTGGAAAAAGTCATTGGCTGCCGAAATCAGGTGACCTCCATTTTAGACGAATAGTGGATTTCAAATCCGGGTCATATGAGAATGTGAACTTTGTGACTATGAGACAGGGATAGCTGTACAGGCAGGGATAGCTAGGGATAACCTTTATTTAGGGTGGAATGTTATTAAAAATAACTTTTTGGGGCTCTATCGGGTGTGTAATTGTGATTTTTGTGAGATAAACTTTTTCCCATAGGGATGCATTGGCCAGCGCTGATTGGCCGAATTCCGTACTCTGGCCAATCAGTGCTGGCCAATGCATTCTATTGGCGTGATGAAGCAGTGCTGAATGTGTGTGTTTAGCTCAACTACACCGGTGGAGTAGTTGAGCTAAGCACACAGATTCAGCTCTGCTTCAATCAGCGCTGGCCAATGCATTCTATTAGCTTGATGAAGCAGAGTGTGCACAAGGGTTCAAGCGCACCCTCGGCTCTGATGTAGCAGAGCCGAGGGTGCACAAGGGTTCAAGCGCACCCTCGGCTCTGATGTAGTAGAGCCGAGGGTGCGCTTGAACCCTTGTGCAGCCTCGGCTCTGCTACATCAGAGCCGAGGGTGCGCTTGAACCCTTGTGCACACTCTGCTTCATCAAGCTAATAGAATGCATTGGCCAGCGCTGATTGAAGCAGAGCTGAATCTGTGTGCTTAGCTCAACTACTCCACCGGTGTAGTTGAGCTAAACACACACATTCAGCACTGCTTCATCACGCCAATAGAATGCATTGGCCAGCACTGATTGGCCAGAGTACGGAATTCGGCCAATCAGCGCTGGCTCTGCTGGAGGAGGCGGAGTCTAAGGTCGGACCTGAATGGAGACTGGTGTGGAGCGATCTTAGACTCCGCCTCCTCCAGCAGAGCCAGCGCTGATTGGTCGAGTTCCGTACTCTGGCCAATCAGCGCTGGCCAATGCATTCTATTAGCCCGATGAAGTAGAGCTGAATGTGTGTGCTTAGCACACACATTCAGCTCTACTTCATCGGGCTAATAGAATGCATTGGCCAATCAGCGCTGGCCAATGCATTCTATTAGCGTGAACTGAGTTTGCACAGGGGTTCTAGTGCACCCTCGGCTCTGCTACATCAGATTGCTACATCTGATGTAGCAGTGCCGAGTGTGCATCAGATGTGTAGTTGAGCAGAACTGGCTCAGCACTGCTAAGTCTCTGAATTCGCATAGGAATGCATTGGCCAGCCTTCGGCCAATCAGCGCTGGCTCTGCCGGTGGAGGCGGAGTCTAAGGTCGGACCTGAATGGAGACTGGTGTGGAGCGATCTTAGACTCCGCCTCCTCCAGCAGAGCCAGCGCTGATTGGTCGAGTTCCGTACTCTGGCCAATCAGCACTGGCCAATGCATTTCTATGGGGAAAAGTTAGCTTGCGAAAATCGCAAACTGACAGGGATTTCCATGAAATAAAGTGACTTTTATGCCCCCAGACATGCTTCCCCTGCTGTCCCAGTGTCATTCCAGGGTGTTGGTATCATTTCCTGGGGTGTCATATTGGACTTGGTGACCCTCCAGACACGAATTTGGGTTTCCCCCTTAACGAGTATATGTTCCCCATAGACTATAATGGGGTTCGAAACCCATTCGAACACTCGAACGGTGAGCGGCTGTTCGAATCGAATTTTGAACCTCGAACATTTTAGTGTTCGCTCATCTCTAGTGACTATATGAATGCTATGACTACACACTATGACTACATAATATTTTCCATGCACATTCTATTTTGTATACCTACCTGTCATGTTTGCCTTCTCAGTGTATGACTGTAACTTTTATCTTCAATGGAAAGGCATGTCTCTAATTCAACAAGTTGATATCTAGAGAGGTTTCTTTTTGTTGTATATGTAATGATGCATAGTAGCTGTACTACTGTGAGACATGTATATTGGTAGCGGCTTGTCTTGGGTTTAGAGGAAACTTACTTGTAACTAGGTGGGGAAAACTGTACTTGTAATAACATCAAGGGAGTTGATGTCCTACATAATACACAGATGAGCTTGTCTAAAGGTGTTTATACACATTAGACTCATTAAAATGTACAATTTTGACCAAAACAAATGTTTATGGAGTGAAACAATGTGCAATGACCAGTGTAGAAGTGTGCAGCATCATATTAGCTGACAAATGAATGTCTAAAAAAAACAGTTGGCCATATTTGCAAATATCATTCCCAGAAAGAGCTTTCATTTATTGTCTGGTATCACTGAATATGTAAGGTCAGTTTGAGCAACAGCCAAAACAAAAATATGTGAAATGACCGTTCATCACACGATTATTCATTCAACTGTTCAACCATCAGCCTATATTTATTTAATGTGTATGAGCACCTTAGGCCAGGGCCCCATGCAGCGAAACATTGTGGCAAAAGCTGCAGCGTTTTATAGTTACTGCAAAGTGGATGGGATTCTAGCAAGTTCAATCCACACAGTGCTGAACAATATGCCCAGGTGCCAGAGGTTTCCCTATAGGCATAATTGAAACAGAAAGTCCGCAGAGGAAATGTCTTTCTGTGAAAAGCACTGCGGAAAACAAATGTGATATATTTCTGCCGCGTTTTTTCCCGCATTGCTATTTTTGCTGCGACCCGCTATGTGGGGCCTTAGCCTTAAACAAGATTGCCACAGGATGACCTCCAATGATTCCATCTTTAACCCTTAAGTACTATCATGGTGTCTATCATAATGATATGTGTATGATGGACACCATGATAGTACTTAAAGGGGTATTCCCATGTATGTAGTTTTTTTAAAATTTGTAGATAAATAAAAGTTAAACATTTTTGAAAATATAAGTAATTAAACATTTTGCAGATTTTTCAAGATTTTCTCTAAATATCTTGTGGTCACAGTCTGTTATCTTGATCGGTTGCCAGTGGATACGACCATGAATGCAGGAACCTTCTAAGGTCAGAAAATCAGCCATGATTTCCTTATTGTGGCCGGGATATCTTCTGATACATGTAGTGTCCCCCTGATAACCCAGCTACAATAAGAAAATCATAGCTGGGTTCCTGACAAGACCCAGACCATAGAAAGTTCCTGCATTAGTGGTCATATCCATTGGCAACCGATCAAGATAACAGACTGTCACCACTAAGAAAGTTAGAGAAAATCTTTAAAACATTGCAGAATTTTTAATTACTTGTATTTACAAAAATGGTTAACTTTTAATAATCTACAAATCTAGATATGATTATGTACATGGGAATACCCCTTTAAGGGTTAAAGAAAGAAAGAAATTTAAAGGTAAAAAATAGTGCCAGAAATGAATTTTTTTGTTGTTGTTTTCTTTTAATCCACCAAGAAGGAGAGTTAATAATATTTAGTCAATAAGTTATAAGCACACACAAACTGTGTCATCGCAAAATGCATCTTATACTACAAAGAACAAAGCCTCATATGGCTACATCACCAGAAAAATAAAAAAAGATATAGCTTGAACAAAGTGAACACAAAAAAAAAAAAAAAGCAAAATCGCCAAATCATCAGAACAAAACTGGCTGCATCAGGAAGGGAATATATAAGCTGTGCAAGCGCATATCTAGATACACCCCAAATTTAGATGTTACAACAGAAAAGACCAGAAGTGACCCTGAGAGTGAGCCCGCCAATCATAAGAGCTATTAGGGAAATAGTAGGGAATATGGTGTTCCCAGTGCACTCTGCACTAATGCTCACTACTCCCATTGATAAATTCTTTGATGGTGCCATCTTTAAAATAACCTCACTGCTTAGGAGATTCCTCTTTTCTGGTACCTTAAAGGCTCTGCGGATTCCACTTTACTGGCAATTCAGTGGCTCTGCAAAAGTGGCATGATATCCCAAACCAAACTGTGCTCCAATAAAAGTTTCTTCCGTCTTGTGACCTGCTGTGCAGATATGAAGGAGTGCTATATGCTTTGGAATGCAGATTTAGACTGTTGCTTTTTGGACGCTATGTCACATTTGCAGAGACCCTAAAATTGCTCCTACAAAATGAGGTCACTTCTTGGGGAATGTCAATTTACTGGCACCTACAGAGCTCTGCACAAACAACATGGCGTCTATAAATCTATAATCCAAAAGCTAAAAAGCAAGGTGCTCCTTCCCTTCTGTGTGTCCAAGAAGCAATTAACACCCATATACATAACTTTTTTGTACCTGGGATAACCTTTAAAAAAAGTTTTTTAAGTGGAGGTCTCTGATGACATAAGTGGGTACAACATATAACTCTTTTTTTCCCCCCTGACGAAGCTATACTGTGGCGAAACGTGCGTCGGGGCGCGTTATCTGCATAGAGGATACCCATAGGTAATGATTATTATACATATTTAGTCCTGTTCTCAACCATGCATTTTACTTAATACTGATTCCGGTGGGTCCATATGGATTAATCTGTTTTATCTTTATATTGGATTATACTTGACTATATTTAAATCCCTTAGGGACATCAAAAGACCCACGGTTCCAATTCGGTAATTTTACATATATATACATGGAGAAATTATATACAGATTTTATTGTTTCTAAATGTTTATTACCTCTGTGCTAATTGTGGTTATACTATTCCCCTTGTTACCTATCTTGTAAATCTTAGATTTTTTTTATCTAAAAATTTAATAAAGTATACTATTTTTATAATAATATCATGGTAGTTTGCCTTTCTGTTAGGCATTGTATTTGTATTGAGTGGCGTAATTCTATAAAAATTTAAATTTTCACTTTGTAAATTAATTTTTGGAAAACACTCTTGGTCTCAAAATGATTATGACCCCCTGAGAAATTCCTTGAGGGGCGTAGTTTCTAAAATGGGGGTATCTTTAGGAAGTTTCCACTGATGTTTGGTACTTTAGGGGCTCTACAAATGCAACATGGCACCTGAAAACTATTCCAGCAAAATCTGCCGTTGGAAAACCAAATAGCTCTTTTTCGTTTCTGGGCCCCCCATGTACCCTTACAACATTTTGCAAGTCCATATAGGGTGTTCCAGTGTTCAGGAAATATTGTTTAACAAACTGTGATGAGTCTATTCTTCTAATTTTTCATTTTTACGTCTCAATTTTAATAAAATCTGTAAAACAGCTGTGAAGTCAAAATGATCACTATACCCCCTTGATAAATTGTTTGGGGTTTGCAATTTCAAAACATTTGCTCACTTTTTGGGAGTTTCCATTGTTTTGCTACTTTAGGAGCCCTGCAAATGTTAAATGGCACCTGAAAACTATTCCAGCAAATTCTACTTTTCAAACCCCCAGTGTCGCTCTTTCCTTTCCATGTGCTGCCGTGTGCCCAAACTTCAGTTTACACCCACATGAGGTATATCTGAGCTCTGGAGAAATTGCATAACAAACTATCAGATGCATTCTCCTTGTGAATATGTTAACTTTTGGAATAAATTAATGTATTATTGAAAAAAATAAAATATGTTGTTTTAAATTATTTGAGGGGTGCAGTTTTGAAAATGGGGTGGTTTATGGGGGTTTCTATTATATAGGTCTGTATAATACCTTTCAGAACTGAAGGAGTCCCTAAAAAAATTAATTTGGGAAATTTTCTTGTAAATTTGGAATATCGCTGTTACACTTGTAAGCTTTCCAATGTCTAAAATAAAGGACGATTAAAAGATGATGTCAATATAAATCAAAGATATAGTAGATAGATAATATTTATAAATGTATTTGTGTGATATGACTATCTGTCTTTAAAGCAGAGCATTTCACATTTTGAAAACAGTCCGTGGAGTCTCATCTTCCTCTTAGTTGGTGACCACTATATGGGGAGGTGGGGTGGGTGGTTTGGGGTATAACAGTCCGTGGAGTCTCATCTTCCTCTTAGTTGGTGATCGCTATATGGGGAGGTGGGGTGGGGTGGGTGGTTTGGGGTATAACAGTCCATGGAGTCTCATCTTCCTCTTGTTTGGTAACAGCTGGACACGTATTGGGCAGCGATCTCCACAGTGGCCTCTTCTTCTCCCGGCAGGATGTAGAGTTTCCTCTTCTCGTCTGCAGATATGAAGTCTGGGATGTGGGCAGAGAGTCTTTGGAAGTAGACGGCCCTCACAGCTGAGTATTTGGTGCAGTGTAGCAGGATGTGGGTCTCGTCTTCTAGGGCCCCCTGGTCACAGTGCTGGCACAGTCTGTTCTCCCATGGCTTGTACGTCTGCCTGTGTCGCCCCGTCTCCATCTCCAGGTTGTGGGCGCTCAGTCTATATCGGCTCAAAGTCTGTCTGTGTTTGGGGTGGCGTATTCTCTCCAGGTAGGTGGCCATGGTGTAGTGTCTTTGCAATGACTGGTACACGGTGAGTTTCTTGGAGTTATTTATTGCGCTTCTCCATTCCTCGATGTACCGCTCTTTGTCTCTCTCAATTACTCCTTTTATTTGAGCCTTGTTCAGGGCATGTTGGGGGTTTTGGCTTGGCAGATGGCTGATGCTTGGTTGGGGCGTATCAGTTTTTCTCGAAGCTCTGTAGCTCAGCCAGGCTTGGTGTACAATGTGTCATGAAAAACAATCTCAGTTGTGGGGCTTTGCCTTAGGGAGCCTTCACACGGAGTTACGCTCCGCTCATTTTGAACGTAAAACTCGTTCAGAATGAGCGCGTAAAAACCAGATCCTATTGATTTCTATGGGTGTCGGCATATGTGCGCTACCCATTGAAATCAATGGGAGGCTTTTTCCCCTACTGCTTTCAATGTGAAACGCGCATATCACATTGAAAGCAATAGGGAAAAAAGCCTCCTATTGATTTCAATGGGGAGCACATATGCCGGCTCCCATTCAAGTCAATGGGAGCTGCTCTTTACGCGCTCATTCTGAACGTGTTTTTACGATCAGAATGAGTGCACTGTAACTCCTTGTGAAGGCTCCCTTAGCCTAAAATCACTATATGGTTATCCCTGAGTGTAAGGCTAAGGCCCCATGGGCCGGAAACACCGCGCTAAAGCGCTGCGGGAACAACCGTGGCGTGAACGCATTGTGGTTCTTCCCACAGCGTTTTTAGAACAGAAAGTTCACAGAGTTTTCCTCCGTGGACTTTCTGTTATAATTATATCTATAGGAAAACCGTCGGTGTTTCCGTAGATATAATTGACATTCTGCAATTTTCAAAACCGCAATGGTTTTGTAGATCGCAGCATGTCCGGGCTGCGAATTTTTCCGCAAAGCGGTCATGGGATTTGCATGAATCCCATCCACTTTGCCAGTACTGTAAAGCACCGTGATTTTTCCCACGGCGTTTCTGCCGCGGGCAAATCACGGCATTTCCGGCTCGTGGGACCCCGGCCTAAAGGAAACAAAAATCATTAACCACTGTTGCCAATCACTGGTAGTGGTAGACAGGTATTGACATCATGTACCCTTCGCTGAGGTCACTGATTGGCCTCAGCAATCCTGTGTGGTGGAACTTCTGCCAGAAGACAACAATAGACTGTGAGGGACATGTCTTTTTTATTCTTACACAATCCCTTTAACTACAGCTGTTATGTCTATGATACTACAAATGACTCTGAAGCAGGCCGCAGCAAAAATGCGCTGCGGGAAAAACTACGGCGGAGACGCATTGTGATTTTTGCCACACTGCTTTTCACAGAATGTCCACAGAGGTTCCCTCTGTGGACTTTCTGCTTCCATTATACCTATAGGGAAAACCACCAGCATTTCCATAGGTATAAATGACATGCTACAATTTCCAAAACTGTAATGGTTTTGGAATACGCAGCATTTCCACTATGCATATTTTTCTGGAATGCGTGGATGGAATTCGTGGGATATGTGTCATGGGGCCCCAGTACTATAGAAATATTTATTGATTCTACTTTTTATGCTATGTGTTAGGGAAGTGCCAGACAGCAGTCCCCCAGTGCTGTAGATGAACCCTGGAAGAAGGGGCACAAGAGACAGTGAGCCCTGGTCTGAAACCCTCCACTGTCCCTTCCTGCTTGCTGGCCCTATCCTATGTAATAGGCAACAACTGGACGACAGTCCCTTCCTAAATACATGACACACAAAACGCAGACAAGACACACAACAAGGGAGGTCAGCTAGCCAGGGGTCAGTAACAGTCAAGCAATGCAGTGCCAAAATCGATATCCAAATAGTCAATCGGGAAAGCCAGAGGTCAAGAATCAGAATACAAGAATTAACAGCAAGAGAAAAGCCAGCATGCACAAGGCAATAGCAAGCACCAATGTGAATGTGAGCCAAGACTAAATAGGGAGGATGAACCCACCCTGGATCAGATAGGAAGGCAGGCTGTCAATCACAGAGCAAGACTAAATTTAACTATTAGAGGAGCAGAGGGAAATGAAGGTGAAGGAGATGGGTGTGGTGGGAAATCAGTTACCAAGGTGAAGGAATAGAACTGTGTTCAGACAATGCAACACGACCCAAAAGAAGAAATCACAGCCGAACACATCTCCTGCACCGCAGCATGCGACCGGATGATGACGCCAAAGCCCAGATGAGCAAAGATGTTACACTATGGCTTGCAAAGCTAAAACACAGAAACATATGAACACAGACTTTATACAAAATATGACATTTTGACTAAGGCCCTACATTGGGGAAAGCAGCTAAAACACATCACATTTTTTTCCACAGTGTTCTTCATTGCAATTTTTCTGCATTTTTCTCTGCGGTCTTCTTTTATTAAATTTATAGGGAAAGCGTAAGCTTTCCACGGGTAAAATTGATATGCTACATTTTTCAAAAACACATGTGTTTTTAAAAACGCAGCTTTTCTGCAGCATTTTTTTTTTAACCCTCAGTATGTGGATTGGATTAGCCAGAATCTCATTCATATGGCTTGTACTATAAAACACAGCAGCGTTTCAGCAGCAGGAAAAATACTGCCCTTAGCCCTTGGGATGTGTACTGTAGTGAAGGAGTTTATGAAAGTATTTTTATATAAGACATGTAGCACAACAGTGGTGAGAATGGTTTATAAAGATAAATCCTGCTACTTCTTAGACATCTAAGCTTGTCTTAGCAATGTATATAAAATGCAGTAGGTAAGCCTGTTTCTTGACTTGTGCTTACTGATGCCAGGGGTTTATACTTATGGCTTGCTGATGATGGACACATCTGATGTAAATCTTGTACCCGCCCTGGGTATCACATGAGCAGCTTCACTACATTTCTCCTGCTTAAGGCTGAGTATTTCGGATCACATAACAATTACTCATCCACAACCGGATATTAGAAGTCCTCGTGATGACCTCTTCTACCTTGTAGAGGAAAGGAGAATTGTGAGAGAGAGAAAATTCCCTAAGCTATGTGTCGTCACTAGTCTGCTGACTAACTCTGCTGAGACTACTCAAACACATTTCCTTCTCATAATTGTGCTTTCAGCACTGGAGGGTTCACAGATATCTTATCAATGAGGATCTATTGTCAGTGCTTTATAGTGACAACTGATGATTTCTCCTATGGTTGACACAATGTCACCGTTATGTTATGTATACGCTATACCTGACCAGTGTCAGGTCATCGGATTTCCTTTCATTCTGAAAAAATCCCTCTTTTCTCATTGTCTTTTCTAGGTGTGTAAGTGTTAAAGGGGTTGTCCCGTCACAAGGATCCTATCTATACTGTTTGCTAATGTGAATGTAAGACTTTTCCTAAATACACTGCTTCAGCAAAACTGCTTTGTTTGTCCACTATCTTACTTTATTAATTTTTTTTTTACACATCCCTTGACTTATCTGGTCATAAGTCAAGTGATGTATCTGCTGCTCTGAGAGGGGAGGGAGGAGGGGCTAAGTGCATGGGAGCGAGCCTGGAAGGGGGGGGGGTTGTTTACCCTTTTGGGGGAAGGGGCCACCAATACAGACAGGCAGGAGCATAGCGATGTTGCAGGCATCTGTGCCGGCATCTAACCGTCCCCGGCATCCGACTCACTATTACAGCGGATGCCGGGGACGGTTAGATGCCGGCACAGATGCCTGCAACATCGCTATGCTCCTGCCCTGCATGAAGCCAACAGCTGCAGGAGCGATGCTACTATTTGGGGGGGGGAGGAGCAGAATAACAGCATCGCTCCTGCCGCTGCTGGCTTCATGCAGGGCAGGAGCATAGCGATGTTGCAGGCATCTGTGCCGGCGCCTAACCGTCCCCGGCATCCGCCTCTCTATTACAGCGGATGCTGGGTCTGTATTCACATATGCAAAGCCAGCGTCGAGTTGCCGCTGGCCCTGCGTGCACGCTCATAGATGGTGAGACCAGTCTAGCCTTCACAATGCGAATACAGACCCGGCATCCGCTGTAATAGAGAGAGGTGGATGCCGGGTCTGTATTCGCATTCTGAAGGCTATGACTGGTCTATGAACATGCACGCAGGGCCAGCGGCATCTCGCCGTTGGCTTTGCATATGTAACCCCGCCCACCAATGACGCAACAAAGCAGGAAGACAGAAGATTTTACAGCAACGAAGACTGGTGAGTATGCGACGTGGGAATACCCCTTTAATATGAGCCAGGTGTCCTGTAACTATGAGGTTCATTCCTGTATTCAGGGAGCTGTGGTGCAGGGAATGCTTATCTCGCACTAACACACTAGTGAGGCAGGGAACACAGGAACACCCTATAATAAGTGCACAAGGGTATCTGTGTGTACACATGTGCTACAACAGAAATACTGGGGGACTTTATGTGTTGCCATATAATGCCATTATAAATCTCCAAGTTATAATATAGGTGCATTGTAAGTAACCTAAAATCCGGCATGCATAGGTGGCTCAGCAGTTATTACTGCAGCCTGCAGCACTGGAATCTTGGGATCAACTCCAACCAAGAACAACATCTGCAAGGAGTTTGTATATTCTCCTCGTGTTTGCGTGGGTTTCCTCCTATATTGTAAACACATATTGATAGGGGAAAAAAGAAAAATCTGGCACGCAATTCAACATGCAAATGTTTTCTCTCGCAATATCCGCCCACAATAGCGCCCAGTTTCCATTCCCAAACTCGCTTGAGAAGTGTAGACAGAAAAGTCCTGCAAGCAGTGTTTTTCTCTATGCATTTTTCAGGCAGTAACCGGAGGAGCCCATTATAGTCTATGGGGTCCACGGGTAACCGCTTCTTAACCACTTCAGTACTGGCCCAGTTTCTGGTTCAGGACCAGACACGGCTTCAGGAATTTTGTATGCGTGGTTTTGAGGGCTACAACATGTATCATTCATATCATGTTATTCAACGAATTTCTGCATCTTTTTTCAGGTGAAACATAGGGCTTGTTTGTATCTTTGTATGTGTTTTAATTTTTTTTATATCTGGGAAAATATAAATAAAAGAGGAGGGAAAACAAAAATTGGCCTTCCTAAAGTTTAGTTTGTTTGTATTCCCTTTACTAAACATTTTATTAAAGGATCATTGAAAATGTATTGTGTTGTGGTCACTATTACCCAGGTGGCCCCCGAACATCCACTTTTGATATTCTGACTAAAATTAGCTCTGGACATGTCCCCTTTCATGTTGGTCCTGCTATAGTTGAGAAAAGGAAACATTTTTAATTATCGCCTGAACCTTAGGTCGACTTTCAGGTTTCTGTTTTGCAATTTATATTGGGGTAGTTGAAGTCCCTTATGATAATAACCTCAACATTTTTAGCTGACACCTCTATTTGTTCCATAAGTACCCATTCCCATTACTCTATTATACATGGAGACTTATACCAGGCCCCTATTACTATTTTATTTTTATTTCTCACTCCCCTTATTTCCACCCAAAGGGACATGATCATTTTCTTCATAAATGTCATCTCGTAATAAAGGCATTACATAGGAATTTATATATAAGAAAACCGCACCCCCTCTATTATTTATCTGGTGTTTTCTGTATAGACTGTACCCCTGTATATTTACAGCACAGTCATAGCAGTCGTCCAACCATGTCATGTTTATCTCCACTGCATAATCCTCTTCCAACAGTATTGCTTCTGTTTCCTCAATCTTATTCTTGAGGCTCCTGGGATTAGTATACATGCACTTTAGTTGTTTTAGTTTATCCCTATTCTGCATATTCTTACTATTTGTTCTAACCTCTTCCTCTGCTCCACCCCCAATTTTTTTGCTTATCCTCCAGTCACTATTAGAGATGAGCGAACACTATTCGAAACTGCCATTTCGAATAGCACGCACCCATAGGAATGAATGGACGCAGCCGGCAGGCAGGGCTTTAAGCGGCCGGACGCCAGCAAAGTCGGCGTGCCGGCCACTTCCATTCATTTCTATGGGAGCGTGCTAATAGAAACGGCAGTTTCAAATAGTGTTCGCTCATCTCTAGTCACTATCCACACTATTCTCTCCTTCTATACCATTTAGGCCTCCCTATCCCTAGTTTAAACACTCCTCAAACCTTCTTCATACACCCTCCTTCATACACCAATTGTCGAGCCACTTGTTTATCTCTCTAATCCTCCGCCAATTCTCTCTTCTCTGACAGTCAATCAGGTATATCCTTCTTCAAAGCAGCGCCTATTGCGCTGTACAGTGTGAGCGGGGAGGAACGTCAGGAATGCCTTTCTGACTGTAAAGAGCTACGATACCGGGACCGAAAGCTCTTTACCCAGGGCACAGATCAGGAAAGCCGTCAGTGCGCTGAATTCAGCGCACTGACGGCTTTCCAGCAGTATATAGAACTGCCTGTGCTCGAACCCATGAAAGGGCCTCTTTAAAGCAGTTGTCCAGCTTCAGACCAATATTTAGAGTCAAATGTACAATTTTCCAATATACTTTCTGTATCAATTCCTTGCAGATTTCTAGATCTCTGCTTCCTGTCTTTCATTCTGCTTTCTCCCACTGGATAAAAATCATTCCTTGGTCATGTGATACATGTGATCTCTTTAGAGATGAGCGAACACTGTTCGGAACACTTAATAGAAACACTTCATGATTAGAGATGAGCGAGTACAGTTCAGATCAGCTGTTCCGAGCAGCACGCTCCCATAGAAATGAATGGACGCAGCCGGCACGCAGGGGGTTAAGTGACTGGCCGCCGGCAAAGTGTATGTGCCAGCTGCTTCCATTGATTTCTATGGGAGCGTGCTGTTCAGAACGGCTGATCCGAACAGTGTTCACTCATCTCTAGTCCTCTTTAATCAGTTCAGTACCAGGCTATTTGCTCTGTTTTCCCTTAGGTTAGTCAAATATTTTTTGCGTCTTTTTTCAATGATAAATAGAGCTTTAATTTTATGTTTTTATTTTTCCATGTTTTTCTTTATTTTAAAATCTGAGAAAATGTAAACAAAAAAGGAGAGGAAATGTCTTGTTCTTAAGATTTTTTCTCTATTTTAATATCATGAATAGAGATGAGCGAGTACTGTTCGGATCAGCCGATCCGAACAGCACGCTCCATAGAAATGAATGGATGCACCTGGTACTTCCGCTTGGACGTAGTCGGCGCGATTAACCCCCCGCGTGCCGGCTACGTCCATTCATTTCTATGCGAGTGTGCTGTTCGGATCGGCTGATCCGAACAGTACTCGCTCATCTCTAATCATGAAGTGTTTCTATTAAAAAAAAAAAAAAAAAAATTAAATAGTTTTCTCTCTCCATTACAGTCATTTTTATTTTGGTGACACTTATTATTGTGTTGCTAGGGGCAGGAATAGCCTTTTTAAAGGCTATTCACGCATATGTGGGGCTCTAGCAGCATGATTTTGCTGATAGAGCCCCTTTAAGGAGTGCGTTAACAACCTGAAAAACAGCGAACTGGACACATCACTACTCCTGAAACATGCAATGTTAGGCCTGGTTCACATCTGCATTGGTAATCCATTCGTAAACCTTTTGCAATGTAAAATGGGAATTCATCAGGACCTAGAGTCTTACTATTAGGGATTGAGTTCAACATGTCGAGAAGGACGAGAGGTGTAAAGAGTGAAAATTCTCAATGAGCTTAGAACTCTCAGGGCCTGAGCTTGGTGAATCTAGGTTATACATGGAGTAATAATAACCATCATGGACTTTAGAAATCAAGATAATGAACAGTTAATACAGGTGTCACAAGTTTCTAAAGACATGGAGGAACCAACAGGGGTAGGCATTCAATATGATATTTTGGTGGATCAACGTAATTTGTTGGAATTGTCACAATAACAGATGAAAATTTGGTGGAACAAAGCGTTGCTTCAATAATACAGAAACATAGAGGCCCTAGATTCATAGAGCCCTGCATATTCAGGTTTTTCCATCATTTACAATTGGTGATGAATCTGTGTAAGCGATGGGAGGAGTCATGCAGTACCTGTTCTTGTATCTTTCTGGAATTATTGGAGGAATGATAAACAAAGATTGGAAGAATTAAAAGATCAAAGTGTTCCAAAATAGTACCATTTAAAATTGTCTCCTGAAGTAAAGTATATATTTGAGCAAGCATTGAGAGAGAAGTACCGTATTTTTCGGTACTACGAAAAATTACGTACTGGACTATAAGACGCACCTAGGTTTTAGAGGAGGAAAATAGGGAAAAAAAATTTTGAAGCAAAAACTGGTAAAATATTTAATATATGGGAGTTGTAGTTTTGCAACAGCTGCAAGGCCACATTGACAGGTGACCCTGCAGCTGTACGGGGACGCATAGAGCGTTTTTTTTTGCGGGGCCAGCTGTACTTTTTAGTTATACCATTTTGGGGGATATCTATTGCTTAGATCACCTTGTATTGAAAAAAAAAAAAAGAGGAGGTGATTTAGAACTTTTATTTATTTCATATTTTTAAAGCTTTTTTTTTTTTTTTAACTATTTTATTCCCCCCCGGGGGCTTGAACCTGCGGTCACTTGATCGCAAGTCCCATAGACGGCAATACAACTGTATTGCCGTCTATGGGACATTCTGTGTATTAGTATTACGGCTGGTCATAGACCCAGCCGCAATACTAATATATAGCAGTGACAGGCCCAGGAGCTTCATTAGGCTCCCGGCTGTCACCCGAACAGGTCGGCTCCTGCGATATCGCCGCGCAGGAGCCGGCCTGCAACTCTACAGGTACGGGGCCGGTGGGGATCGGCCCCGGGGGAGAAGGGGCCGCTGATACTGACCCGGCATCCGCTGTACTAGAGAGGCGGATGCCGGGGAGGGATAGACGCCGGGGCCTGAGACATCGCTACGATCCTCTCCCCTGCATGAAGCCAGCGGCGGGGGGACGGAGGAGCCCCTGCCGCTGCTGGCTTCATGCGGGGCAGAGGAGCGCAGCGATGTCGCAGGCCCCGGCACCTGTAATGGCGTCTATCACTTACCGGCTTCCGCCTCTCTATTACAGCGGGTGCCAGGCGCCACCTTCAGACTATAAGACGCACCCTTCTTTTCCCCAAAAATTTGGGGGAAAAAAGTGCGTCTTATAGTCCGAAAAATACGGTATTCCAAACGACAATCTGAGATGCAATGACAAAGAATTTAAGGTAATAAATTTATCAGACAAAGAAATTACAATACCACATTTGTCCATATTATCACTGGGAATAACGTTTAGTCCAGTGGTAAATTTTTACTTCTTTGATACAGTTAGATAGATACATTTTTATTTTCCAGGAAGTTACTTTTAAAAAAATATTTCTCAAAAAATTCTACTTCTTCATTCACAGTAGAGACGGAGCACTAGAACAATTGTTATTGAAAGAGGAGGACTCACATTTCATCTCATTAGGAGGTAGTCCACTTCATTCCTACTCTTGCCACTTAGTCCACCTTTAGAAATATTTGTGAGATTGGTATGGCAGGAGTTGGAAACAATACTTACAGGGAGGGTGTATGATAATCTGTCACATGAAGAAAGATCTGCTTTGCAGCAATTGATTTGCTACAAATTCCCATGTGCAATTTTCAAACTGCATTGTTTAACATTTTACACTCTGCATTGGAATAAGGGATCATCCCAAAGAATGTTTGGGATTATGAACAAGGACACTAGTAACACCAACTGTATACCTGCTACCCAAGATCAATAAGGATATTTCAAATCTGCTGGGTTGACCAATTGTATCTGGTCAGGGTAGCTTGAGTGATCCACTGGGCAAATTTCTAGATTATTGAAAACCTTGTGTTTTTGAGTTGAGGTCTTAAATAAAGGATTCAGGATGTATATGGAGGACACTGGATGGTGTTATATTGGAACCAGACATGTTTTTGATTATAGTAATAAAAAGATGGCAGATGGCACTGCTGTCCCTTCTTAATACATTGTGAAACTCTTTTTGAAGAATAAACGGTGAAATAAACAACTGTGGATATTTTTATTTCCGTGGGTGGTGCTCAACATCCCAATATAGCCAAGGAGAAATCTTCAAAAAATAAGAAAATAAGGGGGGCACTCACCACTTCGATGAATTTTTTCTTAAAACATCATCCTTTATTGAGGTAATTTCATAAAAACATTCTTCAGGAAGGGAGAATATGCATGAACAGGCGTATAGAGGCAACAGCCGTTTCGCGCTACCAGGAGCGCTTTCTCAAGCCTTAGATGCAACTTAAGGCTTGAGAAAGCGCTCCTGGTAGCGCAAAACGGCTGTTGCCTCTATACGCCTGTTCATGCATATTCTCCCTTCCTGAAGAATGTTTTTATGAAATTACCTCAATAAAGGATGATGTTTTAAGAAAAAATTCATCGAAGTGGTGAGTGCCCCCCTTATTTTCTTATTTTTTGAAGATTTCATGTTTTTGATTATGTGATCATTATATGCCTGTGTACAAGAGAAACAGAGTTTGTATCCAGTTAAAGGGAGCCTGCACACAGAGTTACGCTCCGCTCATTCTGCACATAAAACTCGTTCAGAATGAGCACGTAAAAACCAGATCCCATTGATTTCTATGGGTGCCGGCATATGTGCGCTACCCATTGAAATCAATGGGAGGGTTTTTTCCCTATTGCTTTCAATGTGATATGCACGTATGCCGGCACCTATAGAAATCAATGGAATCTGGTTTTTACGCGCTCATTCTGAACGAGTTTTACGTTCAGAATGAGCGGAGCGTAACTCCGTGTGCAGGCTCCCAAATATTTCCTTAGTATATGAACATAGTGGTCCCCCTAGTGGAATTATTATTGATCCTAATGGAATTTGTCTTATATTATATTTTTATTTAAGGATCAATATTTTTTCAAAACGAGTAGTGTGGCCATGGACACATTGTGCACACATCATATATCAATTTATTTTTTGGGAGTGTGAAATGTTATTCAAGAAAGACGACACACACACACAAGTGGCGTTGTCTCATAGATGAGATTGATCAATGACATCTTATCTAGTTGGCAAGGTACATGTACATCTTTGGACAAATTTTACAAGCATTTACAAGAATTTGAATAGCTTGAATATTGAACTCACTTGCATTGTTTGGCTATTCCACACATATCTTTTGTATGTAAATTGCCTCAGTAGTTTTTGAATGAGCCAGTTTTTATTCATTTGCTAATTAGCCTTCTCCATGCACTCCGGAAGTGTGTGTGAGCACCCTCTGCTATTCTCTATGTGCTCAGGGTGTTTCTGACAGTCAGGAATGCCCTTCCTCACAGTATCGCCTATAGCGCTGTACTGTGAGAGTGGGGAGGATGCTTATATACATAAGAACAAATTAAATAACATTTTTTAATTGTTATGAAATGGTGTGTATAAAATATTTTATTGATGTATTCTCAATTGTCATGCTATTTATTTATGTATGAAATGGTATTTATATGTTGTCAATTTATTTATTATATTTATGTATGAAATAGTATTATCCTAGGTATTACTGGGAATATATGCATTAGTTTAAGTATTTTTTATATTTTATATGTAATTTGTATGTTTGTACTAATTATTTTTTGTTTTGTAAAAGCTTATTTTATATTATCTTTTTGTACTTTATATTTATGTACTAGCCTCTGCCCGCGACTTCGTCTGCGGGTTGTTGGAGTGGATGATCCGCCTATATTCAGCAAATTACTGCCGTCGATGGTTTGCCTGCTCCAGTGTTTTGGCAGCTCTTAAGCTGTCCTGTCGCTTAACGCGTTCCTCACGCTGTTTCCGTGATTGTTCCGCCATCTCAGCAGCTAGCTGGGAAGCCATATAATGAGTGTGTTGTTGGCGTTGATGGTCTGCATACTCCGGAATTTCAGCAACTCTCAAGCTGGCCTGACGCTGTACTCGTTCCTCGCGCTGTGCCCATGATTGTTGTGGCATCTCAGCAGCTCGCTGTGATGCCATATAATGAGCATGTTGTTGGTGTTGATTGGCATGCTCTGGAGTTTCGGCAACTCTCAAGCTGGTCTGGCACTGAAGTTGTTCTTCGCACCATGCCTGTAATTATTCCGGCATCTCAGCAGCTCGCTGCAACGCCATATAATGCATGTGTTGTTGGCGTCGATGATCCCCGTCAGGTCCGCTTGAGGAGAACTCTGTGACTTCTGGCTCCTTCATAGCTCTTGTTGTTTGCGAAAAATTAGATTTTCTTTTTCCAGGCATGTTTAAAATTGACAAACTGCCAATTTGGATTAAAGGTGTTTTCCCATATCAGTTTGACTTCAGTGCCTGGAAAAGATCAGATAATATGCAGATGTGTGTACACTGAGGGTTAGCATGTGTTTACACAGAGAGATAACAGCCCTGGCTTTCTCAGAAGCTGAGGTAAGAGCAGTGTAATATAGTATGTGACCATAAATTCATAACCGTCTCGAAGCCATGTCATTTACCGGATAAAAAGTAGCCTATATTTTAATCAAGGTTACAATCTATCTATGTGCCGAACTTCATTCAAATCCATTCAGCCGTTTTCACGTGATTGAGGAACAAACACACAAACATCTAAACTTTCACATTTATAATATTAGTAGGATAGGATTGCACCTTAAATATTTTCACCTTTTGTATATGCTGGTTAGTGCACTCCAATGAATTATTCATTATTCCTTATACTGTGAGGTACGATACACATTAATGTATACTAGTTATCATTACATTTGCTCTCTGCTGTGGTTACATAACTAAAATGGCCTCTGTGACATTGTGCGCTGCACTGCGCATGCGGCTCTCACAATAACTGGCTGCCAATCACAAACTGTGCTATATCATGTGGCACCAACCATGGCAGGGGTGTCGTCTGCCTTCAGCATCATGTCTGTGAAGCTTCTTGTAAAGTATGCCGGCGTTTGATTGGCTTATGATTAATTAACCCACCTATTTAGTGGCTTTTAGACATCCTGCACGCTAAAGTGTGTTTCATCCACCATCCTCAGAAAGCGGCAGGCTGGGGATTGCCCTGTACTGTTATCTAAACCACTTGTTCGAGTAGATGGGGGTATATGGACTAACTAGAAGACCCTGATTGGTCGGCTCCTCTGGCCTTCACTTGAAAGTGCTGACCATAAACCTATGTCTTTGTGATTCCACCTGATACATTGATACCTGAATTGCAAATCATATTGCAGCCAAACCTGACCACTGTAAACACAATGAGCTTCCTGTTTGGCATCCATAGAGCAAAAAATTGCGGAACAGTATTCCAGCACTTTTACGCAAGCAACAATTACTAGAATCCAAATAAATTTGAAAACATGTTAGGTATGAGATGCCACCTACATTTTTTCTCCTCCCTCTTCCTACTTTTCTCCTTCTTTACTTTTTACAGCTTAAATTTTTCTAATAAAAGTAAACAACACTATGAGACAATGCTCCACTACAACTGCTGTAGGATGGCTTGCCTGTGTTTAGGATGTCTATGACACTTCCCCGTGATGTTACACTGTTTCCTTCCACCGCTGACCTGGGAGGAGGAGCGCCATCCAACTTCTACTTGACCTCATTATGCCTCAGTGCAAACAAGGTCTTGCTGACTGTTGCCTGATGGTTTCCCCGATTGGAACATTGTTAGGAAGACATATCGTTGAGGAGATCAGGGGTTGATGCTAGGTGGCTGGATGTGAAGTATTGCCAGTCTGTGGCCTACTCCATCCCTCCAAACAGGACTCAGTGATTCAGATTCCTCCTAGATAGAGACCTAGGCAGTGGTCTGAGATACCAAACGTGGTGGGGCCCCAGAGGGACTACTATGGTGCTGGATCTGAGGTTTAACATCAGGGATTAGCCTGAGGTGCTGAGGTTCCCAGCAATTTGCTCCTGTAGACAAGCTTCACTATGGGAGCCCAAAACTGCCCCAGAAGAGCATCCATGTTGGCCATGTTCTGAGAACAAGCGGGTCCTTTTGGTGGCTGAGGAGAGTGGAGGAGTGGCGTAATGTCCCAACTGGTGTTCTCCTCACATCTGACTTCCACCCACATACAGCTGCTAAGCCTTGTCCCCTGACTCCTCTCTATGTACTTACTCTACCCTGCAACCCCTGTTCTACAGCGACGGTAATGGGTACTCGCACCCTGTATCAAGCTCCAGCCCTATATTGATGTGCAATTAGTCTATATATAGGTAACTGAAAAATATATTGAATTTTTAATAGTTTTTTTCTCATCAATATACAGTTGTTTTGTAGCTTCATATGTTGTATGTCCTCTACAATCATAAGTTGGAGTCTACATTAGAAACAAACATGTTTTATAAAATGCTTCTCTAGTTTATATTTTTGCTTTATGTTCATGTATCAATGCTAAAAAAAAAAAGATCAGATATAGTATGAACAATTTCAAAGGTTTGTATGGATCAATGACCCCTTGTACCTAATTAGATCCATTATTAACATAATTCGTAGAAGCAATTTACCTTTTATTGTAGGTGAAAGAACCAAGTACACTGCTTGATAAAATGAAAGTTCCACATTAATGTCCAAAGGCATTGTTAAATAGGCAATAGGAAAGAAAATGTCTTAAGACTGTTTCCAAGACACAAAAGAAGGGTTTATAAAGGCAATTAATTTTTGTGCACTGTACATACTGCACAATATGCATAATTACTAATATACACCCAGCCATTCATTATGCCAATTCTTAGATTTGCAGAGCATTGTGGGGGACTGGAAGATTCTGCATTCTGCTCCTGACAATCTTACCAATCTAGCTCTATTCCTACTGATTGTACATAAAGTAGAATTGGGTCAGTCACATGACCAAAAGTCAGAATGTTGGCCAAATACATTTATAAATATCTACCATATCTCTGCTTTATATCGGCATCATCTTTTAATTGTCCTTTAATTTATTTTGGACATTACAAAGCTTACAACTGTAACAGCGATTTTCTAGATTTTCAGAAACTAATTTTTCAGGGACCATTTCAGTTCTGAAAGGGATTAGAAAGGCCTACATATTGGAAACCCCCATAAATCACCCCATTTTCAAAACTGCACCCTTCAAATATTACAATATTATAAAACAGCATTTGAGACGTTTGTTAACCCTTTAAGCATTTCACAAGAATAAAAATAATATGGAAGTGAAATTTAGAAATTTAATTTTCTTTTTTTCAAATAAAACATTCATTTAACCTCTTACTGTCCGCCCATAGACTATAAATGTCCGGGCGGATCCTCTCTTGTACTGCAAGTCCTTGAAGTTTTCAGCAGCTGCCCCCAGATTATTTAAAGGGGTACTCCCACGTCGCATACTCACCCGTCTTCGTTCGTCTAAAATCTTCTGTCTTCCGGCTTTGTTTCGTCATTGGTGGGCGGGGTCACATATGCAAAGCCAAGCGGCGAGATGCCGCCGGCCCTGCGTGCGCGCTCATACACCAGTCTACCCTTCACAATGCAAATACAGACCCGACACCCTGTGGGTCTGTATTCACATTGTGAAGGTTAGACTGGTGTATGAGCGCGCACGCAGGGCCGGCGGCATCTCGCCGCTTGGCTTTGCATATGTGACCCCGGAGCAGAACGGAACAGCATCGCTTCTGCCGCTGCTGTCTTCATGCAGGGCAGAAGCATAGCGATGTGCCTGTGCCGGAGTCTAACAGGCCGGGGAGTTAGACGCCGGCACAGATGAAGCCAGCAACATCGCTATGCTTCTGCCCTGCATGAAGCCAGCAGCGGCAGAAGCGATGCTGTTATTCCGCTCAATCCCCCCCCACCCCCGGAATAACAGCATCGCTTCTGCCGCTGCTGGCTTCATGCAGGGCAGAAGCATAGAGATGTTGCTGGCTTCACCTGTGCCGGCGTCTAACCCTGTATTGGCGGCCCCTTTCCCAAAGGGTAAACTACCCCCCCCCCCCCTCCAGGCTCGCTCCCGTGCACTTAGCCCCTCCTCCCTCCCCCCTCAGAGCAGGCTGACACATCACTTGACTCAGGAGCAGCTAGGTCAGGGCTGTGGCCACAAAAAAATGAATAAAGTGAGATAGTGGCCAAACAAAGCAATTTTGCTGAAGCATTGTATTTAAGAAAAGTCTTACATTCACATTAATAAGCATTATAGATAGTATCCTTGTGACGGGACAACCCCTTTAAACTTTAAAAGGATTGTCAAGTTTTGCCTGGAAAACCCCTTTAACCCCTTAAGGACCAGGCCATTTTTTGGTTTCGCATTTTCGTTTTTCCCTCCTCACATTTCAAGAGCCATAACTTTTTCATTTTTCAGTTCACAGAGTCACATGATAGCTTATTGTTTGCGGGACAAATTGTACTTTGTAATGGCATCATTCAATATGCTGTGCAATGTACTGGGAAGCTGGAAAAAAATTCAGAATGAGGTGCAATTGGAGAAAAAATGCATTTGCGCCATTTTCTTATGGGTTTAATTTTTACACCGTTCACTGTTTGGTACAAATGACATGTTACCTGTGTTCTACGTGTCAGTACGAACGCGGTGATACCAAATTTATATAGTATTTGAAATGTTTTGATACTTTTAAAAAAATGATAAACTTTGCAAAATAGAAAAAAAATTTTGTGTCATCATGTTCTAACACCTGTAACTTTTTCATATTTCCATGTATGGAGCTGGTTGTGGTGTCTTTTTATGCGGGACAAGATGACGTTTCTATTGATACCATTTGGGGAAAGATCTGATGGTTTGATCACTTTTTATTCACTTTTTTATAGGAGGCAAAGTGTTGAAAAAAACGCTTTTTGGCTGTTTTTATTTTTTTTGCCGCTACGCCGTTCGCAGTACGGGATAAATGTTTTAATATTCTAATAGTTCGGGCATTTTGGAGCGCGGGGATACCTAATATGTTTATGTTTAATGTTCTTTAATTACTTTTATAGCTAATCTAGGGAAAGGGGGGTGATTTGAACTTTTATATTTTTTTTATTTTTTTAATACTTTTAAAAACTTTTTTTTTTCTTCTGTTACATTTATGATCAGACCCCTTAGGTACCTTGAAACCTAGGGGGTCTGATCGCTCATACTATTCACTGCAATACTACAGTACTGCAGTGAATAGCAGAATCCCAGCACTTCTATTAGACGATGCCTCTGGCATCGTCTAATAGATCTAGTGCAGAGACAAGCCTGGAAGCCTTCAATAGGCTTCCGGCTGTCATAGCAACCGATCACCGCCCTCATGTGACGTTCAGGAGGGCGGCGATTGGGGAAACATGGCGGCGCCCATGCCGCCTGCGCTGTTTACACGCTGCGGTCGCGTTTGACCGCAGTGTGTAAAGGGTTAACAGCAGCGATCGGCTCGGGCACCGACCGCTGCTGTTATTGGCAGGTCCTGGCTGTATTATACAGCCGGCATCTGCCGTGTATGGAGCGAGCTCAGCGTGTGAGCTCACTCCATACATCCCCATGCGACCCATGACGTACAGTTACGTCAAGGGTCGCTAAGGGGTTAAAAATGCTCACTGTACACCTGGGGAAATTCCTTCAGGGGTATGGTTTCCAAAATGGGGTAATGTGTCAGGGGATTCCACTTTACTGGCATTTCAGGGCTCTGTAAATATGTCATGGCGTCCAAAAACCAAACCGTTTAAATGTGTGTTCCAAATAGTACTCCTTTTCTACTGTACCCAAATAGCAGTTTCTACCCACATATGACAATAAGTACGTAATCCTAGGTAACAGTGGCATAACAAGTTTCTTGTGGGCCCGGGTGCAAAGTTTTGTCTGCCCCCACACAGTATTATATGCCCAGCAAACTCAGTATTATATCTCCTGAGCCCCAGAGTTTACTAATCGGTGGCCCAGGGAAGGTGAATAAAAATAACAAACACTAATACTCACCGTGCCTAACCTTTCCTGGGCATCCTGGCTCCGGCTGTCTTCAGCAACTTTGGCAATGTTTCTGACGTCTCTGCTGAGGCCTGTGATTGGACCTCAGGGGTCAGGTGGGGGTGCACTGACATCATTATGCTGCCACGCCCCATATGACCACTAGGGCCTAAACACAGGCCTCAGTCACATGACGGAAGAGCACCAAAGAGGATGTTGAGCTCAGGAGAGATGAGTATATCTATTTATTATTTTAAGTCACCTCCCCTGGGCTAGTATCTATTGAAAAGGGGCCAGTGACATACTAGGGCCTCTTTTCATTTACAATATACATAGTGGTCGGGGAACCAGGCTTTCCCCGACCGCTGTCATAGTGTTACCATGCCGCGCCCAGTCACTCTGCCTGAAACCACGATCGTTACGCCCCTGCTAGGTACAATAGTGTCATACATGTGGGCATAAACTTCATTTTGGGCACACAGCAGGGCACAGATGTGAAAGAGTGCTATGTGACTTGTGGAGAGTGGACCAATGTGGAGCATCATACTTTGGAGGGGGGCCTCTAGGGAAGATATAATGTGTGGGCCTCCTTTACTATTTACATCACACCCCATCTGATTTATAGCAGCCATGCACTACTATTACAGACTGTAATTACATTGCATGGTCACTATAAAACAGATTCTGTGCAATGTAAATTGTGAAAAGGTCACAGCGCTTGCAAAAGCACCAAAGTCCTTTCAAACAGTTGTTGATCAGCAGGGGTCCTGGGTTGCAAGAGTATGCAAAAGGGAGGGGTCCCAGTAAAAGTTTGTACCAGGTATCACAAGAGTTTAGTTACAGCACTGAGAAAGTCTCTATTTTTGGAGTGGGGCGGAGAGGGTGTCTTTGAAGCTTGTCCTTAACCAGGCAGTTTAGGAACATAACAGGACAAGCACTGGACATATGGACTTTCATTATATCAAGTGAGGCATTTTAATGTGTGTATATGGAGGAATTAGAGCTTCAAGCTTTCACCTCCAGAGATGAGTAGCCATCATTGTATACACTGTGGCCAAGATTTATTAGTGCGGCGATGACTAGGAACTAGCATATATATGCTGCATCTAGGATTTGCGGGTATGTATTGTCAGAAAAGGGTCTTGCCTTAAAGGGGTTGTCCCATCACAAGGATCCTATCTATACTGCTTGTTAATGTGGATATAAGACTTTTCCTAAATACACTGCTTCAGCAAAACTACTTTGTCCACTATCTTACTTTATTCAATTCATTGTTGACACAGCCCTTGACTTATCTGATCAAAAGTCAAGTGATGTAGCTGCCTGCTGCTAGGGGGGAGGGGCTAAGTGCACTGGAGTGAGCCTGGAGGGGGGGTGGGGCTAGTTTACACTTTGGGGGGAAGGGGCCGCCAATACAGATGTAATAGAGAGGCAGGTGTCGGGGAGGGTTAGATGCCAGCACAGGTGCCAGGGCCTGCAACATCGCTACACTCCTGCCCTGCATGAAGCCAGCTGCTGGCTTCATGCAGAGCAGGAGCGTAGCGATGTCACAGGCACCTGTGCCGGTGTCTAACCCTCCCCGGCATCCGCCTTTCTATTACAGCGGATGCCAGGTCTGTATTGGCATTGTGAAGGCTGGGGAACTGACTTGTCTCACCATCTATGAGTGCGCACGCAGGGTCAGCGGCATAGAAGCGACGTCATCTCGCCGCTGGATTTGCATATGTAACCCCGCCCACCAATGACGTAACAAAGCAGGAAGAAAGAAGATTTTACAGCAGCGAAAACTGGTGAGTATGCAACGTGTGAATACCCATTTAAATGCAGTAAGATTGTGTCCTAAAACTCTGGCTCAACCAGATTAACTCTAGGTTCACACTTAGTATAACAAGAAATATTTCATGAGCTTTTCCCTATAAACTAAACTTTTTAGGAAAAAAAAAGGGGATAAAGTGAGTATCCAAAAATATAGGGTAGCAAATTAAAACTCAAAAGCTTTTATTAATACCCGCTAAAATATTTCAGCGGGTATTAATAAAAGCTTTTGAGTTTTAATTTGCTACCCTATATTTTTGGATACTCACTTTATCCCCTTTTTTTCTAATAGATTCACACTTAGTATTCACTTCTATAGCCCATCCACTAAAAAGCGGCTACCTGCATTCCCCATTGGCTATTAAGTATACATTTTCAGTGAACAGAAAATACAGAATCTGAGGGCGTCTCCTATGCAGACTTCATTGCATATGTGAACCTAGCCTTAGGCCTGGTTCACATCTGCGTTTGGTATTCCGCAGGGAGGGTCCACTTGAGGACCCCCGAACAGAATACCGAACACATTGAAAAGAGGTGAGCTAAGAAACCACACGGACCCCAGAGACTATAATGGGGCCCGTATGAAATTTGCACAGAGAAAAGTGCTGCCCATTATAAGATAAGATAATCCTTTAATAGTCCCACAGTGGGGAAATTTCAGTATGTTACAGCTGCATAGTAATACAGATACATGATAATACACAGTAATATGTTACAGACATAGGCACACATATGCTGAGAAAGATATGCTAGGAGTCCATAGCAGCTTAGGAACAGAGAAGAAAGAAGGAGGACATTCATAGTCATTTAGTTCTCTGTGCGGAGTGATCTTCGCTTGGACTGATGTAGATTATACAGCCTGGTCGCGGTTGGAAGGAAGGACCTGCGATAGCGCTCCTTCTCCCGCATGGAGGTCACCACAGACAGTATCCTTCTGTCACCTACCACCTGTACTGGGTCCAGGGGGCTTCCCAGGACAGAGCTGGCCCTCCTGATCAGCCTGTCAAGTCTATTTCTGTCCCTGGTTGATATACTGCTCCCCCAGCAGGCTACACCAAAAAAGATGGCTGAGGCAACCACAGAGTTGAAAAAGGCCCTAAGAAGTGGCCCCTGGACTCCGAAGGCCCTCAGCCTCCTGAGGAGGTAGAGTCTGCTGTGCAGCGCCTCCAGGTGATCAGCCCAGTTTAGTTTATTATTGAGGATCACGCCCAGATACTTATAGGTCCTGACTATCTCAATACATGTTCCTTGGATCTCCACCGGTGTCGGAGCACCTCTCCGTTTACTAAAGTCCTCCACCATCTCCTCGGTCTTCCCACCATTAATCCTGAGCTGGTTCTGCTGGCACCATTCAACAAAATCCCGGTTTAAGTCTCTGTATTCCCTATCGTCACCATCAGTGATAAGTCCTACTATTGCAGAGTCATCGGAGTACTTCTGTAAGTAACAGCTGGATGAGTTGTGCCTAAAGTCAGCAGTGTACAGTGTGAAGAGAAATGGGGCAAGAACTGTACCTTGTGGTGCCCCCGTACTACAGATCACAGTGTCAGACACACCGTCTTGGGCTCTCACATACTGAGGGCGGTTTGTCAGGTAGTCTAGGATCCAGTTGGACAGGTGATGGTCCACACCACCAAGGTTCAGCTTCTCCCTCAGTAGCCCTGGCTGAATGGTGTTGAAAGCACTGGAGAAATCAAAGAACATTATTCTCACAGTGTTCCCGGGTTTCTCCAGGTGAGAGAGAGCTTTGTGAAGAAGGTGGATGATGGCGTCATCTACCCCAATGCCCGGCCGATAGGCAAAAAAGAGGGGGTCCAGAGCGGAGCTCACTAGAGGGCGTAGGTGTGTCAGGACCAGTCTCTCTAGGACCTTCATCAGGTGGGATGTCAGGTCGGTAGTCATTGTAGCCATGGGGTCCGTGTAGCCATGGGGGTAGTGACTACCTTGGGGTAGGCATTGACTAGCCATGGGGTCCGTGTATTTCTTAGGCCTGGTTCACATCTGCGTTCAGTATCCGCGCGGTGTCTGCACAAATGATGTAGAGAGAAAAGTAGTTCTTGAAGTACTCTTCTCTCCGCATGATTCGTGCAGACACTGCCCGGAAAACAAACGAACTCCATTATAGTCTATGGGGTCTGTGTGCTTTCACTGGTCACCACTTTTTAATGCGTTCGGTATTCTCTTCGGGGGTCCCCAAGTGGACCCCCCTGCGGAATACCAAATGCATATGTGAACCGGGCCTTAATCTTAACAGTGTAAAGCCACAGCAGATTTCACATCCAGCAGCAGCCACTGTGAAAAATCTGCTGTATTTTCAGCCAGTCTAAAACGACACCTAGTAAATCTGGCCCACTGTATATGTGTAGGGAGGCGCACTGCACAGGGAAAGCTAGCAGACGTGACCACCTCTGGGCACCGGCTGACCCCTTCTAGGAAACACAATAGGTTGTACAACACAAAGCGTTCCTTCTCCTCAGCTAGACTTTCCTGTGAGACAACCACACACCGAAAGCAATTATCTGTGCTTTCGCCTCTAGGACGATGACGACACCGTCTCCACACACACTTTCCGGCTCCGCCTCTCTCATGACGTCACTGCACCCCGGCTGACAGTGTTACGAAAGGGTTGTAGATCCACTGAGAGCACCCCGCCCATCTGCAATCTACAACGCAAGAGGCCGGGGGTTCTGCGGAGGGGCGTGGTCACAGAGCGGTCAGGGGGCGTGCGTGCTGGGAGCAGGACACTAGGGAGTGTTTAGTACCATTGTGGCGCTGAGCGAGCGAGCCGGACATGGCGTGGGCGTGGCGACGGAGAAGGCGTGGTTACGTGTTTGGCTGAGAGAGGTGGTAGAGCTGGAGTGCTGCTCTGGCGCCGGTGTCAGTTATCTGTGTGGCTCGTCACAAGGAGTAGAGGAGCTCTGGGAACGGTGGGAGCCCAGTACAGAGCGGCTTCAGAGAGCGACACCCCTAGAAGAGAGGGCCATTGAATGAACCGAGGCACTCCTCTAGTCACAAGCTCTGCCGCGTCCATGACACATTACTGACACTTGCCACTGACTAGCCTGCCCCTCTCACCGTTATACAGAAGAAGAAAGAGGAGGAGAGACTCGGTGTATTTCTCCCGGTTATGGCCGTCCTGGATCTGGCCTTACAAGGTCTCGCCATCTTCGGCGTCATCCTTTTCTTCGTCTTATGGTTCATGCATTTCTTATCCATCATCTACACGTAAGTAGCGTGATCTGGGAGCTCGTGTCCATGTGTGTGTACATATGTGTGCATACAGCCGGCCTCACACGTACATGTATGTACACAGGTACATGTACAATGTGTGAGAGCTAGGTGAAGGGGCCCAGGCCCCCCCACCCTCTATACATGGAGGAGCCCAGACACTGGGGCTTGGCCCGTGTACACAGGTGCTATAGGGATCTGCCAGTACAAGGTGAGCTGCTCTACATGCTGTGGGTTATTTTAGCATGGCAGGAGGAAGAAGCTGTTTCCAGGAAGGGGGAGGGGACACTTCTTGCTGTCATGCTGCTATTGACATTTCAAGTGTCTGCTCCAGCACTTTACATCTTAGACATCTATAGCCCTCTAGTCATTGTCTTCTCTATTAAAGGGACCGTTCTCTGTCCCCAGACCTAGCATTGATGACCCATTTCTGTCATTATACTAGTAGGAATCTGTGCAGCCCCCTCCTCCATGTTATCTGATAGGTGTAGGTATGGAAAGTCTGCCCTATGAGTTCTGGGTACCAGTCTGTTCCCCTGCAGCGACTATAACCCTTTCATTTATGTCACATTTGCAGCAGGCTGTCGAAAAAGCCAGAGCTGTCCGCTGTGTAGTGTTTTCCATCCTCATGGACGGGCATCAGCATTTCCCATGTACTGTGCTTGGGACGTCAGGGGGACATTTGGTGCAGTGTAAATGAAGCTTTGATGTGATGCCTAGTAAACTGCTGACTGCCCCAGTTCTGCTCATTATCGTCTTCCAAGATAATGCACCATTAACTTCTGGGATTTGCACACGGAATCGGTGATTGTAGCGACAATAAGATCATTAAACTTGTGCTGCATCAACAGATCATGTGATGTGGGCTGGTATTGGCATGGCACATGGCAGTACCAGGTCTCTAGTCAGTGTATGACCCAGGTTTCATTGCTGCTTCCTGGAAATGGGTCACTGCCTCAGTGTTCCAGTGTTACATTTGTCTTTATAGATCTGTGTTGGGTAATCTCTATACAGCTTCTATTTCTGCTTTGACAGTGTCGTCTCAAGATGTTGTCTTCCTTGCTTATAATTTCTCCACATTTTGAGTCTTGTTTGCGTGTACAGTTGGTTTAACACATTGCACCCCTTCCCCTCGCCGTGACCTTGTCATACTTGTTCCATTCATCCATTTGATTCAGTTTTGGATGACTGCCAGTTATTGGATCTAGCATACAATGTGGCAAATAAGTTTACATTAAAACTTGCAAAAATACAACCATTGAAAAGTGCCTGGAATATGGTAAAGCGGTACAACTTACAACTATACCAGGCAGTAGAGTCCTCACCTACTATTCTAAGCAGATTTTGTATTTAGACATATAGGAGATCTGGTGAAAAATGGCAACCATATTTGTTGTCACTCAACTTTCTTAAAACCAGATAGAACTAAGAATCTGCCAAATAGAAGTTAGCTAATAATAATGTATATTTAGGCTAGAGCTATATGGTGATATGTCGAGCACATGCAATGATGGTTTGTGTGGTCCTGTGACACCCCGTGCAACCACAACACAACTGTTGGAAAAATACAATCCTGTTGCTGCAGACTTTGCCCCCTTAGACCTCAATACAAGTTGTGCGTGACTGCGACCTGACTGTGGTTTGGTTGTTTTTCCTTACAGCCAAATTGTGGCTCTAAAATAGTCCTGTAAGAGCAAGGTGCAGACAAGGCACACAAATGTTTTTGGTCACGTGGTATGTCTCTGTGTACACCTAGCCTAATATGACAGGGAAGTGAACTTCATACGTCAATCTTCAGGGAAAGTTTTCTCCCACCTGTCAAAGGGAAGAGCGTCTCGTGTAGTGAAGGTGCCCTTACTATAGCTCCCGAAAACATTTCATGCAGTTCTCAGGTGTGTTGTAGCTGGGGTAGGGCCTGGTTTCCAAGGAACTGTCAACCTCGTGTAATGAAGATGGGTGGCTCTTGTATTGTCACCGTATCCAAGGACAGCTGTGATGCACAAGGCTTGCACTTGTAGCAGGGAGTGCATAAGCCACAGCTGGTCATGTCACCCGGGACTTGATAGTGTCTCAAGGGATCAGCAGTAGAGCTAATGGGATTATCAATGTCACTTTGCTATTTTAGCTGAGGAGGGTTTCCATGTTACTAATATGAAAATTATTGCTTCATTCTCCTTTACTTATACACAAGGTCTTGCTGCACCGTTTCCTGGAAATGGTCTTCCTTTACCCACAGCCCTATAGATGGCTTTTGTCTGCTGATCACCCATTGGCTTTCAGTAGCTGTCCTCTGAGATGGTGAGCAGTACAGGTTTCAGATATAGTCCAGACAGAATAAGTATGTGCTCTGATACATAAATGCAGCTTCTACGCTGTCCTTAGAATAGTGCTTTGTTCCAGCCCATTGGTTTTCCCTTGGTATCGGTGTCTGATTAATCAGCGTCTTGCATGCACCAGCACACATGAGGTTAGCAGTGCTTACATTGTCATGCCCACTGTGTACGAAAAGCTGCCATGTAAGCATGGGAATGTTCTTGACAAGTTGTTGTTCTCAGTCATGCGATTGAGCCCCCCATTTCAGTTAAACTCTTGGATATGTTTTAAGATCATTTAATCTCTTCCTTAATGACATCTGTTTTGTGTTTTTTTGCACTATTAATAACCCTAGGGAAAAGTAAAGGAAAAAAAAATATGCTTTAGGTATTAAAAAAAACAACTCTGAACTATATTAACTAAATACAGCTGAAAAATGTACTTTGGAAATTTCAATTAAAAATGAAATGGACCATTTATGCAACTGAAATCTGGACCCTCGTATGTGATCTTGGCTTATAGCCTGAGGTTGCTTTCACACTGGATTCTGCAGTATCTGTCCGAGAAACGTTGGGAGGATTTTATGACGCCTGATAGGAATGCCACTATATAGGTTTACTAGATGTCTCTATGTAGAATAGTCTCTGTTGCACTATTCCAAAGAGCAGAAAAAAAACAAAAAATTCTTTAGGCTATGGTCAAATTTGCTGGAAAGGGCTAGCAGTCACTACTGGGCCCTAAACCCAGAAGGGGCTGCAAAGATCCCTCCGCCACATAAAATATGCCACTATGCTAAATGGCACAAGGTAGATAGGGGTCCCATAATAGATTTTTCATTGGGGCCAAAAGTTTGAAGTTACGCCTCTACTGTTAGGAGCAAAATCCGTAAGCTCCACCCCTAATTTACATTCCCTTTTATTTTGTTCTTTTAACGGAAAAGAGAAACAAAATGAATGCTGCGGATGTGAATCTAACCATACTGATGTACACTGGCCCCGTAGAGGACATATGGAAACTTTTGGTCTCTGTGTGGTTAATAGGGGACCTATTGATAGGTTTGTGGTATGTTCTTGGAGCTTTGCCATATGGGTCGGAAGACTTGTAGCCTGTGCAGCTACACAGAGGCCTAAAATGAGAGCGTAGGCCTTCTTCAGTAAGTTATTGTTACTAGTAGTAAGTCACAGTATGGCCCAGCTCTCTAGTTTTTGGTCAGGCCTAAGGGAGTGTACATCTATGTTTGGATGGGGTAGGACCTTGTAGCTGTAAGTTTTAAGCTACTGGAATTGGGAACCATGATATATTCTGTCATTTTGTGATTGTGTGTACAATGTGGCACTATTTTTACGCATTGTGTGTGTTGTGCTTGGCTCATCTCTCTCAACATATTGTGACTATATTCCTATATAGCCCTATGGTGCGTTCAAATCTGCCCGGTTTAGTCCTTGTACTGGTCTGTCATATTATCAAACAACAAAATTGGTCCATCTAATTTCACTAAGGCTAGGTTCACATCTGCGTCGGAGTCTCCGTAGGATGACTTTTCTCTTCACCTATTATAGCCTGCGGATAGGGTCTGCGGATAAACCGCTGTTTTAGCGGACGGCCTCTCTATTGTTCGGGTCCCCCAGTGTATCCAAGCAACGATGAGCCCAGCGCTAGTCCGGACCTACCCTGATATTGCTAGATGAAAATTTTGGCTTGTAGGACTTTTTCATTTGCAATTTCAGACAGAGTATGTGTCGGCCCCATTCCAGTACAGACGTGAACAATGCCTTATTCTCAGGCTTTTTAATGTATTTTCTTTAAGTAACCCAGTATTAGATCCTAAGGAGCTGAAGTATAAAGGAAAACCATATTCTTTACGTTATTTTTTTTATTTATTTTTTTTAATTTGTAACTAGTTTTGGATGTGGCCCTATAAAAATGGCGTACAAGCATTCAGCACTTTGCTATCCGTGTAGTGTGTCTTCCTTGAATGCTACATTTGTATGCGAAAGCCTTGTCAGAGCGTATAAAATAAATGTAACAAAAGCCTAAATGATTTTAGTTTGCTAAGTTCTGATTCCAAGAATTCACAAGCTAGAGATTTGTTACAGATATTTAACTATCTAAAAAGTCTGTTCCGGTCCTCGTGATTTATCATCTATAGAAGTTTTGTGTAACAAATTGGATGTGCTAAGAAAAGCTCCTTACAGAGATTCCAAGCATACTTGGGAGAAACTGGAGGCCATCTTTGGAGGAATGTAGAAATCCTCGACTGAACAATACTAGCGGTCCTGACATATTGTGTGGAGCTTCATTGTTAGATATGGAATTATTATAAGACCATCGTTTATACAGTACTGTATATTTAGCAACGTATCTGCTATTTGTATGTGATACTCTATCTTCAGAATAGAAGTTCCTGTGTGCCATGTTTAGATCCAGTGAATATATTCTCTAGTGAAAAGTGGTTCCACGTGCCGTAAAATCTGTACACTGTTTTTTCTCTCCCCATGCTTGAAGGGGATTTTGTGACATTACCTCATTTGCATTAGACTACATTCTGTTGAAGTCTAACCCACATCCATACCTAAAATCTTTATAAAAAGTCTTGCACTTTCTAAAAATTGCTTTAGGGAACTTACACATACAAGAAATGCAGAAGAACGTTCAGGTCTGACTTTATCCCCTGCGGCTTGTGTGTTTGGCCCTTTAAAATTCCAGTTCAAGGATAAATATTTGTTCCCTATTTTAAGCATGTGCCTTATACTAAGGCCGGTTAGTTTGTAGTTTCGTCTTCCAAGAAATTCTGGTGGTCCCCATGTTCAGATTTGGAAAATCTGTTCTTAGGTCTATTGTTCAAATGTAGCTTACAGATTGATTTCTAAGTGATGGTCTATCACAGTGATGGCGAACCTTTTTGAGACCGAGTGCCTAAACTGCAACCCAAAACCAAATAAATTATCACGGAGTGCCAACACGGCAATTTAACCTTAAAACTCTGTGGGTCCACAATTGCGGACCCACAAATTACAGTCATGTGACTGGGGCTTTACAGATCTTGTACTGAAAGGTAAAGGTCTCTGCATTCTGTACTTTTAAACAATTAATTTTCACTATTTACATCGCACAGGATCTGTTTTATAGTTTACCGTGCAATGTTATTACATCCTGTACTAATTTCACGTCTGCTATAAAACAAATACTGTGTGATATACATAGTGAGGGGACCCCACACAGTACAATCTGCCCCTCAGTGGCCCCCCACACAGTACAATCTGCCCCTCAGTGGCCCCCCACACAGTACAATCTGGCCCACAGTGGCCCCCACACAGGATTATACCTGTATACTCCACAGTAGCCCCCTCCCACACAGCATGAACTGGTCCACAGTAGCCCCCTCCCACACAGCATGAACTGGTCCACAGTAGCCCCC
Organism: Leptodactylus fuscus; assembly: GCF_031893055.1. NCBI lineage: Eukaryota > Metazoa > Chordata > Amphibia > Anura > Leptodactylidae > Leptodactylus > Leptodactylus fuscus. Next base: position 183,847,404 of record NC_134265.1, read on the forward strand.
TCCCACACAACATGAACTGGTCCACAGTAGCCCCCTCCCACACAACATGAACTGGTCCACAGTAGCCCCCTCCCACACAACATGAAATGGTCCACAATAGCCCCCTCCCACACAACATGAAATGGTCCACAGTAGCCCCCTCCCACAGAGCATGAAAGATCCACAGTAGCCCCCTCCTACACAACATGAAATGGTCCACAGTAGCCCCCTCCCACACAACATGAAATGGTCCACAGTAGCCCCCTCCCACACAACATGAAATGGTCCACAGTAACCCCCTCCCACACAGCATGAAATGGTCCAGAGTAGCCCCCTCCCACACAACATGAACTGGTCCACAGTAGCCCCCTCCCACAGAGCATGAAAGATCCACAGTAGCAGCATAAAATGGTCCACAGTAGCCCCCTACCCGCACAGCATGAAAGTCTACAGTAGCCCCCTCCCACACAACATGAAAGGTCCACAGTAGCCCCCTCCCATACAGCATAAAATGGTCCACAGTAGCCCCTTACCCACACAGCATGAAAGTCTACAGTAGCCCCTTCCTACACAACATGAAATGTCTACCGTTGCCCCCCTCCCCTGACAGTGCAAACAAACACAATATAGTTACCTGAAGAGCTGCCGGGTGTTCTCTCTTCTGTTCACTGCGCGCGCTGATGACTTACGTCATCACGCCCGCGCTTGTTCAGAGGTCACACTCTGTAGTCAGTGTAGGCCGCGTAGTACGCGTGGCCTACACTGAGCTACACTGACAGCTTTCAGCTGGATGCGCATTTGCACAACCAGCTGAAGGCAGCGATCGCTCACTAACGGGGAATCCTGCATCGGATTCGCCGTTAGTGAGCGATCAGGGCGACAGCACGCGTGCCAGCAGAGGGGGCTCTGCGTGCCCTCTCTGGCATGCGTGCCATAGGTTCGCCATCACTGGTCTATCAGCTTAGTACGATATGTTAATGACCCAAGTACTTGTAATAGAATATCCAATATTAATGACCCGTGCACTTACAGTAATGTCTTTTTTCATGTATGTATTTAACATGTGATTCTGTTGCACATTATACCTTGTCAGTCTTGTGTTGTTAATTGCTTACACTTCCTGCTTGGCAAATGTTTTGCTTGCACAGCATCACACTCCCATATACAGTCATAAAATTCTGAGCTGTTGTCTTACTGAACCTTGGTTTCCGTGAGGACGTTTGCTACCTTTTCTACTGACTAAGGAAGAATCCAGCTATGTCTTTGTTTTGACTAGTCCATTTTTGGGGGGGAAGGGGGGCGTGGCCCATCATCATCATCAGTGTAAGGCCTCATGCTTCATTTTATAGAACCATGGAGTTTTTTTTTTTAGTTTTGTATTCCCCAGAAACTCTTCAATGAAATAAATAGCATGTTCACATTTACGTAAGTACTATGCATTACAAAAAATATGATGCCTGTCGCCTCATACAACACCATATTTCCTAATGGTAAACCCCTTTGAAATATGCTTGTAACTTTTTTTATTTTTCTTCTGCCACCTAGGTATTTGTTTTGTTAGCTAAATTACTGATCAACACTATCTGCCACAAAATCCACCTCAAAAAACGCCTTGCATTCTTTTCAATGGGAGTCAGTAGCAGATTTTGCTGATTTTTTTTTTTTTTTTTCTTTCAGCTAGAGGGGAAAAAAAGCAACATGACTAGAGATGAGCGAGTACTATTCGAAACGGCCGTTTCGAATAGCACGCACCCATAGGAATGAATGGAAGTGGCTGGCACACAGACTAACCCCCTGCGTGCCGGCTATGTCCATTCATTCCTATGGGTGCTTTCTATTCAAAATGGCCGTTTCGAATAGTACTCGCTCATCTCTAAACATGACCTATCTTCAAGTGGATTCCTCCTTTCAAAAATTCATTGAAATCAATGGAAGTTGGGAAAATGCGACATGGTTTTTGACTCTGTTTTTGCAAAAAACGCATCAAGCACCGCTACTGTTTTTTGTTTTCGTTTTTTAAACAGAAGTTCTCAGGTCCATACAGTGTACTGGAACAAAAAAAAAAAGCATCAAAAACTGCATCATGTAAAAAAAAAGTGTCAAAAAAAGTTTCCTAATTCCTGAAGCAATTTTATTTTTTTCAGCCTGCGAAAATCTGTGTTAAAATACCCTTAGGTGTAAAGCTAGAGAGCCAGTTGAGTGGGTGATAGGGATGCAGCTTGATCCTGTCAATAATACATGTGTAATTTTCTTTGTAGACGGCTACATCTCAACAAGAAAGCATCTGACAAGCAGCCTTATAGCAAGCTTCCTGGCGTTTCACTACTTAAACCACTGAAGGGGGTTGATCCTAATCTCATCAACAATTTAGAAACTTTCTTTGAATTGGACTATCCAAAGGTATGTACACCCTTATTTCCTGATAGAACTGTAAATGGAGGGTTGACATAAGTGTTTCCTTTGTATAATTTACACTTCCCATGCTTTTTGCACGCATGCCTCTACCATTTCAAAATATTCATCTGATTCAGAGGACAGAACCTAACTGAAGCTGACCTGTGACACACAATCCTCTTAAATCAAAGGTGAAGTTAAATGGAGTCTGTCAGCAATGAATAGTTTATAAACCTAATCTCAGTACCTTGTAAAGGTGATTCTACTGTTTCTAAATAAGTCTGTTATTCAGCTTTGGAGACCCATTTCCGTATTATTTATGTGCAAGTGAGGGGGAAATAGCTTTGCCCATGAAACTAGAACAGATACTAATACTCATACACGGTAAAGCATTTTTCCCCTTATTTGCATATGATTAAAACTGAGGTTTACATGAAAATGGGTCTGTATAGCCGAATAGAGGCATAGGTTTATAACCAATTTACTGCTGACTGATCCCCTTTGATGAGCTCAATGTGCCCAGGGGGTTGCTATTGAGGCCACAAGTCCAGTCAGTGGGCCTTTTGCCTGCTTGTAGCTATTGCACATAGGGAGTCCATGCTCACTGTAAAAATGTTAGACGTCGGAATATGGCGACCCCAGGTAAATTGTCTATTTTCGAAAATTGACGTTTTAGTTAGAATTTCAACATAAAACCAATATAAATATGGTGGTGCTGTTAAGGTAATGCCTCCCCCTATTCCCCCCCCCCCCCCCCCCCGTAAAAAGTTCTCATGTCATTTTTAATGTGGAATGAATATCATAAAAGCAAAATTGAAAAAATTATAGAATTGTAGATTTTTTTTCACATGGACCTCTTAAATTGTTAATAAAAGATAATCAAAACCTTTTATGTACTCCAAAATGGTGACAATTGGAAGTATAACTTGTCATGCAAAAATTAAGACCCCTCATGGGTATGTTGATAGAAAAATAACGTATTTGCAAAAAGTTGCTGAGCATTATTAACACCGAAACTACTCTGCGCTATTAAAGAGATAAAGGCGTTGTCCAGTTTCCAACAAATATTGAGAGACATTATTTGAGTAGGGTTGAGCAATCGGGATTGGATTCTGATCGGCGATAGAGTAAATTTCGCGATCGGAATTCCGACCCGATCTTTTCCAGCGGGATCGAGATCAGAGGTTATCTCAAGATCGGCTCAACCATAAAAATGACTTTTCCCATAGAGAAGCATTGACTAGGGTTGAGGATCGGGATCGGAAAAGATCGGATTCCGATCGGCGATCAAACAAATTTCACAATCGAGATCAACTGGAATTGATACAGAAAGTGTACTGAAAAAAATTGTATTATGTTTCGTAATACAAACACTTACATTTTTCTCAATATTTGTCTGAAACTGGACAACTCCTTTTAAATATCTTTTTTTTCTCTTGTATGTTAGAAAATTAGCATAATAATCTGTAGTTATGAGCCTTTTTGTCTGTATTACTTTTTCTGTTTAAGAAACCTTATACATGTACTGTATTTCATGGCTGGGTGGCTTATGGTCAAAAGTTTTTATTTACACATGCATGTCTTTGAAGAGAATTTTCAAAGTGTAATAATGTAGCACTTGATTAGTTTTTTTTTGTTTCTGTTGTTGCTCTTTCTGTGTCATTTGCATCTTCCCATCATTCTTTGCTCTGCAGGGGTCGCAGAACTTTACCTTGCTTCTCTTGGTTTAGTAGCCCTCCCCTTAGATGTCTGATGCTTACTGAAGAATCCCGTCATCCTAGTACAGTTTATAGGGCAAATGAACTAGAAACTTGAATGGAAAAAAAAAACTTTCAGCACCAGCAGGACTTCTACATACTGCAGTGAAGGTTATATTAACTAGATAAAGAAAAACTAAATCCCAGCATGCACAATCTAAAATTGTGTGCTAAACCATTTACAAGTGCATATCCCCAGGCTGTGTTTCCTTTAGGGAGCAGATTTCATTCCAGAAGAAATAAACAGTTTGGATGAAGACCTCTACTGTTAAAACCTGCACGTATATGCATACACATAGTGGAACCCTGTGGGTGATGGGTGCTACTGTATGGCATTCCTCACCAGACATCTGCTTAATGCATATCTCTGGCTGTATGCTTTAAGTTGAGGACATAAATGCTATGTATACAGAGCTGATCAGATCATTTACTTTATAGAGGCCCAAAGCCAGTTTGGCTACCTTCTTATAGTGGGTTTGATACTGGACGGTGTTTAGATAGTTGTCTCCTTCTCTTATCAGCTTGCTCCTTAAGGTGGCCATATACGTTAGATGAATGTCAGCCAAACCCGACAATTTCAGTGAGACGAATTGACTATCTAGTGCAGGGATAGGGAACCTTCGGCTCTCCAGCTGCTGTGAAACTACAACTCCCAGCATGCTCCATTCACTTCCATGGGAGTTCCAAAGACAGCAGAGCAAGTATGCATGCTGGGAGTTGTAGTTTTGCAACAGCTGGAGAGCCGTACGTTCCCTACCCCTGATCTAGTGTGTATCAAGGAGTTCTGAGACTCCTCCAACCACAGGTGTCAGCAGAAACAATGATAGGGCGTGTTAGATTTTAGTATGCCCTATTCTTGTTTGTAAAGCAAATTAACCAGCCATCATACCCCATAACATATACATGCTTGGCCATAGGCGAAAAACCCAAAAGGAAAGGGTGTTGCCTTGGCTAGGCCAAACAGTCCTCTAAGCAATGTAAGGTGTATGACCAGCGTTTTTATCAAGACCGTCTTTAGACGGAGCCTGTCACCAGGGTGAAGCATGTTAAACCTGCAATACAATTGAATGACAGGACCAGGGATCTATGCCGAAACCGTGCCTAACCCAGTGTTATAAGGCAGGCATATTACAACAGTTTGGAGCAACAGAGGTGCCCTTAGTGCGCCAGAATGCTCATTTGCATATTGTGATATAAATGAATATCGTGGCAACGAAGGCACACATTTTCATGGCAAAAAGCTGCTACATTCAGGTCAACCTGGACTATTTAACACTTGCTGTCTCAATATAATTCTTCGGGGTGACGGACTTCCTTTGAAAGGTGCCCTGTTTGGGTTTAACCTTGAAGTTTATCAGTAGAGTATACCTATTCTATTTTGGTTGTAAATCTAGGTACCATATGATATAATTTAGGCTTTTTCTCTATACCTCTATTTCAGTTTCAGCCGTCTCTGAGGATTTCAGGTTGTTCAGATAAGCGCCACTTATTGCTCTTGCTTTTATATATGGCTTTCCATGTATTCATTTAAAGATTACATGAGGCTTGTGGCTGGCATCACTGCTGGTTGCCAAGCTCCGCTGCTAAGCAGCTAATCGTCTATTGCTAACCCATAATTATTTACAAAGGACAGGAGATGCCCATAGTGGTAGTAATCCCAAGTACTATACTGATATCAAGAACTATACTATGCACGCTTACAATAAATACAATAGCATAGTTAACATCTAGGCTTACAGTTAATTTACCAGTATTCTCTCTAAAATTGAACAATGTGTTTTATCACTTTTTGTTGTTGCATAAACCTTGATATGTATGTCAACAGGCAGTCAGTTTAAGATGTATTTTACAGCTCAACCTTGCTGTTGACTTGAAATCCATATTCGTATATAAATGCTGTGACACAATAAATCAGGATTATTGATCTGTAGCAGAGGGTGGTAGAAAGGTGATTTCCTCCCTTCTCACGATCACCGTGGTTTTAAGGAATCTTCTTCACAGCTGGTAATGTGTTAAAGAGCTGTCAACCCTATTTATTTTTGTTGTATAATATGAGTATTTGGGGTCCAGAGTGCATTGCTAAGCTTGTGCTGGTATATTTCTGTCTTATGCAATGGCAGAATTTGTTAGCCAAGTTTTATTGCTAACCAATGAGGCTGTTTTTGCAGACCTGTTGGTACGTTGTGGGTGAAGGTTTCACATTGTGTCTACTTGTTATTGGCCACCGTTAAGGAGAGAAAAAGTCATTTACAACATACACTGTATATATTTACCTTCAAACTGTCTGTGACGTTCTATAATTTACTTAAACCCAGTAAAAATGGACATGAATTCTTGGCAACATTTAGTGAACATCTGGAAATGTATTATGGGAGTTGGCATTACGCTCTAGTTTGCACAGTGAACAACGAGAAGAGGAAGGAGGCAAGGCGACTTGGGTGCTGGTTAGAGATGAGCGAGTACTGTTCGGATCAGCCAATCCGAACAGCACGCTCCATAGAAATGAATGGATGCACCTGGTACTTCCGCTTTGACGGCGGCCGGCCGCTTAACCCCCCGCGTGTCGGCTACGTCCATTCATTTCTATGCGAGCGTGCTGTTCGGATCGGCTGATCCGAACAGTACTCTCTCATCTCTAGTGCTGGTTCTTCTCATGTGACCCTGAATCAGAGCCATAGGAGAAACCTTTTGCTCAGAAGAAAAAGATCCCGGAAGTGAGTTTTTAAAAAGTCCCTGGATAACCTTTTTTAGGCCAAGTCCCCAATTTGCATTCTCCAATTTGTTTTTCTTTTTGACAGATTTTGCTGCGTTGTTTTGATTCAAAGCCAATAGGAAATATATAAGAAACCCGTATACTTATCCCTTCGGCTAAATTCGCTCATAGCTTTATTTTAATGGACACCGGCAAAATCTGCAACAACAAAAGCATCTTTTCCTCAACATTGGGCTTTTAGCTTTAAAGAGTACCTTTGACCAACCCCACCAAGTCCAGCTCTTGGCTTCATTTTATAGGCGTTGCTCCACTGATTCTAGTACAGCTAGTATAAAAATGTTGTAAAGCAAGGAGTTTTTGTTTTAACATTGTAGTCCATAAAAGACTGAATACAATGATCTGTGATAAATCTGCAATGCAATTGACAGTATTTTGAAAAATGATCTGTCAGTAAAAACTGTGTAGCCTATCCTACAGGGAAGGGCTGCAGATATATCCGCTGTCCCAAAGGTTTGCTAACCATAGGGACAATGACCAATTATTATTTCAGCTAGCTTTAAGTCAGAGTAGCAAATCCACTGATCTCTGCTCTGCCAGACCTTTGAACTAACAGGTTCTGCCAGAGCTTAAATTAGGACTTTGTTACTAATAAGGCCACATGGTAATATAATGAAAATAAGTATGAGCTCAGAGCAGGTCAGATCAGTGCTCAGGTGATGACTTACCTAGACATTACCTGTAATTTTCACACATCATTCTTATATAGAGTATTTATAGATCGCAGCAGGAAGGGAGGATAACAAGGAGATTACATGCCAGCACTTAGTATTTCCTCCCTTGCATAGTGTTGCTATCTTCTACCTACTATAATATTTTATAGTTGCCTTTGCAGCATTGGCTATTGCCTGGTTCCCAAAAGTATATAAAGCTCTTGTTTAGAATTTCATAAACTTAAAAAGAACTGTTAATCACCACCTCCAATTCTTTAGAACTTTTCTCCGGTGTCCTAAGTGCTTGAGCAATCAGCATTGATAATTTCAGCATCCGATATGCCATGTAGACTCCCTACTGTCAGGTGGGAGGATCTGGAGTAGACAGCCTACGCCGACCACCTGACCGTAGAGAGCAGTGAAAGGTCCTCTTTAACATATGACTAAATAGACACAGTTAGTAGAGATCTGCCACATAGATAATCCTGGTCAGGTTACCATCAGCTACCTCGTATTAAAAGGGTTATTTATACTTGTAGCTTTAAGAGGACCTTTCATCACCTCCACCAATACAAGTTCTTAGCATCTGTTAATAGGCACTTCTCCCAGTGCAGTTGGAACCTTTCTTCTAGCCCCCACAGGTTAAAAAGGAGCATATACCACTCCAACAAGTCCAGCTCTTTACATCAATTAATAGCTTCTCCTCTACCGATTCTGGCATAGTTCGAATTTTTTTTTTCTCTAGCCCCCACCATTCTCAAGCAATCAGTGCTGTTAGTTTTGGTGCCTTATATGCTATTTGGGCTTTGTACTGTCAGCAGGGCCGGTGTCAGGCAGAAGCAGGTAAGGGGTGTGATTCTGAGCTCTGACACTGGCAGCCTCTGATTAGAGCTCTGAATCACACCCCCTGCCTTCTGACATTTCAGAGCTGAACTAGCATATCAGCCACTAGAACTAACTGAACGTGTTGCTTGGGAATGGTGGAGCCTAGAGAGAAACTTCCAACTGTGGCACCTATTCACAGATACTAAGAACTTGAATTGATGGAGGTGGTGAACAGTCCTCTTTAAGTTCTATATTGTCAGAGGGTCAGTGTCTGGCAAGGGGCGTGATTCAGAGCGCCAATCAGAGGCAGCCAGTGTCAGAGCTCAGAATTACACCCCTGATACTGCCTTCCTGGCAGAGTCTAAATGGCATATGAGGCGACAAAACTAACTGCACTAATTTCTCAGAAGCGGTGGGAGATAGAGGAAAAAAAACTCCAATTTTTTTCAAATCAGGAGAGTAGCACCTATTGCTTGATGTAAAGATCTGGACTTGTTGGAGGTGGTGAAAGCTCCTCTTTAGGCTACTGAGGTTTTACTCAATACATTATAATCCCCAGATAATTGAACATTTAAGAAAGCACACTATTCGTCTTTGGAGTATGCTGATGGCCTGAACTGAAAACGGGGAGATGGAGGGGCAGAAGAGCAGGGCAATACCTGAGATAGGGGGAAATCCCTTTTAAAAGGATTGTTTTTAACTAACTTCTCTGAAAGCAGGAAATATAAAATAGAGAAATAACCTGTACTCGCCTGTTAAATCCCTGCTAATCCTATGGTCGTCACATCATGTACTGTTTGTACATCATTCATGTGACTGCTGCAGCCTCAGCAGTAAATGCAAGTATCTCTGTTCAAGTTTGTGATTTTCTGCAGTAATGATGTCATTGATGTAGGTGATGTCATCTTTATAAGACTGGTGGGGACCTGGGTTTAATGGGTTAGTATACGTTATTTCTTTACTCCCTGCTTTTGCAGTCTGACACTCCTTCATGTTTTTGACACATGGTTGGAAGAAAGCATGGGCTTTCAGAAATTAAATAAAAGAATCAAAAGAATCAAACAAACCAAAACACACTATGGAGCTTTAACTTTCCAGCCTTTTGGTTAAGATCACCTGTAAGGGCAGGAGATATATATATATATATATATATATATATATATATATATATATATATATATATATATATATATATATATATATATATATATATATATATATCAACGGAAAAATGGCCTAAGTCCAAAAATCAATATTGTGAGAAAAACGAAATTTAAAGTTTTAGCCTAAAGCAAACGGGCATTATTGTGGAATATATCTATCCAATGTAATCAGCTAATGAACACCGTTAATCCTAATCATAAATTGTATTATTTATTAAAAAAATTGCAGCTTCATGTGTGTATATATATATATGTGTATATATATATATATATATATATATATATATTATTTATTTAATATTATTAATTAAAGCTTCAAAGCTGTATAAGTTCCAAAATTTAACACAAAAATTGCATAACAGAAATAAAGGCACATCTTAAATATGGCTTACACATCGAAGGCGCTACAGCACACGTATCTTTATGGTTGCCGCAGCAGTCGGCTTAAGTGCAATCTTATGCTAATATCGTCAAATATACTGTAAAAATTATTAAACGATGAAGAATAATAATTACCTACCTCCCTTTTCGGCGCTAAATATGTGCAAAAGTCGATTTAGAGCCTTTTAAACAATAAGACAAAGTTTTTACACTAATATAAACAACAGACCGGAAGTCACGATTTCAATGAAAAAATGACCAACGAGAGTGAAGTAAGTTTGTATTGGACTTAGGCCATTATTCCATTGAATGTAAATTCTTCTGCATTGAAATATATGGACTTAGGTCATTAATCCTAGGTACCTTGTAAACCCAATGCATAGAACGAGGTACAAAGAAGCTTTATAGGTAATAATTTGAAATATGACAAAATGTGGACTTAGGCCATTTTTCCGTTGAGCTCTTCATATATATATATATATATATATATATATATATATATATATATATATATATATATACTCTTTTCACCATGAAATAGAATACTTGTCCTATCTAAATCAAAGCTACATGTCGTGAACAATATGGATGGGACCCTCTTCTCCTGTCCCTCTCAGCTGAATTGGGGAGACGTGTTGATAGCATACTTTTTATTACAGATTTTCGACCTTGATAACTCTAAATGCTGTCCAGTGTGTACATATGTGGGCATTGAGATTGATCTATGTATGTGCTAGAGACACTTTTTTTTTTTTTTTTTTTTTTTTTTTTTTTTTTTTTTAAGTATCTGACTAGTGTGTCACATTGTTTGATGTAACAGACATTATATGTACACTATATAATATTGACTGACCTATTGGATGTATCTGGACTTCAATTTCAGTATGTTTGATTTACAATTTTTATTATCACTTAGACATTATTTGGCAAATGTGATATTCAGCTCTGCTTGTGGACATATGGTGTATTGATAGCTAGGGAGTCACGTTTATATCCTGGTTGATTAATATTTTAATAATTAACTGTGGTCCATGAGAAACTCTGGTATTTCCGGGAAGAAACATGTCGGATGATGATAGCATTCTGGAATATCGCAGTGGAATTAATTTGGGTATTATGTATAATCAAGTTTTATTAGGGGTTTTAAACAATAGAGTAGGGAATCAACATAAAACAATAAACAAGGCAGGCAGGCCTCATAGAATGGTAGCGGGTCGGGGGGACACCCCTGAACAGAACATGGCATATGACAAATTTTTCTAATGTCAGAGTAGGCAACCAATGATAAAAATGCATTGAAATTAACATACAACAAAGAAGAGAGTAGGGGAGGTTGAGACAAACACAGGGAAAACCAGACAAGACGACAACAGACAAGGACCAGGGGAATAGAGAGGGGAAGACCGACAAAGGAGAGAAGGGGAACTACCAGTGACCAGAAAAGTCAAAAAGGGGAGAGCCCCTAGGCCCCTCATCAAGAAAAGGAGGAGGAGAACTCTGAAGACTCCTGGAACAACACCCAGGGTTGGGTACTATAATGGGCTCCTCTTATACTGATGCAGATTGTTCTTTATTCGGTTTTAAGGAGTGTTTTTATATTAGTGAATTAAGATATATTTTAAGATTAACAAGGAATATTATTCCATCTATTCTGTGATTTAAGATCTGGTTTAGTATCATTGGTTAGTAGTCCTCTGCCACTGGGTAGGGCAGATAACAACACATTGGTAGGTTGTGATTGTCTGGTGTACGCCATGTGTTTAAAGTTACCCATGGTATATGATCAAACGCCAGGAACCGTGTAGCTTAAAAACCTGAGGTGCAGCAGTGTCCCGGGGTGCCTGAACCCACTAAGTTTTTAGTACACAAACTTATTTAGTCAGCCTTCAGTCCTTGCAAGTATAAAACATTATAGATCTGTTGTAAAAATTGCACTGTTATCTCGATACTCTTCGACTTATTTTATGTTTTTCATTGTGTATACATCGATTATTTGCCACAGGATTGAGGGATATGATGCCCTTTTGGAAGTTGTGTGGGAGTCCCAACCTCTGCAACTAGACAGACTGCTCTATGGTGGACACTGAAGTAGAAGCCAGGAGCAAGTTGTGCCCCAACCCTCCTAGGGTCTTGCTACATTGGGTTGGGGAACTGGTTTCTAGGGGACCTTTCTCTTTTAAGAGTTGGCCTGTGATGGACCATGCCATTGTGTACTTTACATGGCACATTCTCACTTTTTTGCACATGGGTGGTTGAAAGCACAGTTCAGGTTCACATTTTTCATCAAAAAGGACATTTTGTAACCTTAGGCTGAGTTCACACTGAGTTTTTTGGTCAGGAATTTGTTCAGGAATCCACCTAGAGTTTTTTTTTTGTATGTAGATTGTGAGCCCCACATAGAGCTCACAATGTACATTTTTCCCTATCGGTATGTCTTTGGAATATGGAATGGAAATCCATGCAAACACGGGAAGAACGTACAAACTCCTTGCACATGGTTTTCTGCCCTGGGTGGGATTTGAACGCCAGGACTGCAGCGCTGCAAGGCTGCAGTGCTAACCACTGAGCCACCGTGTGGCCCGAATCCACCTAGAGTTCTATTGGGAGGCTTTTTTTTTTTTTTTTTGGAGGCTGATTTTTTTTTTGTGGCGGATTCCTGACCAAATGTGAACTCGGCCTTAGAATAGCTTCACTTGTGCATACTATGGGTACAGTTTTTGCCAAAACCTAGCCTGACTGTGGATCTGATTGATATTATTGAGCTCTTGTGACACTGGCTTTAGTTTGTGTCCCAAAAACAAACTCTAGATATTTTCCATGCTTGTCCAGTAGATGTATTATAGGTAGTCCCTAAGTTAGGACTATACTCTATTATAGAATCACTGAGGGACTCGGGAGCGCGCCCCTGCTACGAGCTTGAGGAACACTGAACCTACAAAGTCTTAAAATTCTTTTCTGTTGAATCATTTGAGTAGAAATGTATCTTCAGGATCTCCTAACTGGAAATGCGTAACATAAAGTAGTGATCATGCCGCCTAGACTTTGTTTCAGTAATCCTACTGAAGGTCACAGCATTCATCTTCTCCCAGATCTGCAATAGCTTCTTAAAAGTAGTGATAGCTTTCACTTATGTGGCAATGAGGTGGCGTATACTGTAGTACTAAATAAATATTTGACATGGAATTACAGTATCACAGGAGTGGCTAGTTGCCTGCATAGTCATGCCATCAGACCCAGGTAATACAATGTCCCCTATTGTAACATATACAATATTTGGTGAAATCCTTACTCGCGTGTAGAACATTATTGGGAGGACTTAGCTTCTTATATTGTATCTAAAATAAACAAAAAAAAAAAAAAAAAAACATGGAGATTTAGTAAAGTTTTCAAGGGAAAAAAAAGTTACAGAGAGAATGTCCAGAATAACAGAAATGTCAGTCTATGTCTCAGTAGCTTACATCATCAGAGAAGCTCTTGGGTGGGTTTCTTCAATCTGGACATCTTGTAAAGTTCCAACTTGGTTCATGCTTGTTCATCTGGTTGTAGGACTCTCGTGGGATGGTCTTCTCCAGGTGACTGAGAGAGCAGGCAGAACCCCCCCCCCCCCCCATCCCACTCCACCCCCAGACATGTGTGTCTGTCACTCATTTATGTCCATGAGGGGGGTGTTCCCCATCATCCTAAAGCTTCTATGTGACTGTATTAGGACAATTCTAAAATAGTGTACCCCAACTACACCCATGTACCATAAGATAGTGTTGTCAGCAGACAAGAACTAACCCTATATGCCATGGATGTTAAATATAATAATATTTAACGCCTATATGTCAGTGATACATGCACATAGTACATTTTCCTGATGACGTGATACAGACTGAAGTATCTGGTGGACTTTGTAACCATTTGCAAGTTTAGACTGATTATTGTCAAGGTTGCTGTGTTTAATATGTCGTCTCGTCTATCTGGTTAGGGAATAATTCATCCTGTCAGGTTATTATAGATTATTGACTCTTCTATTACATAGCCATACACACCCTTCATGACTGTGACTATTGCTCAGCAGAGCCCTCCTTTGCTTCATTTGTCTTCGTCTAATTCTTCTAAGCAAGTCCTAAATGGAGGGTAATGTGCCTGAAATCATGAGCTTATTCAGACTCTCATGCATTAGGAATGGATGACAGGGACATAACTAATTTTTTTTTTCTTATAGTGATCAGCTGTCTAAATAAGATGAAGATGGAAACAGAATAGTGACGAGATATGAGGGGTTTTATGTAGATGTGACCCATTCTAATGCCTTCTTGGTCCTCTTTGGTCTATTTTTCTTGTCTCTAGTGCCTGCTCCTTTTGGCATTTCCTGGGTGCCAATGGGGAATCGGCAAGCAAGGGACAGTGCTGGAACTTGAGCAATTGGGGGATTGTTGAGATTAGTATTGGTATCCTATATAAACCATGTAAACTGGCATGGGAACATAAGCGGACGAATGCTAGTTTAAGTGCGTAAAGGGCCACTCAGCTGTCTTGTAAATGCTTCCTTGTTGGTTCATCATATCCTTCATGCAATTAAAAGTTGCTACATTCTTGGTCACTCATTTTACTTATTGGTGCATCACCATGTAAACGTGGAGCAAACTGTATGGGAATGAATGAATCTTAGCAATTATCTGCTGCTTCATGAGCCAAAAATGAAGGAAGTGAGTGCTCCTAGGAACGTCCAGCCCCGATTGCTCGTCGGCCTGGCCCATGTAGAATAGTGTTAACATCATATTTAGCATTTTCCATCTTCAGATTTATATATATTTTTCATGACAAAAAAAATTCAGTATAACATGCCATTTATCTATTGAAATCTCTGCTCTTGTTCTGCTGAGAAGTCTAGGAGGTGGTCCTAGCAGTGACTGACAGCCTACTCTCCATGACTATGCATAGTGCTTTCAACCACCGTTAGGACCGCCTCCTTGACACCTCAACATAGAGCAAAGATTTTAATGAATAAATACCTGAATGTTATATATCATCCTCTTTTATAGAATGATGCCTACAGAATGGACTCCATTTTCCTGGTGACAGGTTTTTAATTTCTATTTTGTGAAAATGAATTCTAGATTCTGCTGAAATTGCTCTCGATTATTTTTATTTTATTTTTTCATACTTGGAGCTTTACTGTAGTCTATAGTTAATCCTCTGAAAAGGAGTTTACTATATTCAATAAATTAATTCCTAGAAAACACCACAATGTGTGCTGAGGTTAATGGGATGATCCTGCACTAGAAATGGCCTGCTAAGCCACCTGAGAATCAGAAGCCTAGGGGCACATTGACTTACTATAATTACAATCTTCTTCCTTTGTTTTTTTTCCCCCAGTTTGAAATCCTCCTTTGTGTTCAAGATGTCGATGATCCAGCTGTGGACGTATGTAAAAAACTACTTGGGAAGTATCCTAATGTGGACGCCAATTTATTTATAGGTACGTTTTGCTGTGAACTTGTCAGTTTTCATTTGGATTTTTAGTCCAGATTTGTGTATTTTTCTTCTGCATTAGAAATAATTGAAGGGGTTGTCTAATGAACGGCACTGGACCTCCTAGAGCGGATTTCCGCTCCTCGTGGTCACCTTCCATTGAAGAGCCAGGCTGAGTTCAGCATGTAACCAGCAAAAACTGTTATGCCAAGGGTGCAATGAGTGGGTCCTATAGAGATCACCTGATCTCCCCCTGGGCCTACATCATTAAAAAGGGTTTATCTCTGTTCTTTTCCTCTATTTTCTAAGTCCTATCATTATCTAGTTCAATTTTTACTAAAAATATGTTAGGTCGGGGCCCTACAGGACATAAACACCGTGGGAAAAATTGCAGCATTTTACAGTTATTGCAAAGTGGATGGGATTCTAGTGAATCACACGTCCACCTTGCGTTAAAAACCGCGGTGCACACATGCCGCGATTTCCAAAAACGTCTGTTTTTTTTCAGCCTAAAAATGGTTTCAAAGTCTTATTTTGTTATATAGATGAATTCTTTAGGATGATCAGGGCTAGCTGTAGGAACACTATGGGTAGTGGTATGTGAGGTTTTTTTTTTTTGGTTTTTTTTTTGTTTTTTTTTTGTGCCTTTAGCTGTTTCTATATTTTGCATTGACAAGAATGTTACAATAAAAACAAAGTTAATATTTACTGACAATGACTGCTTGGTCAGGAGAATATTTATATTAGCTTCTATAACTATAGGTTGTCCTTTTGGAGACTGTTAAAACTTGAATTTTATCAAAGTGAATTTGTAAGTTAACTGGCGCATTGGCAAGAAGAATCCTCTTTGCTAGATATTCTATACTTCTACGTGGAAATGAGCAGGATGTGTAACAGAGGAGCTTGTTCATAAATCACTCTCCTGTGCTTTGTAATCTAATACACAAGAAGCTGCAGCACTATAAAAGCAATCGCTGCAATGCTGTTAGTGCACAATATCTGATAGCTGTATTCCAGGATTTCTTTATCTATCTTTCCAGGAACAGCTCTTTGGGATCTGCTTTGCCATTTTTCCTTATACCTTTCAATCTCTGGTTTAAGGGATGGGTTAATAATTTTGTGCTTCTGGAATAATTACTTTTTGTAAGGAAATCTATTTTATATATAATTTGTTTTACTAATCCCCCACCCCCCTTTTCTCAACTGCTATTGACCCTGAAAGGTAATGCTGATGATGGCAAAACTCCTTGGACCTTCCTGTAGATGCATACCACTGCAGTGTTTGCATTCCCAGGAAATCTGGCTTGCAAGACTCATGCTAACAGCTGAGCTCTGAAAAAACTGCTAGCCTGAGTCAGACTGCCTTTTCCTGCCAGCAATGAATATTTAATAGCACTTGGTGCACATTGCCATTATTTCCTGTCAGTCTTCTTGATATAAACTGGGGCATGCAAAATATTTCACTTGTAGATTAATGTTGTTGAGATACAGCACCTTATGTGCGTGACTGAATTCACTGGATCTGCGAAACAATCTCATTCAGAGCAATGTGCAGCATGTATGGACTAGGTAGCTGTCAGCCAAACACTTATATAGGCCACTGTTATCCCTCCTAACCTCTTCAGTAGAGAGAGGGAAAGAAGTTGCTGCCAGGTTCTTCGTGAAAACAAAAATATTTGAACCTTGTTCTTACCCTCAGCATCTGCTATTGGAGAAGTTGGGACATCCTCATAGACGTTACACGGACATCAGGCACTGGCAGATACATTTAGGCCAAATCAGGCAATTCTAATATTTATGGGTTACCTAATATTTTTAAACAGAATATGGGAGAAGTGCTCTGAAGTGTTTGGATCTGGTGGAGATCCAAGGGTCATGCATTGAGATAGTCAGGACCTATAAGTATCTGGGCGTGATCCTGAATAATAAACTAGACTGGGCTGATCACCTGGAGGCGCTGCACTGAAAGGGCCACAGCAGGCTGTACCTGCTCAGAAGGCTGAGGGCCTTCGGAGTCCAGGGGCCACTTCTTAGGGCCTTTTTCAACTCTGTGTTTGCTTCAGCCTTTTTTTTTGGTGTGGCCTGCTGGGGGAGCAGTATATCAACCAGGGACAGAAATAGACTTGACAGGCTGATCAGAAGGGCCAGCTCTGTCCTGGGAAGCCCCCTGGACCCAGTACAGGTGGTGGGTGACAGACGGATACTGTCTGTGGTGACCTCCATGCGGGAGAACAAATCCCACCCCAGGTATGGGACCCTGATGGGACTTGGTAGCACTGTAAGTGACCGTCTGCTTCACCCCAAGTGTGAGAAGGAGCGCTATCGCAGGTCCTTCCTTCCAACCACGATCAGGCTGTATAATCTACATCAGACCAAGTGAAGAGAGAGAGAGAGAGAGAGAGCTAAATGATCCTGAAGTCTTCTTTTTCTTTTCTACCTTAGCTGCTATGGATTCCTAGTATTTTTCTCAGCTTATGTGTGTCTACATCTGTAATATATTACTGTTTTTATTTTGCTGTATCTGTATTATCATGCTGCTGTAACACTGAAATTTCCCCACTGTGGGACTATTAAAGGATTATCTTATCTTAGTGTAATGTATAAAGTTTAGGTAATAGTGTCAATAAATACTATCTTTTTTTTTTTTTTCTTCTTCATAGGTGGTAAAAAGGTTGGAATTAACCCCAAAATAAACAACCTAATGCCAGGATATGAACTTGCCAAGTATGATCTCATATGGATTTGTGATAGTGGGATTAAAGGTATGTTGATCAAAGAAAACTTCATTAGACATTTTTCTAATATTTTCAGTATTACATACTTATTGTTGTGTAGGAAACTAATCATTTCTAGGGATTGCCTTCATTTGTGTGAATCAAAAGTTGTTAATACCTAAGCAGCCTTCAGGTCCCAAGGTACAGTATCCCTCTGGAGGCCGCTCAGAATGGCTGCAGTAGCAGCCATCATTGTTTATTTAAGTTGGCCTATTTTTGTGTAGTTATTGAGGTCCCTGTAGAACAAAATTTGGCACTGCAGCACTTTCATGATCTTTATGAGGCCAGCGGGACTTGATAAGATCTGTTTATCCTTCCATATCCTCCTAGTGCATAATGTTGCTTATGTTATCCTTTCTGAAAACAAAGCATTACCCCAGGCGCAATTGAATGTCAAGTGACAGCTAGGGCCTCATTTAGTCACTGACCAGTCTAAAAAACAGAAATGCTGTGTGAAATACAAATATTGTGCAGATACCACATATGCACAATTGTAATGCTTTAAACTTGGATTAAAAACACAGCAAGCAAAGCATTTAAGGGAAGAGAACAACCTTTATCCTCCAAGTTCCAGGCACATTAATGCGGTATTCTGGCCAGTATAAAAAAAAAAAAAAGGGCAAAATGGCAGAAAAAAGTGATACTCCTCTCAGCAATCCCCTGGCACGTCTGTTCCAGTACTTCTTTGGTTCACTGCTAAGCTCTACTTTATGATCCTTCTCATGTGAAATAACCGTTCAACTAGTCACTGATTGTGACAGGTAAATAACGCAGCATTGATTGGATGAGATGTTATGTCCCGTGTGTCAAGCTGGAGCAAATAGTGGAGAACAATGAATATCTGGGCAGTGTCAGAAGTGCTATTTGGATTGTCAACCTTTAAAAAAGAAATAAATAAATGTAAAAAAAATCCATTTTGATATTTTACAGAAAAAGTAAAAATAAATAAATGACCATCCAGACAACTGAATGCACTAATCTACATATACCACCAGTTGGGGTCAACTCAGTTTATCTCATGAAAATGGCTGAATCACTGAATACGCACTTGCGTGTCATGTCAACCCTTTTACCTCATAGATTGTAGGCTTTTGCAAGTGGGACCCTTACTCCTAATAACTACTTTTCTCTCTGCATGATTTGAGCAGACACCGCATGGAAAACACACAGACCCCATTATAGTCTATTGGGTCCGTGTGCTTTCATTGCTCACCGCTTTTTAATGCGTTCGGTATTCCATTCCCAAGTGGACTCATCGAACACAATAACAGACACAGATATGAAACAGGCCTAAGAAAGGTGGTCACATGGTGTGTGATTTCAGTGGAGTGGTGGGTACATTGAGCCTTTAAGTATTCACCAGAAACAAGCTGCCGGCATCAGACAAGTACTGGTGCCCACCATCAGGGCTCTGGAAACTACACTAATGCATTATATAATGTCATGGCCGTTGTTATATCAAGGTCAATTATACTGCAACATAGTGACTTTCTGGAAGAGACCCCAAGTGATGGGATTGGGGGGGGGGTCCAATAGCTTCATACACATTATTGAGCTACCACATTACAATTGGCTCCCCAGATTATTTTTCTTTTTTTTTTTACTTTTTTGAGGCCGATTTTTTTTTAAAATACTTATCAATAAAAGTCAAATATTAGTTAGTTTTCTACCTTCTGTGATGAAATTTCTATATTAGAGTGACCTCTGAATTAATCTGTGTGACATGATAAATTTACTATTGAGGGGAATTTGACTACAAGACTTCCAGTAAGTTATGATGTTGCTCCTCCCCCTCCCCTTTCCTGTCTTATAGCATACTTTTGTTTTTCTACTTCCTTTAGTTCTAGTTTTTTCTTAAATGTAAATCTTTGCTTCGCAAACCTCCTGGTAATGGGTCACAGTCAAGGAAGTACGGTATATAAGCTGTGAGATTTTTAGAAAACTATATAACTCTTCTTCCTGCTTTTATGCCTGTAAGAACAATTGCTCAGTGTAAGGGTATGTTGCTATTTAAAGGGGCAGTCCCCTCCATTTCCCATCACCTGGATTTTTCTGTTAACTTTTTGTTATACAACTAAGCAATGTGGAAAACCCCTTTCTTGATGTGACTGGTTTTGGCTGTGGAAACACCAGTGATCAGAGGTTACTTGTGTGTTTGTGTCCAGTGCTGGCACATTTCTATGATTTGCTTATGTGTGTTGCCAAAGCTTCGCTGGGTAGGATTGTTGTTAACTTATTTTTTTTTTCTTTTAATTATTACAGTGAAACCAGACACCCTGACGGACATGGCCAATCAGATGACAGAAAAAGTTGGCTTAGTCCATGGACTTCCTTATGTGGCAGACAGGCAAGGGTTTGCTGCTACACTAGAGCAGGTAAGCTGTATGTGATCTTTGCTAAACTTGTTTTTTCACCTTGGTAAATTATAGCTATGTGACTGACATCTGGGTGTGTAACTGGAATAGCTACACATTCCTGAAGCGGACATGTTTTTCTTTTCTCCTTGCTCTTCAAACAGTGATGTAATGTATGCAAACATGGCTGTGTGTTAGGATTTACAACAGAGGCTCTCTCACTTTTAATGTCAGATAAAACTGATGTTATATTTTATTTATTTATTTTACTATTTTATTTACAAGGTTTAGGAATCTTTCTGTTTTGTGACCAAGGAATAACTCCTTGATGGAGACAAAAGCTCTTTGGCAGAGTCCCATTTCATCAAATGCCAGACACAGCATTATGTATTGTATGGCAACTTCTCAAATGCATTGTACTTGAATCAGGAGTGAGCTGTAGGACCGGTCTTGTAACAGATAAACATTATATCAGCTGGGTGTTAAGACCCCCACCAATCTGATATCAATGACCTATCCTAAGGATAAGTTATGAAAGTTAAATGTCCAGAAAATCCCCTTAATGTACTTTTTATTATCTGTTTGTTGTATTTTGGGGACTGAAATAAACTGTAGAGTACCCTGCAATTTTGCCATTCCTTCTGCTTTTTGGAAAGTGTTTTTTTTTTTTTTTTTTTTTTTAATAGATTCTTTATTTATAACAAAAATAAACACAGATCAGTAACGTAGCAGGGGACATACAGGGGACCACATTCGGAACAGAACAAACAACAACAAAACGGGGGGGCTGAGGGGAGGGAGAGAGAGAAGAGGGGAAGGGTGAGCGACTCCAACCCCCGGCGGCGGGGAACATGGCCTACGAATGAGTCCTCAACCCATCACATCTCTGTATGATTGTGAACCCTGGAAGAGAATTGCTTTTTGGAAAGTTATTGGAATCCACCTAACTAGGGCTCTTGAAGTCCTTGTCAGACAGTGGAATGCAGCTGAAGGTGTGTTGCTCCTCTACAAGTGTCTTCACAAAGGCTTGGTGACCTAGTTTCAGCAGAATTTTTTGAAAGCTACTTTTGTAGTGACTTGTTCCCAGCCTGCCTAACAACATCTTCCTCGTGTTTCATTTGCCTCATATTGTTACCGTGTAACTCCTAGTAAGAGGATACTCAGCTTCTTTCCCCCCCTCCGGCATTTCCTAGAGTTGGCATTTGTCATCTATATTAAGGCGGCACATGGTATTGTCCCCTTTACAGCCAAGGACAATGAGCTTTTAACAATACAAATCACTGGGGTATTCAGATTTACATTAGCCTGTACAATCTATATGGGAAGCTGTAGGAAAAAGATGTAGTATTTTGCTGATAGTTTTAATGGCATTTCAAGTTCATGTAGTCCTGCAGTCTTTTGGATTACACCAACTTTCTAAATAGGGGCATCTACCTCTACCAAAATGGCTTCTAAACCACTTACATGCTGCTTTAGGAGCTGTTAGTGTCATAGCAAGCATACAAAAAAATGTGTTAAACTACAGTCCTGCTGCGGAGTAAATCAACTTTTAACCTGCATGCAAATAATAGCTTTGGGGCTGGTGGTACCTGCCAGAGCACCAGCCAGAGTTTTTGCCAATCTTGGCTGCAAAGTTACTTTCTAGCTGTAACAAAATCGCCATCTCACTATGTCTCCAACACAGTAGGGATTTTGGTGGTAATAGTCTACCTTTAACCCTGTTACCACTATGCCATTTGAGTAACCATTGCCCTTAAAATCTACAAGGGAAGGCAGGTGAAGACGATAAGTCCTTGTGGGCAAACTTCTATTTCCTACTTGTATCTGATGTCAAATAGTTAGTTTTGCGTGTTGTATTATGTGTAAATCCCTCAAAATGTACAACACCATGGAATTAATGGTGCTATATAAATAATAATAATGTTTATCACTAGTGCAATATCTTATAGGAGCATTTTACTGTGATTTGGAGGCAGCTAATGGGACATTATACTGTGTGTGTGTGTGTGGGGGGGATAAAGCCCCACTAGAGCTCCCTCACACACAGTATAAAACTCCTTATTGACTCCTTTACTCCATTTGACCATAAGGGAAGGTTAAGTTAATCTATAAAGTTATTTTTTCCAAATTTTTCTTGTCTAAACTTGGGATGTCTTATATTCAGCTATTGGTCGGCTCAGACCTTCACCTGATGGCCCGGGACCGTTTAATAAAAGTAATTGCGTACCTCTGTTCGGATGTGCTGGCACTAGAGAAACCTGGGGTGAATTTATAGGGCCTATTCACATCTATAGCTATTTCTTACGGACACTAAACAAATTAGATATACACTGCAGTTTGGTAATATAGTATGTTCCTTTTTCTAATAATTGTTCCATTAACTACATTGCATTCTATTCTTAATATATGTAACTGTCTCTTCCTTTTTATTGTTCAGGTTTATTTTGGGACTTCCCATCCGAGGTCATATATTTCTGCAAATGTTACTGGTTTCAAGTGTGTAACAGGAATGTCATGTTTAATGAGGAAAGAAATTTTAGACCAGGCTGGTGGACTTATTGCATTTGCACAGTATATAGCTGAAGACTATTTTATGGCTAAGGCAATAGCAGATCGGTAAGTTGTGCGCTACAGCTACACAAATGTTAGCTACCTGGAGATCTTTTTCATTGTGATCTGAAATCTGAATGATTTTGCAAGTATTGGTAAATGTTTTTGTTTATATACAGCAGGGGTCCTCAAACTGCGGCCCGTGGGCCACATGCGGCCCGCCAAGCACTTCTGTCTGGCCCTGCCGACAATGCCGGCAGGCGTGCGTTTATAATGAAGCTCCTGGGGAGCTCAGGCCAGGCCATGGAGCGCACTTCACTTTACCTATTGAAGGGCACCGCTCCCGATGTCTGTGCGACCTGCTCTGCCTCCAGCCCACTGTTTAAAAAGTTTGAGGACCCCTGATATACAGTGTATGTATAGATTATACTGTATCATACGGGTACGTTCACACGGGGTGTTTTGCAGGCAGATTTTGATGCAGAATCTGCCTCAAAATTCACCTGCAAAAACGCTTCCCATTCATTTCAATGGAAGTCACCCGTTTTTTTTCTCCGCTAGCGATTTTTTTTTTTTTTTTTTTTTTTTTTTTTTTTTCAGGTAGCAGAAAAAAAAAATGCGACATGCCCTATTTTCACTTGGATTCCGTGGCGCGAGTCAGCCATGGCGTCCATGGCTCGTGACTCCCTCCTGATTAGGCCCATTCATCCAGGACTAATCTGGAGCAGGATACCGATGCAGTGCAGTCACTGCTAGCTGCGCGAAAAAGCCACACGGCAGAAAAGTTTTCTGTCATGTGAACGCCACTTGTGTTCTACTGTAGGTTGTTTTTCAAAGCTTGAACAACTATGCCTGTAAATACAGTTAGGGCTTCAAGATCTATCCAACAGAAAACTATTTTGCATGTGTTTAACCTGTGTTGGGAGATTTGCTTGTATATACACTGAATGTGCAGCAGAGATAACATGTAAATTCAACTCTTTGCTGTGCTTTTTCACTGCCTCCTTCCCTCTTTCACTGCCTCCAACCCTCTCAAAATAATAAATCTATATTGCCCTTTGTATGGACCCAACTCTAGATGTGACATTAGCTAATGTGACACAAGCAGTGGTTCAGCTGATTGTGCATTATAGCCAGGTTTACACCAGGCAGTAATTTGCCACAGCACATATTTGTGAAGAACTTAAAAATATCATGTACTTGTACTTTCCACAGTAATTTGTGGCAGGATGTGTGTAGTGTTGCAGTATTATGAGGTTCTTGACCATGCAGCACATGCTTTCGTCTTGTGGTCATCACTTGAAGACCATCCAAAGAAGTCCACTTCTTAAAGGGGTTATCAAGGATTAGAAAACATGGCTGCCAGTGTCTTCTCAGGAAGTGACATCACACCTGTTGGTTACATGGCCATGCTGCAGCTCAGTCGTATTTCTTTGAATAGCCTTGTGACCAATGGATATTATTTTACTTCCTTAAAAGAAGAAAGGATCTATGTTTTCCAATCGTGGATAACAAATAAGATAAATTAATTTCCCTTATTTATCAAACTATTTTCTCTCGACTTCCAAATGTAATAGTATATATTTTTGTTTCTTTTGTTCAGAGGTTGGAAATTTTCTATGGCTACGCAGGTTGCAATGCAAAATTCTGGCTGTTATTCCATTTCCCAGTTTCAGTCTAGGATGATAAGGTAAGTTTACCTTCTTTATATTTCTTTCTTTCAATGATGTTGAGAAAAACCAGGTATGGCCCTAAGTAGCAGTTAAAGGCTTTGTTCTTGGTTTTGTTTTGTTGTAAAATTTTTCGACAAAAATGATTTGTTGATTCCTTGACCATATTGGGATTTTATATGTGAGAATGCGTGAAAAATCTAAATACAAATTTAAAAAAAAAAATCAATAATTTATTTAATTTCTTGCAGATGGACTAAGCTCAGAATTAACATGGTACCCGCCACAATTGTGTGTGAACCAATATCTGAATGTTTTGTTTCAAGTTTAATAATCGGCTGGGCCGCACACCACATCTTCCGATGGGACATCATGGTGTTTTTTATGTGCCACTGTTTGGCTTGGTTTATATTTGATTATATACAACTCCGGGGTGTGCAGGTATGTCCTGCTATATATTGTTTGAATAATCATTATTTATTATTACGTTGTTTTTTTCAGTGAATTTGTAACCTGTTTAAAAAGTGTCTTTTGACTTGACCATCTTAACCTGAATTTCCTTTCATATATATATCTTAAGTTAGCTTGGTAGAAACATGGTGCGGACCCAACCAGTCAAGACAGGGACACAAAATGTGCAGCAAGCTGGTTTATTTAGAGAAAAAAAAAACAGGAAAGTAAATAAACCTTGACTTCAGGCACAAAATAAAACAAAATACAGCCTTAACTTCAGGCAAAAACAAAATAAAAACCTGCTCGTCTAAGCGACTAACTAAAACAGTAGGTTAACCTAACTATGCGTGTGGCTTACTTCCAGCCACACAAACAAAACAAGAAGCAGTATTGTTTCGCCAGGCTCAGGATTACAGGACAGAACCATACACCTTCTTTCACCTCATGGAACTGTACGCAATACAGAAGCTGCAGCCTTTTCTGTCCCAGTAATGAGCCCAGGATCTACACCTGGGCTGAGGCCTAATCCAGATCTGCCCTGGACCACACGTATGTCAGAAACCTGGGGCTGATATATCTGGACTCCAGCACTCTGTCACTTTCTCACTATATATATATATATATATATATATATGTTACTTGCTGCTGCTGAATCTCCATAGAAGGATAAAAATTTAATTTTTTAGCTGATTTGCCATGATGAATCATATTGATAGCACATTGTAGCCAGGATGCTAGGCAGGTAGTAGACTTATTCCTCACCAGTTTCAATATTCCATATAGAAGCTAATACAACATCTATATCACCGTCCCTAGACCTTGGAGAGCTATGTTTTAGAAAATGCAAACATTCAAGCAAATAATGTGCGTTTTCTTTGTCTCCATCAGGGTGGGTCTCTTCCTTTTTCCAAACTGGACTATGCAGTTGCGTGGTTTATCAGAGAGTCTATGACGATATACATCTTTTTATCTGCCCTGTGGGATCCCACAATCAGCTGGAGGACGGGACGATATAGATTACGATGTGGAGGCACAGCAGAAGAAATCCTAGATGTATAGTTTTGGACCTTTAATTGTATATAAAAAAAAACAAAACAAAAAAAAAAAGCAAAAAAAAAGTATTATAAATTATGTTTATATGAATGCTTTTAAAGAAAAACTACCTTTTGAATAGTTTTTACATGTATGTTTTGCTATCTGATCCTTAATTTATTTTGCATGGCACTTGTATCTGTGAAGATGAGATGTTTGTAATCTGGGCCATACAGGGGCAATATATTGTCTATTTTGGGTGAACAAAACTGAATGAATAGGAGTGCTCTACAGTAAACGGCATACAAGGCAGAAAGCGACTTCTCAGTATGAAGGGACAAGTGGGAAAAAGTTGTATTTTTTCCAAGGAACAATAATTCAGCAATGGCAAAGCTTCTGAGCCTTTACCTGAGAATATCTACAGAGGTGTGAAACCTCCACGTGCCGACTCACTCCCACTTGGACGAAACTCTGCTCCATTAGTGTATAAATTATTCGGCTACCTCTTCACATTACAGCAGTTCTAAGACCGTCAATAATGGCAAAAATGTGTTATCAGAAGCATGTATGCATTAAATTTACACAGTGGAGGCTGCCGGTTTGTTTGCTGCAAAAGGATTTTTGAGAATACAAGCTGCAAAATTGAGTGGGAACCATAGGTACTACGTGATCATTGGAGTCATGGCTTCCATTTGATAGTTTGTTATGAAAGCCAATATTTATGAGAATGCAAAGTTATTGTTTACACTGCGATTTGTATATGAAAATTGTTAGATCTGAAGTGTAAAGTTGGGTCCACAAACATGTCATGACTTTTAACTAGGAAGAGATTGGAAGTATAAAGTGTGCCTTATACTTTGTTTCTCTTAGGGATGTCATGATCTTGTCTCCTATAAAACAGCAGTGTGTGTATCCATCCTTTGAGAGATTGTCTTCCTAGCTGTTACTGCACTTAACCAAAAGTAGACTGTTTGATTGCTCCATATGGCTTGCCATGCTCCTAAAGGCCATTGCTAAATCATTTCTTTCCCCCGTCGGGAACCTTGCTAATCTCAATGCTCAAACTAGCCTTTACTTCTAAACTTCCTCCTGGTGAGGTGTTCTTAGTTTTTTTGTTTTTTTTTCTTTTGAGCCTTTGTTTTATTATTTCCTAGCTTTGTTCTGCTTTTCTCTTTATACAAAAAAAAAATGCAGTTTAGTAATTCACGCATTGAAACTATTTTCTTACTTCACATAAAATTGCTAAAAACGAGTCATTTTTGTGACCTGTATTTAGTATCTTTTTAATGCATGTATAATATTCAAAATGAAACTCACAGTAAATATTGTAAATATATATTTAAATGTGTACAAAAAAAAAATTAAGGATGTATTTACCGTAACTGAGAAGCTGTAAACAGTCTTAATTTATTAGCTATCAAACATGTCTACTACTAGGTTGTCTGCTTTATACAGTTGGATATTTTTTAATCTACTCTTGTGTAACAATGTGAATAGATGTAAATGCATGCTGTATATTATTCCTTGCTTCTGTAACTATTTGTCCTTGGTGTTCCCAGCTGTAATGTCTGATCTCCTGTATAGCTCTGGTGAACTGGGCAGATTTTGGTTATGTATATGCTTTGGAAAGAAGTGAACAGGAAATGCATAAGCCTTTAATATGTGTACATGTGTCTTATGTCACCCCCATCTCACTCCATGTTATCAACACACTGGCTAGTGGAAAGGTCTGACTCTTTTATTACACCTACGTACAGTATATGCCAAGACCTCACCCATTTATAAAAGCAATAATTACCTCTAACATTTGTATGGGCACTTCCCGTACTGTGTATTAATTTACATCAATA
The DNA here is from genome assembly GCF_031893055.1 of Leptodactylus fuscus. NCBI lineage: Eukaryota > Metazoa > Chordata > Amphibia > Anura > Leptodactylidae > Leptodactylus > Leptodactylus fuscus. Next base: position 183,875,469 of record NC_134265.1, read on the forward strand.
TTTGTTCAAATCTTCCTTCTCCCATAAACAATTTTTTTTGGCCAAGACCGCCTTAGCCAGCTTTAATATTTTGCCTTATGACATCATGATTTTTGGTTTGAAGGGCATCTGTTTTTGACAGGTGGGGTTAGGCTTTTGTTGCATGTTCGCTTTCTTTACATGAATCGGGGATGAGGTACCCTGATGAAATGGCACATTGCAAACCAGTCTAGTTGTGATCCACATGAGCTATTCATGAAATGCTTTTTGTTTTACATTTTGTACTTTATTTTTTTTTTTTTTTTTTATGTTTAGTGAAGTTTGGTTGATGCCATCCATAACGCTGCTATCCCCATAATACACTGTGCTATCTGGAAGCTTATTGGTGTATGCAGTGTATATACAGAATGAAGGCTGGACAGACTTCAAGGTTTTTTTATGTTTTCTAGGTATAATCCTTGATATTTTGCACTTCTCGTACATCTGCTTATGGAGGCATAAAGTGAAGCTTCCCTGAAGCACACAGTTGAAGCTCCTGTTTTGTGTTGGTAGTTTTTTTTTGCTTTCAGTGCGGCTGAGAGCATCACAAGCAGAATATTGAATTCCAAATACTGTGTATAAGTGGTCTTAGTAGATGCAAATGCAGAAATGTGTGGAATATTTTCAGTGTTTATTTAAAGTAATTGTTTCTTGTTGGTTGTTCTAAAAATTCAGGACAAAAAATAAATTTTCACAATCAAAAGTTGAAACTTCTGGTATTTCATTTGGTCCAGAATTACTTCCAGTAACTTTCATATTTATATGCTTGTAATTGAAAATTATCATGAGCAATCTTCTAAACTAATTCTTCTATCACAGGAAGATTTTGGTTTTAGTTTGTTCCTTCCATTAAAGGAAATGAGTTTCCTGTAATTGGGATAATGTCATCATGTCTTACTGAACATACTTTGTTTACTGTTTGGGGGAAAATGGCTTTTAACTATATATAGGTTGGGCAATGGATTAAAAAAAAGTGTGGGTTATAACAGTTATAACATTAATGATAGGGAAACCAATTGTCAGATGTCTAACTCTCCATACTGCATGGGGGAGAGGATTAAAAATCAAAAATGAACAAAATTGTATATGGGTATATTAACATCACTTGTATCATCATAGATCAACTTAGATTTATAAATGTATGAAATTTGTATTGGCGAAGATAGTTCGGTAGCAGCAATGGTGCCATACAGAGACTGTAGCAAACAGGTTTATAAAAAAAAAAAAAAAAAAAAAAAAAGCTAAATAAACCTTCACATCAGGCTCACAAATGGGCAAAATAAAATACAGCCTTGACTTCAGACAAAACGGTGTAAAACAAAATCATGCTCATCTGAGTGCTAACTAACAGTAAGTACTAACTGTACGTGGGGCTTACTAACAGCCACACGTATCAAACAAAAAGAGCACAGTACCGTCTCCACAGACTCCGTGTTAAGACAGACCCAGGCACTTCCTCTCACTCCCATGATCTGCCCTGAAGTGCAGGCTCTGCAGCCTTGTATAGCCCAATAACGAACCTGGGACCTACAACTGGGGCTGAAGCCTAAATCTATTTCTAGAAAATTGCTTGGCCACTCTGTGAAACGTTTTACCATTAATGTTAGTTGTTCAATTTAATGTATTCCAAATATTGAAAAATATGAACAAACTAGCAGTACCCGCGACTTCGTCTGCGGCAGTGTGCCCGTATTGCACAGCCCACCTGCAGCGCGGGCCCTCCCTTATTGGCGACCCTGGCCCCCTTTCCACCACCTCCCCTTTCCCCGGCCCCCTGTGCAACGACCCCGGCCCCCTTGCCACCACTCGGCGACCCCGGCTGCCTTTCCATAACCCCCTCGGCTCCGCGACCCTGGCCTCTTCCCACCCCTGCGACCACATGTCCCCTCGCTGAGACCCCAGCGTCCTACCACCACCCCACCCACCCCGGGCCCCCTTTCCACGACTCCGTCCCCCCGATCCCCCTGGCAAACTTCGCGACCCAGGGCCATCTTTCCACCCTTCCCGTGACCTTAGCCCCCCCCCCCCTCCTTTCCACCACCTCCCCTTACCCGGCCCCATATCCAACGACCCTGACTCCCTTTCCATAACCTCCCCGCTCCGCGACCCTGGGCCTCTTCCCACCCCTGCGACCACGTCCCCCCTCTCCGGGACCCTAGCCCCCTTCACCCCCCCCTCCCCCCCCCCGGCAACCACAGACTCCCCAGCTGTGACCGCCTAGTGTCCTGGTGCGTATAGGGTCTGTAGCCTGTGCTGTGCGTGTGAATGCACAGCCATGCACAGTGTGTTTAGGGAAGAGGGTGGTTCGGGGAAGTGTCCCTGATTCCTTTTGCCACTCCCGGGGCCCCGCGGACTGACCTTTTGACGCCGGGCTGCATGCTGTGTACCACCGCCATCTTCTTCGTATCGCTCGGCGTGCGGCTGGAGATGCAATAGCTCCGCCCACCCTCTGTAGGCCGATAGGCTTTGCGGCTGGCTGGAGGCTGTATAGCCACGCCCCCTATTGCTAGCTGCAATCGGCGAGCAGCAGTGACGTCATCTCAGGTCCTTCAGAAGGAGCGTGATTCCGGGACTCCCGGTGGCCAAACCCGGCAGCGTACGGGGGTAAGTATGCGCGTATGTTTCATGCATGGTGCCATTGTAGGTATGTGTGGAATTTGACTGTAATGCGTTCGGCTGTTTTGGCGTGATTGAGCAACAAACATCCAAACACACAAACTTTTCACATTTATAATATTAGTAAGGATTCAATTTTGCGCATATATATATATATATATATATATATATATATATATATACAGTCCCATGAAAAAGTTTGGGCACCCCTATTAATCTTAATCATTTTTAGTTCTAAATATTTTGGTGTTTGCAACATCCATTTCAGTTTGATATATCTAATAACTGATGGACACAGTAATATTTCAGGATTGAAATGAGGTTTATTGTACTAACAGAAAATGTGCAATATGCATTAAACCAAAATTTGACCGGTGCAAAAGTATGGGCACCTAAACAGAAAAGTGACATTAATATTTAGTAGATCCTCCTTTTGTAAAGATAACAGCCTCTAGTCGCTTCCTGTAACTTTTAATCAGTTCCTGGATTCTGGATGAAGGTATTTTGGACCATTCCTCTTTACAAAACAATTCAAGTTCAGTTAAGTTTGATGGTCGCCGAGCATGGACAGCCCGTTCTCAAATCATCCCACAGATGTTCAATGATATTCAGGTCTGGGGACTGGGATGGCCATTCCAGAACATTGTAATTGTTCCTCTGCATGAATGCCTGAGTCGATTTGGAGCGGTGTTTGGATCATTGTCTTGCTGAAATATCCATCCCCGGCGTAACTTCAACATCGTCACTGATTCTTGAACATTATTCTCAAGAATCTGCTGATACTGAGTGGAATCCATGCGATCCTCAACTTTAACAAGATTCCCGGTGCCGGCATTGGCCACACAGCCCCAAAGCATGATGGAACCTCCACCAAATTTTACAGTGGGTAGCAAGTGTTTTTTCTTGGAATGCTGTTTTTTTTTTTTGGACACCATGCATAACTCCTTTTTGTATGACCAAACAACTCAATTTTGTTTCATCAGTCCACAGGACCTTCTTCCAAAGTGAAGCTGGCTTGTCCAAATGTGCTTTTGCATACCTCAGGTGACTGTTTGTGGCGTGCTTGCAGAAACGGCTTCTTTCTCATCACTCTCCCATACAGTTTCTCCTTGTGCAAAGTGCGCTGTATTGTTGACCGATGCACAGTGACATCATCTGCAGCAAGATGATGCTGCAGCTCTTTGGAGGTGGTCTGTGGATTGTCCTTGACTGTTCTCTCCATTCTTCTTCTCTGCCTTTCTGATATTTTTCTTGGCCTGCCACTTCTGGGCTTAACAAGAACTGTCCCTGTGGTCTTCCATTTCCTTACTATGTTCCTCACAGTGGAAACTGACAGGTTAAATCTCTGAGACAACTGTTTGTATCCTTCCCCTGAACAACTATGTTGAACAATCTTTGTTTTCAGATCATTTGAAGCGGGCTGTCCATGCTCAGCGACCATCAAACTTAACTGAACTTGAATTGTTTTGTAAAGAGGAATGGTCCAAAATACCTTCATCCAGGAACTGATTAAAAGCTACAGGAAGCGACTAGAGGCTGTTATCTTTGCAAAAGGAGGATCTACTAAATATTAATGTCACTTTTCTGTTGAGGTGCCCATACTTTTGCACCGGTCAAATTTTGGTTTAATGCATATTGCACATTTTCTGTTAGTACAATAAACCTCATTTCAATCCTGAAATATTACTGTGTCCATCAGTTATTAGATATATCAATCTGAAATGGGTGCTGCAAACACCAAAATATTTAGAGCTAAAAATGATTAATAGGGGTGCCCAAACTTTTTCATAGGACTGTACATATATAATTTTTTTAATTTTTTTTTGCATGTGCCAGTATGCAACAGTCTTTCATACACCTGTATTTTACCACGGTATTGGAGTCTCCTGTCCCCCTCATATGACAGCATCCAAGTGAGAAGAACATCCCATGCTGGGATAGGGAGGTCTGGGAAATGTTTCGTTTCCTAAATGAGATATGAGTCTTCATATTTTCCCAGCAGCATAGTTAATCCCATCAAAGTCAATGAGGGAGGTGATTTCCCCCTCTCCCCACATGGGAAAATATTTCGGGGTATATCAGGTACTACAAAAGGTTTTCGATTAAAGCTGGAAAGATTCCCTTCAAGTTGGTTTATGGTTGGAATCCTTTAAAGGCAGAGATCCTATCTCTCCTAAAGGAAAAAATGGTTATGATTCCTCAGAAGGAGAGCAGTTCAGGGTTTTACTCCCCTCTTTTCTTAGTAAAGAAACGTAATGATTCCTTTATGTGTGATAATCGACTTAGAGATACTAAACTTTCTTGTTTACAAGAGTTTCAAAATGGAGACAATTTCCTCAATACTACATCTTTTATTTCCTTAGTATGTGATGGTCACATTACTTTGATGGATGCATACCATAATGTCCTTATACATCTGTCCTCATAAAAGTACATAAGATTGGCTATGGGGCAACATGGTGGCTTAGTGGTTAGCACTGCAGCGCTGGAGTCCTGGGTTCAAATCCCGTCAGGATCAACTTCTGCAAGGAGTTTGTATGTTCTCCCCTTGTTTGCGTGTATTTCCTCCCATTCTACAAAGACATACTGATAGGAGAAAAAAAAAAAGTACATTGTGATCCCTAAAAGGGGCTCACAATCTACATTTTAAAAAACAAAACAAAAAAAGTACATAAGATTGGTTGTCCAAGTTAGGCAAAATGTATTTATCTTTAGTACAGGGCATTACCTTGTGGGGTATCTCAGGCCCCAAAATTCTTTATGCAAATAGTGGCGAAAGTGGCAGACTCAGTGATATAGAAGGGGGTGGTGTTAATCCTTTTCCTGGATGACTTCATGATGTTTTAATCTATCCCACATCAGCTATCACTTTATCTGGAATTTCTTTGCCTTCTGGAGTCGCTGGGATGGAAAGTAATTGCAAGAAAAATAATCTATGACTCCTTTTCAAAATAAAGACTTACTGGGAATCGAGTTGAATTCTGTCTGCTAAAATTGTTTCCCTTCGAATCAGAAGGTTCAGACTTTAGTGAACAGATCTACTGTACAGACCTTTTTCTGTCTCGCCTGTGCACCATCAGGCAGATTATATTAGTGTTAGGTTTAATGTCTTCAGTTTCAGCACTCTACCATTCTTGAACTCTACAGAGATCCATTCTAGAATGTTGGGACAAGCTCTCTAATGTCTGGAAAGGAAACTTCTTTTCCCTTCCCAAGCCCAAATTTCCCTGATTTGGTGGATGAATTCTCAAAAGTTAGTCAGGGTTTCCTTGGTCTGTAGAGAATCATCTAATTTTAACCAAAAATGTTAGCCCTTGGTGATGGATTGTGCATATGAAAAATGTCTTCTGGCAGGGAAGATGAAGTGTAAAAGTAACATCCCCCACTGCTAGTTTCAAAGAACTCTTAGCAGTGAAGCAGAGTTTACTCAGAGTAGAACACCACGTCCAGGGGAAGGATGTGAAAATATTCTTGTACAATATGACAGGAAGTAACATGCATAAACAGACAGAAGGACGAAGTCACTTCCACTTCAGTCTCACACCTAACCATCCTTCTGGCCCTTGGTGTCTAAACGGGGACAATTGCATAGTAGAGAGGTGGGGTCTCCACTCTGTGAAACTGTTTGTTTCAAAAGACAACACTCTAGTTCCTTGAGACTGTCTGGTGGCAATAGGCGCCCTAAGTCAAAACTGGAGTGTCTCTCTGGCTGGAGTGTCTCTCTGGCTGCCATCATTGTACCCAGCACTCTTTGATAGTAGACTTTTGGCCAATCACCCCTAGATTAGACTTTTCTTTTGCGCACTTTCTAAGATGTCTCCTCTAGTTGTAAAATCTCTTCTTCCTCTGTGATCGTAACAAGGTCTTAGCCTCGTTTTGACCTACTTTCCAACCTCTTGAGGACATATCAATAAAATTTCTGACACTGAAATTAATTTTCCTTGTAGATTACAGCTGGTTTTTCAGGATGAAGTCGCTTTCAATTAAAAAGTGCTTCAAGGTGTGGTTTCTCCCCTACAGGCTTAGTCACTATTTTTAAGTTTTGCATGGGTGCTGTCATGGGTGGAGGAAAAACGAGGATTACTCTTACCAGTAATTATTTTTTTGATTCCCACAACAGCACTATGTTTTTTCAGTAAATATTAACAGGTTTATAATTAGGTGATGCCCACCTAGTTAGGGAGTAAGGACCCCAATTGTGGTCCTTTTTATTTTCCCTACTTTTTATGCATCTTTCTTTGTTTCTTACACTTTGGGACTTTTTTTTTTTTTACTTTCAAAACACTGAGCTGTGATGTGGACAAATTTATATCTTCCTAGGTTTCCTGTCTCATGATTGGAAGTCCTTCTTACATGGGTGCTGTCGTGGGCTTAGGAAAAACAATCACTGGTAAGAGTAGTTCTCTTGTTTCTGCTACTGTGTACTAGTAGAACAAATAGCTCTTGCCCTGGGATAAGAAAAGGGGAAGCCAAGAAGCAAAATGATTCAGAAATTGGTAGGCAGTCAGGTGGATGGTAGATTACGGCTACACGTAAGAAGAGCGGGCAGAAAAGGCTGATGGTGTAGACCCCAAATGAGGGGAAGGTGAGTGAGGGTACTGGGAGAATGACCTAAAATATGCACTGCAGCGACAGAAATATGCCTACTCCTTCACACTGCCTGTTGTCAGGCCTAGAAGTATGTGAGAACTGTAGGCCATCATGAGACAGAGCAACAGGGGAGGCAGGGCCATTTTAACACATGAGTGGGTCCAATGGAAAGGTTTCATAAGTGGGCCCCCCATCATTACCCGATATTATACCCATCTAAAAGCTGCCATAACTGGGATTTTATATGGTTACATTCATTGGGTGAAAATATGTTATCTGACTGATGGAACTTTCATTCTTTCAGCATGCAAGCATTCCACAAATAAGACCTATCGAAAGATCTGGTCCAAGCTCTCTTCCTTGCTCATTAATTCAGAGTTTGTTTTTGTCCAAATTCTTAGTATTCTGCAGTTCTTACAGGATGGTTTCCAGAAGGGCAATACACTTAAAGTATATATGACAGTTATCAATGCTATGACAGATGGCAAAGTTTTCTGGTCATCCCTTAATTTCTAGATTCTTCAAGACAGGAATCTGAAGTGAGCCTCCTTTACCAGTATGGGATTTATCTGGTGTTCTTAATGCATTAACATCTCATCCATTTGATCCTATTCAGGATGTGGAACTTAATTGGTTGTTCTTTAATATATTTCTAGTAGCTTATCACATCAGCTAAAAGATTAGGAGCATGGTAAGCTTTATCTTCCAGGAACTTGTACATTAGGATATTACCTAATGGAGTGTTTCTCAGTACCCTATCAAACTTCTTTCCAAAAGTCCCAACTTTTTATACATTAATAAAGAATATTTTTTGTCTTCCATCCAGAGATTGTTATGGATAATCAAATACTTTTACATACTCAGGATGTGAAAAGAGCAATCTTAACATTGATGGAACTAAGGAATTTAAGAAGGAAGCAAATCTGTTTATAATCTTTTTCTGGTGCTAGAACAGGCAAGAAAGCATCTAAAGATTCTTTAGTTAGATTGATCAAGTCTACCATCATAGAAGCTTAAAATCTGGTAGGTCTCTCTCTGCCATCATCTCTGAAAGCACGCTCCACTTGGTCTACAGCAGTGTCCTGGGCAAAAAATGCACAGGTTTCCATCTCCGACATCTGGAATGCAGCATCCTGGAGTTCCTCATCTACCTTTGTCAACCACTGGATGTCCACTCTGAAGGGCTGCATTTTGGCACAGGGGTTCTAACTACAGCAATCAAGTAACATCACATTATGTACCTATGTGCTTCTGTAGGACAAAAAGGAAAGTGAAATTTTATTTTTTGTAGATTGTGAGCCCCATATAGGGATCACAATGTACTTTTTTTCCCTATCAGTATGTCTTTTTTTTTTTTGTAGAATGGGAGGAAATCTACACAAACACAGGGAGAACGTAAAAACTCCTTGCAAATGTTGTTCCTGGCAGGATTCAAACCCAGGACTCCAGCTCTGCAAGGCTGCAGTGCTAACTACTGAGCCACCATGTTGCCCCGAAAAGGAAAATTGGGGTTTACCTGGTATTTTGCTTTCCTTGAGTATGAAGGCAGCACAATATACCTTCTCTATACCTTTAGATTACTAGAAATTCATCCATTAGTTAAAACATAAGGTGGTGGTGAAGGAGGGGGGTATTTGTAGCTATAGCTTGTTGAATATATTAATTGATTGGTTTGTCATTATACAGTCCTAGGATAAGTAAGAGGTGAGGATAAGACCCTATGTGCTGCTTTCAGACTCAAGGAAGGCAAAATACCAGGTAAAAACCTAATTTTCACTATTCTCAATCCCCTTGGAACTATATTGTTTTTTATATAATTCTCCAGGGATTGGATCTCCCACTAAGAGACTACATAAGCCTTATAGACCTTTGTCAGTTCTTTGAATACACTTCTAATATTCGTGGTAATAGTTTGCTGTGTATAATTGTGATCTAAGAATACTTTAGATGCTACCGTACTCCATCTCTCAACTTTAGGTTGCCTGTCAAAAGTTTCCCACTGGTATAAACAACTTAAATACTGAAGCTCCATATTACACTGCAGACCTAAAGCAGGACCCTATCTATACTGACTTATCTAGGAAAACTTTCTTACCTAGAAATATACATGTTTTATATGATATGATATTTATTAAACGTTATTAAAAGTTTGAAAAAATGGATACATGAAACGTCTTCAATAAGGCCGGGTTCACATCTGCACCCGGTCTCCGTTTTCAGGTTTCCGTCTTCTGCCGACAGGAGACGGAAACCTGGCAGACAGTGTCCGGCTGTGAGCGCCTGTGAGCGTTTTGTGCTCTCCGCGCCAAGTTTAGTCACGGAGAGCACAAAACGCTCACAGGCGCTCACGGCCGGACCGCTTCCAAACCCATTCAAATGAATGGTTTGAAAAATGACTGCAGCTTTCCATCTGCTGCCCAGTTTCCGTCAGGAAACGGAAACCTGAAAAACGGAGACCGGGGTGCAGGTGTGAGCCCGTCCTTAGCAAGTTTTTCTAGATGTTTAAACTCTGATATTGAATCCTTTTCACTTTCATATAACTTCAGCTATGTTTGCCTTCAAGAGCTAGAAACTGGATAGATAGGTTCCTAAGAGCCCTAAGTTCTACACTAAGCCAATTTAAAGTGTGGTTTGTACTAAGCTTGTTTGTCCTGAAACTAACCGAGGAACCAAGTTACCGAATCCAAAACAAATCCTTAGAGATTTGCCCATCTCTAATTTTGACCCCACAGCTGTTACAGATTTTATAGACATGGGGACGTGAAAATGAAAAATTACTAAAACGTCACTTTATCCTGAAACTTTTCATTTTTACAACTGGTTATAGAAGAAAAATCACCACATAGTTATATAATTTCTCATGAACACAGAAATACCCCATAGGTGGTCGTAAACTGCTGTATGGGTACATGGTGGGGCTCACAGTGGAAAAAGCGCTATTTGGCCTTTGGTGCGCAGATTCTTCTGGAATAGGTTTCAGGGGCCATGTCGCATTTGCTGACCCCCTAGAATACCAGTACAATGGAAACCCCCAAAAAGTGACCCCATTTCGGAAACTACATCCCTCATAGAATTTATCTAGAAGTATTATCATTTTTATCCCAAGAGTGCTTCCCAAAAATGAATGTGCAAAGTGAAAATTAAAATATTTAAAGAAATATTACATTTCAGTATCCAATATGTTGAGCCCACTTTTGTCAACAGAGACATTCACTCCTAGAACTTTTAAGTGGGGTATCTTGAGTACAAAAAAGTTGTATATGTGGGCATAAACTTCTGTTTGGGTGAACAACAGGACTCAGAAGTGCCATTTTATGGTCTATGCAAATGTAACAAAGCATCTAAAAACCAACATTCTAGATCTGTGCTCATAGCCACATAGCCTTCCTTTACATGTGCATCCTGCTGTATGCTCAGATAACAGTTTATGCCCACATTTATGACACTGTTCTACCCATGATAACATACATAACATTGTCATATGTGGGTTTAAACTGCTGTTTGGACACAACCGGATGTAGAAGGGAAAGAGCACTATTTGGTTTTTGAACACAGTTTGGTTTTTGGACGTCATGCCACGATTGCAGGGCCTCTGTATTGGCAGTAAAGGGGAATCCGCAGACATGTGATTCTATTATGGAAACTACACCCCTCAAGAGATTTAGCAAGTGGCATAGCAAGCATTTTAACCCTTAAGTGTTGCATTTAGTTTCCAGTAATGAATGTGCAGCTGACACACACACAAAGGCTGACGCACAACAGCCTTTGGAGTATTCTGCTCTAACACAAGCTGAACACAAGATGTTGTGTACTTAACCCCTTCCCGACATGCGCCGTAATAGTACGGCGCGTGTCGGGTCTGTAATTATGGCGACCGCCCGGGAGCCGGGCGGCCGTCATAGCCGCCGGGTGTCTACTGCTTTAAGCAGTAGACAACCGGCTCTAATGCCTCCGATCGGTCCCCAGACCGATCGGAGGCATTAACCCCTCCGGCGCTGCTGTCAAAGGCGCCGGAGGCGCCATCTTCCTGGCGGCACATGGGCGCCGCCATTTTGGCAGGGATCGCCGGCTCCTGGAGCATGCTCCAGGGCCGACCCCCCGTTGCCATGACAGCCGGGAGCCTTGTTAAAGGCTTCCAGCCAGTCTGCAAATTCTCTCTTTTGCAGGCTGGTATATACAGCCTGCAAAAGAGATGATGATTTTTTGCAATGCATTGCAATGCATTAGCATTGTAATGCATTGCATTAGTGATCAGACCCCCTGGGGTTCAACACCCCTAGGGGGTCTAATAAATGCAAAAAAAAAATAAAAAAAAAAGTAAAAAAAAATATAAAAAAATATAAAAAGTATTAAAAGTTCAAATCACCCCCCTTTCCCTAGAACACATATAAAAGTAGTTAAAAACTGTGAAACATATACATGTTAGGTATCCCCGCGTCCGAAATCGCCCGCTCTACAAATCTATAAAAATATTTTTCCTGTTCGGTAAACGCCATAGCAGGAAAAATAGTCAAAAGTGCCAAACCGCCGTTTTTTCACTGTTTTAATTCTGATAAAAATTTGAATAAAAAGTGATCAAAGCAATAACATTTCCCGAAAATGGTAGAAATAAAAAGTACACCCGGCCCCGCAAAAAAAGACGCCCTATGCATCCCCGTACACCTATGTATAAAAAAGTTACGGCCGTCGGAATATGGCGACTTTTAGAAAAAAAAAAATTTAACACCGTTTTGGAATTTTTTTTAGGGGTCAAAATGTAAATAAAACCATATAAATTTGGTATCCCTGGAACCGTACCAAAACACAGAATACAGGGGACATGTCATTTTGGCTGCACAGTGAACGCCGTAAAACCAAAGCCCGTAAGAAAGTCGCAGAAATGCATTTTTTCTTCAAATCCACCCCATTCTGAATTTTTTTCCTGCTTCCCAGTACATTATACAGAATAATTAATGGTGGCATCATGAAGAAAAAATTGTCCCGCAAAAATTAAGACCTCATATCACTCTGGGAGCCGAGAAATAAAAAAGTTATGGGGTTTAGAAGGAGGGGAGTCAAAAACGAAAAACGAAAATCAAAAAATGCCATTGGCGGGAAGGGGTTAAATTATGTATTTTTGGAAAAATTGCCATTTCCACCATCGGCTGCACATTCATTTCTAAAACATAAATTAATGCAACACTAGGGAGTTCAAAATGCTCACTGTTCTCCTGGATAACTTCCTTCAGGGGTGTAGTTTCCAAAATTGGATCATTTGTCAGGGTAATCCACAAAAAGTGGCATGGTGGCCAAAAACCAAAACGTCTAAATTTGTGCTCCATAAACCATATAGTGCTCCTTCCCTTCTTTACCTGGCTGTTCCCTAATAGCAGTTTATAGCCACATATCACATCAAGTACATTATCCTGGGTACACCAGTGTCATTCACGTGGGGGTAAATTGTCTGGGCACTCAGCAGAGCACAGGTGTGAAGAAAAGCTGTGCGTCTTTTGGAGTGCAGATTTGGTTGTTTGGTATCTGAATGCCATGACATGTTTGGATATCCCCTGAGGTGCCAGTAAAGAGAAATCCCCTAAGAAGTGACCCCATTTAAAAACTTGTTGAGGTCTGTTAATGACCTGTTAAAGGGTTTATAGAGCAGGGTTTCCGTATTTGCAGGTGACACAAAGATAAACAAATGAAGTTTAATGTAGACAAATGTAAGGTTATTCATTGTGGTTGAAAAAAAGAAATGCATGATCATGTAATTAATAATAAATTACTGTGTAAGACTGCCACTGAAATAGATTTGGGGAATTTGGTGGATAGTAAACTCACCTTTAGCGATCAGCGCCAGGCAGCTGCTGCCATGACAAATACAATTATGGGATGATCAAAAGAGGCATAGATGTTCATGGAAAGAACATAGTTATGCCTCTATACAAATCACCAGTACAGCCACATATAGAGTATTGTGCACAATTTTGGGCCACACTGTATAAGACATAACTGAACTTAGACTACAGAGAAGGGTGACCAAAATAGCTAGAGGAATGGGTTGATTGACGTACTGAGACAGATTGACAAATTTGGGTTATTTAGTTCACACAAAAGAGGACTATGGGGAGATCTATTTACAAGTTGATCGATAGTTTTATACTGATTGCCAGATTTAGAGTCGGGAACGGAATTTTTTTTCCCTGATGTTGGACAATTGGCATCAGCCTCATGTTTTTTCTCTCCTTTTTCTGGATCAACACTGTTAGGTTATAGGTTGGGCTTGTAAGAAATAAGAAATATCAATGCTTACCTCTCCTGGGCTTCTGACAGTCCTCAGCATCTTCTCTTCTGGCCTGTGACGTCAACGTTCCCCACATGACTACTGAGGCCCAATTGTAGACCCCAGCAGTGACATCTGGAGCACGTAATTTCAGGTATAGGCAGAAGATTACCCAAGAAGATGCTGAAGTGAGCCAGATGGAGCAAGGATGCTCAGGAGAGGTGAGGCAAAGTAAGTATAAGTGTTTGTTATTTTTAATCACTTCTCCTGGGCCTCTACTTATTATACTCTGGGGTCTGAGGAGACCCCAGAGTATAATTGCACTGAAGTGGAGAGCCAAACGTCATAAATATTTGTAAAATTTCATGGGGTTCACCTGAAGCTACTCTAGGAGGGCTCTTGGGAGGGCTCTTGGCACCATAATACCTTCAGAAAGTTGATCAGCAGGGGAGCCGGATGTTGGACCCCACTGATTTCTTACATTTCTTATACTGTTAGGGCCCTGCAGATTAGAGGTTTGCCACAGCTTGCAGCTCCCAGCATTATTTACATTGTGGGTGCTGCACTGCTCACTATCCATATTCTTGGTAACTACAATTGTGAGTACTATAGGGTTGTATAGCTTTAAGGTATCTGGGATATAGCAGCAAGTAATCATCACTATCAAGAATACGCTGCAGGAATGGTGTAGAGGCCCCAGACAAAAGTTTGCATCGGTGTCCACAAGACTATAGTTAAGCCATTACTTATAAAACTATAAGTCAGTGGAGTAGTTAGCAATTGTTATTTTATATTATATGGAAGCTTTTTGTGAGTGGATGAGGTGTTAGCAAACACTGCAAATACAATCATGTTTTATATTGGCCTTTTGGATAAATCAAGAATAGTTATGCTAGAAAGGCTTGTTTAGTACAACACTTGAAGTGTTTGACATGCACAAGCCAACAGCCTGTCACCTGAGTATTGATCACTATTTTTGCATATACCTGCATGGAAATAACTTTTCCAGATATTTTAATAATGGTGCCTGCTAGAGATGAGCGAACAGTGAAATATTCAATATTTGATATTCGTTTCGAATAGCCCCTCAATATTCTACTATTCGAACGAATATTGAACTCCATTATAGTCTATGGGGAAAAAAAGCTTTGTTTCAGGGAAAACCACTCTTCGACTCAGGAGAGTCACGAAGTCCACTATGACACCTCAGCAAATGAGGACAACACCTCTGGAATGCAGCTGGGACAGCAGGGGAAGCATGTCTGGGGGCATCTAACATTCCCAAGTCCCTGTATTATGCCTCTAATAATGCGGGAGCTGACTTTTTCCCATAAGAATGCATTGACCAGCGTTGATTGGCCAAATGCCATACAGAGTACAGCATTCGGCCAATCAACGCTGGTTCTGCCGGAGGCTCGTCTGTGAGGAGGCGGAGTCTAAGATCGGTCCACAGCAGTCTCCATTGTGGTCCGATCTCAGATGTAGCAGTGTTGAACGCAGAGCTCTGCTACACCTGAGATGTAGCAGCGTTGAGCGCACAGCATTGCTACATCTTCAGGTATAGCAGAGTTGACACAGCACTGCTACATCTCAGGTATAGCAGAGTTGAGCGGGAGCTGACTTTTTCCCATAGGAATGCACCTGAGATGTAGCAGTACTGTGTGCTCAACGCTGCTACATTTCAGTTGACAGCGCTGTGTCAACTCTACTACATCTGAGATCGGACCACAATGGAGACTCCGCCTCCTCCGACAGAACCAGAGTTGATTGGCCGAATGCTGTACATTGTATGGCATTTAGCCAATCAACGCTGGTCAATGCACTCCTATGAGAAAAAGTCAGCTCCCGCATAACACAAGCTGACAGGGAACCTGACAAGATAGATCCCCAAAGAGCAGTTTGAGTAACATTCCTACCTAAATAACGAGTGATTATGAAGATAATCTTGTTTCCCTTAGTCCTAACAGCGGCACAATGTGGGGTATTTCTGCCCCTGTGTGCTGGTAGGACAGGCGGATATTTAATTAGCCAATCAAATGCGTGGCAGGCCCTATAAGAGGGCACAAGAACCTCCCCTCTGCGTGTAAATACAAAAGTACCTCCATTACATTTATATACAGTTTTATACATAAGATATGATTCCCAGGGTGGGAAATCTTGTGCAGCTGTTAGGACTAAGGGAAACAAGATTATCTTCATAATCACTCGTTCCCTGTCGTCCTCAACAGCGGCACAATGTGGGGATATAGCAAGCAGGTCCCCAAGATGGGTGGGACAAACCCATGACCGAACTTAAACTGGTCTGGGCAAAGGCAGTGGAATCTGCCACTTGGTCCTTCAGGCGGTAATGCCGAATGAAGGTGGATTCAGATGCCCAAGAGGCAGCTGCATATATTTGGTCCACAGACAAAGCACTTCTTTCTGCCCGTGAAGTGGACACTGCCCTGGTTGAATGGGCATGAAGGAAAGATGGAGCCGACAGCCCTTGGGCGGTATAGGCGACTCTAATAGTCTCGGTAACCCACCGGGATATTGTAGCTTTGGCGGCTTTGGCGCCCTTGTTTTTCCCCGTGTAGCTGACCAACAGGTTTTCAGTCCACCTAAAGGGGCGAGTGCGCTGCAAGTAGATCTGCAGGCATCTAACCACATCCAGCTTGTGCCATCTTTCTTCTTCAGCAGAAGAAGGGAACGGAAAAAATACTGGAAGGGAAATCAGTTGGTTCCTGTTTACAGCAGATGGCACCTTGGGACGAAACCCAGGGAGGAACCTAAGCTGTACATGGTCAGAGAAAAAGGTGGTATATGGCTCCTCAGCGGACAAAGCTTGTAGTTCACTAACGCGTTTGGCAGGTGTGACTGCCAATAGCAGCGCCATTTTGCCGGTTAGCGACTTGAGGGAGACCTCTTCCAGAGGTTCAAATGGCTGGCCACATAGGGCGTTCAGGACCGGAATAAGGTCCCATTGGTGGACAGGGGTGTTTACCACCGGTCTCAGCCTAGTTGCCCCTTTAATAAAGGTGCTCACTAAAGGATCCTGAGACAAACGCCTCCCCAGATAGGCGGACAGGGCCGCTACGTGTACCTTGAGTGTGGCCGCAGCAAGACCTCTGTCTAGTCCGTCTTGAAGGAAGTCCAGGATCGCCTCCGTAGGGGGATCGGTGGAGTCCACTTGATGCTGCAGACACCAGGCATTAAAGATGTTACCTATTCGACGGTAGTTCCTGTTAGTCGAATCTGCTCTGGCGCTGGATAGGGTCTTCAAGACGGCTTGTGACAGTCCTCTATTCTCAATAGGGACTGGTCAACCTCCAGGCTGTCAGGTTGAGTCTCCTCAGATCCTGGCATCTCAGCTCTCCTTGGGTTACCAGGTCTGGGAGTGGGGGAAGCCTCCAATATATGCCCTGACTCATTTGTATGAGCTGAGCAAACCAAGCCCTTTTTGGCCAGAACGGGATTATGGCTATTCCCGAGGCTTGGTCCTGTCTTATTTTTATCAATACCTTCGGTATGATTGGAATTGGAGGGAATATGTAAAACAGCCTGAACCTCCATGGGATGGACAGGGCATCCACCGCCAAGGGATTGTCCTCCTGGTACAGAGAGCAGAAGGTCCCCACCTTGGCGTTGAGTCGGGTAGCCATAAGATCGACCTCCGGGAGACCCCATCTCTGGACGATCTGTTGAAATACGTCTGGATTGAGAGACCATTCTCCTGATACGGTAATACCCTGACTCAGCTGATCCGCTACTATGTTCAGGGAGCCCTTTATGTGAACAGCGGATAACTGGACCAGATTCTTCTCCGCCTAGGCAAATATGAGATTCGTCTCTCTCAGCAAGGTTGGTGACCTGGTGCCCCCTTGTTTGTTTATATAGACTACCACCGTCATATTGTCTGACCGGTTTTTGACAGACTTGCCTTTCAATTCTGGGGCAAAGTGTACTAGGGCCAGGTACACTGCTCTGAGTTCCTTGAGATTGGATGACCCCAGCTCCGGACATCTCCATCGTCCTTGTACAGTTTTGTCTTGACAATGGGCTCCCCATCCCCACTGGGATGCATCTGTTGTCAACAGGGTCCACACTGTCGGGACCGTGGACCTTCCGTCTTTCAGGTGTATCCACCATCTGAGGGAAAGACGGGTAGCGGGAGAAAGGCAGATCTTCTTGTGCAATCCCCGTGGAGACCTGTTCCAGGTTCTCAACACTTCCATCTGCAGGGGACGCAAATGCCATAAAGTCCAAGGCACCGCCCTGGCCGAGGATGACATCAGGCCCAGGACTCTCATGGCGGTCCGGATGGTTACCTGCCGAGTGCGCAATAGGAATCGTGCACTGGCTTGGATTCTTTCCTTCCTTGGACTGGAGAGGAAGATCTGCATCGCTTCTGAATCCACAATAAATCCGAGGAATTTTCTTCAGGTGGATGGAACGATTTCGGACTTCTCCCAATTGATAATCCTAACTCCTGTAGGAAGTTGATGGCAAGGTTGAGCTGCTGGAGGAGGGCAGCAGGAGACTGAGCTTTCAGTAGCCAGTCGTCTAGATAAGGGACGATGAAAAGACCCTGAAGTCTGAGGGCCGCGGACCGGAGAAATCACCTTGGTGAATACCAGTGGGGCGGATGTGATGCCGAATGGCAGAGCTGTGAATTGATAGTGCTCCCTGTGGCCGGCCATAGCGACGGCAATCCTGAGGAACTTCCTGTGGAAATGAGCAATGGGGACATGTAGATAGGCGTCCTTCAAATCGAGGGTAACCATCACCTCTCCTGGCTGAAGAAACACAGCCACGGAATCCACGGTTTCCATTCGAAATGACCTCTTCCTGATAAACCGATTGAGGTACCTCAGATCTATTATCATCCTCCAGCCCCCGGTGAACTTGGGGACCAGAAAGACGGGGGAGTAGACTCCCAGACCGAGGTCTGAGGCTGGTACCTTCTCCAGGGCGCCCTTGGTAACATATTCGGCAACCAAGGCTTCTAGACTGGCCTGCTGAGAAGGTGGAAGAGTTTGGGTGGAAACGAACCGATCTGGAGGTGGAAGATGAAAGTCGATGTGATACCCGTGTTGTATGATCTTCAACACCCATGGGTCTTGGATATGGGTGAACCATGCTCTGGAAAAGGAGGAAAGACGTCCTCCCAGGAAGGGGGGCCACAGGGAGCTGCCCCACGTCAAAACTCAGGCTTCCTCTTGGTGTCCTCCTTGGAAGCGCCACGACCAGCTCCCCTAGGGCGATATCTAAAACGCCGTTGTTGGGAAGGGCGTCTATAATTAGAGGAAGAACCTCTGCCTCTAGAGGGAGCACGTCTGCCCCTGGATGCTTGAGGTAGGGACCTTCCCCTACCTTCAGCTAATCCCTCCATAATGGCGTCTAAGCTTTGGCCAGACACCCTTCCCGGCTCAAAGGGGAGAGCACAGAGTGCTGCTTTAGACGCAAAATCTGCCCGCCAAGGCTTTAGCCAAAGGGGTCTACGGGCCGCAGTAGACAACGTCATAGATTTGGCGGAGATTTTTAATTGATGGCAGGAGGATTCCGCCAAATAATCTGCAGCCCTATGAACTCTTTTCATAGAGGCCAGAATCTCATCTCTGTCTACGCCCAAGTCTATATCCCGCTCCAAGGCGGATAAGCGGTTGCGCAAAAAGTCACCAACCATAGAGGAGGCTATGGCCACAGAGGCTTGCGCGGAGGAAGCTGAGTAGACCTTCTTCAGAACGGAGTCCACCCTACGATCCAGAGGGTCCTGAAGATTTGAACTATCTTCCAAGGGCACCAGGGTTCTGCGGGACAGCTTTGCTACGGCCAAATCCACCTTCGGGGGAGGCCCCCAGGAATCCCACTGGGTAGTGTTAATAGGAAACAACTCTTGAAGATCCTGGAAAGCGAATGTCCTTTCTCTGGCTGTTTCCACTGCTGCGCCATAAGGTCGGTCAGCGTGGCGTCCGCATGGAAGGCAATATGTCCCCCAGAGGCAGACGTGGAGGCTTCCCCGTCAACATCTCGGCCCACTGTAGACCGGATGGACTTCAGCAGCCTGCCCGTTTGTTCATAATGGAACGCAGTTCTGCTGGAATAACTGAGTCGTCCTCGGAGGAATCATCCTCTGCCACCCGCAGGTGTTACAAGGGGGGGGGGGGGAGAGACGAGGAACGGAGCTCAGAGCATGGTCTCCTGGTGAGCTGAGACAAGGTGCAATGGATCCCTTTGAGGGAATCATCCTGCAAAACAAAAAGGAGAGTACAAGCAAGGGAAAAACTATTTACCCAAGCGATGCCCAAACTCACCATCTCCTTGACCCATGCCATCATATCTCTGGGAGAGGGCTCCACAGGTGGAGGACCTCTGCACCCGTGACAACGGGCCCACTCATAGCCTGAAAATAGGCAAGTTATAGGACCAGTAGTACCCCGCAGGGCACAACCTTTCAAGCCGCTACCTACCATCAGGGAGCGGTGTGTCGCAATCGAAGCAGGAAAGATGTTTCCTCTTGGAAGAGGTTTTCCTCCTACCATCCCCAGGAGGGGTAGTAGAGGATGACATATCCTACAGAGAGAGATAATAGACCATGCAACACTGTCACCATGACATCATACCAACTTTTAAAAAAAGGGTAAATCTTACCAGGTCCTGTAGACTGGACAGAGAGGTGACTTGGCGCCCAACGTGCGACCCGAACCCACGACCTTGAGATTAAGAGTCTCATGCTCTACCGACTGAGCTAGCCGGGCTGGCGCTGTGAACAGGATCTGAACCTGTGCGGGGAGACCCCATTGGATTTCGAGTCCAAAACCTTAACCACTCAGCCATCACAGCCGGTTCCCAATAAAGTTTGCAAACTGGAAAAGAGTTCAAGATCAATGAACACCACAATCGCACGCCTTCAGCAGATACTGCAGGAAGGTCTCTGACACCAGGCCAGCCAGCCTCTTAATTCTGGCCGGCTGGAAGTGGGCGGAGCCACAATCAAAGCAGGTGAGGCAACCTGCCCAGACAACTAACCCTGTAATCAGGGGTCTGCAAAGATATACATTCCCCCCCACCAAGAGGCCCTTAACACGGGCACTTACCCCCACATCTCTCAGTCTTTTCCGGCCTTTAATAAGGCCTGAATCTTCCCTGAGTGAGCGGCCGCCAGCGCCAGGCCGTTGCCATGGCGCTATGATACTTCCGGCAAAACCGGAAGTGCGCGCTTACAGCGGCCGGCGGGGAACAGGATACACAACAGTGTGGTTCCACCCGCCGGCAGTCCGCGCGGCCACCAGAGGCGGCATGCGGAGTCCCCGGACTCTCACCAAAATGTCAGGTAAGTCACAAGGAGCAGGGGAAGCGGAGGAGAGGGGGGGCAGGGGGGATAGAGGGGGGTAGCCACACATGGCTAACAAGCACCTTCTCCCCGCAGGGCACAGAAGGTGACAAGAAGAAAACAACCGCTCAGGAGGTGAGTGATCCTGCTGAGCTTCTCAAAGAGGACACAAGTCCTCCCACCTGTCCTCTGTCCACACAGGACAGAAAAAAACACGCAGAGGGGAGGTTCTTGTGCCCTCTTATAGGGCCTGCCACGCATTTGATTGGCTAATTAAATATCCGCCTGTCCTACCAGCACACAGGGGCAGAAATACCCCACATTGTGCCGCTGTTGAGGACGACAGGGAAAGCTAATTCCTAGCTAACCCTGCCAGTACATCTATCCCTGTCTCACAGTCACATAGTTCACAGTCTCATATGAACCAAATCTGAAATCCACCATTCGTATAAAGTGGAGGTCACCTGATTTCGGCAGCCAATTACTTTTTCCGATTTTTTTTTCGATGCCTACGTTGTCGTATTTCCTGTCCCACCTCCCCTGCACAGTTATTGGTGCAAAAAAACGCCAGGGAAGGTGGGAGGGGATACGAATTTTTAGTGCGTTTGCCACGTGGTATTCGATTGGAATCGAATATCTTAAGCAGCCTGATATTCAATCGAATACCAATTCGATCGAACTCCGTTCGCTCATCTCTAGTGCCTACTTCTATTAGAAGTAAACTCAATGTACTTCAGTGAAAACAAATAACATTCAAACATTCAGTACTACTTGATAGTAAATTACTGAGTAAGACTGCCATTGAAAAAGACTTGGGAATTTTGGTGGACAGCAAGCTTACCTTTAGTGACCAGTGCCAAGAAACTTCTGCTAAGGCAAATAAAATTATGGGATGCATCAAAAGAGGTATAGATTCTCATGACAAGAACATAGTTTCCCTTACGTGCTACAGCAGCACAATACGGGGTAGTTCTGCCCCTGTGTGCTGGTAGGAGAGGCGGAATTTTTAATCAGCGTTAATGAATATGCATGACTTCAACCCGATAAGAGGGCAGAGAGACCCCCCTCCCCTGCATGTTTTTTTCTCTTCTGTGTGGTGGGACAGGTGGAGGAGAGGCCTCTGTGCTTGAGGTTGGCCAGGGCAGCATCTGGTAGCGCCACTTTTTGGTGGTGGTGGCTACAGCCCTTCCAGCATATTCCTTTCTTAAGGAGGCCCCGGTCAGTCCATCCCTGCCTTTCTGGTTACTGGTTCGTGGGTATCCTGTGGGGCTACCTGTTACTTCCTGCATAGTTATCTTGCCATGGCCATCTAGATTTGTGGCTACCCACCCCTATATAGCTGGCTGCTAGTCTCTGTAGGCTGTGACATTGTTGCCACATCTGTCCACCTGCGGTCTACTGGCTAATTGCTTGTGGCCACCTTTGGTGCATGCACATTTAGAAGCTGCCTTGCATCTAGGGTGGCTACCTGCTACTAGGTTGCAGCTTGCCTGTGACCACTGGTCCCCTGATTGTTGGCGGCTGCCTGCCAGCTGTTTCCTGCAGTGTCCCACGGTCCTAGCTGCTACTTGGTGAGGCTACTGGCCGTGGCTGTTAGTTGGTTACCTTCTTGTTGCCACCCGTGGTGTGTCCTGTGATGTTTATTGCTCCTGTTGGTCTCTTTTAGTGCCTGGGATCCTCAGGACCGTGAACTGTTGTCTTTGGGGAGAAATCCTGGTCCATTATCCAAGGTATAGTGTTTTAGGGGCTTATATACCTGTCTTTCCCTATCTAAAGTCTGGTTTGTTTAGATGTCATCCTCTACCTCTCCGCTTGGGGACTACAGGAGAAGAATGGGAGCATCTAAACGAAAACATCTTGCATGTGCAAATTGTGGTATGCCGCTTCCTTATTGTAGGCTGCAGGCTTGGGCCCTTTAAATCCTCCGTGTGGCCTATTCAGCATTTATTGTTATATTTCATAGGCTATGACTGGCCACTTCCGGCGAGGGCCTCCTGGCGAGGAGCCTTCCACCCATGATATTGTAGTCTGGGTTAAAGCGTGTATGGTGAGTCTGGATTCAGGGTCCATAGGTTGAGGTCTCATTCTCCTCACATCAGGTAAGCATCCCTTTCTCTCTTCCTAGGAGGATTCACTAAAGGATATCGGAGACTCCATTTCCCAGCTCTCAAAAAAGCAACGCCTGGATAGACAGTCTCTTTCGTTATCCTCTATTGAAAGGTTACAGGTGGTGGACAAGACTATGAACACTCCAATATTTCCAGCAGACCTATCTTCCCGGTTGGCAAAATCAGTAGACTGCTGAAGTCCATCCAATCGAGGGACCAGTATTTTGATGGGGAAGCCTCCTCGTCCACATCTAGGGGGCATAGGGCCTTCCATGTGGACGTAGTTTTGGCCAAGCTGATGGAAATCTAGTGGAAGCATCCTGAGAAATATCATCTGGCTTCCCATTACTTCAGGTTTATGTACCCTATATCACCTTCTCTGCTGGATTGGTGGGGTCCTCTTCCAAAAGAGGATATGGTCCCTCAATCCAGATTTGTTCCAACAGATCGTACGGAGATAGGGTCTCCAGAAGTCAATCTCATGGTGACCCAACTCAACGGCAAGGTAGAGACGTTCTCCTCACTTCATTGCTTGTATATTTTCACAACCTAATTAAGGGTGAACCTCACTCGAAACATTGCAATCAGTTTTATTTTGCATTATGTGGCATTCAACTGTATTACTCATGGATAATTGAAAACAATTATTAAATAAGCAAGGGCATAAAAATCACCGGAGTGCTGTCCATCTCTTTTGTGTGTATATATATGAAGCTCCAGGAAGGGTTCAGTCAGCCCCATTTGGAATTGTGCACCCACCTTATCCCACTGCAGAGTGCTGCCTTCATATACAATACTTTCCACAATCCTAAAAACCCATTTGTCTAATGTACTGTTATCACAAAGCTTTCGAAAGAAAGTACAGAGGAATTGGATAAAAATAGATTTTGCCAGAGGCCATACAGCATGAGTGTTGTCAAGACCTTGAGAAAACTTATGAAGAATCCACATTATCTTACAGAACTGTGACAAGGTGGGAGAGACACATTCTTCACTTACTGAATCAAGAGGACATAATCTTCACTTGATTGAACATCTTGGTATTGCTTGTAATCAATTTCAATGTTGCGTAGGGATTCTATAGGTTATACTATTAAGATGTTTTTATGATACTGAAGATGATAAGCATATGTCACCATGTTGAGTTATAATTAATGTGATATCACATTTCATATTTCATGCTCAGTAATGAGTTCAAAAGATATCAATTGTACCATGGTGCACACATACACTACTATTATAAATGACACATGAATTGTAGATGGGGGACCTGTGAGTGATATTGCATTGGAGTCCACGTTAAACCTCTTTGCATAGCGTTATATAGAGTTGTTGGAGCTTTGACCAATGACATCAACTTTTATTCAGCAGTATTAAAAAGTATGCGCCATATTTCTCACACATAATTGTTTCAGATCTTCAAAACAAAATTGCTTCTTGCGCTCGTAGAAGAGTGGAAACAAAAATGAGGGGAAAAAAAAGAAACTCAATTCATTTAGGTATTACATTAAAGGGATTCTTTTTTTTTCAACTGTAATTTTTATTAAGAATTTTTCATAACAAGGTTTAAAACAAACAAGAGCATATAAAAGACAACAGAAAGGGGGGGAGGCTTTGAGCCACACCCCCATGCAAAACAAAGAAAATAAGGGCCAACAGGCAACCCAAAAGTATCAACAGACTACAAAAAAGACAAAGGAGAGAGGGGGGGAGGGAAAGAGGGGGGGGGGGGGAGAGGGGAGAACAGGTTCAAAGACCACGTAAAATACTATATGTATCCCAAGGGAACCAGATGGATTGGAAGGCGTCCAGCGAGTTGTTAAGACTAGCCATCAGGTACTTCAGATTCCTCACATCCTTCATCCGGGCCAATAGCTCAGTGCCAGAAGGGGGGGTTAACCTTCCTCCAATTCTTAGCGATGAGGGTTTTAGCTGCAGTGCATAGATAAAGGAAAAGTCTGGAAGTCTTCTTGCCTAGGTGTCCAGGGGGGAGGTTCAGAAGGTAGACAAGGGGATCAAGAGGGACCCCCTGTATAAAGAGGGCATCAGTCAAGTTCTTAACCTCCCTCCAGAAGCCCAGCACAAGGGGGCATGTCCAGAAAATATGGTATAACGTGACATCTGCCGTACCGCAGCACCAACTCCCCGAGGGAATAGCTGGGTTCAGAGCATGAAGGATAGCAGGGGTGTGGTACAAGTGCATTAGTAGCTTAAACTGTGTTTCCCTAAAGGTCATACATGTCATGACTGCTGAGCCCAAGACCAAACAATCTGCCACTGTCCTGGGGAAATGGGCTTACCAATCGCCTCCTCCCATCTGGCCATATAACGGTGTCTAACTGGGGGGCCGAGCACCTGAGTGGTTAGCAGCTGATATACCAAGGAGATAAACCATCTGGTAGAGGTGCCTGCATGACAGAGCCTCTTGAAGGCCGTGGGGAGGGAAACCTTAGGGGAGCCATAGAGTGAGCGAACAGAATGAACCACCTGGGAGTAGTGAGGCCATTCAGTGTAGGGTAGTCCCAGGTTGGCCTTGAGATCAGCAAAGGACCTGAGCTCCAATGTCACAGGATCAACCATATCAGCGACTCGAAAGAGACCCGCATCAGGCCACACCCAGACCATAGCCGAAGTTAAACTTTCTGGTAGGAGACGATTAAACAAAATGGAGACCATTGAAGAGCGCGGAGAAGCTAGAGAGAATCTAGCGGAGCAGGCAGACCAGATAGATCGGGTGAAGCGGATAGGGCGAAGCTGGTAGAGAGGAGGGGGCACAGGGGGAGAGCCAGCCCATAGGAGAGCATTAGGGTGCATAGAAGCAAGCCAGAGCTTCTCAATTTTGACCCACTTAGTGTATGCCGACTTAGCAGCCCAAAATGGAATACAGAGGAGGTGGGCTACCCAGTAATAGTGTAGGAGGTTCGGAACTGCCAAACCCCCCCACCCCCTCCCCGCCTGCATGATAGAACGCGGGATATGATGCCGCTTGGCCCGCCAGATGAACTGAAAGATAGCCCTCTGCAGAGTATGAAGATCCGACCTAGGAACTGTGACGGGGAGCGTCTCGAAGTAGTACAAAAGCTTCGGGAGAAGGGTCATCTTAACCGCGGCAATCCTCCCCAAAAGAGAGCTAGGCAGGGCTGCCATTAATCAAGGAGGGCCCTCAAGTCGCGAAACAACCGTGGATAGTTTGCAGAGTATAGGGTAGAATAAGAAGAGGATATACGGATCATCAAATAGCGGAGAGAGGACATCTGCCACTGGAAGTCATAGTTCCCGTGAAGGAGAGCCAGTTGGTCATACAGGATGTTAAGAGGGAGCTCTTCAGTCTTAGAGGGGTTTACCTTGTAGCCAGAGAAGTCACCATAAGTTTTAAGTAGGCGCAAGAGATTGGGGAGGGTAGTGTGGGGAGAGATAAGGGTGAGGAGGACATGAGCAAAGAGGGAGATGTTAAACTCCTTGTTCCTAACTAGAATTTCCTTAATGTTAGGATCACAGCGGATTTTAGCCGCCAGGGGCTCAATGCATAGGACAAAAATTAAAGGAGAGAGAGGGCACCCCTGTCTGGTGCCTTTGCGAATGGGAAAGGAGGGCGATGAAGCATGGGGAAGCTTGACCGCCGCCGAGGGGTGAGAGTAGAGTGCTTGAATCGCCGAGAAAAAGGGCCCACAAAAACCAAAAGCCTTCAGCGTGGCCTGCATGAAAGACCAATCGAGACGGTCAAAGACTATCTCGGCATCCATGCTCAGGAGGAGAGGAATAGGGCAGGACGGCGCTCACAGGTCCAATAGATTTTATTAATAAGAAGAATTGCACCAGGTGAGAGGCCACCAGGTCTGATACATTCATTACAATTATCTAAAAAGGTGAATAGACTATCTACACTATAAAGTGTGCTCGGTGTTTTTCTATCTTTTACAATGCTCAGGAGGAAGGCTGGAGTTGAGCAATGGTTTGCCACCTCCACCAGGTCCTCAGTCCTTCTGGTGTTGTCGCAACCCTGACGGCAGGGAACGAAGCCCACCTGGTCCTTATGAATAAGGAGAGGGAGCCAAGCATTCAATCTATTAGCTAGGAGCTTAGTGAAAATTTTAAGATCCGAGTTCAATAGGGCAATAGGACGATAATTAGCACAATCCTGAGGGTCCTTACCCGATTTAGGGATTAGGATGAGGAGAGAATGTAGCATAGACGGGGGATGAGAAAGGCGTTAAACAGATTTCGGAGGTGGCCAGACAATTCACTCTGGAAGACCTTATAGTAATAACTAAAACGTTACGGACCCGGAGATTTACCGTTAGGAAGGTCCAGGGCCAGCTCCAGGTTTGTGTGGGCCCTTGGGCGACAGAGCCTCAGTCTGCCCCTTTTGGAGCAACCCATACACACTTCAGCATAAAAACAACCGAAATTAGGTGTTTTTTTTGTTGAGGCGGGCCTACTTGAGTGGCCTGTAATACAGCCCGTTCCATTAGATACAACCTGTTCAGACATCAGAAAGTAAAGAGGGATTTTACACAGACATCTGCCTAAATTCCTCTTTTCTTCCTATTTTCTGCCCCCAGACTCACGGTGGTGGATACAGAGCATCAGCAGGCCCTTGCAGCTTTCCACTGCTGTGATATAAACAGGCGCCGTAGTCCCTTCATATAGCTGATCAGTGGGTCACTTATCTCTTATTGATGATTTATTTTAAGGATAGATCATCAATAAAAATGAGCTGGAAAACTCCTTAAACCTAAGGCCCCATGTGGTTTCCTGCAGCAAAAAAGCACGCCGGGAAAAACCACAAAAAAAAATCACATTTCTTCCTGCAGCCCTTTGCATAGAAAGTTTGCAGAGCTTTCCTCTGCATACTTTCTGCTTCAATTATATTTAAACCGCCGGCATTTCCATAGTTATGCTGCCATTTCCAAAACCGAAACTATGTTCGAAATTACAGCGTGTATCTTATTTTACCGCAAAGTGGAGGTGTGGCCTCACGTGGCGAAAACACCACAGGAAAACCTGACATTTTACAGTTCCTGCAAAGTGAATGTGATTCTAGCAAATGCCATCCACACATTGTGGAAAAAAAAGTGCAGAGGAAATGCTGCGATTTCCAAAACCGTTGGGGTTTTGGAAATCGCAGCATATCAATTATACCTATGAGAAACACTGTTGGTTTCTCAATAAGTATGGAAATAGAAAGTGAAAAACGCTGCGGGGAAAAAAAGCACAATGCATTACTGCCACAGTTTTTCCTGCAGCACTATTTTTTTGCAGCTCGCTATGTGAGGCCTTAGTCTTAATAAAGCCCAAGTGCTACCTTTATTAAATTAATTGCCCCCTCATGGTATGCCCCTGATTCCCCCTGACATAAATACTGCACCCCTATTGACCCCTTTATGTTCTTAACCCCTTCCCGACATCCGCCGTAATAGTATGGCGTGTGTCGGGTTGTGTAACTATGGCAAACGCTCGGGAGCCGAGCGGCCGCCATAGCCGCCGGGTGTCTACTGCTTTAAGCAGTAGACAACCAGCTCTAATGCCTCCGATCGGTCCCCGGACCGATCGGAGGCATTAACCCCTCTGGCGCCATGGTCAAAGGCATGGGCGCCTCCATTTTGCCGGTGATCACTGGCTCCTGGAGCATGCTCCAGGGCCGACGTCACGTTGGCATGACAGCCGGGAGCCTTTACAAGGCTCCCCGGCCGCTCTGCAAGCTCTTTCTTTTGCAGGTTGGTCTATGCAGCCTGCAAAAGAAAGGATGATTTTTTGCAATGCATTGCAATGCATTAGCATTGTAATGCATTGCATTAGTGATCAGACCCCCTGGGGTTCAACACCCCTAGGGGGTCTAATAAATGCAAAAAAAAAAAAAAAATATATAAAAAAATATAAAAAGTATTAAAAATTCAAATCACCCCCCTTTCCCTAGAACACATATAAAAGTAGTTAAAAACTGTGAAACACATACATGTTAGGTATCCCCGTGTCCGAAATCTCCAGCTCTACAAATCTATAAAAATATTTTTCCTGTTCGGTAAACGCCGTAGCGGGAAAAATAGTTAAAAGTGCTAAACCGCCATTTTTTCAGTTTTGATTCTGATAAAAATTTGAATAAAAAGTGATCAAAGCAATAGCATTTCCCAAAAATGGTAGAATTAAAAAGTACACCCAGCCCCGCAAAAAAAGACGCTCTATACATCCCCGTACATGGACGTATAAAATAGTTACGGCTGTCGGAATATGGCGACTTTTAGAAAAAAAAAATTTAAAGACAGTTTTGGAATTTTTTTTGAGGGGTCAAAATGTAAATAAAACCATATAAATTTGGTATCCCTGGAACCGTACCGAAACACAGAATATAGCGGACATGTCATTTTGGCTGCTCAGTGAACGCTGTAAAACCAAAGCCCGTAAGAAAGTCGCAGAAATGCATTTTTTCTTCAAATCCACCCCATTCTGAATTTTTTCCTGCTTCCCAGTACATTATATAGAATAAATAATGGTGGCATCATGAAGAAAAATTTGTCCCGCAAAAATTAAGACCTCATATGGCTCTGGGAGTGGAGAAATAAAAAAGTTATGGGGTTTAGAAGGAGGGGAGTCAAAAACGAAAAACGAAGATCAAAAAATGCCATCGGCGGGAAAGGGTTAATGCCTCCTAATATAAATAGCTTCCCCCTTGTATTCATATTGCCCTCTAATAACCTTTATATAAATGACCTCCCTTATGTTTGTAATGCCCCTCACTTATAGTTATAATATCTTTCTCCAAACAACCCCTTGTACTATTAATATAGCCACAACTATTACTAAGCTAAAAAAAAAAAAAAAAAAAAAAAAGTTATATCGCCTACTTGTGATCCTGATGAACGGAGCAGCCGTCTCCTTTACGTCAAAGCGCAGGATGTCTGTGTATCAGCTAAGGCGGCGTGATGCTATGACGTCATTGCATGCCTGTGCTGAGAAGCAGATGTCTGCCTGCCTTCTCATTGTCTTATAAACTGCAGACCTTATGTGGCTTGTGGTTTACAAGACTGGTTTACAAGTTGCAGGAAGCATGTGGGCAAACTTTTGTCTGGGGATCCCTACCCCCTTCCTAGAGCAAATTCTTGATAGTGGCATTTATGGGCACTGAAGCGATATCTCAGATACTTGAAAGGAATAAAGCTTTAGTACCCACAACTGCAGTTATCAAGAATACAGTGAGTGAGTAGCGCCTGGCATGTAAATAATACCGGGACAGTATTACGTGCTCCATAATGGCCCCTGTCAGAGGTGTAATACTTTTAAATATATTATTATATATTATACCCCAAACCCTCAATATTTGTACAAGTCTACCACATAGGAAACATATGCCATATCATTTAACAGGGCAAATAAACTGTATGTGGGGGGCAAATGGTGCGCCATACTTTATGTGGGGAAATAAAGGAGTCATTATACTGGGTCTGGGGGCATAAGGGCATAAGGGGGCTATTATAGTGTTATGCTGCAAACTTGCCACCAGCTAACCTGCTGCCATCTACGGTAGCAACACTGTTGATGAGATTTCTAAAAGTCTTGTCCACATGTTACAGCTAAATCCACAGTGGTTTTAAATCCACAACTAGTCAATTATTGTTGCAGGTTTCACGCATGGATTTCAATATTTGCAGTATTAAAGCTGAAATCTATGGAAGACCTATAATGATTCCAGCAGATATGCCTCAGCAAAACCATTCAATTTCAGATGCATAAGTTGCTCCGCTAAGGATCCCACCGAGGCTCAGTTACTCAAGGGCCCACACAAGCCTGGAACTGGCCATGTTAGTTTTATTTTACATATCATTTCCAGGTTATTTATACTATAAGGGAGCCTTCACACGGAGTAAACGCGCGTGTATATTTGCAAAATACACGTGTAAAAATACGCCTGTAAAATGTCATTGAAGTCAATGGGAGTCTTATTTTTACACGTGTATTTTTACACGTGCATTTTGCAAAAATACACGCGCGTTTACTCCGTGTGAAGGCTCCCTATATACCCAAACTCATTGCCTGGAGCCAATTCTTTAATGAAAATTTTTTATAATCGTTATATAGACCCACAGTGAACTTCCAGGATTAGATTTAATAGCTTAAACTAGTAGCTGAATAGCTAAATTTAAGATTAAATGAGACAATGGACAGCATAATCAATGTATGTCTTATTTGACTTAGTATGAAAAAGCCTTAAATAGATAATTCCTGAATACATACAAGAGTGCAGTGTAAATATATTTTGGCACTCAGAAGTAGTAGCTAAGGAAGTATAATACAACATATGCATTCATAAGCTACCTAAACCACAAATACAAAGGTAGCAATCAATGGAGCTATAGCAACGGGTGTCAGTACATACCCAGGTTTAACAAAGGACGGGTTTAGAAAAGATAAAGCTAAATCTTGTGGTCAGATTGCCAACACAGGAATTTGTATAAATGTATTGTCATTATTTAATTTGTAAGATATTGAGTTACAAGACTGAAACACTATGAAATCAGATTAGTATAACCTAGAAAAATTCAATAGTAAATCTTTTGAATAAGGTTTGAAGTGTAAAGTAATGCAAGAATGATGCAGCAATAAAAATATCAGTATTTCTGGGGACGTGGCCTGAACATGGCGCCATAGAGATGCTTGCTGACGGAGCTCCGAGATGACAGCTTTATCTTTTTGGGTTCGACTTGGCTCAGTCTCTGCATAGGGATAAGAAAACTGACCCCTGACCTCCATCTGCCCCAGGTTTGCCTCTTACCCGCTATATGTGGACTCCATCAAGTGTGTCTTCACTGCAGCCAAAATCAACATGGTGTCAGTCTCTTCCTCCTTAGCACCTGTTACCACACACCTTTCTTCCCTGGCTGTCCCTGCCAGGTCACTAGAGTTCCCCTTGGCCTCCTCTCATACTGCTATCATGTTTGGATCCTCACTGAGCTCCGGCAGATGCTGGGTGCATTACCTACAAGGCCTGACCTAGAGGCCCAGATAGCCAGACTAAAGAAACGCCATGCAAGAGACCTGGCAAATATCAAATCTTCCATGATAGTCTCCCAGATCCAACAACAAATGGAAGAGCTTGATCCTTTTCCTTTTGTGACATCATTTTGAGAGATCTGACATTACACCTTGATGACCTCAAAAAACGTGGGGGTGAAACAACATTAAGTATTAAAGGGGCTTTCCCTTATTAACTTATTGATAGCACTAACAGACCTTTTGTGAAAATTCATTTTTTTGCCTGTAAAACACTTTTAAGTTTAATGTCTACTAATATTATACTAATACATAACTGTAAAACTTGTTTCCACAGCCCAGGTGCAAAGTTTTACATTCATCCACATTAAAACTTATCTGCCAGGCTTCTAGCTTTCATAAATCCCTCTCTAACCTTCTACTGTCCTCCTCTGTGTTGAATACAGAGTTTAGTATCATCTGAAAGTATTGACATTCTACTACTAAAGGTTCCAAGGAGCAGTGTTGGGGTCACAATTCGGAAGTGGAAGGAACACCATTTCATTATAAACCGCTCATGACCAAATGTTCCATGCAATATTTCAGACATGGGGCGGGTCACACCAGCGCCCAATCTCCGTTTTGCAGGTTTTGCAGGTTTCCGCTTTCTGTCGGCAGAAGACAGAAACCCGGCATTCAGTGTCCGTGAGCGTCTTCTGCTCTCTGCGGCGAAACCGTTTTTTTTTAACCGGACGTAAAGTCCTGCATGTCCGACTTTGTGTCCGGTTAAAAAAATAGTTTCGTCACAGATAGCAGAAGACGCTCATGGGTGGACACTTTGCAAACCCATTCAAATGAATGGGTTTGAAAACTGCCTGCCGGTTTTGGTCTCCTGTCCAGTTTCTCAGGCAGGAAACGGAAACCTGCAAAATGGAGACTGGACGCAGGTGTGAACCCGCCCATAGGAGTGAAAAGAATTATCAGAATAGTTGTTCAAGAACCAAGGACTATCTGTTGAGAATTTCATGTCAATAGCACCTTTAGAGATATATTTACATAGAAAATTGGTGACGTGTTCAATGCTTATTTTACCCGCTGTAGAGGAGTTATCAGCTACCCAAGGTCTGAGCTACAGAGGCTATCTAGCCACAGTGGTAAGCACCATGGACTTGGCAGCAAGCATGCCCTGCTGAGTAGAGGCGCTGCAAAGATAATCTACTGTCAAATCAGCAAATTTAAAGGCAGAGAGCATGGTTGATCTAGGGATGCCTGAGTCAGTATCTGACTGAAGCTGCTAAAGGTCTCTATGTAGCTTCCTAGCCACCTCATTGGAAGCAACAGCCACAAGCACTGAGCAGATGCGACAGAATATCGTCATGTAAGAGAACACGCTGCACAATGATCTATAAATTCAATAGATGAAGATTCTATATGATTGATAGATGAAGATTGGAGTCTTCATTGGAATGTAGGATGGTAAGCTTGGAAAGGTTTGCTACAGTCACATCTACTTTGGTGGCAGATCCCATATGTTTCACTGTTCTTCCTGTATTGGAAGCCGAGCAACTGTGTGTTTAACAAATGATCATGGACTGTTTTTTCCACTGAAGTAAACAAAGAATGATGGCAGGCAGAGATCTAGAAAACCATGAGTGATTTCTACAGAACATGTAATGGAAAATTCTATAACGTTTTATTATACAAATAATGATATTTGTCTCTCAATATTTGCCTAAAACTGAACAACTCCTTTTACTTTAATATAGGACATATTAATATTTCTTAACTAACTTTCATGATAATTGCTGGTGCACTGCTCACCAGTCAGGACTGGGGTTGGAGGACCACATCTCTAGAAATAAGTGGGAGTCCCTGAGGTGGAACCTAAATCCATCAGACATTTTTAAAAAATCAATATTTTTGTTTGAATTCTTCTACTGTCACTGCCCATCAATGACTCTGAGCTGTGAAGCTGGCACCTCGCACAGTGCAGTGATATTGGTATTGAAATTAGTGGCACAGATATCTCTAGCAGATACCTGCAAAACGGTCACATTTGGAGTGGTATATAACACACACTATGTTAGAGGACACAAAAGGTCATCTTTACGGAGCTAAAATCAAGAAAAATCATGCAAAAATAAAAACAACTTAATATTAAAGCCCTACGTATCACCAAAAAGTGAAACAAAATTATTTGAATAACTGTTACAGCGCTCAAAACCACATGTACAAAAAAAAAAAAATATATATATATATATATATATATATATATATATATATGAATCTAGGAAAATATACTGGTCCTGAAGTGATTAATATATGGTCCATCCAATGATGATGATCCTTTTTTAACATGAAGGGCTAGTAGTGTTGAGAAAATGGCAACATACAAACATCTAAACCTCCAAAACATCAAAAATAGTAAAAAACTAAGTCACAAAAATCTCTTCCATTATTTATAGTAAATAGACTTACCCATTATACTGCCATTTGCACTCTCTGATTGGCTACCGCTAAAAGCAGACGTTTTGGCAGAATACTGTATGCAGCTACACCAGAACTATTGGCAGGTCCCCCATTAGTATCTGCCCTTGGAACCACATAAAGTACTGTGACAACTCATTGTATGTGTGTGAACTGTGTTGTACTAAGGCTTTCCCAACTGCCACGGATACATGGAATCTCATTCCACATCAGTATAGTCAGATATTGCCCAGATGGAGTTGTAAGGGGCATACTTAATACAGTGGGTAGCAACAAAGGTCTATACAGTACTCATTTCTAGAAATCATGGACTAAGGAACAGATCCATAGATAGTGGTAGATGTCTGCCTAACTTATTTGACATCTAATACAGTTGTCGGCAAAGGAGTTACGGTGTTCATTTTGTTTACAAAAGAGTGTATGAGTAAGAAAGGGGAAGGGGTTTGCTTTTACTAAAATTCTGCCTTAAGCCAGTCCCATGTGATAACTTCTTGGAAGAAAATGAATATGTGGATTCCTTACAGGTGAAAATAAGGAGAAGGATAAAAAAAGTCCCAAACATAATGGATGGATCAGAAAATCTAATAATAAGATTAAAAAATCCAATAGATGAGGCTGCAAAATGTAATTACCATATATACTCGAGTATAAGCCGAGTTTTTCAGCACAGTTTTTGTGCTGAAAAAGTGCTCCTTAGCTTATACTAGAGTCATTACGGTAATTTTCTGCTAGCAGGCCATGAACGCAGACCCCCCCCCCCCACTGCTCCATCACACGCCTGGTGACGTGGCCACGTAAGCTCAGGCCCGCACCCGGCGTGTGTCTGCTTTCTGGCGTACTAGCGATGTACTGTAAGTACTTCTGCAGTTTGAAATGTACAGCATCGCCATGCTCCTGGCAGTAGCGTGGCGATGCTGCAGCCCCGGCACCCGCCCCAATGTCTGGATGCCGGGTTTGTATGGGCCGGTTCCCACATGCTGATGTGTTCTGTCCGTAAGGAATCCGCATGAGAACCCTCCCAGACGGAATACAAGCTCAACTGCAATCACTTTGCAGTTTAAGCATACGGGCCCCATAGACTATAATGGGTTCCGTGGGTTTGCTGCTCACTGCCCGCACGAACGATTCGTTCGGGCAGTGCGTGGCAAACCCATGGACCCCATTATAGTCTATGGGGCCTGTGCGCTTGAACTGCACAGCGCTTGCAGTTGTGCTTGTGTTCCGTCTGTAGGGGTCCTCATGCGGACCCTTACGGACGGAACACATCAGCATGTGTGAACCGGGCATAAGTGTAATGGCGCCACTGCAGAGCGGTCGCCATAGAAACCGGCACCACCGCTGTAAATGCCGGAGCTGCTTCGGTATCTCCGCTGTAAGAGTTATAGCGGAGGTGCCCTCTGGAGATGTCCTCCCTCCCCTCGAAGTTTAAAATTAGCCCCAGGGCCGGTCCCCACTGACTCCATACCTTAAAAGTTGCAGGCCGGCTCCTGCACGATGAGCTCGCAGGAGCCGACCTGTTCTGATGACAGCCGGGAGCCTAATAAAAGCTCCCAGGCCTGTCATCGCTATATTACTATTGCGGCTGGTATATGACCATCCATAATAGTAATGTAGAAAATCTCCCATGGATGGCAATACACTTGTATTCCCGTCTATGGGACTTGCACTCAAATGATTGCAGGTTCAAGTCCCCTTGGGGGGACTAATAAAATAGTGAAAAAAAAAAGTTTTAAAAAATATAATAATAAATAAAAGTTCTGAATCACTCCTTTCCCTAGAATACATATAAGGGCGGGTTCACCAGCACCCGATCTCTGTTATGCAGGTTTCCATTTTATGTCGGCAGAAGACGGAAACTGCTCTCCATGGCGAAACCGTTTTTTATTTTACCATACATAAAGTCCGGTGTAACAGGCCAGAGTAACCCTGTCCCAGATTAACCCCGGGTATTATTTGGCCTAGACCAGAATATACCCCGGGGTATAAACTGGCCTAGGCCAAACTATACCCCGGAGTGTAAAATAGCCTAGGCCAAACTATACCCCTCCAGGCCAGATTATGCCTATCTAACATGGAATCTGGGGTTAACGTGACCTAGGCCAATTTATACCTTTCAGGTTATATCATACCCCAATAAAATCATTAGCATTGAGGGATTTGGGGTATCATTGACCTTAATTTCTACACCTGGTGTATACTGGAAAAATTGTGCAAAAAATTTCTACACCTGGTGCAGAAAATAAGGGAGGATATTGACTCCCCCACCCCCCATAGACTTGTTACCTTAACCAGAAAAACCTGAATGCTAATATTATAAGAAAAGTTATAACATCCGGAACGTAAACTTGTAAAAGTGGTTTTACATGGGGCGAATGTTTACGATTCACTTGACACTTCATGCACTGATCAGGCACCCTGGAAGCCCCACGGAGATAGGAAACTGCATAAAATTCAAAAGCTGCAGCCAGAGAAGCCATAAATGGGGTATAATCTAGCCTAGGCCAATTAAACCCCAGGGGGTATAATCTGGCCTGGAGGGGTATACTTTGGCCAAGGCTATTTTACACCCCAGGGTAGTTTGGCCTAGGCCAAAGTATACCCGGGGTATAATCTAGCCTAGGCCACTTTAACCCCAGGTATAGTCTGGCCTGAGGGTATACTCTGGCCTGTTACACCGGCATGTCCGGCTTCGTGTCCGGTTTCAAAACTGCCTGCCGATTTCCATCTCATGCCCAGTTTCTCGGGCAGGAAATGGAAACCAGCATAACGGAGATCGGGCGCAGGTGTGAACCTGCCCTGAAAGTAGAAATTACTGTGAAACGTACACATTAGGTATCTCTGTATCTGAAAGTGCCCGGTCTACTGAATATAGGGGATCTGCAGTGCTCCTAGTCCATCGGGAAGGGGTTAATAGGAGCTCTGCAGATCCCCTATATTCAGCCAGACTGAGTTCCAAGTAGGGGGATAAAAACCCAGTCCTCAAGCTCAGGGAAGGGGCAGACAGACAAGCAAAACACCCCCTCCCCTTCCCCAGCACCCAGCATCTACTGCACCCAAAAATTCCAGCCATTTTAATTTTTGAAATTTTCCAGTAGCTGCTGCATTTCCCCCCCTAGGCCTATACTCGAGTCAATAAGTTTTCCCAGTTTTTTGTGGTAAAATTAGGGGTCTCTGCTTATATTCGGGTCGGCTTACACTTGAGTATATACGGTAAGCCATTATTATGGGAGACTTCAACCGCCCAGATACAAATTCAGAGGCAGAAACCTGCAGGTCCAACAAAGGGAACAGATTCCTGTCAGTAATAAAGAACAATTACCTTTCACAACTAGTGCAGGACCCAAGAGGTGAGGTACTCTTAGACAAACTCATGACAAAAAGACCCGACAGATTGACAGAGGAACATAGCAGCATAAACTGGGACAATGTCAAGTGAAGGGAACACAAAGTAAATGGGACTGTATGAAGAGACAAAAATAGAACGTAACATTTATTTTGAAAGATATTAATATTAATGTGGCCATGTGACAGCCATTAAAAAAAAAAAAAAAAAACCCTGTCACACAGCTGATTTTCATACCACAGCAAACAAAGGCAATGTTGGCTGTCAATGAAATGAAATGTAATGTGAAGCCAAATTTCCTCATACCAAGTGCCTGGAAATGGTTCCCCAAGAGACAGGCGTAATGAAGGTTCCACCTGTGTCAAGGAAACTGTGAAAGCTGCTTGTGCTTGTCTGTGAATCAAATGATCCTCTCTACTTGCGGTCTATCTGACCCATCCAGAGTCTGCTTGCCATGTGTGCATGCCATCACATAACCACTGCTCCTAATGCTAGGTCAGTACTGCCTAGATGGTGGGCAATTCAGCAAAATTACCATCCTAGCAGAGGTAGCAGCTGCCACAGGGCCCGGGACATTAGGGGCCTGGCGACAACTGCTACCACTGCAATTTTTTTTCCTTAATAGGCCGTTATCGGCTGGAGTTACTCCAGCTCCATGCAGGCTTCAGGCCTAGTTGTGTGACGTCCTGGACATCATTTGACCAGGACCTGCATCCTAGGTCATGTGTCGTCCGGCCGTCATTGAAGATGGCCGACATCACGGAGGACTGCAGCGGAGCCGGGGATAGGCAAGTAACAGCGTTTTTTATGTTTGTATCCCCCCCGTTCTCTGATTATTATACTCTGGGGTCTGAAAAGACCCCAGAGTATAATAATTGTTCATGGGTATCCACAGTGGGACATAATACTGTGTGCAGAGGCCACTATGGGGGATAATACTGTGTGCAGGGGCCACTATGGGGCATAATACTGTGTGCAGGGGCCACTATGGGGCATAATACTATGTGCAGGGGCCACTATGGGGTATAATAGAGCACGCAGGTGCCACTATGGGGCATTATACTGTGTGCAGGAGCCACTATGGTGCATAATACTGTGTACTGGGGCCACTATGGGGCATAATATTGTGTGCAGGGGCCACTATGGGGCATAATAGAGTGCACAGGAATGCGGGGAAGGGGAGTGGGGGCTGGGGTTGGTCAGTCGATCGGTCCTGACAGTTGTCTATAGGCAAATTTGAACATATTCTAAGTTGTATGAAGTAAAGTAGGCAGAAACAAGCTGCAAGTTATTGTGTCATAATCTGTAAATACAACAATAATGAAACTAGATTATGGCAAATTTCTTGAACACGGTCCCAATCTGTAGCGTTCTGTCAATCAGACAGATCATCCCTATAATAGTAAACAGGTTTTAATCATTCCAGATTTCAATTGGTCTTTGTTCTGCTCTTGATCCAAAGCCTTGCTGGCTGGAAGTCTGCACATTTATTTCCAAGAAGGCTGCAGATTTTAGAACTAGAGGAAAAATATAGACCCCAAAACATTATCAACTTCAATGGGCCACTTGTTGAATCCAGACTAAACTACTTGCCTGACCCTGTTTGATAAGTGTGTAACAGATAATGTCACCACATCTTCCATAAAGACATTTTCTGAAATATAATAGTCACTGTACAATTAAACATACCCAAATAGACATGTCACTGGCCAATGTTCCTATTGAATTATTAATTTCTCTGGCAGAAACAAATTAAAATATGCTGTGGATATATCCTGAAATTCTACAACAAAATTTAGCATTTGTTGTAATGGATTTTAATGCTGGTGTGATTGAGGACTTTAACCATTACATTGTAAAGGGTGAAATTTATAGTAAAAATCTGATACAGACAGGACATGTTGTAGACTTAATGAGAATCTGTCACGAAAAGAATACAGTTCAATCCACAAGCAACCTGTTCTAGAGCAGGATGAGCTAAGCAGAAGTCTAAGAAGCAGTGCTTGACAACTATTTCTATATACACAGTCATAGATTGGGGGCTGTCAGTCACTGATAGGAACATCTCCTTGACTACTTAACACAGAAAGATAAAATTCTTTCCGGTAAGTTTCCTTTTCTTGAATACTCAAGGCAGCACAATACAAATGGGTTAGTCTTTCCCCCACCTACTAAGACAGTAGAAAAACAAGTGAGTGGCTAAGCAATTACCAATTATCAATTCCAGATGAGGCACACATACAAAGCAACCTTGAGACAGTAACCACACATGTATGGCAGCACAAAAACACATGGGACAGATGGAGCAATATTGCTTTTTTAAGAGGTGGTCTAAAATTGTTCACGACCCTAAAAAATCTTCTAATGAGAGGCTGGCTGGAAAAGGCGTTGTTGGAAAAGACATTTACTTCATGACTGAAAAGTAAGCCTTTAAAATGTTTAATTTGAAACCTTTTTGAAACCTGTCATACAGAAATTAAAGAACTAGAGGGGAAGAGGGGTAGATATAGAGTTATGAGTATACAAAATATTAAAAGTTTTCCAAATTCTGCTATAGTCAAGTGTCTTCTTGAGGTAAGAAGAGTTTGTATAATCTCATCTAAAAGGCCTCAACTAGATACCAACCCACTGGAACAGGAGATCTTGGGACACTGGAAGTCTCCAGTATTTGTTCTTTTAGAGGTCTAACAATAGAGAGAACTATGGATTGAGCTAAGGATTGAGCTATTAAAATAACTTTGGCTTGATCCTGTTTGATCTTCCTGAGGACCCTGGGGATTAATGGTATTCTGTTAGACTATTGTCTAACTGGACTAAAGTTGCTTTGTTTTTTAGTTGGATTTGGAAGAAGGGCTAATGTGGTAACCCTCAGTTCCCTGAGATGTGAGCAGGCCTGGACGTTCCCTGGGGACCAAAGTGGCTGAATAAGCACCCAAACATTCAAGGGGGCATTGCTGGTAATTACTGATTGGACCTGCAGGAGAAGCGCCCTGCTCAAAGGCTTTCATGCAGACCATTTGGTAAATCTCTTTTGGTTATTGGATAAACTGTCTTGAGGGTTTCTGAATAAACTTTCATGAGCTAAATGATTTCTGTTCTATGCATTCAATGTGTTGCTCTTCAGTGATCTAAAGTGGTTCCTGGTCCAGGGTACCTGCTCAATTGAGGAAGTCATTCTACCTAGCAATGTCGTGGCTGATCTTATGGAAACATTTTTCTGCTGATTAATGAATTTTACCTCTTAATGGAGATTAAAATATAGGAACTTGTGTCCAGAAAAAATCCCAGATAGTCAATGATTTGAACTGGAAGAGGTGTTCCAGTTGATTAGAAAGCCATGTTGATGGAGCAACTTCAGAGTGAAAAAGAGGTCAGTTGAAGATCTGCAGGTGGGGCAAGAGAAATCTGTCATCCAGAAATTGCACAGGTTGTCTGAAGGTAGAGCCTTAAATTCCAGGGCATAGCCTGTCCGTGGCTAGGTCCTCCTTAGGAGGATTCTGCCCCTTTTCTAATCAACCTTTAGCTGGTTTGAGAATGACATGATCTGCCAGAATACTAACTTTGTGTTCTAGATCTATTTTCTCTGAGATCTCCACCATCTTTTTGACCAATTTATTAAGAAAAGAGGTTTTATCCTCTTCTCTTAGTAGTTTGTTGTGAATTTCAGAATTTCAGGACTTGGCACATTTAGAGCACAGTCAAGGTCAAACAAAAAATACTTGTTTCGCCATGTACAATACATTAGCAAATAACATTTTTGAGAATTAAATCATAGCATGTGCACAGCAAGTGACTGGCTTCGCAACAACTTTAAGGCCCACTAATAGGTATCACAGTGGCATAGTTAGGTCCAGGCACAAGGGTCACATGCCCTGAGTCTTTTCACGGATTTCACATCAAGCAGGTCTTACAGCAGTTCCAGTGTGGTTGAAGGGTGAGTCTGGTGATGTTTTATCCAAAAGTCTTTTGCCCCCCCAAAAAATAGAATAGTAAGATGCTAGTCTCACTATTTCTTACTCTAATTCTCTCTCTGTATATAACCAGGAGGGCCCGGTGAGCAGGGTTTCTTCCTCAAGGCCTGAGATGTCCTCAGATTCACTCCAAAATGTCACTTTTTCATCTAAATACTCCTCGAAGGCTGTCAGTAGTTTCATCTCCCTTTCTCAGGGTGCAGCATAAGTATCTTGGACTCTGGTTCACTAGCTCATGTCCTGAAAAGACTCTCTGAAAAGATTTAGTCTTCTAACCTTCTCTAGCATACTGCTGAATGGTGACCATTGGCTTATTGCTCCCCTCTCCCTAGTGGAACAGCCCTTAAGAGGATACAGTACAGTTACACAAGGTTACAAACAACAAAACAGAAATGTAATTCACCGTGCCCTATAGTTTATCAGTGTTCACTGCAGGGTCATACCATGTGACAGGCCGGTATAACCAAGGTCAGTTTTAGACAAACTGTGGGCCTGGGCAAAATTAAAAGTGAGGCCCCATATGCCGATATATCAACAACACCATCATATTTCTAGTGGTAGCCCCTTTAATAACTCTCCTTTTCTTTCTCCAAAGCAGTAACAACCACTCCCTCTTATGCCCACACACAATGTAAATAACCACCTTTACTAAAAGCTTGATGCTCTGGATATCAGGGGGTCCCCTTTCGGGATGGGAGCCCTTGGCAATTTCCCAATTTGACCCCCACCCCTAAGGCTGGCCCTGTGTTCCACTGGTGCAGCACATGGGCACAACCAATGTTCTTCACCTGCAAAGCAAACACAGCAAAACACTGTACACATTGCCTTAATAGTACATACTAAATCGAAACATTGGTCAATAAAGAAGCATAACATCAATACATATACAATTATATATCGCTTCAGGGATTGCTAGCCTGTTTTAGGCAGTGGCATTATAAATAGCCATTTATGATCACCCATGTAAGATTGCTAAACTGAAAGGGTTAATATTCACATCCTTACAAGGTGACCAACCAGGGCTGTGACCTTTTTTTTTTTTTTGAAGGGCCATGTAGCATCCGCATTTGCTTTAAGGAAATGCACATTCTTACTCTTTAGAAATATGAGTTGAGATGGAGCTCATTGATTTAGCACAAGGATTTTACGATTTTTATGTTCTCTGTATGCCTCTTTATAAATCAGATACAATCTTCACCAGGCCATGTCATTGCACTGAAATCTACGCCAGCTCACAGCAGAAGTAGACTTCAGGCATCATTTACTCCAGTAAACTTGCATAAATATAGTGGGTCAGTGGCCCCGTCCACACCACATCCTGTGGAAAGTGGCGAGGGCAGAGTATAGACTCCAGTTGCAAAGTTTTTGTGACAACTTGTATTTAAAAAGTTGCAAACTTGACTTTTCTAAACCAGAAAACTGGCATAGAAACAAAAATAAATCTACTTCTCGAGTTTATAGTCTGACTATAGTTAATATGAGTTGTGGGAACAGTGGAGCGAATCAATCCACAATAACAAACTTCAATTTCCATAAGCCTGTCTGTCAAAATACTCCTCCATCCTGTTAAAATGCTGAGCTCCGGTTTTTCCCATTTTCTTTCACAATAAATAAATAAAATTACTTTTAAAAGGAAAGAGATTGGAATCTCCTGCTTTTTCTCCAGGTTGGGGGAGGACATCCTGTTGCATGATGTTACTTGAAGCCTCAGCAGTAGCTGGTTAGATGGAATGGAATGTCATTATCATTTCATCTCTGGTCCTATTTAAAGCTTACAAACGGTCATAGTTAAAGGAAGTCTATCCCCTCCCCCAAGCATAATCCTCTGTCACCATTATTAAACAGATCGCATTATACTGATAAACAACATGCATGTGTTATCTATGTCACATTAGCAGATTAGGAGAAATACAACTTTGAAGTGTTATGAGGCCATTGGTGCACTTGGGCCAGGACTTCAGTTCCCTAGAACACTATTCTTGCCACTCTAAGGGCTCGTTCACATCTGCGCCCAGGTGTCCGTTCTGCAGGTTTCCGTTTCCTGCATAAAACAGAGCAGGATACGGAAACCTGCAGGAGTCTCTCTCACCCATTCATTTGAATGGGTGAGAAAGCTGAGCGGCGGTGAGCGTTTTATGCTCTCCGCCGCGAAACCGGGTTTTTTAATCCGGACACAGAGTCGGACATGCAGTACTCTGTGTCCGGATTAAAAAATCCGGTTTCGCGGCGGAGAGCATAAAACGCTCACCGCCGCTCACGGCCGGACCCGGTCTGTGCTTTCTGTCTTCTGGCATGCAGAAGACGGAAAGCACAGAACGGAGACCAGAACGCAGGTGTGAACCTAGCGTAACTCCTACTATCTTCTTTCTATTCGTATAACAATCATTTAGAGATGAATCCGCAACACTTGTCCGTTGTATTTAAAAAATTTCTTCTTTAATTCAGTTCATTAAAACCATACAAGACTCCATACAAAAGATTAGAAAAACAAATAATACAAAAAGGACAACGTAAAAAACGCTGTCAGTACCACATAA
Source organism: Leptodactylus fuscus (assembly GCF_031893055.1). Lineage (NCBI taxonomy): Eukaryota > Metazoa > Chordata > Amphibia > Anura > Leptodactylidae > Leptodactylus > Leptodactylus fuscus. The sequence continues at coordinate 183,919,674 of NC_134265.1, forward strand.
TTGCTGCTGACGCGTTTCAAGACCCACTTGGTCTCTTAGTCATAGCTCTTTTTGTGTGTCTAGGCAGACATCTTCTTTCTATGCCTGCTTGTACAATTGATCCTTCCACTGCTATTGCATCATCCATTCTACTTGCCTCATTTGCATAAGAGTTCAATGTTTTCTCCAAATCTACATAAGTGGCCGCAGTATTACAGCGCCGTACTATGACAGAGCCGAGAATTAACTATATGTTTAGCGCAACATAATAGTACGTTACAGAGTGGGAAGGTGTTAATAGTGCTGGTGTCTATTGAATGGTGTTTTGAATATGGTGAAAAGTGCTGAAAGGCAGTCTGGTCCTGAACCACAAATTGGCCCAGTGCGAAAGTGGTTAAACTTGTTATTATTTGTTTATTTTTTATTCTTTGATTTTAACTTTTGATTTTTTACTTTTTTACATGTTCCAGAAGGGGGGCATGTGCCTAAAGTATGATCTACAAAGGAAGGCAAGTATGACATGGTCCAGCAACTGTTTTCACACATGGCAGTAACATGTTTTTTACCTTTCAGCAATTGCTCTATTAATAACATTAAGGCTATGTTCACACCTGCGCTCAGATGCCTTTTGGGGATTCCATACCCCTTGAAAAATGCATAGAGAAAAGTCCTTCAAGCAGCACTTTTCTCTCTGCTATTTTTGGGCAGAAACCCAGCAGACCCCATTACAATCTATGGGGTTTACTGGTTTCCACGGGTAACTGCTTGTTAAAGGGATTCTATCATTTAGAGAAGTCATTTTGAGGTAAACATATGCCTGAATAGCCTTTAAATATGGAAGGCTATTCAGGTGCTGCCTCCAGTTCTGTCAAAGACCCCCCAGTTTTTAGTAAAAATGGGTAAATAGTATATGTAAATGAGGTTCACCGAGCACTCTGGGCATTCCCCAGGGCCTCCGAGCACCCCCTACGTCATACCTTATCAAACACCTCTCCATAGCTATTCGATACGCACATCTGCACAAAGTTCTACACGCTGGAGGATTAGACACACGCCTATGCACACAGTCCCACACGCCAGAGGATTAGATACACGCTTCTGCACACAGTGCCACACACCTGAGGATTAGGTACGCACATCTGGACACAGTACCACACTCCAGAGGATTAGATACGCGCGTTTGCACACAGTACCATATGTCAGAGGATTAGATTCATGGCTCTGCACACCAGTACCACATGCTGGAGGATTAGATACACGCGTCTGCACACAGTACCACACGCCGGAAGATTAGATACGCGCAACTGCACACAGTACCACACGCTGGAGGATTAGATATGCACGTCTGCATACAGTACCACACATTAGAGGATTAGATACGCATGTGTGCACACAGTACCACATGCCGGAAGATTAGATACGCCTGTCTGCACACAGTACCACACACCGGAGGATTAGATACGTGCCTCTGAACACAGTCCCACACGCTGGAGGATTAGTTACGCGGCTCTGCACACAGTACCACAGATTAGAGCTTTTCTCCTGGTTTCCATAGCAACTTAGCCATTTTTCTTCACTGCTGTATGTCAGCTTTAAAGGGGCAGGGCGCTGTGGATGATACTGTTACACAAGGTCACATTCACACAGCTTTACTACAGGTATTCATAACAACCAATCAGTGATATTCAAACTAGGTTACACATCATCATATGACGCTTATAGACACACACACAAACGGCATACAAAATACACCAGTGCAAAACTGGGCAATTCTTATAGGGCCACTACACAAACAAAAAATGAATTAGTCTCGTGCGAAGCCGGGTCCTCCTGCTAGTTTTTTTTTAATAAAAATCAGATATTTTTCCTAGGTGTATATCCTAGCTTGTGACCAGGGGCGTAACTACCGTGGTAGCAGCAGTAGCAGCTGCCACAGGGCCCGGGCCATTAGGGGGCCCGGTGACAGCCGCTACCGCTGCGTTTTTTTTTTTTTTTTTTTTAAAAAGTCCGTTACGGGCCCCATTCACTTGCCGATCCTGGCTGGGCCGGGATTGGCAAGTGACACCGCGGGGCCCACAGAGGCTATCATTATACTCGGGGGTCTTTGCAGACCCCCGAGTATATTGATCGGCGCACCGGGAGGGGTAAGGTAACATAAAAAACAGTGTTACTTACCTCTCCGCGATCCTGCCAGGCCTCCGTCATTTGTGTCTGACGTCTCTGACGTCACATGACCCAGGCCAGCTTCCCGGGTCATGTGACGTCTGACGTCATTAAAGCTGGACAAGAGCGGACAGGACAGCCGACAGGAACAGGTAAGCAACTGTCTCTGTTCTTTTAATGGTTTTAATCCCCTGGGTCTCCGATTATTATACTCTGGGGTCTTTTCAGACCCCAGAGTATAATAAATGTTTATAGGTGTCCACAGTGGGACATATGGGGACACTATGGGGGATAATACTGTGTGTGCAGGGGCACTATAGGGGTTAATAATACTGTGTGTGCATTGGACACTATAGGGGTTAATACTGTGTGTGCATTGGACACTATAGGGGTTAATACTGTGTGTAGGGGAGACTATAGGGGTTAATACTGTGTGTGCATTGGAAACTATAGGGGTTAATAATACTGTGTGTGCAGGGGACACTATAGGGGTAAATACTGTGTGTGCAGGGGACACTATGGGGGATAATACTGTGTGCATTGGACACTATAGGGGTTAATACTGTGTGTGCATTGGACACTATAGGGGTTAATACTGTGTGTGCATTGGACACTATAGGGGTTAATACTGTGTGTGCAGGGGACACTATAGGGGTTAATACTGTGTGTGCAGGGGACACTATAGGGGTTAATACTGTGTGTGCAGGGGACACTATTGGGGATAATACTGTGTGCAGGGCTTACTAAGGGACATAATAGCGTGCGGAGGAGGGGGTCAGTCGAGGTCTTCGGCATCGGTTTGGGGAGGGGGGGCCCCATGTCAAAAGTTCGCCACGGGGCCCCGCCATTCCTAGTTACGCCACTGCTTGTGACTACTTTATAAATTGATTTTGGAACTATCTTCCTTGTTTCATATTTTGTAATGGCAGTTTATTAAAACAAGGACAAAGCAGGAAGGCAATTGCCCTATACACTGTCAGATAGAAATGTGGAATGTGGGTTGTTAAAGGTCATTCATTTGGATGAGAACTGTGCTGCAATAAATGCAGTCACTACACAGTGTTGAACTGCCTCCTTACTCCATACTCTGGTCCACATTTACTAATAGTTAGACACAGTGGCTAATGCTGGTTGTTAAATATGTGTATCAATGTATCTTTGTACTGTGTAATCCATGTTTCTATCACCTTTTAGTATAGTAATTTACTTTGAGATAGAATTTTACGACATAATTTTGAAGCATTTTGGTGGAAGTTGGCATATTTAAGCCATGGCTCTATCATTAAAACATTAAGTTTTTTTGTCCCTAACACATAGGAATAGCCTTAAGAAAGGCTATCCTTCTCCTACCTTTAGATGTCTTCCCACACCGCTGTTCCGTAGAAATCCCGGTTTTCCTCGGTATGCAAATGAGTTCTCTCGCAGCACTGGGGGCAGTCCCCAGTGCTCAAACAGCACTGGGGGCGTCCCCAATGCTGCAAGAGAACTCTCCAGCGCCGCCTCCATCTTCTTCAGGAACGGCCTCTCTTTGCGTCTTCTTCCAGCGGTGGCTTCATAAGGGCAAAGCCAACTGCGCATGCCACAAGAAAATGGCTGCTTACACAGTATTGTAAGCAGACATTTTTTTGTGGCAGGCGGGCATGCGCAGTCGGCTTTATTTCTGGTAGACAGGCCACTGACAATGTCTGTAAACTTTGTAATATTGTCCATTGGGCTAATTCCCATCTCTCTCTTTACCCTAGATATTGAGAAATAATTTGATAGTCTCTCCTGGAACTATGATTATGAATGTCATTGTCTTTGACAATGTTATTGTTTATCTGTATTATTTTTGGATATGTACCTCAATAAATACCTTTTAAACTAAAACAGAAAGCAGACATAAAAAATCTCAGTTGTGTGCATGAGGTTTAATGGATATACGTGCACCATCTAAATGTTAGTTTGTTTCTGTTGCATCTGTTGAGAGATGGACAGTTATGTGGACTGTTATGTGGACAATAATGAGGGATGAATAATTTGTAGCTAGTAAGTGCTGTGAACAAGTATATATGAATAATTCACTATTTCATGAGAAGGTTGCAGGAAATATAAACATTTTAACTTGTGTTTTTAAATTCGGCTTTCATAATGTGTTTTATTGCCTGGGTAAATTAATGTTCACCAAGTGGGCAGAGAATCATAAAAAACATAGCAATACCCCTATAGGATTGGTCAAGGCTAACTTCTTAAGGAACATGCCAGAGAGGACTTTTGGGTCCATTCACACAGAGGAAAATGGTGAGGAATTTGGTGTGGAATTTCAGCACTGAAAAAAAGCCTCCCATTGACTTCAATGAGTTCCTTTTTCTGCAGAAAAAGGAACCCATTGAAGTCAATGGGAGGCTTTTTTCACCACTGAAATTCCATACCAAATTCCTTATCATTTTCATCCGTGTGAATGGACCCTTGGAGGGGTTCTTCAGAATCTAAAAAAACAGGGCTTCTTTCTTCAAGAACTAGTTGCACATCTGTCCACAGGCTGTGTGTGGTTTTGGAGCTCATGCCCATTCACTTTAATGGTGCTGAGCTACAATACCATCTAAAACAACTCATTTAATGACTCATTTAATTTTTTACCTGTTCACATTTAGCAGCAGCTACTTTTTACCTTTTTCATTAACGTGACTGATACAGGTTTTGTTTTATATAGGGGAAATTACCTTTTTTGTGCTGTTTGGGGTATGTGAAAATTACTAATATCTAATTTATATAATTTTTTGCAGTGCAAATATAGCAAAAAAATAAATTTTAGCAATTTTAGCCAATTTTTTTTTTCTGTTTTAATTTTAGTTTTTAATATTAAACAACCTTTAGCAAGTAATCTACATCATTCTCAAAGGTTAACTTACCAGTTCCATTTTTTTTGTCCTCTAGATCAGGGGCATAACTATCCAAGATTGGTCCCCATAGCAAACCTTTGATTTGAGCCCCCACTCAGCATACTATCTGCTTTACTGACCCAAATGGTACTCCCATTACTGGCCCCCACATAGTACAACACCCCATTTACAAATAGAATAATGTCCCATAGTGCCCTCCATATCTTATAATTCCCCATTTACAAACAGTGTAATGTCCTACAGTGGCCCCTTCCAGATGCCTAATATCTCACAGTGACCCTTTCACGCACTATAATGTCCTATAGTGGTCTCCATACAGTGGAATGTCCCACCGTGGCCCCTTCACACAGTATAATGTCACACAGTGGCCCCTCTACACAGTATTGTTTGATGTCTTACAGTAGCCCCTAAATCAGGTATAATGTCCCATAGTGGCCTTCATACAGTATGATGTCCCAAAGTGGCCTCCGTACAGTACAGTGTCCCATATTGGACTCCATACAGTACAATGTCCCATAGTGACACCTGAACACAATATAAAGTCTCACAGAGACTCTCTACACAGTGTAGTGGCCCCTATGTATTGCACAATTTTGGGTTCGAGAGACTTTTTTCAATATAAGGGTGCATTCACACTGAGTAAACGCTAGCTTATTTTGTAGAGTAAAATTACACTTGTAAATTTTGCTATCCCATTGACTTCAATGATATTTTTTTACAAGTGTAAAAATACGCCTGTAAAAAATACGCCTGTAAAAAATACGCCTGTAAAAATACGCCTGTAAAATGTCATTGAAGTCAATGGGATAGCAAAATTTACAAGTGTAATTTTACTCTACAAAATAAGCTAGCGTTTACTCAGTGTGAATGCACCCTAACTGTTATTTGGAGTCATAGCAACTAGGAAGAAAAAGAAAGACTCATGATCATATAGTTTATTTTACTTTCTTTGACAATGATTATCTCCATTTCAATCGTTGTCTTGAGGGCAGAAAATATTTTTATACGCCAGGAACTGCACACACATGAAGCAGAAGGGAAAAGTATAAGTTCTTTACATTTCCTATTTATTTGTAAGTAATTTTTGGCTTTGGCTCAAAAAAAATGCAAACCATTATTTATATTTTATGCATTTTTTCTTTATAATTTTACAAGTTTTTACTTAAATATTTTAAATTATCTTTATTATTTACTGTGCCCTTTCAAGTTTTATTCAATCACATTTGGTGGTTTCAAATTCTTTTATCCCATTGAACTGTATATATGTTTAATAGGACTAAATGCAGCTTTTATTTTTGTGGAGTCTTTGCTATTAAGGACATTTTAGCTGATAAACATTGACCTTGTAAAGTATTGTTTGCGCAGGTTCGTGTTATGAATTAATGGGGTGTGGCTGTGACTTCATTCATAAAGACAACTAGTTTAACTTGTTTTACAGTGGTTCAATAACACACCTTCTCTCTGCTCTACATATCTAATAGGGCAGCATGGAAGAGGATTTTATATAAACCCTTAGTTCATCACAATAATCCATCTGGACAAGATACGCTTGGGTAGTGAAGGCAGTTTATTTGTTTAGTAATATATTGTTTTTGTAGTATTTGTAGTGCATTGTGCTGAACAGGATGTATACAAAGATTATGGTATCCTCTGCTTTATGGACATTTCCCACAGCTAGCTGTTACCGCCTGATTCCCAACTGAGAAGAAAAAGATATAGCTGTAAGCCAAACAGTGTTGATACTCTGTGGTTGGTGAATTTATAACATTTGAAGAATGACAGCTGAGCGTTGGTATCCTTTATATACACTGTATTCAGAAGTACGTTAGAATCAGATCCAGAGTTAGGCCAGAGCCCCTTGTCGCAAAAGCCCCGTGATTGTGCCCATTGGCGATTTTTACAGTGCCTGCAAAGTAGATGGAAACAGAGGCACTGTTTCCCTATTTACATCTTGGGAAACAGATTTGCAAAGTAGATGGGATTCTGGATAATCCCATCAACACATTGCAGAAAAATAAAAAATGCTGCGACTTCAAAATACATTGTACATTGTTGTAAATAGTAGCATATCATTTATACATACGGAAACACCGTTGGTTTCAGTGTAGGTATAATAGGGACAGAAAGTCCGCAAAGGAAAACTCTATGGACTTTCTGTGAAAAGAAAACACAATGTGTTTCTGCTGCAGTCTTTGCCTTAGTGCTTTTGCACCATAATATTTTATGATCTAAACATTTTTAAACATTGGATTTAGGCTGTGTTCACACTTTCATTGGTTATCTGTATTGTTCTGCTCCATCAATGTATTATTTATATTACTGGTCTCCTCATTTTGTGAAGACACTCCTTATGGGCATCCTAAGCCTACATTCACATAACAATGATAGTCGGCTATGTAAATGGATGCATTAAATTCAATGTATGTGAATGGGTCTGTTCACAAGACCGATTTTTTAACAGTCTATTTTTAACAGGCCATCCAAAAAATAGGTTATACCCTATTTTTACCCATTTTCAGGTGTCCCTCGATACACTCAAATGTGAGAGTGATCCTGGAATACATGCACCTGCAGGTTCAAAATGGTGAAAATTTTTTCATGGTTATTTTGTGTGAACATAACCTACGGTTCCTGGGCATGGGTGCGATTGAATCCCCTCATGTTACCATGTTGTAGGTAATAATTATTGCTTAAACACTTTCTTTGTGTAATTTTACTGTGATTTATTACATAGTAAAGGTCTTCTGAATAGGGCAGCATACTGTATATCCAGAGGTCTGATCTGGGAAAATACAAAGCTCCAAGTGTTTGACACAGAGAGTAATTTTATAAGTGAAAATGACTCCAAAAATGATTCCCCCACTGTATTCGTTCAGACATGGTGTCACATTTCATTAACAATAGGACTTGAGTATTAACATGTGCCTTCAGTCCTAGCTTGTTCATATCATCATTGAAGCATAAAAATAACTGGATGAGGAAAAAAAAAACAGGTGAAAAAAATGGAAAACACTATTAACCCCTTCCTTCCAAAAGCAGTATTTTTTTTTTTATTTTTCCATTCATGGAGCAGTATGATAACTTATTTTTTGCAGGACAAATTCGTAATGGGACCATTTAATATTCCATATAATTTCCTGGGAAGCTGGAAAACCTCCCCTATGGGGTGGAGAGAAAACTGTATTTGCAACTCTTTCTTGTAGGTTTTGTTTTTACTACTGAGCAGCCAAAATGACGTGTTGCATATTTTTTGTGCGTTAGCACGATTATGACCAAATTTATATAATTTTGGTTATGTTTTAATACCTTAAAAAAAATCCAAAACTTTGAAAAAAAATATTTTTTCTTGGATTCGCCATATTCTGACACCCATAACTTTCTATATTCCTGTGTACAGGCCTACACAAGGTTTCTTTTTTTTTTTTGTACTCTTTATTTATACCATTTTGAGGAATGCCTGATGTTTTGATTATTCATCATATGGGAAAAATATTTCTATATTTTTGTAGTATGAACTTGTTCAGATGTGCATATACCTAATATATTTATGTTTTACTTACATAATTCACAGTTTTACTTTAATTTATTTTTTTTATTGTTATTTTTAGGTTTCTCAGATGTCTTAAACCTCAGGGGCTCTGAGCACTAATACAATACACTTCAACTCTAATGCATTGCAATCTAGACTTTTATTACAGGTTGCCCAGCTCAGCCTTTAATAGGACCATATACAAGAGTAGCCTAGGAATTTTAGCCTAAGGCCCCACGTTGCGGAAACACAGCTTTTTTGTTGCAGTTTTTGCTGCCTTTTTAAGAGCCAAAGCCAAAAATGGCTACAAAAGGAATGTGAAATATAAAGAAAGTTCTTAAATTTCTCCTCAAACTGTTAGGAGTATTTAGGTTCTTTACTTTCTATTTTTCTTACCTGGGGAGTTTTTGGCTGCGCAGTGTCTGGGGTGGCATCCTGGCGCTGCGGGGTTGTCCTGTCGTGAGTATTGGTGCACACCTTCTGACTTGCACGTGCGCACTGATGGTAGGCAGCTTTATCTCCTGGTTGATTAGTCTGTCCTCCCATTTGCACCTGGGAGGAGTGGTCTCTACTCTGTATTTTAACCCATGCCTCCCATGGTTCTGTGCTGAGTGTCGCTTTTACAGAGCTAGGCCTTAGCAGGAGGAGTAGGTGGTGTTCTGGGATAGAGGAAGTTCCGTGGTTGGTTTTTTGGGAGGTTTGGGTGAACGAGTTGGTTTGTGTGTTTTCCCTTCTGTGTTCACCAATCCTCCCTCTGTGTATAATTGACTGTGTGAGTGAATTTCCTTATCCTTTGATTTCTACTCAGTTTCCCTGTGTTTGTTTCCTAGTGTAAGGTTCCTTCCCATATTGGTTTGGGGGAATCCTTTCCCACATTTTTCCTGTGTGCTGCTTGTGTTGTTAGTCAGCGCACACCCTTGTCAGTCCCTGTCAGTAGCAGCTTCACTTGTTCGTTAGGGGTGACCCCCTTTAGTCTCCAGTCCCTAGAGGTCTTATAGGGCATTCCTTCTCCCACTTCCCTCTAGGCCTACGGAATCAGTGAGAGAGGAGCTGTCGGGGTCAGGCTTAGCCTGAGTACAGCCGACCCACACCCGTGAGGCAGGGACCGGGATAGCTAGTGGGAGTAGTGCAGGGCGAGATTCCCTACTGCTATCCCTTAGCCCCGTTGCAGCTACCTGGACTGACATAACACAAACCACTCCTGGGTTTGGCTCAAAAAACTGCAGCAAAATCTGCAACAAAAAAAGCTGCGCTTCCGCAATGTGGGGTCTTAGCCTTAAACAGGCTCCCTGCTGCCTAGGCAATAGATCAGCACCCCCAGAATCTCTTTTGTGGGACAGCAATCTTACCCAAAATAGTGGCGCCCATGGCCTGTTGATCATGTTTGACCGAGGCATCAATAGGGTTTATGTCAACAATCAGTGTAGGCGATGATCATGGGCATTTCTGCCAGGTCTCCGCTGTATATTACATTTCCTGAGCTTCTGAGGAGCCTCCATATTTAAAGACCCTGCATCCATCGTAATAGTATGGAGGATGTTGGGAAAAGGGTTAAATACTATAAATATTTCAAGTTAAAAATTAATTTACTACAGTACAGGAACCTTTTATACTGAGTTTTTCGCTTCTAGGTTGTAAACATTAGTAATCTCTTATGCATACAAAACTGATTGCCTTTCTCAGGCTGGCATGGCAAAACTCTAGCAGAAGTTTTTATATAAATAGTTAACTATCAACATATTCATTTAGATGGACTGATAAAAAGACTTTTGGGGTTTCAGACACAGATATTTACTTTATTAGACATGGACCTACAGGTGAACGTGCCATTGTACAGACTTTCAACAAGACTATGTGTCTATATATAATAATGGGTATATTACTTAGGAACCCACCCAGTTTATTTTTATGTAGTGTAGACACATTGAATGGCTGATACATCTCAGCGCAGAGTCAGGCTAACCAGTATCCTTCCTCCTTGGTCCCCCATCTTTCCAATCTCCACTGAGTGGACCCCAGAAGAGAAATAGACAGAGGCAAGGGCTAGGCAGAAAACTAAGACATACATTGATGCTGTTAACATTTTAGGAATTTCTGAACAGGTCTGTAGCTGTATTGTAAACCCCCAGAATGAATGTTACTGGTGGGCCCTAGGCAGCCCAGTGCAACACTGACTGTGAGATTTATCATCATAATGCTCTGATGGTGTTTACTATGTTTGTTACTTTGTCTATTTGTTTAAGTTTAATGTCATAGAGGTAAAGGTTTTTCCTCAGTTTTATATTAGTTTTCTTTGAATCAACACAACAGAAGCCAAAATAGAACAGACCCATTTTAACTCAGTGAGGTCCAATGGGTTGTAGCATTCATTGCACAAAGGATCTGGCAATGCACTGAGGCTTTTATTATAAATCACTATTATTATAAATCACTATTCACTTTTACAGACAACCACTGAAATTCCCCTGACCCAATCAATATTACTTTGCATTTATTTTATGGTGATGGGGACCTTGTCCTTGCCCTGTGTGTGAAATGTAGCTTGGAAAGACTTCAAGGGTATACCAGGCTTTCAACTTATTACCTAGCTAAGTGATAAATGCTGGTGGTGGGCTAAATACCGGGGACACAACCAATAAAAAGAACAGAAGTCCCCTGTATGAATTGATAGGCAGGTAAGATCTACCGCACCATTCTTCTCAATGGGAGCGCTGTACTCAGCTTCTCTTCTTTGGAAATCCTGTATAGAGATGAGCGAGTACTATTTGAAACTGCCGTTTCGAATAGCACGCTCCCATAGGAATGAATGGACGCAGCCAGCGCGCAGGGGGTTAAGCGGCCGGATGCCAGCACAGGCTGTGTGCTGGCTGCATCCATTCAATCCTATGGGAGCGTGCTATTCTAAATGGCAGTTTATGCCTATCATGGGCTATGGGATCTCCATTCTCATAATTGGTGTAGGACCCAGTGATCAGATGTGACAAATTTACCGTGTTTCCCCGAAAATAGGACGTACGGCATGTAAGGCATGGCAGACATTTTGCTGCCTTGCCTAATATAAGGCGCTCCCCTGAAAGTAAGATGTAGTAAATAGAAATGAATGGAAGTAGCCGGCAAGCGTGGGGTTAATCGGCGTGCCGGGCGCTTCCATTCATTTCTATGGGAGCGTGTGTGGGCACCGACCGGAGGCATTAGCGCTGGATGTCTGCTGACACGGCATGCCGGGTGTTTAACTATGCCGGCCACCCGGAAATCGGGCGGCCGCCATAGCCGCCTGGTGGGCATTAACCCTTCTGGCGTCGGTGATCGCCGGCACCTGGAGCATGCTCCAGGGCCGACGTCACGTTGGCATGACAGCTGGGAGCCTTGTAAAGGCTCCCCGGCCTGTCTGCAGTGCTTTTCTTTTTCAGGCTGCTCTCATTGCATTAATGATCAGACCTTTGCAATTGAATTGCATTTGCAAAAGTCTGATCACTAATGCAATGCATTGCATTAGTGATCAGACCTTTGCAATTGCATTGCATTTGCAAAGGTCTGATCACTAATGCAATGCAATGCATTAGTGATCAGACCTTTGCAATTGCATTGCATTGCAAAAAAAGAGCAGAGCAGCCTGCAAAAGAAAAGCACTGCAGACAGGCCGGGGAGCATTGCATTGCATTGCATTGCATTAGTGATCAGACCTTTGCAATTGCATTGCAAAAAATCGTTATTTCTTTTGAAGGCAGGTTGCCTGTCTGTAATGTATTACAGGGGGTTAATAAATGCAATATATATATATATATATATATATATATATATATATATATATATATATATATATATATTAAAAGGTCAAATCAACCCATTTCCCTAGAACACATATAAAAGTATGTAAATACTGTGAAACACATACCGTACATGTTAGGTATCCCTGTGTCCAAAATCGCTTGCTCTACAAATCTATAAAAATATTTTTATACTGTACAGTATTTAATAAATGTTAATTTTTATATTTAGCAATATATGTGAATTCTTCTTTGAAAAAAATAAGACACCCCCTGAAAATAAGACATGGCGCATCTTTGGGAGCAAAAATTAATATAAGACATCGTCTTATTTTCGGAGAAACAGGTTATGTTCACCCTGCAACATGGACGTGAGCAAGCACTTTTTTATACGTGCAGAGGATCTGTCCAGGTTTAATGAGTTTCCTTGGTATGTAGGTGGTAGAGAGGAAGAAAGATCATTTTGATTTACACCTTAATCTACTATAAAGTTTGATATATTACATGTCTATTTTATGGTAATGCCTAGTGGCATGACAATGGTAGGGCACATTTTTTGGGGAAGGTGAGTTACTTACTGTGTGGTTTGCTTTCTTTTCTTCTGATCAATCACATGACTGTCAGGTACAATAGAGGCAGTGGTGCTGCCACTTCCTCTATTCTATACACGGCACAGTGCACATTGAGCACTGTGTATGTGAAAACAGAGAAGACAGAAAGCCTGATCTATGATGTTACTAGTTTTAGTTATTATTGTACAGCCAGATGGGCAAGATATAGTCATGTAAATCCATCCTAAACCCCCACCCCCACCCCCCGCCCATTCAGACGGTTTGCTTGTTCACAATATTTGCCAGCCTGGACATTATGCTGGGAGTATAACATGTATAACATTATGCTCTGGCAGTATAGAAATCTATGATATGACATGACATACAGTATGTCTGGAACTCGGCCATATGAATCTAGCCTTAGAGATCTGTGCTGCTTGCCTTATATACACAATAGGCAAACCTGATGCAATAAACAGGGTCTCTGTGTAGACTAAACAGCAGATGACGCTATGTATGGTTATGTATTAGTTCTACTTAGTTATAAGGTAATGGTAAAGGTCTGATAATTTTTTTGGGGTTGGATATTGAGAGGGCTGAAATCCCACCAGTTAATATTGATCCCTGCAGACTTCAAATCCCTACTGAATAAATATTTGGGTAATATTACAGCCTAACACTTCACATACCAGTCATCCTGTCTTCTAATACCTTAGTATAGTGACAGATTTATGCTGAGTTGGCTTTGACATATTGCTATTGCTGCTAGGCGATAATGTGTATTGATATATACAGACAACATCTAATATATACTATGGAAAATGTGCTGTGAGACAAAGTTCAGTTGCTAATTTATTGTCTCATGGAGAGGAGTCTTACCAGCTATTGTGCTGTTTTCATGGAGCAATAATGTCAGATGGATAAATTCCTTAGAAGCCTGACATAAGAACTTTTATTTCTAGTATAATTACATATTACAGCAAGCTTAGAAGAATCAGAAGTGTATATTGTACTAATCACTATCATTACCCAGCACAGACTATATTATTTCCAAAAGACATGGTGGCAACTGTTTGCCCCTCACCATAAGTAGAACATTGACATCTCTGAACGTCATTTGTTGGTTGCTACGAAGCCTTTCCCTGTCAAGCAGTAACAACACGGCTTAATACAAGAGTAGTGACTAAGGAACCGGCAAGTTCACCATAGAGGACAATTAACAGTGACTTGTACTGCAAAGCTGCAATTAACTGTGAATATGCTGCTCCGACTGCCGGCGTAGTGGATCCTATGGTTACGGTTGTGTGGAGCAGAAAGCTCAATTTGTACGTGACCAAAGGCACTTCACTTGCAGTGTCATTAGTTGTGATCCTACAAGGCATGCAAGCACTTCAGGCCTCTCTTTGACCTACTTATGACTAGCAACACCAGAGAAATGGCAGCAATTCCCAATATGTCAATTAAAGGGACACTCACTTTAATCCCCAGCATGTTTTCATTTGTTATGCGGAATGCAATCTATTGTGTTTCCTGCTATAACACTGTAGAAACAATCCCATTCAGTCATATGGTGCAGAAATCTCGGCAGGAAATCTGCCATGGGAAGACATCTTAATAAAGCAGAGGGGTTTTATTTTTGAGGAACCATGGTTAATAAAAAATCAGAAAACTAAGGAACTCCACACCAAAAATAATAATAATGCAAGCCCTTTGGTTCAACAGTCCATATTTACTATGTTGACTCGACCCTTCTTACAGACAGGCATAGTACACAAATATTGCTTATACACGATTGGCTTTATACAAAAATAAGATAAAATAAGATAATCCTGGGGGGCCATACGGTGGCTCAGTGGTTAGCCTTGCAGCGCTGGAGTCCTGGTGTTCAAATCCCGCCAAGGGCAAAAAAAAAAAAACATCTGCAAGGAGTTTGTATGTTCTCCCTGTGTTTGCATGGATTTCCATCCCATATTCCAAAGACATACTGATGGGGGGGGGGGGGGGGAGTACATTATGAGCTCTATGTGGGGCTCGCAATCTACATTAAAAAAAAAAAGAAAAAGATAATCCTTTCTACCATGGAGAAATTCAGTCTGTTTCAGCAGCATGGATAATACAGTAATATATTACTAGAAAGAACACTTACAAGCTCAGAATAGCCAATAGAGAAGATACTAGGAGTCATAGCAACTAAGAAGAAAAGAAGACTTCAGGCTCATTTAGTTCTCTGTGGGGAGTGATCTTCTCTTAGCCTGATGTTGATTATACAGCTTGACCGCAGTTAGGATGAAGGATCTCTGATAGTGTTCCTTCTCACATTTGGGGTGAAGCAATCAATCAATGACAGTACTACCCAGTGCTGTCATGGTCTCATACATGGGATGGGAATTATTCTCCCGCATGGAGCTCACCACGGACAGTATCCTTCTGTCACCCACCACCTGTACTGGGTGGTGTCTGTTGGGACTTAACATACTACAAACCCCTTGTTAAATCATGACTCCTTCCAAATCATAAATAAAGCACATAAACTTCAATTTATGGGTAAACTGGCATTGGCAACAGCATTTATTTTGGAAACCCAAACTTTAAAGAAGAAGACAAGACCAACAAAATCCATACCCTGATTCTTCCTTCATTCTGGAACCTTTGCCCGAATGTCAATGCATGTGACCTCATGAACCTCTACTTCTCACAGGCTCATGGAACCTTCCACGGTGCTGTGACAACTAAAAGAAAACTGAAAAGTGAAAAATTATTAACCTCTGTGAGGGCAGGGTGGGAGGGTGTTCCTTTGTCTACCTAGTGACATCAACTAATCCTCTTTCAAGCACTACCATCTTGCTCATGCAGAGACAATGTATATTCACTCTATCTATCTATCTATCTATCTATCTATCTATCTCCTATCTATCTATCCTCTACCAACTCTATCTATCTATCTATCTATCTATCTATCTATCTATCTATCTATCTATCTATCTATCCATCTATCTATCCATCCATCCATCTATCTCTCTCTCTATCTTTCATATCTATTGTACTATATACTAGGATATTGTTGATCATAAAATAAGACATTTTCTGAGTCATGCCATCCAACCCTGTTCCTGCACAGGCCTGACTTCCTTGAAATTGTGGTATAAGTATTATAAGAAAAACACAATTGACAGAGGAAAACACATGATATATAGATTTTATAATACAGGTAGGATAATGTTGTTTTGTACAAATGAGAATTGAAGAAACCTACTGTATACTTTCAAATATCAAGCTTGTAAATAATTTAATAACCAGCCATTTACATTAGTGCCTGAATTATTCATGAATAAAAATGCATTATTTAGTTTAGTTTATTAATATGAAATTATTTCATAATAAATAAATTAGATTTTTGTAATCAAGGGGCAACGTTTTAGCTGCAAAACTGTACAGAAAGACATCTAAAATATGGATGCAATAGAATACTTTTCGCTATTCTTCTTAAAGTAAACCTCTCGCCATTAAGAAAAGAGTATTTAAAACTGGGGAAGTAAAAACCTTGTACTAAGCACAATTTATTTCAAAACATAAAAATGTATATTTTCTGTTTTACTACTACTACTAATAATAATAATAATAATAATAAAGGGCTGCATTAGAGCTGAATTTCACTTGTGTTGGTGATATACTCAGGGAATTTCAGGCACTTGTGTGGTAGGCACTAGCAAATTTATAATATGCTCTTTTTTGGGGTGACTACCAGGATACCAAGGCTCTTGGAGAGCCCAGAACCATCCAAATTTCTCACCAACTTTAACAAGTGTCTTAGAGGCGTAAATTAATGCGTGTGCATACCTACTCCTGGCATCATGAAGCAGCCTGCTGCCCAAGAGGGGGACTTCAGTTAAACTCATCCGATCACTGGGTTTGGAAGCATCCTTGGTGCATCTAACATTAGGAATTACTTGAGAATTAGTGTTCCTATGAATGATCATCCAGCTAATAGTCAAGCCTTTTAAAAGGCCGTGAAAACTTTAGCCTGGTGGGGGCCCACAATGTTCATAAAGCACTGGACCCATGGTAGTCTTGATCCACCCCAGGTAGTGCTGTCCATGTTATGACTAAGGCCCATTTCCCATGTTACTCCAATTTCTCATGGTGGCCCAATACTCCAGATGTTTGTATATCATATAAATCGGCGTTACATGCAAAAGACTATTCATTTTGTTGTAGTTTTACAATATACATTTCAATATATAATCATAAGTGAGAAATGGGACTGTTAGGATCTCACTGTATCTCCCCTGTTTTCTATCATTCTAGGGTCCCTGTCAAATATAAATATGTCTATTGCAGCATTTCTTGAAGGATGCCAGGACGGTCATACGCATGCATTAGCATAGCAGCTATCCTGCCACTATAGCAGATTGGATTCAGGAACTTAACTATATTATAAGCATGGATAAACTGGTTGTGAAGGACTTCCATGATCCTTCTTTCTGTTTACCTCATCATGGTTATCTCTCCTTACATCTGTTACATCATATTTCTCAGACTTTTCTTCTTAATAGCTCATGTGGTTTGTTATGGGTTTAATGCCTTATTAAATGGGCTACTTGTCAGGATCTGAATTGTTTATAAAATGGTTGAGTGTATTTGGTGGTGTTCGTCTGGGAATTTGAGCCAGTGTCCTGTAGTTGGTTTTCTTGCCACTGAGCTATCGAGTTAGTGGTTGTATAGCTGCCTCAGTGTATACTTGAGCTTGCTTTGTGTCTCAACCCCTGTCCTCAAAACAGAAACACACTAATGCCAAACTGTGACAGGCAGCAAGAAATGGAGGACAGGGGTTGAGTAGGAATGGTGAGGGTAAAACAGACTCTCACACAGAATAAAACTCACACCACTTCCAACTCAGCTCCTGAGACTGTACAAATCCCACTAAACTCTCCTACTAAACTGGGCCAAGAATCCTAGCTGGTAACCACAAAAATCAGCGAGGACTGAAGTCAGCAGTCAGCCTTTTACAGACCCCAGAAGGAGCTGATAGGTTGACGATAGAGATGAGCATAGCTCCCGGTGCCAGGTAAGGTGGGAGGTCCAGCAAAAATTTGATGTCCCGGAAGTGTTTTTGCACCGGGAGCTATGCGGCCGAGGATATTCACTCATCTCTAGTTGACGACAATTACACAATAGCAAAGAATGCAAGGGTTATAGTTGACTAACAGTTGGTATCCATTATCTTGATTGATGTTCCTAGATTACAAAGAGGTGGCATGGCCAATTGTCCCAGTTCTTCGAGATAACAATACAAGTGTGCATAAGCCCTTACTGTTTTGTTGTTGGGTCCTTCGAGACCTTATGTTACTGTTTTACTATTCATGTTTGCTTGTTACTAGGGGCGTAACTACCAGGGTAGCAGCGGTAGCGGCTGCGACAAGGCCCGGAACATTAGGGGGCCCAGCAGGCACCTGATGTTTTGGGGTTTTTTTAGGAGTAACTCCAGCAGGTAACGGGCCCTATCTGCATACCGATCCTCGCTTCTACTCACAGCCGACGGTACTTCTCCTTCTGCGGAGGTGGCTGTGAGCAGGAGCTGGGATCATAAGTAAGGCCAGGGGCTCGCGAACCCCACAAACACCGCTATCATTATACTTGGGGCTCTTATGCTTTGGGTCTTGGGTTGCAGACCCTGGCCTATCAGATATTGATAACCTATCCTTTGAAACCCCCTTTAAGATTTCACCCACAGTGCCCACAATACAATATAGTTCCCTTATCTACATCTTCCTTTACTAATATCCCACTTTTCAACCAGTATGTTGCTTTTTGGTTGCTTGGCACATAAAAGCTGGGCAATGGCCATTTTACATGAAGCCGAAGCTTCTGTCTTGTTATAGTTTGAAAAAGAACCCTGATGTTCCAGATATTTAAAATGGTAGCAAAGAGGGCAGGTTGCACTTTACCCACTCATGGTCACAATCCTACTTATCATGTACTATCTATTATACTGTTTCTTTCTAAAGTTATAGAGAGTCCTTAGAGGCTCCAGGGCCCAATAGCTTTTGCTGCCTCTGCACCCTGTACTTAGAATGTTGTGTAGATATCACTATTTTTAGGGTCTCATGGCTGTCATTATTATGGGGATCATGTTGCTACCACTGTTTGATGGGTCCTGTGGTTGTTTGTTATCATGTAGTTGTTACTGTTATGGGGTTCTATGGATGTTACAATTTCATATAATGTGTACAGTATCTTGGCATTTTTTAGAATTTGTCAATGTAAGTGCACATTACTTAAAAAGGGTTAACCACACCCAGAATGTGTTTATTTGACATGTGTCATATGTAGAAACACAATCACAAAAATAGCATATACATGTAAATGGTCATTTAGTTGGAATATTTTTCTGCGAATAAACAAGAACACTGCAAATATCCTTGAAGTACATGGAATAGCTATTTTTACAGAACCGTGCCTTCTTTTTGCTCTAAATTGTCTTGCTTTTAGTGCCAAGATGTTAGTGTTATTGGGAATGCAAAGTTTAGTCCATCCAGCTCTAGGAGATGGCTGAAATAAGGGTCTCTTCTTACTACTGACTTAGCTCAGAAGTGGAAACATATGCATTCCCATGCAAACATGTTATTAGTTTTATAGTGCAGGATGATTCATTGCTGAATGAAGTATTTCACACACATTTATTTTAGGCCTGGTTCACATCTGTGTTCAGTATTTGGAGAATTTGCATGGGGACCCCCCGAACAGAACACCAAACACATTGACAAGTGGTGAACACTGAAAGCACACGGACCCAACAGACTATAATGGGGTCCATGTGTTTTCCGCACTCTGTCCACATGAGTCATGTGGAGAGAAAAGTAGTTCATGAAGTACTTTCCTCTCCGTATGACTCGTGCAGACACCACATGGAAAACACACGGACCCCATTATAGTTTATGGGGTCCGTGTGCTTTCAGTGCTCACCGCTTGTCAATGCGTTCGGTATTCTGTTCAGGCGGTCTCCATGCAGACTCCCTGAACAGAATACCGAAGGCAGATGTGAACCAGGCCTAAGAATTCTTTTAAAAGAATGAAAAGTTCTACTATATAGTTTAGTTTTGTCAGTCAACAGAATTAAGTGAAAAAACAAAACAGAAATCTAAATCACACGTGTATTTGCTGTGACCACTCTTTGCCTTCAAAACAGCATTTATTCTTCCAGGTACATATGGACAGGAGTGTAACTACCGGGCTGGCAGTGGTAGCAGCTGCCACAGGGCCTGGGACATTAGGGAGCCCAGTGACAGTTGCTACCACTGCAGGTTTTTTTTTTAAATAGGCCGTTACCTGTTGTTGTAACTCCAGCAGGTAACGGACCCTATTTACTGCAGCGTTGAATGCAACGGGGTGCTGCCTGAAGATGAATGTGGAGAGGAGGTGTCTCTTCCATAGTCCATCTTTTAACAGTAGTGAAGCCAGCAATTGCTGACTACACTAGTGTACCCATGCAGGGGTTGTCTGCTGTCCAGGCCCCTGCCTCCCGGCACTTGCAGTATGACGGCGGGCAGGAGAAACTTCTGTCTCCTGCCCACTGTCCTCAAGCTCTGGTACCTTCTGCTGTGTCTATCTTAGTGGTACCCCTAGAGGAGTACATGGGTGTGCAGTTTGTGTGTGAGAAAAACACGGGAATGGGGGTGCAGACTATGTGAGCAAGAGGGGTACATGTGCGTGCAGGCTGTGTGTGAGCAATGAGGGTGACGTGGGGGGCGCAGGCTGTGTATGAGAAAGAAGGGGGAATAGGTGGTGTAGGCTGTGGGTGAGCAAGAGTGTGGTCGAATGGGTGGTTCCCCCCTTCCACGTCAACCTTTTGCTCACACATAGCCTGCATACACATGTACCCCTCCTGCTCACCTAGTCTGCACCCCCATTCCCCCCTTTTTCTCACACACAAACTGCACACCCATGTACCCCTCTTGCTCACTGTCTGCAACCCCCATTTCCTCCTCTTGCTCACAGTCTACCTAGTAGCACCCCCTACTCTTCCTCTGCTTTTTTTTAATGTTTTCACACAGATTCAAGCCCAAAGTTTGGGCTGAATCAATTCACTCATCTCATGTTACAGCACATGTAGTATTTAATACTCTGAGGGATCTAGATGGAGTTTAACAAATTTAACCTCATCTTGCGGGAGGAATTTTTTTTAACTCCCCACTTTCTGAAATGCATAACTTTTTAAAATTTTTCCATTCACAGAGCAATATGAGGGGTTATTGCTTGCTATCATTTATTGCTATGTACAATGTACTGGGAAGCTGGAAAAATATTCAGAATGGGATGGAATTGTAGAAAAATTGGGCTTTGTTTTTACTGCTTTCACTCTGCAGCCAAAATGACATGTCAGCTGTATTGTATGTTTTGTTCGATTCTGGGGATATCAGATTTATATGGTTTTATTTATATTTCAATGCCTTAACACAAATGTAAAATTTAGCAAATTGTTTCTAAAAGTCGCCACATTTTTGACACCTGTAACTTTTTATTATTTCCGTGTCTGGGGGTGCATAGGGCGTCTGTTTTTGCGTGGCCAGGTGTATTCTTTAGTTATGAAATTAAGACACTAAATGCTATACTATATACAGTAAGTAAGACACTATTACCTATGAACAGTCTATTACCTGGGAAAGGGGGGGGGGGGGGGTATTCCAACACTATTGCCTATTGGAGCACTATTTTAATGGTCCTTTGAAGATAAGATAAGGCTGATGGGGCCCTAGCAGAAAATGAGTTTGACATCCCTGCTATATAAATTTACAAAGTGTAATATGCATCACTGTTGTCTCCGTTGTTTCACCGATAGCCCATAGGAAACTGCAAGGTTATTCTTCAACTATAACATACAGGGCACGTACTGAAATCAATGATTGACCATTCCTTTTATTACTTTATTTTCCGTGCTGTTCTTTAATACTCTTTCTGTCTCTCAGAACAGTGATTTACAGGCTGCCCTGTATAACTGCATATATATAGATGCCTGTTAATGGAGTGGGAGGAGATGAATAGAGAGGTGTAGAGAGTGTGCACTTCTAATACATGAAACCTATAAACTGTGGAACTAGTGAAAATACACCAGAATTCTGGGGCAATTTGCAACACAATTGCTGTCTTAATTGCTTTACAACATATTTATTAACTGTTGTAGACACTTCCCGTGACTTGTTTGACTATGTCACATAAACTTACAGTATACTAGATAGTCTAAAGATATTCCTCCATCTAGATGTTATCCTCCATTTACTTTCACTACTTCCACAGATAACCACAGGTGACAGGCTTATACAGGTTCAGTTCATATGACCTTATTGATTAAAAGATGGCTGGACCATTGTATCAAGCAAGCCCTCTTAACTCTTGCGTCACCGCTGTTTCCTCATAGATTGTAAGCGCTTGCGAGCAGGGTTGTTTTCTATGTTACTTATTTTGTTACAGTCTAGTGATATTGTCTGTTCATGTCTCCTCTGATTTGAAGCCATGCTGAAGATTAGGTTTCTACTCTATAAATAAAAATTATTCTTATTATTATACCACAGTCAGGCTGTATAATCAACATCAGGCTAAGCGAAGATCGCTCCACACAGAGAACTAAATGATCCTGAAGTCTTTCTTTTTCTTTTTAGTTGCTATGACTCCTAGTATCTTTGTCTATCTATCTATTTTCTTATAATATATTACTGTATTATCTACACTGCTGTAACACAATGAATTGCCCCGCAGTGGGTCTATTAAAGGATTATATTATTCTATCTTATGACCTGGATTTACCATCCAACATTAACAGCTGTGATACCTTTTTTTTGTCTGTCCAGTCTAGTTTGCATTGTCCATCTATTAAACAGTATTAGTAAATCTGCACCTTAGTCTGATGTATTATTTCAGTGCTCGTAGAAGCCAAAAGGTAGAATTGATTTTGTGCCTATTTAGTTTCTGCTACTGTGAACATTAAGCAGTAAATGCTACCCATGAATACTATAGAACAGCTTATTAAACTGACAGATGCACTTTAAACAGACAAACCTATGTATTAACTATACATGCTCTAATACAGCATATTCTGTATGAAAAAATAGTAGCCAAGACAACACGTGTTTTCCCTATTTGAACTTACTCGACGCATACAGACCAACTGCTGCTTGCTTGCGTTGGTTCAGAAAAAATTTCCCCTTGAAGCCATTGTTAGTACAAGAACAAATTGCTATGAATTCTGTTTTAGGATGCCTGCCTGCTTAGTGAAGAAAGACATAACGCTGTTATTGCTGTTCTCAAGGCTCACCACTCCTACACAAACCTATTACCTCCCCTGAATACATTCAAGTCTCATTTTTCATTAGAAAAAGCAACAGTCTGCTAAATGTGTGTCTCCCATTGTAAGTGAAGAAAGTTCATTATCCTGGACTTTCCATTGTATTGCTGAGATTTGCAGGTTGCAGCCCTTCAACAACCTTGACATTTTCTAAATTAAATAACTAAGGTCCTTATAAGGTAATTCCTTACTAATATTTGAAATATTTATACTTAAAATTTGGATTCCCAAGGATTGATCTCCGGATTTGCAGTTGTTAGCTGTCACATTAACATGTTTATATCTCTTTTAGGATTGCAGTTTTTCTGTTCTGTTGACTATAATGAAGTCCATCAGGTTCCATTAATGGTATCCATAATTTGCAGCACTTTTTCATTCTGGATTTTTGACAGAATTTGTAGAGAAACGTGGCACTGTTTCTGATAAAAAGCAGCCATGTTTTTTCCAGTATATGTATATGTCTACTTCTTTCCAGAAACAATGCCCCTTTTGTCTATATGCTGTGCATGGTATTGCAACTCACACCCATTCATACTTTAATAACCAACATATCTCATGACAATACTAATGCTGATCCTGGAAAAAAAATAACTTTTCCATCAACATTTCTGTTTCAGCATACATGAATTAGCATTTCTATAAAATTGTAGCCCTGTTTGTGACCTTAGAGGCAATTCACATGCCCAGAAATGTATTTTCCATCTTTACATGAAGCTACTTTGAAGCATTGCAGTGAATCAATGCCTTCATTTACTGACTCTGCACATAGGGGAATTTGGTAACTAGTAATTGGTTAATACAAACCTAATATTAGAATTGTCTTAGAAAATTCTGAGAACCTGTCATCTACTCTACAAATTACTTTATGACAGCCCCATACACAGAACACAAATTGCTGTACAATGTGTTTGCGGGGAACTTCAAATTTCATGCAAACTGTGTTGAACATCAAAATATGTATCTATAAGGTGATGTGTCATGAAATCCTCTGACTAAAAGTAACTTATACATAACATATACCGTATATACTTGAGTATAAGCTGACCCGAATATAAGCCGAGGCCCCTAATTTTACCACAAAAAACTGGGAAAACATTGACTCGAGTATAAGCCTAGGGGGGAAATGCAGCAGCTACTGGAAAATTTCAAAAATTAAAATGGTCGGAGATTTTGGGAGCAGTAGATGCTGGGAAAGGGGAGGGGGTGTTTTGGTTGTCTGTCTGCCCCTTCCCTGAGCTTGAGGACTGTTTTTTCTTCCCCCACTTGGAATTCAGTCTGGCTGAATATAGGGTATCTGCAGTGCTCCTATTAACCCCTTCCTGACGGAACAGCAGCACTGCAGATACCCTATATTCAGTAGACTGGGCACTTTCAGACACAGGGATACCTAATGTGTATGTGTTTCACAGTAATTTTCTACTTTTATATGTATTCTAGGGAAAGGAAGGATTTAGAACTTTTATTTTTTTATTTATTTTATTTTATTTTTTTGCACTATTTTATGGGAGATTCTATACATTAATATTGTGGCTGACTCGAGTATAAGCCGAGGGGGGCTTTTTCAGCACAAAAACTGGGCTGAAAAATTCTGCTTATACTCGAGTATATACAGTACATTGTAATCAGACTCTTGAATGGAAAAGCATGACTTGAGAAGAGCTGATCTAGGGGTTCTCCCTGACCACCAACCTAACTGTGAATAAATGCACAATAAAGCAATATTTTATTGGAAAGGTGAATGGTCACAGCTTTATTTAAAATTTCTTAATAAAATCTATAAAAACATAACTTTAGAAAAGCGCACAATACAAATTAAATTATTTTAAAATCAAACATTAATGCTGGAAACGAGTCCTTGAAAACCACTACATTTACTTCTTGACCAAAACGTAAATAGTATCATTCAACCATTAGCCACAAACCTTTTACCTTTAACGTAAAGCGGTGTAACCATGGTAACCAATGCCAACTCAAATAAATTGCTTCCTAGGGTCTGTCCAATAGAGAAGCCCCAACATAGTATATAAATATACTGCAAAATACAACCTTTACCGTCTCAAAGCATGCACCTATAAAACATAGCCCCAACGATGCAGGTCTGAAAATACAGATGTGCCTCTCCCACATCAACCCCCAACCCCTAACCAGTGCACCATCATCTGAGCTGGATCTAGACCTAAATATCTACTGCAGAGAAGAACTTCTGTCCGATTCTCGGCCCAATGTACATGCACATGTCCTATGATCCAGATGGAGAATCTAGTAGAATCTAGAGAACAAAGCAAACAAGAACCCCACAACGAAATACCCATTAAACCTCAATAAGATGTGGACTCACATACTGCTGAAAACACCCCGGTTCTCAATGGCAGATCCACTGAACAGCCTTATAACCCAATCCATACCAAGCACAAAAAATGATGGCAAGTTGCCCGTCAGCCTCCTAAATCGTTACTCCGCAGGCAACCCTGATAAAGCGTTCCATATTCCATAAATCTAACTGCTTCTGTGAGCAAGTGCAATTCCATATTGTCAATTGATTCAGACAACTAAAGGGTCCTACCTTTCAGCCAAAAAATATGCTCCCTAACCGCCAAATCTTCCTTATGCTGATGCCGAAGCCGAATATTGTAATGTGGCCTATGAACCCCTGTCATCGCTATCGCCAATTTCTAGCAGAAAACCTGCCTATGGGCTTCATCCTACAAGTAAAATTCAACTGGTCAACAAACAATTGTAAAGCCTGCAAGAGGATTTTGACCTTTATTAACTCTTCATGCACCAAAGGCCCAGAGCTCGGCACTCTGGTACAAACATTCCATGTGCACAGAATCAATTTAGTTTTGCCCCAGGCAACCAAACCCCAAAACGATGAAAAACATTCGACAACGCCTTCAATAAGATCAAATGTGTCCAAAAATAGGAAGTAACCAAATAGTGAATAATGTGCCTGCAATCAGACACTTCCCAAATGAACCCTCCCCAAAATCATGTTAAATGCCTCAAAATAGGCATATGAGATGGAGCAGCCCATGGGGAGGCACCTCTCCACATAACAACCATCTCAAAATTGTAACCCAGTATTGACATCAAATTCAGATGAATGGGCCACAGACGGTTAGCCAAATCAATTTCCTCTTTCAACATCAATGTCCATCAACTGCTGTTCGCACCAAGGCCACTGGCACATCAAGCAACGTGTACGATACACTGGACAGTGTATACAAAAACAATGTATAATCCAGATCTTGCCAGGTTACTTCTTAGGCACCAACCCAAGCAGAGAAACAACCAAATTAACCCTTTCCTGACATCCGCCGTACTAGTACGGCGCATGTCAGGTGTTTAACTATGGCGGCCGCCCGGGAGTCGGGCGGCTGCCATATCCGCCGGGTGTCTATTGTGTTACACAGTAAACAGCCAGTGCTAATGCCTCCGATTGGTCCCTGAGACGACATTTTCCCGGCGGCACATGGGTGCCGCCATTTTGCCGGTGATGTCCAGAGCCGACATCACATTTCCATGACAGCTGGGAGCCTTGTAAAGGCTCCCCGGCTTGTCTGCAGTGATTTCCTTTTGCAGGCTGGTCTATGCAGCCTGCAAAAGAAATGATTTTTTGCAATGCATTGCAATGCATTAGCATTGTAATGCATTGCATTAGTGATCAGACCCCCTGGGGTTCAAGACCCCTAGGGGGTCTAATAAATGCGAGAAAAAAAAGAAAAAAAAGGTAAAAAAAATATAATTTTTTTTTAAAAAGTATTAAAAATTCAAATCATCCCCCTTTCCCTAGAACATACACTCACCGGCCACTTTATTAGGTACACCTGTCCAACTGCTCGTTAACACTTAATTTCTAATCAGCCAATCACATGGCGGCAACTCAGTGCATTTAGGCATGTAGACATGGTCAAGACAATCTCCTGCAGTTCAAACCGAGCATCAGTATGGGGAAGAAAGGTGATTTGAGTGCCTTTGAACGTGGCATGGTTGTTGGTGCCAGAAGGGCTGGTCTGAGTATTTCAGAAACTGCTGATCTACTGGGATTTTCACGCACAACCATCTCTAGGGTTTACAGAGAATGGTCCGAAAAAGAAAAAACATCCAGTGAGCGGCAGTTCTGTGGGCGGAAATGCTTTCTTGATGCCAGAGGTCAGAGGAGAATGGCCAGACTGGTTCGAGCTGATAGAAAGGCAACAGTGACTCAAATAGCCACCCGTTACAACCAAGGTAGCCAGAAGAGTATCTCTGAACGCACAGTACGTCGAACTTTGAGGCAGATGGGCTACAGCAGCAGAAGACCACACCGGGTGCCACTCCTTTCAGCTAAGAACAGGAAACTGAGGCTACAATTTGCACAAGCTCATCGAAATTGGACAATTGAAGATTGGAAAAACGTTGCCTGGTCTGATGAGTCTCGATTTCTGCTGCGACATTCGGATGGTAGGGTCAGAATTTGGCGTCAACAACATGAAAGCATGGATCCATCCTGCCTTGTATCAACGGTTCAGGCTGGTGGTGGTGGTGTCATGGTGTGGGGAATATTTTCTTGGCACTCTTTGGGCCCCTTGGTACCAATTGAGCATCGTTGCAATGCCAAAGCCTACCTGAGTATTGTTGCTGGCCATGTCCATCCCTTTATGACCACAATGTACCCAACATCTGATGGCTACTTTCAGCAGGATAATGCGCCATGTCATAAAGCTGGAATCATCTCAGACTGGTTTCTTGAACATGACAATGAGTTCACTGTACTCCAATGGCCTCCACAGTCACCAGATCTCAATCCAATAGAGCATCTTTGGGATGTGGTGGAACGGGAGATTCGCATCATGGATGTGCAGCCGACAAATCTGCGGCAACTGTGTGATGCCATCATGTCAATATGGACCAAAATCTCTGAGGAATGCTTCCAGCACCTTGTTGAATCTATGCCACGAAGAATTGAGGCAGTTCTGAAGTCAAAAGGGGGTCCAACCCGTTACTAGCATGGTGTACCTAATAAAGTGGCCGGTGAGTGTATATAAAAGTAGTTAAAAACTGAGAAACACATACATGTTAGGTATCTCCATGTCCAAAATCGCCCGCTCTACAAATCTATAAAAATATTTTTCCTGTACAGTAAATGCCGTAGAGGGAAAAATATTCAAAAGTGCCAAACCGCCGTTTTTTCACTGTTTTGATTCTGATAAAAATTTGAATAAAAAGTGATCAAAGCAATAACATTTCCCGAAAATGTTAGAACTGAAAAGTACACCCGGCCCTGCAAAAAAAAGACTCCCTATGCATCCCCGTACACTTACGTATAAAAAAGTTACGGCTGTCAGAATATGGCGACTTTTAGAAAAAATTTTTTTTAACAGTTTTGGATTTTTTTTTAAGGGGTCAAAATTTAAATAAAACCATATAAATTTGGTATCCCTGGAATTGTACCGAAACACAAAATACAGGGGACATGTCATTTTGGCTGCACAGTGAATGCCGTAAAACGGAAGCCTGTTAGAAAGTCGCAGAAATGCATTTTTTCTTCAAATCCACCCCATTCTGAATTTCTTTCCAGCTTCCCAGTACATTCTACAGAATAATTAATGGTGGCATCATGAAGAAAAAATTGTCCCGCAAAAATTAAGACCTAATATATGGCTCTGGGAGTGGAGAAATAAAAAAGTTATGGGGTTTAGAAGGAGGGGAGTCAAAAACGAAAAACGAAAATCAAAAAAATGCCATCGGCGGGAAGGGGTTAAATACTTGTTTGTTTCATCTTTGGGCATTGAGCTTTTGCCACTTGATACCCTTCTGTCTTTTACTGGAGCGGCTTTTGCCCCACTGGCCAGGGGAAAGGTTCAATATAAGACCCCCTTAATTCCATTGCAAGTGGGTTCTACACATTCGAAGGTCATAAACCTTTTTGTTATGGAGCATCTGTCTGCTGATGTTATTTTGCGGTTCCCCTGGCTGAACCTCCATAACCCTATTTTTGATAAAGTTGGTAAAGTGGGGAGATCAGTGCTCATCCCACTGTATTATGTTGCATTCCTTAGATTATGTCAGTGAGGAAAAGGTCTCAGCTACTAAAAGTTGTGAACGCCCCTCCGGTATTAAAACCTGGTGGTATCAGAAACGCCAGGTGAATTAAAAAATGTTTGCCTGGTCCTCAAGCATCTGTGTAAAATATAAGGCAGGGAAAATTCAGAATCCCTCTAGAACTGGTTTGTCTGGTGAGGGTCCGGTGGCCCCTCATAAAAGGGGGGGGGGGTACTGTAACATCTCTGCCTGTTCTGGTCTCTGCGCTGCCCTCTTCTCGCATTCTGTGGCGCAGGAGGCGTGCACAGTTTGATAACTTGCTTACAGTTTTTAGTTGCATTATCTGAACACTGTCTTATTCCTTCACCTCGTTAATTGATTTTTCCACCAAACCCTTCTCCTTCACCTTCATTTCCCTCTGCTCCTCTAAGAGTTAAGTTTTATTTTGCCCTGTGATTGACAGCCTGCTTTCCTATCGGGTTCAGGGTGGGTTCTTCCTCCCTATTTATTCACATTGTTCACATTCACACCAGTACTTGCTATTGCCTTGTGCGTACTTGCTTTTTGCGGTCACTATTCTTGCTTGCATTCTAATTCTTGACCTCTGGCTTTCCCTACTGACTATTCTTTGGACTCTGATTTGGCACTGCATTGCTCGACTGTTTACTGACCCTTGGCTAGCTGACCTCCCTTTGTTGTTGTTCGTCTTGTCTGCGTTGTGTATCACATATACAGGAAGGGATCGTCTTCATGGTTGCCGCCTATTACGTAGGATAGGGCCTGGCAATAGGAAGGGACAGTTGGGGGCTTCAGCTTAGGGCTCACTGTCTCTTGTGTCCTGCTCCAGGGTTTCCAGCAGCTACTGGGGAATTGCTGTCCTAGCAATTCCCTAACATCCTCCTTATAAATAATAGGTCCCTTCTTTATAAAGAAAGGGAAACTATTTTATAATAGGCAGGGGGGATGGGGACTATTAATTATAAAAGGGAAATATTTAGAAAAGAGAGAGAACGATTAGTAATAAGGGGGACCATTATTTATAAGGAGGGACAATTACTGATAAGGTATGCAGATGGGGGTACCGAGCGCACAGTTGTAAATCTGTATTCTGCTGGAAGATGATTCCACTCTGTGGAGGAATAGGATGGATTAGTAGGTAGCTGCTGGGCTCTTAACATCCACAAGGGATGAAAAATGGACAGGATCCTGGACCAGTAAAGAGGCACCGCACTTACTCCCAGAATGTTCAGTAAAACGTAGCTTTATTGATAAAATACACATGTAAAATATACGTATGTGTAGTTTATCAATTTCAATAAAGCTATGTTTTACTGAACATTCTGGGAGTAAGCGTGGTGCCTCTTTACTGGTCCAGGATCCGATCAAATTCCTGATAAGGTGCACTATTTATAAGCAGGGACCCTTATTTATAAGGGGACATTATTATTTATAAGCAATGACTCTTAGCCCCCCTTTAAATAATAGTCCCTGCTTATAAATAATAGTCCCTGCTTATAAATAATGAACCCGTTATAAATATTATTGATAAGGGTGCAGTTACCTGTGAACAGGAACTATTATTCATAAGAATGAACTATTATTTATAAGTGCAGGGGCATGGTCACATATATAGTATGGGGCCAGTAAGGCTGGTTTAAGACCAACGCTTCAACCCCATTTTGGGACAAGTGGATGGAGACCCAAATGCAGGTGTGACCCTAGCGCAAGAACGGATTATGCTATATGGGGGCCATTTTAATTTGTGTGGGTCAGATATGTTTAAGTGGTGGAGTTCGGGGGGGGGGTTGGGCACTTATGAAACTTGTACTGGTCCAACCAATGGCTACCACTCAGGCAGACATGTCCTCCGGCCTAATTCTTCATGTTATTCATGCTGTTCTGTGACTTATTTTGCTACAGCTACCCCCAGAAAGATCCATCATATTCTACTATTCCTTACTGTTGGTGCCACAGAGTTGGCATAATAAAAAGACAAACAAGCATACCATTGTTACTATGAGTACCAACGTCATTTGGGTATCACATCTGCTCCTATTAAGGGATAATTTTTGGAGACTTTTTTTTTCATATATATATATATAGATATATATATGTATGTATAGGTTAATCAGTGGCGTAACTACCACCATAGCAGCGGTAGCAGCTGCCACAGGGCCCGGGACATCAGGGGCCCGGTGACAGCTGCTACCGCTGCTATCATTATTCTCGGAGGTCTTTTCGGACCCCCGAGTATAATGATCGGGGCCCCCTGTTGGTGGAATACTTTCCACCAACAGGGGGCCCCGAAGCTGCAGCAACGGCTGAGACACAGGAGCTGCAGGTCTGGCTCCTCTCAGCGCTGCAGGACGTCCCCCCCCCTCTCTCTCCCCCCTCCCTTTCTCTGCTGTCCTCTGCCCACCAATGAGAGGAGGAGGCGGGGCTTATCCCTGCCGAGCTCCTGCCGTCTGCACTGGAGGAAGAAAGGAAGAAGGAAAATGAAACTAAAGCTACACAGGTACGTACTGGGGTTACTTATTAATGTCAGGCATATGGGGTGATTACTTGTGTTTTAGTAACTCCATGTGCCTCATATTAATAGCAGTTAACCCCATCATCTCCCTCACATTAACCACCGTTTGCCTCACCATAAGAGTTACTGATATGTGAGACATATGGGGGTAATAATAATGAAGATACTTTATTATTACCTCCATGTCTCTCACATATCAGTAACTCTTATGGTGAGGCACACAGGGGTTAATGTGAGGGAGATGATGGGGTTAACTGCTATTAATATGAGGCACATGGAGTTACTAAATTGTAATGCACAGGGCCAGATTTTTTATCCACAATTTGTCCTGGTATAGCGGTCAGCGGGTGACGTGACAGTATTTAGTGGCCCCTACAGGACTAAGGGACATAATACTGTGTGCAGTGGCCACTATTGGGTATAATACTGTGTGCAGGGGCCACTATTGGGTATAATACTGTGTGCAGGGGCCACTATTGGGTATAATACTGTGTGCAGGGGCCACTATGGAACATAATAGAGCGCGCAGGAATGCATAGGAGGGACTCGGTCGAGATCTTCGGTGTCGGGGGGGCCCCATGTCAAAAGTTCGCCACAGGGCCCCGCCATTCCTAGTTACGCCACTGAGGTTAATCCTTCATCACTCCAACTGACAGCCACCCTTGTCAACACCAATATGTTAAAACAGGCCTAGCTTATCCCAAAGTAAGACACATGAATTTATTAATTATTATTATTATTATTATTCCTTCAAGTGCATTTTGTGTGACAAATCACAATTCAGTCTACATAAATACCATGCCGACATAGAAAAAGAAAATTCAAGATATCAATTTGGAACACATGATAAAAGTTTATCTTGAACAGCAGTCTTTAATCTTCAAGGCTGGTTCCAGATGTTAATATTATATCTCTGGGAATGTTTATCCTTAGAATCAGCCTTCTTGGTTACAATTCATAAACAGCATAAAAATAATCAGTTCTCTGTAATTTCCATTTTGCTCATAAAATTAAGTTTAGCTAATACAAGCTTTGCCTGTTATAGGATATTATTTACATATACTAAATCTAATAGGATTAGGAAAATTTTGTAAGTTTAGGTCCTATATGGAAGGATAAAATGTATCAGAATTCTGGCATATTTTGCACAAAAAAATCTGTCTTAACCACTTCAGTACCGGGCCAATTTGTGGTCCAGGACCAGACACATTTTAGGTTTATTTTGTATGTGCGGTTTTGAGGGCTGTAACATTTTTCCCGTATGTCTCAGTCAACTAATTTTTGCGTCTTTTTTCGGGGACACATAGGGCTTTATTTTTATGTTATCTTTATTTTCAAATGTGTTTTAATTTTTTTTATATCTGGAAAAATATAAACAAAATAGGAGGGAAATTGTGTCTGGTTTTCAATTTAAAAAAAAAAAAAAAAAAAAAAAAAAAATAACACAAAGTGTCACTGAAAAACTTTATAATATAGTTTTTCCTCTCCGTTACGGTAATTTTTATTTTGTATGGTGTCGTCGGGGGTGGGGCTATAACCTTTAATAACGGCGTTTTATTAGCGTATTATTTATTTATTTTTTATTATTTTATTTACATTTTTTAAAAACTTTTTTATTATATTTTTATTTTATTTTTTTCCCAGATTGTGTCCCCATAAGGTGATAAAAGACCTTTGGGGACATCTGATCACTTATTTTTTTGTACTGGAGGCTGATTTCTCCTATAACTGGGGCTGCTACATTTAACCTCCAGCCTCCAGGAATCCAGCCTCCTGCACACTGTATATACAGCTTACTGAGCTGATCTGAGTCCTGTAGGACCCAGCAGCTCTTGTAAGACTCTGCTCCCGGCGGATTACGTGTCCGCCGGGTCAGAGGGCAGCTGAATTATGGCTGCGTCCATAGCTGTGTATACAGTGCACATTGAGCGCTGTATACACAGCGATCGAGATAGCAGGGGAGGTAATAAATCTGCCTTGTCTTCTCTCTGGGAGCTCCGGCTGAAGTTACAGCCGGCTCCTAGTGAAAGCAGCTACACGATCTCCGTGCAGCTGCTGTGTTCTGATGGACGTACAGGTACGTCCTGGCAGAACTAGGCAACCACTTCCCGGACGTATATAGTCTATGGGCGGTCCGGAAGTGGTTAACATGCTTGGCGCCACAATTATCAAGAGTTTCAGAAACATTTTACATACGTTTATGGCTTGTACAAATAAGGGGCATCGCTTAGCAGGATAGAGATGTGACATATCAATGAGCGGTGCTTAAGTTGTAACACGATGCTCCAAAAATGGGCATCTTTTTCTCATAATCTAAGGCAACTAATAATCGGTGTAAATTTAGACTAAACAGCCTAAACATTCACCAGATTTAACAAAT
This sequence comes from Leptodactylus fuscus, assembly GCF_031893055.1. NCBI lineage: Eukaryota > Metazoa > Chordata > Amphibia > Anura > Leptodactylidae > Leptodactylus > Leptodactylus fuscus. The sequence continues at coordinate 183,953,815 of NC_134265.1, forward strand.
AGCATTAGTCAATTGGACAAATTTTACTCAGACGTTCAGGATGTCTAATCTGTGTCTGAATCTCTGTCTAAAACTGAAACTGTTAGTGAATCTGAACCTGGTATCCTACACTAATAGACTTTGATGCACCTTCAGGCTCTGTGCACTTTTGGGCTCGGTCTGGGTCTTTGGAAAAGTATCCCAATCAAAAGTAAGTAGTATAGTACTCCCTATAGAGAGATTTATTATACCTTGTATGTCAGTCACCCAACCCCCGTGCACCAAGTGACTCATTCACTTAAGACTTCAAAATTTCAGGTACATAAGTAAAGAAAAGTAAAGAAATTAAAGAAAACATGCTATTTGTAGGCTTGCTGGATATAGTAGAGCATATATAATATATATAGACTAACGTATATTGTAGGCATGCATGCTAAAAGTACTGAACACAAGTAGGAGAGACAAATATAGAAAATATACAAAAAAAGAGAGGCAAGAAAGTTCAAGCAAGAACAACTAGGCCCTATGTAAATAATCCTGGTGCTATAATTGGTCAAAGGGGAAGCATGTCATGTACACCAGACACGTTGAAACTTTTCAAGACAGATACAGTAGCGGTATACAATATTTTCATATGATATGGTAGTATTCACTAGTTTACGCCATTGGGATAATGAGGGTGTATGTCCACCATGCACTAGTCGAAACGACTAGTCCTCCTCAGGGACCGGGTCCTAATGGCAAAAACTTGGTGTAGAATAGAGGGGCCTGGCAAGTACACCCCGAAGAGGATCTAACACCTTGACCCATAAGGAGGAAACAGCTAGACACAACCGAATCAGATGCAAGAAGTCAGCGTGATCTGCAGCACATCTGTGGCAGCAGTCTGCATCCAAGCACCCCACCTAGTGCAACCTCACAGTTCACTAGTAACTAATTTATTGACACCTGCAAATGGGATTCCATGGCCATCGCCCAGCCATCTTCAGACAGTGAGGAGATCAGATGTTTCCACCTAGCCTCTATTGATAATGGCGAAAGGCACATCCTTCTAGAAAATAGGTGAGTGTAGATGGTAGGTGAGTGTAGATGGTAGATACCAAGCCTTGTAGACCCTGACAGCGCAGCATCCCAATAAGGTGATATAAGAAGAAAGGTCCAATACATAACGGGAACTGGGAAGTAAAGGCGTAACGGCATGGTGTAACTGAATACATCTAAACACCTCTCGCTAAGACACCCCATAGGTCTCCTGCAATTCCAGTAGTACCATAATACAATTTAATCTAATCTAATCTAATGTGCTTTATCTGCACTAGTAATAAATGTGCTATTAACCAGAACGTACAATATATATGATGTCTATGCAGTCACACGCCTTCAATTACTACCTACACTTATAGACAATGATCAAAAGACAGAAAAAGCAGCTTTAGAATTGGCTTGGTTATTCATGATCCACTTTTTCCTACTCAAGGGAACAAAGGCCCTATATAGTGTATTTACATTGGGGTTTTCTGTGGTACGTTTATGACCCTCAATTACAGTTATATGTTTAGGGACTGACATATTGGCGATTTAAATACATACAAGGTTTCCATAACAACACTGGACAGGACTCCAAAGCAGACTGGTTGTCATTAAAATCTCTCACTTATGCAGCCTAAGGGTGCATTCACACGGAGTAAAATGGAGTGTAATTTGGAGCGTTTACGGAGCGTATACGGAGTGTATACGGAGCGTTTACGGAGCGTTTACGTAAACGCTCCGTAAACGCTCCGTATACGCTCCGTAAACGCTCCAAATTACACTCCATTTTACTCCGTGTGAATGCACCCTAAGGCTGCATTCACATGGAGTAAACGCTGGCGTTTTTTGTGTGTTTTTTGCACATAGCGCCGCGTTTACGCCGCGTAGCGTCGCGTTAACGCCGCGTATACGCCGCGTTAACGCCGGGCAACGCCACCGCTAAATAGCGCGGCGTTAACGCGGCGTATACGCGGCGTTAACGCGACGCTACGCGGCGTAAACGCGGCGCTATGTGCAAAAAACACACAAAAAACGCCAGCGTTTACTCCATGTGAATGCAGCCTTAGGGTGCATTCACACTGAGTAAACGCTAGCTTATTCTGAACGTAAAACACGTTCAGAATAAGTGGCGTATAAAGCAGCTCCATTCATTTCTATGGGAGCGGGGATACAAGCGCTCCCCATAGAAATGAATGGGATGCTTCTTTCACTGCGAGCAGTCCCATTGAAGTGAATGGGGAGTGCCGGCGTGTACGCTCCGGTATGAGCAGAGCTTGCCGTATACGCCGGCACTCCCCATTCACTTCAATGGGACTGCTCGCAGTGAAAGAAGCATCCCATTCATTTCTATGGGGAGCGCTCGTATCCCCGCTCCCATAGAAATGAATGGAGCTGCTTTAGACGCCGCTTATTCTGAACGTGTTTTACGTTCAGAATAAGCTAGCGTTTACTCAGTGTGAATGCACCCTTAGATATTTCTCCTGTAAATTCTGCATATACCAACACAGAAGTAAGATATGGCATAATTGAACAATATGAAACACATAAGATATGAAACTGTTTTGTAATATGTCTTAGGCCAGGTCCCCACGTGGTGTATATGCAGCGGTTTACAGTCCTTGCCCCAGTTTTCTCTGTAGACTTACTTACGTGCCATTGCATTGGCGTCGTGGTTTTTCCAGCAACATTTTTTTCCTGCGTCCCGCTACATGAGGCCTTAGCCGTAAGGTCATTTATTCATTTTCTTTTAACACATTTCACTATTATTTGGTTGTCGCTGTTATTTAGCGCATTATGACTGCTACTGTATTATTTTAAAGGGGCTCTATCATTGGGAAAAGTCATTTTTAACTAATCACATCCTTGCACAGACTTTAGAAATGCTACTTCACACCTACCTTTAGTATGTAAATTGCGTCAGTGGTTTCTGAATAAGTCAGTTTTTATTCATATGCTAATGAGCTTCCAGCCAGCACAGGAAATTCCCAGCAGCACTCGTGTCTCCTTCTATCTCCTATGTGTGTGTGCAAACAGGAAGCTGAGTCATCAGCAGCAGAAGCCTCTGCTATATACACCATAGGAAACATTAGCAAAGATGGTGCACGATGCATTGTGCACCAAGTCTAATTAGCACAGTCTACTAAAGGTAGGTGTGAAATAGCATTTCTAATGGCTATGCAAGGATGTGATTAGTTAAAAAAATGACTTTTCCAATTATAGAGCCCCTTTAACTCTTTTGTTATGTCTGATGCACAACCTGTGGGAACTTTGCATCACACAGAGATTTAAAGGGCACCACAGAAGGAATCCTTGTGCCATGCACAGGGCCTTCCATAAACCATAACACAATGGAGCTCAGACCAGAAAAGGTTGTGCCTCCTGCTCTACATATATGTCGACATATTTCGGTATACTTAGTTTAACTGTCCAAATCTATATGTAAGCTTAAAAGTCTTTAACTACTGTTGCTATACGTTTTGTAACAGGTTTGTGCAACACGATTGTACAGCACAAGTCTGGTGAGGATGCGTAGATGAACATGTAGCTTCATAAACATTTTCACAGGGCTTTTCTTTTTTATTACATGTACCGATTACTATTGTCATTGCTGAGAAAAATCACACAGACCTACAGGAAGTAATGTCAACATATCATCTTCTCTCATTTGCAATATTTGCAATTGTATGTAATACCTGCTATGTATGTCATGTAAGCCATACAATATTACAAAATACAAAGAACACTTCCGGTGCAGTGGTTGCTTTTCTGTGCTCACTATCTGCGGGTTTTACCTAATATGCATGAATACATGATTATCTCCAAATCACTTACGTATCACAAAGAGGAAGGAAGCAAGAACTTGTATTTGGGAGAAATCTGTGCTGCAGCTATGAATACTAGTCAGTCATAAAGTATCTCAATCATCTCAAGTAACATAGTGACTAGAGATAAGCGAACACTATTCGAAACAGCCGTTACGAATAGCATGCTCCCATAGAAATGAATGGACGTAGCCGGCACGCGGGGGGTTAAGTGGCCGCTTCCATTCATTTCTATGAGAGCATGCTGTTCGAAACGGCTGTTTCGAATAGTGTTCGCTCATCTCTAATAGTGACATAACTAAATCTTCATGGATGTGTCACTTCTTGTGTAACCAGGAGTGTGAGAAGGGGTAGTCAAAGAAAGTGGTCACCTAATATGCTATGGGGGAGAAATAGAGCGATTTATGAACTTAAAAAAGTCTTTCTTCTTTTTCAATCAGTCTTAGTCTCTATTCAGATCACGTTTTTTACATCTGTTTAACTGATGCAAAAAACATACGCAAATGGATGCAATCAGATGATCATCACTTTACATAGACATCAATGAAAAAAAGATCAGTTTGTGTCCTTCAAAAAACAAAAAGAACAGAAACAAATCTGTTTTTTGTTTTCTTTTTGTTTTTTTTAACACTGATGTCTATGTATAAAGATGGCCATCTCTTCGCATCCGTTTTATGCATCCGGTAAACAGATGTGCTAAATGGATGTAAAGAAAACATGATCTGAACAGAGCCTTACCTGTGTTAAAAAAAAAAAAAAAAAAAAGTACTATGAGGATTGTTAGGAAAAGATATGGGCAAATAAATTTCAGGTACTATATCTCATTCTGAACTTCAGTTACCAAGAGTGTGCTGCGTTAGGGATTTACACAGCTTCTTCTACCCCTGTGTGAAGCACTCAGCAGCCAAAAAAGTGGTCACTGTTCTAAAAAGGGTCCTCAGATAAGGGTCCAATACTAGATAGACCTCATGCAATCTCTGCTGCTGAACAGCCTCCGCTGTCAAGCATTGTCCTATGATATGGTTATGTTTTTAAGCCCTCTTTACTTGTGACGTTATTGAACCTGCTTAGATATATTAGGTTTAGATAGCAAAATTTACAACAATAACACAATTAATATTAAAAAGCATTAGCTATATTAATTTAGTAATCCCACTTTATATTCTGAACGTACATGACATTTTAGATCAAAGCACGTTTACCAGACACGGATTGCCACCAGTTCTATAAATACATCTCATTGCTAAGATTACATTATCATTCATGGTTCCTATCTTCCTCTTAGCAACAAGATCTATCTGTGGAACATGCAGGGATGAGGTTCCTTTAGACTCAGACGGAAGTAAAATCCCAATGAGCAACGCTAGCTGGAGTGCTAAATTCTTCTACTACTATCCACAGCATAGGTCATCAATATTAACATGTCAAGAAATCCTGTAAGGCTGTCTCTAGATCTTCATTTGAAGCCCTGTTAGGTGTCTCTGTTGCAGATTCTGCGACAATTTACAGACAGATTAGAAACTGTACAGTGCTGCGGAATACGTTGGTGCTATATAAATACAATGCATTATTATTATTAGATTAGTGCAGCATGCTGTGCCATTTTGACTGATATAATGATGAGTACCATGATGATAACTTTTATTATAGTCCTTAGGGTAGATTATTATGCTTTGTACACCAGTTTTCTGATAAAAAAAAGACATAAAAGTTACATTTTTTTGTGCAAATCCAGATTTTGTGCAAAAAAATAATAATTGTGATTTGTCTTTTTTGCATCACCCTCGCCACTTTCCCAAATTGGGGTCATGACAAAGGCATTTCAGAAATATGACTTATACATGTATGTATATCTATGTATATTGGAACATCTTTGCCCGTTCAAGCCTCTGCGCCATTCTCCATTTGCATGCTTTGGTGCAGGAGGCGGGTTCATTTTTGATTCTTTGCACATGTAGCACATCTGAGGATTCATTGCTGTGTATCAGTCTAACCATTGCTCAGTTCCTTTGGTCATTTTGGAGTTAACTTATTAGATTTTGATTGGCATTCCTCCTGGCCAATCAAGTCTAGGGCAAATTTGTTTATATATTTTTTCATTCCACTCCCTAATGTTTGTGTAGGTTTGCTGTAAACTGTTTGCTATCTGTATTCCTGTATTCAAATTTCTGACCTTGGCTTTTTCCCCCTAACTACTCTTTTTGGATTCTGACTCTGTACTACACTACTTGATTAGTTTCAGTCCCCTCGCATCATAGGAAGGGACTGTCAACCAGTTGCCCTCTACCACCTAGGATACTTGAGGCAAGTAGGCAGGGACTGGGGGTGGGTTCAGTATTAGGACTTACTGTCTCTGTATTCTACTTCCTACTAGGCTTCATTAGCATCTAGCAATTCCCTAACATGTATCTATATACAGTGATACCTGGCATAAACTGAAGGGCAGTATTTTTTAATTGGCTTCTACCTATTTGTTTATTCCCAAAGTTAGCAGTTGATCTGCTTCTTACTCCAAAGTTTTTCAGTGTGCGCACCCTGGAAGCAGAAACAGAAGGTAGACATGGTAGGAATGGGGATTGGTAAGCAAAATATTGGCTGCTACCTGCTGGAACAATCCAATAGGTAGTGGCTGAACTTTTGCGGCACCAAGGGAGGTTAGTAAAACCAACAAACTTATACTCACCTCTCCTAGGCATCCAGCAATTCCCTGGTGTCCTTTTCAGGCTTTTTTTTTTATATGGGAGCACATTTCTATAGGTTGCTTCAGGCAGTACAGAGGTTAGGTTCACCCCTGTTTCTGCACCCTTTATATGTACACCACTGCTATTAGTAAATGATTAATAAAAATGTGAGATAAGGCACTCAATTAATAGTGCTACATTGTGCCAGTATAAATAGTGTCCAAAGAAATAATATTAAATGTATCCAGCAACAATGCCACTCTCTGTCCCCAGGAAAAACATAACACATTGTTCCTAGTAATTTTTATGTGTTTTTGCCTAAAAATAAAGCAGACCGGTGCCCATGTTATGCTTCCCCTACATAGGGAAGAATAGTCTGGTGATAGACCCATTTTACATGTTACAGAGAAACCACGTGTGACATCATTTTCTACATGTATACAGGGAGAACTGTCAATCTCTCTGTGAAAGTGGAGTAGGCTGGACTTACTGGCAGTATTAAATCAACTTTACACATAGAAATAATAAATCAGAAACTGAGAGTAGCATAGAAGACCTGGGAGAGCCATATTAACAAGTAATCAAGGCTTTCTTTAGCTACCAGGCGAATTCTATAACTCAATAAGATTCACTAACTACAGATCCTGATCACTGCTATTCTCTTCAGTGTTACACTTTATGTCGACAGCAGTGGAATGTTTTCCTTGAACGATAACCCTGAAATGTTGAAACTAGATAAAGACAAGAGAATTCAATAGATAAAGACAAGAGAATTCAATTTTTTAAAATGTCAGAAGAAGACGAAACAAATCTTACTTTCTAAGACAGACAAAGGTTAAACATCCAAAACAAAGATAGATCATCAGTAGGTCTAATATAATGATAAACAGCCCTGCAGAGAAAGCTATATATTATTTTATGCCTCAAGTAGGACTTAATGTGCCACCAAAGTCATAATCTTTTTGTCATGCACCATAGGTATAATAGAGTGTATCAGATTTGCCTGGAATTAGGTTTAATTACTAGGACAAAAAAGAATGGAGACAAAGGGCATCTCTGTCTTGTCCCATTAGAAATGGAAACTGGAGTTTTGCTGATGGACAATTATATAGAATGAATATAGCAGAGGTTAAGGCCATAGGAAACTGAAACTTATTTACAACTGACTTCATTTATCTTCAACAAACCCTGTCAAAAGCCTTTTTCTCTTAATAGCAGAACAATGATGGTTATTTTCTGCCCTTTGTGCTGGTAGGACAGAATGGAACATTTAGTAGATACTCTAACATTCCCAGTGCAATATAAGGAAGATAGGACTCCCCAACTGTGTTATTTTTTTCTCGTTCAATGGGACAGTTGGGGAAAAGTTTCCTTCTTCCCAATATTATGCCTAGCCATCCTTGCTTCCGATCTGCTGGCTGGTTGGGTTGGCCTTGTTCCTCTTCTCTCCTCCTCTTGGAGGTAATGGCTGGACTGCTGTATTTTTCTTCCGGACCAGAGCGAGCGAGCATTACAAGTTCTTGTGTCTCCTTTTCAGTCAATGCTGCGCTTCTGTCTCGCAGGATGTGGCGCATGTCTACACCTGTAATTGAAGAGGAGGAAACCTTTTATGAGTCAATTTGAAACATTTTTTCAAAGGCTTTTCTTATAAGGAAATTACCTTTCCGGCCCCACTTCTTTATAGAAATTCCGGCCAGCCCCAGTTCCACTTCCTATGGAACAGATTTTTGGTGCAGCCTCATGGACTTCCCACCTAATTTTTGTTAACCACTATAGGTTAAATTTTTGGAATTCAGAGACTACTGACTTTGGGCATTCAATCTTAAATTCAGTTCTTCAAGAGGGCCCTCCCTAGGAGTTTCTGTTTCTCAAATCCCCATCAGGGGCAGAAAATACCCATTATTGTGCTGCTGTTGGGACCAAAGGGAAAACAAATAAACAACATAATCATCGCTTGGCTTCTGCGCCAAAAACCCCTTCACCAAAGTATTTAAAAGTGTTTATTAAAATCTGAAATCTGATTTTAAATATGTTGTCACATTCTCTTTCATAGAAAAGAACTTAATGTGAATTTTTTTTTCTATTGATTTATCTGTAAATCACATTTGTATAATTATCACAACTCATCCGCCCCTTCCTCCTTCCAACTGCCTTGAGTCTGGCTGTAAGAGAACTGGTTGGAGCAGAAGCCAGCCTACTGTATCCCATCTGCAATAGGACAGAAGAATGCTAAGCCCACCCTTCCAGCTTCCATTAGCTGAAGATGGAAGCGATAAGGAGATTAACCCCTGTCAACAAATTTAAAATCCTAAATGATAGTCCTCATTTGGTTGCCGCCGTGGCCCTGAACAAGTTAGTGGCTGTTCAAAAAATATGACCTCCCCAGAAGGTTATATGTAAATTAGCTCTTGTTTTCCAAGTGGGTTGTAACCTTTTATTTTCATACAGCATACAGAGACACACCACCAGAGAAAAAAAAAGATTACTGCCCACTTGGAGAAAAAAAACTTTTGACCAGAGGTATGGATTTATAAAAAAAAAAAAAAAAAAAATCACCAAATTGTTCAGGGCCACAGCCACTGATATGATCATCAATTTTGGTAGTGCTCGTGCAGATGTAAACTTGTTCAATACTGAGGGTCAGGAGGTGAAAAGGGTTATGTCCCTTGGGTCTATACCCAGACAATAAAATAGATAGGAGGCAGAATGCTGAAAAGGTGTACAACAAGGGAGCCAGCAGTATATTCTATTTACAGCAATACCGGTTGAGGTGTGTGGCGATTTGTTAGAAATCTTCTATCAATCTGTGATTCTATGGAGTCGCTGTTTGGGGAGGCAACACAAGTACTATGGATGTTAAAAAGATTGATGTTGAATTGAGTAAAGGGCTAGCTCTGTTATGGGCTGTCTCCTAGACAGGTTGGAGGTCTGTCTGCAGCAGAGGACAATCCCTCACACCCTCTACACCAAGTTCTCAGTCAGCAGAGTTCCTTCAGCGAAAGTGTCATACAGTTATGTTGTGAAAGGGAAGTGTTTAGAAGGTCATTCATTCCCTCATTGATCGCACTAAGGGTCATCCTAGAAGGTGGTGGTCTATTATTCTACAATTCATTATCATATTATTATTATTCTATATGATTAGGTTATGTGTTGTTGCCTACTGTTTGACTGTTTATGGGATAAATACTCTATTTTATTCTATTTTATTTTATATCCTATTCTATACAGGAACTTTTATATTACCATAGAGTAGAAGCTAGTTCCGCGTAAGTATCTGAATGACTGACTGTATTTCAATGATTTCATGTTACCATTTCACTAGGAAATCTAGAAAATACTATGAATGATACAACATAATCATATCTTATGAAATTGGTAGAAACAGTTAACTTTTGCCTCCATGTCACATTTAACAACTATGCTATAACTGCTGTTTGCAGGGATGTAGTTTTTCTTTTGCAGAGCAGCTAAAATGAAAAGCTCCTAAATAATGGCATGCAGAAATTCTCATTATGAGTGCCTTTAATTAGTGCATACAATGAGTGGCACTGTGCATGTCAATCCACTGGCACTCAAAGGGCAAGTGCTCTTTAGGGCTGATAAAACAATGTGACCACTGTGTTCTGGAAATGGGGCTTGTCACATATTTAGAAGAATCTGCTTTTAATATAGCTGAAAGTATGCAAGGGGCATGGTGAACTTGCTTCCTTAGGCTTAACATTAGATCTACAACTTCCCTTTCTGTAACAACAAATTCATTGTGCCAAGGCTCAGCTTTCATTCCATCTCCCAAAGAAGAAAAATAATGGCTAACGCTTTTCAGAGTTGACATAGTTCTAGGTATATCATGAACTATATGAATTCATCCTCAAACAAGTGCTCTTTATGTGGAAAGTCAGAATAAAAAGTCAGGACCTGAAGGCAATTGTTAATAAAAGTATCATTAAAAAATAGCAATTATCATTTCTATCAGTTCCCAGCTTATAAAATCATTATAGCCAAAGAATGTGTAACCTATACTCAGATTGAGCAAATTCTGTAGATAGAATACTTTTTCTCTAACAATCAACATTTCTATCTACACAGTCCAGTCATATTAATGTGACCACTGCCTACTTTTGACGTCAACGTTAAATAACCAATCGCAGAAGGCACATGTCATCCATGTTCACCCCTACATGCAAATTGTTTTTCTTCAGGATGATGGCATCTACCAGCAGGACAATGCGACGTGTCATAAAGCTCGCAGTGTACGTGCATGGTTCGAGGAGCATTAGGATGAGTTTACCGTACTCCCTTGGCCAGCAAATTCCCCAGACTTGAAACCAATCGAGAATCTGTGGGACCACCTTAATCAGGTTGTTCGCGCCATGGATACTCAACCACGTAACCTAGCGCAGCTGGCCATGGTACTGGAGTCACCATGGCTCAACATCCCAGTGAACATCATCACTACATCCCCTCTCTTCCTGCACGTCTGGCAGCGGTCCGTGGTTATTCTGGATTTTGACAGGTGGTCACATTAATGTGACTGGACTGTGTATAATTTGACCAGGCAATTTAGTAAACCTGTAACAATAGTCAATGCCAGACGTGCAATTTTTCACCTGATTTGAGATTCCCAAATTTTGGCCATTAGGATGCAATGAACAAACTGATGTTGCCACGTTTGCCACCTCGTCTCAACTTAGGGTTTTGAACAGGGACAGGAGAGTAAACTGAACTGCTGCAAGACAAAGGATCTGGTATGATATAACAAAACAGGCAGGATCCTTCCTTTCCTTGACAACACCTATTAGAAGATAGTTAATGAGGCCTCAATTCATAGAAGATAACTGGCCAGTTTAGCCAAAGTCTCATATAATATGGAGATCTCTGGGACGTTGCAATGTTCTTTAAGCCTCCTTGCACACAGACAAACAAAGAAAAATGGAAAGAAAGCACACAAAGTAACTAGAATATAAAAATACAAAATTTTATTATTGCAGCGTACAAAGGAACAAATATCAAAAAATAATGATAGTCAAGGACAGAGACACAGACAATATAGTCATACATAAAATGTACTCCACTATGCAGGATACTCGCATAAATACCTGGGCATCAGAGGTACTATAAACCCGGTAAGTACAATTCAGCCATAACCTATAGTAACAGAGCAAGTATTCCCAACATCTCTGAAAAAATGGCACAAGGAAATGAGCTACCTAATTTCCAACTATTATTATACTAGCTAAGACCATACAGATTATAAATAAGTGAGAAAGTAAGCAATAAAATAATAAGAGACAAAAACCAGATAAATGAAGAAGTTGAAAAATCAAAATAAACAAAAAAGGGGAGAAAAACAAAGAAAAATGAATAAAAATACTAAAAAGAAAAATAAAAAAGAATTGAAGACGGAGGACAGAGTCGTGGACCTGTATGGGTATGTTTTCTCCACTTTGGTCTCTCCTTTTTGAATATGTTTGTATTAGCATCACTCCACATGGTTATCTTTTGGGTCATTACTTTATGATTATTTGATATGGGTTTATCCTCTCTATTACTACTTTCATGATCTATGGTACCTATATTATAGATTGATCATTAGTCATTTACGTATGACTATATTGCCTGTGTCTCATTATTTTTTGGTATTTGTTCCTTTTCATACTGAAATACTAATAAATTTTGTGTTTTTATTTTATTTTGGCTACTTTGTGTGCTTTCTTTCCAATTTTCTTTTTTTTGTCTTATTGGTTTTTGGTTTCTGGGGCATGATCCTTATGATGGAGCCTATATAATTGGGGATAACATTTGTTATAGTAGGGATTGATTCTCCCGTTTCCCATTTATGCCATATTTTTGTTGCTCCTTGCACACAGGTAAATATGGTCCGAGAAATCCAGACTATATATTGTCCACATTTCCTGGACTAAATGTGGTTTTAAGACTGGGATCTATGATGCTAGCAGTTTCTGTCTCCTATCAACTCCACTGTCCTCTCTTGTATATAGATAGAACATATAATGGAACATTAGAGCTGTGAGGATGCATGGACTCCTAACATCCTACATCTCCGTGATGCAAGGAGTACGGGTCTCCTGATTGGGCTTGGTCTGGGAAATTCAGCCAATTTTCCAAGCTATATTCTCCTTTATCAATGAAGCCTAAGAGGCTTTGAGATAGAAATTTGCATATTACAATTTTTGTAGAATTGTGAAAAGCTGAAAATTATACACACAATTTTTTTTAACATGAGCCTAAAACATTTTGGAAATAAAGATAAATTTCATAAACTGTCACAATTTATAGGTATCCATAGATCTAGTGACCGAAACAAGAGAATTGCCTTTATCTACTGTGCAATATTTAACTTGTGAAAGTATTTTGCAAACAGGTTTCCAGTAAAGATATTCATACTTCTGAAATAGGACATTGCTATATCACAACGTACACTCAGTACATGACCTGCAATGACTAAGTAATTCCCATACAAGGCGGACTAGGAACACATTCATCTGAACACCATCTAACTTACCCTGGTCTATGAATCAATACAGCTGTTCAAAGCTCCTGACAAGTCTGTGGATTTCTGCCAGGCCATGCAAATGATTGTCATATTCTTCTGTCAAAGCGAATGCAATGCAGACCAACTGTCCTGAGACCTCAGCCTCAGACAGACATGGTGTAACTAGATATTTGATCATGTAAGAATTTACTCATTTCACTGCCTGTTTCTAACTCTCAACAGAACATTATAGAAAACTTTAAATGTATGAAAATACTTTTACAAACTTAAAATGTATGGAAATCTATGTTTTCTTTGCATATAATTATTTTCTGGTATTTCTGGTTTCTATAATGACAATACAGAGTTAGGTGAACCTCTGAAGATTCATTTTGTTTCAGGTTCAGACAAGTTGACCATCCTGTTGGCTCGAACTTGTTCAGAAAGTACTGGAAGCAATGGCGCAAGTACTGCCACAGCAGCAAAAACAGCTGCCATGGGGTCCATGGCTTTAAGGGCCCTGTGGGGCCCCTGCTCCTTTTTTTTTTAATTAGGTCATTATCTGTTGGGATAACCCCAAAAGGTAATAGGTCTAGCAGGTAATGTGCACTATTTACAGTCCTATGAAAAAGTTTGGGCACCCCTATTAATCTTAATCATTTTTTGTTCTAAATATTTTGGTGTTTGCAACAGCCATTTCAGTTTGATATATCTAATAACTGATGGACACAGTAATATTTCAGGATTGAAATGAGGTTTATTGTACTAACAGAAAATGTGCAATATGCATTAAACCAAAATTTGACCGGTGCAAAAGTATGGGCACCCTTATCATTTTATTGCTTTGAATTCCCCTAACTACTTTTTACTGACTTACTGAAGCAAAAAATTGGTTTTGTAACCTCAGTGAGCTTTGAACTTCATAGCCAGATGTATCCAATCATAAGAAAAGGTATTTAAGGTAGCCAATTGCAAGTTGATCTCCTATTTGAATCTCCTCTGATGAGTGGCATCATGGGCTACTCAAAACAACTCTCAAATGATCTGAAAACAAAGATTGTTCAACATAGTTGTTCAGGGGAAGGATACAAAAAGTTGTCTCAGAGATTTAACCTGTCAGTTTCCACTGTGAGGAACATAGTAAGGAAATGGAAGACCACAGGGACAGTTCTTGTTAAGCCCAGAAGTGGCAGGCCAAGAAAAATATCAGAAAGGCAGAGAAGAAGAATGGTGAGAACAGTCAAGGACAATCCACAGACCACCTCCAAAGAGCTGCAGCATCATCTTGCTGCAGATGGTGTCACTGTGCATCGGTCAACTATACAGCGCACTTTGCACAAATAGAAGCTGTATGGGAGAGTGATGAGAAAGAAGCCGTTTCTGCACGTACGCCACAAATAGAGTTGCCTGAGGTATGAAAAAGCACATTTGGACAAGGCAGCTTCATTTTGGAAACAAAAATTGAGTTGTTTGGTTATAAAAAAAGGCGTTATGCATGGCATCCAAAAAGAAACAGCATTCCAAGAAAAACACATGCTACCCACTGTAAAATTTGGTGGAGGTTCCATCATGCTTTGGGGCTGTGTGGCCAATGCCAACACCGGGAATCTTGTTAAAGTTGAGGGTCGCATGGATTCCACTCAGTATCAGCAGATTCTTGAGAATAATGTTCAAGAATCAGTGACGAAGTTGAAGTTACGCCGGGGATGGATATTTCAGCAAGACAATGATCCAAAACACCGCTCCAAATCCTCAGGCATTCATGCAGAGGAACAATTACAATGTTCTGGAATGGCCATCCCAGTCCCCAGACCTGAATATCATTGAACATCTGTGGGATGATTTGAAGCGGGCTGTCCATGCTCGGCGACCATCTAACTTAACTGAACTTGAATTGTTTGTCCAAAATACCTTTATCCAGGATCCAGGAACTGATTAAAAGCTACAGGAAGCGACTAGAGGATGTTATCTTTGCAAAAGGAGGATGTACTAAATATTAATGTCACTTTTCTGTTGAGGTGCCCATACTTTTGCACCGGTCAAATTTTGGTTTAATGCATATTGCGCATTTTCTGTTAGTACAATAAACCTCATTTCAATCCTGAAATATTACTGTGTCCATCAGTTATTAGATATATCAAACTGAAATGGCTGTTGCAAATACCAAAATATTTAGAACTAAAAATGATTAAGATTAATAGGGGTGCCCAAACTTTTTCATAGGACTGTATGGTCTCGTATCATATTGCTGGGGCCCCCTGGAGGGATGAAGGGGAAGCAAATTCATCTGAGCTTATGAGCTGGGATCGGTAAGTAAGGTTGTGGGCCCACAGCAAGAGTATTTGTTAAGCGAACCCCAACAAATACTGCTATTATTATACTGCTAGTATAATGATCATAAGCCCAAGGGTTATCAGTGAACATAAAAACCAGTGTTACTCAGCACTCACGGAATCTAGTGAGACTCTCTCCTGATTTTGGGCCTCTGCAGTTACATCACAGATGTCATGTGCATCAGGCCAGCGTAGCGACACATAATGAGGTTGGCATAACTCATGTCTGTGACGTCATTGAAGAGGGCTTACAACAGCAGGGAATCATGCTTGCTGGAGAGCAGGAGAGGTGAGTACCACTTTTATGTTTTTCACCTACCCTGAGCCTACGATCATTATACTTTGGGGTATGAAAAGACAAAATCACAAAATCACGGCCGCAAAATAACGCGGCGTATACGATCCTAACGCCCATTGAAATTAATGGGAGCGTTTACGGCGCGCAAACTCTCACACGCCGTATACGTGCCAGATCACGCGGCACATTACATCGCGTAAACGCACCCTAATACTTCATAAATGGTTTCACCCAAAAATTCTATTGAACCCCAAAATTTTTTCAGTATTTGTAATGAACACTGGTAGGGCCATGATGGGGCATAATACTGTGTGGAGGGGCCACTGTGGAACATTATATTGTGTGGAAAGGCTGCTATATGACATAACACTGTGTGAAGGGGATGCTAAGGATATAATATTGTGT
Source organism: Leptodactylus fuscus (assembly GCF_031893055.1). Lineage (NCBI taxonomy): Eukaryota > Metazoa > Chordata > Amphibia > Anura > Leptodactylidae > Leptodactylus > Leptodactylus fuscus. The sequence continues at coordinate 183,969,855 of NC_134265.1, forward strand.
GGAGGGGTTATTATGGAATGTTATACTGTGTAGAGGAGTGATATATGACATTATACTGTGTGGAGGGGCCACTATGGGGCATTTTACTGTGTGCAGGGGCTGCTATGGAACATTATACTTGTGTGGAAGGAACGCTATAAGACATTATACTGTATGCAGGGACTACTGTGGGATATTAAACTATGTGCAGGGACCACTATGGGACCCAGTCTTTCAAAGTTATAATAGATGCCCCTGATTGGAAGTTAAATTATTATATATTCTAAGGTTTCTTCAGACCCTAGAGTATAATTGGTGAAGGTCAAAGGTAAAGAGAAAAAAAACAACAAAGAAACAAACAGCTGTACTAACCTTCCCTCACCTCTTCTGGACCTCCTTGGGGCATCCATTGATCTGTCTGGACCTTTTTCTGGCCTCTTCCGGTCTCCTAGATGATGTCATGCACCCAGGGTTTTAAAGTGAGACATTGGGCAAAATTAAAAGTGGGTGCCTGACCACTGATACTGATACTGTTCCAGCAGTGGCAAAATACTTTAGCACTGATCTCTGGTAAGTACAAGAAGAAAACATAAGAAGCAAAGGGAGCGTAAGGAGACAGCATGAGGAGTACAGGCAAATAACCTACTAAGAACACTACAGAATCACCCCCGGCACAGTGTTTGCACTTTAACAGTAATAAGTTCAGGCAGCATCTTGGCGACATACAGTATGACGGCTGAGCAGCAGCAGAGAGGGCTGGAGGAAAAGGAGAGACTGCGTCTTCTCCTCCACTCTCTTTCCATAGATGGACACACTGGAGAGTGAGGAGAAGAGACATTAGATAGATTTAATTAATTAATTTAGACAGACCATGGACGTTTTGGTGACATTCCAGAACAGACTCTGTGTAGAGAATTGACTTCTTTTTTTTTTTTACCTGTCAGTTGTAAGCTAAATTCATTTCCACATTTGTCACACAGAGTCAATGCATTTATTCTATTCTTTTGGAAACTATTGCAAGTTCGAGGTCACATTCATTGCCAGATTTGAAATATAATAATGATAATTTAATAATTTCATGTGGAATTGCCAATGCTAAACTACCTTCATTACTAAACTTTTAATATGGCAGTAGTATTATTTATCTTATAGGAAACCCACTATTGCAATGAGGGATAGAAGAACAATGGCTTCCACATCTCATCCAGATGCATGGAAATGGCGATGATGATGAGTTTAGCTATGACCATGCTAGGTAAGACCAATTATGCCATTCTCCTGGGTCCATGCTTTTAGACTCAAAATGGAGCAGTTTTTCCCAAAGGCATACTATTACACTGTGTACCCAGTTTGCTCCAGCTTATATGGAGATGACTTCCAGTGCCCACCTAAGTCTGGCCAGGAAACCCCTGTCCACTCCAAGTCCTCGTCACTCAGTAAGTTCTCCAATGTTTCTGCTGACAGTACTACTACAAGTAGCAGAAGAAAAATAATCAGCAGCCAATATATTATCTGGAACGTGAGGTTCTTCACTTCACTTTACAGTGCCAACTGGATGCATCACCTGTTTGCCATGGTTGTACTGTATTATCCAGTCTCAAAGGGGTATTCAGGACTACGAGTGGAGTCATCAAAGCTGTTTACATGAATTCATGAGGAGTTTTACACACCTCCACTCAGTTCCAGTTGACGCTAATGAATAGATCTGCCATTGCTAACAGTGGTGATGGGGTGGGCTGGCTATTTATCTCCAGCCTGACAATGCCCAATGATACAACTGCTGCTGTCACCTTGTTTAGTATGTTCCATTTACTGTACTGCTTATTCTGCCTAACATTCAGACATCATCTTCTGTCCATCATGTATTGCATACTGTACTGCCACTGATGCTTACACTGATACCACCACTGCCTCAACTCAACCCGGTCCATCACATTGTATTCCATACTGTATACTGTAATGACACTGAAATTGCTCTTCCACCACCCATTCAGCCAAAGTTTGTGTGCATCTGCTCCCAAGGATCAGTTTGGGTTGTATTTTTTTTCTTTTTTAATGTACAAAGCCACCTCTTTGCTTTTCTAACCAGGCACATGCTCACAAATATTACTTCAAAGTAACTCCAACCCTGTTGTACTTGCAAGGCCCCAAAATGGGAGAATTTTTGCAGAGCGCTTGCTCCAGTACAACTGCTGTGTGTGCATGAACACACGATCATCTTACCCCAAAAGTAATTGGAGCATTTTTAATTGTAAAATACTTAAAAGAATGACAGTGCAGTGTGTGGTTAAACAAGCTATTTATTTTCACTACCATCTGTTTGTAATAGACATACTGGATGTTACCATTGTTTGACATTGCTTATTATTATTATTATTATTATTATTATTGTTTTCTGAGGTTCACTTTAGAGGTAGAAGTTGGCTAGATACAGTGTCTGAATGGAGAGCCTGAATGTGTCTGAATGGAGTGTCTGAATTCATTTCGGGGTGAAATGCAAATATCACCTATTTTCACAGATCTCTCATACATTTGATTGTTTCGAGGGATCCATGAAAATGGACAAAAATAGGACATGACATTATTTTTTGACGGTCCATTTAAAACAGACTGTCAAAAATTAGGTCACATAAATGGCTTCCATTCACATAGTCATGTGATTATAGGGTAACAAGCATTACTTCCCCACAGGCTGAGTTCACTCTGAGTTTTTTGATAAGGAATTTGTTCAAGAATCCGCCTCAAAATCAGCCTCCATAAAAAGCCTCTCAATAGAACTCTGTTGGGAGGCTTTTGGAGGCTGATTTTGAGGCAGATTCCTGGCCAAATTCCTGACCAAAAAACTCTGTGAGCTCAGCCTTAGGGTAAGTTCACACAGGTTTTTTGGACCAGAACCTGAGGTGGAGGCCGCCTGAGGTTCTGGTCCAAAATACAGGTTGCTGCAACTGAAAGCCGGTGCAGTGCACCGACATCCAGTAGCGCACTCCGCTCCGGATTAGGCCCAAATGAATGAGCCTAGTCGGGAGGGAGCGTCTTCAGGCGGATTCGCCTTGCGATATGAATGAGCATCTCGCTTCTTTTTTGTTTGTTCCGACTCCTGGAAAAAAGAACTGACCGCCTCCCATTGATTTCAATGGGAGCTGTCGTTTTGGTCAGGATTTTGAGGCGGATACGACCTCAATATCCTGACCAAAAAACTCCATGTGAACTTAAGCTAAGGGTTTTCACATAGCTTGCACAAACACCCCAAGTTTTTCAACATCTCATTTTGTTAACAATGTACTTCAGGAATTCTTAATTTGGAGAAGTAATGCTAACTGACTGGCAATATTCTAGTAGTTGAAGTCTGAGTTCACATAGGCATTATGATTTCTGTTATTCTTATCTGCCAGAGGATCAAAAAAATGGAAAAGAGATGCATTTCCATCACATTTTTTTTCTGCAGTGCTTTTTTGATGCAGCTCACTATGTGTGGCCTTAGCCTAAAACATACAGTGCCTACAAGTAGTATTCAACCCCCTGCCGATTTAGCAGGTTTGATAAGACGCAAATAAGTTAGAGCCTTCAAACTTCAAACAAGAGCAGGATTTATTAACAGATGCATAAATCTTACAAACCAAAAAGTTATGTTGCTCAGTTACATTTTAATAAATTTTAAATATAAAAGTGTGGGTCAATTATTATTCAACCCCTAGGTTTAATATTTTGTGGAATAACCCTTGTTTGCAATTACAGCTAATAATCGTCTTTTATAAGACCTGATCAGGCCGGCACAGGTCTCTGGAGTTATCTTGGCCCACTCCTCCATGCAGATCTTCTCCAAGTTATCTAGGTTCTTTGGGTGTCTCATGTGGAATTTAATCTTGAGCTCCTTCCACAAGTTTTCAATTAAAGTCAGGAAACTGACTAGGCCACTGCAACACCTTGATTTTTTCCCTCTTGAACCAGGCCTTGGTTTTCTTGGCTCTGTGCTTTGGGTCGTTGTCTTGTTGGAAGATGAAATGACGACCCATCTTAAGATCCTTGATGGAGGAGCGGAGGTTCTTGGCCAAAATCTCCAGGTAGGCCGTGCTATCCATCTTCCCATGGATGCGGACCAGATGGCCAGGCCCCTTGGCTGAGAAGCAGCCCCACAGCATGATGCTGCCACCACCATGCTTGACTGTAGGGATGGTATTCTTGGGGTCGTATGCAGTGCCATCCAGTCTCCAAACGTCATGTGTGTGGTTGGCACCAAAGATCTCAATCTTGGTCTCATCAGACCAGAGAACCTTGAACCAGTCTGTCTCAGAGTCCTCCAAGTGATCATGAGCAAACTGTAGACGAGCCTTGACATGACGCTTTGAAAGTAAAGGTACCTTACGGGCTCGTCTGGAACGGAGACCATTGCGGTGGAGTACGTTACTTATGGTATTGACTGAAACCAATGTCCCCACTGCCATGAGATCTTCCCGGAGCTCCTTCCTTGTTGTCCTTGGGATAGCCGTGACTCTTCGGACAAGCCTGGCCTTGGCACGGGAGGAAACTTTCAAAGGCTGTCCAGGCCGTGGAAGGCTAACAGTAGTTCCATAAGCCTTCCACTTCCGGATGATGCTCCCAACAGTGGAGACAGGTAGGCCCAACTCCTTGGGTTTTGTACCCCTTGCCAGCCTTGTGACCCTCCACGATCTTGTCTCTGATGGCCTTGGAATGCTCCTTTGTCTTTCCCATGTTGACCATGTATGAGTGCTGTTCACAAGTTTGGGGAGGGTCTTAAATAGTCAGAAAAGGCTGGAAAAAGAGATAATTAATCCAAACATGTGAAGCTCATTGTTCTTTGTGCCTGAACTACTTCTTAATACTTTAGGGGAACCAAACAGAATTCTGGTGGTTTGAGGGGTTGAATAATAAATGACCCTCTGAATAAACTTTTCACAATTTAAAAAAAAATTAAACAAAAAAATAACATTCTTTTTTGCTGCAGTGCATTTCACACTTCCAGGCTGATCTACAGTCCAAATGTCACAATGCCAAGTTAATTCCGAATGTGTAAACCTGCTAAATCTGCAGGGGGTTGAATACTACTTGTAAGCACTGTACAGTGAAGGTTTGCCCTGCAGGCTTTAGAGTATAAGCAGTTGAAATCTCATTAACAATGCAGCTACTGTAGGTCAACCACCGGCAAGGTAAACCACCGCAAGTCAACCACTGGCAACTTTGCAGCGATTAAGTTACTGCATTACTGCCTGTGTGCTCCCAAACTTTGCACTGTTTTCTGAAATATCACAGTCAGCAAGAAACTTGGCTTTAATTGATTTTTCCCTAGTTCACACTGTGTGAGCATCACATGTACGCATAAAAAAGAGAACGTAGTTTTGTAAGCTGGTATTTGTCTGAAGAAATGAATGGACTAATTCTGGGCATTAGAAAAGAACTTTATATAAGTTCTGGCACTGATCTTTCCTTAAAATAAGGATTTGTATTAAAAGGATGTAAAAACACAGCTAAATATATTTGTCAAATGTAATTAAACTTCAGTATTTTGTCTGTTCTTGTATTTTACATGTATGCTTACTTTACCTTAAGGAGAAACTGGAAACCAATCTAGCATTCCAGACCGGAGCTGGCAGGAACAGTGTACAGTATTAACACACAGTGAGAAAACATGCACCTCCTAAATAAACAAGCATACAACAGGATTTCATTTATTACAATATTTAATATTCTATTAAACTTTTGGCTGAGAATACTTATTGTTCTCCAGATGATATTTGAATTTGCCTTTTACTCTTTTTTTTTTGTAATAATAATGTAAATTTTAAGATTTACCAGATTATTATAAATCTTTAATATTTAAATTCTTCATTGGTCTCGACACTGCGTAAAGGTTACTAAGTGGCTCCCATAAAATATAGAGGTCCTCTTTTAACACAAGTATATGGTTTTCAGTGGCCTCCATACAGAATAAAAGTTGCCACACACAAAGTATAATGGATGTAAATTTAATTGTCCTCTCTGATACAACACAAATGTCCTCATTGGTCCCACACAGTATAATATTGCCTGAGTGCCTGTGCAATAGAGGAGGGATAGTTTTAGGGAGCACAACTGCAGTAATATTTAGATATGGAAACATGATAGGCCTGTCTGCAGAGATGTGTTTTTAGGATACGCAGGGGCGGATCCAGGGCCGGGCGAGCCGGGCAACCGCCCGGGGCCCCGTGCTTAGCGGGGCCCCGCGGCGCAGCCGGGACCTAACAAAATGGTCCCGGTCGGCATGTCCCGACTTCTACTGAGCTCAGCGTTAAAGCAGGAGCTGAGCTCACAGCTCCTGCTTTAAACGCCTATGTATTCGGCTCATCGGCGGTAGGACGCCGATGAGCCGAATGCATAGGCGTTTAAAGCCAGAGCTGTCACAGCTCAGCTCCTGCTTTAACGCTGAGCTCCGGCCTCCGGCATTTGTAGCCGCGATGTGATGACGTCATCACATCGCGGCTACAATATGTGTATGAGGGAGAGAGCTGCGAGGGAACGAGGAATGGTGAGTGTGTGTGTGAGAAAGAACAGCATGACACTGGGGCAGATGGAGGGGCAGAACGGCATGGCACTGGGGCAGATGGAGGGGGAGAACAGCATGGTACTGGGGCAGATGGAGGGGGAGAACAGCATGATACTGGGGCAGATGGAGGGGCAGAACGGCATGGCACTGGGGCAGATGGAGGGGGAGAACGGCATGGCACTGGGGCAGATGGAGGGGGAGAACGGCATGATACTGGGGCAGATGGAGGGGCAGAACGGCATGGCACTGGGGCAGATGGAGGGGGAGAACGGCATGACACTGGGGCAGATGGAGGGGGAGAACGGCATGACACTGGGGCAGATGAAGGGGGAGAACGGCATGACACTGGGGCAGATGAAGAGGGGGGAGAGAACGGCATGACACTGGGGCAGATGAAGAGGGGGAGAGAACGGCATGACACTGGGGCAGATGAAGGGGGGAGAACGGCATGACACTGGGGCAGATGAAGGGGGGAGAACGGCATGACACTGGGGACAGAGATAGAGGGGGGGACATGAAACTAGGGGTAGATGAAGGGTGTATATGAAAATGGGGGGGAGATATAATTTACGGGTGACTGTTGGAGGATTATACTGTGTGGAATCACATGAAAATTGAATGAGAATGGGTGGAGTCAACATAAAAGTGGGCGGGGCCTAATTTGCTGCGGCGCGCTGCGCGCACCGCACGTTTTATTCCCTCTTTCTAGTCTTCAACAGTTGGGAAGTACAGGTTAGAAGTGCGAGACCCCCAGTAAGTAGGGCCCCACCAAAGTCAATTGCCCAGGGCCCCGCAAACCCTGGATCCGCCACTGAGGATACGCTTGAAGCTAGAGAAGTTCTAAATGAATCTGATTCCAGAGAAGTGGTGTATATCTTGGATACGGTAGTGGGAATTTAATATAATAGAATGTTATGTGCTGGGTACACACTAACCGTTGGATATCCGTTATGATAGTGTCTGTTAAAAAAAAAAAAATACCGAGACCTATTATAGCAGACATTAACAGACACTAAGTGATGTTAATATGTCTGTTTTTATACTGTCCATGTTATTTTTTTATTTTTATTTTTTTTTGTTTCTGCTTTCTGAGCATATACAGAAAAAAACAGACAGTAATAACAGACAGTATAAAAGATGCCCATATGTTATTGTCTGTTACCCATAAAGTCTAAGTCAAACACAACCCCAAGTTATCGGGCATGCTGCCTCAGGGCTATAGTGACACTATCATGACAATAATTTTTACTCAAATTAGACTGCAATGTCAATTCAGATGTGCAATATGGTTGGAATGGGTTGGATATCTCCGATCACGTTCTTTTGTGATATCTCCGACCCCCATTCCTACCCCATTTTTTTTTACTTTAGGGGTTTACGGTGTTGAATCCCAGGTGATGACTCTGAGTCATCAGACTAAGGGCCACTTAAGTCGTAATTTGATGTTTCAGAATCCGTCTCAGGAGAACTAAAAGAGACTCCTTCTGTAATTGAAGGCTTGTGGATGATATTTGTCTCTTGAGTATCAATCTAGGGACATGGTCTAATAAGTCCTCTTTCTTTTTGTATACAAAAGCTGTTGTGTTCATTTTTTTCGTAACCATGATGTGCTGTTGAAGTGACTCTAATTTTTTATTCATTCTATTTTTCATCTGAGTATATCTCCAAAGATCAAATGGGCTCGTGTTAAATTTTTAAATCCTCAATTTCCTGTTTACCATGGAGTAATTTATCTTGTTGATGACCCACAGTTCCATTTGTTTTAATCAACAATCCAAGAAAATTTTGTTCCAGGATGTTAAAAACGAATCATCATAAACAAATGTTGGATATTTCTTTAGTCATAATACATGCGGGATAATTGTCTTATTAATATATTGTTCCAATGTGGTATGGTCCCAAAATAGTTTCGGTTCAAATGGGTTTGAGTTGAATTTTTAAATCCTCAATTTCCAGTTTAAGATAAGATAATCCTTTAATAGTCCCACAGTGGGGAAATTTCAGTATGTTACAGCAGCATAGTAATACAGATACAGGATAATACACAGTAATATATTACAGACGTAGGCACACATATGCTGAGAAGAGAAGATATACTAGGAGTCCACAACAGCTAAGGAACGGAAGAGAAAGAAGGAAGACTTCATAGTCATAATCATTAATTTTCTGTGCGGAGTGATCTTGGTCTGATGTACATTATACAGCCTGGTCGCAGTTGGAAGGAAGGACCTGAGATAGCGCTCCTTCTCACCCTTGGGGTGAAGCAGACGGTCACTTACAGTGCTGCCAAGTGCCATCAAGGACCCATATATGGAGTGGGATTTGTTCTCCCGCATGGAGGTCACCACAGACAGTATCCTTCTGTCACCCACCACCTGTACTGGCTCCAGGGGGCTCCCCAGGACAGAGTTGTCCCTTCTGATCAGCCTGTCAAGTCTATTTCTGTCCCTGGTTGTTATACTGCTCCCCCAGCAGGCCACACCAAAAAAGATGGCTGAAGCAACCACAGAGTTGAAAAAGGCCCTAAGAAGTGGCCCCTGGACTCCAAAGGCCCTCAGCCTCCTGAGCGGGTAGAACCTGCTGTGGCCCTTTCTGTGCAGCGCCTCCAGGTGATCAGCCCAGTCTAGTTTATTGTTGAGGAGCACACCCAGGTACTTATAGGTCCTGCCTGTCTCAATACATGTTCCTTGGATCTCCACCAGGTCGGGGCACTTCTCCGTTTACTAAAGTCCACCACCATCTCATTGGTCTTCCCAGCATTAATCCTGAGCTGGTTCCACTGGCACCATTCAGCAAAATCCCGGTTTAAGTCTCTGTATTCCCTATCGTCGCCATCAGTGATAAGGCCTACTATAGCAGAGTCATCGGAGTACTTCTGTAACTAACAGCTGGATGAGTTGGGTCTAAAGTCAGCAGTGTACAGTGTGAAGAGAAATGGGGCAAGAACTGTACCTTGTGGTGCCCCCGTACTACAGATCACAGTGTCAGACACACAGTCTTGGGCACTTACATACTGAAGGCGGTTTGTCAGGTAGTCTAGGATCCAGTTGGACAGGTGAAGGTCCACTCCACCAAGGTTCAGCTTCTCCCTCAGTAGCCCTGGCTGAATGGTGTTGAAAGCACTGGAGAAGTCAATGAACATTATTCTCACAGTGTTCCCGGGTTTCTCTAGATGAGAGAGAGCTTTATGAAGAATGTGGATGATGGCGTCATCTACCCCAATGGCCGGCCAATAGGCAAACTGGAGGGGGTCCAGAGCGGAGCTCACTAGGGGGCGTAGGTGTGTCAGGACCAGTCTCTCTAGGACCTTCATGAGGTGGGATGTCAGTGCTACAGGTCGGTAGTCATTGTAGCCCATCGGCAGCGCTGCACCTCCCATGAGATGACCTGAAGTGACCGCTTCAGGCGGCGCTATGCCAGGGCCTCGGGAGGGCGGCATTTTTGCTGACCTAGGTACTCTTAGCTGTCCTGGACTGGCTTAGCGTCACTGTGTCTGCAGCCTGACACGGGAAGTGAGCGGTGTATTGGGGTGGCCCTGCTGGATGCAGCGCTGCTCCAGCGGCCGCCCCTCACACTCAGGCAGAGAGCAGAGCAGGTCTCTCCCTGCCTGCTCTCTGCCTGAGAACGCCGCTCACTCCGCTCGGCCACGCCCCCTTTCTGCTCAACCCGCCCCCTTCTGCTCAACCCCGCCCTCTTGTGACCCCTCCGGGGGGGGGGGGGGGCGGCTTTCTGATGCCGCTTCAGGCTGCAGAAAGCCCAGGTTCACCCCTGCCCATCAGGTTGGGTTTCTTTGGGACTGGTACCATGCAAGATGTTTTCCACAGTCGAGGTACCGCTCCCAGCTTTAGACTCATATTGTACATGTGCGTAATAATACCACCCAGCTGGTCACTGCACATTTTAAGAACTCTTGCGCTTATACAATCAAGTCCTCTGGCCTTGTCTGCTTTAATCTCTTTGATTTCCCTACAAAATAGCTATTAAGATGGCAAATAAAGGGGGGGGAAGTGGTAATCATGCATAAGGAAAAATACAGGAGAGATTGTTTACAAATTTTGGAAGATACCAATACCTATAAAAAAAACTAGACAATGACCCATCTGAACAATTTTCATTGCTACTTAATAATGTTGTAGTGGAAGGGGTTAACTTGGGGATTTTCTCAATCTCAGTATTTAGTTACTAGAGATGAGTGAACAGTAAAATATTCGATTTGAATAGCCGCTCAATATTCGACTATTCAATCGAATATCGAACCCCATTATAGTTTATGGGGAAAAATGCTTAGTTTCAGGGGAACCCATCATTCGACTCAGGAGAGTCACCAAGTCCACTATCACACCTCAGCAAATGATGCCAACACCTCTGCAATGCAACTGAGACAGCAGCGGAAGCATGCCTGGGGGCATCTAACAAGCTCAAGTCACAGTTTTACCCCACCATCACAGTCTATCAACTACACACTTTCTACACTCAAAAAAACCTCTATCAAAGTGGGAAAATACCTGGAAACCTTCTTTCTTCCCCAATTGGATAGACAGAAACCCAAATTCAAGCTAAAGAAACATTAACAAGTACCCCTTTAAATCACATTGCCCATGGCAACTACAGATGGAATAGGCAATGGGAAATTTAACAGTACCCACCCTGAACTGTAGGTGTGTGTGTGTGTGTGTGTGTGTGTGTGTGTGTGTGTGTGTGAGAGAGAGATGTGGTAAGACCCTGCAAAATTCACTTTTATGGGCCTTAACGTGAGCCCTCCAAAATTAAGTTACAGGCCCTTAAGCTGAGCTACCAGCAGAGATTGAGGCCCTTTAGGTGACTTCAGCCTCTTACCAGCAGAGTTTTAGACCCTTAGAGTGAGTAGAGCCTTGCACCATCAGAGTTTTGGGCCCTTGGAGTGAGTAGAGCCTCTAACCAGCAGAGTTTGGGGGAATGAGGGTGGATTGAGACTCTAACCAGCAGAGTTGGGGGGAATGAGGGTGGATTGAGACTCTAACCAGCAAGTTGGGGGGACTCAGGGTTTATTGAAACTCTAACCAGCAGAGTTGGGGGAAATCAGGGTGGATTGAGCCTAGTAGGAGCACAATTGTGCAACGCTGACGGTGGAGGAGTATGAGGAGGAGGAGGAATTGTAGAGGGTGAGCACACACATGAAACTTCATGTCGGGGTGCTTGACACGAACATGAAAATGATGGGTTTATCCAGTGGCTGTTCATTTTTATCAGCGTCAACTAGTCAGCACTGGCAGCTGACAGCCGGCTGCGCTTATCTGTAATTATGCCACCAGCTGCGCTGAAGACCCTTTCTGAAAGCACGCTGGCAGCAGGGCAGGAAAAGACCTCCAATGCGTACAGCGCAAGTTCCAGCCACAAATCCAACTTGGAGACCCAATAAGTATAGGCCGCAGAGGGATCGGAGAGGACAGGGCTGGTGTCGGCCAGGTACTCCCGCAACATTCGCCTATACTTGTCCCTCCTGGTGACACTAGGCCCCTCAGTGGCGGTATTTTGGCCACGGGGTGCCATTAACGTGTCGCAGACCTTGGAGAGTGTGCTCCTGCCGGGTGTGGACCGGATGACAGTTGTTCGCCTATTGGAGGAACTCTCCTGTGTGCCACCAACGAGAGATGATGGAAACATCTCCATCATATTACTTGGCATCACTTGGCTGCCCCCATCGGAATGGTCACTCTCCATTTCCTCCTCTTCCTCCTCCATTTTGCCCAAACCGCGCTGCAGCAATGGGACGCAATGAACTTCCCCGCTATCCTCCTGTGTGACAATGAGATCTGCCACTTCATCATCAATCTCCTCTTCCTCCTTCTCCCTCAATATACACTGTGAAGGGACAGGAGTGTGCCCTGACTATCCTGCTGGGATGGTTGTGCTACTATGCCCGACTCTTCAGCGTCCAATGCGTTATCCCTGATGGCGATGATGGATTCTCGCATCACACACAGGAGCGGGATTGTGACACTCACGAGTGCGTCATCACAGCTAACCCTCATGGTTGACTCCTCAAAGACATGCAAGATCTCGCATAAGTCTGCCACCCATGGCCACTCATGGTGCAGAAACTGTGGGAGCTGACTCTGAGAAACCTTTGGGTTTTGAAGATGGTACTCCATCAAGGGCCTCTGCTGCTCACACACTCTGCTCAACATGTGGTACGTCGAGTTCCAGCGTGTGGGGACGTTGCACATCAGCCGGTGTTCTGGAAGATGGTGGCGTTGCTGGAAGCTTCAGAGGCTACTGTAGACTTGCGAAAGTGGGCGCACAAGTGACACACTTTACCAGTTGCTCGGGTACATTTGGGTACGTTTTTAAAAAAAACACTAAATTGAACACGTGGGCCTGTCATGGAACGTGTTGGAGGTTGGCAAGCTCCAGAGCCGCTACCAGGTTGCGGCCGTTATCACACATGACCATGCCTGGGCCCAGGTGCAGCGGTGAAAAACATGTTGCCGTCTCATCAAGCAAGCAATCCCTCACCTCGGAGGCAGTGTGCTGTCTGTCCCCCAAGTTGATGAGCTTCAGCACGGCCTGCTGACGTCTCCCCACGCCAGTGCTGCAGCGTTTCCAGCAGGTAGCTGGGGTTGATGTGATGGCAGAGGAGGAGGGTGGTGGTTCAGAGCCCCTGCCAGGAATGTTGGGCAGGGAAATGAGGTAGACTGCCCCAGATTGTGACCCAGTCCCAGCCTCAACTACATTCACCCAGTGTGCCGTCAGTGAAATGTAGCGTCCCTGTCCGCATGCACTTGTCCACGCGTCGGTGGTCAAGTGGACCTTTGTGCAAATCGCGGAACTTAGGGCCTGCCTGATGTTGCGTGACATGTGCTGGTGCAAGGCGGGGACGGCACAGCAGGAGAAGTAGTGATGTCTAGGGACGGCATATCGAGGTGCTGCACCTGCCATCAGGTCACAGAAGGCCTAAGTTTCCACAAGCCGCAACAGCAACATCTCCTGGGTCAGGAGTTTGGAGATGTGCGCGTTTAAGGCTTGTGCATGGGGGTGGGTAGCGCTGTATTTTTGCCTGCGCTCAAAAGTGTGGGAGTTGGTGGGTTTCTGTGAAGAGGCGCATGATGGTACAGGAGAAGGAGCTGAGGCAGGAAAAGGGGAGGATGAGGGAGAAGTCTCCAAAGTGGTGGAGTCACATGTGGAGGTTTCCTGGCTGCTGGTCTGGACTGTAGCACCAGCACTGGCAACAGTGGGAGAGGCAGTGGCGGCAACGCCGGACGACGATAGTACAGCGTTTGCTCTCTGCCACTGAGCCCAGTGCTTGCCTTCCAAATGACGGCGCATGGCAGTGGTTGTGAGGTTGCTCTTTTCAGAGCCCCTACTCAGTTTTGAGTTGCAGAGTGTGCAAACGGCACAATATTTGTCCGTAGCACAGACATAAAAAAAATTCCACACCACTGAAGACCGTGGCCTCGATGGGGGAGTTTTTCTAGGCTGGCTACAAGAGGGAACATTTTGGGTCCTGCTGGCTGTGGCCTGGCTTTGGTGAAGCAGCTGTCCTCTGCCTCTGGACATGCCTCTACCTCTAGCCACCCTCTTTGATGCTGCACTTCCCTCCACATCTACACTGCTCTCCCCGCTTGACATCCGCCCTGTCCAGGTCGGGTCAGTGTCCTCGTTGTCCACCACCTCCTCCAATTCCTCTTGCGGCTCCTCCTCTTCTTGCACACCGCACATGGCAACAGGTTGTCCTGATGGAAACTGTGTCTCATCATCGTCGTCACTGATGGCCGATTGTTGGTCAACAACAACAGGAGATAACGGATGCTCCAGTGTTTGTGCATCAGGACAAAGCAACTCCTCTGTTACCTCTGGTGATTCAGGACGTGGTGAGACAGAGAGAGGGACAGTGAATGGACCTGAAAACAGCTCCTGGGAGGTGGGAAAGGTGGGATTAGGTTGCTGGGAAGATTGGGCATCTTGTGAGGAAGGAGGACCAGACTGTTGGGTAGGAGGAGGAGTGTAGAGTCTGACTGGCTGGTGGAGAATGTGTTGGAAGCATTGTCCGCCAGCCTTTGTAACACCTCTTCCTGGTGCTCGGGCCTGGTTAAGGTTGTACCCTGCACCCTACTTAATGTGGCCATCATGCCGGAGACTGTGGGGAAGCACAATGCTTGCTGCCGCAGAGCAGTAGGCACAGTAGACGCTGTTGGTTGAGCACAACCTTGCTCCACATCTGCATTTCCACGTCCCCTTCCTCGTCCCCTTGCGCTAGCCTTACGCATTTTTTAATGTATACTAATGCCCTTTTTATGGTCTATACACCCCTGAGAAAAGCTGTTTGTCACATATAGAGCAAGAAGTAACTGCTGTGGATTCCTGCTATTTTGTGGGGGATACCCCTGAGAAAAGCTGTTTGTCACCTATATAGCAAGAAGTAACTGCTGTGGATTCCTGCTATTTTGTGGGGAATACCCCTGAGAAAAGCTGTTTGTCACCTATATAGCAAGAAGTAACTGCTGTGGATTCCTGCTATTTTGTAGGGGACATCCCTGAGAAAAGCTATTTGTCACGTATATAGCAGGAGGTAACTGCTCTGTATTCCTGCAAATTTGTGGGGGGGGGCGGGACACCCCAAAGAAAAGCTGGTTTGCACGTTTATAGCAAGAAGTAACTGCTGTGGATTCCTGCTATTTTGTGGGGGACACCCCTAATAAAAGCTGGTTTGCACGTATATAGCAGGAGGTAACTGCTCTGTATTCCTGCAAATTTGTGGGGGGGACACCCCAAAGAAAAGCTGGTTTGCACGCATATAGCTGGAGGTAACTACTCTGTATTCCTGCAAATTTGTGGGGGGACACCCCAAAGAAAAGTTGGTTTGCACGTATATAGCAAGAAGTAACTGCTGAAGATTCCTGCTATTTTGTGGGGGACACCCCTAATAAAAGCTGGTTTGCACGTATATAGCAGGAGGTAACTGCTCTGTATTCCTGCAAATTTGTGGGGGGGACACCCCAAAGAAAAGCTGGTTTGCACGCATATAGCTGGAGGTAACTACTCTGTATTCCTGCAAATTTGTGGGGGGACACCCCAAAGAAAAGCTGGTTTACACGTATATAGCAAGAAGTAACTGCTGAAGATTCCTGCTATTTTGTGGGGGACACCCCTAATAAAAGCTGGTTTGCACGTATATAGCAGGAGGTAACTGCTCTGTATTCCTGCAAATTTGTGGGGGGGGGGGGGGGGACACCCCAAAGAAAAGCTGGTTTGCACACATATAGCTGGAGGTAACTACTCTGTATTCCTGCAAATTTGTGGGGGGACACCCCAAAGAAAAGCTGGTTTGCATGTATATAGCAAGAAGTAACTGCTGTAGATTCCTGCTATTTTGTGTGGGGACACCCCTAACAAAAACTGGTGTGCACGTATATAGCAACAAGTAACTGTTCTGTATCCCCATTTTCCACCGTCCGTGTAAAGCTCCTTTCCTCTCCCTGCAGTATATAGCTCTGAAAAGAGCTGTTGTTGTTCTTCGGTTTTTCCCTGCCTATCTGAAGCTAATGCCTATCTAGCCCTCAGCAGATATGTTTCTTTCCCTATCTCTGAACGCAAATCTGGCAAATATGGCTGCAGCCGTTCTTACAGTCCTATGAAAAAGTTTGGGCACCCCTATTAATCTTAATCATTTTTAGTTCTAAATATTTTAATGTTTGCAACAGCCATTTCAGTTTGATATATCTAATAACTGATGGACACAGTAATATTTCAGGATTGAAATGAGGTTTATTGTACTAACAGAAAATGTGCAATATGCATTAAACCAAAATTTGACCGGTGCAAAAATATGGGCACCTCAACAGAAAAGTGACATTAATATTTAGTAGATCCTCCTTTTGCCTCTAGTCACTTCCTGTAGCTTTTAATCAGTTCCTGGATCCTGGATGAAGATATTTTGGACCATTCCGCTTTACAAAACAATTCAAGTTCAGTTAAGTTTGATCAGCATTCTTAACAAGAATCTATCTATTTTGAGACTTGATCCTATTGTTGATCAGATACTGAATCCTGGAGTGCAATTTGTGGCTAGACAGGGTCGTTCTTTAAAGGATCTTCTATCCCTTAGTCTATTTAATTCTAAGGCACATGTTGGTTGACTAGATATGTGGTCTGTAGATATACACAGATCGCTCAATTTTTTAAAGCCAGTGATAATTCTATAAAGAGCTTTTTAGATTGTAACAGCCACCATACTGTTAGCGTTAAGTGTTCTGTCCCCACATGAGGCGAATGAAGATGTGGCAGGTGGATAGGGGCTGGGAGAGGTCCTACCTTCGTTTCCTCAATGCAGGGCAGACAGGACCATGTTGCTCAGCGTCCAGAGAGATGATGCACATCAGGAATGGTGAAGTTCAGGCTTGTTTATTTGGAAGACTGGACATACAGCATGTGATGGTAATGCAGCACTTCTCCAGGAATACAGGTGTAACAAGCAGGATGGTACAGCAAGTGTGAGCAACTACTCATAAGTGAAGTTTGTGATAAGTGAGTGTGAGTATGTGTGGTCGAAAACTGATGCCTTCTGCTGCTCAGTCCAAGGGTGTCTCTCCCAGAGAAAATGGAGACTAATGATAAGTGAAAACAGGAAACAGTTACCCTGAACCAGGAAGTGAAGGCATGTACAGAATTAACTACAGGCTGTCATACAGAAAAAGGACAGCAGGTGGCAGCAAGCATTAAAAAGAATACAATCTATGAATGAACGGTATGATTATATCTGGATGAAACAGCACACTCCCCGTCTGAAATTCCGTAAGGGATTTCACTATATATATTTTTTAAAGTCCAATAACCTAGAAAACAAACACAAATATGCATACAATGTAATAATAACTTCAAACGAGGTAAATGACAGGCAGTTCCTGAGATAATCCAAAGATACCCATCTTCGGATCGGAGAAGCCGCACTAGGCCAAACTATCTCCGACCCAGTTGTAATCCAATGAACGAAGTACTAGGGTAGTGTTCTGTTCATGGTTCATCCTACCGGAATGTCCTCAACTGGTAGTATCAGTACGAGCTCGTGGATTGGCCTCTGAAATGTCTTAGGTTCACCTTTCCTAAGGACCTTCAGCTCCACCTTCCGGACCTTACCGTCTTGACTTGGGAAAGTCTTTGTAACGATTCCCATAGGCCAGTCGATTCTTTGAGCTTGTGGTTCCTTCATTAGCACCACGTCTCCTTCTTTCAAGTTTGGTTTATTCTGTCGCCATTTTCTTCTTCCTTGGAGAATCACGAGATATTCCTTTCTCCACCGGTTCCAAAAGTAATCAGCGAGGTATTGCACCCGTTTCCATTGCTTCTGATAGGTGTTTGCGTGAGTAAACTCTTCGCTGATGGTTAGTGGGTTCCCAGACTTTTGGGTGAGAAGAGTAGCTGGCGTAAGAATGGTCGACATTTCGGGATCCATTGACACTGGGACGAGTGGTCTTGAGTTGATTATGGCCGAAACTTCAGCCAGGAGAGTGACCAGAGTCTCATGGGTGAGCCTTGAAGAGTTCACGTCCATAAGCATAGAGTTTAGGATGTTGCGTGAGATTCCAATCATTCTTTCCCAGGAACCTCCCATGTGAGAACTATGTGGAGGATTGAAGATCCAGGTACAACCTCTTTCTGCCAATTGATCCTGAATTGGCTTGATGTTGATATCCAGATCTCGACAAGCACCAATGAAGTTGCTTCCACGGTCGGACCTTAACTGTTTCACTGGTCCTCTGATCGCTAGAAAACGCCGGAGAGTGTTGATCAGGCTGGAAGTGTCCATAGACTCTATTACCTCTATGTGGACAGCACGTACACTCATACAAGTGAATAATACAGCCCAACGTTTGCTGTTGGCATACCCGCCTCGAGTTTTGCGTGCGGATATCATCCATGGCCCAAAGACGTCTAGGCCAACGTAGGTGAAAGGCGGTTCGGCACTCAGTCTGTCAGAGGGCAGGTCAGCCATTTGTTGATGTACCTGTTTTCCCCTGGTTTTACGACATTGAACACAGCGATGTAGTGCTCCTGCTACACGTCTTTTCATACCTATGATCCAAAGTCCTGCAGACCGTAATTTGCCTTCTGTAATCTGCCTGCCTTGGTGTTCGGTTTTTTCATGAAAGTGCCGGATTAATAGATCAGTGATATGATGTTTACTGGGTATGATGCAAGGATGTTGCTCTGAAGCCACAATCTTGGCTTGATTCAAACGACCACCGACTCTCAGCAAACCAAAACTGTCCATCACTGGATTTAAATGAGCGATGGGGCTTTTGAGAGGGATTTGCTGCTTGTGGTATAGGCATTTCCATTCAGTACTGAATACGCTCTGCTGGACGCAACGTATTATAAGGGACTCACAGTGAGAAATGTCCTCGGCAGAGAGTGGTTTATGGCAAACGTGCCAACCGTGACAGTCTTTGTCTTCATGTGAGTTGTTATAAGATCTCGCAATGTGGACTAACCTTGCTATAGACTTGACAAGTTTCATCCAATTGGAGAAGCGTTCAAAGCGCTGGCAACCGAGGCTGGAGGTTGTTTTAGTGTTTGTTGTCAAAGCACTAACCTCGGAGCGGACTTCTGGGTCACCATCCGGATCCTGAATGCTGAAGACTTCCTGGACACATTCACTTCCCTTCTGTTCCAACAGAAACTTAGGACCTGAAAGCCAAGAAGAGTTAGCGAAGGAACTTATAGACATACGTCTAGTGGCATGGTCAGCTGGATTAAGTTCGGATGGGATATAGTACCATTGTTCGGGCTTGGAAGATCTCCTTATTCTCTCAATGCGGTTACTGACGTACACATAGAAGCGTCTTGTTTGGTTGTAGATGTAACCTAAGACGATCTTACTGTCACTGTAGTATTGTACGTTATCTATGTTGACGTCCAGCTCGTGCTGTATAAAGTCTGCGAGTTCTACTGCAAGCACGGTGCCACAGAGCTCAAGCCTGGGAATAGTGTGTTCAGGCTTAGGAGCCAACTTAGCTTTGCCGAAAACAAACCCAACGTGATCTTGATTGTCGGGTCCCGTTACCTTCAGATAGGCAACTGCTGCAATGGCCTCCATGGATGCATCCGAGAACACATGAAGTTCCCTTCTAGTGCTAGCAGCGAGTGAGGTTCTGGCGTAACATCTTGGTATATGGATTTCATCCAAGGCACACAAAGATTGTTTCCAGGTTTCCCATTTTGATTCCTTATCAGGGGGAAGTGGGGCATCCCAGTCTTTGACTGTTTCGGAAAGTTGTCGCAGAAGAGATTTACCTTGTATGGTTATTGGTGCTACGAATCCCAGCGGGTCGTATAAGCTATTCACCACTGACAGGACACCACGTTTAGTGAATGGTTTATCTGCGCAATTGATTTGGAAACTAAAGGTATCGGCTGACAGGTTCCACCTCAAGCCTAGGCTTCTCTGCACAGGTGGACAATCTGATCCCAGGTCTATGTCCTTGAATACTGGAGCGTAGTCACTCGACTCAAAGGCTCTCATGACAGCCGGACTGTTTGAAGCAATTTTGTGCAGTCTAAGATTAGCTCGGTACAGCATACCTTGGGTCCTCTTGAGTAGGTCGATCGCCGCTTCTTCTGTGGGTAGAGATTTTAGTCCATCATCTACATAGAAGTCTTTCTCTACAAAGTCTCTGGCGTCTATTCCATATTCGGACTCTCCTTCTTGTGCGGTTCTCCGCAGACCATAGGTTGTCACTGCGGGGGAAGGGCTGTTCCCGAATACGTGCACCCTCATGCGATATTCCACCATCTCTTTGTTGGGGTCATTGTCCTTGTACCACAGGAACCTGAGGAAATTCCTATGGTCCTCTCTGACTATGAAACAGTGAAACATCTGTTCAATGTCAGCGGTGATGGCAATGGGCTCTTTCCGGAACCTCATCAACACTCCTACTAGGTTATTTGTTAGATTAGGACCTGTGAGGAGGACATCGTTGAGAGATACGCCTTGATGTTTGGCACTTGAATCAAAGACAACTCTAATTTGCTTAGGTTTCCGTGGGTGATACACTCCGAATGAGGGTAGGTACCAGCACTCCTCATTTTCCTTTAAGAGAGGCGCTGGCTCCGCATGGTTATTCCGGAATATTTTGCTCATAAAGGTGATAATGTGTTCTTTCATCTCTGGTTTGTTGCTAAGTGTACGCTGGAGGGAGTTGAATCTGGACAAAGCTTGTTCACGATTGTTCGGGAGTCTTACCCTGGTGGCTCGGAAGGGTAAGGGAAAAACCCAGTGATTAGTCTTGTCTTTAAGGAACTCATTGTCCATTATCCTGACAAATTCCTTGTCTTCCATTGATGGGGCTACCTTGTTGTCATCCTTAGTTGTATGAAACACTGATTTTCCCAAGTTGTCTGCATAGGGAGAAGGAATGGCATCAGGTAATTGTACGTGATCTGGGGGCTTCTCTTTCACATCATAGTGACGAGGGCATGGTTTGCAGAAAGTAGTTCGACCGTCCCGGCGTACATAGGTCTTAAAGGAATCAACACATGTTCGGTCCAAGCACACATTTCCTATGATTACCCACCCTAAGTCAAGTCTCTGTGCGTAGGGGGCGTAGTCAGGACCATTGCACTGTTGGCGGACCTTATGTATCCTTAAGTTGTCTCTGCCAAGCAGAAGTAGGATTTCAGCGTCTGTATCCATAGGTGGGATAACGTTGACTAGGTGCCTTAGGTGTGGTTGATGGAACGCAGCTTCTGGGGTAGGAATCTCATCCCTTTGGTTTGGTATTTGATCGCATTCAATTAGTGTAGGTAGGGGTATTTCTACGCCTCCATTGATGGGAGAAGCGATGAAACCTTGTGCCCTCCTGCCGCTAGTTTCTATGCGGCCTGAGCAAGTGTTCAGAGTATAGGGCATCGCTGGTCCTTTGATTCCAAAGGCTTCAAAGAACTTAGGTCCAGCTAAGGATCGATTGCTCTGATCGTCAATGATGGCATACATTTTTACTGCATTCTCTGGTTGCCCTTCTGGATAAACTCTGATTAGGCATATCCTAGCACAACATTTATCACTTTGGCTCTCTCCACATACTTCTGAGCATGAGCAGGAGACCGCTGTGGTAGACTTGGTGTTAGCCTGTGGCTCCCCGCCATGGTTTGTAGCCGGACTAGAGGAAACTGCGACTGCTGGATCACTGGTGGCTGAGGTTGGATGCAAAGCTGATGGGTGTTTGTCACTATGACACTCTTCACACTTAATGGCAGATTTGCAGTCCTTGGCCATGTGTTCTAAAGAGGCGCAGCACTTGAAACACACCCCAAGTTCACTGAGTATTTTCTTGCGCTCCAGCATAGTTTTGAACCTGAAGCCTCTACATTTGTTCAACGAGTGTGGTTTTTTGTGAATGGGACACTCACGATTGAAAGATTTATCTCTTGAGGAAACAGTGTGCTGTTTATCAGTGGGTACCGCAGGTAGTGGCAGGTTAGTCTTTCTGACACTTACACTGCTCTTCAAATCCTTGCGTTTATGTGTGACGCTTTCATACCTTGGTGAGGATGTTGCTGTGGCTGCGGTGTTAGACTCCAGGAAGTCTAGGCTAGGGTCATTCCTCATTTGGGCCTGTTCGTCGATGAACTTGCAGAATTGAATGAATGGAGGAAAGGTGACATCATGTGACCGTTTGTACCTGGAGACACATACCGCCCACTTCTCTTGCAGACTATGTGGCAGCTTTGAGACGATTGGGTTCACCCCATGGGCGGTGTCTAGGTAGCACAATCCAGACAGACGAGGATCTTTTTTTGCAAGTTCCAGCTCCATAAGCAGATCACTCAAGTCCAGAAGCTTGTGGGCTTCCTTAAGGTTGATCCTTGGAACATTTTGCAGTCTCTTGAATAGGGACCTTTCTATGGCTTCAGCGCTACCGTAGGTTCTTTCGAGTCTTAGCCAAGCAGCAGCGAGACCTGATTCCTCTTGCCCCACATAGACGGTCCGAAGGCTTTTGATACGGTTTGAGGAGTCAGGACCCAACCATTTAACCATAAGGTCGAGCTCCTGTTCCGCAGATAGGTTGAGGTCAGCAATGGCGGCCTTGAAGGTAGCCTTCCAGGCTCTGTAGTTCTCTGCACAATCATCAAACTTTGAGAGGCTGGTACTGATCAGCTCTCTGCTCACCATAAACCTGGCAAATTCAGACATATCTGATCCTTCACTCCTTGTTGCCGCGTTAGCTTGTGGTGCTCCTTGGGCGTATAAGCTGTGTGGCGTGAAAGGGTGAATCGCTCCCGGGTAGAATGATGTCGCTGCAGGGTTGAGCTGTGGTTTAACCTCTGGAGATTTTGATGACTGCAGCTTGAACTGTGGAGATGGGCTGGAATGCGTCTTGTGGTCGTCTTGTGATGATTGCTGCTCCTGAGGGGACACATTATGGCATTGGTCTTGGGTCTCTGCAGATGCTGTGGGTAACACTGGCACCGTAGGTTGGGCTGACTTGGATGTTTCCACATTGTCGGGTAGAATGTCACTGGAGAAGGCATGTGCTGCAGATATCTGTCTCTGTACGTAGACTCTGGTACGAACAGCTGGATCATCTTCTTCCAGTGGTGGTAGGCAAATTGGGTCGAGGTTTTGCTTCAAAGCTTGCTCGAGTATTGTTACTTCAGCTAATGCAATTTTTTCCTCCATTTCTGTTTGAAGGATCTTTGCTTTGGCTTCTGCCTCTGCCATTGCTTTCTTGGCTTCTGCCTCCGCCTCTGCCATTGCTTTCTTGGCTTCTGCCTCCGCCTCTGCTTTCTTGGCTTCGGCCTCTGCCTCTGCTTTCTTTTCTGCGTAGGAACGTCTTAGTTTGGATCGCTCTGCGTTTAAACGAGCCTCTAGAATTCTGTCGCTGAGGGCAGAAGTTCTTGAGCAGGATGATCTGTATGATCGAGAAGAGTGCTTGGATGAGCCTGACCTGTTAGATCTGGCTTCTTGCAGATAAGTGATATGGAGCTCTGCTTTATCTTTGGCATCTTGCACAGCAGCGTCCCTTTCTCTGTTTGTGGAATCTGCTTTGCTTAGCTCTGATAAGGCTTCATCAATATTAGAGTCTTTTAGGAAGGCAGCGTACCTTGTGGATAACCTCTTGTACCTTCCATGGGTCACATCTAGCCGTTTTATAGTGTCCTGTAGACTAGCTGCATCATTTTTGTGGCGTTGGATGCTTGACATGAGGGAGGTGACTCGTTCCCATAGGTCATGCAGGTTGTCATTGAACTCATCCTTCATGTAATGGTAGTTCTCAAGGACCTTTACGGTTGGCTTAAGAGAGCGTACAGGTCGTGAGTCTTGGCCTGCTTCTGGTGCTGACTCTACTTCCCGTTCTTCATGGTAAGCAGTATCGGGTTGTATTTGATCTGTTTCAACACTGGGAGACAATGCAGAGTCCTTTTCGGCCATTTTGGTTTAAGGTGCGCTGTCTCTTTAAGAAACTGGACTTTTGAATTGGGGCCTGGAAACCGCAGTGCAGCTTAGTTAAGGTGTTCTGACAAGATTCCCAAGCTGTTTTTGGAGAATCGTGGGGTATTGCAGTCCGACAATCTGCATCAATGTTGTATAACATACAGAGAGTCTCTATACACAATGCAGACTAGGGTGACACTGCAGACAGTTTCTTAGCAGAGCAGAGTTGTGATATATGGGCAGGCAGAGGGGTTACTACAGGTTGGGGCCGGGCTTCAAGGCAGTTTTCGACTGTTCTGTCCCCACATGAGGCGAATGAAGATGTGGCAGGTGGATAGGGGCTGGGAGAGGTCCTACCTTCGTTTCCTCAATGCAGGGCAGACAGGACCATGTTGCTCAGCGTCCAGAGAGATGATGCACATCAGGAATGGTGAAGTTCAGGCTTGTTTATTTGGAAGACTGGACATACAGCATGTGATGGAAATGCAGCACTTCTCCAGGAATACAGGTGTAACAAGCAGGATGGTACAGCAAGTGTGAGCAACTACTCATAAGTGAAGTTTGTGATAAGTGAGTGTGAGTATGTGTGGTCGAAAACTGATGCCTTCTGCTGCTCAGTCCAAGGGTGTCTCTCCCAGAGAAAATGGAGACTAATGATAAGTGAAAACAGGAAACAGTTACCCTGAACCAGGAAGTGAAGGCATGTACAGAATTAACTACAGGCTGTCATACAGAAAAAGGACAGCAGGTGGCAGCAAGCATTAAAAAGAATACAATCTATGAATGAACGGTATGATTATATCTGGATGAAACAGCACATTAAGTCCTCCATCTTTGTATTTTGGCAGCCATCTTGTACTCTTTCACATATAAACTGTATAAGTATGTATTTTTCTGCTTAAGTCAAGGAGGCCCCTTGTTAGACTTTAAGGAATGTGATAATGAACGTTAATGCATAGGTTGCTAATCCTTATCTCTCAAGGGCCTCATTTTGAGAAGATGCAGCTGACTTTGTATATCTCTTATCTCTTTTACATGATGTATGGACACATAACCAACAAAAGTATTAATCTTATGGTATCTGGGCACTCTGTCATATTTTATGGTATATGAAGGTCACTTAGAGTGTGTATAGACACAGGGTCTATGGAACGTGTCATCTTATCTCTTTTGCCATGATATATACATATAGACATAGTCTGGGATGTTAGCTCACACATAAGTATTTTGAATCATTCTTTGTTTCATGGGAAAGTCCATCCCAGTGTGGAAAGCTATAATGAGATGCAGATTATAATGAGCCTCAGCCAATAGCCATGTGCCAGGCTTGTCTTATATCTCTATAACCAATCATGTTGTATTGATTAGAATAGCCAAGCCAGCTCTTTGTCTGTAATGTATTTAAACTACCTTTTTCTTACAATAAAATCAGAACTCTTTTGATACACCATCATCTTGTGTCTTAATCAGTTCTCCAGGCCTAAAAGAAAGATGGCTGCAGTCCATCTAGGCCTGTTAATTAATTATCTAATTAGGACCTCTACAACATACGGAGGGATCCATATGTCCCTATCAATACTGTATACGTAACTGCATGTAGCTTATGTAATTTAATTTACGTTGGCTGTTCAATTAGACCTCTAAAAGTCCACATTTCGGAACACCTGTCTGATTGTCAGATAATATGTCTACTGTATCCAGACATTTTGTACTTGCTCACTCTTGGAACATTGTTTCATTTTTTTTTTTCTATAGAACAGGTACCCAAACCAATAGGTGGAGGAGACTGGCATCTATTGCTGTTGAAAAGAGATGCCCATTGGATTCTGAAACTGAATTCCAGACGTCCATATGGTCTTATCATCAAGTCAGATCTAGCTTTAATTTATTAATGTTATGTAATTTTTCTTATATGAGGGTCTCTTTTGTATTATATGAAGAGTTTCATTTATCATTCTTATATGTCATATGCTATCTGTTTTCTATGGGATTTTTTTTTTTTATGTGATTGATGTGTTCTCCTATTTAAGTGTGGTCAGTTATTCATTTTATTCATTTCAGACAGTCAGCTTTTGTAATTGCCGCTTTCTGTCAGATGACTCTAACGTCATGTGACCAGAGTAATTTATTTTGGCTGTTAAGACTCGGCTGTCTTTTATTATTGCCACGCTATGTCACATGATTTAAACGTGACTTGTCATGTGACTTTAGTGTTCTTCCATGGGATTACAGGAAAACAGCAAGAAGAGTGCCATTGTAGTGACTGATGGCCAGAGTGGGACAGGAAAGAGAAGAGAGGGAGGAGATACATAGTACATACAGTAGATTCATATATATATATATATATATATATATATATATATATATATGTATATAAATAATGGGTTGGTGTGTTCTGTGAATGAGATAAAGGAGTTATGGTAAAAGACAGAAGGTTATGGTCAGAAAGTGGGAGAGAATTTAGAAACTGAAAGGAGTTAGAGGAAGATCAAGGGTATTGCCATCTGTGTGTGTGGGAGAAGTTGGAAAGTTGTGAAAGACCAAAATAAGTTGTTAAAGAGAAACTGTAAGACAGTTGTTGAGATAGGGGTGTCAGTGGGGATGTTCAAGTCAATAATGATGAGGGTTGGAATTTCGCAGAATAGAAAGAGGGGGAAGACAAGTAACAAAGTGGTCCAGAAATTGATAGAGAGAGCCAGGGGACGGTATATAACATAATAATTCTCTATGCTGCTAGGAATCCCTGCCTCCCAGTGACATACTGTCCCGTACTGATTATAATACAGCACATGGTATGACAATGGGAGGCTGGGACCTCAGCAGCATGGATAACTATACTGCTTGGAGGCCCTCTCTTGGTTTACTTTTCAGGCTGGTAAATCTGGCTAGCACTCGGACTGAGTTTCACGGATGAACTCAGTCATGTGAATATAGGGCAAAGCCTTTTGGAATGCTAGAATAGGGTTCAATAGGGACAAATGGTAAAACAGTTAGGCCTGGTTCATAACTGCATTCGGTAATCCGTTTGGGAGTCTGTATGAGGACACCCCGAAACGGACTACCAAATGCACTGGCAAGCGGTGTGCAGTGAAAGCCCACGGACCCCTTAGACTATAATGGGATGTGTGTTTTCCACGCAGTGTCTGCATGGAATATGCGGACAGAAAGACACTTCATGAACTACTTTCCTTTCCGCATGACTTGTGCAGAGACCGTGCGGAAAGCACACAGACCCCATTATAGTCTACAGGGTCCATGTGCTTTCACTGCACACTGCTTGCCAATGCTTTCAGTAGTCCGTTCGGGGGGGACTCCCCAAACAGATTACCGAATGCAGATGTAAATTGGCCTTAGATGGAATAAGTACAATTAAAAGTTACAAGGTAAATACAGAGCTGCAAATTTGGATGGAATATGCACCATTAAAAGTTACAGAACAAAGGGCTCCAGCCATAGGTAAAATTAACTTCAACCTGACACCAGCACTATTTGCATGTGTTTTAGGTTTACAACAAACTTATTTATAGCACAGTTACAAGGATAAGTTGAATCAGAGATGTGCAACATGAATGGGATATGTACCAGTATGTATTAAGTGCACTTAAGATGATGAATGCTCCAGCATTAAGAATGACTGTCTGCATTGAATAGTTTACACACACAGAAAATAGTTGCAACATTCTCAGGCATATTTAGATTTAATGTAGGAAAACAGTCAATAGAGACATTGCATGAAGATCTAGTCTCCACTAATAGGTATCTCAGGAAACGTTCTCACCAATTGGCAAAAAAGAGGATCTCGCAAAGCTCCTCCCTAATGCTCATTTCACGTCCATGCTAGTCACAATATAGAAATACCTCATCTCTTGTACTGAGAGCTGAATAATAGTACAAAATTACACACTACTAAGTTTTAGAACAAATTGATAAGAAAAATATGTACATTGGTTAGTAAATGTATAAGATCTTAAAGGGATGTTTAAGATCTGAAGCTAATTGATACGGATGAGTAGCAGATTGGTCTGACATCCAGAACTGCACGGAGCTGATGCAGTCACTGAATAAGGTATTCTGTGGATAGGTCATCAGCATTCATTTTCTCCAGATCCTGAACAACCCCTTTAAAATCATGTTGGAATTGAGAAATCTAATATTTTTTTTAGGAATACAAATTTGATACTTTTAAAATTGAACATTAAAAACCTCCTACCATCACCATGCAAAATGTAGCACTAAGTTAAAGGATAAAATCTGTCATATGCCGACTGAGTGCTTGTGGGTATCTTACACTGGACACTTCATATTTCTCACATCATGTCTAATTAATGTTTTCTAGAGAAGGTTCATATTATCAAATATAGAAATTCTTCATGTGAGTGTGAACTACAGGACAAACGCTTTCCACTTTTAGATTAGGAATTTATTCTCATAAACTATATTGTCCAAATTTTTCACCTTTAACTTTTTACCCCAAACAGAAACAGAAGCCATCAATGTGTGAAAACAGAGTAGAATATATGGGTATCTAAAGAGGCAGATGCTGGCAGATGCTATACTTTTTATTGGAGTGATAGGAATGTTTGCTACTGTACTGTATATAAATTGACTGACTCTTAGCATGACTGACAAATATAACTACACACATGGACAAAATTGTCGGTACCCCGCGTTAAATGAAAAAAAAAAAAAAAGGTCACAGAAATAACTTGAATCTGACAAAAGTAATAATAAATAAATATTGTTGACAAGCCACAAAGCTTCTAGGAGAATGTCCTATGGACAAATGACACAAAAATCGAACTTTTTGGCAGAGCACATCAGCTTGTCACAATACCCTTTCTATTTTCTAGAGACCAATGGCTGGGAACAGTGAGTCTAGCAATAGTAATACACAAATAGACTTACAGTCCGTTCTGTGGAAGGCAGGGAGGCTTGGCCGGAAGCAGTGGTCCTATACTCAGCAGGAGGGCTTGCTGGAGGCTGTAGTTCCACGGCTCCTGTGGACCAGGTGAATAGCAAAGTCTTAGTCAGGTGTTTACCAGCAGGTGCCATCTTAAACCAACTGACTAAATTTGACGGACATAACATGTTGCTGACCGATTGGACTGAACGACTGAGGAGTGCGATTAAACTGTGTAATCTAGCCCCCGAACTCCAACCGGAGGTAGCGATAAATGCTCTGGAAGGGAATGCCCGACGGACAATCACATTACTGCCAGAGTCCCAGAGGAGTACGGTGACAGACATAGTAAACAGGTTGGAGAAGGTTTACGGGAACCGTGCCCCGTCAGTTGATTTACTTGCCCGGTTTGTTAATCGGAGACAGAGGGAGGGGGAGACCGTCCCTGAGTATGCTAATGAACTACAGGGGTTGTTAGCTGATGTCCGGAGGGCCGAATCCCACGCCCAGCGTGCCCCTGAGGAAGATGACGAGCTGTTGAGGGACTATTTTATTCGGGGATTATGTTTGAGTACGGTGAGGCGGGAACTACAGAACCGCGTGCTGGCGGACAAGACCCTGACCTTTGTCCAGATTCTGGAGGAGACCATCGCCAGGACTCAAATGGAGGAGCCAGAGGTGGGTCAGGTCGCCATGCAGAGAGCTGGAAGGGTGATGACCAATGCTGTAGGGGGTGAGACAGAGGCCCAGATGAGAGAAATGCAGCGTACTATAGATGCGCTAACCCAACAATTGAGCCAGGTGCAGAGTAGGGTACAGACTCCTGCTGCTGGGAACCCGTTACCAACTCCCTCAGACGGGCCCCCATGTCAATGCTCAGCAAGACCCCCCATGTGGCAAACAGAGGAACCACAGGGAAGGCCATCTCCATCACGGCCGTGGTATCGCTCTCCTCCTGACCCCCAACTGCGACAAAGGCCACCACCTCGGGAGTGGGACTATAGCAATGTTCAATGTTGGCAATGTCAAGAGTTCGGGCATATCTCAAGGAACTGCCCAGGACCGAGAAGGGCCAGGCCCAGCAACTCACCGCCGTTAAACGGGAGACCTCCGCGATAAGAGGGCGCACCGCGGGGGTATCAGGGGGCCCAAGTGCTCCAAAAAGCCCACATGATTTGATCGCAAAAAGCCCCGTGCTGGAAGTGAGTTTTGAGGGAAAGAAGGTCCCCTGCCTAGTGGATACGGGTTCTGAAGTGACAACAATGCCCTTAGACTATTTTGAACGGCATCATGGCCACCTTATGCGACCAAACACCGGAATGGTTATCCGACTGAGAGCGGCAGATAATGGAACTATCCCTGTACATGGGGTAGTCTGGATGCGGCTTCGGGCCTGTGGCCAAGAATTAGGAGTCAAGGGAGTTATCCTTGTCAAGTCTACCTACTTGCCGGAGGTCCCGGTGATTCTAGGCATGAATGTGTTGCGAGACCTGAACCACGTGCTTTTCACCAAGAAAGGACCGGAGTACTGGAAGCGGACTACGGCACATAGGCCAACACAGCAAGTTTTCCGGCAAATTGTCCAGACTTGCCGAATCCAGAAGGGACTCCCTGAAAACCACCGGCTGGGGGCGGTGTATACCCCGAATGGTGCGCCCGTAAAAATACCTCCCCGGCAGGAACGGACATTGATGTTGCCTGTGGGGACCAATCTGAATGTGGACGGATTGGATGTCGAGCTGGAACCGGTAGAGCGGTGTGAAGAGATAACTGGTGTGATGTTTGGGCGAGTGGTGGCCACAGTCCGAAACGGGCGAGTGCCGGTGCGGTGCGTGAATCTACAGGATCATGAAGTGACCCTACCAAGGAGAGTCAAGGTCGCCAGAGTCTTCCTACACCAGGGTGAGACAGCCCGGAGAAGACCCTTTACTCTTAGGGAAGAGAGAGGGGACGTTTGGACCTTGGCGGTACAGATGGATCAACCTGAAAAACCCACGCCCGAGTGGAATGGGAGGAAGATCCTGGAAATTATGGGAATAAACCGTCCCTCTTTGAGTCCAGACCAAGTACGGCTAGTGGAAGAGACCCTATGGGAGTTCCAAGCTGCATTTTCTAGGCATGACGAAGACTTTGGCTGTACGTCTGCTATCGAGCACCGAATACCGACCGGGAACACGGCCCCAATCCGTGAAAGGTATCGACAGATCCCACCAAACATGTACCAAGAAGTGAAGGAGATGTTACATCAAATGTTGGATAATGGCGTGGTACAACCAAGTCAGAGTCCGTGGGCTGCCCCGGTGGTGCTGGTCCGAAAAAAAGACGGCACCTTACGCTTCTGTGTCGACTACCGGAAGCTGAACGCAAAGACAGTGAGAGACTCTTATCCCTTGCCGCGGATCGAGGAATCCTTATCCGCATTGGGAAAGGCGAAATACTTCTCATCCCTAGACCTGGCGAGCGGATACTGGCAAGTGCCAATGGCAGCAGAAGACAGACAGAAAACAGCGTTCATCTTGCCGATGGGCTTGTATGAGTTCAGAAGGATGCCCTTTGGATTGTCCAATGCCCCCGGCACGTTCCAAAGACTCATGGAGTATTGTCTTGGTGACCTAAACTTTGAGTCAGTGCTCATCTATCTGGACGATATTGTGGTCTTCGGATCGTCCTTCGAACAACATCTTCAGAGGCTGAGACAAGTCCTGAAGCGCCTGATGGAGCATGGGCTCAAGGTCAAGCCCAAGAAGTGCCAGCTGTTCCAGACACAGATTGAGTACCTGGGGCATATTGTCTCTGCTGAGGGGGTGCAACCGGCAAGCAGCAAGGTGGAAGCGGTACAACGCTGGCCTGTCCCAAGAACCCTCAGGGAACTTCGCGCATTCTTGGGCCTAGCTGGATATTACCGGCGCTTCATAAGAAATTTTTCAAAGAAGGCAGGACCGCTGAACGAATTGCTGAGGGGGACCTCCCGGGGGCCAAAGAACCAGCCCATTCCATGGGGAGAGAAACAACAACAGGCGTTCGAGGAGTTGAAGGAAGCCCTGACGAGTGCACCAATACTCGCCTATGCGCAGTTTGACAAGCCCTTCATGTTATACACAGATGGGAGTCTCCATGGCCTAGGTGCGGTGCTCGCCCAAGAACAAGATGGCCGTGAGAGGGTCATAGCCTATGGAAGCCGGTCCCTGAGGGAGACAGAGAGGAACTTTGACAACTATAGTTCATTCAAGCTGGAACTACTGGCCCTAGTGTGGGCCATGACGGAGAAATTCTCAGAATACTTGACAGGAGCGGAAGTGACTGTTATGACCGACAACAATCCCTTGGCGCACCTAGACAATGCAAAGTTGGGTGCTTTGGAGCAGCGATGGATGGCCAGGTTGTCCAGGTACAAGTACAAGATCAAGTACCGATCCGGTAGAGAAAATGCAAATGCGAATGCCCTGTCTCGAGTGACGCCGGATGACTCCGGACGAGATAAGGATGGAGAGTTGGAAGACTCAGAGGTTCCCCACTTGGGTAGAATACCCTTGTTTGTGATACTGGCACGGACAAGTGGGGTGGTGACAGACCGACCAGTGTTGCTTGGGAAAACCCATGGAGATTGGGTATATGCTCAGAATGATGACGTGACCCTAAGAAAGATCAAGCAGTGGGTGATGGCAAAGGAGTGGCCTACCCCGATGGAGCGCAAACGCTTGCCACCTATGGGGGCAAGAGTAATGCAACAGTGGGATAGACTGAAGTGTGAGAATGGGTTACTGTACCGTAAAGTATATTTAGAGACTGAGTTGGAGGTGAGATGGCAACTAGTAATACCAAGTACCAGTGCCAGGGAAGTTGCCCGTGAGGCTCATGTGAGAGGGGCCCACTTTGGTCCTGATAAAACGTTCAAGTGGCTCCAGCGATTTGTCTATTGTCCTGGTCTTGAGCAGACAGTGCAGGACGTGTGCCAAGCCTGCAGGGCCTGTGAGCTCGCTAAACCCCCAGAACAAAGGGCCCCCACTCAGACGATTAGGACCACTGCGCCGTTGGAGGTGCTGATGATTGATTATGTCCTGATAGGACACTCCAACAGCGGACATCAGTACTGTTTGGTAATGACCGATCACTTTACCAAGTTTGCAGTAGCAGTAGCTACGAAAGATCAGACTGCCGAATCTGCCGCCAGGGCTGTGTGTAAGCACTTCATCCAAGTGTATGGGTGCCCCACTCGTATTCACTCAGATCAGGGGGCATGTTTTCAGGGGCGGCTCATGTCGGAGTTGTATCGGGTGTATGGTATCCACAGATCCCGGACGACTCCTTATCACCCAGAGGGGAATGGGGCCTGTGAGCGATTCAATCGCACCCTCCTTCAGATGTTGCGAACGTTGGAGAAAGATCAAAAAGCTCGGTGGCCAGAGAGCTTAGCTGAGTTGCTCTGGGCCTATAATAATCGGGTCCATAGTACCACCGGCTACACGCCATACCTGATGCTGTTTGGGCATCCCGGACGGGAGATTGAAGAATTGAACTTGACAAATCCTGAGAGAGAGGGCGCTCGCTCGCCCGATGACTGGGTAGAACTACACCGTCGAAAACTGCAGACCATACACCGATTGGTGATTGACAAAACCCGACTGTCCAGTCACCCAGACAAGACCCCGGTTCAACATGAACCCTTCCAACCTGGGGACAGGGTGTTAGTAAGGGCCAAGAGACCCTCGGGAAAGTTGGATGATCGGTGGGAGGCAATGCCATATCGAGTAAAACGAAGGGTCATCCCTGACGGACCAGTGTATGAGATAGAGCCTGAAAGGGGTGAAGGAGTTACCCGGACTCTTCACCGTAATATGCTCAGACCTTGTAATTCAGAGACTCCCACAACGGAGACTGAGGTGCATCGGTTGAATCCGACAGCCCCAACCTTCACACCTGCTGCACAGATTGATCCCGATGAGTGGTGGGATGTACCAGTTCCCATGTCTGAAACGGTTCCAGCTGTGGTGATCTTACCTCCACGGGAGGGGACGACACTAATGGCTGCTCCTGTACAGGAACCTGAGCCGACCTGTGGGAATGAAGTGACTGATGCCCCGACTTTACGCAGAACGCCAAGGTCTAATGCTGGGGTTCCCCCACAGCGATACGCCCAGGATGAGTTTGTCTGGGGAGGTCTGTCGAGGACGCCGACCTCTAGTGGGGTGGTGTGTCACGGGGTGACTAATGCTATACAGTCTCAGAACACTTCTCACTGACAAGTGTGTGATGTGATGTGATAATAGCAGTGGTAAAAGGAGATGTTTCTGTAATGAAAAATTCTATTGTAGTAATTCTTTTTGACCACAAGATGCCGCTGTGTTAGGTAAAGGAAAAACCAGGAAGTGACGAGTTCAGGAAGTGGACTGCTGTAGTGGGGGAGAAGAAGCTGGCTGTGAGCAGTGAGAGATCTGAGGGACAATCCATTGCCATCCGCTGCCCTGCAACGCTTGTTTCAGGCCAGGGCCAGCTCTGGAGAAGCCCGAACCTGTTGCTGGTTCCCATGTCAGGAGAGTTGGAGACGATTGCTGTGCAGACGCCGCGGAGCGGATGACAAGAAGGACCAGCCCTTGTGACACCGTGTTCCAGTTGCCTGGAGGCAAAGAAATTCCTGTTTCCTTCGGAAAGTCCATCTGACTGTTCGCCCCCTTGCTAACCCGGGTAAGCGGAGCTCCGATTCACCTTTCATAAGGGTGAATAGTGTATACACGCAGTAAATAGTTTTTTTTTTTTTTTTTTTGGCGCCAAAAACCTAGCATAGACTGGTTCCGGCCATTTTGCTTTAAAGCGAGTCCTATCCAAACGGAGATACAGCACGTGTTGTCCTGCTATTCAAAAGAGACACTATATCCTGGATTATAGTACCAGAAGTATGTCATAAGAGGAGTTATTTGTTTCACTAAGACTTGTGCAGCTAAGCACCAACTTCTGATAAAACAAAACCGGTTGCTGAAGTCTTCCCTGCAGGGTTGGGGTAGTGTGTTGAAATGTGGATATTGGGGAGTGGGTAAGTTAAATAGTAAACTGTGATATTGTTAACCCCAGTGTGACACCGCAGGTGATCTTCCTCTGCATACTTACATTGTTTTGTTAGCTTGGTATTAATAGGTAAATTGCAGCTGCTATATATATGTAGCCGCTAGTTAAAGGCATAGTTCACTAGTTCTGACATATTAGGTCACGGTGCAGTGTCACTCAGGGGTCTCAGCCCTCGGCTGAGTGTCTTGTAATTATTGATTTCATCAGGCCTGTTAGCCTGGAGTTCACCCCAAAAGGGTATAGAGTAAAATTTATATTTCTTACTTCGTGTCTGGTGTGGTTGTGCCTGTCCGTGGAACCGCTGTATCCTAAAAGTTCCTGCAAGAGCCCCGGTAGCCAGTCGGCTGCCGTGTCTTTCCCTTCCTCCTCCCCCCTTACATTTGTAACATGTTCCCTTTATTCTGCGGGTCGGTACGGTTACGGAGATACCTCATTTATAGTATTTTTTTATGTGTTACTAGTTCTGCAGAGGAAAAACACATTTGGGGACATAAATCAATGTTTTTTGCATCGCATCTTCTAAGAGGCGTAACATTTTTATTTTTCGGTTGACAGAGTTGGTTGAGGGCTTATTTTTTGCGGGACAACCTGCGCTTTTTATTGGTACTGTTGTCGGATGCATATGACTTTTTGATCACTTTTTATAGCATATTTTGTATGGTGAGATGGCGAAAAATCATTACTTCCGGCGAGTTTTTTCCGTTTTTTTTTTCCGGCGTTCGCCGTGTACATTAAATATTATTTCAGTTTTATTGTACAGATTGTTACGGACGCGACAATACCAAATATGCATTGTTTTTATTACTTTTTAGTTCTTTTTTTTATATAATTCATTTTCTATTGAGAAAAAGGGATTTTTGGGCTTTATAACTTTATTAATTTTTTTCATACACTTCATTTTATTTTTTTTACATTTTTTTTTACTTTTTCATGTGTCCATTTAGGACACTTCAATCAGCAATACTTTGCTGATATAGAATGCCATGTGAGACACAGCCTGCAGGTGTCCCACATGGCATTCCGTAGCAGGATGTCAGGCTGTGTAGACGCACAGCCTGACATCAGAAGGTCCTGGCAGGATCACCAGGTATGTGGGGGCTTCGGGCAGTCTGGGGTCACTGGCCAGACCCCAGACTACCTTTTACTGCTATCGGCACCCTCCGATCTCGCCGCGGGGGGTGCCGATCTGATTCAATTGTCGGCGGATGCCTTTCGATCGCGCCGTGATGTTTCACGGCGCGATCGAAAGGGTTAAAACGTCCAGTCGGACTCAGTTCCGACTGGACGTTATTGAGGAAGGGGTTAGGTGTTAGTAACACCTAACCCCCGTCCTCCCCGCACCCATCCCCCCGCGAAATAGGTACCTAAAGACAGGACGTATTTTTACAATAGTCCGGTCTTTAGGTACCTGGACCGCAGGCCGTAATTTTACGTACGGCGGTCCTTAACCGGTTAAGTTAAGGGAACTTTCATTTCTGTCCAGGCCTGTTTCATGAGTTTTATTTTTTTTTAAATTCTGTAGAAGCATGGTTGAAAAGCAATGTATCTGACTTTCATTTGTTCATTTTCATAGAATTTTTATTCATTATTACTTTTGTCAGATTCAAGTTATTTTTGTGACCATTGTGGGTATTTCTTTCATTAAACGAGGGCTACCAACAATTTTGTCCACATGTATATTGTTACTTTGGGACCTTAGGGGGCTGGTTACCAGGCAAGTAAGATGCGTGGAGAACTGTGTGCAAGCTCACATTGGTGCTTTATTGGGAGGAGTTCACAGATCCAAACACAAATGGCTTTTAGCAGCATAGGGCAACACAGAACAAAATGGCTTGGTTCAGCCAAGTGGCAGAAAAGTCCAGCAACACAAAACAGTCTTTAGGACAAAAACAATCCCACAGGCTCAACAGGTTAACACCTGGTCTCCCCTTTTTTCCTCCATACAGGCAGAGTGTTTGTAGCTCAGAGCCACCATCAGAAGAGGGGAGGAGAGCAAGATCCACACTCTCCTACCTGGACAGTGTTAAGGCTTCAACTTTGGCTCTAACCAAACCCAGGACTCCTGCTTTGAGCCCGGGTTTATAATTACACCCAAAACCCAGATATGGGTTCCAGTCCATTACCTAGTGGAGAGGAGCCACCTTAGTGGGAGGTATCTTCCTTCCACAACCTTTCTCTCTGCCTGCTTACACTATACTGTAAAAATAACACCCAAGAATCCATTCACTAATAACCAGTAGTTCATTGCACATCCCATTATATCTTGACTGCCTTGTACATTCTGAATGGACCACACAGGTGAACAAGAGAATCCCTTAGTGGGTGACGGACTCATCCTGGCAAGGTACTGTACACTCGCAGCACTTTATACATTTACTCATTGTACAGCATCTCTGCCAGACTGTGTATCAGTATAATATACTGGGTAGATTATTTAAGAAACTACACAGTTTCTTTTAAGATACTGTACTGAATCTGGGTGGCTACGATGACATCTATTTGTAGAGTCAGGCTAACCAGTATCCTTCCTTCATGGGTCCCTACTTCTCAATCACATTGCAGGATCCCCAATCCCCACCTTGCAGCATCTTTCTGCTGCCTGAGGTCTTTTTCTGTGTGTGCACATATCCCCGGCTCACATATCTACAAAGGCCCTAGTTAAAGACAAGAGCCAGGTAGCAGCATACTGCTGAAAAATACA
This sequence comes from Leptodactylus fuscus, assembly GCF_031893055.1. Classification (NCBI taxonomy): domain Eukaryota; kingdom Metazoa; phylum Chordata; class Amphibia; order Anura; family Leptodactylidae; genus Leptodactylus; species Leptodactylus fuscus. The sequence goes on from NC_134265.1 coordinate 184,007,443, forward strand.
TCTATACTGGCAACATTTTAGGAATATGCAAAAGCGTGTTAGATAATCTTTGTATGTAGCTGTATAATGGGCACCCAGAATACATTTTACTGGAGAGACCTAGGCACCCCAATGCTGACCAGCACCCCTTACATCCCCTCCCTATAGTGATGCATTTCGTTTTGAAGGACAGGAATCGTGAATACACCATTGATAAAGAGCAATCCATCTGATTCATCAATGTTTAGTTGTCCCTGATTTGTGAACCAATAATTATTTGCCAGATTCCATTTACTAAAAACAAACTTAATAATGGATTCACTTATCAAAGTGGCCAGGAGACCACGAAAATATTATTGCTGGAGATCTGAACTAGTTGCAGTCTGACTGAATATGTTTATATATAACATAGACAGTTCATTAGATAGATGTTAGTGTGCCCATGATATATTATAACATACACATATAGCATACAATATGTGTCACCAGATAAACTAGCATCTTCAGATGTATATAGGACTACATTGATATAAATGTATTTAGTCAGACTGCAGATGATTAGATAGATAGAGAATGAGACAGACAAAATCTTTAGTATAATATAGTATAATGTTGGGGTTTTCCACTGGGATTGAATTCATCCTCACCAACAATGAGAGTATTAAAAGTTAAGTCTTAATGGTGTGGGAATTGGACCTTTCTTTGCCTTACAGGCAAATTGTAAATAACAGATTGAAGATACCTTTGGTGTATACCATGCTCATTGGTCTGTTGTATCACAAAAGCCACAGGCTTGATTCTTTCTCTAACACAACATAAAGGAGAAGCGATAAACATCAATAGGAAGATCAGTTCTCATAAACTCCTCTCATGTTCATTTGCATTGTCTTCAATAGAGTCTAACAAGCACATAGTTACATCTACAGAGTTTGATGAGTATAATGTGCTGTATTATGTTCTACTGCATATTTTCTCCAATGTCTTTCTTCTAAACAAAAATCTCAATAGACACAATTATTTGCATGTAAATTATGGATTATGTTATGTTATATTAGTTGTTTACTTCTCACTTTTTTGTTCACGCATTTTTCTTTTTAGAGGATGTAGAAGAAGAATCAACAGCACTCATCCTTAAAAGATTAAAAACATCAAAACCTTAAAACATAAGAGAGGTGCAAGGAGGGATGGGATACAAACACATCTAGGTGACGGACCACTTAGCACTAAGCACTTCATCTTGCCTTCCAACATAAGTATTGTGGGAATGCACACTTAAGTGCGTCCCCCATAAATAATAAACATTTGTATGGCTACTCGCAATGTAACTACAGATGCAGAAATAGCACATACAGTGAGCAATATACCTGAAGCTGGAGAATAGAGGTCAGAATGGACAAAATCAAAGAAAGTACCCGCATGTCATTCTTATCATCTATACCTAAAGGGTCCATAGAGTTAGTGCGAATAATCCACTTAGCCTCTTCTCTAAGCAGAAGTCTATAGGGGTCCAATTTTAGATGTGGCCAATGTGATTTCTCCATGTACAACCTTCAGTCTAGGAGCCTTAGTATAGGAGAAGTGAAGCAGGTAATTTACCATTTCATTACTGGAAAGACCACGTATCTTGTCTATATGATGATCTGCCTTGTGGCAGATTCTGCATATGGATTATTCACACTATATCTGTGGCCCACTTAGGTCTGAATGATAAGACTAAAATACATATTTTTCCTTGATTTTGTCCATTCTAGCCTGTATTCTCCTGCTTCATGTATATTGCTCACTAAACATGCTATTGATGAATCTTTAGTCGAACTGTCAGTAGTCATTCCAATGTTTTTCTAATTTTATTAATGAACATGTTTGTATTCGTGTCTGTAATGCATGTTCCCTTTCCATGTTTATCTGGGATAGTCCGTATGTTTTGTATTCACAATAGTGCCAGTGATTCCTTGCTTCTTTTTTTTTTGCCTTTATTATTATAATTATTATTGGTAAAAATCAAAAGCTCAAAAGAGAGATCAATACCCACAGAATCATTGGACACTAGGATTGCATATTATGCAATGCAGTGGTAAGGCTACGTTGACATCTGCACACCGTGAGCACTCAGGGATTCTGTTCCCCATTCCTCTTTAAAAATATGGGCAGAAAAGTCATGCAAGCAGGACACATTTTTTTTGGCGGAAAACCAAGCGGGCCCAAAGAATGTATATAAACCCAAGCGCAGATGTGAACCTTGTGTAAATGTTACATTCATAGCGAAGAGGCTCTGCCTCAAATATCCAGATGCAAATATATTTACATATGTAGGAAACCCTAGAAAAAAAATATAAAAAATAGTTTTGTGCAATTAAGAAAATAATCCAAGGGAGTTATAGTAATGGCATAAAATAACATAATGGCATAATGTTAAATCCTCCATGAAGAGGATAGTAGAATATTACAAGGGAGTCTAAGGAAGCTGGGAGATTGGGAGGAGACTTGGCAAATGAAGTTTAATGTTGACAAATATAAGGTCAACGAAATAAAATGATTATGTACTTAATAAAAAATTGCTGAGTAAGACTGCCAATGAAAAAGACTTAGGGATTTTGGTGGACAGCAAGCTTACCTTTAGTGACCAGTGTCAGGCAGCTGCTGCCAAGGCAAATAAAATTATAGGATGCATCAAAAGAGGTCTAGATTCTCATGACAAGGACATAGTTATGCCTCTATACAAATCACTGGTACGTCATTACATAGAATATTGTGCGCAATTTTGGGCCCCGATATACAAGAAAGACATAATCGAATTAGAAAAAGTACAAAGGCGGACAACCAAAATGATTAGGGGAATGGGTGGACTGGAGTACAATAATAGATTAACAAACTTGGGGTTATTCAGTTTAGAGAAAAGACGTCTACGGGGAGATCTAATAACAATGTACAAATACATGAAGGGACAAAGAACTTTCTAAGGATATTTTTACTCCTAGGCCAGTGACAGCTACAAGAGGACATCCTCTACGTCTGGAGGAGAGAAGGTTTCGCCAGAAACATAGAAGGGGATTCTTTACAGTAAGAACAGCGAGGCTCTGGAACTCTCTGCCCCAGGAAGTGGTGATGGTGGATTCATTAAACAAGTTCAAAGAGGGCCTGGATGCTTTTCTTGAAGAGAAAAATATTACGGGTTATGGACTCTAAAAGGACACGTTGATCCAGGGTTTTTATACTGACTGCAAGATTGGAGTGGGGAAGGAATTTTTTTTTCTCCTGAAATTTTTTTTTCGCCTTCCTTTAGATCAACACTGTAGGGGATTGTAAAGTTATAGGTTGAATTTGATGGACTGATCTCTTCATCCAACATCATCTACTATGTAACTATGGTTTCAGCACTGCTGGTTTCAATCTTTGTTTACTTGACCTTAGTGGTCTTACGGCATATACCGCAGAGGCCAGTGATGGATTCACGATCTACTATGATTAAATTAAATTTTTTTCTGAGTCCTGCTTTGATCTCTGCCTTCCATTGAGAATAATGGGAATGAAAATACGCAGTTATTTTCTCTTTGACGACCTTTGCGTAATGTTCCTACACGGCTGAAACACTTCAAAAATTCCATGTGGAATTTTGGTGTAGAATATCTGCAGCATTTTCCAGTAGCAATAAAGTACATACTGCATAGAAAAAATCCTTTCAATATTCATATGGAGATTAACCTGTGGGCAGATTTTAATAACGTTCAGCTTTAGGTATAAGCACTACAATGCAATCTAAAAGACTGGCTACATCTTCAGCCCTTCCCTCAAATCGTCTGAACAAATGTTTAGGCCGCATTCACACGTGAAAATTGTAGCATGTTAAAGGGATTCTACCACTAAAACCTTTCTTTTGTGGATAACACGTCAGAATAGCCTTTAGAAAGACTATTCGTCTCTTACCTTTAGACGTGGTCTCCGCTGTGCCATTCCTTAGAAATACCGATTTTTACCGGTATGCAAATGAGTTCTTTTTCAGTGATGTGGGCGGGCCCCAGCGCTCAAACAGCGATGGGGGCATCTCCACCGCTGCCAGAGAAGTGTCTCCAGCGACACCTCCTCCTTCGTCCGCAGCGTCTTCTTCTGGTGCAGGCTCGTAACTTCTAGTCCTCGGGCCTGGAGCAGAGCAGACTGTGCAGGCGCACAGGCCACGGGAAAATGGCCGCTAACAATACTGTGCAAGTGGCCATTTTCCCGTGGCTATGGCTAAGGGGCAGGATGGCCCAGAAATGCGTCAGCTATATTCTTTTTAACTAGCACTTTTTGTATATGTTTTTTCCTACTTTTTCACCGTTTGTTTGTTAAACTATCTATTTTTATGAAGACGTAATAAAGGTTTATATTAAAGATTCGTGGAGTAGCGACCTCTCCTCTACATTTTTACTATATAATGGAGTCTGCCGAGTTTTTGTCCGAAAAGGTTGAAAAATCTGGACATAAAAGCACTGCTTGCAGCGTTTTCTCTCCGCATTTTTTAAGTAGGTTCAGGGACAGAAATCCTGAACGGAGTTCAAGCAGTGGTGTGAACCCAGACTTAGCCTTAGGGGCAGTTCACACGGAGTAACACACCACACATGAGAGACTTTGTAACCCATTGATTTCAATGTATATTGCGCATATGCCGGCACACATTGAAATGAATGGGATGTGTTATGAAGCGCCGCACACTGACACGTATATACGTGCCTGAATGCGCGGCGCGTTACTCCATGTGAACTGCCCCTAAAGATGATTTACTTGCAAGCTAAGTAAATCATTCACATTGTCTCTGCTTTGGGTTACACTGCATACAGCTTCCTGTCCATGCAATGTAGAAAAGGAGCGGGGAAATGCAGCTCACTGAATAAGAGCAAAACTGATTGTGGCCGTATACTTATACGGTGGCTGGAAGAGCTAATCGGCGCAGGGTCCCAGTGTCAGACCCCAATGAATCTGATACTGTTGATCTAGCCTAAGGATTTGGTCATTAGTATTCATCGTAGGCTCTCACAGGCTCAGTTTTTGGTAGTGAATTTCACATGACTTGATACGTATGACTATTTCAGGGGACTGTGTATATCAGTCAGATTGAATCCAGATATTATATTGAAACACTGGTCTTTGGCTTTGTAAGTTTTCTCTTAAATGTTCATGTCCATTTTTTACACACGTTTATCAAATCTGACCGTGTCAGAGAATAAGCCCAGTCCATCAGTGACTGCAAATTTTTAATCCACACTTTTATAACAGTCCATTTATTATGTAAATAGCTAAGTGAGGATCATAACCAATGAACATGAAGCTTCATCTTTGACTGGTACTGACTATATAGTCAGAAAATGTCAAATCTAACATATTTATAGAGTGTTTTCACTTACAGGCAATTTCCATTTCAGTAGAGTAGGAAAAAATCTAACTGAATACTCTCAGGGGTGGACAGAGACACTAGAGGGCCTATAGTAAAGGCAAAAATAAGTTTTTCTCAACTAGCTCAGCATAAAGGGGTTTTTAACAATTCTATTTTTCTGCTCTAAAATTTGTTAGCTTAGTCCCTCACATGTACTGAAATAGACATCAGGAAGATGCTTTTTGCCAATGTCCCCCCATCCCCTTTACCTATTGGGCCCTTGTGCAACTGCATAAACATTGCACCAGTTGTATCTTCATCTCTTACTAAAAGAGCTTAGTATAAAGTATGTGTGTATTCAAAGCTGTTAGGTTCGCACCCATTCAAACTTCTGCATCATCTGCCCCTACGCTGTAGCACAATTTTGATTCCTTGTTTAGGGTTCTTGTATATCTGTCTGAACACTGCTCTATTACCTCTTCTCTGTAATTGATTTCCCACCACTCCCATCTCTTACACCTTTGTTATCCTCTGCTTCTCAAATAGTTATTCTTAGCTTTACGTGTGTAATTGACAGCCTATCCACCAATCAAGTCCGGGACAGGTTCTGGACTTCCTGTACATAGGCCATCTGCTCACACATGTTGTCCTTGCTAAGCAATTCTCTTGCTATTGTATTGTATTTACTGACTTCTGACCTTTGGCTTTCCTTGTTATTACTCTTTTGGATTTCGATTTGGTATTGTTTGTCTCTCTGGTTTGACCTCAGCTTGCTGACTCTGCTTCTCTGTTGTTTTTTCTTGTCCTGTTCTGTGCAACACTTATTCAGAGAAGGGACTGTCGCCCAGTTGTCCGCTACCGCCTAGGGAAGTTGAGGCAAGTAGACAGGAACAGTGGCTGGGTCAATTTTAGAACTCACTGTCTATGTCATTCACTGCATTCAGCAGCAGCCACTGGGGAATTGTTCAAAAGGCAATTCCATAACAAGGGCATTTTGGCTTAGTAATACATCAATATCTGAGGTTTGAAGTAAGCAGCTATCTGGGAAAATTAGACCTCCATGAAGCTTTGTTTGTTTCAAAATTGTGAAGGAGATTTTCATTTTTTTATTGGCCCATTTGAAAGTTCGATATAAATAATTGACAGTTTTTGGCTTTGGTGTGAAACGTAAGGGTAGGAAGTGCAATAGGTAAGAATGTCGGGAGATCTCAATCATTTTGAGATGATTTGCTCTACCCAGGATAGACAGGGGAAGTCATCGCCACACGGACAGTGTACTCTACAGATTAGAGATATAATTCTGAATATTTAAGGAATGTGAGTGAGATGGGACTTTAGTAATTTGTGCCCCTAAACATTTCATGTTTTATATATTCCAGCGCAGCAAAGATGACGTTATCCACAGTGAGGTAGCAGGGACTTTAAGGAAAAATGCCTCAGATTTGTTAATGTTAAGGGACTATTCCCGACTGAGCTCCTACTTGTATGTCTTGAAGGTTTTGTCGTGGGTTTTTAAGCATTAGTAAGATGTTGTCTGCAAAACCAATCACTCCCTGTTGCCCACTGGCATGCCTGGATATAAAGGTGATGATGCAAAAATGGCTCTATTAATATGTTGAGTAAGAGGGGTAAGAGCAGGAGTGTAGAGAGTCTTTAAACATGTTACGTACAGAGAATGCAGGGTGCATGTCCAACCTGCCACTTCATCAGGATGGGGGAACCAAATCCCTGTTCTCGGGATAGGTGGAGTTTCCAACATTTGTATCCCACCAATCATGAAGTTATCCCCTATCTCATTGATAGGGGATAGCTTTAAAACCTGGTAGAACTCCTTTTTTTTAGCATTTTTTTTTTTTTCATTTTTACGCAGTGTAGCAGATTCTCCCTCAAAATCAGCTCGAAATTGCGTTCTGAATTTTTCACCCAATTTTTTCAATGAGAGATGGAAGCGGAAAGTTTTTTTTCAGGATACTGAGAAAAGTAGTGTCCTGCTCAGTTTTGCAGTGGATTCCTTATCACGAGACAACATGCTCCATTGTATATAGGACTAGTCATTGAGTAAATCTGCTGCAGAATACTCAGGGCTGGAAAATGAAGAGAAATCTGAAGTGGAAGACCACCTCAATTTCCTCTTCATTTTCCACTGTGTGAAATTTGCCTTAGGAGCATATTCAGTTATGAAACAATAAACTTATAACAATAAATTTATAAGTATAATAAGGTAGGAAGGAGTTAACAGGAAACACTGAAACCTTTTTGCATTATTTACCCATTCAGAGGTTTCAGCACAAAGCCTTATTTGCAAAATGTCAAGTCCGAAGTTTGAATTTCAAAGCTTTATTCAAATCAGTTTACACGGACAATGCAGGGAAAACGTGAAACAAGATAAGAGAAGTGATATTTGTATCTATTTAGCAAGTTTGTGAGACATTATTTATAAACTTTGTCACGTACGGACTATCCTATCACGTGATGTAGATGCTGCAGTCAAGAGTTAATTTAATGCTGCAAACTGTGCGTAAATTGCTCCCCAACACGGTCCACGCACCCGAAATACATGCTGCCGCCACTACTGACTTGCCCCAAAGGGTTCAACGCTATATACGAGAAAGCAAAAAGATGACTAGACAAACAAAACTGTTTAACTGTTAAAATAAAAGGAGAAAAGACAGAAGAACCTTTTTTTTCCATGGGGTTTGGAGAAGAAATATGGTTGACACCAGTGGCGTAATTACTGCCATAATGGCCGCTACATGGAGCAAAAAATAATCATGGATATAGATGTACTATGTACGAATTGATATTTAACTATATACTTACATGGTGATTTTAGCCATAACTTCCATCATACAACCAAAGATTTCCAATTACCTTGTGACTCCTTCATTCATATTAGTGAATAGAGATGTATTACGATCCAAATTCAAGTCGCAAAAAAATGTCGAGCAATACTTGACTTGAAGTTAACAATCACTGCACTCTTGGGGGGTTAACATCTGACATTCACTAACGTGTGATGGGAGACATGGCCAAAATTGGGGTATATCTCTAACAGCAAAGTTTTCATATGCTTCTGATTCACCAGCCACATAAATAAAACCACCTGCTTATATACAGTATATTGAACATTTGTTCATTCCATTGTGAACAAAGGAATGAACTAATAGCTCCCTATATGATATTTTCAGCAATGGCCACATGAATCCTTATTCTGGCTCAGAGTAGAAGCTACAGACCTGCATGGAGTCTATTATGAAGATCTGACTATATAGAGAGAGGTTATACCTGAGGTTATACCACTAAACATTACCACATAGCTCAACTCCTCTGTAAGACACATGGAAGATGTTCAAATGAAGGATTTTTCAAGTAAAACTCTTGATAGATGTAATATATGGTGTAAAAAAGCTGAGAATTTTCTAGGCTGAGAGAAGGAAGTGAATAAACGCGACTTACGCTATGTTCACACCTGGATTCGGCACTCCGTTCTGTGGTTTCTTGCATGCAGAAGACGGAAAGCACAGACTGGGTCCGGCCGTGAGCGGCGGTGAGCGTTTTATGCTCTCCGCCGCGAAACCGTTTTTTTTTAATCCGGACACAGAGTACTGCATGTCCGACTCTGTGTCCGGATTAGAAAACCCGGTTTCGTGGCGGAGAGCATAAAACGCTCACCGCCACTCACGGCCGGACAGCTTTCTCACCCATTCAAATGAATGGGTGAGAAAGACTCCTGCAGGTTTCCGTATCCTGCCTCTGTTTTGTGCAGGAAACGGAAACCTGCAGAACGGAGACCGGGCACAGATGTGAACGAGCCCTTACAGAACCTGGATGATGGCACAGACAGAAGGTGAGAGCAGAGAGTGAGTAAGGGAGAATACATGGGACAAATTACAACAGAAGCACAAGTAAAACAATGCATGACAATAAAGATGGAAGCATTGTCTGTATGATCCAAGGTGGGACATGACTCACCCCATTAAAATTTTGAAAATCTCACAGTAGACAATAACAAAGTTATGAGTCAAAAGTCTTTTGACCTGAAACACAATAACCAGTTAGAACAATGCAAAGTCAACGTTGTAGTCCGTAGAGAGGATGTTGGCATAACCCATCTTCAGATTGGGGAAGCCGCAATTGTAAACACTTCCACCAACCTTTAACATGAAGGAGGAAGTTTACATGCTCAGATGTAACTGATGCGCCATGGCAGAAAGGGGGCTCCCTGCCATTAACAAAGTCAGGAAATGGAATTTCTCCTATGCAACTTTCTTAGGAAGAAGTATTAGTTGTTTAATTGTACGGAGGAAAACTTGAGCTGAATCACCTTTTGTCACTCTGACCTCCATTTCCGAATCTTACTACCGTCACTGGACATGACTTTACTAATAAGTTCCATAGGCCAGTTGCTGCAATGGGCTTCTTTATCCTTGACAAGGACAAGGATACCTGGTTGGAGATTGTCTTGGGACATACTTTGGATGATGACTTCTTCGGCATGCTTGATGTCGGTTGCTGACCAGTGTCCTTTACACATGTGCCAGCCACAGTATTTTGATGATCGTCCATTTTGAAGCAGAATGCGATGTGAAGAAGGTGGACGACGGCTCATACAATGGAAATCCAAGTAAACACTCAAAGCAGTGAGAATCTAGTTCTGACTTGAGGATGATGGATCTAGAGAGAGTAAAAATAGTAAGTCTTATTTCCTTATCGATAACTTCACTCTAGTTTTTCCCAAGCAGCGATGAGGCATGCAGCAGGATTATTGATGTGGACAGATCTGAGTCTCTTGACTGTACTGTACTGTGGCCTGGGTCATCTAACTAGCAGATCTAGTTCTTAACTAGCTGAGATGTTGAGATCCTCAATAGAAGTTTGGATGGTACATTCCAACCTCTGTAGTTTTCCGGTTTATGAACTTGGTAAGGCTTGGTAGGATTTTGTAAATATGCAGCCAAAAATAGTACACTCACTTCCACAGGGTCATGGTCATGGTCACCAGCACTTTATTAGTGTAGAAGTCCAGGATAAACTGATAATTAATAGAGATGAGCGAGTAGTATTCGATTGAGTAGGTGTTCGATCGAATACTACGATATTCGAAATACTCATACTCGATCGAATACTACGAGCTGTTCGAAGTTAAGATTCGATGCAGAACCAGCGTTGATTGGCAGAATGCTATACATTGCCAATCAACGCTGGTTCTTCTCTTACCTTTAGAAGTCTTCTCCCTGTGCAGTGTTCCCATGTACTCTTCCGGCACTGCATTCACTCTGCTTAGCCATCGGGCCTGGGCAAAGCCGACTGCACATGTCCGCGCTACAAGAAAATGGCCGCTTACACTAGAATTTGATTGAATGTTGCGTACCCCTGAAACGAGCATTTCCCCCCATAGACTATAATGGGGTTCGAAACCTGTTCGAACAGTCGAACAGTGTGCGGCTGTTCAAATCGGATTTCGAACCTCGAGCATTTTAGTGTTCGCTCATCTCTAATAATTAACCCCTAAACTAAACTCTCTCCCTCCACATAACTTCTAATTTACTTCAATTAAAAAAAAAAATCTATAATTACCCATATCTCTGGAACGGTCATGTGATCACCCCAGGAACACTTTCTGATAATCCTTTGACTTTCCGTTTCACCGCTTCTGAAATGGAACGTCACCATCCCTCTTCCTCCTCCCCTGTCCCCAGAAATACTTACCAAGCCTTTCTGTGTCCAGGAAATGGCTCCTCCCCCTCTTCTTGTCTTCTAGCAGTGGGTGGAATAGGTTACCCAGGGAGATGGGTGAGGGTGCGAGTAGTTAGTAATGAGTGGGATCGCTAGTCAGTGAGAATTGGAGGGGCCAGGCCAGGCCAGACAGTGAGGGTGGGAGAGGCTAGGCTTAGTGCGACGGAGGGTTTTGTAGCGGAGTGAGAGAGGATGGGGACTGAGTGAGAGAGAGTTAGTGTATAGCTACACAGGAAGATGCGCAGCAGGAGGCTACACCAAATAAACAAACACAGAGGATGCAGCAGCAACCAGAGACACCCAGAAATCACTCCAAACACTGCTAAAGGTTTATGGGTGCACTTTATTAACCCATTACTAGTACTAACAGACCTTTCTAAGAAAAAGATTTTTTACTCTGAAAACCCCTTTTATGCAAGTTGCCCAATTGCAGTAAGGATCAACAGCAGCAGTGAGACCCTAAATATGTAGCGATCTTCTTAGCATGAGAGCAGCTGTCCCAAAGTAACATGCAGCAATTGTTCATTTCTCAAGAGGTTTGCATTCAGCTCCCAGAGGTCCCACTTGTCAGACATACACAAAGTAATCTCATTTTGCTTGTTTTCAGATACAGTATGCCATTTTTCTGGTAATCTTACTTTACAGATAGATAGCCATAATGGTCGCAATTGAACTCCTAATGACAGACAAGAAGTCCCCCTTTTACATAGAAACTTTCCCTCCCAGCAAGACTAGCTGTCAGGCCATAGCATATGTTGGTTTACTGCAGGTGTAAAAAGGGCACTGCTCATGGCACAACCAATAGGCACAACTGGGTTATACCCATTTGGTCAAAATCATCAAACCGCCCTCCTTCCAGAAAGCATTAGACTGAAGTGAGCACGATGACTCAGAAGCAAACACAATTAAACTGACAACATTACATCGGTTTCATGGCGGAGAGGCTGTATACGGATACCTGCAGTTTGCTTTAAAAACCCATTGAAATGAATGGGTTTTTAAAGAGGACCTTTCATCAGATTTGGCACATGCAGTTTTATATACTACTGGAAAGCTGACAGTGTGCTGAATTCTTTCCCGATCTGTGCCCGGTGTAAAGCGCTATTGGTCCCGGTACCGTAGCTCTTTACAGTCAGAAGGGCGTTTCTGACACTTAGCCAGGGATGCCCTTCTGCCCAGCAGCGCCTATCACGCTGTACTGTGGAGCGGGGAGGAACTCCCCCTCCCCTCCTGATAATACTCGTCTATGGACGAGCTGTGTGAGCAGAGGGAGGGGGCATTCCTCCCCGCTCACACTGTATAGTGCGATAGGCGCTTCTGGGCAGAACGGCATCCCTGGCTAAATGTCAGAAACGCCCTTCTGACTGTAAAGCCCTACAGTACCGGGACCGATAGCGCTTTACCTGGGGCACAGGTCGGGAAAGCCGATAGTGCACTGAATTCAGCGTACTGTCAGCTTTCCAGCAGTAAATAAAACTGCTTGTGCCAGATCTGATGAAAGGTCCTCTTTAAACTGACCATATGCAAGACATCCTCAATCACGGAGGTTGGACAGGGGCACAAGTGCGAATTCCCCATTAACTGGAAAATCTTAAAAAAAATATTAAATAAAAACAAAACTTACAAAATTTTATTTCAGCAAATAAATACAAGACAGGAACATTGCATTATTAATACAAATGTAAAACTGAAAAATATATTAGCACCTAGAAGTAGTTCAATACAATTCCAACAAGATTAACCAACAATTTATTTTGGTGAGACTGCAGTTTGTATCTAAACAAGAAAAAGGCACTAGCTAAATATATTTTCATTATCCAAAGAAATTGGACAGAGACTTTACAGCAAGGGTTAAACCACACAGAGATGGTTTGTTGGTACATAACTGTGTTATCATAGTGTAAGCACTTTATCCAAATATGTCTTCTCTTCCGGTCCCTTGAGTTGGCTGTACCATGATAAAAGTGCCACAAGTGTCAATTTCTGACTCTCCTTGGGTAGATACTCATAATTTCATATAAGTTAAGCAATAGTGCACACAATATCTTAGAGTAAGCATTAAAGGTGGTTGTTCCACTGCATTGCATTCTCCATGATTGAAAGAGCTTCACATATTCAGGTTGTCACATAAATAGGATTCTGGGATGGTTCAGCAAGTAACACTGGAAAACAATACAAATGCAGGGTTAGATAAACATACATTACAGATAGGGTTGAGCGATCGGTATCGGAAATGTTCGGATTCCGATCGGCGATCGAGTAAATTTCACGGTCGTTATCGGAATTCCGATCCCAATCTTTTCGGGTGGGATCGAGATCAGAGGTTATTTCCCACAATGCTTGGCTACTGGCCAAACATTGTGAGAAAAGCTTAGCACCCATAGGAATGAATGGAAGCGGCCGGCCGCTTAACCGCCTGCTGCCATTCATTCCTATGGATTTACCGCAGCCTGCCACTCTTCTGCTTCGTCCCTGCTTTACTGTATACTCAGCTGAATATACGGTAAAACAGTATGAAGCAGAAGAGTGGCAGGCTGCGGTAAATCACTGTGTGCTGCGCTGCTGTGAGGACGACGAGGCAAGTTCGCGAGTAGATAGATACTACTGTACATTGACTTGTCTATCTACTAGACAAATCAATGTACAGTAGTATCTATCAACTTGTGAACTTCGCTCAACTTACCTGCAAAATCACGGCCGCAAAATAACGCCGCGTATACGATCCCGGCTCCCATTGAAATCAATGGGAGCGTATACAGCCTGCAAAATCTCACACGGCGTATACGTGCCACATCACGCGGCACGTTACTCCGTGTAAACTCCCCCTTAGAGGCAGCGGATCTGTGCAGGTAAGCGGAGACCAGGGGGGATTTTTTTTTAATCACTACACAGTGAGGAGTCCAAAAATTTAAACAATTTTTGGACTACATGCCGTGTAGTGAATAGGATAGTTTTTAAAATCTGATCTTCGATTATAAAAAAAATCCCATTGACTTGCATTGGGATCGGGATCGGGTTCGAATGGAAAATGATCAGAAATCAGATTTTAAAAACGATCCTGAAATTTCAAGATCAGCTCAACCCTAATTACAGACTGATAAATTACCAAAGACTAAAGCAGGATATTCACAATGAAAGTCATTGTCTGATTTCCGAGACCCTTGATCATATACATAGTACATACTGTATCAATATGTTTCTACTAGAGATGAGCGAACAGTGTTCTATCGAACTCATGTTCGATCGGATATTAGGCTGTTCGGCATGTTCGAATCGAACACCGCGTGGTAAAGTGCGCCATTACTCGATTCCCCTCCCACCTTCCCTGGCGCCTTTTTTGCTCCAATAACAGCGCAGGGTAGGTGGGACAGGAACTACGACACCGGTGACGTTGAGAAAAGTAGGCAAAACCCATTGGCTGCCGAAAACATGTGACCTCTAATTTAAAAGAACAGCGACGCCCAGCTTCGCGTCATTCTGAGCTTGCAATTCACCGAGGACGGAGGTTTCCGTCCATCTAGCTAGGGCTTAGATTCTGGGTAGGCAGGGACAGGCTAGGATAGGAAGGAGAAGACAACCACAACAGCTCTTGTAAGAGCTAAATTCCAGGGAGAAGCTTGTCAGTGTAACGTGGCACTGACGGGCTCAATCGCCGCAACCCAGCTTTCCCAGGATCCTGAATGGAATACACTGTCAGTGTATTCCCGTATACCCGATATATACCCCCGATACCCGTTCCAACGGTGTGCCCCCCCACCTTCACCCCAGAAATACCCTGCAAGTCCCCTAGCAATAGAATTGGGGCTATATACACCCACTATTTTTGCTACTGCCATATAGTGCCATTGTCTGACTGGGAATTCAAAGAATATATTGGGGTTACGTGCACCCACAATTTTTACTACTGGTATACAGTGCCAGTTTCTGACTGGGAATTCAAAGAATATATTGGGGTTATAAATACCCTCATTTCTTGCTACTGCCATATAGTGCCAGTTTCTGACTGGTAATTCAAAGAATATATTGGGGTTATAAATACCCTCATTTCTTGCTACTGGTATATAGTGCCATTGTCTGACTGGGAATTCAAAGAATATATTGGGGTTACGTGCACCCACAATTTTTACTACTGGTATACAGTGCCAGTTTCTGACTGGGAATTCAAAGAATATATTGGGGTTACAAATACCCTCATTTCTTGCTACTGCCATATAGTGCCAGTTTCTGACTGGTAATTCAAAGAATATATTGGGGTTACGTGCACCCACAATTTTTACTACTGGTATACAGTGCCATTGTCTGACTGGGAATTCAAAGAATATATTGGGGTTATAAATACCCTCATTTCTTGCTACTGCCATATAGTGCCAGTTTCTGACTGGGAATTCAAAGAATATATTGGGGTTACGTGCACCCACAATTTTTACTACTGGTATACAGTGCCATTGTCTGACTGGGAATTCAAAGAATATATTGGGGTTATAAATACCCTCATTTCTTGCTAATGGTATATAGTGCCATTGTCTGACTGGGAATTCAAAGAATATATTGGGGTTACGTGCACCCACAATTTTTACTACTGGTATACAGTGCCAGTTTCTGACTGGGAATTCAAAGAATATATTGGGGTTACAAATACTCTCATTTCTTGCTACTGCCATATAGTGCCAGTTTCTGACTGGGAATTCAAAGAATATATTGGGGTTACGTGCACCCACAATTTTTACTACTGGTATACAGTGCCATTGTCTGACTGGGAATTCAAAGAATATATTGGGGTTATAAATACCCTCATTTCTTGCTACTGGTATATAGTGCCATTGTCTGACTGGGAATTCAAAGAATATATTGGGGTTACGTGCACCCACAATTTTTACTACTGGTATACAGTGCCAGTTTCTGACTGGGAATTCAAAGAATATATTAGGGTTACAAATACCCTCATTTCTTGCTACTGCCATATAGTGCCAGTTTCTGACTGGTAATTCAAAGAATATATTGGGGTTACGTGCACCCACAATTTTTACTACTGGTATACAGTGCCATTGTCTGACTGGGAATTCAAAGAATATATTGGGGTTATAAATACCCTCATTTCTTGCTACTGCCATATAGTGCCAGTTTCTGACTGGTAATTCAAAGAATATATTGGGGTTACGTGCACCCACAATTTTTACTACTGGTATACAGTGCCAGTTTCTGACTGGGAATTCAAAGAATATATTGGGGTTACAAATACCCTCATTTCTTGCTACTGCCATATAGTGCCAGTTTCTGACTGGTAATTCAAAGAATATATTGGGGTTACGTGCACCCACAATTTTTACTACTGGTATACAGTGCCATTGTCTGACTGGGAATTCAAAGAATATATTGGGGTTATAAATACCCTCATTTCTTGCTACTGCCATATAGTGCCAGTTTCTGACTGGTAATTCAAAGAATATATTGGGGTTACGTGCACCCACAATTTTTACTACTGGTATACAGTGCCAGTTTCTGACTGGGAATTCAAAGAATATATTGGGGTTACAAATACCCTCATTTCTTGCTACTGCCATATAGTGCCAGTTTCTGACTGGTAATTCAAAGAATATATTGGGGTTACGTGCACCCACAATTTTTACTACTGGTATACAGTGCCATTGTCTGACTGGGAATTCAAAGAATATATTGGGGTTATAAATACCCTCATTTCTTGCTACTGCCATATAGTGCCAGTTTCTGACTGGGAATTCAAAGAATATATTGGGGTTATAAATACCCTCATTTCTTGCTACTGCCATATAGTGCCAGTTTCTGACTGGGAATTCAAAGAATATATTGGGGTTATAAATACCCTCATTTCTTGCTACTGGTATATAGTGCCATTGTCTGACTGGGAATTCAAAGAATATATTGGGGTTACGTGCACCCACAATTTTTACTACTGGTATACAGTGCCAGTTTCTGACTGGGAATTCAAAGAATATATTGGGGTTACAAATACCCTCATTTCTTGCTACTGCCATATAGTGCCAGTTTCTGACTGGTAATTCAAAGAATATATTGGGGTTACGTGCACCCACAATTTTTACTACTGGTATACAGTGCCAGTTTCTGACTGGGAATTCAAAGAATATATTGGGGTTACAAATACCCTCATTTCTTGCTACTGCCATATAGTGCCAGTTTCTGACTGGTAATTCAAAGAATATATTGGGGTTACGTGCACCCACAATTTTTACTACTGGTAAACAGTGCCATTGTCTGACTGGGAATTCAAAGAATATATTGGGGTTATAAATACCCTCATTTCTTGCTACTGGTATATAGTGCCATTGTCTGACTGGGAATTCAAAGAATATATTGGGGTTACAAATACCCTCATTTCTTGCTACTGCCATATAGTGCCAGTTTCTGACTGGTAATTCAAAGAATATATTGGGGTTACGTGCACCCACAATTTTTACTACTGGTATACAGTGCCATTGTCTGACTGGGAATTCAAAGAATATATTGGGGTTATAAATACCCTCATTTCTTGCTACTGCCATATAGTGCCAGTTTCTGACTGGGAATTCAAAGAATATATTGGGGTTATAAATACCCTCATTTCTTGCTACTGCCATATAGTGCCAGTTTCTGACTGGGAATTCAAAGAATATATTGGGGTTATAAATACCCTCATTTCTTGCTACTGGTATATAGTGCCATTGTCTGACTGGGAATTCAAAGAATATATTGGGGTTACGTGCACCCACAATTTTTACTACTGGTATACAGTGCCAGTTTCTGACTGGGAATTCAAAGAATATATTGGGGTTACAAATACCCTCATTTCTTGCTACTGCCATATAGTGCCAGTTTCTGACTGGTAATTCAAAGAATATATTGGGGTTACGTGCACCCACAATTTTTACTACTGGTATACAGTGCCAGTTTCTGACTGGGAATTCAAAGAATATATTGGGGTTACAAATACCCTCATTTCTTGCTACTGCCATATAGTGCCAGTTTCTGACTGGTAATTCAAAGAATATATTGGGGTTACGTGCACCCACAATTTTTACTACTGGTATACAGTGCCATTGTCTGACTGGGAATTCAAAGAATATATTGGGGTTATAAATACCCTCATTTCTTGCTACTGCCATATAGTGCCAGTTTCTGACTGGGAATTCAAAGAATATATTGGGGTTATAAATACCCTCATTTCTTGCTACTGCCATATAGTGCCAGTTTCTGACTGGGAATTCAAAGAATATATTGGGGTTATAAATACCCTCATTTCTTGCTACTGGTATATAGTGCCATTGTCTGACTGGGAATTCAAAGAATATATTGGGGTTACGTGCACCCACAATTTTTACTACTGGTATACAGTGCCAGTTTCTGACTGGGAATTCAAAGAATATATTGGGGTTACAAATACCCTCATTTCTTGCTACTGCCATATAGTGCCAGTTTCTGACTGGTAATTCAAAGAATATATTGGGGTTACGTGCACCCACAATTTTTACTACTGGTATACAGTGCCAGTTTCTGACTGGGAATTCAAAGAATATATTGGGGTTACAAATACCCTCATTTCTTGCTACTGCCATATAGTGCCAGTTTCTGACTGGTAATTCAAAGAATATATTGGGGTTACGTGCACCCACAATTTTTACTACTGGTAAACAGTGCCATTGTCTGACTGGGAATTCAAAGAATATATTGGGGTTATAAATACCCTCATTTCTTGCTACTGGTATATAGTGCCATTGTCTGACTGGGAATTCAAAGAATATATTGGGGTTACAAATACCCTCATTTCTTGCTACTGCCATATAGTGCCAGTTTCTGACTGGTAATTCAAAGAATATATTGGGGTTACGTGCACCCACAATTTTTACTACTGGTATACAGTGCCATTGTCTGACTGGGAATTCAAAGAATATATTGGGGTTATAAATACCCTCATTTCTTGCTACTGCCATATAGTGCCAGTTTCTGACTGGGAATTCAAAGAATATATTGGGGTTATAAATACCCTCATTTCTTGCTACTGCCATATAGTGCCAGTTTCTGACTGGGAATTCAAAGAATATATTGGGGTTATAAATACCCTCATTTCTTGCTACTGGTATATAGTGCCATTGTCTGACTGGGAATTCAAAGAATATATTGGGGTTACGTGCACCCACAATTTTTACTACTGGTATACAGTGCCAGTTTCTGACTGGGAATTCAAAGAATATATTGGGGTTACAAATACCCTCATTTCTTGCTACTGCCATATAGTGCCAGTTTCTGACTGGTAATTCAAAGAATATATTGGGGTTACGTGCACCCACAATTTTTACTACTGGTATACAGTGCCAGTTTCTGACTGGGAATTCAAAGAATATATTGGGGTTACAAATACCCTCATTTCTTGCTACTGCCATATAGTGCCAGTTTCTGACTGGTAATTCAAAGAATATATTGGGGTTACGTGCACCCACAATTTTTACTACTGGTATACAGTGCCATTGTCTGACTGGGAATTCAAAGAATATATTGGGGTTATAAATACCCTCATTTCTTGCTACTGCCATATAGTGCCAGTTTCTGACTGGGAATTCAAAGAATATATTGGGGTTATAAATACCCTCATTTCTTGCTACTGCCATATAGTGCCAGTTTCTGACTGGGAATTCAAAGAATATATTGGGGTTATAAATACCCTCATTTCTTGCTACTGGTATATAGTGCCATTGTCTGACTGGGAATTCAAAGAATATATTGGGGTTACGTGCACCCACAATTTTTACTACTGGTATACAGTGCCAGTTTCTGACTGGGAATTCAAAGAATATATTGGGGTTACAAATACCCTCATTTCTTGCTACTGCCATATAGTGCCAGTTTCTGACTGGTAATTCAAAGAATATATTGGGGTTACGTGCACCCACAATTTTTACTACTGGTATACAGTGCCATTGTCTGACTGGGAATTCAAAGAATATATTGGGGTTATAAATACCCTCATTTCTTGCTACTGCCATATAGTGCCAGTTTCTGACTGGGAATTCAAAGAATATATTGGGGTTACGTGCACCCACAATTTTTACTACTGGTATACAGTGCCATTGTCTGACTGGGAATTCAAAGAATATATTGGGGTTATAAATACCCTCATTTCTTGCTACTGGTATATAGTGCCATTGTCTGACTGGGAATTCAAAGAATATATTGGGGTTACGTGCACCCACAATTTTTACTACTGGTATACAGTGCCAGTTTTTTGACTGGGAATTCAAAGAATATATTGGGGTTACAAATACCCTCATTTCTTGCTACTGCCATATAGTGCCAGTTTCTGACTGGTAATTCAAAGAATATATTGGGGATACGTGCACCCACAATTTTTACTACTGGTATACAGTGCCATTGTCTGACTGGGAATTCAAAGAATATATTGGGGTTATAAATACCCTCATTTCTTGCTACTGCCATATAGTGCCAGTTTCTGACTGGGAATTCAAAGAATATATTGGGGTTATAAATACCCTCATTTCTTGCTACTGGTATATAGTGCCATTGTCTGACTGGGAATTCAAAGAATATATTGGGGTTACGTGCACCCACAATTTTTACTACTGGTATACAGTGCCAGTTTCTGACTGGGAATTCAAAGAATATATTGGGGTTACAAATACCCTCATTTCTTGCTACTGCCATATAGTGCCAGTTTCTGACTGGTAATTCAAAGAATATATTGGGGATACGTGCACCCACAATTTTTACTACTGGTATACAGTGCCATTGTCTGACTGGGAATTCAAAGAATATATTGGGGTTATAAATACCCTCATTTCTTGCTACTGGTATATAGTGCCATTGTCTGACTGGGAATTCAAAGAATATATTGGGGTTACGTGCACCCACAATTTTTGCTACTGGTATATAGTGCCAATTTCTAACTGGGAATTCAAAATGCGCAAGGCTCCCGGAAAGGGACGTGGACGAGGCCGTGGGCGAGGTCGGGGGAATGGTTCTGGGGAGCAAGGTAGCAGTGAAGCCACAGGGCGTCCCGTGCCTACTCCTGTGGGGCAGCAAGCATTGCGCCACTCCACAGTGCCAGGGTTGCTTGCCACATTAACTAAACTGCAGGGTACAAACCTTAGTAGGCCCGAGAACCAGGAACAGGTCTTGCAATGGCTGTCAGAGAACGCTTACAGCACATTGTCCAGCAGCCAGTCAGACTCTGCCTCCTCTCCTCCTATTACCCAACAGTCTTGTCCTCCTTCCTCCCAAAATTCCCAAGCTTCACAGAACAATAACCCCAACTGTCCCTGCTCCCCAGAGCTGTTCTCCGCTCCTTTCATTGTCCCTCAACCTGCCTCTCCACGTCACGATTCCACGAACCTAACAGAGGAGCATCTGTGTCCAGATGCTCAAACACTAGAGTCTCCTCCATCTCCGTTCGATTTGGTGGTGGATGACCAGCAACCCACCCTCATCGACGATGATGTGACGCAGTTGCCGTCAGGGCATCCAGTTGACCGGCGCATTGTGCGGGAGGAGGAGATGAGACAGGAGTTGGAAGAGGAAGTGGTGGATGATGAGGACACTGACCCGACCTGGACAGGGGGGATGTCAAGCGGGGAAAGTAGTGTGGATGTTGAGGCAAGTGCAGCACCAAAAAGGGTAGCTAGAGGCAGAGGCAGAGGTCAGCAGCTTAGGCGAAGCCAGGCCGCACCCGGAATCTCCCAAGATGTTCCAGTTCGTACCCAGCCCCGAAAAACTCCCACCTCGAGGGCACGTTTCTCGAAGGTGTGGAGTTTTTTCAAGGAATGTGCCGAGGACAGATATAGTGTTGTCTGCACAATTTGCCTCTCGAAATTGATTAGGGGCTCTGAGAAGAGCAACCTGTCCACCACTTCAATGCGCCGTCATTTGGAATCCAAGCACTGGAATCAGTGGCAGGCAGCAACGGCAGGACAAAGGCCGCCTGCCGTTCACGCCACTGCCACTGCCTCTGCCACTGCCTCTGCCTCTGCCACTGCCACTGCTGACTGTGCTGGCGATGCACTCCAGAGGACGAGCCAGGACACCACTTCATCTGCCTCCGCCACTTTGTTGACTTCTCCCTCATCCTCCCCTGTTCCTGTCTTATCTCCTTCTCCTGCACCATCAAAGGCACCATCAGGCGCTTCTTTACAACAACCCACCATCTCTCAGACATTGGAGCGGCGGCAGAAATACACTGCTAACCACCCACACGTGCAAGCCTTGAACGCCAACATCGCTAAACTGCTGGCCCAGGAGATGTTGGCGTTCCGACTTGTTGAAACTCCCGCCTTCCTGGACCTGATGGCAACTGCGGCACCTCGCTATGCCGTCCCTAGCCGTCACTACTTCTCCCGGTGTGCCGTCCCCGCCTTGCATCAGCACGTGTCACTCAACATCAGGCGGGCCCTTAGTTCCGCGCTTTGCACAAAGGTCCACTTGACCACCGACGCGTGGACAAGTGCATGCGGACAGGGACGCTACATTTCACTGACGGCACACTGGGTGAATGTAGTTGAGGCTGGGACTGCTTCCCAAACTGGCCCGGTGTACCTCGTCTCCCCGCCTAACATTCCTGGCAGGGACACGAGAAGAACACCCCCCTCCTCCTCCTCCTCTACCGCCTCCTCCTCCGCCACCGCCTCCTCCTCCGCCACCGCCTCCTCCTCCGCTGTTAGATTGACCCCAGCTACGAGTTGGAAACGTTGCATCACTGGCGTTGGTAGACGTCAGCAGGCTGTGCTGAAGCTGATCAGCTTGGGGGACAGACAGCACACTGCCTCCGAGGTGAGGGATGCCCTCCTCGATGAGACGGCAATATGGTTTGAGCCGCTGCACCTGGGCCCAGGCATGGTCGTTTGTGATAACGGCCGGAACCTGGTAGCAGCTCTGGAGCTTGCCGGACTCCAACATGTTCCATGCCTGGCCCACGTCTTCAACCTAGTGGTGCAACGTTTCCTAAAGAGCTACCCCAATGTTCCAGAGCTACTGGTGAAAGTGCGGCGCATGTGCGCCCACTTTCGCAAGTCGACAGTAGCCGCTGCTAGCTTAAAATCTCTCCAGCAACGCCTGCATGTGCCACAACACCGGCTTTTGTGCGACGTCCCCACACGCTGGAACTCAACGTTTCAGATGTTGAATAGAGTGGTTGAGCAGCAGAGACCTTTGATGGAATACCAGCTACAAAACCCTAGGGTGCCACAAAGTCAGCTGCCTCAGTTTCACATCCATGAGTGGCCATGGATGAGAGACCTTTGTGACATCCTACGGGTCTTTGAGGAGTCCACAAGGAGGGTGAGCTCTGAGGATGCGATGGTGAGCCTTACAATCCCGCTCTTGTGTGTTCTGAGAGAATCCCTGATTGACATCAGGGATAACTCAGATCACACAGAGGAGTTAGGGATAGCATCCGATCCGTCACAGCTGGAGAGTAGGTCCACACATCTGTCCGCTTCACTGCGTTTAATGGAGGAGGAGGAGGAGGAGGAGGAGGAAGAAGAGTTGTCCGATGATGTGATGGTGATACAGGAGGCTTCCGGGCAACTTCGAATCGTCCCATTGTTGCAGCGCGGATGGGTAGACATGGAGGATGAGGAGGAAATGGAGATTGAACTTTCCGGTGGGGCCAGAGGAGTCATGCCAACTAACACTGTGGCAGACATGGCTGAGTTCATGTTGGGGTGCTTTACAACCGACAAGCGTATTGTCAAAATCATGGAGGACAACCAGTACTGGATCTTTGCTATCCTTGACCCCCGGTATAAAAACAACATCTCGTCTTTTATTCCGGTAGAGGGGAGGGCCAATCGCATCAATGCTTGCCACAGGCAATTGGTGCAGAATATGATGGAGATGTTTCCAGCATGTGACGTTGGCGGCAGGGAGGGCAGTTCCTCCAGTAGGCAACCAAGTTCTCACCGGTCCACACAAACGAGGGGCACACTGTCTAAGGTCTGGGACACCTTGATGGCACCCCCTCGCCAAAGTGCCGCCACGGAGGGTCCTAGTGTCACCAGGCGTGAGAAGTATAGGCGCATGTTGCGGGAATACCTTTCCGACCACAGCCCTGTCCTCTCCGACCCCTCTGCGCCCTACACGTATTGGGTGTCGAAGTTGGACCTGTGGCTTGAACTTGCCCTATATGCCTTGGAGGTGCTGTCCTGTCCTGCCGCCAGCGTCCTATCTGAGAGGGTGTTCAGTGCAGCCGGTGGCATCATCACTGACAAGCGCACCCGTCTGT
The DNA here is from genome assembly GCF_031893055.1 of Leptodactylus fuscus. Classification (NCBI taxonomy): domain Eukaryota; kingdom Metazoa; phylum Chordata; class Amphibia; order Anura; family Leptodactylidae; genus Leptodactylus; species Leptodactylus fuscus. Next base: position 184,031,763 of record NC_134265.1, read on the forward strand.
CAGCTGAGAGTGCCGACCGGCTCACTTTGATAAAAATGAACCACCACTGGATAGAGCCTTCATTTTTGGGCCCACCTGTGTAAAGCACCCCAACATGAAACTCCATGTCTGTACTCAACCTCTCCAATTCCTCCGCATCCTCATACTCATCCACCATAAGCGTTGCACAATTCTGCTAATACTAGGCTCCCTCCACCCTGATTTCCCCCAACTCTGCTGGTTAGAGGCTCCCTCCACCCTGATTTCCACCAACTCTGCTGGTTAGAGGCTCCCTCCACCCTGCTTTCCCACAACTCTGCTGGTTAGAGGCTCCCTCCACCCTGCTTTCCCACAAGTCTGCTGGTTAGAGGCTCCCTCCACCCTGCTTTCCCACAACTCTGCTGGTTAGAGGCTCCCTCCACCCTGCTTTCCACCAACTCTGCTGGTTAGAGGCTCCCTCCACCCTGCTTTCCCACAACTCTGCTGGTTAGAGGCTCCCTCCACCCTGATTTCCACCAACTCTGCTGGTTAGAGGCTCCCTCCACCATGAATTGGTCCAAACTGGGCTGTTTAGCGGCTCCCTCCACCATGAATTGGTCCAAACTGGGGTTTTTAGAGGCTCCCTCCACCATGAATTGGTCCAAACTGGGCTGTTTAGAGGCTCCCTCCACCATGAATTGGTCCAATCTGGGGTTTTTAGAGGCTCTCTCCACCATGAATTGGTCCAAACTGGGCTGTTTAGAGGCTCCCTCCATCATGAATTGGTCCAAACTGGGGTTTTTAGAGGCTCCCTCCACCATGAATTGGTCCAAACTGGGGTTTTTAGAGGCTCCCTCCACCATGAATTGGTCCAAACTGGGCTGTTTAGAGGCTCCCTCCACCATGAATTGGTCCAAACTGGGGTTTTTAGAGGCTCCCTCCACCATGAATTGGTCCAAACTGGGCTGTTTAGAGGCTCCCTCCACCATGAATTGGTCCAAACTGGGGTTTTTAGAGGCTCCCTCCACCATGAATTGGTCCAAACTGGGCTGGTTAGAGGCTCCCTCCACCATGAATTTGCCCAAACTGGGCTGTTTAGAGGCTCCCTCCACCATGAATTTGCCCAAACTGGGCTGTTTAGAGGCTCCCTCCACCATGAATTGGTCCAAACTGGGGTTTTTAGAGGCTCTCTCCACCATGAATTGGTCCAAACTGGGCTGTTTAGAGGCTCCCTCCATCATGAATTGGTCCAAACTGGGGTTTTTAGAGGCTCCCTCCACCATGAATTGGTCCAAACTGGGGTTTTTAGAGGCTCCCTCCACCATGAATTGGTCCAAACTGGGGTTTTTAGAGGCTCCCTCCACCATGAATTTGCCCAAACTGGGCTGTTTAGAGGCTCCCTCCACCATGAATTTGCCCAAACTGGGCTGTTTAGATGCTCCCTCCACCATGAATTGGTCCAAACTGGGGTTTTTAGAGGCTCCCTCCACCATGAATTGGTCCAAACTGGGCTGTTTAGAGGCTCCCTCCACCATGAATTGGTCCAAACTGGGGTTTTTAGAGGCTCCCTCCACCATGAATTGGTCCAAACTGGGCTGGTTAGAGGCTCCCTCCACCATGAATTGGTCCAAACTGGGGTTTTTAGAGGCTCCCTCCACCATGAATTGGTCCAAACTGGGCTGTTTAGAGGCTCCCTCCACCATGAATTGGTCCAAACTGGGGTTTTTAGAGGCTCCCTCCACCATGAATTGGTCCAAACTGGGCTGTTTAGAGGCTCCCTCCACCATGAATTGGTCCAAACTGGGGTTTTTAGAGGCTCCCTCCACCATGAATTGGTCCAAACTGGGGTTTTTAGAGGCTCCCTCCACCATGAATTGGTCCAAACTGGGCTGTTTAGAGGCTCCCTCCACCATGAATTTGCCCAAACTGGGCTGTTTAGAGGCTCCCTCCATCATGAATTGGTCCAAACTGGGGTTTTTAGAGGCTCCCTCCACCATGAATTGGTCCAAACTGGGGTTTTTAGAGGCTCCCTCCACCATGAATTGGTCCAAACTGGGGTTTTTAGAGGCTCCCTCCACCATGAATTTGCCCAAACTGAGCTGTTTAGAGGCTCCCTCCACCATGAATTGGTCCAAACTGGGGTTTTTAGAGGCTCCCTCCACCATGAATTGGTCCAAACTGGGGGTTTTTAGAGGCTCCCTCCACCATGAATTTGCCCAAACTGGGCTGTTTAGAGGCTCCCTCCATCATGAATTGGTCCAAACTGGGGTTTTTAGAGGCTCCCTCCACCATGAATTGGTCCAAACTGGGGTTTTTAGAGGCTCCCTCCACCATGAATTGGTCCAAACTGGGCTGTTTAGAGGCTCCCTCCACCATGAATTGGTCCAAACTGGGGTTTTTAGAGGCTCCCTCCACCATGAATTGGTCCAAACTGGGCTGTTTAGAGGCTCCCTCCACCATGAATTGGTCCAAACTGGGGTTTTTAGAGGCTCCCTCCACCATGAATTGGTCCAAACTGGGGTTTTTAGAGGCTCCCTCCACCATGAATTGGTCCAAACTGGGGTTTTTAGAGGCTCCCTCCACCATGAATTTGCCCAAACTGGCCTGTTTAGAGGCTCCCTCCACCATGAATTGGTCCAAACTGGGGTTTTTAGAGGCTCTCTCCACCATGAATTGGTCCAAACTGGGCTGTTTAGAGGCTCCCTCCATCATGAATTGGTCCAAACTGGGGTTTTTAGAGGCTCCCTCCACCATGAATTGGTCCAAACTGGGGTTTTTAGAGGCTCCCTCCACCATGAATTGGTCCAAACTGGGGTTTTTAGAGGCTCCCTCCACCATGAATTTGCCCAAACTGGGCTGTTTAGAGGCTCCCTCCACCATGAATTTGCCCAAACTGGGCTGTTTAGATGCTCCCTCCACCATGAATTGGTCCAAACTGGGGTTTTTAGAGGCTCCCTCCACCATGAATTGGTCCAAACTGGGCTGTTTAGAGGCTCCCTCCACCATGAATTGGTCCAAACTGGGGTTTTTAGAGGCTCCCTCCACCATGAATTGGTCCAAACTGGGCTGGTTAGAGGCTCCCTCCACCATGAATTTGCCCAAACTGGCCTGTTTAGAGGCTCCCTCCACCATGAATTTGCCCAAACTGGCCTGTTTAGAGGCTCCCTCCACCATGAATTGGTCCAAACTGGGGTTTTTAGAGGCTCTCTCCACCATGAATTGGTCCAAACTGGGCTGTTTAGAGGCTCCCTCCATCATGAATTGGTCCAAACTGGGGTTTTTAGAGGCTCCCTCCACCATGAATTGGTCCAAACTGGGGTTTTTAGAGGCTCCCTCCACCATGAATTGGTCCAAACTGGGCTGTTTAGAGGCTCCCTCCACCATGAATTGGTCCAAACTGGGGTTTTTAGAGGCTCCCTCCACCATGAATTGGTCCAAACTGGGCTGTTTAGAGGCTCCCTCCACCATGAATTGGTCCAAACTGGGGTTTTTAGAGGCTCCCTCCACCATGAATTGGTCCAAACTGGGCTGGTTAGAGGCTCCCTCCACCATGAATTTGCCCAAACTGGGCCGTTTAGAGGCTCCCTCCACCATGAATTTGCCCAAACTGGCCTGTTTAGAGGCTCCCTCCACCATGAATTGGTCCAAACTGGGGTTTTTAGAGGCTCTCTCCACCATGAATTGGTCCAAACTGGGCTGTTTAGAGGCTCCCTCCATCATGAATTGGTCCAAACTGGGGTTTTTAGAGGCTCCCTCCACCATGAATTGGTCCAAACTGGGGTTTTTAGAGGCTCCCTCCACCATGAATTGGTCCAAACTGGGGTTTTTAGAGGCTCCCTCCACCATGAATTTGCCCAAACTGGGCTGTTTAGAGGCTCCCTCCACCATGAATTTGCCCAAACTGGGCTGTTTAGAGGCTCCCTCCACCATGAATTGGTCCAAACTTGGGTTTTTAGAGGCTCCCTCCACCATGAATTGGTCCAAACTGGGGGTTTTTAGAGGCTCCCTCCACCATGAATTTGCCCAAACTGGGCTGTTTAGAGGCTCCCTCCATCATGAATTGGTCCAAACTGGGGTTTTTAGAGGCTCCCTCCACCATGAATTGGTCCAAACTGGGGTTTTTAGAGGCTCTCTCCACCATGAATTGGTCCAAACTGGGGTTTTTAGAGGCTCCCTCCACCATGAATTGGTCCAAACTGGGCTGTTTAGAGGCTCCCTCCACCATGAATTGGTCCAAACTGGGGTTTTTAGAGGCTCCCTCCACCATGAATTGGTCCAAACTGGGCTGGTTAGAGGCTCCCTCCACCATGAATTTGCCCAAACTGGGCTGTTTAGAGGCTCCCTCCACCATGAATTTGCCCAAACTGGCCTGTTTAGAGGCTCCCTCCACCATGAATTGGTCCAAACTGGGGTTTTTAGAGGCTCTCTCCACCATGAATTTGCCCAAACTGGGCTGTTTAGAGGCTCCCTCCATCATGAATTGGTCCAAACTGGGGTTTTTAGAGGCTCCCTCCACCATGAATTTGCCCAAACTGGGCTGTTTAGAGGCTCCCTCCATCATGAATTGGTCCAAACTGGGGTTTTTAGAGGCTCCCTCCACCATGAATTGGTCCAAACTGGGGTTTTTAGAGGCTCCCTCCACCATGAATTGGTCCAAACTGGGCTGTTTAGAGGCTCCCTCCACCATGAATTGGTCCAAACTGGGGTTTTTAGAGGCTCCCTCCACCATGAATTGGTCCAAACTGGGCTGTTTAGAGGCTCCCTCCACCATGAATTGGTCCAAACTGGGGTTTTTAGAGGCTCCCTCCACCATGAATTGGTCCAAACTGGGGTTTTTAGAGGCTCCCTCCACCATGAATTGGTCCAAACTGGGGTTTTTAGAGGCTCCCTCCACCATGAATTTGCCCAAACTCTGCTGGTTAGAGGCTCAACCCACCCTGATTTTCAAAACAAATGTTGGTGCCAACCTCAACTTACTACAAGGGCCAAATTCACTGCTGGTGACAAGCTCTCCTCACTGCAAGTGCCAAATACACATGTTTCAAGGTGTTTTCCTACTGTCAGAGAGGTGGTATTGAGTGTGTAAAGTGTGTAGTTGTTAGGCTGTGATGTTGGGGTAATAGAGGGTCTTTGGTGTGTTAGATGCCCCCAGACATGCTTCCCCTGCTGTCCCAGTGTCATTCCAGAGGTGTTGGCATCATTTCCTGGGGTGTCATAGTGGACTTGGTGACCCTCCAGACACGGATTTGGGTTTCCCCCTTAACGAGTATCTGTTCCCCATAGACTATAATGGGGTTCGAAACCCGTTCGAACACACGAACAGTGAGCGGCTGTTCGAATCGAATTTCGAACCTCGAACATTTTAGTGTTCGCTCATCTCTAGTTTCTACATATTTCCACTTTCATACCCATACATCAGTCTCTGTACACATATATAAATATTGATTTATGTGTCAAATTTTATTTTCTTGCATGACACCAACAATCAAGAACAAAAATTAAATGCATAGAGTATACTTTATTATTTACTGGGATACTTGTAAAATCAGACCAGACTGGAGTGCAAAATTATAATTGCCACCAACCTGTGCATGTGTGTCAGTTCTCTAATCTATGCTGCTTTTACTGAATGGCGAGAAATACGAACGAAAAGAGCCTGTCTATAGCAAACGTCATATAAATGACACAGGGCCATGCATACCAATCAAAATGGTACCTTTGTTGTTGTTAGATGTTGAACTCACATTGAGAAAATCACCATTTTAGAAATCTGCTAATGACCCTGATTCCTGCAAGTGCTACTTGGGATGTTTCACTGGCCACAAGTGCCTTGGCTACCAGCACTAAATCACCATGTTCCACATGGGAAGAATATACAAATCTGACTTCCATGATGTAATTAGGATGTCAGTGCCTCAAGTATATACACCAATAGAGGGTGCTGACTGAGAATGTGCAAGTCTATTTTCTATGATGTAATTAGGAAGACAGAGTCTCAGTCAAACAAACCTATAGAGGGCGCTCCCTTTAACATCATGCCGACCTTCTCAGAGGCCTTTGTTTGCAATGATGTTGGGATTATACCAGATACAGTCTCTCAGCCAAGGACAGCTGTTTCGATGTATTTGCATCTACTAATTACATCATGGAGGTCAGATTTGCATATTCTTCCCATATTCCTTTGCACAGTGGAGCGCTCATGGTTTAATAAGACTCCACACACCTATATGGTGGTCTCTCCCTATGGAGTGACAATATCCCCTCAACCCTGTCTAAGCCTCTCACCTCTGCCAGATCAGTCCTCTCTGCGCCAAGCTGACGAGATGCAAATATATCGAAACAGCTGTCCTTGGCTGAGAGACTGTATCTGGTAAAATCCCAACATCATTGCAAACAAAGGCCTCTGAGAAGGTCGGCATGATGTTAAAGGGAGCGCCCTCTATAAGTTTGTTTGACTGAGACGCTGTCTTCCTAATTACATCATGGAAGATAGACTTGCACATTCTCAGTCAGCACCCTCTATTGGTGTGCATACTTGAGGCACTGACATCCTAATTACACCATGGAAGTCAGATTTTCATATTCTTCCCATGTTCCTTTGCACAGTGGAGTGCTCATGGCTTAATAAGACTCCACACACCTTAATGGTGGTTCTCTCCTTATGGAGTGACGATACCCCCTCAACCATGTTCCACATATCATAAAAGGTGATTTGCTTAAGATCGCACACATCTTTTAATTGACTTCATACCAATGGCCCCCGTCCATGCACATTCTACTCTTACAATCCCCCAGATACACACTCTTTCTTTTTTTCTGGCACAACCACCGATGGTTACTGGGAAATGTTGCCATCTATACTCAGGTAAAAGTGTTATGTACCTGATGAGATAACATAAGTAAACATAAGATCTGTAATATACGAGGTAGACATAGTGACAGCAAATAATGCAGCATTAACTAGAACTACAGCTACTGATAAAGATATTGATAACCTTGAAGGGTTGAGTTATGGAAACTTTCCACTGGGTGTTTAATACATCAATAATAGATATTTGATAATATGTGTAGTACACATCATTAAATGCTTTTAGTGGGTTTTTACTATGTTTATTAGAATCTGATGAGACTGCTCTACTATTCAATAAGGAATTTACTTTTCATCGTCGATGTAATGTTTCCATACTTTCTATGATAGTAAAAGTATTAGAAATGGTTGTTAATTATTCACTTACTGTTGTCGTTCCTTACAATGATAAATGTGTCAGTAGGGATTCTGTGTTCATAGACACATCTATATTGTGTTGGGGATTATCTCTATTCATATACACAGTTACAGTATATGTTGGGGAGTGGGAGGGATTCTGTTCTCAACTGCAGCATCCCAGTTGACACTTGTTTGTTATTGTACTGTTCTGCAGCATCTTTGTATATTCCCCACCCTCTTTAGGAGGATCCCACTGTGTGGAAGTTTGGCTCAGCCCAACCAATGGTATGAGGAGGAAACACCAAAATTACAATTCAATTGAATCTCCTGGGGGCAGTCACACAGAGAACATACCAATGAGAGCGTTTGTTGTGGCTTCAGTTGAGGCAAGTGTGGTGGGGTTCTTTTCAGAGCCTTAGCCGTGCATCACCATTGCTACAGCCCCAAGATAGGAAAGAATTTTGCTTTCAGCCTATTCCTAAGTTAAGAAAGTGCCAAGTTGAAGAAGTTGCGGTTTACTAGCACCTCATAGCCTAGACCTTGTGTTTAGCAGGTGGACAGGGGAGTACCATTTGGGACTTACTCATATCAGCCCCTATATATAGTGGCAGAGGCAGCGCCGCACCTCTAATGAGGCGAGGTGATGCGGTGGCCTCAGGCAGCCCCCCAGAGGTCTCAAAAACTACTGAGACAATTTACATACAAAAGGTAGGTGTGGAATAGCCTTTCTAAAGGCTATGCAAGGAAGTGCTTAGCTAAAAATGGCTTTTCACAATGATAGAGCCCCTTTAAGCTTTATTTTTCCTATGGTTAAAATTGGACTCCTGCTGTCCCTCCACAGATTGGGAGGCCTAAACAGATCTATTTCACAAAAATGGAATATAAACAGCTGACAATTTATTTGAAGTTTATCTTCAGTCTTCAGGCTTAATCCCCCCACCCCCACCCCCAAATTATTTTACAATAAGGTATTCACAATAAACATTCCATGTGCACATTTTAGGTATGTGGCATGTGGTGCAGGGGTTAAGAAGTCAAATCACTGTCCAGTAACCCATAACCATAAGTTTGACTGTATCCATAGCCTGGTGCTAGTCATCAGGAAAGAATGCAAGGATTCGTGCCAGTCACACACTTTATCACAATCCTGAGTTCAGCTTTCATATTATATGAGACTAATAAAACAAAGTTTCTGCTTCAGCCATATAAACTACTTACTTTTAGTACAAACAAGATGACTTATTTTTAATATGATTAATAAGGTTGGATCCAAAATATAAAAAACAAACCCAAAACATATAGATTCTATTCTAAGGGGTTTAAAACGCTGGCATTTTCCATATGGGTATAATTAGGACAGAGAGTCCGCAGAGGAAAATTCTGTGGAATTTCTGTGAAAAGCACTTTAGAAAAAAATAAGGATGCATTTCCGCTGTGGTGTTTCCATAGCGCTTTGTGACTGCGGCTCACTACATGGGGTCTTATCCTAAGATTAAGGCCTCATGTAGCAAAATGCTGCATGAAAATGCATTGAAAACACATCCCATTTTTTCATATAGTTTTCATAGTGTTTTTCATAGAGATTTTGGTGCATTTTTACCCATTAAATACAGTATATACAGAAAACACAATTCTGCAACTCAGGGCTCATTCACACCTCAGTTCTGCAGGTTTCTGTTTTCTGCCTTAAACTGGACAGGAGACGGAAACCTGCAGGCATTTTTCAAACCCATTCATTTGAATGGGTTTGAAAAGTGTCCGGCCGTGAGCATCGGTGAGCGTTTTATGCTCTCCATGGCAAAACCGTTTTTTTTTAACCGTACACAGAGTCGGACATGCAAGACTTGGTGTCCAGTTTAAAAAAAATGGTTTCGACGCAGAGAACATAAAACGCTCACCGGCCGGACCCGATCTGCATGCACAAGATGGAAACCTCAGAATGGAGATCGAACACTGGTGTGTACCCAGCGTAAAATTAACATGCCGCGTTTTTCAAGAGGCCAACTTTTCTGCAGCTCAATGTGTGGATGAAATTAATGAATTCTCATTCACCCTAATGGCATACCTCCCAACCGTCCCGATTTCCACGGGACATTCACGATTTGGGTGACATATCCCGCCGTCCCGGTTGGAGGGAGGTATGTCCCGATTGCAACTCAGATCTGCGTCCAGAGGACGCAGATCTGAGTTGAACACATATGCGGCTGAAGCAAGGAGCTGACACAGGTCAGCTCCTCGCTTCGCTGCTGCCGCCGGCTACTGGCTTGTAGACACGATGTGCATCACATCGCGTCTACAAGCCAGTAGCCGGCGGCAGCGGCGAAGCGAGGAGCTGACACAGGTCAGCTCCTCGCTTCAGCCGCATATGTGTCTGCGAGAGAGGCGCGCAGCGGCGAAGCGAGGAGCTGACCTGTGTCAGCTCCTTGCTTCAGCCGCATATGTGTCAGCGAGAGAGAGAGGCGCGCAGAGAGCGGCGAGGGAGTAGAGGAGATGGTAAGTGTAATGTGGAGGTGGAACGTGAAACTGGGGGCAGAGATGGAGAGGACGGCATGACACTGGGGGCAGAGATGGAGAGGACGGCAAGACACTGGGGGCAGAGATGGAGAGGACGGCATGACACTGGGGGCAGAGATGTGGGGACATGAATCTGGGGGCAGTGATGGGGGACATGAATCTGAGGGCAGAGATGGAGGGACATGAATCTGAGGGCAGAGATGGGGGGACATGAATCTGGGGCAGAGATGGGGGACATGAATCTGGGGGCAGAGATGGGGGGGACATGACTCTGGGGGCAGAGATGGAGGGACATGAATCTGGGGACAGAGATGTGGAGACATGAATCTGGGGGCAGAGATGGGGGACATGAATCTGAGGGCAGAGATGGGGGGACATGAATCTGAGGGCAGAGATGGGGGGACATGAATCTGGGGCAGAGATGGGGGACATGAATCTGGGGGCAGAGATGGGGGGGACATGACTCTGGGGGCAGAGATGGAGGGACATGAATCTGGGGGCAGAGATGTGGAGACATGAATCTGGGGGCAGAGATGGGGGACATGAATCTGAGAGCAGAGATGGGGGGACATGAATCTGAGGGCAGAGATGGGGGGACATGACTCTGGGAGCAGAGATGGAGGGGACATGAATCTGGGGGCAGAGATGGGGGGACATGAATCTGGGGGCAGAGATGGAAGGGGGACATGAAACTGGGGGGCAGATGAAGGGTGTATATGAAACTGGGGGAGAGATAGAGGAGGGACATATAATTTACGGGTGACTGTAGGAGGATTATACTGTGTGCGGGGACATGAAAAATTTACAAGTGGGCGGTGTCAACACAAAAGTGGGCGGGGCTAAATTCGCGCGCCACACATTTTGTCCCTCTTTCGGTTCTTCAAAAGTTGGGAGGTATGCTAATGGTACTGCAAAATACAACAACCAAATAAAGGGGCCCTCCACGGATCAGCTGGTTGAAACAGCGTCAAGCTTTCTGAGCATTGATACCACTTTACAGTCTATGTGACATTATATTCATTGGTCACAAGGCCTGATCACAGCTCCGTCAAGTTAAAGGGCTCAAGCTTGCAATGCAATCTATTCAAACAGTTGATAGGTCAGGTGGACCAGGTTTGAGGTCATCAATTATTTAGTCTGAAAAAACCTCTTTATTATTAAAAACTAAAAAAAAAAGAATTTTATAAATATAAACCAACAACTTACTATCAAAATGTCTCTAGCTGTTACAGCACCTGCAAAATCAAACAGAATATAATTCAGTTCAGTAGTTACTATTAATACTGGACTAATTGCCTTTTATTAGATAGTATAGAATTATACCAAATTATTATTAACATTATATGTGCTGCCATGTCTAACCTCTACTGACTTCTTTACTGCATAAGAATGCAAAGAATATGGAAATTCTCGCCATAAAATACCACAGCAGCATATTAATCCTTTTAACAATCACATGATGGTAATATGAAGAAGGTCACAAGTCTTGGATGGTCACATGTCTTGCATGCCATTTGCTTCCATTTAGAATTAAATACATTTTTTTCATTTTTTTCTAATTATAGTTGAAAGAAACTTTGAGATTAGCAAAAAAAAGCTTTGATCTGTAAAGCTTTCATTTGGGTCAGCATGCATGAATACAGACATACTGTTTTTTTTAAACAGTAACAGACACCATGTACTGTGTATACTTTTTACTGTGAACTCCTTAGCACCCCCTTGTGGCATCTATAGGCTGCAGAAATGTATATCTGTTTATACGGGTCATTTCGAGGTCTTTATCAAGTAAAGGAGATACATTAAGAAATTCATTGGCATGGAATCTTGGAGTTTAAAGGAGTTGCCCACTTACAGACCAATATTGAAGAAAAATGTTATTATTTCTATAATAAAAAGTTGTACAATTTTCCAATATACTTTCTGTCGTAATGGTTTTCCAGTTGTCGTTCATTCTGCTTACCTCTAGTGGATGAAATTCTGACCAAGGTCATGTGATTTACAGTCCATGGTCATGTGATGGATACACACCTGGTGGTGCACCTGGGTGTCCACCACATGACCATGGACCGTAAATCACATGACCATGGTCAGAATTTTATCCTCTAGAAGTAACAGAATGAATGACAGCAAGTTGAGATCTAGAAAACCGTGAGGAATTGATACAGAAAGTATATTGGAAAATTGGACAACTTTTTCTAATATAACAAATAACAATGGCCTCTCAATATTGGTCTGAAAGTTAATGTATCAGAGGTATACTTATGTGAATAACTCAATTTACTAGGTAATTTTCCAGATCACCATAAAGAGTCTCTAGTTTGTCCTTGTTTCTGAAGTGTTCCAACCTTTGCTACTTCTGACACAATTTTCCAGCCATTTATACTTTGATAGTTGCAAATACAGCATTAAAGGAGTTGTGTGATTCTTTGAAAAAAGTGGCATAAGGGTAGGACATGGTCTAAACATAAAATCTTATAAATATGCTCCATTATAGGGCCAATAACCTTGATGAAATCCCCATTGAAGCCAGTCACATGCTGTTTGTGCCTACATCACCACTGAGGCCAGTGACTGACTGTGTACGCAATGTGATGAGAAATAAGATATCATCACTTCCTTTCTGGCACAGACAAGAAATCTCAGGGAACAAGCTGCCGCTACTGGAACGGCATACATTTATAGTTTCAGGTGTATTTAGGGTTATATTTTACCAGTCTTTATGCTGTTTGTAAAGGATGACCCTATTAAGCTTATTCTTGGCAAACTTGTGGCTGAAAGGAGTGGTAATCTGATCACTTTAGGGTTTACCCCATTATATTTATTAGTCACATTCAGGTATTTTTCATATTGAAATAATTTCATGCAAATGTAAAAATATTACCGTTTCCGTAATACAACAATGGTGTGAAGAAAATATGTTTTATTTTAAGACAGGTAGGTATTAGGGTACTTACCGTGACAATGAGTAAGACATAAATAATATAAAGCATGCAAAAGCAATGGATCCTAATAAGACCACAGTCATGTGATGGCGACTGCCTGATAGCTCTGAAAGAAAAAGGCAATACACAATGGTCTTTAGTAGAAGCAAAGCCACTGAATACACTGAAACTAATAGCAACAAATGCTTGTATAATTTTTAGGACTTATAGCAAGTAATGTTCAGCTACCATATCTTAGGATATACAAACAAACATGGCAGACACCATATCTTAGGAAAAAAGAACAGATGACAGAGTGCAGGGTTTGTGGCTGCGGCCTGTATGGCAGTGGTTGACAGGCTGTGACTTTGCAGCTGTTTTATAAGTACAATTCCCATCATGTTCCTACACTTTGCAACACTCAGAGCATGTTAATAAATATAAGGGTAAGTTCACATGGAGTTTTTTGGTCACAGTTTTCAGGCCGTATTCGTCTCAAAATCCTGACCAAAAAGACGGCTCCCATTGAAATCAAAGAAGCGAGGTGCTCATTCTTCAAGCCGTTTTGCCTCACGATTCGGCCTGAAGACACTTCCTCCTCCCGACTAGGCCCATTCAATGGGCCTAATCCAGAGCGGAGTGCACGGCTGGATGCCGATGCAGTGCACCGGCATTCAGTCGCGGCTACCTGGTTTTTGGACCAAAAAACCCTGTCTGAACTTACCCTTAGGGGGCGTTCACACTAGCGCCACTGTCTGCCCACTGTGATTCCACTGAAATTCCAGGAAAAACAGCTTGGGGACAGCTTACAGGTGGTCAATTTAAAAACCCATTCATTTCAATAGGTTTTTAAAGCAAACCGCTGAGGTCCATATGCAGCCTCTCCACCGTGAAACCGCTTTTTTTTTGCATAGATTCGAAGTCCTGCATGTCCGACTTTGTGTCCAAGCAAAGAACTGGTTTCACAGCGGAGAGGCTGCATATGGACACCTGCAGATTGCTTTAAAAACTCATTTAAATGAATGGGTTTTTAAACTAACTGCTATCAACCCGTCCCCATGCTGCTTTTCCAGGAATTTTGGCGGAATCACGGCGGGCGAACAGCGGCGCAAGTGTGAACTCCAACTAAGTTAACAACAGCTGGCGACCCATAGGTCAGAGACCACAGGCCAATAGCAACAGTCTTTTCTGATCAATACAATGGATTGAATTATTCAAGTCATATATCTGGTAGAGAGTGGCAAGTAGTCAATTTTGTTTTAACCCTTACAGATTCGTTATGAGTTAGGCTGGGTTCACACTAGCATAGGTGTTCGACAGCTAGTGTCCGTAGCTAATTTCCGCAGAAGATTTTAGCATCGGACACTAGCTGTGTCTGTTTACAATTTCCATTATTTTAAATGGGTTATTATGTTGTGTCCTTTAGTGTCCATGTGTGTCCTTAAAGAGGACCTTTCATCATATTGGGCACAGGCAGTTCTATATACTGCTGGAAAGCCAACAGTGCGCTGAATTCAGCGCACTATCGGCTTTCCCAATCTGTGCCCCGGATAAAGCGCTATCAGTCCCGCTACCGCAGCGCTTTACAGTCAGAAGGGCATTCCTGACAGTCAGGTACATCCTTCTCCACAGCAGCGCCTATCACGCTGTGCTGTGTGAGCGGGGAGGAACGGCCCCCTCCCCTCCTGATAAGGGGCATTCCTCCCCGCTCACACTGTACAGCGCGATAGGTGCTGCTGTGGAGAAGGACGTACCTGACAGACTGTCAGGAACGCCCTTCTGACTGTAAAGAGCTACGGTGCCGGCACTGATAGCTCTTTACCCAGGGCACAGATCGGGAAAGCCGATAGTGCGCTGAATTCAGTGCACTGTCGGCTTTCCAGCAGTATATAGAACTGCCTGTGCCCAATCTGATGAAAGATCCTCTTTAAGTGTCTGTTTACAATGTCCGATTTTTCAAGTGGACAGCAAAATCCTACATGTAAAATCAATAAATACATACATACAAGGATGTTAATTCTTTCCATGTTAAAGGTTGCATGCTTATACACTTTGATACCGTCCAATCATTGCTGACAGGATCAGGCTGTGTAGTCTCATACCCCAATAAAAGGAGGAATCATGATATCCATTAAATTTTATTTATTTATTTTTTTGTTGAAGATTTTGTTGAGTTTTTTTTTAGCTAAAGCCAAGAGTGGATTTAACAGAAGGTAGAAGTATAAGAGCTCCCTATATATTTCCTATTCCTTTTCAAGGCACTCTTGACTTTGACTCAAAAAACACAGCAAAGGGGCTGTTCACACGGAGTAAACACAAGCTTATTATGGCAAAATACACATGTAAAAAATGGCATTGAAGTCAATGAGAGTCTGATTTTTACAGGTGTATTTTTTACACGTGTATTTTGCAATAATAAGCTCGTGTTTACTCCGTGTGAATGGCCCCTTTAAAATCTGCAACAAATGCAGTCTTTCAGCAATGTGAGGCCTTACGCTAAATCTTTTCTTAAAGGGCTCTATAGTTATTGTACTATGGGGGTGTAAAGTAGACATTTTGGAAGAGTTGTTATAATCAGTAAGTTTTTTTCTTTATTGTGACTATTTCCGCAGTATGGCATATCTATACATTAAGCTAGTCTACAACACATAAGCAGCAGTGTGCCATTTTACTTATCAGCCCATTATCATATTCACTGCGTCTTGTACTAATAAACTCCATGGTAGAGCATGTAGCAGGGTTTGTTCTGTAACTGATTCTGAACTGAGGCACAGACAGTATTATTGCCATATTTTCTGCCATTATATTGGCAAGGATCCACTACTTATCATTACACTGAATGTCAGAAGTAGAATTAAAGTGGCAATAAAACTATCGTGGGAAATTGCTGCATAACTAGATTATAAAATGGCCACTCAGACTATGATATGCTATAAAGTGACTGAAGCATAAATCTTCTAGTCTATTGTGCCAGAATTGGTTATTTGATATGGGACAGAGATCCTGCTGCACTTGGACAGCAAAATCATATGTGCCAACTGATTTATTCATCTGAAGACTCATCCGAGAGTTTGATAATCTCGATAGAATCAACCGCCATTATCCACTTAACTTCCCAATGGAGACACTTGGGGGTAAAGCTGTAATTATATCTCTATTATCAGCATTCCCACTTCATTGGATGAATAATACATGTTGGTTGGATAGACTGTAAATCCTGTGGAGATGACTGTGGAGAAGAATCTCTGTTTACCTTCTCAATTATTAACATGGGTAAACATCCCTATTCATCATTTGCAATGCAAATAAAGATATCTTTAGGAGCATTTTCCTATGCAAATATCACACATCCAAAAATGAGACCTGTCCCGGGTCAGTCCTTGTGTGCTGACTGTTCTCTTCCATGGGAATATTAATTTATGAAATAATATGTTTAGCAATGTATCACAGATGTGGGCTGTGTTATTGTGCTGTGTGGATAATCAGGAAAACATGCAATGTGCGGCTGCTGTTGTCACCATACTTTCCAAATGATAGCCATCCATTCCACTGCATCTGCAACTTATTAATTCATAATTGATGAAAGTGAGAAGAAAGAAGAGCGCTAACCATCACATAGCCTGACAAATATACCCTATATTTTTTCACTAAAATACACTGTGGACACTAAAGGAGTTGCCAAATATTTTCCCAGTGATTGCTGTTTACTTGTCCTGCAATGATGACATCACGTACATCGATGTTACTTCTTCAGCCAATCACTGGTCTCATCCATCACATGCATAGCATGCTGGAATCGCAGCAAAGGCAAATGAATGGCTACATGCTTAATGCAATGCTGTCGGAGCAATTCTCAGGGCACATTATAATTCAGAATATATGGTGTATGTTCAAGATCAAAAGCAAACTATTTACTCACACCAAACACACTCTTTTTGTAAATATCAAGTGATTACTTATACACTGGTAGGGTGCACCAGTTATTTTTGTCAATTCCGTTTGTGTCACATTCTAACATGCTAGATTCACAGCTGAGGCTTCAGTAGCCATGTGCATGTATGGAGCAAGAAAGTATACAAGGACTAGTAGGGACTGGCATAAAGCAATGCAGCAACCCAGTAGAGAAATGCACGGAAGATGGGAGTAGATAGCCACAGTTGGGCTAGCAGTGGCTGTAGTCAACTACACCAACCCTCCAACACTCCTCTGTGTGGCCTACAGTGTGGATGATGGGAGGCCTCCCTGAGTCTGTGTATGTGCAATATAGAGGCCTTAGGAAACAATTTTAAATGGTTCAACATCTTAAGATTTACTGAAGTAAGATGGGTAAACCGCAAACACCAAATTTCCATAAAATGGAGGCTCCATCGAAGTTACCACTGGACTGGAGCTGATGCTTGGTGATGGCACCCTAGGATTAGTCAGTGTCTTTCTAGCTTAAACAGTCTCATCAAAAAGTGTGCTCTGCTCTTCCACAAAAATACAAAATTCCTGTGCGGTGTAGGTTCAAAAAGAGATGTAACTGTGAGGTCTGTTCAGAATTACCCTCACAGTCTCTGTACACACTTGTCCCAAAAAGTAAGCAGGGTAAGACTGACTGAGGCCATTCTAACCATGAGGAGAGAGGCAATTGATTCATTTCCTCTCCCTAACTAGAATAGCCTAAAGCTCCTTGCAGACGACCGTGTATTTCATGGATAGCACTCTGACTCATTGTTTTCTATGGGCCCATACACACTATCGTGTGCGGGACGGCAGTCTGGACCACCTCAGATAGGACAGGGCCTATTCCTGTTCTATTTTGCGGCCAGTGCTTCGGTGCTTTTTAATGAAAGGAGCCATGAAAGAACGGCTCGTGCATGGGCAGCACACAGGGACTTCCCTGTGTCCCCTCTGTGCAGCCTGTGCTTTTAATTCACAACAGGCCAATTGCATGTCTTAAAGTCTAGTATACACAGAAACTTTGCACAGATGTCAAATCTTAAGTCAGTGTTTCACAGGGAAACTACAGTAGCAGAGATGGAATGGCAGGGTGGTAAGGGGCTTATTTTTACCAAGCGTGATGAAGGAAGCCCACTTATATATGTATCATTACTGAATTATTTTATTCATATATCTATTATTAGTGAATATAGTGTTATGCATGTGTCAACAGTAAATTACATTGGTATGTGTGTTATAATTAAAGCCTGGTCAAGAGTGAGACACTTCCTCGGATACCGGGATCAGACTCCCTACCATTTTATGACCCTGTCTGGCAACACGCTCTTTCAAGTAATACAGACCAGATCAGGTTTATGGCTTAAAGAGCGCTTTTCACTACTTCCATCTACTCAAGTTCTTAGCATCTGTTAATAGGCACAGTTCTACCGATTCCAGCACAGTTGGAATTTTTTCAATCAATGCTGTTTATTTTGGTGCCAGATGTGCAAAGTAGGTTTTGTACTGTCAGAAGGGCAGTGTCAGGCAGGGGGCGTGATTCAGAGCTACAATCAGAGGTAGCCAGTGTAAGGGCTCAGAATCACACCCCTTGTCTACTCCTGTCTGACACCGCCCTCCTGACAGTGCAGAATCTAAATAGTCTAAATATCAGGCACCAAAACTAACAGCATTTATTACTCGGGAACATTCGAACTGTGCCAGAAACAGTGGCGCAGCAGCTATTACTTGATATAAAAAATTGATGGATTTCTTGTATGAGGTGAAAGGTTCTCTTTAAAGGAGCTCTATCAGCAAAATTCTGATGTATGAGCCCCACATATGCGTAAATAGCCTTTAAAAAGGCTATTCAGGCACCGCTAATGTTATTTTAAATCCACCCCCCACCCCCCATTTTAAAATAAAACCATAAAAACATATATGCAAATTATACAGTAGTTATCGTGCACGCTGGGCGGTGATGCATGGTTCAGCGTCATCTTCTGGCACGCCTTCCTCTTCTTTCAGCAACGCCCTCCAGTCCTGGCTCTTCCCCGGCTTCATCGCCCTCTTCTTCCGGCGGGATTTGTTCAAATCCGGCGAATGCGCAGTATCGCTTGCCTCAAGGACGCGAGCATACTGCCATTGAGAAAAGCGTGCGCAGTAGTGATCTGGAGGGAGCGCTACTGTGCACGCGCCGGATTTGAACCAATCTTGGCAGAAGAAGAGGACGATGAAGCCGGGGAAGAGCCAGGACCGGAGGGCGTCACCGAAAGAAGAAGAAAGAAGAGGAAGGCGTGCCAGAAGATGACGTCGGACCATGCATCACCGCCCACAATAAGTATAATTTGCATATATGTTTTTATGGTTGTATTTTAAAACGGGGTAGGGGGGGTTAAAATAACATTAGTGGTGCTGGAATAGCCCTATTCACGCATATATAGGGCTCATACAGCATAATTTTACTGATAGATCCCCTTTAACAACTCCCTGTCACTGACAGGTTTACTAAGGGGCTAAGAGGGCGCAGTTGTGACCAGATTTAACCTCAGAGGCCAGCAGGGATTCAGCTGTCTTAGATGGAGATAGAAAAATGAATTAGCTCAACCTCCACTTAAGGGAGTGGGAGGAGGGGAGCACACTGACATGGGGGCGTAGCTAAGCACAAGCCAGGAGCTCCTCCTTACAAGAGACAGTGAATATATATATATATATATACACTCACCGGCCACTTTATTAGGTACACCATGCTAGTAACGGGTTGGACCCCCTTTTGCCTTCAGAACTGCCTCAATTCTTCGTGGCATAGATACAACAAGGTGCTGGAAGCATTCCTCAGAGATTTTGGTCCATATTGACATGATGGCATCACACAGTTGCCGCAGATTTGTCGGCTGCACATCCATGATGCGAGTCTCCCGTTCCACCACATCCCAAAGATGCTCTATTGGATTGAGATCTGGTGACTGTGGAGGCCATTGGAGTACAGTGAACTCATTGTCATGTTCAAGAAACCAGTCTGAGATGATTCCAGCTTTATGACATGGTGCATTATCCTGCTGAAAGTAGCCATCAGATGTTGGGTACATTGTGGTCATAAAGGGATGGACATGGTCAGCAACAATACTCAGGTAGGCTTTGGCGTTGCAACGATGCTCAGTTGGTACCAAGGGGCTCAAAGAGTGCCAAGAAAATATTCCCCACACCATGACACCACCACCACCAGCCTGAACCGTTGATACAAGGCAGGATGGATCCATGCTTTCATGTTGTTGACGCCAAATTCTGACCCTACCATCCGAATGTCGCAGCAGAAATCGAGACTCATCAGACCAGGCAACGTTTTTCCAATCTTCAATTGTCCAATTTCGATGAGCTTGTGCAAATTGTAGCCTCAGTTTCCTGTTCTTAGCTGAAAGGAGTGACACCCGGTGTGGTCTTCTGCTGCTGTAGCCCATTTGCCTCAAAGTTCGACGTACTGTGCGTTCAGAGATGCTCTTCTGGCTACCTTGGTTGTAACGGGTGGCTATTTGAGTCACTGTTGCCTTTCTATCAGCTCGAACCAGTCTGGCCATTCTCCTCTGACCTCTGGCATCAACAATGCATTTCCGCCCACAGAACTGCCGCTCACTGGATGTTTTTTCTTTTTCGGACCATTCTCTGTAAACCCTAGAGATGGTTGTGCGTGAAAATCCCAGTAGATCAGCAGTTTCTGAAATACTCAGACCAGCCCTTCTGGCACCAACAACCATGCCACGTTCAAAGGCACTCAAATCACCTTTCTTCCCCATACTGATGCTCGGTTTGAACTGCAGGAGATTGTCTTGACCATGTCTACATGCCTAAATGCACTGAGTTGCCGCCATGTGATTGGCTGATTAGAAATTAAGTGTTAACGAGCAGTTGGACAGGTGTACCTAATAAAGTGGCCGGTGAGTGTATATCTTAACCCTCGTTAAATTTAATGGCACTTTGTGTTTGCTCCATGAACCCATTACTCTTTTGAAGTATGTTTGCATCTGACTGTTAGACAGAAGCATGTACATGTAAGTGAGATTTCTGTTGGGCCTGGCAAGTCAGTAATGGTGGCAACATGTATTTGGGGTCTGTGGACTGTGTTGAGGTCGAAATTATACTCAGTTTGCAGTCTGATTGCAAGAAGGAGTGAGTAGAGTGAATTGACCCCTGACAGCTGCACCCATGCTGCATGCTAAGGACAGTCCATACGTGACACCAAGTTTCCTCCTCTTTGCCAAATTATTTAAAATTCTAAGAAAACTACTTTAAATTACTCTTTCATGGATTCTTATCCATAATCCTTTATGTGTGATGGGTCTGGGGTCATTTAAGGTTCATCTTTTAGAATAACTGTTTAATAATGGTAAATGCATAATAATGAAAGTCCAGTTCACCCCTATAGCTAGATGCACAAACTTCCAGGTACACTATTAGTCATCTAGGAATAAACAAAGACAATTCAGTGTCCAGTAAAAAGTCATGCTTCTTTTCTTATTGAACCTCATATTAAAATCCAGCCAAACATCATTAGTAGAGGACAACATTGCTAATATGGTCGCTATAAGGGTCACAAGCCATAAACCTGTTAGCAGAGTTGCTTTGTACTGCTCATATGTTGTTGGATTTTAATATGGAAATTAAATGAAGCATGATTTCTTTGTATATTTTCGATGTAACAATGTTGGATCATGAAATATTGCTCTACTAACAGGAGATTAACATTTTCCTGTTCCTCTCTTTCACTCCTGTAGCTGGGTTAGGAAGTGACTATAATTATGGGATATGTTTTTTCACATATTAAGCAAATTAATAAAAAAACAAAAAAAAAAACTCTGGAAGCAAGTACACATGTTCAGATTTTGAAACCAAAACCAGATGTGGACCATAAAGTGTAAAAACCTACAAAAGACAAATTGTAAAACTATTTTAAAAATCTATCATAGGTTTTGACTTCAAAAACTGCATCAACAAAACCTGAACATGTGACCTTACCCTCAGATTCTGTGTGAGATGATTTGATTCCCAGAGTGATGACTCAGCAGTTTGCACTCTTGATTTCAAGGGCTGGGGCCATGGGCTGAAACCTGAGCCAAAGCAACATCTGCATATACTTTGTATTTTTACACTCTGTTTGGTTGGATCTCTTTACATGTTCCAAAATCTTGCTGAACTGATTTCTTATCACATTGGTTCTACTGGTGCTATGCACTATTTATTGTTGATCTACAAAGAAGAAAAATTGAGTTTTCCAGTGTGGATTACACACTGATAGACAATACACATAACTCCCAACCATCCCAGATTAAGCAGGTATATCCCGGCATCAACTCATCACAAATCAGTTGAATACAGTGGTGAAGCAGGAGCTATCCTCAGACAGCTCCTGTTTCACCATTCTGCCCCTGTGTGCTCCGAACCTGGGAGCTGTAGGCGCAAGATGATGACATCACTCACATCACACCTGCAGCTCCCTAAAGACTCTGGAAGAGGAGACTGCAGATAGAGCAGTAGAGGAGCGAGGAGAGGTGAGTATCAGGGTTTATTTTACGTTAAGCTTTGGCAGATGAAGGGGGAAATTAAACTGGGTGGGCAGATGGAGGTGGCATTAAACTGGGGCAGATAGAGGGGGACATTAAACTTTGAGGGCAGATAGAGGGGGATCTTAAAGTATGGGGCAGATGGAGGGGGACATTAAACTTTGGAGGCAGATAGAGAGGGTATTAAACTGGGGGTAGATGAAGAGGAACAATAAACTAGGGACAGATGGAGGGGAACATTAATGTCAATGCAGAAGTGGGTGGAGCCACATTCTATCCTTTCAATGTTGGGAGGTATAAATACAATATACGTTGATAGAGTTTTAAAATTCCACACACATACAGAGGTATAAATTCCCTCAGAAATCAGGGTGCCTCAATGGACTTTGACAGGCTACCCTAAAAGGCTATGGCACCAGGTTGCAGAAATGCAGCGTTTTTCCCTCTGCGGAAACACAGCAGAAAAAATACTGCATTTTAAAGTACCTGCAAAGAGAATGATAGTATAGAGGGATGCAGTTGGAGACTTTCGTGTGAACGTACGGTCCCAACCCACAATATCTTATAAGAAGTGAACGTCACACTTGAGTTGTGCTGTGAAATGTTCTTTGATGATGCAAAGAGAATGAGGTTCTGGCTAATCCTATCAACACATTGCAGAAAAAAACTATATGTTTTTGAAAAACATAGAATGTCAACTTTACCTGTGGAAACACTTTTCCCTATAGATTTAATAAGGGGAAAGAAAAGCCATAGAAAAAAAGATGCAGCAAAAAAGCAACGAATAATGCTGCAGAAAAAATGTGCATTCTGCAACATGGGGCCTTAGCTTAAAGGTTTTTTTTTGTTTGTTTGTTTGTTTGTTTTTTTAACTTGGATAATAAAGGGAGTTCAGGCTGAGATTGGATCACAGGTGAGCTGGATGGACCCTCAGGATCAGTGGCGTAACTAGGAATGGCGGGGCCCCGTGGCGAACCTTTGACATGGCCCCCCCCCCGGCTGACGCCGAAAACCCCGCACGACCCCACCCCCCGCATTCCTACGCACACTATTACGCTCCATAGTGGCCCCTGCACACATTATTATACCCCATAGTGGCCCCTGCACACATTATTATACCCCATAGTGACTCCTGCACACAGTATTATACCCCATAGTGGCCCCTGCACACAGTATTATACCCCATAGTGGCCCCTGCACACAGTATTATACCCCATAGTGGCCCCTGCACACATTATTATACCCCATAGTGGCCCCTGCACACATTATTATATCCCATAGTGGCCCCTGCACACATTATTATATCCCATAGTGGCCCCTGCACTCATTATTATATCCCATAGTGGCCCCTGCACACAGTATTATACCCCATAGTGGCCCCTGAACACATTATTATACCCCATAGTGGCCCCTGCACACATTATTATATCCCATAGTGGCCCCTGCACACATTATTATACCCCATAGTGGCCCCTGCACACAGTATTATACCCCATAGTGGCCCCTGCACACAGTATTATGTCCCATAGTGGCCCCTGCACACATTATTATATCCTATAGTGGCCCCTGCACACATTATTATACCCCATAGTGGCCCCTGCACACAGTATTATACCCCATAGTGGCCCCTGCACACAGTATTATATCCCATAGTGGCCCCTGAACACATTATTATACCCCATAGTGGCCCCTGCACACATTATTATATCCCATAGTGGCCCCTGCACACATTATTATACCCCATAGTGGCCCCTGAACACATTATTATACCCCATAGTGGCCCCTGCACACATTATTATATCCCATAGTGGCCCCTGCACACATTATTATATCCTATAGTGGCCCCTGCACACATTATTATACCCCATAGTGGCCCCTGCACACAGTATTATACCCCATAGTGGCCCCTGCACACAGTATTATATCCCATAGTGGCCCCTGCACACATTATTATATTCCATAGTGGCCCCTGCACACATTATTATACCCCATAGTGGCCCCTGCACACATTATTATCCCCCATTGTGGCCCCTTCACCCACTATTATGCCCCGTTGTGGACACCCATTAACAATTATTATACTCTGGGGTCTTTTCAGACCCCAGAGTATAATAATCGGAGACCCAGGGGAAGAACAACATAAAAAAAAAAAACACTAACTTACCTGTCTCCCGACTCCCTGCTGGCGGCCATCTTCAATGACGTCAGGGACGTCATGTGACCGGGAGCCTGCGTCGCGATGCATAAGGACGCAGGCCCCGATCATGTGACGTCTGAGACGTCACACAAGTAGGCCGAAGCCTGCGCGGAGCCTGGAGAGGTAAGTAACACAGTTTTTTATGTTCAGTTACCTCTCCTGCACTTCCGATCATTATACTCGGGTGTCCGAAAAGACCCCCGAGTATAATAGTGCTTGTGGGGCCCGCAGTGTCACTTACCGATCCCGGCCCCTGCCAGGATCGGTAAGTATATAGGGCCCGTTAGCGGCTGGAGTAACTCCAGCCGGTAACGGCCTATTAAAAAAAAAAAAAAACACAGCGGTAGCGGCTGCCACCGGGCCCCCAATGTCCCGGGCCCTGTGGCAGCTGCTACTGCTGCTACCACGGTAGTTACGCCACTGCTCAGGATATTGTTCTTCATTACTTCATATAGATATGAAGTAACATCATCTCAACTAGGTTATGTGACAGTATAGTATACTGGGTTGATTTCTTAAGTATCTACCAGTTTATTTTTAGATAATATAGACACTCTGCATGGCTAAGATAACATTTAGTGTCAGGCCAACCAGTATCCTTTCTCCCTGAATTCCATCTTCTCAATCACACTGCAGGGGCCCCAATAATCAATGAACTTGCAGAGTCTTCCTGCTGCCTGGAGTCTGCTACTGTGTAAACACATATCCCTGGCTCACAGAGCTAAGGCCCGGTTCATATCTGCGTTTGGTATTCTGTTTGGGGAGTCTGCTTGGGGACCCCCCGAATGGAAACCTATACACATTAAAAAGCGGTTAGCTAAGAAACCACACGGACTCCATAGACCCCATAATGGGGTCCGTGTGGTTTCCAAAGGAATTATGTAGAGAGAAAAGTGCTGCTTGCATGTTGGCAACATTTTCAGAATTTGCAAATGAGTGATAAGTAATATTTCCATGTAGCTGTATAGATGACCGCAGAATTACTTTTACGGGAGGCCCTTCGCACCCTAATCCAACACAGAAGGAGTTTACAACTTCTTTGAAGTGTATCCAGCTGTCACACCAAGTTACAGAGCACATAAACAATAAACTTTTGATATGCAAGTCACTTATATAGATTTGGAGAAAAATAATTCTTAAGACTAATGGAAATAAGGTAAATGGTGCACTGTGGGGCAGGACTTCAGCTTTCGGCAGCACTGCTCTTGTTTTTTATACCCCTACTATCCTCAGTCTGTGTCACCCTGTGAAGTGAGAGTTGACTTAACCTATCCTACTTGAGCAGCAAGAGTAGTGTTCCCAAGGCTGAAGTGCACCAAGTGCCTAATTTGCATAAAACGTCAAAATATTTTTTTTTTCAAATCTACAAAAATGACATACATAATATTAACATACCTTTAAGGGGTGGTAGGGCTTGTTTGAGTATTGTAATTTCTTCACCGATTACACTGCATGCCATCTGTTTCAGTCGGGATAGGTCATCAATAAAAAGGCAGCCCCTTTAACCCTTTCCCTATATCTGCTATACTATTATGCTGAATGGTGGTTATTTAAATATGACAGGACTATGAGTGGCCGCCATAGTCGCAGGGTCTCTGCTGTATTACATTAATGCTCGCAATCACCGTTAATTTGTTGCAATAAATCCTCCAAACAAGCTACTCTATGCAGTAGCCCCTCATTCTGGCTATGAAAAGAGGTGCGTGAGTATAATATCCATTTGCCTGAATAGGATATGTGGATAGGGATTGTCTTCAGTGATGAACCCTGTTAATATCATGCACATTATAAGGTGTACTAAGTAGAGATGAGCGAACACTAAAATGTTCGAGGTTCGAAATTCGATTCGAACAGCCGCTCAATGTTCGTGTGTTCGAACGGGTTTCGAACCCCATTATAGTCTATGGGGAACAGATACTCGTTAAGGGGGAAACCCAAATCCGTGTCTGGAGGGTCACCAAGTCCACTATGACACTCCAGGAAATGATGCCAACACCTCTGGAATGACACTGGGACAGCAGGGGAAGCATGTCTGGGGGCATCTAAAACACCAAAGACCCTCTATTACCCCAACATCACTGCCTAACAACTACACACTTTCCACATTCAAAAAAACCTCTATCAAAGTGGGAAAATACCTGGAAACCTTCTTTACTCCCCAAATGGATGGACACAAACCCCAATTTAAGCTCAACAAACAGTAACAACCACCCCTTTAAATCACGTTCCCCATGACAACCACAAATGGAATAGGCAATGGGAATTCCAAAAGCCCTCACCCTTAACTGTCATTTTGAGTGTGTGTGTGTGTGTGTGTGTGTGATGTGGTAAGACCTTCCAAAATTCACTTTTCTAGCCCTTAACATGAGCCCTTCCAAACAAAGTTACAGGACCTTAAGCTGAGCTACCAGCAGAGATTGAGGCCCTTGGCATGAATAGAGCCTTGCACCAGCAGTGTTTTTGGCACTTAGGGTGAATTGAGCCTTGTACCAGCGTGTGTCCCTTAACATCAGGCGGGCCCTAAGTTCTGCGCTTTGCACAAAAGTTCCACATTAACTAGGCTGAATGGTACAAAGATTAGTAGGCCCGAGAACCAGGAACAGGTCTTGCAATGGCTGTCGGATAACGCTTAAAGCACATTGTCCACCAGCCAGTCAGCCTCTACCTCCTCTTACCCAACAGTCTTGTCCTCCTTCCACCCAAAATTCCCAATCTTCCCAGAATAATAACCCCAACTGTCCCTGCTCCCCAGAGCTGTTCTCCCTTCCTTTGACTGTACCGCAACCTGCCCCTCCATTTCGCGATTCCACGGACCTAACAGACGAGTATCTGTGTCCAGATGCTCAAACACTAGAGTCTCCTCCATCTCCGGTCGATTTGGTGGCGGATGACCAGCAACCCACCCTCATTGACGACGATGAGATGCAGTTGCTGTCAGGGCAGTCAGTTGACATGCGCATTGTGCAGGAGGAGGAGGCGAGACAGGAGTTGGAAGAGGAGGTGGTGGACGACGAGGACACCGACCCAACCTGGACAAGGCGGATGTCAAGCTGGGAAAGTAGTGTGGATGTTGAGGCAGGTGCAGCACCAAAAAGGGTAGCTAGAGGCAGAGGTCAACAGCTTCGCCGAAGCCAGGCCAGACCCGGAATGTCCGAAGATGTTCCCTTTTGTGCCCAGCCCAGAAAAACTCCCCCATCGAGGGCACGTTTCTCGAAGGTGTAGAGTTTTTTCAAGGAATGCGCCGAGGACAGATATAGTGTCGTCTACACAATTTGCCTCTCGAAATCGAGTAGGGGCCCTGAGAAGAGCAACCTGTCCACCACTTCAATGCACCGTCATTTGTAGAGATGAGCGAACAGTGTTCTATCGAACTCATGTTCGATCGGATATTAGGCTGTTCGGCATGTTTGAATCGAATCGAACACCGCGTGGTAAAGTGCGCCATTACTCGATTCCCCTCCCACCTTCCCTGGCGCCTTTTTTGCTCCAATAACAGCGCAGGGTAGGTGGGACAGGAACTACGACACCGGTGACGTTGAAAAAAGTAGGCAAAACCCATTGGCTGCCGAAAACATGTGACCTCTAATTTAAAAGATTGAATGATGAGGACACTGACCCGACCTGGACAGGGGGGATGTCAAGCGGGGAAAGTAGTGTGGATGTTGAGGCAGGTGCAGCACCAAAAAGGGTAGCTAGAGGCAGAGGCAGAGGTCAGCAGCTTAGGCGAAGCCAGGCCACACCCGGAATCTCCCAAGATGTTCCAGTTCGTACCCAGCCCCGAAAAACTCCCACCTCGAGGGCACGTTTCTCGAAGGTGTGGAGTTTTTTCAAGGAATGCGCCGAGGACAGATATAGTGTTGTCTGCACAATTTGCCTCTCGAAATTGATTAGGGGCTCTGAGAAGAGCAACCTGTCCACCACTTCAATGCGCCGTCATTTGGAATCCAAGAACTGGAATCAGTGGCAGGCAGCAACGGCAGGACAAAGGCCGCCTGCCGTTCACGCCACTGCCACTGCCTCTGCCACTGCCTCTGCCACTGCCACTGCTGACTGTGCTGGCGATGCACTCCAGAGGACGAGCCAGGACACCACTTCATCTGCCTCCGCCACTTTGTTGACTTCTCCCTCATCCTCCCCTGTTCCTGTCTTATCTCCTTCTCCTGCACCATCAAAGGCACCATCAGGCGCTTCTTTACAACAACCCACCATCTCTCAGACATTGGAGCGGCGGCAGAAATACACTGCTAACCACCCACACGCGCAAGCCTTGAACGCCAACATCGCTAAACTGCTGGCCCAGGAGATGTTGGCGTTCCGGCTTGTTGAAACTCCCGCCTTCCTGGACCTGATGGCAACTGCGGCACCTCGCTATGCCGTCCCTAGCCGTCACTACTTCTCCCGGTGTGCCGTCCCCGCCTTGCACCAGCACGTGTCACTCAACATCAGGCGGGCCCTTAGTTCCGCGCTTTGCACAAAGGTCCACTTGACCACCGACGCGTGGACAAGTGCATGCGGACAGGGACGCTACATTTCACTGACGGCACACTGGGTGAATGTAGTTGAGGCTGGGACTGCTTCCCAAACTGGCCCGGTGTACCTCGTCTCCCCGCCTAACATTCCTGGCAGGGACACGAGAAGAACACCCCCCTCCTCCTCCTCCTCTACCGCCTCCTCCTCCGCCACCGCCTCCTCCTCCGCCACCGCCTCCTCCTCCGCTGTTAGATTGACCCCAGCTACGAGTTGGAAACGTTGCAGCACTGGCGTTGGTAGACATCAGCAGGCTGTGCTGAAGCTGATCAGCTTGGGGGACAGACAGCACACTGCCTCCGAGGTGAGGGATACCCTCCTCGATGAGACGGCAATATGGTTTGAGCCGCTGCACCTGGGCCCAGGCATGGTCGTTTGTGATAACGGCCGGAACCTGGTAGCAGCTCTGGAGCTTGCCGGACTCCAACATGTTCCATGCCTGGCCCACGTCTTCAACCTAGTGGTGCAACGTTTCCTAAAGAGCTACCCCAATGTTCCAGAGCTACTGGTGAAAGTGCGGCGCATGTGCGCCCACTTTCGCAAGTCGACAGTAGCCGCTGCTAGCTTAAAATCTCTCCAGCAACGCCTGCATGTGCCACAACACCGGCTTTTGTGCGACGTCCCCACACGCTGGAACTCAACGTTTCAGATGTTGAATAGAGTGGTTGAGCAGCAGAGACCTTTGATGGAATACCAGCTACAAAACCCTAGGGTGCCACAAAGTCAGCTGCCTCAGTTTCACATCCATGAGTGGCCATGGATGAGAGACCTTTGTGACATCCTACGGGTCTTTGAGGAGTCCACAAGGAGGGTGAGCTCTGAGGATGCGATGGTGAGCCTTACAATCCCGCTCTTGTGTGTTCTGAGAGAATCCCTGATTGACATCAGGGATAACTCAGATCACACAGAGGAGTTAGGGATAGCATCCGATCCGTCACAGCTGGAGAGTAGGTCCACACATCTGTCCGCTTCACTGCGTTTAATGGAGGAGGAGGAGGAGGAGGAAGAAGAGTTGTCCGATGATGTGATGGTGATACAGGAGGCTTCCGGGCAACTTCGAATCGTCCCATTGTTGCAGCGCGGATGGGTAGACATGGAGGATGAGGAGGAAATGGAGATTTAACTTTCCGGTGGGGCCAGAGGAGTCATGCCAACTAACACTGTGGCAGACATGGCTGAGTTCATGTTGGGGTGCTTTACAACCGACAAGTGTATTGTCAAAATCATGGAGGACAACCAGTACTGGATCTTTGCTATCCTTGACCCCCGGTATAAAAACAACATCTCGTCTTTTATTCCGGTAGAGGGGAGGGCCAATCGCATCAATGCTTGCCACAGGCAATTGGTGCAGAATATGATGGAGATGTTTCCAGCATGTGACGTTGGCGGCAGGGAGGGCAGTTCCTCCAGTAGGCAACCAAGTTCTCACCGGTCCACACAAACGAGGGGCACACTGTCTAAGGTCTGGGACACCTTGATGGCACCCCCTCGCCAAAGTGCCGCCACGGAGGGTCCTAGTGTCACCAGGCGTGAGAAGTATAGGCGCATGTTGCGGGAATACCTTTCCGACCACAGCCCTGTCCTCTCCGACCCCTCTGCGCCCTACACGTATTGGGTGTCGAAGTTGGACCTGTGGCTTGAACTTGCCCTATATGCCTTGGAGGTGCTGTCCTGTCCTGCCGCCAGCGTCCTATTGTAAGGGGGGAGGAGGAAGGGAAAGACACGGCAGCCGACTGGCTACCGGGGCTCTTGCAGGAACTTTTAGGATACAGCGGTTCCACGGACAGGCACAACCACACCAGACACGAAGTAAGAAATATAAATTTTACTCTATACCCTTTTGGGGTGAACTCCAGGCTAACAGGCCTGATGAAATCAATAATTACAAGACACTCAGCCGAGGGCTGAGACCCCTGAGTGACACTGCACCGTGACCTAATATGTCAGAACTAGTGAACTATGCCTTTAACTAGCGGCTACATATATATAGCAGCTGCAATTTACCTATTAATACCAAGCTAACAAAACAATGTAAGTATGCAGAGGAAGATCACCTGCGGTGTCACACTGGGGTTAACAATATCACAGTTTACTATTTAACTTACCCACTCCCCAATATCCACATTTCAACACACTACCCCAACCCTGCAGGGAAGACTTCAGCAACCGGTTTTGTTTTATCAGAAGTTGGTGCTTAGCTGCACAAGTCTTAGTGAAACAAATAACTCCTCTTATGACATACTTCTGGTACTATAATCCAGGATATAGTGTCTCTTTTGAATAGCAGGACAACACGTGCTGTATCTCCGTTTGGATAGAACTCGCTTTAAAGCAAAATGGCCGGAACCAGTCTATGCTAGGTTTTTGGCGCCAAAAAAAAAAAAACTATTTACTGCGTGTATACACTATTCACCCTTATGAAAGGTGAATCGGAGCTCCGCTTACCCGGGTTAGCAAGGGGGCGAACAGTCAGATGGACTTTCCGAAGGAAACAGGAATTTCTTTGCCTCCAGGCAACTGGAACACGGTGTCACAAGGGCTGGTCCTTCTTGTCATCCGCTCCGCGGCGTCTGCACAGCAATCGTCTCCAACTCTCCTGACATGGGAACCAGCAACAGGTTCGGGCTTCTCCAGAGCTGGCCCTGGCCTGAAACAAGCGTTGCAGGGCAGCGGATGGCAATGGATTGTCCCTCAGATCTCTCACTGCTCACAGCCAGCTTCTTCTCCCCCACTACAGCAGTCCACTTCCTGAACTCGTCACTTCCTGGTTTTTCCTTTACCTAACACAGCGGCATCTTGTGGTCAAAAAGAATTACTACAATAGAATTTTTCATTACAGAAACATCTCCTTTTACCACTGCTATTATCACATCACACACTTGTCAGTGAGAAGTGTTCTGAGACTGTATAGCATTAGTCACCCCGTGACACACCACCCCACTAGAGGTCGGCGTCCTCGACAGACCTCCCCAGACAAACTCATCCTGGGCGTATCGCTGTGGGGGAACCCCAGCATTAGACCTTGGCGTTCTGCGTAAAGTCGGGGCATCAGTCACTTCATTCCCACAGGTCGGCTCAGGTTCCTGTACAGGAGCAGCCATTAGTGTCGTCCCCTCCCGTGGAGGTAAGATCACCACGGCTGGAACCGTTTCAGACATGGGAACTGGTACATCCCACCACTCATCGGGATCAATCTGTGCAGCAGGTGTGAAGGTTGGGGCTGTCGGATTCAACCGATGCACCTCAGTCTCCGTTGTGGGAGTCTCTGAATTACAAGGTCTGAGCATATTACGGTGAAGAGTCCGGGTAACTCCTTCACCCCTTTCAGGCTCTAACTCATACACCGGTCCGTCAGGGATGACCCTTCGTTTTACTCGATATGGCATTGCCTCCCACCGATCATCCAACTTTCCCGAGGGTCTCTTGGCCCTTACTAACACCCTGTCCCCAGGTTGGAAGGGTTCATGTTGAACCGGGGTCTTGTCTGGGTGACTGGACAGTCGGGTTTTGTCAATCACCAATCGGTGTATGGTCTGCAGTTTTCGACGGTGTAGTTCTACCCAGTCATCGGGCGAGCGAGCGCCCTCTCTCTCAGGATTTGTCAAGTTCAATTCTTCAATCTCCCGTCCGGGATGCCCAAACAGCATCAGGTATGGCGTGTAGCCGGTGGTACTATGGACCCGATTATTATAGGCCCAGAGCAACTCAGCTAAGCTCTCTGGCCACCGAGCTTTTTGATCTTTCTCCAACGTTCGCAACATCTGAAGGAGGGTGCGATTGAATCGCTCACAGGCCCCATTCCCCTCTGGGTGATAAGGAGTCGTCCGGGATCTGTGGATACCATACACCCGATACAACTCCGACATGAGCCGCCCCTGAAAACATGCCCCCTGATCTGAGTGAATACGAGTGGGGCACCCATACACTTGGATGAAGTGCTTACACACAGCCCTGGCGGCAGATTCGGCAGTCTGATTTTTCGTAGCTACTGCTACTGCAAACTTGGTAAAGTGATCGGTCATTACCAAACAGTACTGATGTCCGCTGTTGGAGTGTCCTATCAGGACATAATCAATCATCAGCACCTCCAACGGCGCAGTGGTCCTAATCGTCTGAGTGGGGGCCCTTTGTTCTGGGGGTTTAGCGAGCTCACAGGCCCTGCAGGCTTGGCACACGTCCTGCACTGTCTGCTCAAGACCAGGACAATAGACAAATCGCTGGAGCCACTTGAACGTTTTATCAGGACCAAAGTGGGCCCCTCTCACATGAGCCTCACGGGCAACTTCCCTGGCACTGGTACTTGGTATTACTAGTTGCCATCTCACCTCCAACTCAGTCTCTAAATATACTTTACGGTACAGTAACCCATTCTCACACTTCAGTCTATCCCACTGTTGCATTACTCTTGCCCCCATAGGTGGCAAGCGTTTGCGCTCCATCGGGGTAGGCCACTCCTTTGCCATCACCCACTGCTTGATCTTTCTTAGGGTCACGTCATCATTCTGAGCATATACCCAATCTCCATGGGTTTTCCCAAGCAACACTGGTCGGTCTGTCACCACCCCACTTGTCCGTGCCAGTATCACAAACAAGGGTATTCTACCCAAGTGGGGAACCTCTGAGTCTTCCAACTCTCCATCCTTATCTCGTCCGGAGTCATCCGGCGTCACTCGAGACAGGGCATCCGCATTTGCATTTTCTCTACCGGATCGGTACTTGATCTTATACTTGTACCTGGACAACCTGGCCATCCATCGCTGCTCCAAAGCACCCAACTTTGCATTGTCTAGGTGCGCCAAGGGATTGTTGTCGGTCATAACAGTCACTTCCGCTCCTGTCAAGTATTCTGAGAATTTCTCCGTCATGGCCCACACTAGGGCCAGTAGTTCCAGCTTGAATGAACTATAGTTGTCAAAGTTCCTCTCTGTCTCCCTCAGGGACCGGCTTCCATAGGCTATGACCCTCTCACGGCCATCTTGTTCTTGGGCGAGCACCGCACCTAGGCCATGGAGACTCCCATCTGTGTATAACATGAAGGGCTTGTCAAACTGCGCATAGGCGAGTATTGGTGCACTCGTCAGGGCTTCCTTCAACTCCTCGAACGCCTGTTGTTGTTTCTCTCCCCATGGAATGGGCTGGTTCTTTGGCCCCCGGGAGGTCCCCCTCAGCAATTCGTTCAGCGGTCCTGCCTTCTTTGAAAAATTTCTTATGAAGCGCCGGTAATATCCAGCTAGGCCCAAGAATGCGCGAAGTTCCCTGAGGGTTCTTGGGACAGGCCAGCGTTGTACCGCTTCCACCTTGCTGCTTGCCGGTTGCACCCCCTCAGCAGAGACAATATGCCCCAGGTACTCAATCTGTGTCTGGAACAGCCGGCACTTCTTGGGCTTGACCTTGAGCCCATGCTCCATCAGGCGCTTCAGGACTTGTCTCAGCCTCTGAAGATGTTGTTCGAAGGACGATCCGAAGACCACAATATCGTCCAGATAGATGAGCACTGACTCAAAGTTTAGGTCACCAAGACAATACTCCATGAGTCTTTGGAACGTGCCGGGGGCATTGGACAATCCAAAGGGCATCCTTCTGAACTCATACAAGCCCATCGGCAAGATGAACGCTGTTTTCTGTCTGTCTTCTGCTGCCATTGGCACTTGCCAGTATCCGCTCGCCAGGTCTAGGGATGAGAAGTATTTCGCCTTTCCCAATGCGGATAAGGATTCCTCGATCCGCGGCAAGGGATAAGAGTCTCTCACTGTCTTTGCGTTCAGCTTCCGGTAGTCGACACAGAAGCGTAAGGTGCCGTCTTTTTTTCGGACCAGCACCACCGGGGCAGCCCACGGACTCTGACTTGGTTGTACCACGCCATTATCCAACATTTGATGTAACATCTCCTTCACTTCTTGGTACATGTTTGGTGGGATCTGTCGATACCTTTCACGGATTGGGGCCGTGTTCCCGGTCGGTATTCGGTGCTCGATAGCAGACGTACAGCCAAAGTCTTCGTCATGCCTAGAAAATGCAGCTTGGAACTCCCATAGGGTCTCTTCCACTAGCCGTACTTGGTCTGGACTCAAAGAGGGACGGTTTATTCCCATCATTTCCAGGATCTTCCTCCCATTCCACTCGGGCGTGGGTTTTTCAGGTTGATCCATCTGTACCGCCAAGGTCCAAACGTCCCCTCTCTCTTCCCTAAGAGTAAAGGGTCTTCTCCGGGCTGTCTCACCCTGGTGTAGGAAGACTCTGGCGACCTTGACTCTCCTTGGTAGGGTCACTTCATGATCCTGTAGATTCACGCACCGCACCGGCACTCGCCCGTTTCGGACTGTGGCCACCACTCGCCCAAACATCACACCAGTTATCTCTTCACACCGCTCTACCGGTTCCAGCTCGACATCCAATCCGTCCACATTCAGATTGGTCCCCACAGGCAACATCAATGTCCGTTCCTGCCGGGGAGGTATTTTTACGGGCGCACCATTCGGGGTATACACCGCCCCCAGCCGGTGGTTTTCAGGGAGTCCCTTCTGGATTCGGCAAGTCTGGACAATTTGCCGGAAAACTTGCTGTGTTGGCCTATGTGCCGTAGTCCGCTTCCAGTACTCCGGTCCTTTCTTGGTGAAAAGCACGTGGTTCAGGTCTCGCAACACATTCATGCCTAGAATCACCGGGACCTCCGGCAAGTAGGTAGACTTGACAAGGATAACTCCCTTGACTCCTAATTCTTGGCCACAGGCCCGAAGCCGCATCCAGACTACCCCATGTACAGGGATAGTTCCATTATCTGCCGCTCTCAGTCGGATAACCATTCCGGTGTTTGGTCGCATAAGGTGGCCATGATGCCGTTCAAAATAGTCTAAGGGCATTGTTGTCACTTCAGAACCCGTATCCACTAGGCAGGGGACCTTCTTTCCCTCAAAACTCACTTCCAGCACGGGGCTTTTTGCGATCAAATCATGTGGGCTTTTTGGAGCACTTGGGCCCCCTGATACCCCCGCGGTGCGCCCTCTTATCGCGGAGGTCTCCCGTTTAACGGCGGTGAGTTGCTGGGCCTGGCCCTTCTCGGTCCTGGGCAGTTCCTTGAGATATGCCCGAACTCTTGACATTGCCAACATTGAACATTGCTATAGTCCCACTCCCGAGGTGGTGGCCTTTGTCGCAGTTGGGGGTCAGGAGGAGAGCGATACCACGGCCGTGATGGAGATGGCCTTCCCTGTGGTTCCTCTGTTTGCCACATGGGGGGTCTTGCTGAGCATTGACATGGGGGCCCGTCTGAGGGAGTTGGTAACGGGTTCCCAGCAGCAGGAGTCTGTACCCTACTCTGCACCTGGCTCAATTGTTGGGTTAGCGCATCTATAGTACACTGCATTTCTCTCATCTGGGCCTCTGTCTCACCCCCTACAGCATTGGTCATCACCCTTCCAGCTCTCTGCATGGCGACCTGACCCACCTCTGGCTCCTCCATTTGAGTCCTGGCGATGGTCTCCTCCAGAATCTGGACAAAGGTCAGGGTCTTGTCCGCCAGCACGCGGTTCTGTAGTTCCCGCCTCACCGTACTCAAACATAATCCCCGAATAAAATAGTCCCTCAACAGCTCGTCATCTTCCTCAGGGGCACGCTGGGCGTGGGATTCGGCCCTCCGGACATCAGCTAACAACCCCTGTAGTTCATTAGCATACTCAGGGACGGTCTCCCCCTCCCTCTGTCTCCGATTAACAAACCGGGCAAGTAAATCAACTGACGGGGCACGGTTCCCGTAAACCTTCTCCAACCTGTTTACTATGTCTGTCACCGTACTCCTCTGGGACTCTGGCAGTAATGTGATTGTCCGTCGGGCATTCCCTTCCAGAGCATTTATCGCTACCTCCGGTTGGAGTTCGGGGGCTAGATTACACAGTTTAATCGCACTCCTCAGTCGTTCAGTCCAATCGGTCAGCAACATGTTATGTCCGTCAAATTTAGTCAGTTGGTTTAAGATGGCACCTGCTGGTAAACACCTGACTGGGGCTGTCGGTGCAAGGGTAGGTGCAACAGGCGGGAGGACAGCACCTACAGCCACCCCGCCATTAGGCACACGGTCCGCGTCCACCAAGGGCGCGTCCCCAGATGCGTTGTCCATGTCCATGGTGGCACCGTATCCTGCCGACTACGCCAAAAATGTAAGGGGGGAGGAGGAAGGGAAAGACACGGCAGCCGACTGGCTACCGGGGCTCTTGCAGGAACTTTTAGGATACAGCGGTTCCACGGACAGGCACAACCACACCAGACACGAAGTAAGAAATATAAATTTTACTCTATACCCTTTTGGGGTGAACTCCAGGCTAACAGGCCTGATGAAATCAATAATTACAAGACACTCAGCCGAGGGCTGAGACCCCTGAGTGACACTGCACCGTGACCTAATATGTCAGAACTAGTGAACTATGCCTTTAACTAGCGGCTACATATATATAGCAGCTGCAATTTACCTATTAATACCAAGCTAACAAAACAATGTAAGTATGCAGAGGAAGATCACCTGCGGTGTCACACTGGGGTTAACAATATCACAGTTTACTATTTAACTTACCCACTCCCCAATATCCACATTTCAACACACTACCCCAACCCTGCAGGGAAGACTTCAGCAACCGGTTTTGTTTTATCAGAAGTTGGTGCTTAGCTGCACAAGTCTTAGTGAAACAAATAACTCCTCTTATGACATACTTCTGGTACTATAATCCAGGATATAGTGTCTCTTTTGAATAGCAGGACAACACGTGCTGTATCTCCGTTTGGATAGAACTCGCTTTAAAGCAAAATGGCCGGAACCAGTCTATGCTAGGTTTTTGGCGCCAAAAAAAAAAAACTATTTACTGCGTGTATACACTATTCACCCTTATGAAAGGTGAATCGGAGCTCCGCTTACCCGGGTTAGCAAGGGGGCGAACAGTCAGATGGACTTTCCGAAGGAAACAGGAATTTCTTTGCCTCCAGGCAACTGGAACACGGTGTCACAAGGGCTGGTCCTTCTTGTCATCCGCTCCGCGGCGTCTGCACAGCAATCGTCTCCAACTCTCCTGACATGGGAACCAGCAACAGGTTCGGGCTTCTCCAGAGCTGGCCCTGGCCTGAAACAAGCGTTGCAGGGCAGCGGATGGCAATGGATTGTCCCTCAGATCTCTCACTGCTCACAGCCAGCTTCTTCTCCCCCACTACAGCAGTCCACTTCCTGAACTCGTCACTTCCTGGTTTTTCCTTTACCTAACACAGCGGCATCTTGTGGTCAAAAAGAATTACTACAATAGAATTTTTCATTACAGAAACATCTCCTTTTACCACTGCTATTATCACATCACACACTTGTCAGTGAGAAGTGTTCTGAGACTGTATAGCATTAGTCACCCCGTGACACTATCTGAGAGGGTGTTCAGTGCAGCCGGTGGCATCATCACTGACAAGCGCACCCGTCTGTCAACTGAGAGTGCCGACCGGCTCACTTTGATAAAAATGAACCACCACTGGATAGAGCCTTCATTTTTGGGCCCACCTGTGTAAAGCACCCCAACATGAAACTCCATGTCTGTACTCAACCTCTCCAATTCCTCCGCATCCTCATACTCATCCACCATAAGCGTTGCACAATTCTGCTAATACTAGGCTCCCTCCACCCTGATTTCCCCCAACTCTGCTGGTTAGAGGCTCCCTCCACCCTGATTTCCCCCAACTCTGCTGGTTAGAGGCTCCCTCCACCCTGCTTTCCCACAACTCTGCTGGTTAGAGGCTCCCTCCACCCTGCTTTCCCACAACTCTGCTGGTTAGAGGCTCCCTCCACCCTGCTTTCCCACAACTCTGCTGGTTAGAGGCTCCCTCCACCCTGATTTCCACCAACTCTGCTGGTTAGAGGCTCCCTCCACCCTGCTTTCCCACAACTCTGCTGGTTAGAGGCTCCCTCCACCCTGATTTCCACCAACTCTGCTGGTTAGAGGCTCCCTCCACCATGAATTGGTCCAAACTGGGCTGTTTAGAGGCTCCCTCCACCATGAATTGGTCCAAACTGGGGTTTTTAGAGGCTCCCTCCACCATGAATTGGTCCAAACTGGGCTGTTTAGAGGCTCCCTCCACCATGAATTGGTCCAAACTGGGGTTTTTAGAGGCTCCCTCCACCATGAATTGGTCCAAACTGGGCTGGTTAGAGGCTCCCTCCACCATGAATTTGCCCAAACTGGGCTGTTTAGAGGCTCCCTCCACCATGAATTTGCCCAAACTGGGCTGTTTAGAGGCTCCCTCCACCATGAATTGGTCCAAACTGGGGTTTTTAGAGGCTCCCTCCACCATGAATTGGTCCAAACTGGGCTGTTTATAGGCTCCCTCCACCATGAATTGGTCCAAACTGGGGTTTTTAGAGGCTCCCTCCACCATGAATTGGTCCAAACTGGGCTGGTTAGAGGCTCCCTCCACCATGAATTTGCCCAAACTGGGCTGTTTAGAGGCTCCCTCCACCATGAATTTGCCCAAACTGGGCTGTTTAGAGGCTCCCTCCACCATGAATTGGTCCAAACTGGGGTTTTTAGAGGCTCCCTCCACCATGAATTGGTCCAAACTGGGCTGTTTAGAGGCTCCCTCCACCATGAATTGGTCCAAACTGGGGTTTTTAGAGGCTCCCTCCACCATGAATTGGTCCATTCTGGGGTTTTTAGAGGCTCCCTCCACCATGAATTTGCCCAAACTGGGCTGTTTAGAGGCTCCCTCCACCATGAATTTGCCCAAACTGGGCTGTTTAGAGGCTCCCTCCACCATGAATTGGTCCAAACTGGGGTTTTTAGAGGCTCCCTCCACCATGAATTGGTCCAAACTGGGGGTTTTTAGAGGCTCCCCCCACCATGAATTTGCCCAAACTGGGCTGTTTAGAGGCTCCCTCCATCATGAATTGGTCCAAACTGGGGTTTTTAGAGGCTCCCTCCACCATGAATTGGTCCAAACTGGGGTTTTTAGAGGCTCCCTCCACCATGAATTGGTCCAAACTGGGGTTTTTAGAGGCTCCCTCCACCATGAATTTGCCCAAACTGGGCTGTTTAGAGGCTCCCTCCACCATGAATTTGCCCAAACTGGGCTGTTTAGAGGCTCCCTCCACCATGAATTGGTCCAAACTGGGGTTTTTAGAGGCTCCCTCCACCATGAATTGGTCCAAACTGGGCTGTTTAGAGGCTCCCTCCACCATGAATTGGTCCAAACTGGGGTTTTTAGAGGCTCCCTCCACCATGAATTGGTCCAAACTGGGGTTTTTAGAGGCTCCCTCCACCATGAATTTGCCCAAACTGGGCTGTTTAGAGGCTCCCTCCACCATGAATTTGCCCAAACTGAGCTGTTTAGAGGCTCCCTCCACCATGAATTGGTCCAAACTGGGGTTTTTAGAGGCTCCCTCCACCATGAATTGGTCCAAACTGGGGGTTTTTAGAGGCTCCCTCCACCATGAATTTGCCCAAACTGGGCTGTTTAGAGGCTCCCTCCATCATGAATTGGTCCAAACTGGGGTTTTTAGAGGCTCCCTCCACCATGAATTGGTCCAAACTGGGGTTTTTAGAGGCTCCCTCCACCATGAATTGGTCCAAACTAGGGTTTTTAGAGGCTCCCTCCACCATGAATTTGCCCAAACTGGGCTGTTTAGAGGCTCCCTCCACCATGAATTTGCCCAAACTGGGCTGTTTAGAGGCTCCCTCCACCATGAATTGGTCCAAACTGGGGTTTTTAGAGGCTCCCTCCACCATGAATTGGTCCAAACTGGGGGTTTTTAGAGGCTCCCTCCACCATGAATTTGCCCAAACTGGGCTGTTTAGAGGCTCCCTCCATCATGAATTGGTCCAAACTGGGGTTTTTAGAGGCTCCCTCCACCATGAATTGGTCCAAACTGGGGTTTTTAGAGGCTCCCTCCACCATGAATTGGTCCAAACTGGGGTTTTTAGAGGCTCCCTCCACCATGAATTTGCCCAAACTCTGCTGGTTAGAGGCTCAATCCACCCTGATTTTCAAAACAAATGTTGGTGCCAACCTCAACTTACTACAAGGGCCAAATTCACTGCTGGTGACAAGCTCTCCTCACTGCAAGTGCCAAATACACATGTTTCAAGGTGTTTTCCTACTGTCAGAGAGGTGGTATTGAGTGTGTAAAGTGTGTAGTTGTTAGGCTGTGATGTTGGGGTAATAGAGGGTCTTTGGTGTGTTAGATGCCCCCAGACATGCTTCCCCTGCTGTCCCAGTGTCATTCCAGAGGTGTTGGCATCATTTCCTGGGGTGTCATAGTGGTCTTGGTGACCCTCCAGACACGGATTTGGGTTTCCCCCTTAACGAGTATCTGTTCCCCATAGACTTTAATGGGGTTCGAAACCCGTTCGAACACACGAACATTGAGCGGCTGTTCGAATCGAATTTCGAACCTCGAACATTTTAGTGTTCGCTCATCTCTAGTCATTTGGAATCCAAGCAATGGAATCAGTGGCAGGCAGCAACGGCAGGACAAACGTCGCCCGCCGTTCATGCCACTGCCTCTGCTCACAGTGCTGGCGATGCACTCCAGAGGACGAGCCAGGACATCACTTCATCTGCCTCCGCCACTTTGTTGACTTCTCCCTCATCCTCCCCTGTTTCTGTCTTATCTCCTTCTCCTGCACCATCAAAGGCACCATCAGGCGCTTCTTTACAACAACCCACCATCTCTCAGACATTGGAGCGCCGGCAGAAATACACCGCTAACCACCCACCCACGCAAGCCTAGAACGCCAACATCGCTAAACTGCTGGCCCAGGAGAGGTTGGCGTTCCGGCTTGTTGAAACTCCCGCCTTCCCGGACCTGATGGCAACTGTGGCACCTCACTATGCCGTCCCTAGCCGTCTCAACTTCTCCCGATGTGGCGTCCCCGCCTTGCACCAGCACGTGTCACTCAACATCAGGTGGGCCCTTAGTTCCGCGCTTTGCTGCAAGGTCCACTTGACCACCGACACTTGGACAAGCGCCTGTGGTCAGGGATGCTGCTTATCTTTAAGGACAGGCAGGGTGAATGTGGTGGAGTCTGGTCCCGGGGTGCAAACTGAGGTACCCTATCTCCTCTCCCAGGCTAAAATTCATGGCAGGAGTAGACTGAAACCCTACGACGCTGCAACCTCCACCACAGCTACTAGCGGCAAACGCTAAAACACTGGTGTGGGGAGACGTCATAAGGCGGTGCTGAAGCTCATCAGCTTGGGGGACAGACAGCACAGTGCCTCCGAGGTCAGGGATGCCATCCTGGCTGAGATGGCATTTTTTTTCCCTGCTACACCCGGGGCCTGGCATTTTTACGCCTGTGATAATGGCTGGAACCTGATAGCGGCTCTGGAGCTTGCCAGCCTCCAACACGTTCCATGTTTGGCCCACGTCTAACCTAGTGGTGCAAAGTTTTTTGAAAACTTACCCAAATGTACTGAAGCTACTGTTGAAAATGCAGCGCTTGTGCGCCCACTTTTGCAAGTGCACAGGAGTCGCTGCTAGCCTAAAAACACT
The DNA here is from genome assembly GCF_031893055.1 of Leptodactylus fuscus. Lineage (NCBI taxonomy): Eukaryota > Metazoa > Chordata > Amphibia > Anura > Leptodactylidae > Leptodactylus > Leptodactylus fuscus. The sequence goes on from NC_134265.1 coordinate 184,074,070, forward strand.
CTAGCAAGGCCTACATCTGTCCAAACACAGGCTGTTGTCCGTCATTCACACACGCTGAAACCCTACAATACCATATCTTGAGCAGGGTGTGTGAGCTGCACAGACCTTTGATGGAGTTCCATCTACAAAACCCAAGGGTTCCTCAAAGTCAGCTCCCAAAGTTTCTGCACCATGAGTTTCCAGGGGTGGCAGAGTTATGGCTAGGGGCAGAGGCATGGATAGGGATGATGTCTAGGGGCAAAAGCAGTGTGGATGTGGAGGCAAGCTAAGCAGGAAAAACTGGGGGTACAAGCTAAGGCATGGACTGGGGTGATGTCTAGGGGCAAAAGCAGTGTGGATGTGGAGGCAAGCTAAGCAGGAAAAACTGGGGGTACAAGCTAAGGCATGGACTGGGGTGATGTCTAGGGGCAAAAGCAGTGTGGATGTGGAGGCAAGCTAAGCAGGAAAAACTGGGGGTACAAGCTAAGGCATGGACTGGGGTGATGTCTAGGGGCAAAAGCAGTGTGGATGTGGAGGCAAGCAAAGCAGGGAAAATGGTGGCTAGAGGCAAATGGATGTCCATAGGCAGCAAGGGCAAAGATGCAAAACTCTCCCCTGTTTCAAGAATTTTCCTGACTTGTCTCCCCACAAAACATTCCTGGGAGGAGGGCTGAAACACCACCCTCCTCCTCCTCCGCTGTTAGATTGACCCCAGCTACGAGCTGAAAACGCTGCAACACTGGTGTGGGGAGACGTCAGCAGGCTGGGCTGAAGCTCATCAGCTTGGGAGACGGACAGCACACTGCCTCTGAGGTCAGGGATGCCATCCTGGATGAGATGGCAATTTGTTTATCCCCGCTGCCCCTGGGGCCAGGCTTTTTTGTCTTGTTGGAGGGCTCTGGAGCTTGCCAGCCTCCAACACGTTCCATGCCTGGCCCACGTGTTCAATGTAGTGGTGCAATGATTTTTAAAAACATACCCCAAATTAGCTGAGCTAAGGGTGAAAGTGCGGCACTTGGACACCCACTTTCCCAAGTCTACAGTACCTGGAGCTAGCCGCAATACACTCCAGCAAGGCCTACATCTGCCTGAAGCACCTACTGTTGTGCGAGGTCACCACACGCTCTAACCCTAGATACCGTATGTTCAGCAGGGTGTGTGAGCAGCAGAGACCTTTGATGGAGTACCAGCTACAAAACCCAAGGGTTCCTCAGAGTCAGCTCCCTCACTTTCTGCACCATGAGTTTCCATGGGTGGCAGACTTATGGCTAGAGGCACAGGCATGGATAGGGGTGATGTGTAGGGGCAAAAGCAGTGTGGATGTGGAGGCAAGCTAAGCAGCAAAAACTGGGGGTACAAGCAGCCGGTGGCATCATCACTGACAAGCACAGCTGTCTGTCAGCTGACAGGCTGACTTTCACCAAAATGAACAGACAATGGATAGACTCATCATATACATGTCAGTTACATGACAAATTTAGTGCAATTTGCAAGTCCAAGATGGGTTGGAGATCTGCGGAGAGGAATCTCACCACCTCTTGTGGGTGCCATCATTTGGAAGGCAAGCCCTGGGCTCAGTGGGTGAGAGCAAGCACAGGATAATCGTCGTTTGGCCTGGCGGCCACTGCCTCTCCCACTGTTGACAGGGCTGGTGCTGCAGTCCAGACCAGCAGCCAGGACACCTCCACATCTGCCTCTGACACTTTGGGGAGTTCACCCTTATCCTCACCTTTTCCTGCCATTTCTCCTTTTGCCCGCGCCATCATGCGCCTCTTCCCAGCAACTCCCCATCTCCCAAGCCTTTCATTTCATGCTAAAGTACAGCGCAACCCACCCACATGCCCAAGGCTTCAACGGCCTCATCTCAAGAAATCTGGCCCAGGAGATGTTGGAATCCCGGCTGGGGGACACTCTGCCCTTTTTGGGCAGAGTGTCTACTGCGCCACCGCACTGTGCCGTCCACACCAGCACTTTCCCCCAAACATGAGGCGGTCCCTAAATTCAGCGCTTAGCCCTAAAGTTCCATGTGACCAGTTACGAATGGACAAGTGCATGCGGACAGGGACGCTACCTTTCAATTTGGGCACAGTGGTTGAATGTAGTTGAGGCGTGGACCGGGTCGCAAAATGTGGTGGCCTGACTTGTCTCCCCACACAACATTCCTGGGAGGAGGGCTGAAACACCACCCTCCTCCGCTGTTAAATTGACCCCAGCTACGAGCTGGAAACGCTGCAACACTGGTGTGGGGAGACGTCAGCGGGCCGTGCTGAAGCTCTTCAGCTTGGGGGCCAGACAGCACACTGCCTACAAAGTGAGTCATGCCATCCTCGATGAGACGGCAATGTGGTTTTTGCCACTGCACCTGGGCCCAGGCATGTTGTCATGTGTGATAATGGCCGTAACCTGGGATTGGCTCTGTAGCTTGGCAGCCTGCAACATATTCCATGCCTGGGCCACGTTTTTAACTCATTGCTGCTAATCATTTTAAAAAGGTACCCCAATGTTCCTGAGCTACTGGTGAAAGTGTGGCGCTTGTGCGGATAGTTTTTAAAGTCTATAGTTGCCGCTGCTAGCCTCTATGCACTCCTACAACGCCTGTACCTGCTGGAACAACGGCTGTTGTGCGACGTCTCCACACTGCTGGCACTAAACATATCATGTGTTGAGCAGAGTGTGTGAGCAGCACAGACCTTTGATGTAGTTCCAACTCCAAAACCCTCGGGTTCGTCAAAGTCAACTCCCTCAGTTGCTCAACCATGAGTGGCCATGGGTGGCAGACTTATGTGAAATCCCATCCCATCCATTGCACTGGACACGAAACATTAGCATGCGCTCAGCACAACTTCGGATATGGCAGCTGCGTTAAGCAGGGTGCAGGGTACAACACAGACCAGGCCCGAGCACCAGGAACAGGTGTTAGAAATACTGCAGCATCCGCCATTTCCTTCCAATTTTGGGGTTTTGGACCCGCCACCGACTTGTCTGGACCTAAGTGGGGATCATGAGACACAGTTGCCATCAGGGCAAGCTGTGGTCATGTGCGGTTTGCAGTAAGGGGCCAGTGCGCAATTGGAAGAGGAGTTGGTGGATGACGAGGCCACCGACCCCACATGGACAGGGGTGATGTCTAGGGGCTAAAGCAGTGTAGATGTAGAGGGAAGCTAAATCAACAAAAAACCTGGGTAGAAGCAAAGGCATAAACTGGGGTGATGTTTAGGGGCTAAAGCAGTGTAGATGTGGAGGGAAGCTAATTCAACAAAAAAAACAGGGTAGAAACAAAGGCATAAACTGGGGTGATGTTTAGGGGTGAAAGCAGTGTAGATGTGGAGGGAAGCTAAGCAGCAAAAACAGTGGGTAGAAGCAAAGGCATGCAAAACTCTACCCTGTTGGAAGACTTATTCCTAGGTCTGGAACACGTTAATGGCCCCCCTGGACAAATTACTGCCACTCAGGGGCCTAGTGTCACCAGGAGGGACAAGTATAGGCGCATGTTGTGGGAATACCTGGCCGACACCAGCTCTGTCCTCTCCGATCCCTCTGTGCTCTACAGCCTACACTTATTTTCTCATCTTTTTTTCTGAACTGCACATCTCTTGCCTGCTTCCTTTGGGATCTTACAAGTGGTGGTCCACTTCCAAAGATGGTAATTTCACTAGACAGTGTAACGGGAGTAGCTGAGGGATCGCTGTCTTAACCACTTTTTGGCACAAAATTAACTTCCAAAGCCAAATATGGTGCAAGTATATGATGCAAGGACACCTACACACCTATCTCTGACACATTGGGGAGTTCACCCTCATGCGCCCTTTTGGCCTGCACCATCATGCGCCTCTTCCCAGCCACTCCACATTTCCCAAGCTTTTCATTGCAGGCAGAAGTACAACACAACCCACCCCCATGCCCAAGCCTTTAACAGCCTCATCGATAAACTGCTGGCCCTGGAGATGTTGGTGTTTGTTTATGCTTCTGGAGACCCAGGCCTTCCGTCAGCAGATGGCAGCTGGGGCACCTCCCTATGCTGGGCCTAGCCGTTACTACTTCTCTTGGTGTGCTGTCCCTGCCTTGCGCCTGCATGTGTCCCATAACATCAGTCGGGCCCAGAGCTCTGCGCTTTGCTGCAAGGTCCACTTGACCACCGACACATGGACAAGCGCCTGTGGTCAGGGATGCTGCAGTGCTTATCTTTAATGACAGGCAGGGTGAATGTGGTGGAGTCTGTTCCCCGGGTGCAAACTGGGGTGGCCTATCTCCTCTCCCAGGCCAAAATTCATGGCAGGAGTAGACTGAAACCCTACGATGCTGCAACCTCCACCCCAGCTACTAGCGGAAAACACTGTAACACTGGCATGGGGAGATGTCAGCAGGCCGTGCTGAAACTGATCAGCTTGGGGGACAGACAGCACAGTGCCTCCGAGGTCAGGGATGCCATCCTGGCTGAGATGGCATTTTTTTTTCCCTGCTACACCTGGGGCCTGGCATTTTTGCGCCTGTGATAATGGCTGGAACCTGGTAGCAGATCTGGAGCTTGCCAGACTCAAACACGGTCCACGCATGGCCCACGTTTTTCAACTTGTTGGTGCCATGTTTCTTTGAAACCTACACCATTGTGCCTGATATACAGGTCAAAGTGGGGCCATTTTCGTAAGTGAGAACTAGCCTCTGCTAGGCAGAAAACATTCAGAGCACACTCCTCTCATCTTCGCACCGTTGGCTGGCGGAGGAAGACGAGGGGGTTGGAGTGGCATCTGATGTCCCTGTCCCACACGAGGCTAGAGGGTGCACTTCAGTGCATCCCATTGCTTCACCACAAATGGTGTGAAGGGGAGTGGAAAATGGAGGAAATGGAGAGTGACCCTTACAGTTGGGGCCAGCAAAGGCATGCCAAGTAACACACTGGCACACATGGCTGACTTCATCTTGGGTTGCTTTTCAACACATATTTCACATCATGAAGAACAAATAATACTGGATTTTTACAAGCCTCGAACCCCGGTCTAGGTCTAATGTCTGTTCCTTTCTTATATTAGGGGAGAGGGAAAAAAAATTACTTCAGTGATACGTTTAGCGTACATAGACTGACTATTAATGTGCATCCCACTTAGTGTTGTTAGGGTTACACACCGTCACAACCTGTCTAAAGCTTCTATAGCTGTTAATAAAGTCAACATAACTTTACGGTATCCAAAAAGACAGCTGGTACCGACAGAGAGCAAGACAAATGTCAACCAAAGCTGTGAGCTCTGAACACCCACAGTGACTTTGGCGTCATCATCATTATAAGGGAGCGGGTGGTAATAAATAACTTGGCAGTGCCTAAAACCCAAAAAGCTTATACAACTATATTTACATTAAGATACACAAATGACACTTTTCAGTAGCATGTCATGAGACAAGCTGATAAGCTCTTGCTTTGTGCAGTGCTATTTGAAAGTTAAACGCTGCCTTTATTTTAATTCTGGAGAAGGTGCAGACATTAGATTTAGAACATGTTGTCTTCATTGTCCAAATCCTCTATATAGGTAACGTGTTTTTCGGGCCGAGCTGTCTGGGAACGAGCTGGTGCAGCACTGACAACCTGGGTGAATATGGCAAGAGCCTGAGATGTAGGGTGAATGAATCCCCAAATTATTTGTGGAATTCCCAGTGAGACAATGGCACTATCTACCAGTAGCAAAAATTGTGGGTGCACGTAACCCCAATATATTCTTTGAATTCCCAGTCAGACAATGGCACTGTATAGCAGTAGCAAAAATTGTGGGTGCACGTAACCCCAATATATTCTTTGAATTCCCAGTGAGACAATGGCACTGTATAGCAGTAGCAAAAATTGTGGGTGCACGTAACCCCAATATATTCTTTGAATTCCCAGTCAGACAATGGCACTATATACCAGTAGCAAGAAATGAGGGTATTTGTAACCCCAATATATTCTTTGAATTCCCAGTCAGACAATGGCACTATATACCAGTAGTAAGAAATGAGGGTATTTGTAACCCCAATATATTCTTTGAATTCCCAGTCAACAATGGCACTATATACCAGTAGCAAAAATTGTGGGTGCACGTAACCCCCATATATTCTTTGAATTCCCAGTCAGACAATGGCACTATATACCAGTAGCAAAAATTGTGGGTGCACGTAACCCCAATATATTCTTTGAATTCCCAGTGAGACAATGGCACTGTATAGCAGTAGCAAAAATTGTGGGTGCACGTAACCCCCATATATTCTTTGAATTCCCAGTGAGACAATGGCACTATATACCAGTAGCAAAAATTGTGGGTGCACATAACCCCCATATATTCTTTGAATTCCCAGTCAGACAATGGCACTATATACCAGTAGCAAAAATTGTGGGTGCATGTAACCCCAATATATTCTTTGAATTCCCAGTCAGACAATGGCACTATATACCAGTAGCAAAAATTGTGGGTGCACGTAACCCCAATATATTCTTTGAATTACCAGTCAGAAACTGGCACTATATGGCAGTAGCAAGAAATGAGGGTATTTGTAACCCCAATATATTCTTTGAATTCCCAGTCAGACAATGGCACTATATACCAGTAGTAAAAATTGTGGGTGCACGTAACCCCAATATATTCTTTGAATTCCCAGTGAGACAATGGCACTGTATAGCAGTAGCAAAAATTGTGGGTGCACGTAACCCCCATATATTCTTTGAATTCCCAGTGAGACAATGGCACTATATACCAGTAGCAAAAATTGTGGGTGCACGTAACCCCAATATATTCTTTGAATTCCCAGTGAGACAATGGCACTATATACCAGTAGCAAAAATTGTGGGTGCACGTAACCCCAATATATTCTTTGAATTCCCAGTCAGACAATGGCACTATATACCAGTAGCAAAAATAGTGGGTGTATATAGCCCCAATTCTATTGCTAGGGGACTTGCAGGGTATTTCTGAGGTGAAGGTGGGGGGGCACACCGTTGGAACGGGGATTTGGGGTGTATATATGGGGTATACGGGAATACACTGTCAGTGTGTTCCATTCAGGATCCTGGGAAAGCTGGGTTGCGGCGATTGAGCCCGTCAGTGCCACGTTACACTGACAAGCTTCTCCCTGGAATTGAAGTTATATGTAAGCCCAATATATTCTTTGAATTCCCAGTAAGACAATGGCACTATATGGCAGTAGCAAAAATAGTGGGTGTATATAGCCCCAATTCTATTGCTAGGGGACTTGCAGGGTATTTCTGGGGTGAAGGTGGGGGGGCACACCGTTGGAACAGGTATCGGGGGTATATATCGGGTATACGGGAATACACTGTCAGTGTATTCCATTCAGGATCCGCGGAAAGCTGGGTTGCGGCGATTGAGCCCGTCAGTGCCACGTTACACTGACAAGCTTCTCCCTGGAATTTAGCTCTTATAAGAGCTGTTGGTTGTCTTCTCCTTCCTATCCTAGCCTGTCCCTGCCTACCCAGAATCTAACCCCTAGCTAACTGGACGGAAACCTCCGTCCTCGGTGAATTGCAAGCTCAGAATGACGCGAAGCTGGGCGTCGCTGTTCTTTTAAATTAGAGGTCACATGTTTTCGGCAGCCAATGGGTTTTGCCTACTTTTTTCAACGTCACTGGTGTCGTAGTTCCTGTCCCACCTACCCTGCGCTGTTATTGGAGCAAAAAAGGCGCCAGGGAAGGTGGGAGGGGAATCGAGTAATGGCGCACTTTACCACGCGGTGTTCGATTCGAACATGCCGAACAGCCTAATATCCGATCGAACATGAGTTCGATAGAACACTGTTCGCTCATCTCTAGAGGTCACATGTTTTCGGCAGCCAATGGGTTTTGCCTACTTTTTTTCAACGTCACCGGTGTCGTAGTTCCTGTCCCACCTACCCTGCGCTGTTATTGGAGCAAAAAAGGCGCCAGGGAAGGTGGGAGGGGAATCGAGTAATGGCGCACTTTACCACGCGGTGTTCGATTCGAACATGCCGAACAGCCTAATATCCGATCGAACATGAGTTCGATAGAACACTGTTCGCTCATCTCTAGAGGTCACATGTTTTCGGCAGCCAATGGGTTTTGCCTACTTTTTTCAACGTCACCGGTGTCGTAGTTCCTGTCCCACCTACCCTGCGCTGTTATTGGAGCAAAAAAGGCGCCAGGGAAGGTGGGAGGGGAATCGAGTAATGGCGCACTTTACCACGCGGTGTTCGATTCGAACATGCCGAACAGCCTAATATCCGATCGAACATGAGTTCGATAGAACACTGTTCGCTCATCTCTAGAGGTCACATGTTTTCGGCAGCCAATGGGTTTTGCCTACTTTTTTTCAACGTCACCGGTGTCGTAGTTCCTGTCCCACCTACCCTGCGCTGTTATTGGAGCAAAAAAGGCGCCAGGGAAGGTGGGAGGGGAATCGAGTAATGGCGCACTTTACCACGCGGTGTTCGATTCGAACATGCCGAACAGCCTAATATCCGATCGAACATGAGTTCGATAGAACACTGTTCGCTCATCTCTAGAGGTCACATGTTTTCGGCAGCCAATGGGTTTTGCCTACTTTTTTCAACGTCACCGGTGTCGTAGTTCCTGTCCCACCTACCCTGCGCTGTTATTGGAGCAAAAAAGGCGCCAGGGAAGGTGGGAGGGGAATCGAGTAATGGCGCACTTTACCACGCGGTGTTCGATTTGATTCGAACATGCCGAACAGCCTAATATCCGATCGAACATGAGTTCGATAGAACACTGTTCGCTCATCTCTAGTACTAAGCCTTTCCCACAGCATCTTAGCAAAAGTGAATTTTATTTGCCATGACCTTAAATAAACTTAAGCTTTAACTAAAGCTTACACTACCCAAAAATGGCCAGGCAGAGTTCCATTATCAATTGCAACAATGGAACTGTGTATAGAGACATCTTATGAGTTTTAGCAAACATAAAATTTGTGCATAGAAGTTTACGTCTCGTTCAATGTAGAAATCAAAACATTTCCTAAAAATGGGATTTGTAACAAATTTATGACTAGGGTTGAGCCGATCTTGAAATTTCAAGATCAATTTTAAAATCAGATTTCCAATCATTTTCCAGCCGATCTCAATCGTGAAATTTGCTCGATCGCAGATCAGAATCCGATCTTTTCCAATCCCGATCCTCAACCCTAGTCAATTCTTCTCTATAGGAAAAGTCACTTTTAAGGTTGAGCCAATCTTGAGATAACCTCCGATCTCGATCCCGTTGGAAAAGATCTGGTCGGAATTCCGATCGCGATCGTGAAATTTACTCGATCGCCAATCGGAATCCGATCTTTTCCGATCCCGATCGCTCAACCCTATTTATGATGGATCTCTTTGTGTCCCTTGTTGTTTTATAATGAATGCTAGCAACAGACATTACTAACTTTAGTGTGAATGCTCCCTAAGGCTAAGGCCATGGGACGTCCTGCAGCAATAAAGCACTGCGGGAAAAAACAGTTTTGGAAATTGCAGCGTGTATGCACCATGGATTTTACCGCAAAGTATCCATGGGATTCGCTAGAATCCCATCCACTTTGCCATTACAGTAAAACGCCATGATTTTTCCCACAGCGTTTTCGCCGCAGGTGTTTCCGTTCCATGGGGCCACAAGCTAATTGTAAGTTCACACGGGGTTTTTTGGTCAGGATTTTGAGGCTGTATCTGCCTCAAAATCCTGACCAAAAAGATGGATCCCATTGAAATCAATGGGAGCTGGTCAGTTCTTTTTTTCCAGGAACTGTTTGTTCCGGCTCCTGTAAAAAGAAGCAAGATGTTCATTCTTTCAGGCGGATTCGCTTCTCGACATGCACTGCACTGGCATGCAGTCAAGGCTACCTGTATGTTGGTCCGGAACCTAAGGCGGCCTCCGCCTCAGGTTCCGGCCCAAAAAACCCTGTGTGAACTTACCTTAAGGCTACTATTCACACAGTCACATTTGGTGCACCATAATGGCTCACAGACTATTGGTAATGCCCCTAACATTAGATTAGGCAGGATTGATTGTCTTACTTATTACTTTTTCTTTTATTAAAATCACTTAAATCAGTGACGTGTCATCCATGTTCGCACTCACCATAAAACTATTTTCTGCATTAAAGACAGATAAACCTTGTATATGTAAATGTGTATAGTAGTTTTCTTACCTTCAACTTGTGCTATAACCGTACACGTCTGTGTCTTTATCTGAAAAGAAAAACATGTGAATGTAATAATGATGAAATCTAAATTAGACAGAGAAATTCTGTTTTATAATTACATAGTTGTGACATTATGGGAGAGCTGATTCAGAAAATCATACATCTTCGTACATGATAAGCAGTATTGGGTTAATGTCATATGGGACTATTGAGGGACTCAATAAATCAGCCTTTTAAATATAACACATTTATAACTCCCCTGAATAGGGTGCACACGTCATTGGCTGCAGCAGTCACATGTCAGTATGTTATGTCATAGAAGCAGCAATGTGAGCAGAGGGTAGCAGAGAATTGCTAAAGCGTTGGCACTGAGTGGCGGGGGATTGATCCAGCTAAGTTCACACTTGGTCCATTCATTTGAATGACATACAATAGAGAGAAAGGGAAAGGGATGGCAATGGAACTGTAAAAGGTAAATAACATATTCTGAATCACAAATAAGACCCTGTCTGATCTCATAAATCTCTTGTGAAACTGAATGTGTGAACTGACTACCCTTCCTCATAAAGCACTATTCATCCTTAGGCTAGGTTCACACATGCTGGGCTCTCTATTATGAAGGTCCACCAACAGGTGTCTGCGAAAAACAGTGCTTACTTGCAGACACCCATGGACCCAATAGACTGTTTTGTAAATAGTGCTCTAATGGCCAATGTTTGGGTCAGTGTCGGACTTTGGTCACAGCCTGGAGATAGATAGATTATCTATATATATAATCTTAGTTGGAACATGACTGAGAAAAAGAAGCATTATTCTGGCATGCAACATGTCACCAAATATCCATTAGGTGCCCTTTAACAGCGAAGTGTCTTATAAGGAACATGGCATCTAAAAGGTCAGCCAAAGAGAGAGGACTCCTTCTGCTCCCTCTGTCACTCAATTGGCGTCCTTACCATACAATCCAGAGTGAATAAGGGCCTTCATGACCACCAGTGTCTGGAGGAAGATACGTAGCATGACTATATTTCTACAAATTGCAATAAACATTTATGTATAATTTTAAAAACCTTTTTTTAAAAAAAAATTGTTATCCTTGTGCATGAAAGGAAAAACTATTAAAATTACATTATTTAATCAATACTTATCTACAACCAAATAATAAATTAAAAGTAATCAAACAGTTGTATGTACTCAAAATTCCAAATACATATAGAAGCTAAATCCTAGTCTGCAAAAAAAAAACAAAACAAGCCCTCACACAGGTTTTTTTGACAGAAAAATAAAAAAAATTGGGATCTCAGAATATGAAAAACAAAGTAATTACATAAAAATGGTCAAAGCAGTAAAACATAGAAAACCTTTACTATTGCTGTAATCATAATGATCCGCTGTGTGAAATGAATGCCAAAAAATTTAACCCAAAGTTGGTGTCTTTTCCATTTCACCACCCAAGAAAGGTTTTAACCCCTTCCCGCCGATGGCATTTTTTGATTTTCGTTTTTCGTTTTGGCTCCCCTCCTTCTAAACCCCATAACATTTTTATTTCTCCGCTCCCAGAGCCATATGAGGTCTTAATTTTTGCAGGACAAATTTTTCTTCATGATTCTACCATTAATTATTCTATATAATGTACTGGGAAGCAGGAAAAAAAATTCAGAATGGGGTGGATTTGAAGAAAAAATGCATTTCTGCGACTTTCTTACGGGCTTTGGTTTTACGGCGTTCACTGTGCTGCCAAAATGACATGTCCCCTATATTCTGTGTTTCGGTACGGTTCCAGGGATACCAAATTTATATGGTTTTATTTACATTTTGACCCCTAAAAAAAATTCCAAAACTGTGTTAAAAAATTTTTTTTCTAAAAGTCGCCATATTCCGACGGCCGTAACTTTTTTATACATAGGTGTACGGGGATGCATAGGGCGTCTTTTTTTGCGGGGCCGGGTGTACTTTTTAGTTCTACCATTTTCGGGAAATGTTATTGCTTTGATCACTTTTTATTCAAATTTTTATCAGAATCAAAACAGTGAAAAAACGGCGGTTTGGCACTTTCGATTATTTTTCCTGCTACGGCGTTTACCGAACAGGAAAAATATTTTTATAGATTTGTAGAGCGGGCGATTTCGGACGCGGGGATACCTAACATGTATATGTTTCATAGTTTTTAACTACTTTTATATATGTTCTAGGGAAAGGGGGGTGATTTGAACTTTTAATTCTTTTTATATTTTTATATATATTTTTTTAACTTTTTTTTATTTATTTTTTTTTTGCATTTATTAGACCCCCTAGGGGTGTTGAACCCCAGGGGGTCTGATCACTAATGCAATGCATTACAATGCTAATGCATTGCAATGCATTGCAAAAAAGCATCCTTTCTTTTGCAGGCTGCATAGACCAACCTGCAAAAGAGAGGATTTGCAGACAAGCCTGGGAGCCTGTACAAGGCTCCCGGCTGTCATGGCAACGGGACGTCAGCCCTGGAGCATGCTACAGGAGCCGGCGATCCCGGCCAAAATGGCGGCGCCCATGCGCCGCCGGGAAAATGGCGCCTCCGGCGCCTTTGACCGCGGCGCCAGAGGGGTTAATGCCTCCGATCGGTCCGGGGACTGATCGGAGGCATTAGAGTCGGTTGTCTACTGCTTAAAACAGTAGACACCCGGCGGCTATGGCGGCCGCCCGGCTCCCGGGCGGTTGCCATAGTTACAGACCCGACATGCGCCGTACTATTACGGCGCATGTCGGGAAGGGGTTAAAGTTTCCAAGTACATTGTACGGTACATTAAATTCCAATTAAAAATGCAACTTGTCCCACACAAATGAGTCTCCATATGGCTTGTGTTTATGAGAAAGCAATAAAGTGATGGCAGGGAAGAAAAACAGAAAAGTTGCCCAAATTGTCAGTGACAGGAAGAGATTAAGAGAATGGTTCTTAACCTTGTTTGAGGTACTGAACCCACCAGTTTCATATGCACATTCACCGAACCCTTCTTTACTGATAAATCAAATATGATTTTCCAAATTCAAGACATAGGTATATGTTTTTTTACTGGTACACAAAATGAACCGTGCATATGGCCTAGGGTTCGATCCAACCCTGGTTAAGAACCACTGGATTAAGAGGAGAAGAGAAGTTTAAGTTTAGGCAACGTGAGGTGTATTTAATGTGCACGTTTAAGGTATGTCTAAGTATGGCAGAAATGCTCCAAAATTTTTACACAGTAAAATGTAGTGTGTATTGTAAATTTACAGCATACAACAGAGAGACAGAAACTAAACACAACCAGGCAAATAACCATGAGGCAGAGAACCAACCAGGAATGCCACAAGACACCAGTTCAAATCCTGATAATGCTATAGATTTTCCCCACAGATTCCATACTTTGTAGTGTAGAAGGTATCCACAGTACATCTACAGAAATGTCTATGGCAAATTCACATGTAACCAGGGGTGAACCATGGCTTTCTGCCGCCTGAAGCGGACGTCAGAAAGCGGAGCGGAGGGGACGGAGCTGAGCGGAGGGGGCGGGACGAGCCGAGTGGAGGGGGCGGGGCCAAACGGAGTGATCGTCTTTAGCAGGCAGAGCACAGGCAGGGAGAGGACCTGCTCTCTGCCTGAGCGTGAGGGGCGGCCGCTGGAGCACCGCTCAGTGACGGTGACCCTAAGCCAGTCCAGGACAGCTTGTCCTAGACTGGCTTAGGTCAGCAAAAATGCCGCCCTCCCCGTGGCCCTGGCATAGCGCCGCCTGAAGTGGTCGCTTCAGGTTGCCTCATGGGAGGTGCGGCGCTGCATGTAACAGATTTATTGTATATATTGTCTTGGATTTTAAGCAACATCTGCAGTGGGAATTCTGGGGTAGAAAAATATTATATGTAAACATACCTAAAATCTCATTGTGTGCATTTGGGTAAGAAAATCATCTGAGTCAAAAGCTAGAGACCTGCTCTTCTGACATTTGTCCACTGTCAACTTATGGGCTAGGCTCCATATGGACTAAACAACAGTGCATGCAGTATACAATGAATAGACAGAAGCATGCAGTTACTGTGCGCTTACATTTAGTCAGTGCTATATAGAAGTGACATACAGTCCTATGAAAAAGTTTGGGCACCCCTATTAATCTTAATCATTTTTAGTTCTAAATATTTTGGTGTTTGCAACAGCCATTTCAGTTTTGATATATCTAATAACTGATGGACACAGTAATATTTCAGGATTGAAATGAGGTTTATTGTACTAACAGAAAATGCGCAATATGCATTAAACCAAAATTTGACCGGTGCAAAAGTATGGGCACCCTTATCATTTTATTGATTTGAATACTCCTAACTACTTTTTACTGACTTACTGAAGCACAAAATTGGTTTTGTAACCTCAGTGAGCTTTGAACTTCATAGCCAGGTGTATCCAATCATGAGAAAAGGTATTTAAGGTGGCCAATTGCAAGTTGTTCTACTATTTGAATCTCCTCTGAAGAGTGGCATCATGGGCTACTCAAAACAACTCTCAAATGATCTGAAAACAAAGATTGTTCAACATAGTTGTTCAGCGGAAGGATACAAAAAGCTGTCTCAGAGATTTAACCTGTCAGTTTCCACTGTGAGGAACATAGTAAGGAAATGGAAGACCACAGGGACAGTTCTTGTTAAGCCCAGAAGTGGCAGGCCAAGAAAAATATCAGAAAGGCAGAGAAGAAGAATGGTGAGAACAGTCAAGGACAATCCACAGACCACCTCCAAAGAGCTGCAGCATCATCTTGCTGCAGATAGTGTCACTGTGCATCGGTCAACTATACAGCGCACTTTGCACAAATAGAAGCTGTATGGGAGAGTGATGAGAAAGAAGCCGTTTCTGCACGTACGCCACAAATAGAGTTGCCTGAGGTATGAAAAAGCACATTTGGACAAGGCAGCTTCATTTTGGAAACAAAAATTGAGTTGTTTGGTTATAAAAAAAAGGCGTTATGCATGGCGTCCAAAAAGAAACAGCATTCCAAGAAAAACACATGCTACCCACTGTAAAATTTGGTGGAGGTTCCATCATGCTTTGGGGCTGTGTGGCCAATGCCGGCATCAGGAATCTTGTTAAAGTTGAGGGTCGCATGGATTCCACTCAGTATCAGCAGATTCTTGAGAATAATGTTCAAGAATCAGTGACGAGGTTGAAGTTACGCCGGGGATGGATATTTCAGCAAGACAATGATCCAAAACACTGCTCCAAATCCTCAGGCATTCATGCAGAGGAACAATTACAATGTTCTGGAATGGCCATCCCAGTCCCCAGACCTGAATATCACTGAACATCTGTGGGATGATTTGAAGCGGGCTGTCCATGCTCGGCGACCATCTAACTTAACTGAACTTGAATTGTTTGTCCAAAATACCTTTATCCAGGATCCAGGAACTGATTAAAAGCTACAGGAAGCGACTAGAGGCTGTTATCTTTGCAAAAGGAGGATGTACTAAATATTAATGTCACTTTTCTGTTGAGGTGCCCATACTTTTGCACCGGTCAAATTTTGGTTTAATGCATATTGCGCATTTTCTGTTAGTACAATAAACCTCATTTCAATCCTGAAATATTACTGTGTCCATCAGTTATTAGATATATCAAACTGAAATGGCTGTTGCAAATACCAAAATATTTAGAACTAAAAATGATTAAGATTAATAGGGGTGCCCAAACTTTTTCATAGGACTGTAAAAGCTTTGTAGAAATTATGGTATCCTATCTTAGAATGTGTAGTAATAATGGAAAATAAACCAAATCAGGTGATGTAACAAGATGCCACGTCACAAAGGGCAGAGAATAGGGTCAGGCATGTGAACTGCATTGATTTCATTTAGAACATGAGGGAGTCACATGTTACGGTCTGACTTTTTAATAAGAATAGACTTCCTTTAAATTGGAGGCTTAGTCCTTTTTGTTTTGCTTTTGTATTTGACTGTTCAGGATTTCCAGTACTAAAACACACAATACAATTGGCAATAGAAAAATAATGAGAATGATGGATGGATACATGCACGTTTTTAATTGGATGATAAAAATATTCACTGAATCTATTGACACTATATTCTTTATACATTAGTCTCATGTTCTACCTCCTCTCCGAAACAGATTCAGCTGTCACCAAAGTGTTACAGAGCACATTACACTGATAAACAACCTTTATAACCTTTGTTATACATGTCACTTTAGTAGATTTGGAGGAAAACATCTTTGAAGCTTGATGCAAATGAAGTAGTTAGTGCAGTGGAGCAGCGCTCCTGCCACTCAGACCCCTACCCACTCCTGCTGATGCCACTCCATGCAGTGCTATGAGAAGCATTACGTGAGCAGCAGTAGGAAATGCCCAAAACTGCATAGGTATTGGGAAATGATATTGCATGCAATATTTTTATACATGATCCTAAAGTCAGCATCTTGATCTAGATTCTTCCCTTCACATAGGAAATTAACATTATCATATCTTAGGTACTTTGCATAAGGTTAAAACATAACATGTTATATCCTGGCCCTTCATCTCTAGGGCATTTATGTTATTTGGTTCCCTGATGAACGACAGTGTATATAAAACGGGGAGAAATTTGTCAGTGTTTTATTGACTTGTAAGTGGGGATACTGTGACAAGGCATGTTGAAATCTACCCCAATGTGCTCAAGATCCATATGAGTCAATAAGGGTGCGTTCACACGAAGTTTTTTGGTGCTGCTTTTGCAACAATAACTTGAGTAAAGTATCAGCGCTGAAAAACAGACTCCCATTGATTTCAATGTGTACTGCGCGGAAAACATAACCCATTGACGTCAAAGGGAGTCAGCGCTGTTTTTCAGCACTGATACTTTACTCGTCTTATTGAGGAAAAACAGCGCCACAATACTCTGTGTGAACGCACCCTAAGGGAGCCTTCACACAGAGTATACACTCTGCTCATTCTGAATGTAAAACACGTTCAGAATGAGCGCGTAAAAACCAGCTCCCATTGACTTGAATGGG
This sequence comes from Leptodactylus fuscus, assembly GCF_031893055.1. Classification (NCBI taxonomy): domain Eukaryota; kingdom Metazoa; phylum Chordata; class Amphibia; order Anura; family Leptodactylidae; genus Leptodactylus; species Leptodactylus fuscus. Next base: position 184,091,170 of record NC_134265.1, read on the forward strand.
GGCTGGCATACGAGCGTTCCCCATTGAAATCAATGGGAGGCTTTTTTCCTTATTGCTTTCAATGTGATACACGTGTAATACATTGAAAGCAATAGGGAAAAAAGCCTCCAATTGTTTTCAATGGGGAGCGCTCGTATGCCGGCTCCCATTCAAGTCAATGGGACCTGATGTTATAGCTACTTCTTTACCTATTAAGCCCCTGCCTAGCATTTTATTCCTAAAGAGTAGGAAGGTTTGGGTGATGTTAAGTAGCTGCCCAACACAGATCCAAAAATGTCAGGGTAGGAAGTAAACAATAATGAATATTTTTTGTATCCCTGTTTTCACATCTTGACACTGATGGCAAGATGGATTTTATTTTACGATGGTAAAAACCACAAAAGTAATTTTTTAAAAATACATTATATAAAGAAAGGGACAAGCAAAATAAAGCATTACACACTTAGGCTAAGGCCCCACATAGCAGGCTACAGCAAAAAAAAAAAAAAACACTTTGAAAAAACTGCAGTGGAAACACGAGTTTTCGGTAGCATCTGCTAAAATCACAGACTTGTGAAATGAATATATCTTTGTTCACTATAGTTTTATGCACCAAAAGTATTGCCTATTTATATTTAACCAGTTCTGGATCGCCAATAGAGTATTTACATCTGGGTGGCCCACTCTCGACTCATACACGTACACATACAACCTTGTAGTGTTTAGCAGGGAGCCAGCTGTAACTACAGCCTGAGCTCCTATATGCCTATATATACAGTGCCTTGTGAAAGTATTCGGCCCCCTTGAACTTTTCAACCTTTTGCCACATTTCAGGCTTCAAACATAAAGATAAAATTTTAATTTTGGAGGGGAAGAATCAACACCAAGTGGGACACAATTGTGAAGTGGAATGAAATTTATTTGATATTTTAAACTTTTTTAATAAAGAAAAAACTGAAAAGTGGGGTGTGCAAAATTATTCGGCCCCTTTACTTTCAGTGCAGCAAACTCACTCCGTTCAGTTCAGTGATGATCTCTAAATGATACAGTGTTGTCCTAAATTACTGATGATGATGATAATTAGAATCCAACTGTGTGTAACCAAGTCTCGGTATAAATGCACCTGCTCTGTAATAGTCTCAGGGTTCTGTATAAAGCACAGAGAGCATCATGAAGACCAAGGAACACACCAGGCAGGTCCAAGATACTGTTATGGAGAAGTTTAAAGCTGGATTTGGATACAAAAAGATTTCCCAAGCTTTAAACATCCCAAGGAGCACTGTGCAAGCAATCATATTGAAATGGAAGGAGTATCAGACCACTGCAAATCTACCAAGACCCGGCCATCCCTCTAAACTTTCATCTCAAACAAGGAGAAGACTGATCAGAGATGCAACCAAGAGGCCCATGATCACTCTGGATGAATTGCAGAGATCTACAGCTGAGGTGGGAGAGTCTGTCCATAGGACAACAATCAGTCATACACTGCACAAATCTGGCCTTTATGGAAGAGTGGCAAGAAGAAAGCCATTTATCAAAGATATCCATAAAAAGTCTTGTTTAACCGGTTAAGGACCAGGCCCAAAAGTATGTTAAAGACCAGGCCTCTTTTTTCAAAACTGACATGTGTCACTTTAAATGGCAATAACTTTGAGACGCTTTAACTTACACAAATGAATTTGAGATTGTTTTCTTGTAACACATTATACTTCATGTTAGTGGTAAACACTAATCAATATTTTTGCATTTATTTATAAAAAAACTAGGAAATTTGATGGAAATTTGAAAAAAATTGCAATTTTCAAAATGTGAAATTATCTGCTTTTCAGGCAGATAGTCATACCATCCAAATACATGAATAAATATTATCTCCCATATCTCTGCTTTATATTGGCATCATATTTTGATTGTCTTTTAATTTATTTTGGACGTCACAAGGCTTACAAGTGTAACAGCAATTTTCCAGATTTACAAGAAAATTCTCCAAACCAATTTTTTAGGGACCACTTCAGTTCTGAAAGTAATTATAAAGGCCTGTATAATAGAAACCCCCATAAATTACCCCATTTTCAAAACTGCACCCCTCAAATTATTCAAAACAGCATTTGGGATGTTTGTTAACCCTTTAAGCATTTCATAAGAATAAAAATAATATGGCAGTGAAATTTAGACATTTCATTTTTTTTCACTAATACATTCATTTAGACCCAAAATTAACACATTCACAAAGGGTTGAAGGAGAAAATGCATCTGATTAACACATTCACAAAGGGTTGAAGGAGAAAATGCATCTGACAGTTTATTGTGCAATTTCTCCCATGCACAGAAATACCCCACATGTGGGTGTAAACTGATTTTTGGGCACACGGCAGTGCATGGAAGGGAAGGAGCGACACTGGGTGTTTGAACAGCAGATTTTGCTGGAATAATTTTCAGCGCCATGCCTTATTTGCAGAGACCCTAGAGTACCAAAACAATGGAAACCCCCCAAAAGTGACCCCATTTTAGAATCCACACCCCTCACAGAATTCATCAAGAGGTATAGTCAGCATTTAGACCCTACAGTTGTTTCACAGATTTTACTAACATTGGGATGTGTAAATGAAAAATTACTAAAATGTCACTTTATCTCCAAAGTTTTCATTTTCACAAGGGGATAAAGGAGTAAAAGCCCCCCACAGTTTGTTAAACAATTTCTCCTGAACACGGCAATACCCCATATGTGGCTATAATCTGCTGTATGGGAACATGGCGGGGCTCAGAATGGAAGGAGCGCTATTTGGCTTTTGGATGGCAGATTTTGCTGGAATAATTTTAGGTGCCATGTCGCATTAGCAGAGCCCCTAGAGTACCAATACAGTGGAAACCCCCTAAAAGTGACCCCATTTGGGAAACTATACCCCCCACAGAACATATTAAAGGGTAGAGTGAGCATTTTGACCCTACAGCTGTTTCACAGATTTTATTAACATTGGGCCATGAAAATGAAAAATTACTTTTTTTCCAACAAACTGTCAATTTAGCCCCAAATTTTTAATTTTCACAAGAGGATAAAGGAGAAAAAGCTCCCTAAAGTTCGTTACACAAATTCTGCTGAACACAGAAATGCCCCATATGTGGTCATAATCTGCTGTATGGGAACATGGCGGGGCTCAGAATGGAAAGAGGGCTATTTGGCTTTTGGAGGGCAGATTTTGCTGGAATATTTTTCAGGTCCCATGTCGCATTTGCAGAGCCCCTAAAGTACCAATACAGTGGAAACCCCCTATAAGTGACCCCATTTTGGAAACTACACCCCTCATAGAATTTTTCTAGGGGTAGAGTGAGTATTTTGGCCTCACAGGTGTTTCACAGATTTTATTAACATTGGGACGTGAAAATGAAAAATTACTTTTTTTCCCAATAAATCGTCCATTTAGCGCCATAGTTTTAATTTTGCAAATAGTTTAAGAATTAAAAGCCCCCCACAGTTTGTTACACAATTTCTTCTGAACACGGCAATACCCCATATGTGGCCAAAATCTGCTGTATGGGTACATGCTGGGGCTCAGAATGGAAAGAGCGCTATTTGGATTTTGGAGGGCATATATTGCTGGAATAGTTTTGAGGTGCCATGTCGCATTTGCAGAGCCCCTAAAGTATCAATAAAATGGAAACCCCTCAAAAGTGACCCCATTTTAGAAACTACACCTGTCAAGGAATGTATCAAGGGGTATTATCATTTTGAGCCTAAAATGCTTCCCAAAAATTAATGTACAAAATGAAAATTGAAATTTTTAAAAATATGCCATTTCGGTGCCCAATACGTTGCACCCACTTTGTGTTGTCAGAGACCTGCACTCCTAAAACTATTAAGTGGGCCATCCCGGGGGTCAAAAAATTATATATGTGGGTGTAAACTGCTGCTTGGGCACACAGCAGGGCTCAGAAGGGAAGGACCACTGTGCGTTTTAGCTTTTGGGGTACAGATTTAGAGGGACCCTCTGGGCGCCATGATGTTTTTGCAGAGCCCTGGAGGTTCCAGTAAACTGGAATTCACCAAGAAGTGACCCCATTTTGTAGGGGCAATTTTAGGGTCTCTGCAAATGTGACGTGGTGTCCAAAAACGAAGAATCTAAATCTTCACTCCAAAAGCACATATTGCTCCTTCACATCTGCACCCTGCTGGGTACCCAAATAGCAGTGTATGCCCACATGTATGACACTGGTGTACCCCGGATAACGTACTTAATGCCATATGTGGGTAGAAATGGCTGTTTGGGCACAGCCGGGGACAGAAGGAAAGGAGCGCTATATTGGTTTTTGGAGCACACCATGCCACTTTTGCAAAGCCCCTGAATTGCCAATAAAGTGGAATCCGCAGACATGTCACCCTATTTTGGACACTACCCCACTGATGGGATTTATCAAGTGGTGTAGCGAGAATTTTTAACCCTTGAGTGTTGCATTTATTTAGTTTCCAGAAATGAAATCGCAACTGATAGAGAAGTTAAAAATGAAAATTTTACAGATTTGCCATTTCAGTGTGCAACATGTTGTGCCCGACTTATGTCAGCAGAGACACTCCAAAAACTGTTAAACGGGTATCCCAGGCACAACAGCTTTTAGAGCGTTCATCTCTGATACAAGGTGGGCACAACATATTACGCACTGAAAGGACGTATTCCTGGAAAAATGGTCATTTTCACCTCTCACAATCCACTACAGTTATAGTTATATATATAAAGTTATAGCAACACTTGGGGGTTAAAAATGCTGTCTGTACCCCTGGATAAATCCTTCAGGGGTGTAGTTTCCAAAATAAGGTAATTTATCAGGGGATTCCAAATTACTGGCGTTTCAGCTCTACAAAAGTGTCATGGCATCCAAAAACCAAACCGTCTGTGCTCCAAAAACCAAATGACCCTTCTTCCCTTCTGTGTCCGGCTGTGCCCTAGTATCAGTTTATACCCACATATGACATTATGTCCGTTATCCGGGGGTACACCAGTGTCATACATGTGTCATACATGTGTCATAAACTGCAGTTTGGACGTACAGCAGGGTGCAGAAGGGAAGGAGCGCTATGCGGCTTTTGGAGCACAGATTCAGATGTTTGGTATCTGGACGCCATGTCATGTTTGTAGAGCCTGTAAGGTACCAGAAAAGTGGATTCCATGGGGTACCAGGAGTGACCCCATTTTGAAAACTGCACCCCTCAAAGAATTTATCAGGGGGTGTAGTGAGTATTAGTATCCCGGACGTGACTGCACAGCGGATGGCGAAGAGGGAATATATAAGCTGTGCGGAGGACATTGCAAACACCAAATTCCCTACTATGTCCCCGTAGCTCCTATGATTGGGGGAGTCACTCTGGGGGTCACTTTAGGGGTCACTTCTGGTGTCTGTTCCCTCATAAGCTGTAAATCTGGGGTGTCCCCTGATATCCGCTCACACAGCTTATATATTCCCTACATGACGCACCCAGTTGTGTTCTAATAATTTGGCGATTTTTGAGGGTTTTTGTCTTCACATTGTGAGATGCTATATTTTCTTTATGTTTCTGGTGACGTGGCCATATAAGGGCTTATTCTTTGCGGGATGAGATGCATTTCGTAATGACACCATTTTTGGGTGTCTACATCTTATTGAATACATTTTATTAACCCTTTTTTGCTGGATTTAAAAAAAAAAAATCAATCCTGGCATTGAGTTTTACTTTTTTAATTTTGCGCCATGCAGCGTACAGTATAAGTAACATGTTCCCTTTATTCTGCGGGTCGGTACGGTTACGGCGATACCTCATTTATAGTATTTTTTTACGTGTTACTAGTTCTGCAGAGGAAAAACACATTTGGGGACATAAATCAATGTTTTTTGCATTGCATCTTCTAAGAGGCGTAACATTTTTATTTTTCGGTTGACAGAGTTGGTTGAGGGCTTATTTTTTGCGGGACAACCTGCGCTTTTTATTGGTACTGTTGTCGGATGCATATGACTTTTTGATCACTTTTTATAGCATATTTTGTATGGTGAGATGGCGAAAAATCATTACTTCCGGCGAGTTTTTTCCGTTTTTTTTTTCCGGCGTTCGCCGTGTACATTAAATATTATTTCAGTTTTATTGTACAGATTGTTACGGACGCGACAATACCAAATATGCATTGTTTTTATTACTTTTGAGTTCTTTTTTTATATAATTCATTTTCTATTGAGAAAAAGGGATTTTTGGGCTTAATTTTTTTCATACACTTCATTTTATTTTTTTTACATTTTTTTTTACTTTTTCATGTGTCCATTTAGGATACTTCAATCAGCAATACTTTGCTGATATAGAATGCCATGTGAGACACAGCCTGCAGGTGTCCCACATGGCATTCCGTAGCAGGATGTCAGGCTGTGTAGACGCACAGCCTGACATCAGAAGGTCCTGGCAGGATCACCAGGTATGTGGGGGCTTCGGGCAGTCTGGGGTCACTGGCCAGACCCCAGACTACCTTTTACTGCTATCGGCACCCTCCGATCTCGCCGCGGGGGGTGCCGATCTGATTTAATTGTCGGCGGATGCCTTTCGATCGCGCCGTGATGTTTCACGGCGCGATCGAAAGGGTTAAAACTTCCAGTCGGACTCAGTTCCGACTGGACGTTATGGAGGAAGGGGTTAGGTGTTAGTAACACCTAACCCCTGTCCCCCCCGCACCCCTCCCCCCGCCAGAAAGGTACCTAAAGGCCGGACGTATTTCGGCAATAGTCCGGTCTTTAGGTACCAGCACATGAGGCCGTAAATTTACGTACGGCGGTCCTCATGTGGTTAAAGTCTGCCACAAGCCATCTGGGAGACACCAAACATGTGGAAGAGGGTACTCTGGTCAGATGAAACCAAAATCAAACTTTTTGGCCACAATGCAAAACAATATGTTTGGCATAAAAGTAACATAGCTCATCACCCTGAAGACACCATCCCCACTGTCAAACATGGTGGTATCAGCATCATGGTTTAGGCTTGCTTTTCTTCAGAAGGGACAGGGAAGATGGTTAAAATTGATGGGAAGATGGATGGAGCCAAATACAGGACCATTCTAGAAGAAAACCTGTTGGAGTCTGCAAAAGACCTGAGACTGGGACGCAGATTTATCTTCCAACAAGACAATGATCCAAAACATAAAGCAAAATCTACAATGGAATGGTTCACAAATAAATGTATCCAGGTGTTAGAATGGCCAAGTCAAAGTCCAGACCTGAATCCAATCGAGAATCTGTGGAAAGAGCTGAAAACTGCTGTTCACAAACGCTCTCCATCCAACCTCACCGAGTTTTGCAAGGAAGAATGGGCAAGAATTTCAGTCTCGCGATGTGCAAAACTGATAGAGACATATCCCAAGTGACTTGCAGCTGTAATTGCAGCAAAAGGTGGCGCAACAAAGGGGGCTGAATAATTTTGCACGCCCCACTTTTCAGCATTTTATTTGTTAAAAAAGTTTTAAATATCCAATACATTTCATTCCACTTCACAATTGTGTCCCACTTGTTGTTGATTCTTCCCCAAAAATTAAAATTTGATATCTTTATGTTGAAGCCTGAAACGCGGCAAAAGGTTGAAAAGTTCAAGGGGGCCGAATACTTTTGCAAAGCACTGTATGTGTGTGTGTGTGTATATATATATATATATATATATATATATATATATATATACACACACATACAGTATATATATACAATATATAAATATATATATATTTGGTTTATTACCATCCCTGCCTTCCCAATTGCTGTGTACACAGCGCTCAATGAGCACTACATACCTATGGGAGATACCATGATGCGGATAGCTAAGTACAGCGGCATCTCTTATATCTTAGATATCTCTTATACGCTGGTCCATATGTATGGTAGATATCTAAATAGTCACGTAAATATATCATACCCCACCATATTTATTCCATATTTAGCCTTAATGTTCTTAAACAAGAAAAGTCAAATATTAGTGAATGATTCTTAAGATGGAAGCTTTTGTTAAATCATACCAGAGCAAAAGGTGCTGAACTCTTCGCAGTTCCAAGAAAAAAAAAATCATCATCTGGTTTGTATCACAAGGAAATCTTGTCAAGGAAACAAACTAGTATGAATACTTATCAGTAAATGGGATTCATATTAACAGTAATCTAATAAATGACAGGCAAATATGTGACCAACACTTAGATCACTAATGGATAACAAATGAAAATAGTTATGCACGTGATATATATTAATACTAGTTTGGCTATTACGTATGGCACAAAGTAGTCTGGGAGTATGAAGAATGGATGGACAGAAGAAGGAATAAACTACAAATTCATACAAAATAGATAATGTGTAAAGCAGTTAGAATGAAGAGGAATGGAATGGAAAAAGAAAGCTATTTCCTACACACTGCCTTTTGATATTAGCATGTGTGTCTCATGTGGCTTCACTTTAGTACATCAAAAGACATGTGGCTACTATTTTTGAAGCACCATGGTGCTTTACATTTGGGGGTTACATACAATACACAAAATATATATGTAGATATAATAGTAACAGTGACCGACTGGCACAGTGGGGTAGAGGGCCCTGCCCGTGAGGGCTTACAATCTATGGGGGAAGGGGATAGAGACAGAGGGAGAGGGGGAGACAGTTCAGATGGCAGTGCGGTGATAGTGTTATTGGAGGTTGTAGGCCTTCCTGAATAGGTGAGTCTTCAGGGCCTTCTTGAAGCCTGTGATTGTGGGGATCAGTCTTATGTGTCTTGGTAAGGAGTTCCAGAGTATGGAGGATTCACGGGAGAAATCTTGGAGACGGTTGTGTGAGGAGCGGATGTGGGCAGAGCGGAGTAGGAGGTCATTGGAGGATCTGAGGTTATGTGTGGGCAGGTAGCGGGAGATTAGGTCAGAGATATATGGAGGGGCCAGGCTGTGGATCGCTTTGTATGTTAATGTTAGTAGCTTGAACTCAATTCGCTGGGCTATAGGTAGCCAGTGGAGGGAATGGCAGAGGGGAGCAGCCGATGAAGATCGGGGGGTGAGGTGAATTAAACGAGCAACGCAGTTTAAGGTGGACTGGAGGGGTCGAGGGTGTTTGCTGAGAGTCCATGGAGAAGGGTGATGAAGTAGTCTAAGCGGGAGATTATGAGGGCCTGGACGAACATCTTAGTAGTTTCAGGTGTGAGGAAGGAGCGGATTCGATGGATGTTCTTGAGTTGGAGGCGGCAGAAGGTGTTGAGGGTTTGAATGTGTGACTTGAAGGATAGGACGGGGTCCAGTGTTATCCCAAGGCAACGGGCCCGTAGGACAGGGGTAAGTGTGGTTCCGTTAACTTTGATAGAAGGGTCAGGTGGAGGGGCCATACGGGGTGGGGTGAAGATAATGAACTCCGTTTTCTCCATGTTGAGTTTGAGAAAGCGGGAGGAGAGGAAGGAGGCTACGGCCGCTAAACAATCTGGGACTCTGGCCAGCAGGGGGGTAATGTCTGGTCCAGAGATGTATATTTGGGTGTCATTGGCATAGCAATGGTATTGGAAACCATGAGATTCTATGAGTTGGCCCAGGTCAAGGGTGTAGATGGAGAACAAAAGGGGTCCTAGGCACAGAGGTATCACAACTAATACAATTGCTACAAAGTGGTTACAAACATACCAACAAAATTATTGATAATAGCAAGCAGGAATACAGTTATGCTGGAAGCAGGAGTAAAGTTGAAGTAGGAGAGTTGATTGTAGCAGGAGTTAGATGTTGGGTTCACGTGGTAGAAACATACCAACAGAATGATAATAGCAAGCAGGAATACAGTTTCTGTAAGAAATGCATAGTATAGGCATAAATAAGAGGCAGATATGAGCAAGGGATCTTCAATGCACTGCCATTGCAATTACAGCCACCCATACCTATGACTGAGTATACATTCAATATGAGAGCAAGTTTACAGTGGATGCCCTTGGATGACACTCAGAGCGACAACTGAGTGTTGTCTGAGTAAATTCCATGATGCACTTATCCCCAGGGGCTTTGATCCGTTCTGTCCTGATGATACGGAGCAGCATAGGACCTGCTCAATTTTCACCAGAACGGAACAGACCATTGGACGCACCCTCAGAGGAGCATCGGATGGAACACTCGGATGTGTACATTGAGCCTTACATGGAGCCTTACATGGATGCTCACTTGGTTTGAAATAGTGTATGCATTGTATGATGTCTCATAGGACTCCATTTGTCTAATTTTACATAGAGGAAAAGAAAAGGTTTTTTACTGTCCTATTTAATGTCCTTTCAAATTTATTACTGTTCAATATGACTTGAATAGCAAAAAAAAAAAAACTGTGGCATGCTTTATTGCATAGAATACTTATATACCACTGTAGATGTATAGCAAAACAGCAAACATACCTTTTTTGTGCTGAAGTGCAATCTTGCTGCTGAGAAAATCAGCTTTTAATCCTTAAAGAGGAAATTTCACTACCTCCACCAATTCTTGTTGTTAGCATCTGCAAATATGTCTCTCTAGCCCCCACCATTCCTGAGCAAGAAGAACAATTAGTTTTGGTCTCTGATGTGCTATTTAAGCGCTGTACTGCACTGTGAGAAGGGTAGGTGTGATTCATAACTCCAATCAGAGGCAGCCAATGTCAGAGCTCAGAATCACACTCCTTAACTGCTCCTGCTTGACACCGCCTTCCTGACAATACAGAGACCAAATAGCATATCAATGACCAAAACTAACAGCATTGATTACTTGGGAAAGGTGGTGGTTAGAGAAAAAATTCCAGCTGTTCCAGAATCACTGGAGTAGAGTCTATTGATTGATGTAAAGAGCTGGACTTGTTGGAGATGATAAAATGACTGCTGTGGGCCGAAACCACATCTGGTTGAAACTTCGCCAATGGGAAAAAGTCTGTCTTAGTTTATCTACAATAAGCTCTTTCTGACTAAGGCCTCAGGTTCCGGTTCAAAATACGGGTTGCCGTGACTTGATTCTGTTGGCGCTGAAAAAAAGCCTCCCATTGACTTCAATGGGTTCCTTTTTCTGCTCAAATTCCACACCAAATTCCTCACCATTTTCCTCTGTGAGAATGGACCCTTAGTCCCCATGTAATGGGCCACAGCAAAAAAGTGCCGTAAAAATCGCAGCAGCAACACATCACATTTTTTTAACCACGATGCTTTTCACAGAAAGTCTGCAGAGGCTTCCATTAAACCTATATGGAAACCGCAGCATTTGTGTAGGTATAATTGACGCTGCACATATTTTTCCGCAATGTGTCGATGGGATTCGCAAGTGTGTAGACTCTAAAGCGCTGCGTTTTTTTTCCACAGATACACTGATACATTTACACCACTTGGGGTGGCCTTATGTAGTATAAAATCATTATTAAACTATCATTGTTTAACACCACCAGATTTTACAGAAGTCTTACCTTTGTTATAGTTCGTAAGATTACGCAGTAATCTTTCCCTCTTTCTAAAGGAGCATTATAGAATTCTCCATAATATTGTCTGTCTCCAACAAAGAACTCCAGATGGTCAGAAACATCTCCTGGGAAAAATTCAGCAGTGACATATCCTTGATTCTTTGATACATTAGTAAAATATGTGACCGCCTCCAAGGACTCACAGGAAAAGGAGCACCAATGAACCAACGGGATCACAAACACCTGGTAGGAACTAAAATTGGCAAATATTAGCAAGTTGGCAAGTAAAGTCATAACAACTGCTTATTCATTCTGAGCTCCACCTGTAATGAATATTATGTGGTGTCACAAAACCTGTTTGCATAGGTTATTTACAGCTCTGAATATCCACGGTGCTAGATTGGATTTAAACATAAAATACACTATTGTTCTTAGTCCCTGTTACTTCGTAACTGAAGCCCCACATTGTGCAAACGCAGCTTTTTTTGTGGCAGATTTTGTTGCCTTTTTTTAGCCAAAGCCAAGAGTGGATTGAGCAAAAGGTACAAGTATAAGAACTTCCTATATATTCCCATTCCTTTTGTAGCCATTCTTGGCTTTTACTCAAAAAAACACAATATCTGCAACAAAAAAAGCTGCGTTTCCGCAATGGGGGGCCTGCACACAGCATTATGCTTTATAGTGGCCCCTTCACACAGTATTATGCACCATTGCGGACCACCCATGTACAATTAAAAACATGATGCGTTTCCGCTGTGGTTTTTTTACTCAACATTTTTTGGCCAGGTCTAACTACATGGGGCCTTACCCCTCGTTCACATCTGCGTTTGGTAATCCGTTCGGGGAGTCCGCATGGGGATCCCCCGATTGGAATACCAAATGCATTTGCAAGCGCTGTGCAGTAAAAGCACATGGACCCCATAGACTATAATGGGGACCGTGTGCTTGCTGCGTGCTGCGCGCACGAATTATGAGGACAGAAAAGTAGATTGTGAACTACTTACCTCTCCACATGTTCCCTGCGGAGATCTGGCGGCAAGCACATGGACCCCATTATAGTCTATGGGGTCCGTGTGCTTTTACTGCACAGCGCTTGCAAATGCGTTTGTTTCTGTCCGGGGAGGGGGGGGAGGTCCCCATGCAGACTCCCCCGAATGGAATACCACAGATGTGAATCAACCCTTAGCCTAAAAACTACACATATGCAAAGATATTATGTTTGAGTGCACTCTAAGTGCCTGTACTAGTATGGCATTCCTTGTACTGGCAATTAGAAGAAAAATAAATAACACACTGGACACAAACAGCAGTCAATTCCTCTTGTTGATATTTCAGTTTCTTTAATGCAATAGATCTTCACTGAGAATTAGGGTCTGTCACATGGCAACTTGAGATAATACTTCACACCCTTGGCATCTACAGCTGGGTTGTGCAAGTCAGACATCCCTTCATGTGGTTTATATTAAGCTGTAAGGACACTTACCTGATTGGTCCATTCCTATCACTTCTCTGAAAACTAATTTTTGGCAATTGACTGTGAGGTGGCACAATTTTCAGTTTAGGAAGCGGGGCATCTAAAAAAGATAACATATACTAAGATTCATTAACGGAAGTGAGGCCAACAAAGTAACAAGTTGCTGCAACATCGTAAGAAAATACGCTTACTAAGAACTGCCATAAGCAGCAGCAGCTCAGGTCTCCTGGTGGTATGTCACACATCTGCCATGTTAAACCTAAGAACAGAGGCTGCATCATATGAAAGATTTCCAAACTTTTTGTTACATTTTCTTTAATCACTTCCGAATCTTCCGGTTTCCTTATCCTTCACTGTTCATGTAATATATTGTTTTAGCTCCTATAAATTCTATTAATGCGCAGCGCCATCTAGTGTACAATTGGTTGCTGTACCATTTTTAGACTGACCACAAATGTACTGAAGTACACTCCTGATAACAAGTAATCTCAATGGTTAGTCAAACATGGCAGCTTTTTTTTCGGGACTGGTGCTTTTTTCCATTAGCAGATTTTCGGGCCTTTATTTGATCAGATATCACTTTTATGCTTTTGTTAGGCATTTTTTTTCTAGGACAAAAAAACTTAAAAAAAAAATGCCTTCTGCAATTTGTAGGAAGGGCCATTGACCGAAAAAAACAGAATATAAGTGAAGATACAGGGCACAAACTGCACTATTTTCACTGTTTCATAATTCCCTAATAACGTGCAGATCTTTTGTGATATTTGTCACAAAAGAATATTCATTTATTACGTATCCGAGAGGTTTTTTTCACAGACCGATTCCTCTCCATAGGTGAATCGGTACATGAAAACGTACTATTTTTTCACAGCTCGGCTCAGTCCTGTGGACAGGCTCCAAGGCTAAGGCCACATGTTCTGGAAGTGCAGTGAAAATACACTGATAAATAAAAATGCAGTGAAAAGTACAGTGAAAACACAGTGGAATATGCAATACAAAAAATTCTAATGTGCTCATATTTTCATTGCGTTTTGCCATTTCCTGCTGTGAACAATGAATCTGTGTTTTCCATCATCCTCTATCCTATGAATAAAAGTTGCATTTCCACATCTACCGTACATTAAAATGCCAGAACTTGAATAAATTCCCACCTTGCTGGGAAGGTAAAACACAGTGGGGGATATTTATGAGCACTTGCATTATCGTCCCCTCCAAACTTTCAACATACCCCCTTTTGAAAAGTGGCAAGAGTGGAGCCAAAATGAAAAAGTTCTCATTTTTCTGCAAAAATCCGATTTGCAGAAAAATTATTTAACTTTTTTGTGACTGGTGTACAAGGTATTATAAATCTTCCCCAATGTTTGCAACACTTGCATTTCGGCAAAAAAACACCAAGAACAATTTGTCTCTGCCACATGTAGCCTAAGGCTCCATTCCCATGGAGTAACATGCCGCTCATTCTGACACGTAAACACGGTTTTATGTGTCAGAATGAGCGGCACGTTACTCCGTGGGAATGGAGCCTTAGGCTGAGGCCCAACATTTGCAGAAAGGCGGCTTTTTTTGTTGCAGATTTTAATGCATTTTTTTGAGCCAAAGTTAGGAGTGGATTAAGCAGAAGGTACATATATAAGAGCTTCCTATATATTTCTCATTCCTTTGGTAGCCATACTTGGCTTTGGGTAAAAAAAAATGCAACAAAATCTGCAACAAAAAAAGTTGCGTTTCTGCAACGTGGGGCATTAACTAGCCTTAGTTGGGAATAAAATGTTGAATTGCAGGTGGTCTTTCTATAGGACATCCTGAAAGGGGTTGTCCCTTGTCCCATTTGAACAATCCTGTTTAGAGCAAATTGATCCTACCACTGTATTTCTTCACTATCAATAACATACAGTGCTGCATGCTGTTATTTTTTTCTGTCTTAAAAAATGGAAAGCCAATGGAATAGGTCTTCTATTTTTATTCCATGAACACATCAAAATTTTAATTTTTAGACAATTCAAAGTGAAACATTTTTGCAAATATAAAGAATTAAAATTTGTGTAGCTTTGGAATACAGAAAATTTCTATACTCTAAAATCCAACCATGATTTCTTTATTGTGTATGCAGTATCCCTGCCTGATACCCTGGCCACAATAAGGAAATCATAGCTGGGTCCTTGACAAGTCCCAAACCATAGAAAGTTCATGAATTCATGGTCGTATTAATTGGCAACTGATTAAGACAACAGACTGTCACCACTAAGATGATTAGAGAAAATCTTTAAAACTCTGCAAAATTGTTAATTACTTATATTTGCAAAAATGTTAAATTGTCCTCAAATCTAACATATGGTTATGTTATTGGGTGCAGTCCTTTTTTTAATACAATATACGTTTTATGTAATCCTACTGATAAAGTTTGTGGGTTTGGATGTTTGTGAGTTTGGATGTTTGTTCCTCAATCATGCAAAAACGGCTGAACGGATTTGCATGAAATTTGCCACATACATAGATAGGAACCTCGATTAAAACATAGGCTACTTTTTATCCCGGTAAATCACGTCACTAGACAACCTTAGTGAAGGAATTTAGGTTCACACAACACTAAAGGACTTGTGATGACATCATCACAGGTCCTTCAACCATTCTAGGATAGGATCATGCTAGGCAGTGGGCAGAGCTACATGCTATTTTGTGGGTGGAGCTTTATAGGATGAAGTTGGACAGTGTGAAAGCTGAAAGAAAATGGAGTCTAATGGAAGATCAGGAGACTACAGAACATGCAGGCTCTGTGTGGGCAAGAGGAGTGTATCGGGTGTAGAGTTTCAGGGAGTATGACGGGGAATGTGTTGTTCTGCCTCTGATGGGGGAGGGGGAGAACTTTGGCACATTTCAGCAACATCCATTCAGCCCTTTGTAACACAGAAGCTGCTCACACACTGACATAAGAACACCCCTATAATCCAAATGGCCAGATGTAGCAGAGCTTAGGCAATGCTGTAGCACAGCTGAGTACGATCTCCATATGCAGAGATGTACATACTACTGAGTATGGTGCGCATATGCTGCAATGTAGCAGAGCCGAGACACGGGAGCAGGCGGATCATCCACAACAGCAATTGGCTAAATATAAGCGGTTCAGCGCCAACCCCAACCCGCAGACAAAGTAGCGGGCAGATGCTAGTATATACATATATCTTGTAACCGATATCCGTATATAACTATGATACTGTAAGATTTTTGCCTGCAGGTCACATGCATCTTTGCAAACACAGAAGACAATGCAGGTTGCTGGGATTGGTATAGAATATTGCTGCTATTTGGCTGTATTGCTGATAAAAAACAAACACTATTAGGCTGAGGTTATGTAAAGTTTCCATGCTCGCATTTTTGCCGCGGTCTAGCCACGATGAAATGCCGATGCAGGACACCAGAATTCCGTTGCGGCATCCCGCTCCTGAATAGGCCTTGATGAATGGGCCTAATCAGGAGGGAACCTCAATCCGCGGACTCCATGGGCAGAATCCACAGCAAGATCAAGCAGGATCCTGCTGCAATCTCTGCTTCCCATTGAAAACAATGGGAGGCGGATTCCAGGAGGAATCTGCTCTGGATTCGAAGGCGAATCTGCCAGCAAATCCGAGGCAAATTCCTCTGTGTGAACACAGCCTGAGACTCCAGGCAGCGTTTCCTCTGCTGACTTTCTGTTACAATTATACCTATAGGGAAACCGCTGGCGTTAATGTAGGTATAATTGACATGCTGCGATTTCCAAAACTGTGATGGTTTTGGAAATCACAGCATGTCCACTGCACATATTTTTCCGCAAAGTGTGGATAGGATTTACTAGAATTTTGAAATGGTGGATAATCTTTTTAATATCACATTCTGCCTGGATCTAATGTACTCAGTTACACGTTTCTTTATCATGTCAGGCATAACATATGCTTGGAGGGACACAAATTGGTACTCTGGCTGCTGATAACCACATTAGCTTTCTCCTATCAGCTACCTGTATCTCACATTCGTTCATTTGTCTTCAGTCTCACAATGGCATATATGACTTTTGTCCTGATTTAATCATATAAAAGTGTGTTAAACACTAAGTGCACATTTTCCGATTATTGGATGTCTAATCTGTAAATTGTAGCTATTTGTAGTTTGTGTTTCCTTCACGTGATCTTATCCCATCTACCATCTCCTGTTTCTTCTTAATGAAGCCTGCTTATTACCTAAGCTTATTCCCAATGAGCGCAGCACAATTAGATCTTCATGTGACCATTAGGGACATTTTTAGACAGCTAATTATACATAATTACTAATTATGCTATTTTCTGTATTATTCTCTGTCCTTTCACTTACAATCTATTGTAATGAATGTACAGTAATTACAATGGGATGCAATGCTAAAATACAACTGATTGTCTTAAATGCAGGTGAATGCAACTGGTACTTCTAGAAGATGAGCTCTAACAAAGTCAGTACATGGTACAGTGGACTAATGGCTTTCATGTTAACACTATGTTCACATGTACGCCAAAGTCTTGGTTGGAAACTCCGCCGCAGTGTCCACCTGAAAATTGTTGGAGGAAAAAGTCCTGCACAAAAGACTTGTTCCT
The DNA here is from genome assembly GCF_031893055.1 of Leptodactylus fuscus. Taxonomy (NCBI): domain Eukaryota; kingdom Metazoa; phylum Chordata; class Amphibia; order Anura; family Leptodactylidae; genus Leptodactylus; species Leptodactylus fuscus. The sequence goes on from NC_134265.1 coordinate 184,108,624, forward strand.
CCGCAGGTTTCCATTTTAAAACAGACACCCCACGAATCGCTCTATAGTTAATGTGTCAGTGTGTAACTACAGGTCCTCCAACGAACCAGAGCAACAGTTAGGCAATGCTAGTGTGAACCTAGTGTAAATTGGGTTTATGTGAAGCTTTTTTTTTTTTTTTTTTTTTACTGAAGAACTATCTACAGTTTTTGCAAACAAAATGGCAATAAGGAGGTGGCACTACTGTTTATCGTGGATAGGCTGCTATATGTAGGACTTCTGCATGAAGAAATATAAATGAACAGTGGTCACACGCTGTGTCTCATGACTGGTGGTGCTGAACTGTCAAGAAACATGAAACAAGTCTACAATGCATAAAGGAGTAGTAGATAAACAGGGCACTCACCACCAGCGTGTCATAAAAACAGTCCAATCTTTATTGAGTCTTCAGTACATCATAAAAACAGAATCGAGAGGAGGCACGCCTGACAGAAGGAGCGACAATTGTTTCGTGCAAAGCACTTTTTAAAGCTCAATCCCACTAGTTCTTTTTTTAATTGAAGAACTACCTACAGTTTTTATTACAGTAATGCCCAGTACATGTTACTTTACATGTCACCTGTATGGTAACAGCCAATAAATTGAAAACCTCTGGTTTAATGGCGTGATATGGGGCACTATGGGACATACTGTGTGTACTAGGGGACATTATTCTTTAAGGGGTTGTCCAGGAATTGGACAAACTTCGGAGAGTCCCGGGGCTGGTATTCACCCACCCCCTTTGCTTTGGGGTCCACTGCCACAGCCCATTTGGTTGCATGCCATGGCTTGGTCCCCAAAAGCCCTGCACCCCACATGATTACTGAGGTAGCTGATTGACACAGATGAGTTACCCCTTCCAATTCCTTGACAACACCTTTAAGCTGACCACTTAAGTTGAGTGTAGGTCCCCATCTTTACCTTCATGTTTAACCACTGTGCATGTGCCAGGGGCAACGGAAAAGCTAGAATCAGCCTGTAATATAAATCCAGCAAAGCATTTCCATGATAGGATCTAATGCCACTTTTGTAATAAACCTCACAGAGGCATATTTCAGAGGGATGAATAGGCATATTTTGAGTCTGTTGAACACAGTCATCTAGAATATCTGCTGGCATTGTGGTTTTACAATTGATACATAACAGTGTAGTGGATTATACAGTAGAACTACACTTTTACAAGGGAATAGTTTTTTACATAAAATGTTGACTGTTTTTACTTTAACATTGCTGTCAATGCTGACAGATACAATTGGAAAGTTTTCTGCTTGTGTTTGACAATCTGCTTAAATTTAGTTTTAACCCTCTGATGAATCAGAACAATGGACATTATAATGAAAGTGTGAAACCAATCAAAGACTATAACATACTGAATATTGCGGGAAATGTTATTAAACAGGTATAGGCATTTATAGCTTCCTTGTAGTTTCTGCAATGATTAGTATAGGCAGGGTGACCAAGAAAAAAGCAGCACTTGCTGAATACATTGAAAAACAAGGCCATTTTCATTACATCAAAGACATATATAAACATCTGCTATGTTCTCATGCCCACATGACTCTCAACCAGCGATTTCAGCTAATCCTGAAAAGCCCCATTCTTCTCACATTACCACTAACAGGCTAAACTTCCACAGTTTACACAGAACTGCAGCTGAAAAAAGGAACTCACATGACCTTAAAGATATGGCATGTTATATACCACTGCAAAGCTGACAGTGCGCTGAATTCATGAACACCGCCATTCATAGTACAAGACCATAGAAGTATAAAAGTAATTTATATTTTAGTAATCCTTTACAGTATATATATATATATATATATATATATATACATACATATACAGTATATGTATGTTGTGGGGAAGATAACTTGGAAGAAGAAGTGGTGCAGACCCAGCCAGTTAGAGACAGGGACACGAAACTTGCAGCAAAGTGGTTTATTTAAAAACAGCAAAATAAATAAACCTTTACATCAGGCACAAAAATAAAATACAGCCTTAACTTCAGCAAGGTTCTCAATGTCAGGACAGACCCAGCCACTTCCTCTTCCTCCCAGGATCTGCCCTGAAGTGCAGGCTCTTCGGACTTTTATGGCCCAGTAATGAGCCTCAAGACCAACAGCTGGAACTGAGGCCTATTCCAGACTGAGGCCTATTCCAGACCCGCACTGGACCACACGTAAGTCAGAAACCTAGGGCTGATATAGTGGGACTCTTGCACTCTGCCAGTCACCTTCTCACATTATATGTGTATATACAGTATATATATATATATATATATATATATATATATATATATATATATATATAGTGGGGGGGTCACCAGCAGCCCTGGAGTGGCGAGACATTCAAATGTAATGTGTCTAGTTAACTTTTTGAAAAATTCTTACACAACGTCTTTTATATTTGTGATTACGTACTGAGTATATTGAAGAAGACAGATTGATTGAATTAATTAATTAATTAGACAATTAATTAAGTGCACCACAAATTTGTTTTTGTAGGGTCCTTCCAATTCACCGTGAAAATTTAACATAACACTGGGAATTGTTAGTTCAATAATTTCTAGTTAGTTTGGCTTAGCAGGCCAATCTCTGCTGTCTACACCCACACCTCGTGGACTGGGCAGCAATGTTCATGTCAGTGACAGAAGGAAAAGAGGAGGACATCATATACTTTAACAATACATTCTCCATGTTATGATAAAAATTTATGGAGAACTGCATGGTCACTTTAAGTTGGTACTGCATGTAAAAAACCTTTTAGACATCAATGGAACAGATGTTGTCATTGAAATAATGAAAGGTCAGCCACGACTGTATTAGATCTATTTGTTTCTTGACTTCAGCATTCCTTTACACATTATACTTGTTGCATGGTCATGTCACGATCTTAAAGGGGCTCTATCATTGGGAAACATCATTTTTAGCTAAGCACATCCTTGCATAGCAGAGATGAGTCATCAGCACAGCAGCCTCTGCTGTACATACACATAGAGCAGACAGTGCATGCAGATACTTCCTGTGCACGAAGAAACCTCATTAGCATATGAATAAAAACGGACTTATTCAAAAACTACTGAGGCAATTTACATACAAAAGGTAGGTGTGGAATAGCCTTTCTAAAGGCTATGCAAGGATTTGCTTAGCTAAAAATGACATTTAACAATGATAGAGCCCCTTTAAACAATGCAAAAACAATTTGAGCACATACCTGAATTTGGGGTAAACATAGAAATTCGCTCCGGATACTGAGGATAAAATGCTGATACAACATCCACTTTATAGTTAATGCCTTTTTGCAGTTCAAAGCACACCACAGGTTGTTTCTCATTTGTAGTGATATTAAATATCAGCCTGTGGGAAATGCTTTTCTCATTCCTTCTATAACCGTAGAGAAACAACTGAAAAAAATAGAAAAAAGGGTAGAAATTTTTTAATTTGAGGTTACGCAGTACAGAAGCATAAGAAGCCTACATCTGCATATGTACTGGACTATATTCTTATAAGTATGGGGACAACTGACAAAACGGTATGTTTTTACATGGACATTTAGCATCCAAAGACAGAAGCAATGGAAGGAGTCTTCCACCTCTCCCAAGCAAAGTGAACTGTCACAAGTAGAGATGAGCGAACAGTAAAATGTTCGAGATTCGTTTCGAGTAGCCCCTCAATATTTGACTACTCGAATCGTATATTGAATCCTATTATACTCTATGGGGGGAAAATGCTCATTTCAGGGGTAGGCAACATTCGATCAAATTATACTTACCAAGTCCTCGAGTGAGGGTCGGGCTGGATCCTCCGAGAAGTCTTCTCTGTGCAGCGTACCTGCGGCGTTTCCAGCTCTGAATTCACTCTGCCAGGCATCGCACTACAAGCGGGCATGCACAATCGGCTCTGCCCAGGCCCGATGCCTGGCGGAGTGAATGAAGAGCCGAAGACGCCGCGGTAAAGCTGCACGGAGAAGACTTCTAAAGGTAGGAGAAGAACCAGCGTTGATTGGCAGACTGTATAGCATTCGGCCAATTAATGCTGGTTCTGCATCAAACTTTTCCATTCGAATAGCGAGTGGTACTCGATCGAGTACGAGTATTTCGAATACCGTAGTATTCGATCGAATACCTACTCGATCGAATACTACTCGCTCATCTCTAGTCACAAGCAGTGATATGCAATATACTATTGTTTTATATTTCACTTTTGCAGATTTGGAGAAAAGAAACGATATTGTTATGCAAATGATACAGTTGGTGCACTGGGAGCGGTGCTCCAGGAGAATGTGTGCACCAACTGTCTTATTTGCATATCATTTCAAAGTTGTTTTTCTCCAAATCTACAAAAGCAGGAGTGGAGATTGGTAAGTAAATAGGGCCCGAGACCTGCTGGAGTTACTCCAGCAGGTAACGGACTATTAAAAAAAAAAAATCTACAGCGTTAGTGGCTACCACTGGGCCCCTTATGCCACAAGCCCTGTGGCAGCTGCTACCACTGCTACCCTGGTAGTTATGTCCCTAGTTAGTATCTCACACATGAGCTATCACTGGTTCATCACTAATGAAAGTCTGTCTTTGACTCATTTGTGGCGGGTTCACACCTGCGCGCGGCCTCTGCTTTAGCCAATCCGCTGGATTTCCGTCATCCGAGAAACTGGACAGGAGACGGAAACCCAGTTGTCAGTTTTCAAACCCATTCACTTGAATGGGTTGCAAAGTGACAACCCGTGTGCGTCTTCTGCCTGTCTGTTGCAAAACCTTTTCTTTAACCGTACACAAAGTCCTGCATGTCCGACTTTGTGTCAGGTTTTAAAAAATGGTTTCGCTGCAGACAGGCAGAAGACGCACATGGGCAGTCACTTTGCAAACCCGTTCAAGTGAATGGGTTTGAAAACTGACTGCCGGGTTTCCATCTCCTGTCCAGTTTCTCAGGGCAGAAGATGGAAACCTGCCGGATTAGCTAAAGCGGAGACCAGGCGCAGGTGTGAACCCGCCCTTACAGAGACTTTTCTGCCTTTCATGTAGTTTCTTGCTGGATACAGAGTATCCTACATTTTAGTGTCCAGTGCTGTTTAATTCCAATGTTTCTTTTCAGTTCCATATGCTCTATTTGTATCCAATATCCTCTTTCCTTCTGTACAAGTCTGTACTTCAGTAAGAAATGCTAAACACCCACGTGACACCAAAACGCAAGACTATGGTATCATGTGGCACTCTGTGGTCAGTTGCAATGGTCACTAGCTGATTCTTTAAAGGTTTATTCTTATCAAACTGCTGAGGTAGGAGTAACTGCACCAAAGGTCCAACCTTTGAGGCAGGACTTCAAGAGGTAATCCTATCACAGGGATCCTATTTTAACTGGTAGCTTATGTTTATTGAAATGTTTCACCTAATATCTTGCTTCAGTTGAATAATGATGAAGTAGAGTTCTCCCCAGTGTTGCCTAGATTCCCAGTTTCCTTTCCCATCTAGCACTGACATGATGTGCTTAGCACTGAGATGATACTATTGAAATGACCTAAGAGCATTGAGGTGATGTCACTCCGAGGTCTCTGGAGGAGGGTTGGTGATGAGCATTCAGGAGTATGCCTACTCTCCCAGCCAAGAGCTGCTCTTATTTGTTGTTGATGACACCAAGTTTAATGGAGGGATCTGTAGGTCTGTAGCTAATTGCACTTACCTGATTAACCTTAATAACTCACCACCAACTTGCCAGCAGAAACAGGAAATTAGAAGAACTGAGAGCTGAGGCTTTTCCAGTGAGTCCCAAAGGAGAAAATGGGAAGTACAGAAACAGTATAACACACTGTTTCAGTACCTGTGAAGCTATGGAAGCCCTTTAACAAACAACGATTTGCAAAATTGGTGTGAATCTCAGACAACCAGTTTCAGAAATCTATGAGCTTACCACATAGAGCTCTTTTGACCTTAAATGTCTTCTCCAAATCAGACATGTTTCATTGAATACAGTTAAGTTTTGAATGAGTTCTGCACCTATAAAATATAAGGGAAAAATAAAATGTTTTAATGCTGATCTAGGACAAAATTATATGGTTTTATAATTTACAGCAATGCACTGGAATTTACTCAACCTGAATAGTTGTTTCACCTTAAAGGTCTGTATACTGTTCACCTTGTTCTAAGTTATTATGCAAATCACATTTAAGTGTCATAAATATTTAATTGTTTATTTTACAGTTAAACTCATGGCTGGTCTTGTGTCTCAGGGCTCTTTGGATCACTGAAATCAATCTGTGATAATTAGTTTGCCAGGTGAGCCCAATAAAAGAAAACTTACTTAATGCCCTGTTCACATCAGCGTTTGGATTCAGTCTGGGGAATCCGCATGGGGACCCCATGAACGGAATACCAAACGCAATTGCAAATGCTGTGCTGTAAAAGCACACGGACCCCACTATAATGGGGTTCGTGTGCTTACCCGCAGATGTCTGCAAGGATTGTGCAGTCAAGAAAGTAGTTCCCAATCTACTTTCCTGTCCCCATGATTCGTGCGGGCAGTGTGCGGCAAACACACGGATCCCATTATAGTCTATGGGGTCTGTGTGCTTTTACAGCAAAGCGCTTGCAATTGCACTTGTATTCCGTTCGGGGGGACTCCATGCGGACACAAATACGAATACAAAAGCAGATGTGAACCAACCCTAAGAAGGACATTCCACATTATTAAGCAGGCTGCAGGTTTCAAGCAATATGAGGAAAAAAGGTTCTCTTTTCTGCCGAAAAACATCAAATAGTGCAATGCCTTGGACAAGTTATGAAAATATTAGATATCTCACAAAATGTAAGTGTAATATAATGCTGATAGAGATTCGTGGCTGATTCAAAGCACAGACAGGTTTGTGCAGATAAAGTCATAATGAGAAAGGTTTATACAAGACAAATTCATTGGATTAAGAGTGCAGCTGCTAAAATAAAAAAAATAAAAAAACAGCTATGGGGAACTATTCTGACATCCTGCAAAGAAATTTAAGCAGAAACTATTCAAAAGCTGACAAGTTCAACGAATGAAAGAATTGTGAAGGTGATATCAAATAAAGGTTTCCATAAGATTTTTTTGATTGAACAGCTTTAGATTTTAGTAAGGTAGGGTTCACACTACCACTACCTTTGGAGTCGTTATGAAAGTGTCTGTTTAAAAAAAACAAAAAACGGACACCTATCATAACGGACAAAAAACGGACAGTAACTGATGGCTATCAGTTACTATCCGTTATATGTCAGTTTCCCATAGACTTCAATGTTAAAAAAAAACAAAAAAAAACGGAAACTTGCCATCTGATTTTTTCTAACTGACAGAAAAGTCCTGCATGTAGGATTTTTTTTGTCTGCTGGAAAAAAAAAGCGGACATGGGTGTAAACGGACACAAACGGACACTAAAGGACACAAGATAAAATCTCATTGAAATGAATGGAAATTTGAATGGACTTCTGACAGTTCAGCTAGTGCCCATTGCTAAAATCTTGAACGGACAATAACCACGGACACTGCTGAGCGGACACCAACGGCAGTATCAACGCCCCCTAAATGTGACCTCTTAATGCTGCAAATTCAGTAAAAGACCATTTTCAGTTGTTTACGAGCTAAAATGTTCAGAAACTCTGTTGTGCATTATATTTTGGAACAGTGAATTTAGATTTTTTTAATTTGCAAAAAAAAAATATATCATTGAGAGGCTTGCCCAATAAAATTTGACTTTAACAGTTGAATATTTGAACATTATACTGAATGTTGTTTGCATCAAACCATTAAGGAACAAAAGAGAAAAATCTAATTTTGGAATGCTGTGTATAATGAAATACAGTTAGAACTTACCGACGAGGTTGGAATAAGCCTCAGTCACATTAATGGGATACTGAGTATTCTTGGGTATGTCTAAACATATTGCACTTCTATTGTTGTCTGTATTAATCTTGTACAGTAAATCTTGAAATAGTTCTTTTCCCCTTTCCCCTTGAACATACAGCTGTGGAAAAATAGACAAAAATATGAGATTGAAAGAAATTTCATTTATTTCCAATGCAATCAACAGTAGGCACTTATTACTTACATAATATTGATTGGATTAATTATCCAAAACATGAACGGGGAATCCTATCATTCAGTTATATAATATATCTAAATACATTTAAGCAGGCTAATCTAAACGGACCCTTCGCACATCATACATGTAGGTGATAATACAAAAGGTAGTTATTAGAGATGAGCGAACACTGTTCGATCGAATAGATATTCGATCGAATATCAGGCTGTTCGAGGTATTCGATTACAATTGAATACCACGAGGCAAACGCAGTCAAAATTCGTATCCCCTCCCACCTTCCCTGGAGCGTTTTTTGCACCAATAACTGCGCGGGGGAGGTGGGACAGGAACTACGACAACGGAGGCATCGAAAAAAAATCGGAAATAGGAATTGGAGGCCGAAATCAGGTGACCTTCACTTTAGATGAATGGTGAATTTAACATTCAATTAATTTGAGAATGTTAACTATGTGACTGTGAGACAGGGATAGATGTACAGGCAGGGTTAGCTAGGGATTACCTTTATTTAGGGGGAATGTTACTCATCCAGCTCTTTGGGGCTCTATCTGGTCGGGATCCCTGTCAGATTGCGATATGCACGAGCTGACTTTTTCCCATAGGAATGCATTGACCAGCGTTGATTGGCCAGTGTACAGCATTTGGCCAATCAATGCTGGTTCTGCCGGAGAAGGCGGAGTCTAAGATCCGTCCACAGCAGTTTCCATTGTGGTCCGATCTCAGATGTAGCAGTGCTGACAAAGCACTGCTACACGGAGAAGCGGCAGAGCTGAGCACACACAGAGATACAGCAGAGCTGAGTGTGCAGCATGATTCAACGCACACTCAGCACTGCTACATCGGATGCAGCAGAGCTGAGTGTGCAGCATGGCTCAATACACACTCAGCACTGAGGAGATGTAGTAGTGCTGGCCATGCGCTCAGCTCGTCTGCATCTTCGGAGTAGCCGAGCTGAGCATGCGGCCAGCACTGCTTCATCTCCGATGTAGCATCTTCGGAGTAGTCGAGCTGAGCATGCTACAGCCAGCATGCCATGAGGCCAGCTCTGCTACATCTCGGCATAGGAATGCATTGACCAGCGATGATTGGCCAGTGTACAGCATTCAGAGGGCCTGGATGCCTTTCTTGAAGAGAAACATATAACAGGTTGTGGACTCTAGATTTTAAGGACACGTTGATCCAGGGTTTTTATACTGACTGCCAGATTTGGAGTCAGGAAGGAATTTTTTCCCCTGAAATAGGGCAATTGGCATGAGCCTCATGGGGTTCTTTGCCTTCCCCGGATCAACACTGTAGGGATTGTAGGGTTATAGGTTGGACTTGATGGACTAATGTCTTTATCCAACCTCATCAACTATGTAACTATGTCCTCAGTGTTGAGTGTGCATTGAACCATGCTGCACACTCAGCTCTGCTGCATCTGATGTAGCAGTGCTGAGTGTGCATTGAACCAGGCTGCACACTCAGCTCTGCTGCATCTCTGTGTATGCTGAGCTCTGCCGCTTCTCCGTGTAGCAGTGCTGTGTCTTAGACTCCGCCTCCTCTGGCAGAACCAGCGTTGATTGGCCGAATGCTGTACACTGGCCAATCAACGCTGGTCAATGCATTCCTATGGGAAAAAGTCAGCTTGCGCATATCGCAAGCTGACAGGGATCCCAACATAATACAGTGACTTGGGCATGTTAGATGCCTCCAGACATGCTTTCCCTGCTGTCCCAGTTGCATTCCAGGGTGTTGGCATCATTTCCTGGGGTGTCATAGTGGACTTGGTGACTCTCCTGAGTCGAATGGTGGGATCCCCTGAAACAAAGGATTTTTCCCCATAAACTATAATGGGGTTCGATATTCGTTCGAATAGTCGAATATTGAGCGCCTATTCGAAACGAATATCGAATATTTTACTGTTCGCTCATCTCTAGTGGTTATACTTCTATTTTTATCCAAATACTGCCATACTAGCAGCACACATATACTGCTCACAGTTATATACACTCATTGCTAAAATAAAGCAACTGAAGGGTAGTCTCAGGGACTTCAGTTCCTGGGAGCATGTTTGTATTAGGACTCATAAATATGGTCGTATTATGGATATGTACAAGGTCCAAATTTTATATAGCTGTATCATGGCATTCAGAAAAATGTCTGAGGCTTTATTGTACTGTGTCTCTGCATAGATACAACTTCATGCAAAGTTTTCCTCTATCGAATTTCATAAACAAATATATTTTAGCATACTTCATCAAATGTTCTATTACAGAGGTTTTCTCCTATAGGGAAAATCTAGCATAATATGGTGCAGCACTGGGGTATCATAAAAAGCATATGCAATGCTTTGAGACTCTGTGTGCCATAGGGTCAGTTCACACAGAGTTTTTTGGCTGTGGATTTTGACGTGGAATCCGCTTCCCTCCGATTAGGCCCATTCATTTGGACCTAATCTGGAGCAGAATGCCACAACAGGATGCCGTACACTGCATCGGCATCCCGTCGCGGCTAGCCGCGCGTAATGTTCACACCGTGCAAATTCCGCCGTGTGAACATACCCTAAAGAGTCGTTCCACAAGTCTCTGCCATATGCATGAGGTCTTTATCTCATTTTTACACCTCAAACACTGGAACCCAACCTTTCTTTCTGCAGTTCCAGTCCTTGAGAACGGCTCTCAAACTCATAGCTTTAATAGTTGTAATTTTGCAATATTTATTGAAAATGCTAGAACCTCTATTCATGCACAGTATGCTAAAGGAGTATTTCCATCTCAAGGATCTTATCTATACTACTAGCTTATGTAAACTGAAGAGTTTTCCTAAATACATTGCTTTAGCAATGCTGCATTGTTTGCCTGCTATATTAAATTATTTGCCCCCCTACATTATTTACACAGCGTTTCCACGGAGCATGGCCTGTCTGGTAATACAGGATAAATGACATCAGTCACTGCTCTCTGAGGGGTTGAGTGCTCTCACTGTTATTTTCAGCTCTGCAGGCAGAACAATCAGTTCAGCTAATTGCAGTTTGCTGATAAAGCCTTGTCTGTTATCTCTATATGTAAACACAAATATAACAATTCTCTCCTGCAGCATGTAAGTTTGCTTTTCTCTCCAAAACTGTGTAATGTACTCCATTTACTGTGAATATTATATAATCTGCATTTATATTATATTTTTAGTAATCATAATAAATAATCTCTCATGGCAAAGTCTACAATTCAGAGTCCAAAATCTGGTACTTTGTAGTGTCCTGCTCAGCAATTTGGGGGTAGTCGGCTTTAATTGTTTGATGAAGAATGTAGGAAGTGAGAAGGAGAGACAGTAGGCAAAGCTGCTGAAACAGGGAGATGGGTAAACCCCTTTAAGACATGGTAATCACTTACTTTGTAAATCTCTTGTAATCCATCTAAACTTCTATTCCACCACAGACAAGTTTCATTAAATGTTTGCTCTTTTGTAGAATTTTCCATTTCTGAGGAACAAAATGTGATAATAAGCACAAATCCTTTTTGTATATGAAGTTTATTCCTGTTTAGAGATGAGCGAACACATCCTGTTCTGTTAAGAGTTTTTTTCAAAATTTTAGGTATTTTAGAGATGTTTTCTTGTCTTATGCCATTATTTAAAGATTGTTTACCTGACACAAGATGAGATACAGAAAATGGATACAAATACATAGGATGGATGTTCATCCTCTGAACATGAATAAAACTGTAGCCATTTACTAACTGCAAACAATAACATGAGTGCAACTATACTGATAGCAGTCAGAGGATTTGCTATGGAGCCTAAATATTTGGAGGGTGCGGGAAAATCGAGTGCAGTAATGTAGTAATGTTATTCCTTTATTTGAGTACAAGCAAACTGTTGACTCTTCAACCTGGCACTTGGTTCTTGCCTTATTATCATTATTATATTATACTTTTGCTTTAGATGTTGCACATAAAAATACTTATGGTACTTCCTATAACTAAGATTGACCAAACACCTATCCACTAAACTCTCCTTTGGCTTATAGCTATCTCCCTTGACCCCCTTACACATGCAAGCCTAGTCCATCCAAGTATGCATGAGTTGTGCATGAGAAAAGGAAACCAAGACCCTGCAGGACAACTATGGTAGTGACCTATCTAATTCAGAACAAGAGAATGAAATTCTAAAATTCAGTTACTGTCTCCTTTTACATCTGCAGTCAGGGGAGAGGCCCCTGGGAGACCCCCACACAAATTAGCTGGTCTGCTGTTCTTGACAACTTTAATCTTGTGAGTATCATCAGTATAACAGCAAGATATCTGTTTGTTAAGGTCAACAGAACCAGATGAAAATTGGTGAAGGCTCAGGGGCAAAGAATTTTGGGAAGAATCACTCCCCTTTTTTAATCAGTGCTATTCTGCGGCCGCTCTTACGCATTAAGGCCAAGGTACAATGAAGCTTTACAAAAAAAAAAAAAACTGAAAAAAGTGCAGAGAAGACACAAGCATTTTTGTTGTTAAGTTCATTCCCAAGTGAAAGGTCATCACTTCAAATCGTGAAAAATCCATGAAGAAGATTTCCCAAGAAAAGAGTAACAGAATTATCCAGCTCATTCTCAAACCACATCATGTGAGTGTCCTGAAGTCCGTCCATCCATTCAAAAGCCAAGAGGTGTATGTTCAGGTAAAATATCAGCGTCAGCTCATCACATGGTCTATCAGTTCTGGTGTGACAAACATGTCAGTGGAGGTGGCTCATATGCTTCATAATAGTGAGATCAGAGACGTCCATGCAAACACTGCAAAGTGTGTTACACAAGTCTGGAATGGTGGCCCAAAAAAGGTGAAGAACCCTTGGCCTGAGTTTGCAAAAAAGTATGAAAAGTGGACAGTAGAATATTGGAAGTGGGTGATTTGGAATGATGAGACAAAAGTCAATGGAATGGGCTCTGACTGCAAATGGGGAAGGGAAAAGGGGCTAACAGATTGAGAAACTGACAAAAATGTCAAGTTTGGTGAGGAAGCCTGATGATATGGGGCTGTTTCATAGTCAAAAACCTTCAGTACTTGACCAGAATCGATGGTGGTCTCAATGCTGATCTACATGTGAGTACTCTACAAGAGGAGTTCATACGTTCGCGTACTATGGGTATGAAAGGGATGAAATAGTGTTCTAGCAAGACAATAACCCGAAGCATACTTTGAGATTAGCAAAGAAATGGTTCAATGATAATGAAATATAGGTGCTGGATTGGCCCCCACAGTCCCCAGATGTCAACCCAATCGAAGACTTGTGAATAGAACTGAAGAAAAAGCCGTATTCTTATCAGTATACACCAACATTGGGAACATGTAGAAGAGATCTGAGATTATATTTTGGTCAAGAAATGCTTGAATCTGATCGAGAGCATACCCAGAAGGATTGAGGCAGTATTGAGAGTCAGAGGATTTATAAAATAATAAAAATTTTAATTTAGATTTTTAGGAGAGTTTGAAGCTGTAGTGGATGATGAGATACAGTCCTATGAAAAAGTTTGGGCACCCCTATAAATCTTAATCATTTTTAGTTCTAAATATTTTGGTGTTTGCAACAGCCATTTCAGTTTGATATATCTAATAACTGATGGACACAGTAATATTTCAGGATTGAAATGAGGTTTATTGTACTAACAGAAAATGTGCAATATGCATTAAACCAAAATTTGACTGGTGCAAAAGTATGGGCACCTCAACAGAAAAGTGACATTAATATTTGGTAGATCCTCCTTTTGCAAAGATAACAGCCTCTAGTCACTTCCTGTAGCTTTTAATCAGTTCCTGGATCCTGGATGAAGGTATTTTGGACCATTCCTCTTTACAAAACAATTCAAGTTCAGTTAAGTTTGATGGTCGCCGAGCATGGACAGCCCGCTTCTAATCATCCCACAGATGTTCAATGATATTCAGGTCTGGGGACTGGGATGGCCATTCCAGAACATTGTAATTGTTCCTCTGCATGAATGCCTGAGTTGATTTGGAGCGGTGTTTTGGATCATTGTCATGCTTTAATATCCATCCCCGGCTTAACTTCAACTTCGTCACTGATTCTTGAACATTATTCTCAAGAATCTGCTGATACTGAGTGCTATCCATGCGACCCTCAACTTTAACAAGATTCCCGTTGCCAGCATTGGCCACATAGCCCCAAAGCATGATGGAACCTCCACCAAATTTTACAGTGTGTAGCAAGTGTTTTTCTTGGAATGCTGTTTTTTTTGGACACCATGCATAACGCCTTTTTGTATGACCAAACAACTCAATCTTTGTTTCATCAGTCCACAGGACCTTCTTCCAAAATGAAGCTGGCTTGTCCAAATACGCTTTTTCATACCTCAGGTGACTCTGTTTGTGGCGTGCTTGCAGAAACGACTTCTTTCTCATCACTCTCCCATACAGCTTCTCCTTGTGCAAAGTGCGCTGTATTGTTGACCGATGCACAGTGACACCATCTGCAGCAAGATGATGCTGCAGCTCTTTGGAGGTGGTCTGTGGATTGTCCTTGACTGTTCTCACCATTCTTCTTCTCTGCCTTTCTGATATTTTTCTTGGCTTGCCACTTCTGGGCTTAACAAGAACTGTCTCTGTGGTCTTCCATTTCCTTACTATGTTCCTCACAGTGGAAACTAACAGGTTAAATCTCTGAGACAACTTTTTGTATCCTTCCCCTGAACAACTATGTGGAACAATCTTTGTTTTCAGATCATTTGAGAGTTGTTTTGAGTAGCCCATGATGCCACTCTTCAGAGGAGATTCAAATAGGAGAACAACTTGCAATTGGCCACCTTAAATACCTTTTCTCATGATTGGATACACCTGGCTATGAAGTTCAAAGCTCAGTGAGGTTACAAAACCGATTTTGTGCTTCAGTAAGTCAGTAAAAAAAAGTAGTTAGGAGTATTCAAATCAATAAAATGATAAGGGTGCCCATACTTTTGCACCGGTCAAATTTTGGTTTAATGCATATTGCACATTTTCTGTTAGTACAATAAACCTCATTTCAATCCAGAAATATTACTGTGTCCATCAGTTATTAGATATATCAAACTGAAATGGCTGTTGCAAACACCAAAATATTTAGAACTAAAAATGATTAAGATTAATAGGGGTGCCCAAACTTTTTCATAGGACTGTATGGAGCATGAAAGTCAAAAGTTCAAAACATTGTTACTAGAGATGAGCGAACACTAAAATGTTCGAGGTTCGAAATTCGATTCGAACAGCCGCTCACTGTTCGAGTGTTCGAATGGGTTTCGAACCCCATTATAGTCTATGGGGAACATAAACTCGTTAAGGGGGAAACCCAAATTCGTGTCTGGAGGGTCACCAAGTCCACTATGACACCCCAGGAAATGATACCAACACCCTGGAATGACACTGGGACAGCAGGGGAAGCATGTCTGGGGGCATAAAAGTCACTTTATTTCATGGAAATCCCTGTCAGTTTGCGATTTTCGCAAGCTAACTTTTCCCCATAGAAATGCATTGGCCAGTGCTGATTGGCCAGAGTACGGAACTCGACCAATCAGCGCTGGCTCTGCTGGAGGAGGCGGAGTCTAAGATCGCTCCACACCAGTCTCCATTCAGGTCCGACCTTAGACTCCGCCTCCTCCGGCAGAGCCAGCGCTGATTGGCCGAAGGCTGGCCAATGCATTCCTATGCGAATGCAGAGACTTAGCAGTGCTGAGTCAGTTTTGCTCAACTACACATCTGATGCACACTCGGCACTGCTACATCAGATGTAGCAATCTGATGTAGCAGAGCCGAGGGTGCACTAGAACCCCTGTGCAAACTCAGTTCACGCTAATAGAATGCATTGGCCAGCGCTGATTGGCCAATGCATTCTATTAGCCCGATGAAGTAGAGCTGAATGTGTGTGCTAAGCACACACATTCAGCACTGCTTCATCACGCCAATACAATGCATTAGCCAGTGCTGATTGGCCAGAGTACGGAATTCGGCCAATCAGCGCTGGCCAATGCATTCTATTAGCCCGATGAAGTAGAGCTGAATGTGTGTGCTAAGCACTTGAACCCTTGTGCACCCTCGGCTCTGCTACATCAGAGCCGAGGGTGCGCTTGAACCCTTGTGCAGCCTCGGCTCTGCTACATCAGAGCCGAGGGTGCGCTTGAACCCTTGTGCACACTCTGCTTCATCAAGATAATAGAATGCATTGGTCAGCGCTGATTGGCCAATGCATTCTATTAGCCCGATGAAGTAGAGCTGAATGTGTGTGCTAAGCACACACATTCAGCACTGCTTCATCACGCCAATACAATGCATTAGCCAGTGCTGATTGGCCAGAGTACGGAATTCGGCCAATCAGCGCTGGCTCTGCTGGAGGAGGCGGAGTCTAAGGTCGGACCTGAATGGAGACTGGTGTGGAGCGATCTTAGACTCCGCCTCCTCCAGCAGAGCCAGCGCTGATTGGTCGAGTTCCGTACTCTGGCCAATCAGCGCTGGCCAATGCATCCCTATGGGAAAAAGTTTATCTCACAAAAATCACAATTACACACCCGATAGAGCCCCAAAAAGTTATTTTTAATAACATTCCCCCCTAAATAAAGGTTATCCCTAGCTATCCCTGCCTGTACAGCTATCCCTGTCTCATAGTCACAAAGTTCACATTCTCATATGACCCGGATTTGAAATCCACTATTCGTCTAAAATGGAGGTCACCTGATTTCGGCAGCCAATGACTTTTTCCAATTTTTTTCAATGCCCCCGGTGTCGTAGTTCCTGTCCCACCTCCCCTGCGCTGTTATTGGTGCAAAAAAGGCGCCAGGGAAGGTGGGAGGGGAATCGAATTTTGGCGCACTTTACCACGCGGTGTTCGATTCGATTCGAACATGGCGAACACCCTGATATCCGATCGAACATGTGTTCGATAGAACACTGTTCGCTCATCTCTAATTGTTACCCTTTTGCTCATCAGTTTATGACGTAACTAAGGAAGGGGTTATATCATATGAATATCCAAAACAAGAGAAGGATGATCCAGCAAATCATTTCCCAAATAAAACAATTTCTTTCTTCTTTGTCTTTATTTTATTGAAAAATGTCCATTAAAACACAAATGTATGCCAAGGAAAAAAAGGAGTTCAGACGTGAAACAGAACAGACTGACGCGTTTCGAACTAAACGTTCTTAGTCATAGTCTGAAGTTACTGAGGCTGGATAACCCTTATAAACCTTGTAGCGCATGTGTGAATAATCAACACAATTACAAAAACGGCAACAATGACATATACGTAAATCTGGAACACACAGAAAAAACGCACATAGAGTGAATAAAATTGTAACAACTTACAACACACAAAAAGAAAATAAATAAATTATAAAGAAAAAAATAATAAAAACATGAACATGGATGTAGATATTTCTAGTCTTTTGGGAAAGAAAGAAGGAGGAAGCAAGCTACAAGAATTATTCCAACACTGTTAATTAACCAAGCAATAATCACTCCGCATGTAACAAAATATCTGAGCTCAAAGCATAATATGTATTATATGCGATACCGCATCAACATACTAGTAGCATTAACATGCCTGTGGCAAGTAAAATATCGGTGTTAAGGGTTAACCTACCACACCGATTATACCATATAGCAGTTTACATTAACGTCATTTAGGAGCTATACACCCATAATATAAACATAATATATAAGGAACAACAGCCTTATCATTATCTCCAAATCATTTCATGAAGTATTTATCAGATGTTTCTATGGAATTTTTTTAAAAATTATCAAGGACTTCCTTAAAAAGTACGAAGTCGTTGTAGCTAAATTTGTTAAATCCTATTATTATGTCAAGCATGACATCGTAGAGATCTCTATTTGAGTCTCTGTTGAAAAACTTCTATTGAAAAATTCTATTGAAAAATTCTATCGAAAAATGTGCATGCGTGAAATCTTTATTGAAAATGCGCAAGCGCAACTGATGTATCCCATGATTCCCTTAACAAAAATGGCTCCAGAGGGATCGTATCTGAAAAATGCGCATGCGCCAACACGCAACCAACAGCAGAACCGGACTACTCAACACCACAGTAAGTTATATTACAACCAATGAATTTGCAATCACTCAATGCGTGTAAGTGACAGATTCCTGAGTTAATAGCATATGTTAATAATATATGTCACATTTATGACTATGACTTTGATAAATAAACATCTAAAGGCATGTAAAAATGCATGCACACTAGGTAATTGGTTAAACCATATGCTATTGTTCCTATAAAAAGATGTCCATTAGATGTATAAAAAGGGTAATGTTAATAAATGTATGCAAGATCGTTCCTTCTGTTTAAACCATGGGGTGAGCGTGTATTTAATTTCAAGATCCATGACGCTTCCCTAAGTCTCAGGGAGCGCTCACGGTTACCCCCTCTGAGTGGTTTCTTAACTTGGTCTATTGCCTTAAAACGAAAACTGCCTAAATTTCCACCATGTATGTTAATAAAATGTTGTGAAACCCCTGTGCTCTTATTACAGTTACTATTAGTGATACTGTAAAGATGTTCCGCAATTCTGGTTTTTAAAGTGCGCGTGGTACACCCTACGTAATCTAAATCACAAACCACGCAAGATACCATATATATTACATAGGAGCTAGAACAATTGAAGAAACCATTAATGTGGAACTCACGATTTCGAAATCGTGAGTTCCACATTAATGGTTTCTTCAATTGTTCTAGCTCCTATGTAATATATATGGTATCTTGCGTGGTTTGTGATTTAGATTACGTAGGGTGTACCACGCGCACTTTAAAAACCAGAATTGCGGAACATCTTTACAGTATCACTAATAGTAACTGTAATAAGAGCACAGGGGTTTCACAACATTTTATTAACATACATGGTGGAAATTTAGGCAGTTTTCGTTTTAAGGCAATAGACCAAGTTAAGAAACCACTCAGAGGGGGTAACCGTGAGCGCTCCCTGAGACTTAGGGAAGCGTCATGGATCTTGAAATTAAATACACGCTCACCCCATGGTTTAAACAGAAGGAACGATCTTGCATACATTTATTAACATTACCCTTTTTATACATCTAATGGACATCTTTTTATAGGAACAATAGCATATGGTTTAACCAATTACCTAGTGTGCATGCATTTTTACATGCCTTTAGATGTTTATTTATCAAAGTCATAGTCATAAATGTGACATATATTATTAACATATGCTATTAACTCAGGAATCTGTCACTTACACGCATTGAGTGATTGCAAATTCATTGGTTGTAATATAACTTACTGTGGTGTTGAGTAGTCCGGTTCTGCTGTTGGTTGCGTGTTGGCGCATGCGCATTTTTCAGATACGATCCCTCTGGAGCCATTTTTGTTAAGGGAATCATGGGATACATCAGTTGCGCTTGCGCATTTTCAATAAAGATTTCACGCATGCACATTTTTCGATAGAATTTTTCAATAGAATTTTTCAATAGAAGTTTTTCAACAGAGACTCAAATAGAGATCTCTACGATGTCATGCTTGACATAATAATAGGATTTAACAAATTTAGCTACAACGACTTCGTACTTTTTAAGGAAGTCCTTGATAATTTTTAAAAAAATTCCATAGAAACATCTGATAAATACTTCATGAAATGATTTGGAGATAATGATAAGGCTGTTGTTCCTTATATATTATGTTTATATTATGGGTGTATAGCTCCTAAATGACGTTAATGTAAACTGCTATATGGTATAATCGGTGTGGTAGGTTAACCCTTAACACCGATATTTTACTTGCCACAGGCATGTTAATGCTACTAGTATGTTGATGCGGTATCGCATATAATACATATTATGCTTTGAGCTCAGATATTTTGTTACATGCGGAGTGATTATTGCTTGGTTAATTAACAGTGTTGGAATAATTCTTGTAGCTTGCTTCCTCCTTCTTTCTTTCCCAAAAGACTAGAAATATCTACATCCATGTTCATGTTTTTATTATTTTTTTCTTTATAATTTATTTATTTTCTTTTTGTGTGTTGTAAGTTGTTACAATTTTATTCACTCTATGTGCGTTTTTTCTGTGTGTTCCAGATTTACGTATATGTCATTGTTGCCGTTTTTGTAATTGTGTTGATTATTCACACATGCGCTACAAGGTTTATAAGGGTTATCCAGCCTCAGTAACTTCAGACTATGACTAAGAACGTTTAGTTCGAAACGCGTCAGTCTGTTCTGTTTCACGTCTGAACTCCTTTTTTTCCTTGGCATACATTTGTGTTTTAATGGACATTTTTCAATAAAATAAAGACAAAGAAGAAAGAAATTGTTTTATTTGGGAAATGATTTGCTGGATCATCCTTCTCTTGTTTTGGATATTCTTTTGAAGTTATTTCCTGGGTCGGAGGAAATTTGGAGTTCCTGGCAACTTTCCCATCCAAGGAATCGTGAGTGAGTCCTATTATATACACTCTTTAGTGCTGCATTGTGGGCTGTGTTTCCCTTCCCTCTTTTTTTCCCTTTGTTATGGACGTTATATCATATGGGTTGGCAATACAAGGGGATTATACCATGTGGAGGGTGGGCAATGGGGAGTTATATCATATGGGGATTGGGGTACAATCAAAATATTGCTATGGGGCCCCATGGTTCCTAGTTACCCCCCTTGATAAATGTCAATTGCAGTGAAACAATACAAATTATCAGTCATCTGCTAAACAGAGCTGGTTGTGTTGGAAGGGTAAAACACTAGCAATATCCTACTGATATGTCATAAAAGCAATGGTATCGTCTGTAAATATTTATTTCTAAGTTTTTTTTCCTATGATACTGTTCAGTGTGGGGCTTTATGTGTTTTGTTATGTATTTAACGTTATTACATGTCTAGATTCCTGCATTATATTCTTGAACTTGAATATACAGTATGTTCCACGGTTGCAGAAAATGCACCAAACTGAATAAATGTGCACATCCACAAATAAATCACTTTTTGGAGATTTAGAAATGCGTTGAGGCTTACATACTTACCATCACGTGTTATATTTATATAAGCATATGCAGACAGTTCTGTGGATGGCTCTGTAATATTAACAAAGTATTCTGCAGCAAAAGGTAAATCCAGACAGAGCACTGGAGTAACTTTGTCTGTGCTGAAGTTAAACATTATGCTCGGAAGTAAACCACCAGAAGACCAAGCCCTTCCTTGGATAAACACCTACAGAAGAATGATATACTGCATGTTACACCATTGAAAATATGATATAAATTCTACCACATGTGAAACACCTACTTTGCACTGATTTTACGTGGGCACATAATTCACACAAGTGGAAATATAATATACTACTATTATGTATATACTTAAACTAACTAGCCTATAGCTCCATTCCACTCCCAGTATAGAATATTACTTTTGTGTTTTGTTGGGATGAAGGAGTGCATCTTCTATTAGGAAAGAGGAAATCTTCGGATACCAATACTGATGGGGGGGTCACAATTTTGTCAAATATATCATCCCATCAATGTGTGTTGACTGGTGCTTATGTGCATCTGCCTATGACACAGGTTGATACAAACTACTTGGCGGAGGAACTCCTTACAATTTCATTGATTATTCATTGAATCTCTTTGGATTCATGTTCCTTGCTTTATTAGGGACTGTACTCCCCCCCCCCCCCCCCTACTCCAAGGAAAAGTAGTGAGAGAAACAAGGCAAAGAATGCACATGGGACAGATTTCAGTGCAGGATTTCACGCAAAGGAGGTAAAATCCATTAATAAGGTAAGATTACTTATTATTGTCACAAATACAGCCAGAAAATCAAAAAGAAAGATTGGTTAGGCTTAAAGTCAGTTCTGACAGTGACGTCAGAACCAAATACAGCAGGTGCTAAAGTATTTGGACTTTCACATAGATACACCCACCCTTTACTTACTGTATACATTTCTTTGGATGTTGCTGATGATGAGCTCCGTGTCCATGTTAAACATGTGTCATTCAATACTACAATGTCACCAAATGTTTGTTTTACTGGTAAATAAAAACAGATATGTTGTTCATTTTCATGGAAACTTCACTGTCTCATCTAACTTCATAGATAAGTGTCTTTTGACATGAGGAACTTGAAATACCCCCTCCAAAACTCCTCAGCTGTGTCACATGATCAGCAATAAGACTCCTTAGCTGACACTGAGATTTATTAATAGTTTCTAAGGGTGCATTCACATGGAGGAAAATGGTGAGGAATTTGGTGTGGAATTTCAGCGTTGAAAAAAAAGCCTTCCATTGACTTCAATGGGTTCTGCTAACTTTTTATTCTTCTAGCAGAAAAAAAAGCTAGCAGAACCCATTGAAGTCAATGGGAGGCTTTATTTCAGCACTGAAATTCCGCACCAAATTCCTCACCATTTTCCTCCGTGTGAATGGACCCTAAGTTTTATACAGTCTGTAATTTGCTGTTTGATAAATGTTGTTAAAGTGTCTGGCCTGACATTACATATTAGATGGCATAGTCATTTTGTTGCATTTGTGGAGGCATCACATATTAAACTCAGATAAATCACGCCGCCGCTATTCGTACAAATTGTAAATGTGTCTAAAAAGTATCTTAAACACTTGACAAATGTGGTAAACAGTAGAGATGAGCAAGTAGTATTCGATCAAGTACTACTAGCTGTTCGAAGTTAAGATTCGATGCAGAACCAACGTTGATTGGCAGAATGCTATACATTGCCAGTCAATGCTGGTTCTTCTCTTACCTTTAGAAGTCTTCTCCCTGCGCAGCATCGCAGCTTCCCCGCGGCGTCTTTCGGCTCTGAATTCACTCTGCCAGGCATCGGGCCTGGGCAGAGCTGACTGCGCATGGCTGCTTGTAGTGCGGGCATGTGCAGTCGGCTCTGCCCAGGCCCGATGCCTAGAAGAGTGAATTCAAGGCCGGAAGAGGACGTGGGGATGCTGCGCAGAGAGAAAAATCCAGCCCGACCTTCACTCATGGACTTGGTAAGTAGAATTTGATCGAATGTTGCGTACCCCTGAAACGAGCATTTCCCCCCATAGACTATAATGGGGTTCGAAACTCGTTCGAACAGTCGAACAGTGTGCGGCTGTTCGACTCGGATTTCGAACCCCGAACATTTTAGTGTTTGCTCATCTCTAGTAAACAGCATGTTAGAAAGTTTTTGGCACACACTATAACAGAATTCTTTCACATTTTGCATGGTAAATCTCCCCCAGTGTTTTATCTGTGGACAAGAAGTCAGTTTCTCTATTCATTTCTGAAATTGTCAATGTAAGTCTTATAATGAGAATGAATAAAGAGAGTTGATCAGCCCCAGAGACCAGGGGCGGATCCAGGGCCGGGCGAGCCGGGCAACCGCCCGGGGCCCCGCACTTAGCGGGGCCCCGCGGCGCGGCCGGGACCTAACAAAATGGTCCCGGTCGGCATGTCCTGACTCCAACTGAGCTCAGCGTTAAAGCAGGAGCTGACAGCTCCTGCTTTAAACGCCTATGTATTTCAGCTCATCGGCGGTAGGACGCCGATGAGCTGAATGCATAGGCGTTTAAAGCCGGAGCTGTCACAGCTCAGCTCCTGCTTTAACGCTGAGCTCCGGCCTCCGGCATTTGTAGCCGCGATGTGATGACGTCATCACATCGCGGCTACAATATGTGTATGAGGGAGAGAGCTGCGAGGGAACGAGGAATGGTGAGTGTGTGTGTGAGTGAGTGAGAACGGCATGACACTGGGGCAGATGGAGGAGGGAGAACGGCATGGCAGTGGGGCAGATGGAGGGGGAGAACGGCATGACACTGGGGCAGATGAAGGGGGAGAACGGCATGACACTGGGGCAGATGAAGAGGGGGAGAATGGCATGACACTAGGGCAGATGGAGGGGGGAGAATGGCATGACACTGGAGCAGATGGAGGGGGGAGAATGGCATGACACTGGGGCAGATGAAGGGGGGAGAATGGCATGACACTGGGGCAGATAGAGGGGGAGAGAACAGCATGACACTGGGGCAGATGGAGGGGGGAGAACGGCATGACACTGGGGTAAATGGAGGGGGGAGAACGGCATGACACTGGGGCAGATGGAGGGGGGGAGAACAGCATGACACTGGGGCAGATGAAGGGGGGGGGGAACAGCATGACACTGGGGCAGATGGAGGGGGAGAACGGCATGACACTGGGGCAGATGGAGGGGGGAGAACTGCATGACACTGGGGCAGATAGAGGGGGGGAGAACAGCATGACACTGGGGCAGATGGAGGGGGAGAATGGCATGACACTGGGGCAGATGAAGGGGGGAGAACGGCATGACACTGGGGCAAATCCAATGCAATCTTTTTTTTACAGAATGCAATACAGCGGTATAGAAATCTTAATGAAAATCTGCACCAATGCTACAGAAATTCAGCGGTTTATGAACTTAAACTTATCCATCTATTGGTTTGTGTTGTCCTTCATATAGTTGAGTGTTTGGTCACAACAGATCAGGTACTTTCTGCTGAAATCCTCTAAAATTTGGGGATATTTTTGCTGTCAACTCTGTAATAGATCTGTATATATCTGACAGCAAGAAAAAAGCACACATTTACATAAGACATCCCCGTTCTTTGACTCCCTGGCCAAGTGCCTTACAGTGTCATTACAGTAAACATGAAACACTATAAAATGGCCAATAAAATCAAAGGTTGTCCTTGTAATGCACGTATACATGTTGCCTGCAGTGTCCGTAGAACAGACATCTTTATAGTACAGCTTTGTTCAGAAGACATTTTACAAAATGGATTCCACTTGGGCAAATAAACACATCTTCATATTACTATTATTATTAACCCCTTAAGGACCAGGCCATTTTTTGGTTTCGCAATTTCGTTTTTCCCTCCTCACATTTCAAGAGCCATAACTTTTTCATTTTTCAGTTCACAAAGTCACATTATGGCTTATTGTTTGCGGGACAAATTGTACTTTGTAATGGCACCATTCAATATGCTGTGCAATGTACTGGGAAGCTGGAAAAAAATTCAGAATG
Organism: Leptodactylus fuscus; assembly: GCF_031893055.1. NCBI lineage: Eukaryota > Metazoa > Chordata > Amphibia > Anura > Leptodactylidae > Leptodactylus > Leptodactylus fuscus. The sequence continues at coordinate 184,133,683 of NC_134265.1, forward strand.
AGGTGCAATTGGAGAAACAATGCATTTGCGCCATTTTCTTATGGGTTTAATTTTTACAGCGTTCACTGTTTGGTACAAATGACATGTTACCTGTGTTCTACGTGTCAGTACGAACGCGGTGATACCAAATTTATATAGTATTTGAAATGTTTTGATACTTTTAAAAAAAATGATAAACTTTGCAAAATAGAAAAAAAAAATTTGTGTCATCATGTTCTAACACCTGTAACTTTTTCATATTTCCATGTATGGATCTGGTTGTGGTGTCTTTTTATGCGGGACAAGATGACGTTTCTATTGATACCATTTGGGGAAAGATCTGATGGTTTGATCACTTTTTATTCAATTTTTTATAGGAGGCAAAGTGTTGAAAAAAACGCTTTTTGGCTGTTTTTATTTTTTTTGCCGCTACGCCGTTCGCAGTACGGGATAAATGTTTTAATATTCTAATAGTTCGGGCATTTTGGAGCGCGGGGATACCTAATATGTTTATGCTTAATGTTCTTTAATTACTTTTATAGCTAATCTAGGGAAAGGGGGGTGATTTGAACTTTTATATTTTTTTTATTTTTTTAATACTTTTAAAAACTTTTTTTTTTCTTCTGTTACATTTATGATCAGACCCCTTAGGAACCTTGAAACCTAGGGGGTCTGATCGCTCATACTATTCACTGCAATACTACAGTATTGCAGTGAATAGCAAAATCGTAGCACTTCTATTAGACGATGCCTCTGGCATCGTCTAATAGAACTGGTGCAGAGACAAGCCTGGAAGCCTTCAATAGGCTTCCGGCTGTCAAAGCAACCAATCACCGCCCTCATGTGACGTTCAGGAGGGCGGTGATCGGTGAAACATGGCGGCGCCCGTGCCGCCGGCGCCGTTTACACACTGCGGTCACGTTTGACCGCAGTGTGTAAAGGGTTAACAGCAGCGATCGGCTCGGGCACCGACCGCTGCTGTTATTGGCAGGTCCTGGCTGTATGATACAGCCGGCATCTGCCGTGTATGGAGCGAGCTCAGCGTGTGAGCTCGCTCCATACATCCCCATGCGACCCATGACGTACAGTTACGTCAAGGGTCGCTAAGGGGTTAATATTATTAGGGCAGCTCTTCTTTTTCAAACAACACTGGACTTTGGCAACTGTCACCCCATGGAGGTGACATTCAGAGAGAGCAGCTTCAGCAGCCAAAACACATCCCCAAATCGTATTGCTACAACGCCCTGGCTTTGTAATGGCACCAGGCACAGACACAGAACCTCTTATTACAACAGCCGACCTAATAAACACTTTACTTTAGGATATTTTCAGGTATATCTGAACTTTGAGGCTAAGGCCCCACATTTCCGAAATGCAGCTTTATTTGTTGCAGATTTTGCTGCAGTTTTTTGAGCCAAAGTCAAAAATGGCTACAAAAGGAATGAGATATATAGAAAGTTATTATACTTCTCCCCACTGCTCAATCCACTCCTAGCTTTGGCTCAAAAAAAAACCGAAGCAAAATATGAAACAAAAAATGCCGCATTTCTGCAATGTGGGGCCTCAGCCTAAGACTGAAGCCCCACATTGCAGAAACGCAGCTTTTTTATTGCAGATTTTGTTGTGGTATTCTGAGCCAAAGCTAGGAGTGGATTGAGCAGAAGGGACACATGTAAGAACTCCCTATATATTTCCCATTCCTTTTTCTAGCCATTCTTGTCTTTGGCTCAAAAAACCGCACCAAAATCTACAACAAAAAAAGCTGAGTTTCTTGCTGGCCCTCAGAAATACAGTAACATTCCTGTTCACACAAGAGGTGTATCAAGCTTAGACAGGATCAAAGTTACTGCTGTAGTTCATTCCACTGGCTTTGGGGACAAGCCCAGATCCACTACTGGACTCACACAGTCACGTGGAATTTATGAGTAGCTGAAAATCCAGACAGAACTTAACTCCCAAAAAGGACAGGAAAAATTATGATATACTGTATAAAAAAAAACTTTCCAGCTCCAGTGTGAGTAGGCTATACCCTTGGCAATGCAAAAAGATACAGCACAGCTTATAGACCCAAAGGAATTCTGACTGTGGGGGAATCGCACTGTCTTGTTCTTCATATAAGCTGGTTTTACCAGCCTCAAAATTCTGCCAGGCAACAGACTCCTAGCATCATAGTTATTGTAATCATTATAGGACTGCACGTAGCAGGTACAACTGAAACGGTCATGTGAAAACAGCCTTATCCAGAATGTACTAGAACTAGAAGAAGTGGAACATTGACTCTGCAGTGGCAGTTAAAGTGACAGTAGTTTACCAATATGCAGTGCAATTGTAAGGGGGCGTTCACACTACCGTCGGTGTCCGACAGCTAGTGTCCGCTCAAAATCTTGCGCGGACATTAGCAACGGACACTAGCTGTGTCCATGACATTTTGTATTGATTTAAATGGAGATCGGGTGCGTTCTTTTACTGTCCGTGCCTGTCTGTAACTGTCCGTTCCCAAAGATGTCCGACTTTTCAAGCGGACAGCAAAACCCGACGGTAGTGTGAACGCTCCCTAAGTCATCAACATTAGAATCAGCGAACCATGCCATAAACTGAAAACCAAAACACGCATAAGGGAAGAGTTATTACATTAAAGTTGCAACTTTTATATACGCCAGCTACAATCTGGCATTTATTTTCCTCCAGGCTCACAACCCTGAGGACAGTGCGCTTTATTGTTAGACTACTCAGAATAACTAATCACAATACTGAATAAAGGGGACAAATTATGGTAACCACTGCCAGTCTCTCTGATTTGTGGGTAATGGAATTACCAGAAGTAACTACTGCACTAACACCCCAAAAAAGACAGCTTGTACTAGCCTATTGCTTAAAATAAGATGTATTTATTAATCCAAGTTGGGCATATTTTGTTAAAGGTTTTCTTTAAGACAGCTTCATAAATTGGCCTTAACTCATTTACTTACAGTGAAAAAGACTATTTGTGAATAAATGGTTACCTACTAGATGTTTTCATAGTTATATTCAGCTGAATGGCTGGAAGATCAGGAGAGACAAGCACTATAGAAACTGTGTAGTTAGTGTTAGAAAGAAGATCCAAGCATAGAACTGGATTCTCATTGTCTGTAGTGTAATTTAATGTCTTCTTGTCAACAAAGTCTTTGTCGTTCCACCTAATTCCGTATATGCTGAACTGTTGTAACAGAAAAACAAACAAAGCTGGTGAAGTGATCCTAACATTTATTCTTTGGCGCCATTATATATACAGGTCAACAGCCAAGGCTTACCATATATAAAATCTCCCAACCAAATATATCGCTACTTTTGTACCATTGCAGACACGTTTCATTTAAAATGGTGAGGCCACTGATAAGATCTTCTTTCACTGAAAAGAAATGATGCTTTTATACTTTAAACCACATTTATGCTATATATAATGTAGAAAAACAAGGCCAATAAAGTAGTTGTGCACGCTGCTCCATTCATTAAAATGGGAGTACCAACGATGACCAAAGTAAGGCTCTGTTCTCACGGAGTGACGCACCGCTCATTTAGACACGTATACATGTGTCCGAGCGCGGCGCTTCAAAACAGATCCCATTGATTTCAATGGGTGCCGGCTTACGCGCACTACACATTGAAATCAATGGGAGGCTTTGTAACTCATTGATTTCAATGAGTTACGCACATAAGCCGGCACCCATTGAAATCAATGTGATCTGTTTTGAAGTGCCGCGCTCTGACACGTCTATACGTGTCTAAATGATTGGAGCGTCACTCCATGAGAACAGAGCCTTAAGCTCTTAACACTCCAAATTAATCAAATAGAGACCGCCTAGACCATAACTCTGTTAGAACAGGAAGGGGGGGGGGACTTCACTATTCCTCTGATCATTGGGGTTCTGAATGGTTAGACAAGGGATAAATTGAGATTATCCTTTAAAGTGGCATTCCCATTTTTTTAATTAGTAGATAATTAAAAGTTAAACATTTTTGCAAATATAAGTAAACATTTTGTAGAGTTTTAAAGATTTTCTCTAAATATCTTGTGGTCACAGTCTGTGGTCTTGATCGGTTGCCAGTGGATACGATCATGAATGCAAGACCTTTCTAAGGTCAGAAAATCAGCCATGATTTCTTTATTGTGGCCGGGATATCTTCTAATACATGTAGTGTCCCTGCCTGATAACCCAGCTACAATAAGAAAATCATAGCTGGGTTCCTGACAAGTCCCAGGCCATAGAAAGTTCCTGCATTAGTGGTCATATCCATGACAATCGATCAAGATAAAATACTGTCACCACTAGAGAAGAGAGAGAAGTTAGAGAAAATCTTTAAAACTTTGCAGAATTTTTAATTACTTATATTTGCAAAAATGTTTAACTTTTAATTATCTACAAATATAGATATGATTATGTACATGGGAATACCCCTTTAAGTTTTATAAATGAGCTGAAGAATTATCCACTATGCAGCTTCAGCCCACACTACTTGGCTTGACTGACAGACTCACCTGCTATGCAAATAGAGAAAAAACCTAATCAAGTCAAGATGAGCAGGTTAATTAATAGGTTAATAGGTGCACCCAAATACCTGTACATACTAAATAGCAGTGTTTTGAGTGATTTCTGGGTTTCTTAGTGAGCTCCTATCATCTTCTGTATTTGTTTACATGGGCAGCTTCCTGTTCTGTGTTTTCCTACAACTATCATGATGCCTTGGGCTTCACTCAAAACTGACTCACACCACCTCCCTCTCACTCCCTCCTCCTCCCTTTCTCAGTCCCTGCCCCTCCCTATTGACCGAGATATACCACCACTACTAACCCTTCCTAACTAACTCAACCCCTCCCCCCCTCTATCATACTTACCTGTCTTCCGGTCCGGACCTTCTGGGCATGGGATGTCACTTCTTATAGGTGGCCGTCATCTCCTTTTCTTGAAGTCTGCCAGTCGCCCACGCCTGGGCAATAGAGCTGGAATGTTGGCATGCACAGGTGCCATCACGCCACCTCTTTTGTGCAGACCATCTACCGGCCGCTCATGCTTGCACAATAGAGCCAGGATGTTGGCATGTGCCAGCATTTCCCTAGCTATAATAGACATGCTGCAATTTACAAAAATACAATGGTTTTTGAAATTGCAGCATTTCCACTGCAGATATTTTCCTGCAATGTGTGGTTGGGATTAACCAAAATCCCATCCACTTTGCCATGGTCAAATCACAGTTTTTTGCTACGTGAAGCCCCAGGCTTAATTAATTCTGAGTTAAAGTTAGCTAGAGTACAAAGTTACTACCAAGAATTTGTTTAACTATGTAATTCTTCATTTCCCATGCTGTGGTGCTATAGCGTAATTTAACACTACCAATCTCACCAATAGAGCGCATTTCAATGCTGGGGGGCTCCCTATCGTCATGTTGTCAAAAGTGCACAAGCCCTTTAAATTATAGCAATATAACCAATAGTTTAATCCTTTCCCTCCACAGTCATTTTTAACTTTGTGCTCCCTGCCTTCCAAAGCCATAACTTTTTTATTTTTCGGTTTACAGAGATGTATGTATTTCATACAATGTACTGGAAAGCTGTAAAAAAAAAATTACAATGGGGGGGGGTTTTAGGAAAAAACTGCATTTGTGCCATTTTCTTATAGGTTTTATTTTTATGGTGTTCTCTGTGAAACCAATTTGACATGTTTACTATAGTCTATGAGTCATTACAATTACAGCATATCAGAAGTGGAGGTTGTGGGGCACCTGGATAATAGTGACTACAAAACAATGTATTATCAAGTATTTTTTAATAGGTCTATTTTTATTAGCTAAGGGATGACCTTAGGGACAAAAGACAATATCATTAAAAAATAAAAGTACACAGGCTAAATGGAACATTTTTAAAAAGCATCTTAAATGATTACGAACATAATAAAGGCAATGTTGTGAGAGATGCAATAACCCATAAAAAGAACAAGTTTAAACTATTGAAACTGGAGGTAAGAGATGAAGCGTTAAACAATAATAATAATAATGAGAGGGAGAAAAATAAGATGTTTATAAAACAGATAAAGGTGGCAATGATTGAGACAAATAGGTTCAATTCCAAGAAAGTAAAAATAACCCCAAAATATTTTTCAATCACAAAAATAAGAACAAATTTGAAACTGAGACTGGTGGAACTCTAAAAAAAAATAAACTGGGAGTAATGGTGGAGGAGGTTGAGGAAAAGAGTAATCTATTAGATGCCTCCTTTTCTACTGTAATAACAGAGGAAAATGCAATTAGGGGTGACATGACTAGAGATGAAGTAAATTCTCAATTAAAGGGTACCTAGGTTTTCATGAAAAGTTGAAATATAGGGCTTTCCGAGCAATCTGTTCTATGACTGTACAAACCTTCATACACTATGTCTAGGGTTGAGCCGATCTTGAGATTTCAGGATCATTTTTAAAATCCAATTTCCAATCATTTTCCATTCGAACCCGATCCCAATTCCGATCCCAATGCAAGTCAATGGGATTTTTTTTAATAATCGGAGATCGGATTTTAAAAACGATCCTATTCACTACACAGCATGGAGTCTAGTGGTGTCCACTTACCTGCACAGAAGCACTACCGCTGGTCCGGTCCCCGCTATTCTCGCTGCTCTTCTCGCCTCACTGCCCCCACCTCCCACGTTAGTGTTACAGACCTAGGAAGAAGGCGGGGCTTGTGGCTTAGGAGAGTGTGGGCGAGTACAGGGCGGGGAGATGTGAGTGCTCTCCTCCCAGTCCCAGCGAGAACAGTGGGGACCGGACCAGCGGCAGCACTTCTGTGCAGGTAAGTGTTAGCTACTAGAGATGTTAGCTAGTCTCCCATTAGAATGACCTAGCTAACATTGTTAGTTTTTCCCACAATGCTTAGCCAGAAGCAAAGCATTGTGGGAAATAACCTCCGACCTCGATCCCGCCTAAAAAGATCGGGATCGGAATTCCGATCATGATCGTGAAATTTACAAGATCGCTGATCGGAATCCGATCTTTTCTGATCCCGATCGCTCAACCCTATGTCCTATGGGTTTTCTGCTGCTTATAATTACATTATGGCTGTACCCACATTTTACATTTGTCTCTGAGACTTGTTCAATAAGGATCAGTCTATTCCCTCTCCTATACATTATAACTAGTTTTGTTTGTTTATAAGTAATTCTACTAGAAATAACTGTACAATTGCAAACAAATAGCTGAGAAAATCCCAAATGAGAATTTTATAGGTGATTCAGGAACATGGAACTGTAAATACATGGCAAAAAATGAAACTCAGGAATCCCGATAGTTGAATGTAGTAGAACATTTATTCAAAGAAATCCATCATTATTCTAACTTTAAATATATTCTAATTCTAACTCTAGTGATGGATTTATTTGATTAAATTATCCATTGTATTCAACATCAGGATTGCTGAGTTCCATTTGGTGCAAATAACAGGGTTGGGACCCCACTGGAGCACCTCGGTTCTCAACACGCAGAGTGCTGCACACATCCATAGAAAATATGCTATGTCATGATGAGTGTTACCTTCATCTGTTTTTGCAGCTCGGCCACAGTACCGTGAAAAAAGCTTTAGGCAGACGTGGATAAAATGATACAAAGTAAGAATACTTTCAGAAACAAAAAAGTGTTAATAGTTTATTTTGTCAATTAACAAAATATAAAGTAGATGAACAAAAGAGAAAACTAAGTCAAGACCATATTTGGTGTGATTACTCTTCAAAACTGCTTCACTTCTAGGTACATTTCCACTGAATTTTTGAAGGAACTTGGCAGGGAAGTTGTTCCAAACTTGGAGAACTAACCACAGATGTTCTATGGATGTAAACTTGCTGGAATTCTTCTGTCTTTTCATGTAATTCCAGATAGACTCGATGCTGAGATCAGGCCATCTCATCACTTTCAGCATTCCTCCTCCATTGGCTGGTCACACCAAATATTGATGTGATTTGGATTTCTCTTTTGTTCATTCACTTATTTTTGTCAATTGACAAAACTAAACTAGTCTTATAAGCATTCTTAATCTGCACCATTTTCCACACCTAAAACATTTGCACAGTACCGTATATATCTCGACTTCAGCAAGAACAGGAGTAAAATTTCTAAGAACATATATTTTGCTTTTACTTTATGAATTACCTGAGCAGGTCATATTAAGTCCTTCCCAAGTAGCATTCTCGAGGCACACAGTAAAGTTCTTGCTGCCATAGTTGGAGAATCCAGGCTTACACTTATAATAGACGTAGCTCCCTAGGCTGGTCCGATTATTCCACATCCAATCGGCATGTTCAATCAATAAAGGCAATCCACAGTCAACCTCTCCAATACAAAACACACAATTATTGATATATAACATGCAAAATACAAGGCCAACAACTCCATTTAATAACCTGTAATATCATGCTAGTAGACTCAAGTACTTTCTACCAGTCTATATTTTAAACTATTCTTAAATAATTTGCTGACTATCTCAGCTGGATGGACTGTACAATGGTATTAAATTGGTTATGGAGTGAGTGTTCTCTCATCATTCGGAAACACAACTAGCTACAGTGGCATGCAAAAGTTTGGACATCCCTGGTCAAAATCACTGTTATTGTGAACAGTTAAGCAAGTTGAAGATAAAATGATCTTCAAAAGGAATAACATGAAAGATGACACATTTTAAATGTATTTTTAGGGGGAAAAATGTCATATTTTACATTTTCAAAATAACAAAAAATGAAAATGGCCCGATGCAAAATTTTGGGCACCCTGCATGGTTAGTACCTAGTATCATCCCATTTAGCAAGTATCACAGCTTGTAAACTCTTTTTGTATCCAGCCAAGAGTCTTTCAATTCTTCTTTGAGGTTTTTTTTTTTTTTTTTTTTTTTTTTTTAATTCAAGTATTTTTAATAGGATTTTCAAAAGTACATAAGGGGGGGGGACAGATCAAGAAATTGTGCTCTTCTTTGAGGATTTTCATGCATTCTTCCATGAAAAAGTCTTCCAGTTCTGTGAGATTCCTGGGTCTTCTTTCATGCATTGCTCTTTTGCGGTCTAGCCATGGAATTTCAATGATGTTTAGATCAGGGGATTGTGAGGGCCATGGTAAAACCTTCAGCTTGTGCCTTTTTAGGTAGTCTATGGTGGATTTGACGTGTGTTTAGGATCATTATCCATTTGTAGAAGCCATCCTCTTTTCATTTTCAGCTTTTTGTACAGATGGTGTTATGTTTGCTTCATGAATTTGCTGAAATTTAATTTAATCCATTTTTCCCTGTAACCGTGAAATGTTCCCCGTGCCATTGGCTGCAACACCACCCCAAGGCATGATTAATCCACCACCATGCTTAATGGTTGGAGAGATGTTTTTTGTTTGTGCCCTTTTTTCTCCAAACACATCTTTGATTATTGTGGCCAGAGAGCTCTTTTATCCTCATCGGTCCACAGGACGTGTTTCCAAAATGCCTAAGGCTTGTGGAGATGTTCTTTTGCAACTTCTGTGCTGAATTTTATGGTGAGGATGCATAAGAGGTTTTCTTCAGATGACTCTTCCCTGAAGGCCATATTTGTGCATGTATCACTGACCAGTAGAACAATGTACTGCAACTCCAGAGTCTGTTAAGTCTTCCTGAAGGTCTTTTGCAGTCAAGCTGGGCTCTGATTTGCCACTCTGGCAATCTTCCGAGCAGCTGTCTCTTGGTCTGTCCTGTTTTCTTGGTTTTCCAAACCTTATCTTCACCTCTACTGCTGTTGATAACTGCCATTTCTGAATTACATTTCAAACTGAGAAAAGGGCAAATTGAAAATGCTTTGCTATCATCTTATATCCTTCTCTTGCTTTGTGGGCCTCCATTATTTTCATTTTCAGAGTGCTAGGCAGCTGCTTAGAAGAACCCATGAGTATTTATAAAGCTGTAAAATTTGTTACACTTGGCCTTTCCTAATGATGATAGTGAACAAGCCATAACCCTAACTAGCTAATGAAGGTCTGAGACCTTGATCACAGTTATTTGAGCACACATACCTACAAGGGTTTCCAAACTTTTGCAAGGTACTCCTTTCATTTTTTCACTCTAATATTGTACTCAAACATAATAATACACTGATATTGCTTAAAATTATAGACAAGTGTGTTTAATCTTTAACTTTATGTCTTTTAAAGCTCATTTAATCTTCAACTTGCTTAGCTGTTTACAATAACAGTTATTTTGCCCAGAGGTGTCTAAAATTTTGCATACCACTGTAGTTAAGAGCACTTTAGGCAATCCTGCTGGGTTTCCATCTTCTGCCCCGAGAAACTGGACAGGGGGCGGAAACCCGGCAGTCAGTTTTCAAACCCATTCAAGTGAATGAGTTTGAAAAGTGAGCACCCGTGAGCGTTTTGTACCTGTCCGCGACAAAACCAGTTTTTTTAACTGGACACAAAATCGGACATGCAGGACTTTGTGTCCGGTTAAAAAAAAACAGTTGTGTGAACCTACCCTTAGTCTGTTATATAGCAATGAGTAGTGACCTGAGTCATGCTGTAATCCAATATCAATGACTCAAAATCATAGCCATTACACAAACAATCAGAATGTAATCAGATATAGCCTATGAATTACCTGTACAGGAAAAAGTTGTGTTTTCCCATGTTTCATTTGATGTACATCTTGACACATGCCACATTTCAGGATTATAGAGGCCTGTGAGACAGGTATATTGAACCTCACTTCCAAGACTTGTGCTTCCATTCCATTTCATCTCTGCATTTGGGACTAATGGTGGTTGACCACAGTCTATTTCTTAAAAGTAAAAAAAAAAAAAAAAAAAAAAACCTTTAATCACACATTGAGATTATTCAGTATCTGGATGTAATATACAGTAGCAGGCTGGGGCCAAATATGGAGATGGGCCTGTGGACAAACTAGGATCAGTGAGTTTAATTGTATCATTCATTACCTATTGGAATAATCCAATAGCTAGAGGCTAATTGTCACTATGTGGAAGCAATAAGGGGGCATTACAATGTGGGTGGTCATTAATAAGGTATTACACTGTATGAGGGCCACTAATGGGGCTTTATACTCTGTAGAGACTTTCAAGGGGCATTTTACTCTTACTAACAGCCTCTGAAAGGATATTATACTGTGTGGTGACCCTTAAGGTGATATTATACTGTGTGGTGACCACCAAGCAGGCATTATACTCTGTGAGGACCACTGAGGAGGTATGATGCAGTTTGGGGACTACTTTGTGGAGCAGTCTTGTGTAAAATATGGAGAGTTACATCATAGGGAGTTGGGCATTTTACCAGACAAGATAGCACTATTCTGTACAAATTTTATTTTTACCTCTAAATAAAAGGGGCGGTACCTGTGGACAGAAGGTGTTTCATGCAAAAACGAACCAGGGTCTATAAAATTAGGTGTCCTATGCATGCCTCTAGACCTTTCTTCATTGAAAATTGAATATTCTAGAATCCTCACCTTCTGCAAGCCTCAACCCTTGAAATCATGCCTGAAAACAATATACAAATCTTGATAACTACAGTATAACATAATATGAGGGGAATGTAGATCTTACCTCTGCATACAATGCTACCTCCTACCCATTTTCCATTTTCATTACAGGTAACAGATGGATTTCCACTCTCCATAATAAAGCCAGGTAAACATTGAAAATTTACAGTGCTTCCATAGGTAGTATTGAACAGTAAATCAGGTTTTGTGTAACTGATGGATGGCGGAGGCCCACAGTCAGCAACTAAGAATGGAACATTAAAATGAATCAATGTAATATGTGGATAAGGAGCTGTTCACATCATGATTTGCTTTCCACTCAGCTCTCCATCAGGGAAATATATTTGAATACCTATAAACAGTACTCAGAAGTTTCCCACCTTGCACTGACAGTAAGACAAATGGAGACCACTCAGTTGAACCTGGTTTACCTTTGTTCTTGTTGCTTTGCCTGACACAGAGTAGTACACTACACTTTTTTGTCCATAACAAAAAAAAAACGTGAACACAGGGAAAACAGGTGAAACAGTTTAATCTTTTGGACTCCATTTGCATTATTAAAGTGAATGGCCTCTGACTCAGATGTTACTATCGTACCATTTCAAAAGGAGGCAAAAATATTTATGTTGTAGGTAATAATAATTATCCACATTTAATCTGCTTTTGAAAGTCTTACTTCTACAGTCCAGGTTAGCGCCTTCCCACTGTCCTGCTGCGCTGCATACAGATGAATTATAACCACTTGCTGCAATGAATCCTTTTGTACACATGAAGGTCACACTGCTCCCAAAAGTGGTGCTGTTAAATGTGTGAATTACAGTGTTTATCTTGGCCACTGGTGGTCCACAGTCTATAGCTGGAAAGGCAAGCATAGGTACCGTAAGAGTTTCAGAATCAAAAGGCATACTAATAGTCTGCAAATAAAGCATGATTTTCTGCTAGACATTACATGCAGATATTATAACTTGCACTCCATTCTTTATCACAAAAGCCGTGCAAATACCCCCTCATCTTCTGAGAAGTTCCTTCTGCATATTGGCAGGTATAAAGAACAGTGAGTTCATATTGCATCATTTATCTATATATGTATGTACAGAGAACAATTCTATTTAATTATGTTGCAATGTAATCAGATATGGGCGAACTGATTTGTTACGAACCGGGTTCAACCTGAGTATTCCAAATTGTTAGTTTTTTAACAAAACTGAACAAATTATTTAAAATGGCCGCTGTCACATGTATTGTGCTGGGAAAATACAGGAGAGACACATGTCTTGTGAGTGAGTGTGATGTTCTATCACCATCTAACATAAGCTGACAGCCTTTCAGCCAATAGACAGTTGTAGGTGCACACGCTTCAGTGCTGATGTCATATACACTAAGGTGCTGTGAGCACAATCACAACTAGAGATGAGCGAGTAGTACTCGATCGAGTAGGTATTCGATCGAATACTACGGTATTCGAAATACTCGTACTCGATCGAGTACCACTCACTATTCGAATGGAAAAGTTCAATGCAGAACCAGCATTGATTGGCCGAATGCTATACAGTCGGCCAATCAGCGCTGGTTCTTCTCCTACCTTTAGAAGTCTTCTCCGTGCAGCTTCCCCGCGGCGTCTTCCGGCTCTGAATTCACTCTGCCAGGCATCGAGCCTGGGCAGAGCCGACTGCGCATGCCCGCTTGTAGTGCGGGCATGCGCAGTCGGCTCTGCCCAGGCCCGATGCCTGGCAGAGTGAATTCAGAGCCGGAAGATGCCACAGGGACGCTGCAAGGAGAAGACTGCTCGGAGGATCCAGCCCGACCCTCACTCGTGGACCTGGTAAGTATAATTTGATCGAATGTTGCCTACCCCTGAAACGAGCATTTTCCCCCCCATAGACTATAATAGGGTTCGATATTCGATTGGAGTAGTCGAATATTGAGGGGCTACTCGAAACGAATATCGAATCTCGAACATTTTACTGTTCGATCATCTCTAATCACAACGCATTTACAGTGGGGTAATGGTGGAGATAGGGAAGGATCTGTGATTCATCTAACTTCATCATACAGATTAGTAATAAATACAAGCCTTTGAGTGTTGAGTTAAACTTATAACTTAATTGTGAATTCTAAAATTGATAGAACATCCATACAGAGTAATGAACATGTTCGTCTACAAAGCCTTCATGAGACTCTAAAGTTATGGACAAAGTTATTGTACGTAACCTGTGGGGACCATCTCCAAGAGAGTGGACTCTACACACCCGGATCCATCACCATTCCTGAATTTGACATAAAGAACCATAATTATTTTGTCCATAACTTTAAAGTCTGATGAAGGCTTTGTAGCCAAAAATGTTCACTACTCTGTATGAAAATTCTATCAGTTTAAGAATTCAATTAAATTGTAACTTCAACTCAACACTCAAGTTCTTGGATTTATTATTATTATTATAATTTATTGCACTACCTCATACACAGCACAGTTCTGAAAAGCTTACAAATAGCAATAAACCTACAGAATCAAGTTAGGAATAGTAGAAACTAGTCATATTTCAACAACTATAGGCAGATAGTCATAGAAATCATAGATAGGACAGAGTAAAGATACATAACTATGATTTTTGAGGCTGACTACTGCCTTCCTGCTCCAATACAGAATTACAGATACCTGATAAAGGACAGTTAAGTCTTTCATTCCCAATAGCTTAATTTTGTCTGTTGTGCAATAGAGCAGTTTCATCTGTATATGCAGTGTTTAAACATAATTTTTTACTGATGTTCACTTCTCATAGTTAAAAAACTTTTATTAAGAACTTTTTTTGTGCCAGAGTCCAAAAGGCATCTATAATGCTGTAGGGAAGGCAGGGGGCTCTGTGAGAAATTGTAGGTTTCAGGTTGCGGCTCTGGTGCAGTGTATCACAATTTATTTTTTTCAAATCTTGTAATTGGTGCTGCATTGGCTGCCATAAAGGGGCAGTTTTTGGTGTGGTTTTTTTATGAAGCCAATTCTTTACCAATTCAATTTTTAAGAGGCAGGAAGACACACTGATATGCCACAAATGTGTCTTCATATTCTATTATTGACAATGCCACTTGCCAGTGTCTTTTTTTTCATAACAAGAAAATAAAACTCCACCACTGCTTCTTCCAATACCAACACAATGTTGGTGTCACATTCTGCTCCCATAAAGGGATCATTTTTAATGGCATTTTTTTAAAAAATTCCACTTTGTTTCCTAAATAATAAAACTGTAGCAATTACAAGTCATCAAAATGCACTAATTTTTTTTAACAATACAGCTTTTTGCAATACAGCTGTGATTTATGTCTAAAAAACCAAGGGCAAGCACCATTTCTCTGAAAAAAAGGTAATTTTTGCGGCATGTTAAATGATAAAAAGTGTAAAAGCGAGTAATACCGCAGTGTATGGTTAAACTCTGAGTTTGTATCCTATGTTTATCATCCATTCACTGTGACATAACTTTGGATGCATTTGGCTGTGTTTGCCATAGAGAGATAGAAATTGGATAAATTGGATCCTAGGAGCCCAGACAGTGTTATACATAGTGTGTGTGTGTTTTAAGCCAATTTAAGCTGTAGTTTATACTGAACTTATTCGATCGAAACAAATCTTGAGAGGATTGCCCATCTCTATTTGTAATATGTCTAAAACTTTTCAATATGATATGTAACCTAGAAACTGTCACTGGCACATAAAAAGTCAACATTACCTGTGCAAACCAGATTAGTCCCTTCCCATGTTCCATTTGCAGTGCAGATAGATGTGTTATTGCCATGCTCAATGAAACCAGAAATACATTTATAAGTCACTTGACTGGCAAATGTTGTGGCTCCAAATAAGACCAATTCTGTGTTGGGAAGAACTGGAGGCTGGCCACAGTCAACAGCTGAATAAGCAAATAAAAACAATGTCATTGACATTAATATATTTTACAGGTATTTACTTACAAGACTATGAAGATCCTTCATTTAGCTTATAAAATGGCAGAATGCTGGCAGAAATAGCTACTAATGCTTTGTGTGTGTTTCAGGATTCAAGCATATTAGTAATGTGGCACACAGAAGATATATTTAATGTACTGAGCAGCTCATTGACCACTACATGGGATTGTGAATGTATCGATCTTGTGCTGCTCTGTCAACCACTTTGGACTGTTGTGTTGGGGGTAATTTAATATACCGTATTGTATGTAGGATTAATGCTGTGGCTCGGTGGTGACTTTAGGCAGCATCACAAGGCTTTAAGAACCATCAACTTAAGAAGTTTGGCCAAAACTTCCTATGGAGTATTATCATTATACCTGCTTTTATGTGACTTCTTTCAGTGACATGTCAGTTTCAGGTAAAGATATTTTTGGCACTGGGTGAGCAAAGGAAACCATGTATGGAATTAGGTATCTCCTAAGGGATCTGAACTGCTGTCAGCAATAGTCTTGGGTCTTCGAGTAGAGCGAGTCCCCACCAACTTTGATATACAAAACATCTTTGTTTCTTTATTGCTCAGTTATTTGCAATTTCTTATTAATAATGTTTATAAACCATTGAGTATATTTCCAGTTATTAAAGAAAATCAACAGGCTTCAGGCTATGAGTCTTATTATGAAATATGCCTTTTTGTAACCATATACAGTATTTTTGTGGTTTTTCACCTATATAAAATGCTGCTTTCATTTTAGTGGTTGTACAACTATTGTGTCCAATCTTTGTGCCCACAGTGTTTTTTACATTTTACTATAGTGATTATTGCTAGGAACCAAGAAGAATTTCAGACATTACAAATAAGACTTACAATTGCCAGAATTGTTCTGATTACTAAAGGAGTTTTTCTATGTTTATAATAGATGTGAACCCTCCCCTTGTAACCCCCACTTATTGAGATGGTGACTGTGGTTGTAAATGTGCCACATACTGAATAGAGAGGCTGCTGCTTCATTCACGTCTGTAGAGTTTGCAGAAAGAGCTATGTATGCCCATGACAACCACTTTGATGATCTCTACTGTTTCAATTGCGGGCTATATAAATGGAGCATTAATCTTTATATTACACAATGTCTTTTAAGTTATCAATCAACGACTGAATATATAAAAAGACTGAGTAAACCTTTAATATTAATGATAATACTGAACATAAACAATACATGTAAAGGTGTAACCATTCATTTATAGTGTTTTTATTCATTTTTCCCTTACCTTGGCAAGTAAAATTAACAGTATTACTTTGATAAGTTTTTTTGCTATTTTGCATTTTGTAGCCATCTTTACAGGAACATTCAAAGCTACCAGGGATATTCTTACAAAGACTGTTTGTACCACAGGTTTCAGATGATTCACACTCATTAATATCTAGAAACAGAATTAAGGAAATTGTCATATACATTTATCCTACTAATCCTACTAATATTATAAATGTGAAAGTTTTTGTGTGTTTGGATGTTTGTGTGTTTGTTCCTCAATCACGTAAAAACGGCTGAACAGATTTGAATGAAATTTGGCACATAGATAGTTTGTAACCTCAATTAAAACATAGGCTATCCCAGTAAATGACATGACTTTACGACTGTTATGACTTTATGTTCACATACTATATTAAACTGCCCTTGCAGCAGCTTATCTCAGCTTCTGATAAAGCCAGGTCTATTATATCTCTATGTAAACACTGAGCTAACCTCAATGGATTCTGTACACACATTTGCATATTATCTGATCTGCTCCAGGCAGTGCTGACACACTGGATGGGAAAACACCTTTAATCCAAATTGTCAGTTTTCTATTTTTAAGCATGCCAGGAAAAAGAAAATCTAATTTGTTTCAAAATTCTAAAATAATGACAGCTATGAAGGAAGCCAGAAGTCAACAGAGTTCTCCTCAAGCGGAGCTGAGGGAGCTCATCGGCACCGACAACACGCTCATTATATGGCATCCCAGCGAGTTGCTGAGATTCCAGAATGATCACGGGCACAGCACGAG
The DNA here is from genome assembly GCF_031893055.1 of Leptodactylus fuscus. Taxonomy (NCBI): domain Eukaryota; kingdom Metazoa; phylum Chordata; class Amphibia; order Anura; family Leptodactylidae; genus Leptodactylus; species Leptodactylus fuscus. The sequence goes on from NC_134265.1 coordinate 184,151,152, forward strand.
GAAGGAGTTAAACAACAGGCCAGCTTGATAGCTTCCAAAACACCAGAGCAGGCGGATCATCAACGCCAACTATATGCTCATTATATGGCGTCCCAGCGAGTTGCTGAGATGCTGGAACAATCACAGGCACAGTGCAAGGAACGAGTCTAGTGGTAGGCCAACTTGACGCAGACGAAGTTCGCAGGCAGAGGCTAGTATTACTATATATAAGGCTGCAGTTAAACATAAGACTGATGTCAAAATGTTATAATATCAGGAAGTACCTACTAAATATCTTCAATTCCACAAAAGTAGCTCAAAATGACACCTAGCCTATTGTTTACCTAACATGGTAAGAACATGAGCCCATTTTCAATTTTATGCCCTAGAAACATGGCACATTTTTTTCATTCTTACATTTATCTCATTCATACATAGGATGTATAGTGCAATATTAAAGTTAGGTACATAAGTCCTCAAGCATGGCATTGAAAAAGATATGGCTTTAGGCTAAGGCCCCACAGGACGTCCTGCAGCAAAAAAGTGCTGCAGGAAAAAACGCAGCGGCAACACATTGTGGTTCTTCCTGCAGCGCTTTAAACAAAAAGTTCAAGGAGTTTTCCTCCATGGAATAAGGATAGAGACTAGATATCATGAATTCAGTGGTCTATATTTATATAAAAGCATATATTACAGTTTAACTCAAACAATTTATGTCCACCATTAGTACCAGAAAGGTAATTCAGTATTACGTATGAATTTTTACGGTAAAATTCCTGCATTGCCTATGAACAAGCTACTAGTCCTACCTGTGCAGCTCACTGTGGCACCTTCCCATATCCCACTGGCTGTACATACTGATGTAGCGACTCCATGATCAGGACGGAATCCAGAAATACATGTGTAAGTCACTTGGTTCCCATATTTGGTTTTGGCTGACAGTATCATGGCAGCATTAAGACGTGGTGGAGGCTGTCCACATTCAACCTCTGTGTTTTAAAACAAAGAATAAAGGACGACTTCAAATAACATATTCTAGTTTAGTATTGGTGTTATGAAAACACATCAGTCATTTATGTATGTCTTTAACCTGTTCACTGCCAAGAATCTACATACAGTATATGTCAGCTATTAAATAAGTGTTAGTTATGGTACATTATGAAATAACTTCTTTCGCACAGCGTGAATGAATGAATGAACAAATGAAAGAATAAATGAATGAATGAATGAAAGAACGAACAAATTATATGACTTCTGCATCTCTATGTAGTTCGCCATGACTTTGGATACTTGCTGCAGCTAGTAAATAAGGTCTAGAACTTAGAACAGATTTAACCCGTTTATGCCTAGAGTTCCATTATTGGAACAGCAGCCTCACAGCAAACAACTCAATAATTTCTACCTCCGGCATAAATGGGTTAAAGTATAACATTGTCCTAGCAGTAAAGGTCATATAGATGGACTTTCAGCTCTCCTGACATATTTATTTTTATTAAATGCTTTTAATGGTGATATTAAAACAGTTCTGTATTGTTCCATTCATCCGTCATTCCTCCTCTGAATATACTGACAATTGGTCCTACCATTCCCATTGTCGATGTGGTGTGTTCCCACACAGACTAGACAATGTCACAGTATGCAGGCACACAACCTGTTGTCAAAAGAAATGGTTACAAACAGTTGTCAATTTATTCACACATTTCTAGGAGGAATTAAGGAGTAATGGTACAAATGCTACGAAAATCTTCTCCAGCATTGTTATTATATTGAAAATATATGTCAGGAGACGTCTTCTCTAAATATGTTGAATAATTCTATTTCTTCAAAGCTCTTTTTTCAGACAAGCGTTATGTAAGTGAACAGGATGACCACAAAGCAACTTACATTTAGACTTGATATTTATTGATTTACCTTCGCACAAAGACTGACCACCATTGGCCTGAAATGGCCCAGTACCGTTTTGTAAACTGAAGCCTTCCTTACAGTAGCATTCATAATTTCCAGGAATATTTTTACACATAGCATTAACCCCACATATATCAGGATCTTCACATTCATCAATATCTACAAGACAAAAGTAAAATAATATTATATTTAAAGTACTTTGAGCAATGTAACAGTTAGTAGACTGACATTGCTGGAATCTTTACAATCCGATATAATGGTATCTTGTATAAAGATTTTATTGACCTAACATCAGGATTACATTTATTCTTTACTATAAACTTGAGCAATGAGGAAAATAATGTTGGCAGAATAATACCAATTATTATCAGTTTTACAGAGGAGACGTTTCTTGTGTTTCTAAATATAAGAACATTTCAAGTGAGATGGTACAATGTAAAAATAGTCTAACTGAAGCATAAATATGTAGACTAGAGCATAGAGAAGAGACTAAAGGTATTAAATAAGAATCAGGGTATAATACAACTTTCTGCCAGTCACAGATATATGGGCCTTTCAGCCCATTTCTTTACATAGATCCATATAGTAACAATTGTTTTGGAAGACTGGCCTACTGACTAAAGGTGCGCATCCACATCTGACTATCACTGGCTGAACCTGATGATCTTGGTGGGTTCGATCTACTCTCTGATATGTATCTGTGTATATACAGATGTGTAGCAATAGAGGGCCTTGGTACATGTTCTGCATTTGGGCCCGTGAGCTTCAAGTTACACCTTTGTGTATATACCTCACCTCTGACTATATGTGATGTGGAGATAAATGAGGATGTGGTCTGTTAAATTTTTCATGCCTGCTTCTTTTGTTCTCTGTCGCCAGAGGTGTCTGGTAGCACCTTGCTCCCCATATAGAACACATGTACTGTACAATAGTTTTGTGTGGAAAAAATGTTGCAAAGAATGCTTTAAAAAATAGAATTGTTAATCATTTATTTTTGTCAAATATCAAAATTACTTGAAGGGATACAACAATATGGAAAGTGACCGAGCATTAACACTCAAACTACCTTGCATCTTTAAAGGGGCTCTATCATTGGGTAAAGTCATTTTTAACTAAACACATCCTTGCATAGGCTTTAGAAAGGCTATTTCACACTTACCTTTAGTATGTAAATTGCCTCAGTGGTTTCTGAATAAGTCCGTTTTTATTCATATGCTAATTAAACTGGTGCACGATGCATCGTGCACTCCTGTCCTGTTGTTGGGTGTATTGGGATAAATATAACAGTCCGTGGAGTCTCATCTTCCTCTTATTTGGTGACAGCTGGACACATATTGGGCAGCGATCTCCACAGTGGCCTCTTCTTCTCCCAGTAGGATGTAGAGTTTCCTCTTCTCGTCTGCAGATGCGAAGTCTGGGATGTGGGCAGAGAGTCTTTGGTAGTAGACGGCCCTCACAGCTGAGTATTTGGTGCAGTTTAGCAGGAAGTGGGTCTCGTCTTCTAGGGCCCCTGGTCACAGTGCTGGCACAGTCTTTTCTCCCGTGGCTTGTACATCTGCCTGTATCGCCCCGTCTCTATCTCTAGGTTGTGGGCGCTCAGTCTGTACCGGTTCAGGGTCTGTCTGTGTTTGGGGTGGCGTATTCTCTCCAGGTAGGTGGCCATGGTGTAGTCCCTTTGTAGGGATTGGTACACGGTGAGTTTCTTGGAGTTATTTATTTCGTTTCTCCAATCTTCAATGTACCGCTCTCTGTTTGCCTCTGTGGTCGCCTTTATTTCGGCCTTGGTTATCATCTGTCGGTGTTTTTGGTTTGGTGGTTGGCTGTTTGGTTGGTGAGTGTCTGGTTTGCTCAGGTGGCTTAGCCATGCTTGGTGGTGGTAGGAGTTAGGCTTGCTCCCCTGGATGTGTGCCTGGAAAGCTAGCGCCCTCTTCTGTATGGTGAGCCATAGGGGGAGTCTGCCTAGCTCTGCCCTGCAGGCCATGTTGGAGGTGTTGCGATGGACATGGAGAAGGTATTTGCATAACTCCAGGTGGAAGTTCTCTGTTGGGCTGGAATCCCACTTTGACTGGTCTGGGTAGGTGGCTGGGCCCCAAACCTCGCTGCCATAGAGAAGGATGGGGGAGATGACTGCGTCAAATATCTTCAGCCAGACCCTCACCGGTGGTTTGAGGTGGTACAGTTGTCTTCTGATGGCGTAGAAGGTTCTGCAGGCTTTTGCTTTCAGGGTTTCTATTGCTGCTTTGAAGCTTCCTGATTGGCTGAGCTCCAGCCCCAGGTAGGTGTAGCTGTTGGTTTTCTCCAGTGTGGAGCCGTTCAGTGTGAATTGTGGGGTGGAGGCTTTATTGTGGCCCTTCTTCTGAAATACTATGACTTTGGTCTTCTTCTGGTTGATGGGTAGAGCCCATGTGGTGCTGAATTTTTCCAGCACTGACAGGCTTTCTTGGAGGTCTTTCTCAGTGGGGGCCAGGAGTAGGAGGTCGACGGCGTATAGCAGGAACTTCACCTCCCGGTCGTTATGGTGAGGCCTGGGGTTGGTGAGGCCTCCAGGGCTGTAGCCAGTTCATTGATGTAGATGTTGAAGAGCGTTGGGCTCAGGCTACAGCCTTGCCTGACCCCTCGGGCCTGTTGTATGTATGTATGTATATGTGTAAATTTGTTTAACCCTTAAGTACTATCATGGTGTCTATCATACACCACTATCATACACATATCATGATAGACATCATGATAGTACTTAAGGGTTAAAGTATGTGTCTTGTATACTGTGTGAGGACTGTATGTTTGTATACAGGTATGTGTGTGTATATACAGTATGTTATAATAATGTGTGTGTGTGTGTGTGTGTGAGTGTATGTATATATGTGAGTATATATAGTATTCATACATTCATATAAGTATATATATATATGGCTTATATATGGTATATGAATGTATGTTAATGTATATGTGCTATAACAGCGTTCGCAGGCACGAAGAGGACCTGCTTGAGCGTGAGGGGAGGCTGCTGGAGCAGCGCTGCTCCAGTGGCCTCCCCAATCCAACGCTCGGTGCTAAGCCAGTCCAGGACAGCTTGTCCTGGACTGGTTTAGGTAAGCAAAAATGCCGCCCTCCCTGGGGACCTGGCATAGTGCCGCCTGAAGCGGTGGCTTCAGGTCGCCTCATGGGAGGTGCGGCGCTGCACAGGTGAGGCTTCCTTAGGGTTATTTACTGGGGAAGGAAGCTCAGTTATGGGGCTGATACACACACGGAGTGTGGGACAAAAACACTCCTGAGACCAACAGGTATTGTGTGGACTTTGACCTGCTAATGTGGTGACTTAACCTGCTCTAGATCAGAGAGGTAACCTGTTGTATAGGTAGAGCCGGACAAGGCTTAGGTTTTTCGTAGTTTTGTTACTTTGCTGGCACAGTGTTTTCTGCTGAAATCCCAAATAAAACACTCTGGACTTGTTTATCATAATACCTGTCTACATGGTGTCATTGCTATTCCCAACCGTGTGAGCTGAACCCCCTACAATATATATATATATATATATATATATATATATATATATATATATATATATGTGTGTGTGTGTGTGTGTGTGTGTGTGTGTGTGTGTACACCTGTCCAACTGCTCGTTAACACTTAATTTCTAATCAGCCAATCACATGGCGGCAACTCAGTGCATTTAGGCATGTAGACATGGTCAAGACAATCTCCTGCAGTTCAAACCGAGCATCAGTATGGGGAAGAAAGGTGATTTGAGTGCCTTTGAACGTGGCATGGTTGTTGGTGCCAGAAGGGCTGGTCTGAGTATTTCAGAAACTGCTGATCTACTGGGATTTTCACGCACAACCATCTCTAGGGTTTACAGAGAATGGTCCGAAAAAGAAAAAACATCCAGTGAGCGGCAGTTCTGTGGGCGGAAATGCGTTGTTGATGCCAGAGGTCAGAGGAGAATGGCCAGACTGGTTCGAGCTGATAGAAAGGCAACAGTGACTCAAATAGCCACCCGTTACAACCAAGGTAGCCAGAAGAGCATCTCTGAACGCACAGTATGTCGAACTTTGAGGCAGATGGGCTACAGCAGCAGAAGACCACACCGGGTGCCACTCCTTTCAGCTAAGAACAGGAAACTGAGGCTACAATTTGCACAAGCTCATCGAAATTGGACAATTGAAGATTGGAAAAACGTTGCCTGGTCTGATGAGTCTCGATTTCTGCTGCGACATTCGGATGGTAGAGTCAGAATTTGGCGTCAACAACATGAAAGCATGGATCCATCCTGCCTTGTATCAACGGTTCAGGCTGGTGGTGGTGGTGTCATGGTGTGGGGAATATTTTCTTGGCACGCTTTGGGCCCCTTGGTACCAATTGAGCATCGTTGCAACGCCAAAGCCTACCTGAGTATTGTTGCTGACCATGTCCATCCCTTTATGACCACAATGTACCCAACATCTGATGGCTACTTTCAGCAGGATAATGCGCCATGTCATAAAGCTGGAATCATCTCAGACTGGTTTCTTGAACATGACAATGAGTTCACTGTACTCCAATGGCCTCCACAGTCACCAGATCTCAATCCAATAGAGCATCTTTGGGATGTGGTGGAACGGGAGATTCGCATCATGGATGTGCAGCCGACAAATCTGCGGCAACTGTGTGATGCCATCATGTCAATATGGACCAAAATCTCTGAGGAATGCTTCCAGCACCTTGTTGAATCTATGCCACGAAGAATTGAGGCAGTTCTGAAGGCAAAAGGGGGTCCAACCCGTTACTAGCATGGTGTACCTAATAAAGTGGCCGGTGAGTGTATATATGAACGTATATGTATGAGTGTGTAGGTAACTGTTGCAGTTTTTGGAAGTCACAGCACTTATACCTACAGAAACACCTACAGTGTCCCTATAGGTATAATGGAAGCAGAAAGTCCTCAGAGGAAACCTCTGGAGTTTCTGCAAAAAGCACTGCAGGAAAAACTGATGTGTTGCCGCCGGGATTTTTTTTTGCTGCGGGACACTGTTAGGCCTTATCCTTATAGTGTGATGTATAGTATATTGAGATGTTAAAGAGGAGCTTTCACCATCTGGGGCACATGCGGTTTTATACACCGCTAGAAATCACAGTTTTATACACCGCTGAATTCCGCGCACTATTGGCATTCCCGATCTGTGCCCCCGGTGAAGAGCTATCGGTGCCGGTACCGTAGATCTTCACTGTCAGAAGGGCGTTTCTGACAGTCAGTCAGGAACGCCCTTCCTCACAGCAGCATCTATTGCGCTGTACTGTGAGAGTGCGGTGAGGAACACTTCCCTCATGATCGTGCTTGTCCATAGATGAGTAATGGGGGGGGCGTTCTTCACCGCTCAGAAATGCCCTACTGACAGTGGAGAGCTATGGTATCGGCACCGATGGCTCTTCACTGGGGGCACAGAACGGGAAAGCCGAATTCAGCGCACTGCTGGCTTTCTAGCAGTGTATTAGACCGCATGTGCCCCAGAAGGTGAAAGGTCCTCTTTAAGGATTAGGCGCAACAGTGAGACGCAGCTTAAAAAAACACTGGAAAAAAAATAGCAGTGAATCTCAATGTATTTTTTCCAGTGTTTTTCATTGAGCTTTTGTTCCCAGCTCCCTGTTGTCCCTGCCTGTGTCTGTTGGCCTCATTTTTGGAAATCCTGTACCTAATTAGTCTCAGTGATGAAATGAGGTGCAGGACTGCCAGCAAGGAGGCGCTGGCACGAGACTAAATGGACACTGACAGCGGACAATGGAGCAACGGGGACAGGTGAATGCGCTTTTTATTTATTTTTTATTTTACACCTCCCGCCCGGCACATGAGTTGCTCCAATTCCTGGACAAATCTTTAAAGGATTTATCCATCTTTGTAATATTGATGGCCTGTCCTTAGGATAGGCCATCAATATTACACCTGTGATGATACAACAGCCAGGACCTCTGCAGATCAGCTCATCCAGGACAGTGTGGCTACAGGTAATGGTAACATTTCTAGGAGCCATGCTGTTCACTTTCCATACAGTGTGTAGCAGTGGGTTTAGGTAGTCCAGTGATGCACATTGTACGGCGGGTGAGCAGCATGGCTCCTGACATGTTATTACCTTTAGCTGCCCTGTCTCGGTATCGCTGGTCTGCAGGGTCCTGATGTTGGGCCCCTAGAAACAAGTCCACTGGTGGGCCCACCCCAGTCCGACACTGTATATAACACTACCATAGGTGGCACAAGGTAGTTATTGGTCCCATTAGATTTTGCCCTGGGGCCCAGGAACTTTAAGTTACACCTCTGAACTAATGATTCCATGTAGGATTTTGTGTCCACGGAAAAAAAGTGGACACCAGGCAGAGAGGCTGAAAACGCTCACAGGCGGTCACCTTTAAAAACCCATTCAAATGAATGGGTTTTAAATCTGATCGCTCACAAGCCGTCTGCTGTCCGGTTTCACCGGGGTTTACCACGGACACCCCGAGGTGGACAGCACCGGCAGTGTGAATGCCGCTTCACTTTAACCAATCTATTTGCTAAGACCTTAGGTAATATTTTTGCATCTGTGTGCCCAAAAAAAAAACATTGTTTCATTGTTTTGTGTCACACATTAGTGAACATAATTTTGTAAGCGAAAAAAATTCTAATAGTAATAATGCTACACTTAAGCATCCACATTATGGTCCCCATACCAAGGCAAAAATGATTTTTTTACTGACCCCCATAGTCACCTATCATAATACTAGTAATTGTATTCTTGCAATCATGGACTGTATGCAAACACATAATTGTACCTCTGAATTTCAATATTGTTGGGAGGCACAAAGTTTAATGGATGAGCTAAGTTCACACGTGAATTACGTGTAGCTTAATTTGGTCCTTAAAAAAAAACTGTTTCCTAATTAGGAAGCGATTTTTGGACCTTGAGGCGTTTTTTGTAGTGTTTTATGGAGTGGTTTTTGGTAAAAAAAAAAAAAAACGCTTAAGAAAACGCCAGGTGGTTTTTCCCTCCCAGACAGTGAATGGACCGTAAAAAAATGTGTGGCATTTTTTGGTCGCAGTTTTAGCCAAAAACCACAACACGGTTTCCACCTGCCATTCACTTCTATTGACTTCCTGAAGTGGAATCCGCCTTAAAAAAGGTCATGTTGCTTCTTATTTCCTCTAGCAGCAAAAAAAATGCTAGCGGAAAAACTAACCCTAACGGTCTCCATAGACCACCATTGTGAGGGGACAGATTATGACGTGGATTCCACACCGTAATCCGCCCCCTCTGTGCCCGTGTGTGGGAAAACAGTATGATGTTTACAGTCTCTCTATGGGCTTATTTACACAACTATGATACAAATCAGCTGTTGCTGTAAAAACAGATAAAATGTTTGTGTATTTTACAGCTGATTTACAAACCTCCGGTACCTGTTTTTATGGATCACTCATAGATTTCAGTCTGTTAAAAAAAACCTATAACACATACTGTATAGTATATGTATATTATATGTTAATAGCACATATTCATGATCATTTAAAAAAAAAAAAAAAAAAACACAAAAACAGATGTGTGGATACATCCATACACATTATTTGCTTTGAAAATGACTTTGTGTCTGCCACTCAAAAACAGCAATTTTTAACTATCATATGAATAAGCCCTCAATCTTACCAAAGTAGTCCATTATGCTCAGATTACATCTTTATATAACTACTTATGGTTGCCCCTTCTCCCAATCTTTTAGCCCACTTATGACATGGGGCCACTTTTTGATTTTTCCCAGGGCCACTTTCATTTCCCAGTTTGCCCCTGTACTTACCTATACATAAAGTGCCATCGTTAGGTATGAAGTTTTCATGGTTATTGGATGGTCGATACCCTTTTAGACAAATACAATAGTAGCTTCCATGTGTATTATGGCAGGCTGTGTGTTCTCCACATATCTTATGTGCTCCCATCTGACATTCATCCTTATCTGTTGAAATATTAACATAAAAGATGTGTAAAATGTGTCTTAAGTCACAAACTAACATTGCTCATGTCTCCTTTGAAACAGGCCAAATGTTCCTAGTCCCTTGGAGCTCCCAAACGATAATAGTACCCTGCTTTGTGTAACACATAAGGATGATGCCTCCTTAGTTCTCCACACACAGATGCTCCTTAAAGAGGACCTTTCATGGGTTTGGGCACAGGCAGTTCTATATACTGCTGAAAGCCGACAGTACGCTGAATTCAGCACACTGTCTGCTTTCCAGCAGTATATAGAACTGCCTGTGCCCAAACCCATGAAAGGTCCCCATGTTATTTAAAAGCAGCTTTTTTTGTTGCAGATTTTGCTTTGGTTTTTTTTTTAGCCAAATTCAATAAGTACTTCCTATATATCTCCCATTCCTTTTGTAGCCATTTTTAGAATGATAACAGTATAGTTCATCAGTATCTGAACTACAAGGGTTTCACTCCTGTCCACTGCAGGAGCTTCCAAGCGCCTGGAGGTTGCCCAAATAGATGACCGGTACAGGGTCCGAGTCTTAGATCCCCACAGATAAGATACTGATGACTATAGATGTGCGAGTAGTATTCGATCGAGTAGTATTCGATCGAGTAGGTATTCGATGGAGTACTACGGTATTCAAAATACTCATACTCGATCAAATACTACTCCTATTTGCAGTAAAGATTCGATTCAGAACCAGCATTGATTGGCCGAATGCTATACAGTGTATAGCATTCGGCCATTCAACGCTGGTTCTGCTGCAGGCTCTTCTTTGCTAGTCGGGAGAGCTGACAGCTTGTGTTATGCAGGAGCTGACTTTTTCTCATAGGAATGCATTGACCAGTGTTGATTGACCAAATGCTATACAGTGTACAGTATTCGGCCAATTAATGCTGGTTCTGCCGGAGGCTTGTCTGTGACGAGGCGGGGTCTAAGATCGGACCACGATGGAGACTGCTGTGGACCGATCTTAGACTCCGCCTCATCACAGACGAGCCTCCGGCAGAACCAGCATTGATTAGCGGAATGCTGTACACTGTGTAGCATTTGGCCAATCAACGCTGGTCAATGCATTCCTATGAGAAAAAGTCAGCTCCTGCATAATGCAAGCTGTCAGCTCTCCCGACTAGTAAAGAAGAGTGTGCTTCAGAACCAGTGTTGATTGGCCGAATGCTATACACCGACTCTCCTTAGTCGAATAGTGGTTTCCTGTGAAACAAGCATTTTTTCCCACAGACTGTAATGGGATTTGATAGTCGATCGAGTGGTCGAATATTGAGGCTCTACTCGAAACGAATATCGAATCTCGAATATTTCACTACTCACTCATCTCTACTGATGACCTATGAAACATGCATTAGGAGGGTTGAAAAACTAATTTAATGCCCCTATAAAGTATAATGTCCCCTTAGTGCCCTCACGGTATAATGCTCATTTATTACGTTTAAGCAGCTTATGGTTTCTTGCTGTACCACTGCATGCAATTTTATCTGTATCCTCAGAAAATGGGACATGCCACCTCCTGGATTTAAGAATGTTCTGCTGGACTCAGGATGATCCGTAGATATATTTAATATTAAACTCATGAGCAGTTCAGTTCATTTTATATCAACTGAAAAACAATAAGATGCCACCAAGGGGATTTTTCAGCATATGGCTTTATTATTGCTTTTAGTAGAACCTATAATGTTCTCCATGTAGAAATGTCATAGGTAGGAATACCTCTTTAATAGAGATGAGCGAGTACTGTTCGGATCAGCCGATCTGAACAGCACGCTTGCATAGAAATGAATGGACGTAGCCAGCACACGGGGGGTTAAGCGGCCGGCTGCCGTCAAAGCGGAAGTACCAGGTGCATCCATTCATTTCTATGGAGTGTGCTGTTCGGATCGGCTGATCCGAACAATACTCGCTCATCTCTACTCTTTAATAGACATTTTACTTCATGATAGATCCCTATTATGCTTTAAGTTACGGTCATAAAACCAAAGATCTTAATGGCATCATGGGTATCTATCATGCAGTAATTTCTGGTCATGCTGGAAGGGCAGGTCCACACAGAGGAAAGTGGAGCTGATCTTCAGGCAGATTTCTGCTTAATATATGATTGTTTTCAATGGGAGGCAGTTGCAGATGATTTGTTTTTAGAGGTGACCTGTTTGATTTTGCTGCAGTTTCTGCTTTTAGAAAACCGCTGTGCAAGACCTTGGCTACAGCTTTTCACAGGGACAGTTTTTGGAGAGGAATCCAAGATAGAAAACTGCCTCAAATTACTTTCCAAATCCCTCGGGACCTTACAGTATGTTACCATGCACACTGAGCAGTTGGGATCAGGTTCTTATTTGTCTATCTCTCCAGTCTGCTAACATAATGAATGTGATTGATTCTACTCACCCAAACAATGTGTCCTCCCATTTCCAATCAATCCAAAGTTACACATACAGGAATATTTTTGATCTCTCTCTATACATGTGGCATTTTGATGGCATGTTTTACATACGTCCCTTGATAGAACAGCTGAAGAAAGAAAAAAAATGTAATAAGACGCATTAAACCAAGAGTAACATTGAAGAATATTATCTATAAAGTACTAGAAATATCCTACATACAGTATATAAACCACATACATACAGATGTAGCAGAGTTACCCCTAACTTTTGCAATTGGTTAAACGTCTACAGTGTGGTATATTATGATAGAAAGTAACCGAAGACAATGAAAAGTAATTAAGTAATGACAAGTTGTGGTTAATTATGTTACATATGTATTTAATGGCCATGTAGCTAACTGTATTATATTTTCAATAGACTACTGAAATGACCTTACAAATAAACAATCTAGGTTAGGTCCAGGCTACAGTTTAATACAATATATGACAGCAACGTCTGGGGCAACATGGTGGCTCAGTGGTTAGTGGTTCAAATCCTGCCAAGGAGGGGGGGGCACACGGTGGCTCAGTGGTTAGCACTGCAGCCTTGCAGCGCTGGAGTCCTGGTGCTCAAATCCCGCCAAGGGTATAAAACCATCTGCATGGAGATTGTATGTTCTTCCCCTGGTTTTCCTCCCATACTCCAAAGACATACTGATAGGGAAAAATGAAGATTGTGAGATATAGGATAGGTATAGAATACTATACCTTTAGATGATAAAGGGGTTTTTCCCTATTAGGAATGGGGGAAGAACTGGGACAGAGGAAGTGGTAGCAGAGTAATGGCGTGACTTTATGACTGCCTGATGATTACATTTGAAGCAATGGTTACAGAGTCTCACATGAGGTAAACAAGTTTCTTGCATAGGAGCAAATAAGTTGATGTAGAAAACAATTGTAGGTACCTCACACTCATGTTAGTCTTAACCACTTGTAATCTGGTTTAGAAAAATCCCATAGGAAGCTGTCTTCAGTGCTCACTTATTTGCAGTAGTCTAGTCTGTTTTCTATGGTCCCACTGTGGCTTCCTTCCAGTGGTGTGCTACTCATGGCCTACCTCAACTTGCCCTCCATGGTGTGGCCCTTTCAACCAGTTTCAGAGCTCTGGCCTTGTCATAAATCAGGCGCACACCCATGCACAAGAATGGAGATCTATGCCAGTTAGGAATTTACATACAGTAGATTTCCATTATAACTGGTGTTAGTTACAATAGATATGTCACCTCGCCCCACTTCACTCTGCCCCCATTTGCACAATCAAGGGGTAAAACAAGAGTCGTGGTGCACGTTTACCACAAGAAAGGGCCTTACTGTGGCCGAGTGAGCCACAACAGTGAAAATAGCCTGTGTGATGTCTGTGAATGGGCGCTATTCACATGACCAATAATATAGGTCATGCTCTATTTTTGTCCATTTTCACGGATCCTTGTATACGCTGTAATGTATGCAAACCATCCATGGAAATTGGATGTTTTGCATGGCCGATTGGTACTTCTATTGTGTGAATGTAGGCTGAGAGTGTGCTTGAAAATTCAGCTTTTGCCTACCCAAATAAAATATGAGAGAATAGCTTAAGCTGCAGCAAATAAGCTGTTAGGGGGGATGTATAAAAAGAGTTCCAAAATAATACAGAAATCTGGCAATAGAAGTATTTTGCAGCTATCCAGCCTAGCCATGAAGTATCTAATTTCTGAAGGGTTGAGTTTTGAGGCACAGAGAATGGACCAGTGGTTAGAAAGTAAGGCCTGGTTCACATCTGCGTTCAGTATTTCATTCAGGGAGTCCGCATGGGGACTCCCCGAACTGAATACCGAACACATTGACAAATGGTGAGCTTATGAAAGCACACATGCAGCAACCTGGCGGAGGGGGATCAGAGAGTGCGGAATACGGCGACACAGGCTGTGCCGTCTGTTAGGTCTGGTGCGCTGCTCACACACTATAAATCCTCCACGAGGCTGTGCAGAAAAAGGGGATTCCTGCAGTTCTCGTCTTTCCCCGGGGCACTCAATACTGAGCCATGTGGATGTTGTTCAGGAGATGCCCTGGTGGTGATGCAGGCAACGACTCAGGAGCCCAGCGGTTGAAAGGTAAACCAAATAACTTTTATTGAACAACGCTAACAGATGCTCCAGCTGCTTTCAAAGATGAATACAGCATACAGATCAATGCACGAAGTCCAAGACTTAAGAGTTTAGCCAAGGTAATATAGACACTGCAGTACTTGACATACTTTTCTCCTCTGCTCCTCTCGTACCACTCCCTAATTCAGAAGATAGGGGAATGTAAGGGGTTATGGGTCCTCATATGGAACACTCCTGCAAGGTACCTCTGTAGCTTCTAATGGCACGGACACCATTGTCTCTCGGGAACCCCCAAAGTTCTTTCACTAACTCCCAGGCAGCCTCCGGTTGTACCTTGGAATAAGATGGCTTTGATCTTTAGCTTCTAGGATGAGTTCACCTGCTGTCTCACTCAGCAAGGTGTCTGGTGCTGGAATGGTGTAACTAGATTTGAACTTTTATACTTCTGAACCACTGGACTACCCAACCACTGGACTTCTAACTGCTGAACTAACTTTGCTACAGTTGCTGGAGAATATAAACCCTTTCCTTAAACCCCACCCTGGTCTGTGATTGGTCAGGAGGTAGTATGCATCATTCAAATAACAAGAAGGTGCAAAAATAAGCGCGTATGTACAGTAAAATGGCAGACATATTGTGCTTTACCATAAACGCATACACAGACAAGATACACAAGACAACTCTGTGGTACATGTAACAAACACAAAACAAATAGCAGCATTGCTCTGGGATGTTGCACATAGACCCCGTAGACTATAATGGGGTCCGCGTGTTTTCGTGAGGTGTCCGCACGAGTCATGTGGAGAAGAAAGTATTTCATGACGTACTTTTCTCTAAGCATGACTTGTGCGGACATCACGTAGAAAAGAAACTGACCCCGTTATAGTCTATGTTGTCCATGTGCTTTCATAAGCTCTGTCAATGTGTTCGGTATTCCCTTCGGGAGGTCCCCATGCAGACTTCCCAAACAGAATAATGAACTCAGATGTGAACCAGGTTAAATTAAGTTTTGGTAATGTAGTAAAAGAAGCAGAATACTTAGGATACAACCTAAATAACAATCTTTTTTTGTTACCAATCAAATGGATATTTGCTCCATAAAATGAGTTTTGGAAAGATGTAGGGGTAAAGCTTGCAGTATGAAAGTTGTGACAGATTCATTATCACTTACACCAAAAATCTAGAGTGAATTATACTGGAATTACTTCAGTTGCACAGGCAAGCGAAGGGTGCATGTCACTTATGAAGAGGTGTGTTCCTCCATATGAGGCGCACCTTCCACCAGAGTAGGGTGATAAAGACTGGCATTGGTAACGCCACTCTTCATTAATCAGCCTCAGTGTGTATTCAAGTAATTGTAACAGTGACTGGAGATAGGACTGGTAAATGCACAGAAATTGCTTGCAAGAATCGTCAATAGTAAACATTTATACTTGTGGGAAAACTAATTTCTTCCATGGAAATTAATATTTCAATCAATCAATGATGCCCAACCTGTTGGCTAGGGGAAGGCAAATTCATATACCTTCTCCAGGTTAATGATCAGATATGAGCGGTGTGTACACGCTGGTCACAAATACAAGTGTGAGAAAACGTGAGTAAATTTGAATATGATGTAGGATTTTTTGATGTGCCCAGGAGCCAATAGTGATAGCCATAGTTGGATGACCACCTCTGCGTTGGATCGCTGTATTTCTTTGTGATATTACAAATATAAACTGTAGTGATAGCTACTATTCACTCAATGGTAATTATCTTGTATAAAGTCTACACAAAGCCCTTCATTCCTGAGCTGTTTTATTCTAGACACTAGTTTCTCAAAACTTTTATGTTTGTCCTTTTGACACCTGGCAATGTAAAACTCATACATCAGTCACTATATTAGCACACTGCTGCTTCCTCCCCTGACCTCATCTCAAGAATCATTCACGGAATTATGTCAACATGATGCTCATTGTTATAACCTAATCTTTTGTAAGATTTGGACTTCCTTCCAGCTCCTAACAAGTTTCCTCCAAGCCTCAGCTCAACAGGATAACTGATACAAGAAAATATCTACAAATAAGTGTAGTAGGGGCCGGAATGAAGGACCTTTCCTGAATGATGAGCTCATATCTTTAGCTGGTTCCTTCAACTGGTTTCCTTAAGAAAATTAAAAGGAAAAAAGGCAATATATTCAAACAAAATGCAATGTACAATTAACACGTAGGACCAACAATTCATTTTTACATATATCTGTTAGACTATGCAAAATGACAATTTTTTATTTGGATTTTTCTTTTTTTTTTTTGGTCTAAAGAAAAAAAGGAAAAAAATTAGCAAAATTGCCTTATTTCATATTTTAGATGCATTGAAAGGATAAAAAAAACATATTGATTGCAAAAGTGCACATAGCCTTTAAAGTATCTTTATATTTCAAATCTAATAAAATGCGAAATATTACTTCCACCATCCTACAGGAAGAATCAATGCCTTTTATTTTTAAAAGGTATTTAACAAAATGCCTTTAAGGCAGGGACCCCACGTTGTAAATTCGCAGTATTTTAGTAGAAATGGAAATGCAGCAACAACAAAAAAAAACGCTACATTTTACAGTACCTGCAAAGTGGATGAGATTCTGGCTAATCCCATCCACACGTTGCAGATAATTTCCGCAGCGGAAATACTGCAATTTCAAAAACATTTAGTGTTTTTGCAAATCGCAGCATGTCGGTTATACCTACGGAAAGGCCGGCATTTTCCATATATACGTAATAGAGACAGAAAGTCTGGAGAAGAAACCTTTCTGTGAAAAACATTATGAAAAAAAGCGTTGAGGGGACATTATGAAGGATCTAAATAACATCAGGGGGTTGTATAGTAAATACGTAACAGCAATATGCAGTTACCAGTAAAACCGTACAAACTACTCCCTGCTGGGTGTGAAACGTCATTACTAGAGATGAGCGAACAGTAAAATGTTCGAGGTTCGATATTCGTTTCGAGTAGCCCCTCAATATTCAACTACTCGAATCGAATATCGAACCCTATTATAGTCTATGGGGGGAAAATGCTCGTTTCAGGGGTAGGCAACGTTCGATCAAATTATACTTACCAGGTCCACGAGTGAGGGTCGGCTGGATCCTCCGAGCAGTCTTCTCCTTGCAGCGTCCCTGCGGCATCTTCCGGCTCTTCATTCACTCTGCCAGGCATCGGGCCTGGGCAGAGCTGACTGCGCATGCCCTCACTACAAGCAGACATTCGCAGTCGGCTCTGCCCAGGCCCGATGCCTGGCAGAGTGAATGAAGAGCCGGAAGACGCCGTGGGGAAGCTGCTAGGAGAAGACTTCTAAAGGTAGGAGAAGAACCAGCGTTGATTGGCCAACTGTATAGATTCGGCCAATCAATGCTGGTTCTGCATCGAACTTTTCCATTCGAATAGCGAGTGGTACTTGATCGAGTACTACTCGCTCATCTCTAGTCATTACCTATACAGCAATACCTTGTGTAACTGCAAGCGTCACTACATATGACATTTAGATCTGCCTCTAAGTTTTACCATTACCATTCTCCATTATTCAAGCTGGCCAAATATGTTTCAGATCGTACAGATACAAGTGGCACCAATATTTGGCTTGTGTGCTGTAAATTATCTTCTAGTAAAGATCAGTTATATCGGTACATTCTAAGGCCTGGTTCACATCTGCATTAGGGTATTCTGTTCAGGGAATATTCAATCACTTAACAGTTACAAGACATGAAGATGTGAGAATGTTTTCTTGGTGCTTCTCCCATTTGATTTCACTTGTAACATGATTTTTGTTCACTAAATTTATAAATTAAGAATTTTTGGGTAGGACATAAAGATAGTAAAGGCAGATTTAGGATATATTCTCTCAACTATTATTAAGGGCAATGTGAAAACATAATGCAGATCTGAATGTAACAAGTGCAAATGAAGCATGTGACAATAAGTCACTTGGCACTTGTCTTCATGGGAAAAAGAACTTCTGTCACTGACAGCTGCAACGTGATCTCATTACGTGTTTAAGAAATGCATTTCCTTCCAAATATCTGACAGCTGGTTTTATCACATTATTGAGAGATGGTTCCTCCTGTTAATATTTTGTCATTTTACCAGCAAAGATACTGTAGACGTCATCAGGAATTAAGCTGATGGCAGTTCTTTCTTTATTCACACCAGAAATAACTAGGCATAACCTAAAATGTTAAATTTTAGCTAATGTAAAACTAGTACTAGAGTTTCACAACTGCAATGTATATATAAATGATGCTAATAGTCCACTGCATTCCTCTAGAAAGGCTAAACTAGGCTTCTCCTAAGCACCTCCAAAGTATGGACCTTAGTCACCACTTCCACTAGTCTGCTTAGAATAATAATTAATTTATTATTATTATTATTATTATTATTATTATTATTTATATAGCACCATTAATTCCATGGTGCTGTACATTTGTGAAGGGTTCGTTTATCCTGATACAAGTAGGACTGAAAACCCTAGCTGCTAGGTTTTAGAATCTATAAGAGAAGGTGGGTAGAGATATTAGGTAAGGGTAATCTTTGTGGCTGCATGGTTACTGTATATTGTATGCTATTCTAAATAGGTCTTCAGGGTGAGTTTGTAGGTTGTGATAATGGTGGTCAGTCTTGTGAATCATGGTAGTGAATTCCAGAAAGGTGGACGTGAAAGATCTTGAGCGGTGTGCGAAATTGAAGCACAGCAAATAAGTTCTTACATAGACTGCAGTTAATATGTGGGTAGACAGCAGGATATTAGATCACAGATGTATGAAGGGACGGTTTATGGACAGCTCTGTAAGTCAAAACTAATATCTTGAATAGAGGACAACACGTTGGTTCAGTGGTTAGCATTGTAGACATGGAGTCCTGGGTTTGAATCCTGCCAAGGACAGCAACTGCAAGGAGTTTGTATGTTCTGCATGTATTTGTGTGGATTTCCTCCCATACTCCAAAGACATACTGATAGGGAAAAATGTACATTGTGAGCCCCATATGAGGCTCACGATCTACATTAAAAAAAAATTAAAAAATTATATCTTGAATTGAATTAGGCAGCCAGTGAAGGGTTTGGCAGACGGCGAGGCCAATGAATAATGATGGAGGTGGATTAACTACACTGCAAAGTTTAAGAGATTAGAGGGAGGCAAGAGAATTATCTTTAAAACCACAGAGAAGCATGATGTATTAGTCTAAGCAGGGGATACTAAGGACATGGACTAGAATTTTTGTAGACTCCAGATGACAAAAGAGTGGATAAAAAAATGTTTTTAAGGTGTAGTTGGTCGGAAGTAGTAAGAATTTGGATGTGTAGCTTCAAGACAGGGCAGAATCAAAGTTTACCCCAAGGCATTGAGACTGGTTAGAGAGTGGAGCCATCAAGTGTTATCCAATGGTCAAAAGATAGTTGTACTTCAAAAATCTGTATTTGAAAATTGATATTTCTATCCTAAATAGTTGTCATATGTTTCCATATAGAGCAAGGCTCTTGCTATTCACCAAGCAGTATATGGAAAGGGGGAGCTCTGAGTGAGAGATAATGGTATTGTTGAATCTTTAAGGCAACCACCAGCATGATGACATAATGTTGGTTGTTAAAGACAGGAAGTATTACAGAGCTTTCTGGTGACTTTAAAGCTCCATTGTATACAGGGAGAAAATGAAAAGAAGAAAAACAGGAAGAAAAAGCATGAACCTTGACTATGACAGGTGTGCCTGAAACCCAGGGCCGGCGTCAGCACCTGGCATACCCCTGGAAAGTGCCGGGGCCCCAGGCTCCGGAAGGGGCCCACTTGGCTGCCGGGTGCTGACTCTTACACTTTGCTTGTAATCAGCGCCGCATATCTAATGAGGCGAGGTGAGGCGCCTGCCTCAGGTGGCGCACGGGAGGGTGGCGGCATCCCGGGTGATTTTTTTATTTTTTTTTACTTTTTTTTTCTTTGAACCAGCGTTGGTTCAGACGTCTACGTATCAGCGTAGGCGGCATCATCACGCCGCCTACGCTGATACATAGACGTCTGACGTCTGCGGAGAGAAGAGGATCGCGGAGGCAGCGGGAGCAGCAGCAGTGCGATCAGTAAGTATAACATTTTTTTGTTTTATAATAGGCCGCTATTTACCAACCTCTCCGGACTTGCTCACTGCCGCCCCCGCTTCCCCTTGTACTATAGGCCACGGAGGCCGGCAGTGAATAGGCCCGGGCCAGGCCGCGATTCCACTGCCGCTATTATTATACTCGGGGATCTTTTCAGACCCCCGAGTATAATAATCGGAGCCCCAGGGGAGGTGAGGGAACATAATAAACAATGTTACTTACCTCTCCGGGATCCGATGTTAATCCTAGCTGGCTTTGGGCCTATACAGTAATGCCCAGACGTCACGTGGCGTCATAGGCGCTGCTGGGAAGAAGGACGTTCCTGACAGACTGTCAGGAACGCCCTTCTGACTGTGAAGAGCTACAGTACCGGCACTGATAGCTCTTTACCCAGGGCACAGATCAGGAAAGCCAACAGTGCGCTGAATTCAGCGCACTGTCGGCTTTCCAGCGGCATATAGAACTACCTTTGCCCAAACCCATGAAAGGTCCTCTTCAACATCGGATACCGGAGAGGTGAGTAACAGTGTTTATTATGTTCTCTCATCTCTCCTGGGGCTCCGATTATTATACTCGGGGGTCTGAAAAGACCCCTGAGTATAATAATAGAGCTTGAAGGGTCCACTGTGGCCCCTGTAACCTCTACTATATATATATATAGGGGTTGGGTGCGTGGAGAAGGGAGGAGTCAAAGATGTCTGTGCTTCAAACTTTACAGAGTCAAGTCACAGCTGGAAGAAGTGGTCATGGCAGTCCAAAGGGAAGAGACGGGAAATGTGGGGAGACGTCTCCTGTGAGTATTACTGCATTGTATTTATTGTAATGTTCACATCTTTGTGTGATATTCCGTTCGGGGAGCCCCCTTGAGAACCCCCTGAATGGAAACTTATACACATTAAAAAGTGGTTAGCTAAGAAACCACACAGACCCCATAGACTATAATGAGGTCTGTGTGGGTTCCACACAAATCATGCAGAGGGAAAAGTACTGCAAGTAGCACTTTTCTTTCTGCATGTTTTGTGCGGAAACTGAGCAGAAAACACATGGACCCCATTATAGTCTAAGGGCTCCGTGTGGTTTCTTAGCTAACCATTTTTTAATGCGTTTAGCTTTCTGTTCAGGGGGTCCCCAAGCAGACTCCCTGAAAGGGAGCAAAATAGCACTTCAGGAAAAACTGCGGCAGTAATGCATTGTGGTTTTTTTCCCAAAGTGATTTTCACTTTCTGCTTCCATTATAGACCCATGGTGTTTTTGTAATTATAATTGATATGCTGCAATTTCCAAAACCCCAACGGTTTTGGAAATCGCAGCGTGTCCACTGCACATATTTTTCCACAATGTGTGGATGGGGTTTGCTAGAAGGAACTGTAAAATGTTGGCTTTTCCCCTGGTGTTTTTGCCACATGAGGCCACATCCCCACTTTGCGGTAAAATAAAATACACAATGTACAGTCCTATGAAAAAGTTTGGGCACCCCTATTAATCTTAATCATTTTTAGTTCTAAATATTTTGGTGTTTGCAACAGCCATTTCAGTTTGATATATCTAATAACTGATGGACACAGTAATATTTCAGGATTGAAATGAGGTTTATTGTACTAACAGAAAATGCGCAATATGCATTAAACCAAAATTTGACCGGTGCAAAAATATGGGCACCTCAACAGAAAAGTGACATTAATATTTAGTACATCCTCCTTTTGCAAAGATAACAGCCTCTAGTCGCTTCCTGTAGCTTTTAATCAGTTCCTGGATCCTGGATGAAGGTATTTTGGACCATTTCTTTCTACAAAACAATTCAAGTTCAGTTAAGTTTGATGGTCGCCGAACATGGACAGCCCGCTCTCAAATGATCTGAAAACAAAGATTGTTCAACATAGTTGTTCAGGGGAAGGATACAAAAAGTTGTCTCAGAGATTTAACCTGTCAGTTTCCACTGTGAGGAACATAGTAAGGAAATGGAAGACCACAGGGACAGTTCTTGTTAAGCCCAGAAGTGGCAGGCCAAGAAAAATATCAGAAAGGTAGAGAAGAAGAATGGTGAGAACAGTCAAGGACAATCCACAGACCACCTCCAAAGAGCTGCAGCATCATCTTGCTGCAGATGGTCTCACTGTGCATCGGTCAACTATACAGCGCACTTTGCACAAATAGAAGCTGTATGGGAGAGTGATGAGAAAGAAGCCGTTTCTGCATGTACGCCACAAATAGAGTTGCCTGAGGTATGCAAAAGCACATTTGGACAAGGCAGCTTCATTGTGAAAACAAAAATTGAGTTGTTTGGTTATAAAAAAAGGCGTTATGCATGGCATCCAAAAAGAAACAGCATTCCAAGAAAAACACATGCTACCCACTGTAAAATTTGGTGGAGGTTCCATCATGCTTTGGGGCTGTGTGGCCAATGCCGGCATCGGGAATCTTGTTAAAGTTGAAAGTCACATGGATTCCACTCAGTATCAGCAGATTCTTGAGAATAATGTTCAAGAATCAGTGACGAAGTTGAAGTTACGCCGGGGATGGATATTTCAGCAAGACAATGATCCAAAACACCGCTCCAAATCCTCAGGCATTCATGCAGAGGAACAATTACAATGTTCTGGAATGGCCATCCCAGTCCCCAGACCTGAATATCATTGAACATCTGTGGGATGATTTGAAGCGGGCTGTCCATGCTCGGCGACCATCTAACTTAACTGAACTTGAATTGTTTGTCCAAAATACCTTTATCCAGGATCCAGGAACTGATTAAAAACTACAGGAAGCGACTAGAGGCTGTTATCTTTGCAAAAGGAGGATCTACTAAATATTAATGTCACTTTTCTGTTGAGGTGCCCATACTTTTGCACCGGTCAAATTTTCGTTTAATGCATATTGCACATTTTCTGTTAGTACAATAAACCTCATTTCAATCCTGAAATATTACTGTGTCCATCAGTTATTAGATATATCAAACTGAAATGGCTGTTGCAAATACCAAAATATTTAGAACTAAAAATGATTAAGATTAATAGGGGTGCCCAAACTTTTTCATAGGACTGTAATTTCCAAAACAGTCTCAGTTTTGGAAATGTCAGCATTTCTATGGAAATGTTGTCGGTTTAGATATAATTGAAGCAGAAAGTACCCAGAGGAAAGCTCTGCAAACTTTTTGTCCAAAGGAATGAAGAAAGAAATACGGTGCGTCATGGCCACAGTTTGTACCACAGCGCTTTTTTGCTGCAGGACTCCTCATGGGGCCTTAGGCTTAAAGGGGTTGTCCCATCACAAGGATCCTATCTATACTGCTAGTTTATGTGAATGTAAGAGTTTTCCTAAATGCATTGCTTTATCAAAACTGCTTTGTTTGGCTGCTATCTTAATTTATTCACTTCATTGTTTGCACTCCGTTTCTATGGCTCTTGGGATTATCTGCTCATTTGTCAAGTGATGTAGCTGCCTGCTCTCAGGGGGGAGGGAGGGGCTGGGAGCAGCTCTGAGCTGTTTGTGTCTTTTAAGTAGCGGAGCTTCTTAGATAGGAGAGGTGAGAGCTCCAGGATTTCTGAACTCTTATCATAGGTTTAATTGAATTTGGCTGATAAGGGCTGAGATAGGGAGTCCATTACCTCTGTATGTAATGCAAACTGACTGAAATCCAGCTCTGATACATCAGCGTCTACATCAGCTTCACACTGTGGTAATTCATTTACAACCAATCCTGTGCAAGTGAAACCCCGCCCACCTATGTGCCGAGAAAAGCAGGAAGTGAAGAGAGCACGACAGCCTGCAGGTTAGTGAACAAGCGTCATGGGAATACCCCTTTAAGGAGTTTTCCAGCATGGCCGAAATGAGATGAATGACACTGTGTAAACAGAGAAGGGGTCACGGCACTTAACATATACCACGGTTCATTCAAACAGCTGATTCTTCCCTCATTCTGACTCCCATTGAAAACAATTAGTGCAGGACGCTGGATCTGCTGGATCTTCCCATAGTTCCTTGCAAAGTGGAGTGCTAAAGGCTAACACCTATATGGTGGTCTCTCCCTAAGGAGTGACAATATCCCCCGAACCCTGTCTAAGCCTCTCACCTCTACCAGGTTATAGTCCTCTCTACATCGGGCTGAAGAGATCCAACCAGATCGAAACAGCTGTCCTCAATTGAGAGACTTACCTGGTATTAATCCCAGCGTCATTGCTAAACAAAGGCCTCTTGAAAGGTCGGGCATGAGGCTAAAGGGAACAGCCATTATTGGGTTATTTCACTGGAATCTTGTCTTAAGACAGGCTTGCACATTCCAGTGAGCGCCCTCCTTGCAAAGTGGAGTGCTAAAGGCTTAACAAGTCTCCACACACCTATATGGTGGTCTCTCCCTAAAGAGTGACAATATCCCCCGAACTATAAGCCTACGCACAGTGTAATGCCCCTTTTACTGGCTTCCATGTAAGAGATTTTCCCCTTTGCTGGCCCCACAAAGTATATTGCCCTTTTTTTCCCCGATACAGTATATTGCCCCCTTTTTTTGGCACCCAATCAGGTATTAGGTCTCCACCTATTGCTTACTGATTATTCCAACAGACAGAGACTGTTACTTCACTTACTAAGCCATTTTAGCCTCCAGGGATTATGCACAGGCAGGAGCGTAACTACCAGGGTAGCAGTAGTAGTGGCTTTCACAGGTCCCGGGACATTAGGGGACCCAGCGGCAGCCTCTACCACTGCAGATTTTTTTTTTTTTTTTTTTAATAGGCCATTACCAGCAAGTATCCCACAATACTATCATTATACTCAGGGGGTCTTTTCAGACCCCAGAGTATAAATATCAGAGGGCCAGGAGAGCTGAGAGAAGATAAAAAAAAAACACTGTTAGGGTGAATTCACACTATGTAAACAGCAGCTTATTCTGAACGTAAAACACGTTCAGAATCAGCGGCGTATAAAGCAGCTCCATTCATTTCTATGGGAGCCGGCATACGAGTGCACCCCATAGAAATGAATGGGCTGCTTTTTTCACTACGAGCACTCCCATTGAAGTGAATGGAAAGTGCTCGCATGTATGGCTCAGCATGAGCAGAGCTAGCCGTACACGCGGGCACTTCCCATTCACTTCAATGGGAGTGCTCGTAGTGAAAAAGGCAGCCCATTCATTTCTATGGGGAGCGCTCGTATGCCGGCTCCCATAGAAATGAATGGAGCTGCGTTATACGCCGCTGATTCTGAACGTGTTTTACGTTCAGAATAAGCTGCCATTTACGTAGTGTGAATTCACCCTTACTTACTTCTCCTGGTGCCTGAAGGCTTCAGGACTACTTGTGTGATGTCCATCATCGAAGATAGCAAAAATCAGAAGGGAGTACGTCAGAGCCAGGGAGAAATAAGTAACAGTGTTTTTTTTTATGGTTTTATATTCCCCTGGATCTGCATAATTGAAAAGACCCCAGAGTATAATAATTATTCATGGGTCATAATACTGTGTGCTGGGGACACTATGGGGCATAACAGTGTGTGCAGTAATGTGGGGGGGGGGCATGTCCAAAGTTCATCAATGGCCCTTGCCATTCCTAGTTACGCCACTGTGCACAAACCATCCAAATGTCACACCCTAATGTTCTTCAGCATCATCTTGTAATGTGACGTGTCCCCTGGAGGCCGAAGCAGAGGCTCTCCTGGATAAGAGCAGAGATTGGTGAGTGAAATATCAGCCTCTACCTGTTGAAATACCAGGCAATGATTGTGGTTATCTTGGGCGTGTAGCATGCACCAGGACTGAAATCTAAGTCACCTAGTGCCTTGCTTAGATTTCAGTTATTCTTTTTTTTTTTTTTTTTTTTTTTTTTTTTATGTAGATTGTGAGCCCCACATAGAGCTCACAATGTACATTTTTCCCTATCAGTATGTCTTTTTTGGAATATGGGATGGAAATCCATGCAAACACGGGGAGAACATACAAACTCCTTGCAGATGGGTTTTTGCCCTTGGCGGGATTTGAACACCAGGACCCAGCACTGCAAGGCTGCAGTGCTAACCACTGAGCCACCGTGTGGCCCCTATCAGTTATTCTTACTTCAGTTTTCTATTTTAAACTATAACAAATTAATCAGGCAGCACTTAATATAAAAATACATAATTCATGCATGCATGTATGCAACAAGAAGTCTGTCAGGTTCAAAATACCTTCCAATCCAAAATTAGTGCCATGAAAGGGTGTTTAATAGGCCAAAAGTACAATACCCAGATGGAGTATTGGACATCCATCCCGGCCACTGCTCCATTATGAGCAAGTGACAAAACTCCCCCACTTTCCTAATCATTGGGGGTCTGTCTGGTCAGACCGCCATCGAGCTGCCACTTATCTCCTATCTTATGAATATGGGACAACTTCTTAATGTAATAAATTCTAGAGTCCTATGTAAAATCACAAAGAAAATACCCTAATATCATGAAGAATTGTGCCAAGTGTAAGCCTTTGTTCTGTTGCATCTGTAGTTCATACCCAGCTCTCCCTTCCTAACCATTGTTGAAGCTGTCATATTATGTTAGTTCACTCTGCCTGAATGTGATAACAAAATTAACTCAAACATGAATTATCAATGAAAGTATGTCAGTTTTCTGACGTAGAACGGTCGCAATTTTTTCACGAGCTACTATTTTCTTAATAATTGGCAACTTTTGGCCTCTTTACTGTGCATTTGTCACCTCTTTTAAAAAAAAAAAAAAGTGGACAGGGCTTTTCAACTCGCCAAATTGAACATTATTGTCACCAGAAAACTGATGTAAATAAAGGCTGAAATGTACACCAGCTAGCATGGCGTAGATTTCAATTCCTAGCACACAGACCACCTAAGATGCAGCAAAGTTATTACAAGATGACTGCCTATTAATAATTGTGACACATCCTATTCTGGCGCAGATGATTATTAAGTTTGGCATACTACACTCCAGCCTTAATAAGTCAGCTCCATTGTGTTATAATACAAAATGAATATTGGAAACAACAAGACTCAGGTGGTCAGGACTAATCAGTTCAATATCAAGGAGCAAAGACTTGCAAGGCTATGTTCACATCTGCGTCAGCGACTCCATTGCAATGTCCACTTGAAAATTGGTGGAGGAAAAGTCTTGTGTGGCGGACTTTTTCCCCTGCTGATTTCAGTTTTAAAATTACGGACACCAGATGGGCCAGAAATACGTCAACGTGCTCCATGTGTTACTGCTATTTCAGCGGTCCTCCCACGGACCAGAGCAACGGAAAGGCGATTCTGGTGTAAGCCCAGTCTAAGACTTTAGTTTTGTGCCTGTAATCATTCATATGAATCTACAGGCAGAAAGTGGTACCATATGGGTACAAAGAAGTCTGCGGGTTAAAAATGTATAGTCTATATAACTTGGAACTTGCCCACACATGGATCTGCTAAGCAAACAGACCAAATGAATTTTTGTTTTTAAACAAGCTGTTTAAGGGAGAAGTTGCTGGATAAAGGTATTAGGGTGCATTCACACTGAGTAAACGCTAGCTTATTTTGTAGAGTAAAATTACACTTGTAAATTTTGCTATCCCATTGACTTCAATGACATTTTACAGGCGTATTTTTACAGGCGTATTTTTTACAGGCGTATTTTTTACAGGCGTATTTTTACACTTGTAAAAAAATATCATTGAAGTCAATGGGATAGCAAAATTTACAAGTGTAATTTTACTCTACAAAATAAGCTAGCGTTTACTCAGTGTGAATGCACCCTTAGACTACAAAATCAATGCATACACCATATTAGCTGTACATGAACCCCTTTCACACAATGCATCAATACTGCACCAGAATAACCCTATGTGAACCCAGAAGTAGAAAGAGACGGCATATGCTTGTGTGCATTTGTTTGGCAGACAACAAAACCAACATGATATTATTTTTACGTGTATCATTGTTTATTATGATTATTGTTATTATTTATAATATATATATATGATAACTCTAATTAGAACAAACTAATGTAGCAATCATTGCTATTCCAAAAATCATTCCTCAAATTAATAAATCCACTAACAGCAAATGCTATACACTATATGGCGTCAGAAACTTACCAGTAAAGCCATGAGCAGAGAACAGAAGCAGTAGAGATGTCTCCAGCAGGACCAAGTGCACAGTACTTAGTGTCGTCATATCATAAAGTCTTTCAACACTCCCCCCACTGTTAACTTCTTGGCAGCTCTAGTCCTTTCCCCTGCACATCTAAAATAAGTTGAGAGCAGAAAACCTTTTTATCAGATACAAAGCGTCATTTTCCTGTGGGCAGCACATTCATAAAACTCCTGGGCAGGATGGAGCAAACAGTGGGATGACTCATTCTTCAGATCTCGTATTGAAAAGGCTACCAAAGTAGTCTCAAAATTACAAAAAAAACAAACAAACATAAAAATGAACAAGGTCCCATGTGAGCTACCTCTTGTCCTTAAGTAACACACTTTTCAAGCAGAAAAGGCGGGTTAACTTTAAATATGGGATATGAGATAGCAATGTCTAAGTCACTCTACTCTGACTTCACTTCTTAAGCAACATGTTGTTTGTACATGGTGAAATATCATATGAGGTGTTACATACATTTATATTTCATAATATCTACAGTGAACAAGCAAAGTATAACAACTGACCACAAAGCAGTCATATAATAATAATGTTATATCAATAGTATTATTATTCATAGTATCACTATTATCTGCTATCATTGTTTCAGTAATCTTTGTAAATTACATGAAAGTAAAAAAAGAACATAGTTAATATAACTGGAATATTTGGGGGGTTTTTTTGCCTTTATTCTTTCAAGCATCATTTTATATATATATATATATATATATATATATATATATATATTTCCACTTATCTGTGTGTACGTCTTAGAATATTTTCCTGACAACCTATGTCATAATATTGTACATAGAGAGGTTCCTTTTACCAAATAGTATACAAAATAAGATCCCTATTGGATAGTTTCCAAATACAATGTGGTCACCATGAGACATATCTTTTTCCTCCAGATATAAATATATCTCCCAGAGTCCCGTCTGCCCCCTTGTGTGTCCTTCTTCTGTAGTACTCAGGGCTTTCCAGCAGCTTCAGCACTGTGTGCAGGTGGAGAGGTCTGATAAGACTCATGGCTGAGATGTCCAATCTGTAAAGGAGCTTCTGTTTCTTCTAAGGAAAGGAGAGATGAAACAAAGATCAGCTGCTGAAATATGAAGCATGTACGTAGTATAAATGATAACGTTAGTGCTCTGTATAATAGAGATGGGAAGAAGTTACATTACAAAATGTGAGAACACATCACAGAAAGTGTAACAAACACAATAATCAGAGTTTTTCTATTTACTTCATTTTTGTGCAACTGCTGATATAGGAAAACAATACACAGCCTCAGTGACAAAATGGATATATGATGTATATGTGATTTAGTTCACAGAGCCTAGAAAACAATTTCTGAGTGTCAGCTTTCCATTTAACTTCTTTAGGCTGGGGCCCCACGAGGTGTAAACGCTGCGGTTTGGCCATGGCAGAATTTCTGCGTAAAGAAAACACAGTGTTTTACAATCACTGCAAGGTGAATGGGATGTCAATTATACCTACGGAAATGCTGCTATAGGTATAATGTAAGCAGAAAGTCCAAAGTGAAAAGCACTGCGGCAAAAATCGCAATGTGCTGCTGCTGTTTTTCCCGCAGAGCTTTTTTGCTGCGGCCCACTACATGGGGCTTTAGCCCAAAGTTGAGGCCACTCATTGTAGAAAAGCTGCACTTTTGTTGCATTTTTATGAACCAAAATCAGAAGTAGATTTAGCAGAAAGGAGTAAAACCTAAAAACAGAACTTGTAGGATTCTTCTGGTGGTAGACCCTATCTCCTCTTCTTTCTACCTTGTGGTCTGTCTGGCATAAGTTCTCATGAAACTCAGGGTTAGTTGACCTCCAATGGTAAGGTGTCCTTATTTTTCCCTGGCTGATTGGCAGCTTACTCCCTGTGAAATCCGGATTCCTATTAGAGTTGTGGACAACACTGGGCTGCACCCCTTAGCCACGTAGATGGCTCATCTGTTTCCAGATATGCAGTAACATTCAATATCCCTCACAGGTTCAATCTCAATGCCTCTCTCACCTCCTTTGAGGAGCTCTGTTTCGCTCAGTCACCTATGACTCATACCATATCTTTGTTACATCACTTACTGCTGGGTTAGGAGATAGGGGACCAGATTCATTAAAGCCTGGGAAGGAGAATTGGGGCACTCCTTCTTATCTGTGCAGTAGATGAAGCCCTTATCATGATACACAAGTTGGCTATCTTTTCCAGGTTCCAGGAACTGAATTGTAAAATCCTCTACCAGAGGTACCATATATCAGTCAATTTGCACAGTATGCATCCGTCAATTTCCTTGGAGTGTTGGCACTGGCAGAGGGAAGACATTATGTAACACATCTGGTGGCCGTGTCTTCCAGTGGCTACTCTCTGGGCAGTCATTATTCAACCTACATCTGAAAAGGCTCTCCTGTCCATGTTCCTGCGCCCTATCTCTAATCTGAAAAAAGCCTCCTACACCATTTTATAATGGCTATGCGCCACATCATTCTTAGGTTGTGGAAATGTTCTTTCGATTGTTTCTTCTGGATTTAAATTTCATGCATGCATAGTTGGCTCTGCCATCGGGCATAGCCAACTGCGCATGTCTGTGGCCATTTTCTTGTGGCTGCTTACACAGTACGCACATGACATTTAAATCCAGAACAAACCATCGGAAGAAGACATCGCAGAGAGGCATGCCAGAAAAAGACAGAGGCCATCAGTGGAGTTTTTTCGCAGGGGGGAAACGCCCCCAGTGCTGTTTGAGCTATGGGGGACCACCCCCAGTGCTGCGCGAAAACTCATCTGCATACTGAAGAAAACCGGGATATCTACGGAACAGCGGCATGGAGAAGGCTTCTAAAGGTAGGAGAAGCAATCGGAGATGGAATGATGCTATTGTTTTTTTTTTTCGTTTTTTTTAAGGATTGACATATATCTCTTAGTCCCAACAAAGTTCCTGTAGTTGTGCAGACGTTCCAATATTTTAGTCCATTTACTGTATTTTTTCTGGTGCTTCCAATTGTGAAGTAGACATACAATACAAGAAATATGTCCTACTCAGTGCCTACTGTACATAACCTAATAGTCACGTAATGCACTCAATGGGAGTTTTTTTTTTCTTTCTAATATAAAAATTATACATAATTTTATCTGTGGGGGGTTTTTTGTTTTTTTTTTACATTTTTTGTAATTTTCATTAAATAGTAAGACAAATAGTATTACTTTGAATACCTGGCTGTTAAAACCTTCTTTTATTAATCTGTTTTAATCCTATGATTATGTAAATGAAAGAAACAAAGGAATGAATTAGAGTTTCATGTAGCAGGACATCTGTTTTTGTTGCAGTGATTAAATTGTGTACTTCTTGCATGAATACAATAACAAGCCCTCGTATGCAGCGAGGGTATTTTATAGAAGATAGGTATGGCTTTGTAGATAAACTGTTTAGGCAGGGCATTATGAAGAAGTATGTAGTGGGTGTTCCTGGTGTGCAGTGTGGGAAGTCGAGTTATATTTACTGGACTTTATATTGATCAAGAAAGAAGATTACATTGTTTTAGTAAAGGTTAAAAGTACTAGTGTTATATAGGGACTGACATAGTCTTACCCAAATCGCATAGGAAAACATCCAAATGGCATGGTACAAAAATAAGAGTTTTTCTTTGTTTCTTAAACAAAAGTCTTTCATTTGGTTTATCAGCAGTTTAGCTTGAACCATGCAGAAAACAATTCTCACGATACGCTTCCTTCTTTTTACTGCAAGCATTCTATTCTAACAGATAATACATAATATCACATAGAGTTTTCAATGATATGACACCATGTTATCTCTTATCAGACAAGTACATATGGATGCCAATTACAGTACAATCTCCATGTCATCTAATTGTGGTCTGCCCTTATCTCCGTAGGTCTTAGTTCACACAGACCACTGCAGACCATATCAAGGATAAAAAAAAAATCACACCTAGCCTTATAAGGCTTCTATAGGAGAATGTGTGTGTAATACAACCTTCATATATCTGTAGTATATAAATAGTATTACCTTGTATTTATAAGGCCTGGTTCACGTCTGCGTTCGGTATTACATTCGGGAAGTCCGCAAGGGGACCCCCCCAAATGGAATACCGAATGCATTAAAAGCGGTGGGCAATGACAGCACATGGACCCCATAGACTATAATAGGGTCTGTGTGCATTCCATGACTCGTGCGTAGACTGTGCAGAAAGCACACAGACCCCATTATAGTCTATTGGGTCCGTGTGCTTTCACTGTACACTGCTATAGACTATAATGGGGTCCGTGTGTTTTCCGTGTGTTGTCCGCACTACTCATGCAGAGAGAAAAGTACTTCAGGTACTACTTTTCTATGATTCGTACGGACATTGCAAGGAAAACATGCGGACATTATAGTCTATAGTCACGGGCATTATAAGCTATGGGATCCGTGTGGTTTCATTGCTCATTGCCTTTTAATGCGTTTGATGTTCCATTTGGGGGGTCTCCAAACAGACTCCCTGAATGCAGATGTAAACTGGGCCTACCTGCTTCAGTAATTAAAGAGTATTCATTCGATGAAATGTTCTGCATTTCTCCGTACCTTTCCATGTGGATGATTATATGTTCTTGTCATGTTTTTATGACTTTCAGGTAAAAATGACATTGTATCTTTTTCAGTCGTTCATTATATTTACGGCAATAACAATATATATATTTATTTATTTAGTATTATTTACAATTTTAACAAACTAAAAAACACTTCGCTGTATACTGCTTATTTTCTCGCTAAGCTAAGGCCTATTTTTTTTTTTTTTTTTTTTGCAGGGTAAGCTTTAGTTTTTATTGGTACAATTGTGTGGGACATATAGGATTTTTTATTATTTTTGTTTAGTTTACAGGATCTATCATAATAGCTTAATAACTTTTATTAAAGCTTCAATCCCAGTAATGTCTCATATTTGTTTGTTTTATTTAAATTAGAAATGGAAAGGTTTGTTTATTAGATTTTAATTTTTAAATATTTTTAGAGATATTTTTAAAACTGTTTTCACACCTTTTTTAATTTAAAATATACTTCAGTGCTTCTGTACATCAATATTTTGAAAATGTTAGTAGATTTAGTAGATTATGGCTGGGCCTAATAGGCATCCATATATGTCAATCTGGTGGCTGTTGTCAGGCCTCTGTCTGCCATGGCAACCCTTTGGTACCCCACAATCGTGTCAGAGGAGTGCCTGGGGTTGAGAAGAGTAGCTAAATGCCATGACCATAAAGTGTTAATGTGCTGAATAATGAGTTAGCTCCAATTCCTGCAGTGAGAGCTGGGTGCTGGCTATGCTGGCACCATCGTTTTTTTCCCATAGCGCTATTCAGGGTCCATTCACATGGAGGAAAATGGTGAGGAATGTGATCTAGAATTTCAGCGCTGAAAAAAAAGCCTCCCATGCTAGAATGGAAGGCTTTTTTCAGCGCTGAAATTCCACACCAAATTCCCCACCATTTTCCTCCATGTGAATGGACCCTCAAAGAAAGTCCGTGGAGGTTACCCCTGCTGACTTTCCATAGGTATAATTGACATGCTGCAATTGCTAAAACCATGACAAGTCCACTGCGTGTAGTTTTCCATAATCTGCGGGTGGGATTTTTCCACACTGTATATTAAATTAAAGGGGTTATGCAGGGAAAATAAAGTATACAAATGCATTCTCTACACTGGCTACATTTTCTTACTAATATTTATTCAGCCCTGAAGTCCTGATGGTTAGGGAGCCTGCACACGGACTTTACACTCGCTCATTCTGAATGTAAAACTCATTCAGAGTGACCGGCGTAAAAAACAGATCCCATGATCCCATTAACTTGAATGGGTGTCGGCAGGGGCGTAACTACCGTAGAGGCAGCAGAGGCAGCTGCCACAGGGCCCGGGCTATTAGGGGGCCCGGTGACAGCTGCTACCGCTGCATTTTTTTTTATTATTATTTTTTTTTAATAGGCGTTTACATGCCCTATTCACTTGCCGATCCTGGCTGGGCCGGAATCGGTAAGTGACACCGTGGGCTCCACAAATACTATCTGAAAAGACCCCAGAGTATAATAATTGTTTATGGGTGTCCACTATGGGGTATAATACTGTGTGCAGGGGCCACTATGGGGTATAATACTGTGTGCAGGGGCCACTATAGGGACAAAATACTGTGTGCAGGAGCCAGTAAGGGGCATAATACTGTGTGCAGGGGCCACTAAGGGACATAATACTGTGTGCAGGGCTTACTAAGGGACATAATACTGTGTGCAGGGGCCACTAAGGGACATAATACTGTGTGCAGGGGCCAGTAAGGAACATAATACTGTGTGCAGGGGCCACTATGGGGGATAATACTGTGTGCAGGGGCCACTAAGGGACATAATACTGTGTGAAGGGGCCACTAAGGGACATAATAGAGTGCGGAGGAGGGGGCCGGTCGAGGTCTTTGACGTCGGTGTCGGTTGGGGGGGGGCATGTCAAAAGTTCGCCATGGGGCCCCGCCATTCCTAGTTACGCCGCAAGAATATGTGCGCTCCCCATTGAAATCAATGGGAGGCTTTTTTACCTATTGCTTTCAATGTGAAAGCCTCCCATTGATTTCAATGGGGAACGCACGTATGCCGGCAACCATTCAAGTCAATGTTTTGTACGCCGCTCACTCTGAACACTTACACTTGCAGAGGGCAGCGGGGTGCTGGACATCACTAATTTTGCTCTACTCCAGCTGAATGTCCATAGTGTTGAGCAATGAGTAATGTGACAGAGGAAAGAGTCTTCTAGTTTCATGCTGAGTTCACATGGAGTTTTTTGGAACGGATTTTGACACGGAACCGCCTCAGAATCCAGCTCCAAAAAACGCCTCCCATTGACTTCAATGGGAGCCGTTCACTTCTTTTTTCTGCTAGAGTTTTTTTCCCACTTGTGAAAAAAAAGAAGCGAGCTGCCCTATCTTGCTGCAGATTCCGCGGCTGAATCAGCCGTGGCATCAGCGGCACATGACTCTCTCCCAACTAGGCCCTTTCATTTGGGCCTAATCCGGAGCAGAATGCCGCGACTGGATGCCTGTGCACTGTACCGGCATATACTTGTGGCTAGCTGCAGGAGGTATTTTTTGGAGGCGGATTTTTGGTAGTTTTGCCTAGGATTTCAGGAGAGATTAATGAAATCTCATATAGATTAAGAAAAA
Organism: Leptodactylus fuscus; assembly: GCF_031893055.1. Classification (NCBI taxonomy): domain Eukaryota; kingdom Metazoa; phylum Chordata; class Amphibia; order Anura; family Leptodactylidae; genus Leptodactylus; species Leptodactylus fuscus. Next base: position 184,186,914 of record NC_134265.1, read on the forward strand.
AAAAATAAATAAAGTCAATGAGAAGTTTGGTGGGGGGAGAGGGTTTAGATTAGGGATTGATTTTCTATTTATCCCAAACAACCTCTTTAATTCTGCTATCCTGTGGTTGATTCAGAAGTAAATATTGGATAGCCATTAATATTAAAAAACAGTTTAAAAAAATATGTATATAGGTCAGTTTGAATCCCTAGGATGCTTAGGTTGCAGTTTCAACTTTGTCTTGTTCAGATATGTTACATGTAGCACTATGAAAAAATTGCGTACCCACAATGGAGACATGGGAGACAATTTCTATAAGCGCACAGGCCTGTCTCACAACACTTTCACCACTTTTGATGTCTAAGGCCTCGTTCAAAACTGCGTCAGTAACATCTGTGTCATTCACATCTGCGTCCAGTAGATTTCACAATCTACTTTCCTGTCCGCATGACTCGTGCGGAGATCTCGCGGCAAGCACACGGACCCCATTATAGTCTATGGGGTCCGTGTGCTTTCACTGCACACTGCTTGCAAATGCGTTCGGTAAGTCTGTTCGGGGGGTCCTAAACGCAGATGTGAACCAAGGGTAACAGTACCAGACTACCCTGTCAGGAGAGCATTAAGCCTTTAATGAGAAAGCAGCAGCAGGTCAGTATTTAGTCAAATAAGGGAGGCAGTGGAGTAAAAATGTAACTGAAAGGGTTACTGTCTGTGCTTGTGTAGACAGACATAAACACAGCGTTATTATATTTGTTGCTTTATTTTTTACTCTTCAAACATATTCATTATTTCTACAACTACCCTGTCTATTCTTTTGTCTTTTTGGAAGAGCGGCCCCAATACAGATTTTTGCTATTGGGTTCCACAATTTTATGTGCGCCACAGCTTTGGCAACATCAAGGTAAAAGACTTAATAACTGGTCCTTCTAAAGCTGATCTGTAACTTTTTCAAGACTTCATGCTTGTACTCCTAATGCTATCAATCTGTGTGCTCTTGTCAAAGAGTCTAGGAAGGAAATATTGTACAGAACTGAAAAAATACATTTTTTCATGGCACAAGATTAAAATGTCCTTTCCAATTTCCTGTACAGAACATTTTTATTGTTCACTGGATCTAAAGATGGGGCAGCACAATTGGTCAAAGGAACAGCCTTCAAAAAAAGGCCACACTTGCAACAATAAGAAGCATGCCTCCGGTTATAAAACAACTTCTCATAAGTGAATAGTATAGGCAAATATAAGAAACTTTGCCATATATCTTACTAGGTAAGTATGCTTTTATCTCCATTTATCAGCTAAGTTACTTCTGACATAGAATTCTTTATAGAAGTGAGAAAGATGTAGGGTGAGACTACTGGAAAAGACTGCATACTGTAGCTCATAATATATCTCCCTATATTATAAAAATGAATTTCTGTCTGTCTGTCTGTCTGTCTGTCTGTCTATCTGTCTGTCTGTCTGTCTGTCTGTGCTCTAATGCGAACCAAACGACTGGACCGATCTTCACCAAATTTGGTACAGAGATACTTCAGATATCCGGGAAGGTTTAAGACGAGACTCCAACTCGCTCGGACGTACCGTTGCTGAGATACAGCATTTCAAACACAGTGCCCCCCCCCCCCCTTAGCCAATACAAACCTGCAAGACTTTCACTCATATTCCAACTGCAATACACACGGTCACTCCACATGCACAATACAACACTGATATCCAAACTGAGATACACGCTTCAGAGGATTAGATACACAGATCAGCACACAGTATCACACACCAGAGGATTAGATACACGGGTCTGCACACAGTCCCACAAACCAGAGAATTAAATACGCACTTCTGCACACAGTTCCACACACTGAAGGATTTGATACACGCGTCTGCACACTGTTCCACATGCCGAAGGATTAGATACAGGCGTCTACACACAGTTCCACACTCCAGAGGATTAGATACGCGCGTCTGCACACATTTGTACACGCCATAGGATTAGATACACGTGTCTTCACACAGTTCCACACTCCAGAGGATTAGATACGCACGTCTGCACACAGTTGTACATGCCATAGGATTAGATACACGCGTCTTCACACAATACCACATGCAGTAGGATTAGATACGTGCGTCTACACACAGTTCCACACGCCGAAGGATTAGATACGTGCCTCTTCACACAATACCACACAGGGAAAGATTAGATACGTGTGTGCACACAGTACCACACTTTGGAGGATGAGATACATGCCTCTGCACACAGTACCACAAGCCAGAGAATTAGATACGCGTCTCAGCACACAGTACCACATGGGGGAGGATTAGATACGCGCGTCTACACACAGTACCACATGCCATAGGATTATATACGCGCGTCTGCACACAGTACCACATGCTGGGGGATTGGATACATGCGTCTACACACAGTTCCACACACTGTAGGATTAGATACGCACCTCTTCACACAATACCACACAGGGGAGGATTAGATACATGTGTCTTCACACAGTTGTACACGCCATAGGATTAGATACACGCGTCTTCACACAGTACCACATGCAGTAGGATTAGATACGCGCGTCTACACACAGTACCACATGGGGGAGGATTAGATACGCGCGTCTGCACACAGTACCACATGCCGTAGAATTAGATACGTGCGTCTACACACAGTTCCACACTCCAGAGGATTAGATATGCGCGTCTGCACACAGTTGTACACGCCATAGGATTAGATACACACATCTGCACAGAGTACCACATGCCGTAGGATTAGATACACACGTCTACACACAGTTCCACACTCCAGAGGATTAGATACGCGCGTCTGCACACAGTTGTACATGCCATAGAATTAGATACACGCGTCTGCACACAGTACCACATGCAGTAGGATTAGATATGCGACTCTTCACACAGTACCACACAGGGGAGGGTTAGATACGTGTGTGCACACAGTATCACACTTTGGAGGATTAGATACATGCCTCTGCACACAGTACCACAAGCCAGAGAATTAGATACGCGTCTCAGCACACAGTATCACACGGGGGAGGATTAGATATGCGCCTCTTCACACAATACCACACAGGGGAGGATTAGATACAGGCCTCTGCATACAGTACCACATGCCAGAGAATTAGATACGCGTCTCAGCACACAGTTCCACATGGGGGAGGATTAGATACGTGCATCTGCACACAGTACCACACGCCAGAGTCATTAGATATGCGCGTCTGCACACAGTTTCACTTACTGGAGGATTAGATACGCGCCTCTTCACACAATATCACATGGGGAGGATTAGATATGTGCATCTGCACAAAGTACCACACCAACAAGAATTAGACACTTGCATCTAAACACAGTACTACACGGGGAAGGATTAGATACAGCTTTACTCCAGGTATCCATAACAACTGATCACAGGTTTTTCACTGACATCCAAAATGAGATACACATAATCACATGACGCTTATGGACATACACACAAACCACATACAAAATACACCAGTGCAAAATTGGACAATTCTTATGGGGCCAGTACACAAACATAAAATGTAATATACCCGTGCGAAGCCGGGTCCTCCCTCTAGTACTGTATATATACTATATATATATATATATATATATATATATATATATATATATATATGTCCTTATCCGAAGATAATGCAATGCCACTTTCTAAAATAAGGCAATAAATTGTTTCTTATATTCATCCGCACTATTCATTTATGAAAGGTGGTTTCATAATTGTAAGTATGCATAAACCCTTTCTGACATCCACTGTAATGGTACAGTCAATATCGTGACTTTAGATATGGCACCCGCTCAGGACCTGAGTGAGCGACATAGCTGCCAGGTTTTAGCTGTATTACACAGTGAAGACCCAGGAGCAATGTCTATGATCAGAGTCTCATTGATCACAGGCTTTAACCCTTCTGGTGTCTATAAACATATAAACATACTTATTGCGTATGTTTAATGCCGTAGTGGGAAAACAAACGGACATGACAGATTAGCCAAGTTATAAAGCAATTAACAAATTGTTATAAAATTACATAGTTGTAAAGTTGTAAATGTTTAAAAAACCTAATACGAACTGAGAATAAAAAAAAAAATTACATAGTGAAAGTTAAACGTCTTCAAGCACATGTATACACAGGGCAGCCATCGAGGCAGTACTAATAGTACTGACGTCAGCATTAGAGATGAGCGAGTACTGTTCGGGTCAGCCGATCCGAACAGCACGCACGCATTGAAATGAATGGATGCACCTGGTACTTCCACTTTGACACCGGCAGGCCGCTTAACCCCTCGCGTGCCGGCTACGTCCATTCATTTCAATGCGTGCATGCTGTTCGGATCGGCTGATCCGAACAGTACTCGCTCATCTCTAGTCAGCATCCCAGACAAAAATGTGAAAAAAGGGGTCCACTTAATAGTGCTTTGGTTAATCAGACCACGACAAGTTACATTTACTCAATGAAAAACACACTCCAGCTGAGCTGATATCGCATGCATGTAATAGGTGGGCAAGTTGTGTTTACAATATGTGTGTGAAATCTAAAGTTGGTATGTATGCGTAGAAGCTAAGTATACATTGGCGTTATTTTGGTCCATTGTTCTGATCCCACAGACGATCTAAACAGACTGAAAAACTAATTTAAACATGGATGCAAGTGGAGCACATTCTGTCTGCATCTGTCATAATTTACTTTAATGTAAAAAACAAGATGGAAGATTCATTTTGCCTCGTTTGTTTTTATTTTAGAGGAAAGATAAAGTATTTCAGGTAGGATTATATCTTCTACCTGAAAAGCACACAAACATCACAGAAAAAAATCTTCCAAGTTATTTTTACATTGCAGTGAAGGATGACAAATGCAGACAACATGCGTTCCATGTGCATCCATATTTTCAGTCCATTGTTTTAGTCCTATGAGGATTCAGAGTAATACTTCGAAAAGAAGCGGATGTGAACTTAGCCTAAGGCCATGCTCATATATGTGTTAGTATTTCCATTGAAACAAAACAAACAAAAATGCCAAAAACACTGGTACAACACTTCCCCTATTCCCAACAGAGCCCCTTTACAATGGGCGCCTTCAAAGAGGCTCTGACAGATTGTGTCCCTCCCCTACCAATATCTAATCCCTGTCCAAAGGGAAAGGGGTTCAGGTTTCTTGGCTGTATGGGGCCCTGAAATTCCTGATGGCAGCTTTTTATTTACATTTTTACAAATTATTTTTTTTCTATGACAAAAGTAAACATATTCTATCGATAGATTATTAAAAAAAAAATTGTTTTTTTGCCATTGGAATTAATATATAAAGCTCTGCTTTAAAGAGGTGAAAAGGGAATGTGTGCGACACTGTATAATGTGAGATCCTGGGTGCTTGAGTACGGTCCCAACCTAGTCATATACATTAGAAGAAACTCAGCGCTCCCAATTAGATGAATGCAGTTGAACATTTATTTACGGATAAGCAATCCACAAGTACAAGCCACAAGTACAATCCACAAGTAGAGTGATGTTTCGGTATACCTATAGGGAAAATGCCAGCGTTTCTATGGGTAGAATTGAAATGCTGCACTTTTCAAAGTCGTGAGTGTTTTTGCAAACAGCTTTTCCACTGTAGATTTATTTTCTGCAGCATGTGTATGGGATTAGCCAGAAATGCAAGTACTGTAAAACGTAGGCTTCAGCCTAACAGACCCCCAACCCAGAAACTAACACACTCCTGCATAAAGATAAACCTCCTTGAAATCCCCAGTCTCACTGACTTTCTTCTACCACTTTCTGCCATATCCTCACTCCATAACATAGATTCTGCCACTGTTTTCTATAACTATTATTTCAGCCCTCGACTCAGTGGCCCCCTCACATAGACCACAGCTCTAATCAAAAGGTAACCTTGGCATATGGTCATAAAACTGAGATGTGCTTCAAGGGTTGCAGAAGGTCACCTGAAAAAAAAGACACTCCATGGAAGACTGTTTCAGTTACTGCTTTACTTAAGAATTTGGACATCACACAGCCATTACCCACTGTTGAATGAATATAGCTTAACTCTCTTCTTCATCCACTGATGGCCCTTCCAATATCCCTCATCTCAAGTGAAGATATTGCTTCTTATTTAAAAACAAAATTGACACCATCAGAGGAAGACTCAAGCTATACCCTTGCATCCCCACCATCACTATTGAAAAATTCTTCACTCCATTTTAAAATTGCACCTCACCTAATCCAATAGACACCTTATCTCCAGTCTCTCTGAAGTATTTACTCCTACCCCAGCGATGTAACGCTAGGTTATAAGGCCCATCCTTCTCACAGTCAGAAGATATCAGTGCAAAATTAACGGTACCAATATCTCCAGCACTAGGGACATACCGGATATTCAGCACAGTATAGGCATTCTAGTAGTATATAAAACCACACATTGATGAGGTTTTCTTTAAGTCTAATATTTTATTTTGATTAATTTTGTAAAGGAACCTAAAATGTACCACTAGTTATAAAACAACTTTTCATGAATAGCGTATTGTTGCTTAAATCTCACAGCTTGGTCATTTCATTTTATAAATGACAATTCAGTTTCTTATCAGCTATATGCTGTCCTCCACCCTCAACTGTAGATGTACCAAAGATGTAGAATTTGCAGCTACAGAAGTACAAATGAAGTACTTAGAAGAAAGACTTAGCGAGTATTCTGAGAAGAACAAGTTTCCACATAGTACAGAACTTTATCAAAAATCTTAAGCACTTTTTAATGATTATCTAAAACATGTTTTACTTTTGAATAAGGACCTCCTAGAGATAGTGATGTGCCCATAGGGGAACATAGAACATAATCTAATATCTGGTTCCAATGCCTAGGGGAGAATTAAAGGACAGAAAATGGGTCCACCACCCTCTTAAAATTAAGAACATTGGCATCTATGAACCCCACAATTTAACACTGAATTGCGTTATATTTCTGTTGATGCTGTGGGTTAACAATTGACCCTATTGCAGGCTATGCCACCTGATATTGTTGCTATGTTTTGCCATGTACATGTAAATGCCATCTGAAACAACATTATGTCTGCTGCATACAACCTGTAATGTCTATTCTGCTAAAGAAAATCTATGGGGTATTGTCAAGAGGAAGATGAGAGACACCAGACCCAACAATGCAGACGAGCTGAAGACTGCCATCAAAGCAACCTGGGCTTCTATAACACCTCTGCATTTCCACAGGCTGATCACCTCCATACCACGCCTGAGGCCTAAGCTCCCAGTGTCAAGTCACAGTTGAGTCTTGACCAGCAACTCAACGGTTGTAGACTGGTTGACATCCACTTCATCCCAATTCACATAAGACACCCCCAGCCAAGAGTCGGTGGGTTCATCAGACACAACCCTTAGATAGCATGGCCCGGGAGCAGGCCCTGAACTCTCAGGTGTTCCGAACCTGCCTCTGTCCTTTTCTGTTCTCTCAACTAGAGAATTACTCTATGCTGTGGGCTCAGAGCCACTAAACAGTGAGGATGACCTACTACTGGACGGTCATCAGCTAGTGCCCAGCCAAGATCTGGAGGAGACATCCACTGCTTCCTCCGGTAGACAGATAAGTAATGATGAGGAGAGTGGGGTGGGATCTGGTGTTGGAAGCGGTTAGGCTCCTGGCTTAGAGACCGTTGAGGAGGATCTCAGTGAACTGCAGACATTATTGGATGACAATGTAGCCGATCGCAATTGAGATGACTACTGGCTCTCCACAATGTTAGACCCTCACTACCAGGGAAAAATGGGGGCCTTTTATTTTTATTTTTTTTAAACCCACTGAGAGGGAGGACAAACTGAACTAGTAAAGAGACGTGATATTTAGCAAATTGGCCGCTGCCTATCTGCACCATCATCCATCCTCTCACATGTCCGACTGGGGGAGCCCTAAGCATTCTACTTGCACTGGCATGGCACCTGTGGGAGGGGGTGGAGGGGCAGGAGCAGTATTGGCTCCAGCAGCAGCCTGAGCCTAGAGTCCCTATTGAGTAGCTTTCTTCACCCACATAGGACCAGTGTATGAGATAGAGCCTGAAAGGGGTGAAGGAGTTACCCGGACTCTTCACCGTAATATGCTCAGACCTTGTAATTCAGAGACTCCCACAACAGAGACTGAGGTGCCTCGGTTGAATCCAACAGCCCCAACCTTCACACCTTCTGCACAGATTGATCCCGATGAGTGATGGGATGTACCAGTTCCCATATCTGAAACGGTTCCAGCCGTGGTGATCTTACCTCCACGGGAGGGGACGACACTAACGGCTGCTCCTGTACAGGAACCTGAGCCAACCTGTGGGAACGAAGTGACTGACGCCCCGACTTTACGCAGAACGCCAAGGTCTAATGCTGGGGTGGTGTGTCACGGGGTGACTAATGCTATCACAGTCTCAGAACACTTCCCACTGACCAGTGTGTGATGTGATAATAGCAGTGGTAAAAGGAGATATTTCTGTAATGAAAAATTCTATTATAGTAATTCTTTTTGACCACAAGATGCCGCTGTGTTAGGTAAAGGAAGAACCAGGAAGTGACGAGTTCAGGAAGTGAACTGGAGTAGTGTGTGAGGAGAAGCTGGCTGTTGGGCAGTGAGAGGTCTGAGTGACAATCGTTCGCCATCCGCTGCCGTACTACGCTTGTTTCAGGCCAGATCCAGCTCTGGAGAAGCCCGGACCTGTTGCTGGTTCCCATGTCAGGAGAGTTGGAGACGGTTGCGGTACAGACGCCGCGGAGCGGATGAAAAGAAGGACCAGCCCTTGTGACACCGTGTTCCAGTTGCCTGGAGGCAAGGAAATTCCTGTTTCCTTCGGAAAATCCATCTGACTGTTCGCCCCCTTACTAACCCGGGTAAGCGGAGCTCCGATTCACCTTTCATCAGGGTGAATAGTGTATACACTCAGTAAATAGTTTTTTTTTTGGCGCCAAAAACCTAGCATAGACTGGTTCTGGCCATTTTGCTTTAAAGAGAGTTCCATCTAAACGGAGATACAGCACGTGCTGTCCTGCTATTCAAAAGAGACACTATATCCTGGATTATAGTACCAGAAGTACGTTATAAGAGGAGTTATTTGGTTCACTAAGACTTGTGCAGCTAAGCACCAACTTCTGATAAAACAAAACCGGTTGCTGAAGTCCTCCCTGCAGGGTTTGGGTAGTGTGTTGAAATGTGGACATTGGGGAGTGGGTAAGTTAAATAGTAAACTGTGATATTGTTAACCCCGGTGTGATACCGCAGGTGATCTTCCTCTGCATACTTACATTGTTTTGTTAGCTCGGTATTAATAGGTAAATTGCAGCTGCTTTACGTAGGTAGCCGCTAGTTAAGGGCATAGTTTATTAGTTCTGACATATTAGGTCACGGTGCGGCGTCACTCCGGGGTCTCGGCCCTCGGCTGAGTGTCTTGTAATTATTGATTTCATCAGGCCCGTTAGCCTGGAGTTCACCCAAAAAGGGTATAGAGTAAAATTTAGGTTTCTTACTTCGTGTCTGGTGTGTTTGTGTCTGTCCGTGGAACCGCTGTATCCTAAAAGTTCCTGCAAGAGCCCGGTAGCCAGTCGGCTGCCGTGTCTTTCCCTTCCTCCTTCCCCCCTTACATAGTGAAGAGGCTGTTCATCAGGAGCTAGACAGAGAGCAGAACTTGAACCAGTAAGTGGTGGCATACTTAGAATGCATCCTGCTACCCGTCGTGGAAGATCCTCTGGACTTTTGTGCAGCCAAAGTGGATTTGTAGCCGCAACTGGCCGAGTTTGCCCTGGAAAATTCCGGCCAGTAGTGTGTCATCAGAGCGGGTGTTTAGTGCAGCGCGGGCCACAGTTACCTAAGGAGAACTCACCTGTCCACTCAAAATTTGGAGAGACTGACCTTTGTGAAGATGAATCAGGCTTGGATCAGCCAGGATTTCTGTGGTGTCCTCATGCTGCTACTGCGTCCACACTATGTCACTGAGTCACTCTATCGCCTCCACATTATATCACTTTGCGGCCCACTCACGCTGCTGCCACCTCCACACTGTGCCACTGGGTCACTGTATGACCTCATAAGACTGCTGCCACATTCTCACTCTGCTACTGGGTCACTGCATGACCTCCTAAGGCTGCTGCTACTTCCACATTATATCACCTTGCCACTCTGTGGCCTCCTCACGCTGCTGCTACCTCAATACTATGTCGCCATGTCACTATGACGCTCTCTCCACTCTGTCAGGGGGGCTCTACTTGTATAAGCATTTACTAGAACAGGTTCTGTAGATATCTGTGTGGAATCATCAGACAAGGGAGTCAACGGAGTGCACTCTTTGAGCTACAGTAGGATCTTGGGCCTCTGCACGGTTGTTTATAACTGGCACTTTCATCGACGTGTAAGGCTGAGTTCACACGAGTTATTAGGTCAGTTTTGGCCCTGTAACTGGACAAGTAAGTGAAGGGTGCAGCGGTTCTAAGTCTGTCTTGTGTGTGTCATACTATGCGTGTTACTGCAAGGCACAGTGTTCTACACTACTGTACAGGTTCTCTGCAGCCAGGAAATAGCTGTTTTTTAACGCTATTTGCTACAAATCAAATTAATTTAGATAAAATCAAATCTTTTTGGGAAATCCAGAGAAGCGGCTGAATTGAATTTTTTTGAAACCTCGCTCATCTCTATCTACAAGCTATATCATAATTATATTCTGCAAATATGAAGAAATATGAAGTTCAATTAATTGATATTAATACTTAGTTCTTGTGCTTCCTAGGGAACAATCTACATAACTTACTGCTCCACAATACATTGGAAGTGGATTTATAATACTCATCTATTTATGAATAATACATTCCACCAAACAATTATACAATCTTACATTAAGAATATGTAGAATTACCGATGGGAGATTTTATGACAAAAATACAAATGGTGGTGACATTCATAGCCATGTAGAGAGTGAATAAATAACACACTAAACAGTGTTGTCCGATATGAAGGAAAAGGTCACCAGAATCTGAAAAGCCAGTTATGACATATCACATTAGTTCTTGCATACTGAAAGCTTATGTTCATTTACTTTCAACTCCATCAACATCTTCTTTACTGTCGCTGCATATTTAATAGGATTCAGTGTAATAAACAATTGCACACTAGCTCATACACCACTCTCAGAAATGTCCTGTGTCATGTCTAGTTAAAAGGTTCAAGTCATGAAATTATATATTTACCGATAACCTTTACCGAAATGAATATTCAAAACTACAGCCAAATATAAGGGCATATTAAAATCACAATCCCAATACCTTGTATCAGAAGCACAAACACAAAATATAAATAATATCGCTATTAAACTCAGATATATAAACCAACATATGCATACCTAAGCACAATATAGCCAAGAAAGCAACAAGGTTTGAGCAAGACAAGGTCTTTGTTCAGGATTTTTAATAAACATTCCCATCCATAAACTGTTATTAGGCAGTCTGCAGCTAGGCTGGACTCATCTTGCAGCCTAGATTATTACAAAACGTGGCATTTTGGCCACAGTGGAAACCCTGTTAACAAAAAATATTACATTTTACGGTACCTGCAAAGTGGATTTTGGTGAATTCAATCCACAAATCGCAACATTTCCACTGCAAATTTTTTCTGTAATGCTGTGAATTCAAAAATGCTTCCGCTTTTGACAATCGCAGTATGTCAATTATACCTCCGGAAATGGGGCAACACGGTGGCTCAGTGGTTAGCACTGCAGCCTTGCAGCGCTCGAGTCCTGGGCTCAAATCCCACCAGGAACAACATCTGCAAGGAATTTGTATGTTCTCTCTGTGTTTGCGTGGATTTCCTTCCATTCTACAAAGACATACTGATAGGCAAAAAAAAATGTACATTGTGATCCCTATATGGGGCTCACAATCTACATTAAGAAAATAATAATAAAATGATACCTCCGGAAATGCTGGCATTTTCCCTATAGGTATAATAGAAGCAGAAAGTCTGCAGAGGAAAACTCTGCAGGTTTTCTATGAAAAACACTGTAGAAAAAAGCATGATGCTTTTTCCTCCTCACTCTTTTCCACAGTGTTTTTGGCTGTGGCTTGCCTACGTGGGGCCTAAACCTGAAAGAGCTTTTGTGGGATTAAAAATATGGTTGATTTCATTTGAAAACAATGTTACACTTGCCCCACTGGTTGTGTGTGACTCTGCAGCTCTCAGCCCGTTCACTTCCATTGCTCTGAGCTGCAATTTCAGGTGTGGCACTGTTTCTGGAAGAAAGAAACCTTGCTTTTCTCAGCTTGTGCAACCTGCAACCCTTTTAGGGTAAGTTCACACAGAGTTTTTTGCAGGCATCTGTGGCTTGAGACTCCCTCCTGATTAGGCCTATTCATCCGGGCCTAATCAGGAGCGGGATGCCGTGACGGAATGTCGATGCACTGCAGCCGCACGAAAAAGCGTCGGCAGCAAGTGAAGAGGAATTTTATCTTCACCTTCTGCCGTGTGAACTTACCCTTAAAGGGAATGTATCCATTTATTATTCTTTATTATTTACAACCAGATGCCAACACCTGATTTTTTTTTTCAAATCTATCCTCATTTCCTCAATGTAGATTTACTTATCTATATTTCATACATCATTATGGGGACAGTTTCTATTAATAGCAGATCAGAGGTATGAATTACAGCATCCTCATGAACATGTGAAACTGGTGTGTGGCGTTTTTTCCCAATGCAGTTTTCATGCAGTGTTTAATTGCACCACAACTGCACTGTGTGAACGCACCCTCAAAGTTATGCTGCTTATCCAACCACCTCATATCAAAATTCATCTTTTACCATCACCCACTAAAGATCCCCAGTGGCCCTGTACAGTACCTGATATAATCATTCCTAGTGGCGCCTATACACAATAGAAATCTCTACAGTGGCACCTACACAGATTAGGGCCGAAGTGGCCCCACTCAGTAGTTAGTGCCATATAAATATGCAGGAGTTTTTCTTTCCTTAGAAAAGTAAACAAATATGATGGAATAAGTGTCAGCCATCTTTTTTGCTTTATAGTTAATGAGAACAGACATAGATGGAGAAGGCTCGATCCGTGTCTATTACACCACTTCCATTAATGTCCGTTGCAGTCCTCCTATTACAGATGACATCAATGATTTGTAATAATGGTAATATGAACATACCCTTGTGCTGTTGCTGTTGTCTTGGTGTCCGAGGTGCGCTGTGCCGTGACCAAAGTCCACAATGAACACAGCAGGTCCGCAAAGGCTGTGAATTCACGGCACTGCATGGACTCGACCATAGAACTCTATGGGCGGGGGCAGCAGGACACAGGCGTCTGCGGGTTAAGTGGCCCGGCCGACGTCAAAGCGGAAGTACCAGGTGCATCCATTCATTTCTATGGAGCGTGCTGTTCGGATCGGCTGATCCGAACAGTACTCGCTCAACTCTATCTAGGATCACTCCAGTAACCTCCCTGATGACTCTGTGAACCTCATGCCAAAAAAGGAAGAGAGTGAGGCAGTCATGCAGCATCGTACCTCGTTCTAAGGAGACGAGCAGAGATCGGGGATTGATGACAACATGCAGTGGAGGACAGAGGGGACTCTGTACCACCTAGAGGGGATTCTGAAGTTGGTTTCCTGTGCTTTATAAGGCATAGAAAACTTATGGCAGGATTGGAAGGCCACACCATAGTGTGCACTTTTATCTCTCGAGTATTGCATTATTTTGATTTCCAGAAATAAATGCAGAGTAAAATTTTAAAATTGCTAATTTTCTCGAGATACACCAATTTAGTGCCCAATGTTGCGGCCAGCTTAAGACACACGCTCCAAAAACTGTTAAACAGCCTTAGGAGTATGTCCTCATAGGTTCATAGCCTCCATTATGGGAAAGATCAACCAACTATGTGGGAGGGAAGTGGTGGGACAGACCTGGGGTCACTGATCAGAGCTCAGGCTGCCAAATTAAAACACCTGCATCCCCCTGAACACGTCATGCAGCGTGGTGGGGAGGAGACCAATATGAGCCCCAATATATAATAAAACCCCTAAGATTCTGTGGTCATATTTGACCACAAAGTTGTCTAGCCAGAAATGTATGAGGTTTATTAGCCCATCATAGTAACGCTGTTTCATATAGAAGAGTAATAGTCAACCTTCTGAAATAGGATCTCGTTAATTTGAGCACAAAGGTCAATTAGTGATTTAAGAAGGGATTTCACCAGGCGTATCAACATTCGACGTTCAGTACATTGTGAGATCACTCAAGCGAGCAATGACATCGCGTTTTAGTTTGGTCCCTAGAACTATGTAAAGACCCAAATCACTGCCTTATGGGCCTCCAACAGTGTGGCCTCAGAGGTAACCAACTCTGTATTAAGTTCAAAAAGGATTTGAGGTGGGATCGTAGCTGCTCCTGGGTCTGCGCCCGCCTAAGTGGGTCCTCATTAAGCTGCCAGTTACAGACTCTAGTGACCACATTGCATACAGACAGTTCTATTAGGACAAGGGCATGATCAGATGAGGTAATAGAGCTCCAGAAAAGAGAGGCAAGGCAGGAGCATTCCCAAAGAAATAATCTATGCAAGTGTGGACCTTATGAGGAGGGGAGTAATAAGTGTAGGATTTGTCAGAAGGATGATTTACCTGACAAAGTTCATATAGGGAATACCATCTAATAAGACGGCGAAAGTGTGCCAACAAGCATCTTCACGTAGGATTCGGTGTTATACCAGGGATTGTCTGGCAGTCCATCCTGTCCGAAAAATGACATGATAGTCGCCACCCACAATTACAGCTGTGGGTGGGAATTTAGACTTATTGAGGGAAACAACTAGAAAGCCATGTAATGTGTGGACAAAGTCAGCCACCTGCTGGTAATGAAACCATTTTGTTAATGGTAGATTCAACTTAGAGGTGAGGAAATCAAAGGACCTGAGCACCAATGTCACGGAGTCAACCAAATCAGAAGTTTGGAAAAGGCCTGCTCTCAACCACGCTAAGGGAGCATTCACACGGCGTAACGTCCCGCGAGATTTGGCACGTGTACGTCGCGTGACCCTTTGCGTGCCGTACACGCTCCCATTCATTTCAATGGGAGCGGGGAGCGTATGCGCCGCGCTAGTTTGCGGCCGTGAATAAATGCACGGCCGCAAACTAGCGCGGCGCATACGCTCCCCGCTCCCATTGAAACCCCCCCCAAAAAAACATACTAAACATACTCACCTATCCCCAGTGCTCCAGTGTCCTCCCAGCATGGTCCGGTCCTGCAGCTCTGCTCTCTTCTTGAAGTGCTCACAGGTCCCTTCCCTTAGGCTGATGTTTGGCCTCAGGGGTCAAGTGACGTCACAGGTAGTCAAATGCACAGGCTACTTCAGCTGAAGAAAAACAACGGAACTGCAGGACTGAACCGCGCTGAGAGACACTGGGGACATTAGAGAAAATTTAGGGTTTTTTTTCTTTCACCTGTAATAAAAAAAAAAATGTTATCCTGCACAACCCCTTTAATGTCCCCAGGCTATTGGCTTCCATCACTGCAGGATATTAAACTGGGGACAACTAGAGGGGGACATTAAACCATAGGGGTAGCTGGCGGACACATTAAACTGGGTGCAACTAGAGGTGGACAAGACCCCCGCCAGCCTCTGATCGTAACTGTGGAAAGTGGAAGCCACAGAGATATTCCGCAAGTGGAAGGGGACTACCTAAGTACATTAATGCACTTGGGGGAGGAAAGTTAGACAGTTTGGAGTAGTAGGAACTGACGTGATAACGTCTGAGTGATGCTGTAGGCAGCTTCGGGTCAGCACCCGGCCAAACTCCTGAGGGGGCCACTGGGCTGACTGCTTCACTTTGTCTCCCCCCACACCTTACTTACTTTTGATGATCATTTGTGCCTACACAGGCTGACCGCTCCCTCCTCCTCCTCCTGGAGTGTAGCCATACCTCTCAACTTTTGAAGAACAGAAAAAGGGACAAGGTGTGTAGCGTGCCACAGCAAATTTAGCCCCACCCACTTTTATGTTGACTCCACCCATTGCCATTCATTTTTCATGTGCCCCCACACAGTATAATCCTCCTACAGTCACCCGTACATTATATGTCCCCACATTATAATGTTCCCTTCCAACTGCCACACAGTATTAAGTCCCTCTCCTGGTGCCACAGTTTAAACTGGGGGAATCTATAAGGAGACATGAAACTGGGGCAGCTGGAGGAGGACATTAACAGTGGGGGTAGTTGGAGGGGGGCAATAAATTAATGGCAGCTGAAGTGGGACATTAAACTGGGGGCAACTAGAGGGAGTCATTAAACTCGGGCAGCTAGAAGCAGACATTAAACCGTAAGTGTAGCTGGACGGTGACATTAAACTGGGGGCAACTAGAGACAGACAGGTCCCCCTACAGCTACTCCCACGGTTTAATGCCCCCTTCATCTACCCCAGTTTCATCTCCCCCACCATTTCTCCTCAGGTTTAATATCCTCCTCCATCTGCCCCCAGTTTCATGTCCCCCTTCTATCTGCCCGCAGTTTCATGTCCCCCTTCCATCTACCCCCAGTTTCATGTTCCCCCTTCATCTTCCCTCAGTTTCATCTCCCCCAGTTTCATATCCCCTCCATCTGCCCCCATTTTCATGCTCCAACACACACATGGTACCTCCAATAATCACAAACTGACTATATATTACATCAAACTATAGGAAAAAGCAACTGTCAGAAAACCACAAAAAATCACCGATATATAAAACAATAAGATTTATTTGTCATAAATATAAAATCACAATCCAATAAATTAGCAGGGCAAATAGATGGAATATATGCCAGAGACACAATAAGACACTTTGGAGAAAAAGACAGATAAATCTAACAGGTGCTGACACAGATGGTAACAATATTACTCAGTAACCAAAAGGTATGTAGTATCATATATCAATTGTGAACCAGAATGGGTTAATACAAAGGTAAGTGGATATAAATGGATATAAATTCCAACTAGTCCAAAGAACAGAACAATGGGGGAGAGATTATCAAAGTATAATACTTATCTATCTATGCACGAATAAATAAACCCCCCATATATCTCCCCATGGATTGTTCACCTAAATAGCTTCTACCCTCTAGTGAATAACTAGTCACATCCTTCTGGTCTAAACAAAATCAACAAAAGTTTAGATAAGGTTACCTGAAGTCATATTGAGCAGCACAGCAGACCTGAATAGATCCAAGGAATATATAAAACGCACTCCAACGCGTTTCGCCGTAGAAGGCTTCGTCAGGAGGTGTGGATAGAACAGCAGACCCCATATTTATATGAAGCTGGATGAGGACCGATAGCGTGCACCTGCAATGATGACGTTCCGTGGAGCCGAGCGGCGCCCGCGCGCATGCGCCGGCAACATCAAATGACGTGCCGGTCACATGACCGCAACACACCCTCGGATCACATGACCGGGAGGCCAGCGCATCACAGGAGTACGCATCTCATCAGGAAACTGTGAGTATCGATAGATATATATACATTTAAAAAGAGAGTGCCGGTCACATGACCACGGCGCACCCTAGGATCACATGACCGGAAGGCCAGCGCATCACGAGAGTATGCATCTCATTAAGAAACTGTAAGTATCGATGTAATATATATGGATTCAAAGAAGGAGTTTGAGAAGAAGCTCAAAATTGCCACCATTCATGTTATATATAGAGCACAATTCATTGCCATCTAAAAAGAACATATAATTTGAATAGGTTCAAACACCAATTATATATTATCTCAAAAATTACCACAAGGACTGTGGGAACTGGGGCTGTGGGAACGGGAGGTCCTTCCTTATATTCCTGGGTTTGAGTCCGTGCTCCAGTGGTCTAGGTATATAGACGATATATTTTTCATCTGGCAGGGCTCGACGTCGCATTTGGATTCTTTTTTACAGTCCTTAAATTCAAATGATCTCAACATTCGGCTGACCTGGCGATATAGTTATACTAAGGTTGAATTTTTAGATCTTCTCATACTCCGTAATTCTGAGGGTCTTATTTCCACTGATGTATTTAGGAAAGAAACTTCCACCAACGCTCTTCTCCATGCCTCATCTGCACATTACCACAAAGTAAAAAAATCTATTCCAACTAGTCAATTCCTTCGTATTAAACGAATCTATTCCAACAATTCAAATTTTGAAAAACAAGCTCAAGATCTTACAGATCGATTTAGAGACAGAGGATACAGTAACAAAATGATTAGAAGTGGATACATGCGAGCTAAAAATACTCCACGCAGCTCTTTATTGGTGAGTAAAAAATCTGGAACAGGTAATGAGGTATCTGACGATAAAAATCTGCGCTTTATTACATCTTTTAGTTCTAGATGGCAGGAGGTTCGAGATGTATTACAGAGGCACTGGTCGATTCTGCTTACGGATCCTGACATTTCTTCTCATCTAACATGCTATCCTAGTATTACCTGGAGACGGTCAAGGAATTTGAAGGATGTTTTGACTTCCAGTCATTATGTCGCGCCTCAGATTAATGCGTTTGGTTCTACTGGTCCAAAATATGGATTTTTTCCCTGTGGCGGTTGCACTATGTGCAAATATATGACTAGATCTTGCGAATTTTTTGACTCCATGAGACAAAAGAATTATAAAATCCGCCACCATATTACATGTAGTACATGTGCAGTTATTTACTTGGCCACTTGCCCGTGTGGGTTATTATATGTCGGTATGACCAGTAGGGCATTAAAAGTTAGGTTGTCGGAGCACGTAAGCAGAATACGAGCAGCGGCATCCGCTGTGGAGCTCGAACGATTGCAAACTATCCCTAAACACTTTAAGGAGTTCCACGAATCTAATCCTTATGGGTTTAAAGTAATGGGAATTGATCGTGTCCTTCTTGGCTCAAGAGGGGGTGATATTAAAAAAGCACTCCTGCAAAAAGAGACGAGATGGATAACAATTCTAAATACTATGTCTCCGGTTGGTCTGAATGAAGATATTAATTTTGGTTCTTTTTTGTAATTTTGAAATAAGTTTTCCTTGAATATATACTAACAATAATATTGGCAGTATGTGTTATATGTGTATGTTGTTTTGTTCTTACTGTTTTGTATTTTTTGTCTAGATTGATTGCTGGTTGGGACCTCTATTCTCATTCCCCCTTCTTTTTGGATCGGGATAAAAAATTGTATCTGTAAAGCTTGAGAAGATAACCTCTGTTCGGTTTTATGGATCTTATTCTTGGAAGGATAGAGAAAAAAGAAAAAACATTTTCCATCTGGTCTTCACTCAATTCATCTCTTGTTTTCTACATGGACCTTTGATTCCAAAATGTAATTACCTTTTTTCTTTTCGTTATTTTTGTCACTTTTCATATTGCATATTGTATTATATATTTTTGCACTTTTGATGTCTTATTTTATCAATAACTTACGGTTATTGTCATTTGTTTGCACCTTCATTCACTTTCACTTTTTTGTCTCAGTAAGGTAACAACATGTGTTCCCTTACTGTCTTATGATTCTCACCTATTTTTTACAGTACATTTTTTGGACAATTTTTGTCCCTTATTTTATTCTTCACCACTGTAATTTTGCATTTTATCGTGTTATTTCTTGATTATTTATTCCTTTTTTTCTTTCTTTTTTCTTCTTTTTATTTTTATTTTTTTATTTTTTATTTTTATTTATATAATTTTCTAACAAAATTCTGTCATTACTTGTATTTTTTATTTTGTATCTTTTATTTGTTTATTTTTTATTTTTATTATTTTTTATTTATTTATTTTTCATTATTATTATTATAATATTTATTATTTATTTTATGTATATTTTTTTCTTTTCCTGATTTTTTCTTTTTTTCCTTTGGGATTTTTTCAATTGGGATGGTATTTTACCTTAATTAAGGTCCTTGTGGTAATTTTTGAGATAATATATAATTGGTGTTTGAACCTATTCAAATTATATGTTCTTTTTAGATGGCAATGAATTGTGCTCTATATATAACATGAATGGTGGCAATTTTGAGCTTCTTCTCAAACTCCTTCTTTGAATCCATATATATTACATCGATACTTACAGTTTCTTAATGAGATGCATACTCTCGTGATGCGCTGGCCTTCCGGTCATGTGATCCTAGGGTGCGCCGTGGTCATGTGACCGGCACTCTCTTTTTAAATGTATATATATCTATCGATACTCACAGTTTCCTGATGAGATGCGTACTCCTGTGATGCGCTGGCCTCCCGGTCATGTGATCCGAGGGTGTGTTGCGGTCATGTGACCGGCACGTCATTTGATGTTGCCGGCGCATGCGCGCGGGCGCCGCTCGGCTCCACGGAACGTCATCATTGCAGGTGCACGCTATCGGTCCTCATCCAGCTTCATATAAATATGGGGTCTGCTGTTCTATCCACACCTCCTGACGAAGCCTTCTACGGCGAAACGCGTTGGGGTGCGTTTTATATATTCCTTGGATCTATTCAGGTCTGCTGTGCTGCTCAATATGACTTCAGGTAACCTTATCTAAACTTTTGTTGATTTTGTTTAGACCAGAAGGATGTGACTAGTTATTCACTAGAGGGTAGAAGCTATTTAGGTGAACAATCCATGGGGAGATATATGGGGGGTTTATTTATTCGTGCATAGATAGATAAGTATTATACTTTGATAATCTCTCCCCCATTGTTCTATTCTTTGGACTAGTTGGAATTTATATCCATTTATATCCACTTACCTTTGTATTAACCCATTCTGGTTCACAATTGATATATGATACTACATACCTTTTGGTTACTGAGTAATATTGTTACCATCTGTGTCAGCACCTGTTAGATTTATCTGTCTTTTTCTCCAAAGTGTCTTATTGTGTCTCTGGCATATATTCCATCTATTTGCCCTGCTAATTTATTGGATTGTGATTTTATATTTATGACAAATAAATCTTATTGTTTTATATATCGGTGATTTTTTGTGGTTTTCTGACAGTTGCTTTTTCCTATAGTCCCATTTTCATGCTCCCCCTCATCTCTTCCCCCAGTTTCATGTTCCTCTTCCATCTTCCTCCAGTTTCATGTCCTCCCTCCATCTGCCCAGTTTCATGTCCCCCCAGTTTCATATCCCCCTTCATCTGCCCCATTTTATGTCCACCCTCCATCTGCCCCCAGTTTCATGTACCTCTTCCATCTGCTCCCAGTTTCATGTCCCCCCTCCATCTGCCCCAGTTTCATCTTCCCTCTCTATCTGCCCCATTTTCATATCTCCTCTATCTGCCCCCATTTTCATGCTCCCCCTCATCTCTTCCCCCAGTTTCATGTTCCCCTCCATCTGCCCCCGTTTCATGCTCCCCCTCATCTCTTCCACCAGTTTCATGTTCCCTTCCATCTGCCCCAGTTTCATGTCCCCCCTCCATCTCCCTCCGGTTTCATATCCCCCTCCATCTGCCCCCAGTTTCATGTCCCACTTCATTTGCCCCCAGTTTCATGTCCCCCTCCATCTGCACCCAGTTTCATGTTCCCCCTCATCTCTGCTCCCAGTTTCATGTTTCCCCTCCATTTGACCCCAGTTTCATGTCCCCCTCCATCTGTCCCTAGATTCATCTCCCCCAGTTTCATATCCCCCTTCATCTACACCAGTCTCATGTCCCCCCTCCATCTGCCCTCATTTTCATGCTCCCCCTCATCTCTGCCCCCAGTTTCATGTTCCCCTTCCATCTGTGGCCCTAGTTTCATGCCCCCCCCTTCATTTTTGCTCCCAGTATAACGTTCCCCTTCCAGCTCTGCCCCTAGATTACTGAGAGACACACACACACAGAAACACACACGCTGACAATAGGCTGTTTCCCACCCTCCCAGACCATTTTGGTTTACAAGTTTGTTTTTCTGGTTTGTGTTTTTTTTTTTTTTTTATCTTGTTCTCAGGTGTTACAGCGGCATAATGGCATATCCTTGACCCTTTCAGTGGTAGAGAGGAGTACAAACGTGTCACCCGTGGAACATCGGACACATGCACACCGTGGACGTGGTGGATGGCATTTGGTGACACGTCATGCAAGTGGTCATGGGGTAGCAAGGTTCTGCTTATATGTTCATCATTATTTAATAAAGCTGTAGCCGATCCCCACAATTTTACCCAACATATGTCTCTGTATTCAATGTTAGGCTGTGGAAGGGAGGTGTCATTTATGTATCCCAGTACGGTTGGTCACACATATTCTGACTTGTGTCTTTGTGTACATGATCTGTCTGTATGTGTATACATGGTGGGTGGGTGTGTGTCTGCATACACATTTGTCTGTGTACCGTATTCACTAATACATATTCCCCATGATATCCAAAACTTGAACCAGAATTTCATATAATTTTGCTATCCTATGCTGTCAGTATTTACTGCAGTTTTGCTTTATATTTATCAGGATGATCAGCACTAGATTTCCCAAAATTCTTGCTATATATGTAAATGATGAAGCCTGATAAAAATTGTAAGTGTAAAATGAATTGAAAACTCATTAGCTAAGTTCACATCTGCGCTGGGCTCTCTGTTGTTCTGTCAGCGCCGGATCACTGTTTTAGTTGTTCACACTTGCACCCGTGTGCACCCTGTATCCGTCATTCCATTTTATTTGGCCGGACACAAAGTTGAACATGCAAGACACTGTGTCCGGCCAAAAAAAAACAGTTTTCCCGCAGAGAGTCTGCAGCGGACACCGGTGGTTACCTTTAAAAACCCATTCAAAAACCTATTCAGCCGTCCCCTGTCCAATTTCGCCGGGGCTGATGACAGATACCCTGTGGAATGATAGGGCACACACGGGCGCAAGTGTGAACACCCTCTTACTTGTATAGAATGGACTGTATTATAATCCACTCAGTTAGGTCTGCCTTAGCGAAAAAACACCCAATTCTGATTGTTTTTTGTTACTGTGGTGCACATGAGTTGCTCCAAAAGGAGCCCACTGAGGCTCTGTCACCCAAGGGCCCACACAGACCTGGAGCCAGCACTGCTCGTGGCGAACTGGTCCGAAGAGGATGCTAGCTAAAGCAGTCCAGGGTCTGGATGAGTGCTCAGGAAGAGCTGGGTTCCCGGGGATACTCTCTTTGGAATTATAATTATGTTATGGGTGTTGGAATGTGGAAAAAAGTATTACTTTTAGCTTTGCAAAAGTAGTAAACTTTAAAAAAAAACTAAAAAAAAAACAAACTACAAATTTGGCATCAATTTAAATGTATTGACCCAATGTATATTATGAGATTTATTTTTTTTCTATTCCTTCCCAGAAAAAGCTAATAAAGTTAATAAATGAGGTATATCTATCCCAAAAGGTACCTCTCACAGTTATATTCATGGAAAAATAAAAAAGTTGTAGGTCCAGGTATGTGACAACGTAAAAATGCAAAAAGAGGTTTGTTCATAAAGGCCTAAAAGCGGGCCAATCACTTAAGGCTTAAGAGTGTAATCTTGGTATAAAAGTTTTTCTCAGACTTGGTAATACTGGTCCACCAATTACTTCATTGCACCAAATATTGCATTTCCTCATTAATTACCATGAGATATTGTGGTTATTAACCTCTTAACAGTCCCATTAAAATTGGAAAAATCTGTCCTTATAATGTCACTTTTTGTAAATTTTGAATTTCTCTCTCAGGTAAGTATAGTTGGTGGATGACCCAAGTAATATAAGTGCATTTTAACCCCTTAGTGAAATAAATTTTAGTCTTAGGGTCCATTCACACAGAGATTTTTGGTGCTGATTTTGACGCTGCATTCGCATCAGAATCCATGCCGAAAAAATCCTCCCATTGACTTCTGATGCGGATTCAGCGTAAAAAAAAAAAAAAAAAACTGTGAATGGACCCTCAAAGATGTTTTCCTATCTCCTTCTCTAAGCAGCTTTTCCTGCTGTCTCTTATCAATTCCTGCATTCTTCAGCAAATTGGTGGGCAGTCTGTGACTGTTTAACAAACAGGACACTGAAGTACCTCACTATATACAGATATTGCCTTTACCAAAAAGCATTATTTATTAAGATTACTAGATATCTAATATAAGTGCAGATCAAATAATATGCACAGTAAATGTAAATTATATTACACAGGTTTGTATAGAACATTTACCATACTTCTACAGAAAAGGACTCGGTGTTATCTGTGTGCTTACATAGAGAGTTAACAGAAACTCCTGAAACCTTTATCTGCAAACTGCAATTAGCTGAACTGATTGTTCTGCCAGGAGAGCTGTTAAATTTTGTTGAATTTACATTAATTAGCAGTATATAAGAATACCAATTAAGACTAAGGCCCTACGTGGCATCCCATAGCAAAATATAGCACCGCGGGAAAAACCACAGTGGCAACGCATCGTGGTTTTTCCCGCAGCACTTTGCACAGAAGGTTCGCAGAAGTTTCCTCTGCAGACTTTCTGCTTTAATTTATACCTATTGGGAAACCCTGGCACTTCCATAGGTATAACTGACATTCTGCGATTTCCAAGACCGCAATGGTTTTGAAAATTGCAGCATTTTCACAATGCGTATTTTACCGCTAAGTGGGGATGGGATTTCCGTCACATGGGACACCAGCTTTAAAGACTTTTTCCCCTCTGTGTTCCAGGTGTCATAACTGGAAACTTTTGGATTCCGTTTAGCTGTATGAGACAAGTTGCAGTTGCATTTTGGGCTATGTATATCGTACTGGGTAACTTTTTATTGAGGGGGTGATTTATTTATTAATTGATTTTTAAAATGTATTTTTATGCCATTTACCATGTGGCATAAACAACATACTATCTTTATGATGCTGTTATTTATTTATATGCAGATGAAGGAAAAAGTGCACTAGGGGTGTGTCTTAGCTTGGTTAGGCTTTGATCTCAGTTTTACAGTGTACAGTGTTTACAGTACTTTACTCCTCATTTGTGCATCAATAAAGCTGCCTTACTTGCTCCAAAGATGTACAACAGGAAACTGTAGAATCACCTCTGCAAGATACTGTGAGGAGGTTTTAGCTAATTTACTGCTGACAGACGCCCTTTAAAAGATCTTGGGATCCACTTAATGTGCGACATGATTGCAGATCTAGGTTTAAACCTTGAAGAAGGTGGTTCTTTCAGATCAAATTTAATCAGTGGTGTTTGTGTCTTTATCGCCCCTTTATTGTTGCTAGCTTATTTTATAGGTTTCCTGTAAATCTTATCACAAAACAAACAATTCACCACAAAAAATTCTCACCTGTTCTCAAGTTAAAAGGATCTTCTCTAGAGATGAGCGAAAACTGTTCGGATCAGCCGATCCAAACAGCACGCACCCATAGAAATGAATGGAAACACCTGTGACGCTGACTTTGCCGGCGGCCGGCCGGCATCACAGACCTTTTCTCTCTTAGACCTGTTGCATGCCATCATATGCTTCTGGCCAGCAGTGCATTAAAGGCACGGGTGGGGCACGGGGGACAAGCAGATGTCACCCATGTGCTGCCCATGCTTCCGTGGCCCCTTTCATTAAATGAATAGGACAGGAATAAGAACTGTTCTATATTTTGCGGCCCGGACTGTCGACCCACACACGTGACCTTGTAATTCATGATTAAGTGTACGGGCCCATAGAAATGGATGGGTCAGTGTGCTATCCGTGAAATATATGGATAGCACACTGATCACAGCTACGGTCATCTGCAAGAAGCCTTAGGCTAAGGTCCCATGTTGTGGAAGTTCAGTGTTTTATTTGTTGCATATTTTTTCACAGTTTTTTGAACCAAAGTCGGGAGCGGCTTGAAAAGGAATGGAAACTATAAAGGAAACACTTCGATGTTTCCCTTCTGTTAAATCTACTCTTGACTTTTGGTTAAAAAAAAAAAAAAAAAAATCGCAGCAAAATTTGCCAAAAAAAAAAAAATCCAATTGCTTTTTGAAACGCGGATCCTTAGCCTTAAGAAGGAAAGAGTCCTTTGCCACATGTTTGATCATTCTTCAATGAAAGAAACAAAAATAAAAAAAATCTGAGTGCAATACTGGGTGCACTCCTAAGTCTAAAACAGGTAAAATAACAGTCATATTAATGACCACATCTAAACAAACAAAGGTAATGAAATAAAAGGACAATATTAGCTTCACAAATAAAAGCAAGAAACATTCCAATACAGGAAACAAGAATGCAGGAAAATTAGAAGAATATAGGTGTAATGACATTTATTAACGGCATGCTACAAACAGCTAGAGTTGTTAAGGAAAGAGTAAGTATAGATATTTGAGTAGATTTCAGTAAATACATAAACTCAAAAAAGTGTTACAGAATACAGAAATATGAATTAACCATGCAATACACAGTTAGAAAATAATGGTTTCTTTAATTTTATCTTCACTTTCCATGTCATAACAGGTTATGATAATATACATGAAATCTTACTGCCCCCCACAATCTGCATTGTCACAAGTAAAGCTGGTACTGTTGCTTATCAAAATATACAAGACAAGTGATTCTTTTTCATATAAAAGCACTTTATACTTTAAATTGTTCCCAAAAACCACATTTTTGCCTAGATAAAAAAAAAAAAAAAGTTGTTACAAATATTTACAGCATTTTTGTACGTTAGATGAACATTCTTGGTTTGACGAAAGGGTGTGACAAAGGAAAAAGGCAGAACAAACTAAAATGCCACTGGCCCCATAATCTCTCAAATACAGTACTGTAAATAGCCATCTACTGTCCCAGGTTATGTGAAATTTTGATCACAAAAAACGGAGAAAAGGAGTTTAAAAAGGCCACTTTTTGTTTCTGAATAACAGTAAAAATGTAACCAAAACAACCATTGAATGTCTTAGTAATACCAGGACAGACATCTTTGGTCAGAGCAATGAGGTGACATTCTAGATACAGTACAGAAATGCACTTGTTACTTGTGCTACTGTGGGCTTGAAAACAAAATGTACAATATACAACACCCCCCGCCCCCCCCCCCCCCATTCAAAACAAGTTATTTTGAGAGTGAATGCAACATGTATTTAGAAATACCACAACATATGTGACTAAGGCTTCCTGGATACAA
The DNA here is from genome assembly GCF_031893055.1 of Leptodactylus fuscus. Lineage (NCBI taxonomy): Eukaryota > Metazoa > Chordata > Amphibia > Anura > Leptodactylidae > Leptodactylus > Leptodactylus fuscus. Next base: position 184,213,933 of record NC_134265.1, read on the forward strand.
TCAATTTTCTATTCAGAGTCTCTTCCAATGTTCCATTCTGAAAATTTTACAGCATGTTCTATAGAGATCCATTTTCACAGATCTTAGTCGCCATTTTAAATCAATGTAAAACAGACAATACTTGCATGTCATCCGGGGTGCCTTCGGTTACAAAACAAAAGACACTCTTAATATGAAATCGGCTGTATGCATGAAGACTTAAGCTATGAAATCTCACTTATGACCTTCCATTAAAGAAATCTGCATTAATTATTTTAGGAGAGCATAAGACAGCAACAGCCGCACAGATTTTTCTCTGTTATACATGCCTGTTGTGGCAGCTATGAGAAAAGGACACTGCATCGCTTATGCTAAAGTCGTCATTTCAATAATATGCACTAGCTAAGCAAACCTTATATCACCTCCATCAGCAGCTGGAAGGTGAGGGATACCTTCTCACCATGCAATAAAGAAAGTACATTTACTAAACTGGAACATCCCACACAACAGGTGCATATAACAGATACAATGTTGAAGTCAACATGTCTGTCACTACCTAATGGGTCCTCAAAGGGGTAGCAAAAGATGCCCTTAAAGCATGAAGAATGATCTTGACTACACCAAAACAAAGGCATAGCTGCTTATTAGTTGTATGAGAATGCAACTTGGCAACCACTACATATTTCCAGGCAACCCGCTGAGGTTCTTCATTAAGCGTACAGGCATGTACCAGGGCCTTCAATTTTTTACCTGGTTATGAACTTGTAGTCTTCAACCTTAGCGAGGAATGAATGTGAAATGGTATTGTGGATCAATGTAAGGACAAACAATGAAATCTGGATTACTGAAGGCACATAAACTTTGGTCCTTTAAAATATTAATCTTGCATCAAGCCCAAGAATATATAAAAAGATACAAATTAGTTACATTATCTAGAACCCAAAAAAAGATGTGAATACTCTCAGAATGTTCAGTTAAGAATATTACTATCAGTCTACTCTGAAAACATTCGAAAACAGTAAAACTAAACATATGGAACATAGGGAAGCATCAGTGCCATTCAATACAGGGCTGTATATCACACATTCACCATGGTATAATGTGAAAAGCCAATGTAAACTGTTGGTACATTTATCTATCGCCTTCTTATATCTTTCAAAGTTCCATAAATTCAATTATTCATTAATGCAATAGGTTTCAAGTGTATAAATGTTCCTAAGGGTTTATATACACATCTGTTTTATACACACAAGTGATGTCCATGTTAGACATTTTTGGGTTTTCACAGACAGATATCAATTTTCTTTTTCATAGACTTTTTTTTACATCAAAAAGTCTATGTGCTGTCTGTGATCAAGGGCACATAGACTTTAAAGGCATGGCCTGCAAAACAAACCACTGGTTCTTTAAAAATAAAAAAATAAGGGGGATGCCTGCACATATCCATTAAAATCGATGGGTTTGAACATGGACATTACACGTCTGTATAAAACACGACTGAATAACACCTAACTCATCAGATATACATGCATTTGTTATCATGTAATACATACTAAGACTTAGGTGGTCAGCTCTAGTTTAAAGGCAAATCCCTGATTTTCCATGTGCTCTTTATTAGAATATTGACTGTAGGTTTTCTGCTCACAACTAAATATCCAGTGTTGGGTACTATACATTCAAGGACATCATGGATTATGGATATAGAAGATACATAAAGTAGTTACACAGTATTATTGCCTCACTTATACCAACAACATCAAACTAGAGATTTAGTTGCTTATAACTTACACATTTGCCATTAAAATTGATCGCACAAACATGTACTATGGCAGGCGCTAAAGATACCATGAGAATTTGAAACTTATGTATATCTGCTTCAGGAATTTAGATCTGTCCTTTGAAATCTACTCATTACAAATTTCTGAAAAGTGAGTATTTTTGCCCAGAATTAAACTTCAATAGACAACCTATTCTGCTGTGTCCACTGACCACCATTTACTGGGTTTGATACTTATCACTTAATGTCTAATAAAGGGAGAAACAGTAATGATTTCTTTCTATTATAGAAATACTTGTATTAAAGTTTGGTCCCATGGGTATGGTATAGGGATTGTCATGCCATCGGGAAAAAATACCTGCTTGTTACCAAAACACAGTGCCACATTTATCCTTGGACTGGGTTTGGTTTTGTAGCTTGATCAAGTGAATGGGGGTTCAGCTGTACTAAAAGACACATCTACATGGACATAAGTGGTTGCCTTTAAGGGTCCATTCACACGGAGGAATTTGGCGCTGATTCTGCCGCGGAGTCTGCGGCAGAATCAGCGTGGAAAAACCATTGAAATCAATGGGAAAAAAAAGCCTCCCATTGATTTCAATGGGTTCCACAGGGAAAACGGAATCCATTGAAGTCAATTGGAGGCTTTTTTTTCCACGCTGATTCTGATGCAGATTCCACACACAAATTCCTCTGTTTGAATGGACCCTAAAGAGGACCTAAAAGCACCTCCACCAAGTCCAGGTTCTGGCATCTTTTAATAGCTGCTGACCCACGGATTCCTGTATAGTTGGATTTGTTTCTCTAGTCTCCGTTTCTCTAGTCTCCGTACTGTCAGGAAAGCAGCTTCAGACACACTGCCAGTGTCAATGCTGGCAAGGGGTGCGATTCTGAGCTTTGACAATGGCCGTCTCTGAATCACATCCCTTTCCTGCTCCTACCTTACACTGCCTTCCTGATGGTACAGAAACTAAGTAGCATATCAGGCACCAAAAACTAACAGCATTGATGGTTCGGGAGGGGGGGCTAGAGAAAAAAAAATTGTACTGAAATCAGTTTAGGGGTGCCTATTAAGAAATGCCAAGAATTGGGGTTCGTGAAGGTTGTAAAATATCCTACAGATATGCCATAAATGGTAATTCCCTTTCACCTTACAATTACATATTCGGATATTTGAAAACAGGTTTTGTAAACCAGACAACTGTTTCATGTTAATTATGTCACCTGTACAAAGGCAACAAACATTTCCCAAAGAAAATTCAGATGAGTATTCCTCATCTGTTATAGTGTGCTCCTGGTATGCCACCAGATCTGATCCATTACAGAGAATCACGGTCTTTACTCAATATATCAGATGCTGACACTAGGAAATACATCACTGAACATATCGCTATGCAACAGAAGCAGAAATAAGCAGAACAGGCCTGGAGTGTGTCTTAATATTAAGGCTTATACTGGATCTACTATAAAAAGTCAAACTTGCATACACTATAAGTGAAGAGCATGCCATAAAAATTACAGCAAACCTTTCCTTGCTGAATTTAACCAAATATTATTTACTGGACAACATCAAATATTGAATCTTATACCCACATGATAAAAGTAAAAGTTACGGACTGAAAATATTAGGGTGGGAATGTTCATTTTAAACCATGTTTTGATAAAACCACCATCCACAATTATGTGGGTCAAAAGAAAAGAAAGCCAACTCTTGAAAACAAACGCACCGTATGCTCTAAGAAATAGCTTCTGAAACAAACAAACAAAAAAATAAAATGTGGCTGCACACTAAAACAAAAAAAACACCAAATCAAATATATATTTATACATACATATATATCTTATATATTACACACATAAGTCACATAAATAATCAAACCCCATCTAATTTAGGGATTTAGAATTGTCTCCACACCACGACCCTTCATACTAATGACCTCAAAATCAACACCACACAAGCATAAAATGATCAGAGCATGCTTGCATATACAACATCAACCCAAAAAAGTTATTTCACTCCACCTAACGTCATGCAATACAAGTCTATGTCTCAGACTAAATCATGCATTAACATTGTTGGTAGGCAGATATAATAAAAACTGATGGATAGGCATGAGCCCACATGTTCAATTTTGCTTGCTGACCTTTCTACAAGCCATTATATGGCAAAACATCTCTCTGCCACTAAACAACTGCACATTACAGATGCCTCCTTCTCCTTTACAACATATTCAAGGGGTTCATAGGAAGCAAAGTATACATTCCAAGATCTAAGCAACGGAAGAGAGCCAAATATGGCAGAAGTAATGTAATATGTACGTGACGGCCATCTGTATAGAATAATAAAAAAAAATGTATCCCTCTGAAAATAATGACATTTCTGCTAATGTAACTACAGTAAATAAAGAATATGTATTTTTCAAGCACATTAAACTCACCATTATATATTGGTACATCAGGCTAAAAGAATGGACATGAGCATTAGCCAAGGCTCTCCCAATATCAGATATCTAAAAACATGTTTTCCATTAAGCCGTCTATATAAAAAATACATGACACTATAAGCAACCCTATAATGAAATATTTCTGTGAGAAAGATAATGGAATTTTAGGGTACAACTGATGGCCCTTTATAGTCCAGCATAATATTCTGAAACTTACCTAGCAAACACCATTACATTTAGTAATGACCGCTCAATACCACACTATATTTCATAATAGATACACAATAGTTTACACAACTAAGGCTGACCCCAAGGCCTATATTTGTGGAGTAAGAATTTATTCTGTGGTAGGTACAGAAAGTTCCTTATTGCCTGTGTATGCAAAGGGCTGATAATAATATTACAGTAGAAATAGATTGTTTTGTTGTAGTAACTTTGTGATAATTGAATGGCAATTGAGTAAACTGGAAAAAAAAAAAAAAAAAAAACCTTAGCGGCCCTTTTGGGCTTTGGCTGGATGGGCCATTGCAGGCCACTGATCAGTGGCCTCAGCAATCACATGTCACAATACCTGCAGCACCATTCAGTGATGGAAACCATGATGGCTGTAGAAGAGCATGGGAATGCTCATGTGCCTGTTACTTTTGAAGAAAGTTTTGGTGGACTCTTAGAGCGTTATAGAGCTGGATCAGTTGGGGATTGAAGAGGTACTGAGCAATAATAACTATTTTTTTTATGTTATACCATTTGCTGCTATGTAATGTGTTTTAAAGGTCAGATAACCTCCATAAGTTAGATGTACCCAGCTACATTACCCCTACTGGAAACTGTTTGAACAGCAACTTGAATTGCCAAGATAGTGCAATGGGTCATTTGCCACATTACAGTCTGAAAAGAATAAAATACTAACCAATCAGCGTTTGGGCAATTTTAAGATGGCAATCTGAATCCATTTATTTCTTAAAAATTACCTGAGAAAGGACTTTGATTAATACAGGTCGTTAGGCATACTTACCACTTATACAGTAGGTACTACATATATCAATGTATAGATATATACATGTTGAAACGGACTTGAGTGGGACTATAAATGACATGTATAATATTTAATAAAACACTGCTAGTTGCTCCAATGAAACAATGAAGCACTTTCTGATGGACACATTTCTCCACAAACACTATTTACATAATCAGCTATGATTATTGATTATGATAACGTATATAGATACATAGATGAATTTAAAACATTGGGAAGGGGTGGTTAAGAATCCAATGAACACCACACATTGTACTTAGACCAGCTAAGACCTCACATATTACCTATATTATATATCTTACCACTGCAATTTCTTGTAAAGCAGCAGCTGACATTCAGCGCCGGTTAAGAGATTCTTGAGGATATGTTTCACTTTATTTTATTTTTTCGCATTTTGAAATGCATCATCAAGCAAAAAATGCTGCAATATATCCTGAGCTACTCTGAGTGTGGCAACAGTTTTCAGACTATAGAGTTAGATTGGTGGTGATCAGCATCAGTAACAATTCACAGCAATGTAATAGGTATGACCTAATAATTCAGACGCCTTTAAGCAAGACTCCTTATGGCCTCATGGCACAGTCATATTAAGCATAACTAAACTTTCAAACAACTTTTCATTTTCTGGCTGCATTTGTAACATTAATTCATTTTATAATGTATTTTATTAACAGACTTTGAAAAAAGGTTTACCTATGTTATGTTCATAGAATTTATCGGTTGAAAACACATCTGAGAGTAGGAGCATAAAAAGGCCAATCCGAATTGCTTCCAATTGGTGATTTCTCAGGAATAATACAGGTAGATGTGTGATCTTTGTGTCATATGAAAGTTGAGAATCACTAGCACTGTTCTAAGTTTTATAGTGTCCATATCTGTTTAAAGTGATAGCCTCAGTTTCCCTGCATTATACAAAAAATTTAATAATGTCACAATTGCTACCAGAAAATTAAGTTATTGAAATGTTTAGGTACACTGTAAGGCTCATAACAGGGTACTGACAGCAATGTATAATGAATGTACCACTGTATACTACAAGACAACATAATTTTTTTCAGTAGGATTTTGTATGTAAATTGTGGCATGTAGATCAAGGTACAGAGACATATGGACTACAGAGCCACATTAATCGCCATACAGTTCACTATAGAAAAGCTGGTCTTGTCACACCAAACAACCAATCACATCAATATCTTGAATTTTTCAGAGGAGCTTAAAGAAATGAAAGCTGCAGTACTGGGCTGCTATAAGAAACAAGACCAGTTCTCCTCTGAGAGGGTACCAAAAAATAAGACTTCATGCCTTCACTGCAATTTCTACAACAACACATTAAAACCAAGGTAAACTATTTCTAACCAAGATAAACCAAACAGGGTTAAGATATGCTCATACTTTCACATGTGTATTTCATAATAGACTTTTATGCAATAAAAATAAAGGAAAACACTAAAGAAAAAGAAATGAGTAAAAAAAATAATACAAAGCCACGACGAGTTTACCTAATAGTTTGTTAGTGTGAGTACAGTGATGCAACATATTGCACTATTTTTGCATACGTGCACAGTTGTCTAGCCAGTTACTGTATAACATTGGTTTTCATTCTAGAACGGATTCTAGAGACCATACACGATTTTTCTGTAGTTTTAAAGCTTCATATATAATAATTCAAAGCTTGCAAAGTGTGTAGTTGTAGACCGCCAGTCATTCACTTTCATCACGTCTTGAGATTAAGACAGTGCTATCCAAACCTTGTGGCTCAAGAGATAGATGTGACTAACTGAGTGCTCCATACCTAGGGATATCTCATATCTACTACACTGAAATAAAAAAAAAAATCTGGTATGCAAACAAGTATTTTTTTTTTTTAACAGACATGCAGTCCACCTCATTGTAAATATATACAGATTCTCAAAGCTTTTATCATCTGTTACTATTCTTATCACCTGTTGTCTAAGGCTAAATGCAACTGAAACAAGTTTAATGCTTGGGGGGAAAAAAAAGTTAAACACACATTAAACACCAAAAACTAAGAAAAAGATTGAAGCAAAAAACCTCTCACCAAACCCACAATACAATTTTCAAAAGATACATCAAAAATAACCTACCCTATTTTCATTATAAGCACATAATAAGGCACATAAGTAAATTAAGTACACAGTAAATCTGATGTAAGGATTTTAGTTATTATAGTGGTACAAAAAACCCTTGAGGTTTAAGTCTTCTTGAACATATTACCAAAAATAATTTCTTAAAAATCTGCAAAACCAAATGATAGACCTGAATAATTATTTGTAAGACTGTAAACGTTTTATATTAAGAAAAGAAACAGTATATGATTCAATTAACTGTGAACTTTTTACAATTTGTTCCAAAATAAGTGCATTACACAACACAACTTAATAGGCAAAGAGCTGTTCGTTTCACAACGCGGACTGCTTATGAATAGGTGCAGCTCCATTTTCAAGTAATATTCAATTTTAGATTTCCAAAAACTTGCAGAACCATTAGAAAAAAAATATGGCCCACAAATGCACAATAATTAACCATAAATATGGTAGATTAAATAAATGATTAAAAAAATATATTAATAAAAAAAAAAATGGTGGGCAAAAACATTCAATAAAATAAGTTGGTCCAATGTATAATTTGTTATGGAAAAATATTACCAAAATAACAATATTTGCCAGATAGTGATACTCACTAAAAGGAAAAAAAAAAGTTCTTTTTACTTTGAACATTCTCCATCCATAAATATAAAAAAAATATATTTAAAGGGGTTGTCTGAAGATTGACATTTACCACCCATCAGCATAGGTGATACACATCTGATCTCTAGGAATCCCTCAAGTTGGAAGGAAGGGAGCAGTAACTGAGCACATGTACTGTCATTCCATTCAAAGTCTACAGTTCTGACGGGGATAGAGTGCAACCTATTCCCCTCCTTACTGCAAGAATACAGTGAGGAAGTATAGGGAACTTGGCATGCCCATTTTATAGATCAGCAGCCCATTAGCGATCAGATATCTACCAACCATCCTGTAGATAGGTAACAACTGTCGATCTTGGGTCAACAGATTTAAATACTTGGTAAGCATAACTCCACATAAAAATAAAAAGTTGAGATTTCTCTCCACAAACCATTTCATAACCTGGATGATTGTCAGAAGATGTTGCGTAAAGATCATTTGGAACAAAATGAAAATGAACACCAGGGATATGCATCTCTAGAACAAAATTCTACAATTTTTAGATTTCACTCTAAAATGCAGAATCTGTATGTTTTACAACTATGAAGCACAAAACTTAAGAACAATTCTGCATTTTCTCAGTCTGTGTATAAGAAGGCATATGTTGTGTTCCTTCTCATGGAGATTTATTCTTACAAATGAGGCAGGGTTGGTCTCATAATATTCAGTCTCTGTCTGAGGGCTTTTGCCAAAACCGTGGTCCAGTCTTTACAAAGAAATAATAAAGAGGGAGGAAAACCGTTACAGGATGGAACTTAGATCATCGATTTGGAAAAGGAAACTCTCAGATGATGGTTGTCTCCCAAATCATGGTTGTGTAGATCTATTAGAGCCGTTATAGCTTCCTCCACTGAGCCAAGCTGGATAAGTGCCATTTTTCTGTCTTTCCTATAAAAATATAAAGCAATAGTCTTCACCATCTATAACTGCTTTTACAACAAATGAGTAGCTAGCACAGGGGTAGGCAACTTTGGCTCTCCAGCTGTTGTAAAACTACAACTCCCAACATGCATACTTGCTCTGCAGTTCATGGAACTCCTATCGAAGTGAATGGATCATGCTGGGAGTCGTAGTTTCACAACAGCTGAAGTGCCAAAGGTTGCTGACCCCTGAGGTAGTACATATCTTTTTCTTATATACATTAAGGCGTAGCGCATTAAATTCTCTATAATCTGCAGGCAGCATGTAATAGAGAAGGAGGTCCTGAGCGGATTAATCCATAGTTTTACTGTGAAAGATTCATTATAACCTGGAATTTACTCCTCTTTTCAGGATTAGAAGTCTCACTCAATGACTGACGGCTTTCCCTGTACAAGAATGGACAAAAAGATGGCTGTCAAAAGAAATCTGATGCTGCAATGGTTGAGATGATACTCCCTTACACGGGATAGGTCTTAGCTGCTTTGGTCATATCAAAACAGGCTTGATCGCGGCTCACTTACTGACTTATGTGGACATCCTTTGTTAGTTTGTTGGAAAGAGTAGGGGTTCTGGATTATTTTGATTTTGTTTGTATTGTTCTATAAAAACTCAAAAACTCTCATCACAAAAGGAGTCAATCTCCAAGTAGGGTGCAAATGAATTAAGTGCAAGTTATACTGAGTGTTCCTCCTTAACACTATATATCAATCTGCTCCGTTTCTCCTGGTCTATAACCCATTGCCTGCAGATAGGACTGCATGTACAATGTGACAGGTTCCCTTTTAAATTCAGCTGTTTTAGTTGTGGTGCATCTTAGGGTATACTAGTGGCAGTGTGGATTGTAACACTGTTGTTTTACTAGGGGTGGGAACTCTGTAGGCTATGTTACCGCCCACTTGACTAGTATACTCTAAATTGCATCCACACTAAACGGGCTTACTTATATCTTTGGAAATGCTTAATAGGTTTGGATTTAAAAAAAAAAAAACAAAAAAACACCCAAATTGCTCAAGGTGACTGCTCTTATCATAAGAGGTAAGTCATTGGGCTTTTCTGACCTGGTGACAGATCCTCTTTAAAGGGTGTGGCCATTTTCAGAACAATCCTAAGAAACCAATGATATTGTTTGTATAATAAAAAGAAACATAATTTTCCAATATACTTTCTGTACCAATTCCTCATGATTTTCTAGATCTCTACTTGCTGTCATTCATTCTGTTACTTCTAGTGGATGAAATTCTGACCATGGTCATGTGATTTACGGTCCATGGTCATGTGATGAGTACACAGGTGCCACTCGTTATAGTCACAGCCCAGTAATCAGACATCTGCCTGGTAACAAGCTGTGCACCTGTGTGCTCATCACATGACCACGGACCAGAAATCACATGACCATGGTCAGAGTTTTATCCACTAGAGGTAAGCAGAATGAATGACAGCAAGCAGAGATCTAGAAAACATTAAGGAATTGATTCAGAAAGTATATTGGAAAATTGAATATCTTTTTTATTATCCAAACAATAACAATATTGGTCAGAAAGTGACCAGCCCATTTAACGCTATACAGTTTTATTACAGAGATTAATGAATAAACAGACTGCAGCAAGTTTTCTGGATCCCCCTAGTGGTGGCTACAGGCATCCTGATTGTTACAATTTAAAGGGAGTCTGTCAGCAGGAAAATTGGCATCAAACTAATAAAAGTGCCTTATAGGGCTACTTATACTCTTTCCAAGGATGCCTCTTTTATTCTGTCTCTTTCCACTTTCACAAAAATCTGTATTTTATTCTTATTCAAATTAGCTGAAAAGGGCTTTAGGGGAGTTTCTTCTCCTGCTGACGCTTCACCGGCTGTTCTAAATAATCACTCCGAATTGCTTGCATTACATCTCCCACTTTCTCACACCGTCTACAGTTAGGGGTAATTAATTGGAGCAGAGAGCATAGCCCCAGCAGGAGAAGAAAGGCCCCTTAAGCTCAACTAACTTGCATAAAGAATAAAAGACTTATTTTCAGAAAAATGGAGCTGCAATGCCGAATAAGAAAGGTATATTTGGAAAGAGTAGAACCTGTCCTACACGTTCATTATTTGAGACTGATTTTCCTACTGACAGACTCCCTTTAACTATATGTGTATACAGGACGGCACTTCGCTGATTCACCCACCTGTGATTTATTGATTGATTTATTTTTACATTTGACGCACCTCTAATGGGAAATGTTTTTGCTTATTACACTTTTATTTTATTTTTTTAAACACAAGTGACTTGACCATTCTATCACACTGCAAAACATCTGGAAGAACTAGAGGTCACAGTAGTGAGTGAGGGGGTTGAAAGAGCATCTAAGGGGTTAAAGCATTATGTCTGATCCTAGGTACTGCAGCATCCCAGTCCCAGGATGTTCTAAGTACCTGGTAGCAGCAATATACCCCGTTTTTAATGAAATTTGTTGCAACTTTGAATCAAGTGCTTGTTTTAAATAGCTATCCATTTATCCATCTATCCACACGTGTATATATATGGTATAGATGTAGTTTTGATGCTATAGTATAAAATTCTTAAGCAATAAGGGATATTGTTAAGTAATAAAATGAGCAGAGAAAGAATTACATGTAACATTTATAGTAATCATTAAACAAGTGTCTTATGTCAGGTCACCTTGTCTATTAATCGGATTAAAAGGAGCGGGGGAGAAAATGCTAACTGCAAATATTTATATAGATATACTTACTGGAAGAATTTAAAGGCCTTGACAGAACATCCAGTACTTGCAAATAATCTTTTAAGGTCATCATCAGAAACTGAAGGCCTTTCAAAAACAAAGGATAGAAAATGAAGCAAACCACATTTATTAAAGTGCATTATGAAACCTAGCATGTACTAGAAAAGGGTGTATTTTTACTTGTCACATTCAAAAAATCCAAGTAGCATTGTCTATTCACAAACCACTATAAAGAAAGACAAGATGTTGTAAATGACAATCCTGATTGTTAAATTATAATGTCAAATATAAAATCAAACAAGAAATACATTCTTAAAGCCATTCTGAAGATAGGCGATATGAATGCACTAAAATAAATCTGAGCACATGAACATAGTGGTCTAACATCGACATTACATACACTTTAAAGGGGCTCTATCGTTGGAAAAAGTCATTTTTAGCTAAGCACATACTTGCATAGCCTTTAGAAAGGCTATTCCACACCTACCTTTTGTATGTAAATTGCCTCAGTAGTTTTTGAATGAGACCGTTTTTATTCATATGCTAATTATCCTTCTCCATGCACTCCGGAAGTGTCTGTGTGCACCCTGTGCTATTCTCTATGTGTGTGAGAGCAGAGAGGCTGCTGCTGCTGACGACTCATCTCTCTGCTCTCACACACACAGAGAATAGCAGAGGGTGCTCACAGATACTTCCGGGGTGCACGGTGGAGGCTAATTAACATGTGAATAACAATTACTGAGGTGATTCACATACAAAAGGTAGGTTTGAAATAGCCTTTCTAAAGGCTATGCAAATATGTGCTTAGCTAAAGATGACTTTTCCCAATGATAGAGCCCCTTTAAGGCTAAGACCACATGTTGTAGAAAAGCTCCATTTTTGTGGTAGATGTTGCTTTGGCAGAATTGCATTCAAAAGGAAAAGAAATATAAAAGGAAAGAGGTTTAGTTCTTTCCTGTTTCTAAACTCACCCTTGACTTGTAAATTGTACAATGATGTCAACAAAAAATAAAAAGTTTACTTAAAGAGGACCTTTCATCACTTTGGGTACATGCGGTTTTATATACCGCTAGAAAGCCGACTGTGCACTGAATTCAGCGCACTGTTGGCTTTCACGATCTGTGCCCCTGGTGAAGCGCTATCGGTGCCAGTACAGTGGCTCTTCACCATCAGAAAGGCGTTTCTGACAGTCAGTCAGGAACGCCCTTCCTCATAGTAGTACCTATAGCGCTGTACTATGAGAGCAGTGAGGAACGCCTCCCCCGGTACTCATCTATGGACGCGTACTGTGAAGAGAGGGAGGGAGTGTTCCTCCTTGCTCTCGCAGTAGAGCGCTATAGGCGCTGCTGTGAGGAAGGGCGTTCCTAACTGACTGTCAGAAACGCCCTTCTGATGTTGAAGAGCTACGGTACCGACAACGATAGCTCTTTACCTGGGGCACAGATTGTGAAAGCCGACAGTGCGCTGAATTCAGCGCGCTTTCGGCTCTCTAGCGGTATAAAAAACCGCATGTGCCCCCAACTGATGAAAGGTCCTCTTTAAAGAAGAAACTCAGATTTTATACGTACGGTATGTTGGACAGGTGCAGGGTTGCTGAAGGGGGAAATATATTCTGGAAGTTCTTTGAGCCTGGTTTTTTGAAGCGATGTAGTGGACTGTTGGTATAGTCCTTAGTCAGGCCTTGGTCTTCATGCCCTTCACGAGGCAGCTGAACAGACTGGTGCTTTGACAGGGTAATTCGCAGCACTCTTCCATGAAGTCTCTGTCCATTCAGATGGCTCATAGCTAAATATGCAAAAGAATACATAGGCAACAGTAATATGAACTTTTATTAATTATTATAGAAATATAATTGTATGACATATCTGCAAAAGTATTAATTCAGCAAAATGATATATATAATAAGTTCATTTATTGTATAATTCTTCACAATACAAGGTCCCACCTACCTAACAGAGGTCACTTTGTTGGGGCAGGTGGTCTTACAATTACAGCTTGATCAAAATGTAGAGTAACAAGAAGGTCATTTTCATGTATCCTTACATTCAGTAGGTATTTGTAGCAATGCTCTTGGTGCTGTTGCAACTTTTGTTTTTGCAATTGAATAGCAGCCACAGCAACGTGCACCTGCATTTCTTGTTCACATTGTTTGGCAGTGCTGTTCAATTTTTTTACTTTGTTGAATTCAAGGTCTTACTCATGTTTAGTAAAGAACTAAAACAAAGTATAGATGAGAGTTACTATTTTTTCTCTCACAAGTACCAAAATCCTGATGGATCATATTCTTGATGGACCAAAATCCTGATGGATCATATTAGACCCTAAAAGGTACATCCATCTCATTTAGAAGTCAATGAGATCCATCAGAATTAACTGGGATTCGTTAAAAATTGATCTATCATGCCTCCCGTGGCTCTTCTAAGAATGAAAGGCATAAAGTGAATATAAACAGAGACTAGGAAGTAATAAAATGTATATAAACCAACACAAGAGTTCTAACTTGCACTTCTTAAAGAGGTTAACCAACTTTTAAAAACTGATGTCCTATCCTTCCCAATGCAAGCTGCAGAGTTTGCTTGGAGTACTTTCAATAGCAGCTGTAGTGAGTACTGCAGCAGTTTTAAATATGAGGAGTAAGGTGGCATTACTACGTGTGTACAGACTGTATTATTAAGGATCGGGGATAAACTCCATACAGTTCACTGGTGGTGCTCACAGTAAATAGTACTGTTGTAGTAGTTCCATAGATTTGAAGGGAAAACTGCTGCAATTGCAATCCAAAAGGTAGGCACTCAGCGTAGGATGAATATAAAAATTAGAATCTTTATTTCAGAAGTCCATATTAAAATACAATGCGGGAGGAGGCACGCCTGGGAGAGTAGTTCCTTCAAATCTATGGGACTACTACAGCAGTACTACTCACTACAGCTGCTATCAAAAGTACACAATCAATAACGTCATACAGCGCAGAGTTTTTATGTAACACCGAAGACTGGGTGGAATCTTACTCAAGCACAAAGGAAATTGTGCTATGCAGTTATTTTAGTGCAGAAAAGGCAATCCAAATACATAATGTTTCAGTCTCATCATCAACATTCATCAGATACTACACACAAATTTGTACATTGGATATATATTAGCCATAGTGTGATCGCCATCTGCAGTACAAACAACAGGCTCATATGAACAAAATTCAAAACAACAACCATGATAAAGTCCATGTACATCAAGGAACATGCATATATACAGTTAAATCAAGCAACAGACATATATATAATATTATACAGTGATACCTCTTTGAGCCTACCACCCAAATTTAGTTTTCAGATGCCATGTTGTATTTGCAGAGCTTCTAGAGTACCAACACAATGGTAACCCCCCAAAAGTGACCCAGTTTCAAGGGGTTATGTTGAGCATTTTGACCCCCACAGATGTTTCACATATTTCATTAACATTGGGACATGAAAATTACTTTTTTTTTTCCAATAAACCATCAATTTACCCCCCAATTTTTCATTTTTACAAGAAAGAAAAAAAGAGAAGACGCTCACCAAAGTTCACTACACAATTTCTCCTGAACATGGTAAAACCCGATTTGTGATTGTAAACTTTTGTATGGGTACATGGTGGGGCTCAGAATGTAAAGAGTGCCATTTGGCTTTTGGAAAGCAGATTTTCCTGCAAAAACTTTATAAAGTGCCATGTTACATTTGAAGAATCACTAAAATATCAGTACAGTGGAAAGTCCCACAAAGTGATCCCATTTTAAAAATTAAAACCCTCAAGGAATACATGCCATTTCAGTGTCCAAGATGCTTTCTTGTGTTATCATGGACATGCAGTCCTAAACTTACTAAGTGTATATCCCAAGTGCAAAAAAAAAAAAAAGAAGGGGCGGCACAGTGGCTAGCACTCTAGCCTTGCAGCGCTGAAGTCCTGGATTCGAATCCCACCAGGAACATCATCTGCAAGGAGTTTGTATGTTCTCCCTGTGTTTGCGTGGATTTCCTCCCATTCTAAAAAGACATACTGATAGGGAAAAAAATGTACATTGTGAGCCCTATATGGGGGCTCACAATCTACATTAAAAAAAAAAGTTGTGGGCATAAACCACTTGGGCACACAGTAGGGCTCAGAAAGGAAGGAGCACTGCAATTTTTACCAACTGGAGTACAGATTTAGAGGGACTTTCTGGACACCATGGTAAATTCCCCAAGAAGTTAGCCCATTTTGTAGGGGCTATTTTAGGTTCTCTGAAAACATGACAAACATCCAAAAACTAAGCTAAATCTTCCCTCCAAATAATATGGATAATGAAAAGTGAAAATTTCAATTTTCACCTTTCAGTGCTCGATATGTTGCCCCCAGCTTGTGTCAGCAGAACAACTCAAAATCCATTTTCAGACCTGGCCACTAGGAGGCTGACACTAGGAATAGTATTAGATGTCAGTCTGCCTCAGTCTATGCTAACCAGTTTGTACAACAGCAGTAGGAGAGGGACATTAAAAACAAATAAGGGACACAAAACCAACATATCCTGAACCCAAAAAACTAACCAAAACAGCCCGGGGTAGGAACAACTAGAAAAAGAGGTTATGATCTGTGTTGCACAGCTTATACATTCTATTCCTGCCGCAAACCAGTTTTGTTCTAATGATTTGGCAATTTGGGGGTTTTTGTCTTCACATTGTGCATGCTATATTTTTATTATTTTTCTGGCGATGTAACCATATGAGCGCTTGTTTTTTAGCAGGATGAGATGCATTTTGAAATGACACCATTTTGGGGACGTAAAACTTATTGAATACATTTTATTAACTTCTTTGGTGGATAAAAAAGGGATTTTTATGAACTATTCTAAAATTAATCTGCCTTGTTGCCTACAACAATTTATGTAATTATAGCTCTAATTTTTACTACTGAGAAAAGCTACACTTTGTTTAGTTGCATCCAAAAACTAAGCTAAATCTTCCCTCCAAATAATATGGATAATGAAAAGTGAAAATTTCAATTTTCACCTTTCAGTGCTCGATATGTTGCCCCCAGCTTGTGTCAGCAGAACAACTCAAAATCCATTTTCAGACCTGGCCACTAGGAGGCTGACACTAGGAATAGTATTAGATGTCAGTCTGCCTCAGTCTATGCTAACCAGTTTGTACAACAGCAGTAGGAGAGGGACATTAAAAACAAATAAGGGACACAAAACCAACATATCCTGAACCCAAAAAACTAACCAAAACAGCCCGGGGTAGGAACAACTAGAAAAAGAGGTTATGATCTGTGTTGCACAGCTTATACATTCTATTCCTGCCGCAAACCAGTTTTGTTCTAATGATTTGGCAATTTGGGGGTTTTTGTCTTCACATTGTGCATGCTATATTTTTATTATTTTTCTGGCAATGTAACCATATGAGCGCTTGTTTTTTAGCAGGATGAGATGCATTTTGAAATGACACCATTTTGGGGACGTAAAACTTATTGAATACATTTTATTAACTTCTTTGGTGGATAAAAAAGGGATTTTTATGAACTATTCTAAAATTAATCTGCCTTGTTGCCTACAACAATTTATGTAATTATAGCTCTAATTTTTACTACTGAGAAAAGCTACACTTTGTTTAGTTGCGATGGATGTTTTTCTTACCAGACCAACCCTTTATGTACTCACCAAGCTGTGCTTGTGTTGCATCTGCCATCTGCACCAATGCATTTTCTTTTTTATTGAACAAAATCTTCACACGATGCACATCACCATATACTCCTGAAGGGTTTAAATAAATAATAATAAAAAAAAAACATTAATGAGCTATACATTATTTTAGATTATTAACATTTTAGGTATTTTTGTGTCTGAAAATGTCCAAACTAAAAAATATCAAAATACAGTGACTTGCAAAAGTATTCGTCCCCTTTGAACTTTTCAACCTTTTGCCACATTTCAGGCTTCAAACATAAAGATATAAAAGTAGTATTTTGGGGGGAAGAATTAACAACAAGTGGGACACAATTGTGAAGTGGAACGAAATTTATTGGAGATTTTAAACTTTTTTAACAAAGAAAAAACTGGAAAATTGAGCGTGCAAAATTATTCGGCCCCCTTGCAGCCCCACCTTTTGCTGCGATTACAGCTGCAAGTCACTTGGGGTATTGGGCAGTTTTACACATCGCGAGACTGAAATTCTTGCCCATTCTTCCTTGCAAAACTCGGTGAAGTTGGATCGTTTGTGAACAGCAGTTTTCAGCTCTTTCCTCAGATTCTCAATTGGATTCACGTCTGGACTTCAGCTTGGCCATTCTAACACCTGGATACGTTTATTTGTGAATCATTCCATTGTAGATTTTGCTTTATGTTTTGGATCATTGTCTTGCTGGAAGATAAAGCTGCGTCCCAGTCTCAGGTCTTTTTCAGACTCCAACAGGTTTTCTTCCAGAATGGTCCTGTATTTGGCTCCATCCATCTTCCCATCACTTTTAACCATCTTCCCTGTCCCTGCTGAAGAAAAGCAAGCCCAAACCATGATGCTGCCACCACCTCCTTGTTTGAGATGAAAGTTTAGAGGTATGGCCGAGTCTTGGTAGATCTGCAGTGGTCGGATACTCCTTCCATTTCAATATGATTGCTTGCACAGTGCTCCTTGGGATGTTTAAAGCCTGGGAAATCTTTTTTTTGTATCCAAATCCGGCTTTATACTTCTCCACAACAGTATCTTGGACCTGCCTGGTGTGTTCCTTGGTCTTCATGATAGTCTCTGTTTAAAGCGCAGAGAGAATCACAGGTACATTTATACGGAGACTTGATTACACACAGGTGGATTCTATTTACCATCATCAGTCATTTAGGACAACAATGGATCATTCAGAGATCCTCACTGAACTGAATGGAGTGAATTTGCTGCACTGAAAGTAAAGGGGCCGAATAATATTGCACACCCCACTTTACAGTTTTTTATCTGTTAAAAAAGTTTAAAATATCCAATAAATTTTGTTCCACTTCAGTATTGTGTCCCACTTGTTGTTGGTTCTTCCCAAAAAAATTTAAATTTGATATCTTTTTGTTTGAAGCCTAAAATGTGGCAAAAGGTTGAAAAGTTCAAGGGGGCCGAATACTTTCACAAGGCACTGTAATTAGCCCATATAGTGAACACTGTAGCGGGAAAAAAATAATGACAGAATTGCTGGTATTTCAATGCTTCGTCTGTTTAAATTACATAATATAAACTATGTCATGTTATCCAAAAATATAGCCCTTGCACATCTCCGTATATCAAACACTAATAAAAGTGAGTAGAGCACAAAGTAATGACAAATCTTTATTAAATAGTCATATAAAATTGCAAAAAAAGAGGGGGAAAAGACAGACAAAATGCTATCAGATGCAGAAAGCCCGACAGAGGCAGGTTTGTATCCAAGTATTGCTACAGGTGCATTGCATAGATATCCTGTGATACATGACATATACTATATTGTTTACTACACGTGTTCATCTATACATATACTTATACATGTATATCATATTGATATTTTGTGTTATGTATACAGTTTTTATGTATTTATATATAAGTATATGTGCTGTACAGACGGTTTGTGGTATACATTATACAATACATTACACATACTTACCTATACTTGGATACAGACCTGCCTCTGCCGGGCTTTCTGCATCTGATAGCATTTTGTCCGTCTTTTCCCTCTTTTTTGTAATTTTATATGACTATTTAATAAAAATTTGTCATTACTTTGTGCTCTACTCACGTTTGTTAGTGTTTGTTATCGTTCTTATTGTGAATGATAGAGCTCTTTACTGGGACTTACCTGCAGGGAATATACCATTGGGTAACTATGCTATAATAATTTTTCCCTTGTACCATGCTAGTTTTTTTAAATCTCCATATACACTCACCGGCCACTTTATTAGGTATACCATGCTAGTAACGGGTTGGACCCCCTTTTGCCTTCAGAACTGCCTCAATTCTTCGTGGCATAGATTCAACAAGGTGCTGGAAGCATTCCTCAGAGATTTTGGTCCATATTGACATGATGGCATAACACAGTTGCCGCAGATTTGTCGGCTGCACATCCATGATGCGAATCTCCCGTTCCACCACATCCCAAAGATGCTCTATTGGATTGAGATCTGGTGACTGTGGAGGCCATTGGAGTACAGTGAACTCATTGTCATGTTCAAGAAACCAGTCTGAGATGATTCCAGCTTTATGACATGGCGCATTATCCTGCTGAAAGTAGCCATCAGATGTTGGGTACATTGTGGTCATAAAGGGATGGACATGGCCAGCAACAATACTCAGGTAGGCTTTGGCGTTGCAACGATGCTCAATTGGTACCAAGGGGCCCAAAGAGTGCCAAGAAAATATTCCCCACACCATGACACCACCACCACCAGCCTGAACCGTTGATACAAGGCAGGATGGATCCATGCTTTCATGTTGTTGACGCCAAATTCTGACCCTACCATCCGAATGTCGCAGCAGAAATCGAGACTCATCAGACCAGGCAACGTTTTTCCAATCTTCAATTGTCCAATTTCGATGAGCTTGTGCAAATTGTAGCCTCAGTTTCCTGTTCTTAGCTGAAAGGAGTGGCACCCGGTGTGGTCTTCTGCTGCTGTAGCCCATCTGCCTCAAAGTTCGACGTACTGTGCGTTCAGAGATGCTCTTCTGGCTACCTTGGTTGTAACGGGTGGCTATTTGAGTCACTGTTGCCTTTCTATCAGCTCGAACCAGTCTGGCCATTCTCCGCTGACCTCTGGCATCAACAACGCATTTCCGCCCACAGAACTGCCGCTCACTGGATGTTTTTTCTTTTTCAGACCATTCTCTGTAAACCCTAGAGATGGTTGTGCGTGAAAATCCCAGTAGATCAGCAGTTTCTGAAATACTCAGACCAGCCCTTCTGGCACCAACATCCATGCCACGTTCAAAGGCACTCAAATCACCTTTCTTCCCCATACTGATGCTCGGTTTGAACTGCAGGAGATTGTCTTGACCATGTCTACATGCCTAAATGCACTGAGTTGCCGCCATGTGATTGGCTGATTAGAAATTAAGTGTTAACGAGCAGTTGGACAGGTGTACCTAATAAAGTGGCCGGTGAGTGTATGTTAATATAAAACATAAATTTTAGTATTTTACATTTAAAAAAAAAAAAAAGTTATATATATTTTCCATTGCTTCGATAATAGTGACTTGCAGAAAAGACTTAAAGGCGTTATCCAATTATCCAGTTGTATATAAAATAACTGTGACACAAGGAGCAGCAAGTAAAATAAAGCAAAGCAAAGGGTGCACAAGCGAAAAGTGAACATTTAGCATTGCTGTTGATGTATTCGCATTTAATTTTTGGAAACTGGAACACCCCTTTAGGTTGAGGTCTCACATTGAGGAAACACAGCAATTTTTTTTAGAATCAAAGCCAGGAATGGATAGAGCTAACGGTAGATGTATAAGAGCTTCCTATATATTTCACATTTCTTTTGTAGCCATTTTTGGTTTTGGCTCAAAAAACTGCAGCAAAATCTGCAACAAAAAAAGCTGTGTTTCTGCAATGTGGGTCCCCAGCCTTAAAGTGTCATTTTTTAGCAAAAACTGTAATAAAATTGGCCAAATTGCTTTTTTCCCCAACAATTCCATCCCTTAAATTGAATTTTTCCAGCTTTTCAGTAAATCATACAGATTATTACATTACGCCATTATGAAGTACAATTTGTTCGTCATAATATAAGCCCTAAGAGGAAAAAAAAAAATATAAAAGTGAAAATTGACTTGTGAAATGGTTAATAATACCCATCATTTTAAGTAAATAGTACTAATACTATAGTTAAGTGTTACTTGTGTTATACTGGAGAAAGTTTCCTTACAGTAACAATTTCTAAAGTGATTCTCTATAAAGAAATAAAACTGCTTACCAAACAGGATAAACAGGGCATGGGGTAAGATAATCTGGAAAATAAAACAGATAAAGTTTATCAAAACAGACTGCACAGTCTAAATACTAAATATGACCTAAAACAGTAGAGCAACCAACATATTTAAAGAGGACCTTTCATGGTCCAGGGCACAGGCAGTTCTATATACTGCTGGAAAGCTGACAGTGCGTTGAATTCAGCGCACTGTCGGCTTTCCCGATCTGTGCCCAGGGTAAAGTGCTATCGGTCCCGGTACCGTAGCACTTTACAGTCAGAAGGGCGTTTCTGACAGTCAGGTACGTCCTTCTTCACAGCAACGCCTATCGCGCTGTACAGTGTGAGCGGGGAGAAACGCCCCCTCCCTCCGCTCACAGTGCTCGTCCAAAGACGAGCATTATCAGTAGGGAAGGGGGCGTTCCTCCCCGCTCACACTGTACAGCGCCATAGGCGTTGCTGGGCAGAAGGGTGTCCCTGGCTAACTGTCAGAAACGCCTTTCTGACTGTAAAGCGCTACGGTACCGGGACCGATAGCACTTTACCCGGGGCACAGATCGGGAATGCTGACAGTGCCCTGAATTCAGCGCATTGTCAGCTTTCCAGCAGTATTTAAAACTGCCTGTGCCCAATCTGATGAAAGGTCCTCTTTAAAATTGCTGAAGAGGTTTAAGAACCCTCGTCCATCTACCTCATCCTTATAGAGGGGGGGTTATCCTATTCAAAATACCCTTCCTTCTATGAGACAGCACAAATTGAGACCAGCCCTTTAAGGGAAGTCATTTTGTAGCACCAGACACTTCCCTTAATTATATGCCATGCCACTGAATTTTGCTTTTGGTTATATGCATATTGGCAGTCCTGACTAGACAGCATACGGTAAGAGACATATCCTTCAGTCAGTAGCAATGTGACACAAGATGACAAAGATGCAAAATAATTTGTATAATTAATGTATTAAATTAACATTGATTCAGTTACAATGCTGAAACTAAGTTAAAGTAAACAGACTGTCAGGGACTACCAGAGCATTGGCGCTGGAGCGGAGTAGAATTAAAATATTTTTTTATGATTTTTTTTTTGTTTCCTCCATGACTGCTTGTAATATTTTGCAATTTTTCAGAACTTCTTAACCCCTTCCCGACATGCGCCGTAATAGTACGGCGCATGTCGGGTCTGTAACTATGGCGACCGCCCGGGAGCCGGGCGGCCGCCATAGCCGCCGGGTGTGTACTGCTTTAAGCAGTAGACAACCGGCTCTCATGCCTCCGATCGGTCCCCGGACCGATTGGAGGCATTAACCCCTCCGGCGCCGCGGTCAAAGGCGCCGGAGGCACCATTTTCCCGGCGGCGCATGGGCGCCGCCATTTTGCCCGGGATCGCCGGCTCCTGGATCATGCTCCAGGGCTGACGTCCCGTTGCCATGACAGCTGGGAGCCTATACAAGGCTCCCAGGCTTGTCTGCAAATCCTCTCTTTTGCAGGCTGGTCTATGCAGCCTGCAAAAGAAAGGATGATTTTTTGCAATGCATTGCAATGCATTAGCATTGTAATGCATTGCATTAGTGATCAGACCCCCTGGGGTTCAACACCCCTAGGGGGTCTAATAAATGCAAAAAAAAAAAACAAAAAAAAAAAATATAAGTATTAAAAGTTCAAATCACCCCCCTTTCCCTAGAACACATATACAAGTAGTTAAAAACTGTGAAACATATACATGTTAGGTATCCCCGTGTCCGAAATCGCCCGCTCTACAAATCTATAAAAATATTTTTCCTGTTCGGTAAACGCCGTAGCGGGAAAAATAGTCGAAAGTGCCAAACCGCCGTTTTTTCACTGTTTTGATTCTGATAAAAATTTGAATAAAAAGTGATCAAAGCAATAACATTTCCCGAAAATCGCAGAACAAAAAGTACACCCGGCCCCGCAAAAAAAGACGCCCTATGCATCCCCGTACACTTACGTATAAAAAAGTTACGGCCGTCGGAATATGGCGACTTTTAGAAAAAAAATTTTTTAACACAGTTTTGGAAAATTTTTTAGGGGTCAAAATGTAAATAAAACCATATAAATTTGGTATCCCTGGAACCGTACCGAGACACAGAATATAGGGGACATGTCTTTTTGACTGCACAGTGAACGCCGTAAAACCAAAGCCCGTAAGAAAGTCGCAGAAATGCATTTTTTCTTCAAATCCACCACATTCTGAATTTTTTTTCTTGCTTCCCAGTACATTATATAGAATAATTAATGGTAGCAACATGAAGAAAAATTTGTCCCGCAAAAATTCAGACCTCATATGGCTCTGGGAGCGGAGAAATAAAAAAGTTATGGGGTTTAGAAGGAGGGGAGTCAAAAACAAAAAACGAAAATCAAAAAATGCCATAGGCGGGAAGGGGTTAAAGTTGGTACTCCCCAATCCTGGGTATATCAACTAGGCCTTCTCATTGTGCAAATAACTCTCATAGTCATACAGATATGAGACAGAGTGATATGGAAATATAATATATACTGATATAAAGAATGACTATACATAAGACTTGTAAAGATGTCTGACTTACATCAGGATTTAGATTACTGACTAACAAAACAGAGTGTCCAGGAATAGCAGCCATGCCAGGTATTGTCATACGCCCAGTGATAGCAGAAGTGGTGAGAGCGAGAGGTCCAAGAGCCCCTGGTACACTTGAAACTGATAGTCCTTAAAACAGAAAGAAAAGGGCAAAATTAAAATTCAATATTGTACTTAACCCTTAGGTACTATCATGGCGTCTCTCATATACCACTACCATAGATTACCATTATGCTAGAAACCATGATCGTACTTAAAGAGGACCTTTCACCACTTGGGGCACATGCGGTTTTATATACTGCTAGAAAGCCAACAGTGTGCTGAATTCAGCGCACTATCAGCTTTCATGTTCTGTGCCAGCAGTGAAGAACTATCGATGCCGGTACCATAGCTCTTCACCGTCAGAAGGACGTTTCTGACAGTCAGTCAAGAATGCCCTTCCTCACAGTAGTGCCTATAGCGCTGTACTGTGAAAGCGGGGAAGAACGCCTCCCTCCCCTCCTGATAGTGCTCGTCCATAGACTAGTACGGGGGGTGGGGTTCCTACCTGCTCTCACAGTACAGCGCTATAGCTGCTACTGTGAGGAAGGGCGTTCCTGACTGACTGTCAGAAACACCCTTCTGACGGTGAAAAGCTATGGTATCGGCACTGATATTTCTTCACCCGGGGCACAGATCATGAAAGCCGATAGTGCGCTGAATTCAACGCACTGTCGGCTTTCTAGCGGTATATAAAACTGCATGTGCCCCAACTGGTGAAAGGTCCTCTTTAAGGGGTAATGTAAATGTCCAGAAATACAAAAAAGGTCCACTTTTTTTCCAGATAAAGCATCACTTTTATTCATTTTAACTGTGTCTGGTCAGCTAGGTCTATACACTTGAATAGAAATGATTTGCAATACCAGACAGAGCCTGGAGACCAGAGTGGTGCAGTAACTGGAAAAACAAGCAAAATCCCAGGCACCCCTTAAAATGTACACAAATCCAGCAGCTCCTGCATATGGTGAAGAAATTATACCTGGAGCACCTAAATAAAAACAAAAGCACATAGTCAAGTGTCAGTAAGGGTTATGTGCTTTACTCTCAATTGTCCATGACTGACCGATTGTGGATACATTCCGGCATATTTAACAAATGTAATAACCTTTTTAAAATAAATTCAATAAACTATTTTAAAGTTTGTAAAAATATAGAACTTTGATAGAAAATCTGAATTATTCGTCAGTGGGTAACTCTACTGGCTATTTGCTTGTGTCCTCAGGAGTACACATTTCTTAAGACCTTATTCGCTGGTGTGTAGGGCCAAGTGCCCCATATACAGTACAGCAATCCTATGCTAAGAAGAGTTATTTAATGTAAAACTGCTGATACAAAATTCCAAAGAAAATTGTTAGCAAGATGTGACAGCACCCAAACCAATTATAATTCTATGCAGATTTACAAACATGACTTATCTTTTCTCACATGATGCTAAATGAGCTTACATCAAAGCATCGTATTATCAACAAATATATGGGAAATGCTGTTTAATCTGATGCATCTTGCGGTACACATACCTGCCTGAGGGAAGCCAATAGCGGGTGCAAATCCAGCAGCTCCTGCATATGGTGAAGAAATTATACCTGGAGCACCTAACAAAAATAAAAGCATATAGTCCTATATCAGCAAGGGTTATGTGCTTTACTCTCAATTATCCATGACGGATCGATTGTGGATAAATTCCAGCCTATGCCATTTAACAAATGATATAACCTTTTTAAAATAAATTCAATAAACTATTTTCATCATGTAGAAATATAAACATTTCTCATAAAATCCAGGAGAGGGGTATAAGTCTGAAGTCCCAAGAGCCACTGCAACTTGTCCTGCCATCCCTTGCCCACAGACACACACACAGCCTAGTAGAATATGGAGATGAATATAGTAGTTAAAACAATTGATTGATTTATTTTTTATTAACTCCCAATTTCTACAGCTTCAAGTGCAAACTAAAGACACATCTTTTCAGATAGGCCTATTTCAATTCCTAATGTAAACCCTTCTGTACCATAATTAGAGTCCTTAATATGAACCCTCCTCTGTCCCCGCTCCCACATTACCCCAAATGATATGATGCCATTTCAGGCTAACTTTAATGTCAGGCACCATCTGCACCTTAAAGGACACGACTGATGATGGCTCATACAGTTTTATGTTTGTGTATGGACTAGGGTTGAGCGATCGTGTTTGGAAAAAAATCGGATTCCGATCGGCGATCGAGAAAATTTCACAATCGCGATCGGAATTCCGAACACGATCTTTTTAGGTGGGATCGAGATCGGTAGTATTTCCTACAATGCCTTCACACTGAGTATATAGTGTATACTCAGTGTGAAGGCTCCGCTGCGGTTCCATAGGAATGAATGGAAGCAGCCGGCACACAGCCTTAACTCCCTGCGCGCCAGCTGCCTCCATTCATTCTAATGGGAGACTAAAGTAGCATCTCTAGTAGCTACTTACCTGAAGAGATGGCTGCTCCGCTTCTCTTCGCCTCGCTGCCCCTTCCTGCCAGGTTAGGAGAGTGTGGGCGGGTTAGGAGAGTGTGGGCGGGTACAGGGTGGGGAGACGTGACGTCTCCCCTCCCAGTACCCGTCCACACTCTCCTAACCCGCCCACACTCTCCTAAACTAGCAGGGAGGGGGCAGCAAAGGGAGAAGAAGACTGCAGCTGGAGCGGCAGCGAGGCGAAGAACAGCGGAGCAGCCATCTCTGGAGGTAAGTGGACACCAGGGGGGACTCACTACACAGCGTGGATTCTAACAATTCTTAGATTCCATTCTGTATAGTGAATAGGATTGCTTTTAAAATCCGATCTCCGATTAATAAAAAAAAATCCCATTGACTTGCATTGGGATCGGAATTGGGATAGAGATCAGGTTCGAATGAAAAATGATCGGAAATCGGATTTTAAAATCAATCCTGAAAAGTCAGGATCGGCTCAACCCTAGTAAGGACAATGACCTCTATTACAAAATTACAATGTCTGAGCACTGTATAAGCAATGCTACCTCCATTGCTGCCCCTGCTACCTCTTGTGTCACCCCCTCTACCTCATACATTGTGAGCTCTTGTGAGCAGGGCCCTCAGTCCCATTATGTGAAGTAACTATTTCTTCGTAATGTATCTTTGTCTGTACTTGAACCCTACAAATTGTACAGTGCTGCGGTATATGTTGGTGCTATATAAATAAAATTTATTATTATTATTAATAAAAAAAAGGCTACTGTAGTGACAAGATTAGACTATATATACAAGCATGTGTGCGTACACTATCTGACCAAGCTAGGCCATATTTGTCAATAATCACGTTATGTAAAGGATTCAGTAGCTATATATGTTAATACTTGTTTGTTAAGTACTGTGGCATACTCCATTGGATGCAGTATTACAATTGTATCCCTACAGGAGAAAACACCACTATAATGCAGTGTTCTAAAACCAATTGCAGTGACTATGACAACAAAGATCCAAATCTGAGAAAGGGAACACTTATCATCTCCACAGTAAAGAACACTTTCAGGACTTACTAAAGCAAGAAGATCAAGCCTTTCCCTGGAAAGAAACGTTAAGTGATGGTCTCACTTCACACTATGCAACTAACAAATGGTTAATAAGATATTGGAAGCCTGTATTATAATGAACCATGGTACATAAAAGGGAAATAAATTAATGTAAGCATGCGAAAGTCAGTAGATGTGGAACTGG
Organism: Leptodactylus fuscus; assembly: GCF_031893055.1. NCBI lineage: Eukaryota > Metazoa > Chordata > Amphibia > Anura > Leptodactylidae > Leptodactylus > Leptodactylus fuscus. The sequence continues at coordinate 184,241,790 of NC_134265.1, forward strand.
CAGAATGACATACTGACAATGGGATAATATAAACCTGACAAGATTCATCTATCTGCAGAGAAAGCAGAACGCATTTCATAAAGGATGAGAGGTGCATGAACAAAGATGGTGGCATCTTTAGAACTCTACATGGAATGAGAAGCAGTAAGATGGACTTCTGAAAACATGGATTCATTTACACCATAAAGACCAGCTAACTCCTGTCACTTCAGCGACGAATGACATAATCATAATAAAAAAATATTTTAAACATACTAAATAAGAAGCTAGAAGACAGAGGCAGAACCTCACGGATGAATACAATGAAGAACAACCACACATGTACAATAATGGGAGGATATTAAATGCTAAACATCAAGAGCCTTGCAAACTAGTAGCACCGGTAGCGACAAGTAGTAGCTGGTACCTAAAACACAGACAGGTTTTGCATTTAATGGCCACACTGTTTTGCAGACATTGTACTTTTTTTTTTTTTTTTTTTTATTACCGGCATGTTTTTGTAAAAATTCCATTTTAACCCTAAGAGACTCAGATAAGTAGGGAATCACATATGTAATTTAAATCTACAACAAAAGTTGTCAAAAATATTATATATTACATACACAGAGAGAAAACCAGTAGACTGAAACTAAACAAAAAGCCCTTTATTAGAGCAGTGACTTTTCAGCTACATAATTTTTCATACAGATCCTCCTCGATAAAGCCATATTTTTACCAAGATAATGCCATGTTTAAGTATTGAGTACAAGGTATGGAGGTTTTCATGAATGAGATGTTGGGAATAATTATTATTATTTATTTATTTTTTTTTAAATAAAATTGCACATTTTAATTTGGTCATCCAGACCAAATCCAAGAGGATAACCACTTACTGGAGATCTTACATCCAATTGCTCCAAGGCAATAACCTATTGTACCCTTGCATCTGTAGTCTCTGAGATCAACACTCACAGAATAGGTATATAACAGGAAATTGGAGCACCTGCTGTTCACTTGCTGTAGCCATAGTTCCAATAGAACCTCTTTAAAATGCTGAGTCACACATATCACATTAGCTGCAATGTTCTATTCTTTTTACATTTCAGCTTGTACGTCATCATTTTAAAGTATTAAAATAAGTGCAATCATCTGGGCTGAAATTCTATTTTAGAGAAGAGGGAAATGTCAAAAAAACGTCAGGTCATTGTCCAATTACATCATTTTATTTAGGCAAAAAGTTACTACATAGGTATATGCAAAAATGCAGCTAATGAAGTCACTCACCAGGACCTGCTTGACCAACCCATTCAGAAACAGCCAATAAGAAAGGGAGTAAATAATGGAACAAGGGATGAATAAGAAGTCAAATTTCAGATACTTTTTGTACCCTGGCTGGCAAGCAGAGGGGCTTAATCGGGAAAGGGGTAAGACTTTGGTGCATCTCAGCATTAAACAAACTGATAAATCTGGAGCAGTTTAAGATTCTCTACTTTATCGTCCTATTTATGGATAGTATAAATAAATCTGTCCATAAGTAAAAGAATAAATAAAAATTAAAAAGAATTGCCTAAAATTAAAATGTACTCATATATACATACATAGATATGTATACATACACAAAACATGCCGCTAACGGAAAAAAGAACGCTAGCGGTCTACATAGACCACCATTGTGAGGGGGCCGATTATGACGTGGATTCCCTCTTGCTTTGTGTGAACGGAACCTAAAGCTCAGCCAGGGTTTAATATTTAGTAAGTGCCATCAGATCAGAATTTTTTTTCCTTTCCATTATGTTTAATTTTCATAGTATGCTTGCAACCTTATCAATAAGACATACCATATATACTCGAGTATAAGCTGACCCGAATATAAGCCGAGACTCCTAAATTTACTACAGAAAAATTGGGAAAACTTAATGACTTGAATATAAGCCGAGGGGGGGGGGGGTCCACCACTGCAGATAAAAAGTCTGGTCATGTGCATTGCAGCTTAGTAACTCCATGGAGATCATAGAAATAGAAGTTAACCCCATCATGTCCCTCTCATTAACCCCCTGTGTGCCTCACATAAGAGGTACTGATATGTGGGATATATGGAGGTAATAATTAGGTATCTTCATAATTAAGGTCCTTCATTAGTACCCTCAGGAATAAGAGAAGAAGGAATTTCATTCTGACAAGCTGCTGAAGTGTTCTTTCAACTGTTTTCCACAAAAAAAATATCCTTTCACTTAAATATTGTAACCATTTACATATATCATTATATTTATACAAATAAAGCTTCATTCAATTAAAACAGCTCCTTATTAGTGCAATGTTTTTTTTTTCTTCTTTGTCAAGGAATGCATGAAAAATGACCCTATTGAAATATTAAAGGGGTATTCCTATCTCAAGGATTCCATCTATACTGCTAGCTTAGTTTTCCTAAATACATTGCTTTAACAATGCTGATTTATTTGCCTGCTATGTGGAATTATTCCCCCCATTGTTTCCATGGAGCTGGACCTGTCTGATAAGACAGAACAAATTACATCAGTCACTGCTCTCTGGGGGGCTAAGTGCTTTTACTGTTATCTATAGCTCTGCAGGCAGGACAATCTGTTCATCTAACTGCAGTGTATTGATAATTTCATGTCTGTTATCTCTTTATAGAAACACAAAGATAATACTGATTCCAATCTCTCCTGTAGCATTCAAGTTGTTTTTTTCTCTCCAAACCTGTGTAATGTAAAATACATTTACTGTGCATATTATTTGATCTACAGTTATATTAGATTTCTAGTAATCATAATAAATAGAGATGAGCGAATAGTATTCGAAACTATTCGTCGAATACCTCACTCCCATAGGAATGCGTGGAAGCGGTCGAACACCAAGCGGTAAAGCGCTGTGAAGATTTGCCGGCCGCTAACACGCATTCCTAAGGGAGCGAGGTATTCGTATCTACTATTCTCTCAACACTAATAATAAAGAATTTCTCATGGTAAAGTCAAACTTTATAGTGTCTTGTTCAGAAAGGTGGGGCAAGGTGGCTTTGACTGTTTGATGAAGAATACAGGAAGTGAGAAGAACAGAGATTAGGCAAAGCTGCTGATTCAGATCTTAATTTTAGTAAACCTTAACTAAAGGAAAGTGTGCAAACACTTACATTAGGGCTGTGCAATTAATCTGATTAATTCACCATTAAAAAAAAAAAAAAAATTGTGATTCAGATTTTACCAGAATCGTGAGATTGCTGCTAGCCCTGCCATGGAGTCTGACAGTTTGCAGCAGGGAAAACAAAGAATGCATGGAATATAAACCAGACCTTCTTCACTGGAGGGAATAGTTGGGTGGGAGGACAATGAAGCCTGCATCAAATATATTTCCCATTGTCTCCCTCAGCCAACTCACTTAACTTTCATTTCTTTTAGCAAAATCTTTAAAAAAAAAATTGAAAATTGCCCATAATCTTGAAAAATTGAGATTTTATTTTTAGCTAAACATCGTCCAGCTCTAATTTGCAGTAATAAATGTTACCTAGCAACTAAAAGGGATCACATTATGTACAATTCCCTATACTGTGAACGGAGATGTGAAATCCCTATAAAAAAAAAAAAAAAAAAAAAAAAAAAAGACATTTTTCTCCTACCTTACTTGAAAATTCTATTGGCCAGGTACCCATAAAGAATAATTGCAAACTAGTTTGTTTCTTCATCCAGAACTGCCTTAGCACTAGCCATCTTGCAAGATTTTAGAGGAAGGAAAGGTCTAGCAGTAGATGATGTGCTAAGGTGCTCCACCAATTCATGTTCTTCGTGCCGCTCCACTCATTCCAGCGCATTTGGAATTTTCTCTTGCTGAAGGTGGTGAAAAGTCCTCTTTAAGATTAAAGGGGTTGTCCCAAGAAATATTCCTCACATAAACATTCAGCTACTGAAGCTAAGGCAATATTGCTGTTGAAAAGAGAGGTCTAAGGTCTTAGAAAGCAGATTTTAGCACTGACCATCATCTCAGTGTAGGTGTAATTTTTACAAATATAATAAGAAGAACAAATTAACTCATTTGTTCCAGCTATAAGAGATTCTTCTAGTATTAAAAGAAAAAAAAAAATCTATTCTTCATGACATACTCGTAACCAAAGTACTATGTGACTTTGTATAATGTTGATTGTAATAACCCATTGAACTTAGCATCTGAGAGAGTATATTGAGGAGTTGGGCTTGCCAACAATACCTAGTGATGTAATTCAATTACTAGAGGCTCCAATTACCGAGCAAGAAGCAGATGAAGCTAATAAAAGTTACTAAGATCAATAAGGCTCAATGTCCAGTTGGATTTTCTACCGTATGGTCTATTATGAAAGATTTTTTGAATCTGTGTCGTTCCCAAGAAGCACTTTGAGAGCATATATACTGTAATCCCAAAAGCAGGGAAAGATTTACTATGTTGCTCTAGTTATAGACAAAATTCTCTGATTAACATAAATATTAAGTTGTTGAACAAGATATTTGTGTCCAAATTGACACGATGGTTAGGGTATGTCATTCACCTAAACCAGTCAGGGTTTATGAAAGCCATAAAGTTGATCTATAAAGCAAAGTTGAGAGTTGTTCCTTTGGTTCTTCTGTTCACCGATGTCAAAATAGCTTTAAATTGGATATTTATGGAAAACTTGAAATTTTTTAAATTAAGACACGGGGTACATATGATGCACTGGATTAAGTCTTTGAACTAAGGGCACTCCACTAAGGATGCTATTCATCCAGACCTATCTGATAAGCTTAACTTTTACTAATAAAATTCAACACGGCTGTCCTCTCTGGGCTTTCCAGGAAAAAAAAAAGAAAGAATGAAACAATGCTCAGTCTCCTGAAAGAACTAGGAGGTCTAGCATTACCAGATAGTAAATTGGATTATGTTGGACTCATTTAACTAGAGTAATATACTAGCGTAGGAACCTGATGTGTAAAGTATGGATGCAGTTAGATCATCTGATTATGGTTAGTCCATGGTTGTGATCTACCCAAACATGGTGTATGCACCATACTGCACGATAGATCCAATACTCAACTGTTGTGACAATGGTGCAAAACCATAGGTTATTACATTTTAGGAAATCCATTATTTCTCTCAAGTATGGAAATCTTATATATAATAATAATAAATAATAATATAATGCCTGGTATAAAGCAGGAAACCGTGTGCTAAGGATTTCTTGGTAAGCAGAGAATGGATTTCCACTATTGACATGGATAAGTGTGATTACCCTATCCCATTGGGTTCATGGAGGATATTGCAGCTTTTTTTAGCACTTTGCCATCCCTTTCCACTGGATGTATGAAGTCGTTGCTGTAGGAGTTGTGCTTGGCTGAGCTTCCATCTAAGCATGTCCTATCCTGAATGTACACAGCTCTATTACGCCCGCCAGGCCTTTCTCCACCTATGCCTGAATGATACTCAGCATAAGTATATATTTCTTTTGGCTCATCAATCTTCCATAAATTCTCTTTATCAGGAAACAAATTTTAAGGTTATGTCATGATGTTATAAAGTCCCACAGCTTTTACATTCAGGTTTCCCGAAGTAGACCCTAAGTGTTGGAGATGTGTTAAAAGTGGAAGATACTCTGTATCATATCCTTTGGACAAGTTTGTTGCTCTCGCCATTTCTGGAAGATATTAGGGAAATTGATGATCAGCATTATGAACTCTACTTTAAATCTAACTATTGCATTGTTTCTGCTATGGTATACGGATATGTCTAATCAAAAATACAAGTACTCATTGGATATCTATATATGATTATTATGGTAGACTAAGAAAGAGAGTTTATCTGTCACAGGAAGCTTGGCCAATCAGGGATATACATTTTTCATTTTTCTGGTCTTGTTTTGTTTTGTCTTACTTTACTTTGTTTTTCTTGTTTGGGTTTTTGTTTCTTTTAAATGTGGTGTTAACCTGTAATCTTGATATGTGAAAAAGTCCTGTTTGCGGAAACATTAAACCCATGTCTGGCAGTTGAATTGTATGGGGGCCACCAAAGCATGTGAGGGCCACAAGGGGCCATTATACTACACAAGGGACACCAATAGGTAAATTATACTACATGGGGGAAACAAGAGGAGCTCCCGGTACCCTAATCCCTATTCTATGTTTCCAGTGGGAAGAAATTAGAAGATGCACACAGGCTATGTGCAAGAGTAGGTCCTGTCCATACCATGACTGCTCTGTAAGTACAATATAACTATACAAAACAACAGACTGTTGAATGGTATGTGGGGGAGGGGTCTATTACCAACTGAGGTGCTATTAGCTCACTATTACAATAATAGTACCCACTCCCCCACAGGTAACAGTATTACCTGTGAGGACTATATGGGGGGCTATTATCTAAAGAGGAGGGACTATTACCTGTGGGGAGCACGATTAGACCTCTATAACTGTATTAGTGCCCCATACTGTTAATAGCATTACTTATGTGGAGGAGTTGAACTATTACCTGTGGGGGGTGCTATTAGGAGCACTATTATAGTAATAGTGCCCCCCACAGATAATAGCATTACTTACATGAGGAGGCTATTACTAATGGAAGAGGGTACTATCACATGTGGGGTGACCCTTTAGCACAAATAACACCCCCAACCAGCACCACCCTCCACCCCCACTGGGTCAGAGAAAAATGGTCTTCAATGAAATTGGTCATTGGTACAAAAAAAAAAGTTTGGGGACCACACTGCAGTAGGACCCAAAAGGAATTACATTTTATAGAACTGATTACTTAAAGATGGAACATACTCTGACGCAGGATTGTAAATAAAATGTAAATAAAACTACATAAATTTGGTATACCTGGAATCTTACCAAAACATAGAATGCAGGTGAAATGTCATTTTGGCTGCACAGTGAACACTGTAAAGACGAAGCTCATAAGAAAGTCACACAAAAGCAATTTTTCTCCAATCCCATTCTGATTGTTTTTCCAGCTCCCCAGTTCATTCTCCAGAATAATAAACGGTACCATTATGAAGAACAATTTGTCCGCAAACATTGAGCCCTCATATAACTCTTTGAGCGGAAAAATAAAAAAGTTATGGGGTTTGGAAGACGAGGAGGCAAAAAGGAAAAATCAAAAAATGTCACCGGCGAGAAGAGTATTTAAAAAAAAAAAACATACAAAATCTAATATTTCATACATTATAACAAGAGGTTTGTTATGTTTCCAGTACTTGTAAAGGTATCCTGGATTTTAAGAGTTTACAGGGAATAAGGAACCCTTTAGGATAATGCAAAGCCATGAAGTACATACCAAAAGCAGCTGCCATTGTGGCATCAAGTGATGGTTGTCCATCTCCAGTAGGCAGATCAAGGCGTGTGAAATCTCGACTCTTGTCATTGTTGTATTTGACATTAAGGCTGGTCAGCTTGGAGGATTCAATACGCAATGTGCAGCAGGCATTGTAAATGTTCTGCCCATCTAGAGCCTAGAATACAAAATATTTGCATTACAAAAGTCACACAAGCTGTGGAATAAATTCTCTCCCGTTCAGAAATAAAATAAGGACATATAGAAAAATATCCTCATTTTATTGGGTACATTGCTGGTATACATGTACTTTACCTTGTTCAATAACTTTTCTAATAATTACACATGTAAATACAATATATGACTCTTACATAAATCAATGGAGCAGTCATATAAATGTGGTAACAACATTGGAACTATGAAAAATCTGTGCAAATTTGTTGTCAATGGGAGCAACGAAAAGGGATGGTGGGAATATTCATATGCGCTATCAAAACTTCCAGCCACAACAGTAACCTTCCTGACACTAGGTGCACACATCGGGACCTGAAAGATGGAGACCCTATCTGCTTAAAAAATGGTTACCTGCGGACCTCATAGACTACAATGGGGTTCACCAGGTCTCTGCCAGTTTTATATTTTCCACCGATTTAAAGTGGAATCTCCTACAAAGACCCCAACAAAGATGTGAATCCAGCATGAGCTGGGACTAAAAATGCTGGAGTTATGTAAAAAAAAAACAAAAAACTAACAATTCTATCTATAGTGTTGGATCATGGATGTTTAGTTTTTTTTGTTTGTTTTTAGGCGAGACATGCTTTGTAATGACTAATTTACCTTGGAAGAAGTTAGGCTAGGTTTAGGCTAATGACATAATCACACTACGATTAAGGAACATAGAGTTCCGAAACACGTTTTTTCTTTTTTTTTCTTTTTTGCACTTTTTTCTATGTCTGTAATCTTTATTACCGTGTATACTCGAGTATAAGCCGACCCCCCCCCCCCCCCTAATTTTACAACAAAAAACTGGGAAAACTTATTGACTCGAGTATAAGCCTAGGGGGGAAATGCAAAAAAATTTCTAAAATTAAAATGGCTGAGTTCTTGGGTGCTGTAGATGCTGAGGAAGGGGAGGGGGTGTTTTGGTTGTCTTTCTGCCCCTTCCCTGAGCTTGAGGGCTGGGTTTTTTTACCCCCACTTGGAATTCAGCCTGGCTGAATATAGGGTATCTGCAGTGCTCCTATTAACCCCTTCCCGACGGAATAGAAGCACTGCAGATACCCTATATTCAGTAGACCGGGCACTTTCAGATACAGGGATAGAGACAGGGAATTTAGTAGGGTAGAAGCAAGAAGTTGTGTTTAGGTCTTAGGAGTTTCCGTGAAAACCGTTTTTACAAGTTATACTGTGGTTTAATGAAGCTTAATCCGTCTAATAAATTTAGGTTCCTTTACCCTTAGGCTAACACAGGGTTCAAAGAAAGAATGAGTAAAACACAGCATAAGAAGGAAGCAACACATTATACTCTTTATGACTATAAGAAATGAACCCATGTGTTTTCCAGTAGGCTTTACTAAGGTGGCACTTGAATGTGTTATGGTCTTTGCTACTTAAGAACTATTTTTGCCTGATTAAAAACAAATGGGAAGGTGCCAGGAGCCAAATCTCACTAGATGGGCTTTTTTCTAATGTCAAAGTTCTCTTAGTAGTTTTGCATCATGATTTACACAAGGGTAAGACCCTACAGGGTCTTCAATGGAGTAGAATTTAACTGTTATAAAATTGATTTAAAAAAAACAATGCATTGGGTCAGCCTTATTAAGACTGACATGGTGGTGTGTGTAGCACAAACAGGGGGAAGAGTCACAATTTTTGATGCAAACACAGACATGCAAAAAAAACCTGTGACTTTCATTATACATTTTCCACCATAAAGGTAATGATCAATTCCCCTGTTGTGTGCTGGAAAATTCATGTTCCATTAATAACTTTCTGACATTTTTTTTTTTTTTTTTTGCCAGCCAGATCTCATCCTTGCACACTAGTAAATCAAGACTCAATACACCTCTATTCAGTTTGGTGTTTTAGGTCGAATAACACCCTTGCAATATATAGAAAATACGGTTTAGTTAAATACTGGACTGCGCTTTGAGTCTATTGTGAAAAAAGCACATTACATAGTTTATTGTTGTTGTTATTGTTGTACTCTAATGTGTGTTGCTGCAAGATCGCTCTGCAAACCAACAATGCAAATCTAAAGTAACTGTGATTGTGATTTCTAGTTGTCAAAAAGAAAAAGAAAAAAAAATACTGGATTTTTCTTGCAGCAGCATGGAGGCACACTGCGACTCCATTCACTCACATTAATGAAGGTGTGTCTATGGGCGACACAGCGATATATAATCGGATATATAATCGGATGATTGGAGCTGTGACCAGAGTTGCATGTAGCCCCAGCCTTAAATACTAAGTGCATAACATCATGCTGGTGGTTTAATAACCCCAAATCAAGTAACATATTTAATTTAATCAATTTAATTTGAACATAAATATAAATTACGCAATTTGTGATCTCTGAGTTTCAATATTCAAATGGCTTTCCACATTCAGGTTTTTGCTTGCAATTTTTGGAGACAAAGTGTATAAAGGACACATAAGTAAGGCTGAATGAGCAGCTGTGGGAAATTCTGTGACGGTGCTGACACATGTTACTTCCAGAAGGCACCTCTACTTTCCTATCTGAAGTAGAGGTGCAGCACCTATAATTCCCATTACTTCAAATAGGAAAGTACAGTTGCATACCCAGAAACAAATGGGAAACATATGTGGCCGAAGCACCATGTTACACCGAAGCACCCTTATTAATATTATAGGGGATAAGGGGAGTATTTACAGAAGCTGTGAACAGTGACCAGTGGAAGGAAGGAAGCTGTCATGAAGGCCAACCATACTGCAATAGTCGGTGTTCTGACTCTGGTAGTGCAGTGGTGGCAGGCAAGATTTGGGTAATAAAAGCAGAAATTTAGATTTAAGAAGCATTTAAGAAGCATCTAGGTAATGTCAAATAAAATATCAGCACTTCACTAAACATGACACTGTGTGTAAAGCAGTATTGCTACCTAGTAAAACCGACAGAATCATTGATGATGGTGATCTCACAATTAAAATATTGCAAAAGCAGCAATTGTCTAACCCTTTAAATGGCCACTAACTTTTCAGACAACCTAGTCTCATTTAACAGAGCATGTGATTCTGAATCAAAATGTAATGGCCTTTATTAAAAGAAAAAAATGCTTTTTTCTGCCTGGAAAAAAACACTCCCTGAAGATGCTGCTAGCAGGTATTTCCCTTCTAGCTAGTTTGCCATTCACTCTGTGGTTCAAGGGAAGTACCGTCCTTAATTATCTCCAAAATGAAGACGGGTTCACAGTGACTGTGGAGAGAGGACGCACATCAGGGTAGGGAACTCATTGGAATGGCTGACAACATGCGCTCTTGCACAGACAATATGTCACATTTCGTGTGGTTTAAAGCAGATCCACTCTTTATTCATATTGTCCTGCCATTCCAACGGGTTCCCTACCCTGATGTGCCTATATCGTTTGACATCCCCATTGTGACGTAGGACAGGATTACTGCCACTCTAATTAGGCCTTTGCTCCAAGTCTGTTGGTTTTGTGACTCTTCACAACTGCATAAGGTAAGAGACCAATCGGGCTTTCTTACAGTAATATCCCATCAATTTAAGCGTCATTACACTATGTGTCACTCGGCGTTTCTTTTTCTCTTTTTGTGGAGAGAAGAGGGATTGGTTTTCTTCGCGCAGTGAATGGAGAGGTGAGGGACTGGCCTCTGCTCACAGCCTGTACATGTCTACATTTACCTTTCTCTGTACAATGCACTAGGAGTATTCTGCAGCATCTCACATCTTAAAATGTAAGTAAAGTCTTCTATGTACTTGTATCTACTTCTGGCTGCTTGATGGGTTGTTTTCCAGGCAAGCAAGAAGCTTTCCTAACTGTATTCAGGAATCTTTTTTGCTTCTCATTCCCTATATCCAGTGTTTCTATTATATCTCCTGTATTATAGTCACTTGGGCTTTGCTTTTACAGTTACTTCTGGCAGTATTATATGTTAAAAAAACAAACAAAAAAAACTAGGAATAATTAGAATGGTGTGGGGTCAGGCTTTGAATGTGGGGTGCATAAAGTGTACCAAATCTATTTAAACTTGGGGGGGTTGTTTATTTATGAGAAGTACTCAAGAGTTTGCCCTGGATAAAAGTTTATGGAGAACTTGATTGTATAGTTTTTTTCAACATACTGGAATACCTATGTTATTAAAGGACGCCACACAGAAATGGCTTTAGATACTACACTTTTCACATTAATATAAAACAGAAAATAGAGCAGGTCTCACACAATGTGAATGACAAAATGCGTGAACTTAAAAATACCCATGTGTAGTTTTGTGGTTCATCTACAAACTGTAAAATACAAGCAACTGGGAAAAACAACAAACACTAGCAAATAGTATGAAGAATGATATATATGTGTAAAAAACTTGCTCACTTGATAGACAACTAGTCCTGCAAAGCTCTTTAAGGTGGATAAATGTTCTCTGACCGTCAGTACAGGCTCTGCCACTTATCTCAATGTTGCAAAATAGGTCAGTCATTGTAGAGCTGGGTCCAAGAACATTTCAGACTCATTTATTACTGAAGGTCTTTGTTTACCAGGCACATTTACACAAAGCATCTTTGTAACTCTGGTAATACGCAACATAAGACTGCCAAAATTCAGGAATAACTGTAAAACATGCAAAGAGAATATATTTTTCCTTCCTGTATCCTGTAATAAGTGTGTGCGTCATGTGCCTCCCTTACCACTTTGGCGTGATGTGCGTTCATTGGATCAGCATATTGAAGCAGAGCCTGGAACTGGTTGTTCTTTGTGAATGTGATGATCTTCAGAACTGTTCCAAACTTGGAAAAGATCTGTTACAGGGAAGAAATTACAAGTGTTAAGTTCCTAAATATGTCTTACAGATTCCTCCTTTACTTTAAACACATAATGTTAATGTCTTCGTACAAAGATTCTAATACAGGTAATAAAAGAAAAGACAAATCGTAAAGACAGAGAACAATGTTTGATCCTAAAACATATCTGTACTGTACTTTGTTACTTGAAGGTTTATAAAAAAATAAAGTTACATGAAAGTCTGAAAAGTAGGTAAAAAGAAACAAATTGAACAAACAAACAATATTATTTATACAAGAAAATTATATTCATATGTATTTGTCAGTGGCAAAAGGATGTGAAAAAGTTATGAAAAATAACTAATACAAGTGACCTTCTCCATTTTGTCTGGCAGGGTCAATGTGCTAGGTTGGCCTGTTCAACCCTCACCCTGCTGAAACAGTGGGGTGGGCTGGGGCTCCCCGATCCTCGTCGTTACTACAAAACCTCCATGCTCCAAAGGGTGCTGGACTGGTGTCGCCACGCCCCCTTTAAGCAATGGATCCTCCTGGAGAGCGCCTTCTCTAGCATCCCTCTACACGTGTTTCCTTGGCTGGACTCTGTGTGTTCTGCCGCTCTGAGGTCCCACCCTACTATAGGGCCCACTCTGGGTATGCAGGGTGCTCTTTCACAGGGAACAGATCTCCTCCTCCCCTTCTCCTCTGTATTGGGCAATCCTGCCTTCTCAGAAGGCCTATCCCCTGGACCATTTATGCAGTGGCGCGAGGCGGGAAGGCTGTGCACTTGGGGCAATTGGTCTCATTGAGATCTTCTTGCTGACCCTTCATTAGGCCCGTGGAGAGTCCTTCAACTTACCCATTTTCTTTCTTCGTTGCCAAACTCCCCAGCAAGATGTCCGATTTTTCAAGCGGACAGCTAAATCCTACATGTAGGATATAGCTGTCCACTTGAAAAATCGGACATCTTTGTAAACGGACACTTAAGGACATCCACGGATACTACATGAAGTCCCATTTAAAATAATGTAAATTGTAAAGGACACAGCTAGTGTCCGATGCGAAAATCTTAGTGGGACATTAGCATCGGACACAGACGTTAGTGTGAACCCAGCTGTACTGGGATTTGCTCTGCCTGTTGTGTTTTTGGCCTACTGCATTGCCAGTGTTCCCTGTTCCCTCCAGTGTTTACAGGCCTGTGTTGTTTTGGCCTGCCTGTTTTTGTATTGTTTGTTTGTTTTATTTACATACTATAAAGAATTTATTAAAAATAAATAAATAACTAATGGAATTGTGCCTTATAATGTAATGTAATGTGGTACAAAGATAAATACCTGATGGAGAACTTCCAGAGTAACAGGATAAAACAGGTTTTCCACAATTATTCTTAAGACAGGACTCTGGCCTGATAATAACAAATTTTCACCCCCAAGACCAGCAGTGAGTGTAAGTCCACCAGACTGGACGGTGTTCACAGCTTGCAAAGCAGCCTGAGCACGCTTTAAAAAACAAACAAACAAAATTCTATATTAGTAAACATCTTCTATATATAAATAGGAGAAAAACAATTTATATATATATATATATATATATATATATATATATATATATATATATATATATATATATATATATATATACACACACACACACACATAGTACTGGGCAATTCTGACCCAAGTCAAAATTGAGATTAATTGGGCATTCACCTCAATTATGATTAATGGCAATAATTTTTGCCATGCCCTCTATAAAAGTCTCTTGAGACCCCAGAGAATAATGATCAGAGGCCCTGGGGAGGTGATGAAACATAAAAACCGAATGTCACTCACCTCTCCTAGGTTATGCTGTGACACACAGGTTTTAGTGCCAAAAAGAACAGGGAATTACACAGGAGTCCAGGACAGGTAAGTAAGGTGGATCATTATACTCTGGGGTTAAAAGAAACTAACTAGCATGCTCAACAGAGACTAATAGCAAGAACTCAGATATCGGTTAGAAAACTTTATATATGATGTCAGGAAAACACCCACGGCTTGATTGGAAAGGAAAGATGTCAATGACATAAGCAAGATTGAAGTTAACTGACTGAGGAGCAGAGGGAAACAAACAGTGGAAGAGATGGGTATGGTGGAGGATGATAACAGAGGTGAGGGTATAGAGTTGTGTTCAGACAGAGTACAACAAGAAAACAAAGCATAAACTCATAGCTGGGCACCCCTCCTACACTGTACCCTATGGCCGTAGGATAGCGCAGAAGTCTGAACAGATACAGACATTACACATAGCTTTTAGAAATTTCTATCAGCAGAGTTATGTGAGGACTTTTTGTTTTACAGGATAAACAGTCGTTTTTACTGGTATCTTTTTGAAAGATGGTATGAACAAAAAACTAAATGCAATGTTTTGCATTGCTTTTAAGGTTTTTCACCTTGCAGGTTAAATAAAGTAGCATTGTAGATAAATTCGTTATGGATACATCAACACCCAGCTAAGATAAGATAATCCTTTAATAGTCCCACAATGGGGAAATTCAGTGTGATACAGCATCATGGATGGTACAGTAGTATATAACAAGAGAGAAACACATACAAGCTCATGGAAGATAGAAAAATACTAGGAATCATAGCAATTAAAAAGAAAGAAACAAAGACACACTGCAGGATCATTTAGTTCTCTGTGTGGAGTGATGTTGATAATACAGCCCAACTGCAGTTGGAGTACACGAGGAGGGGGCACAGCATGTAGATATAACAGACAGAAACATCTTTTTGCAGAGGTGGGGGAAATATGCAGATATCACGATAACACGTGGTAGTTCCTTTGGTAGGTAGTGAGACCTCATGCTCACAGCAGATAGTTTGATATCTTGCATCAACATTTTTGTTCCTTAACGACAAAAATGTCCCAAAAAGTACACCATCCTTCATCGCCCACCCCCCTCCTCCACCACCAAAAATATTAACTTGAATTAGGAAGTCCACAATTTCATGCAAGTTTCCATGCTTTGTATGCCTCATGTTGTCCATGCTTCCCTTAGCTCGTGGGGGAATGGTAACAAGACACATCTACAGAAGAAATTCCAGCCGAGCAGGTATATTCTAAGCACAAACAATAGACAAAAAGAAAATAGTCCGCAGGTTCTTCTATTCGAGATTGTTAGCTAATTCATAGTGTTAGCTTGCTTGAGTAGAGGATTCTTGAAGATACAGACAAAAAGAGTGAAAAAGGAAAAATAAAGGTTGCTCGCAGCTTGGAGCACTGTATCAAGGCTGGCACTCATGTGGCGCCATCTTGGGGGGGGGGGGTAAGCTAGTGAGATACTCACCTTACCAAGGTCCTGTACCAACCAATCCCCTGGTCTATAGTTGGTCTCCGCTCACCTAGCTTCAGTGGTCATGTGGTATCTTGCTTCATGTTAAGGGCAGCCAATCATTGGTGACGTTTTGCCCTTACTGTCATCTATAGCCAGTGGCCTTGGGGAAGCGAGGTGAATACACACCAGGGAAGAACAGCAAAGGAGCAACAGGGCATTGTAAAGTATTAATCATTTTGTTATTTTAGACTATTGCTTGTCTATATATCCATATAGTGGCCATTTCTCTAATTTTCCTGTTACACAGTGCCAAACCACCTACTTTCTTCACAAGAGCAATTTAATAAACACTTATTTATAGAGCTCATATTGAACTCCATAATAAACCTTTCTGCAATAAGTCCCCTACATTTGTGGTTTCAAGCAGCCATGATATTCCCATTTATCCATAAGACTGTTCACAGCACACACACACACGCACGCACGCACACCTCTGGAAATATATATCAATAGTGAGGATTTCCTGATGTATACATAAAAGGGAAAGCTTCAGGTATAAAGTCAAACATACTTCTCACAAGCATCAATACATAAATTAAATACATATATGGTAATCCAAGCAGTCAACCATAAATTTTGCAGTGGATTATGCTATGGCAATTTAATAGTCATGCTGCATATGAAAATCAGTAGTAGCATCTCCTCAGATCAGCAATGCAAAATGTATGTAACCACTTGTATTGTATTGTACTGTATTGCATATTTTCAATGTATAATTCACACAGAAGACCTGTAACAAATTTGTCACTATGAAATTGGCCGAAAACTGTCAGATTGAGCAGTATTTTTCATGGCTAAAACAGCAATCCCTTTAACATTATTCTTGCTGATGAAATTACAGTCTCCAAGCGGACTCCATTATAGTTTACTTACAGGTTTTGCGGACATCCATTAGAAAACAACTGTAACTGTTAGAGCTCCATTCGAAAAGGAAGCCTTGAAGCTATTGTGAACAGACACTTGGCCCAAGTAAACTTTTCCCTCATAATTGTATTATGGTACATACCGACTGATTAGGTAGGTTGTCAGTCTTCAGTTCTCTATGGTTAGAATACTGAATATAGACAGGCTGACTGCGGAGATGAGGAGTGACAGGAGTATAGTAATTCATCATAGTAATAGCTGCTTCTTCAGAAGCCATTTCCAAGAAGGCCTGGGATTGAAAGAAACAAAAGGAAAAGATTACCATGAAACTATACTGCAATGCATATATCTGTCTCATTCATTATTTCATTCTATAATACTGAATGAGTAATTGGTATTGTTCCCTTAGTAAAATACTGCTTACAAAAAAAACCCAAACATTTGTCATCGTAATTAGTGGGTTACCAGTATCCTTTTTATAACAGACTCAATGACAATTGAATAGCAAGTATTTGTGCTTTTCCAGCTGAATGTGAATATGTAAAGTATAAATAGCATATGTGCACTTCAAGCATGCTGCATACTAAACACACACTACAACAACATACTCATCTCCATCCTTACTAAATAACTAGTACAGAGATGAGAGGGTTGCATGAATAAACAATTATCACAAATGGCAACCAAGCATCTGTGCTTTATTTTAAGCTTTTATGTATATA
Organism: Leptodactylus fuscus; assembly: GCF_031893055.1. Lineage (NCBI taxonomy): Eukaryota > Metazoa > Chordata > Amphibia > Anura > Leptodactylidae > Leptodactylus > Leptodactylus fuscus. Next base: position 184,258,990 of record NC_134265.1, read on the forward strand.
AAAAAGCATCATATAAATAAAATATATGTTATATATATAAGAGGTATACAGCAATTTCAGTAGTTCAATTGCATCCAAAAAGCTAGTTGTACAATATATGCAATTATTTTCCAATACTCTGAATGGCAAGGTGCCACCGTCTGGCAATGCAATCTGGTGAAGTGGCATTGTGAAATGAGAAGTCTAAGGCTATACATCGGAGTTGTGGTGGGGATGGGGGGTTTACCAGGGCTGTTTTTCCACAGTCAGACTCCTTCATAAACAGAGATGTGCAACAATGTATGCAACGTAATAATAGAATTGCACTAAATGACACCCTTATAGCGGTGAGAGACATTTTCAGCCACTGCTTGCATCACAGCTGTTACTAAGCAAATATCTCCATTCCTGGTCCAATTATTTATATATACGGTATGAAGAAAGAGGATTATCTCGACATTGCTTAGTTGCTTTACGGTAACAACAGTATGTTTTTACTCCTATTAAAAGACCCTACACAGTGTCATTATTGGTTTGGAAGGCAAACCATTTGTTATTTAGCTTAAACCAGGAGTCGGTAACTTTTTTTTTGGACTCTAACTGCACCCAAAACTGGCCTCAACTCCAACTCCATAGCCACAGCCATGAAATTTACTAATCGACCGATGCCAGAAAACTGGGGTAACGGTTGTGTCACACTACCCCAATTTGTACCACTTTGTTGATTCTCCACGCAGCTCACCACTTATTAAAGGCGCTGGGCAGAGCAGTGTAGGGATCAAGATGTGTCAGGTGTACCTGAGCAAGTCAGATGTACTGTTGCACTAGAAAACTGGTGAGAGCAGGTGTAGATTTCAATTCTGGCGCATTAGACCTCTCAAAATGTACCTCTTAATTCTGGCCTATTTCAACCTATCAGGAAAATTGATTAAGGTCATCTTAAGGGCTCGTTCACACGTGAACAAAGGGGCGGATTTTTTCCACTAGCGGCGGGCTGCTGCTAGCGGAGAAAATAAGCGACAAGTCCTATCTTCAAGCGGAAACCGCAGTGCGCTGGGCCGCGGCTTCCGCCTAGCGACAGCACCCTCCCATGTCAGCTCATTCATTTGAGCCGACATAGGAGGGGAAAGCCGCGACCGCGATGGTCGCGGCAGGTGGGTTTTGACCAGAGAGAGACGCGGCTCGCCGCGTCTCTCTCTGTGTCAAAACCCGCGCGGGCGCCCCACGTGTGAACTAGTCCTAAAAAACACCGGACTTTAATAAATTCTTCCAATAGTTTTTATTTTAAAGCATTCAAGGTCTTGTAGCAAATCAAATTGTCCAACTAACTATGTACCCTGTTGGGTGTACTTTTTCAATACTTTTAATAAAGGACAGTAGCGCAATGCCCCTTCTACGTTTTAATACACACAGTCACCTGTAATATTTGCTAAGTCGATGGCATACTCTTGCCATCAATAAATGAACAGTAAAGGTTTCTATTGTATAACAAGTAGATTTTGAAATGATCATAACCAAATATAAACTGATCCCACTAACTGTAATACATTCTCAGGGTTCGGTTCGATTTTATTATTAATACTGCAATTATTCTGAGAGAATGGAAACTATAAAAAAATAAGGAATGACACAGTGAAATAAAGTGAATTAAAACATCAATAAATAACCTAACAGCAATGGGTTTGCCCAACTTTACTGATTTTATGTAAATACATGTAAATACACCTTGTGTAGTGTCTTGGTAGAGCTCTGTGCATGAAGTCTGTGTAGCTGTGCACACAAGCCTTACCGCTCTTTGGTATGGGTCCACACTGGATCTATGAGCTGCCATACAGACTGCACCAATCTCAAAACTTATGGAAATATTCTCAATAGTGCTGGACAATTATGAACTTGATGATTAATTGAACATTTTACGTTGATTACGATTAGTGATTTATTTTCAGTTGGAGGCAGATCCGGGGCAGAATCCTATTCCTATCCAGAGTTCTACATACGAACATACCCTAACTCTCCTTGAAAAGCAACACTTCAATGAAGGATGACACTTTGTAAGTTTTTTATTTCATGGAACAGAAAACACTCTTTATATATAAAATCAGAGTCATGCGGAGGTACATTGGAAGCCTCAGGGGCTCCTAAGAATGCCCTATTGTGGTGTGCATGAGCACCATGTTAACATCCATCATACACATTAAACCGTTGCAGGTTTGTTTAGCAAACCGCTATCTCTGTTTAGTATGGAGAGAAAGAGGTGTCTGGCAGCAGCTTACTTCCCCTAAAAACATGAGGATCCTTCTCATATTAGATATTTGTGAATGAAGGAGATTTGGAAGGCACTGACTTTAATGTTTTTGCCAACATTTTTTTTTTACATATTGAAGAAACACTACAATCTTTCAAAAACCTAAACACAAAGAGGAAAGTATGAAAAAAATGGAACATGATAAAACAAAATATACTATACCTGGCTTTTACTTTTCAACATCAAAAGATTTGTAACTTTTCCAAAAGGTACACCTAGTGAGATGATGTCAGCTTCTGTAACATCATTTGGAATTTTGCGAATGTGGATAACACGTGATGGGGAACAGGGAGAGCGATCTCCTTTAAATTTCTTGCTGTCGTTCCCATTAGCTAAAATGCGATAGAAAAATATTTATTGCTTAGAGTAAAGGAGCTTTTCTGATAATAATAATAATAATAATAATATTGTATTAGGCAATAAAACTGTAGAAGCGGCTACATACCAGAACTTCACTATTAAATGTTAAAGTAATACACAAACCAAATTCATAAAAATATCTGATATCTATATATGATTTATTAAAATATTACAACATAATGATTTTAATTTTTTTTTTTTATTATTCTGTGGGTTCACAACATAACACCTACATCTGTTAGCTAGAGCCAGGAGCCACACACATTTGTCTCAACATTGTGTAATTCATAATTTTTCTAATGCTTCAGGAACAATGTCAATGCGGCCATTGTGGGCCTCCATGTACTTCATGACATATGCTGGGCATTTGGATTTCAGCTGCCTGATTTCTTGGTTTTCTGGGAGATAAGCTGGTGCTAGAGCTGTTAGATGGCTGTTTCCTCCCACATCCCATTGTGTACATATGCACTGCTCATCATAGGGTAGGTTCACATCTACGCTTGGGGATTTTGTTCCCCATTCTGCTTTAAAAAAAAAAAAAAAGCAGAGAGAAAAGTCCTGCATTTTTGGGGTGCAATCCCATCGGACCCTATTATACATAAGAGATAAGATAAGATAATCCTTTAATAGTCTAAGGTTTCTGCAGGTAACTGCTTTTTAAGTGGATTAGGTTTCATGGGTGTCCACTATAGGGACATAATACTGTGTGCAGGGGCCACTATAGGGACATAATACTGTGTACTGAGGCCACTATGGGGCATAATACTGTGTGCAGGGGCCACTATAGGGACATAATGCTGTGTACAGGGGCCACTATAGGGACATAATACTGTGTGCAGGGGCCACTATGGGACATAATACTGTGTGCAGGGGCCACTATGGGACATAATACTGTGTGCAGGGGCCACTATGGGGCATAATACTGTGTGCAGGGGCCACTATGGTGCATAATACTGTGTGCAGGGGCCACTATGGTGCATAATACTGTGTGCAGGGGCCACTATAGGGACATAATACTGTGTGCAGGGGCCAATATGGGACATAATACTGTGTGCAGGGGCCACTATAGGGACATAATACTGTGTGCAGGGGCCAATATGGGACATAATACTGTGTGCAGGGGCCACTATAGGGACATAATACTGTGTGCAGGGGCCAATATGGGACATAATACTGTGTGCAGGGGCCACTATAGGGACATAATACCATACCTCCCAACTTTTGAAGAACCGAAAGAGGGACAAAATCTGCGCGCGCCGCGGCAAATTTAGCCCCACCCACTTTTGTGTTGACTCCGCCCATTTGTTAATTTTTCATGTGCCCACACACAGTATAATCCTCCTACAGTCACCCGTAAATTATATGTCCCCCCTCTATCTCTCCCCCAGTTTCATATACACCCTTCATCTGCCCCCAGTTTCATGTCCCTCTTCCATCTCTGCCCCCAGATTCATGTCCTCTCCATCTCTGCCCCCAGATTCATGTCCCTCCAACTCTGCCCCCCGATTCATGTCCTCTCCATCTCTGCCCCCAGATTCCTGTCCCTCTATCTCTGCCCCCAGATTCATGTCCCCCATCTCTGCCCCCAGATTCATGTCCCTCCATCTCTGCCCCCAGATTCATGTCCCCACATCTCTGCCCCCAGTGTCATGCCGTCCTCTCCATCTCTGCCCCCAGTGTCATGCCGTCGTCTCCTTCATCTGCCCCCAGATTCACGTTCCACCTCCACATTAAACTTACCTTCTCCTCCGCTCCCTCGCCGCTCTCTGCCCGCCTCTCTCGCTGACACATGTGGCTGAAGGAAGGAGCTGACACAGGTCAGCTCCTCGCTTCGCCGCTGCCCGCCTCTCTCCCTGACACATGCGGCTGAAGCTGCTCGCGTGCTCGCTTCGCCGCTGCGTCTCTCTCTCGCTGACACATGCGGCGAGGAGCTGACCTGTGTCAGCTCCTCGCTTCGCTGCTGCCGCCGGCTCCTGGCTTGTACATCGCGTCTACAAGCCAGGAGCCGGCGGCAGCAGCGAAGCGAGGAGCTGACACAGGTCAGCTCCTCGCCGCATGTGTCAGCGAGAGAGAGACGCAGCGGCGAAGCGAGCACGCGAGCAGCTTCAGCCGCATGTGTCAGGGAGAGAGGCGGGCAGCGGCGAAGCGAGGAGCTGACCTGTGTCAGCTCCTTGCTTCAGCCGCATATGTGTTCAACTCAGATCTGCGTGCTCTGGACGCAGATCTGAGTTGAAATCGGGACATACCTCCCTCCAACCGGGACCGCGGGACATGTCACCCAAATCGTGACTGTCCCGCGGAAATCGGGACGGTTGGGAGGTATGATAATACTGTGTACTGAGGCCACTATGGGGCATAATACTGTGTGCAGGGGCCACTATGGGACATAATACTGTGTGCAGGGGCCACTATGGGGCATAATACTGTGTGCAGGGGCCACTATGGTGCATAATACTGTGTGCAGGGGCCACTATAGGGACATAATACTGTGTGCAGGGGCCACTATAGGGACATAATACTGTGTGCAGGGGCCACTATAGGGACATAATACTGTGTGCAGGGGCCACTATAGGGACATAATACTGTGTGCAGGGGCCACAATAGGGACATAATACTGTGTGCAGGGGCCAATATGGGACATAATACTGTGTGCAGGGGCCACTATGGGACATAATACTGTGTGCAAGGGCCACTATGGGGCATAATACTGTGTGAAGGGGCCACTATGGTGCATAATACTGTGTGCAGGGGCCACTATGGTGCATAATACTGTGTGAAGGGGCCACTATAGGGACATAATACTGTGTGCAAGGGCCACTATAGGGACATAATACTGTGTGCAGGGGCCACTATAGGGACATAATACTGTGTGCAGGGGCCAATATGGGACATAATACTGTGTGCAGGGGCCACTATAGGGACATAATACTGTGTGCAGGGGCCACTATAGGGACATAATACTGTGTGCAGGGGCCACTATAGGGACATAATACTGTGTACTGAGGCCACTATAGGGCATAATACTGTGTGCAGGGGCCACTATGGGGTATAATACTGTGTGCAGGGGCCACTATGGGACATAATACTGTGTGCAGGGGCCACTATGGGGACATAATACTGTGTATGGGGGCCAATATAGTGTGTGCAGAAATGCGCGGGGGGGGGGGGGTGGCGGCGGTGGTAGGGGTCAGTTGGTCGAGGTCTTCAGCGTCGGTCGGGGGGGGGGGGACATGTCAAAAGTTCGCCACGGGGCCCCGCCATTCCTAGTTACGCCACTGTAGGAAACCCAAACACAGATGTGAACATAGCCTGAGCCAAGCATACATGCGAACGTACATGTGGAGATCAGGTAAGATCTGTTGGTCGATATCTGTTTGCCAGCAGCTATATTTTATGTTTGTCCAGCATTAAACTAATGTTCATTCCCTTTCCCGACACTGAATTCACAATTATGAAGCACATTTTCTAAATCAGACAGCTGCTTTATACTGAGGTCACAAGTTGTAGAGAAGCTGCAATTTTTTTCAGCCTCCAAAAGGAATGTGAAATATAATGGAAACAATGTAAAGAGGACCTTTCACCATCTCCAACAAGTCCAATTCTTCACATCAATTAATAAGTGCTGCTCCACTGATTCCAGCACAGTTGGATTTTTTTTCTCTAGCCCTCATTATTCCTGAGCAATCATTGTTGTTAGTTTTGGTGCCTGATTAGGCTCTGGACTGTCAAATGGGCTCTGTCAAGCTCTGAATCGCACACCCCTGTTTGACACTGCCCTTCTGATATTACAGAGCTTAAATAGCACATTAGGCATCAAAAGTAACTGTGCTTGTTGCTCGGGAATGGTGGGGCTAGAGAAAAAAAATCCAACTGTGCTGGAATAAGTGGAGCAGCGACTATTAACAGATGCTAAGAATTGGTGGTAGTGGTGAAAGGTTCTCTTTAAACTTTTCCTTTCTCTATTCTGCACTATGATGCAAAAAACTGAAGCAAAATCTCCACCAAAAAAAGTCTGACCTCAGCCTGTGAAATGTATACAAGCACACACAGGATTTTACCTACTACAGGTGAATATTAGTTCATGGGCCTTTACTTAGGACTACACATCTCTTTCAAGATTAATTGCATGCTAGTGAACCATTAAAGGGTTTTCTAGACCCAAATCTATTTTTCATATCAATGACGTATCCACAGGAAAGTTTATCGGTATGTCACATGTAGGGTCACACAGATAAAGCTGCTAGTGGACAGGGCATGTACAGCACTGCTCTTATTCAAGTGATACCCTGGAATCACCACTATATTGTGGAGACGGGTGCCTGGTCGCTCTTAATACTTGAAAAAGTAACAGTACTGCATGCACTCCCTGTTCAGTGACAAGTTCTATCACCCGGAAGCTACTGCAAAAACCGATCTGTGCAGGGTCCAGATGTCAGACCCATAGATCACATCCTGATGACCCTTCCTTTGGATAAGTCATAACAATGAAAAATTGATTTAGGGCCAGAAAACCCCTTTAAATAAACAGCTACATATAGTGGCTACAAGCTGGAGAACAGCTGGCCGTATATTGGCTGTATAAGGCTAGATTCTCATTTGCATCCTGGACCCCTGAAGGGAAACCTAATCCACATAAAAAAGCAATTACCTCAGGAAACCTGCGGAACCCATAGACTATAATGGGGTCCATGTGGTTTCCGCTCGAAAAATGTGGAGAGAAAAGGGCTGCTTGCAGCCCTTTACTCTCCACATTTTTCATGCGGAGAGGGGAACACAATCCCCAAATGCAGATGTGAACTGGGCCTAATAGGTATAAATAACCATCTTTTAAGCATTCTATATACAGTAAATACAAGCAACATTAATTTCATACACATACACACAATGCAAGCAGGGATCTGTGGATGGATATACTGTACTTAGAACAACAACTAAAAAATACAAACATAGTAAATGCATACAGAAGACTGTCACTATTTAAAGCAGAACATCCAACTTTTCTATAAACTGGGGTATCCCCAATTCAGGCTATGCCCCTAAAATGCCCGCTCAATTCAGACAACTTCCAGACTCCACACAATTATCCCATTATTTCTAACATTATGGAATAGCATCACAAAGCTGAAGAAAACATGGAAGCATGCAATGCTAGATATCATACATACTCTTTAACCCCTTAATGTTCTGTGCCAACCTATTACATCATATTGAGCATATAGTTAATGATTTGCACTGTAGCACTATGGCACAAAGCTACAGCAGGCACAGGAGCGGTGTCTGTTACATGGCTTCTGATCCCGGTTGCATCATAAAGCAGGGAGCCAGTATCAGATACAGGAGTCATAAAATACTCCAATTCTCAGAGCTTAACCCCTTAGATGCTGTGATCAATAGCAATCAAGTCATCTTGGCGATTAGTGGGCAAGATTGCCCCCTTCATCTCCTCTGTTTCCCCACCATGGGATTGCAGGATCCTAAGATAACCATGGCAGCCAGGAGAACAATCAATGGGGCAGGTCTCTCTTCACACAGTGAATGGAAGTTGGATGGAGAGGTCTTTCTTTAAAACTTCTACACTTTTGCAGGTTTCTACATGGCTTTCCCCGCCTCTACATTGGACAGAGGCGTCTGCAGCTTCTCATAGTTTTAAGTGAGTATTTACTTCTGACTAGCTTCTTGTGTTTATGCAGATGGAATATTAGTCATAGACACTAAGCAGTTTTTCTGATTGTGCTTAGATTTCTCTTCTATTGTGTAAGGCTGGATTCACATCTGTGTTGAAGTCTCAGATGTGGACCTGAAAAATGAAGACCTGAACGCTAGTGTGAACTTATCTCAGGGATCTTTGTATCTGCATCATAACTATTTGTCTGCTATTTTACAGTTATTCCTGCAGAATTAGATCTGAAGAAACCAGTAGCAGTAATAATGGACAGTGGGGTAGACTGCTCTATATTACACATGCCCCTCTGCCTCAGAGGCAAATGCAAAGTATGCTGCAGTCATAATGGGGCTAATAGCAGCAGTAACATTGAAAGGAGACCATGTATGAATGCTTGTATAGCCAGAGAAAACATTGCCCAGCAAGACCATGCAGATATTTCAACTTCTCATAAAAACAGAAATACCCTTTAAGAACATCAGGGATATTAACAATTCATTTTTAAATCTAGAAAGCCAAGGGGTTATTCCCTAAATAAACTTTGACCACCGGGAAAAGAAATAGCAACTTCATACAAACTTTTGACAATGGAGAATGCCAATCACCAAAACTAAAAACATTAAGCAATATCCTGTGGCCCATCCACCACAAGCAGAAATATTCTCAACAACCTGTAAACCACCATAGAATGAACATTAAAATGGACTGCCTAAACCATCCAATATTCTGTTTGCTTCTACACAGCAGTAATATTTAGATCCTGAAGGCATTATTATTTAGGCATTGTAGGGCAGTATTATCTGAGCACTGTTATACATGGCTATACTATATGATCAGCAAACAAATTACAGTAACCAGACCAGACAAGATAAATATTTTAACAGCGTTTTTGACAGCCTTTCCTGAATGTATTATTTGTTCATTTATTTATTTTCACTGGCGAGTTTTTCCCATCCACTAAAAGAATTTCAACGTATCTTGAAAATTAGTTTGCACTATTTTTTTTTTTTTTATAAATTGCATTAAGAAAATATTTCATGAGAAGCCGGCAAAGCATAGCACATTGGCTCTCAAAGACTGTACCTGTAGCTGGAGTGGAATGGCTCATGGTAAAAGGCCTGATAGCGATACCAGAAGGAAGCTTGTTAGATTCCCACTAAAATAAAAAAATAAATAAAATAAAACAATATATATCAGTAAAAACCCATTTAAAAACAACAGAAAAAAAAACTCAGCAACATAAATGCTAGAATTATTTGTTTTCAATTACATGTGAGAGAAGGTTCTGGGCACTGCGCTCACCAAATTTAGTTCAGAGAACAAATACAGGTTATTCTTAGGCTAAGGCCCCACGCTGTGGAAAAGTAGCTTTTTTGTTGCAGCTTTTACTGCTTTTTTTGAGCCAAAGTAAGGAGTATATTGAGCAAAAGGGAGATGTATAAATGCTTCCTTTATATTTCCCTTTTCTTTTGTAGCCACTCTTGGATTTGGCTCAAAAAAACTGCAGCAAAACCTGCAACAACAACAACAACAACAAAAAAAGCAGGTTTTCCTACAACGTGTGGCTTTTGCCTTATAATACATGGAAAGCATGCAAAGGGGGCTGGTCATATAGCTAAAACCGTTGCTACACTTTGTGTACTTGAAGTCTTTTCTAGTAGAAAGCAGGAATGACGACAACTACATGTAAGCAAGTACATTTTCCCCCACAGTCAATACTAGATGTATGATCACCCCTTTCTCCTCACGTGCTCTTTATTCTGAAAAAAAAGAAAAAAAAAAAAAAAAAAGAGTAGTCCAAGTTTGCAGCGGAGCCAGTAAGGAGTCCAGGTTATCAGCATTAACTCTCATTTTATAAAAACCTATGCAGAATAAAATGGTCACCAATGTAACCAATAAATGAAATTGTGCTAATTGTGTACATTTTTAAACTTACGAGGCTAAAATAGCAGAACAGCATGCTGGTTGTGTGCAGGAAAAGTTAAGAGAACGTGGAAACAGCTGAATATTCTCTTGTTGAGTTTAAAGTGTAACCATAGGGGAAGTTCCTATACTCCCTTTAATGGCAGCTGAAGCCAGAACAGACCGCAGTGTTACAATTTATGTAGTTAGTCACGACAGCCCACTATTTAGTGTGTATGCTGTGGTTGGTCACAACAGCCCACTGTCTACAACCCCTGGCAAAAATTCTGGAATCACCAGTCCCTGAGCATGTTCCTTCAGTTGTTTAATTTTGTAGAAAATAAGCAGATCACAGTCATGAAAAAAAAAAAACTAAAGGCATTTCATATGGCAACTTTCTGGTTTTAAGAAACACTAAAAGATATTAAGAAAAATAAATGTGGTAGCCAGTAACAGTTAGATTTTTATAACAAACTCAGGGAATAAATCATGGAATCACTCAATTCTGAGGAAAAAAATTATGGAATCGTGAAAAACAAAAACAAAAAAGCTCTCCAACACATCACTACTAGTACTTTGTTGCACCACCTCTGGCTTTTATAACAGCTTGCAGTCTCTGAGGCATTGACTTAATGAGTGATAAACAGGAGTCTTCAAAAATGGGATTTACATACAGAAAAGCTAAAATAAAGCCATCACTAACCCCTAAACAGAAAAAAAAAAACAAAAAAAACAAACAATGTTACAATGGGCTAGGAAAGGACTTGTAAGTTTTGGACTGTAATCTGCACCAACTAAGCTATAGTAAATCTGTCCTAAACCCCCACCACCCACCCGCAAAAACACATAACACACACACTTTTAAGAAAGTGGCATGTAGGCGCAAAAAGGTCAAAAGTTGCATTAAAAAAAGACCAGAAGTCACTCCACCTCTTCAAGTGGGGAATAGGAGAATAGCACCACCGAGCTCAACCAGAAGATATACCCTGTAGGAAAATGTAAAAATACCTTAAGGGCTATGGGTGTCTATGAAGTCCAGAATTTTCAGTTATTTATAAGGGTGGTGTATAAACAATTCTCATACTTGAGGAGTATTTTTCACCACAGAGGAGTATGAAGTTCTCATTACTGAAAATAAATGATAAGTATATATAATAATGCAAAGAGGTGGCTATTTAAATAGAGAAACCATTACTATTACTGTTTTCACAAGTATAAATAGCGATTTTAGGGTTTCATTTTTATGCTGTTCACTGTGTGATAAAATAGCACATTTCTGAAATTCTATGGTTCAGTCTGATCAGAGAGATACCAAAAGTTTTTGGAATGTTTTAATACCTTTACAAAAACCCAAAACTTTAAAAAATGCAAGAAATGATTTTAGTCGCCATATTCTGATAGCTGTAAGCTTTTTATGTTTCTTTGCAGAGTTGTCTAAGGAGTATATTTTTGTTGCACAAATGTAGTTTATATTTATAGCATGTTGGAGGATGTCCGACACCTTGATTACTTTTTATTTCATTTTTTAGGGGGGGGGGAGGTTAGACAGTGATTTGATTATTTTGATCTTTTTTTACTGCTACAATGTTCCTTATAGAGGATAAATATTTTTATATTTCATAGTTCTGGCACTTTTGAATGGAGGGATGGCTAATGTGTTTGTTTTATTTTTTAGCTTTTTTCTATTTATTTTTTTTTTTTCTTTAAACTCTTTTAGCCCCCACAGGGGGTTTTGAACCTGAACTCTGATTTTAGGCATTAGTGCTGAGTGGATATCAGAAAAGACTTATTGCAGCACCTAGTTAACCCATTTCTTTGCCATTGGTGAGGAACTGTTTAACAGAGGCTGTAATAAAATCATTTAGCACCAGCATGCAGCAGCTCTGTTGAACTCTCCCCCTCCCCCCTCCTGGACCATTAGTGTCTGAGCAGGGACAAGAGCTGCTGTTAAATGACTTTATAGCAGCATCTGTTAATGTTTCCTCACTAATAGCAAAGAACAGGTTAACAGATGCTCTAATAGATTACATTTGTTTACATCAGAGTGTGGTAGCTCTGGTCTCTGCTCAGACTGTAATGATTCAGGACCAGACACTGGTGTTAAACGACTTTAACCCCTTAAGGACCAGGCCTAGAAATGCGTTAAGTACCAGGATTAAAAAAACTGGCATGTGTCACTTTATATGGCAATAACTTGAAGACGCTATAACATACACAAGAGACTTTGAGATTGTTTTTGTGACACATTGTACTTCACGTTAGTAGTAAACACTGATCAATATTTTTGTATTTATTTATATATAAAAAAGACAAATTGATAGAAATTTAGAAAAAAATTGCAATGTTCAAAATGTGAAATTCTCTGCTTTTCAGACAAATAGTCATACCATCCAAATACATTCATAAATATTATCCACCATATCTATGCTCTGACATCATCCTTTAATTTATTTTAGATGTTACATGGCTTACAAGTGTAACAGCGATTTTGCAGATTTACAAGAAAATTTCCTAAACTCATTTTTTAGGGACTAATTTAGTTCTGAAGGAGATTATAAAGACCTATATAATAGAAACCCCCATAAATCACCCCATTTTCAAAACTGCACCCCTCAAATAATTCAAAACAGCATTTGGGATGTTTATTAACCCTTTCAGCATTTCGCAGGAAATACAACAATATGGAAGTAAAATTTAGACATCTAATTTTTTTTTTTTTCAATAATGCATTCCTTTAGCCCTAATATGAACACATTCACAAAGGGTTAAAGGAGAAAATGCATCTGACAGTTTGTTATGTAATTTCTCCCCAGCACAGAAATACCCCACATGTGGGTGTAAACTGATGTTTGGGCACACGGCAGCGCATCGAAGGGAAGGAGCCACACTGGGGGTTTGAAAAGCAGACTTAGCTTCAGGCGCCATGTCTCATTTGCAGAGGTTCTAGAGTACAATGAAAACCCACCAAAAAGTGACTCCATTTTGGAAACTACACCCCACACAGAATTCATCAAGGGGTTGCATTTTGACCTCCCAGTCTTTATATAGATTTTATTAACAGTGGGATGGGTAATTGAAAAATTACTAAAATTTCACTTTATCCCTAAAGTTTTCATTTTCACAGCTGTTGAAGCTGAAGAAAAAGCCCCCCACAGTTTGTTATACAATTGCTCCTCCACACGCCAATATGGGCTGTATGAGTACACTCCACTACAGTTTGTACCGAGAGCCGTGCTGCCTGGGTACCAGCAATCTGCGGGGACGGGGGGGGGGGGGGGATCCCAAGAATGTTTTTTTTTCCTGCTGCCAAATGCTGTTGCAAGAGCTCTAGGCAGAGAGGAAATCATCTACTATATTAAAAAAAAGACCAGTGAAATGAAATAAAATAAAGAGAGGTTAATACTTCATCATGGGAAGAATGGTAATGGACATCAGAACTTTAGAGGGTCTGTTACAATAAAAAAAAATATGACTGAGAAACCATAAGTGTGTTTCTGTAGCTTTAAGAAGTAATATAGTAATCATGCTTAAACCAGGGTGGAACTAGAAAGAGAGATAATAGAGCAGGACTCAGCACAGCCTGCAGCAACGCAGCTTACTTCACTGTTTCAACACAAATGCTAGTCTCACAATTCCTGTAACCTCCGGAAGGGAGTGAAAGGGTTGGGCAAAGTTGAAAATCTTTGTAATTTTTTTCTCGCTCAGTCGACAGATCTTTTTCTTAGCAGTTTGACTAACTCAAGTAGCTCACAAGCCTGTCATACTGTTTCCATAACATTTACAATTCCATACCTACAGCAGCATTACACAGAAAATGTAATATGCAGACTGCCGCAAAGAGGTGAACTATTTTGTTCTTTTGGGTCCAAATATAAGGATTACGGTATAATTTATGTTTAGTATCATACTTTCTTTGTAACAAAGCTACATAGACTAACAACTACATAGGCTAAGGCCAAACACAACAAAACGGTGCTAATAAAACTGCCTCTTTTTTTGGCTTCCATGTTTTTTTGCATCTCATCAGCTTGGCGTGGATTTTTTGCATCTCATCAGCTTCCCATGTTCCTTTGCAGTGGAGCGCTCATAGCTTAATAAGACTCCACACACCTATATGGTGGTCTCTCCCTATGGAGTGACGATATCCCCTTAAAGGGGCTCTATCAGCAAAATCATGCTGATAGAGCCCCCACATATGTGTGAATAGCCTTTAAAAAGGCTATTCAGGCACCGTAAATGTTATATTAAACTAACCCCCCAGTTTTAAAATAAAACCCTAAAAAAGAATGTGATCTACTTACACATCGTGCACGCTGGGCGGGCATTCAGGGTGTGTCTTCTTCTTCATCCCCGCCTCTTCTTCCTCCGATGTCCTCCGGTCCCGTCCTCCTCCGGCGCTCGTGAACTGACACCGATATAAAAAAAATGGCCTGGGCGCATGCGCAATAGCATGCAGCTTCTACTACAGCTACTGCGCAGGTGCCCAGGCCTTTTTTTTTTAATCAATGTACGTTCGCAAGCGCCGGAGGAGGATGGGACCGGAGGACATCAGAGGAAGAAGAGGCGTGGATGACGAAGACGGCGCACCCTGAATGCCCGCCCAGCGTGCACGATGCGTAAGTATTTAACATTCTTTTTTAGGGTCTTATTTTAAAACGGGGGGGGGTCTTAATATAACATTTACAGTGCCTGAATAGCCTATGCACGCATATGTGGGGCTCTATCAGCACGATTTTGCTGATAGAGCCCCTTTAACTCTTTTTTTGACAGCATTTTTCACTGAACGTACACAACACTTTCCGCCTCTATTACACCTATAAAGAAAATGCAAGCGTTTCCGTAGGTATAGCTGAAATGCTGCGATTTAGAAAAATGCTAAAAAATTTTAGCATTTCCACTGTGGATTTTTTTCTGCAAAGTGGATGGGATAACCGAGAATGCAGATAATGTAAAATGCTGTGTTTTCACAACGTGGGGCCCAAGCCTCAAACTGCAATATTATTCCTTCATTTTACAGTCAATGTAATGCCTACAACACTTGGCCTCTCTCCTGGTTTTACAAAACCAAACTCAGCAGTGTATTTTTAAATGCAGGCGTTGCTCATAAAAACTAGATGAAAAATAATCTAGAACGTCTCACAGCTGTGAGTCGCGACCCCCTGGAGGGGCATGTGAAGATTGCAAGGGGGACTTCCGTGAGCTATCAATAGTAAATAGGCTATGCAGTGCTGCAGTCCTGATGTGGTGGCTGATAAAGATCAGCTGCCATATCTGTATCAGAGCACTGCACAGGCTTCAATGGTGGGCCTAGGGGAAGTGAGTATAAGTAACAAACACTTATACTCACCCTCTCCTGGGCTTCCAGAAAAGACCCAGCAACTTCATTAGGCCTCTTCAGCCCTCGTGATATCACATGCTCAGGGAACACTGCTGAGGCCAATCACCCATGTGGCACAGGACATCACAAGAGGCCTGAGGAGTACACAAGGTGACTGCAAGACCCCATGAGGATGTCCAGGAGAGATGAGGCAAGGTGCGTAATTGTTTGCTATTTTTACATCAGCCTTGGGCCTCTACTTATAACATTCTAGGGTCTGAGGAAACCCCAGGGTACAATAATTTAAAAAAACTGGGGGGGGGGGGGGGTGCCCAGCTCTACTAATGAATTGGCCTGAGGGATTATACTGTGAGGGGCCACTATGGAGCATTATACGGTGAGAGGCCACTGTGGAGCATTATACTGTTAGGAGCCACTGTGGAGTATTATGATGTGTGGGGCCTCAGTGAAGCATTATATTGTTAGGGACCACTGTGGAGCATTATATGGTTTAGAGACGCTGGGGAGCATTTTATATAGTGTGGGGCCCACAGAATAGGAAACTCTAAGGTATGTCAGGGAGCACACAAATTTTCAGGTACCAGGCTCTAAAATTCATGATGGCAGAATAGAATAAAACCCAAAGTACAGTGCTAAAAGGCAGAATAAGTGGCAGAATCCAGTTAGGAGCATTTATTTTTCAAATGCGACTCAGTACTGTCGAAAGGCATCCCCCGTATAATTTTCTTCCAAAAGCGAGTCCTGCTTTCAAAAGGCTTGGGAACCACTGTTCTAGAGGAAGGCAAATTGTGTACTCTACATTAGCCACATTGAATAGCAATGAAGCAGATCCATTAGCAAACTTGTTGCAAATCCACATCAGAAATCTGAAAATTGCCAGGGACGTAAATTTCTTTTCAGTCTGGGTTCACATCTGCGGAGTCTGTCACAGAAACCACCGAAAATCGGTGATGAGAATAGTCCTGCCAACGGGATCCGCTGGTGTCTGCGTGTAACTGCTGTTTTAAAAGTCCGTCTTTCCATCTTTTGGGATCCCTAGCGGACCCAAACGACAGAGAATACGGTGCTAATGCGAAACTAGCATGAGCCAACAAAATATGAATGTGTATGGCCATCTTAAATAGGGACTGTAGTTTTAAACTGTGAATGAATGAATAGTACAGACAATTGTAAGAAACTTATCCAAGAGAAATGAAACCTTTCTGCACTTAACTATCCATTTCTCTGCTCCTCTGCTAAAATAGCTTTTACTGTGAAAATCACTGCTGTGGCCATCTGATGACAGACATGGGTCTCATGACTCATGTTGGGGGTCAATGAAGAGGGCGCAGGATAAGAGACAAAAAAAAAAAAAAAGCTAGGACTAAAGTCTTTCTAGTATAAAACGTCCCCGACTTCAATACACAACAGTACTTATCACTAGATTATGTTCTACATGGTCCTGATATGGTTTATGTGTTATATAGAGAAGATTCCTACTCTACTCACTGTGAAGTGAGAAACAATGCAAAATATAAGCCATAACGGTGAGGCAGATTCCTCATGTACACCCATACAGCAGCTTATTTTGAAAAGTCAAATGAAACAGTAAGCATATGAGACGTTCAGATCTACTGCCAGGGCAACAGTCACTATATATGTGATAGCCGAAAGGCATTCAATCTGATACACATAGGAAACGGTTACTGCCCTACAAACAAAACATATGAATAATCCACTCTGCCTAGTGTATACGTGCACTAATATATACCATCATTTTGTAACTATAAATCATACTATTTATTAACAAGGAAAAACACAGTCCTGTCCGTGTATGTACTTTGTGTGCGGCAGAGGTGGACATGTATATACATTGTATACAGTGCTGTGTGGTATTCACATGTATGTAGAGCAGAGCTGTTTGTGTGTATATGTACATATATATACAGTCCTATGAAAAAGTTTGGGCACCCCTATTAATCTTAATCATTTTTAGTTCTAAATATTTTGGTATTTGCAACAGCCATTTCAGTTTGATATATCTAATAACTGATGGACACAGTAATATTTCAGGATTGAAATGAGGTTTATTGTACTAACAGAAAATGTGCAATATGCATTAAACCAAAATTTGACCGGTGCAAAAGTATGGGCACCTCAACAGAAAAGTGACATTAATATTTAGTAGATCCTCCTTTTGCAAAGATAACAGCCTCTAGTCGCTTCCTGTAGCTTTTAATCAGTTCCTGGATCCTGGATAAAGGTATGAAAAAGTTTGGGCACCCCTATTAATCTTAATCATTTTTAGTTCTAAATATTTTGGTGTTTATAACAGCCATTTCAGTTTGATATATCTAATAACTGATGGACACAGTAATATTTCAGGATTGAAATGAGGTTTATTGTACTAACAGAAAATGTGCAATATGCATTAAACCAAAATTTGACCGGTGCAAAAGTATGGGCACCTCAACAGAAAAGTGACATTAATATTTAGTAGATCCTCCTTTTGCAAAGATAACAGCCTCTAGTCGCTTCCTGTAGCTTTTAATCAGTTCCTGGATCCTGGATAAAGGTATTTTGGACAAACAATTCAAGTTCAGTTAAGTTTGATGGTCGCCGAGCATGGACAGCCCGCTTCAAATCATCCCACAGATGTTCAATGATATTCAGGTCTGGGGGCTGGGATGGCCATTCCAGAACATTGTAATTGTTCCTCTGCATGAATGCCTGAGGATTTGGAGCGGTGTTTTGGATCATTGTCTTGCTGAAATATCCATCCCCGGCGTAACTTCAACTTCGTCACTGATTCTTGAACATTATTCTCAAGAATCTGCTGATACTGAGTGGAATCCATGCGACCCTCAACTTTAACAAGATTCCCAATGCCGGCATTGGCCACACAGCCCCAAAGCATGATGGAACCTCCACCAAATTTTACAGTGGGTAGCATGTGTTTTTCTTGGAATGCTGTTTCTTTTTGGATGCCATGCATAACGCCTTTTTTTATAACCAAACAACTCAATTTTTGTTTCCAAAATGAAGCTGCCTTGTCCAAATGTGCTTTTTCATACCTCAGGCAACTCTATTTGTGGCGTACGTGCAGAAATGGCTTCTTTCTCATCACTCTCCCATACAGCTTCTATTTGTGCAAAGTGCGCTGTATAGTTGACCGATGCACAGTGACACCATCTGCAGCAAGATGATGCTGCAGCTCTTTGGAGGTGGTCTGTGGATTGTCCTTGACTGTTCTCACCATTCTTCTTCTCTGCCTTTCTGATATTTTTCTTGGCCTGCCACTTCTGGGCTTAACAAGAACTGTCCCTGTGGTCTTCCATTTCCTTACTATGTTCCTCACAGTGGAAACTGACAGGTTAAATCTCTGAGACAACTTTTTGTATCCTTCCCCTGAACAACTATGTTGAACAATCTTTGTTTTCAGATCATTTGAGAGTTGTTTTGAGTAGCCCATGATGCCACTCTTCAGAGGAGATTCAAATAGGAGATCAACTTGCAATTGGCCACCTTAAATACCTTTTCTCATGATTGGATACATCTGGCTATGAAGTTCAAAGCTCACTGAGGTTACAAAACCAATTTTGTGCTTCAGTAAGTCAGTAAAAAGTAGTTAGGGGATTTCAAATCAATAAAATGATAAGGGTGCCCATACTTTTGCACCAGTCAAATTTTGGTTTAATGCATATTGCACATTTTCTGTTAGTACAATAAACCTCATTTCAATCCTGAAATATTACTGTGCCCATCAGTTATTAGATATATCAAACTGAAATGGCTGTTGCAAACACCAAAATATTTATAACAAAAAATGATTAAGATTAATAGGGGTGCCCAAACTTTTTCATAGGACTGTATATATAATGTGAACAAAATTCACATACTATCAATTGATTAGCATAGCCATGTGTCATGTCAGTAATATCAAAGTGAAAAAAACACAATATTTAAAAATAATGTGACATAAGATATATAAAAATAAGTGACATATCTGCAAAGTGTACAAAAATATATTACAGTATCTAAACTAATGACACACTTACACCTGTCTTTTATTTTTAAATATTGTGTTTTTTTCACTTTGATATTACTGACATAACACATGGCTATGTTAATTAATTTATAGTTGATGAATTTTGTTCACACTATATATATGTGCATACTATCACCATTGTAATGCTTGAAACAGGCTCTTGGAGCCGAAATGTCGCAGTATGAGGCAATAAACCTCCTAAACTTTTTTTCCACTATTCCTGGTGTGCTGCCTGCTTTTTTGGAGTTATATATATGTGTTTTCTTTGTTAGGCTAAGGCCCCACGGGACGATCAGCGCTGCGGGAAAAACCGTGACAGAAACGCATTGCGGTTTTTCCTGCAGCACTTTAAACATAAAAGTTCACAAAGTTTTCCTCCTCAGACTTTCTGTTACCATTATATCTACGGGGAAGCTGCCAGCGTTTCCACACACATAATTGACACGCTGTGATTTCCAAAACTGCGCCGTTTTGGAAATCGCAGTGTGTCTGCACTGCAATTTATACCACAATGTGGGCATGGGATTCACATAATTCCCATCCACTTTGCAATTACTGTAAAACGCCATGATTTTTCCGGTGGTGTTTCCGCCACAGGCAAATCGCAGCGTTTCCGACTCGTGGAGCCCCAGCCTCAGAGTAGTAAGTGTTTTGGCAATCTAAAGTGTAATCATTAGGCCTTCTGCTTTATTTGCAGACAAAATCTGTCATATCTGATGTACTGTAGAATTACGTTGTAGAATTATGCCTCCAAGATCAGCTAAATACTTGAACCATAAGGTCTCTGGAAGTTTCTGGAATATTAGCAAAGGAGAACTGTGCAGTTTGCCAACACCAGAAAGTTGAGTACAAACTTTGGTAACATATTCCAACTCAATGCACTTATTACAATGATAAACAGGTTGTAAAGATTAATTGTTAAATAATGTACGTTACAGCATATTCTCTGACACTGGAACTGACACATGAAGGGAGATTGCAGCAAAATGACAATTTGTAATTGGTATGTAGGACATAAATGACAAAATCTAAAGTAAATTTTCGTCACTTCTACAGGCGATCATTTAGACAATCCAAAGCATCAAGAAAACTTATCTCACAAAGAAAGGCTCACGGTACAAGCAGATAGATAATAGATGTCAGGATATTCTCCATTTCACTAGGGAAAAATGCAAAGTATAAACTGCAAATGATTATAAAACACCCCCCCAGATTGGTATCTTTAGGTTCATTGCATAAAATATATCTGATAGAGGTTGTAACTGAGGTGCTCAAAGATGTCACCACATCTTATTTTGCAGTACAAATTGGAAAAAGCAGAGGTAAAGGGAGACGTGGGGAGAGCAGGCATGTCTCGAAATTACAATGTGTTTTACAGCATAAAATGCACAACTGGAAAATCAGACATGTTGCCCATGGCAGAAATTCAAGGTTGAGTCACAGGTTTCTGCCATTAGCCCCACTTAGTGAGTACACTGTATACAGCTTTCAGTCCATACAGAGTAGCGATGATGAATTACAATTGTGCTTCCATTCAGACCCTGACCAATCTGATATGAATGACCTACAGGGGCGGATCCAGGGCCGGGCGAGCCGGGCAACCGCCCGGGGCCCCGCGCTTAGCGGGTCCCCGCCCTAACAAATTGGTCCCGGTCAGCCTCGGCATAGTCGGGCAAGTGCCGGGGCCCACAGAGCCTCTGGGGGCCCCCCGGCACTTGCCTGTCACGATTCCAGCTCATCGGCGTCCGTCCGCCGATGAGCTGGAATACATACGGGATTAAAGCAGGAGCTGTGAGCTCAGCTCCTGCTTTAAAGCCCCGGCCCGGCTTGCGTGTGTAGGCGCAATGACGTCATCACGTCACGCTTACACACGCAAGCCGGGCCGGAGCTAAGCAGGAGCTGAGGTCACAGCTCCTGCATCACGTATGTGACTGGAGAGAGGAGCGTCGGGGGAACGATGGAAGGTGAGTTATGGAAGGTGAGTTATGGAAGGTGAGTTATGGAAGGTGAGTTATGGAAGGTGAGTGTAAGTGTTTGTTTGTATTAAATATTAAGGTGGAACATAATGAAGGGCGCCCATGAAACTGGGGGGCAAATGAAGGGGAGGGGGAACAGCATGACACTGGGGAAGATGAAGGGGGTGGGGAGAGAACGGCATGAAACGGGGGACAAAGATGGAGGGGGCCCAAAGAAACTGGAGGGCAAATGAAGGGGAGGGGGGAACAGCATGACACTGGGGCAGGTGGAGGGGGGGAGAACAGCATGACACTGGGGCAGATGGAGGGGGGGAGAACAGCATGACACTGGGGCAGATGGAGGGGGGGAGAACAGTATGACACTGGGGCAGATGGAGGGGGGGAGAACGGCATGACACTGGGGCAGATGGAGGGGGGAGAACGGCATGACACTGGGGCAGATGGAGGGGGGGAGAATGGCATGACACTGGGGCAGATGGAGGGGGGGAGAACGGCATGACACTGGGGCAGATGGAGGGGGGGAGAACGCCATGACACTGGGGCAGATGGAGGGGGGAGAACGGCATGACACTGGGGCAGATGGAGGGGGGGGAGAATAGCATGACACTGGGGCAGATGGAGGGGGGGAGAACGGCATGACACTGGGGCAGATGGAGGGGGGAGAACAGCATGACATTGGGGCAGATGGAGGGGGGAGAACAGTATGACACTGTGGCAGATGAAGGGGGGGGAGAACGGCATGACACTGGGGTGGATGGAGGGGGGAGAACAGAATGACACTGGGGCAGATGAAGGGGCAAGAACGGCATGACACTGGGGCAAATGAAGGGGGAGAGAACGGCATGACAATGAGGCAGATGAAGGGGGGGAGAATGGCATGACACTGGGGCAGAGACGGGGGGGACATGAAACTGTGGGCAGATAAAGGGGGAGAATGGCATGAAACTGAGAACAGAGATAGAGGGGGGGACATGAAACTAGGGGTAGATGAAGGGTGTATATGAAAATGGGGAGAGATGGAGGGGGGACATATCATTTACGGGTGACTGTAGGAGGATTATACTGTGTGGAATCACATGAAAAATTGATGGGAATGGGCGGAGTCAACATAAAAGTGGGCGGGGTCTAATTTGCTGCGGCGCGCTGCGCGTAGGGCCCTGCCAAAGTCAATTGCCCAGGGCCCCGCAAACCCTGGATCCGCCACTGATGACCTACCCTGTCTTCAGATCCTGGACAACCCTCTTAAGAATGTGGCCAGACATTTCAATTGCTTTGCATTATTTTGAGTAAAAGAGGTCTCTAAATATATTCTCATTTTGTCCTTTTTGGTTAGACCATTGCCCATCAGACACAAAGAAAAGAATTGTATTTATTTACCCTCTTGCCTCCCGCATTTTCTTCTCTTCATAGACCTAGTCTACACATACGTCAGACATCATAACGCCACACAATCCGCTGCTCCTGCTTAGCCTCAAGAGACGTACCACAAAATGCATTGAGTCTTCAAAACGTTAGATCCAAAAATACAACACTGTGCAAAGCCGCCACATCGGCTATAATGTTCAGGTTTCGCAATACATCGCACATGCCATACTGTACTGCAAATTCTAAAATGCACTATTAGTACTTATATTTCTCATTGTGTGGCTTCCATATTGTTCTGTGGTCCTATGTATCTACAGCGTGCACTCACTTTCCTTCCTGTCGCAAAATGATGCGCTACTGTGAAATCCGAGCATAACCTATGACATGCATGACCTCGGATAATGATTTTAAATTGAAGGGTGTGTGCCAACTGCAGCTTTTGGGTACCTAAGGATGTGTTGACACGGTGCAATTTAAACTGGATTGGAAAAACCTGTATGCAGTTTTTGGGTGTAGTTTCTTAATTTTACAGGCTAAGGGTGAGTTCACACCACGTAAATGGCAGCTTATTCTGAACGTAAAACACGTTCAGAATCAGCGGCGTATAAAGCAGTTCCATTCATTTCTATGGGAGCCGGCATATGAGCGCTCCCCATAGAAATGAATGGGCTGCTTTTTTCAGTACGAGCAGTCCCATTGAAGTGAATGGGAAGTGCCCGCGTGTACAGCTCGGCATGAGCAGAGCTAGCCGTACACGCGGGCACTTCCCATTCACTTCAATGGGAGTGCTCGTAGTGAAAAAAGCAGCCCATTCATTTCTATGGGGAGCGCTCATATGCCGGCTCCCATAGAAATGAATGGAACTGCTTTATACGCCGCTGATTCTGAAGTGTTTTATGTTCAGAATAAGCTGCCGTTTACGTAGTGTGAACTCACCCTAAGAATGTTAAATGTGTTTGGCCTGTAAAATTACATGGGTTATCCTGTTGCTTATCCTAAAGACAGATCATCAATGTTAGAAAACTGATAACCCCTTGAAGAGAATGCATCAACAGTTCACACAGTTATTTCCAGTGCAGTTTTAACTGCACTGTGTGAATGTACCCTAAAGGTTACATACACTATGTGATCAAAGGATCCGGACACCTGGCTGAAAATGACTTACAAATTCGTGGCGCCCTCCATCGGTAATGCTGGAATTCAATATGGTGTTGGCCTACCCTTAGCCTTGATGACAGCTTCCACTCTCGCAGACATACGTTCAATCAGGTGCTGGAAGGCTTCTTGGGGAATGGTAGCCCATTCTTCACGGAGTGCTGCACTGAGGAGAGGTATCTATGTAAGTCGGTGATGTCTGGCACGAAGTCGGCGTTCCAAAACATCCCAAAGGTGTTCTATAGGATTCAAGTCAGGACTCTGTGCAGGCCAGTCCATTACAGGGATGTTATTGTCGTGTAACCACTCCGCCACAGGCCGTGCAGTATGTACAGGTGCTCGATCGTGTTGAAAGATGCAATCGCCATCCCCGAATTACTCTTCAACAGTGGAAAGCAAGAAGGTGTTTAAAACATCAATGTAGGCCTGTGCTGTGATAGTGCCACACAAAACAACAAGGGGTGAAAGCCCCCTCCATGAAAAACACGACCACAACATAACACCACCGCCTCCGAATTTTCCTGTTGGCACTACACACGCGGGCAGATGATGTTCACCAGGCATTCACCATACCCACACCCTGCCATTGGATCGTCACATTGTGTATCGTGATTCGTCACTCCACACATTTTTCCACTGTTCAATCATCCAGTGTTTATGCTCCTTACACCAAGCGAGGCTGGCATTGACCTGTGTGATGTGTGGCACCCAATCACCTGACCACGTTCAAAGTCCATGAGTTCCGCGGAGCGCCCCATTCTGCTCTCTCACGATGTCTACTGTCCACTCAGGTCACTGATATGGAGTACCTGGTAGTAGGTGGCAGTACAATACTGGATACTTTTGATCACATAGTGTATATTCAGTCTCAGTTGAATCCAGAATAGTACAGAACAGTGGAAAATAAATGTGGTTGTACTCCTAGCGGGACCTACTGTGCATGTCACAAAGTAAAATTTTAAAATTCCACATTTAGTTTATTAGGTGCATGGCACTTACTCCATAATTGTCACATTATGCCACTTACTAGTGCATATCCCCCATGAACAGGCTCAGTTTCTATTGTCAAGCAATGCATAGGAAGCTTACGAACATGGCAAAGAAAAGCCCCCTACCTTCCAGAGCTGTGGCACAAACACTCATCGGTATTCCAACCAACTTCCCCATACACATACATGGTCATATGTGCTTGTATGTGTTTTTTATGGGTAGAAAATGTAAGCTACTGATAGACACCTCTCACATCAATTTATTTCCAGTGAGAAATAAAAAGATCATGAGTTTTTGTATTTTAAACATTAGCCACATACCACATACAGTATAGGCAGGTGAACACAATGGATTGCAGCACCTCGCTCAATGGCTCCTCGAACACACAAGAAATCCTGCCATCAAGCTTGTGGTTATCTCACCGTGGTGCATAGATACCACCCTCCATGGTGTGAAGTCGACCAATCACACATTACAATACAATATTAAAATATATTTTATGCGCTGGGTGGGAGCATCTAGCTTTACCCTGTGAAAATAGAATTCACTTGCTGATCTTCACCTGTAATATCTTAAGTATGCCCAAGATTACTACACTCCAATCCCCTCACTCAACTACCTAGTCACCTACTTTCTATCCAAAAAATTTCCCACCTTTGTTGCTTTACCTTCCCCTCTGACTACCTGGCTTCATCATCCACGTAACCAATTCCATTTTGCACATGGCACACATAGCAAATCCTATCTTAATCTCCCATTTCTTCCTGGAGTCTACAGGGTTCCTTACAGGCATTCTGACCATTTGTCACTCTACAGGTTTGGCAGAGAATACTCTTACACATGCTTACAACGTGTTGTCCCATACCCAGCCTGCCCATGTATTACACAGTCAGCATGTAATAAATGTATGTGTGGTTGTAGATTCCTCTATCACAAAAAATATAAACAAAAAATACATTGCATTACAGGGTTTTTTCCCATTTTTGCAAATCACTGCTAAGATGAGAATAATTGACTGTTAGTCCCAATCACCAGAGCAGGACTTATGGAAACACATATTTACCTACCGTATATATTTGAGTATAAGCCGAGTATTTCAGCACAGTTTTTGTGCTGAAAAAGTGCGCCTCGGCTTATACTCGCGTCAATACAGTAATTGAAAATGTCACATGACTGGTCCGCATCTGTGGGAGGCCTTGGAAACATCTTAAGGCGGCCCTGGAGACAGCGCTGCCTCACCGACCACCTGTCGGCAGCAGCGCTGTTCCAGCGGCCTCCCACAGATGTCTATCACTGCGAACCAGTGAAATTACCACTTGAGTCAATACGGTAATTGACTTGACCGTATTGACTCGGCTGCAGCGTGCCTCCGCTCCAGTCCCGGCCCCCTCCCCCGGCTACAACACAGTTAGCTCTGGCCCGAACCCAGCGTATGTTGATGACGTCTTACTGCGTCTCAGCACAGGCAGCGTCATCACGCCCCCTACGCTGAGACGCAGGAGCAGCCGCAGGAGAAGACAAGCAGCCGCGAGAGAAGATGAGTAGTGGCGGCAGTGCGAGCAGCAGCGTGAGGTCGGTAAGTATGAGAACTTAATGTTTGTTTTATAATAGGCCGCTACCTGCTGAAGTATTCCCAGCAGGTATTGGCCTATTTACCAACCTCCCCGGGCCTGCTCACGGCCGACCCCCGCGTCACCTTATACTATAGGCCGCGGAGGCCGGAAGTGAGTAGGCCCGAGCCCCAGCCGCGATCCCACTGCCGCTATTATTATACTCGGGGGTCTTTTCAGACCCCCGAGTATAATAATTGGAGCCCCAGGGGAGGTGAGAGAAAATAATAAACAGTTTTACTCACCTCTCCGGGATCTGATGTTAATCCTAGCCAGCTTCAGGCCTATATGGTAATATCCCGGACGTCACATGGTCTGGGATATTACCATATAGGCCCAAAGCCTGTGGTAGTAGTAATAGCCTGTTACTGCTAGCACAGGCTTTGGGCCTGTATGGCAACAGGCTGCTACTGCTACCATAAGGCTTTGGGCCTGTATGATAATGCCCCAGCACAGGCTTTGGGCCTGTATGGCAACAGGCTGCTACTGCTACCATAAGGCTTTGGGCCTATATGATAATGCCCCAGACGTCTGGGGCATTATCATACACGCCCAAAGCCTTATGGTAGCAGTAGCAGCCTGATGCCATACAGGTCCAAAGCCTGTGCTAGCAGTAACCGGCTATTACTACTACCACCACAGGCTTTGGGCCTATATGGTAATATCCCAGACCACGTGACATCTGGGATATTACCATATAGGCCTGAAGCCAGCTAGGATTAACATGAGCACAAACAGAATGTCATGCATTTTTCCCCCTTGGCCTATACTCGAGTCAATAAGTTTACCCCGTTTTTATGGTAAAATTAGGGGGGGTCGGCTTATATTCGGGTCGACTTATACTCGAGTATATACGGTATGCTGTTTTCATAACTCCCATAGAGGTGAGTTATAGCTATGGAAACAGCGTAGTACAACTGAGCTACACTTTTTCTGTATGTCCACAGTAACATAAATAGTGAGGTTACATGTGCTATATCCTTTCTGTAGCTTCCATACATCGCTATGGGGAATACAGAAACAGCATAGAGCAGAACTTCTGCACTAGTGGTAGGGACTGACAAGCAATTGTTCCCATCATGGCAGTGATTTACCAAGATAAGAATAATCCTTTAAATAAGAACACTCAAGGGGCTATCTTAAGGGGCTGACATACTAAAATCAGTACTTGTGTTGTTCTCCTAATCTACAAATCCATAACACAATCAGATCACTGAATAGCCACCGGTTTCCCATCACTAGAAAGCACTGTATCGCTATGATCTATACAAGAAAAACATTACCCACTATTGTGCATACGAAACATTACAGGCAACCCGCTCAGAAAACGCTGCAATCTGCCTTGTGGCCCCAGTTTTGTTTAGAAAGCTTCTTCTGGGGTTTCACATGCTTTTTGTCTATGATATTTTTTAAGTACAATACATTTGTATGCAGGAGAGGAGACCGCCTTGTGATACTGTCACCACTGGCACTTAGTGTCTCTACAATGTCTTTATAGAGATCAGAGTTACAATGCTTTCGAGTAGTGGAGTATCCAGCAGCAAAGCAACAATTGAATAAATAGTGTGTTCCTGACTTTAGAAGGATCAGAACACTCAAGAATTTTGGTATCATATTGATAGCCCCTTAAATGTTGTTTTTTGTTTGTTTTTTTTTCACACAAAGTCTTTGGTATTTATTGTTTATATGGATCAAGAAGATGGCCTGTTTATTGGACTTCACTGTCCTCCAATTGGATGGATAGTAAAGTCTTGGGCTCTACTCAGATCACTTTTTTTTTTTTTTTTTTTTCTTTTACACCAGCAGGGCCCTCGATCCCATAGTGTGAATTGACTATTTCTATGTAATGTATCTTTTTGTCTATACATTAACCCTACAAATTAAGTGCTACAGAATATGTTGGTGCTACAAGAATAAAACGTATTATTATTATGCTAAGAATCCACGCTTCTCAGTAAAATACTGTTCTGTACTGTAATCACTATGGAACTACTAAGTATTTCACTGTATAAGTCTATACGGCTAAGATTCCCTCTTCTGGCATATAGTTTAGACTGGTAGATACAGCTCACACAAGGACAGAGTTTCACAGATGAAACTTGCTCTTGTGAAATCAGCCTAAATCTTAACTTTTATTGGACTATATTAAAAAGGAATTTGCGTTCTTATGAACAGCTGTCACACGGCCATTTTCAAAATAATAACTATGGAGCTACTTGCATGTACTACTTTCACCTGTTCTCTCAGATCCCTGAATAGACTGAAGTCTATGAGTGATGTTTGAAAACAGGTACCCCACAGATGAAAATAGACCACAAATGATTTAACCTGTTCCCGCTCTATGCCATACTATTACTTCAAGCTGAGCTTATACTTAATGCTCAGCTCAATAATAGTACGGCACTGTAATGCTGCGGGCAGTACTTGCGGCATTACATACTGCTACACACCCGAGCGCCGGGACCAGCTGGTGGAGTCAGAAGATGCTCCAACTCTGGCGGATTAACCCCCTGGATGCTGCGATCATTAGCGATAACATCACCCATTCTGAGCGGTTGCCATGGAAGCCAAAAGGCCAGGCCAGGGCCTCCTGACTGCCTATGCATAGTTTCCATATGAACTAATGTGCGATGTTCTGAAATAGTACATATTGCAGGACATTGCAGAGGGGATCTGAGATCCCAGTATCAACTTCCCTTGTGGGACAGGAAAAAAGTGAAAAAACACATAGTTAAAAAAAAAAAAAAAGAAAAACAAATAAAACATTAAAAAAAAAAATAGAATGTAAACAAAAACAAACAAACATGTTAAGTATCCACATGTGCGTATAAGCCCCCACTATCCAAAAATGGCATTACCATATTTATCCCATAAAGTGAATGCCGTAAAAAAAAAATACCACAATGCGCAAATTAACGTATCACTTTGCTTTCCACAAAAAATAACAATAAACAATGATCAAAAAGTCATACATACCAAACATTGATACTAACAGAAAGTACAAATTGTCCCACAAATAAAAAAGAGTCCTGGCCTTATTTCTGGCAACAGCACAGTAAAAAAGTTATAGGTGTTAGAATATGATAATCCAAGGAAAATCATTCATTTTCAAAAAAAGTTATTTGTAAAAAGTGTTAAAAGTAATAAAAACCAATATAAGTATAGTATCGCCGTAATTGTAATGACCCGCTGGACAAAGCAACCATGCCATTTTTAATGCAGGATGAACACCATAAAAACAAAATGCAAAAAATTAAGATAGAATTGTGTATTATTTTACCTGGACCTGCAAAAAATGAAAATAAAAGCTAATTAAAACATTATGTACCCCAAAAGGGTGTCAAAGGAAAGTGCAACTCGCCATGCAAAAAATAAGCCCTCACAAAGCTATGTATACAAAGAAATTAAAAAAAAATATTAATTTTGGAAGATGGGGAAGGGGGAAAATATGAAAAAAATCACCAAGCACATCAAGTATTACAATCTATCCTGCGTCCATAAGGGATTACATTTGTCTCAATAAAGCCTTACATAGAAACCCACAAGTGCTTTTGCTCCATACAACCTCTGTGCTAGATCCAGATCTAGGCTCATATAGAAAAATACATATATGTCTTCACAGTGCTAATTAATGATAGCAGGGGTGGGGCAAAAAGATAAACACCAATCTGAACATCTACGAAGCAGAGCATTGAAAGGATTGCCCTATTTAGAAACGTCCTTTCAGCACCCTAATACACCCTTACCTCAAGAGAACACATAAGAGGGGAACGAGACCGTGAAAGATCATAACAATGCTTTGAAAGCAACAGAAAACAAACGTCCAAAATCCCATTATTTACCAAAGGTGAATGCAATGCATAGTAAATTAATAAAGTATGGGAGAACAATATACTGCTAGCAACATATATATAAAAATAAGCAAACTGCTAACAAACCCCTTTATATACAGTCCCAATGTATTTTCCCCCTTACAACTTCATCAGGGAGCTTTAGTCACCTGATATAAATGATTCGTACAGTACAGGGTAACACAATACTTGCATAGCACGCAACAAGATAAAAGCAAGACTGAACTATTCATGTATCCTCAATATCACAACATCTGCACTGGCTTGGCGCTCTGGTCTGGTATGACATATTGATATTACAGTGAGCAGTAGACTAGAAGGACAGGGTTCTCTCTGAGGCCCCTTAGGGTAAGTTCATAGGACGTAGCTGCCTCAAAATCCTGACCAAAAAGACGGCTCCCATTGAAATCAATGGGAGGCGGTCAGTTCTTTTTTCTGGGTATGCTGTTTGTTGTGGCTCCCGGAAAAAAGAAGTGACATGCTCATTCTTTAAGGCGAATTCACCTCGCGACATCCGCCTGAAGACACTCCCTCCCGACTAGGCCCATTCATTTGAGCCTAATCCGGAGCAGAGTGCGCAACTGCGGCGCTCTGCACCAGCATCCAGTTGCAGCTACCCAAATTTTGGTACGGACCAAAAAACCTGCGTGTGAACTTACCCTTACAGACGACCGTGGTGTGGGTCAGTGTGTTACCTGTGTATCTCACAGATAGCACACTGACCCATTCTTTTCTATGGGCCGCAAAATTTTTTGCTCTCTGAGCCGCAAAGTATAAAACACGTCCTATTCTTGTGCTATTTGGCTGACCTTACTTCCGTGGCTCCTATCCTATTTAATGAAAAGAGTCACAGGCCACGGGCGGCACATGGGGATATCCCCATATCCTACCTGTGCTTTTAATTCATGGCTTGTAGCATGGTCGTCTGCAACTGGCCTAAGAGTGGGTTGGTATGTAATGCTATGTGTTGCTTTCTGCTATTACAACATTGCCAGGATGGCTTCAAAGAAAAATAATTTGCTATAATGATGTTTCTTTTAAAGAAAACATTCTAGGAAATGCTGCCAAGAATGCTTCTATGGAAAAACATATTGCATTGCTGCTATAAGTATGAGCCTTGAATGTGCTTTTTACAAGCATGTTTGTTTGGTATTCTTTTTTTTTTCAAAAGGAAAAGTCAATATGTCGTCATTCAAATTATATAAAGCAAAGATATGGATTGGTTTGGAATTTGAGGTGGTCATCCGCCTGAGATTCCTTGTCATTTTCTGTCTCTTGACGGAAGGACAACAGTGCAGAGCATTGGCATTCCAACACGGTTTCGATCACTGATTAGGCCCAATTGAACAGGCCTATTCAGTAGAAATTCTCAAACTGTGGAATCTGCAGCAAGATTGGGCAGGACGCTTTATTTTTTCATTGCCCAGCTCCATTTTCTGCCTCTCTTTGAATATAGTGGGTGGCAAAATGAGAGTGGAATCTGCCAATGATTTGGTGTCAAAATTCTTGCCGGGTATAAAACGGATTGTTCCACTAAAGACAGCTATTTCCTTTTAGTAGGAAAGAGGGAAAGTGGCTGATCACTGGTCCATTCACTGGAATCCAAATAAAGAGCTGCAAGTTTCCGTGAATGCTTCAAGTGAATAGACTTGTGGTGTTTTAGTCATAAGACTACCCAATTCATTTGTATGAAATAGCAATCTCTGACAACCCATAAAAGTGAATGGGGCACTTAGAGGAAGCTGTGAGACCCTATTCTAGCAATCACTGGAAGTACCAGTGGTTGACCCTATATGCAATCAGGCACTTACCCTTTGGCTTCCATCCATTTTTTTTAAAGGATATTTCAACATATATTAGCCTGATAAAAGCCAAAAGCACACTCATCACATGGAGCACAATCCATAATTAAACTTGTTACATTAAAAATCCATAAACTACGTGTGAAACACGTGCTGGATAATTGGAGGGCACTGATTTGGTTGATCCGAACCCTTTCTTTGGTTTGAAGAGGTTTTCAGTTAATTTTTGTTGACGTCCCTCCTCAAATATAGCGTCAATAATGGATAACTGGGAGTCCTATACCTGAGATCCGTGCTTATCACCTAAGAATAGGTCATCAATAAAAATGAAGTGGATAACCCCTTTAAGATTTTCTTGCTTATTTATGTAGGGCATGCTCCCCTAACGTACGTTTTTTTGATTATCCATAGCCATCATTGATGCAGTTTTGCACTTTAATCTTCGGCAGTAATCTTAAGGTTATTTTCCTCATGAGCAATAAGCGTATGGATTTTCAATGTAACAATTTTAATTGTGGATTTGTGTGACCAATAATACAGATATGTTCTCTGGGTTTCTTGTATGTTTGATTATGATTTGATAATATCACAGGATATAATAAATAGCATCGGTTGGTATAGCTCTGTCTGTTTACTACATACGTCAGGATCTTTCCTGGTACACACACTATACATACATCACAAACAATATGAACCCAGCCTTACTGCCATCTAAACCAAAAATCTGCTTCACTTCCAAACAACTGTGCTAGGTAGAAGACGACAGGAGTAGACAGTGGCCAATTCATCTAGTCTTCACAGCTTCAGCATGTCCAGTGTACACATCCAGGGCATACGGGATACCATATTCCACTTCTGCATTTGGACAATGCATCTTTAACTTTTGTCATTTATCCTTAGGGCTGTGGTTTGAGATGACAGGTAGCACCATCTTCAGGGATTGGTGGGTGCATCTTTCCTAGGAAACATGCCACCTCCACATGTCTCCAGCCTTCATTGAGTTATTGTCCAGGGCTTCTAGCTTCTATTTCCCTTTGGCCACAGACAGTTCTGCACGCATTATCTATGCCTGAAGAAGGGCCTAACAGTCTGAAAAATTTCACTTTGTAGCTATGGCTGTAAACATACACATGGACTTCAGTATCAATTCACATTAAACTGATTAGGAAACTCAAAAATTTGGGAGTGCTGTCCATTTCTACAAGCAAGCATTAACTTTAGGACTGTGTCTACTGATCTCGATAATGTGAGCTTATTATAAATAATGAAAAATATATATAAAGAAATGCATTTATAGTCAATAAAAGGCTGGTGTCACCATTCAAAGAAGGCAGCAGTGACTTTTGCAAAAATATCTACATACTCCTTTCCATCTTGCGCTTAAAAAAAAAAACAAAAAAACTTGAAATTATTTGTAAATATTTACCTCAGGTTTTCTTAAAAGGCAGGGTCATGTACGGAGCCTCTGAGTGTCTACCAGAAGGAAATTCAGCTAAAGGGAGAAGAGGGGAAACAACAGAAAACAAAAATATAATTTTTGCCTTTCCTACGTGTAAGGAGATAAGGCAGGAAATTATCTATGTATCTTAACACATGAGAGGCAAGGAGGTAAAGAATTCAGATGAGGGAACCTATGTGTCAACATCAAAATACAAAGGTTTAAAGGCTGAAGATATTTACTAACCAAAATAATTAACTCATGTTTAATAATCGATTTCCAAAAACTGATCAAAATCAGACAAAAACCTAATAAAACGGTTATTAGTAGTGATGATATCGTAGATATTACAACCCTAAATTTGACGTTTCCAAAATCAAAACTAAGCACCAATAGGGAACATTCCATTGACCAATTGTCCAATGTCAAAGGTCGTTGAAAATCTGACAGAGACCCACAGCAACCAATGTGACCGTAAAGTTTTTACCACATGAATACCCAGTCCTAGGACTAAATTCCTTCATGACTTAAGGACACTGAATGTGTAGTCGGGACTTCCTCAGATTGTATACTGATGCTCCTTAACTTTTTTTCTGTTGGCAAATAAAAAGACCTGGGCCTTATGCCTTTACTACTAGAGTGACAACGTGAAGACTATGGAGTGAAATAAAACTAGAAAAAAAAGCATCCATTCCCAAAATACAGCAGTATATCCAGCTAGGACAATATACTGCATGTAAATAAAGCTATGCATTGCCTTTATTTGCTCCGAGTCTTCCTTGTCCTGTTATTATAGTGGAATACATGTCAAATAAAGAAAACAAGCTAATCTACTCCATCGTATAACATACAGATATTGGCTTTCCCTTCATAATAGTCCATTAACCCCTTCAATGACATTGCACTTGTGAGGCCTATTGTACGATAACCCGCTTTAACTGGTTTCTTTTTCCTTGTTACTACAATTACCAGTACACAAAGCAACAAATGACTTGGAACGCAGAAAATAGGGCAATCCTGTCACACTTACCAAACAGGAAGTGTATATTTATTTCATTTGCAATGCAACGTATTAACTTTCATGATACAATATACAACAATAAGCGGCTGTAAAAAGTAGACTATGTGACTGAAGTAAAACAGAGTACTACATGTTTAGATATAGCTACGAAAAAGTATAGGAAGGAGGAGGCAGGGCTGGCCTGTGTGTACTCTGCAGCAGTAGGGTGTAGCTCTGCCATGAAACTCCGAGCAATACTTTTACCTTTTACAAGTTGTGTGTCCCTGGCAAGACTTCAGACGAGGTGGCAACACGGTCCAGCCGTGGCTGAGGGCGACGGAGACAAAAAGCTGCCATGTAGGCCTCTAGCATGAAAAGCAGATTTCAGAAGAGCAGGCAGAAGAGAGCGAGAGAGCCGGAGGGAAGCAGGATAGAAAAGAGGAAGCAGTGGGAGCTGCACGCAGTAGATAAACAAATTACCCTCACACAAAAGAGGGCTGTCATTTCATGCAAACAGCACAGATGAATGAGAGCAGAGCGCTGGGAGGGAGGGGACTAGAACACCCAGTTCTCCTCAACAGGTGATCTCCTATAGAAGTACAGCCTGCTGCTACAACGCTCAACTTTGCCTCTTATTCTCCTACACTAGATTATTTTAATGGATCTGCATTCAGTTACCGGTTTCAGAAAGTGCACACATGCCATATATTCCAATACGAATAAGTAGCTGTAGATTAGGTTTACATAATAGGCCAACAATCTCAGTGCTCAGACCTTGTAACAGAAACCAGGCCAATGCTGCTTTCGATAAATCGACATATTCTTTATACCCTTCTTAGTAAGTCAAATACAAATTCTCTTACACAGAGACCACCGTTACAACAGTACGCTATAGCCATTGATCAGTGTGCATATTATTTCAACTGCAGAATCCCCCTTTAAATCATTTTTGGATTTGATAGCAAACAACTCAATGATCTGATAGCAAATTTGGTTGTGGGTAGCCATTTCTATAGTTAACAGTGCTACAATAATATAAAATATGTACGGTCTATTTGCCATATTTCCTACGCTAAAACTCGTTACACAGAGAGTCTGTAATTAGCAGCTAAAAGCGCCGACTCAGCCTGAATATTTCATTGGAATATATCGTTTTCCTTCTTTAATAAAAACCGGTAGACACATATAAAGAGAATAAGGGAAGCAGAATAAGAAACACACATTGGCCTTGCCCTGCTGCCTGGCTGTGGAAAGAGCAGCTGCTGGCTGTGCCTCCCTGTTCTCCTCCTCCTGCCCAGCTAGCTTGTGGCCTATTGTCTAATGGATCAATTATTGAAGAGAACCTCTTCATCTTGTAATAAGATACCTGACATTCTAACAAAAGCCCACGCCACCTTGTCATTAGATGGCCCAAAAGCCCCTGGCTTCACAAGGGGAACAGTAAAGCAAACACAAAGTGACAAATGAACAAATTGTCAAGTGGTAGAAAAATCTACAAAATGTTACCTGGCTACAGAAACATTGTTAAATATAATCCCAATATAAAAGTCATGTTAATAAGCTTTAGACATTAGCAATGAATTGTAAGGTAAAAATGTATAAATATTTAAAAGTCACAAACTGACCAAAAAAAATAAATAAAAAAAATTCAGCATGCAGTTATGTCAGTAAAGGTGTGATGTGATTAGACTCTCTGTCTTGATGTACAAGTACTTTCCCCACTTCCCTGAGCTGTCATTTTGAGCAGTGGAGAACTTGGTAAGCGATCATTAACGGGGTTGTCCGGGATAACTGAAAATACCTGCACTAATCTAAACATCCTCCCCCTCCTACTTTCTAAATAACCGCTTCTCTGCACACTGCTGCCGATAATCCACCTCTACTATGCAGCTTGCGCATGCGCAATAGAGATGGACAATCTCCGCAGAGAACAGAACAGTGATGAAGAAGAGCACATTCTGTCTCACAGGGAGGTAAGTATACTGTATAATGGGGTCAGGAGGTTGGACTGAGTAGGTAAGGAAAGGCGGGATAGCTAGAGAGACAGGGAGGGAGTGTATGGGAGGGAGGGAGGGAGGGAGTGTATGGGAGGGAGGGAGGGAGGGAGTGTATGGGAGGGAGGGAGGGAGGGAGTGTATGGGAGGGAGGGAGTGTATGGGAGGGAGTGTATGGGAGGGAGGGAGTGTATGGGAGAGAGGGAGTGTATGGGAGGGAGAGAGGGAGTGTATGGGAGGGAGGGAGGGAGTGTATGGGAGGGAGGGAGGGAGGGAGGGAGGGAGGGAGTGTATGGGAGGGAGGGAGTGTATGGGAGGGAGGGAGTGTATGGGAGGGAGGGAGGGAGTGTATGGGAGGGAGGGAGGGAGTGTATGGGAGGGAGGGAGGGAGGGAGGGAGGGAGTGTATGGGAGGGAGGGAGTGTGAGGGAGGGAGGGAGGGAGGGAGTGTATGGGAGGGAGGGAGGGAGTGTGAGGGAGGGAGGGAGTGTGAGGGAGGGAGGGAGGGAGTGTATGGGAGGGAGGGAGTGTATGGGAGGGAGGGAAGGAGTGTATGGGAGGTGAGAGGGGTTCGAGAGGAAGTTACATAGCAGTAAGCTGAAGCAAGTAAACAAATGCAGGAGATACCAGGGGCTCCCCGAGACAACTAGAAATCATGCAAAACACGGCTAAAGATATATGGGTGAATTTATTAACACATTAATAGCTCTAACAGACATTTAAAAAAAAATAAAATAAAATAAACAACATATTTTGATTGGAAAACCCCTTTAATTGCTAGCCATGCCTCTATGATCCACTCATCCCTGCTCGCAGACCTTGAGAGATGTGCATCATTGAACTGAGAGATGCAGAATGGTTATTTCAATAAGTTGCCTGCCATTTAGGCCTTTCTGACCTAGTTGGTAGGATCTGTTGCGAGCGGTGGTGAGGAAATGTACACAAACAGCAAACAGGCTGTGAATGGCCCAGACATACAAGCACGAGTGGTTCCCTGGTGTATAATCAAACTTTATCTGTGAATCTTAGGCCGGGGCCCCACATAGCGTAAACACCATGGTATGCCCATCGTGGAAACGCTTGGGGAAAAAAAACGAAGCGTTTTACAGTCACTGTGTAGTGGATGTAATTGTAGTGAATCCCATCCCAGCAGCGCGAGAAAATATGCGCTGCAGACATGCTGGAAACCATTGCAGTTTTGGAAATAGCAGAATGTCAATTATAACCATGCCGGTGGTTTCCCTATATATATACTTGTATAATTGTAAAATATTATATATATATAATTGAAGCAGAAAGTCCATTGCTGCCGCAGTTTTTCCCGCACTGCTTTTTTGCTTTGGTGGGCTACAATGGGCTTTAGTCCTAAAGGGGATTACCGGAATGTACTAATTATAGGTCCTATCCTAATCCTGAGAATAGATCATCAATTGAAAATCAGGAGGGGTCCAACACCTGGAACCCCTGCAGATCAGCTGTCTAAACCAACAGATGTGCTCTGTGAGCACTGATTACACTTCATATGCCATGTGAAGTCATGTTGATTGGTCACATATCCCGTTCGCAGCTCAGTTACATTCAAGTATGTAGCTGAGCTGGAACACCAAGCACAGCTGCTATACACATGTACATCACTGTGCTTTTTAAGTAGTGATAAGGCTCAAAAATTTGTGTGAGAGCAAACAGCGGATTGTTAGAGGGCCTGGGTGATCTAGAGGGCCTACACTGATCTTCATTTGATAACATAGGACATCAATTATTATGCCTGGAAAGGGATGTTGCCAGGTGATTTAGGTGAAGTGTCATTCATATGTCAGCATATATTGTACATGTAGGCTCCATAAAATCACAGTTTGGTTCAGCAGGAAGCACGTGTTGTGAGTCGGGAGTCCTTTGTATTCATGAGCTTCAGAATCCCCCCCATTCTCTAACTGCTTACTGACAGCTCTCACCGTATCTCCGTGCATAGGAATAAGCCTAGCGCTGCCCTTGATAAATTCTGGTGTGGAAACAACAAATTTCATAAAAAGATGGAAAATATTTTATTAATAAATATATATGAAATAATAATAGCTCATGAATCAAATAACACAGTGAAGATACAGCGTATGGTCACTAAACAGGGTGACCACACCACTGAAACCTACACCCTCACAAAAAGTCTCTGAATGAATCACAAATGCCAAATAACTGTAATGGCCATAATGTAAAATGACAATATACATATGAATATAGCAACAGTATACACAAAAAGATGTGATAGAAAGTGACAAGAACCATAAATAAATAAGGTAACCAACTGTGTATAATCAAAAGTAAAAGAAGTACTCATACACAATATGCATACCTGTTGCCATAATGCCCAAGTAACAGGAAGGGAATGAACACACAGAGAACTCCAAGATGGAGGGTGTATACACGCAACTGCACGAAACACGTTTCGCCACACCTCTGGCTAACACTTAAGGCCCTACGTAGCAAGCTGAGGCCAAAAAACACTGCGGTTAAGACCACGGTGGAGTATTCCTCTGCAGACTTTCTGTCCCCAATATACCTATACGGAAAATGCCAGCGTTTTCCATAGGTATAATTGACATGCTGCAATTTACAAAAATATGATGGTTTTGAAATCAGAGCATTTCCGCTGCAGATATTTTTCTGCAATGTGTGGATGGAATTAGCCACAATACCATCCACTTTGCAAGTTTTCACAATGTGGGACCGTGGCCTCGAGGTGTATTCCGCATTAAAATCACATCCAATTTCAGTCTGGATGCTCCTTGATTCAGCTCAAGACACTTTGCTGATTAGTTCCATTGTTTCTGATCTAATCAAGAAATACGTCCATGGTAGAAAGTGGAGAGGAATCTGAGGCAGGAGACTGTCTCAAATTAAGCTTCACTTTCCAAAGTGTGAACCTGGCCGAATAAGCCATAGTATAATGCAGAGAATGCTAGTCACTGCTCAATGACTGTACTGATGAATGAGGGTCAGGGATCCCATTTTCTCAAAAAGTAAATATTTCAGGAGGTGGCATTCACCGACACTCAGATGTAATAAAAGCATAGTTATGTAATTTGTAGACACTATATGTGTGCTGCAGGTTATTGTATACATCCTTACAGAATTTAGTACTGACAATCACATATCTGGCATCATTTTGTTATGGAAGGTAGATCTGCTCCAGAAAACGCCTTACAAGAATTCTTTATCTTCTCCCTTAAGCCAGGGAGGGACCACATTGTTTTTTTTTCAGCGTTTCTAAGATCTAGCCATATAACTGGTTTTATCAGGAATATAAATGAGTAAGGTGTAGCACTATCTTTCTTGTCTGCAAAATGATCATGTTTGAGAACAGTGCATTAGTATGCATGCTTCAGTATATGTGCTATACTTTTATCTCAGGTATACAGTATATATTCATGTTTCAATGTGTAAACTATGTGTGTCCTACCTCAAATATTGACAGATAGTTGTCTCCAGCTTAATGGATCCATATATTTTTCTACTTTATAATATTATTTTTTTACTTTGCTTTCTATGTTTGTCCTTGTTTGGTTTGATCTGCTTGCCCTACAACAAAAGTAATGGGAAACTAAAAAGGAAGTTTCTATGTTTTTGTGTCTATCATCCTCAAGTTACATTAAGAAAACACTATATTTGTATTTAAAAAAGAAAACAACATATTAGTTTTATCTGCAAAAACATTGCGTTTTTCCCATAGACATATATAGGGGAGACAAGAATGTAAGTATTTTTGTTACATTATCATTCTACTGCCTTTGTGCAGGTTTTTTTTAGCTGCAATTTGTTATGTGAAGCCTTAGCCTAATGGAGTTTCAACAAAATGTCTGCAAAACATGGCATGAAGTTATGTCTATGGCAGATATGTTCAGATTGGACAATGGGGGTTTGTGACAAGAGGCTGTAAAAATGCTTCCCCCACTATACTATAAAAAGCCTCTCAGAAGCTTCTTTTGGGTACCATAATTCTCTGTACTTTAAGAAATTTTGCTCATTTGAGAGACTCTGAAAGGGGGCACATCACTGGATTGATACAAGCAGGATGATCATTTTGACAGACCACAAATAGAGAGGATCATTTGATTCGCCAGTAAGCATGAGAAACTCCCAGAGTTCCTTTGTCCACCACACAGGCACAGGTAGCATCTTCATTACACACTCGCTTCTAACTGGGCCATTTCCAGATACTTAGCTGAAGGGAGGATATTGAGGCTCCTATTTGGCGCAAAGCCCTTTCTTGCACCTCACCTGTGCCTTGTAACAACTGATTTATTATAACGCATGCCAGTTTTAATAAGGAAATCCATGGATTTCCATTTTGACAACAGAACGTCTTGATAGATTTATGAAGAGGCCACAACCTCTCTGTTTTTGTGTCAGTCTTACTAAATTTTCTCAATAATCCAAAAGAGCAAAAAATATATAACATAACCTCTAATTTAGATATGAATAAAACACATATGCTATAGTTATTAAAAGTCCTACATGAGGGCTGAAGGCCTACTGGACCAACGTACTAAGCCAGCACAAGAGCCGTCCAAAACAACCATGGAACACGGTTGTCCCATACAAGCAACAAAACCAGCGCTACCATTGGTGATCCGCTCCCCCACTAATCTGCAAGTTATCTTGCTTTTGTGGGATATGCCTTAAACCTGCTGTTTGGACAGAATTTACAGTCTAAATGTAATGTAAATACAATCTGTATAATAAGGACTTATTATAACTAAGTGGTGGAGAAAGGGACTTGTTGTATTTCCCAGAATACTTAGGCCTCACCAGACAGATAAATAGGGGTCTTGAGTAGAGATGAGCGAACGGCGTTCGATCGAATTGGTATTTCACGCCGCAAACGCACTAAAAATTTGTATCCCCTCCCACCTTCCCTGGCGCTTTTTTTGCACCAATAACTGTGCAGGGGAGGTGGGATAGAAAGTAGAAAATGTAGGCATCAAAAAAAAAAAAATCAGAAAAAGTAATTGGCTGGCTAAATCAGGTGACCTCCACTTTATACGAATAGTGGATTTAACATTCGGTTCATATGAGACTGTGAACTATGTGACTGTGAGACAGGGATAGATGTACTGGCAGGGTTAGCTAGGAATTAGCTTTATTTAGGCAGGAATCTTTCTCAAACAGCTCTTTGGGGCTCTATATACCTTCCTTGCCAGCCCTAGATACAGGCAAAAGTACTGACCGTATGCATTCCTATGAGAAAAAGTCAGCTCCTGCATACCGCAAGCTGACAGCAATCCCGACTAGCATATGGTGCACTGCCACAATGTGTTTGCATTGAACTTATTCTCGCATTTAGCTCAGGCTGGCAAAGTCTCATCACTTTCAAACTTCACCTGCAAGCACATCTTGTGGCAGCCCATTAGATGCTAGTCGGGATCCCTGGCAGCTTGCGTTATGCGGGAGCTGCCTTTTTCTCATAGGAA
This sequence comes from Leptodactylus fuscus, assembly GCF_031893055.1. Lineage (NCBI taxonomy): Eukaryota > Metazoa > Chordata > Amphibia > Anura > Leptodactylidae > Leptodactylus > Leptodactylus fuscus. The sequence continues at coordinate 184,301,208 of NC_134265.1, forward strand.
TGCATTGACCCACTTTGATTGGCCGAATGCCATACAGTGTACAGCATTGGCCAATCAACGCTGATTCTGCCGGAAGCTCATCTGTGAGGAGGCGGAGTCTAAGATCGGTCCACAGCAGTCTCCATTGTGGTCCGATCTCCGATGCAGCAGGGTTCAGCACACAGCTCTGCTACATCTCAGATGTAGCAGCGCTCAGTGCACAGCCAGCTCTGTGTTCAGCGCACAGCCAGCTCTGCTACAGCTCAGATGTAGCAAAGCTGTGCGCTTAACTCTGCTACATCTGAGATGTAGCAGAGCTGGCTGTGCACTGAACACAGAGCTGGCTGTGCGCTGAACTCTGCTACATCTGAGATCAGACCACAATGGAGACTGTTCTGGACCGATCTTACACTCCGCCTCCTCCGGCAGAACCAGCGTTGATTGGCCTAATGCTGTACACTGTATGGCATTCGGCCAATCAACGCTGGTCAATGCATTCCTATGGGAAAAAAATCAGCTCCCGCATTATTAGTGGCGTAATACAGTGACTTGGGCGTGTTAGATGCCCCCAGGCATGCTTCCCCTGCTGTCCCAGTTGCATTCCAGAGGTGTTGTCATCATTTCCTGAGGTGTTATAGTGGACTTGGTGACTCTCCTGGGTCAAATAGTGGTTTCCCCTGAAACAAAGCTTCTTTTCCCCATAGACTATAATGGGATTCGATATTCGTTCAAATAGTCAAATATTGAGGAGCTATTCGAAACGAATATCGAATATTTCACTGTTTGCTCATCTCTAGTCTTGAGTATGCTGGCAATCATTTTTTGTCTTTTAACTTCTATTAGGCACCCCCTGGATTATCTTTCATATTATATTGTGACTTCACATATAATAATAATAATAATAATAATAATAATAATAATAATAATAATATTCATGACACCCTGTTCGACTGCAAATGTTGCAGCAAGCGCTATTAAACATTTACATAATCCTATGTAAGAACGGTTACAACATTTGTGAATTGGTAACCTACATTGATAGGTTGGTATAATGAAGCCTCTTTTTATACACAGATGTAGACCGACGTCATACATTATAATTTAAGAGCTACTACAGCTATTAGCCTTGTAATGTTACTGTTAATGAAGAAGCACATTGCTGCAAATTAAATATTACTGTCTTTCAAAGGGAAGGCCATTGTCTTTTCCCTCTGACTTCAACTAAGCAGATGGTTTCTGTTTATTCAGCAAGCCAGGTGGAGGATGTTGGAAAATATATAATCCTCCCAATGTTTCTCATAAGCATCATCATTGTATTTGAGTGGAATGAAAATCCCATAATACTCGATGTCTAACTCTGGTAGACGTATTAACAATTGAGTCAATACTGTTCATTCTTAAAATATCGCCATCAGTTTGTTTTTTGTTTGTTTTTTTATAGTTCCACACATGACTTTACTCTTACAGAGACTGGAGCTGTGTTCTATTGATATGGAGCCATAAATATCCTAATCAATAGTCAATGCTTAAAATGTTTGTTTTTTTTCCCCATGAGCATAGCCATATTTAAATTTGTAGGCAATGAAAAGTTAAATGTTTTTGCAAGTAAAAATAATTTAAAAAATAATGTTTTAATGCAAAGTTTTAAAATGATTTTCTCCAGTCATCTTAGTGGTGACTTTTTTCTTGATCAGCTGCCATTGGATACAATGCATACAAGAACATTTACAGTTTGGGGCAACACGGTGGCTCAGTGGTTAGCACTGCAGCCTTGCAGCGCTGGAGTCCTGGGTTCAAATCCCTCCAGGAACAACATCTGCAAGGAGTGTGCATGTTCTCCCTGTGTTTGTGTGGATTTCCTCCCATTCTATAAAGATACTGATAGGGAAAAAAATGTACATTGTGATCCCTATATGGGGCGCACAATCTACATAAAAAAAAAAAAAAAAAGAACATTTACGGTCTGGCACTTGTCAGAAGTCCAGTCTTGATTCCCTATCAAGACAAAAGACTAAGTTGACAAGAGAAAATATTTATAAGGATGCAAAAAGCTTAATTTCTTACATTTTCAAAAATGTTAAAAATTTTATTGCTTCAAATTTCAATAAGTTTATTTTCATGGGAAAATGCTTTTAAACATTGCAGAAATGCAGGTTTTTTTATTTGCAGATTGTTGCGGTTTTTTGAGCCAAAGCCAAGATGGGATACAAAAGGAATGGGTAATATATAGGAATTACTTTTTTTGCTCAATCTGCTACTGGCTTTGGCTTAAAAAAAACGCAACGTTTCTACAACATGTGCAGTCTCTGGTAGAGATGAGCGAACAGTGTTCTATCGAACTCATGTTCGATCGGATATTAGGCTGTTCGGCATGTTCGAATCGAATCGAACACCGCGTGGTAAAGTGCGCCATTACTCGATTCCCCTCCCACCTTCCCTGGCGCCTTTTTTGCTCCAATAACAGCGCAGGGTAGGTGGGACAGGAACTACGACACCGGTGACGTTGAAAAAAGTAGGCAAAACCCATTGGCTGCCGAAAACATGTGACCTCTAATTTAAAAGAACAGCGCCGCCCAGCTTCGCGTCATTCTGAGCTTGCAATTCACCGAGGACGGAGGTTTCCGTCCAGCTAGCTAGGGCTTAGATTCTGGGTAGGCAGGGACAGGCTAGGATAGGAAGGAGAAGACAACCAACAGCTCTTGTAAGAGCTAAATTCCAGGGAGAAGCTTGTCAGTGTAACGTGGCACTGACGGGCTCAATCGCCGCAACCCAGCTTTCCCAGGATCCTGAATGGAATACACTGTCAGTGTATTCCCGTATACCCGATATATACCCCGATACCCGTTCCAACGGTGTGCCCCCCCACCTTCACCCCAGAAATACCCTGCAAGTCCCCTAGCAATAGAATTGGGGCTATATACACCCACAATTTTTACTACTGGTATACAGTGCCATTGTCTGACTGGGAATTCAAAGAATATATTGGGAATACAAATACCCTCATTTCTTGCTACTGCCATATAGTGCCAGTTTCTGACTGGTAATTCAAAGAATATATTGGGGTTACGTGCACCCACAATTTTTACTACTGGTATACAGTGCCATTGTCTGACTGGGAATTCAAAGAGTATATTGGGAATACAAATACCCTCATTTCTTGCTACTGCCATATAGTGCCAGTTTCTGACTGGGAATTCAAAGAATATATTGGGGTTACGTGCACCCACAATTTTTACTACTGGTATACAGTGCCATTGTCTGACTGGGAATTCAAAGAATATATTGGGAATACAAATACCCTCATTTCTTGCTACTGCCATATAGTGCCAGTTTCTGACTGGGAATTCAAAGAATATATTGGGGTTACGTGCACCCACAATTTTTACTACTGGTATACAGTGCCATTGTCTGACTGGGAATTCAAAGAATATATTGGGGTTATAAATACCCTCATTTCTTGTTACTGCCATATAGTGCCAGTTTCTGACTGGTAATTCAAAGAATATATTGGGGTTACGTGCACCCACAATTTTTACTACTGGTATACAGTGCCATTGTCTGACTGGGAATTCAAAGAGTATATTGGGAATACAAATACCCTCATTTCTTGCTACTGCCATATAGTGCCAGTTTCTGACTGGGAATTCAAAGAATATATTGGGGTTACGTGCACCCACAATTTTTACTACTGGTATACAGTGCCATTGTCTGACTGGGAATTCAAAGAATATATTGGGGTTATAAATACCCTCATTTCTTGCTACTGCCATATAGTGCCAGTTTCTGACTGGTAATTCAAAGAATATATTGGGGTTACGTGCACCCACAATTTTTACTACTGGTATACAGTGCCATTGTCTGACTGGGAATTCAAAGAGTATATTGGGAATACAAATACCCTCATTTCTTGCTACTGCCATATAGTGCCAGTTTCTGACTGGTAATTCAAAGAATATATTGGGGTTACGTGCACCCACAATTTTTACTACTGGTATACAGTGCCATTGTCTGACTGGGAATTCAAAGAGTATATTGGGAATACAAATACCCTCATTTCTTGCTACTGCCATATAGTGCCAGTGTCTGACTGGGAATTCAAAGAATATATTGGGGTTACGTGCACCCACAATTTTTACTACTGGTATACAGTGCCATTGTCTGACTGGGAATTCAAAGAATATATTGGGGTTATAAATACCCTCATTTCTTGCTACTGCCATATAGTGCCAGTTTCTGACTGGTAATTCAAAGAATATATTGGGGTTACGTGCACCCACAATTTTTACTACTGGTATACAGTGCCATTGTCTGACTGGGAATTCAAAGAGTATATTGGGAATACAAATACCCTCATTTCTTGCTACTGCCATATAGTGCCAGTTTCTGACTGGGAATTCAAAGAATATATTGGGGTTACGTGCACCCACAATTTTTACTACTGGTATACAGTGCCATTGTCTGACTGGGAATTCAAAGAATATATTGGGGTTATAAATACCCTCATTTCTTGCTACTGCCATATAGTGCCAGTTTCTGACTGGTAATTCAAAGAATATATTGGGGTTACGTGCACCCACAATTTTTACTACTGGTATACAGTGCCATTGTCTGACTGGGAATTCAAAGAGTATATTGGGAATACAAATACCCTCATTTCTTGCTACTGCCATATAGTGCCAGTGTCTGACTGGGAATTCAAAGAATATATTGGGGTTACGTGCACCCACAATTTTTACTACTGGTATACAGTGCCATTGTCTGACTGGGAATTCAAAGAATATATTGGGGTTATAAATACCCTCATTTCTTGCTACTGCCATATAGTGCCAGTTTCTGACTGGTAATTCAAAGAATATATTGGGGTTACGTGCACCCACAATTTTTACTACTGGTATACAGTGCCATTGTCTGACTGGGAATTCAAAGAGTATATTGGGAATACAAATACCCTCATTTCTTGCTACTGCCATATAGTGCCAGTGTCTGACTGGGAATTCAAAGAATATATTGGGGTTACGTGCACCCACAATTTTTACTACTGGTATACAGTGCCAATTTCTAACTAGGAATTCAAAATGCGCAAGGCTCCCGGAAAGGGACGTGGACGAGGCCGTGGGCGAGGTCGGGGGAATGGTTCTGGGGAGCAAGGTAGCAGTGAAGCCACAGGGCGTCCCGTGCCTACTCCTGTGGGGCAGCAAGCATTGCGCCACTCCACAGTGCCAGGGTTGCTTGCCACATTAACTAAACTGCAGGGTACAAACCTTAGTAGGCCCGAGAACCAGGAACAGGTCTTGCAATGGCTGTCAGAGAACGCTTACAGCACATTGTCCAGCAGCCAGTCAGACTCTGCCTCCTCTCCTCCTATTACCCAACAGTCTTGTCTTCCTTCCTCCCAAAATTCCGAAGCGTTACAGAACAATAACCCAAACTGTCCCTGCTCCCCAGAGCTGTTCTCCGCTCCTTTCATTGTCCCTCAACCTGCCTCTCCACGTCACGATTCCACGAACCTAACAGAGGAGCATCTGTGTCCAGATGCTCAAACACTAGAGTCTCCTCCATCTCCGTTCGATTTGGTGGTGGATGACCAGCAACCCACCCTCATCGACGATGATGTGACGCAGTTGCCGTCAGGGCATCCAGTTGACTGGCGCATTGTGCGGGAGGAGGAGATGAGACAGGAGTTGGAAGAGGAAGTGGTGGATGATGAGGACACTGACCCGACCTGGACAGGGGGGATGTCAAGCGGGGAAAGTAGTGTGGATGTTGAGGCAGGTGCAGCACCAAAAAGGGTAGCTAGAGGCAGAGGCAGAGGTCAGCAGCTTAGGCGAAGCCAGGCCACACCCGGAATCTCCCAAGATGTTCCAGTTCGTACCCAGCCCCGAAAAACTCCCACCTCGAGGGCACGTTTCTCGAAGGTGTGGAGTTTTTTCAAGGAATGCGCCGAGGACAGATATAGTGTTGTCTGCACAATTTGCCTCTCGAAATTGATTAGGGGCTCTGAGAAGAGCAACCTGTCCACCACTTCAATGCGCCGTCATTTGGAATCCAAGCACTGGAATCAGTGGCAGGCAGCAACGGCAGGACAAAGGCCGCCTGCCGTTCACGCCACTGCCACTGCCTCTGCCTCTGCCTCTGCCACTGCCACTGCTGACTGTGCTGGCGATGCACTCCAGAGGACGAGCCAGGACACCACTTCATCTGCCTCCGCCACTTTGTTGACTTCTACCTCATCCTCCCCTGGTCCTGTCTTATCTCCTTCTCCTGCACCATCAAAGGCACCATCAGGCGTTTCTTTACAACAACCCACCATCTCTCAGACATTGGAGCGGCGGCAGAAATACACTGCTAACCACCCACACGCGCAAGCCTTGAACGCCAACATCGCTAAACTGCTGGCCCAGGAGATGTTGGCGTTCCGGCTTGTTGAAACTCCCGCCTTCCTGGACCTGATGGCAACTGCGGCACCTCGCTATGCCGTCCCTAGCCGTCACTACTTCTCCCGGTGTGCCGTCCCCGCCTTGCACCAGCACGTGTCACTCAACATCAGGCGGGCCCTTAGTTCCGCGCTTTGCACAAAGGTCCACTTGACCACCGACGCGTGGACAAGTGCATGCGGACAGGGACGCTACATTTCACTGACGGCACACTGGGTAAATGTAGTTGAGGCTGGGACTGCTTCCCAAACTGGCCCGGTGTACCTCGTCTCCCCGCCTAACATTCCTGGCAGGGACACGAGAAGAACACCCCCCTCCTCCTCCTCCTCTACCGCCTCCTCCTCCGCCACCGCCTCCTCCTCCGCCACCGCCTCCTCCTCCGCCACCGCCTCCTCCTCCGCTGTTAGATTGACCCCAGCTACGAGTTGGAAACGTTGCAGCACTGGCGTTGGTAGACGTCAGCAGGCTGTGCTGAAGCTGATCAGCTTGGGGGACAGACAGCACACTGCCTCCGAGGTGAGGGATGCCCTCCTCGATGAGACGGCAATATGGTTTGAGCCGCTGCACCTGGGCCCAGGCATGGTCGTTTGTGATAACGGCCGGAACCTGGTAGCAGCTCTGGAGCTTGCCGGACTCCAACATGTTCCATGCCTGGCCCACGTCTTCAACCTAGTGGTGCAACGTTTCCTAAAGAGCTACCCCAATGTTCCAGAGCTACTGGTGAAAGTGCGGCGCATGTGCGCCCACTTTCGCAAGTCGACAGTAGCCGCTGCTAGCTTAAAATCTCTCCAGCAACGCCTGCATGTGCCACAACACCGGCTTTTGTGCGACGTCCCCACACGCTGGAACTCAACGTTTCAGATGTTGAATAGAGTGGTTGAGCAGCAGAGACCTTTGATGGAATACCAGCTACAAAACCCTAGGGTGCCACAAAGTCAGCTGCCTCAGTTTCACATCCATGAGTGGCCATGGATGAGAGACCTTTGTGACATCCTACGGGTCTTTGAGGAGTCCACAAGGAGGGTGAGCTCTGAGGATGCGATGGTGAGCCTTACAATCCCGCTCTTGTGTGTTCTGAGAGAATCCCTGATTGACATCAGGGATAACTCAGATCACACAGAGGAGTTAGGGATAGCATCCGATCCGTCACAGCTGGAGAGTAGGTCCACACATCTGTCCGCTTCACTGCGTTTAATGGAGGAGGAGGAGGAGGAGGAGGAGGAGGAGGAAGAAGAGTTGTCCGATGATGTGATGGTGATACAGGAGGCTTCCGGGCAACTTCGAATCGTCCCATTGTTGCAGCGCGGATGGGTAGACATGGAGGATGAGGAGGAAATGGAGATTGAACTTTCCGGTGGGGCCAGAGGAGTCATGCCAACTAACACTGTGGCAGACATGGCTGAGTTCATGTTGGGGTGCTTTACAACCGACAAGCGTATTGTCAAAATCATGGAGGACAACCAGTACTGGATCTTTGCTATCCTTGACCCCCGGTATAAAAACAACATCTCGTCTTTTATTCCGGTAGAGGGGAGGGCCAATCGCATCAATGCTTGCCACAGGCAATTGGTGCAGAATATGATGGAGATGTTTCCAGCATGTGACAGTGGCGGCAGGGAGGGCAGTTCCTCCAGTAGGCAACCAAGTTCTCACCGGTCCACACAAACGAGGGGCACACTGTCTAAGGTCTGGGACACCTTGATGGCACCCCCTCGCCAAAGTGCCGCCACGGAGGGTCCTAGTGCCACCAGGCGTGAGAAGTATAGGCGCATGTTGCGGGAATACCTTTCCGACCACAGCCCTGTCCTCTCCGACCCCTCTGCGCCCTACACGTATTGGGTGTCGAAGTTGGACCTGTGGCTTGAACTTGCCCTATATGCCTTGGAGGTGCTGTCCTGTCCTGCCGCCAGCGTCCTATCTGAGAGGGTGTTCAGTGCAGCCGGTGGCATCATCACTGACAAGCGCACCCGTCTGTCAGCTGAGAGTGCCGACCGGCTCACTTTGATAAAAATGAACCACCACTGGATAGAGCCTTCATTTTTGTGCCCACCTGTGTAAAGCACCCCAACATGAAACTCCATGTCTGTACTCAACCTCTCCAATTCCTCCGCATCCTCATACTCATCCACCATAAGCGTTGCACAATTCTGCTAATACTAGGCTCCCTCCAACATGATTTCCCCCAACTCTGCTGGTTAGAGGCTCCCTCCACCCTGATTTCCACCAACTCTGCTGGTTAGAGGCTCCCTCCACCCTGCTTTCCCACAACTCTGCTGGTTAGAGGCTCCTTCCACCATGAATTTGCCCAAACTGGGCTGTTTAGAGGCTCCCTCCACCATGAATTGGTCCAAACTGGGCTGGTTAGAGGCTCCCTCCACCATTAATTGGTCCAAACTGGGCTGGTTAGAGGCTCCCTCCACCATGAATTTGCCCAAACTGGGCTGTTTAGAGGCTCCCTCCACCATGAATTTGCCCAAACTGGGCTGTTTAGAGGCTCCCTCCACCATGAATTGGTCCAAACTGGGTTTTTTAGAGGCTCCCTCCACCATGAATTGGTCCAAACTGGGGTGGTTAGAGGCTCCCTCCACCATTAATTGGTCCAAACTGGGCTGGTTAGAGGCTCCCTCCACCATGAATTGGTCCAAACTGGGCTGGTTAGAGGCTCCCTCCACCATGAATTGGTCCAAACTGGGGTGGTTAGAGGCTCCCTCCACCATTAATTGGTCCAAACTGGGCTGGTTAGAGGCTCCCTCCACCATTAATTGGTCCAAACTGGGCTGGTTAGAGGCTCCCTCCACCATGAATTTGCCCAAACTGGGCTGTTTAGAGGCTCCCTCCACCATTAATTGGTCCAAACTGGGCTGGTTAGAGGCTCCCTCCACAATTAATTGGTCCAAACTGGGCTAATTAGAGGCTCCCTCCACCATGAATTGGTCCAAACTGGGTTTTTTAGAGGCTCCCTCCACCATGAATTTGCCCAAACTGGGCTGTTTAGAGGCTCCCTCCACCATGAATAGGTCCAAACTGGGCTGGTTAGAGGCTCCCTCCACCATGAATTTCCCAAAACTTGGCTGTTTAGAGGCTCCCTCCACCATTAATTGGTCCAAACTGGGCTGGTTAGAGGCTCCCTCCACCATGAATTGGTCCAAACTGGGGTTTTTAGAGGCTCCCTCCACCATGAATTGGTCCAAACTTGGCTGTTTAGAGGCTCCCTCCACCATGAATTGGTCCAAACTGGGGTGGTTAGAGGCTCCCTCCACCATTAATTGGTCCAAACTGGGCTGGTTAGAGGCTCCCTCCACCATTAATTGGTCCAAACTGGGCTGGTTAGAGGCTCCCTCCACCATGAATTTGCCCAAACTGGGCTGTTTAGAGGCTCCCTCCACCATGAATTTGCCCAAACTGGGCTGGTTAGAGGCTCCCTCCACCATGAATTGGTCCAAACGGGTTTTTAGAGGCTCCCTTCACCATGAATTGGTCCAAACTTGGCTGTTTAGAGGCTCCCTCCACCATGAATTGGTCCAAACTGGGGTGGTTAGAGGCTCCCTCCACCATTAATTGGTCCAAACTGGGCTGGTTAGAGGCTCCCTCCACCATTAATTGGTCCAAACTGGGCTGGTTAGAGGCTCCCTCCACCATGAATTGGTCCAAACTGGGGTTTTTAGAGGCTCCCTCCACCATGAATTGGTCCAAACTTGGCTGTTTAGAGGCTCCCTCCACCATTAATTGGTCCAAACTGGGCTGTTTAGAGGCTCCCTCCACCATGAATTGGTCCAAACTGGGCTGGTTAGAGGCTCCCTCCACCATGAATTTCCCAAAACTTGGCTGTTTAGAGGCTCCCTCCACCATTAATTGGTCCAAACTGGGCTGGTTAGAGGCTCCCTCCACCATGAATTGGTCCAAACTGGGCTGGTTAGAGGCTCCCTCCACCATTAATTGGTCCAAACTGGGCTGGTTAGAGGCTCCCTCCACCATGAATTTGCCCAAACTGGGCTGGTTAGAGGCTCCCTCCACCATGAATTGGTCCAAACTGGGTTTTTTAGAGGCTCCCTCCACCATGAATTTGCCCAAACTGGGCTGGTTAGAGGCTCCCTCCACCATGAATTGGTCCAAACTGGGCTGGTTAGAGGCTCCCTCCACCATGAATTTGCCCAAACTGGGCTGTTTAGAGGCTCCCTCCACCATTAATTGGTCCAAACTGGGCTGGTTAGAGGCTCCCTCCACCATGAATTTGCCCAAACTGGGCTGTTTAGAGGCTCCCTCCACCATGAATTGGTCCAAACTGGGTTTTTTAGAGGCTCCCTCCACCATGAATTGGTCCAAACTGGGCTGGTTAGAGGCTCCCTCCACCATGAATTTCCCAAAACTTGGCTGTTTAGAGGCTCCCTCCACCATGAATTGGTCCAAACTGGGCTGGTTAGAGGCTCCCTCCACCATGAATTTCCCAAAACTTGGCTGTTTAGAGGCTCCCTCCACCATGAATTGGTCCAAACTGGGCTGGTTAGAGGCTCCCTCCACCATTAATTGGTCCAAACTGGGCTGGTTAGAGGCTCCCTCCACCATGAATTGGTCCAAACTGGGTTTTTTAGAGGCTCCCTCCACCATGAATTTGCCCAAACTGGGCTGTTTAGAGGCTCCCTCCACCATGAATTGGTTCAAACTGGGCTGGTTAGAGGCTCCCTCCACCATTAATTGGTCCAAACTGGGCTGGTTAGAGGCTCCCTCCACCATTAATTGGTCCAAACTGGGCTGGTTAGAGGCTCCCTCCACCATGAATTTGCCCAAACTGGGCTGGTTAGAGGCTCCCTCCACCATGAATTGGTCCAAACTGGGTTTTTTAGAGGCTCCCTCCACCATGAATTTGCCCAAACTGGGCTGGTTAGAGGCTCCCTCCACCATGAATTGGTCCAAACTGGGGTTTTTAGAGGCTCCCTCCACCATGAATTTGCCCAAACTGGGGTGTTTAGAGGCTCCCTCCACCATGAATTTGCCCAAACTCTGCTGGTTAGAGGCTCAATCCACCCTGATTTTCAAAACAAATGTTGGTGCCAACCTCAACTTACTACAAGGGCCAAATTCACTGCTGGTGACAAGCTCTCCTCACTGCAAGTGCCAAATACACATGTTTCAAGGTGTTTTCCTACTGTCAGAGAGGTGGTATTGAGTGTGTAAAGTGTGTAGTTGTTAGGCTGTGATGTTGGGGTAATAGAGGGTCTTTGGTGTGTTAGATGCCCCCAGACATGCTTCCCCTGCTGTCCCAGTGTCATTCCAGAGGTGTTGGCATCATTTCCTGGGGTGTCATAGTGGACTTGGTGACCCTCCAGACACGGATTTGGGTTTCCCCCTTAACGAGTATCTGTTCCCCATAGACTATAATGGGGTTCGAAACCCGTTCGAACACACGAACATTGAGCGGCTGTTCGAATCGAATTTCGAACCTCGAACATTTTAGTGTTCGCTCATCTCTAGTCTCTGGGTAAGTAAAAATGGCACAGATAACACACAGATTGGTATCCGTGTGTCATACATGGTTTTTACTGACCCATATAATCAAATGTACTCACACAGCTGCAATTACAAACAGGTATAGGACCTGCTCCATAATTTGTGGCTCTTCAAATCGCCCTGGACTCAAAGCTGTGTGTATTGGCCAACTGAAATATATAGATCCTTACTTTTATCTGCAATTGTGGATACAAAATAGGTCTGTGTGCAGCAGGCCTTAGGCTAAGAACCGCAACGTTTTCACAACATGTGGCCTCATACTTAGCCCCCCTGCAGACAATCGTGTGTTAGGTTAGTGAGGTACCGCAATTTTGTGGCTCTGCTTCCATGGCTCCTATTCATTGAATGAAAGGGCCGTGGAAGCACAGCCAGTTCATGAGTGACAGACAGGTGACATCTGCGTGTCGCCCATGCGTCAACCCATGCATCACTAACAGCAGCCAGTTAATACAGTCGCGTACAATTGAGTTAATACTCAAATACTCCACATTAACCTGTCAGGATGATTTAGCCACTAAATCATCATCAGTATCTCCAGCATAACTCATATCTTCTCCTCCATTTTTTTTTTTCTCACAAGAAACATTGAGGAGAGAGGAAAGAGGAGGCAAAGTAAATTTTGGGCTGTTCATCAAGGGGAATCACTTATCCAGATCACACTGGTACATGGCAACAACAAAAACAGAGGGTTCAGGCCCATCATTCTTTATATGTAACTTAGATTTTTGCTATGAAGCGGTCTACATCCCACCTTGTCCCATACGCTGCAATGGACTGCCTCTTCAACTCTTTAACCCTTAAGTACTATCATGGTGTCTATCATAATGATATGTCTATGGTAGTGGTGTATGATAGACACCTTGATAGTACTTTTAGGGTTAAACACCTAAGCACTATGAAGATGGAGCCAGCACTCACACATTATAAAAACCACACTGGTGAAGATATGATATGTCCTGTAAGGTACTGATGATGGTTTTTGTGGCTAAATCATTAAAGGGGGTATTCCAGTTACCCCCTATACAAAGGCATCACTTCTTACTTGGCTATATCAATAAAACTGAAAATTGAACTGCTACACTGAAATCACCTTACAATCATGTTACAGGAGATAAAAAAGATGGATGATTTCTTTAAAAAAAACAACATTGGCAATTGTGTCTAAGGCGCCTAAATCTTGTACTGTGGTTCAGCCTTATCCCAGTGAATGTGACTAAACAGCCAGTGGGTAAATTTACTATTGTAGTTACAACTGGACACTGGCATAAACATGCATCTACATTTTTATTTTTTTTTTACTTGCTACGGGGTGTGAACTCACAGAAAACGGTGCATGGCAATTTTAAAAATGTGTAAATTGGGTAAAAAAAAAACAAAAAAACAACTGTCTCAGAGAAAGCCAAGTAAAAGGTAATATAAACAGTGATGTAACTAACGTCTTGAGGGCCCCGGTGCAGTCTTTTGTTCAGGGCCCCCTACCTCATCCCTACAGCAAATTTGTGATGGTTATGGGTGCCAAGGAGTTTAATCAACCTTTAGTGTGGTCAGGGTAAGCTGTGGGTCTCCTTGGCTTATGTGCCAGATGGAAGCTGCGATCGCAATACTGATGCCAGTGCTTATGGGCCTCCTAAGGCTTCTGGGCCCCGTTGAGACTGCACCCCCAGCACCCACTCTATTTACACCCCTAGATATACTTAGAACAGACAGTGTAAAGATATGCCAAATTTATAATCCAGCATCAGTCACTGTATTAAACAGCCTGTCTAAATTTGCAGTAGCTATTAGTAAATCTAGGCATGTGACTGTGGAATGGAACAGTTTCTGGATTAAGTTTTTCTAATTCTTTTCAAACCTTTTCAAACTCACAATAAAATGCCCCTTGGCACATAAATGTTATATATTTTTTTTTCTATAGATGGACAGGATAGACAAATGTAGATTGTACTGACACTGTATAACAGCTAAAACCTTATTCGCACATCAGTGTTTCAGTCATTGTTTTGCACCATGATTGTAAACCAAAACCAGAAGTGAGTGGAAAAGAACTGAACAGGTTAAAATCCTTCTATGATAGTAGTCTCCAATCCTGCTTTTCGCTTAAAAACACTGGTGCAAAAAAATGACAAGTGAATACCAGTCCTCTGAAGCATATGGTCACCATTGTGTTATAAAGCACATTAGAGTGATAAACAACATACTTATGTTTATCACTATTCTGGATTTGCAAAAAAAGAACTTTGAAGTTTTATGCAAATTAGGCAGCTGGTGCACTGATGGTGGGCCTTTAACTCCCTGGAGCACTGATCTTTCCATTCAAACCCATACTTATTCCATACCCATATCTTCTGCATGCAATATCCTATGTAGTGGAAGTTGATTCTCCCTCTGCTAGAACATCAGCCATCCTACTTGAGCAGCAAGAGCAGTGCTCTCACAGCAGAAGGACCACCCCCAGTGCACCAATTGTCTCATTTGCATATCTCTTCAAAGTTGCTTTTCTCAAAATCTTTAAAAAGTGATATCCACGACAAAAGTATGTGCTCTGTAATAAAGTGGTAGCCATTGAAAATGCTTGTGGAAGGTCACGCCAAAGTACTACATTACAATAGTTTAAGGTGTCCATTTGGTTTTCATTATGGTATCCATTATTCTGGTACAGGAGAAAATAAGGGACTAAAACATACATTTTATGCCAATACAATAATAAAATGGCTTCAGCCAAAATAAAAAGAGAGTTTGCGGCAACCACAAGGCCCTGCAGGACAACAGAATAAACTGGCAAGAAATTGCACACAGTAATAGATCAACCTGGAGGCCACATTAAGCAAGTTCCCTATAATATTGAATGGTCTTACCACATGTCTGGTTTTTCCCTGTAGGGTCTTCCAGAGTGTGTTTGCTTCCAGCGTAAAGGACAGGAGCAGGTACGACACCAAGGGGGTACTCTACCACATAGGTGGGAGTCACAGGCCATTGAACTGACCCTGTAAGTCCTTTAGTCATCTGGCCCTTGAACACCCATAAATTGCTCCCACGCTAACAAAGACACTACCCAAGCTTACCCTAAAACAAATTAACCCTATCTTGCTGTATCCAGTATTCTAGCTGCCTAAATAGTACAGTATGATGTGCTACTCTGATGTAATTTGCAACATAGGTTCTTAATGGGATGCAGATGTGAACTTAGCATAACAGTTATAAAACCGTGTGTCATTTATCAAGTGAGATTTAGATGGTAAAACTAACTTTCTAAACCACCCACAACATATTTGACAAAGATTAGGGTGCATACACATGCTGCAGTTGGGCACAATTAAAATATTATCAGAATGCATGTAGTTTTGATGGGGGGATTGGTGCAGTTTCTAAATTTTACAGGTGAAAACCATTTATTTAATATGCTTCACATGTAAAATCAAAAGCTGCATCAAAATTACATTCATTTTTTTATGCAGTTTTAACTGAACCCAACTGTACTACGGAAATGCACTTTGCTTCAAGAAAAACTTCATTCTGTTCACCATAAGGGGTTAAAATACTTTTCCCAGTAGGTTTCTAGGGCTATTCATACCCCCAACTTAGATGTTAACCATTTTGTCCAGAAGCCCATTGTTTATCGTACTGTTCCTAAAATAACAAGGACAACCAAATTATCAGCAACTATACAATTCTGAAGTGGACTTCTTTTTTCCCCAAACAAAAGGAACATGGACTTCTCAACTTGTGCTCTTGTTTCCCAAGTGTTTGCCCAATAGTTTCTGTAGACTCCTGCCACTCCTAACAAAGGGATGGAAGCCTCTTTATTAAACACAGAATGTCTGTCTTACTTGTACTTCACAGAGATACAAAGCTGGAGCTTTCCATGAATGTGTCAATCAATACTGCTGAGCAAGACTTGTGACACAGCTTATAGGACTTGGGTGTTTGCTTGGATTCATTGGTAAATATAGAGCAGCAGTGCCAAGGGGCTTAAGCAAACAGACGCTTATTTCACCCACCAAAGCATCTAGTAAGAGGTAAAAACCCTGGAACCAGCACAAAATATGCATTTTAACCATGTACTGTATGCCCTACACGTTCATCTCCAACAATACAGCAGCTTCCCTAGACTCTCATAAAACAAACTACAACTTTTGTCAGGTACCAACTTGAAAAGGTTAAAAGAAAGGGCGACCGTCTGCTTTCCGATTTTGTGTTAATTCAATACATAGCCAAGACATCCTTTTGATGTAAATACATAAAACCACATAATGCAATAATGTACATATTAACAAAGGTATTAGAACACAGTATATAGAAGAAAGTGGAGGCCTTAGTCTTCAATACGTTATACTTTACTCATCTTATCCACATTATTCCCCTAATATTTCTAATGAAGTTGTATGTTCTTCAGAAGATACATATTTTCACTTGACGCTTCATTATATAAACCAGAAATATCAATGATTAAAAGGATCTTCCAAAAAAATCCCTACTTGATATTGCAGCAGGAGTGTGATACAAATATGGACCCCCTCACCTTAAAGGGAGTCTGTCACCAGTGTGAAGCATACTAAACCTCCAATGCAGCTTACATTCAGGTGACCCTGACTTATGCCTTTTTCCTCTTGAAGATTTATGTCTGCGGTGCCAAGATTGGAGCAACAGAGCTCATTTGCAAACTGCTATGCCCACACTGCGTCAATAAAATTATGGCAAGAGGTTTCAGCAAAAAAAAAAACCTTATTTCTTAAGCAAATTACCTTAGCTAATCAAGTGGGAGGGACTGGATACCAGTTTACGGAAGAGTGACTGATATTGAACAGCCAATGCAATATCAACTGAGTGTGGATCCAGTCACTAGTTCTCCCTGCTCCCAATACATGCATGTCTGATACCAGAGCTTCACTGTGCACAGCTAAGGCACCGCGAACTAGTGTGCACTGACAGGATTTCAGAAGATGCATCAAGACGTAGAGGTGTGATTACAGCGATGGCGGTGTGACCTTGTGCCACACTCCTTTATGGGTATACTCACAGTGATCCCTATATGGCACAGGACCCATGCTAGGTAATCAGGACAATGAAGGTTAGATTGTAACAACTATGTGACTAAAAAGTCAGAATACCCGCCCACATGACTAGATGAATTAATTTGCAAAACAAATAAAAAAAAAAAAGCATATTTCTGGGGGAATCAGCCAGAATAGCCATTTCCAGAGGCCGAATTTAGACATTACCGATTAGTTGCAGATTTCACCTTTTGTAACATCTCTGAATTTACTCAGCACAGTAGGAGGTAGTGTCATTTCAGCAAATAAATCTTCTCAGAATGAAATGTTCTATAATTTTCCAATATATAAACTCCTTGAAAGCTCCTAAAGCAGTATGCTGCAATGCTTCGTTCCAGATGAAAATGCAGGTGAACAGGTCGCTACAAAACATAACTTTAACCAGTTGTGCATTGAGGGTTACTAATGCTTGACAGCTAGCAGAGATCTTGAAAACTGTAAGGGTAAGTTCATACGGGGTTTTCGTACTGGATTTTGACACAGAATCTGCCTCCAAAAAACGCCTCCCATTGACTTCAATGGGAGCTGTTCACTTCTTTTTTCCACTAGCGTTTTATGCCGCTTGCGGAAAAAAGAAGCGAGCTGGCCTTTCTTGCTGCGGATTCCCTGGCGCGACACTCCCTCTCAACTAGGACCATTCAGTTGGGCTTAATCCAGAGTGGAATGCCACGAATGGAAGCACTGGCATCGAGTTGCGGCTAGCCGTGTTTTGGACAGGATTTTGAGGTGACCTCCGCGTCAACATCTGGTCCAAAAAACCCTGTGTGAAATTACCCTTAGGAATTGCTATAGAATGCATATTTGAAAACTATACACTTCATTATACAAAATATAACCTTTATTTTTAAAGAATCCTGCACTACACTGGACAAAGAACGCATGCTTTGCTTACTTTGCTATATGAATTGTAAACCTCAGTTTGTCTTGCTGAAACATGATATGAAAAAAAAAAATTGTTCAAGTTTCTTTTTTGTGGTTTCTAAGAGAAGTGTCAGTCGAAAATGTGGATTGTGAGCAATAATCTGATTTACATCAGATTAAAAGAAGGAAGTAAGAATGCATGGCTGCATGAAACAAACAGTTCATTTAAGGCCAATTACAGGAGAACTTCTGACTAAAATATCTCATATTATATATACAATGTATGCAAAAACTAAAGGATACTTTTCATACAGTTCATGAACTGAGTACAGACTACTGCAGATTAATATTGTGGATTCAAAGGGGTTGCCTTGGCAGCCATGAGGCCGGGCCACAGACTCCTGACTACCTATGCAAAGTTCCAATAGGAACTACTGTGCGATGTTCTGCAGTACTGCAGGACATTGCGCTGGAGATCTGAGATGAAGCTTCAAGTTCTCTCGTGGAACATTTAAAAAGTAAAAAAAAAAAAAAACATAGTAAAAACAAAAAAAACCCACACCACCTTTATATTTAAAAAAAATATATAATGTAAACAAACATGTTGTTAGGTATCCCCATGTGCGTATAAGTCCCCACCATCCAAAAATAGCATTAATTATCCTGTATGGTGAACGTGCTAAAAGAAAAAGATATGCTGCAATGCAAAAAATTAACATATTTTGTCACCTTGCAGAAAGTGAAACATTGGTACCAATAAAAAGTACGACTTGCCCTGCAAATAAAGAGCCCTAACATAGCTCTATCAACAGTACAATAAAAAAGCGTTTTTCAAACGTGGTAAAACCTAATAAAAGCGAATATAAATATGTTATTTCCATTATCATAATGACCCGCCAGACAAAGCTGCCATGTCATTTTTAATGCAGAGTGAATACCGTAAAAACAAAATGCAAAAAATTATGATAGAATTGTTATTTCACATGGACCCACAAAAAACATTACTAAAAGATAATCAAAACATTGTATGTACCTCAACATGGTGGCAAATGAAAGTATAACTCGTCACGCAAAGAATAAGCCCTCACATAGGTATATGGACAGAAAAATTAGAAAAAAAAAGTTATGGATTTTGGAAGATGGGGAGGGAAAATAAGAAAAAAGTCGCCAAGCATTAACATACAAACTACCCTGCGTCATTAAAGGTAATGTGTGGCCAGAATTTTTTAAATCCAGATTTAGTTGAAACATATTTTTAAAGAATTTGTGGTGAATTTTTAAAACCTTTTCTATTAAAAAGGTCCTATAAATCTTGCAGTTCTGATCTCACCACTAAGCCAAATGATATGTCAAGACTTCCTGTTTTCTGTAGATTTCTTTGCAGCAGTCACTTCACTTATCAGCACACTGATGATCAAAGTTATTATGTATATGCAGATAAGACACAGAATCCAGCAGTCACAATTGGCAGTTTCACTGCTTATCTACTCTCTGTGGAATAATCTCTGCACATGTCACAGCACATGCCTAGAAAACGATCCCGAAGAAGTCATTAGAGTTTGCTCCATACCACTGTGTCTATGGCCCAAGGTCCATCTCAAGGAGACAGGATGTCACAAACTATTTTAGGCTTTAGTGGTAAGAGTTAGAATAGCAAAATGTTTAGGATGTTTTGAAATATAGAGACCAGTGAAAATTAAAATGCATCAGAAAAAATTCTTGAATATAAAAACTTGATTTAAACTATAGATCATTTCCTGACATTCCCTTTTAAGGTGTCAAAGCCAATAATGGATCAAAACAAAAGGGAATATGAAAAAGGAATGGTTACTTTTCTTTACTACAGGATACACTTTTGCCTTAAAGGGATCCTATCATCAAAACACATTACTTTGTGACTAAAACATAGGAATAGCCTTAAGAAAGGCTATTCTTCTCCTAACTTTAGAAGTCTTCTCCGTGCCGCCGTTCGTTAGAAATCCCGGTTTTCGTCGGTATTTAAATGAGTTCTCTCGCAGCACTGGGAGTGGGCCACAGCGCTCTTGGGGCATCACCAATGCTGCGAGAGAACTGCTGGGGGTCAAACTTGTAGGCCTCGGGCAGAGCCGACTTCACATGCCCATAGGCCACAAGAAAATGGCCGCTTACTTACTGCATAAGCGGCCATCTTTCTTGTGGTCGCAGGCATGCGCAGTCGGCTCTGCCCGAGGCCTACAGGTTTGACTCCCGGCGCCGGAAAAAGACGCATGAAGAGGTCGTTCCTGAAGAAGATGGAAGCAGCCTTGGAGAGTTCTCTCGCAGCATTGATGATGCCCGAAGAGCTGTTTGAGTGCTGGGGCCCGCCCCCAGTGCAGCAAGAGAACTCATTAGCATACCAACAAAAAAACGGGATTTCTACCGAATGGCAGCGTGGAGAAGACATGTAAAGGTAGGAGAAGAATAGCCTTTCTTAAGGCTATTCTTACGTGGTAGGCAGAAAAAATACAATTTTAATGATAGAATCCCTTCAAAGAGGACCTTTCATGTCATTGGGCACATGTGGTTTTATCGCTGGAAAGACAACAGTGCGCTGAATTCAGTGCACCGTTGTCTTTCCCGCTATGTACTTCGGGAGAAGAGATATTGATGCCATTACCAATAGCTCTTCACTGTCAGAAGGGCGTTCCTGACAGTCTAGCTGGGAATGCCCCTCCTGACATTACTGCCTGTAGCGCTATACTGTGAGGGGGCGTTCCTTACCACTCGGTGATAACGTTGAGCTGTGAGTTGAGCATGGCCGGGCGGTAAGGAACACCCCCTCTGACTACAGAGTTACAGACAGTACTGTCAGGAGGGGCATTCCAAGTTAGACTGTCAGGAACGCCCTTCTGACGGTGAAGAGCTATCGGTAATTGCACAGATATCTCTTCCCCTGGAGCACATAACGGTTAGACAGACAGTGCTAGCTACATACTAAGGCTGGGATCACATCTGTGCCTGAGTCCATCTCAAATATCGCCAAAAATCGGTGAAGAGAAAAGTTCTGCAGGGAGGACTTTTATCTCAAACACTGAGTTTTAATATGGTGGACACTCAGAGGACCCCATTATAGTCAATGGGGTCCGCGGATGTGTGTGTGTAACCACTGTTTTAGTACTCCGGCTTTCCTTCGTTCAGGTTCCCTGGTGGACCCAAATGATGGAGACCATGGAGCTAGTGTGAACTTGGTGTAATTGGTAATTTTGACTAAGGTTTTCCTTCTCGTATAATTTCATAAATACTGGACATATCTGGGCATTATGACCACTGATCAGATATATAACAAAAAATAAAATAAAACAAAATCGCAAAACCTAACAATTTATTTACAGATTACAAGTAAGGAACATATGGTGGTAAATTACTGTGATCTCAAATAATCCTAGCTTTTCTGGCAAAGTTTATTTACAGACAATTTATAATATTCTGGAAAGTAATCTCATTTTATTCACAGGCTGTAAATTGATAAGATGCATCCAAAACAGTAGTATAAAAATGCATTCCAGCTATACTACTCAAATATCCTCTTTAGTCTAATTTTTTTTCAGTACACATTTGCTTTTCAGTTCCTCAAGCTGCAGCGTCTTTTCTTTTCTCTAAACATTGCCTTGGCTTACATCCTAGCTTTGAAAAATCCAATTAGGTAATAACCTCATTACGCCAAATATTAAGCTAGGTTTTCATGTTTTTTTCCTCCCTAAATGCTGTCATATGTCCTACGCTAATGCCTGAAAAATACGTTTCAAAATAATTAAGGCTGCAGCGCAAGTGAATATAAATCCCGGAATCTGATATATTTCAATATGGTTATAGCAGCATCCAGCAGTATTTTATCCACCCTGTACTTCAGATTTATAGCAGGCATATACCCACAGGAATATGCGCAACAAAACTTTACCATTGCAAATACATGCAGGATATTTCAGTGCTTTTCATGTAGACAGACTACAATTTAGAATTTGGAAACAAATTAGATTTTCTTTTTTCCGACATGTTTAAAAGTAGCAAACTCCCAATTTGGATTAAAGGTGTTTTCCCATCCAGTGTGTCAGCACTGCCTGGAGCAGATCAGATAATATGCAAATGCATGTACAGAATGGACTGAGGGCTAGCTGAGTGTTTACACAGAGAGATAACAGACCTGGAACCTGAGATAAGCTGCTGCAAAAGCAGTTTAATATAGTATGTGAACATAAATTCACAACAGTCAGTATGTCTTTGGAATGTGGGAGGAAACCCATGCAAACATGGAGAGAACATAAAACTCTTGGCAGATGTTGTCCTTGGCAGGATTCGAACCCAGGACTCCAGTGCTGCAAGGCTGCAGTGCTAACCACTGAGCCACCACCCTGCCTAAAATCTCAATTTTTTCTATGCCTCCATTATTTAGATATGGCCCTCAATAATTACCGGCCGCTATATACAAATCCAGAGTTAATCCTCAACTAGGCAGCAACCTAAGTTCTCCTTCAATAGGTAGAGTCTCCATCAGAGGTCTGACAGTGCCCATTCAATGCACAGCAGCATTAGAGTGCCATGTTATCTAACAATCTCCACTTCTTCCAGCAAGTATGAACTTGCAAGTTCACAGCATGCTGACATTGCTGTATTGAATGGGCAGAGGATGTAGGATCAGACGATGGAGACTCTGCCCCCCTGGGAGAGGAACCTAGGTTGCCGCCCAGTTAGGGATTAACTCTGTATTTGCATACAGTGCTCCCATATTAATACGACCATATCTAGATAACGAAAACATAAAACGAAATGGATAAACTGGACAGACAACATTTCAACAAGGGATTACTCTTACAAAATCAAGATAAGAGTTAGAAAACTTAGCCATACCTTTAAAGAAACTGTATTAAGATCAGTTACAACACTGAACATGAAAGAACACAAAGAAATTTAGGTTTACAATATAAAACTTTTCTCCAGATAAAAGTAAATATAAAAAAAAAAAAAAAATTAACAGTGTATGCCAACTTTTGAGCTGGATTGTAGCACAGAGCTGAATTCAGCTGGTGTCCAGGAACTTGGAATTTTGAGGTATCATTAGGAAAGACCATAAATATCTAATTGGTTGGGGGGGGGGGGTAATGGGCACTAAGCTGCAGCACTACCCTGTTTCCCCAAAAATAAGACAGTTTCTTATAATTATCTAACGAAATATATGACCTTTCTTATTTTCGGGGGATGTCTTACGCAGCGGCTGGAGCGGGGAACGATCGGCAGTCATGCTGATGCTTCCTTAGCGGAGCGCCAGCATGACTGCCGGTTGTATGTGATCCAGAAGGTGAAGGGGGGGGGGGGTCTTATTTTCGGGAAAAACAGGGTAGCACCTGGCCACTACATTGGGCACAAAGCCAAAAGCTTCTAGCCGTGTGTGTGTATAGTACTGGCGTCAGAAGCTAGGTCTCAGCATCCCACCAATTACGTATTCATGGGCTATGCAAAGGAGCGAATTCAACTTGAAGGATTAGTATTCGGTCCTTCTTACATATTTCCTATTCCTATTGAGTCAATTTCTGGCTGTACCTAAAAAAAAAAAAACTATCAAAACCTTGCACAAAAAAAAAAAATAGGACTTAAAAAAACTATGCTGTGTGAAAAACCACTCTAAGGGTGCCTTCACACAGAGTAACACTCCACGCATTTTGATCCGCGCAAATTAACGTGCACAAAATAACACGCGTTATACGAACAAAGAAAAAAGCCATTGAACTCAATGGCTTACTACATTTTATACGTGTATTTTTACCCGTGTAATTTGTAGCAAAATGCGCAGAGCGTTACTCCGTGTAAAGGCATCCTAAGGCAAAGGCCTTATGTTGCAGAAAAGCTGCTATTTTGTTGCAGATTTTGCTTCTGTATTTTTCAGTCAAAATCTGGAATGAAATTAACCCCTTCTTTCTCCAGACAATTTTCAATTTTGACTCCCTGCCTTCTGCCCCACAACTTTGTTACTTTTCTGTTTACTGAGTCATAAGAAGGCTTAATGTTTGCATGGTAAATTGTACTTTGTATTGGTGCCATTTAATATTTCATATGATGTACTGGAAATCTGGAAAAATTCAGAATGGGGTGGAATTGGAGAAAAACAATAGCATTAGCCAAGATGCAGCGCTACAGATGGAAATATGAAAGAATGTAATCATTTTATATTATATTCTGTGGTGGATGGGCAACCAGTGCAGTGATTGACACAAAGTAGATGCATTTGTGCATCAGTTTGACAGAAAGAGGAATACTCCCTTGCCACTTTCTACCACTAACTGTCTTCTCCATTTTGTCAATTTCCTTAAATTTGTATCCTCTGCTATCCAAACATCTCATTCCCAACTCCAATACTTTTTTCACGCTGCACTTCTCAATTCCAGATTAACATCTGATTAGTACCCAACTACAGTAGCATCAACCACGCCCTAGAGTCACATCTGTTTAGGCAGGCTTATCACATTGTTCTACACCTCTGCACACTAAGGGCTCGTTCACATCTGCACCCGGGGTCTCTGCTTTCAGGCTTCCGTTTCCTGCCCGAAACTAGGCAGGAAACGGAGACCTGCAGGCATTTTCCAAACCCATTCATTTGAATGGGTTTGAAAAGTGTCCGGCCGTGAGTGTTTTATGCTCACCGCGGTGAACCCGGTTTTTTTTAACCGGGCACAGAGTCAGACATGCAGTACTCTGTGTCCAGTTTTAAAAAAAACGTTTCGCCGCGGAGAGCATAAAATGCTCACTGGTGCTCACGGCTGGACTCGGCATGACAGGTTTCCGTCTTCTGCCGGCAGAAGACGGAAACTGAAAGCGGAGACCCGAACGCTGGTGTGAACCCAGCGTAAGCTAAAATTTCTTATCCTAAGCTATCCCTCTTACTTTATTCCTCAGAACCTAACACCACCATATAGAAGTTACTCTGGATGGTGAATGGCTAATACAGCTGCAATTATGAGAATATCTACTAGTGGATGGCTGGGCCATTGTACCAAATAAGCCCTCGTACCTCGTGTCCTCATATTTCCTCATAGATTTTTATGGACTGACCAGGAAATTATGGACAGTTGGAAATTCTGTGTGGGAAGGGGAGAGTGGCATTACATGACAGCCGTTCAAATGAAATATATAGTCCATATAGTACTGAAATGCAAAAAGAATTTGTGTTTATGTGAGCCAAGCTATGGAAGTAGATTATTAATTATTATTAGTTAAATGCTTATGGCAAAGATGTGTCTAAAATGTTTATTTAAAAATGTGTAATATGTGATGCAACTTGTTTGCTGCGGCAGCTAAAATATCTCATAAACAAAGCCAGAATTCTTGCAGAGCCATAAGAGCAGACCTGTTTTGAAATGGATCTCAATGACATTTAAAAGAACACTAAAACAGACCAAATGCACAAAATTTTATTTTGACCTTTTTTCCCTCATATTACAGTTGATTGCTGATTCTCCAACTGCTGAAACCCCCAGTGATCACAAGATAAAGGGTCCTCAAATCCCCTCTGTTAATAAAGTGTTAGAATGCACGTCTGACCAAATCTTCACTCACTATGAAACTCACAAAAACAGCAGCACTCATAACATTCTCAGCCTATAGAAGTTAAGAAAGACTACCAGTTTATTCACACAGGGTCGCGAAAACTCTGTGATGATCATTGAAGGTTCCCCATAAGGCCGAGACCCCACGTTGTGGAAACGCAGCTTTTTATTATTGTAGGTTTTGCTGCATTTTTTGGAGCCAAAGCCAGGAGTGGATTGAGCAGAAGGTAGAAGTATAAGAGATTCCTATATACAGTAGTTTCCATTCCTTTTGTAGCCTTTCCTAAAATTGGCTCAGAAAACTACAGCAAAATCAGCAACAAAGAAGTTGCGTTTTCACAACGTGAGGCCTCAGCCTAAATTGGTATTTCTACAAGACCAAGAATAAACAGATAATCCGGCAGACAACGTTTGATTACTTTTTTTTTAACAAATGGACATTAGTAGTAGTGTGAACAGCCATGACAAAAGGCTGAATCTTGTTCTCATAGCACCAGATTTTGCAGGTTAATTAATGTACCGCATAACAACCATATCTACCATATCCATATATTTTTCTCCTTCCGCTTTTGCTGTTGTATTTGAAGAAAACATGAAGTGACACCTACTAAAAGCTATATTGAAAACACCAAGGTCATAAGTTAATGGGCATGACTATATAGGGCCCCTTTAATTTATTTAGTAACACTGAGGCACCATTTAGCTGACTAACATAATGTTCTATAAAAGTGGCGCCTCTCTTTGATCTGGTAACTCCAGATGTGAACACATCCTATAGAACGTTAAAAAACAATAAAGATCATTGAAATTACCATAGCTAATGCGACAGCCCTGCATGCTAAGGAAAGTTCCTTCCATTTATGAGATTTGCCTAGAGGCAGATTTTTTCTCACTAATAGAAACCTTTGTGTGGTTAAAAGAGAAATACTAAAAGCAGATTTATAAAAGGGAAAAATTAACGTGATTACAGTAATATCACCTTTGTGGCCCCCCACTACAACAAAAAGTATCAGTTACTCCATAGTTTCCACTGCCTAATACAAGGCTGAATTATTAGTTATCACAGTCAGCAATGCAAAAACATAACAAATGCAATGTTTTCAGTACTTTTCCATAAAATTGGTTTTTTTTTTGTTCTTTTGGGGGTTTTTTTTTAAGACACGGCATGTTCTAGTTAAAGGTTTTCTTTCGGCTTGCCACGATCAGACGATCAGATAATATTTAAAGGGATCCTATCATTAAAACTATTTTTTTGTCTGCCTAACACAAAGGAATAGCCTTAAGAAAGGCTACTCTTCTCCGCCCCACTATTTGTATATATAATCTGGTTTTCGTCGGTATGCAAATGAATTCTCTTGCAGCACGGGGGCGGGTCCCAGGGCTCAAACAGCACTGGGGGCGCCCTCAATACTACGAGAGAACTCTCCAGCGCCGCCTCCATCTTCTTCAGGAACGTTGTCTTCTTCGTGTCTTCTTCCGGTGGAGGCTTCAAACTTCTAGGCCTCGAGCAGCCGACTGCGCATTCCTGCCTTACAATACCGTGTAAGCGGCCATTTTCTTGTGCCTGCGGGCATGTGCAGTCGGCTTTGCCCTAGGCCAGAGGCCTAGAAGTTTGAAGCCTCTGCTGGAAGAAGACCCATTCCTGAAGAAGATGGAGGCGGTGCTGGAAAGTTCTCTCGAAGCATTGGGGACGCCCCCAAGTGCTGTTTGAGCACTGGGGCCCGCCCCTCAGTGCTGCGAAAGAACTCATTTGCATACCGACGAAAACCAGAATATATACCGAACAGCAGCGCAGAGAAGACATCTAAAGGTAGGAGAAGAATAACCTTCCTTAAGGCTATTCCTACATGTCAGGCAGAAAAAAAAAAAAGAGTTTTAATGATGGAATCCCTTTAATTTCCTTACTGCCAGACAGGGTATCACAAGTATTGTGTAGGTAAAAGAGATAACAGATATATGTTGACAAATCTGGAATTATTCTAAGAACTATTCACAATCTAATACTTTATGATTTAACATGCTTGCTTATCCCCTTTCTTCCCTTTGTATTAAACGCACGTTAGGCCAAATAGATTAGATGGGCTCTCTTGTTGCAAATTTTGCTTCCTTCTTTAAGGCTAAAGTCAGAAGTCGATTCAAAAAGAATGGGAAATGTAAAGTAAATGCTTGTACTTCTCCCTGCAAATGTTGGCTTTGGATCACAGCAGACCTGGGCATTGTATGACCCGCAGGCCACATCCGGCCCTCTAATTATTTCTGATTGGCTCACGT
The DNA here is from genome assembly GCF_031893055.1 of Leptodactylus fuscus. NCBI lineage: Eukaryota > Metazoa > Chordata > Amphibia > Anura > Leptodactylidae > Leptodactylus > Leptodactylus fuscus. The sequence goes on from NC_134265.1 coordinate 184,328,862, forward strand.
CAGATCATTTTACAGGGGTGTTCCCCCTGTGTTCCCTCTGAACTCAGAAAGTACAGGGGTGTTCCCCTGTGCTCTGAGCACAGCATTGTCATCCATCCAGTGCCGCCTTTCTTCTGTTCTGTTGGCCATTCTCCTCCTCTTCTTACATGAAACCACAGCAAAATGGCTGACAGACAAGCGCAGTCTGCTGTTCTGTCGCCATTTTGTGGTGGTCTCCTGTAAGAAGAGGAGGAGAACGGCCGACGGAGCAGAAGAAAGATGGCGCTGGGTGGATGACGCCGCTGTGCTAAGAGTACAGTGTGAACGCCCCCTGTGCTATCTGAGCACAATGAAGAAAAAATTAAAAAACGGCGAAGCAGACCTTCAAGATAAAAGTATATGAATAGCCTTTATAAAGGATATTCCTAAATGCCTTTAGTTTAAAATTTGTTTTTATAATGATAGAGTCCTTTTAAGTTAAATGGATGGTGGTCTTTGAACGGCATCCCTTTAACTTAGTCTGGCCCTCTATAACCATTCCAATTTCTCATGTGGCCCCATGGGGAAAATTAATTGCCCACACCTGGCTTAAAGGGAACCTGTCACCATGAAAATGTTGTGTAATCTGCAGGCAGCATATTGTATACCAGGAGCAGACAAGTAGATTGATATAGTTTTGTGGTAAAAAGAAAAAAAAACTAAACTAAATATAACTTGTCATTTGTTCATTAAATTCAGTTTTTCTATGCGTAATTCACTGGGAGGTCCTAACAGTGATTGACAGTTATTTTTGTATGCACAGTGTGAGTAAGTGACAACGCTATATCTCCCCCAGATTCCTCATGTAAGTATGGTGAGAGAGGGCATTACAGGCTGTAGGAAAACCTCACCTGTGTTTTGTTTTAATCACTTCTTGTCCTACAACAGGAAGGCGCTCTCATGCACAGGTGGGAGCTGGGCCTCATTATAGGCTTATAAAGCCTGACCAGACCTCAGTCCTGGGCAGTTCCTGGGGGAGGGAGGAGGTGCCGGGTTCTGTCCTTCCCTGTGAAGACTGGTGAGACTCCAGTATGAACTGCTGCCTAAGTTCTGTCCGTGTGGCTGGAGCAAGTCACATGTATAGCTAGGAATTTGCCTGTTTAGTTAGCCGCTCAGCCGAGCAAAGTGATTTTTTATTACCATTTTGCCTGACAGTTTCACCTATTACTAATGTGGGAGGATTAGATCAGTGGTAGCAGCAGCAGACCGAGAAAGTCAGAGACAGACACAAAAATGCAGGTATAAACAGGGTTTTACCTTGTGTGTTTATTTTGAAAAAACTGCCAGAAAAATAAACAAGCCTTAAAGGGATTCTACCACTAAAACACATTTTTTTCTAGTTAACACGTCGGAATAGCCTTTAGAAAGGCTATTCGTCTCCTACCTTTAGAAGTGCTCTCCGCCGCGCCGTTCGTTCAAAATACCGGTTTGTACCGGTATGCTAATGAGTTCTCTCGCAGCGATGGGGGCGTCCCCCATCCCCCCATCGCATGCGCAGTACGTTCGGCAATCTTCGCCGAACAGAGCATACTGCGCAGGCGTCCGACAGGACGCTGAAGAAGCAAGGGGAGGATACCCAAGACCATAGAGGCGGCGCTGCGGTCGGTTTTCGAGCTGCAATGGGGACGCCTCCATCACTGCTCCTGCGATGGGGGACGCCCCCATCGCTGCGAGAGAACTCATTAGCATACCGGTACAAACCGGTATTTTGAACGAACGGCGCGGCAGAGAGCACTTCTAAAGGTAGGAGACGAATAGCCTTTCTAAAGGCTATTCCGACGTGTTAACTAGAAAAAAATGTGTTTTAGTGGTAGAATCCCTTTAAGGCTTGTTTATTTTTCTGGCAGTTTTTTCAAAATAAACACACAAGGTAAAACCCTGTTTCTACCTGCATTTTTGTGTCTGTCTCTGACTTTCTCGGTCTGCTGCTGCTACCACTGATCTAATCCTCCCACATTAGTAATAGGTGAAACTGTCATTATTATTATAATTTTTTTTATATAGCCCCATTAATTCCTTGGTGCTTTACATTTGGGGGTTTACATACAGTACACAAAATATACAAACAGATATGATACTAATAATAACCGACCGGCACAGTGGGGCAGAGGGCCCTGCCCGCTAGCGCTTACAATCTAGGTCATTGACTGTTGGGCCCCCACTAGACTCAATTACATTTTCTATGTATACAAAGACCAGATAAATACATTGACAAATACAAGTTATATTGAATACTTTCCAACAAAACTATATATATATATATATATATATATATATATATATATATATATATATATATACACACACACACACACACACACTCACCGGCCACTTTATTAGGTACACCATGCTAGTAACGGGTTGGACCCTCTTTTGCCTTCAGAACTGCCTCAATTCTTCGTGGCATAGATTCAATAAGGTGCTGGAAGCATTCCTCAGAGATTTTGGTCCATATTGACATGATGGCATCACACAGTTGCCGCAGATTTGTCGGCTGCACATCCATGATGCGAATCTCCCGTTCCACCACATCCCAAAGATGCTCTATTGGATTGAGATCTGGTGACTGTGGAGGCCATTGGAGTACAGTGAACTCATTGTCATGTTCAAGAAACCAGTCTGAGATGATTCCAGCTTTATGACATGGCACATTATCCTGCTGAAAGTAGCCATCAGATGTTGGGTACATTGTGGTCAAAAAGGGATGGACATGGTCAGCAACAATACTCAGGTAGGCTTTGGTGTTGCAACGATGCTCAATTGGTACCAAGGGGCCCAAAGAGTGCCAAGAAAATATTCCCCACACCATGACACCACCACCACCAGCCTGAACCGTTGATACAAGGCAGGATGGATCCATGCTTTCATGTTGTTGACGCCAAATTCTGACCCTACCATCCGAATGTCGCAGCAGAAATCGAGACTCATCAGACCAGGCAACGTTTTTCCAATCTTCAATTGTCCAATTTCGATGAGCTTGTGCAAATTGTAGCCTCAGTTTCCTGTTCTTAGCTGAAAGGAGTGGCACCCGGTGTGGTCTTCTGCTGCTGTAGCCCATCTGCCTCAAAGTTCGACGTACTGTACGTTCAGAGATGCTCTTCTGGCTACCTTGGTTGTAACGGGTGGCTATTTGAGTCACTGTTGCCTATCAGCTCGAACCAGTCTGGCCATTCTCCTCTGACCTCTGGCATCAACAACGCATTTCCGCCCACAGAACTGCCGCTCACTGGATGTTTTTTCTTTTTCGGACCATTCTCTATAAACCCTAGAGATGGTTGTGCGTGAAAATCCCAGTAGATCAGCAGTTTCTGAAATACTCAGACCAGCCATTCTGGCACCAACATCCATGCCACGTTCAAAGGCACTCAAATCACCTTTCTTCCCCATACTGATGCTCGGTTTGAACTGCAGGAGATTGTCTTGACCATGTCTACATGCCTAAATGCACTAAGTTGCCGCCATGTGATCAAATCAAAAAAGCTTTATTGGCACGTCCGAATAGATATTTGGCATTGCCAAAGCTAGTAAAGTGGGGGGGGGGGGGGAGTTGGACTCGGGTGGGTGAGTGGTGGGGGTGGGGTGGGTGGTTTGGGGTATAACAGTCCATGGAGTTTCATCTTCCTCTTCGTTGGTGACTGCTATATGGGGAGGTGGGGGTGGGTGGGGTGGGGGTGGGGCGGGTGTATTGGGATAAATATAACAGTCCGTGGAGTCTCATCTTCCTCTTATTTGGTGACAGCTGGACACGTATTGGGCAGCGATCTCCACAGTGGCCTCTTCTTCTCCCAGTAGGATGTAGAGTTTCCTCTTCTCGTCTGCAGATATGAAGTCTGGGATGTGGGCAGAGAGTCTTTGGTAGTAGACGGCCCTCACAGCTGAGTATTTGGTGCAGTGTAGCAGGAAGTGGGTCTCGTCTTCTAGGGCCCCCTGGTCACAGTGCTGGCACAGTCTGTGCTTCCGTGGCTTGTACGTCTGCCTGTATCGCCCTGTCTCTATCTCTAGGTTGTGGGCGCTCAGTCTGTACCGGCTCAGGGTCTGCCTGTGTTTGGGGTGGCGTATTCTCTCCAGGTAGGTGGCCATGGTGTAGTCCCTTTGTAGGGATTGGTACACGGTGAGTTTCTTGGAGTTATTTATTTTGTTTCTCCAATCTTCAATGTACCGCTCTCTGTTTGCCTCTGTGGTCGCCTTTATTTCGGCCTTGGTTATCATCTGTTGGAGTTTTTGGTTTGGTGGTTGGCTGTTGTTTGGTTGGTGAGTGTCTGGTTTGCTCAGGTGGCTTAGCCATGCTTGGTGGTGGTAGGAGTCGGGCTTGCTCCCCTGGATGTGTGCCTGGAAAGCTAGCGCCCTCTTCTGTATGGTGAGCCATAGGGGGAGTCTGCCTAGCTCTGCCCTGCAGGCCATGTTGGTGGTGTTGCGATGGACATGGAGCAGGTATTTGCAGAACTCCAGGTGGAAGTTCTCTGTTGGGCTGGAATCCCAATGTGATTGGCTGATTGGCTGATTAGAAATTAAGTGTTAACGAGCAGTTGGACAGGTGTACCTAATAAAGTGGCCGGTGAGTGTATATATATGAATATATATATATATATATATATATATATATATATATATATATAAATTTACTCCGTTTCTCCTGCTCTATAACATGGTGACACGTTCCCTTTGGAAAAACACTAAGCAAAATCTGCAAAAATGCAACATTTTGGCCACGACAAAAAAATGCTGCATTTTACATTACCTGCAAAGTGGATGGGATTCTAACTAATCCTATCCACATAGTGCAGAAAAAAAGAAAATCAGCAACGGAAATGCTGTGATTTCAAAAACCATTGTGGTTTTGTAATTCGCAGCATATCAATTAGATCTACAGAAATGCTGATGTTTTCTGTATAGGTAGAGCACAGGCAGAAAGTCTGCAGAGTAAAACTGTGTGAAAAATAGTTCAGATATAACAGTGATGAGTTTCCGCCATGGTCTTTTCTGCAGTGGCTCGCTACATGGGGCCTTAGCCTATAGATGAGACACCAGGTTGTGGAAATACAGCTTTTTTTGTTGCAGATTTTGCTACATTTTTTTGAACCAAAGGCAAAAATGGCTATAAAAAAATTGCAGAAGTTGTTATACTTTTACCATCTGTTCAATCCACCCCTGGCTTTGATTCAATAAAACACAAAACAAGCTGTGTTTACAACAAACGCTACGGAAAAAATTGCTGCTTTTTACAGTACCTGTAAAAATCCCATCCACACATTGCAGGAAAAAAATCTGCAGCAGAAAAGCTGTCTTCATAAACGCCCACGTTTTTGAAAATCGCAGCATGTCAATTATACCTACAGAAAACGCTGACATTTTCTGGTGTTTTTTGCTGCATCTCGCTACATGGGACCTTAGACTTTAACAGCTTTTCAGCAATGTGTGGCCTCAACCTAAAAGAGGAGACTAGTAGCAGTGAGCCACACAAACAGGGCTGTGGAGTTGGGGTCAGTTTTGGGTGGAGTCTGAAAAAAAAGTTAGCATAACATATAATTATTATTATACAATTACAGATATTGTATAATTAAAAGCTTAGCTTACTGCATATTTACTTGAATATGAATTCAATCGCTAGATTTTTCCCTGAATTAGAGGAGTTTTAGAGCTTCTGTCTGACTATGGCTGTCAGTCAGGAAGTGGAAAAATAGAGTTGTCGATGTAAGTGGTTTGGCCGACTGACTCCACAGCCCTGCACAAAAGTATACAGCTGATGGTTGTGTATTCCAAGTATCTATGGCCACATTAAAGCCAATTGTTAAAGACTCCAAAGATCTTAAGATTGTTGATGATAACCATTATGTATATGGTAATGTTCAGTGGAATAGACCTAATTCAAGCACAAAATTCTTCTCAGTTGTTAGTGGAAATATTTGGATCGTAAGGGCAATAGAGGTATTAAATAGGTCTTCCAATATGACATTTTTTTTCCACTGTTCAGATCATGAGAAAGATCTATGCATCTATGCACATGTCCCAATGAGAAATTCAAATCAAAAAACAAAACAAATCTGGACATAATATCAGGTGGGTGACAAGATAACACAAAAAACACACACAAACATTATATTCAGGCAGAAATGTGATGACTACTAGCCACAGGGCATGAATGTAACTTACATAGAGATGGAGTATCCAACTACTGTAATGGATTAAGGCTATAGCTGCTCTGAGAGTTGGGGCCACAGGTTTACTTGTAATCTTGCCATTGTTGCTGGCTCCTAGACAGTGATAAGCTTTGCCCAGATGCAACAGATTTCATACATACATCATATCATGTATAATATTTCCTTATCTACAGTTGATACTTTTTGAGAGATATAGCATCTAAAAGTAAACACCATTTCGTATACACCAGCCATCAGAGGTCCAGTTCAGCTAAAGCATAAATGAAGCAGACTGTTCTTGCCTAAACTGGTAATTGGAAAGAATTTTCCTCAGGCCAAGAACGTCAAACGTAAAAGAAAAAAAAATGGAATGTCTGTTTTTCACGTTTGCTAATTCTTCACAAAATATGGTATGCTAGAATAAATACAGAAAGATTAGACCTTTCAAATACATAACTGCACATATAACAAAGCTTACATTTCTGCTAGGGCACTTTACGTTATATTATTCCTTTCATGTCACTTTCTTCATACGTAGTTCCAAAGGTATGGAATACAAGATTTTTAATAAAGTGTTCAGTTCAGTTACATTTAAGGGGTGTTCCAAGTCCTATTTCATACCCTCTGTTTGGCCGAGGAGCCAACAGAAAATCTCAGTTCGGGTTCCCAATGTTCCTGACGTTTGGCAACACGTGAGTGTATCACCCAATCAATAGGACAATGTGCATATGTAGTGTATTACTGGAAAACTGACAAACTGGAATCACTAAAAAAGTGCTTTTTAGCTTGAAAGTACCAAACTTCCCACAAGAGTCAGCCCTCCTGTGGGCTGTCAGATCATTTCCCTAATGTACTTGCCAGGTATAAAGTGCTTTTTTAAAATTATACAGCCCTGATTTCAAAAAAGTTAGGACATGGTGTAAAATGTTAAGAAAACAAGAATGCAATGATCTAAAATAAAATCTCATATAAACATATTTTATTCACAACTGAACACAGAACACTTAAAAAAAATTAACTCATTTAGAAATTCTTGGCAACCACACGTCTCAAAAAACTTGGGACAGGATTAACAAAAGGCTGGAAAAGTAAGTGAGACTATGAAAAACAGCATGAGACTCACATGACTGGGTATAAATTAGAGATTCATAGAAAAAAAGATGGTCAGGTTCTTTTAATATCCCACCCTTTATGGTAGATTATATCATAAAACATTCAGAAACACTGCATTAAAAACAGTATGAGTTGATTATGAATGGGCTTCGAAATACTTTGATCATTGCAGAGGAAACTGTGTTCATAGATAATCTATAGATGCAAGTTAAAGCTGTATAATGAAAAGATGAAGCCATAGACAGTCATAGACATAAGTGTTGACACCGCTGAAATGTTTCCAAAAAATGAAGTATTTCTCCCAGAAAATTATTGCAATTACACATGTTTTGTTATACACATTTTTATTTCCCTTTTCTGTATTGGAACTAATGGCACCCACAACTCACCATATTTCACTGTTGGCACTGTGTTCTTTTCTCTGTCAGCCTCATTCTGTTTTCAGTAAACAGTAGAACGATGTGCTTTACCAAAAAGCTCTATCTTGGTCTCCTCTGTCCATAAGATGTTTTTCCAGAAGAATTTTGGCTTACTCATGCACATTTTGGTAAACTGCAGTCTAGATTTTTTATGACCTAGGTCTCCTGCCATAGCATTTCATTTCATTCAAATGTCAACAGGTAGTTTGCGCCGACACTGATGCACGCCAAGTTGCAGGACAGCTTGAATTTCTTTGGAACTTGATTGTGGTTATCCACCATCTGGACTATCCAGCGTTTCGACCTTTCATAAATTTTTCTCTTCTGTCCACATCTAGGGACATTAGCTACAGTGCCAAGGGTCGTAACTTTCTTGATTACGTTGCGTACCATGTACAAAGGAACATCAGGATCTCTGGAGATTGTTGATTATTTTTCCACAATTTTGGTTCCCAAGTCCTCAGATACTTCTCTTTTCCTTTTTGAGTTTTCCATTCTTAGTGTGGCACACACAATGCAAGGTTTGAGTCAACTTCTTTCCTTTTTATCTGGTTTCAGGTGTTATTTTTATATTGCCCACACCTGTTACTTGCCTTGATGAGTTTGAACGAGAATCACATGCTTGAAACAAAGTTATTTACCCACAATTTTTAAAAGGTGCTAACAATTTTGTCCAACTCACTTTTGGAGTTTTGTGTGAAATTATGTCCAATTTTTTCTCGTTTTTTTTTTTTTTTGTGTGTGTGTTGTACCAATACACAGAAAATAAACATGTGTATAACAAAACATGTGTAATTGCAACAATTTTCTAGGAAAGATCCTTTTCAGGGGTACCAATACATGCCCACGACTGTATGAACACAATCCATCTTCTGAGAGCCATAACTTTTTTTTTTTTTTTCCACTGACTGCTCTTTATTTAAGAGACAATTTTTATTTTTCACCGATTCATCCTCTTAAACAAGTAATTAAATTCATTCTTTTCTAGCCCAGTTTTATGCTGGTTTTACCCAGTTCTCATAGGGTAAATACAGCATACTCCCCCCCTTCTTAATTTTGTCAGGATTTGCCACAAATCTATGACAAAAATATTCATAATAACTGAAGCATATTTCTGAATCTTGGTATTTTCTATTTTCTTTTTACATTACTATCCTATCTATCTCATATACATTGATTTTCTACACACAGTCTATAATAAGTTTAAAGGACACATAAGATAAAGTATGCGTAAAGCAAAAAAAAAAAAAAAATACTGCAGCAAACAATTCAATTTAAATAGTACACTGCTACAATGGTACAATGCTTTGATGTTGCTGTAACTTAATGACTTTCTTGCAAGGAAACTTCCTCAAGCCATTTTCTTCATAATGAACCTTTAAATCATCATCATCATCAATAGTGCATTTGACAGGAAAATCGTGGCGGCCTGGAACGATCATTCAAGTCCTTAGTTTATTTTCTAATCTAATTGCTCATTTATGCTTTTTCAATGCTAAACCTTTGACCTACAGATTTTAAATGCAAGCCATTCTAGTCAAGAGATTTTGTATTTGAGACCACCCCATATATGGCCATTCAGAGCTGTAAAATGCCCGGAAAACCCCTTTAAAGTTTGCACTTTCTAAATCTACAAATCCGGTTTGTAGTTTTACATATATTTTTAAATCTGTCGTACAGAATCTACCGGATATTTATGGACTTAAAGACACTTCTGAAGAAACGGGCACAACTGGACAGCGACATCTTCTTCCTATCCAAATGCAAAAAAGAGAAATTAATTCCCAAAGGACTCTGGCTCAAAAATCCTATCCTACACACCTATAATACTCACTATGCACGAAACTTATGTCACAGGACTTCAGAGCGACTGAGGAACCATCTTATACATCATTTGTACAGCGTCAAGAGCAAAATCCAAATGGGGATTGAAACAGATTGGAACAACATTGAAGAAAACTCAAGGAGAATGTTGCAACAATACTACGAGAAACTGCGGACATCTCTAATTCACAGTAAACAAAAGAAACTCCACAGACTGAGACTTGCTGCAGGAGTCTATAAGAATACACACAGAGCAAAAGCTATACCTAACAAACGGGACCATCACTCACACTCAGATTTGGAAACACCGAACTGTGTGATCAATCTCTCTACTTATGAACCCACTGAAGCAGAATTTGGGGTACTCTCCAGGGGACTCTCATTTTGTCCGTCAAAAACCGTGGACAAAATAGAACTGTGCAGTGACATGGAGGATTTTTTCAGGAGACTGCGCCTGAGGGAATATTTTCATGACACGGATGACACAGAGGGAACCCAATCTACTCATACAGAGGGTCCAACCTTTGTAAAAAAGGAGACATCTGATTGGACTCCTCCCAATGGACGCAATATCCATCTTGATAATTACATAGACTGTTTTAGACACATGGTCAAATCAACTATACTGGATACAAATAAAGCACTGCCATCTAACATCAGTGCCCAGGAAAGAAGGGCCATAAAATCCCTGAGAAATAATAACAACATCATCACTAAACCAGCGGGCAAGGGTGGCGCTATAGTCATGATGAACACATCAGACTACATACAGGAGGCACACAGACAGCTGAATGACACACACTACTACTCCAAGTTGGATTCAGACCCCACAGTGGAATACTCCAAAAAACTAAAAACGGTGATTTCCGGTCTATCTGATGGAGCCAACGGCCTAAGCAGCCTCATACCAGCAAGTCCAAGGACAGGGACTTTTTATATGCTTCCAAAACTGCACAAACCTGGGAACCCAGGGAGACCGATCATCTCATGTGTTGGGACTCTTACTGAACAGATCTCTGGATGGGTGGAGGGCATCCTCAAACCTTTAGTGAAAGATACAGCCAGCTACCTACAGGATACTACAGACCTATTAAATAAGCTATCTACTATGGGTCCCCTTCCAGATGGACCCATCCTGGCCACCATGGATGTAGAATCCTTGTACTCCAACATCCCACACCAGGATGGTGTAAACGCCTGCCAGTTTTTCATGGAAAGACAAGGTATGAATGCTGAAGCTGTGGTGAAACTCACAAAATTCATCCTCACCCACAATTACTTCTCTTTTGGTGACTGCATCTACCTACAGCAGACTGGCACCGCAATGGGGAGCAGAATGGCGCCACAGTACGCTAATCTCTTCATGGCCAAGCTTGAGAGTGACTTCCTCTCCACCTGCATCACCAGGCCTCTGGCCTACTACCGTTTCATTGACGATATCCTAATCATCTGGACTGGGTCTGAACAACAGCTGAAAACCTTCCATGAACAATTCAACCAGTTCCATCCCACCATCAACCTGACGCTCAATCACTCCTTCTCAGAAATAAACTTCCTAGACACAGTCATCAAGATACAGGACAACAAAATTGAGACATCACTGTATCGGAAGCCGATTGACCGCCCTACCTACCTAAGATGGGATAGCTTTCATCCGAAACACAAAGAAATCCATTGTCTACAGCCAAGCCATCAGATACCATCGCATATGTTCAGACCCGGTGGACAGAGACAAGCACATTGGGGGCCTCAAAAACACATTCTTGAGGCAGGGCTACCATCCAAGAACAATTGATAACCAAATCACCAGGGCCACCAGAATACCAAGATCAGATTTATTAACATACAATACCAAACAGGAGAACACTCGGGTGCCCCTGGTTGTCACATATAACCCCCACCTGGAGACGCTGAGAGGAATCACACGCAAATTACATCCACTACTGCAAAAAGACAACCATCTAAAATCCATATTTCCAGAACCCCCTCTCCTGTGCTATAGACAGCCACCAAACCTCAGGAATATGATTATTAGCAGCTCACTGTCACCTCCAACTAACAAAGGAACATTTCCATGTGGACAGAAGAGGTGCAAAACCTGCCCGCACATACTGACTACGGACAAAATAAAGATCCCAAACTCTGATCGACACTACAAGATCCCAGGTAACTTCACCTGCAGCACACCTAATGTAGTGTATTTGATACTGTGTACTAAGTGTCCTGAGGGCCTGTATGTAGGTGAGACAGGACAGTCACTTAGGATGAGGATGAACTCACACAGACATACGATTAGAGAGCAAAGAATGGACCTCCCGGTGCCAAAACACTTCTGTAATCAAAATCATAATATGACCCAGGATATGAAGATCCTGGTACTAAGGGGGAATTTCAGAGACAGAAAAGATCGCCTCATATGGGAATTTAAACTTATGACGACCCTTTGCACTCTCCAACAAGGTTTAAACAGGGCCCAGGGTTTTATGGCCTTTTATAACCACTAGACACCACGTCACTGATCAAAGAAGCCATAAACCCAGAGAGCTTTCCTGCGAACTGATATATGTGTTTTTTTAAAACTGTTTATGTTCTGTTTTCCATCTATTTTGCATCTAACACTCCATTTCTCTGTATATATATATATATATATATATATATATATATATATATATATATATATACACCTACCTTCAGACATTGTGTTATACCATCCTGATGAAGGGACCTTTATAGTAGTCCCGAAAGCTCGATATGTCATCAAAAAACTTTTTGAGTTAGCCATTAAAAAAGGTATCAACTACTGAGGACTTCTCTCAGAAAATTTCTTTCAGTACAGACCTTTGTAAATCTGTCTCCCTTTCCAACGTCAAAATTCTGGCTCACTTCTGTCCCATGCACCACAGTTCAGTCTAATTTTTCTGACCCGCCAAACAAAAAAATTCTGTCTGAATTGAATCTTCAACTAAGTTTACACCATTTCAAACTTGGTATACTTTGCACAAAAAAAATCTGTGCCATATTTGTACTTTTCTGTTTCATAAATATATCGTAAACTTAGACACTCGCAAACCAAGTCCATTCTGGTACACATTTTGCAAACCTGTCGAGCAGGTCCCATTTTTCAGGATTTTTTTCTGGTGCTTACTGTTCATAAATATGTCATAATTGCTGTGCGCCACAATTTTTTGGCAGAAAAATAGACAGAAAAGTGTCAGAGTTCTATTGATAAATTCGCCCCTCTGTGTCCTGAGGACTCAAGAGGAGAGGCATGATCCAGCTGGTTATCAGCATACAGTTCAAATGCCTGGTACTGCATTGCATTAGTGCCTATGGCACCTCACAAATCAAAGCTGAATAGGACATCCAGATGTCATTTCTCTGAAGGCCTTACATAGTTCATCAAGGCAATGCTAAACTGTATACTGCACCCATCATTACAGCATGGCTTCCCAGATGAAGTCTGAGTTCTGAACTGGCCTGTCTGTAGTCTAGACCTTTCACCCATGGAAAATATTTGGCACATTAAAGGGAGCCAGTCACTATATTAAACCTGCAACAGAGATAGGTCAGAGTCACCTGAATTACGGATGATTCATGCCTCATGCAATCTGGAGCACATTGGGTAGCTTAGTTGCTCCAAACTTGTACTCCAGTGCTCTAATACTCCCTCCTTCCCACACGAATCTATGCTAAAATCTCATCTGGTCTTGTGTTTTTGCATAGCAGATGGCTAACTTGCATATTGCGAAATAAAGTAATATCTGGTCGATGGAGGAAGAAATTTTCATGGGGAAATGAATGTTATATTCAGTCGAGTCTGACCTATATAACTTTTTTGCTGGTTTATTGCTTTGCTCTGGTGACAGACCTTTAAGAAATGAAAAATCCAGCACAGCCCAGGACTGTTGAGCAACAAGAATCCTACTTAGCATGAGACAACATTAATCTCCCAAAAGTCCGACAATTCCCAGACAATTGTAAAAAGAAGAGGGTTCCTACACAATGGAAGACATTGATGTGTCCCAACTTTTTTCAGATGTATTGCTGCTATAAATTTCATGTTCATTTTTTTCAGATGAAATGGAAAAAAAAAAAAATTAATTTGAACTTCTGATGACTGTTCTATTCTGAATAAAATATGGTTACGTGAGATTTCCAAATCATTGCATTCTTGCTTCCTATACAAATTTACACAGTGTCCCAACTTGTTTGTTATTCAAATTGTATTTGTTCATAACCTTATAATGGGTTATCCAGGGAGTGCTTGAACTCTTACTTCCTCTGTGGTTCTATTTTGTATGAACCTTGGGTTTCTGGACTGGTTCTGACCCTGGGTCACTTGATCAGAACCATCCACCCGCACCCACGTATCTTCACATCCTCCATCCCTACTTTCACTGTAATAGAAAAGCCAGCCCCCCCTAGTACAGGTAGTGATCATGGGAGAGGAGTGAGGAGTAGGAATGATTCAGGTGCTGGTCTCAGTCAAGTGACCCAGAGTCAGAACCAGTCCAGAAACTTAAGGTTAATCCCAAATAGAATAACAGAGATCATAAGTATTTTTAACACTGCTTGGAGAATGCCTTTAAAGTAGCATTCTAAGTTTGTTTGTTTTTTTAATTTTACTGTTGGTATTGGGCGTCTTGTAAACTGAAGTTTGCTCACCCGATGCAGCTTCTGTTTGTGTCATGTGATCAGGAGTCTGAGCACTTCAATATAAGTCTCAAAGACTTGGAGTGAAATGTGGAGAGAAATGGACTTCCATTCTGTGGGAATTGTGGAGTCAGATTAGCATGGAGACAGTTCACTGAGCTGATACTGTGTAAACTGTTGTTAAGTAGAGATGAGCGAACAGTGAAATATTCGAGATTCGATATTTGTTTCGAGTAGAGCCTCAATATTCGACTATTCCCATTATAGTCTATGGAAAAAATGCTCGTTTCAGGGGAAATGACTATTTGACTAAAGGAGAGTCATCAAGTCCATGGGTAGCAGGGGGAGAGTGTTTAGGAGGAGTGCTGTGCAATTAAAGCGCTCAGACCCCATTATAGTCTATGGGGTCCGTGCGCTTTAACTGCACAGCGCTTGCAGTTGCACTGATAAAAAGTAAGCTCCCTCGTAACCGCAAGCTACCAGCTCTCCCGACTAGAAAAGACAAGCCTGCGGCAAATCAACGCTGGTTCTGCAGCAGGCTCGTCTTTGCTAGTCAGGAGAGCTGACAGCTTGCGGTTACGAGGGAGTTAACTTTTTCTTATAGGAGTGCATTGACTAGCGTTGATTGGCCAGTGTACAACATTCGGCCAGTCAACGCTGGTTCTGCCGAAGGCTCGTCTAAGATCGGATCACAATGGAGACTGCTGTGGTCCAATCTAGACTCCGCCTCCTCATAGACGAGCCTTGAACCAGCATAGATTGGCCGAATGCTGTACACTGGCCAATCAACGCTGGTCAATTCCTTCCTATGAGAAAAAGTAAGCTCCCTCGTAACAACAACAACACTGTATAGCATTCGGTGAATCAACGCTGGTTCTGAATCGAATATTTACTGTGAACAGCTAGTAGAAGTACGAGTACGAATATTTTGAATATCGTAGTATTCGATCGAATACCTACTCGATCAAATACTACTCGCTCATCTCTATTGTCAAGTGGCACTGCTGATCATATGACACAACAATGGACTCAAAAAGAGGTGACAGTACAAAAGGGGAAAACCAACTGTACTGAAATTTACAAGTTGCCCTGTACTAATGGGAGCACTGCATTAATACAAAATATGTGTTGTTTCATTGGTTATTTCAATTTGTTGGCAATACTTAAACATATTTGCAAATATGTTATTAAAAATGTTACAGAGTTTTAGAGATGTTCTGAAACCATCTTTGTAGCGACAGTCTGTTGTCTTGAACAGTTGCCCGTTTATGCCACCATGAATACACAAACTTTCTATGGTCTTGGACTTGTCAGAAATTCAGTCAAGAATTATTATGGACACGTTATCACACTACATGCAGGAGAAGATTACAGCCACAATAAAGAAATCATGGCTGATTTTATGACCAATGATGCTTAGTCGTATCCACTGGCAACTGATCAAGATAACAGATTGTCAACACTAAAATGATTAGAAAAATTCTTTAAACTCTGCCATATTTTTAAATATATTTGCAAAAATGTAATTTATATATGGTTATTATAGTCTATGTCCATAATGAAGCACTAAATACTATATTCATTGACCAAAAAGAAAAAAAATAGCGCACTAAAAAATGTTGGATTACCGCAAAACTGTAGTCCTGTCTCAGGCAGATATTATTATCATGCTTACTTGTATAGCACCACCATATTCGGCAGCTCTTTACAGACATTGTCAGTCACTGTCCCATATAGGGCTTATAATCTACAATCCCTATCATGTCTTTCGAGTGTGGGAAGAAACCCAAGCAAATACAGGTAGAACATACAAATTCCTTGAAGATGTTGTCCTTGGCAGGATTCGAACCCAGGACTCCAGTGCTGTAAAGCTACAGTGCTAACCACTGAACCACTGTGCTGCTGATTAGACACTGGGTCTTGCTACAGGATTTGTAAAAGTGCTTCCCCCAATGCCCTACAAACAGGCTCTTAGAGGCTACTTTTGGGTAGTGTCCTCTCAAGGAGAGATCGTTACCTGTACTTGCTTCTACAATGCATTCAAAACCATTTTGCTCAATTGACAGACTATTCAGTTTGGACATTGGATTGAGAAAAGCAGGATAGTTGTTTCAAGTAACTACCCACCATATAGGCCATTATGTCCTAGCTGTTAGGTGGTGTTGGGAACAATGGTCACATGAGGACACACACACTAACACAGAGAACAGGGTCTGGACGACCCAATCTGACTACTAGTAAAAAGGATTGAACAGTCACCAAGCATGAGCAACTCCCACAGTTTCCTCATCCATCAACCAGGCACAGATGACACCTTCAACACGCACTCGTCTCTGACTTGACCATCCAAGCACTTAACAGAAGGCAATTTGATGTCACAGTGCCCATTACATGTCCTACCATTGACAGCCAGCCAATGACATCTGTGACGGTTGGGTTAGGGTGTAAAGCTTTCATGGTGAGCACTTCATTCCTGCTTTTGTTGTGGAGCAACACACTGCCCCAGCTTCTGGTGTAATGGTCTGGGAAGCCACTCCTTCCAATGATACAAGGAACTCTAACCACACAGTTATATGTGCATGACATCATCTTGCAACATCTTTTCTCTCTCATTGCAGGGTTTGCAGCTGGCATTTTTCAGCACAATACTAATTACCCACACACAGCAATGGTTTCTCAGGAATGTCTCTGCCACATTGCAACACTTCCTTGGCCTGCTTGAACGCCAGATTTACTGCTAAACAAGCATTTTTGGGACTACAACCTACAAAAGTGTGCAGAATCTACAGGCCCAGCTGCAATACCTATGGACAAAAGAGTTGCAGGATGCCATGTGGAACCTCTATGTATTGTACAGTTTTCAATGATAAACTTATTTAGACAAAGTTTCATTAAACTCCAATAATTCCTCTTTTGTACATTCTTTTGTCAATAAATGTATATTTCGGATCGATTGTAGTACTTTAGGATTCTGAGACAAAAATGTAATATCCCATCTCTGCTTATAACGCTACCAAGTACACTAAGGAAACATCTATTCTTAATTTCTTATCAGATTTAGATGAGAAAACTGCCAATGTTTTGTAAACTACTGATCTTATGCAATGTCAGAGAAATATTTTAGAAACATTTTAGTAGCTTCAGTTTGTAAAATACACTAAAGGGATTGGACCATGTTATGTTACGGTCACACCTGCAAATGTCTCCATTCTTCTGGTCTGTCGGAGGGGAAATTGTTACAGTGTAAATCAGCAACAACAAAAAAAAAAGCACAGTTTGTAAATGACGTAAAAACAAACAAGCAAAAGAAATAAATAACTCTATCAAACCCATGTCACAGGTTCTAGTCCTGCCCCCAATGACACAACATGAAGTGTCTGCTATGTAAAAATTACCATAACAGAGATAGAAAACCCAATTAAGATTTTTTTCTCATTAAATATAAAAAAACACACATTTCCAGTCCTTTTTTGTTTACATTTTCTTGAGTATTAAAAAAAAAAAAAAAAAAAACATAAAGCCCTATTTACATCTGAAAAAAATCCAAAAATTATTTGAACCCAAAAGGGAAAAAAAAATGTCCCTCAAAACTGTATGTACAAAAAAAAACCTTGAAAATGTGTCAAAACCTAAACCAGGAGGGGCAATATGTGGCTCAATGGTTAGTACTGCAGCCTTGCAGCGCTGGAGTCCTGGTGTTCAAATCCTGCCAGGACCAACGTCTGCAAGGAGTTTGTATGTTCTCTCCTTCTTTGCGTGGTTTTCCTCCCATATTCCAAAGACATACTGATAAGGGAAACATGTACATTGTGAGCTCTATATGGGGCTCACAATCTACATTTTAAAAATTTTTTTTTAAAAAAAAACTAAATCAGGGAAAACGGTCCAGGCCTGAGCTGGTTAAAGGAAGACTTTTTAGTGATACAAGCCATTTCTTTGGTGGTAAATTTCCATGTGCACAGTTTACTTAATAAAAAAAAAAAAGGCACATGTCATAAATGCATCCTTAGATGTTACTTTCTATAACAAAGAAGCAATGTGACGAGTCTTTGACATAAGGCTTGTCACTTTGCTTTATTGAAGCTGTGTGAACGGCCCTACAGTACTGTGTGTTTAGTTTATATCTGATGTTTTAGTTAACAGACTCCCTTTAAGGAAACTTTAGATGGAATGAAAAAAAGAAAAAAGTGACACTGTAAAAGCATTAATATATAATGTATTTTTTATTCTTAGGGGACTGCAAGGGAATAGATTGTGTATCATAGCCAGCTATATGGAGTACAACTGAGTCTCAGTTGGGCAGCGTGGGAGGACTTGCAACATTAATTTCATAATGATAAAATCTAAAATGTTTTAATTTCTGTCTTAGCATTATCACTAAATGTACAGCATAATACATTTACTTGCTTTTATTACTGACTAGATACATAATAAAATTAAATAAAAAAAAAAAAAGCAGACAAACTTGTTATTATGCTTGCTCTGTCAAAATTACAATATTCATAGTTTTTAGGCTAGGACTGCATGGTGACATAAGTTTAATCTTTGTGCAGCATTAATGTTTGCAACCTTGCCACAACTGCAAAATGTCAGCTCTCCTGCGGCACAAAGATATCTTCTGGTATATCTGCTAATGCATACATGGGTGTCTCTAGAAGGAAGGCTTTTTCCACAATGTTAAACTAAGCTAACATTTGGGTTTCCGCTTTCCTGGTTAGATTGGGGACCTGAAAAATGAAAAACCTAACCACTTAAAAAACGTTTGCCCATGGAAATCATAGACTATAATGGGGTCTGCCAGGTTTCCTCCCAAAATTGGCAGAGAGAAAAGTCCTGCTTGAATGTTATCATGTGCTGAAAAAACACTTAAGGGAGCCTTCACGTGGAGTTACGCTGCGCTCATTCTGATCGTAAAAACACGTTCAGAATGAGCGCGTAAAAAGCAGCTCCCATTGATTTGAATGGGAGCCGGCATACATGCGCTCCCCATTGAAATCAATGGGAGGCTTTTTTCCCTATTGCTTTCAATGTATTACGCATGTATGCCGGCTCCCATTCAAGTCAATGGGAGTGCTTTTTACGCGCTCATTCTGAACGTGTTTTTACGATCAGAATGAGCGCAGCGTAGCTCCATGTGAAGGCTCCCTTAGGCTAAAGCCCCATGGATGATCCACAGCTATAAAGTGATGCGGGAAAAATCGCGGCAGGAATGCATCATGGTTCTTCCCACAGCGCTTTGAACAGAAAGTTTGCAGAGTTTCTCAGTGGACTTTCTGTTACCATTATATCTACGGGAAAGCCGCTGGCTTGACATGCTGTGCTGCAGTTTTTCCCTCAATGTGGGCATGGGATTTGCATGAATCCCATCCAATTTGAAGATACTGTAAACCGCCGCGATTTTCCCCACTGCATTTTTCCCATGGCCAAAGGCTAGGGCCCTGTGTACTTTCTGTTTAAAGAGCTGCGGGAAGAGCCGCAATGCATTTCAGCCACGGTTTTTCCCGCAGTGCTACGGGACCTTAGCCTAAGTCTAAGTCCCCACAATGCAGAAAAGCAGCTTTTTTTGTTGCAAATTTTGCTGTGTTTTTTTTTTTTTAGCCAAAGTCAGGAGTGGATTGAGCAGAAGTTAGAAGTGTAAGAACTTCCTATATATTTTGCATTCCTATTGTAGCTACTTTTGGCTTTGGCTCAAAAAAACACAATAAAATCTGCTACAAAAAAATTTGCATTTCCTAAGGCTAAGACCACAAATTGTGGTAACGTAGCTTTTTTTTTTTCAGATTTTGTGTTTTTTTGAGCCAAAGCTAGTAGTGGATTGTGCATAAGATAGAAGTATAAGAGGTTCCTATATATTTCCCATTCCTTTTTCAGCCATTTTTTCTGCTACAAAAAATGCTGCACTCCACAACATGGGACCTTAGAGTAAAACTTCCACAACACTGACTGATGGCAGAAAAAGACAACATAATTCATCTAGTCTGCCTCATATCACCTTATTATCTTAGGATAGCATGTATGTATGCCAGTCAACTATATCTGTTGGAAGATTTAGGCAGGTGTAGTACAAAATTGTATTTGATTTTTGGCAATGAACTGAATGAATAAATGAGAAATCTAAATCAAATCCCGCTTTGGAGAAGTACAGTTCATTGATAATATGGTACCCACAGAGTCCTGATGGCAACACAAAGTCTGTCTGGGATTACATAAGCAGACAGAAGGATTTGAGAAAGCCTACATCTACAGAAGATCTGTGGTTACTTCTCCATGATGTCTGGAACACCCTCCCAGCTGAGTTTCTTCAAAAGCTGTCTGCAAGTGTAGCTAGAAGAATGGATGCTGTTGGAAGACAAACGGTGGTCACACCAAACATTGATTTGATCTAGATATTTATTTTGTTTACTCACTTAATTTTATTAATTGACTAACTAAAAACTATCACACTTATTTTGACAGAATTCTTACGTCGCAGCATTTTTTCCACTCCTGCCTAAAACTTTTTAGCAGTGCTGTACATGGACAAGTTCCAACCGTGTAATCCACTTTTTGTAATAAACCAGCAACTATTATATGTTCATTGCTGTACATAAGTCATAAATAATTTGTGAACTGTTGGGATCCTCCTTGTTAATTTGGAAGTGGAGCATATATAGCCATTAGCTTTCCACTCTACAATTAGATTTCATTCTGTACATCTACTGTTTATTTTTTATGAATATCCATTAAAAAGAGCCATAAATGTAGGGCTGACTAACCATAATGGCTGTTATTCCATGACTTGCAGTAAAAGCCTGACATTTCTAGAAAGCAGACAAACCTGAAAAGCAGATCTCCTGTCAAAAAGCCAATTTGTGTGGCTTACTCGATTCGCAGCTGTAAGCACTTGGCTGTGCCTCTGCTAGACTACAGCCCGGCAATGAAGGACAAGAAAATGGGCTCACATTGGATGTTAAAAACACACATACTGTAGGTTTTTTTTTTTTTACATTTTTCTTTTTAGATCACATTAAAATGAAACCTTTGATAGGTGTATCTGTAACTGTCGAGAGTAAATTATACAGCTTTCAATAAAGATTGTCAATCAAAAATATATTTTTTGCAATATTAAATAAGAAGAATGCAAATGCCACTGATAAAAATAACACAGTCAAAAGACTGACAAAGCAGAAAGCCAATGCTAGAGGAAGCCGACAGGATAGAATAGAAGGCACTCAGCAGATTATTATATAATTTTGTAATATTCAGTACTATTTTATTAATTTCAATCGTTGTACTTTCTAAGCTTAGGAGTCCAGTGGGCAGTCCTATTCATCAGCTGGCAGCAGGGGTGAACCTGCCCCTCTCGCCGCCCGAAGCGAACAACAGAAAGCCGCCCCCCCCCCCGGGGAGGAGGGGGCGTGGCGGAGCGAGGGGTGGGGCTTAGCGAAGGGGGCGGGGCTTAGTACCGTTCGCAGGCAGAGAGCCGGCACGGAGAAGACCTGCTCTCTGCCTGAGCGTGAGGGGAGGCTGCCGGAGCAGCGCTGCTTCAGCGGCCTCCCCAATCCACCGCTCCGTGCTGAGCCAGTCCAGGACAGCTTGTCCTGGACTGGCTTAGGTAAGAAAAAATGTCGCCCTCAGGTCGCCTCATGGGAGGTGCGGCGCTGGCTGGCAGCCTTGCCTATTCATACAGAGAGTGAGACCGCCCACTGGACTTCTAAACATAGACAGTGCAGGGCTTAAATGAAGAAAAAAAATAAATAAATAGCAAAAAATGGCTCATGCTGCAGTTACACTCGCATTCAGTGACCATTTGCGGACTCCGTCCTGCATTCCACTTAAAATAATATGGAAGACTCCATTATAGTTTATGGGGTCTGTGGGTGATAACCACTTTTTGAGCAGATAGGATTTCCTATCCATACACTAGTGTGAACATAGCATCACTTAATCCTGCTCTATATCATGGTGCTCACAAAGACAGGCATGTACAAAGTGGTTGGTTCTCTTTAAACTTTGTGTGAAAACTGAGCTAACTTTTTTTTTAAGTTTATGGCTAGGTTTACATCTGCGTATGAGCCTCCATCCTTTGGGTCCATTAGGGGACCCAAATCACAGAGTGTCAGACTGCTAAAACAGCAGTTACTCGCGGCCACCATAAACTTTATAACGAAATTAGGGTTGAGGGGATATCGTCACTCCATAGGGAGAGAACCACCATTTAGGTGTGTGGAGTCTTATTAAGCCATGAGCGCTCCACTGTGCAAAGGAACATGGGAAGAATATGCAAATCTGACTTCCATGATATAATTAGGATGCCAGTGCCTCAGGCATGCACACCAATAGAGGGCGCTCACTGAGAATGTGCAAGTTTATCTTCCATGATGTAACTAGGAAGACAGAGTCTCAGTCAAGCAAACCAATAGAGGGCGCTCCCTTTAACATCATGCCGACCTTCTCAGAGGCCTTTGTTTGCAATGATGTTGGGATTTTACCAGGTACAGTCTCTCAGCCAAGGACAACTGTTTCGATGTTCTTGCATCTCATCAGCTTGGCGCAGAGAGGACTGACCTGGCTTAGACAGAGAGGCTTAGACAGGGTAAGGCGTTTTTAGGAGGACGAATTTGAGTCAGTTTCCTGAGCAAATTCCTGGCCAAAAAACTCTATGTGAACGCAGCCTTCAGTGGTTTCTGTGGTGGAATCTCCAACAGAGGCACTGATGTGTACCTAGCCTTACATATTGTACGTCAGAACTATATGATAAAAAGAGCCTACACTTTAGGTGGCATAGTATCTCCAACCATGATGTACGCTAATACTGTGGAAGTTCAAGCATTATGTTTAGATAAGCAAGCATGGAAAACATATGTAAATTCAACATTTGTTTACTGTCTAGAGCCAACAATGGATTTAAAGTCATACTAATACAACATTGTACTAAAAGCCCTAAAAGCTGATGTTCTTTGTATTTCCCTTGTACTGAAAGGCTAAATGCTCCTGCCATACGTGTATGAGGAAATACTGAGGTCATCAATGCATTACTGGGATTCAAAGTACATATATTTATACTATACACTGTCTACCAATAAATATTTTGACACCCGTGCAAATGAAGATATCTTCGGCCATGATGTACATCACGCCTTCCACCGTTAAATAGGAAACAGCATTGGCATTAGTGCAGTGGCATTAGTTGCATGCAAGACGCCACGAAGTGCAGAGTTGTCCGATTTCGAGAAATGGGTAATTGTGGGGTACCACAGAAATGGTCGATCCTTAAGGGACATAGCTAGCGAACTGAATTAGCCAAAATCGACAGTAGCCTATGTTATTACGAAGTGGAAGGCGAACGGTGATTGTTGGAATGTGCCCCGAGTCGGCAGACCCCCCAAAACTGGGAGATGGAGACCGACGTGTGCTGGCCAGAGAAACCGCGCCCAACCAATGGCTCACATACACCAGGAGTTTCAACAGGCATCTGTGCGTATTGTGTCGATCAATACCATCCGTAAGGAAGCATCTGCTGGGGTCTACCAACTACTGAATATGAATAAATGTTATTTTTCTATTCTGCCACAGGTGTCCAAACACTTATTGGTAGACAGTGTATATTGTTAGATAGGTCAGGACATTCACCGCTGACCACAGTTCTCCTTCCATGTCTGCTCTGCAGGTATAGGGACAGAAATAGCCATTATGCACTATAACGCAGATCATAGCTTCATGGGCATCTATAGTAATTGTTGGCTAGAGCAATGAAAAGAAGAGTGTGCCTAATGGATATCAAAACAAAGTGAGTTTTTACCACCATAGTCAAATTTTTTTTTATAGATTTGCAATTTAACTGTAATGGGCTTAGGGGACATGTAATTTGTGCTATGGACTTTGGTGGCAAATTTACTAGATGCCCCTAAAGCCCAGTTAAAACCCATGTAGCTCCTCCCTTTAGGGAACTGAACCCAAGCCCTCTGCCTCAGTTCCAACTTGACAAACTTATCTATGCAAAGTGTTTCACCAGTTTCAATATATTAAAACTGTAAAATATTTTAAAAAAAAAAAAAAAGCACTTAAATCACTTGGTTTACCAGCATCTTCTCCACATTACATCCCGGGTGTTTGGGCAGAAAAATGACAACATTATCAAAGTGTAATTTCAAAGCTCTGTGCAAATAATGAGAGGTGCAGGGGGAGAATGATCTGGTGGTGACCAAGTCGGTCTCTGAAAATACTTTTAATGGCAAAATATAAAACGCTCAAATTTACAGTCACTGAAAATGACATGGTAATTGTTAAATGTACAAAACCATAAAAATCGGAAGGTGACAGGTCCTCTTTAAATCCAGAGCATGATCCTTAACATGTGTACAACTTTAAAGAAATAAAATAATGAAGAAGCGACACTATAAATCCAACACAACTGAGGGACTGAAACATGAGATTATTCTCTCACTGGTTCACTATAAATACCGTCTCAGATAAATAAAATCATAGAAGTATGCAAACTAGAATTTCACACTAGGCATCATATTGGCAGCATCCAAAATAAACAAATACAATCAGCGCTCATAGCTTATCACATACAGACAGTATTTAGCATTTACTAGTACGCACAAAGGAACACTGTGGCATAATAGTTATTGCTCCTGGAAACCTACAGATAAACTGACAACTGGGTGTTGCACTTGCTAATTGGTCAGGTCCCTGCAAATTTGACCAGGTCAGTAGTAAAAATGGACATTCAGATTTGAATTTATTCATCCATATCCAGGGACATTAAAGAAGAACTTTTACCACTTCCAACTCTAGCTTCTTTAATCTTTTAATAGGCTCAGCCGCACTGATTTCAGCATAGTTGGTATTTTGTCTCCAGCCCCCCACCATTCCTGAGCAATCAACTCAGTTAGTTTTGGTGCCTAATATGCCAACTAGACTGGCTGGCTGTTACAACGTCTGCTTCTGATTGGAGCTCTGAATCACGTTCCCCTTTCTGGCCAACCCAACCCATTTGATGTTGGAGACTCTAGTTAGTATATCAAACCCTACAATGATTGCTCAGGAACAGTGGGGGCTACAGAAAAAAATCCAGCTGTACGGGAATCAGTGAAGATGTGTCTATTTGAAGGCTGAAAAGAACTGGAGTTGGCAACAGGTTTTTTAAGGTTCTTTAACAATCCATTGTTATACAGTACTTGGAAAGCCCATTGCAGTGATAAAATTGCCCTGGTTACTGACAAGGTAAGGTGTGCTGGCAAAAATACTGAGTTTAGTGTCCGAATATTCTTTATAAAATCTTAAAAATAAACTATCCTTCAGTTGCCTTTACATTCAATGATCATTGGATGTTTCATCAATCAATCCTCTCCAAAGCCTTATACTAGACAGCAATGCCTACTAAAAAAGTCAATACATTCACCAGTCATACTGAAGATCATGTCAATTTGTATGGCAGAGAGATTGATGAAAATTGATGATAAATGATTTTTTTTTTTTTATCTTTAGGACCATTCACACTGTCCTTGATAAGGTTAATAACTACCAGTGTAAACAGGACTTTACCTGTCTAAGAAATGACTTTTTGAATCAGTTCTCTGCATTTGAGGACACACATTGTGGAAAAGCTGGCAAACCCAGGAGTGGAATGAGCAGAAAGTAGTATAAGTACTTCCTTTATATTTCCCATTCTTGTAGAGCCACTCTTGACTTTGGTTCAAAAAAACATAGTAAAATCTGAAGCAAAAAAAGCTGCTTTTCTGCAATGTGTAACTTAAGCTGGTCTTACATATTAGAGAAAATTGGCCATCATATGGGTAATCGATCAATGGTAGGAGTGTTCCTATGAAAGATCAATGTTAACAATTAGCTAAGTGATTGAAGAAGGAAGCAGCTTAAAAAAAAAACAAAAAAAACAAAAAAAAAAAACACTGTTCTAAGTCTAGGCAAATGATCAGCCAAATATGGCAGATCATGTCAAAATCACTTTAAGGGAGCCTTCACATGGAGTTTATGCTCTGCTCATTCAGACACATAAACACGTGTCAAAGTGACGGCTGCAAAACACAATCCCATAGACTTCAATGTGTACCGGTCTTACACACGCTGCACATTGAAATCAATGGGAGGCTTTTAAACCCATTGATTTCAATGTGTAGCTCGCGTAAAACCGGCACACATTGAAGTCTATGGGATTGTGTTTTACAGCGGTCCCTTTGACACGCGTTTACGTGTCTGAATGAGCGGAGTGTAAACTCCATGTGAAGGCTCCCTCATCCTCAAAAAAACTTATCCTCCAGAAATTTTAGGGCAACAAAGTCTACCAAGTCAGCTATTGTAAACAGTTGCTTTCTGTATTTTTTCTTCCATTGGGTTATAAGGACATTTTGGCTACCTAAAATCAAATGTGTATGGCTAACTTTATAAACAATTGATTATTTTGGACAAACTTGAGTGTACTTTTCTGTTGTAAAGCAATGACATCATCCACACTAACAATATTTCCTTTGTATTGTGCTTATCTTATGTTCTCCCATCTGCCAGTGTCTTTAAAATACATCCTGGTCTGCTGGGCCCACAGTGTTGAATGCTATACAAACAGTATCTTATCTTGCTATATCTTTCACAAAGTGTATATTTATATTGAATTCTTAAGATTCCTGTTCAAGCACTCCTATTTGGAATTATTACCTTTGACCTCTGACATTTACTATAAATTGATTTTTCTTCAGATGGCCACAAAAGGCCTGCGCTAGTTGCAATGAACATCAATCCTTCAGTACAGTCTTTATTCACATCTCAGTATGGTCTACGGAATGAATTTTCTCTAAAAAAGGATTCTGTCACACAGTTAGATAGATTGGGCTCCCCTAATTGGAATGCTTTATTCCTCATGATAATTTGTGCCTCTGTTGCAGAGATATTCATTGCTGTCAGAATATACAAATAAGAATCTGGAGCACTCAAGGCGGCTCTGTTGCTCCAAGCTCCTCTCTTCTTTGGGTGACAGAACCAGAACACATTTTAGCTTAGCTTCCTGGCCCTGACACTTAAAGATGGGAAGAAAGGAGGATGTTCTTGGGCATTGTGTGCAGTTTGGCGCAACAGAGCCACCCTTGTTGCTCTAGATTTATCATTTGCACATTTTGGAACCAATGACGATTGATATATTTCACCTTGGTTACAGCCTCACATTAACTCCCAGTTAATCAATAAAATTGCAAAAACCAATGTCACTTTTTTTTTTTTTGAAAATTTTGAATTTATAGCTTAAATAAATATTGTTGACACATATCTCTGGTGTCTTATGTGCATTTTAACCCTTTAGCACTTTTCAACCTTAAACCAGTAACATTGTATCCCTATTGTTATGAAAGTGACGATACCAATATTATAGGTTTGTTTGTTTATTTTATTAACAAGGAACTTTATTTTATTATTTTTCTGTAAAATGACTTTAGGTGCTACCTTCAGCATTGATAAAAATCCTGTTCAAGGTAAACTGTAATGCACTTTTTGTTTAAATTGTGAGGTAGGGTTAATCTTGAATTGTGTTTGTGTGCTGAATTCCCGTTATGTACCCTGGGGCTGGAGATATCAGTGCCGTTATAACAGCACCGATCTCTGCCCACTATCAGAAGGTCGTTCCTTACCGCCCAGTGATGAATTCAGCGAACTGTCAGCTTTCTAGCGGTATATAAAACCGCATGTGGCTGAGACTTTCAGCTTTCCTGTTATGTGCCCCTGGTGAAGAGCTATCGGTGCTGTTACCATTGCTCTTCAGTGTCAGAAGGGTGTTTCTGACAGTCTGTGAGTAGAGTCCATAGTGCTATACTATCAGAGCGATGACATTCCTTACTGCTCAGAGTCATAGCTGGGTGGTAAGGAATTCCCCCTCTGACAGTACAAACCTATGGACTCTACTGTCAGGAGGAGCGTTCCTCACAGACTGTCAGAAACGCCCTTCTGACAGTGAAGAGCTACGGTAACGGCACCAATAGCTGTTCACCAGGGGCACATAACGGGAAAGCCGATTCAGCGCACGGTTGACTTTCTAGCAGTATATAAAACTGCATATGCCTTAGCACATGAAAGATCTTCTTTAAATTAGGAGGGTTTTCTTTTGTTTTGGTTTATGTACTAGGGCAGAAAGAACGGTCAACTCTGCTAAGCAAATATTTGGCTCAAAAAATAAATGGTTGTTATTAGCTAAATTTAAGTAAATAAGTTATGAGCAAATTTTTAAAAATATTTTGCTCAAAAGAATTTTTTTTTTTTTTTAAAGTTTACTACCACCAAAAACCACTTATGATCTGTTGGTGGAAGCTACTGATATACTGACCATAACTTTATGTATCAAAATGCCATCTCTATGGAGAGAGAATTATCATGTGCAAATTAATTGTTTGGCATAACTGGAGCATGGCAGTGCCTGCCAGTGCATTTGATTTAGATCACGGCTGCCAGCCCAACAAAGATTGACAAGTCACGATGTGCAGTGACCTCAGGTAAAACGGGTTCTTCAGCAGATATGGCTACATCCTAAGTGAACTGGAGGGTTCATTTACCTAGGAATTATTAATGGTTTTGACGTAATTTTGATGGTGGTAGATGGTGTTGTTTAACACTGTAACGTGAAAGGTAGAGGCTCAGCGGGAGGCGATAGATTCCCTTTAACCTTCCTTCCCCCAACCATTCTGGACAAGTCCTGCTCCAGGTTAGAGCAAAGTACATTACAGTTTACCCCCATCAGGATATGTTCAGGGAAGTTGCAGAAGGAACAGTCACTTTAAACGGCTCCAAAGTCTAGAACCGTGACCTGGGCTTTCAGCATGGTGGCTCAGTGTTTAACACGGTTGCATTGCAACTCTGGCGTTCTAGGTTCAAATTTGACCAAAGGCAATATCTGCAAGGAGTTTGTATGTTCTCCCAGTGTTTGCATAGGTTTCCTTCCACACGATGTACTGAGAGGGAATTTAGATTGCCCTATGTGGGACAATGATTGACAATATCTGTAAAATGCTGCATATTATGTTGATGCTGTACAAGTAAGATAAATTTAAAAAAAAAAAAAGATCATGTCTTTAGCCCACCTGGATTTTAATATATCATTCACTTGCAAAATATATTAATGGTTAAAGTGAGTCTGTCAGTAGGAAAATCAGTATCAATCTATTGACAGTACCTTGTAGAGATGCCTCTAAACTTTCCTAAGATGCCCTTTTTATTCTGCATTGTAGATCCATTTTCATAAAAATCTATGCAGAAAAAGAAAAGTATCTTTGGAAAGTGTAAAAGCAGTCCTACAAGGTACGGTCTTTAGTTTGATACTGATTATTTTGCTGACGGATTCCATTTAAGATGGGTACAGCATATGCTCACAGTTTTTCTTCGACTAGTGTGCAGTTGACAGTGTGCATGGTGAGAAGGATTTCTTTTTTTATTCTCCTGTTCCTGTCACTTCAGATAACCTCAGGGGAGGAGATAGATGGACTTTGTTCATGATATCATCTCCCATATTATCAATCAGAAAGCATACTTGCCAATTAACCCCCTACATGCTGCGGTCAATGCTGAGTTTTACAAATAAAAAGTAAATATAGGCTTTTTTCCCCTCATTAATGAAAAGAAAAAAATTGGGATCACCACATCTGTAACAAACCATAAACTAAAAATCAGTACATTATTTATTCAATATGATAAACGTTGCCATAAACCTTAAAATTCAGATGGCAGAATTGATGTTTTCTGTTCATCTCACCTCTGAAAAAGTAATAAAAAATGATCAAAAAGTCTTATGTACCCACAAAATGCAAGGTCTTGTAAAGTTACATTGAAATAAAATGTGAAAATTTATCAATGTGGTAACACAGGGAGGTATATGAGAAATGGTACTGTCTAAGGCTAAATGCCTTAATTCACTAAATGTACATAAGGCACCAGGTCTGTGCCAGCTATATTTACTTGAGCCTTCCAAATCTGGAGGGTTTTTGCAATTTTAATGCAACTCTTAGGGGGGTTAAAATAAAACCTCTATGTAACTACCTAGCTAATGACAATGAAGAACTAACATCTTAACCTCTATGTCCATTATGACAATACATGGACCAGCAGAACAGATACCAAATCACTTAAAGACTACCTTTCACTAATACCAACAAATCCAGCTCCTTACCCAGCTGCTCCACTGATTCCTGCAAAGTTGGAATTTTTTCTCTAGCCCCCACCATTACTGCGCAATCGGTTATCTTTGGTATCTGATATGCTTTTTAGGCTCTGTACTGTCAGGTGGGCGGTGTCAGGCAGAAGAAAGGAAGGGGTGCGATTCTGAGATCTGACACTGGCTGCCTCTGATTGGAGCTCTGAGTCACAACTACTTCCCTGACACCGCCCTTCTAACTTTACAGAGTATAAATAGAACATCAAGCACCAAAACTAACTGTGCTTATTGATCTGAAACAGTGAGGACTAGAGAAAAATTCCAACTGTGCTAGAATCAGTGGAGCAGCACCTATTAACAAATGTTAAGAACTTGAA